>NC_066618.1:48806868-51601982 GCF_025201925.1 Gopherus flavomarginatus
AGTCAAACATGCACAGATGAGGCATTCACAGTTGTGCATGCACATCTTTGAAAATCTGGCTCTATATATTAGAGTGCTGCTGTTATATTATTCAGCTCTTACCCATAGTGTATGTGTTTATTGGCTAGATAGCAGACATTCTCCATGGTTATCAGTCCAGTACCTTCCACTATTACTAACTTCACTGTAAAACATTGTTTAAATTTTTAGAAATAGTGACAGGCTAACTGTGGGTCAAGAAATTGGCTACTACAAATTATGAATTCATTGTGATTAAAAACAAGCTGAAGATGTAGCAAATTAATGGAAAATGTTAACAGAGTTTGGTCAGTCCTTGACAATACTGGTAAAGGGGATTTGATGGAATGATTTGCCAAATAGCTCTGAAAGACTCTTAAGAAAATTGATCTATTAAACTGTAAATTACTTACTTTAACAAGTCTTGAAACACCTTCGGGGGAGAAGAGGTTTAAAAAAGTACTGGTAAGATGTAGTTCGACTAAAGCAGGGAACAAGTTAATTCAACCTACCAGGCAGCTGGGAGTTAATAAAATTGGAGATCCCAGAAGTTCTTTATTTCTTGAGTATTCTGTAACTCCTTGCTGAAGAAGGAAGGTATTTTCTGTGGCTGGACACCACAGTGATGCTGCATTATAACTACTTAGGTATGATGGAAAGATGGGCAAACAGACACTAAATAAAGACTGTTGAAATTAAAGGATTGGGATTATACTTTCCTATGACAATGCATGGAAAAAGTTTGTTATGGAAAAAAATAAGAGTCATAAGAAAAAAGAATAATCTGACTGGATATCCCCCCTGCATACACCCAGCAGATGAAATGAAACATTTGATCATTACATAGCTTCAGGTTTAAGGATAAGGCCTTTTCCTGTAGCCATATTGTAAGGTCTGAGGCCTTTGTCTGCAGGCATACTAGGAAAGCACCAACCACGAGCCAGGAAACAGAAAGTCACATCCTCACATTCCATCTAAATTACATTAAAACAATGTACTATCGGGCTGTTAAGAAGGCGACCCTGTCCTAATAGTACTCATCACCACCAGATAAAGAAACAAATCTTAAGATGGTTAAAGAAAACTTTGTTTGATGACATTCTACCTGGCAAGAAATCACTTATCAACAGTTTTGATGGTAAAATCTGTGCTTCTATTGCTTTGCCTTTATGGTCCCCACTTTTCTATTGTTTATCTGTATGGTCTCTGTCTGGTTCTTTGATTGTTTCTCTCTGTTGCATAACTAATTTTGCTAGGTGTAAATCAATTAAGGTAGTGAGGTATAATTGGTTAAAGAATTGTTTTCCAATATGTTGCGATTGGTTAGAAAATTGTCCAGTAAAGTGATTGGTTATGGTACAGCTAAGCAGAACTCAAGTTTCACTATATAAACTGTGACCCAAAAGGAAGTTCTCTGGAACCAACTCCAGGACACAGCCCCAAGATCAGAGCTACCAGACCTCAACACGCTGCTAACACCACCATGCAGATGCTGGAGTTTCCCAGCTGACCTGATCCTGACTGGCCATCAAGAAAAGTTCATCTGCCTTGTTGGGGGTGGTGAGCATTGTATGCTTAGTGTGTGCATTCTGTTTTGGTGATTGTTAATAAATAGAGGTTAAGTAGAATATTACTACGTAAGGCTCTTTAACTGGTAAAAGACTCTGCAAACCCGCAGAGTGTAAGGTTATGCTCCAAGCCCATGGAAGGGTAAGAGTGGATGCCTAAATTAAGAAGGTTACACTCTGAGCCCTAGGAACAGGATAAGAGTGGGTGCCTGAATTAAAAGAGTTATGCCTTGAGCTCTAGGAACTGGGTAAAGGTGGGTGCCCCTGGACTATGTGAGCAAAAGAATTTTTTGCAGGTAACACAGGTAAAAAATTGACCGTGAAATCCTTAATTAACATTATATCAACCACAATCTCTCCGCCACTGAGAGAATAGTTATACGATCACCGACATTCAACCACAAGATAATGATCAAACTGGCAAATAAAGGGGGCACCATCATCGTCGTCAATCGTGATGACTATGTCAAGAAGACCAGCCAACAACTCTCTGACTCTATCTACTATAAAGAACTCAGAGAAGACCCCATATCACAACTGACACAGGAATTTAAGGATATTATCAAATCTTTCCCCAAACAACTCCAAGAGAAACTACAATCTCTTCCCCCAGGAACACATGCCAGGACATGGTTCACCCCTTTCCTGATACTTGCCCTTTTTGCTGTGAGAGGGAGACCCTGGCACACATTTACATTGAGCACACCAGATTGCAGACCCTTTTCTGGCTCCTCTAAAACCTTCTTCTTAGGTTCTGGCTGCACTTTTCCCTGCACCTTTGATCTACACTCACCCCATCCATGGCCCCATGAAGTCACGGATCTCCTTGTCAGCCTGCTCCTGGCACTAGCCCAGGTCACCATCCACCACACCAGGAGTATGCTGGAGAGGGAGGTGCTATGCAACTTTGTGGCCTATTGCTGCTCCTCCCTGAAGTCATGTCTCCAGACAGAAGTCTTCTGGACCATGTACACTGGCTCAGTGGATGCCTTCAAGGAACAGTGTGCACTGTCTGGGGTTCTCTGCTTGGTGTGCCCCTCTGCCTCCTGCTTTTGACCCTGTAATCCCTACTCTCATTCCTATTCTCTCATTTGTTGTTCCCCTATTCTCTCATTTGTTCACCTGAGTTCTGGGTCCAGTGGCTTCTCTTCTTAGGTTGTGGGAGGGGCTTTAGATATAGGCAGAGCTTCCACCCATCCACCCCAGTAAATTCAATTGGTGCTCCTCCAATGGTGCTCAGGTGAGTCAGGCATGCAGCAACAACTCAGTTGTCCTGACTTATCCTCCCCACAGAGTCTGCAGTGACTCAACCCTCAGTCATATGGCTGAAACCTATCCTTAAGCTGAGCCAGAATCAGGTGACACACCTCCCCCAGGCTCAGGTATTTCCCCAATCCTGCCAGAGCTGCAGATCAGTCTGTGCAATAGGACTAGATGTCCAGGGACCCTTCTGCTGCCTCACAGTGTATCAGACTCTCAAGATGCCCAGCCTGCTACTGATTCTGTTCCTGACCCTGCCTTGCCTGAGCTCTATTCCAGTCTTGTCTTTGCCTGATTCTAACCTTGCTTCAGCCCAGTTACTGACCCGTCCCAGCCTTGCTTCTGGTTTCTGACCCTCCTTGGACACTCAGACTCTTACTACCCAGCTTTGACCTTTGGCCTTGTATCTGGACCCTGACCGCAATACTGACTTAGTGTGTCCCTGGACTCTGAGCACTCTGCTTCTACACTTGGGTTGCACCTGGACTCTGGCTATGATACTGATTCTGGCTTGTCTACAGAGATATACACCATAACACACTTAACTCTGCCTTCACCAAACAAAGACACTCCAGTAGAGAAGTAGATTACATCATGGAACGGGTCACCCAAATACCATAAGAAAACCTGCTCAGTGTCCACTTCATTGTAAGTTGTCTCCTACAACATATGTGAACCCCTAATGCTTAACAATCTGTTTCATCTTGTATTTAGCTGTAAAACTCTGGTTATCTTCTCCAGACCTAGGAAGAGCTCTGTGAAGCCAAAAGCTTGTCCCTTTGACCTCACCTAGTCTTTGTTATTGAAGATAATCTTATATCTGTGTCCAAGAAAAAAGTAGAATTAGACATCCAGGATCAAGATAAGGAAGTACAGAACATTCTGTTACCCCAGAACTTGACCAAACTAAACCACAGCCATTTTGGATGTATTTAGCCACTCAAAGCAGAACTAGGAATAATTGTCAGAGCTCTCATAGGAAGGCCAAATTGCTGCAGTTGCAGCTTTGCTCATCAGAATGGGAGGATTGGAAAAAAGTTAACAGACCATAAGAATGGAAGAGAGTGAGTGGATAGCAACCTTGGTTTTCAGTTCCCCTGACATATGTTTGACTAGAAATACTAGAAATGCTTTGCTGATAAGAGATAATGAGCAATTTGTTGAAGCTAGGAGAATTGGTGACCAAGTAAGAGTTACTATGAGTTATGTGTTTCGTGAGAGTTAGCTATAAAAGATTAAAAATAAATACCTCAGAGCAGTCCGAGGGAGCTGTTCTTCGGGCAAGGAGCTGATATTTAAACTGGATGGAAGGAGAGCCCAATGAAGCCCATTTGTTGATCACTTGAAACCAACTCAGACTTTGGGTAACTGTTTGGGGTGCTCTGAGCACAGCCTCACTGAGGGACGAGCCTCCCCTAGCACCAACGTGGGTGGAGCCAGTGGATCCTGCGGCTGCCCCCCAGAGGTCACGGTGCAGGATAGGAAGTGGAAAAGCCCTGCTGCAAAGCTCAGTTGAAAGCCAGCTGCCGGAGAGGCCATATGCTTGTGACCTAGCTCCGGGTTGGGGAACGCCGGCAGGCTGAGGTTGACCTGAGGACTGGCCAGATCAGCCATGCCTACCCCTCGCCAGCTATCCTGAGAAGGAGCTGAGCCTACCCCTCACCAGCTACCCCAAGGAGCAGCAGTGCCTACCCTTCGCTAGTTACCCGGAGGAACCGATGGTGCTGGGGACCGCCGAGGATGCCAGCCAAACCTTACGAGGGGCAGTCCAGAAGTAGCCCGGGGGCAGCCGATCCTGGCCTGGCCACAACAGGACCAGAACCAATGTCAGTGTGTTGTGGTCAGGATCCACACTGTTGCAGCAGCGAGTCTTCTGCTGCTGCTAGGGCCCCAGGCTGGGATGCAGTGGAGCAGGTGGGCCTGCGTTCCCCCTAGCAGCCCACTCACGGGTGGCAGTCTCCCTCTCGCACCAGACGCTCAGAAGCCTGAACTCTTGACTGTGCGTTTGCTGCCCTGCCCTGACCTAGGGCCAAGGCTCATATTGAACTATTGGCTCAGCTCCTGCTTAAGGGCCTGAGTTCCTGACTGTTTGTTCACTGGCCAGCCCTGACCCAGGCCATGGGCCTAGAATGAACTAGTGCAAGGCAGTGGGATACCCCACAGTCCCGCGGAGGGATGAGCCTCGGCCAAGCCCTTCTACACATGGGGTTCTCAAATTGGGGGTCATGAGGTTATTACATGGAGGGTTGTGAGCTGCCAGCCTCCACCTACAAACCCCGCTTCACCTACAACACTTAAAATAGTGTTAAATATAAAAAATATGTTTTTAATTAATAAGGGGGGGTCACACACAGAGGCTTGCTGTGTAAAAGAGGTCACCAATGTCCCTGCCTGCAGGTATATGGGATCCTGGGGAGCAATTACCACACAGGTGGGGTGCCAATTGATTTCTTTATTAAAGGAAAAAGGAAGTGGTGGGAATTTAACAATGAAATATGATGGGGGGGTTCTTCTTATTGAACAGTGTAGGGAGTTCTAACAGTGGGGCACAGTAAGTGGGGTTCAGCACAATGGGATACAGTACAGTCAATAAGCGTATCAAAAGAAATGAAAAATAAAATGGTAGCTTCTATATAAAGTGGTCAACAATCTTAGACAGAATGCATTAAGTGGTTAGTGGCCTTATACACAATGTAACACAATGGTATCAATGCAAATACAACATATATCAGAAAAGTGGAAGCAACCAATGGGGTGTTATAATTATAAGTAAAATGTGAATCACAATGCAATAATACAATATGGGTGATAAGTGAAATTATGCAATGTAACGGTATAAAAGAAAAGTAATGACTTAATTTGTGAGGCTAGGATAGCAGATAATCTGTCAAGGAACAGGAAGGGGGAGGGGAGTGAATGATTAGTGTCAACTGATGAGAGGAGAGTGCGGCTGGAAGCAGCAGAGAGACTCTGAAGCCCTGCAGGGTAAGGACAATGGAGCAGCGTGATGGTGATCTTCGGTAAGGGAGGGGCAGCGGAGAAGTGTAAAGAAGGGCTAGAGAGAGGTTTAAGCAACAAGCAGATACCAAAAACAAAAAGGAAAAAAAACGGCAAAGGATTTGGGAAGTTTCACAGGGGGAGAAGAAGCAAGGGGTTTGGGAAGTTCGGAGGGTGATGCAGACGCGGGGGGGGGAGCAGCAATTAGTTGGGAAGTTCAGAGAGAGTGCAGATGCGGGGGAAAAAGCAGCAAAGGGTTATAACAGGGAGACACGGAGAAGCACACAGAGGGGGAGATTGGAGCGGGGGAAAAACAGACACGGGAAAGTTCAGGGAGAGATCAGGACAGCGGGAAGATGAATTTAAGCAGCAAAAACCTTATCTATCTTAACCAACGACTAGGCAAAACAACAAATATCACAATTCTAAGCAAAACTATAACAAGCAACTATACGGAGCAAGAAAACAGTAAACTATAACAAGGCAGGTGAACTTACAAGCTCTACAATCTTAACAAACTATGACTTATTAAACTAAAAAAAACAAAACCTATGGTGCACCTTATGCTATGAGGAAGTCACAAAGGGCAGAGTGGTATGTGCCCAGGATACAGCTCCCAAGGAAGCCAAGGGATGGTGGCTGAAGCCAAGAGATACAGCTGAAAGCAGGGAGCCCGGAGGCAAAGCCCACAGGAGCAGAGCTTAGCAGCGGCACAAACTTATTTTTAGCAGCAAAGCGTTGCGGAGTTTAAGAGAGGTTTTAAGACACAGACCAAGGTTTAGCTTGAGTCTGTGTGCTGGGGAAACAGAGCCAGCAGCTAAAGTAATAAAATAAAAGTACAGAAAGTTTTTCACAGAGGGATTCTTACCAGTCCCCAGGGCAGAAGCAAAGGCAGAAGCAGCAACAACATCAGAAGAAGCAAGGAGGGCTCGGTACAGTCTCAATAATCAGGAGATCTCTCAGGCAGTAATTCGTTCTTCGTGGGGGGGGGGGTTAAAAAACCGGGGGTACGCTCAAAAATAAAACGAGAGCGGAGAAAGGACCCGCCAAAACCCCAGGCTGATCAGACCAGGCAGCAATGCAGGAACCTTTCCGATGTTTGTTTCAAAAATGTCTGTTTTTAAAGGCAAACTTGGGCAGTTTCCCGCCAGTAATCCTGATAGGCTCCCTCTGTCACAGGGAAAGACGCACAGGGAAAAGACTGCAGGTGAGCACAGAAACATGTCTGGGCAGAGTCCTGTGCAATAGGTGACTCAAAAGCACATGATGCCTATGACTCATGCCCAGGATCTTAAAAACACAATAGGTCTTGCAGCTCTGGACATTGCCTGCCCTACATGGAGCCCAGGTTCAACGAGGTGATAACAGGACTAACCCTTTGAACAGGGCAGTGGTCCCATTTAGCACGCAGCACAAGTGGCCATCCCTTTGAGAAGGGCAATGGCTCTTGTTAAACAACTCAAGGGGTCCTCCCTTTGAGAAGGGCAGTGGCCCTGGTAAACAACTTAACAGCCAGGGAAGGGCGGCCACAGGAAGAGAACAAAAACAAAATGGAGTATGGGGACAGCTGTAAGAAACAAAATGGAATAGGGGGATAGCTGTAACAGACAACCAGTACAAAAGTTTGAGAACCACCGTGCTATCGCATATATGTGTGTATGCTTGAGCCCTAATAAAAAGCAGTTTTAGGTAAAAGCACTCTGGTTTGTATCAATCATTTATCAGACAGAGGAGCTCTGTCCCCATTGATTTATTCCTGACATCACCTGGAGAGAAACAGATTAAGTTACCACTGCTTTGGGTTCAGAAAACCCTGGATAACAGGATCACCTTCTTATATGTTAAGAATGTATATATCCCAGTAAGGGGTCTCAATCCCTTACCTTTACTTCAGAAAAAATGCATATTTATAGCTGCTGGCTCCTATAATAATCAGAGCATATCTGAGGAATTTACAGTATGCTTCTCATGCTATATTAAAGGCTTATTCTTGTGATGAGACATTCTTTCTGTGTGTATATAATTGCTATGTGATGTTTTATAGCTTACAGTCCTGCTGTGAGTTGAATTGCTTCTTTGTGATTACAAAGACTGTGTATAGCTCAAGTTGTTGTACAGTTTGATTTCTTGTTTCATGGAGTTAAGGACGTGTATTCATTGAGTGAATATGGAAATCCTGTTTTAAAAAGGTGATTAAAAATAAATTCTGACTGGAAACTGTAGATTTCTCATTGCTCATCTGAGGTTTATTTCTTCAGGTACAATGACTGGTCCATGAATCAGTTTTCTTGTAAAAAAATTATAGAGCTTTATGCAATAATTTTAGTGAACATGTTATTAGATTAAGATGACCCATTAAACAAAGTGGCAAAATTCTTCTGCTTGAGGAATGAGTTGCAGTCATACTCTCAGGAAATCTTCAATGTAAGCTTTATTTTGCTTTTACAGATCCAAATCCATACTCTGTTTCAGGCTCATCTCTACTTGAAATAAAGAAAATACTGCATTTGTGCATTCTGAATGAAGCTCCTTGATTAGGGATCAATTTTATTCTCTGAGCACCCTCCCTCTTAGTCTGCAGGTTATTTCCAACATCCCATGAAATCCACTAAACCTACCTGCACTGGCATCCATGTGCCACTCATTGTACATTATTGGTAATGTATTCATTTGTACCATAAGCTGTATGGGGCAGGGAATTCAGTTTCTCAGTCTATACATTTTAATGGCAGTGGTGCTATATACTAATATACAGACAAGGCTATAAAGGCAATAGCAGTCATTTAAGTGTTTTAATCTCTTCAAACATTTAATAACCTTTATATTATTAGGATTCTATGTTAACAGGTTGCCATTCAGTTTCAATTTTTTGAACTTGTAACATCAAAATCTTGTATGTATATTCAGTATTTACTGGATATATTCTAAGGTTTATTACTCACTTATTCTACAGTCAAAGGTTTCACATCTAAAATTTACAAACTGAAAGCCTACATGGAAGGTAAATCTGAAAAACAGATAAATGCTTTAGTGACTTGAGACTAAAAAGTGTTACTCCTAGCGAGTATTAATTGGGGACCTTTCGCTCTACCCACTTAGAAAGCAGAAAGGTGCATTGCTAAGTAGAGATTACATTTGCAATGGTCAAAATATGATTAAAGACACTGAAAGTGCATGCAACATTATTAATTTGAGTATGTTCTGTGTTCATCTCAATGTGAGTATATGTGGCTGGTTGTCTACAGTTAAAAGAAATATGTATATTTTTTCCTTCTCAGCTGCCATTGGATTTGGTAACCAACCAGCTTTGCAGATGTACTCTAAAAATTGCTCCCATTTGGAGAAACCAACAATAATCTCTTATTGTTTCCCATAAGGGAGTTACAGTCACTGAGCGAGTAATAGCTAGTTTCTAGCAGAATACTGGGAAAGGTAAACTCATGCCATTTGCTTTCTCTCTTAAGAGGAATAGGTGAGCTGCAACACAAGTAATAAACTGCTCCATTTAAATGTCATGCAAAGAAAACAGACTTTTTTCAGGTCATTTTGCAAACAGCCATTTGTGGAGCTGAAAGGAAACTGGACAGAATATAACGATAAGTACTGTAGTGTAGGGACTTTAATAACATTCCTCTGTCTGAGCCTGTGCTGCAGAAGACCACACAAATCATCCCAAGCTTTGAAAACAAAGTTTACGACTTTCAAAGCATGGAAGGCTTCTGTTCACAGACTTTATTGTATCTGGTCTGTAATGTAGTTACTGAAAAAAATATATTTTCTTAGCTGTGATGAATAACATTTTTCCCTGCATCCTGTAGATTCATTTAAAATCTGTCTCTTGGCCTGTGTATGTATGACGTAGGCTAAGTTTTCAAACGCTGAGGCCTAAATTGTACACAAACTGGTAATTGTACACACAGAGTATACTTTTGCATATTTGAAACAAAGTAATCTACATGCAAAACAATCCTGATAACTGCACCTGTAAAATGGATAGCATTTGCATAGGTGTAACCCTTCTGCCCCTCTGAGTTGGCAGCAACAAGGGCTGGGTTCAGTATCCAGGGGTTCCATTTCAATAACACAATGCAAAACCGGCTCGAGACCCCACCCAGTGACCTGGGACAATTACATACCACCCCCCAGGGCACCTCTAGGTAGCAAAATCCTTTTAATAAAGGAGGGAGACAATGTGGCATCATGTTGGAAAAACACCACAAGCAGGATTATAACACAAACCATAAGCAAAAAACCCACCTCCAAGTACTTTTGGCAATGTCCTTTCCCCCTTAGGGTCTTATGTTCAATCACCTCAAAGTCTAACAACCCAAAAGTCTCTGTCTCTGGTCAGTGCCACCCCAGAGTTCAAAATCTGCAGAGTTTTACCCCCCCACAGTCTGGGTGGAAATGGGGGGGGGCCATACACAGGGTGTTAAGGGGCACCTTACATGGGCCGGGGCCAACTTCTCTGCCTTTCTGTGGAGTTCTGCTGCAGACTTCACCATGACCAACTCCACTCCACCAGCTGTGCTGCTCCTCCAGCCGACCCATGGGCTGCTCCAACCATCCCCACAAACTGCTCCACTCTGCTCCGCTCTGCTCACTGTTCCGTGGGCTGCTCCAACATGCTGCCAACTGCTCCGCTCTGCCAGCCGTTTAGTGATAGATCTTCACGTACCCCCACTAGTTAACACAGCACTGTGATTTCAGCTCAGTAAGCTTAGCTCTCTTAGTGATTTCAGCTTGTAGTAGGGGAGCCCCAATACTGGTGCACCAGTAGCCCAACATGAATTCAGCTCAGCAGCCTCTAGATGGCCTCCTAATGGAATCAAAATTAGCTCTGCTCTTCAACAGTGGAGAGAAGAGGATGTGCAATTAGTGTTCCAGGCCCTCAAAAGGGACCCATACCATCAGATACACACACCAGTCCCCAACCTCTCCCCCATTCACTGGGTTTTGGCACCCATATCCCTTGTCTAGCGAGTGCTACTTATTTGATGGTGAGACATCTCTGTCATAAAGCAGTCTCATAGTTCCTCATTCAGATAATCAGGGTGACAACACTTTATTCCTCCTACCCCAATAACAAAGAAATTGGGGATTCCAGAGCTGTCAAAATAGCCATCCCAGGCTGCCGTGGGCTATGCTAGGTGAGGTGGGTGTGCCAATGCAAATACCTGAAATTCCTTTCCACACTCCCCATAATTCACCACCAGATGTCAGGGTGGAGCTCATCCTGACTCTGTTTACATAGGTATAATTTCTGGGTGCAAATTAGGCACCTTTGTTTGAAACCTCTGCCTGTGATGGCTACACCTGAATAATCCTCAATTCACAAACCTGTGAACTTCTTTTCATATCAGACCTATTTTGTTTCTCTGATAACTATTGCTGTTCTTTTTGAGGCTTAATCAGCCCTGTTTCATCAGCTAGCATTCAGCTCCTTGATCAACTCCAGGCTGATCAGATTTGATTCTGTCAAAGTCCGAATAAATATTCAGATGTGTGCATCTTCCAGTGGGGAGGGATAGCTCAGTGGTTTGAGTATTAGCCTGCTAAACCCAGCATTATGAGTTCAATCATTGAGGGGGCCACCTAGGGATCTGGGGAAAATCAGTACTTTGTCCTGCTAGTAAAGGCAGCAGGCTGGAGTCATTCAGGGTCCCTTCCAATTCTATGAGATAGGTATATCTCCATATATTTTTCCTGATCAGTAATCAGCCCAGAAGTGGGATTGGCACTCCCCATAGAATTGAGTTGGCACTGAGTATTCCTGGCCTAATTTTCAAGGGACTAAACACCCACTGAAGTCAATGATCCCAATCCAGAAGTGTGCTGGGCACCTCCTCTGAGAGGTTCTGAATATTCTCAGTTCCTACTTAAATTGATGGGATTGAGGACACTCAGCATTTCACAAGAAGTTCATTCATAGATTTAAGATTCATATAATTTTAGTCCAGAAGGGACAATTATATTCATTTAGTCTCATCTCCTGCATAACACAATTAACATAATGAGGTACTGTGTGCTTTGCAGGACTGGGACCTTTCTGGTGCTCACATGTGGGTAGGTGAATGGGGGACAAAGCATAAGTCTATGGACAATTTCATTTCCATATTTTGAAAAGTGGTTTTTTTCCTTCACCCAACTGTTTGTAATTGGAATGTGGCCTCTCTTTAACCTCTGGACAACTCCAAGCAAATATCACTCTACCATCTCCAACTCCAACATTTCACCCTTTGTAAAAAACAAATAAACAAACAAAATGTAATAAATCAGACCCCATGAAGGGAGGCACAATCTAGAGCCAACCTCAGTGTGGGGATTGATTGAAAGAACCTGAGGAGGGGTGGAGAGTGTACCACTAGAGCCACAAGAGGATGTGCTGGAAAGGCTCACCCCATGATAGGCCCTTAACATTGATTGGGCTTCCTAGGTACTATAGTAATGTAAATAATAAGTAAAACTTACAGAAGGTGCCTAAACAGAGGAAATCTCCTTGAGGAGTTCTTCCCTGAATGTACCGGGGGAAGGAAGGGATGTGTTTCTTTTGTGGGACGTCTTATAATGGAAATAGGACTGTTTATTTCTTCCTAAGAAATCCAAGATAAGAGCTCATTTAATATATCCCCCTGCCCATTGACCTTCCCTTTGTCCTCATCTTCCTAAGATCTGTTTGATAGATCTAAGCTCACTTCTTTCCTTGTTCAAATCACCACAAAGCTTTTATAATATCATCCATTTCCAGGGTTTTCTCCTACTTCAGTAGGGGAGAGTGTGGCTTAAGAGTTATCTAAAAAAGCTTGGATCTTATCCATCCTAGAGCTCCCACCATGGGTAACATGACTGGAGCTGCACTTGTGGCACTGCAATATTGGGAGATTATATAAGGCATTTTTGGGGTGACAGAGCTCCAGAGACGCTTACATAGAACATGCCCTGTACTGAAAGCAAGGAAAACCCTGGGAAAAATTGACAGTGCACAAAAGGTCTTTGGAGACTTGAACAGGGCAAAAGATGTGAATTACTTTCAACCACAAATTATGAGGACAAAGACACAGGGGAATTCTGTGAAAAGGGTGATCTACTGAACAAGCTGTTGACTGGATTTCTCAGGAAGAAATAACATTTAAAACATGACCTCAATAAAAGGAGAGAGAAATCTGGGTTTTCTTGAGCTGTGTGTGTGTGTGTATAAAAATTTGAAGTTCTTTCATTTTTTTTTTGACATGGGGAATAGGGAAAGAATTGTACATTTTAAAATAATTTCCCTAATGAGATGTCAAAAAGAAAAAATAAATGGATTGTCCTATTATGAAAGTGTTAAAACACAGAATCACATTGATATAAGCTAATAAGACTTAGAATATGAGGGCATCACTCAGAATTCCTCATGAAATTTAATGAGGAAACAAGCCCATCTCTGTTATTATTTCTTTGTATTGTCATAATATAATGAAGCCATACAGAAGATGTGGCTCACACCTTACAACAATTTTAACTGATCTTATTTTAAAATCAGAGAAGGATGAGAAACTGTAGATCTTATAGACCCATCTCCATTTTATTATAAACGTAGACTTACTATACCGGCTCATTAAGTTCCTGATTTTAAGAAGGGATCCACGCAGGCAGCTCTGAATCCCATGCAGAATCATATTGACTTTAATGGGATCCAACATGGGTTCAAGATCTATGTGACTCCTGTTGTAGGACCCCGGTCTAAAATACTAACCAATTTATTAGAGGGGGTGTGTGTCCACTTTCACATCAGTGTTTGACAACTTTTAATATGACATGTTTCCATGTTACAATGTATATGGTAAAAGACATTAAGAACATACATCTCTTTTCTTTCTGCTTCTAAGAGTTGTGTGTTAGAAAAAGAACTTTGGCCCAAGGTTTATTGAGTGGCAAATTTCCTGTACACAAAGGCAGTGGCCAAAGAGTTAAAAACAATCAGATATCAATTCAGACCTCCTGGAGAGGTCTTGAGGTCCTCAAATGAAATCCAGTGATCCAATTGCAGTAGAATCATTGGTTACAGCAAGTAGACAATCCATATATTAGGAGGTACTAGCTGCTTTCTGTCATCTCACTGCATATGACAGAGGTTCTTCTGTATTTGCCAAGCTTAAGAGATCGTAATTCAAAGTATCAAATTATCAGTTTTATAGCAGTTTTGAATGTATCCAACAAAAGTGGTAGGAATTGATCATGTTCCTACTTTCTGATAAAAGGGAGGTGAAAAGAATATTCAGATTGTGAAACAATCTGGAGCTTTACTTAAATATTTGGGCATCAACATTGTTACTGAAGGTGAATTCTACTCTTAGACTCAGATGGTGGATCACTTAACTCTGAATTTTTGCTATGTAGATTCAAGAGCAGAATTCAACAATTATTTTGAAAATGTCCAGTTTAACATGGACTGATTATTAGGAAAAGAGAGGATAATTCAGGCTAGTGCTTTGTCTTCAAACTTGTGTTTTAAAGTACAATGTATATTTACATATTGTTTTATTAGAAATATTTTCCCTTTAAAATGATGATGTTACTCAGACATTCCACTCAGTATATTTCAGGGTTATTACTGCACTTCTCAAGAGGCTAAAATTACTAAAACAGGTCTAGCTCCTTGTTTTAGAACACTGACAAATGCATGCCACTATGATCCAGAAATGTGTAGGTAATTTATCTTATTCCTTATCCAGCTATGCACTCATGAGAATGTAAGTTTATCACGGGATTCTGGTGCCATCATAAATCCCAAGAGACATACTTGAATGAATTACTAAAGATACCAGAACGTTCGGATGTAATTAAAGCCTTATACAGAGAGGACCAGATCATCAGCTTGTATGAATCAGCATAGCTCCATTGACTTCAGAGGATTACACCAGCTGAGGATGTGGCCCATATTCCTGAGAACTTTATAACATGTAAAAGCACCATTTTGACAGGCTTGCATCCTACAGCTCTGCATCCTGCCATTAGCATTGGCATGGCCAGGGCTCCCAAAAGAACTTACAACTGTGCTGAATTTTAACAGCCGTTTCTTATAAAAAGGAGAAATGAAGAGTTCACATTGTTCCAAATTAAGCTGATCAAAGAAAATGCAAAAGCTAAACAGCAGCACAGAGGTACTATTCAAAGAAACAGCTGGTCAGTAATTGGAGTTTTAAAGCTTGCAGTTTTACAGCTGCCTTGATGGCCTAGACGCACATGAAGCTCCTAGCTGTCATGTAGAGAATGTGGGGTCAGTTCTTGAACCTGGTCTGCCAATTAGAGTTGCAGATGAGTTCGAGCAGTGAACTATGGGAAGAGAGAACGTTTCATGTAGCTTAAAACACACAACAGGTCTGGAGGGATCTTTTGCTCTTTCAAAATTGTCCCAGGATTCTGGCTTCCCTCATTCTCAACCTACTGCTACTGACTTTGTTCTGGGCTTGTCATGGGGTGCTTATACCCCTCACTGACCTGGCAGCCAAAGGAATGCAGGTACTGCCGGCCAGTGCTGATTGGTAGGCTCACAGCAGCTGGGAAAATAAAGAGCTGGGAAGCAGAGGGGCCTGGTAGCTTCCAGAAGAGCAAGCAGGCTGGAGAAGGAAACTCCTGCCAGCAAGCTGCTGAGAAACCTTTCAGAGACTGCACCCAGAGATGGAATAACTGGATCTATGACCTGCAGAAGCCTACAGAAACCAAGGGATATAGGAAAGAGCTCAGGGCACAACAGGAGGGGTTGTTGAGGCCTGATTTTCCCTGCCTGGTTTAGGGCCCTGAGCTGGAACCCAGTGAAGTGGTTGGGCCTGGGTTCCCTTATCAACCCTAGAGAGATCTACGAACTGAAGGGATTTCCAGACCTCCTGAGCATCAGGACTAGCTGATCCTACCAAGTATAAGGAAAAAACCCCACCCACCTCGATGGGACTGAGACTAGCCCATAATCCAGAATGAGACTACCATAGATACCCAGGCAAGAGAAGTTGACTGATGGCACCGTTAGTTGTAGTGAACTTTGGTGTAATGCTCTACCAGGCCAAAGGAGGTGCTGTGGCATCGAGGCACCAGCTCACAGGGCCCTACAGCTGTAGCTCTCCAGTCTCAACAGCAGTCTGGTGCTCCCTTGGGATTTGCTCCATAAAGTCTACTGCAGAGCTGAAGTCAGAACATGTCTGCTTTGGGGATTCCAAGCTGTCGTGTTTTCTGAGCACCAGGGAAGCAGTGAGATTACACTGGTAGAGAACCACAGGAGAGAGATTCAGGGGAAAGGCTACTAGGTCACACCAAACCAGATGCTGAGCCTGGAGAAGACGCAGCCACCTGCAAAAGATTTCTTGTTACCAGACTGGGAGACTGAGCTGTGTACACCTCAAAACATCTGCTCTGTTCACAGGGATATGCAATGCCTCGTTGCTCTATCAGAACAGACCTTACGCTGGACCAGGGGTTCCCGAACTTGGTTTGCGGCTTCTTCAGGGTAAGCCATGGTGGGCCGCGAGATGCTTTGTTTACCTGAGCATCTGGAGATATGGCTGCTTGTAGCTCTCAGTGGCTGCGGTTTGCTGTTCCTGGCCAATGGGAGCTAAGGGAAGTGGCGCTGGCTGGGCCACTGCTTCCTACAACTCCCATTGGCCAGGAATGGAGAACCACGGCCACTGGGAGCTGCAAGGGGCGGTACCTGCGGATGCTCAGGTAAACAAAGCATCTTGCCGCCCTCCAGGGATTACCCTGAACAAGCTGCGAACCAAGTTTGGGAACCCCTGTACTAAAGGAATGAATCTTTGTGACAAGGCAGACTGGCCCTGCACTGGTACTGCAAGAGTGAACCCTTCTTTCCTAGCAGAGGGAGCCACACCCTGAAAGCTCTGCTGGGAATGCTCCAACTGGAGAACAGGTATAAAAGCCTGCAAAGCTGCTCAGCCTGGGCTGACCGCTGGAGGAGAAGGAGGCATGCTGCTAGTTCCTGAGAAGGAAGAGCCTGAGCACCAGGATCTGGAGGCCAGCCAAGCTGGGACGCACCCTGGTACCCAGACAGAGGATGTCACAGGAGGGGAACAGACCAGAGGACCTCCCGAAGCAGAGAACCTGGCATTTACGGTAGAAAGTGACCCAGAGGGACTATAGAGGCAAACGGCATGAGAGTCACATAGGAGCTCGGCATGTTGCGGGCGGATCCCCGCTGAGCTGGTGGCAAGGGGAGCCTGTGGAGAGGGCAGGCCTGGGTCCCCCTCCACCTTCTGAACAGTGAGAATCCTATGGACTCCGGCCGCTAGGCTGCACTACCTCACACTGCCGGAATCCTCTGGACTCTGGCCACTAGGCCACACTACCCTGCTTGTGAGGAGGATTGCATGGACTCTGGACATTAGGCTGCACTGCTCCCTCGTGGGCGTCAAGTTATATGGACCCTGGCCATTGGGCCACACTACCCCGATGCTTCGGGGCAAGTTACATGAACTCTGTCCACTGGGCAACACTACCCCAACCAAGGGGTGATAGTGTGGAGGGAGACCATTAAACAACCAGTCGCTCACAGAAGGGCGCAAAGGTGAACTTGTGAGTGGCCAAGTCCTGACACCCCATCGCACCCCTGCCACAAAGGGACAGTGTGGTGCCAAGCCTGCCACAATCCTACAGCATTATGAGTTCAGTGTGTGTTGGCAGGTTAAGTGTATTGTTACAAGGGTTACAAGTCAAGTGTCTGTGGGGCAGTGGGGAGACCTTACTAGAACAGTGTCTTTCCCAAGCCTCATAAAAACTACATCCTCACCTCAAATGAAACAAAAATATCTCTCTCGGACACATTCAGATTGTTCAGACAATGTCTCCCTCATTAGAAATCAGTAATGATTATTTTCTCAGTGACTCCTGTGAAACTGTGTTATCCTTGCATGAGTTTGTGCCAGTATTATTGATGATGAAATCTGAAAACAGTTGGGATACACACATGTAACTGGGGACATAATTTGGCCTGCAGAAGTTCTGTCACTGTCAATGATGTACAAAATGGCAAGAATCCAACTTCATAGTCAGAGCCCAGGGTGAGTTTGTGGGAGCTGAAAACTCAATACATTTGATACAGGTATGGAAATGAGTGAGACACAATGGATACGGAACTCCACAGTGCAATTTTACAGTCATCTTTTTGGCAGTTCATGTAAAATATTGTAAAGATTATCTATCAAGTTTACATCGGGGCATCCAGCTTCCCAGCATCACATCATATCTAACTAAGCCCTAGTATACATGGCTACATCCTCTATTGGTTTATAGAACTTGGGCTGACCTGTACCAGGGCTGAATCTAGTCCATTAGAATCATAGAAGATTAGGGCTGGAAAAGACCTCATGAGGTCATCTAGTCCGACCCCCTGCTCAAAGCAAGACAAACCCCAACAAAATCATCCCAGCCAGGGCTTTGTCAAGCTGGGCCTTAAAAACCTCTATGAATGGAGATTCTACCACCTCTCTGGGTAACCCATTCCAGTGCTTCACCACCCTCCTAGTGAAATAGTGTTTCCTAATATCCAACCTAGACCTCCCCCACTGCAACCATTGCTCCTTGTTCTGTCATCTGCCACCACTGAGAACAACCAAGCTCCATCCTCTTTGGAACCCCCCCGTTCAGGTGGTTGAAGGCTGCTATCAAATCCCCCCCTCACTCTTCTCTTCTGAAGACTAAACTCTCAGGCTAAACAAGCCCAGTTCCCTCAGCCTCTCCTCGTAAATCATGTGCCCAGCCCCCTGATCATTTTTGTTGCCCTCTGCTGGACTGTCTCCAATTTGTCCACATCCTTTCTGTAGTGGGGGGCCCATAGCTGGATGCAATACTCCAGATGTGGCCTCACCAGTGCTGAATAGAGAGGAATAATCACTTCCCTCGATCTGCTGGCAATGCTCCTACTAATGCAGCCCAAAATGCTGTTAGCCGTCTTGGCAACAAGGGCACACTGCTGACTCATATCCAGCTTCTCATCCACTGTAATCCCCAGATCCTTTTCTGCAGAACTGATGCTTAGCCAGTCGATCCTCAGCCTGTAGGGGGCATGGGACTCTTCCTTTCTAAGTGCAGGACTCTGCACTTGTCCTTCTTGAACCTAATCAAATTTCTTTTGGCCCAATCCTCCAATTTGTCTAGGTTACTCTGGATTCTATCCCTACCTTCCAGCGTATCTATCTCTCCCTCAAGTTTAGTGTCATCTGAAAACTTGCTGAGGATGCAATCCATCCCATCATCCAGATCATTAATAAAGATGTTGAACAAAGCTGGCACTTTGCTTGATACCGGCTGACAACTAGACATTGAGCTGTTGATCACAACACATTGAGCCCGACAATCTAGCCAGCTTTCTATCCACCTTTATAGTCCATTCATCCAATCCATACTTTTTTAAGGTGAGGTGGTTTTGTTTTTTATATGTGATTGTGATTTTCAAGCACAGAACACCAGGCATTAGTAAAGGCTGCCCAATAAAATGCTAAGAAGCTTCACAATTGCCCAATATTTTAATAATCTGGTAAAGATAAGAAGTCATTCCTTACTATTCAGGATCAATTTTTCTTTTAATGCTTTCATGACAGCCTCTCTTTTTTTAAGTACATTTTGAATGAGAAGTCATCTTCAGGGAGTTCTGTATGTATTCATTTTATGTTTATTTATCAATCTCAATTTCTGCAAGATGATGCCAATTAATGAAAAATGCAACCAGAATTCCCTGAATGAGACCACTTAGTAGTTGAAATATAAACTTCAAAAGAAAAGCTTGCCCTAGGTAACAAGAAAGCAAGTGTGAAAAATCAGGACACTTTTTTGGAGATGGAGGGGCATAGCTGTATATATAAGACAAAACCCGTAATATCTGGACTGTCTTGGTATTATCAGGACATCTGGTCACCCATCCTAGCTTGCCCAAATACTGTTGTCGTAATGAATGCATTGATACAATAAGTCAATTGCCTCTTTTCTCTTATGGTTGTTTCATCTTTCCTTATCGACCCAGAATAGAGTATGTGGAGGCTACAGACCACTTCTCTGCCCTGTTAACCTCAGGCGCTCTCACACTAATAAGCAATACGTAAAACAAAACATTTATAATTTGCTTATAAGGGCTTGTCATTTTGGTAGAAAGTTTAGTATCTATTTTATTTTGGAGGCAGCATTTTGTGTTTTTTCAAATATAATGGTATTATATCAGATGGAATCTGTGCTAAGTTAATCAAGTTGCTGGATGGCTGATCCGTATTCCATGGTAAAGGTTAAAACAAAAGCCCTTCAAGCTGTTTGAAATGAGCTTATTAATAAAAGTGCATATTTATTAATATTTCATGGACCAGTTTGCTTTCTATATGGATGGAGAGACAGGAACCTGTTCCTCTAAGATAGACTACAGCAGGTCAGAAATTGTTCCATGAGCATCCATCACTCCAGTGCGTCAACATCCCTCAAATAACATAATAAACTCTTCCTCGTTCTTTTGATTTTAATAGAAAGGAAATTGCTCCAAGTGAAAATTGTCACAGGTACATTCTCTCTTGATTTGAAAATAAATCTTTCTGTAGCTTTGACTCAACGTTTTCTTTTCCATTTTAATAAATGTCATAGTTGTAGGAGATTGTTATCCTCTCACAAAATTCTGGTGCAGTGGGACTTCAGTATGTGCTAAATTTTAAGCACATGTTTAAGTGTTTTTCTGAGTAGAGATAGACTTAGCAGGTATTTAAATGTTTGCTGAACTGAGGCCAAAATGTAGTTCTGTTTTTTTTTTTAAATAACCCTGGAAGACAAGGTGACCAATATTTACCTTAATCTTATTTCTAGGCTTATTATTAAGGTTGCCCAATACTTCCCATTACAAGATCCTGTTTACAGTTGCATATAAATTTGAAAAGCTTTAACTAGCTCAGATTTTCCATGATAGATATCTGCCTCAGGCTGGATATTTTTGGAAAGTTTCAGCCAAAACAGTTCAGTCTTTTTCAGAAAAGGTGGCTAGGGAAAACGCACTGCTTGGTCCGTCATAAATTCTGGCCACCATTTTCTGAAAGTTTCTTTGGAGGAGGGTCTTGAAATTTGGCATGGGAGGCCTTTGTGCCAGAGGTGTGATTTTTGCTTTCCTCATGAAAATCCACCCAATATTTGGCAAGTTATAAGTTTGAAGAGAAAGTCAAAATAGGAGAAGAGAAGAATACTAAAATTTACACAAATTCAAAAAGCATGCAAAGAGGCAAAAGAAACATGGCTCGCAGAAAGATGTCATGAAATCAAAGAATATGAAACCAGAAACAACCATAAAGGTTCATTGCACCATTCAGAGAATGATGAGATGAAGAAGACTAGAGAAGGAATTAGCTACATGAAAACTAAGAATGGCAGAGTGTACGATGGAAAAACACTATCCTGGAAAGATGGACTGAATACATGAAAAAAGAACAGGAGTACTTGTGGCACCTTAGAGACTAACAAATTTATTTTAGCATAAGCTTTTGTGGGCTACAGCTCACTTCTTTGGATGCATAGAATGGAACACACAGACAGAAGATATTTACACATACAGAGAGCATAAAAAAATATCTTCTGTCTGTGTGTTCCATTCTATTCATCTGAAGAAGTGAGCTGTAGCCCACGAAAGGTTATGCTGAAATAAATTTGTTAGTCTCTAAGGTGCCACAAGTACTCCGGTTCTTTTTGCAGATACAGACTAACATGGCTGCTACTCTGAAACCTGTCAGAATACATGAAGGAACTTTTGACAATTCTGAAAAATTTGAAGATATAAACATTACAAGATGGAAAAGCACACCATAAAATGTAGAAACTAGAAAGAGCACTAAAGAATAAAACAAGGAGAAGCATCTGGGCAGGATGGTATTGTGATTTAAGTGCTATAACCTCTGAATGAAGATTCAAAAACTTATCTGCTAAAAAATTTAAATCAGATATACACACAAGAACTTCTGGAGAACTTTAGGAGGCCACATGCTAGAGAATATGAACAACATGAAACTATAAGCCTGATTAATTTTTGTTAAAAATTTTTGGCACACAAATACATCAATGTCTTGAGACAAGAATTTGGCATGAGTAGGCAGGAGGGAGGAGATCTTTTCCCTGGGATGCTGCAGGCCAGGCTGGACCAGGTCTGTATCTGGGCTCGGGTCTGCGCACTGAACAGGGACAATGAGTTGGGGGAATTGAGGGGGGGCCACACTGAGATTTGAAGAGGAGCCTGGGAAGGCAGACTGGGAATGGGAATGGGGATCATGGGCAGGAGAGGGTGAGAGAGAGAGAGAGAGAGATCAGATAAGGAGCTAGGAAGGGAGAAATTGGCTAGGCTTAGTTAGGAGACTGGGGAGGGGTAATTAGAATAGCTGGGCAAGGAGACTGGGAGTGGGTAGAAGACTTAGACAGTGAATTCAGAGGGGTAAGACTAGGATTTGCTGGGCAGGGAGCCTGGAACTGAGATGAGAAGCCTTAAGAATGGCGACATGGACTCGGTAGCTAAGGACAGTGGGAGGGCAGGGTATCCAGAGGTGTGGAACAGACAGCACTGGGACAGGACAGGTTGTAGGGGATGAGGCAGAAGGGGTTAAGCTGGGGGGAATAGACAAAAGAGCCCCTCCTCTCACAGGAGTGTTGTGAAAATAAATTCACTCATGTCTGTGAAGCACTCCAATATTATAGTGATGAACTCCATAGACAAGCCCATGTGGAAATTAATAATTCTGTCTTCAGAGCAGGATTGGAATAGAGTATAATAAATAAGACCTCAGGCTACACATTGTTCTATGAAAGAGAAAACAAAATATTGACTAGCTGTTCATGAAGTGAGTGCTGTACCTTCTGTGCATTTCCTGACTTAATTCTGGCACTACCTAACTTTTGAGTGCTTGACTTTGCAACCTTCATGTTCTTTTAACAGTTTATCTATCTATGTTTAAATTGTACATGGCTGGGGGGAGGGAGGGAGAGGCTTTGCTATTTCTAAATATTCCCAGGTAGACGTCCCTGTCTCAAGTAGACATGTACAGCATCAGTGGAGAAATGGGCCAGCAGTATCTCCTGGGACAGTAGAGGCTTCCTAAAGAGAAGAAATTGCTGCTTCTTCCTAGCACAACAGTTTGAAGAGCTTTAGAAAGAAAAGAGCAGCTCCTCAGATTATCTGATATGCTTTTCCTGATAGTTGCTAGACTTGCTCAGTTGGATCCATTGAAATCAGTGTGAGCTGTTCCACTGATTTAGTAGGCCCTGGATGGATCCAAGGCAGGGACTTGTCAGTAGAGGCTCTCATGGATTGCATCTTGCTCCCTGTAATGGTCCATGTGGTTTTACTGGTGTTTCAAGTGCAGTACAAACAGGGCTATATTAATGGACAGGCCTAAAGGGCCCCTTAATTATGATCTTACATATGTCATTTTATTTATTAATGGGGCCATAAAACATATATGCAGCCTGTATGCATCACTGTAAGAGCAGGAAATACTGTTCACAAGTCTACAGTTTTATTTTGTAACACTTGACACTCCCTCTCTTGAAAATGGTTTGAGTGGTTTTGACATGACTTGAATGTTTTTAGATGAACACTAGTGGGCTTGAACTACAATGTGACTATGTAAATTAATGTACACACCACTGTTCAGTTGCTCACACTGCTGAAGACTAACTGTTCCTGATATACTAATTTGTGAATCATGGATTTGTGTACTGACCATTGCTACTCAAGTGAGTACGCTAAATAGAAGGGTGTACGTTTAAAAGAAGTATCTGTTTTTGAAAAAACTCCACAGCTTAGTGTGTTTTTCTTTTAAAACAAACAAACAAAACACTCAGAAAAGCTCCTACAAGAGATTGGAAAAAAAAGACAGGGAGCAACGCGCCTAGTGGGAGCTGATTATGTTGAAAACTTGCAAGCAGAAGGAAAGGCCATAGAAAATCAGCAGCTTATTACTATATTGAAAGCTGCACAAGAAGAAAAGCTATGCTGTTTTTAAACATCCTGTATGGTAAAGAACATTAATTGAAAAGGAGAGGCAGTTTGGGGTTGCTAAAGTTTCAGCTGTGTGTAGAAACACGGATGTAGAAAACTTCCCAACTTCTGTACAGGTAGTTGCAAGGAAGAAAAAAAAAATTTTTTTAATTTATTTTAATTTTGTCTGCACAGTTCTGATGTAGTTGCATGAGATTGGCTTATTTACTCTCTCCATCGACTGGAAATGTTTACTACTTTACATGTCAACTTTTCTCCAGTAGCTCATGGGCTTTTACAGAAGGATTTAGTGATTGGAAACAGCCTGAGTGACTCTGAGGGGCACAGGACAGGGCAAGAGAGGGGCACAGAACACTGAAACTATATGCTGGTGTGTACAACACGTCCAAAATCATGTGGTAGGGATAGGGTTGACGCTGATCTGGCAGGTCAGTTTACTTCAGTACTGCAGAGGTGTTCTTCAGCAGGGGGTGGCAGCTGTAAAGTTTCTGAGCGCTCATGGACTTGGCTTCCATGGCCAGTATGGAATACTAGGATCCAAAAGCAGTGGGTATTATTTGGGGATTTTGGAGCTAAAATCGGTTTGATCCATTTCTGCCTAACCACCTGGCTACATTTGGGCAGAAGAGGAAAGCCCTCCTACCTCTCCTCAACTATATATGACAAATTCATTGAATTGATGAGAGAATCAACTTAAAATGCCATAACAGGAGAATAACAGACGCCAAATGTTACTCTGTAATTGTTGATTCAACTACGGATGTAGCACCTGTAGACTAGCTCATATTCATCCTCCAATGTCTCAATTCAGAGGTGCAAATAGCTGAGTGATTCATCAAGTTTCAACCCCTTGAAGACCACATAGATGCAAACCTAGCTGAACCTGTGCTGGCTTTGATAAATAACCTAGGTTTGGATGTGCCTTGCTGCTGTGGAAAATTGTATGATAATAACAGCAATGCGGCTGGTTAATGCTATGGTCAGCAAGCCCATCTAAGGAAAACCCACTAATACAGTATGTTCCCTTCAAGGCACATTCCCTGAATTTACTTGAAGTTAGCAGTGTTCAAATGTAATCCCTCTGGCGGGGGGCGGCGGGGGTGGAGACGAGGTTATGTTGGCACTATACTTTCTGCTCTGCATCAACATACTGTTGGAAAACTATTTTCCACAATGTAAACACTGACACTAATCAGAGATTGTTGATTCTCAGAGTCTGTCAGATACATGCTGGTGTAGTTGTGCCAATTCTATCAAGGCATTGTGTCAACAATAAAACAGTATTCAACAAGCCTTGGAAGAGCTGTCAAAAGACACAAATCAGGCTCATGACGCTCATTTAAATGCAGTTTCTCTTCAGAAGACAATGAAACAATTGGAGACGTCTTTCATGGTACACTTTTGGAACACTCTGCTTGATTGGTTCAAACTGACTAACATCCAGATGCAGAATGTAGACCTAGATCTATGTCCTGCTGTTAATTTACTGCCCTCCCTGGAAACCTGCATCACCAACTGGAGGCTTACAACGAACAATGTTCTGTATGAACATTTTGGAGCTCGGTTTAAACTGGGTGTGTTCGATGTCAATGACACTTGCAGATGAGCAGCAGAATTTGCTGCTATTTATCCTCAAGACATGGACCAAAACATTGCAGGTAAACTCTATCTGTTTCAATTCTCTGTAAAAAGTGAGACAGAAGTCATCATACACACTGCAGCAGATACTATGGCACAGTCGTCTTCAGGCTCATTTCCTAAAGTTGACATTGCCCTGTGATTTTTTTCCTCACCCTAACTGTGACAAACTGTGAAGGAACACATGACACATGCTTTTAATCAAGTATTTTGACTATCGACCCTGCATGAGCTCTATATGATTGCCAGGAGTGGCATAGGAAGGGGGCTTTTTATATTATCTGTCAGCACTTCACCTAATGTCTAATTTTATTTAATTTCTGTCACGAGGCCACATACTGTAGCAACAGGCACACAAGCAACCATTGAAGGACTGATTTCTGCCATCCTTTTTTACACTGAGTAGCACGTTTGTGAATGATTGGCCACCTCAGGTTGAATAAAGATGGCAGAATTGAGCCTTTAACTATTTCAGATTTAAAATGATCGTGCTGTTTGTACTGTTTAAAGAGGATGTTGTAAAGGCCAAAACTGTATCAGGGTCCAAAAAAAGAACTAGATAAGTTCATGGAGGACAGGTCTATCCACGGTGTCAGGGATCCATCCCATGCTCTGAGTGTCCCTAGCCTCTGTTTGCCAGAAGCTGGGAGTGGATGACAGGGGATGGATCACTTGATGATTACCTGATCTGTTCATTCCCTGTGAAGCACCCAGCATTGGCCCTGTCAGAAGACAGGATACTAGGCTAGATGGATCAATGGTCTGACCCAGTATGGCTGTTCTGATAATTCTGTGAGAGATGCTGTGTTAATAGCACTGGAGGCTGAAAGCTTTGGTTCATCAAGAGAACAGGAACAACATAGGGAGCAGCAATCAAATCTTCCCTGTAAGAGTAGAGCAACATGTTTCATTGTTCTGCAGAGACTAATAAAAAGGATTCAAATTTTACAGATGGCGCCTGTTGTTCTGTGTTCTCACATTACTTTGGGATTCTTGCAGGTCAAAAAGCATATGATTCATCTTCATTCTTTCCACTCTTGAACTTCATGAAATAGCTACTGATTCACTCTGAAGTTCAACTAATGCCTAATAGCTCATTCTGCCCTTTACTAATCCAATAACATGGCAGTGTCGAGGGCTAGGGGATCATATCATTTCAGCCAGTCTAGAGGGAAAGAAAAAGACTCATCATGAGAAGTGATTATGGTGTTATCAATTGAAAGCCAAATGGCATGGAGGAAGGGAACCCTGCCACTACAATTCAGCCAGAGACAGCTGAGAGAAGCAGAATTTCTCTTCAACTTTAGGAGAAGAGAGAGGCAGAGGAAGTTAAGTTTGTTTTTGCAAAACTTAATCAGATGGGGTTTAGTTCTGCAAAAACAAAAGTAGGATGGTTCAGATCCGAGTTCAATTCTATTGAGATTATTAAAATTTGAGTAAGCGGTCTGGATAAAAGGTTGTGGTTCTGACCATCTTTGTAGTGAGCAAAGGAGAGCTATTGCTGCTCATGGTATTTTTCTTTTTTGCAAAACCTCATCATTCTGATTTTGGCTTTGCAAAACCAGGATGACTCCAATTTAGGTTCCATTTTATCCCAAGCACCAAATTTAGAAGAGATTCAGACTCAAGATTCTAGTCTGTGCCCTCATCTACATGGAAGCATGGGGGGAAAGGCACCTTGAGGTGGCTGGAGCCCTAGGCATCCCTATGACACATAATAGACTAGTCTTCTGTAGACTATAATACTTTGGTCTAATTTTGCTTAATAGGTTTAGCGTGCAGGAGTTGGGTGGTGTTGCTGGCCTGTGATATACAAATGGTCAAACTAGATGATCTGGTAATCTCTCCTGGCCTTAAACTCTAAACTCTATAAATAGTATCAGGCATATTTAATCTTAATGGAGGCTGGGGAGGTAGAGGAAGCAAACCTCTCCCGAAGGTGCAGCCGAAGCCTAACAAAAGGCTCCTCACATGAAATCACCTGGAGATAAACATAGGCTGCAAATTGAGAATTGACACTAGAGCCTTGATCACAGCATCCTCTGATTAAGGCCTATCATCCTACAGTGACTTTTGAACATACTGTACTTTATTTAAAATGATCAGGGAGGCACCAGAGCAAATTTTTTACAATTTGTTTTGTCAGTGGCATTTATTCAGTTATTGTCTTGTTTCAGGTTAGCACAGTACTTATACAGAGCCCCATCACTCCATTACCCACTAGGAGGCGCAGCATACTGGCTGGCAGGAACACATTATGTGGTAAGTGGTAGCTCTGTCTATTTGGTGGAACCTCTCCAGTAGTCAGAGTTTTTCCAGAATATTGTTTAGATTTTTTTAAAAAATTGTTGGCAAAATGATGACATCAAGCGTGTGGTGCTTAATGTTTTATGTGAGCAAAGGAACAAAACTTCATCACTGGAGGGTTAAGAGAAAGTTAAATTACATATCATTCTTGCTCCAGCTACATCCTGGTTACTGTGGCTTCATAATTGTAAAGGTCCAGATTATGCCCAGTTGCTTTGCTGTTGAATGAGGGCGGGGATTGTACAGCGAGCCTCCGTCCTTGTGCTCTGTGCTGCCTCCGGGCCCAGCTGCAGTGCCTATATTCGGCAATGCTCAGGGACCACTCCCTCTGTGCACTCACTGGGGAAAGGAGAGGGACAGAGAGAAATTGGGGTCATGGCCTCACTCTCCTAGAAACCAGTTAGTGAAACTAGCCAGGCACACAAAGGGAAGTATGCTTCGTGTCCTCAAGGCACAGTGCCCAAATTGTATGATTGGTACACTACTTGGTAAGGAGGAACAGTCTGAAGCAGGAATAGTGCAGAACAACCTTCCCCAGAGCAATGAGTTTTCCCTTCTCCTGCGTGAATGTGAATTCTGCATCAGTCTCAGCTTGGTGCTGCTTGGCTTAAAGATTGTTCTAAAGACAGCACTAGAGCAGTGGTTCTCAATTACCAGTCTTAGGACTGGCCCAGGACTCTGAGATCTCCCTGTTTAGGAAGGTATCAAGCCAGTCCCTGGTATCAAAAAGGTTGATGCACACTGGACCAGAGCACCTGTGTAATGGGTGGAGCTGTCTGTACCAATAGTTATTCCAGCAGAAGATGGCTGTGATACATAGGAGAGTTATTAAAGACTGTAAGAGCCACAGGAGCAGGGATTTCAGATAGCAGTCGTAGGAAATGAGGTACAGCATGGCATAACAGTAAGCCTGATGTCTACGGGTTGCTCTTTGTTTATTGTGTGTGTGTTTAGTGATTTTTGTAAAGCCTATTTCTGGTTTTGCCATTAAACCAGCTGCAGTACAAGTAAAACATCCCAGTCTTAGTACATCCGTATTCCTCACCATCTTATTTTAAACCAACGGCACCAATAATAATAATAAAGGTACAACTTTAGTGCTATTTATGTTTCAGCTTTGATTATTCAGGTGAGTGCCATATAACATTGCTATGGTCTGGTTCCCTTTTCTCATCCCCCAAAAATCAAGATGCACTAGAGGAACAGCTAAAGGATATTAGAGGTGCCCCATATGAGTAGTTTAGTTTGAGATGAGATCCTGACCTTCCCCAAAGTATGGGCATGTTGTAGTATGGCCCGTTACAAGGAGAAGCCTGAGTTATGATACTCATATCTGGATCTAGATCCAGACTTCTTTAGTGTTTGAATCCAAAGCTCCAATTTGGAACCATCTATACTTTCTATTAATGAAATATATATTTTCTATTTCACATATTTCAGAAAATAGACTGTTCATTTCAGAATATTTTAGCTGTTGTTTGAATCGTTATTCCTTGGTGTACAGGAATAGAACTGCATTTGGAGTGGTTAATGGAGTGAATGCTGAAATCTAAAGTTTGTCTCTTTTACTGTGAATTTATGGCCATCAAAGCCTTTAATGACAGCAGATTCATATTTTCTGCCTTCAGTAATTTGTGGCATTCCTCTTTTCCATCTGCTGGAAAAGTACCACATCTGTTCTTGTTTATATAACAGTGTGGCAGCTTTATAACATGCAGAACTTCTAATAAAATGCTAGTTTTAATTGTCAGTTCAGTTCCAGTTTGATGTTCTTATCATTTATAAATGAGTAAAGATCTTCAGAATGTGGTTTTAATTAAAATTGTGGTGCTTCACTCAGAATAGGGTAAATATTTTTAATTTGCTATCTTGCAAACTAGACTGGAGCAAGATAGTCACTTTTTAGGATGCAGAATTGCATGATTCATCATGTAATGGAGACACCAGATTGCTCTTTTATAAATACCAGGCAAGCCATATAGGAAGAAAATAAAACAGAAGAAAGAAAAGTAATACAAAAAAATTGATGAAGTATCTTGCCAAAAGGTCTTACAGTACTATAAGCAATAGACTAAAACACTTTAAAAAAAATAGGTATTGACAGAACAGCGTGGCCAACATCTGTCCTGAGTTTCACTCCTACAATCCAGCTCATGGCAGAATTGCCCCCTATGTCTCAGCACACCAGAAGATGATGTACTGTCCTAGCACTTGTTTAATAATTACACCCATTTAAAAATCAAAGATTTCAGCTTATATTTTTTTAGTTTTTCAGATTATTGCAGTACTAGGTACACTTGGTCCTGAAGCAGGACCAAGTACACCTAGACCATGCTGACAGGTGTTTGTCAAACCTGTTCATAATAGCCTCTAATTATAGGGATTCCACAACTTCCCTATGTAAACTTTTGCATTGTTAACTATCCTTATAATTAGAAAGTTTTTTTTCTAATATCTAATCTAGATCTCCCTTAATGCAAACTAAGCTGATTATTTCTTGTCCTACCTTTGGTGGAGAGGGAGAACAATTGATCACTGTCAGCTGTATAACAACTTTTTACATATTTGAATACTTTTATCATGTTGCCCCTTAGATTGAACATGCCCAGTTCTTTCAATCTTTCCTCAAATGACATGTTTTCTAAACCTCATATCACTTTTGTTGCTCCCTTTGGACTTTCTCCAGTTTGTCCACATCTTTCTTAAAATGTGGTGCCTAAAATTGGACACAGCACTCCAGCTGAGGCCTCCCCAGAGCAGAGTACAATGTGCTTGTGTTGTTTTTTTTTAGCAAGATGCAAGGCTGATATGAATTTAGGACAAAATATCTTGGTTTGTTGTCATGTTGTAGAAGTAACATACTGTGCATATAAATGCACAAATGGGATTGATAATGGAAGAATGGGGCATAGGAGGAGTGTACCAATGAAAAGCAAAAATAATATATTTGAAAAGCTCATCTTTGATGCCATGTATTTCTTTCTTCACCCAATGGGAATTGCATGGATTCTTTTATAACAGCAGTCACTGGAGTCAATTGATAGTGTCCCTTGTCATATAATAGGATCTAAACTTCAGCAAACCTGACCCATGTCAAAATTAAGTCTCTTAACAGCACTTTTGTGTGTCACACCTTTTACTTATATGTGTCAGCCACCAATTAATTCATTTCGGCTTCAAAAGACTTCACTAAATGGATTTTCAAATTTCAGAGAAGACTATATACATTTTATTATTATTTTTTAATATTCAGATCTTTATTTTATTAAAGTTACCTGGGGTTCTTTTCACTGGTCATACTTTATGACTAAGAGGAATGATATAGGTCTAAATTGTAGAATGTAACAAAGTGCAGCATATTGCTGCCAGTGACTTTTAGAAGACACTTATATTCACCATCTGCTGTTGGTTTTCAGCCAATAACCAGCAGTAAGACATAATTTTCTTGGAGTTTATGGAGAATTGAGGGTGCACGGTAAGATTTGACAGTTGTTTAACTTGTTGCCTTATTTTAACTTTTGCTTTATTATCCTCATTAATAAATATAAATACACCTCTACCTTGATATAACGCGACCCGATATAACACGAATTTGGATATAACGTGGTAAAGCAGTGCTCGGAGGGGGCGGAACTACATACTGTAGTGGATCAAAGCAAGTTCGATATAACATGGTTTCACCTATAGATTTTTTGGCTCCTGAGGACAGCGTTATATCAGGGTAGAGGTGTACATTGTTATTGTAATAATACTGTCACACGAGAAGTATCTGAAGGAATGAAGTGAGACCACATTGTCTAAATATCTAACCAACTTTAATGCAGCCAGAGCCCTCACAGAAGCACCTGCCTCTGCTAGAGCTGGCAACAGGCCCCACCACATGAAGACTTTGCTTCAATTCTATTTCCCCAGCATCTCTCTCAAATCACACTCACCTGCAACCTAGCCACTGTGGGAGGAGAAGTTCATTGCAATGCATTTGTCTACACTGTGGTTTTATGAAAAATAGTTCTTGTCAGACAAACTAGATATCTTTTGATGTGATTATAAATTTGATTGACAAAGGTAACTGACAGACTTCTGTAAGGTGTTTGATTTACAACATTTAGGCATTCTTATAAAAAAAAGACCACTAACCAAAATCAATATAGCACATATTAAATGAATTAAAAACTGGCTAACTGGTAGAGCTCAAAATACTGAAAATGGAGAATCATTGTGAAATGGGGATGTTTTTAGTGCAGTCCAGCAGAGAGTTGCTGTTGATGTAATGCTGTTCAATATCTCTATCTATGATATGAAAGAAAACATAAAATCATTACCTGTGTAGGCACCCTCTATTTGAGGGGCCTCTGAACTTAACTGATAATGTTCTAGTTCAGCGATCGGCAATCTCTGGGATGCTGCCCGTCAGGGAAATCCACCGGCGGGCCAGGACCTTTGTTTACTTGCAGCATCCACAGGTTTGGCTGATCGCAGCTTCCACTGGCCGCTGTTCACCTTTCCAGGCTAATGGGACCTGTGGGAAGCGGCGGCCAACACATCCCTTGGCCCGTGCTACTTCCCGCAGGCCTTATTGAGATTGCCGATCCCTGTTTTAGTTGGAAAGATCCTGAATGCTGCAATCCAGACTTGTACACTACAGTTCCCATGGTGCCTGGGAGAAGAGAGATACTTCTGCCCCCCGGGAATGAGGAGAGCCTCATTATGGAGGCAGAGGCAGCGTGAAGTGGGCTCCATATTTCATATGAAGCTGAGATCTGGGTCAGGGGACAGTAGATTGCTTTGTGAAGTTCTGTCCAAGCCAGAAGATGCTGCTGTGAAACTGCTGAGACCTGGACCAAGCAGGGAGCCAAGGAGGCTATTGCTGGCCTTCACTGGAGCCAGGGCAGAGACTGTACCTGTGATCAGAACTGACTGAGGCTGGCATGGAGTGAAGGCAGTGGGAGTAACCACCTTTGTTGTCTGGGAAAGTGCTTTCAGGGGAAGGAGAATAGCGAAGAGACTTTAAGGGGTTTCCCTGAGTCTGAGAAGAGACAAAGTGGGCTCATGGTCTAACCAGGATCCAGAGTTACTGACCTCTAGTTATAACTCCCATCTTCAAAGGGGTTGTGCATTTTAGAATAATCCCAAATTAGAATCATTCTGCCCCTTGTTGCCTTGGCTGGGCAGATTCACTGGATCAACAGAGTGCTGACCCCAGCTTCTAGAGCATCAAGCATGTGTTTAGAACTCTGAAATTCAGAGCAGTACCTCAGGGATGGGGTGCAAGGTGCCAATGTAAGTGCAAGTTGGTTAAGTGTCATTTACTACTGTAAAATGCATTTCTTAATTAATTTATCGAAGCACCTCCAGATTTAAAGTAGTTGTGATATTTTAATTAATCCCAATCTGTTACATCATGTTTTTCTAAGTTGTTAAGTAAAAGTGTTAGCTCTAAGAGTATATTTTTTGTATATTGTTTATAATTGGTACTTCTGGGTTATATCCTTTGCGCAGATTAACTCAGGTTTATGCCTGATGGCTCCCAAGACATGCCAGTGTGTATGTATAGGACCCAGCCAGCTGGAGGCACCACAAAGATTAATTTCCTTTATAAGTAAAAGGATTGCAGCAGAGAAGTGCATAGATGACTCTGGATCTCCTTTATTGTCAACAACATAAGGCTCACCAGTGAGCATTGCTTGCTCCCATGTAATCCAAGAAAGCAGAGGGAGAGGATTACATTTGTAAAGTTTGCAAATAATACACATATTGGGGAAGTGGGTAATACTAAAATAGTACTTTCTAATTTTTCCAAAGTCTCAAGCAACAAGAGATCGTCTCCTTGAAAAGTATGAACGACTTCAGTCACAGTGATAATTAAATATATTATGAAATACAGTGTGCTCACAAATTTTTCTGTCTTGTTCTTCAGAATTTCCCTGACTCCATTTCTGCAGTATGTTCCAAACAGGTGACAGCAAAATGCCACATTTCAGTACTCTGATCTGAAATAGCAAGTCAGTATATATGGTAGCTACCTCCAAAATAGCTCACAGTTGCTTCAAAGACAGCAGCAAGACCTTGAATTGGATATAATCTTTTGGGACTTGAATAGTAAAATATGAAAATATTTTCAAAATAAATTCAAACATGTTATGATCAAGATCATGTTGATAGCCAACTAAAGCCTGTTGTGTAACTGTGTGCGATAACATGAACAGTGGTGTGTCTAAAAGTGACCTATATACATTAGAACTGTCCATATTCACCACTTACCACCTAAGTTGAAGCTAACTGGTTTTGAGATGAGCTCTTATTTCTTGAACTCAACAACTCCTGTTGCATCTTTGGTACCGTTAGCTATTTTGTATTCCAAGGGCCCATAAAGGTTTCAGGGTTTTCCATCTGCACAAATCTGATACCGACAGTTCTGGAGCTTAGCAAATCCATCAGCATGCATCGTAATAACTCTAGCTTTCTGTAGGTACTTCTAAGATGTCTGTAGGCACTACTGTAAGAGATTTTGCAGTTGCCTCTGCAAAATCTTTCACATCCTTAGATCAAGATTAAGGGCATTCTTGGGTAGCAAATTACAGAAACTTCAAAAATCTCTAAAACTTCAGTTGTATTTAACAACTGTGTGAGCAATGTTAAACAAAGTGGCAAGTATTCGGAGCTCCATAAACTGATTTTTACTTGGTCCAAGCCCTGTGAACAAACAGACTGCAATTGCACCTGGTTTCTACACAAGGATGGACTATGAGCTTCACCTTTTGCTCCCTTCCCTTTTCTGAATATGGGGAGCAGCCGAGAACAATCTAGTCCTGAGAGTGTCCTCACTCAGTAATTTTGCGTCATTCTCCACTATTCCATGTATTTTCATACTGGAGTTTGTGGGCACTACAACAATAGTAGTAAGTAATAATGGAACACAGTGCTCCTGCTTCAGTCATGAGTACCAGGGATTTGAACCGCAGAAGTCTGGATCTAAATGCATGAAGCTTTAAAAGATCCACCTCTGCTAGCTAAAGACCAGAAGTATGGTATGGATCAGTGTTCAGATCACACTCCCTGTCACTACTTGCTCTGGGCCAAGGAAACTAGCGACCCAACCAACTAACCTAATTTGGCGATGAATCCTGGTCATGTGCCACATGAGGCATGTTGCACATACAATAAGAAGATGGCCAATAGCAAACTCATAAATCTTTAGATGTTATACAGTCATTGATGGGGACAGAGACATCATGTAAGGCTGGGTACAGTAATAATATTACTACATGTCTGAAAATCCACTACAGAGTGAAGTACACTGGTTTCTTCTGTCATCCAAGCTTCAACCATTGTAAGGGAAAATATTGTACTGTACCAGCACTACTAAGGCTTTGTTAACCACAAATATGATGCCATGTGAGCCAATACTCACATTTTTTGTTACATTACTTATAAAAAAATCTTATTTTGCTGTATGAGAGGATTTGTTCATTGGATGCTAAGACTGTTAGTACAACTTTTTGCAAATACCATAAATTCAAAATTAGCCAGGGATAAGCAAAAGAATCATTTATCAGACCATGGCTTTCTAAACCAACTTTTAAAGAAGTTATAAAGTAGGTATAATGACATTTCTGATTGGATTAACCAGGCACCCAGCAACAATTTCAGACCAAATATTATTGTCAGCTTTTGTCTGCTTTTCTAGGTCAGAGGAGAAGGTTGGTCAGCAAGTCTGAGAATGTCCATTAGGCAGCAGACCCCAGTGGAAAAGTATAACAAAAAACAACTGCACAAGTTTTAGGAATGGAAGGGTTTGGGCCATCATTCTGTTGCTAGAAGTCTGAGACACAGTTGCTTCCTTTGGTGGAAGTTACAGACTCCAATGCCTTTTTAATTGCTTAGAATCCCATAACAAAATTCTTACATGAGAGGATGATTTATCATTTTTAGGACTCTGAGGGAGTAATCTTTGGCAGCTGTAGACTCACTTTAACCTTATAAGTCTCACTAAACATGCAGACATAAATGGCATATTCACGTAGCACTTACACTAGAATTTTAGAGTGCAGCTTCAAATTATTTGAATGACCCAAACATTCTGAATCTGAATAACAAAGTTTTCAGGATGCTGGCAGGCAATTTGGCAGATATGATTATATGTCTCAGATGTAATGGTAAAGTATTTGTTCTGAGCTCACTAGAGCATGGAGAACTATGTGGTTTTGCTCTCTACTGATTTATGCCGTTCCCACTGACATCAATTTGTGATCATCACAAATTTTGCTCTGATTCTGAGGCTCAAATGAGTTTGAAATCATAACGTGAAACTTGGACTAATTATTGAATGTCTTAGTTTTGTAATGAAACAGATAGGCCCACATTGGAGCAGCCTTCTGTAGCCATGGCAGGGCAAACAAGAATTCTGCCCTTTGCGTGGCTATGTGGGATGTCACTCATAATAGCAATCAGTCCCTGTACTCTCTCCGCTCTAAGGATCAGTGGGACTATTCTCTCCTCTTCCACCTCCCTCCCTGAGGACTCTGCAAAGGCCATGGGGAGGTACAGTCTCTCTGATGCTCCTTCTTGGAGTGCATGACTCCTCAGCCTACTCTATGCAGGGCTGCAGCTTAAAAGCCATTATTGAGCCCTAAATGTTTTTGTTGTTAAACCATAAACCAATTCTAAATCAGACTGAAGCTGAGTCCAGACCTGTCCCCAAAACATAGTGACACCCAGTAAATCCTCCAATGGAAATGAGCTGAGTTTGCAGTTTTTAATGACACCTGCAAAGGAGGAGGATGCACATGATTTCTTTTTTTGTTGCAAACCTGTCACCCAGTACTGGGGCTCCCCACTTACAGTGTAAACTGTTCCACATGGCAGACGATGCCACTGGCCCACACAGTGCCTGTTGGAAAACAAATCTTGCATATTGCTTACATTAAAAAAAAACCCTTTCTTTGCTAGAGCAGAATGTCTGGATGCAATAGTGAAAATGTAGAGCAGCGGTAGTGGGTTTTCATCAGCATATTGGCAGTAGTTTTGGAGTCAATCAGAATGTTTTGTTTCAACAAAGTCAAAATGTTTTGTTCCACTTCTGACTTTTTCCTATTTTCTAGTATATATTTTTAAAAAGTGAAACAAAAAGTCAATTTGAAATAATAAAAAATCAAAATATTCCAGTCCAAAAAGGTTGAAACAAACCTTATAGAAATTCCCTTTTCCAATTTTTCTTTCAAAACTAATCTTCATCAAAGCTGACACATTTCTATAAAGTGTTTTGCTTTCAACAAATTGGCATTTTCTGAGAGAAAATGTTCCTGGAAAAATGTCCAATCAGGTCTACCTTGATCCCCTCACTCTCATCTATCTCTTAGTAGGTGTATCTGTGTGTGGGAGGATCATACATTGTGAATTCACAGGACACCTATCAACTCACTCACCAACCAGTGCTGTCGGCAAATACCTCTGAGTAATGTATGTGCAATTTTTTAAAGTGCAACCCTTCAATGAGTGGTTTGGGGAAGATGCATGATAAATTTGATGAATGGCTTGACTCTTGGTTGTTTCCTCTCCCCTAGGTTTATCCTTGTAAAGCAAACGTTCAAATGTTATACCAATGATATTAGACCAGTAAAAGCCAGTAGGATCTTATTAAAGGGGACAAGACAAAGATGCCACATTTATTATGATAACAATTTGATTTATGACTAATAACTAATATCTTAATTCTTATACACACACATTATACCTAATACCTATACACACACACATTATACCTAATACCTATACACACACATACACACATATTCACACACACACCCACATTCATCAGGTGTTCTGCAGCTGCTGCATAGTTACCAGTCCTGAAGATAGCTTAAGTTCATGGCTTGATTTTGCAGCTTAGGTTCGTAGCTTGTGGCAGCTAACTGGCCAGGAAAGCCGGGCACAAGGCCGAGCTGGATCTCTGTTGGGCAGGCACCAATGTTCTTCCATATTGGCAGCAGAATGTTACCCAGAGTCTCTCCTCTCACCCTTCTTTTTTATAGGCTTTTAGTTTGGATTCAAAGTCTATAGGTCTTGCTGTGTCACACTGCCTCTGGGTTTAGATTGATCACCCATCAATTGCAGGCGTGACTTTCAGCTTTGGACCTGGCTTTGATCTTCCTTCTGTTGTTCTGTTGTCCTTTTCTTTTTAGGGTGGATGCTTCTTACTTTGTTTAGGGCTGTTGTCTAGGTCTTCAGCCATTGGTATTTGAACTTTATATCATCAGGACAGGCTGGGGCTGGAGGTTGATTCCATCATTCATACATACCTCATTAACACATCTAAACTAAACTAATAAGATTACAGCAGGGTTTGTAAAAATGAAGGTTGGAGGAAGCTTTTACAAAATGGAGTGAGTGTTTTAAAATGGGGTTTGAATTACAATATGGAACAGAAGTTACAGTGTAGGCAAGTGTAGTGAATGGTGAACAGAAGTTACATTAATAAAGTGAACAATTAAAAACAATTTCATTTATCAGTTCTACATTGTCCCCCTTTTGACCCTTCAATCCAGGGGCATTGAATGGGTCACACTTTATGTAATTGTTTTAAGGCAGAACCAACATAACAGTTAGGATTACTAATAGGACAATGAGGGGATGAAAAATTATGTTTAGAACTGCTGACCAGGTGGGCTGCTTCTACAACACTTTGCCCCTTGATTTATGACCATTACAGTAGTTGTTGCCATTGTAGGGCAAGGTGATTTGTTGCAACCAAACCAAACAATTATAACTAGGTGAATATAACTAAACCCATTACAATTGACTAAACACCAGATATAATCTACACACAAATGAAAACAATTATAGTTATATTAATTGGGAATACAATAAAACCATAACCATTATAATTCTTGGGTATATTGACAAATAAAATGAGGACCAAGTTTGATGCTGCAATAGCCATTAAACAATAAAAGTTACTGAGTTCAGGACCTCCTTAAGCACACACAACAAATAAGATTTTGTAGGAGGACCACAGTTGTTATGCAAGGTTAAGCTGATTTGGATTGAAACTAACATTTTGTTGCTAAAATGCTGCAGAATCCCCTATTTTTAACAGTTGTTTTCAAGAGGTTTCTGGGGACCTGAAAGGTGGGACCCTACAATTATGGGCCAAAGTCTTACAGGTTATGGGGGCCCAAGAACTACCCTTTAGGGCACGGGGAAGTAGAAAAAGAAAAAGACATTTGCCCTATCTAGTGTAGTATTTCTTTTTTCTGGACCAATGCTAGCACAGGACACCACTAGAGACAGACACAGAACATGTAACACAGAACACTGAACACACACCACTAGAGACAGACACAGAACTTGCAACACAGAACATTGAACACAGACTTTGTTGCGACACTATAACCATGGTATTTTATAACTCTTCAGCTGGTACCAGCTTTCCTGATGTTCTGGTTCAGAGCCTGAAAGACAGAAGCTTAGAAACAAATTAGCACAGTGCTCCCACATGGCAGACCCTGCTCAGTCTCTGCTACAGTGTGTTCGGTACTTGGGGCTGCACAAATGCTAATTAAGTGGTGCATTTCTTTGTGACTTTAGATTTTTTTATTTTAAAATCTCCAGCCACTTTGCCATGGCCTGGAGGTTTGAGGCAGAAGCAGGACTGTTGTTACTGTTGCAATGGCATTTTGGTCCTGGGAGGAGGAATTTACCCAAACATCCCCCTTCCCACTCTCCAGAGGGGTCCCAAAAGTCTGCCCCTTCTGGGGTCTCAAATGTTTCTTTCTTTTTTTTTATATTACTGCTGCTGTAAGATGTGCGAGTGCTGTTTTAACTCTCTGTGCCCAACCTTAAGGGCACTTAACTAGGTTTGAGTACTACATACATTTTTATTTCTCTGCTTTTGCACAAGAGGCTTGTAAATCTTGGTGCAGTTTTTTATTTTTACATTTAGCCAATTGAAGGAATACCTCATTACAGGTTTTCCATAGAAGTCAAACTGCAGCTGCTTCCTTTTTGATTGGAGTTGAGGGTTTATATACCTAGTCAATTTGAGAATTACTTCCTGGGTGCTGGCTGGTGAGTCTTGCCCACATGCTCAGGGTTTAGCTGATCGCCATATTTGGGGTCGGGAAGGAATTTTCCTCCAGGGCAGATTGGCAGAGGCCCTGGAGGTTTTTCACCTTCCTCTGTAGCATGGGGCACAGGTCACTTGCTGGAGGATTTTCTGCAGCTTGAGGTCTTCAAACCACAATTTGAGGACTTCAATAACTCAGACATAGGTTAGGGGTTTGTTACAGGAGTGGGTGGCTGAGTGAGATACTGTGGCCTGCATTGTGCAGGAGGTCAGACTAGATGATCATAATGGTCCCTTCTGACCTTAAAGTCTATGAGTCTATTTATACTAGCTCTCTTCCTTCCACGTGGCTCTACTTTGTGGCCAAAATCATGATATATATGCTGAACTCCTATGGCAGGCCAGCCTTTCTTCCAAATAGGTCTGTGGAGCCGGGGGGGTTGGTCTTTCAAAGTTTGTTTAGCTAGGTTGACTGAAGAGAATGCTCTAGCTATAGAAGAGTTGAAGTCATGACTGTTTCATTATGAGTGACATGTTATAACAACAATATTTGGTGCTTATATAGCACTGGCATCTGAGGCTGTCAAACCAATGTAGAGGTACTAAGCCTCACAACACACCATTGATGTAGAAGTAGTATGTATTTATTATTCCAGTTTTACAGAAGTGGAGGCCAAGAGGCATTAAGGCCACAAGCCACAAAAGTATTCAGGTGCTTAACTCTATTGATTTTAATAGGAGTTAGGCACCTACATTTTTCTGACGATATGGCCCTAAGTAATTTGCATTCAAGGTCACACGGCAAGTCAGTGGCAGATCTGAAAATATAACTCCAGAGTCCTGAGTCTCACTTTCAGGTTCTAAACACTAAACACTTTCTTAGGGAGGGAGAAATAAACTCTGTGAGTACCGTGACACCTTGCTTTATGTAACAATGCAAAATATTGCTCTGTCTTCTTCAAACTTTACATCAAATTCACAAGGAAATGTCCTTGCATCCATGTGATATCTGACTAAAAGAGTTTTCATTCCTATAAATGGATCATTACAAAACCTTTTTGTCTCATTAGTAAACAGGATGAAATACTCCCTCAGACCCTAAATATCTCCTACACTCTTTTAAAATATGATTTTCCTATCTTCTTTCTCTTTAAATGGTGCTGATCTATTATACGCAAAATGAGCTAGAAAGCTTTCTGCTTTGATGCTACATTCATTTTGCTTACATGATCCCAACCGCATTTGGAGCTCATCAAGGTTACATCAAAGAGTGTTACATGTTGCTGCATCAAACACGTAGTGATGGAGCAGCACTTTTAAGAGCTAAACCAGCAGTTTTCCTCCTCATCTTCATGTCTGAAGGGATTTCAAAGAAAAAAGTGGTGAGACAGCTTTATAAACAATAAACAAACGGAACACCTTCTGCAATAGTGAGGACTTGTCTTCAAATGAGCTTTACTGTTCACTCAAAGAAATAAATGTCATACACTTAAAGTAATATAATTCATTTAAGAGTGGTCAAAAATCTAGTTCAGCTCTTTAGGAGTAATGTAGCTTTTGAGGAGTGGTAAAGGGATGTATAATGATATTTAATCATTCATGGTGATTGCTCGTATTTAAACGAAGAGAGTTGGATTGTCTCCCAACAATAAACATATGGAGGGATGCAGCCACAGTCTATGCAGCTCCATGCTGCCACATGGGAGAGTGACTAGCAAAGTAGCTACAATGACAGTTCTGGCTTCCCTTCCCTGTAGATTCTTGTGCATCATGAGTTTGAGAGTGCTGCAGTCTCTAAATTACACAGCCCCTTCTCTCACAAGAGGGACAATTCTGGGAGAAATCTGTGAGAGGAACTTCAGAGTTTTCCTTCCCCTTACCTTCCTGCCTGGCCTGTTCTGAGGGTCGTTGCTTTGTATTTAGATCAAGTAAGTATCAATGAGAGAGTGTGAGAACCATTTTTGGTTCCAAATATGGAATGAGTTATCAGTCTCAGTTCCAGTTTCCAGTGGGCAGGTGTTCATATCAGATAAAGCACCTGTCACAGATCTACAGATTCTGTGCTAGGCTCAGCTTTTAACAGTCTCTTGGAGTAAGCCCTGGAGTGTGGCAGATCCCTTTAGGGTAGGCCTTGTAGCCTCACTCCCTCTTAACTTGAACCTCTGGGCTCTACCACTCCGAGCTCTGCCCAGAGTCCAGCTGAGACAGACTCCTGGTTAGATACTTGTACACTCTTCAGGGACCAGTGTACCTCACCAAGTACTTGCAGTGGTACCAAACAGCCTTTTCAAAACAGTGTAAGATTTATTAGTCAACTGGAGCACAGCATTGGAAATATTTAGGTTAGCATAAGAAATAAAGGTTCAAACATAGCCTATGTTGGTCAAGCCAGAGCAAATCACCAGTCAAGCTGTAGGGGATTCTATCTAAGGCTCTTTTCATTTACTTATATCTGCTCCTGTATTTTCTACTCTGTGCATCTGATGAAGTGGGTTCTAGCCCATGAAAGCTTATGCCCAAATCATAGAATATCAGGATTGGAAGTGACTTCAGTAGGTCAACCCCCTGACAGATTTTTGCCCCTGATCCCTAAATGGCCCCCTCAGGGATTGAATTCACAACCTGGGGCTTAGCAGGCCAATGCTCAAACCACTGAGCTATCCCTCCCCACCCCTAATAACTTTGTTAGTCGCCAAGATGCCACGAGGACTCTTCTTTGTTTTATCTAAGGCTCTGTCTCTCTCTGACACCTCAGTCCCAGAAGAGCACAGACAGCTTCTATCCTCTGGTGGTCACATCTCCCTCCTTTGCTTTCAAGGCGGGGCCATCCTGAGTTCCAACCCCAACCCCCTGCTTCCCCACTGCTGCCAGAACATTCACTGTTAAGTGTCAGTTGTTGAGTCATTGGAACGTGCATTGTCTCTCTGGACCTGTTTCTACCAGTTCCCTAATGACCCTATTTATTCTACCCAGACAGAGAGGTGACATACACTCCTGTGTTGTTCCAGGAGTAGTGTTAAACCTTTCCCCTCACTGCATAGCAAGGCAAAGCACAGAAGGAAACTGAGACACACATAGAATTCATGAAAATATTACAGAAAATCCCCACTTTGTCATAGCACCAGCAAAAATTGCACTAGTCACTGTCTGAGAACTGGGAGGGCAGGGAGACAGGCCTACCTATAGCTTGGAGACTCGGATTTACTCCTACATGGGTTCCTTTTCAATCTCATGGGCCTGTTATCTGACTCTACTCTTTATTTATTAACAGTGTATCTGAAAGAAGATTTGGCCAAAGTTCCTTTAAATCAGGGTACGTTAGTGGGGCAGTGTTGGGAAGCTTGTGCTGATGCTGACCATGCTTTATCTATTCTGTTAATAAACAAAGGACTTTCTCAAGCCTTGAATTTACTTTTTTACATTTTAAAAGAGAGCTCAGATTGTTTCTTTATTTGATTTGCATTGCAGAATGTTCTCAACTTGATACCATATTATGGAACATTTTATCAGAAATATATTAATATGTACAGTACTTTTCTGTGCCGTTTCACAGACGCTATAATGGTTTTTGCCACCATGTAAATTTCAATTATTTTTTTACATTAAGCAGAGTTGAGAGACTCCCATTTCCTGCTACATAAGTCTAGTAAAATGAGCGTTGTTACATCGGATAATAACTTGCCCATGTCTACTGTAATTTCTTTTTTTGCAAGAAATTCACTTATAAAGGTTCATTTAATGTAAATTAATAAATTAAACAACATTAAACTGCTGTATAAATCATTCATTTCAAAAGCTACTGTGTATCTGAGCCCAAACTCTCCAGAAATGAACACAATCTCATAATGTCTAACACTATAATGTTCATCACTTTCCATGTGACTGAACACAGGACTATAAACTAATCACCACAGCTGTTTAGCATAGTATGATTTGGAGTCAATATATCATTTTCAGCTTGCTTCACACTTGTTGCATTTCTCTGTCAATTTTAGTTGACTCTGGAAAGGATGCATCTTCTACTATAGGAAAATACATATCCATTCATATACCGTTGTGAAAGTAGAATGAATTATATTGTGAAAATAGAAAGGATTAAAGAAATGCTGTCTGTACCTTTAAGAAAAACTGTTGGAATACTGCAATCCAGGTGTCAGGAATACAGACATTCACATAGAACAATTGCACCATTTAAGGGCAATTGGTGAAGTATTAGCCTCAGATCCATAGAGAGTTAGTAAGGAAGTAGGATATGCATGCTGTGCCCCAGGTGAATTTTACAGTTTTGCTTTCTTTGTTCCTTTGTCTGACTCCCGCTCTTTTATCTGTATAAATAAGACTGTTTTGGCCTTGCATGGCCGCTCACATATTCTGAATGTTATTGGCAGAGCACTGTGCTAATAAAACAGAGTGGTCTGACAAATTGTGAGTCCTGATTCTAACTTTGACAATTTGGAGGTTCCACCGAGATGGCAACCGTCTTCACTGGGGCTGTGTGATTCCTGACTGTTTTTGTGGGATGACCGTGGCAGCCGGCACCTGGGCATTTGGCCCAAGCGGTCCCCCACTAGAGCGGAAAGGCGCACAGCCACAGTGAGGTCTACGCCATCGAACCTGTTGGTTCCCACTCTGTTCTGGTAGGGATCCCGGGATCTGACATCAGGAATCTGGTCAGGTAATTATTTCTGTGTTTTGTCCGGACTGAGGACTGTCCTGTCTCTGTGTCTATCTGTCCACTTGTGGAGTGTTTGAGTCTGGGTGCTGTCTCTGTCTGGGGATCGGCCGACCAAGGGGTTCCTGTCCCCGCGGTCTGAGTGAGTGAAATCTGCACAATTGCAGCCGCATCACACCTTGGGTAAAACCCTTAGTGTGAAAGCAAGGGCAATTGAGGCAGTAGCCTGTGGGCTCCTTTTATGTGTTGCAGCAGGCATCGCTCTGACGAACCTGAATTTCCTTCTTGTGTGATTGGTGTGTGAAGTCCTCCTGTACTGGTAACCAGACGTCTAAGTCGGGACAGTTCCCTAAATGAACGCCGGCTCATTTTATGTATTTAGGATGGGTCCAGACTCCTGTAAAAAGGGTCAAGACTCCTGTAAATTTCTGGGAAAATGGTCTAGGCTAACTCAGGGGGATCCCAAAACTCAGTGGCCACTGTTAAAATCTTGGAACAAAGACTGAGTGGACGTCTTAAAGGACAAACTCGGCCAACCTAAAACTAAATTGGCTAAAGGAGAGGTTAATTGTTTCATGCAGTGGTGGGAAGAGGCAAATCATAGGTGGACAAAATCAAAACTGGCCTCTCTCACTTATTCAAATAATAAGTTAAAAGCTTTATTAAAAGCCTCCTCTCCCACCACTAGACCGAGCGCTCCCCTTTACCCCGTTCTCCAAACCCCGGATCGATCCAAACCCCTTCATACTCCCATCTCATTGTAAAAAGGACAAAAAGTCCCTTGTTCTGTTCCCCTTTGTTGTCTGCCTCAGAAACTGATTCTTTATAGTGTCCCACTACCAATTCAGCAAGGTTGGGGGCGGGGGGGGGGGGGGGCTCCTCAACTAGCCCCCACCCTTCCTGGTCCCTTTCCTTGAACATTTCTTTCAAAATTGTGAAATGACCACAATATCATTCACAAATGGTTCATTGAAAAAAGCAGGATCGGGCCCAGACAAGCAGGCAAGCAACAGAAAAGAAACAGGTTGAAAGCCCTAAGGGAATAGTGTCAGGAGTAAAAAAAAGTAGTAAGTGCAGGCATGAACCCCTGGAACAATACTTAAAAGGGTGAAATCTAAGGTGATAAAGGTGTCATTTTGGAACATAAACAAGTGATTTAAGAAAAGAGAGTGAAAAGTTAACTATAGAGGCTGGAGAGAATTAAGCAGTTAAACTTTGTGGAAAATGTTAAAAAGGACCATGTTAAAGAGAGAGAATTCTTGGTTTCTTTGCAGACATTCTGAAGGGAAAATGGGCCCTTTTCCAGAAGAGTGCCTGTAAATAATCCTTATATATATACAGCTATGCAAAAAAAACAAAGCAGTGTAAAAAAAAAATGTTAAGGAAAAGAAAATGTGTATGTATCTATTTGTCTGTGTATGTAAAGTTCTAAGAATCTAAACCAACACATCTGGTTTGTAAAACTACTGTTTTGTAGGTGTAAGATAAATTGATTTTGTTTTTAATGCCACTAAAAATTCATTTGACTCTTTGATTCAAAGTTGCAAAACTGACAGACCTTTTTGCAAGACACAGGTAATTAGTGTTGTTTGGCTTTGGGATTTAGCATTTAACCCTTAAGGGGTAACTTGATTCTTTACAAAAATTAAAATGTTTTTAAATAAAGACCAAGTCATGGCTGCAATAGGGCAGTCAGAATCAGGAGAATAGGTAGAGATTCTGAAGTCTTTTTGTTTGTTTGGTTTGTTTTTTTTGTAACAATAGCAGATAAGAGCTGTAATGACAGAATAAGAAGTTAACAGTGACCCTCTGAAGCAACAGCAGAGGTGAGGTGCACAAAACAAAAAGAAGCAATGTTAAAAACACTGAGCCTTAAAATGACTATGTGTAATCAGACTGTCACTTTAATAAAAGTACATGAAAACTCTGTAAAAACAAAACAAAGTTATACCTTATGTAAAAATTAATATGGCTAATGTTTTTGAAAAGTTATAGTATAGAAAGAATGTGCATTTTCCGTAGGACATGTGCAGCGTATATTCTAGAAAGGGATGTAAAAAAAAAAAATGCAAATGAAACATGCTGCTGAATTAAAATCCTATTAGGGCTCCAAAAAGAGCCGCAATAGGCTGTGTTTTCTTTTTCAGATCCCTGTGTGTTAAAACAGAGTCTCTGAGCTCTGCTGATGGCTTTGAATCCAAAAGCCTAGCCTGTGTTGATGCAAATTACCTAACCGATAAAGAAAGGTGAAAACTGCCAGCACAAACGAAGCTGCAAATAAAGAACATACCTGGTCAGCAAACAAACTGCCTACATAAAAGGCATGGTATAACAAGATACCTTTAATAAATTTGATGCTAATGTTACTGTTAATATTAAACATTAAAATAACTTTAATGTTAGTGAGTACCCCTGTAACAACTTGTAGTGTGTATGATTTTTGGAAAAATCCTTTAAAGTAATATGGTAATGATGCTTCTCAGCTATTACCTGTGAATAAACTTAAAGCTTAACACAGCAGGGAAAACATTACAAACTTGGTCTGCTATATAAGAGGCAAAACTTGAGGTACACCACCTCATGAATTTAATAACTAAACAGTGAAATAATTTTTGCATAACCCTTAAAATGTAGAAGCCATTAAAACCTGGCCTGCCTATTTAAAAAAAAAAAAACACATACAGGAAAATATGGGGGTAATTCCTCTGTTTTGCCTGCAGTCAGGAAGGATATTTGTAAAAGAATGAAATCTTTAAGCAATAATCAATGCCACCCCAAAAGGGGTAGAAAACTGTTCTTTTTGTCTTTCAGATAATCCAAAGTACTGTATAATGGACTATGTGTATGTGTTAATTCTTGGGGAAAAGTGTTTAAAAAGTGCTAGCAACCCACCAGAAGACAAATGTAAATGTAATGTAAGTACTGTGTTTACCAATAATCACATTTACTATTTGCCACAACAACAACAACAACAAAAGAGTCTCCGCTTACTGTAAGCACTGATTTAGCTGAGTTCTCTATCAACCTTGGCATTAAATGGCAAACAGTTACCAATCATCTGTTAAAAGGTAAAAAGGTAACATGGCTCCTAAAAAAAATAAAAACAAAAATGTGGAAAACTGAACTATTCATATTATACACGCAAATGGGGACATGTTAAAAATTGCCACTGCATAAAAGCATAACAGCTTACCATTGGTATAACATTTTCTGGATGGTCTCCCACAACTACTGGCATACTAATATTACTACCCTAATTGTTTTTGGTTTTACATTGTATGTGTTTAATTGAAATGTTTAAAATGTGCTGGTGGATAAAACAAATGTATGTAAAGCTAAAGCCACAGGCCCAAATCACCTCCCAGTATTTTCTATTACGTGGACTAAATAAGAAGTGACACTGGCGATTAATAATCTTAGTGTCAAAAGGGGGATATGTAGGAGCAGGATTTTATAATATCCCATAAGAATTAAAGTATAATTTGATTTCATCCTGCTAGTCACTATTTTTAAATAGCAGAAAGAAATGACCCCCTGGGACTATAGGATTCTGTTTTCCCATATACATTACAAATTGGGCCCTCTCTAACTCTTTGTTTTAAGATTTAGGTAGTAAGAGACAGGATTCTCTATTGTGTCTGTGTTAAGTAAATTAGAGAAACATTGAAGGCCTGGGTCTCAATGTAAATTGTCTTAGTTATCAATTGTAAAACTTAGCAAGGTTTAATTTGCAATGTTTTTTTTGTTCAATATAAAATGCTACTGTTTGTATTCTCAAATCTATTTGTGTGAATGAGGAATGTATGCATCAGGACAAGATAAGGTGTGAAGGCCATTGTTATAGCCAGAGTCAAGGGACGGCTGTTAAACTGTCTGGCATCTCAGAGTGGATACATGCTTCGCAGTGTAAGAATGCACCACCCCCAGTGAACCAAACACCACCTCAGGACCACGCAGAGTCAATTTTTTTGACTCCAGAAGAAGACGTAGAGGAACAGCCTGCAATACCTTACAATCTACGCTCTCGTAAGGGTTGCCAGAAGCAGATGACTACATAAAGCAAGGCCCAAGAAGAAGCAGTAGTGAGCCGAGCGCCTGCTGCCTGGTGGACATAAAACTGTGAGTGCAGTTCCCTCAGTTGAGGTTGTCAGAACCAGAAGGGCCTTGCCTCCAACATGCAGCTCTGGTAACGCCTGTTCCTCGGCTGCTGGTATCTTAAGGTCTGGGGTGCACACAATGACAATTCTTTTATCCAGCAGCAAGTGTGGATAGCTCAGACCCTTATTATTTCTAAATGCTGGGTCTGCAGCCACATCCCAGCCCACTCTCAAACTGGTGTTCCTGTCCTGGCTATCCCACTCAATTCCCCAGACCTCACTGGAGGACCTTGTCTGTTTAACACAATATGGAACAGTAATGACACCTGGGAAGAGGCTATTGGTAGTTCCTTTACCCCACTTGGAGGAGCAATACACCAGGCAAAAAGGCTCCTAAGTAGTTAAATAATGGCAAATAAAACCAGAGAAAGTTTAAGAGCCCTGGCCAAGGAAACAGAGGCGATCGGACAGGTGGCCCTCCAGAACCGTCAGGCATTGGACATAGTGCTCGCGGCCAAAGGAGGGACCTGTGCTCTCACTGGAAAACAATGTCGTATGTTTATACAATACCAATAAAGTAATAGATCGCTATAGCCACTTAGAACAAATCGCATATCTTCCTCATGAAGAGCTGAGTTCTTTATGGAAGTGGCTAAGTAACCTGTTCAATTTCTCTGGCATAGGAAACTGGTTGTTTCAGGGAGCCCTAACTATCCTGTTTGAAATCTTAGTGATTTTTGTATGCTTTCAGTTAATCTGTTGTATCCAGAATTGTGTCACCCAGATGGCTGCCCCAAAACAGAGTGCTAATATAATGATTTTGAATATCACTGATGAACAAAAAGATAAGAAACGGTTAATTTGTGGAACCCAGTAATTGTTGGTCATGGCGTGCGCTTGACCAAAAGGAGGGATTGTGAAAGTAGAATGAATTATATTGTGAAAATAGAAAGGATTAAAGAAATGCTGTCTGTACCTTTAAGAAAAACTGTTGGAATACTGCAATCCAGGTGTCAGGAATACAGACATTCACATAGAACAATTGCACCATTTAAGGGCAATTGGTGAAGTATTAGCCTCAGATCCATAGAGAGTTAGTAAGGAAGTAGGATATGCATGCTGTGCCCCAGGTGAATTTTACAGTTTTGCTTTCTTTGTTCCTTTGTCTGATTCCCGCTCTTTTATCTGTATAAATAAGACTGTTTTGGCCTTGCATGGCCGCTCACATATTCTGAATGTTATTGGCAGAGCACTGTGCTAATAAAACAGAGTGGTCTGACAAATTGTGAGTCCTGATTCTAACTTTGACACCGTGAATAAGCCTTGCAAAATTTTACTCTCCTTGGGTGAGTAACTTTTACTGATGGACATGTAAAATATCATTAATTTTCCCCATTACTATAATTATCGTCATCATAGTAAATGGCCCCAGGATTGATAACTATTCATAAAATTTTTGCAAGCCTGCCATAAATAGTTACCAAAGAAGCTCAGCTAACCCCAAAGCTCTCCTAACTTCATCTAAACTCTGCTCTGCTGCTGCTTAAAGACCCACAAGTCACCTGACATTGCACTTAATACTTGGGAACGTTTTCCACTTGAAGACAATTCTGCTGACACACCACAGCCTGTATTTTGATTTTGGTGTTGGTGTTTCAGTAGGTGGCACTCTCCCTCTAAGTCAGTATGGAAGCAGTGCCACAGCAGGGTGTTGGGAGGCACTGTGATTATGCTAAAGGCGTTGTCATCTTTTAGATGTGCAAGACATGTCAATAAAAAAAAGAGAGAGATGGAGAGAGAGAGACCCTGAATGCCTGTGATCATGTGCAATTATAATTTTTATGAAAGATTAAAATGCAATGCAAATGCTCATATCTATATAACAGAGATTTGTTGTGGCTTCTCTACTACTGCTGCATTCTGGGGAGCAGAGGGGAAACCATACCAGCGGCAGCTGGAGACATTCTATCTGCAGAGAAAAGAAGCTGGCACAATGCATTGGTGGAGCCCAAATAGGAGCAATAGCTGCTACAGCCTATAGAAGGGTGCAGCATGCACTCCCTCAGTGCTAGCTGAGGTTCAACGGACATGGTAGAAGGGGATGAAGCCAGGCCTTTGTCTCCATTTCAGCCTTCCCCTCCCCCAAACACCCTTATGGGGTGACATAATTCCTTTCTGGAACTCCTCCTGAGATAATACAGCTAGACTTTTTGCCATGCTTGGGGCTAATCATAATCTAGCCCTCTGTAAATAAAAGGCAAAATTATCCTCTCACTTAAATGGGTACAACTTTACTGAAATAAAATTGGTATTGCTATTACTATGGGAATGTGACCACTAAACTGCAGCAGTTCCTTGGGAAAGTGTATTTGTATCCTCTATCACTAAAGGCATGAAAGTACTTTAAGCTAATTATGGCTGGATCTCAATTTGATTTGTACAAAGATATGTATCTTTGAGCTCACCTGATCTGATTCGCTAATTTATAAACCCTGTAAACTGCTCTTTTAAAAAAAGTATTGAATTCGCAACATGAATTATCACTCATAATGAAAGTTAATTACTATCTGAATAGTGAATTGGGCTTAGGACTTGGTTTTCTACTGAGGTCCCTTCCAACCCTAATAATCTATGATTCTATGATTCTAGGTATGCCTTTCTCTCAAATAAAATATGAGTTTATGAAACTATTTTTCCATTGACAAGAGAAGAACACTTGTAAAAATGGTAAATGTAAAAACTGAAGAGATGTTAGAAATGCTTTATGCCAGTAAAATGTACACTAGCGATGTAGGCATAAGTGTACATAAGAAAATGCAGAAGAATCTAATTGAAGCTGAATCCAATTTGTCTAAGTATTCTACAGACTCTGATTTGGAACAGATTGCTAGACCTTTGATTCAATAGGAAATTGCATCCATTTCTAGTAATTGTTGCTGTGGTGGATGTGCATTGATCTTGTATCTTAATGATGGGTATCCAAACTATTTAATTGAATGCAAATGCTTGTGAAAAGTGCCACAATGACATTCCTGTAGTGACCCACAATACAAATACACCCAAGTTAGTAGCCAGGCAAGGATGCTTCCTGGGAGTAGTATTAGAAAATTTGAATATAGTGCTAAGATCTACATTTTGGATATACAGTATGCCAGAGCTACATAATTGGTTTGGTGAGCTAATCCACTTCCTATAAAGGGCCTAGGATTTTTGCAATACAAATATAAAATTTCTGTCTTGATCATCAAGTCATTCACTCAGCCTAAAACAACTGTGTTAAGAGAATACTGAGGACCAGATTCAGATGTTGAATAGTATATGTAATCTTGGGCCTTCTCAGGGAATAGTCATTGTGAGGAAACATATCAGAATCTGGCCCTAGAATGTCATAGTTAAGAGCTCAAAAGTCCAGACATGCTAGAGATAAGGTTGCATAGGTAACTTTCAAGCATGATGTCTTCTTCCTTTTTATTGACCCTCTCCTTTCATGAGAATGAGAGGTCTTAGTCTTTTAGGATGTATATACCTCCGCACCCCTCATATTATATATAATGTTGATTTTGGATGTTTATGGACCCTGACTAACCATCTCCTTTGTCTTCCTTTGTGTGTTTCAAGTAGACACCCAGTTCAGCTAGACTCACACACTGAACACTAACCACACAATTAACTGATAAAATACATTCGCCCACCATAAACATAAACAAGAGAGCTTTTGTTATTGATTAAACCTAGATGAAACCTGGGCAACCCTGCAGGAAATAAGATTTCTTAAGACTCCTCTGTACTCTTTTCCCTAAAAGAGCTGGGTGAATAATGAACAAAGTTAGTTGTAAAATAATGTATTTGAAAAATGTCAAAAAAAATTCATTGATTAAATTATTTGATAACTCTTTTCCCAGGGGCTCTGCTCTCAGCTCTGAAAATGCTCTTGTACTTGCAGAGTGAGAACTACCCCAATCAGGAGCTGGTCACACTTGGAGAGTACAACTCTTTCATTTGGCAGCAGCCAGCCAGTCACTCCAAAGCTTTCTCTGACAGCGCAGTGCCTGGACTCCTGCATTACAAGATGGTTGTTATACACTACCCCAGAGTTTCTCAAACAGGGGTCACTGCTTGTGTAGGGAAAGCCCCTGGCAGGGCGGGCTGGTGTGTTTACCTGCCCCGTCCGCAGGTCCGGCCGATCGCGGCTCCCACTGGCTGCGGATCACTGCTCCAGGCCAATGGGAGCTGCTGGAAGCGGCGGCCAGTACATCCCTCGGCCTGCGCCGCTTCCATCTTCTCCCATTGGCTAGCAGCCAATGGGAGCCGCGATCGGCTGGACCTGCAGATGGGGCAGGTAAACACACTGGCCCAGCCCGCATGGGGCTTTCCCTGCACAAGCATTGACCCCTGTCTGAGAAACCCTGCACTACCCCATTGCTCAGAATTTCTTGGACTGCTTCATTAACCAAGCAGCCTGGTCGTCAGGCTCGTCGCTGAATGATAGCCCCTTACCGGTTTCCATTCACTCTAATTTTTCTTAGCTACCTTGGAACCTTCCAGCACATTCTCCTGAAGACTCTAAGGCTTCTTTCCTGATTTCTAAATGCCTCAGTTTCAGGGTAGCTGTTTAACTGAAGCTGTGTGATCATGTATGAAGACAGCGCCCTTATTGACCATGCACTGTGTTCCTTGCTTTCCTCTACTGTGTACTGTACTGTGACCAAGGTTCTCACACTAGAAAATCCTCACTGCCTGTCAAGGAAAGATCAATCTTACAGCTTCTGTAAAAGGGGAGAGAAAGAAGAAATGACAAGACAGAACTACAGTTGAATATTTGATTCATGGAGTTATTTATGCATCTTATCCTGTATGCCACTTAGGAATTACAGTCTGACGTGTGCTCTAGGTGATGATCAAATACTAACAGATTATCTCAGTTTTAAAGATGTCTGTACTCACTCTTTAAGGGTCAGCCTGTTTTTAATCCACAATTTATTTTTTAGCTCTGCTGGCTATTCAGTGAGTGTGTTTCAAAGACTGGCCAAGGGGACTCCTCTCAGAATGAAAACACAGATTTATTAATAAAATAGCAGTCACAACACGGGAAATGTTTCCCATTTGTTCCTCACTGAGGCTTAGATTAAAAATCAAATCCATCCTGTGTTGCAAAATGTCTATAGCAGGTGACCAAAGACTCTCCACCCTATTCGCCAGAGAAAGATCAGTAGCTGGGAGCTTTCACTACCTCATACAAGCTACCACTGTGTGGAAACTGGGATTTTTGTATTAGTACTATTTAATGCAGTCCTTGTTTAGAGCCAAATATACAAATCAATATGAGTGGATAAACCTTTCATTTAGGAGTCTATTTTTTTTTCCATGACTGCAAATGTGGATTAGCGGTAATAGCAAACTGGCATGTCAGCTTACTAAAGAGAGCAATTTTAAGAGTCATGGCCATCTTTCCAGCATGCAGCAGGAAACCTCATTCACCATTGTCAAATAGGAAGATGAATCTATTTTAAGTGCCTGAAATATTATGCACAGCTTGAATAAATATTTAAAATAAATACAGCAGAAGAAACTGTTTGTGAAAGAAGATAAATTTAGCTTTGAGTGTACATATTTTCACAAGCCCAATAGCGCTATTAAAACTCACATATCTAAGTCTCTTAGGCTCCAGCTCTGCAGTGTGAAGCATGTGGGCAGACCCCTCTGCTGGTATAGAGCCCCATAGAGGTCAGAGGTCCATTTGTGTGACCCACTTTGCAGGACTGGGACCTTTAGTGATGCACTGGCGTTTATGATGTCATTACCAGTAGGGATGGAAGCCAAAGTACAGTTTTTAGACTATACACAGCACTCTTTCAGCCAATGGTATTTTTAATTTTTACACCTGAAAGGACAACATTTAGTTTTTGGATGTTAAGACCTAGGTCTCCAACTTCAATGCTGTTGTTCAGCACTGCTCAGAACAGAGCCAACCTGGGATTCTAAGAGAAGCAACTAATTTTGTTTTGCTTTATTTATTATTATTTGTTTTAATGCAATATGAGGGATTTTTTGTTAGAAAACATTGGTAATCACTCTATAAAAAATTCAGCTGTCACATACAATACATGCTTTAATATTACATGACTTGCCTTTACAAATGGTCAGAAAAGTTGTTTAAAACTCCAGGACATGCACAATAAGTGAAACTGTAACGGGATAGAAGAAAAATCTCAAAGATCTTTCACCCTTTTTGTTCAAATACTGTATTCATTTTACAAGTTTGCAACTGTTGTTACTGAATCTGATGAAGCAATTAAAAATTAAGCTCTATAAATGGAAGGAACAGCTCAACCATAATTAATACAAATATGAACGCCACTCACATATAGTAGGTTTGAAAATCAGAAACAGAATGAAAACATTTTAGAGCGGCAGTTCTCAACCAGGAGTATGTATACCTCAGGGGAGGTGCAGAGATCTTCCAGGGGTACATCAACTCATCTAGATATTTGCTTAGTTTTACAACAGGTTACGTAAAAAGCTCTAGCAAAGTCAGTACAAACTAAAATTTCATACGGACAATGATTTATTTGTACTGCTGCATATACTATACACTGAAATGTAAGTACAATATTTATATTCTGTGACAGACCCAAACCAGTGGGGTACAGGAGTCTGGTAGAGGGCAAAATACTGGTCCTATCGGCATCCAGCGGGGGTGGTCGGGCGAAGCCCGCCCACTTCTAAAGGGCCTCCCCCCAGCCTAAGGGGAAGACCCACAGGTCTGGGACACCAAATAATTACGGGGGACAACTAATGAAAAAAACAGGATCGGGAGTGAGGTCATAGGGCTAAACGAAGGGAACCCGATGGGGACACCGAGCAGAGAACCCTGGACAACGCCCACTGCTCCTCGAAGGCGTCAAGGGAGCCAGTGGACGCCGCCCAGAGGAACTCTGCCCGGATGCGAGAGCAGACAGAGGAACGGAAATAGGCCCCACAGTCGCAGGAAATCCCGTCGGCCAACCTCCTTTCCCTGGTGTTGTAGATGGTCAGTTTGGCCAGGGCCAAGAGGAGGTTGAGAAGGAGATCCCGCGACTTCGTGGGGCCACGGATGGGGAGCGTGTAGATAAAAAGGTGAGGGGAAAAGTGCAACCAAAAACGCAGGAAAATATTCAGGAGGAGCCGGAACAGGGGCTGCAACCTGGCGCACTCCAAATAAACGTGCGCCAAGGTCTCCTTCTCACCACAGAAAGGGCAGGTGCTAGGGACAGATGTGAACCGCGCCAAGTACACGCCCGTGCTCACGGCCCCGTGAAGGAGTCGCCAACTGATATCCCCGGCGGGCCTCGGGACCAGGGCAGAGTACAAGCTGGCCCACCGGGGCTCCTCACCCTCGAGAGGCGGCAGGAGGTCCCGCCATTTGGTATCGGGGCGGGACGCGAGGGTGAGGTAGTGAAGGGTATGGAGCACGAGCGAGTACAGATGTTTCCGTGGCGCGGTCTGGAACAAAACCGGCTGCAGATCATGCAGCCGGCTGGCAGTGAAAGGGTGAGGGGGCCGATTGGGTCCACGGGGCAGGGGCCCGATAAAAATGTCCACGGGGCCTGGGGTGAAGGGTGGGCGGGGCGTGCCCTCTCGCAGGACCCGGTCGAGGTAAGCCCGAGCAGCGGGCAGTAAAGCGGCCTTCACCTCCTGAAGTACGCGCTGGGGAGTACGAGGTCTGGAGAGCCCCATGCGCTGAGCGAGCGTCAGGGGATCCAGCCAGTCTCCCCGGTCGTAGTCCAGGAGGTCTCCGACCCTGGTGACTCCTGCCGAGACCAACCTCTGGCACACCGTGGGGGACTCCGCCACCTGCACACGAAGCTGGGGATTGTGTAGCAGGGGCTCCGCGAGGAGGTCAACCCCCACGGTGGCCGCCATGGACCTGGTCATTGAAAAGAGCTTCCAGGTCCGGAGGAGGTCTTGGTAGAAGACCGGCAGCCCAGAGAGGTCTCGCGGAAGACCTCTCGGACAAAATACTGGTCACTGGATGAGTAGTTTTCTGTTCCCTGAGTGACCAGAACAGGGGCTGTACTAGAGTAATCAGGAACCTGCTAGAACCAATTAAAGCAGACAGGTTGATTAGAACACCTGCAGCCAATCAAAGTAGGCTAATCAGGACACCTGAGTTTAAATAGGAGCTCAGTTCAGTTGGTGGGGGGGCATGTGAGGAGCTGAGAATAAGAGGGTGTGCTGCTGGAAGACTAAGGAGTACAAGTGTTATCAAACACCAGGAGGAAGGTCCTGTGGTGAGGATAAAGAAGGTGTTTGGAGGAGGCCATGGAGAAGTAGCCCAGGGAGTTGTAGCTGTCACGCAGCCATTACAGGAGACACTATAGACAGCTGCAATCCACAGGGCCCTGTGCTGGAAGTCAGAGTAGAGGGTGGGCCTGGGTTCCCCCAAAACATCCCAACTCCTGATCAGACACAGGAGAAGTTGACCCAGACTGTGGGGAAGATAACTGAGGTGAGCAAATCTGCCAATAAGTGCAGGACCCACCAAGGTAGAGGAGGAACTTTGTCACAATTCCAGTTGATTTACCTGATAATTATAGGGTAGAAAGTAAGCAATTTTTCAGTAATAGGGTGCTGTGACACATTTGTATTTTTGTGTCTGATTTTGTAAGCAAGTAGTTTTTAAGTGATGTGAAACTTATAGGTACACAAGACAAGTTGGACTCCTGAAAAGTGGTACAATAGTCTGGAAAGGTTCAGAGCCACTCTTTTAGAGGACTGTGTTCTTTGTGAGCAGTTAGAATCATCTGCTATTTTTTATTATTATTTTTTTTCTACTTTCCCTAAACTCACCTGGTCACTGATTCTCCAGTAAGTTTTCAAGAAGTCAATGAGCTCATAAACTTCAGGCCAGAATATATGTGCACTTGACTGTGATTTTGCCCATCTACTTATTCTAGTAAAGCCAACAGAGATATTTTGACACTGCAACAGAAATATGAAGGTTTCAATACAGTCTTTGGATATCTATTGGTGACTTTAGACCATGAACTATCAGTAAGAATGAAAAAAGATGTTTTTTAGAACTGGCTCCATGCAAATTTGTATCCACTCTCCCTGATATTTGAATATTTGTATCATGCAAAGTAACAAAGAATTGAAGGAAAAGGAAATTATACTATTTAATGTTGGGCCTTTGGATTTTGTTCAGCAGTTGATAATAAATTTAATTTTTTTTCTTTTGGTCTTGATTTATTTTACTTTCATAATGTGACTTTCATTTTAACAGACAGTGTAGGTCAGTCTGTCATTTGGAGTTATAAAAAGAACTTGAAAAGTTTATACCAACTGTTGATAGGGAAACTCTGTGGTTGGCTTTTGAAAAATCACTGAAACCGATCAATGAAATAATATAGTGCTGCCAAAATGTGGACTTCTGTCTAGGGGACTGGAGAATTCAGAAAAAGATCAAGTAAACCTGCTTTTATCAAGTGCAAGGAGAGTGTTGCACTGCAGAGTTTCCACATAAAGACCTATTGGATACACCCAGATCTTTCATTTGCATGCAATGTCTGACAAAGTGAGGCAGAACATTTTCCAGGGCTACTGCCAGAAATGTACAAAGGATTTTTTCAAGCTTATCTACAGATGTAAATAATCTTTGACATTTGTTCTGAACTGCAAGTGATTATGGTTATTTCTTCATTGCAAAAAAGATAGGGGAGCTTAAAGTGGGATAACTAACATCCATTCACTATCCCGCTGTAAAATTCTAGTGGAGACAAGGCACTGTTGTTTTATTACAAGGTCAGTCACAGACGAGGATAGAATGTTGACTTTGCCTCACTATCTCACAATAAAAACTACAATGGCTTGTCTCCACTAGGATTTTATAGCAAGGTGACTATCCTATTAGTTCTCTCATGGTAAACACACACATTTTTTGGCAGTGGACAAAGCCTAAGGGACTTTTGACCACAAAATGTGTTTTAAGGCAGTCTGATGTTCTCAGTTGCACCAGAGAATTCAGGTTTTCTGAAAGGCTCTAGTGGGGGACCAAAGCACAATAATGTGGTATGAATCACTTTAAAAACGGTGGAAGATGGAGAAAGCAAGCTTCTTGGTATGTTCCCTCCCCGAGCCTTCTGGCAACAGAAGCGCTGCACAGCTGAGCCTCTGTGGAGTTTCAGTGGGCACTTGAACAACACCTTTCAATTGGACTAACTGTACTGGAGAACATTTCAAAGTGCTAACTCCCTTTCCAGTGCTAACAGACTCTTCATGCTGTGTTTCCCTTGGATATACAGAGCAATTACTTCTAAATACATCCATTTGCTTTAATAATGTATTTATAGTGCCCACATCTGTGCCCACTAGTTAATAAATTATAGAACAATACATTTCATTCAATAAGATACGTGAAAGCTGTTAGCAGAATCTTTATTTCACTGCCACTTGTATAATTTTTTTTTATAATACACAAATCTCAAGTTGGCCCTTTGCTGCCGTGTTTCTGTTCTTATCCACCAGCTGGGGGCATTTTGCTATGCCAAGAAAGGCAGAGCTGCTTTCACTGCCCAAGCTGTACTAGTTTGATATCAAACCAGACTTTTAAGTCTGATCATCTGAAAATAGTAGTATGTAAACATCCACTAATAAGTTCAACGATTCTTCCATTTAATTATTGAAAACCAGAATAGCCTTTTTAAAGTCCATTTTTACATTAATCCCAGCTCATGATTCTTTTGCAGAATTTATTTGAATGGTAGGTAGATGCCAAAAAGACAAGAACAGTATGTAAGATTTTAATGGTGCAAATTGAAAGTTTGGGACAATTTTTTCTTTTCATTTACATCAGTGCCACCCTAATGTCACTGGGGAAACAAGGGTCTAACCAAGGACAGAATTTAGCCCTTGGTACTTATCTTGTCATGATACATTCTGTCCAAAGTGAGATGATCAGATCTTCTCATAATAGATATGTCATAGACTCACCGTCCCAGAGAAACTCCTCATAGTGAGACCCAACATTGCAACCTGTAACAGGATGGTTTGCCCTATGGGCTGGAGAGCTTGGAGCTAAGCCAACCCTAATTACAGGATGAAGCCCAGCTGAGAGGTGATTCCATTGTAAAAGGAACAGGAATTTGCAGTGAAAGGGAAGGGGAACCTTAGGAAGTTGTGGTAGAGTCTGTAGAAAGTGAGGAAAGCTCTCCAGGCAGGCAGGTGAAAGAGAAACCTTGGGTTGTGTGGACTTATGAATGAACTTTGTTTTGCTGGTTTGAATTTTACTTACAGTTCATTTTATATTAATAAACCCTGTCCCCAAACAGGGATATTTTTTACCAAGAAAAAGGCCTAAAGTGAAGTTTATTTGAATAGTTCAAGAGGACAAACCTGAGTCAGGCTGCATGTAGTGTGACTCTAGGCCAGGAGGGTTGTCTACAGGAGGCATCCAGCCTGGTTACCCAATTCCTTTGCCTGACCCTCCATCTCTAGACTTCAGTGGTCTGTGCATTGACTTGCCCTGTGGCCAGGTCACACTGAGACTCCTACCAAAGGAACAATAACTCAGCACAGAGGAATTAAAACTCTTCCACACTTCCCAGCCTCAATCCTCCAAAGACTTTTTGCCCCTCTCCCAGGCTCTGCAGAGTTCTTCATCATTCTAGTACAGAATGCTGCCTCCAGAGGCTTTCTCCCTGGAAGCCTGGTTCCAGCTGAGCCACTGTCCATCTGCAATTCTTCCCGGGAGTCTCTTTCTTCCATACCTGCTTTAGGAGTAGTCTTCTCCCTAGCTGCCCTCTCCCTAGAAGTCAAGCACCTTCCTTCAGTTCTCTGTGTGGTTTCTCTCCCAATGAGCAAATACTTTCAACTACACCACTCCTATTGCCCTGCAGTCCTTCCTTTATGAGAACTGTGCACTCAGGTTCTCCTGAGTTGGGTCTAATCCTTAATTGCTATCTTCCCCTCCAGATGCCACAGAAGGGGCTAACTGGGCTCTCCTGCTCCCCATAACCCTCTCACTGTCATGCAGGGTACCTCATCACAAGGTGCATAGGCCCAGATTCACAAAGGCATTTAGGCTTCTCCTTTAATGGAAGTTAGAACTCTAAATACCTTTTCTGGGTGTGGACCCTACTGTTAAATTGCCCCTTTCCAATAGCCTGTCAAGCTATAGTAACCAGAAGTGATGCAGCGTTTCTCCCCAGGGTCTGGGAACTGCTGAGCAGAAGCTTCATGGGAGGTAATAAGTGATAGTTAGATAGAGCAGGGGATTGCTAGCCTCATTTCCTCTGCCACATCTCATCTCTGCTTCCCAAATCCAGCTGCATAAGAGTGCACCAGTGGAGGGAAGAAAAAAGGGCACTACAGAGAATGGCTCAGGTGGAGATCAAATTGGGAGGAAAAACTATTGCAAGTTCCATTCACAAGCCAATCTTTGTCCTCAAGCCCTGCTCTCCCAACAGGAGGTTGCAAAAGGAGACATCACAGTACATTGAGCCAATGTTGAAAAAGGAATCTTACATGCACTGCTAAACTATGCTGGGCTTATCAGACTTGGCTGGGTTGACTCTCCCTCAGTGGGCAAATACACCCTTGGGCTCTGCTAGGCTCTTCTCTAGCCTTTCGGCAGGGTTACATTGGCTTCTTTCCCCCTTGCACAGTTGAACTGCAAAGTTCTGCTATGTCTGGGCCCTCACAGGTGGTGGAGGAGGGCAGGATTTGCCCCATATTACAAATCAGTAAATGCCAGGGCTGGTTCAAAATCCCCCCCTCCCACCTCAACATTTTTTACCAACTCTAATAGATGCTAACATATAAGTTTCACCACCATGGTCTTTAAAAAATGAAAGATAAACATCACAGTTATTTTAAAGAGAATTTTAAAAGCAGAATTTGGATGATCTAAGTGTTTTGGGTACATCCAGACTACCCGCCGGATTGGCAGATAGTGATTGATTTATCAGGGATCGATATATCGCATCTCATCTAGATGCGATATATCAATCCCCGAACGTGCTCCCGTAGACTCCAGAACTCCACCAAAGTGAGCTGCAGTGGCGGAGGCCGTTGATCCCACGCCATGAGGACAGGAGGTAAGTCAAAATAAGATATGTCGACTTCAGCTACACTATTCCCGTAGCTGAAGTTGCATATCTTACATCGACACCCCATCACCTCCCAAGTGTAGACCAGGCCAGAAACAGCAATTGTAAAGGGAAAATGCTCTTCTCTTGATTCCATAGATAAAGTAATATCGCTAACCTAAGATCACTGCCATAAAATTATCCACCAAAAGATCAGATCATCCTTTCTCAATACTAGTCATTCAATCTTTGTTCTGCTTTCCTTCAAACTTTAGACGACTAGATGCTGCTTGTCTGTTTTCACTTCTGTTTTCAGGGTTGTTGGGGGTTTTTTTTGTTGATTTTTGTTTTTAAGGAGTCCCTCAGTTGCTGGCTAACATGACAGCAGTTTTCTGTCCTAAACTTTTCCATATATAGAAAATGAATCCTTCAGACCCTCATCTGCTTTCTCTCACTGTCTGAATACATTTTTTTTTATTAAATGACTTTCATGCTATTGAGGGGTCCTAAAGACTTGATGCCCTTTGTCTCCAAAACCGTTATCACCCTGGCAGCAGTAGCAGATTGGGAAGGCAGCTGTTTCCCCAGATCCCTGCACTATATGTAAATGGAGAATAACAGAGCTCCTGGAGTGCTGCAGTGGTTTTGATTTTAAATACCAAAGCCAGCTGGGAAACAGCTGGCTTCCTGAGTGGCTTTTCAGCTTCTCCCCTCTCTATTCCTCTTTCTACCCACCTTTCCTCTTCCATACCTAGCACAGTTCTTCTTAGCTCTTTCCTCCTTAATCCTCTTGACAAATTGGTTTCCAACATTTCAGCCTCTCATTTTAACTCCCCCACCAGCTGTTCCTTCCTTTTCCCACCAGAACTCCCCAGATGCTCCAGGGAAGGCTGCATTCTCAGGTACCTGTCTAGGTGAACTCCAGTCACTAGGAAAAGGTAGGTGTTAGTAATGGGAGATTCAATCATTAGAAACATAGATAGCTGGGTTTGTGATGACCAGGAGAACCGTATGGTGACTTGCCTGCCTGGTGCAAAGGTTGCGGATCTCTCGAGGCATCTGGATAGACTTATGCGTAGTGCTGGGGAGAAGCCGGTGGTCGTGGTACATGTAGGTACCAATGACATAGGGAAGGGTAGGAGAGACATCCTGGAGGCCAAATTTAGGCTGCTAAGGAAGAGACTGAAATCCAGGACCTCTATGGTGGCATTCTCAGAAATGCTCCGTTTCATGCGCAGGGCCAGGTAGGCAGGCAAAGCTTCAGAGTCTCAATGCGTGGATGAGATGATGGTGTAGAGCGGAGGGGTTTAGATTCATTAGGAACTGGGAAAACTTTTGGGATGGGGGAGCCTATACTGTAGAGATGGGCTCCACCTAAACCAAAGTGGAACCAGAGTGCTGGCACTTAACATTAAAAAAGTTGCAGAGCAGTTTTTAAACTAGGAGATGAGGGAAAGCCGACTGATGCAGAGGAGCACATGGATCGGACAGAGATTTCTCTTAAATGAGAGTCTATTGATAGAGATTCTCTAGGTTATAGTCAGGAGTAAAGGATGGAAGAGGGTAATGTAAGGGTCAGATCAGACAAGAAACATTCACATAAACAATCGGACACATTAGAAAAGGGCAGACAAATAAACAGTGACAAGTTTTTAAAGTGCTTGTACACAAATGCTAAAGTCTAAATAAGATGGATGAACTAGAGTGCCTCGTGATAAAGGAGGATATTGATATAATAGGCATTACACAAACCTGGTGGACTGAGGACAATCAATGGGACACAATCATTCAGGGGTACAAAATATATCGGAAAGATAGGATAGAACAGGTCGTGCAGGGGAGGGGAGGAAATGGCACTATATGTGAAAGAAAATGTAGAATCAAATGAAGTAAAAATCTTAAGTGAATTCACATGTTCCATAGAATCTCTATGGATAGTAATTTCATGCTCTAATAAGAATATAACGTTAGGGATCTATTATCTACCACCTGACCAGGACAGTGATAGTGATGATGAAATGCTAAGGGAAATTAGAGAGGCTATCAAAATTAAGAGCTCAATAATAATGGGGAATTTCAATTATCCCCATATTGACTGGGAACATTTCACTTCAGGATGAAATGCAGAGATAAAATTTCTCGATACTTTAAATGATCGCTTCTTGGAGCAGCTGGTATGGGAACCCACAAGGGGAGAGGCAACTCTTGATTTAGTCCTGAGTGGAGCACAGGATCTGGTCCAAGAGGTAACTATAACAGGACCGCTTAGAAATAGTGACCATAATATAATAACATTTAACATCCCTGTGGTGGGAAGAACATCTAAACAGCCCAACACTGTGGCATTTAATTTCAAAAAGGAGAACTATGCAAAAATGAGAGGATTAGTTAAACAGAAACTAAAAGATACAGTGATTAAAGTGAAATCCCTGAAAGCTGCATGAGTGCTTTTTAAAGACACCATAATAGAGGTCCAACTTAAATGTAAACCCCAAATTAAGAAACACAGTAAAAGAACTAAAAAACAGCTATCGTGGCTCAACAACCATGTAAAAGAAGCTGTGAGAGGTAATAAGACTTCCTTTAAAAAGTGGAAGTCAAATCCTAGTGAAGTAAATAGAAAGGAGCATAAATACTGCCAAATTAAGTATAAAAACATAATAAGAAAAGCCAAAGAGGAGTTTGAAGAACAGCTAGCCAAAAACTCAAAAAGTAATAACAAAATGTTTTTAAAGTACATCAGAAGCAGGAAGCCTGCTAAACAACCAGTGAGGCCCCTGGATGATCAAGATACAAAAAGAGCGCTTAAAGATGATGAAGTCATTGCGGAGAAACTAAATAGATTCTTTGCTTCAGTCTTCATGGCTGAGGATGTTAGGGAGATTCCAAAATCTGAGCCGGCTTTTGTAGAAGACAAATCTGAGAAACTGTCACAGATTGAAGCGTTACTAGAGGAGGTTTTGGAATTAATTGATAAACTCAACATTAACAAGTCACTGGGACCAGATGGCATTCACCTCAGAGTTCTGAACTCAAATGTGAAGTTGCGGAACCATTAACTATGGTTTGTAACTGTCCTTTAAATCGGCTTCTGTAGCCAATGAGTGGAAGATAGCTAATGTAATGCCAATATTTAAAAAGGGCTCTAGAGGTGATCCCAGCAATTACAGACCGGTAAGTCTAACGTCGGTACCAAGCAAATTAGTTGAAACAATAGTAAAGAATAAAATTGTCAGACACATAGAAGAACATAACTTGTTGGACAAAAGTCCATGGTTTCTGTAAAGGGAAATCATGTCTTACTAATCTATTAGAGTTCTTTGAAGGGGTCAACAAACATGTGGACAAGGGGGATCCAGTGGACATAGTGCACTTAGATTTCCAGAAAGTCTTTGACAAGCTCCCTCATCAAAGGCTCTTAAGTAAAGTTGTTATGGGATAAAAGGGAATGTCTTTTCATGGATTGAGAACTGGTTAAAACACAGGGAACAAAGGGTAGAAGTAAATGGTATATTCTCAGAATGGAGAGGGTAACTAGAGGTGTTCCCCAAGGGTCAGTCCTAGGACCAATCCTATTCAACTTATTCATAAATGATCTGGAGAAAGGGGTAAACAGTGAGATGGCAAAGTTTGATTCAAGTTTGCAGATGATACTGAACTGCGCAAGATAGTTAAAACCAAAGCAGACTGTGAAGAACTTCAAAAAGATCTCACAAAACTAAGTGATTGGGCAACCAAATGGCAAATGAAATTTAATGCGGATAAATGTAAAGTAATGCACATTGGAAAAAATAACACTGACTATACATACAATATGATGGGGGCTAATTTAGCTACAACAAATCAGAAAAAAGATCTTGGAGTGATTGTGGATAGTTCTCTGAAGACGTCCACGCAGTGTGCAGAGGCAGTCAAAAAAGCAAACAGGATGTTAGTAATCATTAAAAAGGGGATAGAGAATAAGAAGGAGAATATATTATTGCCCTTATATAAATCAATGGTACGCCCACATCTTGAATACTGCATACAGAAGTGGTCTCCTCATCTCAAAAAAGATATACTGGCCCTAAAAAGGTTCAGAGAAGGGCAACTAAAATGATTAGGGGTTTGGAATGGGTCCCATATGAGGAGAGATTAAAGAGGTTAGGACTTTTCAGCTTTAAAAGAGGAGACTAAGGGGGGGATATGATAGAGGTATTTAAAATTATGAGTCAGGTGGAGAAAGTAGATAAGGAAAAGTTACTTACTTGTTCCCATAATATAAGAACTAGGGGTCACCAAATGAAATTTATGGGCAGCAGGTTTAAAACAAATAAAAGGAAGTTCTTCTTTACGCAGCGCACAGTCAACTTGTGGAACTTCTTGCCTGAGAAGGTTGTGAAGGCTAGGAGTATAACAGTGTAAAAAAAAGAACTGGATAAATTCATGGAAGTTAAATCCATTAATGGCTATTAGCCAGGATGGGTAAGGAATGGTGTCCCTAGCCTCTGTTTGTCAGAGGGTGCAGACAGATGGCAGGAGAGAGATCACTTGATCATTACCTGTTAGCTTCACTCCCTCTGAAGCACCTGGCATTGGCCACTGTCAGCAGACAGGATAGTGGGCTGATGGACCTTTGGTCTGACCCAGTATGGCCGTTCTTATGTGCCCCTGAGCAGCAGAAATCTTGATTTGCCAGATGTATTTGGTGTCCTTCAAGTCTCAGCTAATGGGGATTCTGCTGTATTTCAAGTCTATATTTTGTAAAGGCTGATAATGTAGTATTATACCAGTGGCCTTGATTTACTCAAACAGTCTTATTGACTGCAGTGTACATCCTTGTGTGAATAAGTGCTGTGGATCTGGCCCTTATATTGGAAGAGACCAGTTTACCTAGTTTAAAATCTATATGCTACAGTGCAGTGCAATATACTTGAATGTTCAATCATTATTTTTATAATATAAGGTGAAATAATAAATACTCAGCTTAATAGATAAAATGGTGACAAAAGTTCAGTTAGCACTCATACTCCCTCACCCTCCCAGTCTGAACATTCAGAGAATTTGAGAATACGTTGTGAACTATAAATAAAAGGACTTACTGCACCCCATGTGGCAAAAATGATAAAGGCCAGGATGGGTGCAGAACAAGATATTTGACAGTATACAGAGGGTCAGATTATATACTTCGTACAGAGGTTCATGTTGTGGACAATACACTTTGTCAGCCTTAGGAGAGTTCCCTCAGTAGGCATAATTCCTGTTCCATCTTCCCAGCAGTGTTTTTAACCAGTATTTTGGAGTGAAATTCACTCCTGTGCTGTTCCTGGGAACGTATTTGCCTCTAATGTTCCATCTTTGTGCAGTGAGTGACTCGCACTGATAATTGTTTCCCCTTCCGATTTTCATTTCCTTACTTGTTGTCATTTCCCAAGCACATTACAATCCTGAGAGAGTAAAATCTCTTTCCTTACAGTTTTGATGTTAAGTTTATCAAAGTGTGCCGCTCTTCAGTTCCCATCAGCACCATTATACTTTCATCTGACACAAAAAATATTAGTGATTTTAGGGACTAATGCAAAGCCCTCTGAAGTCAAAGTGAGTAGTTCACTTATGACAGTGGCTTTGGATCAGGCCCCTGAAGATACTTTTTGTCGCTGCTAATACCTCATTTTAAATGGGTTTGTTGAAAGAAAGAAAAAAATCTCTAGAAATCAGCTACTGACTTCAGTTCCCTGGGAAGTGAGAGTTGTATTAATTCATATTGTGATAGTAATACCCCAGGATATTATAGAAAGGGGGAAGACACATGGTACTTAACTTCACAGTCATCTTTAAATAGCTAGTTAGTTATCATTTGATTACAATTTTGGGGGAAGTATGTTCCTATAACCTTCTATCTTCGTGTTTTTAATCTGTTTTTTTTTTCAGTTTAGTTGCTCATTAAAAAGCCTCTGTTGATGCATTTTTGTATTTATTCTTTGTTCTCTTTTCTTGTTTTCTTTAGCGTAAAGCTGCTCTGCATCTCTGATCCAAACTAGGGATAGAACATGCGGAAACATCAATAATGATTTAAAACTAGATACATGTGATCATCTCTTTCATAGTATTAGCTAGGGGCTCAATGCCCAACCAAGCATTATTTCTTAACTCTTTTATATTAGATGGAATCTAAACTAATAAAATGGAAGAAGATGATGATACCTGCACCTCTGAGGTAGTTGGTACTGTTTTGGGACCAAACCTGTGAACATTTAAGCAGAAGAGTAATTATACCCATGCTAGAAATCCCACTGACTTCAGTGGACTACTCCTGTGAGTGGCAAGATGGGTGAGGGTAATATCTTTTATTTGCCCAACTTCTGTTGGTGAAATAGACAAACTTTTGAGCTACACAGCTCTTCTTCAGGTGTTCTTCTGTGACGCTCGAAAGCTTGTCTCTTTCACCAACAGAAGTTGGCGCAATAAAAGATATTACCTCACTCACCTTGTTTGTCTAATATCCTGGGACCAACATGGCTACAACAACACTACACTTATGCGCAGCAGTTACCCAGGTTCATGTTTGCAGTATTGTGTCATTGGTATGTGATATACAGTATGGCCCCAATCCTGAAAACACTTACACATTTGCTTAACTTCAAGGTCGGGAGCAGAAATCAATGAAATCAGTGAAACTGCTCACATGATTAAAGTGAATTATGTGCAAGAGAGGGACCTAAATGAAAAAAGACCATGAAAGATCCCTACACTTGTGTAGAGTTCATTGCGGGATTGCAGCCTAAGTTCTCAAAAAGTTTATTCCTGACTTTAATGCTGCAGTATGTGTAACTATCAGGGCCGCCCCGGAGCCTGCAGGGGCCCCCACGAGAGCTTTCAGGGGCCCCCATGAGAGTTTTCGGTGGGTCTTTGGTGGCAGGTCCTTCAGTGCCGCCGAACACACCCAGATCGAGTGAAGGACCCACTGGCAAAGACCCAGAGCTTCTTCCACTCTGGGTCTTCGGTGGCAGTTCAGCAGCAGGTCCTTCACTTGCTATGGGACCCACCGCAGCAGTGCCCCAAATACCCGGAACAGAAGGACCCCGGCTGTCAAAGACTCCAGGCCCCCTGAATTCTCTGGGTGGCCCTGGTAATTATACCAGAATTTCATACAAATGGGCCTTTAATTCTACTTCTACTTTAAATAAATATGTCATGGAATTCTCCCTAAAGAGATATTCTTTCATCATATACAAAATGATCAGTCATTTCTGTCCAATGGATAATCTTTTTAGGAAGCCTTAATTAAAATAGTGCTTTACATAGTGAAGCTTTATTTAAAACAGCATCATTAGGACTAAGCAATGACCTAGACTCCCTCGTGTCTTAATTCAATTTAAACAACCCCTTTGGTGCCATTGCCTTATGGATTACCATATGCTAAATGCTAACTAATAAATACTGTTGAAGAACAGCTAATCTCTTTATTGCTGCTAATCCAAATAATTTCCTTAATGAAATATGACACTCTAACGTTTACTCTTGCATAAATGCTGTTGTAAATGTGACTAGCTTTTGATGAGCCAATTTATAAAAATATAAAACTGCTAAAAGTGTAGTCACATGGATAGATTGCAAGTTTTGTAGGGCAGAACAGGTCTCTTAGCATGTGTTTGTAAAGTGCCCAGCACAATATGGTCCAGTCTTGCTTGGAGCCTGCAGATGCTACCATAATACAAATGATAGATAATATTGGTGATATTCATGGATAACCAAAAGTCTGTAGATTATTTCAAATACGGACCTGCATAAATGAATTAAAGATGGCTCATTATTTTTCCTCTTTGTGTTTATTAACTGAAAAAGTTATTCACACTAGAAAATTGTATGCATTCATTTTATTGCATTCTATCAGTCTCTAATAATAATACAAAAATAACTAGCAATGATGGGAAAGGAAAGGAAATTTAAACTAGATATCAAGAAAAACATCCTAACAGTGCAGTCTATTAGAGCTATAAAGCAGTGATTGAAAGTGACTGAAGTCCCATAACTTGGGACATTATTTAAAGTTAGACTTGAAAAAACACTAGATGTTAAATCCTAGTCTCATTGAAGATGATTGAGGACTTCTGCTGATTGAGGATTTGGCTCTAACATAGGAAAGTATCTCTAGTCAGGCAGGACACATCTGCATGTGTTTATGCGCCCTCCTGAAATTGGATGGATTAAGCACATATCAGTACTTAAATGCTTTCCTGAATTGGGCCCAAAATGGGAAACCAGCATTGATTCAAAGTCCACTGAGTTCAGTGAAAGTCTTTCTGTTGAGTTGAATGATCCTTGAATCAGATCCAGAGACAGGAGATGGTCTATATCCATGATTCAGTAAAGTACCTAAGCACATGCTTAATGCTGAGCACATGAGTAGTCACATTGACTTCTTCATAGATCAGATTTGCCTTGCAAAATGAAAGTAGTTTTCCTACTTTTCTTCTCAGTTTGAACCCTGAAGGTGGCAAAACTGTGGACCCCTCCACTTCCAGGTTGTTAATCATTCATTTCTATGACCACAAAAACTTAAAAAGAGAAAAAAGAGAGAATTCCAACAACATAAACTGTGAATATAACGAACAGACAAATGAGTTCCTCCCTTTGAATACATCTAGCACAAGGAGTCCCCAGGGACAGCTGAACTTCTGACTAGTGAACAACATAGATATCATATAATCATTTCTAGAGGCTGCCACCTCACTGATGCCACTTTTAGAGCAAACTTTACAACCCACACAAGCCTTTATGACTTTCTTTTGGAACCTTTGATATAGCCTGGCCACAGCAGCTTTGAAATATATAAACCCCGATTGAGCTCTGCCTTCAGCTCACAAAGGAGCAAACAGATTAGACCACTGATGTCTTAGAGAAGATTTAGTTGCTGGCGTATTTGTTAGATCTGTGCTACATTAAAGTTTTCTTCTGTACTGATGCTTGGTGGTTTATAATTTACTGTTCTATTCAGCAACTGTAGCAAGTTCTTCATACAGACAGCAATAAAGTTTGAATTATAAAAAGCCAGCCAAAGGGTTTGGTCTATTGGGAGAAGCTGTAAAATAAAACCAACACTTAATACCCAGAGGAAGATAATGGCAATTTTGTCATTTACTGGAACCACAAAACACAACCAGAAGGGACATGTTCTCTAAAAAGCAGTAATAATCCAGTTGTTTTCTATTTAGCATGACTAATGCATTTAACAGATCTCACTTCTTGTAAACATTGTGTTGTTGATAAATGTTGTTTAAAAACAAGACTGCTTAAACCAAATGTTGGTCTTCTGATGATACATTTTGAAGAGTGTCTTTCAAGTTGAGGATTGAAGAATTTGCATTTGAGCGAGAATCGGTCACAAACTACAGTTAATTCTTCCTTTCATCGCCGGGTGAACTTGCTTGGAATAGAATTACCCAAATTTGAGGCTCAGGAGTTGACAATCTGTATTATTTCACTTCTCTTTAAGGGACTGATCCTCCAAAGTGTTGAGTGTCCTCAAGAGCCCCTGGTATATGAGAGCACTCAACTTCTTGGACAATCAAAAAAAATTATCTTTGGGCTTTTTTTTGAAATTTAGACTATTTTTCATAGCAGTCCTAAAAATGAGTACTACAATGGAAATTGTTACAAAAAAGTATAGTTTTTCAATAGTGCCCACAATATGCTAGACACTACCTGCCCCCCGCCCACACACATCCCTGTAAAGAAATTAAAACACAGTACTTCCCTGAACTAGTTTAAATAGTTTTTATAACAATTATTATAAAAACAAATAGTCAAGAATGTCCTGAATTGTTTCAGCAATTTCTGATAAGAACATAAGAAATACAAATGGCCATACAGGGTCAGACCAATGGCCTATCCAGGGCTGGCCTTACCATGAGGCGAACTGAGGCGGCCACCTCAGGTGCCAGACTGGGGAGAGGGGGTGCCATTAGGACCCAGATGTAGAAAATTGTGTCAGCTGCTGGTGCATATGTATTCTCTATGCTCTAGATGCACAGAGATGGTGAACTGCTGTGCTGGAGGAAGGAGGGCACAAGGGACATAACAGGCAGGCAGGAGAAAAGGTGAGAGGGAATAACAGAAAGCAGCAGGAGCTGCAGGGAGAGAGAGGAGGAGGAGCCTCTTATGTACCCCTCTATCACCCCCAGAATCCTGGACTGATTAACACCAGCTTCTCAGGGAGCTTCCTGTTTCCTGCTGCTTCCCTGAATCCACTTGAGGAGAACAGGAAGTCAACTGAAGTCGTAGGAGCCAGTTAGGTCCTTAAGATGCTGATATCATTCCTCACTCAGGCCCTGCTACCAGCCTGCTTATTTGTCCCCTTCAACTGAGTGTTGAGAGCCACTATAGCTGGCACAGAACAGGAGTCACGTGTGAAAGAAGAAAATGCCCCTCTGGGGCAGCATTCAGAAAAAGAAAGAAAACAAAGGAAGCTTTTCTATCTAAGCAGGAAGGAGCTCTCCTGAGATACATAGATACAAATGTTCACAGTGAGCCTTCCGGCCCCAGGGAGGATGTGAGTGGTCAGGAGATGCCTGATTTTCCAGTTAGTCAGAGTGCAGGTGACCTGGCAGCTAGTGCAGCATCCATATTTCCATCTCAAATGGATGTAACCATGCACATTCCTTAAGAAAAGTGTAGATCAGAGAAGAGTGTGGTGGAGGCACAAGAAACAGCTGCTGTTGAGTTTAGTTCCTTAAATCTAGATGATCCAGGACTGTGGACCCACTTGAGCAGTAGCATGAGGGACTTCCTTGTATTGTATGGGCCACAGGAAGTGAAAACATCCATGTTCCCCAAAGACAATGAAAATAGAAGTTTCCATCCAACACCTTACTGGCGTGAAATCCCCAATGGTGACAAAGTGGAGAGGCCAAGGCTTATGTACTCAAAACCCCAGAATGCTGCATACTGTTGTTGCAAACTCTTCCAGTCTAATTTTCCAGCCACACTGGGTTCTACAGGAACAAAGGACTGGAAAAAAGTGGCTAGAAATCTGGCATGTCATGAGATGGCAGCAAATCACCAGAGAGCATTCCATAGGTGGAAAGAGCTTGAGATGAGACTAAGGTTAAAGGCCACCATAGATGATCAGCATCAAGAGAAGATTGCATCAGAGTCTCTACTGGCAAAATATTCTGAAAAGGCTCATTGCCTTTGTGAGAATGTTTGCTCCCCAAACCTAGCACTCTGTGGCACTTCAGATCAGCTGTATGTGCCAAACAATGGAAACTTCCTTAAAATTGTGGAGCTGATGGCTGAGTTTGATTCTGTACTCCAGGAACATCTAAAAAGAGTCCCCAACCAAGAAACGTAAACACACCTCTACCTTGGAAAAACAATTCAAAATGAGATCATACAGTTACTGACAACAAAAGTCAAACAGAAGATTGTGGCAGGTCTGAAGTCAGCAAGATATTACTCTGTTATTCTAGACTGCCCACCTGACATCAGCCATACGGAACAAATGACTTTAACGGTGCATTTTGTAACAACAACATAACCTAGTGAAAAAGTCCCTGCAATGGTGACTGTCAGAAAGCATTTTCTAGAATTTATTGACGATGATACTTCAGAAGCTGGTATGACAAATGTGCTTTTTAAAAAGCTGGAAGATACTGGAATTGCAATAGCTGACATGAGAGGTCCGGGCTATGATAATGGTGCCAACATGAGAGGAAAGAGCAGAGGAGTGTAGACACAGATCTGAGAGTTAAACCCTCAAGCTTTTTTTGTCCCAGGCAGTTCTCATTCACTGAACTTGGTGGTCAGTGATGCAGTATCAGTTTCTAGTGAGGCTGCTGAATATTTTAATGTAATTCAAAGCATCTATGTATTTTTCTCTGTATCAACTCATCAATGGCAAATTTTGAAGCAACATCTGGGAACATCCTCTCTGACACTGAAACCACTGAGTGCCACATGATGGGAAAGTCGAGTGGAGGCGATAAATCCTATCAAACACCAAATTGGGAAGATAGATGATGCCGTAGTTGCCATTATGGAGGATAATGCTATGACAGGAACTGTTCCTGGGAGAACAGTGGCAGAGGGAAATGGAATCACCAGAAACATACATAAGTTCAAATTTCTGTGTACCTTAGTGTTGTGGTGTGACATACTGTTTGAAAGAAATGTTGTAAGCAAGAGACTCCAAGGCGTTGACCTTGATATATCTGGAGCAATGGAACAACTGGACAAAGGAAATTCATATCTACAGTCTTACTGGTCAGATGAGGGATTCCAGAATGTTCTGAAGAGTGCACAGAAGTTGGCAGAGGAACTTCACACTGAAGCTATTTTCCCACCTATTCAAGAATACAAGAGTCACCGAAGAAGAAGACATTTTGATTACAAGGCACAGGATAATCCCATAAAAGACCTCAAACAACAATTCAAAGTTGAATTCTTTAACCAAGTGCTAGATTGTGCAATACAGTCAGTTGAAGAATGTTTCATGCAGCTCAAGGAACACAGCAGTATAATTGAGATGTTGTATGATGTTCCAAAACTCCTCACTATACCTGAAGAAGACCTCCACCAGCAATGCAGGGCACTAGAGACAGTGTTGACACATGATCACATGAGCGATATTGATGCGAGTGATTTACCTGATGAACTGAAAGCCCTTTCAAGATACATTTCAGCAGGATCAACTCCAAAGGCTGTTCTGGAAGATAGGTGCACAAATAGGATGACCACCCTCTTTCCAAATGCTTTTGTTGCTCTGCGTATACTTCTAACACTTCCTGTAACAGTTGCAAGTGGAGAATGCAGCTTCTCCAAGCTGAAGTTAATAAAAACACATCTACGCTCCACAATGACACAGGAGAGGCTGGTCGGCCTTGCAACCATCTCAGTAGAGCGAGCTGATCCAGACTGTGGACCTTCAGGAAGCAGTTCAATTTTTTGCAACCAAGAAGGCTCAGAAAGCACCACTTTGATTATTCAAACTGATAAAAATGCCAGTGTTTACTATGCAGACAAGAAAAGTTACATTTGCTGTTGAGGCATTTTAAAGTTAAGTGTTACTTAAAATTTTTGAACAAGGCATTTTAAGTTATTAGTTCTCCTTTATTGGGGTAGGTAGCAGAGAAGTACCAGGAGAGGAGTAGAACAGGAAGAAGGCAGAATTGAGACCTTTCAAAGTTTTGGCCCAAGTGAGGGGGTATGGGGGCATCATTTGAGCTCCCCGTCTCAGGTGCCAAAATGTAGTGGGCTGGCCCTGGATCCATCTAGCTGACTATTCTATCTTCTAACACTGCCCTGTTCCAGGTGCTTCAAACAGAATGAACAGGACAGGGCAATTATTGAGTGATCCATCCCTGTCATTCAGCCCCAGCTTCTGGCTGTCACAGATTTAGGGAGGATGGGTTTGCGTCCTTGACCATCTTGGATAATAGCCATTGTTGGACCTATCCTCCATGAACTTAGTTAATTCTTTTTTTAAACCATTTATGCTTTTAGCCTTTACAACATCCCCTGGCAATGAGTTCCATAGGGAGACTATGCATTGTGTGAAAAAGTACTTCTTTAGGTTTGTTTTAAACCTCCTGAGTATTAATTTCAAAGAACCCCTGGTTCTTGAGTCATGTGAAGAGGTAGATAATACTTCCCCACTCACTTTCTCCACTCCATTCATGATTTTATAGACCACTATCCAATCTCCCCAAAGTCATCTCTTTTCTAAGATGAACAGTCCCAGTCTTTTAAAGCTCTCCTTGTATGGAAGCTATTCCATACCTCTAATAATTTTTGTTATCTTTCTCTGTAACTTTTCCAATTCTAATATATCTTTTTTGAGATGGGATGACCAGAACTGCATACAGTATTCAAAGTATGGGCATACCAGCAATTTATGGAGTGGTATTAAGATATTTTCTGTCTTATTATTTATCCCTTTCCTAATGGCTCCTAACATCGTTACCTTTTTTGACTGCCTCTGCACATTGAGAAGATGTTTTCAGAGAACTATCCATAATGACGCCAAGATCTCTTTCTTGAGTGGTAACAGATAATTTAAACCCCACCATTTTGTATGTATAGTTGGAATTATATTTTCCAATGTAAATTACTTTGCACTTATCAACACTGAATTTCATCTGCCATTTTGTCACCCCATCACCCAATTTTGTAACAACCCCTTATAACTCTTCACAGTTAGTTTTGGACTTAACTATGCAGCCTCATTGTTTATGCCCTTTTCCAGATCAGTTATGAACACGCTAAACAGCACAGGTAAAAGTACAGATCCTTGAGGAGCACATTATTCACCTTTTTCCATTGTGAAAACTGACCGTGTATTCCTACCCCTTGCTTCCTATCTTTCAAACAGTTAATGATCCATGAGAAGACCTTCCCTTTTATTCTATGACTGCTTACTTTTCTTAAGCAGCTTTGGTGTGAGACCTTATCAAAGTCTTTCTGGAAGTCCAAGTACTCTATATCAGCTGGATCATCCTTGTCCACATGCTTGCTGATACTCTCAAAGAATTATAATAGATTGGTGAGGCATGATTGTGTTGACTCTTCCCCATCATATTGTATTTATCTATGTGTCTGATAATTCTGTTCTTTACTATAGTTTCAACCAATTTGCCTGGTACTAAAGTTACTGGCGTGTAATTGCCAGAATCACCCCTGGAGCCTTTCTTTAAAAATTGGCATTGCATCAGCTATCCCCAGTCATCTGGTATGGAGGCTGATTTAAGTGACAGGTTATATACCAGAGTTAGTAGTATAGCATGGATACCAGAGTTAGCAGTTCTGCAATTTCATATCTGAATTCCTTCAGAACTCTTGAACGAATACCACCTGGTCCTGGTGATTTATTAATTTATCAATTTTTGTTTAATTTATAATTTTTTCAAACCCATCTCTATTGATACCTTAGTCTGGAACGGTTCCTCATATTTGTCACCTAAAAAGAATAGCTCAAATGTGGGAATCTCCATCACATTCTCTGCAGTGAAAACAAATGCAAATAATTGTAATGGCCTTGTCTTCATTGAGTGCTCCTTTAACATTTTGATCATCCAATAGCCCCACTGATTGTTTGGCAGGTTCCTGCTTCTGATATACTTAAAAACATTTTGCTATTAGTTTTTGTGTCTTTTGCTAGTTGCTCTTCAAATTCTTTTTTTTTTTTTGCCTGCCTCATTATACTTTTACATTTCACTTGCCAGAGTTTATGCTCCTTTCTATTTTCCTCAGTAGAATTTGACTGCCAATTTTTAAAGGGTGCCTTTTTTGCCTCTAACCACCTCTTTTACTCTACTGTTTAGCTGTGGTGACATTTTTGACCTTCCTACTGTGTTTTTTATTTGGGGTATACATTTAGTTTGAGCTTCTCTTATGGTGTTTTAAAATAGTTTCTATGCAGCTTGAAGGCATTTCTCTCTTGTAACTGTTTCTTCAAATTTCCATTTAACTAGCTTCCTCATTTTTGTGTAGTTCCCCTTTTTAAAGTTAAATGTAGTGGGTTTCTTTGGTATTTTCCCCACTACAGGGATGCTAAGTTTAATTACAGTATGGTTGCCATTACTTAGCAGTTCAACTATATTCAACTCTTGGACAAGATCCTATGCTCCATTTAGGTCTAAATCAAGAATTGTCTCTTCCCTTGTGGATGCCAGGACTAGCTGCTATAAGAAGCAGTCATTAATGGTATGCAGACATTTTATCTTTGCTACCCTCCCTCAGGTGACGTGCCCATTCAATATGGAGATAGTTGAAATCCCCCATTATTACTGAGTTTTATGTTTTTATAGCCTTTCTGATCTTCCTGAGCATTTCACAATCACCACCACCATCCCAGTCAGACGGTTGGTAGTATATTCCTATTGCTATACTCTTATTATTTAAGTTTGGAATTTCTATCTCTAGAGAGTCTATTGTACAGTTTGAGTCATTGAAGATTTTTGCTATATATGACTCTATGCTTTCTTTCGCATATAGTGGTACTTCCCCACCAGTGTGACCTAATCAGGACTATGTCTATTCCTATACATTTTATAACCTGTTATTACTGTGTCCCATTGATTATCATTGGTCCACCAAATGTCTGTGATGCTTTTTCTATCAATAACCTCATTTAATACCAGGCACTCAAGTTTATCCATCTTATTATTTAGACTTCTAGCATTTGTATATGAACACTTAAGTATGGGGCTGATTCCTTCAAGGTGCCAAATGTTTTCTGCAAAGTACAGAACATATTCAACTCCTATTGACTTCAGAAGTATTTTAGCAGCACATAATACTTGCCTATCTAATCTTTACGTGTAGACATTTATAGCACTCTCATCACCATATTATTTGAGGACTGGGCCTTAATTAATGCAAATTAAGATATGTATTCCAACACACTCAACAAACTCTGAAAATCTTATTTTCTGATCATTTCAATAGAATAGAATAGAATATATCACTCATTAACAAAAACAGGGTGGGCAAACTATGGCCCACAGGCCAGATCTAGCCCATCAGGGCTTTGTATCCGGCCCCCTGCCAAGGGTCCCGCGCCGCTCCCAGAAGTGGCTGGCACCATGTCCCTGCAGCCCCTGGGGAGGAGGGGAGGTGCTGAGGGATCCCTGACCTGCCCTTGCCTGCAGACACCATCCTCCGCAGCTCCCATTGGCTGGGAATGGGGAACTGTGGCAAATGGGAGCTTCAAGGGAGGTACTCACAGGCGAGGGCAGCGCACAGAGCCCTCAACACCTCCCTCCCCTCCCCTCTCAGGGGCTGCAGGGAGCAGCACGGCAGGGGGCCAGGGCAGGTAGAGAGCCTGTCTTAGCCCCACTATGCACCGCTGCCACCCTAGAGCCGCTCCAGGTAAGTGACGCTGGGCTGGTGCCTGCACATCAAACCCCTCCTGCACCCTGCATTCCAGCTCCCTGCCCTGAGCTCCCTGCCACATCTCAACCCCCTACCCTGAGCACCCTGCTGCACCCCTGCTGCACCTGAACCCCCTGCCCTGAACTCCCTCCTGCACCCCAGCCCCCTGCACCAGCCCTACATTCATGGCCCTACATGCAATTTCCCCACCCAGATGTGGCCATCAGGCCAAAAAAGTTTGCCCAATCCCTGAACTAGAATGTTAAGGGAGGGAGAAATATAACAAATGTACAAGCATAAAGTGTGAAACTAGGGGTGAATCTATGTTTGTTAAAAATTGATGTGTAAAGTTAGGCTTTAACTCTACCTATAGTCATCCATAACAAGGATTAAGGAGCCTAATAGTCAGTATCATTTTCTTTTTCTGAACAAAAAAGGACTGTATCTTCAATATGTCCCAATGTGCCTTGGTATTACGGCATGAATATTACTTTAGTGCATGATACCTTTTGTCCATCTATAGAACTGAACTCAGATTTTAAAAAAAAAATTTCTAAAGCGGTCAGATAAGTATTTGTTCACTTCGCGGCAGGAAGAATGGTTATTATAGTATTTCTGATGACATCCAAAAAGGCAGATTTTTAAGTTTTCTATCTCACTTCCCACTTTAACAAGACTCAAAAAGTCCATTTAGTTTGGATAAACATCCAAGTTTTTGAATGCTTATCTGCACCTAAACGGAACTATAAACCTTTTGATGTTCAGCCATTCTTACTAATCTCAGATTTTGGTCCCTTTCTGAAACTGATCCCGTAAAAGAGTGCATCAACTAGAAACTCTGTTGCTTTTGTGGGTATACATTAAAGGACCCATATTAATGTTAGTTTTATTTTAACTGATTAATAGTTGTTTCAGCTGAGATCTAATTAGCTTTTTCAATGGTGATTAGACCTGAATGGAGTCCTGTATAAGACTTTTGAGAGACAACATAGCTTTTCAGCCGGCCGTTAACCTGAGTTCTATTCCAGGCTCTACATTTGGCCTGCTGTGTAATCTCAGGTAAGTGATCTTAGCCAGGATCCTCAAAGGTACCAAGGTGCATAACTCTTATTAAAATGAAAGGGAGGAAGGTGCTTGAATACATTTTAGGATGTGGGCCTTGTCTGTTATCCCCCTACACCCTTTATCCGCCTTTTCAACTTAGATTGTAAGTGCTTCAGTGCAGGGCCTGTCCCTTATTACATGTTCGTACAATGCCTAGCACAATGGAATCCCACTCTCAGTTGGGGCCCCTAGATGCTGCTATAATACTAGTAGTAAATACTACTAATAAAGTTGTTTTTCAAGGTATTAAATTGGCGCCATGCTCCCTGCTACCTGTGGCTGATCTGGAAAAAATTCATTAGGAACTTTTATTGTTTTAGACTCTTGAGTTTTACTATGAACTGTCTGAGATTCTGCCTTTGCAACCCAGTATTCAGCTCTGCAATAATCAACTGCACTGACCTGTCTCTGGAGGTGAGAGAAGAGGGTCCTTCTTGGGTTTTATGTACCTATGCACATAGTAATTAATGCTTTCCCCTTTTTATGTACCTATGCACATAGTAATTAATGCTTTCCCCTAACAGAAATATGACACGTACATGTTCCTTTTATAATTGTAAATCAAAAAAAAATTTCCAGATAGACTTCTCTCTCACACATTTTTTTTCCTCCGAGGCCTGTGATCCTCACGTTTGTTATTTTAGAAAAAGTACTAAAGATGTTATTTCCAATAGTCCTAAGTGAAATGTGTCTCTTCAGCAGACTGGTGACCTCAGAAGGGCAGTGTATGATGTGCAAACTGGCAATTAAATCCTAATCAGACGAGGTCAGATTCAATGTGTCCATTATTAATGTTCCCTTTTCTGATACATGCATGGCCAGCTTTCTTTAGCTCTAGGACTTTCTCAGCATTATAATGGAAGGAGTTTCAACACACTTCAGATCTACTTTTGGATATTTCTATCATGACTGAGCATTTAAGTAGCCACAGCTTCTACATATCACCTCTACTATTTGTTTACTGCTTAGTGCTGCAGTTATTGCTCAAGATTGGAAGCATGTTTAAGCAGTATGCCAAGGACATTTTATGCATTATATTTCAGAGCACATGCTGTATTGGCACCATTATCTGATAGACAGGACCGGCGCTAGGGGTTTGAGCGCCCTAGGCGCATGGCAATTTCGCCGCCTTGCACGCTGGTCCCGCGGCTCCAATGGAGCTGCCGCAGTGGTGCCTGCAGAAGGTCCGGTGTTCCCCGGCTCCAGTGGAGCTGCCGCAGTCGTGCTTGCACGAGGTCCACCGGAGCCGCGCGAGGAGCCGACCATCCGCAGGCACGACTGTGGCAGCTCCACCGGAGCCGCGGGACACATGACCCTCTGCAGGCAACTCTGCGGCACCTCCACCGGAGCCGCCCCCTCCAGCAAAATGGCACCCACCAATTATTCTGGCGCCCTAGACGATTGCCTAGGCTGCCTAAATGGTAGCGCCGGCCCTGCTGATAGAAGGAGACAAGGGTAGCGCCCTGCCAAAAATGACTACAGAAGTGAGTGAGTATAGTTCTGTGGGTAGACCATCTGAGTAGGAGTCAGGAGATCTCGGTTCTGTTTTTGACTTTGGGCAAATCACTTAACATCTCTGTGCCTCAGTTTCCCCATCTATAAAATGGAAATGAAAATTCTTACCCACATTTGTAAGACTGCTTTGAGACCTATGGCTGAAAAATAACATGTATAAGCAAAGTACTATTATTATTTCCTGCAACAGAATCATTTGGCAAACTAGATGTGATGGTGTTTATCTGCTGTGGTTTGGGTACCTCCTGTGATAAGATTTCTGCCAACATATGGTTAGATTAGTATTTTGACTTCTTATTCCACTATTTCCTTGTGCTGGTGATGTCACATACTTGACTTGATTTATCATTTTTTTGGGGAAGAATCAACTTTTTGGGTTCACAGCACTTTAATCACTAGTCATTTAGCCCAGCTAATAGGTGAAGAAAAGATGACATCCAGTGGTGTATTTGGTATTTAATTACCCCTATATTATTACTTTAAAAGGATATGTTTATAGAGGGGATAGTTTGACAGGACTGCCTGCCCTGGCAAGTGGCCCGTCAGCGACTGCCAGTAGCAAAAATCCCCAACTGCTGCAGATGGGACACTAGATGGGGACGGCTTTGAGTTACTACAAAGGATTCTTTCCCAGGTATCTGTCACATGCTCAGGGTCTAACCGATCACCATATATGGGGTCGGGAAGGAATTTCCCCCCAAGTCAAATTGGGAGAGACCCTGAGGGTTTTTCGCCTTCCTCTGCAGTGTAGGGCATGGGTCATTCACAGGTTTTAACTAGTGTAAATGGTGAATTCTCTGCAACTTAAAGTCTTTAAATCATGATCAGAGGACTTCAGTAACTCGGCCTAAGGTTAGGTTCAGCCAGAGGTTAGGTGTCTATTGCAGGAGTGGGTGGGTGAAATTCTGTGGCCTGCAATGTGCAGAAGGTCAGACTAGATGATCACGATGGTTCCTTCTGACCTATGAGTCTGAGACCACAAATCCCACAGGGTAGTGGTAAAAACCAACACATAGTTCTGGCAACCACTACTTTGAATGCGACTCATCTAAGAAGGAAATTCCAGTCTATGCAATTAAAACTGTAAATGTGACTATGGAGACTGTCACTTTAGAGGAAATGTAATCACTGTGGGTGCAGCTGGTGATCAGATCACTTATGTGTGTTTGTGTACGTGCTGTGATCAAGTCTTGATGGCTACAGGAGAGTGGTCCTGTTGAGATCCAGAAAGTGGGCTATAGGAGAGTGGTGGAAGGCAAGTATATCAGCGAAACCCTCTTCCCTATGAACTGAGAAGAAGTTACCTCAGATTAACCAGACATACCTGAGTCCAATTAAGGACTGCTCGTGACCTTTAAACCTCCCTTTTCTGGTAAGAGAGAGAGAGTCAGGAGCAGGGTGACTGGATGTCCCAATTTTATAGGAACAGTCCTGATTTTGGGGTCTTTTTCTTATATAGGCTCCCATTATGCCCCACCCCCTGTCCCAATTTTTCATATTTGCTGTCTGGTCACCCTAGGCAGGAGGGATGAGAAACAAGCTTTATCAGGGAGAAAAGGCTTCTCCTAGGTGGAAGGCTGCTCTCCCAAGTTAACTTCTGTTTGGGGAAGGACTGGAACCAGAAAACAGCATAATAAGGCTATGCTCTGGGGAGGGGCCAGGGAAATGTATTTATTTTGCGTTGTGAGTTTGTTTTTGCTTAAGAGAATTACTCAGGCCTACCCTGAGGTCCACCTTGTAAATCCTGAAAAATAAAGCAAAGTGAAGAATTAAAAACTTCTGGAGAAGGACTGATTTACTACAACCTCTCTCTTGCCAGAGGGAAGCACACAGAGGCAGACGAGAAGGAGATGCCTTGTCACAGTGCCTATGAAGGCAATTTACTTGTGGAGGTGTCACTGAGGCCATAATTTTTCCTGCAGAATCTTTATTACAGATGATGATGCACAAGAGGGAAAGAACCCAGACTGACTGTAGTGCTGACAGTTAGGAAAATAATCCTTTTACTTGTACACTAAGCAAATTTGATATGGAAATTGTTGAGATGAGCATGGAACTCTATACACATCTATTTTTATATTCTACTTTTCAGAATACCTTTATAGCACACTTCAAGAGACTCTAAGAAATCCACTGAAATATCACGGAAAAGTGAGAAAATAAGATGACAATTCTGTTGATCTATCATGAGGGTTTATATCCCCTCCCAACAGAACTCTGAAAGTCTGCATTCTCCATATAAATGTCCAGTCTTATGTTTAAACCTACTAAATTCTTGTCTTTAATAATATCTTGTGACAATGAGTTCCACAGGCTAATTGTTCATGGTTTAAGAAAATTATTTCCTTTTATCGGTTTTACATTTGCTGCCTTTCATTTTCACTGTCTCCTTGTTCTTGCATTATGAGAAAGGTTAACGAGGAGTCCTATATTTACCTTCTTTGGACCACATATTATCGTATACACCTTTATCACATCCCCTCTTGTTGGCCTCCTCATATATGGAATGTCCATTCATCCATGCATCTAATAATTTCCGTCACTCAACTCTGAGCTCCCTCTATTTTTGTGAGATGTCTTGCATGAAAATAAATCCTCTCTGTTTAGCAGTTCATCTGCTTTTGCTGCTTTCTCATCTTTCACATGAAGTCATAATCCTGTATGTGTGAAATCCTAATTAGTTATGAGATTTAGCTGAAGTCTGCAAAGAGCTTCAAGAAGAACAGCACTAGAAAAATGCAAATGACTATTATGCTGATTAATAATAGTGTAGAGTATCAGAGGGGTAGCCGTGTTAGTCTGGATCTGTAAAAGCAGCAAAGAATCCTGTGGCACCTTATAGACTAACAGACGTTTTGGAGCATGAGCTTTCGTGGGTGAATACCCACTTCCTCAGATGTATGATGCATGCATCTGAGGAAGTGGGTATTCACCCACGAAAGCTCATGCTCCAAAACGTCTGTTAGTCTATAAGGTTCCACAGGATTCTTTGCTGCTTTTACAATAATAGTGTAGTTATTATTGTTATATTTTATTTTCTACTTCTCAAGATAACTCACTGCTGATTTTTACTGTAATTAGCAGAGTAACGGATAATCATATTTATTCCCTCCAAAGGCAGTTCTGACAGTAAGTGGCAACACAAGGAAAAGAAACAAATCAGCTCTGCCTATCTAGATTCTATGAGGGACCTTCCCATTTACACAGGACTGTAAAGTAGACATGGAATGCTGTTATTTATCAAACTCTTTTTCTTGGCTCTCATTCTCTCTCTCCACCTATCCTGAAGCCTCAACTCAAGCAGCCCCTGCACTGGGCATTAATTGCAGTCTACAGCTCAGAGAGACATTCAAAAGACTTGCGCATAGAAGACAGCCAGTATAGCACTGATAAGAGACTTCTTCATAACCAGTAAGCGAAAAAGGGAGTGCTGGAGAGGTTTCCTTCTGTTGCCATGCAACCAAATAGATGCAGTGCACTCACAAAGAATTCTTTGCACCGAAACACAGGTTTCTGAGAATAGCATCATTCAGTTATGGTCAGTGGATATTTTAAGTGAGATTCATAAATGAGGTGTTCTTGACTGGTAATCCCTGGCCATACACAGAGTTGTGTATGGCTGTATGCATACAGCATTTGTGTTATGCCTCAAAGCTCACATGCTGACTGTTATATCCACTTGAGAAACATATGTGTATTTGGTAACTAGTGATTGAGACTTGGCACTGGTACGTCAGTTACTCAAAATGAATAGCAGAGCTATTTGACTGATGAGCCAGTCAAGGTCAAATTACTCACTCCTTGATGCTGGCAGAGTCTCTTTTATTTGCAGTTACTGTTTAATAATTGTTCTATCTTGTTAAATTGTGTATCAGCTGAGTTATGTGTTAGTGGATTTTGTACTATTGTCTGTACAGCAATCGGTCATTAACCATTATCCTTTTATACTTTTCCGCCTCAGTCTTGGGCTTAGTTTTTTAGAGTTCTACTGCTCATTGTAGGTGTTGGGGGTATGTCTACATCTACAATTTTGCAGCGTTGGTTGTTACAGCTGTATTAGTACAGCTGTATAGGGCCAGCGCTGCAGAGTGGCCACACTTACAGCAACCAGCGCTGCAAGTGGTGTTAGATGTGGCCACGCTGCAGCGCTGTTGCACACCGCGGGGAAGGAGACCTGCTTGGAGGGGGGGTTGGGGAACGCCAGAGCACACCGCAGGGCTGGATACCTGCTTGGAGGGGGGGTCAGGGAACGCCAGAGCACACCGCGGGGAAGGATACCTGCTTGGAGGGGGGGTCAGGGAACGCCAGAGCACACCGCGGGGAAGGAGACCTGCTTGGAGGGGGGGTCGGGGAACACCAGGGCAAACCGCGGGGAAGGAGACCTGCTTGGAGGGGGGGGTCGGGGAACGCCAGAGCACACCGCGGGGAAGGAGACCTGCTTGGAGGGGGGGTCGGGGAACGCCAGAGCAAACCGCGGGGAAGGAGACCTGCTTGGAGGGCAGTGGAGTTTGCTTGATTACCAGAGAGGCTTCCTCAGGTATGCTGGGATACCTGCTTATTCCACGGAGGTCAACAAAAACGCTGGTGAGTGTCTACACCTGATGACCAGCGCTGGTGATCCAGCGCTGGATCCTCTACACCCGAGGCTCGACCGGGTGTACGGCCAGTGCTGCAAACAGGGAGTTGCAGTGCTGGTAATGCCCTGCAGGTGTGTACACATCCTAAGTTGCAGCGCTGTAACCCCCTCACCAGCGCTGCAACTTTGTAGTGTAGACAAGGCCTGGCCTTCACACCCTGTTACTGGTGATGGTAGAGGAGATTAAAACAATTCAGCTTGATTGTCAGAGCCCTGAATGAATTTACGAGGCTGGCAGTTCTGGTAAACAAATGTCTTTTTTATGTGTAAGCTGAGAAATCTTGATGTCAGGTATAATGAATGTGGTACCCACAATGCCATTTTACAGCATTGTTTTTCAGGGTGAAATCTTATTTTTCTTTGTAATTGTACTACTTCCCCACAAGGTACAAAATACAGAGTTAGGCATCTAAGTCCACAAAACTCCCACCAGGACCACCCAGAGGATTCAGGGGGCCTGGGTCAAATCGGGGGAGCGGGCATAAAAAAAGGCACCAACCGCTGCGGCGCTTGTACTCAACGGGCGGCGCTCTGAGTCTGCTGCGGCAGCAGGTCCTTCATCTTTTCCAAGGATCCCGCGCACATTCACTTGGTCCTGGAACAGTTCTGCCAATAAGACCTGTATGTGAAGGTGGAAAAGTGCAGCTTCAGTCAGTACTGCATGGAGTTTTTAGGCTACATCCTGCCCCTGTGAGGGTCTCTGAATGGATCCCAAGAAGGTGGAGGCAGTATGGACCTGCACACCTCTTGAAACATCAAATCAGGGGTGCTGAGACAATTTGAATAGTGGGGATGCTGAGAGGCATTGAACCAAACCGTAAACCCTACGTATGATGGAAACCACTTCCAGGCAGGGGGTGCAGTAGAACCCCAAGTTTCAGCACCTATGCATCAAATTCTAAACAAGGAGCTTCTAGCCATCAAAGCAGCCTCCGAAGAGTGGCACCACTACCTGGAAGGTGCTCAGTACTCAGTATAGATTTACAGAAATCATAAAAACTTAAAATACTTGTGCCAAATAAGGTGCTAAACCAGAAGCAACTTCACTGACCCCTGTTCTTCACATGATTCAGTTCCACCATCCCATTCCACCTAGAGGCCCCAACAAGACTGCTGGTGCCTTGTCATGAAAAGGGCAATACCTTGCCAGCCAAGACCCACCCCCATGCTGAATCTCCCATAAATTCTTAAGCCCCAGAACTTCCTGGATGCTGCAGTTTCCTAAGACCTCATGTCACTGATCCATTCAGCTGCAGGGAAAGAGCTCCCTCCTAAGGAACTTGAGGCAGCAAGTCAGGGGCAACACCAGGTCCACGATGGCTTGCTCTATGTAAAGGGCCATTTGTAGGTGACACCAGGATCCCCTCAGTTAAAGGCTCTGTCATGATTTGCTATTATCAGGCCATCTAGATTACCTCAAGACCCTTCATTTGGCTGCCTGCTGCTTCTGGTGCCCTTGAATGTCCACAATGATCCACTCATACATTGATTCCTGTGAGACATGCGCCTGCACTAAGATGCCACACTCAAAACTCCTCAGTACCCTAATGCCTTCTAAGACCCCATCCAGCTTGAGGAGACTGGAGGGGGGGCACCTCCCAGGACTGTGCGGGGCAACGAGGTGGCCTCAGGGCAGTCAGAGGGGCCTGCAGATGGGGAATGCTGAACCTGGTGATCACATACTCAAGGTGGTGCTTGAGAGGGTCGTGAGTCAAACTTGCCGAGAAAGGTGGGAAAGGGCAAGGGAAAGTCCATATTAGGGGCAGGTGGTGAGGGAAAGGGCTCTTCACATAGGGGGAGATGAGGAAGGGTATGGGTCAGGAAGCAGATGGGGAGCTGGGGATGGGAAGGAGTAGGAGGGGAAAGGAAACAGGGGAGAGTGGTGGGCAGGGCTTTGAAGCAGAGCCCGAGCTGGAGCGTGGAGCAGCCCCAGAGCAGTGGAGCTGCAGGTTTTTGCCTGGAGCTGGAGCGGAGCCAGAGCACAGCTCCAAAGCCCTGGTGGTGGGGTCTCACACTGTGAGCTGAAGGGGGAAGGGCTGAACATAGGGTAAAAACATGGGTGGGTAGGATTCCATGACTGGAAACAAGACCGTTGATGAGGACAAACCAAACTGGCTGGAGGAAATGGGATGGGGTACTTGATGAAGGAGATAGAGAGCTAAGACAAGTCAGAGTGAGGAGGCTCAACTGGACAAGGTAGCTTGACTGCAGAACATTGAGGGGCTTCAGGAGTAAGAGGACAATACAGAAGAAGATAAAGGGATGGGAGCAAGAAGGAATGGGGAGGAGAGTGAAGGTCAGAGGAGGAAATGGGATGAAGAGTGAGGAGGAAGAGATGGGGCAGAAAGGAAGAGAGACACAACAGGGGGAGAGGTCAGCAGACATAGGAGAAATGAAAGGAGGAGCAAGAACAGTAGGTCGGAAATCTCTGTTCAAATCCTTTTTCCTCCTGTGGCATAGAGGAGTATTGAAGCTGAGTCTTTCACATCCAAGGTGAGAGCACTAACCACTGTGCTAAAATTTACAAGCTGAGTATTACCATCTCCTCCCGCCATTTTCTGTGGAGTGAGGCAGGTGCTTCACTGTGATGGAATATACCACTGGGTTCACACGCTACACACCATTGTAATGATGTTTGTACAAGGTATGCCTTGTGAGGTATCATTAAAAAACTCGTAATTTTCTGTTCAGTATTGTCCTGGTAAAATACGTGTGGCAACATTGTATGTGAAGTTATAAGATTCCCCGGTATGGAGTTATTAACACATGTTCTAAATCCCACAGCCCTGGGGCTCCTCCAGGCAGATGGGGGCTTGGGGCTTCGGCCAGCTCAGGGCGAGTCCAGCTGATGGGAGATGCATAGGGTCCTCTGGGTGGGGTGCTCATTGCTCCGACCGCAGGGGACAGAGGTCTTAGGGCTCCAACTGCGGAAGGTGCGGGAGGGCTGGGGGCTCCAGCCCGGGGGGAACAGGCAGAAGAGGCTGAGCTGGGGGCTAGTCTCCCCAAGGGGGGGCTCCACCCACCACCCATGCTCACAGTGCTGTTCCCATGGTTTTCTAGGTCCCCAAAAGACAGGTGCCATCATGCTCAGTGCTGCAACCCCTAAGTCCCTTTGGGGATCTAGGCCCAAACCCCCACCGTGAAAGCTGGTTGGGAATGAGCCTCATTGAAGGCAATGTGTCATTAAACAGGAGCAGTGGTCTGCTCTCAAAGAAAAATTTGTGGGAGCGGAGCCTACAGCATTTCCTTAGTGCGTGAGTGACTAAGCCAGTCAGAGCCCAATTAATTCCTGGGATCAAAAAATAATGCAAATATATAAAAGGAGGCACAATGTATGCTAAGAGCACATGTTTCACTGTAAGATGCGGTTTTTGATAGTTTATGTGAATTTGCTTTTTTCTCTGATGGACTAAATGAGGCAAAGAAAGAGCAAAAGGCTCGAGAATGCACAAGTTTGACCAAAATTTTTTGTAGGCTGGATTCAAAATGCCCCTGACTATGCCAGATAATTATATGAAGAAAGTGAGATCTTGTACCCAATGCCTCCTGACCATGAGAGGAGTGTGCACAGCACACTGCTGCACTTTTTCCTTTTCCTGAACTCAAGGAGCCCCCCTTACACTCTGAGGGCACAAGAACCAAGACCATGACTGGTTGGAATGTGCCTTCTGCTCACCTCTTGTACACACAAGGACAACAAAGCATCAGTCTAGCCTTTAGTAAGTATTACTGTTGTTTTGTTATCTAATATGTACAGTCTGTTCAAGACTTTGGTCTGGATTGCAGTCCCATTGTGCTAGGTGCTGTACAAACAGAGGCAGAGACAGTCTCTATCCCACACAGTTGTTCAGATTTTCCCACAATTCCATAACATGGTAATCTACACTTTATAACAGCTGTGCCATGGACATAGCTCCTGCTAGCCACATCTGTAAACTGAGGAGATTCTCTGACACAGAAACTGGATTAGCCACTTCCATAGCACCTCCCTTCATCTCCCTTGGACCTTTCAGAGAGAGTTCTCTGGGTTCAAGTCTGCACAAGAAGGAGGGTTGGTGGCTGGGCAGTACGGAGAGGAAAGTGAATGGAATCAGGAAGGTCCCCATGGGCCAGAGCTGATATAGTGATCCACCAAGTTTGGGAATGAGCTCCATAGTCTACTCTCCAAGGGGCAAGTCCCTCCATCCCCAGTAAACTGATTGTGGGGAGAATACTAGAGATTCTCCACCCCAGCCTTTTCTAGTGGGTTTTGCACAGGGATGAGATGATCTGGGCCTTGTGGGTTTTGCTGCTATGCTATGAACACACTCCCAGAAAGGAAGTGGTTAGTTTGTCTAGACAAGAGGAGATATTGTACTAACCGAATACATGGATAATCTTGTGCTGCCACAATGTTACCATTTAACAGATCTAGTCCTTTAACTGTTTAAGGACTTTGTAGTTTTGAACATTGAGGTGAAAAGGGAGTTTTACTTGAACAAAGACTACAGTTTTTGACGCTGGAATTTTGTTTGATTCATTTCTTTTGTTGAGCCATTACCTTTTAGGTGGGAAAGTGTATTCCCTCAGTGTGTTTATTCCTTGCTCTGGTATTCATTCAATGTAGTACATTTCATGTTTCAGGCTGTTCTTTTAAAGTGCAGCTCTAGTCTGGAAACTGATTCAGTAAAAATAGATATTTGTGGGGTCTTGTGGTATAGGAAGCTAAAATCCTGGGTTTTGTGTACTGCACCTTTAAATGTGAGAAGCCTGCCAGCTAAAGGCAAGGCTATGAGTGGAATTAAAATGAAGGGTCTTACATCATTAGATACACTCTGCTTTCCCTAAAAGATCATTGAAGCTCAAGTGTAAACCAAAATGCTTAAAGATCTACAGACTCTTTTTTTATTTGTATTATGGGTGAAGCGGTAACAATAGTTTAGTTAAGATTGCTTAATGCCTTTTATGATAGTTTGCTGTTTAAAAATACATACCATGTGCACATCACCACTCCTTATATATAGAGACAGAGACAGATTTCAGTGATAGTGTTGCCAACTCTCATGATTTTATTGTGATTTATGCAATATTTGGCACTTTGCTTAGAGCCTATTGTAATAATTGGGCCTACAAATTTCCCCTGATCGTGAGCTCAACTGTTAAAAAGGAAGGTAAGATCATACAATACCACAGTACCCTATCACAACTGTTGATGGGACAGTGTACAAAAGGGAGACAGAACCACTGAATTAGTCCCAACAAAAAGCCTACTGATATAACTCAAGGACTGTGTTACCAGATCATGCCTGGTAAACAAAAAAAAGTGTGGAACAAGAAATCAGTGAACCTAATTCGGTGTGCTGGAAACAAGGCCTACTTGGTGGGCAAAATAATGAGGGGATGGGCTATTCTGCCCACTATTCCTTTTGTGAGTCCTTAAAGAAAGAGACTTCTGCGGGAACAATTGGCTACTATAGCGAGCTTCAGCATTATGGCTGCCAACCCCATTTCGTCTCCTAGGACCACAATCCTTCATCATTCTGCTCCTGAGAGTCCTGACCAGACCAGGCCAGAGACGGGGATGTAGATGACATCACCACCTCTGCTGGCTCTAGCTGAATCCTGAATACCACCTGAGATGAGAGACTTTGTCTCTTTCCTGCCCATGTGTCTTTTTCCTTCCATACCTTATCTCTTACCTTTTCTATTGTCATGTTGTCTCGTGTTGTCTGGCCAGCCTCAGGGGAGACTGTCAAAAATGAGGGCAGAAACCCCAAACAGGTTGTATGTTCCATAATTAGATTTCACCAACCCAGTAACAAGTGTGAACTCCTACAGCACTACAAGAGTCTTACTATGGAATCACAGACAATCATCTTGGGCATTCCAGTCTATCTTGCCACTCAGGCAAGCTGGACTATGTGACAGATGGTCATGTTACACCAAAAATCACAACAATATTCAGGTTACTCCCAGTCCCAAAGAACCAGTCACTTGCCCCAGGTCATTTGTACCCAGATCTCAAATGAAAGACAACATCTATAGCCAATCTCGTAATATACTAACAAAAGACTTTTTAACTAAGAGAAGTAGGAGAATTATTTACAAGATTACAACAGGAAACCTACACATATAAATGAGTTACAGTGTTAGGTTTAAAAAGGTAATAGAAGCTTCTATAACAAGCAGCTCTGTATGTCCTTTCAGGGCTGACCCATGCCCAGCACCTTGGGGATCTCTTGCTTATGTTTAGGAATCTTTACCCTCAGAGTCCAGACAGCACAAAGAGACCCAGATTCTCCTTGTATAGAATTTTTATTCCCTTCACCCAGAATCCGAGCCGATGGGATGAGTTCATGCTCAGACATTCTCTTCTTGAAGGGAAGGAGGAACGCAATTAACAAGGTCTCCATTCTTTGATGCCACACAATGCCTCATTTGCCTCCAGTGGGCCATTTTGTGTGCAGGATGAGCACTTTACCTTAATTGATGCTTCTTTTCCTGTTTGGTGAATTACGCAATTACAGAGGTTTACAGTGCAAACACTTAATATAAAACTTTATACCAGAGGATACAGATATTATAAGCAGGATTAATATGTGCAGCACCCTACAAGTATTCCATAAAGTCTAAACACATTCTTATAACTCTATTTTAACTAAACTAACACACAGGTGAGCCAGACTGGTTTCCAGCTATGCATTTGTCAGTGTTCAGTGAGGCCCTGGGCTTTGGTGTGAGTTGGCATCTGGTCTGCTAGCACCACAGCTATCTCTCTCCTTTTTCTTTCTGCCTAATAAGAGTCTGGCTTAGCCAGCCAAGATGGCATATTTTGGTAGCTAAAAGCAATGCCTTAGCCCCATGCTAGTATAAGATTGCCAGGTTTGACCAGGTGCCGTGCCTGTGTTTTTCCAGCAGTGAGGTTCAACACCAGAGACAGGAGCTGCATTGTCTGTCGTTGCTGTTCTTTTCTCTCCCCTTTGTGTGTGTTTGTCTTGTTTTGTCCTCTAGAAAACAGGACCAGACTATAACAATGACAACTTCATCCGTCTCTACTAATTTCTTTTCTTTTCCCCCAAAGGACAGTTATTACCATGTTTAATACTATCCAACAGACTGTAAAAGAAGGAGGGGGGGGTTCCTTCTGAAAACTCTTCCCCAGGGAAGGTAAACCAGGTTTGTTGTTAAAATGAAAGTCTTACTTAACACTTTGCATTTCAAATGTAGTAACTGTTTTTCCTTCTCTTCTGTACCTTTAATCAAAGGTTAAATGGATTTTAAAGGTGTATTTGCCATGGTGCTAAGCAGGCTAAGGTCTCTATACACCAAGTCCAAAAGCTTGTTTAAAACTGTTTAATGTTGGACAGTGACTGTGTTATGTTAATATCTTTGGACCCCTATATTCCATCTAATACAACAATCCCCAGCTCCTGAAGACATTTGGTTATGCGAGAATCTCAGCATTCATAGGAAAAAAAGGATGTTTCTAGCCCTTGTTTCTAGCCCTTTTCTTTCATTGCAGAGAAAAGCCTGCAGATACAAACCAAATGTACCCCAAAGGCTTAGAAACCAGACGGCAAATAAAAAGAGCCTCACATTTATTATTTTAAATAATTCTCGTGATTTTAAGGCAATCTCGTGATTTGTTGGGTCCTGGCTCATGCTTTGAATGCTTGTGGTTGAAAAAACTAGACTTATATCACAGTAGTTGTGTCCATTTGTTATTAAAATTGAGGATGACATGCCTTCTTTCTTCAGGCAAAACTCCTATTGACTCAAGTGGGGATTTTTCCCTGAGTAAGGTCTGCATAATCTGTGACTCTAAATCAATGCTGGTGTGTGGCATACAGCGCTGAATCCCAATCACATCACTTAGTTTATGAATTACCAGATATCCAGAGAAAAGGTGCTTTTCAATTGATGCCAGCTACAGCTTCTTGCCTCCTAAGTATTGACATTGGCGGTGAAATGATGAGCACGGCTGTGCACTGTGCCCGTCCCAAAGGAGAAAGCCCGTGCCGCCTTGGAGCTTATGAGCGTCTCACTGTCAAGCGTGTATTTGAAATGCATCTTCAGAGGTCACATTGCAATGCTGTGTCAGTCAACAGAAAGTTCCCACTGAATCACTGTTTAAAGAGTCTCACTTTCCTCAAAGAAGCTGAACTTCCCTGATTCAGACCAGCTGCAGATGGTGAGTAATCCCAGGCTGAAAAAAAGGGATGATGCATACATTTACTAATTCCTATATTAACCATATAGTTTTACTGAAATAGATGGTTGGTGCTGCTATTGGGCCCAATTTTATCTTCAGTTACACCAAAGTAGCTTCATGGAATGAGATGAGAATTTGACATAAAAAATGTCTTAAATCATAGCAAAATGCTTCACAGTATGAACTGATTGTTAGTGTATATCTATCAAAATGGACAAAATCAGTTACTTAAAGTTAAGTTCAGAAGTCCATATATAGGCACCTAAGTAAATAGCCTTAATTTCAAAAGATGTGAGCACCTAGCACCTCTTATGGAAGCCCTGTATCTGTGAAAGAGGACTAGGGTCTTGTCTACACTGGGATTTTCGCCATGGGTGTATCTGGTGCAAACACCTAGTGTAGCCACATTTTGCACGAGGGCACTGTGCTTGACATTAGTGCAGCTTATCCCAGTTTGAAACAGGATGTACATAGTGTAAGCTAGACTAATGCAAATTACCATGCACTGGTGGCTAAAATCTCAGTGCAGACAGATCTCAGCTTGACATTTCTAATCAGCATATGTTAGCTAGAACAAATGGGAGATAGACCTCTTTGAGGGTGACTGCGTAGGTGAGTGGATAGTGCAGGCTATAACGAGGGATGTTCCTTAATTTGTTTCCCCAATATTGGTAGCAGTCACCATTTCGGGTAAGAAATTCAGAAATAAATGGGTTCATTTTTCATGGGACATTTGAAATCAGGTAAATTCAAGGGTTTTGGCTGACTTTTGCTTTGAGTTTTTAAACATCTACTCGAAATAAAATTCAAGGCACAAGTTCTTGGCCCTGCTAAAGGCCCTTTGCACTACTCTGGTGGCACAATGTGGCAAGAACACCAGCTTAATTGCACTTTTGAGGATTGCCCCTGTGAAGTGGGAATCTTTTAATGGTGTACAGTGGTATAATGGTTCTGCAACATGCCCTGATCCCACTCCCAAACATATGGGGCATGCTTGGAGAAAGGTGACATAGACACCTCTGGGCTATAGGCAGTCAGGAGAAATTTAGAGCAGCCCTGAGCTTGCTCTAAATGGCGCCATAGGCTGAATTGATCTCCAGCTGGTCCCAGGATTGGAGGAATGCAAAATTGGCATAAACTCACCTTTCTCCCCGTTTGTCCTGCATGGAGTATAGCTTGGTCAGACTAAATATTCTGGCCTAAGAGGTTCAAACCCATGTAAAGTATAACAAACAACACTGATCACATAACCTGCAAGTTGAATGCACCAAGTTTTACAGAGTTCTAATGATTACTTTACAAGGATGCTTATTAGAATGTCCTTATTTGCACATTTTACTAGTATTAATGTTCCAATTACTGGCCAGACAGGTGTTTACACAGTTATTTGATTTGCAAACACACTTTGGGTACTTGACTGTAAAAATTAGGCATGCACCATAGTTTGTGTATGCAACTGCTTTTGTCTGTCTTTGAAAAGATGCCCCTTATGTTCAGACTTCTTAAAAAATCTTCCCCCCCAGATTTTCTGTTGAGCTAGGGAGATTCTTGCTTAAGTTTCCCCCCACTCCAAGAGGGTACAAAATTATTTTCTTGTAACCTGACATGTCACAGCCAATGCACATGAGCAGGGAATTTTCAGTGACCTCTTTTGTGTAGTGCATATTTTAAAACAAGAGTGGGCCTCAAACTAAATCATAAAAATGTTCACTATATCATAGAATCTCAGGAGGTCGTCTAGTCCAACCCCCTGCTCAAAGCAGGACTAATCCCCAGACAGATTTTTGCCGCAGGTCCCTTAACAGTCCCCTCAAGGATTAAACTCATCACCCTGAGGTTCAGCAGGCCAAGGCTCAAACCATCCCTCCCCCTGACCCCAGGCTATTCTTTATATCAGGAGTCACAAACTACAGCCCATGGGCCAGATCCGGCCCCTCAGGGCTTTGGATCCGGCCTGCGGGATTGCCACACTCGTGGCGCTGCGGGCCCCAAGCCAGTCCCAGAAGCGGCCAGCACCTTGTCCCTGCAGCCCCTGGGCTGTGTGTGTGTGCAGAGTGCTTCGTGCACTGCCCTCGCCTCCAGCCACTGCTCCCTGCAGCTCCCATTGGCCAGGAATGGGCAACTGTGGCCAATGGGAGCTTCAGGGGAGGTATCTGGAGGCGCGGCAAGGGCAGCATGCGGAGTCCTCTGCCCTCCCCTGGGCCGCAGGAACATGGTGCTGGCTACTTCTGGGACTGGAGCAGTATGAGGCTAGGGCAGTCTCAGAGCCTACTCTGGCCTGAGTGCACACCGCTGCCACCCTGGAGCCAGGGGTGGCTCTAGACATTTCGCCTCCCCAAACATGGCGGCAAGCCGTGGGGGGTGCTCTGCCAGTCGCCTGTCCCGCAGCTCCGGTGGACCTCCCACAGGAGTGCCTGTGGACGGTCCGCTGGTCTCCCGGCTCCAGCAAAGCCGCGGGACCAGTGGACGCTCCGCAGGCACGCCTGTGGCAGGCCCACCGGAGCTGCGGGACCCAGTGGACCCTCCGCAGGCATGCCGCTGAAGGCAACCTGCCTGCCGCCCTCCTGGTGACCAGCAGAGTGCCCCCCTGAGGCATGCCGCCCCAAGCACGTGCTTGGCATGCTGGGCCTGGAGCTGCCCCTGCCTGGAGCAGCTCCAGGTAAGTGGCACTGGGCCAGATCCGAACCCCTCCTGCACCCCACACCCCAACTCCCTGCCTTGAGTCCACTGCCACACCCCACATGCCTCCTGCACTCCAACCCCCGTCTCTGAGCCCCCTTGTACACCTCACACACCTCCTTTGCCTCAACCCCTTGTCCTGAGCCCCTTCCTGCACACCGCACCCCCTCCCACACCCCACACTTCCTCATACACCCCAACCACCTGCCCCAGCCCTGCATGCAATTTCCCCACCCAGATGTGGCCCTTGGGCCGAAAAGTTTGCCCACCCCTGCTTTACACAGAAACCTCTTCCAAACTTGAGAAGTTTATTACCCTTTAACTCCTGCTTTTCAACTAACTTTCTATCCAGCACCCTATTTTATTACTCAGTCCATGATACCTCAGACATTAATCTTTGACCTGGAACTTTGTTGAATGCTTTTTGAAAATTCACTGAAGTTTCCATGTCTGTCAAGCCAGTGATATACCTACAAAGAACTCCAGCAGATCAGTTAAATCTGTGTTGGCTACCTTTATTCAGTCAAGAGAAAAGATGGCAAATTCTTGGGAAGAAACTTGGTAGTTATATATATTGCTGTGAAAGGTTCAGCCACAAGCTACCCATATATGGGAAGCTACTGTACTTATATCAGTGTATATCAGGAATCAATGCAGTTGTACTGCACTACATTTGAATGCTATTAGAGTCTAATCTGTCAAGACAAACAGTGGGACACATGAAAGCATTTAGAGACAGCGTAGTTGCTGATCATTCACCCAATACCTCTCATGGATTCTACCCTGGAGCATCTCTTAAAATTAGCTCAATGCCTGGCGTGCATTTACTCTGATACCCACAGGGCATGAGTCTCCACTGCCTTGCACCTTATGTTGTCTTTTTCACCTCTGTAAAGTGAGTGCAACCTGATCAGAAGAGTAGCATTTTATATCCAATTTAGACACATGTAAATCAGAATCAGATGCAGGAAGTCTACACTGCAAAATAGGTAGACTCTATCATAGGGGTCAATCAGTGCATAGCTTCATTATACAAAATGACATTATTATAAGAATGCAATAAAAATGTCCAGCTAATTAAACAATAGAAGATTCATTGGTGGAGGGGAGCAGTGGACGTAGAGAACACTAATATTTCTCCCTTTGGCTTTTGTCTTCCAGCCTTTGGTGAATTTTTAAGCCTCTAACTATAGGGATTTATAATGGAAATGCTGCTATGCCCCTAAGCACTGATGTGTAAATGGCACTGCTACGTTATTTTAGGATGCTGCACTTTAAACAGAAATGTGCCAACGAGTCTATTCCTTTGACATGCCAACTGTCAAACTGTCAAGAGTAATCACAACAGTCCATTAATGACGAAGCCCAATGGAAAATGCATACATCATTTAAAAAATCTTATCAAATATAACACTGAAAACTAATTTTAAAGTTATTACATCATTCTTGTTTTGTTCCCCCAATGTATATTCAAATATTAATGTCAAAGAAAGATCTGTTCCTGCCTAGTGGGATAAAGGAGCAGAATTAGCTTTGAGGAGCTCAACAACTCAGAGCTGCCTTCATCATGAATGAACTGCTGAGTTCTACAGGGCACATTTGATCCACAATCAAATGCTTGTGACTTGGAAGTTGAATTTTTGAAGAAATGCAAAATGCCTGCACTTTTGAGTCAGTAGTAACAAGTCTTGTTCAAGGAGGTGATGTGTATATTGTTCTGGGACGATTTCTGGGGTACTAGCAGGAGATAGTTGGGTCTTGGTTTAATTTTTTTGCAGAAAAAAATGCAGCTTGACTTTTTCGGGTTTCCTTGGAGCAACTGCTTCACTTTTAAATAATGATACAGTTCATGGAGGTCACAAGACATTTGAATGAAAAGTTTAACAAGCCTTTTTCCTCAAGCAAGAGAGATTTGCTATCTCATTCCAGGTTTGTAAGGCAGGAGCATGAATCAGAGCTCCCAGGGACTTGAAACACAGTGCAAACAAGTTTGTCATAGAGATCACATTATTTTCACCTGTGAAATGCAAATTTCAGAAGCTGGCAGCAAATAACTTGGATTGTGACATCTGTGTCACATTTCTTTAATGGACCTTTAAAAATTAAAATGCAAATTGATGTTTAAATTCAGTTGGTATCTTCTTTTTGTAATTAAATTTGGTCTTCTAGAGCAGCGATGTCCACCCCAGAGCCCTGACCAAATTCCAGATGGGAACAGACACATTCTGACTACATAAATTCTCCTTTTTTTAAATGGGTAGAGTATTTTTGCCCTAAAATGTCATGTATTATTGTCCTGCATGGTTGATAACAGGGGTAGGCAACCTATGGCACATGTGCCGAAGGCAGCATGCGAGCTGATTTTCAGTGGCACTCACACTGCCCAGGTCCTGGCCACCGATCCAGGGGGCTCTGCATTTTTAATTTAATTTTAAAGGGAACTTCTTAAACATTTTAAAATCCTTATTTACTTTACATACAACAATAGTTGGTTATATATTATAGACTTCTAGAAAAAGACCTTCTAAAAACGTTAAAATGTATTACTGGCACGCAAAACCTTAAATTAGAGTGAATAAATGAAGTCTCGGCACACCACTTCTGAAAGGTTGCTGACCCCTGCTTTATAACAACATCAGTGGTCACTGCCACTTGCCTTTTCACAGGGGTATTAACCTTTTGTAAAAAATGGTTACCTATCTTTCCATAACTACTGTTCTACAAGATGTGTTGCACATGTCCATTTCACTGTAGATGTGTTTGAACCTTGTGCATAGTTGTAGGAGATTTTTCCTTTGGCAGTACCCATTGGGGCAACATGAATGCCCACTGGTGCCTCACAGCACTGCATGCAAATATAAAGGGCAGTGCTGTCCCTGATCTTCTTCAGTTTCTTCTTGCTAGAAAGACTCCAATAGAGAAGGGAAGAAGGGCAGGTCATGGAAAGGACATGTGCAGTGCATCTCAAAAAACAATGGTTATGGAAAGGAAGGCAACCATTTTTTCTTCTTTGAGTGATTGCACATGTCCATTCCACTGTAGGTGACTCACAAGCAGTTCGAGCCAGAGGTGAGCTTGGAGTCTATTTGAACAGGGACTGTAGGACCACCTGTTCTAATCCAGCATCAGCTCTAGACTGATAAGAGATGGCATAGTGAGAAGCAAAGGTATGGACAGATGACCAAGTTGCCACCTGTCATAAACAGATAAGTAAGAGTTAATAGAACAAAAGTGCTTCATATCTCTTTGCCTGGAAAGGGTTAACAAGAACAGTGAGCCTGGCTGTCACTTGACCAGAGGACCAATCAGAGGACAGGATACTTTCAAATCTTGAGGGAGGGAAGTTTTGTGCGTGCTGTTAGTTTTGGTTGTTGTTCACTCTGGGGTCTCACAGGGACCAGACGTGCAACCAGGTTTCTCTTCAATCTCCCTGATACAGGTTCTTATAGATTCAAAATAGTGAGTACTAGGTAGATAAAGCGAGTTAGGCTTATGCTTGTTTTCTTTATTTGCAAATGTGTATTTGGCTTGAAGGAGTTCAAATGTGTATTTGGCTGGAAGGAGTTCAAATGTGTATTTGGCTGGAAGGATTTTAATTTGTACTTGAATACTTAGTCTGGGAGGGTATTCCCAGTGTCTATAGCTGAAAGACCCTATACCTATTCCATTTTAAATTTACAAAGATAATTTTTACTGTTTTTCTTTCTTTAATTAAAAGTTTTTCTTGTTTAAGAACCTGATTGTTTTTTTTATTCTGGTGAGACCCCAGGGGACGGGGTCTGGATTCACCAGGGAATTGGTGGGGAGAAAGGAGGGAAGGGGGAGAGAAAGGTTAATTTCTCTCTGTATTAGGATTACTTTCTCTCTCGGGGAGAGTCTGGAAGGGGGAAAGAGAAGGAGGGGGAAAGGTGGATCTTCCTCTCTGTTTTAAGATTCAAGGAGTTTGAATCACAGTGATCTTCCAGGGTAACCCAGGGAGGCGAAGCCTGGGAGAGGCAAAGGTAAGGGAAAGGGTTTACTTTCTTTGTGTTAAGATCCAGGGGGACTGGGTCTTGGGGGTTCCCGGGCAAGGTTTTGGGGGGACCAGAGTGTACCAGGCACTGGAATTCCTGGTTGGTGGCAGCGCTGCAGGTTCTAAACTGGTAATTGAGCTTAGAGGAATTCATGCTGGTACCCCATCTTTTGGACACTAAGGTTCAGAGTGGGGAATTATACCATGACACCACCTTACAAGTGTCCAGAATGGGCGCACGAATGAGAAAAGCTGCCTGCTACCTGGTTGAGTGGCACTTTACTTGGAGATGCGATATCAGTCAATTGGTAGCATAACAAATACATAACAAATGTAACAAATACAGCCAGAAATCAGGAAGAGATCCTTTAGGTGGATACTGGGTGGCCCTTCACTCTATCTGAAACCACAATGAAGAACTGAGACAAAGATCTGAATGGCTTAGCCCAAACATGTAGAGCATGGAGCTTTTCTTCCCATTTACTTGAATGAGGCTTTGAAAAGAATGTAGGGGAATAAATTGCTCAATTAACGTGAAAAATGGAAACCACTTTAGTCAGGTTGAAGGAAAATCTTGTCCTTAAAGAAATTTGTATAGGGAGGTTCTGATACTAAAGTTCACTGCTCTCTTAATCTCCTGGCCAAGGTTATAGCAACCACAAAAGCCATCTTCATAGAAAGGTGTAACAGAGAACAAGTCATTAGTGGCTCAAAGGGGGAATCCATCAGCTTTGCTAGAACTAAATTTAAGCTCCACTGTAGAACTGGACTATGTACCTGTGGGTATAATCTGTGAAAATCCTTTAGAAATCTGATGGACATTGCACTTGAAAAAAATTGACCCCATATCCATGGGGGAGTGGAAAGCTGGGATAGCTGCCAGATGGACTCTGTTGGAATTAAGAGCGAACCTTTTTTGTTTCAGAAATGAGAGAATCTAAGATATGATAAATTGGATGAGTTGGGGAGGTGCTTTTTTGTTTGGACCAAATGAAGAATCTCTTCCATTAAGCAAGATAAATAGACCTAGCTGAAGGCTTCCTACAGTATAACAGAACATTCTGCACCCCCTTAGAGCAAACTCATTCTGAGGTTGTTGGCCACGGTGCATCCACACTGTCAGTGGGAGGGCCTGAAGGTTGGGATGAAGAAGGTGGCTGTGGTCCTGGGAGATCACATCCACATCTCTTGGGAATGACAGCAGAAGTCTGACTGGCAGGGCTAGAACATCCAAAGGAACATCCAAGGAGGATGGCCTCCTGGCGTAAACTTTATTGACTAGGTCCACCCCTTGTTTGCTTACATAGAACACAGCAGCTGTGCTGTCAGTGAGCACCAACTCATTCTGTCCCTTGATATGTGGAACGAATGCCATGCCAAATGAATGGCCTGAAACTCCCTGATATTTATATAGAGACTTAGATCCCGAGGAGACCAAAAACTTTGAGTCTGAAGGGGACTTAAGTAAGCTATCCCGACCTAGATCCAATGAATCTGTGATTAGAGTGAATGTCTGTCGTGGAGCGGCACAGGAACTCCCTCAGAAACATTTGCAGGTTCTAGCCACCAGTACAGGGAGGGTAAGACCCTGAGTAAGTACTTGAACCACCAGGTCCATATGATGATGGGCCACTGAATACACTGAGGCTAGCCAGCCGTGTAGTTCTTTGAGATGCAGTCTGTCATGATGCACCATATATGTGCACACTACCATGTGTCCTAAAAGTCTGAGGCAGTTTCAAACCATAGTAACAGGGTGTGCCTTCAGACGTAGAGCAATGACCCACATAGCTTGGAACCTCTACAAAGGTCATGGTGCTCCTACTGGAGCAGGATCCAGGACAGTCCAAATAAATTCTATTATTTGAACAGGAGTTCTCTATATTTCTCTGTATTGAGTAGGAGCCCCAATACATTGAAAGAGCTCTGTATAGTGGCTAAGCTGGAGAGTACCTGAAACCTCGACAGGTCTCTCCCTAGCCATTTGCCCAAGTAAGGGAACACCTGGACTCCTGATTGTCACAGGACTGCTGCTACTGCAATCACACATTTTGTGAATATGTGGGGCTGCTAACAGGCCAAAAGGTAGTACTGTGAATTGATAGTAGGATCCTTTGGCCATGAATCTGAGAAATGTTCAGTGGCTCTGGTGAATCGCCATGTGCAAATAAGTGTCTTTTAAGTCACAAGCAGCATACCAGTCCTCAGGATCTAAGGAAGGGATAATAGATACTAGAGATACCATCTGGAATTCTGTTTTATTTAGGAACTTGTTTAGCTGCCTTAGATTTAAAATAGGCCTAAGCCCCCCTTTGTCTTCAGGATCAGGAAGTATTGGGAATAAAATCAACCACTGGCTGATTGTCCCACGAAAAATGTCCCACAAAAGGACTGTAAGCTGTCTAAACTCCTACCTGCCTCATGGGGCCACAACCGTGGTACCCCCAACCCACCCAGCAATATCGCCAATCTATCCAACTACACACTCAGCCCAGAAGAAAAGTCTGTCCTATCTCAGGGACTCTCTTTCTGCCCTGCCACCCCCACCAACATGACACAGTTCTGCGGCGATCTGGAGGCCTACTTTCGCCTTCTCCGACTCAAAGAATACTTTCAGGACAACACTGAACAGCACACTGACACACAGGTACCCTCCCACCAACAGCACAAGAAGAAGAACTCCACATGGACTCCTCCTGAGGGTCAAAATGACAGTCTGGACCTCTACATTGAATGCTTCCGCCGACATGCACAGGCAGAAATTGTGGAAAAACAACATCGCTTGCCTCATAACCTAAGTCATGCAGAACGCAATGCCATCCACAGCCTCAGAAACCACCCAGACATTATCATCAAAGAGGCTGATAAAGGAGGTGCTGTTATCATCATGAACAGGTCTGACTACCAAAAGGAGGCTGACAGACAACTCTCCAACACCAAATTCTACAGGCCACTTCCCTCAGATCCCACTGACGAATACACTAAGAAACTGCAACATCTACTCAGGACACTCCCTACACTAACACCAGAACAAATCAACATACCCTTAGAGCCCCGACCAGGGTTATTCTATCTACTACCCAAGATCCACAAACCCGGAAATCCTGGACACCCCATCATCTCGGGCATTGGCACTCTCACTGAAGGACTGTCTGGATATGTGGACTCTCTACTCAGACCCTATGCCACCAGCACTCCCAGCTATCTCCGTGACACCACTGATTTCCTGAGGAAACTACAATGCATTGGTGACCTTCCAGAAAACACCATCCTACCCACCATGGATGTAGAGGCTCTCTACACGAACATCCCACACACAGATGGAATACAAGCTGTCAGGAACAGTATCCCTGATGATGCCACAGCACAACTGGCTGCTGAGCTCTGTGCCTTTATCCTTTATTTGATGACAATATATATCTCCAGATCAGTGGCACCGCTATGGGCACCCGCATGGCCCCACAATATGCCAATATTTTTATGGCTGACCTGGAACAACGCTTCCTCAGCTCTCGTCCACTCACGCCCCTTCTCTACCTACGCTACATTGATGACATCTTCATCATCTGGACCCATGGGAAGGAGACTCTGGAAAAATTCCACCACTATTTCAACAGCTTCCACCCCACCATCAACCTCAGCCTGGACCAATCTACACAGGAGGTCCACTTCCTAGACACCACGGTGCAAATAAGTGATAGTCACATTACCACCACCCTATACCGAAAACCTACCGACAGCTATGCCTACCTTCATGCCTCCGGCTTCCACCCCGGGTACATCACACGATCCATTGTCTACAGCCAAGCACTGAGGTACAACCGCATCTGCTCTAACCTCTCAGACAGAGACCAACACCTACAAAATCTCCACCAAGCATTCTCAAAACTACAATACCCGCATGAGGAAATAAGGAAACAGATCAACAGAGCCAGACGTGTACCCAGAAGCCTCCTACTGCAAGACAAACCCAAGAAAGAAACCAACAGGACTCCACTGGCCATCACATACAGTCCCCAGCTAAAACCCCTCCAACGCATCATCAGGGATCTACAACCCATCCTGGACAATGATCCCACACTTTCACAGGCCTTGGGTGGCAGGCCAGTCCTCGCCCACAGGCAACCTGCCAACCTGAAACATATTCTCACCAGTAACTGCACACCGCACCATAGTAACTCTAGCTCAGGAACCAATCCATGCAACAAACCTTGATGCCAACTCTGCCCACATATCTACACCAGCGACACCATCACAGGACCTAACCAGATTAGCCACACCATCACCGGTTCATTCATCTGCACGTCCACCAATGTAATATATGCCATCATATGCCAGCAATGCCCCTCTGCTTTGTACATCGGCCAAACTGGGCAGTCGCTACGGAAAAGGATAAAAGGACACAGATCAGATATTAGGAATGGCAATATACAAAAACCTGCAGGAGAACACTTCAACCTCCCTGGCCACACTATAGCAGACCTTAAGGTGGCCATCCTGTAGCAAAAAAACTTCAGGACCAGACTTCAAAGAGAAACTGCTGAGCTTCAGTTCATCTGCAAATTTGACACCATCAGCTCAGGATTAAACAAAGACTGTGAATGGCTTGCCAATTACAGAACCAGTTTCTCCTCCCTTGGTTTTCACACCTCAACTGCTAGAACAGGGCCTCATCCTCCCTGATTGAACTACCTCATTATCTCTAGCTTGCCTGCATATATATACCTGCCCCTCGAAATTTCCACTACATGCATCTGACGAAGTGGGTATTCACCCACAAAAGCTCATGCTCCAAAACATCTGTTAGTCTATAAGGTGCCACAGGATTCTTTGCTGCTTTAACATATGCACTGTAACTGTCTGATTTTCAGACCCTCATTGCTTGGAGCATCTGGGTACTAAAAATCGCTAATGCTGCCAATCTCTTTGTCCCAGTCCTACAGGAATGAGTTTCAAAATTTGTCAGACTGAGACCTAAGTGGGACACTGTATTTTTTCATTACTGCAGCAAACTGGTCCCTGTTCAGATAGCTGTCATCATTGTGTACAAATAGTTGGCCTGTTTGCTGGCTTCATATGGCTAAAAAGACTTGGATGACTTTCACAGGACATACCTTTTCCTCAGAGCATTTCCTTCATTCCACTGAGGCCCCTCTCCCTGTTTGATCAGCTTTGGAATTGCTCAGCTTCAAGGACGTTGCTCCTTGTGAAAACTGTACATCTGACAGTGACAGTGCTCCTATAGAGCTGTCCTCTCCTGCCTGAGTCACAAGCTCACTAATCCTGACAGCAACAAAACAAAACACAAGAAATGCTGCTTTAAATGGAACCACTTCCATTCAACAACTGCACACCTGAGGAAAACTTCTAATAACCCTATCAAATCTACATGACTAGAGGGTGCTTCTATCTCCTTTGTGTGTCACTTACCTTTGTGTTCTTAGAAACCTCTACAAGGCTTGACAAATCCTACCACCCTGAAGTAAAATTGACAGGCCATCAAGGTAACCCAATATGGTGGATGAAGCCAATCACTAGTGCACCAGACACACCAAGTATCTTGCCACATGAAGCATTGGGATGAGTCAGATGCAGTGGAGTCCTTCCCTAACTCTAAATTTTTTGACTGGAAAAGATCAGTTCTGTAGAGTGAACGCCCTTGTAGCAATGGAATCTCCTGTCAGACCCAAAGCTGTCAGGAGCCATAGTTCTACAGGCCTAGTTCTTGGCCTGTGGCTCTTGGCTGGTGAAGGAATCAAGCTCTGGGAATCTGTTGTCCTGAAATCTAGACAGAGCATCAGCAATGCCATTATCTAGGCCAGGCCTATGTACAGTACAGAAAAGAATGTCAGACAGAAGACAGTGCAGTACAATGCCTTTACCAGCCTCATGACCCTTGCTGATTGTCAATTAATAATGTGAACCACTGGCTGATTGTCCCACGAAAAATGAACCCATTTATTTCTGAATTTCTCATCCCAAATGGTGACTGCTACCAATATTGGGGAAACAAATTAAGTAACATCCTGTGCCTGCCGGCAGGGCGGCAGGCAGATTGCCTTCGGTGGCATGCCTGCGGAGGGGTCCACTGGTCCCGCAGCTCCGGTGGGCCTCCCGCAGGCATGCCTGCGGAGGGTCCACTGGTCCCGCCGCTTCGGTGGAGCCGGGAGACCAGCGGACCGTCCACAGGCACTCCTGTGGGAGGTCCACCGGAGACGCGGGACAGGCGACTGGCAGAGCGCCCCCCACAGCATGCCACCGTGCTTGGGGAGGCGAAATGTCTAGAGCCACCCCTGGCTCCAGGGTGGCAGCGGTGTGCACTCAGGCCAGAGTAGGCTCTGAGACTGCCCTAGCCTCATACTGCTCCAGTCCCAGAAGTAGCCAGCACCATGTTTCTGCGGCCCCGGGGAGGGCAGAGGACTCCGCATGCTGCCCTTGCCGCGCCTCCAGATACCTCCCCTGAAGCTCCCATTGGCCGCAGTTCCCCATTCCTGGCCAATGGGAGCTGCAGGGGGCAGTGGCTGGAGGCAAGGGCAGTGCACGGAGCACTCTGCACACACACACAGCCAGGGGATGCAGGGTCGAGGTGCTGGCCGCTTCTGGGAGCGGCTTGGGGCCCGCAGCACCACGACTGTGGCAATGCTGTGGGCCGGATCCAAAGCCCTGAGGGGCCGGATCTGGCCCATGGGCTGTAGCTTGCCGACTCCTGATGTAAAGAATAGCCTGGGGTCAGGGGGAGGGATGGGTTGAGCCTTGGCCTGCTGAACCTCAGGGTCGTGAGTTTAATCCTTGAGGGGACTGTTAAGGGACCTGGGGCAAAAATCTGTCTGGGGATTAGTCCTGCTTTGAGCAGGGGGTTGGACTAGACGACCTCCTGAGATTCTATGATATAGTGAACATTTTTATGATTTAGTATGAGGACCACTCTTGTTTTAAAATATGCACTACACAAAAGAGGTCACTGAAAATTCCCTGCTCATGTGCATTGGCTATGACATGTCAGGTTACACTGAGGACCAAAGAAAATAATTTTGTACCCTCTTGGAGTGGGGGGAAACTTAAGCAAGAATCTCCCTAGCTCAACAGAAAATCTGGGGGGGAAGATTTTTTAAGAAGTCTGAACATAAGGGGCATCTTTTCAAAGACAGACAAAAGCAGTTGCATACACAAACTATGGTACATGCCTAATTTTTACAATCAAGTACCCAAAGTGTGTTTGCAAATCAAATAACTGTGTAAACACCTGTCTGGCCAGTAATTGGAACATTAATACTAGTAAAATGTGCAAATAAGGACATTCTAATAAGCATCCTTGTACAGTAATCATTAGAACTCTGTAAAACTTGGTGCATTCAACTTGCAGGTTATGTGATCAGTGTTGTTTGTTATACTTTACATGGTGTCATAAACAGATAGCTAAGGGTTAATGTCTCTTTCACCTGAAGCACCTGACCAGAGGACCAATCAGGAAACTGGATTTTTTCAACTATGGGTGGAGGGAAGTTTGTGTCTGAGTCTTTGTTTGTCTGCCTGCTTTCTCTGAGCTTTGGAGAAGTAGTTCTGCTTTCTAATCTTCTGTTTCTAAGCGTAAGGACAAAGAGATCAGATAGTAAGTTATATGGTTTCTTTTCTTTGGTATTTGCATGAATATAAGTGCTGGAGTGCTTTGATTTGTATTCTTTTTGAATAAGGCTGTTTATTCAATATTCTTTTAAGCAATTGACCCTGTATTTCGTCACCTTAATACAGAGAGACCATTTGTATGTATTTTTCTTTCTTTTTATATAAAGCTTTCTTTTAAGACCTGTTGGAGTTTTTCTTTACTTCAGGGAAATTGAGTCTGTACTCACCAGGAAATTGGTGGGAGGAAGAAATCAGGGGAGATCTGTGTGTGTTGGATTTGTTAGCCTGATTTTGCATTCCCTCTGGGTGAAGAGGAAAGTGCTTTTTGTTTCCAGGACTGGGAACGGAGAGGGGGAGTCACTCTGTTTGGATTCACAGAGCTTGTGTCTGTGTATCTCTCCAGGAGCACCTGGAGGGGGGAAGGGAAAAAGGATTATTTCCCTTTGTTGTGAGACTCAAGGGATTTGGGTCTTGGGGTCCCCAGGGAAGGTTTTTCAGGGGGACCAGAGTGCCCCAAAACACTCTAATTTTTTGGGTGGTGGCAGCAAGTACCAGGTCCAAGCTGGTAACTAAGCTTGGAGGTTTTCATGCTAACCCCCATATTTTGGACGCTAAGGTCCAAATCTGGGACTAAGGTTATGATACATGGATTTGAACCTCTTAGGCCAGAATATTTAGTCTGACCAAGCTATACTCCATGCAGGACAAACGGGGAGAAAGGTGACTTTATGCCAATTTTGCATTCCTCCAATCCTGGGACCAGCTGGAGATCAATTCAGCCTATGGCGCCACTTAGAGCAAGCTCAGGGCTGCTCTAAATTTCTCCTGACTGCCTATGGCCCAGAGGTGTCTATGTCACCTTTCTGCAAGCATGTCCCATGTGTTTGGGAGTGGGATCAGGGCATGTTGCAGAACCATTATACCACTGTACACCATTAAAAGATTCCCACTTCACAGGGGCAATCCTCAAAAGTGCAATTAAGCTGGTGTTCTTGCCACATTGTGCCACCAAAGTAGTGCAAAGGGCCTTTAGCAGGGCCAAGAACTTGCGCCTTGAATTTTACTTCGAGTAGATGTTTAAAAACTCAAAGCAAAAGTCAGCCAAAACCCTTGAATTTTGCCCGATTTCAAAGAGCTCTTTAGAGCTGCCTTTTTGAAATATAAACACAAATTTCTCCCAGAGATTCACAGGACACTCTTCCTATGTTCACTTAAACTTTGACCAGGTGTATTTAAGGTGCTTGTAAACTTGGTGACATTTTAAATGAAACTGGGCCAAATTTCAGGTTTGGTCTGAAACCCCAAACAGGTACATTCCCCATTGTTTCACTTTTGTAATGCCAAGTTCACACAGCTCTGACGTTACAAATCTTGGCAAAGGCAAGTTACACAAAAATATTTTCCTTTTTTTATATGTATGATTGTGGTACAAAAATGCATGCCCTTCAGCTTATTGCCCACCTGAAAGAAAGAGATACAATCTAGGAAATATTTTGGAGAAGTTTTATGGCCTCTGTTATACAGGAGGTTAGATGAGATGATCATAATGTTGTTCTTCAAGATTTGTTGCACATGTCCATTCCACTGTAGGTGTGTTTGAGCCTTGTGCACCGTTGTAGGAGATTTTTCCCTCAGCAGTACCTTCTGGCTTTGGACTGTATGGATTAATTAGTCACCATGCTGATTCAGTCACACAATGACTTCAGTTACCTATTGCATACAAGGATATCAAAACAGTTCCTAAATACAGAATCTATGCCTCACTGTAGATCTAGTTAAAATGTTCATTAAACGCTTTATCGTAAGCTCCCATTTCAGAGGCTCAACTTTAGATATCCTATTATGGCTTATCACAGGGGTCGGCAACCTTTCACAAGTGGTGAGACAAATCTTCATTTATTCACTCTAATTTAAGGTTTCGCGTGCCAGTAATACATTTTAATATTTTTAGAAGGTCTCTTTCTATAAGTCTATAATATATAACTAAACTATTGTTGTATGTAAAATAAATAAGGTTTTTTAAATGTTTAAGAAGCTCCCTTTAAAATTTAAATTAAAATGCAGAGCCCCTCCGGACTGGTGACCAGGACCTGGGCAGTGTGAGTGCCACTGAAAACCAGCTCGTGTGCTGCCTTCGGCACCCATGCCATAGGCTGCCTACCCCGACTTATCTCATAAACAGTAACCCACCTTGGTGGTTTAGTGAAAAGCCTCACTGCACTATATAGAGTAAGCCTTTGGAGTTTTCCCTTTTTGACACACAGTAATAAAGGTTGCTTTGCAGTTTCTGTTTCTCCCATGTGATTGGATCGGACTATCTGCTGGGACCAAAAAGTCAACCTTGGCCTCTGGGTATGAGATGTCCTGAGTCACTCACTAGAGTTTGCAGGTCTGGGTTTATTGCATGGCACTCAGAAGACATTGACAGACAATATGCTAACAGCAGCTTTCATAGTTAATAATGCTTGAAGTGCAGTGTGTTTCCATCTCTCCCCTACCTCATAAATACAAATCTTTTGCCCTGTCATTTCTATCATATTGTCATCCACATGCGGCACAGAAACATGGAGAAGGATAAAGATAAAAAATAGATGCTTTCTCCTCCATAACCCCAGGATTCAACATGTGTCTATGTTTATACATTCAAAAGCAAAACATAGACTCCAATGCCAAGAAGTTGGATTTCTAAAACAGATGGAAATAAAAGTGTCTCTGTTTAGGAGACAAAAAGAAAAAGAAAATATGTATTTGTGGAAGTACATCTCCGGCAGAGTTTCCGATGGCCAGGAAAGGGAGAAGAGGAGGAGACTCCATGAAGTCCACTGGGAACATCACATGAAGATATAATATCTCTAGGAAAGCTTTAACTGATACCATGATGGAGCTATAAAAAGTTCAAACACACATAGGTTAATAGACCTACCAAGCATAGTTTAGTCGATGATGTGATAGGAAAGTTTAGGGCTTGAAAGGTAAGATCACAGACTTCCTGCCAAAGAGAAGTAATTCTTTTCATAGTGCTAAAGTATATGGGATATGAAGCTGAATGTACTGACATCCAGAAAAATGTTCAAAGGCACCTAAGTGATTTTGGAGTAAAAGTCCCATTTTCAAAAATGACTCTTGGCATCTAAGACCAGATTTTCAAAGGTATTTAGGCACTTAAAGATGCAGAAAGGCACCAGTCGAAGTTGTTAGCTTGATTTTTTTCATATTTGACCTGATTTTTATCCAGTGGGGGAAGATTAAGTTCTCCATCTCATTTTGTTCTGAATGGGGATGAATTTGTAGACAGATATCTATTGAGTCAACTGTAGCTGTTGCAAGAAAAATGAGAACTGTCTCCAGAGTTGGTAATCACATCTTCTAAAACTGACATGTTAATTTCTGGGTTGTGAGTTAGTATATGTTTTGTGAATGGCTGAACTGTTTAAAGTTAAATACTCAGCAAGAACATTTGATTTTTTAAAAATCTTACTAGTAGGAGTCACCATCACACTTTTCTGTATGCAAAATGTAATTATTTTTAAATAATGAAACATGCACAATATTTATTTTTGCATGCATATTTTCTCCAGTGGGGAAAGGGGGAAATCTTCTGTACCCCTGCTAGATCATTGAAGGATTCCTTTGTTTTCCTGCCTTTTCATCCTTCTGTTGTATAGTTTTGTGCTGCAGCCACCTTTGTTCCATCAACAGAAATCTTGGGGACTGGATGGAATTATTGTTTTATTCTGATTATTTAACATGTAATTTGAAGTAATGTATAGAGACTAGCCATGTTGGGGCCCAATTGTGCTAAGTGCCATAAAGGCATATACTAAATGATAGTCTCTGCTGAGATGCCTTACAGAGCATATCAGTGGTGTTTTTTCATTTCTCAGAGGAGTCACTATTGAATGACGTGAGACATTACCTCCTTGTCTCCGAACATAAGGGGAGTGTTTTTTCTACAGCACAGGTGAATTTTTAGATTTTGCTTGCACAGTCCATACACACTGCTCATTTGCATGCACTCTATGTTCTTCCAAGCTGTATAGCCATATAGAAATTATGCACTTTATGAATGTGCTGAAGCACTTCATAGAGAACCTTGCCTCTCAAAAAAGATATTAAAACTATTCATTCTGGTATTGACTATAGTCTGCAGAGTTCGAGGGTAATTTATGTGTAATGAATTTATGAGTTTACTGTACAAGACAAGAATAGGAATCACAAAGCCTAAGGCTATTGGGGACAAACCCTTAGATGGTGTAACCTCAATAGGATGTAAATTCACTGTAAAGGCAATGGGCGTCTGAACAATTTCACCAGGTGAGCATCTGCCTCCTTGTTTCTAGTAATGGAGGAACCTCATAAAATTATGAGATTCGGTTCACCTCATGTTAAGTACCCATAAGTTTAGCTGTTTATCAGATCTCATAGGTCTACACCATTCGGTCAGAAATTGTGTGACCACGGGCTTTTTTGAAAGTTGTCTGGTGTTTCCTGTTGTTGAATGGGCCATAAATTTCAGGAGAACAGCCCTTGAGAACATTAATTTGCCATTTCTCCATCCAGTTCCATCTAGAACCAGGAAATACAAATGTGTGCAAAAATTAAAACTACTAAGGACAGGGGAAAGTTGACGGGAGAAAGTTTTAAAAACTTTACAAACATCTAAAAATGTTCATTTCAAATGTAGGTGATGGTTCTGCTAGTAGTTATTGTATCTTCTTTCCCACCTTTTAACTATGTATATACAATTTACAAAGAGAGTCATGGTGGATTTTCCATCACTGGCCGTTTTAAAATCTAAATTGGAACTTTAAAAAAAAAATTTGCTCCAGGTCAAACAAGAATCATTTGCGGGAAGTTCTATCGCCTGTGTTACACAGGAGGTCAGATTAGATTATCACAATGGTTTCTTCTGGCATTGGAATCTATAAATCAAACTACTTACTCTATTTATACAGATTTCTGAATATTCAGTTCTATAAATGGGTTTAAGATGCAACATTCCAATCAAGACCAGATCAGGATGTGAATTTCTGAAATGTTTGGTGGTGGTAAATTTTGAGTGTTTTGTTCTTGACTCCCATGTGATGATATACAACAGAAAAAATCTGTTTAATCTAATCTCTCTGTCTACCTACAGATATTTCCAAAGTGCTTATCATTAAAGTGTCTGTCATCCACATTGCCTAGATGCATACCGATAACAGGGACACAAAATTAGTTTCATACAGTAAAATTAAAGTGTAAAAGAATGTTACAAAGGAAAAATTAGTTCCAAAACTTCCAACGTGAAAAGTTGTGATTATTCTGCACCATTCGATCTTTCAAATATTTTTTAACTTCTTCCAAGGTGTAAATGGAACTATCATAGAAACAGACACATCAACTCTTTCCCTAAACATTAGTATACTTATTTCTACAAATCTATGGCAAAAGATTGTAATGGGGTGCAAACGCTTTTTTATGTCATCTCCATGAAGAATATATAGTATTTGGCTGAATAAATATATTTCACAAGCAAGCAGACTCACTGAATATATATCACACAACCAAATCATTTCTTGTCCAGCACTAAAAATATCTGTGCATTGTCCATGCTGAGCTAATGTATGGCAATAACAGATTGCTTTGGGCCAGCCTGAACCTGCTTTTCTGAACAGCTGTAAGTATTAAAGCTGCCACGGCTGCTAAGATGTGTCTGGGCCTCCTATGATTTAAAGAGAAACAGAACACACCCATTCATAGGCAGGACATATCTGCATTTTGGCCTCCTGAGGCTTGATTTCAGCATGGACTTAAAGACTAAATCTTAGGCCCTTGGAACTGCGTTGGGAATGGAAATTAGTTGGTACCTCCAGCTTAGAAACACATTAGTAGAGATTAAACTCAGTCTGTGAGAACACTGCAGGCTGTAGTTTATGAGCGGGAAAAGTGAAGGAACACAAAAATCACTGCAATTCAGTCTGACTCCTGCTGCTGCTGCTGGCAAGGTTAAACAAGTGCCATTTGAACTCCAAAGATAACTCCAGTAATTCAGTCGTTGTAGATCTATTGACAACTTGTGTTTGGCATTTGCTGACAACCCCCATTCTTAGGTTGCCAGGTAGGAATGTTGTGCTAACATATCAGATACTCGTATTGTGTATATATGACCTTTAACCCTTAAAAAACCTGACCTCTGCCTTTTCTACCTTTTGTGAATTCTTTAGGAAATTCTATAGATATAGGTAACCAGGACCATTAGAAGCTTTTCATGAGATGTTCAAACACTTCACTGTAAACCCCAGTCTGTGGGTCTTGGGGTTGTGGACTCAGTGTTTCCAAGCCCATGCTTGAGCATCCACACTGCATTGTAAATCTGAGCTTACATTTGTTGGACCCGGGTCTCACAGCCAAGCCGATGCAGCCATACTGCACTAGGCTAATTTCTGACTTGCGGCTGCAGGTTGAGCTGTGTCTACATAGCAGAATAACAGAGCTTGGACGCAAATCACCACAGGACTCGTGGCTTTGCCCAGTTGTGAGCCCCAGACAGTTTGGGGCTCACCAAGACCAGTAAGGGATCCTGTCACTGCCTGCCCTGTAGCTTGGGCATGCCTAATGCTGTGCTGCCATGGCTCAGAGCCCTGACACCACTAGCCAGCCCACAAGCACAAGGTCTCACCCTGGCTCTCACCAGCCCTGCAGGGTGACACCAACAGCCCTTCCAGTCTTCAGCCTCCTCAAATCCATCCTCGCTGAATTCTCAAATACCAGACCCTTGGACCGTTCCTCTCTGATTTGTCACCACAAAGGTGTGAAGCCAGCCCCAGTTATCAATTCCCTTTGGTGCACACACTCCGCACAGCAGAGACCTGCTTGGCATGAAAATAAATACAAAGTTTTTTTAGTATCAAAAACACTGATTCCAAGATGAAGAAGTAAGGGGAAGCAAACGCATACAAGTTACACAGACAATAACTATAAAGACGCAAGCTCAGCCTTCACACTTCCATATTAGATAAAATCCCTTTTCTAATACAAATTACCTGTTGTCTTTGAACAATTCCCCAGTGCACACTCTAGCTACAGGAAGGACCTAGAGGCTCACAGACAACTTCCCACCTTGAGGCTGTCCCCCAGCTCTGGATGCCTTTCACTTCCAAACTCTTCCATTTGAAAAGGGGGTTGCAGTTATTTTTGTCTTCAGTCACTATAGTCAAAGTGGGGAAATCCCCAGTTGTCTTAATCTCTTTCTATTAACTCTATTGACCCATCTTTGTGTTCTCATGGGCTGTGCAATGGATCATTACTTGAGTCTGGTTTGTATAAACACCTGGCTTGGAAGGTGCCTTTTCCTGCATGATCTCTCACTGTCCTGATGTCAGGTGGAACCAAAGTTTATGAGCAAAGTGCTCTGTACACACAAATACTTACATTCATTACCTTGTATGCCTATCGCATAATGATTACTATGTTTAGAATGTTACAAGCTTTCATTACAGACCTTACTCGATATACTCCCATAGTACAACAATACAGCATGCAATCAGTTGTTTCAACTGCTCTTTCTTGAGTCCTAATCCTCTTATCCTTCCCATAAGATGTCTGGACCCTGATTATCACACCATCACCCTAGCAGGGTCCTAAGATGTGGGTCCCAAGTGCTTGTTGACCCAAATTAGATCGATTTGTGTGTGGACAGAAGAGGGGCTTGGGTTCAAACCTGAGCCAGTCGGGCTTAGTGTTTAGTGTAAACATACTCTGAGGCCCAGGTCCACAAAGGTACTCGGGGTTTGTCTACATAAAGTCAGTTTGTGGGAAGCTGAGGTATAGCTCTACCATGCACTAACCTGCTGCACATTAGCTGTCCGTGTGGACGCCGCTGATGTGTATTAACGGTTTGGTAATGTGGTTTGATCTAGTCCCATTTCAGAGAGGACTAGATCAAAGTGCATGAACAGCAGGGTCCACATGGGCAGTTAATCAGCAACTAGCAAGCAGAAGGTAGATTCCCACTCCAGCTAACCCCAAGCTAGATGTTCAGTGGAGTCCATGCAGATAGCTAGTATGTGGCAGATTTATTCAGGGGAGAGCCATGCCTCAGCTTGCTTTGAACTAATTGTTCACTTAGACAAGCTCTGAGCACCTTTGTGGACCATGTACACTGACCTCCTGTATAACACACAGGCCATAAAACTTCACCCAAATAATTCCAGTATCAACCAGAGCAAATCTTTCTTTTAAATATCCAATCTAGATATAAAAATTGGCAGTGATGGAGAATCCACTATGATCTTTGGTCAATTGTATACCCAGGGCTGGTGCAAGGATGTTTCACATCCTAGGCGAAACTTCCACCTTGCGCCCTCCTCCGTCCCTGAGCCCCCCCTCTGGGAGCTACCTCTCTCCGTCCTGAGGCTCCTCCCTCCCCCAGCTCACTCCTGCTCTGCCTCCACCCCGAGCACGCCGTCACTGCTTCACTTCTCCCACCTCCCAGGCTCACGGCACCAATCAGCTTAGGCATCACAAGCTTGGGAGGTGGGAGAAGTGAAGCAGCCACGGTGTGCTCGGGGTGGAGGCGAAGCAGCGGTGAGGAGTTCCCCTGCGTGCTGCCCTCCCTCCCCTTACTTGCTACAGGCCGCCTTCCCCACACTCCCCTGCCTCAGCTCCCTCTGCCTAAATGCCGGCGGCAACCAGTGTGGCTGAAGATCTGGCCGCGGCAGTCGCTGCCGAAGAAAATGCTGCCCCTCAAATCCTAGTGCCCTAGGCGACCTCCTAGGTCACCTAAATGGTTGCACAGGCCCTGTGTATACCCAGAATCTAACAAAAATATATTTCCATTGAGAATAATCAAAATTTAGAGATAGGCTAAGTAAGAAAAATTCTGCTTGAGAACTTATCAGAGGTTAATTTAAGGATATTTACTTTGTATATTTTGAAATATGATGTTAACAATTTGGGTTTTAAGAGTTGTTGAGATTCAAAATGTTAAAGCTTTACATCTACTGTCTGACCCCTCTTGTTGTCTGACCTACCCCCAACTATGGAAATGTAAATCAATAAAAGTTTAAATTAATGCTTAAAACCCATAATTTTGCACAACTGTGAAAATTTAAATGAAAAAATGCTTAAAATAAACATTGATATTATCTGCTGAAGTTATAAAAAGAAAAACTAATCATGTCAATCCTAATTATTCTTCATCATGTCCTTGCCCTTCCCTACTCTTTCTAAAATTGTTTTTTCCTCATCTTTCCTGCAGTAGAAAAAATAATAGCTTGAGACTGGCTTATGTCAGGTAAAGGATGGTTCTTTCCCTAATAGCTGAAACGGAAAATATCTGTAACAGAGCCAAGAAACTCCGTGAGTTTGATCTCAGTAAGTTTCCTATTCATCATAGGTCAAAATTTGCCCCATATGAAGTGAGCAGGTGTATGGGATCAAAAGGCCAATTCAGAACTAGCGAGAGTGTGCGCACTCTCAGGAACACGATGGAGATAAGCAACCCCCGCATTTGTTTGGGTCAAGTGATAGAAAGAGAGATGGCAAGAAAAAGAGAAAGGCTAATTGTTGAGGCCTTCCTCATGCTAAGCCAACTCAGACAGAAGCATGCTGTCATGGAAACATCGCCTGTGCCTAGTTCAAACAACCCCTCAGCGGAGCTTCAAATCATGGAGAAGGCTTCTAAACAAGACAGTTTGGAGGTGGTCACCAATTACCCTGCAGGTGTGAGAGAGCCATGTTGCATACCATGCCCATTCCCTCAGCCGTGCTTAACCAAGTTGCTATTACAACCCTGGAGTCCAACCTCATCGAATGGGATTCCATGCAACCAAAGGCTCAGCCACTCTCCATCTGCACAAAATTCTCCATTTTTAAGTATATATTTTCCATTTTCCCAGCCCTCTAAAGATTTGGTCCTATGTATTTTATTTTTGCTCTTTGCAGTCAGCATTCCTCAAATATTCTTTACTACACGCTCTTTGTTGCACATATGGCAGTAACAAGTTTATCTTCTTGCTTTATGTTTCTCAGCTGTGCTTGCTACTTCCCTAGCTCACCCATGCACCATGCCCCTGAGTGATGCACTTACACCAACCTGACTCCTGGTGTAGACAGTGGTAGGTCAACGGGAGAATTCTAAACCAATGGGAGTAGGTAGGATCTTCATTGAAGCACTACACCGGCGCAGCTGTACCCTGCCACGTTGGAAGTGTAGACAAGCCCTAAGGGTATTTCTACACTAGAAATGCTACAGTGGCACAGCACCAGTGCCGCAACTGTGCCATTGTAGTACTGTGGGGTAAATACTTACCACATCGACAGAAGGGGTTCTCCTGTCACTTCAGTAAATACACATCTCCAAGAGGTGGTAGCTAGGGCAACGGTAGAATTCTTCCATCGACCTAGTGGTGTCACGGATTAAATTAGTTTAACTACATCACACAGGGCGTGAAATTTTCTAACCTAACTTTGTCGTTTAGAACAGGCCTTAATCTGCAAAGGTTCCTGTATCTGTTCACTTAAATGCAATTACCCATTTCACTTCAGAGAGGATATTACTCACAGCACAGCCTTCTGGGCCTTGAATGTATGAAAAGTTCAGAGAACGGTTCTTGCACAATACAGTGGCTTTTGTGATTCAGATTCTGAAACCCTCCTTTCAAAGCACACAACAGGCGCCTGTGCACCAGAGTGTTCTGCTAGCCAAGCCGACTGACCCCAAGCTTAGGAGAATCGATGTTTCATTTTTAAAACATAATGTTACAGGTTTCCATTGCATACACATTCTGCCAAAGCAACTCAAATACAGGAGTTGCTAGTTGGTTGGTGTGGGGTTTTGTTTGTTTGTGTGGGTTTTATTTAACCCAGACATAGAAGGTGAATAAGACAGACACAAAGTTATGATTAAACCTAGTCTGCACATTTACTAATCCAATTGAACCAATTAAATAAAAGAAGAATGTGAGGGGAGAGGAGAAGGCGAGATGTCCCACACCTCTGATGTTCTACCTAGCATAATTAGCCCAGAACTCTCCTCAAACTAGCCCTCATAGCCAGCAAATCTGTGACCCTAAGCGACCCACATACACCCTTCCAAGCCCAAGTATAGGAAACCGGTTCAATCTGCTGAGAACTCCCGAACCTTTAACCTGTGAGAGTACTGAGGAAGGCTCAGATAGGGCCAGGTCACCTTGAAGTGGAGCCCAAAAGGATTCAGACCCTTACCAAGGGGGAGCCAGGCATGGTCTACTCTTGTGATGAGGGCAGAACCAAGTGGCTTCCTCCATGTCTTTAATGGCTGCTGCTCCTTCCTTTGCTGAAGTCTGGCTGCAGACTCAGGCAGAAGCCCTGCAGAGGCAGCATAGTGGATCTGGACTGAGATTCAAAAGATCTAGATTTTTTTCTCATTTTTTCCCTTGATTTGCTGTGTGACTTCAAGCTAGTCAATTCACCTCTTGGTGCCTCTTTTCCCTCCTTTCACCTTTTATCTGGCTTGTCTACTTAGCCGGTAAGATCTGCTGTAATAATTGGGGTCTAGCACATCTACTCCAGTTATGAGCTTTTAACTGGTGGCAAGTGGAAAAAGGTTCATAAATTCATCCCAAGGTCTGTGATACAAGGTTGTCTTTAAAAAAGATGCAAAAAGGAGACAGCAAGGCTGTATTAATTCAAACAAAGAGGTGTACTAAGAACTGAAGTAAGAGCACAGCTGGTAAACAAAAGGAGAGTGGGACCAAAAATTAGCCCTAATTGGTGGACAAAATAATGAGAGGATGGGCTAGCCTGCTCACCACTTATATGGGTGGCCCTTAAACAGAGACTGTGATGGGGAAAAATGAAGGGGCTGCTCCCACTACTGTGGCTGCAGTGGAAGGATTTTTATCATGACACTGAGACCTTGACTCACCCATGGGAATTCTTGAACCCAGCTTGACATGGGAGATCCTGCTCTCTGTTCCCCTCCCTCGTGTATACCTTTCTATCTCCTGCTATCTTACTCCTGGCCTATCATTCTCTTTTGGCTTTTACTGAAATCAGCTGCACTTCCCGGCACCTGCACAGCATGATGAGATGGCCCATCAAGCTCTGCTCAGTCTGGGAAGGACCAGTGAAGGAGAAGAGAATCAGGGAGAGAAGCCAGGAACACAGAACAGCAGCTATCTTGGATGACCTGCCTGCCCAAAGAATCCATCTGCAATTGATTAGAAGCCTGGTACCCTGAGAACATCAACAAAAGCTGTATTTTCCCCATCTTCACTATCCTATCCTTCTCTCCCTTCTGTGTCTGTCTGTTTTGTCAAAAGCAGGAAAGTGACTATCATTTCTGACTCAAACCTGAACAATAAAACTAGCACCTTTCTTCCCCACCAAGAAGTCCTGCTTGACAAAATAAGAGACACTAACCAATATCTTCTCTCTAGGGACTTTGATAGGTTTTGATTGTTTTGTGCATAATCACTCAATTTCAGTGCCTGTGTAGTGCACCATCATGATGGGTCTGTATTCTCACATGAACCCTCTGAACATTACAATAATAAAATAAGATAATAATGATTCAAAGTGACATGAAACTAAAATATGAAGAGTTACTGTTTTGTGTAGTGTTAGAGATTTCTTAGAATGTATTTCAAATGAGCATGGACTGCAAAATTTGCACCCATGTCTGAAGTGTGAGCACTCAGATGAGTCAATCTGAAGTTGTAATATAGCCCACTGTAATGGTGGGACACATCTGCAAAATCCACAACTCATCCAGGTTCAGTTTGAAAAATCATGCAAAATTTGGGAGCATTTGGATTTGTGATTTGGGTTGCGTATAGGAGGGAATGGATTTTTCTTTAGCTTTTTATGTATGCAGGATATAGGAGGAATTTGGTTTGGCTCCCCTATATAGATATAAATTCTTTACCTAGCCTTCTTAGAAGTTTGGAGCTTCTTTGTGGAAGCCTGTATAGCTCTAGGCTGAAAATAGGATTCTTGTTTAAACAAGTTGGTACTCTATTACACCCATCTGGTCCACCAGACTCCACATTTACATGTAGAAATTACATAGCTAGTCATGTATAGTAAATGTGTCAGTTGTGCATGTAATCATGGGTTTGAGAGAGGCAAAAAGCAAACTCATATTTTGATTGGCTCACCTATTGCACAGATCTTCCCCCCCTTGCCCATGCCCCAGCACTCAGCTGTCCTCAAGCTTAGAAGAAGGTCACATCTTTACGTCTCCTTGAACAAAAGGGAGACAAACTTGGGGCAAGGTTCCTTTAGGATCCAGGGGAATGCTGCAGGAAAATGGGAGAGGGTTACAGAGGGGCTGTGTTGCAACTGGAGCACAAGGAGGAATTCTGGCTGACTCAGGGCTCAGTAGCCACATACCAGACTGGTGGCTTCATCATTGTTGGAGAGGCTGCAGAGCGCTCTGCACTCAGTGACTGACCAGTTTTGCTGATCAGTGTAAGGATCAGTTAAGGCTCTGCTCTGACTCTACCTCTTGCTGTCCCCTTGCAGACAGCCAGCACCATGAGGATGCTAGCAGGGAGCAAACACAGCACTTCTCGCTGAGATTCTGACCTGGTTCGGTGCAGGGTGCAAAGAGAGAAGGAAACTCTTGTGCCCTTCCAGGCCTTGCACATCAGTGCAGGACCTAGCTCTCTACTTGGGTAAAATGCTGTCCCTATTGTTATCAATGGGAATTTTGCCATTGCCTTCCACAGAGGTTCTATAGCCATATAAATAAGATGAAAACAAAGAAAGAAGAAGTGGGACTGCTAAACACTGAGGATGGAATGGAGGTTAAGGATAACCTAGGCATGGCCCAATATCTAAATAAATACTTTGCCTCAGTCTTTAATAAGGCTAATGAGGAGCTTAGGGATAATGGAAGGATGACAAATGGGAATGAGGATATGGAGGTGGATATTACCACATCTGAGGTAAAGGCCAAACTTGAATAGCTTAATGGGACAAAATCGGAGGGCCCAGATAATCTTCATCCAAGAATATTAAAGGAACTGGCACATGAAATTGCAAGCCCATTAGCAAGAATTTTTAATGAATCGGTAAACTCAGGGGTTGTACCGTAAGACTGGAGAATTGCTAATATTAGTTCCTATCTTTAAGAAAGTGGGAAAAAGTGATCTGAGTAACTATAGGCCTGTTAGCTTGACATCTGTAGTACGTAAGGTCTTGGGAAAAAATTTGAAGGAGAAAGTAGTTAAGGACATTGAGGTCAATGGTAATTGGGACAAATTACAACATGGTTTTACAAAAGGTAGATCGTGCCAAACCAACCTGATCTCCTTCTTTGACATTATTTAGACAAAGGAAATGCAGTAGATCTAATTTACCTCGATTTCAGTAAGGCATTTGACACAGTTCCACATGGGGAATTATTAGTTAAATTGGAAAAGGTGGGGATCAATATGAAAATTGAAAGGTGGATAAGGAACTGGTTAAAGGGGAGACTCCAACAGGTCGTACTGAAGGGTGAGCTGTCAGGCTGGAAGGAGGTTACTAGTGGAGTTCCTCAAGGATCAGTTTTGGGACCAATCTTTTTATTACTGACCTTGGCACAAAAAGCGGGAATGTGCTAATAAAGTTTGTGGATGACACAAAGCTGGAGGTATTGCTAACACAGAGAAGGACAAGGATATCATACAGGAAGATCTGGATGACCTTGTAAACTGGAGTAATAGTAATAGGATGAAATTTAACAGTGAAAAGTGCAAGGTCATGCATTTAGGGATTATAATAAGAATTATAGTTATAAATTGGGGACACATCAGTCGGAAGCAACAGAGGAGGAGAAGGACCTTGGAGTATTGGTTGATCACAGGATGACTATGAGCCACCAATGTGATATGGCCGTTAAAAAAGCTAACGCAGTTTTAGGATGCATCAGGCAAGGTATTTCCAGTAAAGATAAGGAGGTGTTAGTACCGTTATAGAAAGCACTGGTGAGACCTCATCTGGAATACTGTGTGCAGTTCTGGTCTCCCTTGTTTAAGAAGGATGAATTCGAACTGGAACAGGTTCAGAGACGGGCTACTAGGATGATCCGAGGAATGGAAAACCTGTCTTATGAAAGGAGACTCAAAGAGCTTGGCTTGTTTAGCCTAACCAAAAGAAGGCTGAGGGGGGATATGCTTACTCTTTATAAATAGATCAGAGGGATTAATATTAGGGAGGGAGAGGAATTATTTAAGCTTAGTACCAATGTAGACACAAGAACAAATGGGTATAAACTGGACACCCTAGGAAGTTTAGACTTGAAATTAGATGAAGGTTTCTAACCATTAGAGGAGTGAAGTTCTGGAACAGCCTTCCAAGGGGAGTAGTGGGGGCAAAAGACATATCTGGCTTTAAGACTAAGCTTGATAAGTTTATGGAAGGGATGGTATGATGGGATAGTTTAATTTTGGCAATTGATCTTTATCAGCAGGTAAGTAGGGCATTGGAGAGGGAAGAATGCTTTCGTATCAGTGATGGGCATATTTGGGGTCAGGAAGGAATTTTCCTCCAGGAAAGATTGGCAGAGGCCCTGGAGGTTTTTTGTCTTCTTCTGCAGCTTGGGGCACGGGTCACTTGCAAGAGGATTCTCTGCATCTTGAGGTCTTTAAACCACGATTTGAGGACTTCAATAACTCAGACATAGATTAGAGGTTTGTTATTGAAGTGGATGGGTGAGATTCTGTGGCCTGCATTGTGCAGGAGGTCAGACTAGATGACCATAATGGTCCCTTCTGACCTTAAGTCTATGAATCTATGAATCTGGAGCCAAGGAAAGAGTGAGTATTATTACATCATCAATTATATTATTTTTGGTAGTAAGAGGAGCTTATGTGTTAACAACTGCCTTGTTCTCACACAACTCCTTTCTATCTTCATTTAAATTTGGGCTCACTTCATTTGATTCAATTATAGTTTCTAACTTTGTAGAACACAGAAAGTTTCCAGCAAATTGAAGTTAGGGCAGCGGTTGCTCATTAAATTATTTTAAGATAGACTGACATGTTAGGTGATGAATCAGAAGGAAGTGGTCATATGGAGTCAAGGTGCCCGGGAAAGTAGGGCATTGGAGAGGGAAGAATGCTTTCGTATCAGTGAGGGATGTAATGAAAGCTTTCGTTCTTCCCCTTTATGTCAAATTATACGTACGGCGTGGCCGGTGCTAAAAGCATAGGCAATGACTTACGTGAGAATGAAGACACCTTGAAGTTACTGGGTCATACAACATAGTGATGTGCAGGATGCAGGGGCGGCTCTAGGTATTTTGCCAGCCCAAGCCTTCAGCGGCTTGCCTGCGGGAGGTCCCCGGTCCCACGGATTCGGCGGCACGCCTGTGGGCCAAAACCGCAAGACCAGCAGACCCTCCGCAGGCATGTTGCTGAAGGCAGCCTGCCTGCCGCCCTCACAGTGACCAGCAGAGTGACCCCTGTGGCTTGCCGCCCCAGGCACGCGCTTGGCGTGCTGGTGCCTGGAGCCACCCCTGACAGCATGGAAATAATGGAATCAGACAGGAAGAAGTTTGGGTATAAATTCTATTGTTTTGCAGAATCATGTTCAATTGTCAGATCATCTGGAGAGATCTTCCAAAAAACTAAACAGCAACACTGTTTGCTAATGTCAGCAACAGTTATTATGTAGAGTTCATAAAACACCACCAGCAGAGGGATGTATGCCAGCAAATGGATGAATGATGAGAGAGAATGACACATTCAGAACTATAAATGGGGAGCTGCTGGCAGAGATGAAAGAAATATAGGTCTGCTGAGAAAAAGAGAAAAAGAACAGACATGTAAGAGCAAAAGAGGCAGTGGTATAAAATAATGCAGACTTAGCACAGAGAACTGTTGGACATCACTTCACAAGACTTAAAAGGAAAGGTGGCTAAAAGATTTTCATCAGAAGAGTTTTCTGTCAGAAAATGTAGTCTGGCTGAACTTGAAACATGTTGCAGGAACATGTGGATTTTGATGAAACTTTCATTGGGAAACCCACAAGGACTTGTTCTGACTTTCTCGTTTTGATTTGGAACATCAAAACATTTTGTTTAATGTTAAAACATTTCATTTGCATTTTGAATTTTCTAATTTTAACATACTTAGTCTATTTAATGTTATATCTATATAGTTTATATTATTTCAGTGTCTTCAAAACATTTCAATATTATCAAAATGAAACATTTTGATGCTTCCATAAGAACATGGGACTGGAAGGGCCCTCCTGGGTCATTGCTTCCAGTCCCCTGCTGTCACAGGCCACCAGTTGTAATCCTATTCGTGACTTTATCAAGCTCCATTTTAAAAAACATATAGGTTTCTGAATCAACGTTTTTCAGGATTTCCGTGCTGCAGGCAGATAAACATTTTGACTTTTTGTTCAATTTGAAATGTATTTTTTTTAAATGTCAGCATTTCCTGCATAGTCAAAATTCCATTTTCCAACCAGCTCTGTTTAAAAGCAACAGGGATAGCCATGCTCAACAACTAAATGACAATCATTGTAAACTATTAGAGCAAATGGAGGTGGAGAATCAATTCTTTCATGAAAATCAGGATTTAAGTTATGTGAAGAATAAGGAATGGGACTTTCAAAGGGTCCTAAGAATTCAGCACCCAATGCCCATGGGATTTCAGTGGGAATTGGATGCCTAACTCCCTTACATTCCTTTGACCATCCCAGACAATATGACTAATGTAAAATCTGATCTTGGATGTAAAAGACAAAGGTATATTTTCTAGCAGGAGACTTAGACTATGAGTGAGCAATGCCACAGTCAAGCTGTAGAGACTGAGATTGTTTTAAATGGAGAGAGATGATTTTACACATCAGATCAGATTGCTGACCAGTGAGTTAAATATGGTAGGAATAAGCTTGCAGGTAGCCTCTCAAATTAAATAGATAAAGCAGGAGAGAGCCAGAGTTCAAAAGGAAACCTGCTTGGCTTACAAAAAAAACTACAGAAATTGCAATGCATATGCACTTATAAGAGAGACCTTGATATCTACAGCCATTCCATATAGTTCTTACCTTCCAGTACCTGCAGCAGCACCTTCAGCCCAAGAATAACCCACCATTTGGATAAAAATTCATCCCTGGTGTTACTGCATAGACTTCAATAGAGTTTCAAAAAGGATCAGTCCATCCCCTGAAATTAGTAAAGGAATTTGGTGGTTGAGTCAAATTCTAATTAATTTTGACCCTCAGGATAAAGATGCCAGTATTGATTCTTGTTTCGCAGATTTGGAATATTAGCATACGGCCAGACCCAACACCCCTTGACTTAATGGACTGGGGTGTAGGACAACAGTGTTTCCAGACCTCAAGAAAGTAAGGTTGTCACAGTGCCTGTATTGCCAACAGACTGCTGAATGGATTTTCACATTAAGCTAAGTGTCTTGCATTTTAAGGCACTAAAGGCAGCTTTGTGAAAGGAGTACAGTTGCTTTACAGATCTTGGGACAAATTATTCTCTCATTTACATAGATGTAAAGCTGCAGTATCATCACTGGACTCATTTGAGTGCTTTATAATGGGGTAACTGAGAGTAGAATCTGCCCCCCCTATTTCTGCTTTGTTCCTTAGATTTGTGGTTGGAATATAGCAAACTAATCTGAGCAGTGAAGACAAACATGCTTCTCAGGGCAAGAACCACAAAATTTTAGATGTTGGACTTGTTCATAGATCAGAGAATCCTGACAGAAACACCACAGATGAAATAACAGCAGATGCAAGGGAAGGTTGGGAAGGACTGAGCTCCAGGTAAGGTACGTGCCTTTATCCACAGGACAAGTATAGTAAAGTGATGGAGCTGCTACTTCAAAGAGAAATATTAAGCCAACTGTGTCTCGGATAAAAGGGAATGCCAGGATTTGAATCCAAATTGTGAAGCAACCATCCCCCATTGCTCCCTCTTCTCCAGGGCCTGTTTCATCCCTGCTTTCCTCACTCTTATCTCCTTCAGGACCCAGAGCTGTGGCTCCTCTTTTTCCTCACAGCTTTTAGTGGTTTCATCTCCAGATGTGACTACCAAGAAGTACTAATCAGCCAGTATTCAGTACAATGAAACAAATTGAACCTGACTCCATCTTGACCTGCTGAGTGCTGATACAAAGGCCTACATTTTCAAAAGTGATTAGAGAATTGCCCCAATTTTTGGGTGCCCAACTTGAGACTCTTTAAAGGAGCCTGATTTTCAGAAAGTGCTGAGCACACACTCTCTGCAAGTCCGATTTCTTTAATGTATCTGAAAATTTAGGTCAAAATATCTATTCAGTCCATGGTTGACTGGATACTGAGTCAGAATGCTATTTACTGAGCAGCCACATTTTCAATTTGATATACATCTTTAATCCTTCGCCCAGAAAGTTAGAGGCAGATTTTATAAGGATTCCAGACAAAGTTATGATGGGCCACTGTTTGCATCTGATTGAATTTGTTGTTAAGCAACTTGAAAATAAATGTTAATGGTGTTAAAGCTGTTCATTTGTCACATGACTTTACATTTTCCAGATAAATGGTTAGAACTGGAGCTTACTTTTGAAATCAGCCTTAGAGTGGTTCTATGTGACAGAACACTGCAATTGAGAATGAAAATCCTGCTGTTAGGGGGAAAATGTTGTAATTCTAAAGAGAAGAATTCAGGGAGTTTTTTAGAAGGCTGAAGGCCTAGCATTCGTAGCAGAGAAATATGCAACTCCTCTCTACTCCAGTGAGAGGTGGGGATTTGTGAGGCTGTTGAGATGATTCATTCTTCCCTTGATTCCAACTCCAGCACCTCCCTCAGTCCATCTCCTTGGTCTTGTTTATCCTCCCACAGGCCCTGTTCTCAGCCAGATCTTTCTGAAATGCAGTCTCAGCCCATTTGCAGTGGTGACAGCAGTGTGCACAGCCTAGGTCATATGTATGTCAGTTAGTCTGACACTTTTGTGCTTTTTGACGGAGCCAGAAAGAACCGTCCAAATCCATGAGAAAAGGCCGTGACTACATGAATTTCTTTCAATAGTGCAGCTATCACTAGCCTCAATACTAACAGTTAGTTAAGAAGGGTTTCCTTTTAGACCCCATCCCCTAGGACAGGTTGGTCTCTTTCTACAATTCTCAATTCTTTGTTGGACAGCTTTCCTCAAGCAGCTCAAACCAGGAGGCACTATCACCCCCAGGCAGACGATTCTGTTTTCCTAGGCATGTTTGCCCACCTTGTGATTTGCATTAATTACTTCCCAGGAACTTTAGTTCCTGCAGGAAACTCCAGTAACTCCCCCATGGAGCCAAAATATAAACAAGCTTAGTCAATAGTTAAATAGCCTCAGAGTGCTGGGGGTTGTTGACATTATCTTACAGTGGGGGAATAGAAGGCAAGTTCACTGTCTGAGTGTGGTAACACAACTAGCACAACCTCTTTGTGTGGAAAACAACCTTTTGATCTGTTGTATAGCTGTTGCGGACATTCTAACTGGTGGCTGAGAATGGAGGGGGCTGGCAGAAAGGAGGAATGGAGGGACCAGAAGCATTGAGGAAAGTTGAAAACCTGTGGAAAGGAGAACTGGAGACAGAGGGAAGAGAGAACTTTGGTGAAACTAAGTTGGATGCAATAGGAGGGTGCTGGGGGACGTGCAGGAATTGTGTGGGGAGGAACACTATAGGAAGAATTAGAAGCAGAGAACATGACCTATGAAGGAAGGCTGAAAGAATTGGGTTTGTTTAGTTTGGAAAAGAGAAGACTGAGAGGGGACATGATAGGTGTTTTCAGGTATCTGTACAACAATGTGGGGGATGAGGGGTAAGTGTTTCCAAAGATCAAAATCACACCATGGCAGAAAACCAGCCCAAACAATATCAAAGTGGAGATCAGGCATTTTTGTTTTAAATATAGCAAGAAGTAGCAGGGACCCAGTAAGTCTAGAGCCTTGTATTTTTCTGGTGGTTCAAAGATGCCCTTAAAAGGATTATTGAAGTATTCCCCCAGGACAGGGTAATGCCTGAGTAGTGCAACTCTTACACCAGTCTTCCAGTGTAGGGGATGTGTCTAGAGAGAAGGTGTATGGCTGAGTATGGAACTCTACATGCTTACACATCACCGTGGTCCCCTTGGTTGGTACAACTTATACCAGGAACCAGCGCAGTTCACCATTCTGCCCATCCAGCCTCCCACATCTGTGTGTTTTTAAAACCAGACACATATAAAAATCCAGATATTTGGTACTGCAATAAGTACCATACAGCGAAGAGGAAACTGAGGCATATAGCAGTTACATGTATCAGCCAGGGAGTGTGTGGCCAAGGAGAAATAGTGAAGAACTAGAACAAATGTTTCCTGACTTTCTGTCCTGTACCTGACTCAGAAAGTTGTTAGTCTCCTCCTCCTCTCCCCTTCCCACCCCCAACGGAAAATCAGAGAGATCAAGATCTAGCTGCAACACCTGCAATTGGGGTCTCAGTCTCCAGTGTCACGTAACGATACAAGGAACAAGCCAACATTTGTTCTACTGAAGTTTTAATATATCCTTGCAACAGACAGCTGCCAGTCTCGGCACTATTTACTGCTGTTGATGACTCATGTTGTCTGTTAAGGCATCACATCGAAATAAACAAATCCACACAGCCATGAAGTGCTATGGCAGAGCTGCAGAAGTTTTCCATCTTCCCTCATTTCTATGGCTTTTGTTCAAGCCTTCATACACATCTGCTCTGCATTTTCAATGCCTGACAGAAAAATATTCTTGCAAGTGTCACTTCAAATAATCAACCGGTTAGTTAAAATTGAAGTTAAAGTCTAAAACTTCATTTTAGGGAAAGAGGTTTATTTAAAAAGCCAATACCTAAATTTAGTTTGATTCATGATCAGAGTGGAAACGTGACTTTTATTGTATTAGGACTCTCGTTTATAGAGAGCACCATTTTTTAAACTTGAGCCCCTAAAGTTAGTCATCTGCATTCATCTTTAAACATCTAAATAAAAGTGGCCTGATTTTTCTGAGATGTTGAGCATCTCTGGCTGTTACTGAAACAATGGGAGCTCAGTGCTTGATAATCAGGCCATGTATTTAGATGCCTAAATTTGCACTTAGGAGTCTAATTTTAGACCCCCCATTTTGAAACTGTTGGTCAGAAGGGCCTGTGTGTGATTTACATTTGTAGCATTTACAACATATACGGAAACAAGGTCTTTGTCATAAGGAGCTTACAATCTCAGTGCCATAAGAAATACTTCAGGTGAAGCTGAAATCCTGGCTCTCCTAGACTCATAGACTTTGGGGTCAGAAGGGACCAATATGATCATCTAGTCTGACCTCCTGAACAAAGCAGGCCACAGAACCCTACCCATCCACTTCCATAACAATCCCCTAACCTATGTCTGAGTTATTGAAGTCTTCAAATTGTGGTTTGAATACCTCAAGCTGCAGAGAATCCACCAGCAAGTGACCCATGCCCCACAACACAGAGGAAGGTGAAAAACCTCCAGGGCCTCTGCCAATCTGCCCCGGAGGAAAATTCCTTCCTGACCCCAAATATGGCGATCAGCTAAACCCTGAGCATGTGGGCAAGACTCACCAGCCAGCACTCAGGAAAGAATTCTCTGCAGTAACTCAGATCCCATCCCATCCAACATCCCATCACCAACCACTGGGCATACTTATCCGCTGATAATCAAAGATCAATTAATTGTCAAAATTAGGCTGTCTCATCATAACACCCCCTTCATAAACTTATCAAGCTTACTCTTGAATCCAGATATATGTTTTGTTCCTACTACTCCCCTTGAAAGGCTGTTCTAGAACTTTACTCCTCTAATGGTTAGAAACCTTCATCTAATTTCAAGTCTAAACTTCCTAGTGTCCAGTTTACATCCATTTGTTCTTGTGACCACATTGGTACTAAGCTTAAATAATTCCTCTCTCTCCCTGACATTTAGCCCTCTGATACATTTATAAAGAGCAATCATATGTCCCCTCAGCCTTCTTTTGGTTAGGCTAAACAAGCCAAGCTCTTTGAGTCTCCTTTCATATGACAGGTTTTCCATTCCTTGGATCATCCTAGTAGCCCTTCTCTGTGCCTGTTCCAGTTTGAATTCATCCTTCTTAAACAAGGGAGACCAGAACTGCACACAGTATTCCAGGTGGGGTCTCACCAGTGCCTTATATACCGGTACTAACACCTCCTTAACTTTACTGGAAATACCTCACCTGATGCATCCTAAAACCGCATTAGTTTTTCTAATGGCCATATCACATTGGTGGCTCATAGTCATCCTGTGATCAACCAATACTCCGAGGTCCTTCTCCTCCTCTGTTACTTCCAACTGATGCGTCCCAATTTATAACCAAAATTCTTGTTATTAATCCCTAAATGCATGACCTTGAACTTTTCACTATTAAATTTCATCCTATTACTATTACTCCAGTTTACAAGGTCATCCAGATCTTCCTGTATGATATCCTTGTCCTTCTCTGTGTTAGCAATACCACCAGCTTTGTGTCATCTGCAAACTTTATTAGCACATTCCGACTTTTTGTGCCAAGGTCAGTAATAAAAAGATTAAATAAGATTGGTCCCAAAACTGATCTTTGAGGAACTCCACTAGTAACCTCCTTCCAGCCTGACAGTTCACCCTTCAGTACGACCCGTTGTAGTCTCCCCTTTAACCAGTTCCTTATCCACCTTTCAATTTTCATATTGATCCCCATCTTTTCCAATTTGACTAATAATTCCCCATGCGGAGCCATATCAGATGCCTTACTGAAATCTAGGTAAATTAGATCCACTGCATTTCCTTTGTCTAAAAAATCCGTTTCATTCTCAAAGAAGGAGATCAGGTTGGTATGGCACAATCTACCAGCCTGACTGGCTGGCTACCTTTATAGGACCCCTAAGCAGAGAAGTCTCACCCCCTAATCAGGCCTCAGCTTCTCTCCCAGCACACTGCCCCTACCAGCCTCCACACAAATAACTACAAAATACAATGCACAAAATACAAAAACCTTGTCCTCCAACAGAACTCCCACTGAAAGTCCCCTGTTTACAGCTCTGTTTCCTGCCTCCTGAATTTAAAAATCAAGCAAAAAGAAAGCAATGGCAGAAGCAAGGAAGAGGTTCAGTGATAGAAAGGCATTTTCTAGAGGTGACAAACAAGAACTCAGTCAAATCATCTGGATATGTATATTTCTGGACGTACTTTGGAGTTGTTAGGCCATTTGTATTTGCATGCCGGCAATTGTCATCATAAGTACAAGAAAAAAGGAGAGGTTGCAAAAGCAACTCACATAAAGGCCGGAGGGAGAACACAGCCACGGAAGCATATAAAAAATATAGCAACAAGAAATAATTCCACAGATGTGGAGTTTGTCTCAGTTATCCACACCAATGTGACTTCTAGACTGGATTATAGAAGATACTCTTTATGGGGCTAATCCTGAAGACTGCCTAATAGCTACAACTAATGTAGAATGTGCTTTCCTGACTACTTGGCTGTGTTAACCATAGGAAACATATTACACTAATACATGAAAGACTTCATTATTTTTCTGTAGTCTCTCAGGTGAGGTGTAATTCAAGGTCTTGAAACTGTATTATAATGCCCAATATGGTTTATGTCCTGGCTACTTGAATAACCACCTGTCTCCCTAAGGAGGCTGGTTGCTCTTTCTTCCTGGTGCTGGGATGAAAGGGGGTCCTGTGTGCTGTTCTAGGCCAGGAAAGCAGGGTAACGCTGTTTCCTTTAAAGTCAACAAGAGACTTCAGCACAAACAGAATAGTCCACAAAATGTGACAATCCACATTGGGACCCACAGTTGTTCTTAGTGTAAATTAGTGGGCTTCTACTGTAGTTAGTAATAAAAAAAGAGAGAAACTGTTCTAAGCATTAAACATTTATGAACAAAATATTCCGCACCAGTCCTCAAACTGAGGATCATGATCCAGAGGTGTCAGGGAATCAAGACCCTGATCACCCAGCCCTCCCATATTGCTAACTGGAGTGGGGGCCCAAGTGAATGAGAGAGTTTAAAGGAGTGTCCTGCCATGCAAAAGGGAGTCCCACTATGGCACAAAGTTGAGAACCCCTGTCATACACCAACCAGATGTTTTTTAGCAGTGAAGTTTCTGTTCTCTGAAGCTCTAGACACTTAGGGTATGTCTACATTGCAGCTGGAAGTGCCCATGTCCTAGGTTTGAGCTAGCATGCTCAAATAACGCAGGGAGTGGACAGAAAGGAATGGAGAGCAAGGATAGTCTTGGCTCCCTCAACACTAGCCAGGAAGGTTAAGCCAGGGTGAGGGTGGAAGGAAGGTGCTTCCCTTTGGAGCAAGGGGGAAGGAAATATGACTCTCTTTGTGGAGTGGAAGCTATGCACTGCTTCTTACACAGAGCTAGAGCTTAGGTCTCCAGCTAGATTCTGCATGCCTTTTGATACTGGGACTTTGCAGTTCTACAAGAATTATGAGAAATTAAGGCAAGGTTTGAGAAGCTGGAAAACATGCTTTGGGTGTAGGTAAATACTGATAGGATATTTCCAAATGTCCATTGTTTCCCTCTCCTTATGGTGCCAGCTTTCTAGTCCTTGCCAGTCTCAGAGAAACTTCATCCTGCTTTTTAGGCACCACAATTATGGTAATTTTAGATATGTTCATTATCATTTGTCTTTAGGACTGAATGCATAGATCAGTTATTTCTTTTTTCTGGTAAATCCATCATCCCCATGGATTTAGCATACACTGCAGTCAGTAAATAGTTCTTTTGTGACAAATCAATTTAAGGTCCAGCCTAGAAGAAAATATTATGGTGCCAACAAATTATATGTAGGGTAATTACTTTAAGATGAACAATCTTTCAATCATTTTTACAAGCAGTTGACTATCAAACGTGATGTTTTTTTTCTTTACTTTTAAAGCCAATTCGTAAGAGCTGTGTGACCACTTTTGGAAAGCTTTCCTGTGATACATGACCTTGAGGCCTTCGCTTTGTGACTTGACTTGTACAAGATGCAGCAACAAAGGTGGGAGGAAAGGCAGGGACAGAAGAAGAAATGATGGTGTTCTGTACTGGTTCATACAGGCACCCAGGGAACATTATAGATTGAGCCCTTTTAAGTAGTGCATGAATACCACCAAAGAATAAAACATAAGCACCCGAATCTGAAATGTGCCATAAGTATGAACAAAGCCTCATTCTTCCTTTGATCTGAATGTTTTTGCACCAGTATAAATCCACTGACTTCATAGAGGAAATGGAGTACAAACTCAGGTCCACACATTTGTCCCTAGAGTACAGAATAAAACACAATACACACACACTTTGGACCAGATGCTCAAATGTATTTAGGCACCTAACTACCACTGATGTCAGTGGGATTTAGACAACTAAAACCTCTGAGGATCTGGGCCCTTGTGTATTTCTAATCCACTAAACTTTGATTGCAGAAGTACCCACTATCATTCCATTTTTATGGCAGAAATAGTTTTGACAGCATAACTACCTGTGGATAACCATCATTAGATAGTATGTAAATCTGGATAGTCATGGATGCCCATATCCTGAGTTGTTTCAGTTTGGAATAAAGAGACCACAATGTAGTAATGGCTATTCAGACATGAAAAATATTTAAGCTTATATGAGGACAATTTGAGGGTTAACTAAGACTCCTCATAAATCTAAATACAATATTTTCATTACATCAATACAGCAAATACTATGCAATCAAGAAAAAAAATAGTAGCAGATATATAGAATTCTTCAGCACCAAAAGGTACACAGGACACAAATCGTATGCATTTAAAACATGCCTCACCGATTTGGCACTGTCCTGAGTTTCTCTTTGCTGTTATCTTCTTGCTGCAATTAGTAAAAGCAGGCCTGTGACCATCAGCCCTCAGGACAGAGATCTTCACTTCCCCTCTGAACTAACTGAAGACTTTGGAACCTTTTTTTCTTTATACATGGGAATGGAACTGGCTCGCACCCTTGGAGCAGGGCTGCCCAGAGGATTCAGGGGGCCTGGGGCAAAGTGGGGGAGCTGTGGCGCTTGTACTCACCCGGTGGCGGTCTGGGTCTTCGGCAGCATTTCGGTGGCGGGGGTGCCCTTCAGTCGTTCTGTGTCTTTGGCAGCACTGAAGGGCCCCCCACCGCTGAAATGCCATCAAAGACCCAGACCGTCACTGGGCCAGGGCTCGCGGGGCCCCTGCAGGACCTGGGGCAAATTGACCCACTTGCCCTCCCCTTTCTGGGCAGCTCTGCCTTGGAGATGCCTTACTGAGCATGCTCCAAGGGTTCGTGAACTTTTTCCTTTGTTTACCTGCTAGTCCCAGGGTAGCAGGAGTCAGTAAACAGCTGCCCCACTCTTGCAGGAGGAAAATCCACCAGCCACCACACCTGAACACACCCAAACCTGACAGCCACTGTTTAAAAGGAACAGAGGCAGAAGCATCAGTTACATATGCATCAGTGAATGAGTAGCTTAATAGTGTAGGGTAAAGATTTTTTTTTTCTTTTGGTAAATCAATGTTCACAAGTGAAGGCTGCTAAGGCATTTGAACTTAGTTAAAGTTCACCCTTTCATTTCAAGTGTTTCCACTTTTACTGCTACCCAGTCAAACTCCCACTGTAGTACCTGCTTTCCAATTGAGAGGCCAGAACATGAAGGGCTTTTTGTAAGTGTGATATTCATGTTGCTTCATTAATTTCCTGGTAGGTGGTGGTAACATGCTTAGCATGCTCTCTCCAAGGGCTATGTGAATCATCATCTTAATGTTCCTCAACTTCATTAGCCTGGTAAGCAGAAATCTGAAGATAGCACTGAAACATAGAACTCCCACAGGATAATGCTGTAGGCTGCCATCATGCCTTCCAGTCACTACTTTTTTAAAGGCATATAGCCATATTACTGCAGCAGCAATCCCTTGTAGCCCTTCAGGGCACAACTCACACAGCTGCAGCTCTTTGCTGGTACATTTCTGCCTCTGTGAGGTCCAGTGCAATGGTACTTCGGCCCTCCAAGGATGACTGATCAGCCGGCAAGCAAGTTCCATATGAGGGCTACATCCTGGCTTCTCTCCCACCTGGAGAAACAGAACTGTGTCCTCCTTCCTGATCAGCCCTAAACTGGATTTAGCTCCCCTCTCCATATCTGACATTGGTTGCAAATGTAGCAGGGCGGGGTCAAATGGATCCACAAGCTTTCCTTAACCCTCTCATGGCCAGTGGACAGCTTGCCAGTCTCCTTAACCCCCTCGTTGCCAGTGTGGGGTCTCTGCCCCATCTCAAACTTCCTCTGTTTTTTGGGGTTTTTTTTTTGCAGCTCAGAATATTGATTTTTTTTTTACCAGTTTATCTCCTTTTTGGACATATATTTCTCTGCTCAATGTAACTATGCAAAGTCCAGTTAAATGCTATTGGTAAAAAGGAGATTGAATGAATCATGGAAAATCATAAATTACACAGACACACAGCTGCTGCACGTTATCATCTGGGCTGCTCGGAGTAATGCCTCCAGTTAAAGAGATATTAACCAAAAGCATGTCACTCTCAACATTCCCCAAAATCACTCAGTGTTCTTGTTGAATCCATATATTCTTATTACCACTGATTCCGTTACCTGGCAGAGGTTTTTCATTGCTGGGCAATGCCCTCTGAAGAATTTTGTCAGGGGACTATTTCAGGATAAAATCAGAACTGACAAGAGGACCCCTGGTACAATTTACTCTGGGATTAAGAAGAGCCTCTTTCTTTCTTACAGCAGGACTCTCTATTCATTTGTATGTCACATGAAACAAACGAGAGAGAGAGAGAGAGAGAGAGAGAGAGAGAAGAACTATCCTGTTTTCTGCCTATTCGTGTGGCATTTATTTGAGATATAGGGTGGAGTTGCTCAGACTAGTTGTACTTCATAGAAGACGCAAATTTAGATTCTATTTTAGAAAAAGACTCACTGTGTCCATGATACACTGGCTCAAGTACTATTCCAGATATTTAAACCACCTAGTTTGGGGAGTTCAAGATGGTTTATAACAGGTTGCCCAGTTCCTTGCCTTAATATGTTACTAAACCAATGAATTGTTAACTAGGAATTAATATATTAATAAACGCAATGAACTCAGTAGCCTTGTTAAGATTAATAGCTTCACTAAACACTTTGGGCCAGATCTTCCGCTGATGCAAATCAGTGTAGCTCTAATTACTTCAGCTGAGCTATGCCAAACTGCACCAGCTGAGATTTTGCCTTTTTACAACTATGGCCAAATAAAGAGTGAATAAATGGAAATTGGGAAGCCATTGGGAACTGAGGGTGATTGGTACCTCACAGTGGTTACTCAACCCCAGCAGGATTGGGCTCTGAGGGTGAAGAGAAAAGTCTTTGTTTTTTTTAAAAATTAAAAAGGAAGAAGTTATTGAATTTAACTCTTTTTTTTCCTTTTGAAAAAACAAGTTTTCTGAGCAGAATCTGCTTTTCTGTTATTCTTATGTAATTTCAAGCAGCAGCAGATCTACAACATTTCAATGATAAGCAAAATGACACTAGTGATGGGATGTGCCTGCTCCATGTTGCACAATTTGAGGAATGATGCAATAAGAAGAACAATCTGAGTAACGGGGTAAGATCTGCGCCACACTGGAACTCCACACTGTGCAGTTGTTCTGGTTATCAGAGAGTCATGTGAAAGGTTTAGCCAAACCCAATCCAGCACCACTGAAACCCATTTTCTAGTAATGCATAAGGAGGGGAGGGGGGTGGATTACTTCCTTAACTTAGTCAGTTGCCAGAAGTGAATGGAATAAAAATTAAATTTATACCAAAAAATCTGGGCTTCACGATATTTAGAACAAAGAAAACTGAGAAAATCTGAACTGAATTTATTTCAGAAAGTGCATATTTTCTGCTTCTGAGCCATTAATATGCTTTTTATAAAGTTGTACTGAAAAAGAACAGTTTACCATGTGGTAAAGTTAAGTTTCAGAATCCATGCATTTACATGATTTGAATCACTAAAACAAAAATGAACAAATAAAATAAAGTTTGAGGACAATCCAAAGGGCTCTTGTAATTGTTCTCTCTTATAATTCTAATGCCAGGACTGTGTTTTAAAGCACATTGCATGGTTTAATTAAAGTTGATAATTTGTGTCTGATTTTTACAAAAAACATGAATGGTCTAGTTATTGGTTAGTCCTGACCTGAGTGCAGGAGACTGGGCTAAATGACCTCTTGAGGTCCTTCCAGTCTTACACTTCTATGACTCTGTGAGGGGAATAATTAAGTAATGAAGTATATTAACGGACTTTGACAGTAAAAGCAATAACACAAAAGTTAACTGGGTTACAACAGTACAAACTGAGAAGTTAGAGGATGTCGACTAATGAGACTAAAATGGTATGTTTTTATGAATGATGTTGTCATATTTGGTTGCAGTAGGAGATATCTGAAGTCTAAACTGCTGAAGTAGATGGAAAAATCAGATTGGCTAAGAAAGGACTTGAAGCCAAGTTCTCCAATGCTTAATTAGACCTTCATCAACTAAAACTCCCATTGACTTCAATAAGAATTTTGCATGGAAAGGGCTGAGGATTAGCCTTCCTGTCAGCACATGGAACCCATTTTTCATTTCAGTGAGAGGGTGTCTACGATGGCCATAAAATAATAGACCACAAAACCAAAAGCACATACACAAGTAAAATACAAACTGCTGTTTAAAGACCTGCATGCATTTTAACTTCTGGGAGAAATGTGGCTTAGGAAGCAAAGAACATCTACATTTTCTAAAAATATTTTCAATAAGTTTGTATTTGAGTGAAAAAGGCAAGTGTGAAAGGAGACTGGCTTTCTTCACATAAGTACATTAATGAAGCTTCCTTACAGAGTAAGATGACTGCCCGGGACAATATTACATTTACAGAGTATTCAGTTTTGCTTTTCATGTATTGTTTCCAGGCTATTTAACATAGTTAAAAAAAGAAAACCCTGCTAAGTTATACACAATGGCTTTCCCAGTCTGATCTGTGTTTAGTGCATCTACCTTTTAGATTCTAAGATCTTTAGGGCCAGGGCTGTTTCCATTTGTGTGCATTGTACAGCCTTGAGCAAAGAGCTGGTGGTAAACAAAAAATGCTGGCCATATACAATGAGTGACAGATAAAACATTGCAAAGTGTTGTGGAAATCTCTGCAACAACAAAGGTTACTTTGAAAAGTGAAAAAAGAATTAATCTTTCCAAGACCTGTAGAGGTAGATTGTGGCAGACCCTGAAGTTATTTTAATGGAGAAGAAGCAGAATGCAAGTAGCCTGCAACCCAGTATGGCCTATGCTAGGGCCTATCATATTATCTGATCATCCCAACTATATTCCACTGACAATTCAGGCAATTGTTTGACTTTTAAGTCAAAGAACCTAGAGCTTTGATACAAAACAGGAAGAGTGCCTGCCATAATGTATGTAAAATAAAATTAATCATCATAGCATACAAAAGGGTTATCAGAATTCACCCAGGAGAGGATGGCCCAATGGTTAGGGTCTGAACTTAGAACCTGAGAAACTCAGATTCAAATTCCTGCTCCACCACAGACTTCCTGTGCAACTATGGCCAAGTAACTTAGTTTCTTTGTGCCTCTGTTCCCCATCTGTAAAATGGAGATAAAAGCACTGCCCTAGCTCTCATGGGGTGTTGTGAATATAAGCACATTAAAAATGGTCACATATATAGTACTATGGGGGCCATTTGAGTATCATAGATACATCCACAGGCTATTTACATCATCCTCCAATCAGTGCAGGGTTGTTTTCTGCCATGTATTTTCTAGTGCTTTGTCCAGTCTGGTTTTAAACAGTTAGACTGTTCCCTCATCTGACAAGTGTCACATATCTTCAGCCCCTTCCATGTGGAACAGTTTGCTGATAACAGCCTTAAGATTCTCTGTGAGGCTTTGCAAGATTTTACTGCACTATTCGCTCTTAACTAGCTGAGTTCTGCTTGCAGGGTTTGGAGCTGGATCTGCATCTTTGCTTCCAAAAACTGGGGTGGGAGTGCTCAGAACCAGGCTTAACAATAAGGCAAAACTTCAGAAAGAAAGTTCTTTGGGGGTTACACTTTTATTTCTTATGTTAAAAGGAAACTAAGATGTTTAACAATGAATATGGAATCTATCCTCTGACCTTTAACAATACATGCCACATTGGTCAGGATTAAAATGAATTTTTGAAACAGAATTGAAGAACATTTTATTCTGGGATAAGTCTCTACTAATTCCCACCCAAACTAAAATTCAAGGTTTTTAATAGAAAATAATAGGGGCTGTAATTACAGCTTACTAAAGCAAAAAGGTCACCTGATTGCCTTCTCACCAGTGGGCTTCTATGTGACTCTATTGAGAGGAATTATTCTCAGGTCATGTTTTTCTTTTTCAAAATTCCACCCACTTTAATGAAAAGAAAAGAGCTGCAGCATCAAGAAGTGGAGAAGTAACACCCTGTCAGAATCAATTGAAAAGCTTCTAATAGTTATTCATTAGACTGAGAAACAAATACACAGCAGAGAAAATTTGCCAAAGATTCCAGTTTACACACCAAAGTGTCTGGCAAAGCTCAAATTTAAGATAAACCCTGATCCCATTATATTGGACATACCCTTAACATTCCTTGCAGCAGTGCAGGGACCCTTTACGTGGCATGGCTGAGGTGTGCATATATTTATATGTGATTGCTCTGCCTGCGATCTGCCCCCCACTGACACACACTGTCTTTATCAGAGTGTGAAGTGATGACAGAACCTCATGCCCCACAGGTGAATTTCACCCATTGTGTGCATTGCTCATTCCTTGACTTATTAATGACTGTTTACACTCTTTTCTCTCCTCCTACAGACAAGGGGAAGATTTAACCCCTCAACGATTTAACCCCTCAACACATTTTTGGGGATGGACTATCTCAAGAGAATTGAAAAATAATCCCCAGTTATAATACAAACTGCCTCAGTACAAGGAAAAACTTGCTAACTGGCTGACATGGTGGATAATTTAATATCTGTACTACTTCCATTAATGAAAGTAATTCATAAAGTGGGTACATTGGCAAAGAACTTGACAGATACCATGCATTCATCTTGGCTGTAACTCTGAGATTTAGCAGTATGACAGCATGATATCTGACGTGAAGCAGGGAGGGGAGGAGACAAGTCTTTAAATCAAAGAGCAAAACATCTTAAAATAAGGAATTAAAAACAGCCTGTCCATCCTGATTGATCTTTTCAGAGTATTTAAAATTAAGAGCATTGTTGTGAGCAGAAATGGCAATGTGTCTTTCAAGTTTGCCTTTCAGCTGGATGGCAAAGGCAATTGAAATTGCAGATCAGAACCCACAAAGAATCAACACTATTACTTCAAATTGTTTTGTGTATGCTTGCAATGTTATAGCTTTTTTTAACTGACTTGACAATCTCATCCACCCTCTGCCTCAGGCTGTCTCCATCACTACCGCAGTCTGTCTTCTTCTTCTGTTTAACACACACACACACACACACGTTTTCTATCCTTAAGTGAATTGTAGTGCTCATAAAGAGGTCTACATTGATAGCTCTATGGGTTAGAGGATAATTTAGACTACATGCACATTCAGTCCTTGCCCAGCAGTGATTAAAGATACCAATTAAAGCCAGTTGCAATTATGAGTTTATTAAAGGGAAAACATATGTTCTCTAGGTTCTGGACTGAGACCACCCGCTCAGTCCATACAAGCCATCTGATAGCCTTCAGAGAGTAAGAACTTTAGCTCACTACTGACCTGGTTTCCTGAACATGGAAAACTGTGTATCCTATCAATATAATCTAAGAGTGCTTCTCAAACTTTTGTGCTGGTGAGCCTTTCTCATAGCAAGCCTCTGAGTGCAAACTCCCAACCGTTATAAATTAAAAACACTTTGTTATATTTTTAACACCATTATAAATACTGGAGGCAAAGCAGATTTGGGGTAGAGGCTGACAGCTCCAGACCCCCAGTGTAATAACCTCACAACCCCCTAAGGGGTCCTGACCCCCAGTTTGAGAACCCCAGATCTAAGACATTCAGTCTGCCAATAAAATTTAGGGTTTTTTCCCCACATCCACAGATTTTTAATGTGTGTATTTGTGCAAGTCAGAAATCTTCTTGTGAAAGGTGTAAATATATGCATCATAGGGCGTGTGGATGTTGTTTCTTAATGCTCCTCAACCTGTTCTGAATATTTTCTTTTCCTTTGCTTTGTATTTCATTGCAGAACTAGAAAATGCAGAAAGAGGCAATACAAAGGATGAAATAGCCATTGCCAGTCTATGGTTTCCTTGTTTCTGTTTACTCTCCTGGCTGGCTGTATCCATCTATTCTCTCTTATTTTATACTTAGGTTGCACTCTCATTGGGGCAGAGATTGTCTTGTTGTTGTGTGTTTGTACTGCACCCAGCACAATGGTGTTGGTTCATGGCTAAATGTTATGATAATTCACATAAATAATACTAGCGGGCACAGTAATATCGATGGTCTAAATCAGTGGATAGAGCCAACAACAAGAGAGGAGGTTCTGGCTTGAGATATATAGAGATATATAGATATAAATATAGATACCAATAGACAGATATGTAATAAATTAATGACGAAAAGATTTTGATTTTGTAAAACCTCAATAGTCAGGTTTTTGGTTTGAAAAATCAAAACCAGAAGTGGTTCATATCTGGGTACTTTTTTTCTCTGAACTTTCCAGTGTTTAGAGTTTGTAAAATTGGTCTTTTTTCTCCAAAAAAAATTACTCCCCAAATTACTCCCAGGAATGTCTGTATCATAAAATTAATAAACTCCCATACTGCAACAAAGAGCAGAGCCCTTGCTCTGGGGATGGAGAGCAGGAGGCAAGAAACAACCAACCAGCCACATGTCAAAATGGCTGGCCAAAAAGCCCTGTACAGTGGCAATCTTATTCTCCATGTGTCAAGGTTCCTTCCCCACTCTGAACTTTAGGATACAGATGTGGGGACCTGCATGGACACTTCTAAGCTTAATTACTAGCTTAGATCTGGTATCGCTGCCATCATCCAGAATTTTCAGTGTCTAGATCACTCCCTGTCCCCCTAAAACCTTCCCCTCCCTGGGTAGCCTTGAGAGACTTCACCAATTCCCTGATGAACACAGATCCAAACCCCTTGGATCTTAAAATAAGGAGAAATTAACTATCTCCCCTCCTTTCCCCTCACCAATCCCTGGTGAGTCCAGATCCAATCCCCTTGGATCTAAAAACAAGGAAAAATCAATCAGGTATTAAGAAAAAAGGCTTTTAATTAAAGAAAAGAAAGGTAAAAGAAAACCCTCTGGGAGAGATTAGCATACCAGCTACTCTCACAGACAACAGATTTCAAACACAGAGGATGTTCCCTTGGGCACAAATTTAGTCACACACAAAAAAAATACCCAAATACCCAATTTGATTCTACCTCTAATTGCATAAGACAGGTTACAAAGAAATAAACATAAACCTATTTATTCGTTTCTAAAACTTACTACTCTGATTAGAGGCTGGTTCCTTGATCTTTTTCACTCCAGCTGAAACTGAAACTCTAAACAAAGGAAAAACTTCCCACCTTCCTTTTGAAACATCTTGTTCCCCCATTGGTCCCTCTGGTCAGGTGTTAGCTAGGATAGGTGAACTTAACTCTTTACAGGTAAAAGAGGCATTAACCCTTAACTATCTGTTTATGACACCATGTCTGCAGGGGAAAGGAGGCGTTTCCCCATACCATTGTTTTCATCCTGCCATCCACATTCCAGGGTAAGATTCTGGGGTTCAAAGTCCTCTGGGGTGGCAGAGCAACATCCATGTTGAGAAACAAACATCAGGTTGCAACACCATGACAAAAATTTCATTTCCACCAGACTTAAACCTGTGACATTCAGTTTTGGTTTGATGAGCTCAAATGGTCTCTTATGAGCGGACTTATATATTTTTCCAAACCATTCACTGCTCTATTATATTTGTAAATTGTGTTTTTATTCCCATATAGATACTTTGGGCAGCACAGTACAGAAACATCAACCTCTAGAGACAGAATATTGAAGCCATAGAAACTGTTGTAGCAAAGTTAAAGGGACTTGTTCTTCTAAGTCTCTATTGAAAATGGGACTTTGTACCTTTACAAATATGGCCCTTTTAGGCATCTAACAATGCAGATGGAATTTCCAAAAGCACCTACTAGGCACTTAGGAAATCTGCCTTGAAATGAATAGGAGTTAGGCACCTAGGTGCTTTGACAAAAACTACTAGGTGCCTACTTGCATATTTAGGTGCCTAAATACCTTTAAAAATCTGCCTCTTAGATTCCTAAATCTTGTAGATGTTTTGGAAAATGTTACCCTCCTATGTGCAAGGCTTAGCTCCTGCCTCAGCAAGCTTATAACTGCAGCTTTGGGCTGCCCACCACTAGTGAAAGTGGTGGAAAGCACCGGACCAGAATCAAACCACTGAATCTTTATTATTGGTAAACATGATGATGCAGAACCCAGCTTGCCTCTCTGAGAACAGGCTGAGTTTGTGGGGAGGTGAAAAGGGGTCTCACTCAGTGCAGGTGCACCTCCTTGTGGTTGGGCCTGGTAATTAGCTTTCACCCTGTCCAGACCCCCTCTTCCTTCAGTTGCTCTTGTTAGGGTCCCTCTTTCTCTCCAGGACTCAGGGGTTCTCTGCCTCATGACTTGGCAGCCTTATAACCCAATCACTTTATAGCACCTGCCTCCCTTTTAGGGTGACCAGAGTCCTAATTTTATAGGGACAGTCCTGATTTTTGGGTCTTTTTCCTATATAGGCACCTATTACCCCCCACCCTGTCCTGATTTTTCATGCTTGCTGTCTGGTCACCCTATCCCTATTATAACTCAGGCCTGGTCTACACTACTCGTTTAAACCGAATTTAGCAGCGTTAAACCGATTTAACCCTGCACCCATCCACGCAATGAGGCCCTTAATATCGATATAAAGGGCTCTTTAAACCAGTTTCTATTCTTCTCCCCGACGAGAGGAGTAGCGCTGAAATCAATATTGCCATGTCAGATTAGGGTTAGTGTGGCCGCAAATTGACGGTATTGGCCTCCGGGCGGTATCCCACAGTGTACCATTGTGACCGCTCTGGAAAGCAATCTGAACTCAGATGCACCGGCCAGATAGACAGGAAAAGCCCGGCGAACTTTTGAATTGCATTTCCTGTTTGCCCAGCATGGAGCTCTGATCAGCACGGGTGGCCATGCAGTCCAAAATCCAAAAAGAGCTCCAGCATGGACTGTATGGGAGATACTGGATCTGATCGCTGTATGGGGAGACAAATCTGTTCTATCTGAGCTCCGTTACAGAAGACGAAATGCCAAAGCATTTGAAAAAAATCTCCAGGCTATGATACAGAGTAAACAGCACAGTGCTGTGTGACAAGTGTAACGGAAAGCCAAAGAATCAAATGGACGCTCATGGAGGAAGGGAGGGGGGACTGAAGACTCCAGCTATCCCACAGTCCCCGCAGTCTCCGAAAAGTATTTGCATTCTTGGCTGAGTTCCCAATGCCTGTAGGGTCAAATACATTGTCCAGGGTGTCCAGGGTGGTTCAGGGTATATCTCGTCAATTTACCTCCCCCCTCCATGAAAGAAAAGGGAAAAAAATCGTTTCTTGACTTTTTTCAATGTCACCCTATGTCTACTGCATGCTGCTGGTAGACAGGGTGCTGCGGCACTGAACAGCAGCATCCTCTCCCCTCCCCTCCCCGGTGGCACACAGTACCGTACAAGAGGACTGATAGCTGTCCTCATCATCATCCCATGAGTGCTTCTGGCTGGCCTCAGGTGAGGTCGGCCGGGGGCGCCTGAGTGAAAATAGGAATGACTCCCGAATATTCCCGGCAGATGGTACAGAACGGCTGGTAACCGTCCTCATCATAGCAACTGGGGGCTGAACTCCATCAGCCCGCTCACCCCTTTCATGTCTAAAGAAAAGATTCTGTATTGCCTGGACTATCCTAGAAGCTGGAGGCTGCCTCCCCCTCATTTTATCTCACTAAAAAGTCAGTGTTTCTTATTCCTGCATTCTTTATTACTTCATCACACAAATGGAGGGACACTGCCATGGTAGCCCAGGAGGGGTGTGGGAGCAGGGAAGCAATGGGTGGGGTTGTTGCAGGGCACCCCCTAGAGTGGCATGCAGCTCATCATTTCTGCGGGATCTGACACGGAGCAGCTGTGCTCTCTGGTTCTCTGATGCACTGGCTCTGTAGTACACTTGCCCCATGTTCTAGGCAGGACTGACTCTATTTTTAGATAAAACATAGAGGAGGGAATGATCCGGGGAGTCATTCCCATTTTTGTCTTTGCACCCCCGGCCGACCTCAGCGAGGCCAGCCAGGAGCACCCATGACAGCAGCGGATGGTACAGAACGACTGATAACCATCATCTCATTGCCAATTTACAATGGCACAGCAGACGATACAGAATTACTGGTAACCGTCTCTGCTACCTTGCAAAGGCAAATGAATGCTGCTGTGTAGCACTGCAGTACAGCCTCTGTCAGCTGCATCCAGTACACATACAGTGACAATGACAAAAGGCAAAACAGACTCCATGGTTGTCATGCTATGGCGTCTGCCAGGGCAATCCAGGGAAAAAGGGTGCGAAATGATTGTCTGCCGTTGCTTTCACGGAAGAAGGAATGAGTGACAACATTTACCCAGAATCACCCGCGACACTGTTTTTGCTTCATCACGCATTGAGATCTCAACCCAGAATTCCAATGGGTGGGGGAGACTGCGGGAACTATGGGATAGCTACGAGATAGCTACTCACAGTGCAACGCTCCAGAAATCGATGCTAGCCTCGGTACATGAATGCACACAGCCGAATTATTATGTTTTGTGTGGCCGCATGCACTCGACTTTATACAATCTGTTTTACAAAACCAGTTTATGTAAAATCGGAATAATCATGTAGTGTAGACATACCCTCAGGCAGTCCTCTGTTCCAACTCCTGCTTCTGTGCTAATATGCCAGTGGCTGGTAGAGGAACCCAGGCCCACCCGTTACTCACGTTTCCATCCCAGGGACACTATGACTAGTAATGTAGGTGTCCTTAGTCACAAGCCTTGTTGCTGTGTCCCTAGGTTTCTTCCTACCCCACATCTCTATCTCCTTGCCGTCTCTGGTTTTGCCAGAACATCCTCCACTCTCTGTGGCTACTTCAGACCCCTCAGCTTGTCAAATTCCCTAGCCCAGGGAAATACCTCAGGGCTTACTCTCCCCCTAGATCTCTCTCTTGTCCCTGGCCAACTCCCTTTCCTTCTCAGGATTAACTGCAGACGTCCTCCATGCAGGCCTTTCTGCTTTCACTTCCTAGCTTTATAATCCTAACCCAGCCCAGTTTCTTCTGCCATTAGGTCTTACCAAGCCCACCTTCCCCACCAGGTGCAGTGTCTACGGTTAATTGGCCCTTCCTGGCCCATATTAACCCACACAGGGATTGTGTGGTGTGGACAGCCCATTGCAGGTGGGTGATTAGGAAAATAGCCATTTTACTTCTTAACTGAGGATTGATTCACTGGAAACTTGTGAGACAATGAACCTGGAATTGATGAATCCCAGCCATTTTTCAGAGTGTAGCCAGCCCACAAAATTCTCAAAAAGAAAAATTAACACAATTAATAAAATCCATCAACGACACACAGCTTTGTTCATATATCTCTCTAATTTTGTACCAACGCTTATAATTTCCTTATTTACCTGCTCGATTTCAATGCAATACAATAGATTAGGAGTCATTAAAATCATTCAGCTCTTGCAAAAACCTTTACATCGTTGTTGGTGTACAGGCTTCAATGCCGTTGTGATTTATTGTTTTGCCTTGGATGAAAAGTGGCCAGTGTTCTACTTCGTTGGGTGCTGGATGAAAATTAATTGACCATTAGCCTACTGCTGAGTACAGTAAGACATGTTAAAAGGTTATCGGCTCCAATCTTAGAGGGCTGGGTAATTATTTAAATTTCTTAATTCTATTTGGTGCAACATATCCTTTACACTTTAGTGTGTGTAATTATTGCACATCTGGGTCAGATCCTCAGGTGATGTAAATCCAAATAGCTCCCTGGACTTCAGAGGAGCTACCCCAGTTTATACTAGTTAAAAGATCTAGTTAATGTTATACAGTAGCACATACAAAACACTATATGAGAAAAAAGTAATAATGTAACACTGCATCCAGTGTAACAATCCATCCCCCAAGCTCTTGCTTCCCTCACAATGCATTAAACTGCATTGCCCTACTGGGATCTCTCAGGGGAAAGGTGCCTCAAAGGTACACAAAGTCTCCAAGAGCACCTGTGAACGCAACAACTGAGTTCCCCCTTTAGACTGCACAGCACACACGCCCCTCCATAATAGACCCAGTCCACTGGTCTGTTTGGAGGAGGATGGCTTCCTGGCTTCATTCACTCCCCCGCTGCTAGGGGTCTGATCCTGAAATCTTTGAAGTCAATGGCAAATCTCCCTTTGACCAGTGTGGTGCAAAATCAGATCTTTAGTAACTGAGGTAAATACATGGACTATGATTAGTCCTTGTGTGCAGGGGATGCAATGGAGAAGGCCCCCAGTGCTCCTATGAAGGGGCTATGAAGGTACAATTTGGCCCTTAATCTTCCTGTAGTGTTCACAAAAACATATTGCATTTACTCAATCCTGGGCAGCTGTGTTAGTTTTTAGCTATAGCACACTTTTTCTTTTAATTTAAGCAAGAGAGTCACTTGAGTTGCCTCTCTCACCTAAATTAAGCTTCAGTAGCACCAGCTTCTCAGGAAAAACCTGACACATTTCAAGTTCTGTGGCTGCTGTGAGAGAAAAAAAGAGTGCAATGTATGTGCTGTGAGGCACTGAGGTTTCTGTATTGCACTGAGGGCTGGAGCCTCACCCTGTGGCCCTTCCCTCGAGGCCCACATAAAATACCTTTTCACAAAACCTCTTTGCTTCAAGTAACAAAGACCTCAAGAAACCTTAGGGATCTATTCCAAATAGCCAAATATACTGATCTTAACAAAGATAAAGCTTAATTTTAAAATATGGTAAGTGCTCCATATTGCATTCACAAGTATAATTCAGTCTTTTTCAAATAAAACTACAGGTACCCATTAAAAATTAAGCTTTAGAAATTTGATAATTCTACATCAGCTCCACTTCCACAGTGTTTGGAAACAGCTTCTTTATTGCCCCTTTGAGAAATCAAGTGCACATCACTATCCTAATCCTAGAAAAGGTACTGTCTATTATTATTCTCCAATAGCAAGTTTGCAGGAAAAATACAAAGGCTGGGGGAAAAAATGAAGTGACTTTAGCCCAGACCAGAAGCAAATTTTTTTCTGAGGCTTGAGTGGCTTTAGATAGCTCTGACAAAATATTACCTCTTTAAATTGTATAAAAAATAATGTGTTTTTTTCACAATTTTTTCATTAATCTCAGACTAGAGAAGATATAAAAATCACTATTACATAATAAATAAATGTGACCCTGAAACTTCTTGGTGCCAACTGACAGAGGGCATTGGGGGTCTGTGGAGTTTTACAGGGATTCCCTGGGTCAGGTATATATAGAAGCGTTCACCAAAAGACAGCATGTGATGTCTCTACCAAGAGCCTACAGCCCAATGGCCATCTTAATCTGTGTGAAATGGCATGAAAGGATAGTATTTAGGAAGTTATGTATCTATACTGAAAATAATGTTCTAAGGTAAGGCAAGTCACCAGGAAGTGATATGCCTTGGACAGGTTCCTTCCAGGCAGGTCTGGTCATGTGTGTGTATTGGGCATGCCTATTTGTACATCAACTCAGTAACCATCGTAAAATTTCAAAATCTAGAAGAGAAAATGCACAGGACAAAAACAATCAGCAGGGGGCATCCTGTTTATAAATAAGATCAAAGGATTACCTCAGTATATCAGGTAACATGCAGCATCCTTCACCTAGGACACAAGGTAGCTGTATGTCTTGTCGAATAAAAAGGGATGGCAGCTTGGCTGGCTGCCAGTGGAAAGCACTGGGGAGCAATACTTTATTAGCTATGATAGTATCTTGTTAATTAAGTTTAGGCTCCAGAATGCATGTTATGATTGTATTTTCTATGTAACCCTTTGTCTCCAATATTCATTTTGCTATCACTTGATTCTCTATCACCTATATAAACTTTTACTTGTTTTCACTACAAACTTATTTCAGTGCTGTGTGTTAAGTGAAGAAGAGATGTGAAGTATAATTGGGAAGCTGGGGAACAGTGAATCTGAGTACTGTGAGTGTCCAGTAGAACAGGGGCTGGACACTCAAGAGAGATGCCAGGGGTTGGAATGTGCCTATTGCTAACCTGCAGAGAGAGAGAGAGACCAGTGGAGTTAGGAAGCTGACTCTTGTAGGCACAGACAAGGCTTCCTTATGCTAAAGTCAGGTGGTAGCAAGGTACCCCTGGGTACTCCCAGGAAGCATCACTGTAGATTAACCTAATTTAACTGATGTCACAGAAGTGACAACTTTATTAGGTATCTTATAAACCTTTGATATCTTCAGGGAATGATCAGAATTATCTAATTAACTTCAGAAAAAATAACTAGAATAAAAAACTTTCTTCCCTCACTATAAATTGGGTAACACTAGTATTTAATGTTGGGCCATTTTAAAAATCATGTTAAAACCACAATTTTCCTGGACTAGGCAAAATTATCCCTGACAAACACTGATGAAATGAATTGTTTTGTGTTAAACCAGAAAGCCTCATATTTTTTTTTTTATTACAGACTTCATCTTAACAGGGAGATTGGATCTGATTCTTTTCTCAGATACACCATGTAAGTCAAGAGGGACTCCTCTGAAGTCAATGGAGCCATACCAATGTAAAGAGGAGGATCAGACTTACTGACTCACAGACCAGCTTCTCTTCCACTCCTGATTGCATGGACTACTTGCCCCCAGTAGTGATCCAATATCTTCCATGTGACATCTATGGCAACAGTTAGGTGGGAAAGTAAAATTAGGAAAGTATTTAATGTATTTTTATTTTGTTTGTTTCCCAGAAGAAAGGATTTGATAAGAAAAAGCTGATAGACGTCAGGACATGCCAGCACATGAAGAATATCAAAGCTTAAAGGATTTTTTTTCTCTTGCATGCAAATGAAAGTTGCTTCTGCACCCCTGGCCTTCGTCCAGCTGTCATTGAAATTAATGGACCGATTTTCATTGACTGTCAATGGGAGCTGGTTGTGGCTACTTGTACTCTAGTGTTATCCTATGCCCATGTGATAAGGGCAAATAATTACCTATTAATATTGTTCATATCATAATATTTCCCTTCCACTTTCAGAAAAATGTGAAGTAACTTTTTCCTGTTGCCGTTAGAAAGCATTCATTTTATATTTATTCATTTCTAGATTTTCCTTGTGAAGAACAAAATGACACTGAAAGGCATGGGTCTAGTTTGACAATGAGAGATATTTTCACACTTCAATCTCAACTTTTTTAACAGTTTGTGTGGCTTTTACAGTGTTCATATACTTCTACCTCTTACTATGGATTTTATACATTAAGCCTTAAAATTTTTAATGATGTATGACAATAATGGGAAATATTTTGCATCTTTACTTCCAGTGAATGGTACCTTCTTCCCCAAACATTTCATTGAGTCTAATAGGTACTATTCACCATGAGTAAGTGTGGGTCATAGTTGTAGCATGGCCTTTATTGGGATCCTTTTCCTGAGAATAATTTGTCCCTTATTTTCTTATATGTTCATCTCAATACAAATTTTGTGCCTGTGTTTTAAAAAATCTGTTTTATTGAGTTAGAAAAAGAAGTGGCTACTTTATGCTTCTATTGGTATTCAAAACCCTTAACACAGAACAAGTAGAGCCTAATAAAGTAGCCATCACAGTTAATTTGGTGTCACTGCTAGGGTGACACTGCTAGGGTGACCAGAGGTCCCGATTTTATAGGGACAGTCCCAATATTTGGGGCTTTTTTTAATATGGGCTCCTATTACTTCCCACCCCATCCCAATTTTTCACACTTGCTATCTGGTCACCCTAGTCACTGCCATGAATGTTCCCTTAAAATTAGTATCAATTCTTACGGTAAATAGTTTAATTGAAAGGAATCAATGAAAGGAACTCATTTTACTCACATACTTTACTCACGCACATTAGAGGCAACGCTTTACATGGCATAAAATTATTTTCAAACTTGACTGACCTCGCTTGTTTTATGACTAGTTCAGACATGTAATTCAGAATGTTGACTTGTGTTACATTAATTTAGAAATCACTGCTTTCTTTCACAGCAGTTGTCTAGCACTTATACAAGCATGATTTACATTCTTTGGTTATATATGATTTTTAAACATGTCATTACTATTCACTAGGTGGTATACTGTAATTTAAAAAAACAATAATTAATTCAGTTATCAGATTAACATCATTACTTTACAAGATCGTCATGCACTGAAAAATAAAGATTCATTCCAACATATATTAAGATATATCTGTGATAATATCACTAGCAATACTTATGCATAATAAAGTTTTCTGGAAAGATAATGGGCCAAATTTTGCTTTCAGCTACACTAATGTAAATCCGTAACAACTCCGCTGACAGGTCCACAATGGAGTTACTTCAGACTTTCATTAGCATAACTAAAAGTAGAATTCAGTTCAGTATAAAGAATTTAGGAACAAAAAGTATCTATAACACATACATGACACCAGCAGTACACCTGGCTTCAGACTTTGGGACTAAATGCTCTACAAGTGTAAATAGGCACAGCTCCAACATGAAAATGCTGAGCATTTCTTCCAGATCCTCAGCTGGTGTAAATAACCATAGTCCAACTGAAATCAATAAAAAGGATTTCACATATACTCCATTTAATTCTGGAAAAAACGCTAATTTTGGACTTCTTCTTGTGCTCCTTATTCAGGGGAAATTACTATTGAAAACAAAATGAAATAAATGGAAGCTTTGCTTGCGAAATCAGTGCAGGATTGAGTCAATTTCTGAAGAAAATGTACACACTTAGTCTTATGTGTGTTCTTCTTTTGACACTTAAAATTCTACATAAGAGCTGAAAAAGATTAAGTCATTACACTTAGAACACTTTCCACATTAATACGAGAGCCTACTAGAATTCTCTGAGTGTTACAGCAAAACAGTGGATGAAGGAGAACCAGCTCATATAATATTTTTAAACTTTTACAAAGTTTTTAATAAAGATCATCATGAGAAACTAGTAAGGAAAATAAATTGTGGGTTAGAAACTGAGTAAGACAGAGAGAGCAAAAGCCTTGTTCGTACTAGAGCAGTGGTTCTCAACCAGGGGCCTGGTTTCAGGGGTTCAGCTAAGCAGGGCCACCATTAGAGTCACTGGGGCCCAGGACAGAAAGCCAAAGCCCCACTGCATGAGACTGAAGTCCAGGACCTGAGCCCTGCCACCTGCGGCTGAAGCCAAAGCCTGAGCAACTTAGCTTCGTGGTGCCCCCTGTGGCATGGGGCCACAGGCAATTGCCCTGCTTGCTATCTCCTAACACCAGCCCTGGCTTTTATATGCAGAAAACCAGTTGTTGTGGCACAGGTGGCCCATGGAGTTTTCATAGCATGTCAGGGGGCCTCAGAAAGAAAAGGGTAGAGTACCCCTGTACTAGAGATTAGCTAATATCAATAACTTGTGGCCAGCAGTTAGGGTAGCTATGCTGGTGTAAGCCCCTGTTGTTAGCTTGGAAAGCAGCAATTTGCATCAGAGATGCTTACCTATGGTTGAAAAGATGACAAGCTCCACTGATGTAAATCACTGCTTTCCTTCTCGGTCTTACACCTACACCTGTTGCTGGCCACCAATTACTAAAATCAGGCTTCATCCCAGTATGGCCATTGTGCAGAAATAAATGGCTAATTTTCAACATCACAAAAGGTTAACTGTGAACAATCCAGGGATCAGTTCTAGGACCAGTAGATGACACAGAATTATGTAGGTTAGTCTAAATTAACTTCACAATTCAGGGCAAAGAGTAAGGGGCCATGATAAACAATGTGCAGCAGAGGCCAAACACAGCAAACAAAAAGTCACCATAAAAAACATTAATATCCTTATGACATTATATAAATTAATGGCACGGCCTCACCTGGAATATTGTTTTCAGTTCTAGTCACCTTATATCAAAGAAATAAAAAGAGTACAGCGATGGTCAACCAAGATTGTTAGTGGCCCATAAAAACTACCTCATGAGGTGAGATTTAAAAGATAGGACTGTTTAGTTTACAAAGGAGACATAGAATAGGGTACCTGATAAGACATAGAAAATAATAATGGCATAGAGAAGGTGTATGGAGCAGGGCATGGGCAGTCAGACTTAATGGTTAGAGTCAGATCCAGAGGTGGCGGGAGTGAAGCTAAGGACCAGATCTAGAGACAGAATCAGGAGCAGGACATAGGAGCAGGGACCTGGAGTGAGGCAGGAACCAGGAACAGACAGAAGCAGAGCTTGGGAGACTAGCACCTACACATGAACTATAGTAACAGCCAGCCAGAGACTCACCTAGTTGCTCAGACAACTTCTTGTGCCTCTTTCTGGTTTAAGAAGTGCATCCCAGACAATTGGTGGGGCTGGATATCTCAACCTATCAGGAGTTTTGTGGGCAGGGCCCTTTGGGAACTAGAGCTTTGCTGAACCACTGGAGAAGGGGGTGGGGGGAGGGAGGCACAGTCTAAGCACTGCCTGGGAACCCATGATCCCCACAGAAGGTAGATGGAATGCTCTTATTTACTCTCTTGCACCATAAGAGCAGGATATCCACTTAAACAGTTAGGCGATTAGTTTAAAATTAATAGAATTATTTTTCAACAATGCACAATTAACCTGTGGAACTCAATGGCTCTAGATAGGACTAAATCTAGACATTAGCAGGATTCAAAAATGGTTTAGGCATTTAATAAGAAAAACATTCAGTTAGATTAGATTTTTTTTTAAATAAAGGATAGAAACCCTGGGCCTGCCTCATGGCATAAATCAACCAGTAAGGACCAGATTTTTAAACATGTAGTAAGGTATCTAGTGGGATTTTCAAAAGCACCTAGGCATCTAACTTCCATTGAGACCAAAGTGCCCAAGTCTAAGTTATGACAGCCTCCTCATAGCTACCCTATGGACAGAACTTTGCTGGGAATCTCCACAGTGTAGTGTTGTGCAGCTTTCTCCTGACCCTCCTTCTTTCCTCCGGTCACACCCACTACACCAAGGCTTGTCAGGAGATCTTCAGAAGACAGACTTGTGGCTCAGTGCCTGAGCTTGGGGAATCCTCCCACAGAGGGATACACAGATTCTTGGGGCCCTTTCTGCCACTGTAGCCTCTACCCTGTGTGGAGGGGCCAGAGTGGGAGATAAGGATTTCATCCTGAGTGTCTAAGTTATGTGATAGTGTTTATTCTTATTAATGAATATTGTGGCTCTATGAGATACACTCAAATGTAGTAGGAGAGGAGCCTGAAACATAAGCCCTTGTATCAGAGGCCTAGTATGAGGCAGAACCTGCTCACAGAAACAGGGCTAATATTGCAAAAATACACATTTGTAAGAAGTACTAAGCACAGAGTACTTACACAAACACATTCTGATATTAAATGGTACCAAAACATTCCGATATTAAGGATGGTACAAAAACATTTCCCAAGAATAACATGAACACACTAACCCCTCCTAAAAGGGAAGGTCAGAATGACAGTATGTAATAAAAATGTTTTAATTAAACCAGAATGTACAAGATGATGGGTAATAACTAGCCACATCAGAGGCAGTAACTAATTATGTCAGAGGCAGTATGAACTTGTGTGTATCAGGGTATAAAGTTGTATCTCAGAGCGAGTATCTTTGTCCAGCTGAGGGGGAAATGGAAAGTCCTGCCATTCACTGAGCTGTGTCCATTGTCACTGGCATACATGTCTTAGTATCCTCCTAGAGTCTTCCATGTGCTATTACCATGCTTTGTCAACAATAAACCTGGCTTGGTGCCTTTGTACCTTAATGAATCTTGTGGTCATTGAGCAGTTTGCTCAAGGTCTGCTGTGCCGGCTGTCTGCCCAGAGCTGGGGCAGCACAAACACAGCTCAACATCTAACCACAGTAATCATCTTGCAAAATTCCCACGGGCCTGATTGGCAGCCAAACTAACCCATAATTATATTTGAAAAGTTGGTTTAGTCAGACAGTTTAGGTTAAAAAAAAACACCTTTGCCCATGCATAAGAAAGTTAGCAAATAGTCATCTAAGGTTCAGGATTAAAGAAAATCATGTTCAGCACTGATAGAATAACAAATGAAATATGTTTTGGGTCAAAACCAAGCAAATTAGGGGTTTAATCCCCAAAGAGATAGAGATTCATGTGTGCTGTGTTTATTTAAACGTTCAGAAAAAACTCACTTGTTTGAAATCAGCAGTGTTCCTATTCTTAGTTTAGAACACCTGTTATGCATTTTAACTCAGTCAGGTCAAGAATACCCAGAGCAGAAGTGATATTTATATGGGAGCATGGAGACTACAAAATACATATTTAGAGTATTGCCAGGATAAAGTGTCACAAAGGATTGGAACTGCACTGCTGCTTTTTCAGCACCAAGATTCTGAACAGAGATGTCTGAGACATCATTGGCTATATCCAAGCAGGTTGTTTTCTGAAAAGATCCACACGTAGGGCAACAGACAAGAAACCTAAGAAACAGTTATTGAATTTATCCAACCACCAATTCAAGGCAACCCCTTATGGCCAGCTGCAATACACAAACTATAGGGAATGAGTGACTGATGTAATCTGCAGATCTTATTCACATAGATGATTTAACAGATTAAACCCTAGAGTCATGTTTGACATATTTAGTTTGGCTACACACATTTATAAGTCTACACAGGGATACTTAATAGCATTAAGACAAAAACAGCTTTCTTTGTTTTTTCAAAAAAAATTTTATTAACAAGTTTCCAATAAAAATCAATTATAAAACTGAAAAAAAAATCATAATTTGTACATGGATCTTGTAAAACAATACACAAAAGAACGCACAATAGCATGTCTGTCAGCACCCTAACCTGAGTATTACAGTAGTGACACAAAACAGGGACAACGGGAGAGGTTACTAAAGCTCCCATTTTTCTATGCTCTAATAGTCTCCCTTGTAAATATGAAGGACCAGATCATCTGGAATAACCTGGTTTAGCTGCACTGAAGTCAACAGAAATATTCCAGTTTAGGATCGGACCCTGAGTTTTGTGGTAATATCAGGTATTGGGATGGGAAGTGGAATGCAGTTACTATATCTTCATTTCAAATACTTATGTAATTTCTTAACTGCCTTCTGTTAAAACAAGAAGGTGTCTAAGAGACCCCATGCCCAATTTCCTTTTGCAGGGTGAGCCAGGTTTGAGCTTACGGAAAATAATGTATTACCAAAGCTAGAAAAGATTTGGAAAAAAAAAAAAATCTCAAGGCTTTCTTTCACCAAAGTTGATTTTTTTTTTAAAATTGAACCAGGCTCTAATCTCCTTTGCCACATTAATATAATTACCACTATTCTGATTCTTCTACTTAAACATGACTCCCTTTAAGGGATAGACTGTTTATATGATGACAAAAGGATATGCAAGAGAAGTATTATAGATATTTGTATACAGTCTTTAGTAAACAAATAATGCTAAAAGAATTAAGGGTAGGGCTCTAGCTTGGTGTACACCTTAGTTAAACCAACAGATGAAGGGTACTTCAAGCTTCACAGGATTGTGACAGTTACATCATTTTCCAAAAACAGTAGCAATATTTCTCAGTAAAAACATGGAAATTCAAATAGTTGGTTTTTAAGCAAAAATAGCATTGCAGAAACCAAACAAATCAATTCACATTACTAATAATAGCTGCTTCTAATGTGAAAAACAGGTCAAGGAGACTAGTTCTCAGACAGAACTAGTTTAAGGAATAAAATTGTATACACACACAAAAAATAAAAGTATATTGTAGGAGGCTCTCTAAGTTAAAGTAGTGCATTTAACATTGATGGGCTCTTCAGATTTAAAACACTAGGTTAGATTGATTAGATTTTTTCCTGTAGTTTTCTCAAAGTCTTGGGAAGTTTATTTCTTGACTTGTTGAAACTTGGTTTCTTACTCCCAGCTAAGAAAATAAAAGAAGTGGAGTTAGGAAAAATAGTTTGACAGAGTGTCATCATTCTTCACTTGTTTTTTCCCATCATGTTTATTAGAACACTCACGCTGATCGCAACAGCTGTAACAGAGGTTGCAGATTTTCCAATATATCTCCCTGTTTATGCATGTTCTGACCTTTCCAAAAAACTCTCACCTCTGAGGCTGAAATTTTCCTTGACTGTTCTTAAGAATCAGAATGGGAAAAAACAAAACAAAAAAAACCCTAACAAAATCTCTCCAGCCATTTTTAAGTTATGGCAGAAAAAAAAATGTTACAATATTTTTCTAACCACATTTCTTTTGAAAAGCAATAAAGCAAACAGAGCCAAAGTTTAAAAGTTAACTGCTGCTTTTGCCAAGTTACAAAAAATGGTTTTGATTTCATACAAAGTTCAAACATTTGAAAACTGCATATTGACCACATATAGTCATGTTATTTGTTAATTCAGAGCACAATAAAGGCCAGACCGAAATACCATTAGGGGGTTTTCCATTGACTTCAGTGGGCTTTGGATCATGACTTTTCAGTGCATATGTAAGCAGGACTTGGGAAATGTGCACTTTTCAAAAGTGATTGAGAGATTTTGCCTAGTGATTCTTTTTAATTTGCATCCAAATGCCAAAAGGTCAGTCCTCGGCTCCTTTCCCAAATCCTCAGTTTTTAGGAGGGTTTTTAATCGTTGAAATTAATCAGATGCTTTTAAAAACAAACACGCACCACAAACCACACACACTGCTTGAAGTGCCCCAAGGTCATTGATCTGTTTGAAGAGCAGATATATATTTATTCAAAGGAAAGAAAAAACAGTCACCACAACTTTGGACACAACAAGGTGGCAGAAGAGTTGCCTGGGGGAGCAGAATGTGCTTAATCTGCCTAAAAGTTGCCCATAACAGCACTCTCCCAGTGCTGAATCCTCTGAATCCCCTTCAGCTCGCCAGTGTCTACTGAGTCTTAAAGTACAGTTTGCTGAAGAGGCTGGTTTTCTTCTCTTGAGCTCTGCCAACTAGTGCCTGTGTGTTACAGAACTTATGTTTCTTTATTCCTTACACACACATACACACACACACACTTTTTAAAAAAGAATCCTATAGAATTAATGCAACATTGCAGCGCCGATGAGCTCTCAAAGTGTAAAAGTTAAAGCTGAATGTTCAACCTTATCCCTGTCTTTTTGTGCATCTGCATCATGATGCTGTCTTACTTTGTGGTCATGCTATTATGCATAATAAAATACAGTTTAGATAAACACTTATCAGATAACCATATCATGTGATTAAAGACCATATCACGATGCACAAAGAGGCAGAGGCAGAGGCAATGTTGCATGGTCAGCCTTGAGGTCCATTCCTACACATACTACCATGAAAAATGTTTACCACAATAAGTAGTCCTACTGACTTCATCTTTACTTCACTATTCTTGGGGTGAAATCCTAGCCCCACTGCAGTCAGTGGCAAAACTACCATTGATTAGAAAGACGCCTGAATTTCACTCCATGATGCTTATAAGGTCAGACCATCACCTCCCACATTTCCTGCTGTTGAGTCCTTGATTGCACAACCTACATGTTGCATAAACAGTACTGTTGGTATTAAGTGTTCTAAACAGTTAAAAAAAAAAGCCATCTTAGAGTTTACTTTTGTTTTCTACAAATAAATAGTGACCCATGTAAACCCTAGATCCATCTTTAGATCTTCTCATTGATATCAATGGTAGAATATAGCCTGTCAATAGCTGAATTAATTGGGGAAAGAAGTTCCGGTTGGTGAACACTTTAGGGTCAGCACATAGTATAATGCTACTGTAGTATGGTGCTTTATTTTCAGCTCTGAAAAATTTACATGTAAAATTAATGAAGCAAAATGGGAAGTATTAAAACCAGGGATAACACATATGTACACAGTTTTCTAGTTAAAATGTCTAGGGTGGGGGGGGGGGGGAGGAGGAGAGTGTCCATTAGTGTTCTTACAAGTTTCAATCAGGGTGAATATTGGTCCTTTTGAGACCTTTGCAAGAAGCTGGGAATGTGTGACAGGAGATGGATCACTTGATTACCTGTTCTGTTCATTCCCTCTGGGGCGCCAGGCATTGGCCACTGTCAGTAGACAGGATACTGGGCTAGATGGACCTTTGGTCTGACCCAGTATGGCCGTTCTTATTTAATCATTTAGGGGTCTCCTCCTATTTACTATACTCAAGTTATTAGTCTCATTGACTTCTAGGGGACTATTCTCATTAGGAAAGCAGGATCTGACCCCCTGTGTCAGTTTTACCAGCTGCACACTGCTGATAATACTGACCCCAAACTGTTGGGGGTATAATGTTTGTAAAGTGTGCTGAGGATTAATTAGCATCTGTACAAAGCTCTTCATATGTATGTTTTAAACCATAAAAATCTTACCTTTCTTGCAGATACTACGACAATCTTTTTTGTTAACAAAGTTATTGGCATTTCCACCGCAACCTGTATAGCTGAACTCTTCACATGATTGACTCTTTGAGTTGTAGTAATAGCGGGTCACAGAAGATGAACACAATCCTTCATCTTTTGGGCTATAGCATAATGAGGGGCCAGCTTAAAAAAAGAAAGAAAGAGATTACTGCAATGGTCAGCAGATCTGACTTGTTGTATGTCAAACAAAATTTGGAGCAATACTGCACTAATGGAAATGATTGTGATTACCACTGACTCAGTAGGACAGGCTCCTTACGTCCCAATCAGTAAACCATATACTCATCTCAGATACAATGTAAAGAGCTCTCACAATCACACTGCATGTGAGATTCAGCAGTTCATTGCAGACAGTGCTGTGTAGCTCATAAACATGAATAATTTGGAGCCACATGCTGATTTCTTACACATTTACATAGGAATGACTTCAATAGGACTACCTCTGTGAGTAAGGAAGGCATAGTTTTGCCCTTAATCCATTCAATGATCTGATAAGTACACCTAAATAACTTGTATAAAAAAAAATTGTATTTAAAAGAACTGGGTTAGTTTTTTTCTTATCAGAATTGCATCTTTGTTACTGTTGATATTTGCCCATTCTTTAAATGTGCAAGAGAAACTAAACTTTTCACTCGTAATAAGTTGTCAATTTTGCCAGGAGCCAAAACTAATGAAGGTGTCATGATGCATGTTATGATGGCTGCTTAGTCATCTAATGATAGTTTTATGCATCTGGTATACATTTGAGGTTCTGCTACCAAGCTCAGCTAGTTACCTGCTTACAGTAACTATCTTTCTCTTTGAACATGAGGCAACAAAGAGTCACAACTCCCAATAAAAGTTCTTTGCCTTCTGAGATCAAATGAGTGCTGAAAACAAATAACCTGGCCGTGTCTCTCAGGTCTTTAATTTTAAGAAGGCAGGCTCTGTGTCCCTGAACTTCAGGCATCATCCACCTAAAGCCCAGCAACCACTGTGTTATACTGAACTGCGGCAACATGGGCACACACAAGCAAATTTTGCCCTCAATTATACCCCTACAATCCCTCAGAAGTCAAGGGGTTGTATGGGCGTAATTGTTGGGGAGGATTCAGGTTGAAATATAATATTTTTTAGATTGGTTGTTTTGTCCTTTGCATAACAGGCAGTGGAGGCTTGATGATCCCTGAAAGTGTGTAGTCAAAACTGACATGCACAGGACATACTCAGAAAACACATTATAGCAGTGAGCAAATATCAGACTTCAAACAGTAGAGGTAAAGCCTACTTTAAGATGTTTTCATAGGTAAAAAGAAAAGAATTGTATTGATAAACACCATCGTTTTTATTGATAGTACATTAAAAAAACAAGTTATTTTAGTAGAATGTTGGAGTAATCATTACTTTTCTCAGACAAACAGTAGTCCACACAAGAATCTTCATCTTGAAAGTTGTTATCATTTCCATAGCATCCACCATAGATAAATTTTTCACACTTCATTGAACTCATGTTGAAGAAATATCTTTTTAGGTAACCTCTACATGGTCCTGGATCAGCCTCCAGCCTGCATATTTTGGGCACTTCTATAATAAAGAGCATTTAAACATCAAAGCACAGTTAAGCTAAACTTTATTACATCTTTTCTGACATGTTTTCCACTGACAAAGATACATCTCAACTTATTTAACTTCTGCTGATATGCTTAAGAGGTAGATGATTGATTGTTAAAATACAACATTAGACTGAGCATCTTAAAAGCATTAGGGATAGACTATGATGAGCTCCAAAAAGAAGCCAGGCAAATACATCAATCCATCTTGGTCCTTTCGTCAGTGGAGTGATTTGATTGGTTTAGCCAACAAAGCACTAAGAAGCCTCCATTCAGTGGGAGTTTTATCCTAGCTAGGGTTGTAGGATCAACTCTAGTAGTACCAGTGCTGGTACAGGCAAAATGATAAATCCAGGAGAAAAAACAGCTGGCTAAATTCACTGATTAAGGAAACCTTCACCTGCTCCCAGAAGTTTCTTGGTGTGGATATTTGTGAAGGTATCACACCTGAGAGCTACTAGCTAAGGTATCATTTTGGCCCAAGTGAGATATACTTAGCCCTCGTCCAGACTAACCCGCGGCATCGGCGGGTTAAAATCGATTGCTCGGGGATCGATATATCGCATCTAGTCTGGACGCGGTGTATCGATCCCCGAGCGCGCTTACATCGATTCCGGAACTCCATCAATCCGAACGGAGTTCCGGAATCGACGCGGAGAGCCGCGGACATCGATGCCGCGCCGTCCAGACTGGTGAGTACCTCGATTTTAGAAATTCGACTTCAGCTACGTTATTCTCGTAGCTGAAGTTGCGTATCTAAAATCGATTTTAATTCCTAGTCTGGACGTGGCCATAGATATAGATAGATGTAGCTGGCATATCTACATCTATAACTTTTATTGTAGCTGGAAGGAAATGCTTTTTTAAAAATAGAATTTGGGGTCTATGCCTTCAATTGATGAAGCAGCAAATGTTGACAGAATACAACCTTCCCCAGAAGTTCAAGATGATTTTAGACTGGGTAATGAGTACCCAGAGGCCTGGTTGCAGCGCATAGTAAAAGTTTTAGTGGGGCAACCCTGCAAAAGACCCATAGAAATATTAGTGAAAAACAACAAGATGGAGCCTTCTGACCTTGCTGAGCGTACAGGCTCCTACTCCTACCTTTACAGAAAGCAGGCACACCAGAAGGACTAAGGAACTATCCTGATGTGCTAGGGGATAAAGTAAATGCTCAGTAGTCTGTTTCGCTTAATGCAAACCTGGGCAGCGAACTATTAACCAAGATGTCCCAGGATGCCCAAGCCAATTCTGGGGTGAGGACCTCTGTGTCTGAATAAAGGGCGAGAGAAAGGACTTACTCCGGATCATCCAGCAGCTCTTCTCACAGCTTTCCAAGCTTCGGAAGTTGTTGGCATTGCCCTCGCAGCCCCCGTAAGTGAACTCCTGGCAAGTCTGAGTGTACCTGTCGTAGTGCCACCTCGGGATGAGAGCTCGGCAGGGGCCTTCCTCTGGGGACAGCAGGCAGACCTCTTGGTTTGGGGCTGTAAAGAGAGACAAGCGCTTTCGGGGTCAGTCACCAGGCCGGGAGCCAACGGGCCAGGGCAGTTTCCACGTGGCAGCGAGAGGAGAGGGAATACGCTGGAAGCAGTTTACAAGGCAGGAGACAGCGGAGGGTGAGCTTAGCCCCCAGCATGTGGAGCTTGGCGGCGGGAGCCAGCCCACTGGAGAGACAGAGCCTGGAGCCAGCGCAAGAAGCGTCACCGGAGAAAACCGGGATGGAGGGAGCCACGGTCGCTTGCACCAGGACTAAAGGCAGCCAGGAAAGCCGCGCTGAGCCGAACCCCCCGCAACTTGCCGGGGCCCGAAGCTCCGCTGTTACCTGCTGGCGCCTGGGGAGCGCCCAGAACCTGCCCCAGCAGCAGCAGCAGCAGCGAGCCCAGGCGGGCAGACGAGTCCATTGCCTTTGCCTGCAGTGGAGCCAAGCCCGGCACAGAGACGCGGAACCAAGGCCGAGGCGCTCCTGCTGCAGGGCAGCCGATCTGGAGAGCGAGCCGGCGCTTGGCCTCTGCTGCTCCATCTCCCCGGCCCTTATATCCGTCGCGATCACCTCCTCCCGCGGGGCCGCAGAGCGCGGGTGTGGCGCGCAGCCTGATTCACGCCTCTTTCCAGCAGCCCATTCGCACCGCTTGCGAGCGCGTCATGCCGGCTCCGCAGCCAGGTTCCACTGGGTCACGGCCAGTTCCCCGTAGAGTAACTTCGGGGAAGGCCCGTTTGCTCACCCCGGGAGGGACCCTGCAGAACATCTAGGAAGGAAAGTGGGGGCGGGGAGGATCTAATAGAAAAGCAGTAAAAATTGCTCGAGTGAGGCAAGAGTAGCACATCGGGGAGTCATGAGAGTGAGAAATGCTTTAAACATCCTCAGCAATGATGTAAGGCGAGATTGCCCCATTGTCACCTGTGTGTATCAATCATAAATCAGGCTATGCAATAATCAAACCCACGGCTGGGGAGAAGGAAGGTTTCTGATTTGTCCTGTCCTGCGGATCAGAGTCATACGATACTGACGCCTCCTTTCTTACCTTTCCTTTTCAGCTACTGGATGCCTCTTCAAGTGTTAGTCATTGTTTCATTTGACAGGTTTCAGAGTGGTAGCCTGTTAGTCTGTAACAGCAAAAACAACAAGGAGTTCTTGACAGACATGGAAACTTTAGTGGATTTTCAAAAAAGCATTCAGCAAAGTTCCATGTCAAAGATTAATGTCTGAGACGTCATGGAATGAGTAATAAAATAGAGTGCTGGATAGAAAGTTAGTTGAAAAGCAGGAGTGGAAGGGTAATAAACTTCTCAAGCTTAGAAGCTGTGTAAAGAGGAGCCTGGGGTCAGTTTGAGGACCACTCTTGTTTTAAAATATGCACTACACAAAGGAGGTCACTGAAAATGCCCTACTTATGTTTGAAAAAAAAGAACCAGGAGTCCTTGTGGCACCTTAGAGACTAACAAATTTATTTGGGCATAAGCTTTCATGGGCTAGAACCCACTTCATCAGATGCATGGAGTGGAAACAGGGGCTGCTCTAGCTTTTTTGCTGCCCCAAGCATGGCAGGCAGGCTGTCTTCGGCGGCACGCCTGCGGAAGGTCCCCGGTCCCGCAGATTCGGCAGCTTGCCTGCAGGAGGTCTGCCAGTCCGGCGGCTTCGGCGTACCCGCCACCGAATTGCCGCCGAATCCGTGGGACCGGTGAATGTCCCGCAGGCAAGCCGCCAAAGGTAGCCTAACTGCTGCCCTCCCAGTGACCCCCCACGGCTTGCTGCCCCAGGCACGCAGTTGGAGCGGTGGTGCCTGTAGCCGCGGCTGAATGGAAAATACTGTAGCAGATATATATACATAGTACATGAAAAGATGGGAGTTACTTTACCAAGGGGAGGGGGCAGTCTAATGAGATAATTCAATTAGCAGTAGAATACCAAAAGAGGGAAAATCAGTTTTGTAGTGATAATGAGGGTGGCCCATTTCAAACAATTGACAAGAAGGTGTGAGTAACAGTAGGGGGAAATTAGTTTTTGTAATGACCATCCACTCCCTGTCTTTATTCAGGCCTAATTTGATGGTGTCCAGTTTTCAAATTAATTCCAGTTCTGCAGTTTCACATTGGAGTCTGGTTTTGAAGGTGTTTTTGTTGAACAATTGCCACTTTTAAATGTGTTATTGAGTAACCGGGAAGATTGAAGTGTTCTACTGGTTTTTGAATGTTGTAATTCCTGATGTCAGATTTGTGTCCATTTGTTCTTTTGCATAGAGACTGTCCAGTTTGGCCAATGTACTTGACAGAGGGAATTGCTGGCACATGATGGCATATATCACATTGGTAGATGTGCAGATGAATGAGCCCCTAATGGTATGGCTGATGTGGTTAGGTCCTATGATGGTGTCCTTTGAATAGATATGCAGAAAGAGTTGGCACCGGGGTTTGTTACAGGGATTGGTTCTTGGGTTTGTGTTTTTGTTGTGTAGTTGCTGGTGATTATTTGTTTCAGGTTGGGGGGCTGTCTGTAAGCGAGGACTGGCCTGTCTTCCAAGGTCTGTGAGAGTGAGGGATCGTCCTTCAGGATAGGTTGTAGATTCTTGATGATGCGCTGGAGAGGTTTTAGTTGGGGGCTGTAAGTGACAGCTAGTGGCGTTCTGTTACTTTGTTTTTTGGGCCTGTCTTGTAGTAGGTGATTTCTGGGTACCCTTCTGGCTCTGTCAATCTGTTTCTTCACTTCACCAGGTGGGTATTGCAGTTTTAAGAATGCTTGATAGAAATTCTGTAGGTGTTTGTCTCTGTCTGAGACATTGGAGCAAATGTGGTTGTATCTTAGAGCTTGGCTATAGACAATGGATTGTGTGATGTGGTCTGAATGAAAGAAGAAAAAGAATAAAATCTTAGGTAAAAATAACTCTATCCCCTGATCTTCCTCTGTTGTCCTCCGTCCCGCTCACTCCCTCTTATTGTCATCCTGACTATGCTGTATCTACCTGAGATAGCTAGATCCTTGGAGCAAGAAGGACTTGTCATTTTTATTTGTTTGCAAAATGTCATGTATACCTACAGCCTATATAAATAAAATATATACAAATAATTAAAAAGAGGTACCTTTGATGTATTCTAATAATCAACTTTTCTGCAGTGGACGATATGCAAACTAAAGCTAATACAGGAAATTTTCCAGAAAGAGGAAAAAAGCAAAGAAGAGAAGAAAACTCACACAATGTTGTTCATATTGGCCCACAAACCACCTTATCTGTAGAGCTCTCTTTCGCCCTGTACATCTTTCTTGTATTTCTCTCATCCATCTGCATTCTCTCTTTACAATGTATCCTTTAGATTTTATGTCTATCTATGCTACCACACATATTTATAATCAGATTGCTAAAGGATAAATGAATGGCTTAGTGACACAGACCAAACTATCTAAATACAATCTGAGCTGTTACCACAAAGACACAGCTGTCATGTTTAGTAATCCTGTTATTGAGACAGTTAATAACAGATGTCCTGGGTTTTAGTTAGGGTTATTAGTAGCATCAAATGCAAAGAAACTTGTCTCCCTGAAGTGCAAACATGCCTTTTCCATTTCTTGCAAAGTCAAAATGTCATTTTTCTAATATTAACAAAGTCTCAACTGACTTAAATCTGACTAGACTGATGTTCTTTAGAATGTATCATATTTGGTTAGAATTGAAAAAAATGCTAATACTTCAGACGAACAGCAGAATGAATGCACTCACTTCTACCATCACACATACACATAAACCATTGTTTAATTTAATCCTATCATTTTTGCAGTGCAAAATTTAGTCAACTGCGCTTTCAGTTCAACAAGACAATAGATTTCAAATGTAGACCTGTTCTTAATAAGAAAGAAAAGGCTAATAAAATCACCATTGCGCAGTTGCGGACATTGAAATCTTGTTTTTTCATGTTATTCCACAGAGTATTAGGAAGTGTTATTTACTCCTCATAACACAAGAACTAGGGGTCACCAAATGACATTAATAGGCAGCAGGTTTAAAACAAACAAAAGGAAGTATTTCTTCAAACAACACACAGCCAGTCTGTGGAACTCTTTGCCAGATGATGTTGTGAAGGCCAAGACTATAACAGGGTTCAAAAAAGAACTAGATAAATCCATGGAGGATGAGTCCATCAATGGCTATTAGCCAGGATGGACAGGGATGTTGTCCCTAGCCTCTGTTTGTCAGAAACGGAATGGATTACTTGATGATTACCTGTTCTGTTCATTCCATCTGGGGCACCTGGCATTGGCCACTGTCAAAAGACACGATACTGGGCTAGATGGACCTTTGGTCTGACCAGTATGGCTGTTCTTATGACCACAATAGAGCTGGTCATAAGCATAAAGTGAGTAAGATTTGCCTCCATCATTGGAGTAATTTTGGGCGATAGAGTGGAAAGAACTATAGCTTTCCTGAATAGGAGTCACATTTGACATACTCATAAAGAGAAGATGCTAAGAAATTGTTCACTAAGTCCTCTACCAATGTGATCCTAATACACACTTGCTTTTTACCTGTGACTCTGAACGGTAGATACTAGGGTAGGTAAGCAGAAACTTTGCAAGGTACAAAGAGTGGCAGTGGTGATACAAGGAAATGGAAGCACTGAGATACAGGCAGCAGGAGTGGTGCTGGGCAGTGGGCATTGCATAGTAGTGAAAACCAGGGCTGGAATCTGATTCTAAAAGTAACAGGTAGGTAGGTGGTGAAAATAAGGGAATGAACAGTGAGAAAGGGAATGTATTTTAGCAGCTACATTCTGGGGAGACTGTTGGTGGACAAGGTAAAAATCAGATAGGCCAGAGAGGGGAAGGTTGCAGCGGTTGAAGCAGGAGAACACTGAAGCCTTCAAAAAACATTTCAGCAGCAGGACTCAAGAGGAAAAGGTGGATCTTGGGGATTTTTTTATAAGAGCTGAAAGGAGTTGCATAGCTGGTAGGGGTTGAGAAGGCAAAAGGAAACAAACATGACATCACAGTACTGAGCTTTCCTTGTTCCATTTAGTCAGATGTGTAACTCTATGGATATAGCAATGCAGCCTTATTCAGTGGAATGAGACATGGCTGTCTGACTGTATTAATTATTATATTACAGTGGTAGCCAGCGGTCCCTCAGGATCTAGGATCCACTGTGTTAGACGCTGAACAAACACATTGAGACAGTTTATGCCCTAGAGAGTGTAGACTCTGAAGAGATGATGCAGCAAGTGAGGGTAAAAAATGGTGAAAGTTAGGAGCAAGGGAAGACAATTTCCCATCTGCAACTGTCCTCACACAGAAATGGGTTGGTAGAGTAGCATTTCCTAGTGGTCAGGGCTTAGGCTCATGCCCTGCAGGGAGCTGTTGGTAGGGGAGCTCCAGCCCTCCTACTCCACCAGACTGTGACCCAGGGCAATTTGAGTACTATCAGTGGTCTGACAGCCAGGGAGACTTAAGGGTGCCCTTCCTAGGCCACTCGCTATCACTTTCTACGATTGTTCCTGGGTAGGGTGACCAGACAGCAAGTGTGAAAAATCGGGATGGGCATGGGGGGTAATAGGACCATATATAAGAAAAAGACCCCAAAATCGGGGCTGTCCCTATAAAATCGGGACATCCGGTCACCTTATTCCTGGGTTATCATCTGCGTTTAGGCAGCATGAGGGTTGTCTACTCACTACACAGCACCTTCTGGCAGCTGCATATAGTATGTTAGTTCTCTTCCTGGGTGGCAACTGCCTCCTCCTGCAACATGGGCCACTCTCCTGGGGCAGACCAGATCCCCTGCTGGGGTAGTCCAAACAAAGTAATGGGGGATTAACAAAACCTGAGGGGGAAAGAGAAATGCTTCCTTCTCAGGCTATCTCTGTAATAGCTCCTCCTTCCCTCCAGGGAAAGACCCTTTGGCAATTGCCACAGGGAGAGATTCTTCCTTTCTTTCAGCTCTCTTCAGCTGACCCTGAAGATCATAGGTCTGCTGTCTTCTCTGGTCTGCCCCCTAAGGAGCTGTTCCCCTACTTTTTAACTCCTGCTCCAGTTGGATCATTTCCTGCAAGTGTGGGGGCAGGGGCCTGGCTGAGCCCAGAGACGTTCCTTAACCCCTTGTTGCCCAGTGTGGGGTTTGTGTACCTCATTACACCTTCCTATACTGAATCCAGCACCTGTGGCAACTAGATAGGGCCATGTTGTAGTCCGTGTTACTTATCTGTTTATCCACACATGCCACACTCATATCTCCAGACATGACCCTGATTGGCACAGGGCTGGGCTGGGTTGACTGAGCTACATTCAAAACTGGAATTCGGATTGGTGTAAGTATGGCAACCCCATGCTTTCAATCAGCAGCTTGTCCCATTGCTGCGCCCAACCTCTTCCACACCTGGCAAAGGAGCTGCCTGCATATTAGACAAGGAAGCTGTGGGATGCTTCTGACCGATGCTTGTTGTGGCTTGCTACAGTGATAAAGTGGTGTTTTTAATGAGACTAGGTGGGTGAGGTAATATCTTTAACTGGAGGAACTTCTGTTGGTGAGAGAGACAAGCTTTGCAATAGAGCTCTGCTCTAAAGCTTTTCTCTCTCACCAGCAGAAGCTGGTCCAATAACATACATTACTAAAAAATCCACCTCCTCGGTCTAATATCTTGGGACCAACAGGGCTACAATCACATTCCAAACAATATATTTTTAATAGGCAGGCATTGAATCAAGTCCTCTCATCTTTTGTTTGAGCAATTATGCTGCTTATGCAAAATGCTTTACTTGGAAGGGGGAGAACGGCCGTACAAGGGAGAAAACAGAGAAAGAGGGCAGGAGAGCAGGAGGGGAAGAGCTGGATTGCAAAACATTGCACTCCCTAACCGGAGTCACACCACGCAGCTCTCCCCGCAGAGTTTGCCACTCAACCTTTCCCATTCACATCCCCAGCAGAGAAAATAAAGTCAGAAGAATCAGGAGTTCCAAATGTTTACAGAGAATTTTAATTTAACGAAAGGAAGAACCTAGTTCAAGGGGAATTTCGTGGTCCTTTTCCGGACTCCGCTCTGTGAACCAGATCACTCTTGCTGCAACACTGTTATATGAGTCTATATGCCTGTCTTAACCGCCCCCGTTTTCCTCCACCAGCCTTGTCATTTGGTACCACCATGAATCTGGCACAGAAGAATAGGCGGGACATTTCCTTAGCAAATCTGCTTCCTCTCAAACGACGTGTGCTCTAAATATGTCTGGCTTCTTCCATGTAGAGAAAGTTTTCAGCGCACACATCCTCTTCCCCAGAGCAGTCAGCCCTGCTCACTTCCGCGCCTTGTTCTACGCTGGTGACACTGCGCCTAGGTGTCTAACTCTGTGTTAATACCAGATTAAATACACTGGGATTTAAAGGATTAATCAATTATACCCGACCCCCCTCACCTCCTCCTTTACTGGCCGGCCAAGTTTACATAAAAGAGTTGATACCTATTTATACGGAAAAGGAGAGAACTGAAGGTTTGAATGGAGAGAAGGGGAGGAAAATGTAAATCGTTGTGCGTTATTTTACCCATGTGTGCAGTGCCTAGTGTAAACGTCCTCTCGGTCAGGGTGGGGGTCAAACTGCTGGGTTTCATCCGTTTAGGAAGCTTATGCTGCTTATTTAAAACCCAGGAGTCGCTGGTGTGAGTAGCTAGCTGGGGCATTCTGGGGAAGGTGCATGAGGGAGTTTATTGGAGAGGAAGTTGTCACTTCAGAGAATCGGGTCAATTTCGCCCGGGACAATAGTAAGTCATGTCCTCTGGGGGTGGGTGAGGGAGCTCTTTCGCGAACCGCTGGGTCCCAGCATCTCCGAGAGGGTAACTCGCTCCCCTTTTTACAACTAGAAAATGCCGGCGATCAATATAGAGGATCTGAGCGAAAAGGATAAACTGAAAATGGAAGTAGAGCAGCTCCGGAAAGAAGTGAAGTTGGAAAGACAACCGGTGAGTTCCCGCAGGCTGTCCCCTCCCCAGCCCCCTGGGAGCCTGAGGCTGAAATAGCCCCATCGTCCCGGGAAGGCAGATTGGAGCTGAGGTCAGGCTGGGGCGTGAACAAGATCTTTAGCTCTGGAATCTCCGGGGCTGAGGGGGAGGAGTGGGGGCACTTTGGAAGTTACTCTGCTTCTTTTCAGCCTTAGGTTAACAACAATGCCTAAAATAACCTCTCAATGGTGAGCACCGCAGTGCCTCTCGCAGCGCGAAGGGTTTTCACGCCCCACTGAAGCGCTGACCCTCCTTATGGGAGTGAAATGAAACATGCAGATAGATGCCTGCGCGGTGAAATGAGCTGGTTAATTTCGTCTCCTACCAATGGCTCACGGGTGGGAGAAAAGGCGCAGAAGCGCGATCTCAGAGTGGGGAAAGGATTTCAGACCCCCATGAGCTCTCCCATGTCCCTTCTTGCAAAAGGTCGAGGTGGGAATTGAAGAGATGAAACAGCCGTTGGGGCCGTGATATCTTTGTGTGTTTTTAAAATATACGTAACAACTCAGTAACTTTTAATGAATTTTAGATTTCTTTCTCGCTCCCCACGTAGTTTAGTTTCTGGTGACTGTACCTGCTACCCTCCGTCACAGAAATCGGAGCTAAAAACTTCCAGACTTATGGAGGTTAAATGTGAGTGATACAGCCCGAGAAATGTCCGTATAATTGTAGGAGAAAAAGAGGAAAACACATTAACAAGTTAATCATAGGGTGTTAGCGCTAAATTCGGTATTCTCTGCTGCTAAAACCCAAGAGCTCAGCGAGACTGGGTGTGGTGCAGTTGGCACAGGGCAGTTGAACTGCTCTCTAAAGAGGAAATAAAGACAAGGGACCATTCAGACTTTTAAACTGTGGGATAAAATATCCACTATGTGATGAACATTGGAATATATGATCTCAACCATGGGATTCTATCCTCCCCGGCCAATTTGACCGGAAATAGACATTTTGGAGATGTTCTAGAACACAAAATGGTTTTGCTGGCTTCTAGAAACCAAGTCCTATCATTCAAAACAGCCTTGTTAGTTAAAAACAAAACTGTATAAGCCAGTGGTTCTCAAACTCTGCTCTTCAGAGTTCTTTCTGGTGCTTTGCAGGGCTACCAGGCCAGATACAGAATGGCCTCAGAGCCTGGTAGGAATTCCCCAAAGTCTCTCCCTATTGTGAAGTGGTCCACAGTTGTTGTAGAACTGTGGTCCATAAGGACAGATTCAAAAGTCAAAGGTGTTTTGTTATTGTTGTTTCTAGTGATTCACCTTGTGAAGTAGTATGCAGTCAATAAGGTGGGATCTATTTTACCGTGCACTTTTTCTGTAGATGAACATTTTTGATCCATAGATTTTGCATCTGCTACTGTTCCCACTGGAGACATTGACAAAACTCCTGTTTACTTCAGTGGGAGCAGGATGGGGCCTGAATTTAATCCCTGATCCTGTATCTACTTAAGCAACTGTATAACTTTATTCACATGACGTCAGTGGGACTATCCATCTGAATAACGCTACAGATCCTTAGCCAGAAGGTTCAGGGACTTTGCTCAGAAACAAAATATTGAGGTCAGAGGTGTATTTTAGCCCATGAAATAGATGTCAGTGATTTTTATTAGACTGATTACAGTTATTTATATTACAAGAGGACCAAGATGCTCCAATAGGATCCAGAGCCCCTTGCAATGTGTATAAATGCATAAGAACATCTGATTCTTGCCTCAGAAACATTGAAGTGACTAAAAAACACTCCATAGGATGCACATAATCTAATGCATTTAAAAAGAAAGGACATTATTGTAAATAAGCTGAGAGTCTGAGAAATTTAGGAGAAGGCATTGTTGGGAATCTCCATAATGCCAGCAGAGAGAGTGTCCCACACCTTTATGGATGTACCCTGTTAGGTTGTATTGTAATACTTTCCAGTGTTTTATTTCCTCTCAGTTATGTTTCCCATTATCCATATGTATAAATCACCATTTGACATGAGATTTTTGTGCACATACAGAGCCACATCCCCTATTCCTCTCATGGACAAAAGCAAATATGCCTATCAAAGTCCCTCTTGACTTCAACTGAATGCAAAAAAACTCTCTTCATCATTTTGACATGATGTAGTGAGGAAATTTCCTTTAAAATAATCTTCACTGGTGAATAAAAATATACGGATTCAAACTCAAGAGAATTTTTTCTCATAAGCAAAAATGATCCACCTCCTCAAGATCCAAACAAAATAAGCACCCAATCCTGCATGCGCTTTCACATATGCTTTACCACCATGAATAGTGATGGGATCCAAGTTATTAACCATAGGCCTTATGTTCCTCCCTACTGTGACTTGGTCATAGGTTATGAGTAATTAGATCTTATTGGCCAATGGCAAACTTTGGGTTCTTTCTTATGGCTTAAGATTTAACTTTTCATAATCCATTAGCAGAGGTGCTGGAACAATTTGTATAGTGGGTGTGCTGAGAGCCACTGAACCAAACTGTAAACCCTGTATATGATGGAAATCACTTTAAGCCAGAGGTGCGGCACCCCCAGCATCCCTACTTCCAGCACCTATGTCCATTAGAATCTCTCTATTGTAAGTAGGCCTAGATGTATTGATTCTGTTGTCATGACTATTCTATTTCTATTATATATAAGTTCTTATACCACATTTATCACCATAGTAGCTGAACATCTTTCTGTAGTGACTATGTACCTATCATTTGTTGCTTGTTTCCTCATCCTCTTTCCTTTGGGGAGAGAAGCATGTGCTATGGAGTTTCTTATTTTGGTAGGTTTTATTTTGTTTGTTTGAGCAAAACACAGTAAATGAGGCAGAGGAAGTGCCCAAATCCACTAAAAATGGGAAGAATAGCCAGTGTGTCAAGTTTTCCCCTTGCTAGAAACAATAGAAGCCCCTTCCTGGAGACGCCTCCTAACTGTGCCTCTGCAGGGCTCTCTTGGAAATGGGAGGGGAATGCCAGGAAGAAGCAATTCTATTTAGAATGCAGTCCATAAACATTCCATATATCTAAGGTATCAGGGACAAGCTGTTGCTTCTGTAGGTCAAGCCATGTTGCTCCAGGGAAGAGGCAATCAGGCAGAATGAGGGATGCATAAACATAGGGGATCTCCAGAATCTGTGGGATTTGCCCACAGGGTCTGGAGACTGAACCCCTGGCCTTTTCTGTAGGGTTTCAAATCGCTCTTCCTCGGGAGAGTACAGAGCATAGACATTTCTCTAGGACAGGGGTTCTCAACCTTTTTCTTTCTGAGGCCTTCTCTTCCCTCCCCCACCCACCGCTATAAAAATTCTATGGCCCATCTGTGCCACAGTAACTGGTTTTCTGCTGCATATAAAAGTCAGGGCCCGCATTAGGGGGTAGCAAGCAGGGCAGTTGATTAGGATTAATGATTAGGGGTATGGAATGGCTTCCGTATGAGGAGAGATTAATAAGACTGCCGCTTTTCATCTTATAAAAGAGGTGACTAAGGGGGGACATGATTGTGGTCTGTATAATCATGACTGGTGTGGAGAAAGTAAATAAGAAGTGTTATTTACGCATTCTCCTAACACAAGAACTAGGGGGTCACAAAATGAAATTAATGGGCAGCAGTTTAAACAAACAAGAGGAATTATTTCTTCACACAACACACAGTTAACCTATGGAACTCTTTGCCAGAGGATGTTGCAAAGGCCAAGACTATAACAGCGTTCAAAAAAAGAATTAGATACATTCATGGAGAATTACGTCCATCAATGGCTATTAGCCAGGATGGACAAGGATGGTGTCCTTAGCCTCCATTTGTCAGAAACTGGGAATAGGCAGCAGGGCATGGATTACTTAATGACTCCTGTTCTGTTCATTCCCTCTGGGGCACATAGCATTGGCCACTGTTGGAAGACAGGATACTGGGCTAGATGGACCTTTGATCTGACCCATTAGGGCCATTCTTATGCCACAAGGGCCCTGCAAAGCTTCATCGCTCAGGTTTCAACTTCAGCCCCAGGTGACGAGGCTTGGGGCTCAGGGCCCTGGGCTTCAGCCCAATGCAGTGGGCTTTTGGCTTTCTGCCCTGGGCCCCAGCAAGTCTAATGCTGGCCCTACTTTGCAGACCCCCTGAAGCCTGTTTGTGGCCCCTGGTTGAGAACCACTGCTCTAGTTTTCCCCCTTCTGTAGCTCTCTAAACTGGAAGGGAGACTATAGTCCCATGTTAGTAGATGTTACTTTGCTATGAATTTGTCACAAAATATCACACAGAATATTACAGTAGATGCTCATGAGTAGGAACATACAGTGCTCCTTTGTTATGTTGCTCCTAGGCAGCTGTTGCTGTTATGGAGAGTGTTGACAATTCAGTGGGGAAAGCATTCCCAGGGGAAATGTTGCTTGTAAGAGGAGGTTGCTCTGACAAAGTGTTGCTGCAAACAAGCATCTACTGGAAGACCACTGTATGCTTGAAAAGACAATGATAATGTGTTTTTCATAATTTTTAGGATGTTATACTAACTGCTGTTTATAATAACCCTTTGTAACTGATAAGTGAAATGTGTTGAATTTTTTTCTTCCATTCAACATGCTTGTTATTGTAGTACTACACCTTGACCGTTGGCTTCTGTTATAATAGAAAAAAGGCTACTGAAGCATTTGTTTGGAAAAATGTGTAATGTTACATTGACTTTGGGTTCAAATTCTGATTCTGCAGCAGATGCATATGAATACCATTGAAATCAATGTGAGATTTGTGTGATCCTAATTATATTACACCTCTACCCCTATATAATGCGACCTGACATAACATGAATTCAGATATAAAAGTGGTAAAGCAGCGCTCCTGGGGGGCAGGGCTGCGCACTCCAGCGAATCAAAGCAAGTTCAATATAACACAGTTTCATCTATAACGTGGTAAGATTTTTTGGATCCCGAGGACAGCGTTATATTGGGGTAGAGTGTATTAGGTTTTAGTTTTTTATTTTTAAATCAGTGGAGGATTTTTATGTGCAGTAACTGCAGGACTAGGCTGTGTATCATCCCTATTATGATATATGTTTTCACACAGAAGCTTATGTGGATGTGTGATGCAACATTAAACATCCTGGGCACACTTTTGAGCTGTTGCTTGCAGATTTTAAAAAAAATATATCTTAGCCAACAGTTTCAAAGGTTACTATTGATTTTCAAGTGCAACTTGGATACTTTTAAAAGCCTGATTTTCAGGAGAATGCTCAGTATTTTCTGAAAAGGAGGCTCCTAAAAGGTGCTCAGGTTGGACACCAAAGTATTGATGCATCCAGAATTACTAGTCACTTTTGAAAAATAAGACCTTTACTTCTTTTGCCAATAAATATGAAACACATGCTTGGGAGGGGAACAAACAGCTCACCAACCAAACCATTTATTGACTGATTCAGAAAAAACAAAATACAGTTTACAAAACTGTAGTGGGAATAAAAAGAAAAGAAACTTGACTTTTAACATACCTTCAGTTTTAATAACGTTAGAGATTATTATAACACAAGTATTTGTTTTCGTTTTAAATTTAGGGCCTGATTTTGGAGGTGCCCAGTGGTCAAATGTGGAACACTGGCAGCATCAGGTCCTTTTACATATAATATAAATATAAGAAAAAGAATGTTATGAAGTGAACGTTGTCTTCTTATTCTAATAGGAAATGTGTTTTCTATGTATAAAGCAGAACTTTATTTCTTCTTTTATTTAAGGTGTCCAAATGTTCTGAAGATATAAAGAACTACATTGAAGAAAGATCTGGAGAGGATCCTTTGGTCAAGGGTATTCCTGAAGACAGGAATCCCTTTAAAGAGAAAGGAGGCTGTGTCATTGCATGAAAGAAAAATCTCCTGCAATTGGAACACACATTATTGTACCTTTAGTTGATAACTAGTTTGTCCTCAGTTCCATGGGTCCTTGTTGAACGAGTACTGTCAATGGATTAAAAACAACCTTGAATGAGAATCTTGTTTATCTCTTTATCACTGTATATAATCTAATTATATCTCATTACTTGATAATACTTTGTCTTCTAAATATTGTTCCCCAGAGGGGACAGATACTTGCTTAACGTACTAGTGGGCATTTGCGTGTAGTGTCTGTTTAGCATGTTGTTTCTGGACTCTTGCATTTAGCTCGTTTTAATAAAAACTCTTGCTTGTACCAACGCTTGGGTGTTCCTTTAGAAAAAGATATGCAAAGAATGTGGCCAAACGTTTGCATTTGCGTTGCATGAGGCGTGTGGCACACCCTGAACCACCCAGCCCCTAAAGCAAGAACTACTTGGGGGCCACGTGAAGGCGGGACAATTGGGTAGTTTAACATTGAACTAACCTGGGAAAAGGAAGCGAACAATCGTTCACCCCCAAATTAAAAGGAATGTTGCAGCAGGCTGCGTCCCCTTCAGTCAGGGGGGCCGGGGTGGGTGCTGTTTGCAGCGCCATTCCCAGCAGTGTAAACTTCCCGGGAACAGCGTGTAACCCCGCAGCCGCCTGTGTTTGCTAAAGGCTGCAGCCCGCGAGCTACAGGTCACTCGCTGGACGGCTGTGGCGGCACCAAACGCGCCTCGCCCGCGAGGAACGCGCCGAGCAGGTGCAGTGCAGGTGACTCTAGGCAGCGCCCCCGCCTCCCCCCAGGCTGCGGTCCGGGCTGCAGGCGCCGGGAGGCTGCTGCGCATGTGTGTTGTTCCCTCCAGTCCCGCGCTGTCCCCGCCATGGGTCGGTGCTGGCCCGGCCTGCTGGCGCGCGGGGAGTGGGGCTGGTGGAGCTCTGGGCTGCCCGGCCCCGCTCGGTCCAAGCTGCGGGCGGGCAGCTCGAGCCGCGCCCCTGGAGCCACCGGGGAAGGCGCAAACTTGCCGTACTCGGGGGAGCATAACGCCTTGAGGGCGTCTCTGCGAAAGGTACCAGCCTGCCCTGCGGCGCGGCTGGGCGGCGGGTCCCCGCTTCGCTCAGCACAGAGGGAGCCTGAGTACTGCGCAGCCTGAGCTGGTTTTGCTCTTGCGGTGGCTGAGCGTAGAGCTCCTCTCCAGCTGCCCTCCCTCGGCCTGGGCCCTCCCTGAAGAGACCAGTGCGAGGCCCCAGTTGCTCTCCTCCACCTCCCGATTCAGCTGTGCTTGTGCAGTGCCCCTCGCTGCCGTTGTCCTGCCAGGTCCTCAGCCGTGGTGCCGCCTGATGGCCAGAGCACTGCTGAGCCTCTCTGGGGTTCGGGAGCCTCTGGCGGTGGCCCCTAGCCAAGGGCTGGGAAGTCAGGAGGGACACGACTCTCTGAGCAGAATAATTAGGGGATTGATCCCAGCCCGCTGACACCAGTCAGCTGGCACTAGGAAGGGGGAATTAGGGGTGGCCCTGAAACTGGAAGGTTGGTGTGTAGCATGGAGTCCCTAATGCGTCCTGCTCAATGAGGTGCATACATCACCTAGCCCTAAGGTTGCTACTGATATCGTTGGTAGGTGGTCAGTTTAAATATAGGTAGTTTAGTTTCCATATTTACGGTAGGTTTTGTACAATAATAAGTATAACTCTTTGTTTACCAAACCTCATATTGACAGAAATGTTTCATACTTAGTTTAAAAACATTAGCGAAGCCATTTATTGTTCATGTTCAGACATTCTCCAGGTCAAGTTGGAACTTGGAAATTATAGTACTGTGAAAGAGAAATAGAGGATGGATAGATAGCTAGACAGGCAATGCACACAGCTGTTTTCATTAGCTTTCTTAAGTGAAATGTACACATCAAACAGCAAACATAGTGGGAAAGGAAAAAAAAGATTTTAAAAACAGCTGATTTTAATATTTTTCAAGGTTGTTAGAAAACAGTCAAGAAACTTTTGTAAAATACATGACTTTAAATGACTTTCTCTCTTTGGAGACTTTGTATTAATTAACAATATTGGTCCAGATTTTCTCTGGAGTAGTTCCACTGAAATTAGCAGAGTTACAACAAGGGCAAGTTTGGCTCATTATATCACAAAGCAAAGATTTATTTTCCTCCAGCAACATATTTTGAAAAACATTAATTGATAGAACTCTTCCTATGTAGTCTCTTAGCAGCAATAAACCTTTCTTATTATGTAATGTGGTTTAAATGCAGTTTCAATCTGAGCTGTAATCTAGACAATAGTAATAATAATCACTTAGCTGCTTAGCCACACACAGCCCACCCTGAGGCCCTGGAGGTTACAAAGCTTTTACTAATTATGTTTGAAGGCTTATGGTTGGGATCCAACAGGAGTTTAGCTTTTAAACAGACCTTCCAAGTCTCTTTGATTTTGATGAAAAGTCCTTTATTTTTGATTAACATTAAAGCTATTCAAATGTCCCTACTTTTAAAAAACAACAACATCCAAACAAGTTGTCATAATTTGACATTCCTGTTTATAATTAAATCTACATCTATTTTTGCACTTAGCAGGTGCACAGTGTTGCTTCAGATCCTCAACTGCATTACAAGGCCAAATTCTGCTCTTAGTTACGTTTGTGTAATTTCAGAGTATTTCCTGTGATTGGAGATTATGGAGTTACTTAGGCATTTGATGCAGCTAAAATCAGAATTTGGCCCTTCCCTTTCTATTTATAATGTGAGATAAGGGATCTCTCTAAGGGGGTGTTTGAGGAAATGGCTTTCAAGGTGCTCTGTAATAGTAATCATTATTATGAAGAGCTCCTGGATTTAACAGCTAGTTGAAGCAACAGTTATAGTCATACTAATTGGTCTCTGACAGATTCAGCACATTAAAAGTATTGATGCAGAGAACACTACTAGAGAACAGAGCTGAGAACCAGGGTTTATGACCTGTGTAGAAGAGTATATATTGCCAAGAGCTGCTCTTTATAGTAAGAATGCTGTAGGTAAAGAATATATTTTTTCTTTTTAGGTGGCCAAAATTCTAATTTCTGGTTCAACTTTGATTTTCATAGGTTAAAAAAGGTTACTCATGAATAATGTATTGGTGTTTGAAAAACAGAGTAGTTTTTCAGTGTTCTAATCCACTGAATTACAAACACTTTCCATGTGTGACATTGTTTTAGAAATCACAGATTGGACCACCAACTTTCGCATGCTGGAGCTGTTCCAATCCTCTTTATGCTGTAGGCTATCTAGAATATGCAGTTTGCTTCTTTATTCAAAGCAGAAGAATAATTTGAAAAATTTCTTGATATTTTCATTTGCTGTTTTCCTAAACTTTTTCAGAAGTACTGTGTATCTGAACAGGATTTAATGGATGTCTTTGGTCTTTTAAACTTGCACAGTGTATGCAGAGTACACTCCAAAAACAAACAATAATATCTTGATCATACTTGGTATAATAGGGCCTGACTCTGAATTCCTGGCAAATGAAAAATTCTTATTGAACTCTGAGAATAATAAGTGTACAAGAAATACAGAGTAGAACCTCTTTTATGTATGCATGTAGTATTCTTGAGAGGAATGTGAAGGGACTATGTAAAACCAAATAGTCCCTCAAGACAAAATAGGAGAGGAGCTTCTAATAGAATAAAATTTTAAATAAGTACAAAGTGACAACATAATCTAATTATGGCATCAATGAGTTCAGTGTATTACTAAGTCACATGGTCCTCACAGCCTGATATCTATGGCACTATCACAAGTAGAAGCGTTAACCACTTTTTCTACACTATGACCTACAAGGCAAAACTGTGATAATCAGTGGGGTTCATGATGGGAGGAGGCATTCTGTGGTGCTGAAATTCAGGCACCATTCCTTTGCACTGTGCGAGTGAAACGGCTCCATCTTATGCTATGATTCCTGCCAGTGGATGATATTTCATTTCACTTGGATTTTGTGCATTACTAGATGGTTTAACCTTTCCAAATTCCTTTATTTCTTAGTTCAGTGTGGGAAAAGACAGTTGATTCATGTTGTTTATTTTCCTTTCATTTTATAATTACAACGTATACTTCTTACTCTCAAACAGGATGTGCTATAGTCTCATTAGTTTAAAGGATGTTTAATTAGTGTGTTGATATGCATGAATAATGTTAGGCCTCTTCCCCTGAGCTTTGTACGTGTATGTGTTCCTTGTATATATTCTGTTGTGCCTTGATTTCTATTCACATAAAGGAAAGATTTCTATGTCTTGATTAGTATGTTAATATAAACAATATTATTCACTTAGACTGAACTCGGGATCCTGCACAAAGCCAGAGTAAATCGACTGTACATAGGATGAGGAATTCTCCCCAATCTGTGAAGTGACAGCAGAGTAATTCTATAGCTGCTCCCGCAGCCTTAGGTTTTCAGAGATCCTTGCTGCAGATGGAGGGTTTGACCTGTGTATTTGAGAAGTCACAGATCCCCCAACTTCCTTGGACAGTATACTCCTCTCTCCACATACTAGCATATAGTGAGGCACATGAAGAGCTAGGTTCTGTGGTGCAGAGATGCTGCAGAACTGTTGCATTCATTTCTTCTTGTGTAGTGGAACTACACTATTTCCCCTTTGTTCTGGGGCTGTAGGAGTGTGCATGTGCTTAGGGACTAGGGTTTGTCCTTTATTTAATAGAAAATATCACCAGCTATTAAGCTTGGCAACTCTAAAACTTAGAACAAATTAAATACCTGAATACAGAGAGGAAGGATGGCCTTGTGCAGGGGTTCTTACAACAAGTTTTTTGGTGGCCTCAGAGTTTGGCCACCAACTCTCACTGGTGGCTGCACTGACACTTTTTCTAAAATACTTCATTAACTTTAGGAAAAACAATTAAAAATGCACAGGTTCACATCTAAGGTTCATTGTAATTTATATTTGGAGGGTTTTTTTGGCAGACTCAATAATAAAAATAATGCTGCCTCCCCCTTTGGCTCCCCCATCCAAGGCTTAGTGGGTCCCAGGGCTTGCTGTGAAAAGTGATATTTGTATATTTGTTAATATCACAGCACACTTTAGGTACTTGGGAGGCTATGAAAAGTGATAAGTGATATTAACAAACATGCAAGTATCACTGTTCACAGATAACTAGTAAGTCTGCTGTGAACAGTGATACTTGCATTGTTTCTTAATATCACTTTTCTCAGCAAGCCCCAGGATCCTGTAAGCCCTGGATTGGGGTGGGGAGGGAGGGCGGAGGCTGAAGGGGATGCAGCAGGAACCAGAGGCGATAGTGGGATGGAGCGGGGCCGGGGGAGGAAGCGGAGGCCTGGGGTAACACAAGGGATGGATGAGAGGCCAGGAAGGCAGCGGGGTCCAGCGATGGGGTGGAGATGGGGGTGATGGATATAGGGCCATGGGAGGCAGCAGGGGCCAGGGGCGATGGGGGTGGGTGATGAGCCACGCAGTCTCATGGCCAGAGCCAGGGCCGGGTGTCTGCTGCCATGCAGCCAGGACTGGGGCTCAGTGCCCACGGTCAGTACCTGCTGCCCCGCTGTTGGAGCCCGGGGCTGCATGGCCAGGTTCCTGAAGTCCCACTGGAACCTATTGCCCAACCCCCATCTCCCCAGTGTGGGTCAAGAACTTTCCTTGCTCCTGCAGCGTTCTGTCCTATCTCTCTCTAGAGGTAGTGCAGGGCAGCATATCCAGGAACAACAAGGAGGAAGTGGGAGGGGCCGATGCTTCTCCTCTCCCCCCCCCCCCCCCCCCCGTCACAACCCAGGGAGCTGTTGTGGCCACACAAAAAGCCCCTGGTGGTTGCATGGAGCTATGGTGTCAGCATTTGAGAAACATTGGTCTAATGGGCAATAGCTTGAGACTTGGGTTCAGTTCCTCCTACATACCTCCTGTGTGACATAGCTTCTCTATACCTCAGTTTGCCATCTGTAAAATGGGGATAATAGCACCCGTTGTGAGGATAAACACATTAATGATTGTGAGATGCCTATATACTACAGTAGCTTTGGGCAATATATGTACTTTTGATAGATGACTGTATTGCACAATAAATTACGTTAAACAAGATAATATTTTATTTTAAAGGCCAATTCCACAATATATATATATAATTCCCAGAATAGGGCCTTAATTACACATGAAAGTTTCACTCATTTAACTTTAATCCATTTTTAAACTGCTGTAGTTAAGCTTGTAGATATTCTTATTATATTTCAAGAGTGATTTATTTTGGTTTAGCTTAAACCTGTTTCCAACTGACAACACTACAGGGAGTATAGCAGCATAGCCACTGTGCTGTAACTATGCTGGAATAACCCCATAGCATAGACACAGCCTACAGCTTCGGAAGGGGTTTTACAGTCACTGTAGGAACTCCACCTCTCTGACAGATGGAATCATTCTTCCATAGACCTAGCTATGTCTACTGTGGGGATTAGCTCAGCATAGCTATGTTGCTCAGGAGTATGGATTTTTCACACCCCTAACCACTGAAGCTATGTCAGCCAAGTTTTAAGTGTAGAACAGATTGTAACCTGCAATAAGTCACTCTTAAAGTAAAGTAAGCGTGGCCACATAGTCATTTGCATCTGTTTAAAATTACACCTGTAGTTCAACTGATGTAACTTTCTCCTGGGTGGACAAACCCTAAAACAACCACAGGAGAAGTTACAGAAATAAATAGTTGGACTTCATTTTTCAGAAATCCTTATTTATGTTTCCTTTCTTTTTTTCCTCTGTAATCTGTTAGCTTAAAAATATAACACTATCTGTAATTTTCCAATTGTTTGAGCATGAAGAGGAAGAGACTCATAATTCCAGGGAGCTGTTTTTAGCAGGGATATTGAAATTGTTATGTGAGTAGTTTCCTTTACTACTTTTTAGGTCACCACCCTTCCTCTTGGAAATCTCTGAGAAGTAACTTTTTTTCTTTATTGTACAAGGTTCTAGTGCAAGAGTATTCAACAACTTGTTGAAATGGAGATTGATTACATTCAAATGTAACATAGAGGAAACAAATTCTTAATCTGCTGTATATAAACTCTGCATTTTTCTTTATTATTTTGTCTTGGCGATGGGAGTGAGTGCTCTGGGACATGAACCTGCGCAATTCTCCATACATGTGTGGCCAGAGCCTCATCTGGTGTAAAACAGCTTCCCATTTATGCCACTTGAGGATCTGGCCCAATTAAGCTTATCCCATCCTTGCTGCAATGCTATAATGGGGATACTGTAATAAAGAAGACTTCAGACAATGTCCTTTGGATACTAGTCAGTCTTGGTTTATATCCCCATAGCAAAGCTACAAATCAATATGGTGAGCACTTTTTATCTACAATACTTTATTTAGTATAGTTGAGGCCCTATGTATTCTGCAGCAGACTGGACCTACATTTGGCACCCTGAAACCCCCCAATTTTACCACCACCACAACAGCAAAATCTGTAACAAAATGACAAGAACAATGGCTGTAAACTGGCCATCAACAAGTTTAGGCTTGAAATTAGATGAAGGTATCTAACTGTCAGAGGAGTGAAATTCTGGAACAGCCTTCCAAGGGGACCAGTGAGTGCAAAAACCTAACTGTCTTCAAGACAGCTTGCTAAGTTCATGGCAGGGATGATATGATGAAACTGCCTACAATGACGTATATCTGTGACTGGAAGTAGCAAATATCCCCAGCGGCTGGTGATGGGACACCTGATGGGAAGGGCTCTGAATTATGACTGAGCATTCTTTCCCAGGTGTCCTCTGAAATACTCAGGGTCCAGCTGATTACCATATTTGGGGTTGGGAAGGAATTTTCCCCCAGGGCAGATTGGCAGAGACTCTGGAGGTTTTTCACCTTCCTGTGTAGCAAGGGGCATGGGTCACTTGTAGGTTTAAGCAAGTGTAAATGGTAAATTTTTTGTAACTTGAAGTCTTTGCATCATAATTTCACGTCTTCATTAATTCAGCCAGAGGTTGTAGGTCTATTACAGGATGGGCAAGGTTCTGTGGCCTGCTATGTGCAGGAGGCCAGACGAGATGATCATGATGGTCCCTTCTGGTCTTAAAGTCTTTAAGACATTTCCGTAGTGTAAAAATGTAGAACATTTAAGGAAAAGTTTTCAGTGCAGTAAATATTAGAGAGCATGATCATTTGAGAGGCTGAGCACCTTCTGCAAAATACTGCAGCATGCTCTCAATTCCCAATGAAACCACTTGAATGAAGTTGGTTGATTTGTCTTTGTCATATTCCCTACATCCATAGGACAGCAGCAGAAGAGGAAAGTGCATTGTGCTTCTGATAATTACAAATAAATCATTTGAGAATAAATTTTTCATAGCTTAGCCACTAGCAAATTGAGAGGGAGGTGACAGGTTGCTATACAGTCATTTGGATAACAGGTACTACCCACTGATCATATTATTTAGTGGGAGGATGTTAAATTATTAAAGGAAGGAAAGTGCATCAAGTGGGAAATACATGATTTGGACTTGAGATTTTTAAAAACATATTAGTCTACAATCATATTTCCTTTCACTAAAACCTGCAGGAGGGAAAGGATTCAGAATACTAAGCCTGGGGAGATTCACCCATTATGCACTGAATGTTCTTCTAAATATGGGAAGTTCAGTCTTGCAGAGAGGTCGGGCACAAACTACATGGAACCCAGCATTCATGAGGAAAGCATATAATATACCTGCAGATCCTGTGCTCCACTTCCTCCTCTTTTCTCTGACTGTAGTATTATGTAAGTATTCTGGGGACAAATCCTCAGTTGATTTAAATCAATATACTAGACAATACTTTGATAGAGAGGAAACTTTCATGACGGATCTTGTAGCTGGGCGGGGCAGTAGTGTTACCTATGTGTAACTAAAGTATCATCCGATATACTGTGAGTGCTGCCAGAGCAAATAATTGTTTTAACTTTTAAACTATAATTCAGTGATAAGAGTGGAAAAGTAAAATACGTTTCAGCATGATGTATTAAGACTTCAAGAACATTTCTCTCTGTGTGATTATCACACTGATGTCACCAATATCATCAGACACTGAAATTATTAACTTGTAGCCAAAATGCAATAATGGCAATTTTGTGAGTAGGATCATGCCTTGTGTTTCCCTTAGTCTCAAAGTATGTTACACAAATCTAAGATGACTACAGCTATATATCCAAGTAGTGGATTAATTATTCCTGTTATTCACAGGAGAATAACGTCCCACTGACTTCAGGCAGAGTCCCCCATAATAAGTTAGGCCCAACAATTGTATTTGTGGTTTACAGCTAGCTATTATATCATGTTGCTTGTCTTAAGTAGCACATCTGACTAAACTGGACTATATTCTGGCACACTTTTGACAGCCAAAAGTTGTGTCTGAAAAAGCAGTGTTTGAGAGTGTGAGTGTCTATGATTAATTTAGATTCTTGCAAGAGTGTATCAGAAAATATAAGACTGATGCTTGGTTCTATTTTGAGCATTTTTGTGTGGAAATGTGTGATTATTGTTTTGTGAGTACGTGTCTTTCCTCCCATTTCTCTTGTTCCCAAGGTACTCTGCCTCTGAGGTTGGCCTTGCCCCAGATTTTAGGACTTTCTGTGGGTTTTGGTTTGTTTGTTATGTTTCCCTCTGTCTCATGATTTTTAAAAATGCTTTCAGCTCCTATTGTACTTGGTCTTCAGGGAGAAATAAATGTTTATGGATTGCATAAGAGTATTTCGATAGAAAGTAGTGCTCACACTTATTTCATATCATTATGCCTGCCAAACTGATTTAAAGAACAATTACATAATTTATGTTATATTGTGAAAAAAATATCTGGACTAATTTTTGGTTACTAACACTGGTAAGTCCAAGTACCACTATCAGATCCATCTTCAGTAAGGTACATTCTTTAATGATTGGGATAGGATCCCAGGTTAAAACAGGAAAAGAACAAGTTAAGAATTACTTATACAAGTTACGTCTTCAAATCAGCAGGGCCTGATGAAGTCCATCCTAGAATACTTAAGGAACTGGCTGAAGAGATCTCTGAGCCATTAGCAATTATCTTTGAGAACTTGTGGAGGACGGGAGAAATATCCGAGGACTGGAAAAGGGCAAATATAGTACGTGTCTTCAAAAAGGTAAATAAGGACAACCCAGGGAATTATAGACCTGTCAGCTTAACTTCAGTACCTGGAAAAATAATGTAGTGAATAATCAATCAATCAATTTGTAAGCACCTAGAAGAAAATAAGATGATAAGTAACAGTCAATGTGGATTTGTTGAGAACAGATCATGTGAAACCAACCTAATAGCCTTCTTTGACTGGGTAACAAGCCTTATGGATGTGGGGAAGCAGTAGATGTGATATATCTTGACTTTAGTAAGGTTTTTGTTATTGTCTCACATGACCTTCTCATAAACAGACTCGAGAACTGTAACCTAGATGAACCTATTATGAGGCGGGTGCATAACTGGTTGGAAAACTGTATTCAGAGAGCAGTTATCAATGGTTTACAATCAAGCTGGAAGGACATGTCGAATGGTTCAGCAGAGGTCTGTCCTGGGGCCAGTTCTATTCAATATCTTGATAAATGATTTGGATAATGGCACAGAATACACTTATAAAGTTTGTGGATGATACCAAGCTGGGAGGAGTTGCAGGCACTTTGGAAGACAGGATTAGAATTCAAAATGATCTTGACAAACTGGAGAAATGGTCTGAAATAAATAGGATGAAATTCAATAAGGATAAATGCAAAGTACTACACTTAGGAAGGAATAATTATTTGCACAAATATAGAATGAGAAATGACTGCCTGGGAGGGAGTACTGCAGGAAAGGATCTGGGGATTATAGTAGATCACATACTAAATGAGTCAACATTGTAACACTGTTGCAGAAAACCTAAACATAATTCTGGGATGTATGAGCAGAAGTGTTGTTAGCACAACATGAAAAGTAATTCTGCTCTACTCAGCACTGATAAGGCCTCAACGAGAGTATTGTGTCCAGTTCTGTGCAACACACTTTGGGAAAGATGTGGACAAATTTTGAAGAAAGTCCAGAGGAGAGCAACAAAAATGATTAAAGGTCTAGAGAACATGACCTCTGAGGAAAGATTGAAAAAAATTGCTTTGTTTATACTGTAGAAGAGAAGACTGAGAGGGGACATAACAGTCTTCAAGTACATAAAAGGTTGTTATAAAGAGGCAGGTGATAAATTATTTTCTGTAATCACTGAAGGCAGGCTTAAATTGCATCAAGAGAGATTTAGGTAAGACATTGGGGAAAATTTTCTAACTGTAAGGGTAGTTAAGTATTGGAACAAATTACCGTCATTGGATGATTTTAAGGATAAATTAGACAAAACCTGTCAGGGATAGTCTAGATGATAATTAGTCCTGCCTCAGTGCCAGGGATTGGACTAGATCACCTACTGAAGTCCCTTCCAGTCCTACATTTCTATGATTTTATGTCTGGGCTCTAACTCCTTTGAAGAAGAAATGACACTGAGTTTCTTCTCTGGATTTAAAAAAAAAATATATTAGACAAGATAGGTATATGTATATATGAGAAGATGCATATAATTACTCCTTTGACAATATCTAATCTTCATTTAAAAACCTCCACTTTTGGAATTTTGGGACTAATAAAATATCCTTTGAAATATGTTGTGTTCTCAAGTTGATGGTCCACACTGTATTGGTATAATTCTCATTAGAACTCATTCTGAGGGCATCAATGTCTAATTGTCACCATTATGAAAGAGTGATCCAAAGTCACAAAGATTAAACACAGTAGTCACTAGTTTAGCTATGTTTCAAAGTGGTAGCCGTGTTAGTCTATATCAGCAAAAATGAGGAGTCCTTGTGGCACCTTAGAGACTAACAAATTTATTTGGGCATAACCCCATGACAGTTTACACCCATAAATTTGTTAGTCTCTAAGGTGCCACAAGGACTCCTCTTTGTTTTTATTTTAGCCAATTAAGGCTAATCAGCCCTGTAAATGACCTGTTTTTTACTGTATCAATGCACATACTTCTAATATGCAAAAGAAGGGGACGTGTATTATCACTGCACATAACAAAGTGAATAAGCCAAACATGTATAGGATACTAAGGAGGAGTTTACAGAAATCTTTATGATTATCCATCGTCCATGTTCTTGGCAATCTGTAGTATTAGACAGATTCATTATGAGCCAATGGAGTTCCTATAGGGTTTCTGTTTCATTACTAGTCACAGAGAATTACAATTAATTTGTGGTCACTGTTGCAAAGTCTGAATCCAGTAGAATGGGGTGCACAATCTCTTGGCCAATTGTACATGGAAAAGGGAATTTCTGTGTCCTGACTTTTCCCACAATAATACTGCATGCAAAAATATCATGCTAACTGAAATAGAGAGAGCAGAAAAGAGAACCTTGTATGCTCACATTAATAATTATATGAGGTACTAAGATACTGCAGTGGTTGGGAATAAGCATCTATATAGATTGGTGTTCCAGTATTTAAGCTGTTCTTCCAAAATCTTTTTAGTTTTCCTCACCATTCTCTTCCTCCTATTCTTACTTTAAGCAATGTTGACATTCAGCGACACCTGAACAGATTTCTGGCCCTCAGTAGGGATTGGGGCCAGGGTGGATTTAAATCATGATTTAAATCACTAGTCAGGAAGACTCAATTTAATCATAGTTTTCTACATAAAAGTGCATTGCTGTTGGTTCTTATAATCTTAATACATATTCTTCACAACTCAGAGATAGATGTAGGTTTCATTTTTAGAGGGTACACACTATACATTTTTAAACTGATTTAGTCTGAAAACTTTTCAGATTAGTTTTACAGCTATATCAGAAAATGAATGATTGATTAGTTATTTCATTTACCAAAGATAATTGAAGCAGATATTTATGAAGTCATTGGGAGGTGAACTATCTCCAATACAACAGGGTTAATCGTTAAGATTTGGAGAATTTTCTTTCCATGCTGTAGTAGGAGGAGAACATCACCAGACAGACGTTTAAATTGTTTTATTTAACTAAAACAACAACGTTAAGTATTCTGGATTTTTTCTTCAACAGCAAACATATATTTTAACAAAACAAGCATGTGTCCCTCGCTTCTCGCATTTATCTCCAGACTTCTTCTTGTTCAGTTCTCTTCCGCCTCCAATAATTTTCTATTCATTAAAAAGCAACAAAGAGTCCTGTGGCACCTTATAGACTAACAGACGTATTGGAGCATAAGCTTTTGTGGGTGAATACCCACTGCGTCTGACAAAGTGGGTATTCACCCATGAAAGTTTATGCTCCAGTACATCTGTTAGTCTATAAGGTGCCACAGGACTCTTTGTTGCTTTTTACAGATCCAGACTAACACGACTACCCCTCTGATACTTCTATTCATTGAAACTTTCTAGAGAAAGGTGAGGGATTGATTCTGTGTGCACAAAATTCGCAGAGGACCAATAGAATTGAGGTCTGTTATTTCTCACCTCTATATAGTATTTATTTATTTACAAACATTTTTGCTGTTAACAAGCATGTTACCTCCGGAGACACAAATCCACAGTTTGAGAACTGCAAAACTAAGCCTCTCTGATGGTATCTTCTAGACTGAGCACTAAGTCCCATTGGTTAGATAGAAAGATTAACCTAAATAATCTGTACAGAAGCCTGTGGAACCCCATAAGATTGGATCCCTAATCCTTGAATTATTGGCACTCCTTTACATAACTTTTCTTAACCATTACATGAATATATTGTCTCATACTATAGAATTAGAATTTATAATCCCTATTACATGATGAGCTATAATGTATCTTAATTAAAAGTATCTTTAGATAGGTTTTTCCTCAAAAAGCATTTTATAAAAAAACCACATTTCTCTTTTTTTTAATCATTGATTTTTATCCACCTGGGTTAGGGGGAATATTGCAGCAACATTGGAGTAACTCTAGCTCTGCATTTATATGGATTATGCCAAGCTGTCATTTATCACATGCTTTCTCTAGAGACCATCATTAGATGATCTTTTTGTATATAATGTGTATATCCGTGAATACAGATACTGTAGAGCTAAAAGTTTGAATACAAATACATTTTCTAAATCCCCAGCAGAGTTTTCAGTTATGCAAAAATTTAATCTTAATAATGACCAAATAGTTTTGTCTGTACCGCTGAACTAAGAAGAAAACAGTGCCATACATGATTTGAAAGCTGCAGAGTTGACTACCACAGTGATATAAAGAGAGCTCTAGTCTAGCTGCATGGTATGTGTAACTTTGCCCATTGTGGTCAGATTTCACAGCAGTTGTAATGGAATTTTACCATTGCTGAGATAGAGAAATGGCTTTAGTAAAATAGAATGTAAGCGTTGTTCAAAAAGGAACATAAGGAACCATGATCATGAGCAAAACATTCGTATTTAACCAATTGACTGCTCTCAGGACATTTTGCAGCTGGGTATTATATGGTAGTAGTTCTCAGCCAGGGATAGGCGTATGCCTGTGGGTGCACAGAGGTCTTCCGGGGAAACTCAACTCATCTAAATATTTGCCAGGTTTTACAACAGTCTACATAAAAAGCGCTAGTGAAGTCAGTACACCCTAAAATTTCATACAGACAATATCTTGTTTATACTGCTCTATATTCAGAAATGTAAGTATAATATTTATATTCCAATTAATTTATTTTATATATATTTTAGGAGAAAGTAAGCAATTTGTCAGTAATAGTGTGCTTGATAGAGTGGCAGTGTCTTGCACACAAGGATGTATCTTAAATACTGGAAATTGATTCATAGTAGTAGTAAAATTGAATTGGCAATTGCAGTGCCTAAAATCATTAGTGAGTTTTTGGGTTTCACAATCTGGAATTTTTATTTATTTTTATAAATTTGAAGTGTGGGAACAAAAAGGAGATTTGCAGTACTTTAACTTCTGCATCAGTAATCAGAATTATACTTTATGTACAGTATAATGAAACATGCAGCAGTAGAAAGGAGGATACTAAATGGTTTAAAGAGAACTCTGTCCAATTATTGCTGTATGAATGGAGATGAAGAAATTGCATGATCCTTATTACAGGATCTGTTGTGTGTGCCTTGCTGCTGAAAATACGTTTTTATAAAAAATAAATAATGAGGTATATTACATTAGGGTTTTTCCTTCTTTATTTTTTCTTTTAGAATTAGAAAATACAATTTAATTCACTAACAGTTTGTTCCAGCATTTGCTGATCATTGCATTTTGTTGCATTTCTTCAGCATTCTTCTGTTTACTGTTGGGGTATCAGCATAACTGATGATGTCCAAAGGAATGCTAAGAGTTTTATGGCATTGTATTATTATTCATTAATTATAATTATTTATTTGTAAGGATATAAACTGACCTTTCCATTCCAGCTCCCATTGCTGTTAGCACAGGTAAGTCTTCAAATCCTACAGTTCCTCTGGAAGCTGAGACTCAGCCACAACCATCTCCAATAAAAGCAAGGAAAATTGGAGTGAGTCAGGCCTGCGCACCCTTCTTCCCCTTTCTCACCCATTATATCAAAGTGATACCTCAGGCTTCAGTAGTAACCCCAGGGCTGCCCCTATCAACCACTTATACAGTCTTTTCAGAATTGAACCTTCAAAGCATCATGCTCTCATGGAGTAACAGCTTCCCAGCCTCTGTATTCCTGTATGTTGCTCCACTGGGTATGTCTAGACTGCAGCTGGGAAGTGTGATTCCCAGTGCAGGCAGACAGACGTATAGCTAGTTCTGCTTGAGCTAGCACACTAAAAGTAGTGTGGACCTGTGGCATGGGCAGCAGCTCACCCTAGCCTCCCAGGTCTAACCTGCCCAACTCCTTGGGCATCAGCTTGGGTGCTTAGCTCGAGCTGCCACCCGTGCCACAATATCTGTGAGTCTGTCTACCTGTGCTGGGAATCGCATCTCCCAGCTGCAGTCTAGACATACCCTGTAATGTCACAGGCTCTACTACTGCAAGCTCAGTACATCACCAGGCACCTCAGGACTCCTTCAGTCAACAACTAAGTGACTTTCCACTGCCACCATTCACTTGCCTCAATGTCACTTGCCTCCCTGATTCTTATCACCTCAGTCCTCGGCTACAGGGAGCTGAGGAGCTCCATGCCTGCAGATGCTCCAGGTAAACAAAATAACAATGTATTAGATATTCAATTCAGTGATTCCATAAAGTTTAAAATCATCAAATTTTGGTGTAGACACATTTATAAGCCGACCCTCTGCTCTTTGATGCATCATTTTATTACCAAAAATATTCAGCTTATGAATGATCATATACGGTAGTTTAGTGCGCCCGGGTTGGGTCATGCCCTGTGCCCTGGGCTTTAAGTCATGTGACACTTGCAAGCGACCGATGCCAGTGAGTGATCTGCACATGGACTGTTTACGCTGTGCGGAGGAAGCCCATCTCAGTGATCGCTGCAAGATTTGCAGATCCTTCAAGCCTCAGACCAAGAAGGAAAGGGGCATTCGGCTCTGAGGCATTCTGATGGAATTGGCCTTGACCCCGACTCCGGTGCACTGCTCCGAGTCGGCACTGAGCACAGCAACATCAGTGCGCAGTGACCCTTCAGTGCCTTCCACCAGCAAGCACCACTCCCGTCCCATCCATGGGACACTCCAAAAAAAGCTTAGAAGAGGTCTTCTTTGCCAACATACCTGAGTAAGACTGGGGGAGAGACGAGACCCACATTGGGCAGTTCTCGATCCCTGTTGGCCTCCAGGTCTCTGACTCAGGTTGAGCGGAGTAGCCCAGCCCACTCTACACCGACCTCCCCAGGTGTGCGGGTGCCCTCCACGCAGGAGGCCCTGCAAGTGGCCCGGGACATTGCGTCTCTGCTAGTACCAGGGGCACTGCCACCATAGGCTCCCTGGTCCAGAGGCAAGCCACTGCTTGGATCTCCGCAGTTGCTGCCTGCTCAGTACCGTTCATGGTCTAGGGAATGTTCAGTGACCACCCTATGTGCAGTCTGCGCTGGTCACTGTTGGCTGGGTACCGACTGTCAGGAGTTCCAGGCACCGCTCTGCATCAAGGGACTGTAGACTTCGTGAGGAGAGTGAGCCTCGTCAAGACCAGGACAGACAGCACCAGAGGTCCTCATTTCCGAGAGGCTGTCATAGCCCATCGCATTATGGGCACCGATGCTGTTCCCATTCTTCGTCTCGCTCCTTCGTCTTGCTCCAGGTCCCTGCTGTGGCACCGCTCCCGCAGTCCGAGGCATCAAGCGCTGGCACCTCGCCGTCATGAATCCACCCATCAGAGCCGGTTGCAGAGCAGCTGCTACTGGCGGTACTCCCGCTCCTCCATGCTGGGATCATGGTCTCATGGTCGGCACCATTCCCGACACCACTGCTCCTCCCAGTCCTGGAACAGCAGCAGGTCGTATGCCAGCACGGCCTCCCTTTGCAGTTGTCAGTTGATGGGACAGTCTAGTCAGGCTGAACAGTCTGCTCCACTGGTTCCACAACAGGTGCAGCGGCACTGAGCTCCTTGGCTGGCACCATGGTATCAATGAGCCCCATGACTTCCGACACAACCCCCGGTGGTGGCTCGCTCAGTGGCCAGAGCCTTGGAGAGACCGTCGGCCTCCCTATCTCAGCCTCCCAGGAAGGAGTTGGTGGGCGACCAAGTGGTGGGACCTCCGGCACTAGTGGATACACAGAGTACCGCACCCTCATCCTCGTCCTCATCCTCCCCTGATGAGATGATTACGGCCCCTCCTCCACCTGTTCCACAGGAGGACTCTAGGCTCAACAGGAACTGTTGAAAAGGGTTACATCAAGCCTCAACCTTCAAGCCAAGGGTGTGGAGGAACCCTCGGACTCAACGTCCTTTTGGCCTTCGCACTGGGCAGGGTGGCCCTTCCACTTCATGAAGTGGGGCAAAGATTTTGAATGCCTTGTGGCAAACACCGGCTTCCTTGCCCCCCATCTCTAAGAGGTGGAACGGAAGTACTTCATGCCTGCCAAGGGGCATGAATACCTGTACACCCACCCTGCCCCCAACTCTCTGGAGGTTGAGTTGGTGAACCACAGGGAGAGACAGGGCCAACCAGCTCCTACTCCTAAAAATAAAGATTCAAGGAGACTGGACCTATTCAGGAGAAAGGTTTATTCATCCTCGAGTTTCCAGTTAAAGGTGGTGAACCACCAAGCCCTCCTGGGGAGGTACGAGTTCAATTTGTGGGACTCTCTGCCCAAATTCGAGGACTCCCTCCAAGAGCATGACAGGAAGGATTTAAAGACTGGTGGAGGTGGGTACAGCGGCTGCCAGGGCGGCCCTTCAGGCTGTGTTGGATGCCGCGGATACTGCTGCAAGGTCTATGGCCTCCGTGGTGTCCATGAGGAGGGCGTCGTGGCTCCTGCTGTCTGGGCTGTCCAGCGAGGTGCAGAACTCCTTGCAGGACATTCCGTTGGATGGCAAGGCCCTGTTTGTGGAACAGACGGACATGAAATTGCATGGCCTGAAAGATTCCCGCACAACACTTAAGACCCTTGGCCTCTATGTCCCGGCTCCGATCAGGACCAAGTTTCAGCCGCAGCAGGCTCCCATCCAGGCCACCCTCTCTAAATATGAGCTCCATTATAAAAAGTCATGGGACTATAAGAAACACCCGCAGAGGCAATGCTGGTCTGTGCCCCAACCTAGGCCCTCCATGGGCAAACAGGCAGGAAAATGTCAGTTTTGACAGGATGCCTGGGAGCGACTTACCAGTTCATACCAGGGATCCACCTGCAATAAAGCTTCCCTTCTCCAACTGGCTGTGTGCTTTTCTCCTGGAGTAGTTGTGGCTGACCTCGGACTGGTGGGTCCTCAACACCGTTTTCTGGGGCTACACCCTCCAGTTTACCTCTACCCCGCCCACCCACCCTCCATCCCCATCCCTCCTGAGGGGCCCCTCTCATGAGTCCCTGCTCAAGCAGGAGGTGGGGCAGCTTCTTGGCCTAGGAGCGGTGGAAGTGGTACCAGTGGAGTTCAGACACAAGGGTTTCTACTCCTGCTACTTCCTTATCCTGAAGGCCAAAGGGGGGCTCAGGCCTATCCTGGACCTGTGAGGCCTGAACCAGTACATGGTAAAGCTCACGTTTTGCATGGTCTTTCTGGCCTCCATCATCCCCTCCCTGGATGCTGAGGACTGGTACACCACCCTCGATCTGCAGGATGTGTACTTCCACATTCACATATTTGAGGGGCACAGACGTTTCCTCCATTTCACGGTTGGGCAGGAACACTACCACTTAGGTTCTCCCGTTTGGCCTGTCCACTGCTCCCAGGGTGTTCACAAAGTGTATGTCTGTGGTAGCAGCCTACCTCAGATGTTGCAGGGTCCAGATCTTCCCCTATTTCGATGACTGGCTGGTCAAGGGCAGCTCCAGGTTGCAGATGTGAGATCACATGGCACTCCTCCTGTCCACGTGCGCCACTCTAGGCCTGTTGGTAAATGTCACCAAGTCCATGTTAGTCCCAGTGCAGCGCATAGAGTTTATTGGGGCAGTCCTGGACATGACATAGGCCAGGGCCTCCCTCCCACTGCACAGGTTCGAGACCTTAAGGGAGCTCATCGGCACAATCATGCAGTCCCTGTGACCTCAGCCAGAAGGTGCTTCCAGCTCCTCGGTCACATGTCAGTGTGCACGTATGTGGTTCACCATGCCAGACTCAGGATGAGGCCCCTCCAGCGCTGGTTGGCCTCGCTGTTCTCTCAGTCCAGAGACAGGATGGAAAAAGTCCTCACTGTGCCCGAAACGGTGATCACCTCCATACAATGATGGTCCTCCCCTGGGACCATGTTCCACGGGGTCCCATTCAGGGGCAGGACCCCATCAGTGGAGCTAGTGTTGGACATGTCAGACCTGGGGTGGGGAGCCCCCGTGGGGAACATTTAGACCCAAGGTTTGTGGTCTGCGCAGAACCTTGTCCTACATATAAATGTCAAGGAGCTCAGGGTGGTTCTTCTGGCATGTGCGACTTTCTGCTCGCACCTAGAGGGCAGTGTGGTCAGGGATCTCACAGACAACATGGCCTCTATGTTTTACATTAAAAGGCAAGGTGGGGCCAGCTCCTCTGCCAGGAAGCCTTCAGGCTGTGGGACTTCTGTATAGCCCACGATATTTGCCTGGAAGCCCACCACTTATTGGGTGCCTGGAACTCGTGGGCGGATTGCCTGAGCCAAGACTTCTCCTCTCAGCACGAGTGGTCACTACACCCAGAGGTGGTGCACAGGATTTTCCAAAAGGGGGAAACTCCCCAGGTGGACGTGTTCATGACACAGCAGAACTGCTGGTGCCCCCGCTTCTGCTCTGGGGCCGGGGGGAGGGTTGGACACGGGCACCATCTCCAGTGTCTTCCTCCTATCCTGGTTGGGCCAGCTTCTCTATGCCTTCCCCCTGATCCCATTGATCGGCAAGGTTTTGGAGAAGATAAAAATGGACAGGGCCTGGGTCCTCCTGATCGTCCTGGCATGGCCCAGACAACATTGGTATGGGACTCTCATGAGCCTGGCAGTCGCCCCACCATGGCTGTTGCCGTCCCGTCCGGACCTGCTCTCCCAGGACCAAGGCCGCCGCCTCCACCCCAACCTAGCGGCACTCCACCTCACAGCATGGTTGCTCAGTGGTTAGGCCAGGAGGAGAGGATGTGCTTGGAAGGGGTTCAGCACGTCCTCCTGGAAAGCATACGGCTCTCCATACGTCAGGCCTACCTGGCAAAGTGGTCTTGGTTTTCAAGGTGGGCAGCTGATCGTGGCATTTCGCCCATGGCTGCTCCGATCCAACTCATTTTAGACTACCTCCTTCACCTTTTAGACTTGAAATTAGATGAAGGTTTCTAACCATCAAAGGAGTAAAATTCCGGAACAGTCTTCCAAGGGGAGCAATGGGGACAAAAGACATATCTGGCTTCAAGACTAACCTTGATAAGTTTTTGGAGGGGATGATATGATGAGAGAGTCTAATTTTGGCAATTAATTGATCTTTGACTATTAGCGGTAAATATGCCCAATGGCCTGTGATGGGATGTTGTATGGGGTGAGATCTGAGTTACTATAAAGAATTCTTCCTGGGTGTCTGGCTAGTGAGTCTTGCCCACATGCCTAGGGTTTAGCTGATTGCCATATTTGGGGTTGGGAAGGAATTTTCCTCCAAGGCAGATTGGCAGAGGCGCTGGGTTTCTTTTGTCTTTCTCTGCAGCGTGGGGCATGGGTCACTTGCTGGAGGATTCTTTGCACCTTTAAGTCTTTAAACCATTATTTGAGGACTTCAGTGGCCCAGATGTAGGTTAGAGGTTTGTTGCGGGAGTGAATGGGTGAGATTCTGTGGCCTGTGTTGTGCAGGAGATCAGACTAGACAATCATAATGGTCCCTTCTGACCTTAAAGTCTATGAATCTATGACCCTAAAGCCCAAGGCCTAGTGCCCTCGTCTATCAAGGTGCACTTGGTGACCATATTGGCCTTCCACCTGCCGGTGCAGGGACACATGGTATTCTCCCATGCTATGGCTAGCCAATTCATTAAGGGATTGGATCATCTCTTCCCATACATTAGGCTCCTGGTCCTGCGGTGGGACCTGAACTTGGTGCTGGCCTGGTTGACGGGTCCCCCGTTTGAGCTGCTGGCTACATGCTCCTGGCTGCACCTCTCATGGAAGGTAACCTTCCTGGTGGTGATCACATCAGCTAGGCGGGTCTCGGAGCTCTGGGCCCTGACCTCCGAACCCCCGTACACGGTGTCCCATAAGGATAAGGTCCAGCTCCGACCACATCCTTCGTTCCTCCCAAGGTGGTCTCCACCAACCACATGGGTCAGGACATCTTCTTCCTGCCGGTGCTCTGTCTCAAATTGCATGCGTGCAGTGGGGAGCGCCGCCTCCACATGCTGGATGTTAATGGGCTCTGGCCTTTTGCCTGGAACATACAAAGCTGTTCTGGAAGTCCCTGCAGCTGTTCGTTGCCTTGGCCAAACGCATGACGGGTCGGCCGATGTCCACTCAGCGGCTCTCCAACTGGATCATGTCATGTATACATACCTGTTACAACCTTATGAGAGTCTCCTCACTGCTGATCCTGAGGGTGCACTCAACTAGGGCACAGGCCTTGTCAGTTGCCTTTTTAGCCCATGTTCCCATTCAGGACATTTGCAGGGCTGCCACATGGTCTTCGGTTCACACGTTCATCTCGTGTTATGCCATTGTCTCCCAAACCAGGGAGGACGCTGGGTTCTGCAAAGCTGTACTCTGTCCTGAGAGTCTGTGAACTCTTACTCACCTCCAGCAGACATAGCTTGGAATCACCTATTGTGGAATGCACATGAGCAATCACTCGAAGAAGAAAAGACAGTTACCTTTTCCTTAACTGGTGTTCTTCGAGATGTGTTGCTTATGTCCATTCAACATCCTGCTCTCCTTCCCCTGTGTTGGAGTTGTCTGGTAAGAAGGAACTGAGAGTAGGGGGAATGCGCAGTGCCTCTTATACCACGCCATAGAGGCGCCACTCCAGGGGTTGCTATGAGTGCTCCCCTACGGGTACTGCTAGGGTAAAAACTTATGGCACTGGTGCACGTAGTGAGCATGCACACCCATTGTGGAATAGACATGAGAAACACATCTCAAAGAACACCAGTTACAGAAAAGGTAACTGTCTTTTTTATTTTAAAGTTGGGCAGATGCTTAAATCCTTTCCTGAGTTGGGGTCATTAGCTGTTATGAAGGCAACAGAATAGAAATATTTTTGGGTACCACACACACATTATTATTTAGTTTCTTGATTGTAGCTTTAAAAATATTTAGAATTTAGAGGGAATCCCTTCCAGATTATAATTTTAAAGTTGGGCAGTTTTGGATTTGTAGAGGTGAACGATAGTAATAATTTGGAAAAGTCTAAATTGAAGATGATAGTTATTTTTTTGCTCTCTTTTAGTAATGTGGATCTTCTTTTAAAATATAATTGTTGAATAGCTTTATTTGTGCCAATTATGTTTCACAAGGTCATGGAACAGATGTCTGCACTTAAAATGACCTTTTTCCAATTAAACCCGGTCTTCCCATGGAAAATGTTTTCTCGGCCTGTTTCTCAAAAGGGTACACAGACGTCTTTAATCATTGAGCCTAATCCTGAAGTCCATTACTCAGATAGCTGTCTTTGAAGCATTTACATTCACTATAAATGCATGTACAGAGATGTCATTTCATACTTTTGGCTAGACAGGCAAATATAGAACCATAGGCACAGATTAACCCCCTGCTGCCCATATGCCTGTAAAAAGGGTCTTCCATATGTGCATTTTGCCTTTCTCACATAGAAGAGGACTGCCACAGAACCATACTGTATTCCTGGAATCCAAAGAGGGCTGTCTGGAAGGAAGCATCCGGCTGGGAAAGGAGTCTGGGGAGGTTGCTAATCGTACCCCCCTCCCCCCGAGCTCCACAGATTTTCTGGAAATGGTAGTATAGACTATCTTGTTTTTTTTTTTTTTTTTTTTTAAAGAGCTCCTATATGCCAGAGGACTATTTTTAAGGGGGATCCCAGGGGAAGCCAAGGCCAGATGGCCAGGGAGTGTAGGAGTGTATGATCTGGGGCCCCGAGACTCTCTGCTTCATGTGGAATCCCTTGGCTCTGAAGTTTCTTAAGGCGAAACCCACTGCTTGTTTGGTAGGAAGGCAACCCCCTCTCAAAAAGCAATTAAGTTAAACTCCATGAAATAGCAACATGCAGAGTCTTCCTCCCATTAGACCCTCTTCCATTCATGTATGTCAAATGTAGGGATGTTATAGCTTCACTGCTTAGTCCATCACATTGCTAATGCAACATATTGATACATCTGTCTTCCAAGTTCAGAAAGTCAGTGCTGCACTCCAGAAGTTTTTATGAACAGTCAGGGTTATCCTGAACATCTGAGCAAGGAAAGTACTCCATATTCTGTGTATTCAAAACCATAAGAAACACTTATTTATTGGTGGTTTAAAATGAATTAATAGTGCCCTGGTACAATAAAAATGGTGATGGCCATCTAGGAAATTTTGTTGAGCCCTTGATACTTGTCTGAATAGTTTTTACATTAAATACCAGTAGCTGTAGTGCAGTGGTTCTCAAACTTTTGTACTGGTGACCTCTTTCACATAGCAAGCCTCTGAGTGTGACCCCCCACTTATAAATTAAAAACACTTTTTATATATTTAACACCATTATAAATGCTGGAGGCAAAGCGGGAAGCTGACAGCTCATGACCTCCCGTAAGAACCTTGTGACCTCCTCCACAAATGACAAGAAGCCAAGTCTTGGGACAATACAGTGAAAACACATTATCATAGATACAGATATTTGTAATGGGGTATGGCAAATGGTGGAAAAGAGATGCTACTAGCATCTGGAAAATGAGTCTTACTTATCCCAAATGTTAGTAGAATACACTATTTTTGATTTGTGCAGTTATGTTGTTACAGCTCCAAGATGGTGTCAGGCAGGAGCGATCTGATTTTTGGTGAAATTGTATCACACTGTTTTCAGACATCAATTTATTTTGGTCCTGTTTCATACTTGTAGCTATAACTCAAGGTTAAAAAATGAGCAGGACAGGACAAACAGTTAAACTCTGCAAAACTGATGGAAAATGTAAATAAGTTTGATGCTGCAATCATTCCGTTGACTTCATTGACTTCTAATACATGCAGATGGCTGCCGCACTGGATTCAGTCCCAATGGCTATAGTACAGAGGCAACACTTCTAGTATATCCACTTCCTACTTTTGCTGAGCTCCATCAAAACATTAGGGTAGATTTCTGTTCATAGTTAGTAGTCTCTTCCAGTCATTTTCCTGGACACTATCAAGTGAAGTCTCACAAACAAAGAACACTATTAATAAAAAATCATGCTTTGCTACAGCAAACTCAACATTAAGGATCTATATCTTGAGTATTTAAGCATCTGGAATTAAAATTTATAAACATAGTGGAAGTCTGTCCTAGATACAACATGGGAAGAGGAACGTGCAGTTTATTTTTGTTGTTGTTAATTATGTGATTGACAATGTTCACTATGAGAGAGATTATAAATAATTGAATAAATTAAAATCCAATATAATTGTTTCTCAGAATATGGTGTTAGGAGTGAAATAATAATTTTTGCTGCCTGATGTGAGGTATCCAGTGTTCCTTGGCCAATTGTAGAGCAGAAAGCCGGTGTGGATGGGCTGAAATTCTCTTAAGACTGTACTAGATCTCTCAAAATGAAACTCCACAGGGTCCCTTCCTTCTCAGCCTAGCGATTTGGGATGTAGTAAGTATTTATTTCCAGATTAAAAAGTAGTTTTCACCACAGGATTTACTTATTTGGTCTGAACAAAAGACTGGGAAGGTAAACACCTGGAATAATAAATAAAGTGTATATTATAATACAACATTATCTTGGAGAGGAGTAAAATCTCCTTCATGGATTAAAAATCTGTCTTAATCCTTATTAAAAATAGTACAACTTTTTTATTCCAAAGTGTGTGTGTTTAATTTGGACCTCTTATTTGTAGGGCCCTACAAAATTCACGCTCCATTCTACTCAATTTCATGGCCATAGGATTTGGCAATTAGTCATTTTCACATTTTCAGATATTTACATCTGAAATTTCATGCTGTTGCATCCATGGGGTTCCCAGCCAAAAGGAAGTCATGGAGTGGTCACAACGCCATTGTAGAGGGGTCGTGGGATTGTTACCCTCACTTCTGCACTGCCTTCCGAGCTGGGCTCTGAAAGCATCAGCCTGGAGCTTCCTGCAGCTAGAGGAGATTCCCAGAGGTGGAGGTGGGTCTGATCTCCCCCCTGCCATTGGGAGCGTCCCAGCCACGGGCTCCTAGCTGCTAGTCCCGGCTGGGCTGGGGAGGAACAGGACTTGCTCTTCCCTTGCATGGCTCCTCTCTGAGGGAGAGCAGACTCACTTTCGGGTACCTCATGCAGCTGCAGGGTGCTCCCAGCAACACAGGGGAGAGCAAACCCACCTCCACCTCCAGTAACCTCCTGCAGCTGCAGGAAGCTCCAGGATAGGTACCTGGGGGTGGGTCTGATTTCTCCCTGAGAGCAGCTGTTCAGGGGAAGAATAAGTCCTGTTCCCCCCTGCTTGAAGGGCACTAGCAGCTGTAGCCAGGGCACAGTAGGAGGCCCCCAGCTGAGGTGCCCGCAGCCCTGCCCCACCCCTTCAATATCTAGATTTCATAGGACAGGTCTGATTTTGCGGTCCGTGATACATTTTTCACAGCTGTGATTTTACCTATGTGTGATATTTAATGTGCTCAATCTTCAGGTGTACCTGGTGGAGGAGCAAAAGTGGCTTGTGCCCCATCCTCAATTACCCCTGCATAATTTAGAACAGTTTGAACGCTACTTCAAATTTTGCTGGCTCATAAGAGACTGCTCTGGGCCATTGTTTAGACTGGGCATGGGCAGGGATTGCTGATCTGGTCACAATCCAACCACGCATGGTACAATGTGAGTAGGTAGTGTGGAGCTGGCTATGTTGGCTCTATGCCAGTCGAGGATTTTCCAATGCTAGGAGAGTTCTCAGCTGCCCATTTAGACTCCATGACACAAATAGGCCTGAGCATGAACTAGGAGCTGGTCCAATGTATTTCTATCTCCTTCACCCCAATCCCATTTTTGCATGTGTGTCACTTTGACTGGTTTTATTTAAGAGCTAATAGCACTAAGCTTGTATCTGGGATGGTAGAGAGTGTGGGCACCCCATGCTGGGATTTCATTAGCAGATGCGAGTCTGAATGTCCTTCTCTACATGGGATGTATATCATGGAACAGGAACAAGAGCCAGAATTCTGCAGATTAACAGAGACCATGGGTCTAGGTCAAGTTAGGCAAGAAATTCCTTTGTGACTAGTTGGTTAGTTTAGCCATTTTGACCCCTCTCCATGGCTGTCTTCATTTGTGGCGTGGCCTTTGTTGTCGCTATTATTTGTAGTGTATGAAAACACTGTGCATAGCCTGTCCAGATAATTTGCATCCTTCACATGAAAGTTAATCACCTGAGGTTGCTGTAAGCCTTCCTTCATAATGCCATGTAGAAACTAATTTGGATGTAGCAAAAATAGGGATGGTTTCCATTTCTCTTGGGTTCTAGGGTTTTTCGTTTAATAAAAACTCCTCATGCAGTCAATATTTATACTTTCTAAAAGTATAGATTTACATTTGTATCATGCCCTTATTTGCAATTTTAATGGACATCAACTTTAAGCCACGGAGATTAATATATCCAGCAGAAAGCAAACGCAAGCGTTTTCAAAATGTTACTAGTGCCATTCTATGTTAAACATTTTTTTATTTCTTTCACAATACAGTATTTAAAGCTAAAGTAGAAAAAATCATACCTATTTAAAATTAATCTCCAAAGCATTCACAGTTTCTATAGAAACTGCTTTGATTTAAGAATGCCTTTGTTTTCCAAATGCAGATTATTGACAAGGAGATTAACCCATTTGTGGACAAATGGGAAGAAGAAGGACAGTTTCCAGCACATAAAGTATTTAAAACTCTAGGACAAGCTGGATTCCTTGGAGTTAACAAACCAATAGGTAAGAAAATCTTTACATTCATTTTAATAGATATTGACCAAAACCTGCATCTGAAATCTTGGTAAAATTTTCAAAAGTGTCTTAAATCTTGTTTTCAGATATGTTTTAGGCACTTGGAAGTAGAGCTGGGTGAAGTATTTTGGTTGAAACTTTTTCCGCTGCAAGAATGAAAATTCAGGTTGACAGACATTTTGCAAATTTGTGTCGAATTCACCAAATTGTTTTCATTTAAAAAAACCCAACACCTTCAAATGAAACATTTCAATTTTTCAAATTGCAGTGAGTTTCCATTTGGAAATTTACTTCAATGTTATTAATTTTTAAAAAGTTTAAAAATTTTAAAATAAAAAACTAAACAAACATTTCTTTTGACCCTAAACTAATTTTTTTTTCAAGTTTTCAGTTTGCTGAACATTTGGAAAAAATTCATTTCAAGTTGATCCAAAATGATTTCCCCCACAAATTGTTCAAATGCTGAGTAAATAGAAAAATCAATTAATCACATGGTTTTACTTGGAAAACTAAATCCCATTGATTTTTCACTTTTGAAAATAGGACTCAGGCTCCTAAATCACTTAGTTCTAATATCTGTCTGTTATAGACTGAATCAGAACACTTTGACTTTGGGAAAGTTTAGATCCAGATCTGGATATTGTATTTATGGCCTGTCTCTACTCCCTCCACTCTCCCCAAGTTGAGGTGCATTCAAATCCATTGGTTTGGTTTTGTGTGCTATAGAGATACTAAATTGGGATTGGGGATCTTGGTTGGGATTTGTAGTGCTTTAGAGTAGAAACCCTTACAAATTAATTCCAGTATTAAAGATGTTACTCATTCTAGTGATATTCTACATACTTAAAATTGGAAATACCACTGGAGCTGGTAACAGAAATGAATTTTTAAATGCACCTCATGCACTGTACATGCTGAATGAGCAGGATATACTAGGAAACATACATGTCTATATTTAGTCTAGCAAACTCACTATGGATTGCTAGAAAGAACTGGCTCAAAAACAGAAACCTGAAGCCAAAATATTCAAATGCGTGTGGATAAAGCCAGGCATCAAAGTCCACATTAAGGCACTTAAATAAAAATTTACTGATTTTTAAAGGGCTGAGTACCAGCAGCTCCACTAAAGTCATTAGGAGTTAGGCTGGTTAGTATTTTTGAAGATCAAGTCTTGTATTCTGTTTTGGTCCCTAAATACAGATTTAGATGCTTAACTTTTAAAAATGTTGGCCTTTGTAAGCAGTAAATTTTTTCCCTCATTTAGTTACAGAGTAAAATGAAACAAAAATGTAGCATTTTGTATAATACATGGGGTTTATTTTCCTGTCACTCACTTCTAGGTATCCCAGCTTTTAGCGTAATTTACATGATAGATGCATAATGCATCTTATATTTAAATTACACAAAATTGAGATTCAGTCATTCCGCTTCTGAGGTCAGATTCAAGTGACGTAAGGGATAGCATGAATCCAGGAAAGAGGCATATGTTGCTAAATGCACTATGTGAACAGTCTTAAAAGGGGAAACGTTTTCAAAAGTTGTGAAGTTGCTGCTCTTTGACCATCAATGGAATTTGTGTACACTTAGGATACGTCTATACTACCCGCTGGATTGGCGGGTAGGGTTCGATGTATTGGGAATCGATTTATCGTGTCTCGTCTGGATGCGATAAATCGATCTGCTAATCAATGCCCGTACTCCACCTTGGCAGGAGGAGTAAGCAGAGTCAACGGGGGAGCTGCGCCAGTCGACTTGCCGCCGTGAAGGCGGCCAGGTAATTTGAACTAAGATACTTTGACTTCAGCTATGCAAAAAGAGTAGCTGAAGTTGCGTATCTTAGTTCGAACCCCCTCGCTAGTGTAGCCCGGGCCTTATTCTCCATATACAACATGTGTAATGATTTTCTCTACTATTTGCAAGCTTGATTCCTGTATTCAAGCAGCAATATGAATGTTGTATTGGTTTGCTCTCTGAAATTCACAGGAAGCAAATGCTTCGTGTTTCACATTTTTGCCTGTGTGCCAATCCCATGCTTTGATTTTTCCATAACAGCATCCAGAGTTGGGAATGTAACTCTGTAGATGCACTCTGTAGATGCACTTCTGCTTATGTACAGAAACCTCTCCTCATTAACACTGCTCCTGCTCCTGAGTTGTACCGAGCATTTTCAGTCTTCATTAAAATGAATGCAATTTGAAGGTGCTCCATACCTCACCAAGATTGGACCCATTATGCCTACCAGTACGTATTCCTTAAGTGCGGTGATCAGACAGCAAGTGTGAAAAATCAGGACAGGAGATGGGAGGTAATAGTTGCCTATGTAAGACAAAGTCCCAAATTGTAATATGGCCTTAAATAGCTCACAGGAATAGGAAATGCTGCATTCTCTTTATTGAAAGGAAGTATAGATACTGGGATTTTATGCATTCCTCTGGCCCAGATTCTCTGCTCTGCCCTTTCTTTCCTGGATGCAGTAAAGGCCAATGTGTATGTGAGGCCAGGGGAAGAAAGAGAGAAGGTGGGCCCTCTCATTGAGTTGAGATTGAAGCCCTGGTGGAGTTCCAAGCAATTCCAGGGCTTCCTAACAAGCCCAGGTAACAATTCCTAAGGGAGTATCTGCTAAAGATAGCCAGATATAGCTTGCTCTGGTACCTGATACCAGCCCCACTCCAATGGGATCCCCCTCCTGGGAGCTTCAAGAGGGGTGGCATAGGAACAGCTGTTGTACCTCTAGACTAGCCAGTGACTCCCCTCATACTGAGGAAATCCCTGGCAGTAAAGGTGTGGGCAGTTTCTATTGCCTCTGCACATCAGAGCAACACATAGGGAGCGGAATGGGATTAGAGAATCTGATCCTGTATCTTAAAAATAGGGTGACCATATTTTCCAAAGGGAAAATGGGATATGGCACGGGGCTCACCTGAAAACCATCCCCCCAGTGTGGAGCTGGCCCAAGCCCCCTCTCACACGCAGAGCTGTTCTGAGCCACCTGGCATCACTGCTCACCTGAGCCCTGCCATGTGGGCTAGTGTTGCCACTTGTTTCTCCCCCCTGAATGTTCCACACCCCACTGGAGGACACCCCCCCACTTTTTTGGCAAACCTGGGCATTTGTCCCATTTGCTCTTCCCAACTGATCATCAGTTGAAAAGAACAAATGGGACAAATGCTCAGTTTTGCCAATAAAAAAATCAGGACACCAGGGACAAGGCTTAAAAAGGGGATTGGCCTGGCCAAAACGGGATGTATGGTCACCATATTAAAAATGTGATTTATGTAACAAGAAGTGCAGAAAATTGATTTAGTTCATAAAGCACAAGACTGGGAGACATGAGATCTAAATTCTGTTCCTATCTCTGCTATAGCCTTCCTTTGTATTCTAGGAAAACTTCCTTACTCTTTCAGTACCTCTGTTCTCCCTGGTATTCCGGGGATAATAATTGCCTGTTTTAATACTGCTGTTGTGAGGCTTAAATTTAAAATCTTCATGGGGAAGGCTCTACAGAACTGCAAACTATAATTAATTAAATAGCCTTGTTCTATGATTGTGAATTGGCCCCTTTTCATTAAATTCTATTTTTACATTTTTGTTGCAACAGTTACAGCTAAGAGTTTTCATAATCTGTCTTTTCTGTCAAACTGCCTATAAGAACACAGGTGCTGAGCCCTAGATCTTTGTCAAGTGAATGAAGAATGAAAAAAAATATTTTTCAAGGCTAGGTCAAATTGAGTAGGAGCAAAAATGGGTGAATTTGAATTTGTGATTTAACTGCAAATGATCATTTGCACAGATTTTACACATTATCTTTCAGTTTAGTTACACCCATCACCTCATTATGTTGTTAAGAATTTGGGTTTGAATTATGGAACAAATTATGTCATCTCACAAACGACTTTAAGAGAGAGAATTTTTCTTGGAAATTACATCTGCAGGTTTTTCTGTAGCTATTCATGGTGGTTACAGTTCACAAAACTGATAAGCTATGATTGTTTGACAAATCCAATTAGTTCTGAGCTGCCACTTCTTTATAAAATGCTGACAGTGTGAAGAGAACATTTAAGATTAACATTAAAGGACAAATAGGATTATTGGGTGAAAGAAAAATACAGAGCAAAAAATCCCTCGCTGTAAATGAGTTTGATGGGAAAATTTGAAATATGCCCCAAAGCAATCTCTGAACAAGTCATTCTCTTCACATTTCTAATATTAATATTTCCCCTTTGTAGTGATTATAGATTTAATTGCAATCAAATTATACAATCTTATTATTTGTATTAAAATAGTGCAGAGAGGCCCCAATCAGGGTCCCATTGTGTTAGCTACTGTAGAAGCATAAAATAAGACAGCCTCTGTCCCAAGCATTTTACAGATTAAATAGGAACAAGACAGGACAGTTTGGTTTAGAACACCAGTGGAGGCAGTGAGATAAGGCGGGGAAGGCAGGAACAAAAGGTTTTGTATGTTATCTGTGTTTACAAGTGGGAGGCTTTTGAAGTAATTTAATAAAATATATTACTAGATCTACTACTTTTTCACCCATCTGGCAATTCTCATTAGTCAGTTACCATGGGCATTGCAGAAGAGATGGATTTTAAGAAAGGATTTACACTTTGATTTGAGGAGGGTGTCCCATGCATAAGGGCAGCATGGAAGAATGCACGAAGGTGCTTATGGGAGAGGTAGAGAAGGGGGTGATGGAGAAAAGGGTTATGCTGCCATTAGTGGTGTGAAACAGGTGGGTCATGAAGTGGTATATACATTTATCATATGGTTTTTAAACATTTCTCTTTCCCAATGTTACTTTTTTAGGAAGCATCTTACTAGAATTGAAAACTGTACTCCAGACAGGGGAGTCCAAAGAGAAAATGCTTTAATTGTTTAGGTGCATCAAAGATACTCTCTCAGTGTGGGTGATATTTATGCCACCTGGATAAACAGACTTTCTTGTAGGGAAACTAAAGCAGAGGCTGGGTTAGGGGATTGATTCTAACCTCGAACCATGGGGCGATAGTGCTTCCCTCTGTATCTTCCACTTCAGATTATGGGCTGATATAGCAGCTGTTGTTCCTCCAGGCCAGGGTAGGAAACCTATAGCACACATGCCAAAAGGTGGCAAGTGAGCTGATTTTCAGTGGCACTCACACTGCTTGAGTCCTGGCCAGCGGACTAAATTAAATTTTATTTTAATTTTAAATGAAGCTACTTAAACATTTAAAAAACCTTATTTACTTTATATACAACAATTGTTTAGTTATATATCATAGACTTATAGAAAGAGACCTTCTAAAAACGTTAAAATGTATGACTGGCACGCAAACCCTTAAATTAGAGTGAATAAATGAAGACTCAGCATACTGCTTCTGAAAGGTTGCCGACCCCTGCTCCAGGCTATATAGACGGGCATGCCTGATCACTGAATCCATGTAATAATTGATCCAATGGCCCCTTCTGTAGCCCCGCCTCAGGACTCCCCTCTGTGCCATTCAGAGCTTCTTCTTCCCAGCACTCAGGAAGTGCAGAGGCCCCCTACTCTCTACATGGCTGCTCTCTGTTTGCCCTTCTGCCCATGTGGAGATCCAGCAGGGTTTCTGTAGCACGAAGAATTCTTCCAAATGATACATTTCACCTTAAGCCCCAGAGTTCATTACAAATCCTAGTGACAAAATAGTCCCTTGGAAATAACCTTCCAGGAACAAATCTAAGGAGGGTCTTGTGGAATACGCTCTTGTCACTTGAATAAGAATTCTCCTGTGCCTTGGGCCTAAAGACTTGAAAAATATAAATTTCATTATAAATGATACATAAGTACTAATGCGGAGAATCTTACCATCACCCAGAAGCACTGAAATCTTGAGTAAGCCTTTTGAAAAATAACTAGGGCAAGATCCTCACCTCTGCACCAACCCCTTTGTGCCAGGTAAAAGGGCCTAGCTGGCATAAAAAAGCCCCAGATCTGCCTGCTAGATGGTTCCTCCAGTGCAAGCACTGTAAAAACAGCCATAATGCTGCCCTCCAAGGACTGCCTTGCAAAGCTCTGTGTAGGGGCTGTGCTGGGAGCTGTGTTGTGTCAGAAGCAGAGCTGCTGTTCATTGTGCTGTTGGGATTCTGGGTAGCACTGGAGCCCCTACAGGTATGGCTACACTGCAAATAAAAGCCGACGGCTGGCCTGTGCCAGCTGAATTGGGCTCGGGCTAAGGGGCTGTTTAATTGAGGTGTAGATGCTTGAGCTGTGCTCTGGGACCCTCCCACCTCATGGGGTTCTGGAGCCAAAGCTCTAATCTGAACCTCTACACTGCAATTAAACAGCCCTTTAGCCCGAGGCCCATGAGCCAGTCAGCTGGCTCAGGCCAGTCGCCGGGTTTTATTTCATTGTAGCCATATCTTGTGAAGGGCAGCTCCCCTATTTCTCTACTTTAAAAATGCCTTAGGATATAGCAAGATGGTATATATTGTGTGTGTGTGTGTGTGTGTGTGTGTGTGTGTGTGTGTGTATATATATATATATATATATATATAATATATATATATATATATATATAAAAAATCTGAAGCAATTGTAAAATAATATCATTTATATTAGAGTTCCATTGTGGCCCTGATCTGTGTTTGTTGAAATAGGTGGAAAAAAGAGAACTTGAACAGAGCATTTTAATTTCAAGTGGATGCAGACAAACTGCATACTTAATATTTCTTTGTCATTAGCCACATACCTTATTTTCTTTTTTCAGCATGAATCAGAAGTGTAATTTTCATGCTACGTCCCTCCTAATCTACATTTAAGCTTCCATTCAGACAGCACTCAGCATGAAGTTAAGAGCTGCACCTATCAAATACATTTGTTTTAGTAACAGCTGCAGTTTCAGAACAAAGAGGCTGCCCTCAGTTTTTTTTTTCAAAGTTATTTAGTTAAATAACATTTATTTTTCAACAGACCTAACTTTCAGGCATTTTTTAGTGGGGCAAAAAAAAAGTGGTTCATGTATCAGGCATGTACTTGTTTTGCTTAGATAGTAGGAAACATCTGTTAGACTACAGATATTTATTGAAACTGGGCTTTATTTCCTTTATAAACACTGTTCCATTTGTGAACAATGAACTGTTTAATGGGAGCAGGATTTTACAATGCATGTGTCCTACAAGTGCACAGCAATCGTTAGCACTGGAAATAACTTTCTGTGTATGGAGAGTTGATTGAGTGGATAACTGGAGAATTCTAGAAATTAGCAGTGGAAATAACATATTTTATTTACATCCTTGCCAGTGAAGGATTTTTTCCTGAGTCATGTTTTTGAGTTTTTTGCTGTGTTCGGTTTTACCTGACTCAAGCAATGGGCTTCGGCCATATCCATTGAGAAAATATTATATAGTCTACTGCAGCATCTTAAGAAATTCTTTCTGATATACAATACATAGTAAATTTGTGAGGATATTATTTAATAAATCAAAATAAATTTAATTTTCCTCTTACATTAATTCTTTAAGTAAAATCTTTTTCTGAAGTTCACCCAGCTCTGTTTTAAACAGAATAAAAGCAGTAACAACATAATGTAATTTCTTGCATTACTGTTCTTTTCATTTCAGTTTACTGTGGTACTCTCAAAAAACTACAGTGATTAGACTGATGTGATATTAAAACTCTCCCTGAAACTAAATCTGATATTTCCAGAACTAAGGACAGAAAATATTAGGTAGACCTCAGGAAATATTTTTAACCATCTGGGGAAGTGGTCACTGGAGTTGGTCCCCAAGGAAAGGAGTCAAGGCACATTCTTTGGAGGTTTTCATGTTCAGATTAGAAACTGGAGTGAAGGCTGAAAAGATGCAAGAAGATCCATGTGATTCTTTCTGTCTATATGGTTTATGAACCCAGGCTTAAATGGTGGCTAAATTTTCAAGAAGTTTGGCTGAAGAGGGATGCCTAAAATTAACAGTTGTGTGCCTGACTGTGCATTCACATTCACGCACTCGAGATCGAACTTGTTGAAAATGGTGAAGAGAATAAACATTACTACAGGCTGAGGGCATGGACAACTACTGAAGCTTGCAAAGGAGAAAGGCACCCCTGGGCAGAGGCACAGCAGATTGTACACCAAGTAAATCTCACTTCAGCAATATTATGGGGGCTTAAATGGAGAATAGTCTTCCTGCTGGGATGAATTTCTCTTGCAAGTGTATATTTAGTAAATTTAATTAGAAACATAAATGGGTGCCTACATTTAGGTGATATATTTTCATGTGCAAATAATTGACATGTAAGAGTTTGTGTTGCTTTGTTGTTCATTTCATACAAAACATTTCCTTCAGTTACTGGATGATTTCAGGACCACATCTTGAAATATTGTCCCTTATTTTATTTGCAGTAAGATTTTATACAGTTTGAAAATTCTAATACAATTTATATCTGACAAAATACAGAAAAAATAGACCCATGGCTAGGTTCTTCCCTTACTTCTGGGAGATGCAGTGTGTGTTGGGCAAGTGTGGACTGTTTAAGCTGTGCATTCATTACTTGAGTCCCACTCTGTCTTGGGATACTCTTGGCTTGGGCCTGATAAGCACCTGACACAAAAGCAGACTCAGTATTCAAATTACAGTTTACAATACTAGGAAATTTGAAAACTGTGCCAAATCTTTCCTTTTCAATTCCAGATTCATTGTGTGTGTGTGTGTGTGTGTGTGTGTGTGTGTGTGTGTGTGTGTGTGTGTAAGTAATATGGAAATGTGAGAGGAGGGAGAGGTCCATTTATCTCCTACTGCCAATTTTGTTATTTCTCTCTCACACATTTTCAGAAGAGCAGATATTTCAGATGTAGAAGTTTGACAAACTCTCACACTGTGAGGAATAAAAAGTGGATTTAGAAGGAAGCTATATTTAAGGTAATTAATATGGAACTGGTTGAAGAATTTTTGATTTAATATTTTTCAGTGAAAAGTGGATTCATTTTTCATAAAAACTCTTGGAAAAACTCGTCACATTTTTCTTCTCACTCTAGTAGTTAACATGTTAATCCTAGCATAAATATGAATAGGTTTTCATCTGCTCTTATTTATTTCTCCATCCCCCCATTCCTTCCCGGCAGAGGTGGTTCCTAAGGATGTTATGTATTTGAATGGAAGTGGGTGGGGCTGGCAGTTCTGAGAAGAATTCAGTGCATACAATTGATATCTGAAGAAATAACTAGGGTTTGGTAGTTGGTAAGTCACTTGGGAAGAGGCTTTTTGTGGCACTATCCCTTGTTATAGGGGGTGAGAAGACCAGGGAACTCGGAGAGCAATGCGATCTGTCATTAGGGCAGGATTTAGTAGTAGAGGCAAGATGGAGTCCCCTGGCTTGTCACTGGGAAGCTAATGAATTGGCAACTTGTGCATTACAGATTCATCAGTTAGGGGAGAGTGCAAAAGCTAAAAAGATGGTGCCGATCACATGTCACAGCTGGACGCTTTGGTAGGCTAGAAGCATAGACCCTGGCTAAATCACTCCTGTAACCTGAGAATGATCACACAATGTTTGTGTTTGATTTGGCAGGTTGAGATATGGCCAGCTGAACTGTTTGCTCATCTCCAATATGTTGTGTAAAAGGGTAGGTAGCCTGTTTTCATGTTCTCTGGAACTGGGCAGCCAATGTTCAGTTTGGTAATACAGGTACATCATATCGAATCTGTAAAAAAGCTGCTATTGAACACTCTCACTGTTCATGGCAATACAATATATATGAAAATGTTGAAAAACATAGAATATATTTAATAAATTTAAATTGGTATTCTATTGTTTAACAGTACAATTAAAACTGTGATTAATCGCAATTAATTTTACTGAGATTAATCGGCAGCCCTAATTATTACACCTCTATCCCAATATAACGCAACCCGATATAACACAAATTCGGATATAACGCGGTAAAGCAGTGCTCTGGGGAGGTGGGGGGGTGCTGTGCACTCCAGTGGATCAAAACAAGTTTGATATAATGCAGTTTCACCTATAAAATGTAAGATTTTTTGGCTCCCAAGGACAGTATTATATTGAGGTAGAGGTGTATTTGTATTACAGTAGCATCTCAACCTAGATTGGTGCTCATTGTGCTAGGCACTGTATAAACACATATGCAGGTACAGTCCTGTTCCGAAGAGCTTACAGTCTAAAAAATAGCCAAGACAGACAAGTGGGCAGGGAAACAGTGGCTGAAAGAGGTGCAGTGACTTGCCCAATGTCACATAGAAATAGATCCCATGTCTTCTGACTTCCAGGCCAGTGCTCTATCCATTGTATTACAGGTTCTACTTTTTCTATGTGCACAAATATTTTAAGGTGCAAGACGCAAGGTCAGCTTTAGTAATAGAACAGGGACCGCAGCAACTGGAAAAACTATGGGACTGGAGAAGTTAGCTGTTCAAATCAGTGGAGACAAAAAGAGATGGTAATGAAAGAAACACTCAAGGCATGCAGTAATATCTTTGTGATGTGTTACTTAGAGATGAGCCTAATTCAAAAGCCCTAGATGTGAACTCATCTGAAGTTTGGAGAATTTAGTACCTGGATGAAATGTGTCTTATATATCTGACTTTGTGTAATGTATGATTTTTTTTTCTGCACCTACCAACACCTTTCAAGTAAATAATAGATTTTAAAAAGAAAAATTTGGTTTGAGTTTGAATCGAGTTTGGGGGGAAGGCTTAGAGACCAGCCTGACTAATAATCAGATATACATTCAAGAAAATGAATGAGTACATTTATGCAGGATGTCCTAAGAACATTAAGGACGGGGGTTGGGAACAAAACAAAAAATGACGTCTCTCCCCCCTCATCAAGCTGAACAGTTGAAATGATAACAAAAGAAATATATTTTCCAGGATTATTTAAGGCTTGAGAATTGACATTAATATCAATAATGACAGATTGTTTAAAGAATGGAATTTTTTTTATGTTCATCTATATATACACTAAAATCCATGTACACTGCTGCTGGGAGCGAACTGGATTGGCAGCTTTCTAATCACACAAAACTGAACACACTTGCCCCACCCTTACCCCGAGGCCCCACCCCTTCTCTGAGGCTGCACCCCTGCTCACTCTATCCCTCCGTCACTCGGTGTCTCCCACCCTCACTCACTGTCACTGGGCTGGGGCAGGGGCTTCGGGTGCGGGGAGGTGTTGAGAGTTCTGGCTCGGGGTGCGGGCTCCGGGATGGGGCCAGAAATGAGGGGTTCAGGGTACAGAAAGGGGCTCTGGGCTGGGGCAGGGGATGGGGGTGCACGAGGAGATGTGGGGTTCCCGGCTAATGGGAACTGCAGAGCCAGCGCTCAGGGTGAGGTCAGTGCGCGGATCCTCCACTGCATCTAATAGTTTAGGGATTTAGAGCTGGAGTTGAACAATTGAAATTCAGGGTAGAAATGAAGAGAAAGAGACCCTTTGGGGCATGTTTCATTCTACCTTTTTAGTTTTCCGTTACTTACAGTAGATACCAGTGATAGGTGCCTTAGAATAACCTTAGATGGCAATATGTTTTGCTAAGTGACATGGGACTCAGCACCTCATTTATATTACTGTTGAGGTCCGCTTTGATTGCATTGATTGATTTATGCTGACCTATTGACAGCTACATTAGTGGTGATAACACTCTACAGTAAGTGAAGTGGGAAATGAAAAGATGTAGTTTATGCTGAGATGTTTCTGAAGTCGATTAGACAAGACTTAATAATAGAAATACTTGGTGATTATGTTCTGTGTTAACTTAAGTTTGTTAGCCCTTCACAATTCGCATGTTGAAAGTGCTTTATACATTTTTGCCTAATTAATCCACTGAGGTTTGAAAATGTTGCATAATTCCTCAAGGGAAAATAGAAGACTACAGTTTCAATTGAATGGTCTGGCAATATGTCCTCTTTAGGATTATTGCAATATTTCTTCTTCACAGTCAGTCAGTAAATGATGAATAAAGAGTGTGAGGATTTCCCCCTCCTTTTTTGATGTGAAGAGAGACTTGATTGTGATAGGAAGGAAATGAGTATGATATATTAAAGATAAATATTAATATTTATTACTTTGTATGTAGGTTTGTATTAAGCCTTCAGCTACAACCAGTATTAGAGATATGAGTCGTATTTTATATTAAACACTGTAAAAGTTCAAATCAAAATTGATGTTTCCTGTTCATAATTTTTTATATTATAGTATTAAATTCAGCTGTAATATTGTACAAATTATTTTGTTTCTAGCAAAACGGTGAGGACAGTTTCACTAATAGTATTCTGATTATTACACTCAGTAAGATAGTTCCATGGCTATAGGAAAGTTTATGATTCAGAGGACTCTATCAGGTAAGTTCAGAGTTTAAGGTTATTTTAACTTTTCCTTGTTTTGTAAAACTAAGATATTAGAAAATTAGGTTTCTTTCCATACTTATTTTTGACCTTTCCCATTCACCAGATGCTTTTTTCTCTTAAGCATAAAGCTGGAATTATTGTGACTGTTAATGTTAAGCAAAAAATGATGTATTTAGTGTATAAAATACATTGTGTTAAAGCATGTTTGTTTTCTGGCCCTCTATCTTTGATTGCATTAAACATAGTTGAAAATAGTTACACTAGTTAGCTGTTGCCAACAGAAGATGCATAACAGGCTGATTTAGTTAGTACAACACGTTTGATCTGGTTTATTTGTGGGAGAACAAATTCTTCCCTTTGTTACACCTCTGCAACTTCACTTGCCCCATTCTAGTTGTAGGTGACTTTCTGTAAGAGAGCTATAGATTTACAATAGGAATATGGAAATTGACCCAGGCTTGGATTTGAGGAAGGGCCCTCCAAGAATAAGTTTGTATTGCTGCCATGGGCAGCTGATTCCCTGAACACTGTATCTCTACTATAAAGTTAGGAAAATGTTGTAGCGCAGATACCACTATGTGGTAAATCTGGAGGGGAATTTTAAATGGCAGCTACTCTGTAGCTTAGGGTGACCAGGCAGCAAGCGTGAAAAATTGGGACTGAGGGTGGGGGATAATAGGAACCCATATTTTTTTTTAAAAAGCCCCAAATATTGGGACTGTTCCTATAAAATCAGGACATCTGGTCACCCTACTGTAGCTAAAAGGAGGAGTTGTTTTATATCCATGTCAAGTTATTTCATTTTAAGTACTACCCAAGTTCCTATCCCATTTTTCTGTTGATTTCACAATCTGCACAGGCAATTGGATTTCTCATTTTAAGGACCTTTTGTGAGAGTAATAGACATCTGGGTCCTTTATTGAGATGTAACAGTCATTGGGTGCAGGGGAGCTGTTTCAGAGTTTTGAGTCTGCTGTTGCAAAGGCTCTTTCTGTTGTTCCATTGTGACTTCAGTATCTTGGAGAGCACTACAGTAGTTTAGCCTGAAGTCGGTGAATACACATACTACTCTGAACAGTCTTCTTCTCAGAGGAAGGGGCAGAGTCTTTACTTTGGTCAAAGATGAAAGAAGGTGTACCCTTTGTGAACTGTTGTTTGATTCTCCATGGTCAGCAGAGTTTCCAGTATGACTCTGAGATGTCATAAAATCTTAACTGCTGGAGCACATTTCGCTTCAGTTGAGGGTGCTTGCTTCTTTTGACTATCGTGACCTCATTTTTCCTGGATTTAGTTTAAGCCATTTGGACTTCATCTATATTATAATCTCCTCCAAGACATTGTTATCTGTGGGACAGTTTGCCTGCTGTGAACGAAAAGAATGTGTAGATCTGGGTTACCAGCACACTGGTAACATGTTGCATGTAGGCTTTAGACAAACGTAGTTATGGACTCCACATGTCAGTGTTCTCAGGAAGAAGAAGTATCTGCCCATCATTATTCTAAGATCTGTTGGAAAGGAATGACTGAAGCCAGCTTAATGAAATTCCATTGACTTCTGCCTAGATACATAGATGAGTCAACAGTACTTCATGATCAAAAGCAGCTGGTAGGCTGAGTAGTATCAGTGTCATTGTCTCACTCTCTCTTTTGCCATGAGGCGGTTGTCCATCAGTATGACCAAGAAGGTTTGTGTTCCATGTTCTGGTCAAATCTTGCTGTGTCATATGTACCAGTTAAAATTAATATGGAGCCTACCAATCATTATTCAGTTGAATAGTCTTGTTGACTGCTTACATGAGTAAGAATTACTCATGCGAAAAAGAATTTACAGAACAGGCCTTTGTTGCATTGGTTTATTGGGATAGCGTGGCATGAATTAATTACCATTTGATGCTAGTTAGGTACACTTCTATGGGGCTGCTTTTCCAACTATCATTAATAACCTGTTGCAAAAACAGAAATAGCAAATGTTATTTCCTGCAAATAAGAATCCAGTACAAAACAGTACAGGGATAGGATACAGTGAAGCTGGTTGTTATTTTTCACAGCATTTTAGATAAAGGCAACAGGAAGTATTTTGTGCAGAATGTGTGTTTCAACATTGTTTTTCAGGATTGTGGGAATCTGCTGCTGAGCTACTGGATGCTTTTCAGTTGAGTCTGTTTAAAAGATACTCTATCCAAAGGATATCCATCATCATGCCAACAGTTTAATTTTGGGGGCCTTGAATTTTTTTCTCTTGCATATTTTAAAAGAATTATGCAAATCCGTTCTTTCTAGAAAGATGCATGATATGAAATTTCAAGGCAAATTAAATCACGTACCGGTATAATTACAGAGAAAACCATGCACAGTTGGATACAAAAACTATGTCTGGAAAATGAAATAGCACCAAGGCAGTAAGAAACAACACAAGTCTTTCTAACAGGGAGTAGCACTGAGCTGGGCCTCCAGGTTCAGTGGGCTGGTTAGGGCTCAATTTGTTGTAGTGTCAACATACATCAGGGAATATGAGCTGAGTTCCACGAGGTCTGATTAGCTACTGAGGCTCTTCTGGAGCCGCTGCTGTTAGTAGTGGACTTGGAAGAAGGAATGTCTTGGTTTCCTTGGGGCAACAAGGAGAGGGAAAAGGAAGAAATAAGTGCAATTGGTCCCAAGAGGAGGAAGTGGGAGGAAGCAGTAAATTGCTTTATATTGCTTTCCTGGTTTGTTCATTTTTCTTCTGCCTCCTTTCTTGGCCCAGTAGGCAGACAAGGTCTGCCTGAAGATTAGGGCTTGCCCTACTTTCTGATATTCAGATGGATGCAGCTGTCATTGATTGCCAGTAACAGGAATATGTAAATATAATGAAAAGAGAGGTCTGAGATAAAACTTTAGCTACTAAGTAACAGTATGCTCCAAAACATCTGTTAGTCTATAAGATGCCACAGGATTCTTTACAGGATTCCATGGGATGACTAACACGGCTACCTCTCTGATAAGTAACAGTAATAATATGGATAGTCATTCTTTACACTTACTGCATATATTTTCCACCCAACATATTTTCAAGATATATTTCTTTACTACTTTGTATAAATTAATTTTTACAAGGCACCGAGAGCAGTTGCTAGAACTATACATGTGGCATTCTCAAGGGGTGTCTGTAGCATAGAAATAATAGACTTGTTGTCCAAGTGCTTGGGATTGTGCGGTAAAGAAAAATAAAACTATTGTACTCTGAAATTTAGTTCCCGTATTTTGTTCTTTCCAAATCTACTTTATGATAAAATCTACACTGTCAGCTTTAATTTAGTTTCCTTTTATTAAAAAACAAAAGTTGGTGTACATTCTGGTCTCCCTCAGTCTTGCTTCATCTGCTGGCCTTTCACTTGTGTGTTCACATGGCCTTCTTCCTTTGTGTAATTCTTAATCAAACCAGTAGTGCATCCAAATAAAATATTCACAAAAGCGCATAATCCTGGCCAGATAAAATAAAAAATTTATTCCTGGAATTCTGCTTTTTCCTGAGGGCTGGTGTTCTGAAGAGGCTGTTGTTCTGCTATTTTATCTGCTTTCCTTGGCAGTGGATTGGCTCTTCTGGAAAAATCTAATAATTCATTATGTGCTAATTTTTGCCATTTGTTTTAATTTTCAAGTATTGTTACTTATTTGTCTCTAACATGCCAGCTAACATACATCTAAGGAATCCAAACCCCACTTACCTCTTGTACTAAAAAAGTTCCCATTATAATATCTCATAAATACTTTATATTCTATCATATTCTATATGGTCATTGCTACAGGTAAAACCAACCCACAAACATACATGTACCCCAAAAGAAAGAGGAGAGTGAGTCATTGGTATAGGACACTTCATTTTCTGGAGAGAAGAATATATTTTGGGCAATATATAGCAGCGTTGCTATAACTGGCATGTTACAGAAGAACCTTTTTGTGGAGGCAATTTAGCTAATGGCAGCTTGATGCGCCACTGATTTTTTTCAATTTAAAATTTTGGGTATGTCTACACTACAAAATTAGGTTGAATTTATAGAAGTCAGTTTTTTTAGGAAGTGATTTTATATAGTTGATTGTGTATATCCCCACTAAGCGCATTCACTCAGCAGAGTGCATCCACAGTACCGAGGCTAGCATTGACTTTCAGAGTGTTGCGCTGTGGGTAGCTATCCCACAGTTCCTGCAGTCTCTGCCACCCATTGGAATTCTGGGTTGAGCTCCCACTGCCTGATGGGGCAAAAACATTGTCGCGGGTAGTTTTGGGTACATGTCGTCAGTTGCCCCTCCTTCTGTGAGAGCAACAGCAGACAATTGTTTCGAGCCTTTTTTCCGCGCAGACGCCATACCATGGCAAGCATGCAGCCCGTTCAGCTCAGTTGCTGCTGTTGTGTCCTGGGTGCTGCTGGCAGCAGACGGTACAATAAGGCTGCAAACCATCATCATCGAATGACCGCTTCCGCTGCCACTCTGCTCTCCTGCTCTGGCAACAGACTGTGCAATAGGGCTTCAAACCATCGTCATGCTTCTGCTGCCACTCTGCTGTCCTGCTCTCGTGCAGACGCCATCCCACGGCAAGCATGGAGCCTGCTCAGATCACTGCAGCAGTTATGAGCACTGTAAAGAACTCGCACATTATCCTGCAGTATATGCAGCACCAGAATCTGCAAAAGCAGGTGAGGAGGCAATGGCAGCGTGGTGACAAGAGTGATGAGAACATGGACACAGACTTCTCTCAAAGCATGGGCCCTGGCAATTTGGACATCATGGTGGTAATGGGTCAGGTTCATGCTGTGGAATGCCAATTCTGGGCCTGGGAAACAAGCATGACTGGTGGGACCGCCAAGTGTTGCAGGTCTGGAATGATTCCCAGTGGCTGCGAAATTTTCGCGTAAGGGCACTTTCATGGAACTTTGTGACTTGCTTTCCCCTGCCCTGAAGCGCAAGAATACCAACATAAGAGCAGCCCTCACAGTTCACAAATGAGTGGTGATAGCCCTCTGGAAGCTTGCAACACCAAACAGCTACCGGTCAGTCGGGAATCAATTGGGAGTGGGCAAATCTACTGTGGGGGCTGCTGTGATCCAAGTAGTCAACTAGGATGACCAGATGTCCCGATTTTTATAGAGAGAGTCCCAATTTTGGGGTCTTTTTCTTATATAGGCTCCTATTACCCCCCATCCCCGTCCCAATTTTTTCACAGTTGCTGTCTGGTCACCCTATAACCAACACAATAACTGAACTGCTGCTACCAAGGGTAGTGATTCTGGGAAATGTGCAGGTCATAGTGGATGGCTTTGCTGCAATGGGATTCCCTAACTGTGATGGGGTGATAGACGGAACTCATATCTCTGTCTTGGGACTGGAGTACCAAGGCAGCCTATACATAAACTGAAAGGAGTACTTTTCAAAGGTGCTGAAAGCACTAGTGGATCACAAGGGACGTTTCACCAACATCAATGTGGGATGGCCAAGAAAGGTACATGACACTCGCATCTTCAGGAACTCTGGTCTGTCTGAATGGCTGCAGCAAGGGACTTACTTTCCAGACCAGAAAATAACCGTTGGGGATGTTGAAATGCCTATAGTTGTCCTTGGGGACCCAGCCTACTCCTGAATTCCGTGGCTCATGAAGCCATACACAGGCACCTTGGACAGTAGTCAGGAGCTGTTCGACTATAGGCTGAGCAAGTGCAGAATAGTGGTAGAATGTGCATTTGGACATTTAAAAGTGCGTTTGCGTAGTTTACTGACTCAGTTAGACCTCAGTGAAACCAATATTGCCATTGTTATTACCACTTGCTGTGTGCTCCACAATATCTATTCTGCACTTGCTCAGCCTATAGTTGGCCTCTGGAAGTTATCCCAGAGTGGTCCATTGTCACTGCTCTGGTCAGCACTCTCAACTCAGATGCATTGGCCAGGTTGTCATAAACAGATAGCTAAGGGTTAATGTCTCTTACACCTGGAAAGAGGTAACCTGAAGCACCTGACCAGAGGACCAATCAGGAAACCAGACTTTTTCAGGTCTGGGTGGAGGGAAGTTTGTGTCTGAGTTCTTTGTCTTGTGCCTCTCTCTCTCTCAGCTGTGGGAGGATTTCTGTCTCTTGCTTTCTAATCTTCTGTTTCCCAGTTGTAAGTACAAAAGATCAGATAGTGATTTATATGTTTTTTTGTATTTTACATGTGTGTAGTTGCTGAAGTGCTTTGAAATGTATTGTTTTTGAATAAGGCTGTTTTTTCATATTTCTTTTAAGCAATTGACCCTGTATTTGTCACCTTAATACAGAGAGACCATTTTTTATGTATTTTTCTTTCTTTTTACATAAAGCTTTCTTTTTAAGACCTGTTGGAGTTTTTCTTTAGTGGGGAACTCCAGGGAATTGAGTCTGTGCTCACCAGGGAATTGGTGGGAGGAAGAAGTCAGGGGGAAATCTGTGTATGTTAGATTTACTAGCCTGACTTTGCATTCCCTCTGGGTGAGGGGGGAAGAGAGATTAGCTCTCGGTACATCTGTTTTCCAAGGCTGGAAACGGGGAGGGTGGAATCCCTCTGTTTAGATTCACGGAGCTTGCTTCTGTGCATCTTTCCAGGAACACCTGGGGGGGGGGGAAGGGAAAAGGTTTATTTCCCTTTGTTGTGAGACTCAAGGGATTTGGGTCTTGGGGTCCCCAGGGAAGGTTTGGGGGGACCAGAGTGCCCCAAAACACTCTAATTTTTTGGTGGTGGCAGCTTTACCAGGTCCAAGCTGGTAACTAAGCTTGGAGGTTTTCATGCTAACCCCCATATTTTGGACGCTAAGGTCCAAATCTGGGACTAGGTTATGATATGAGTGGCAGCGTTTGTGGGAAAGATAGAATCCAGAAGCCAGTAGGAATATTATATTTTCTTTTCTCTGCTAGGGGCTTTTAAGCACTGAGGGTTAGGAACATACTAACACTGTGAGAAGGTCTGTAATTGTTCATTATGGGGTTTCTTGCGCCTTCCTCTTCATTATCTGTACTGGCCATGTCAGACTCAGAGTACTGGATTCAGATGTACCACTGCTCAGATTCAGTAAGGTAATTCCTTAACTTTTGGTGCTCTCATTATTTGTGTAGAAGGGATTTCATTTCACCTCCCCTTCTTCCTGGCTTATTGTGAAAGCACAACTTACCTTCTGTATAACTTCTTCTAGGAGAGGAAGGTTTGCAGGGTGTCCTGACTCAGTAGGGACAAAGGTTCAAAGTTCAAGTCTTTCAAAAATATAGCAGATGTGTTTAACATTTCAGTCTCTTCTTCCACCCCCCATGCACAAACTCTGAGAGGAAGCTTTTGAGGTATATCTCTGACTTTGCACTCAAGCTGCAGGAAAACCTTCCTTCTTGATGATTAATTTAAATAATTGTTTATTATTGAACCACTTTTAACAGGCTACCACTGTCAGCATAGGTTGGACCCTCCTTCCTAATATTACTAACATTCTTCAGACATAGCTTTCTACTGTAATTTTCCAGCTGAGTCCCTACACTGTTTTCTTACCCAATTCTGTTTTTTTGGCATTGATGTTGTCAACTTATTGTTCCTCTGACAATGGGTGTTTGCCATTTCTACTTGTTTTTTAAATTTATCTCTTTGAAGTAAAAATTATTTATGTATTACCTATAAAATTACAGTTCACAAAGCACACACCCAGTAAGTACGCTCTCCTTGGTATTCTGTGGAAAAATGTAGAAGAAATTTGGACTTCTAATTTTAGGGGAAAAAAAAAAAGACAGAACTGGCAATTTTCATAGTAATATATATCTGGCATGCCTGAAACGTAATGCTTTTGAAACATGTTCCCCTTTCTCACTATCTACTTGCTATAAAATCATTCTTCTTCAAAGTGAAATTTTCAGTGATTTGAGACAGATTTAGACAGGATGTAGTTACCCTTCTCTTTATGGGAAAAGCATATTAAAATTTAAATTGGATATACACATGATGAATTCCTTACATGTTCTTTCTTTATTTTGGTGTCTTTCCATAATCTAATCAGGGATTTTCTGTTTTGGATGGTAGATAAAGCAATTCCCCCCACCTTAAAATGCTAATAGGGGGATTCTGCTCCCCCTGTTTCTATCATCAAAGCTCTGAGAAGTTAGGGTCAAATCCTGGGGTCAGAGGAGTGAATGCTAACATTCTCTTTGATTGTAATAGGACTTGGATTTGGGATTTTTTTTAACTGTTCTACCTGAGAAATTGACATTTTTTATTTTTTAGTAGAAAAATGAATGGAACTTAGGCCGAAGAGGAGGAATACTGTAACTTTTCCTAGGGCTTGTCTACACTTAAAAGGCTGCAGCAGCACTGCTATGCCACCGTATCACTTCAGTGAAGATGCTACCTATGTCAACGGTAGCTATGTTGATGGGAGGAGCCCTCTCATTGACATACCGGGAGTTAAGTCAGCATAACTAGATTGCTAGTGTTGACCAAGCCCTAGTCTATTTTTATTTTCCAATATATATTTCCTGGAAATAGTCTCAGTAGGGAGAGAAGCACTATGCAAACTGGCACAAAGAAGCTGTTAGCCAATATTTTTCTTTACCTGTTTCTTGAGGCAAATCTTGGAGCTCTTTCTAGCACAACCAAATACTTTCCGTGGACAGCTCTGATGTAACATTTGGCTAATAATTTAAACTTGGCTCTTTTTCTAAAGCTCCTTAAACACATTCTGCTTCCCCTTTATATTGTGGTTAGCCATGTTCTCTTCAGATCTATGTAGGTAGAATAACGTCAGTAGTAAACCAGTGTCGTCATGCCTACGGCTGCTTTGCATCACAAAAGGGAATCATTTAAAAATAACATCTCCTTTATCTATTCAGTGCTTTTCTGAATTTTCTAGTGGATAGTTAAAAGTCAGCCATTTGCAGATGACCTTCCTCACAGGAAGAATAGCGCTTCCCATATGTCTCACATTCCAGGTGTTTTCACCCAACTTAACCTTAAAAATCAAGGTTCTGGCTATTCAGAGTTGCATTTCTTTACACTACTGTCACACCCCAAAGGTAGGAGAAAGATTTTGATACTGCTGCATTCTGTGGGGGATTTGAGCTGTCCATCTGGGGGAGAGAATTAATTTCCACTGAGTAAGTAATCCTCTGCTGTCCTGCTCATGCTCCCTTCCAGCAAATGCCACTCACTTTATGGGCTATAGTATCCCCTCTAGGGGTCCCCTAGTGGAGGGGAAGTTCCAGCACTGCTGCGGGTGCTCTGCATTCTGGTTTATGCTTGTAGAATTCATTTAAAATTGTGAGTGAACAATGTATCTTTTTGAGGGTGCCAGACTGGCACCATATTTTCTTATTTCTAGACAGTCAGTTGCCTGTAAATTTGAAATATAAATCTAAACCTATCATAAACCAGCCAGCTTACACAAAATCTGCAGGGTTCTTTAAATAACAGTTGGACCTGTACATTGCGATAGTGATATGTTGTTTAGCTTTGGAGGGAACTCTTCTTAACTCCAAATCATTGGGCTGATGAAATGTAACTCTCTGACATGGGGTGGACTAGGCCCTGAGGCCCCTGCTGGAAGTCTTGTGGCCCTGCCAAAAAAAGGGTAGTAGAGAGGTCCTCCAAGCTGCATAGAATGGCTGTGTGGAAAGCAACCAACAAGGGCTCAGCAGGCTAATAGGAGAGCTGCAGGGCAAGACTGAGATCAGTTCTTTTCTAGAGCTGGAGGAGGGTGCATGGTGCTCTGGGCTGGCTGCTGGGACTCCATTAAGACAAGGCCCTGACGTAAGGGTGAAGATGGCACAGGGCCATGGGGAAGTGGCCCAGTGAATTAGAGTCGTGTGATGTAGTTAAAGGGACACAGCAAATGGCTGCTATCTACGGTATCCCTGGACTGGGACCTGGACTAGTGAGTGAAGTCACCCCCCCCCCAACCGCTATTACCACTGGCCTGGACATTGAGGCACCCCAGATGGGAGAACTGAACTGCAGTGGCTAGGGTGACCAGATGTCCCGATTCTTGGGTCTTTTTCTTATATAGGTTCATATTACCCCCCACCCACTGTCCCGATTTTTCACATTTGCTGTCTGGTCACCCTAACAGCGGCCCAGCAGGAGAGTTGTGGCCAGAAAGGTCTTTAAGAGGGTGAAAACTTTGTCATGAGGGTGGGAGCCCTGGGGCACTGCTCTATCCTGGAGCAGAGACAACTTATGTGAGACAATACAGGGGGCACTGAGATCCCTTTGCACTTGTATCCTGGAAGGGGTTTTACTTTGCTTTCATCACACAGACAGACTGTGTGTGACTCGGCCAGAGAGCTGAGTCACCAAAGACACACCACAGTGTGAGAGAGTGCAGGCACACGCACTCGGCCTGAGGCAAGAGGTGAGTGCAACCCCATAACATTCTCTAATAAAGCAATGAACAGAGGAAGCTTTTTTCCTCTCACCTATTCTTCACTTGTGCAAAACTGCATGACCACAATATAGGTGATCACGGTATAGCCTTAGCATAACCCTTCTGCCAGTGGAGTTGACAGCCACTAGGGCCGGTTTCAATATCTAGGGTTTCAGCTTAACAATACAAAACAGAGTTGGCTTGAGGCCCTACCAGGTAATCTGGGAAAATTTAACACCACCCCCTGGACACCTCTAAGTGGAAATACTTTCCCTCTCACCAGCACTGTGTCTGTGTGTAGCAAAGAAAAATTTTAATTAAAAGGTAAGAGGAATCCAGCATTAATTTGGGAAAACACCACAACCAAGATTCAAGAGCGTATGACCATGAGGAAACACCCATGCCAGAGTACGTTGGGTGGTGTCTTTTGCCTCAATTTCTGACCTTGCAGTGTGAAAGTTCAACAAACAAATGTTCATTTAACATTCCACTCCTTTCTCCCTCCACTGCACCCCACTCACAGTTGCTCTCCTTGGTAAGTGAAGACCGAGAGTTGTGTTCACAAGTTCACCTCCCACCCAGGGGGAAGGAAAGGAAAATGCCTTAACTGCTGCACCACCTCTGTAACTGGCTTACAGTTGCCGTCATTCTCTCTGTCACTATTGGCTGCTGCACTGTCCTTCACTCTGCTGCCATTGGCTGCTGCAACCTCTGCTACCACTTTCTCTCTGCTGCAATGTCATGTTCTGAGTTCCCACCACTTACCTCAGTTGTCACTGAGTTCAGCGGGTAGCAGGGAACCTCACTGCTAGAGCAGGCTCTTTCTCTGTAACACTGTCCCACTCCAGGTCTAAGGCTCAATACCTGGTTATCACTGATTTCAGCTCTAGCAATGACTGAGTGAAACAAGGCCTTTCAGTTGATTCTAATTGTAGGAGCAGGATTTTATATAGCACTATAAGAATTAATGTATGATTTGATTTCATCCTGCTAGCCACCCTTTTTGAATAGCAGAAAACAATGACCCTCTGGGACTATGAGATTCGGTTTTCCCATATGCATTACAAATTGGGCCCTCTTTAACTCTTTGTTTTAAGATTTAGTTAGTAAGAGCCAGGATTCTCTATTGTGTCTATGTTAAGTAGATTAGAGAAACATTGGAGGCCTGGGTTTCAATGTAAATTGTCTTGGTTATTGATTGTAAAACTTAGCAAGGTTTAATTTGCAATGCCTTTTTGCTAAATATAAAATACTACTGTTTCTATTCTCAATCTGTTTGTGTGAATGAGGAAGGTATGCACCAGGAAAAGATAAGGTGTAAAGGCCATTGTTATAGCCAAATGGTCAAGGAAGAAGGAGTGAAGAGACTTAAAGGACATCAAAAAAATCATCAAAAATCCATAATGAAGGGCAGATTGACAACCCTGAGGTGAAGGCTGGCACCCCTAAGGAATTGATTAAATCGGAACAAAGGACAGGATGACCCTCTCGGAAGAAGTAACCGGTCACAAACTGACACAGCAAAATCCATAGACTTCAACAGAGAATAAAACCTATAAGAACAGGGTGCTTGGCCATGGAACTTTGGGTTCGTCTTGCCACACTCCAGGAGCATCGGATCACGACCGACAAGAGCCCAGCTCCACACTCATGCTCAATCTAACTGGCCATTAGACTGACTCGAGCTACAACAGACTGGTAACTATGAACATCGCTGGCAGGACTGTGTGTGTGTGTGTGTGTGTGTGTGTGTGTGTGAGACTAAAAAGCATATGCTAACTGTTGTATTTTCAATAAATGCTGCATATTTACCTTCCTCTATAAAGATCCCATGTGCTTTGTATGAGCATAACGTAATCAGATCTGTCTTTAAACAGTGGAGAAGAAAGGGTCGAATGGTGTCTAGGAATCCCTAGGCAGAGCCCATCCCCTCAGGTAGGGACATCTATCACCACCCTCTCTGCTTTCACTCCGGTTTGGCATCCCCTACCTCCTACTTAGTGAATGAGGTTCAGTTTAGGGTGACCCCTCTCAATCAGGGAAGGTTATGCGCAGTTCTTCTGCCCTTTTCTCATACAATAAGGATAACATTTCATTACCCCTGAACTCAATACTGAAGAGATTTGTAAGCCAACACCAGCCAAACTTGATCATTTGGGCAAAGCAGCTTCATCATGTGGCTCACTTAGGCAGAGTGGGTGTGTCCATGCAAACACGGGTGGTTCCTGAAGTCCTCTTTCCCAGCTCATCATGAGATCTTGGGGGAGCTCATTCAGATCCTGCTTACATCAGGAATCCATTAAAACCCTTGTACCTGTCCCGCTCTCTTTCCTTTTGTGATGAAATGAGGGTGGAAGTTTTTCACAGAGCGGGATGTGGTTTCTTAGGCAGGATGAGATAAATTCCTGGAATACCTGTCTTGTGTAAAGAAGGAATTATTTCCACAGGAAATGTTCTGCTTTTTTTCCCATCAAGTTTATGTCATAACTATATTCAAGCTCCTAATTTTCTTTTTCAAATTAAACTTTTACTTACTGATGAAGACAATCCAATTTCTTCTCTCCTGGTGTCTAAGCTAAGAAAGACAGAGATTTCATTTTGGCTATTTGAACTTTTTCTATGCTATTATCATAATTCATCTTTTGGGGGTGGAGGGTTAAGTCACCATCAAGCCACCAAAATGTTAAAAAGATATCGTGGATTCTGCAGGATATTTTAATCTTTTTTAAACTCTGTGTGTGTGTGTGTGTGTGTACGCTGAAGACTGTGGGCCAAATTCTGGTTTTATTCCAATTGAAATCAGTGGAGTTGCTCTGGAGTTACATCTGCATAACTAAGATCAGAGTCTGAATCTTTGTACATTTTTGTATGGTACAGTATCATGCTCTTATTTAGTGAGCTGAGGAAAATATTTCATCAGTCTGCTGTTTATGGGAAAGGTATGGCACGGAATGGAACAGCATGAATCAGATTTTCTCAGCGGATATTTTTCAAGTAGTTAAGTAGGCTTCCGAAATGCACTGTCAATAAAAGTACAGAATTTCAACATCTTTTCAAGTCTTTGATCTTGTTAAAGCTTTAACAGTTTTTCATTTGTCCTGGCCTAAGGAAAGTGATTAAAATAAAATCCTAACAGTGAAAAATAACTTGGTGTCCAGTGTCAGTACTGATAAACCTGAAAGTTCAAAACTTAGAACATGAGATTGGTATCAAAATCCTGAGGTTTAACAGTGCAATAACCATTAATTGGTTTTACAGTGTAATGAGATTGCTGCAGTTAAATACATTGAACGTGTGCAGCCAGAAGGAAGTAGATGAGCAGTCACAGAAAAACCATCCTGCAAAATTTGCCTGGTAGGACTGCCACCTCTGATGTTTCCCACTTATGCTCTGGGGGGTTCAGGGTAAATGCTATGAGGAATGGAGAGCTGTGAGGATGGACACTTCGCATGACATTGTGGTCTCCTGGAAACTTGCCAGTTAATGTTTATCTGCTGTCCTACTCTGTGATTTGAATCCCTTGTAGGGGAATGAGAGCTAGTGTGAGGGTCTCCCTGTCAGCCTGACTCCAAAGAAACCTGAATGCCAAGTAACTAGAACTAGGAGGACCAATGGGAGCCCCATGGATATCAGCAGATCATTTGTTTCAAGGGCTACTCCTCCTCTTACTTCATGGAGGGGTAAAGACAAGCTCCCCTGCAATGGAATATATAGAAAACTTTGTGAATTGAAATTTGAAAACTTCTACAGGGAGTAGCTAAACAATAGGGAACAACAAGGCCCTTCATCCTGTCCTAATAGTATCTTAAAAGTCTTTTGAATGAAAAAGCAAATAGCACTTAAGGAAAAAAAATCCTATACTAATTTAAAATAATTTTCACTCATTTTTAATATAATTTTATTAAAACACCATGATGAATAGTAGAGGTCCATGTTCTGAAAATGTCTTCACACACTCTATAATCTCATGCTCGATGTGGGAGGGTAGAGTGTATTTTGGAACACAAAGGATTTAATGTGAAGATGGCAATAATTACACAAAATTACCTTCCAAAGGCAGATTATAATATTGAACATTATTTTTGACACTGTGATACTGCTTTTAATTTAATATTGAGTATAATCAGTGACTGTTTAAAAATAACTACAAAACTTTATGGTTTAATTACTAGAAATGAACATATTAATTACGAAATTATTCAAGCATATTAATCGTTACAGAGAGGAAACAGAAGTTAAAATTCAAGATCAGTCAAATAATAATAAATAAAGATTTCATTTGAATCACTGAGTTTTAGTCACCACAGGCTTCTAGACAAAGGTCAGGTTCCGCAAATACCATTCACAACCCTAAACTTTGCCCACAATCCCAAATAGCTGGATTTTTAGCTAAAACGATCTACAGTGAAGTAGTTAATAGAAATTGACATTTAAACTGTGTCTGTTTACAGAAAGTGGTTTGAAATTTAGTTTAATAATGCCCTTACAAAGTACTTTTAAAGGAGGTAAACGAGCAATTTCACATAGAAAACATAATATGAAATCAAGATTGAAATTTGGGTAACAGGGAAATGACTAGTTTCCTAATTATGTGTAGAGAGTTATTATGACTTTTATTAAAGTAGTACCTAGAGATAGGTCCGTGTTGTGCTAGGCACTGTACATATAAATAACAAGATACAGCCTCTGGCCTGAGGAGTTTACTGTCTGAACAGACATGATAACAAAGGGTGTGGAAAGGAAATATTGTTCCCCCTTTAAGAATGGTCATACTGCATCAGACGAAAGGTCCATCCAGCCTGGTATCCTGTCTACCAACAATGGCCAATACCAGGTGTCCCAGAGGGAGTGAACCTAACAGGTAATGATAAAGGGATCTCTCTTCTGCCATCCATCTCCACCCCCTGACAAATGGAGGTTAGGGACGCCATTCCTTACCCATCCTGGCTAATAGCCATTAATGACCTTAACCTCCATGAATTTATCTAGTTCTTTTTAAAACTCTGTTATAGTCCTAGCCTTCACAACCTCCTCGGGCAAGGAATTCCACAGGCTGATTGTGCGCTGTGTGAAGAAGAACTTCCTTTTATTTGTTTTAAACCTGCTGCCCATTAATTTCATTTGGTGGCCCCTAGTTCTTATATTATGGGAACAAGTAAATAACTTTTCCTTATTTACTTTCTCCACATCACTTTATATACCTCTATCATATCCCCCTGAGTCTCCTCTTTTCCAAGATGAAAAGTCCTAGCCTCTTTAATCTCTCCTCATATGGGACCCCTAATCATTTTAGTTGCCTTTCTCCGAACCTTTTCTAATGCTAGTATATCTTTTTTGAGATGAGGAGACCACATCTATATGCAGTATTCAAGATGTGGGCATAGCATGGATTTATATAAGGGCAATAAGATATTCTCCGTCTTATTCTCTATCCCTTTTTTAATGATTCCTAACATGCTGTTTGCTTTTTTGACTGCTGCTGCCCACTGCGTGAACGTCCTCAGAGAACTACCCATGATGACTCCAAGATCTTTTTCCTGATTAGTAGTAGCTAAATTAGCCCCCATCATATTGTATGTATAGTTGGTGTTATTTTTTCCAATGTCCATTACTTTACATTTATCCACATTAAATTTCATTTGCCATTTTGTTGCCCAATCACTTAGTTTTGTGAGATCTTTTTGAAGTTCTTCACAGTCTGCTTTGGTCTTAACTATCTTGAGCAGTTTAGTATCATCTGCAGATTTTGCCACCTCACTGTTTACCCCTTTCTCCAGATCATTTATGAATAAGTTGCATAGGATTGGTCCTAGGACTGACCCTTGGGGAACACCACTAGTTACCCCTCTCCATTCTGAGAATTTACCATTTATTCCTGCCCTTTGTTCCCTGTCTTTTAACAAGTTCTCAGTCCATCTTCCCTTTTATCCTATGACAACTTAATTTACCTAAGAGCCTTTGGTGAGGGACCTTGTTAAAGGCTTTCTGGAAATCTGTCCACTATGTCCACTGGATCTCCCTTGTCTGCACGTTTGCTGACCCTTTCAAAGAACTCTAATAGATTAGTAAGACATGATTTCCCTTTACAGAAACCATGTTGACTTTTGCTCAACAAGCTATGTTCTTCTATGTGTCTGACAATTTTATTCTTTACAATTATTTCGACTAATTTGCCTGGTACTGGTGTTAGACTTACCGATCTGTAATTGCCGGAATCACCTCTAGAGCCATTTTTAAATATTGGCTTACGTTAGCTATCTTCCAGCCATTGGGTACAGAAGCCAATTTAAAGGACAGGTTACAGACCATAGTTAATAGTTCTACAATTTCACATATGAGTTCTTTCAGAACTCTTGGGTGAATGCCATCTGATCCTGGGGACATGTTACTGTTAAGTTTATCAATTAATTCCAAGACCTCTTCTAGTGATACTTCAATCTGTGACAATTCCTCAGATTTGTCACCTATAAAGGACGGCTCAGGTTTGGGAATTTCCCTAACATCCTCAGCCGTGAAGACTGAAGCAAAGAATTCATTTAGTTTCTCCGCAATGACCTTATCGTCTTTAAGCGCTCCTTTTGTATCTCAATCGTCCAGGGGCGCCCCACTGGTTGTTTTGCAGGCTTCCTGCTTCTGATGTATTTAAAAACATTTTGTTATTACCTTTTGAGTTTTTGGCTAACTGTTCTTCAGACTCCTTTTTGACTTTTCTTATTACATGTTTACACTTAATTTGGCAGTGTTTATGCTCCTTTCTATTTACCTCACTAGGATTTGACTTCCACTTTTTAAAAGATGCCTTTTTATCTCTCACTGCTTCTTCTACATGGTTGTTAAGCCATGGTGGCTCTTTTAGTTCTTTTACTGTGTTTTTTAATTTGGGGTTTACATTTAAATTGGGCCTCTATTATGTTATCTTTGAAAAGTGTCCATGCAGCTTGCAGGGATTTCACTCTAGTCACTATACCTTTTAATTTCTGTTTAACTAACCTCCTCATTTTTTTTTAGTTCTCTTTTCTGAAATTAAATGCCACAGTGTTGGGCTGTTGAGGTGTTCTACCCACCACAGGAATGTTAAATGTTGTTATATTATGGTCACAAGTTACTTCTTGGACCAGATCCTGCACTCCACTCAGGACTAAATCGAGAATTGCCTCTCCCCTTGTGGGTTCCTATACCAGCTGCTCCAAGAAGCAGTCATTTAAAGTATCGAGAAATTTTGTATCTGCATTTTGTCCTGAGGTGATATGTACCCAGTCAATATGGGGATAATTGAAATCCCCCACTTTTATTGAGTTATTTATTTTGATAGCCTCTCTAATCTCCCTTAGCATTTCATTGTCACTATCACTGTCTTGGTCAGGTGGTCTATAATAGATCCCTACTGTTATATTCTTATTACTATCCATGGCGATTCTGTGGAACATGTGCATTCATTTAAGATTTTTACTTCATTTGATTCTACATTTTCTTTCATATATCATGCCACTCCCCTTCCCTCCCCCTCCTGCCTGCATGACCTGTTCTGTTTTGCAAGTGGGGAACTGAGGGACAGGAATTAAGTGACTTGCTGAAGGTCACACAGGCAGTCTGGCAGAGCAACAAACTGAACCCAGATTTTTGAGTCCCAATCCAGTCCTCATGTTTACCTCATGCTCCATAACTCCTGATTATGAGGATTGTCCATTTCTGCTCTGTGATCCGCATAGCCTTTGGGAGCTGCTTTTGCCCAGTGCTGAAATTACTCCTATGGCTGGTAGAGAGAGAGAGAGAGAGATATGAATAGGCTTGGAACCCCAAGAACACACACAAAAAATACACACTTTCTCCTTTTTCTTCGTTGTGACCTTTTCCAGTCAAAGAACTTCGTCAATTTCAGAAATGTGGGATCATCTTAGCATAACAAACATTAAACGGCATTCTTATTGCTTCACACTGCAGCACCTGGAATCATTCTTCAATAGGAATTTTATTCATTTTCCCATTGCTGGAATATTGAGGCTAAGCATAAAGTATTTTTAATGGGCAAATGAGGAAAGTGGCATTTGGAACAAATTAGCAGAATCCAGCCATCGTTTGCCAAAAAAAAAAAAAAAAAAAGTTTTAAGATGTAATTAAAAAGGTTACACCTTCATAGTTGCCCCTCTCAATTCACATGAATTTTGAACAGAATTTGAATTAATGTTCCCTAATACTGACTAAAGCAGTTGCTCATGTTTTGTAAACTCAGCAATTTATTGACCTTGTCTGCAGAAGATACTGAAGCACAAGAGATTTTTGTAAAGTTTGTTCTCCAGATGATAATTTGTACAGATCATAGGCAAGCATCTATCGTTCATATTATAAGCAGTGCCTTAAATACTCACTGTATTAGATATATTATTATTGCATATAATTAATAATATAATATCTGTGTACACACACAAACATCAATTTTGTTTGAATGGTATCCATGTAGGGGAAATTTTCAAAGGCACAAGAGCACTGGATTAGGATTCAGGAGGCCTGAGTTCAATTCCCAGTGTGGCTATTGGCCTGCTGTGTGACCTGGGGCAAGTCACTTTACCTTCATGCACCTCAGTTTCCCCATATGCAAAACATAATAATGATACTAACTTGTGTTGTAACTTTGAGATCTACTGATGACGAGCCCTATGTAATAGTTAGGAATTATTATTACTATCAGATGGCAGTTAGGTTCCTAACTCATGGGAGTTAGCCATCTAATTGTCATTTTTTTGGCTTTTGAAAATCTACCTCCTGATAACACTGAGTCATGTGATAAGAAGAAGCACTGCATGATAACTTGCAATTATTGTCCACCTTTTGCCAGTTCCTCGGCATTCCACTCCTTAACTCATTGTCAGGTTTTATTCCAAGATTCCAGACCTCTGAGCAGCTTCGAGCAGTTGCCTTTTAAAAAAAAAACACTGTCACAAAATTTTTTTATTTCTATCCTTCAAATGTGGGACTAGTACAGCTCCCAATATAATTACACTGACTCAAGGCAAAGAGTGGGCAGTGTTGCATCCTGCATCAGTGATAGGTGTAGGATCCACTGTCACACAGTCTTGCTGAACTTGGGAGACAGATGACAAAATCCTGCTCTTGTTGAATTGTGTAGCAAAATTCCCACTGACATAAATGAAAGTAGGATGTTCCCCTTGAAGATCAGGAAAGGGTGTCTCACTTTGTATTTCCTCCTCACCTCCTGTAACCTTCCATCAGTGACAATTTTTTAAATCAAGATTTCGAAAAGATATGCTCTAGGAATTAGGGAAGGGCTATGGCCTGGCCATCCAGGAGGTCAGACTAGATGATCACAATGCTCCCTTCTGGCCTTAGGATCTATGACACCTCTCCTGAGCTAGCTCATGCAACATATGGGTGGCTGCTACCACTCCACTCCCTACACTGCATAGCTCCCACAAATAAGGCAGAATTTTAACCATAGTGAAGATTGCAATTTCAGGTGTGCAGTAAAAACTATTGTCATTCAAGTTGAATAAATGGTGTTTGGGGGGGCAGTGATGCCCACAACTATGGAGCCATGACATTGTATATGTACTGTTCATCCCCTATTCCACTGTTCAGTGTTCTATCACATGCTCTCTCTCTTTCTTTCATATATATGAACATGAGCTGGTGGTGTAACCCTGATTATCCCTGGCAAGGACATTTATAGGGATCACAAGGACCCCCTCTCTCCTGCTGTGTACCTGTCATAGTGTTCTGAGTGTACTGTTCAGACCAGTGAGGAGTTGTCATCTCTCATCCCATAACCCTGAATACCTCACAATGCTTTGCTACTGTAGCTCTCTGCCTGGAATGCTCACAGTCAGCAACCAGCTTGCAGGTCACACACCCTGACTGTCTCCCTGTTATGCAGCAAGCCCTGGTTCAGCATCTCTGACCCCAGCAGCTGTCTACAGCCCCATTTTGGCTTCCATTGCTCCTAGCAGATCCTCCTTGGATGCTACTTGCAAAGTGACCCCCAGCACGCTCCTCGTCCTGAATTTTCCTAAAACCGTGTGTCCTTAAGTGTCAGTGGATCATTCCGAGAAATAGTATGGTTCATTGCTCCTTTAAAGAGGCAAAAGCACACTACAGCTTATTGACTTAACTGGGGTAAATACATCCTTCCGTTCAAACACAGCACTGACTTGGTTTGCAGTATAAATAAAATAAATGTATTAACAATAGGTCGTAGGTTAAGTGATGCCAAATAAAAGGAATAAAGTTATAAAGGGTTATAAGCAAATAAAAGTGAAAACATACATATAAAAGTCTAAAAGTTAACTTAGCAAGGTACAGGCTTTGTTCCATATGTTTCTCTCACCAGTCTTCCTTCTTCCCAGTCATGGCTGACTTTCCCTCAGTCAGAACCTTTCACAGAATACAAGATGCTGGCTTTCCTTGTCTTCCTACTGAAAAATCATTTGCCTAAGCAGGTTTCTCACCTATATTCAGTTTCCACAGACTTCAACTCCCCTTTGGTTGAAGGCCCATCTTTTGCAGCTTGCAAGAGCTCCATTCCCTGGTGTCTGTCTAGTGATCAGTATAAAATACAGCTTCGTAGATCAGTGGTTTTCAAACTTTTTTCTTATGACTCAGTTGAAGAAAATTGTTGATGCCTGCAACCCAACATAATTATATCTTTTGACTAGAGTTTTCATAAAATGATAATATTGCAATATATTCCAGCCTAACCCATTTTACATAACTAACACTAGACAAAACCATTACGTTTAAACAAAATACTATAAAAGCGATCAGATTGAGTTTCACTTACTTAATGTGGCTGGTGGGCCTGTTTGTTCCTCATGATCTCGTTCCACTCAGGATCACAGGATGAAAGGGCTACCCGCATGACAGGTTCACTGTCCAGTCGGTTTCCTTCTTTGGTTTTTAATCTTGTCATAGTTGAAAATCCCACTTCACACGTAGGTTGTTGTTAAAGGCAGCAACAAGAGCACACTTTACTTAGTAGTGGATATTCTTTGGAAACACTGATCCAAAATGAGGACAAGTTTATTGACTTGTGCCATGTTTTCAGAGTGTTATCACAGGTGAGAGGCAGCTGTGCATTCTCTTAATCAAGTGTCAGATTTAGCTCCATTGTTGCCTCAGGGTTTTCAAAAGCAAAAGGATCTTTCACCCAGAATTTTTCATTCAAATATTCAAACTTGTTTATTGGGAAATAGCGACTAAAACTGTCAGACAGAGCAGCGAGATGTAACCGTATGATAGTTTTGTTACCAAAATATGTTACCGAAATATCGGGTCTGCCTAGCTGAGAGCCAATTAACAGCCTGACAGGGATAAGGAAAAATGCTTTATTCTGCAGATAAATTTTTGTACCTTGGTACAAAAGACTCTGTCTTACACAAATTTCACAAACCTTTTTTACACATTCAGACAAAGACCCTTGTGTGTTAATACTTGATTGGTAAGTGTAAAATCTCATGCTCCCGTTATCTGGGTAGTACTGACTGGTTTGGGGCAGGATTTTCCTGCTTTGAGGCAGAGGAGAAGAGAGAGTGCAAAAGTTCAGGCTACTGTGTCCATGAGTAGTACTCACTCCGCCCCCCACACCCCACTGGCCGCTTGTAATCTATTAAGGGGGGGTCAGCCAGCTTTCACAGTTTTCATTTCATTCACTTTTTCCTCATTGGTGTTTGTTCTCAATGTGGTGTAACAGTGTTGGGAACATGTAGTAGCTGGGCTGATTACTTTTCAGACATGCTTGCCATAGTGCCAATGACTTTTGAATTACTTGTATCTCTTCACAATGTTGAAACAAATCATTGCATCTTCTTTGTAACTTCAAGTTTATTTGATTTGAATCAAGAAAACATCAGCAAAGTATGGCAACTTTATTAACCAACTGTCATCATCAAACAAAGTTGCCAAGTTAGACTCTTTCACCACCAAAGAAACATGAATCTTGTTCCTGAGTTTGTACACCCTGGTAAGCACTCTGCCCCCTTACTTCAGTGTGAAACAGTAAATGCATGTGTTCTGCTCCCATATCTTGAGCGTAGCGTTTCAGAAAGCCTGCTGTTAAGTGAGCTCCCCTTAATGAAGTTTACGATTTTGACTGCTTCCTTCAGTACTGCTATAAGATCAGGAGGAATACCCCTAGATGCCAGAGCTTTGCGGTGAATGAAACAATGATTCCAAACACTGTCATTGCCAGCTGCCTCACAGGTTTTTTTCACAACTCCACTGTTCTTTCCAGTCATATTTACTGCACTGTCACTTGTTATCCCTTTGCAGTGACCCCATTCCAATTTGTATTTTCCAACTATCCAGTCATTCAGTGCGGCAAATATCTGTGTGCCCCATTGTATTTGTTGGTAGGGTCAGACAACACAGCAAATCCTCCTTAAAATCATCTTGACATGCGTACCGCACCTAAACTAACAGCATTGCGCGATCTGAAATAGCAGTACTTTCATCAAGTTGTACAGAAAAATCCCCAACTGACTGTAACGGTGCTACAAGTTGAACTTCCAAATTCTCTGCAATATCATGTATTTGCCGAAACACTGTGTTATCACTGAGAGGAACACTTTTCAATTTTTCAGCAGACTTCTCATAAAAATTTTTCTGCACCATATCCGCAGATGCTGGAAGAATTACTTTTTCAGCCACCGTATGGGCAATTTTCGCTTTTGCCACGCGATATGCAACCAGATATGATGCCAGTTCTGCTTTATCGTTCAAGGTGGTTGACTGGCTGAGAACCTGACCTGATAAGTTAAGTTCCCGTTGCTTCTTTTGAAAACAGTCCAGTGGTTTATTCACGAGTTCTGTATGTTTTGTTTCTAAACGTCTCTTCAACTTTGACGGCTTTAAACTCTTGTTTGCAAGCACTTCGGTGCAAATAACACATTGGGGATTTGGTTCTTGGTTTGCTTTAGCACAATTGATGAAGCCATATTTCAAAAAATCAATACTGTACTGCCTTGGCCACGATTTTTTTCTTTTTAGTTGGCTGTTCAGATAAGGTGGAAGCAGCCTGTTCTTTTTTACTGCTAGTGTTTTGATTTCATCCTGCTTAATTTACATATTGGACAGGTAAATAGCTGTGATGTTCCCTCCTGTCTGTGAGTGACCTGTTTCTCCCTTTATTTGGACACAGACTGTTCAGTTTAATATCAATAAGCAGGGCCGGCTTTAGGACGTGCGGGGCCTGATTAGAAAGAGCTGCCGCCAAAATGCTCCCAAAGACAGCGGCAGGGATTGACCTGCCGCCGAAGACAGCAGCGGCAATTCGGTGGCAGCTCAATCGGTTGCCGCTGTTTCCGACGACACTTTGGCAGAGGGTGCGGAGGCCCTCTTCCGGATGCTGTGGGGCCTGATTCCCGGGAATCAGGGGAATCACCCTAAAGCCGGCTTGTCAATAAGTATCCATAATTCCTTAATAAGTGTTAATACGCACATTTTATTATGATATTATCACCACTATGACATAGGACTTTAGAAAATACCTTATTGGATACACTTTTATCATATAGTAATATTGTATAGAATTAGGGTGACCAGATAGCAACTGTGAAAAAACGGGACAAGGGATGTGGAGCAATAGGTGCCTATATAAGAAAAAGTCCCAAAAAACAGGGCTGTCCCTATAAAAATGGGACATCTGGTCACTCTATATATCATGGTTTCTCAAATAGGGGTCACCACTTGTGTACGGAAAGCCGCTAGCGGGCTGGGCAGGTTTGTTTACTTGCCCCATCCACAGGTCCGGCCGATCGCGGTTCCCACTGGCTGCGAATCGCTGCTCTGGGCCAATCGGAGCTGCTGGAACCGGCCGCCAGTAAGTCCCTGGCCACTTCCAGCAGCTCCCATTGGCCAGACCTGCAGATGGTGCAGGTAAACAAACCTGCTTGGCCCCCTAGAGGCTTTCCTTACACAAGTGGTGACCCCTGTTTGAGAAACCCTGCTATATATAATCAGCTAGTTTAATGATTTTCATTTGAGGTTCAGAACCCTTGCCTTTTTAGCTCTGATTAAGTGTAGTCTCTCCTGCTGGATGTGGATGCCATGCTGTCTCCTCCCCTACTTGTTAGCTTGATAGCTTTGTTTACCTAATATGTAAATGCACCTTCATTGTCTCTGTTTGACCACTGGGCTGGTCAGAGAAGCAAATACGTTCCTTTGTCTAGGTTAGTTCTCTTTACCAACTCCTCCAGATATGCCTGGCTTTGAACACATTTTAGCCATCATTCCAGCGTGTATCCATAGCTCTATACGCATCTCATACACACATCATGCAAGAATATTAATGTTCAGTGAGTTATTAGTGTTCCAATGACAAGTTACATGATACCTTTTAGGTACAGATTATAACCACAGTGAATTGGGCTACACTGAATTGGTCAGGCCAGCTGATACTTGTGATACCTGATACCAGTGACCGCCTTGCCCTCTGGCACTGGGATGCCACTAGTGCACACCTCCCCTTCACAATGCTGCAGGAGAGGAAGCCACTGGCTGACCTGGAGGCAGGTGTTTAGAGCTCTCTTTCCTGCACAGGCTGTCTGTCACCATATTATCTGTCCTCTTTAGACAGAAGAAACCTGTTTTGTCACGTTTGTCTGTTTACAGTCTCCAGAACATAATATCAGAGAGTATCCATAATTTCACCTACAGAGTTGTTACAAACATTTCACAGTGACATTAATTACTAGATTCATTCACTTTCAAATGATATATTTATTACGTGTCACCTTTGAAATAAATATCATGACAACTGTATGAGGTATGGTGAATATATCAGGCCTGACAAAAGTTGCTGACAAGGAGTAGTGAAACAAAAATGGACTTCTGTGTCACCGCATCCCATTTTGTATTCCCTCTGAGAGAATGTGGCTTCCCACTTAGCCCATTCAGGGCTCTGTAGATGCCCCAATCTACCTTTTTCCCCTTGCTGTGCCACAAGTCAGAGATGGAGTTAGGGTTGCCAACTTTCTATTTGCAGAAAACTGAACTCCCTTGCACTGCCCATTCCCCAAGGCCCTGCCCCTGTCCCACCCCTTGTCTGAGGCCCCATCTCCACTCACTCTATCCCTCTTCCCTCCGTCGCTCGCTGTCCCCCACCCTCCCTCACTTGCTTATTTTCACCTGGCTGGGGCAGGGAGCTGGGGTGTGGGAGATTGAGGGCTCTGGCTGGGGGTGTGGACCCTGGAGTGGGGCCAGGGATGAGGATTTTAGGGCATGGGAGGCTGCTTTGGTCTAGGGTAGGGGATTTGGGTGCAGGAGGAGGTGAGAGCTCTGGCTGGGGGTGCAGGCTCTGGGTGGGGCTGGGGAGTTTGGAGTGCAGAGGGGGCTCCAGGCTGGGGCAGGGGGTTGGGGTGAAGGAGGGGGTGTGGGGTGCAGGCTCTGGGTGGTGCTGACCTCAGGCTGCTCCCAGGAAGCGGATGGCATGTTTCTCCGGCTCCTAGGCGGGGAGGGAGGGGCAGGGGGCTCCACATGCCATCCCGATCCCCAGGCGCCACCCCTGCAGCTCCCATTCATCGTGATTCCCAGCCAATGGGAACTGCGGAGCAGTTAGGAGCCAGAGGGAGAAACCAGCAACTTCCCAGGAGCTGCGCGAAGCCAGGTAGCTAGCCTGCCTGCGTTACCAACTGGGCTTTTAATGACCTGGTCAGAGGTGCTGACCCGAGTTGCCAGGGTCTCTTTTCGACCAGGTGTTCTGGTCAAAAACTGGACACCTGGCAACCCTAGTCAGAGTAAGGACCATCATTCCTGAGACGAAAAGCCATACATGCTTTATTTATATCCTGCTTACTGAAACAGTGACAACTGTCACCCATTTTGTATATTCTTCATAGTATACAATTTTATTTTGTAGTGTATACTTTTGTAATATTCTAAGCATTCACATTATTGCAAGAAGTGGAAATTCTCCAGAAAGGGTTTTACTGAGTGGGTTTTTTTTAGCAGAATTTTGAGAAATTATTTCCTGCAACTCTTCTATAAATATGAATGCTTGTATACATATTTAACACTGCTTACACTGTTACAAACTGACAAAAGCAATTAATCAGAGTTAATGCAAGCAACTTTAAATCCCCTGGGCTTTGGCAGTGGTGCACAGAAAGAAAAAACACTGTGAGTGCTTATTCTCACTTGTGACTTTAATATTCAATGAAATGCCTTATTTGCTCTGCTCCTCAGTCAGTTTTAAAATTATTTAATTTGGAAATAATTGAAATAATGCACTTTCTATTAACTATCTATGCCTATTTAGAGAAGCAAAGCCACACTAACTGCATGAACAAGACCACAGTACTGGGAAGTTAAGAACCAGATCCACAAAGGGACTTAGGCACCTAAACCCCAAATTTATGTACCTAATACACAGTTTTAGGCATCACGGCGATCCACACAATTCCTGCTTCCCTGCCACCTAGCCCTGTAGATGCCTAAACTCATTCAGTGCATAAATGCCCTGATGCCTATCTTGTTCTTTAGTCCCAGTGTGATTCTCAGATCAGTTATCTTGCCTGCAAGGCCCAATCTTGTAGGAGTGTATCCAGACATTAAAGACCCAAGTTTCTGTTGCTGACTCTGTCACTCACTTGCTGTGTGATTTTGGGCAAGTCACTCCACCTCTCTCTGTGCCTTACTTTAGCCATTTGTAAGTGGAGGTAATAATATTCAGACTCCTTTGTGAAGCACTCAGGGACTGTTGGAGGCAGAATGCTGTGTAAGTGCAAAGTGTCATAATTATACCAAGTTGTCTAAAACTTACACATTTGCAATAAGATGCTCATTTTGCTTTTAAAAAGAAAAGAGTACATTATAATTGGTTATTACAATAGCACATAAACTACAATGGTATGGGGAGATTTTTAAAAAAGTAGATTTTAAACATATGCAGTTAACTACAAGGATACTGAAGAATGAAAAAGGAGGTATTTGCTATTTTATTTATTAAAATTGATAAAATATTTTCCTTTGAAACATTTGACATAGCTTTAAAAATGACTTTTACAAAATGAATTTTTTTTTCATGAAATATGTCTATTTTTTCAGAAATGTTTTGGGGTTTTGTCAAAAAACAAAAACACCCAGATTTTTCAGTTTTGTGTTTGTAATTTGCATGTGTATTTTCTCCCCTAAAAGAAATATTTTGATGAACATTTTTCCCAGTTTTTTTTCCAGGGGAAAAATAATTTCCTGACCAGCTGTATTATTTCTTAAGTGTCAACATTGTGCTTGGCACAACTCCTTGTGGATCATCAACTTCTTCTTCCAGTCCTCTCTTGAAGGTATTTCCACACTGGGGGTGCTCTGAGTGGAAGTGTCTTTAGCTTTACAGTACTAGTATCAGGCTATTTTTCTTTGTTAATGGAGCTGGGAGCAGAGGAGCTTGGATCTCCTTAATCAACTATATTTTGGTGAAATCACACTGACGAGGAGGATCCTGTTTCAGATTAAGAAACAGAGGCTCATCTGGTGTAAATTGTCATAGCATTGAAGTCAATAGAACTGTGACAATTTTCACTAGCTACGGATCTGTCCCAATATCTGTATTGAAATTAGAAAAGCTGGCAATTTGAATAACATGAAAATAAGAAATGTGCTAGTATTTTGTAGTTTGTTTAAGCATTTCTTAAACAGTTTTTTGTCACAAATTCTCATTAAGAGTACAGTACCTGAATCTTCCACCCATTTATATGGCAAAGGTAAGATACCAAAGTGAGATTGAGACCTCACTTTTAAAAGTAAGTTTTGTTAGCTTTCTCTGTAACTGCTTACATGGCAGAGTAATGAGACTTCAGGTTTCCCCTGCTGTCACTTTGGATCTTGTCTTGTGGCATTCTTCCAAAGCTGCTTCTTCCTGCTTTGGCTGGTAAAGTGTTCAGAAGCTTTTTATTGGAGCTAGATTGGTAGACCTTGGCAGTGGTGCTGCTGTATGCTGTACAAATCTAGCAGGCTAGGCGTCCATCCTGCTTACCTGCAGCAGTGGTAACATTGCTATAGATAAGAAGCACAATGGTAATCCTCAGTCAGTCAGCATACTAATTTTGAAAATTTCCCCCACCTTTTTCATCTTTCATTTAGTTCTGATGTTAGTTCCATCCAGGCTTTTGACTGATTATAATAGAGATTAGGATTTTTTATGAGGAGAATACCTTGGCAGTGGGTGATGTATAAACTTCCAATTAAATTAATATTGTTTGCAGTGTTGTAGCTGTGTTGGCCCCAGGGTATTACAGAGACTAGGTGGGTGAAGTATTCTCTTCTTTGGAACAACTTCTGCTGGTGAAAGAGATAAGCTTTTGTACCTACATATGGCTACACTTGAAATTTCAAAGCGCTGCCGCGGCAGTGCTGCGGGAGCGCTGCCACCAGCGCTTTGAAGTGTGAGTGTGGTCGGAGCGCCAGTGCTGGGAGAGAGCTCTCCCAGCGCTGCACGTAAACCACATCCCTTACGGGTGTAGCTTGCAGCGCTAGGAGCCGCAGTCCCAGCGCTGTGGCACTGATTACACTGAGGCTTTACAGCGCTGTATCTTGCAGCGCTCGGGGGGGTGTTTTTTCACACCCCTGAGCATGAAAGTTGCAGCGCTGTAAAGCGCCAGTGTTTTTTCAAGATCTGGGGAAGGTACTCAGGATGTACATAAGGTAGAACAGATTGTTAAGCATATGGAGTTAACGTGTTGCAAGAGACCATTCAAGATGAAGTGGCCACTCAACACCTCTGCAGTCATAGAACAAAGGAGGGTCAATGGGTTACAAATTGTTGTCATGAGTCATAAATCTTGTGTCTTTACTGAATCCATGATTTTAAGTGTCTAGCAAAGTTAATAATTTGAGCTCCCACCTCATCTTTTGAAGGTGTTGTGGAGGTTTCCTTTGAGGGCGAGGAATAAGAGCAATAATATAGAGCGATTGTTCTGTGAAAAGTGTTCACCCATGGATGATATGGTGTTTTTGTCTTTTATCATTTTTCTTTGTAAGTTTATTCAGGAACATAGTGATTGTGTTGTTTCACCCACATAAATATTACTGGCGTGTTCAGTGCAGTGGATGAAGTACATCACATGTGTTCTATGACTGCAGAGATGTTAACTGCCTGCTTCACCTTGAATGGTCATTCACAACGTGTGTTAACTTTATGCTTATCAATCTGTTCACCTTGTATTTAGCTATGACACTCTGAATACCTTTCCTCGACCTAAAGAAGAGCTCCGTGTAAGCTTGAGAGCTTCTCTCTTTCACCAACAGAGAAGATATAATAAAAGATATTACCGCGCCCGACTTGTCTATCTATTAAATGAATAGTAAGGGTAATGTAGACTTCTAGGTCAGATCCTCAGTTAGTACAAACTAGAATAGCTCAGTTTAAGGACCTGCCCCCTATGGTTAGTATTATAAGCTCCTATATACTACATTTCTGTGACAGCTGTCAGTGTAATTCACATGCGGCTGACATTATTTTCCTATGGGAAAATAGATAAATATGATAATTTCATCAGTCACATTAGGTCTTACGACCTACCTAGTGAAGTCCTTTGAAGTCTAGGTGAGGTATCTGTTTACTAATTAGCTGTAAATTATACGGTATGGAACAGCCACATAGAAAGATTTCACAGTTCTGTATGTGCATCAGTTTGGTTCTGAGCACTTATGAATCTGAAACAAACAAACAAAAATGCTTTCTGGCTTGTCTCAAGTCTAATCATTATTAAAAGAACCGTAGATCAGATTTAAAATGCCTTCTAGTGTATTGTGCTTGATTTTTTTCAAATAAAATACAAAGAGCATTTCAAGGAGCACTTGTGGGTAGGGTAGGCCAAAATGTGACATAACCTACTATTGTTATAATCTCTGAGACTGTCATATTGATTTAAAATTGCTTTTACAAATCACTATTCTGTCAACAAGAAATACATTTTCAAAAGTTGTTCATGTATGAACACTAGCAATATTTTTGTTCTGTTGCTGCAGAGAATAGCCATTCTGCTGGTAGAAGGAATATAAATCTGTAACAAACACCGAACCGTATTCTGCTCTCATTTACAGTTTTGCAGTTCCATTGCCTATGTGTCAGTGAGAGCAGAATTCTATGTAGCATTTATTACTATTTGATTTATGTTCCTTATATTGGCTGGATGGCTGCTCTCTGCAGCAGCCCAGCACAGATATTACAAGGGTAATAATAATAATAATAATTAATAATGATATCAGAATTGGAAATTGATCTTTCCTAGACATTGAGATCCAGACCTCTAGATCTAGATTCAGAAGATTGCTATGGATCTGGCATTCAGCATATAAACACTTCCAAAGCTGAGAAGCATTTAAAATTGGAGTTCTTGTTTGGGGCTACCTCTGCTTGAAAGATGTAGGCAAATTGATGGGAGTTCAGAAAAGGACAAAATAAAAATAATTGAAGGGATTGATTTGTGAGAAAAGATTAAAGAGCTAAATAATGTTTATCTTAGTTAAACGTGATTAAAGGAGACATGGTACAATAAAACTCTCTTTTCTAAATTCCCTGTCTATCTATCTACATTTTCCCATGACACTAAGGAAATACTTTAGTCTTCTTTGTGATTTACCTTAAATAACAATGGCATGAGTCATTTCAAACGTAGTTTTCATATTAAAAGGCACAGTGGTCACTATAAGTCAAGTTAAAAACAAAGAGAGACTGTATAGTAAATATCACTTATTTTTCATGTTAAATAATAACCTATTTAGGGCTGAATTTGCCTTAATTAATACAAATTAATATATATATTATGTGTAAAAGTAAATGCTAGGCTTTGTTTTCCAAGTGCTTGAACCTTCATTGTCTGCCCAGCAGTAGGATAGACTGCAGTATTTTAACTTCAGTGGTTTTTAAAACAACAAATAAAGTCCTCAAATATACCTGTGAAAGCATATTCAAAATAGCATTTTTCCTTATGCTGTAGTGCAGACATGAGATGCCAGAAGCCAGGGTAGAACTGGATTAATATTGCAAAAATCAAAGGTGCATGCAAATAAAACCAGTGGACTCAATTCTCTGCTATCCATCACCCCCTTTTATGCACTGTTCACAAAGCTTGGATGGGTTTTAGTCTTAGAAATTTTTGGGAGAAGTTCAAATTTTCATGGATACACTTACTTGTTTCAAAAACTGTAAAGCTGATGATCATCCAATCAAGGAATGGAAACAATTCCATATTTCTTCAGTGCAACAATTTCACAATTCAAACAACAAAAAGAAAATGCCAAATTAATACTGATCGTGAAAAATTTGTGCGGATTCTAAAAGCTGAAATTTGTTCATAGGAAGTGTTCATAAAACAATTGCAAATAATGAACAAATTCATAAAAATCATTACCTATTGTAAGACAAGTCAAAAAAACAGGGTCAGTTTATCAAATTATTTGCCATGAATAGTTCAACCAGATCTAAATCCAAGTATATTTGATCAGTAATAGCTTCCTATTCTTTTGTGAATTTCAGTTTTTACTACTTCGTTTTGTTTCCGTCGTGTAATAGCAACCAGCACTGCTAGCTCAGTTGAAATTGTCAGTAGAAATATTAAAGACTATAAAGTCATTTAGCTGTGAAACTGATGTGAAAATGATCTCATTGAACTGTGGAACATCAACCTTTAGTTATGTTGTTATTTTTTCAGGAAGACTTGTATTGTAAAGTATACATTACAGACAAATGGATTGAAAGTATTTTTTTAAAATGAAACTTTATGTAGCAGAGGACCACAAATACATTTACAATCTAGACAACAATTGTCATTTCTTATCTGTCTTGTAATTTAAAACGGCCAAATTGACCTTTTTTAAAAGCACAGTTGGAGTGTGTTGGGATATGGTGTAGAATGCTGTCTGTGAATTCAGAGTGGATTTTTGTCACACATGAAGTTTGGTCCTGCAGTCATTTGTCTATAGTTAATGAGACTGCCGTAGCACATCCTAGTGTTTCGCTCAGAAACACATGAAAATAGATATATGATAGAAGCATACATGCTCTCCACAGAAATTCTTGTGAACCCTACTGCAATATAGTAAATAGTATTGTCTGTACAGCTTGGCTTTTTGGGTATTTTTTTCATATAAGAATTAAAAATAAGGGACCCACTAAGATATGCAGAAGAGAAGGTGACAGCTGAAACATGATTAGCACAATTTAAATTTAATAATTTGTCTTGAAGGAGGAGGTCTCCTTTTGGCTCACCTGATACCACTCCTGCCAATAGTCTTTCCTAATCCGTTGAGAGGAATATTGTGTCTAGCTCTCTATGGGTGTACAAAGAGAGAGGAGAGGATACTAGGGAGGATTTCCCTCATGTAGGGGTCAGGTACAATTGCAATCTATATTTTCTTGAATGTAGGGATTACTACTCTCTCTAAAGGGCTCAGGGCCATGGCTCCACATCTCTTCTGCATCTAGGGTACCTGGCTTTGTTTGCATGGGAACACACGCTGCTCCTTGTCAAAGGGTGGCACAGCAGACAAAAGGAAATGTTAGAGGAAGGAACCATTCCTCTGCATCACTTACTGGTGAAGAAGTAAATAATTCTCAGTGTTGTAATGCAGTTAAAAGATTATTGCTGTTGTTCCCAAGCCCTCAGCTGCTCACTCCAGGTGAGTGGAAAATCAAGTCAGGTGAACCTGGTGAGCAAGGTGCAGCCTGACTGCCTATGTTCTAAAGGCTTGAGGGGAAAAGATGTTGCTGCTTTGTTCTTCTTCTGGTGTATGATTGTCTCAGTAGGAAGAACATAAGTGGTGAAAGTCAGGAGCCTTTAGCTCCAAGTACAAGTGAGATCTGACCAGCAAGGGACCCAACCAGCAGAACATCAGACAGGCAGGGATGGAAACAAGCCAACAGGGCAGTACTGATCCATTGGTAGGCCAGGGACACCAGTTTCAGACAGAAGAAAGAGAGAGAATGGATTTAGTATGATGATGGGCAGCCTGCATACACTGGAATTATTGAGAGGTGGGTATCCTAGCTGGAGACCATATCAATAAAAGGTAGTCCATCCAGAGACAGAATCAGTAAGGAGCTATCTAGGGATAGCAGCGCTTAAGTTATATACAAAAATTTTACCTCATATTTTCATTATTTTTCTTACATTCCTGTTTAAATGACTCATAGGAAATATCTGCACTGTAAGGAATGGACTGTTTCATACTGACATAGCTAATACTCCCTTAAACTGCAGATAAGAGGATATGGCTTGGGAGTGGAATTGCTTAGGTCACTGGTGTACTTTGGCCCGGTCAGTGCGCTCAGTCCTTGTGGGAGCTGGTGTGGAGTATGTTTTTCAAGAGCTTCATGTACCAGTTGCTCTGCTTAGCCTGCCCTTTTGCCGGTGTTGATTTAAAGTGGCAAGATGAGTGAGGTAATATGTTTTTTGTTGGTGAAAGAGATGAGCTTTTGAGCTTACGGAGAACTCTTCTTCCTCATGAGAAACACAGTAAGAGCCAAACTACTACAGCAAGTTGTGGCCCCTTCCCACTGTTCTACTGGTGAAAAGGTCCACAATCTGAGGGTTTCTTGGTGTGCGTTTGCATAGTTCCAGATTTAGGCATAGTGGTGTAGCTAGGAGAAAGGAAACATGGCCAGAATATCACTACCTACTATTGATCTCCAGTTGCCAGAATTGAAATAGCCCTGATGCCAAAATCTAGCCCTAAATTAGACATAATAGCCCAGCAAATGACTGCAATAAAGAAAAGGAGGAAATTAACACTTCAACAGTGAAAAGACACAAAATATGTTTAATATTTTGTATGCATCTGTTTTGTCTTGTAATAATTTCATATTACCAATATTTTAGTAGAGTGTCACAAGTAGGGTTGCTCCATAGCACCCTCTGCAGGGCCAAGAGTTGTACTGCAGGCATCCCCTGCCTTAGTCCACCAGTTGTAGCTGCCTGCTCAGAGCAAGGGGGCTTGTGCCATAAGCTTGGCATCAGTCTATACACAGCTCAATAAAAATAACAAACTCAGATTTGTCTCTCTGCACCTTTAAACAAACCAAACTCCAAAGCAAATGTTGCAGTTCTAGAGGACAAGGCCCTGACTTGGCCCTGGGCTATCAGTGAGGAGCTCATACTCTGTCCCAGTCTCCCTCTGAACTGCCCTGAGAAGAAGCAGACACAGCTTCTAAATTGACCTGCTGGTTCCTAACTGATCAATGTCTCCTCCTAGTGCATCTGAAGGACCAACCTTGTTGGTAGCCAGGTTTGAATGAATTTTCCTTAAGCAGGGGTCAGAGAAGGTTTTTGAATAGTGCCTGGGTACTATAGAAACCTCGCATTACGGTTGGATAGATGGAAAAAAGTGGTGCCAATAAACATTGTTAAAACAGTCTCCAGCATTTCTAAAATAGTGTCTGTAAAAATATTTGGCGTGAACAAAATACATGATGGAGAGGAATGTAGTCCTCCTAAACACATGCCAAGAAAACCTTTATATAACACTTTACAACCAGGGCCAGATTTAAAATTAGGCACAGTAGGCACATGCCTAGGGGCCCCTGTATTCTATGGGCGCCTAAAAGTTGGTTAAAAGTTAAAAAGTTAATACATACAGCTCCCCTGTGGGCGGCTGGGCTCCTCGCATGGGTTGGTGGCCGCCCAGCATGTGGGGTTGGAGCAGGGTGAGCATCGGAGTTAGCCTGTCTGCCTGGGGGCACTGTGAGCTGCAGCTGGGCAGGGGGGCTGCTAAAGGTGCTGGGAGCGTCCCAGCCCCTTCCCAATCCTGGCCACCTCGCTGTCTTTGTCCCGTGCCGGGGAGAGAGAGGGTGGAGCGTGGCTGGCACACTATTCACTTCACGGGCAGAGCTGGAGCTCCATGAGGGACAGAAGACACCCGGAGACCCCTTGCTGTGCGGAGAGGTATAATCCCCCTTCTTAGCCTTACTTGGGGCAGATGGGCTGCGTCCCAGCTTGGGCTGGGAGTGTTGTGCGTCGTGGGGAGGCTGTGTTTTTATTTCTTTTTGTTTCATTTTTTATGGAAAACACGAAGGTCAGCTGTAGGTGGGGAGAGGCTGAAGATGCTGTGCCTAGGGGCACATAAGCTGTAAATCCTGCCCTGTTTACTTTCTCTCTCTCTCAAAAGGAAAGTTGTGGTCAGTTTCAGATGATTCATTTACTAATTTGTAAAGGTCCAGTGTTTGATATGGGTTTTCCAGTTGGTCCTTTTATAACTGAATAGATGCATTGAAGCATTTACATTACAATACCATGAAATGTTAAAAAATGTGGAATGTAGACAAACGTTTTTGTCTTCTGGCCAATGCTCCCCCTCACTCCTCTCTGTGTGTTTGTTGGAGAGGTGGTGGGTAACACAGTAGCTTTGAAGTGTCTTATTTTCACAGGGGAAGGAAGGGAAATTCCTTTTCAATAATTTTCAATAATCCTTTTCTCCCAAGATGTGTTATGAATTAGGTTATTCAGACATGATGGTATTAACTAAAGAAGTTAGTGCTTGTGAGAGACTTTCTCAAATGTCTTCCACAATAAATGACTGATTTCTGGGGGGAAATAGATGTTACAAAGGAAACGCAGTGGATCTAATTTACCTCGATTTCAGTAAGGCATTTGATACGGTTCCTCATGGGGAATTATTAGTTAAATTGGAAAAGATGGGGATCAATATGAAAATTGAAAGGTGGATAAGGAACTGGTTAAAGGGGCGACTACAACGGGTTGTACTGAAAGGTGAACTGTCAGGCTGGAAGGAGGTTACTAGTGGAGTTCCTCAGGGATCGGTTTTGAGACCAATTTTATTTAATCTTTTTATTACTGACCTTGACACAAAAAGTGGGAATGTGCTAATAAAGTTTGCGGATGACACAAAGCTGCGAGGTATTGCCAGTACAGAGAAGGACCAGGATATCATACAGGAAGATCTGGATGACCTTGTAAAATGGAGTAATAGTAATAGGATGTCAAGTATCAGAGGGGTAGCCGTGTTAGTCTGGAACTGTAAAAGCAGTAAAGAGTCCTGTGGCACCTTATAGACTAACAGACGTATTGGACCAGGAGCTTTTGTGGGTGAATACCCACTTCGTCGGATGCATCATCCGACGAAGTGGGTATTCACCTACGAAAACTCATGCTCCAATACGTCTGTTAGTCTATAAGGTGCCACATGACTCTTTGCTGTAGTAATAGGATGAAGTTTAATAGTAAAAAGTGCAAGGTCATGCATTTAGGGATTAATAACAAGAATTTTAGTTATAAATTGGGGACACATCAGTTGGAAGTAACAGAGGACGAGAAGGACGTCGGAGTATTGGTTGATCACAGGATGACTATGAGCTGCTGACTATGTGATATGGCCGTTAAAAAAGCTAATGCAGTTTTAGGATGCATTAGGCGAGGTATTTCCAGCAAAGATAAGGAGGTGTTAGTACCGTTATACAAGGCACTGGTGAGACCTCATCTGGAATACAGTGTGCAGTTCTGGTCTCCCATGTTTAAGAAGGATGAATTCAAACTGGAACAGGTACAGAGACGGGCTACTAGGATGATCCGAGGAATGGAAAACCTGTCTTATGAAAGGAGATTCAAAGAGCTTGGCTTGTTTAGCCTAACCAAAAGAAGGCTGAGGGGAGGTATGATTGCTCTTTATAAATATATCAGAGGGATAAATATTAGGGAGGGAAAGGAATTATTTAAGCTTAGTACCAATGTGGACACAAGAACAAATGGATATCACCTGGACACTAGGACGTTTAGACTTGAAATTAGGTTTCTAACTATTAGAGGAGTGAAGTTCTGGAACAGCCTTCCAAGGGGAGTCGCGGGGGCAAAAGACATATCTGGCTTCAAGACTAAGCTTGATAAGTTTATGGAGGGGATGGTATGATGGAGTAGCCTGATTTTGGCAATTAATTTGGCAATTGATCTTTGATTATCAGCAGGTAAGTATGCCCAGTGGTCTGTGATGGGATGTTAGATGGGGTGGGATCTGAGTTACTACAGAGAATTCTTTCCTGGGTGCTGGCTGGTGAGTCTTGCCGACATGCTCAGGGTTTAACTGATTGCCATATTTGGGGTCGGGAAGGAATTTTCCTCCAGGGCAGGGATAAATTGTCTTTATCAGTGATGAATTGTATTATAATTGTCCCTGCCAGGGCTGCTATAGTTAAATGGCTGCTGGCATTCCCTTTACAAAATCCTGTGTGTTTAGTGGTTTGTACTTTGGTTTGTTTGCACACTTTTTGTTATTGATGTAGATAACGATGAAATGGGAAGAAAACTACACCCAAAGAACTCATCGTTGACCCACTTTCAAAGTGTTTCTTAAGATAATCAAATGACCGTATAAATATACAGTCTTTTGGGTGGAAACTCCTTTTGAAGAAAATAATTCACCGTTGTGGAGGAAGTCTATTGCTGGCTTTTTCTTATAACCCCTCCATGCTTAATTTGTATCCAGGAACCCGTATCCTAAATACCACCCCTCAAACAAAAGAAAATCAGCAATGGTGTACAAAAGAAAAGTCATTAAATTGAACACAGTAAAGGCAGGATCTCAAAGTCCTTTTAAAAAAAGATAAGCAGCAAAAAGCTTAAGAAGCAAAAATTTCAAGTATCAATTACATTGAAAATTATTATAATGTATAATAATAGCTTTTGGAGACTCCATTTGAGTTTAGGGTCATACTGTGCTAGGTGCTGCACTAACACAGGGCGTGTCTACATGGGGCGGTTAATCCACAGGTTTTTTTTGCTGTGTGTCAGGTAATGTGTGGTACACAAACTGCAGTAATAGTGTGCATGGGATGGTATGCAATGGGCATCATTGTGTACACATGGCAGTGGTTTGCTGAGAACGGATGGCATGGCATTCTCAAAAGATATCCCTTGCTCCTTTGCTTTGCTGCTGAGCAGCATATATTTCGGGAATTTTTTTTCTTGCTGTGCATTGTGGGATGCATAGCAGAAGCCAGACTAGTTCACATTTCAAAAAAATCCCATGATTCATTTGTCCCCCCCCCTTCCGTGTTTTCTTTTTGGGTGGGCTAGCACTGTTTTTGAATTGCTGTCAGCCAACATGGATGGGACAGTTCTCCATGGACTGAACAGTGCTCCACACTGCAATGCTGGCAATGTCAAATGTGCAGAAGCTGCTTGGGGTGTATTTCAGCACTGAAAGCCAGAGGAGTTCAGTTTGGAACTCTGCCTGCCGCACCACCATGCAGAGCAGGAGAGTCATTAGCAGTGGTGGAACCAGGACATGGAGAGGAAGACACCATGCTACAGACAGTAGAGGAGCAGTTCCTGGAGCAGCTTCATGGAGTGCAGTGACATTTCTGGGACTGGGAACCAACACAGAGAGGAGGATTACGCTGCAGACCTGGGAAGACCAGCAGCGGCGAGAGAATTTCAGGATAGGGAAGGCAACCTTTTTGGAGACAAGTGCTGAACTAATCCTGGAGCTGCAGTGACCGCGTACCCCCCCACAGTGCTCCATGCCTGTGTAGAAGTGGATCGCCATTGTCATCTAAAAGCTGGTCACCTCTGAATGTTAATGGTCCCTAGTGACCCAATTCAGTGTGGGGACTACTGGGGCTATTGTCATGCAGGTGTGTGATACCATGGAGAAGATATTGACACTGGGCTATGAAACTTGATAAAGCTCCGGAGGTTATTGATGGTTTTACGTACGTGTGTGTGTGTGTGTGTGTGTGTGTGTGTGTGTGTGTGGTGGGAGGGTTGCCAAACTTTATTGGGACAATTGATGGGATCCATGTGCCTATTATTTGCCCCCCCGTTCCCAGTCAGGGCTCAGAATTCATAAGCAGAAAGAGGTATTACTTCATGATGTTCCACGGGCTTGTTGACAACTGTGGCAGGTTTACAGTTATAAATGCTGTGTGGTCAGTTCTGTTTAATAGAGACAGAACTGCTTGAACACTATAGACACTAGTGGGGGTGACATTGCTCCTGTTATCTGGGGACACTCGGCTTATCCTCTTGCTTTCCTGGTTAATGAAGCCATTCAGAGGCCGCTTGGAGAGAAAGAAGGAACTGTTTAACTACCCCTTCAGTAGTTGCCGAATGGCAATGGAGTGTGCATTTGGCCGTTTGAAAGGGAAATGGCACTGTTTGTGGAATAAGCTGGAAGCAGCAGAAAAAAATGTCTCAAAGATTATAGCAGCACATTGTATTTTGCACAGTATTTGTGAGACTAAGGGAGATAGCCTAGCAGTGGGTGGGAAGCTGAGGTGCAGAGACTATCTCAGTGGTCTGTGCAGGTAGTGAGGCATCCAGTACAGAATGCAAACTGCCAGGGTAATATTGTCAGATATGCCTATTGCTCTTACTTTGAGTCTCAGGCCTGAAATTGTGCAGCTGTCCATCCAGCCGTTACCCACGGTCTGTGGTCAGGGAGGGAGGGAGAGGAGTTTGGAAGTTTTTTGTGCAGTTCAGTTATTTGTAGCCAATGAAAGTGCAGTGTTGTTGCGATCCCTTTTGCTTATTTGCCTACATGTTTGTAAAAATTTATGAATTAGTGCATACTTACCGTATATACTCATTCATAAGCCGAAATTTTTTAGTAAAAAAGGGAAGCACCAGAGAAGGGGGTCGGCTTATGAACTGGTATAGAGATGGAGAGGTGAGACACAGCCCCTCCTCCCAACAGAGGGAGCACGGAGAGGCAGCACAGCCAGAAGGGATGAGGTGGGGCCAGAGTCTCTCCGCTTCTGGCCATGCTGCTCTCCCCGCAGCCTCCGAAGCAGCTGCAGCTCCGGGGGCTCAGCCCTGCCCCCCAGAGCAGGCTGTGGCCCCACCGCCTGGCCCGTTGGAGCACGCTGTGGCTGCGCTGCCCAGTCTGGCCCGCTGGAACATGCTGCGGCCGCGCCGTCTGATCTGGCCCACCGGAGCAGACTGCAGCTACGCCGCCCAGTCTGCCAGAGCAGCTCCAGCCAGGCCAGAGATATCTTCCCATGGCCCTCCTCAGATAAGGTGGGAAGGGATGGGATGGAGAGAGTGTGGGAGTCCCGGGTTAGGTGTGGGTCACGTGGGGTGTGGTCATAGGGGTTATTTCCCTGACTCCCAGCTTCTCCTCTCCAAAAAATTTCCCCACCAATTGCTTTCCCAGCCCATCAGGGTAAGCTGCTGGTACGCCGGGACACTTTTTGTTTACTTAGGTTTACCTCCGTGCCTGCGGACACTCGAGGTAAACAAACCATCTTGGCCCACTAGCGGCTTATCCTGATGGCCCGGGAACCAAAGTTTGCTGATACCTGAATTATAGGGTCGGCTTATGAACAGGTTACAAACGTTTTTCATTTTTACTTATCCATCTTGGGGGCGGGGTGTCGGCTTATAAACGAACTGGCTTATGATCGAGTATATACGGTAATTATTTTCTGTGTAAAATGAACTGTCGACTCCTTAGGAATGAAATTTTTAAGGTTTTTATCATCTATTCTGCAACAAACAAATGATTAACTGAAATGAAAATGAAACAATGATTTTCAATTATGAAGCAATCTATTATCTAACTACAAAAAACCATTTCATTAAAACAGCAGTGAAACAAAATAGCAGAGTGCAGCAATGCAGTGCAGAATACAATGAAAGGGGCAGAGAGGCTTAAAGTTGCAGGAGAGTATATGTTACCTCTTCTTCATGGTCCTTCTGAAGTGAAGTGCTGAGGCTGGAAATTGCCAGGGGCCATAGAGGGCTCAAAATAGTTGGGGTCCCCGGTGCCACTTTTCTCAGGGACCAGCGCTGAGTTCTGGAAGGGGCATGGCATTTGGGAGCACTGCTGTGAGGGTACAGCAGGGAGGAGTTGCTGTTGTTCCTTATAGCCAGTATTATCCAGAGGACACATAACAGGCTGGCTGTTGGTTTGCAGTACTGCATGTCCTGCTGCCCTCACAGTAACATGCACTGCAATGGGGCATTTTTTATTGCCTGCAGGAATTGCCTCTGCATCTCCCTGTCTTTTCCATGCTGGTTTTAACCCTGGCAGCTGCCACACCATCCTCTACCACTGCAACAGTCTCTCTGGAAAACTCCTAGTCGGATTCCCTCTCAGTCCTCAGATAGCGCTTCCATCTCTTCACATTTTTCAGGAGGTTTCTGGACTCTGTAATGATGTCCATGAAAATTTCATCATGAGTTTTCTGTTTCCTCCCCCTCAGGTTTGCCAGCTGCTAAACCATTGATAAAGGCCTTGTCCAGGAGGGTCTGGCCAGTGTGAGTGCTGTAGCTCTGGAAGTATTAACGAAAATTACACTGCTCTACAGCCAAAATGCTTCTGAAATAAATGTAGTCCAACTTTACTAATTCTGGGTCACTGAGAATGAAAATGATGCTTAAAATTGTTGATTGGCTCTAGTTTTCAAGATATGCTATTGGGTCAGTATATACGACCCTTGACTTGGGAATGGGAGAGGATAAGTGAGTTATAAAGTAAGGGATCTCAGTTTAAACCAGAAATGACTAAAATACATCTTTGACTGGATCTATGAATAAATCTATAACTGGCTTTGGACAGTACTTGCTTTTTAGGCAAAACAATGAATGATGCAATCTGAAGCTGGTATTGCGTCATACATGATATGAATTGCATCATGTTATTCCTAGAAGTCATGGATGATGCAATCATAACGAAGCTTACATCACTCTGCTGAACAAATTGCCCTATATCAGCTCTAGAAATCATACAGTGTCGTGCTCTCTTATTTGTCAGTGTTTGATTTTGCAAAGGGACACATTTCTGTTTAGCCAAAGTGAGCAGAGATGCCTGGTACTTGTGTGAACAGTGCAGAAAACTTCTGCTATGTTTGTGGCGAAGTGACTTTTGCATCACAAAAGCGCAGTATAACCACTATTGTTAGGAAAGCCTATCACCTTTATTTTGGCTGCAAAATTGGAGATCAGGACAAGAGGTGGGCCCCACACATATGCTGCAACACTTGTGCAACAAATCTTCGCCAGAGGTTGAACAGGAAAAGGAAATCTAAGTCTTTTGCAGTGCCAATGATTTGGAGAGATCCAACAGATCATACCAGCAATTGTGACTTCTGCCTGGTCCCTCCAGTTGGGAAAGGTGTGTCAAAGAAGAAAAAGTGGACTGTGCATTATCCAAACATTCCATCAACTATACACCCAGTACTCCACGGAGAAGGACTGCCGGTTCCTGATGCACGAGAATCATTCTCACTTGAGTCAGACAAGGAAGAGGAAGAGGAAGAAACTTCTGGTCCTGAACCATCAATGTCACAGGACCCACATTTTCTCCTATCCTCCTCCTCTGAACCACACCTCCTAACATAAGGTAAACTGAATGACCTTGTCAGGGATTTGGAACGACCCAAGAGTAAGGCAGAGCTGTTGGGCTCCAGACTACAGCCGTGGAATCTCCTGGCAGGCTATCAGGGCAAATGGAGCCCATCAATGCTTGCAGACTATTGCTGGACAGTGACAAGAGATGCTCCATTTAATGAATACAAGAGACAAGCCAAGAAGCGCCCAGTAGATACTGAATAGGACTAAACTATGTACATAATAGTTTTTTGCCCTTTGTTTCATAATACGTTTTATTTATATAACCCTTTTGCTGATTTTTAAAGTGTTACATAAACAGGACAGGTGAAATATCATCATGTAAAGCAACCATAAACACATGAAAAGACCTAGGTTTACAATTTATGATTAAAACTCTACTATCTACACAATATACATAGACATAAAATGTAAAAACTTAAATATCTTAGAAACAGTAGCCAATCAGTTGTTTTAATTGTCATATTTGAATTCAGCACATCAAAATACATAATAAATATCACATTTTATCTCTGAAGCAGACAACTTCTCAAAAATTGTAGACCAGTGTTACATGTGGTTATTGTTCATGTTCTAGGCAGGGCCGGCTCCAGGCAACAGCGTGCCAAGCGCATGCTTGGGGCGGCATGCCACAGGGGGCGCTCTTTCGGTAGCCAGGAGGGCGGCAGGCGGCTCCAGTGGACCTCCCTCAGGCGTCCCTGTGGAGGGTCTGCGGCTCCCGCGGCTCCGCAGGGACGCCTGCAGGCGGTCCACCGGAGCCGCAGGAGCAGCGAGTGGCAGAGCGCCCCCCCGCGGCGTGCTGCCATGCTTGGGGCAGCAAAATGGCTAGAGCTGGCCCTGGTTCTAGGGAGGCTGAGATGGCTTTTTTTAATGTATATTTCTGGCTTTACCTTCCCAAGAGTCTTCCCAGTCCGGGGAGGGGTGGGGGACGCTTGGAGATGAGTAAGTGATGTGTGTACTGAGATTTTTGTCTGTGCAGTATATGCTCTTTGCTTTGCTGTTGTGTCTTGGAGGTTGGGGCTGGGGGAAGGCATGGGTTTGGGAATTATGTTCCTGGTCTGGCTTTGCAGTTTTGATGTGCTGTGGAGGTGCTTATGTGGTGTTGGAGGGGAGTTAGTGGAGTGAAACTGTGTCATAACTTTCCTACTCAGATCTGAACCTTAGAGTTCAGAACGTGAGAAGCTAGCATGAAACCTCCAAACTTAATTACCAGCTTGGATCTGATATCGCTGCCACCAGCCAGAATTCCAGTGTCTGGCTCACTCTGGTCTCCCCAAAACCTTCCCTGGGGAACCCCCAAGACTCAGATGCCCTGAATCTCACCACAAAGGAAAATAACCCACTTCCCTTCTCCCTCTTTACCTCCTCCCAGATTTCCCCACTCTGGGTACTCTCAGAGATTCCCTGCTTCAAGTCCTTGAAACACAAGTACCGAGAGATCAATCTCTTTCTCCCAGAGAGTATGCAAAGTCAGGCTTAGTAAATCTAACACAAAGATTCTCTCTTCCCCCCTGTCTTCTTCCTCCCACCAATTCCCTGGTGAGCTGCAGACTCAATCCCCTTGAGCCCCCACTAAAAAAAGAAATCCACAGGTCTTAAAAAGAAAGCTTTATATAAAAAGAAAGGAAAAGACACAAAATGGTCTCTGTATCAAGGTGACAACATACAGGGTCAATTGCTTAAAAGAAAAAATGAATAAACAGCCTTATCCAAAAAGAATACAATTTAACACATTCCAGCAACTACACACATGTAAATACAAAACACAATATAAACCTATTGTCTTACTATCCTTGTACTTACAACTTGGAAACAGAAGATTAGAAAGCCTGGAAATAGAAAGATCACTCTCAGAGCCGAGAGGGTCACCGAACCAAGACAAAGAACAAAGAACTCACATCCAAACTTCCCTCCACCCAGATTTGAAAAAGTCTTGTTTCCTGATTGGTCCTCTGGTCAGGTGTTTGGTTCCCTTTGTTAACCCTTTACAGGTAAAAGAACATTAACCCTTAGCTATCTGTTTATGACAATCACGGGGCGAGTTGGATAGTAATCCCCTCTACATCCTCGTTAGGCTATCCTGGTTTGGATGACATTACACTGAGGAGGGTGACCAGGAGGCAGAAAATGACCTTTTTTAAAGAGGCAAAGGGCAGACCAGCAAGATACTTAGCCAAGTTATTCACCAAGATGGTGTCCCCAGAAGTTCAGGACTGGAAAGGAGTTGCGAGCTATAGAGGGAGGATGGGAGTGGTGGTGGTGCACGCAGCTATTCCTTATAATGTCCAGACAAAAAGTGAGCAATTTTTCAGCCTTAGATTTTGCTTTCTGTCTCCTGCAGTCATGTTGGAAATGCAGAGAAAAATAGCTAGTGAAGCGTTCACTGGTACCAGTCTGTAAGAATGTGTGTTACAGGACATTTACTGGGGAGCTGTACACTTTGTAGCTTTATGGGCATGCAGTGTTGATATCTACCTCATGTAAACTGAGAACACTAATCAAACTTCTTTTCCTGTAACCACTGTTTGAGTAAACATTTGCATTTTGCACAAAAGAATATTTTCTTTATTTGATTCTGCTACTGGAAGGGATCAGGGGAGAAGCTGTGGCTGCGCCATGCTGCTGGCCACCACTTTGAGGTGGAAAACAAGAGCTTGAGGAGGATGGGGCAGCATTTGCGAGGCAGGACAGCTAAGGAAAGGGGAAAGAAAAATGCCTCCCTATGGCGCGGGCCTGAAAACAGTCAGTAGTTGAGGCATTAACATAAGGTGGAGGCCAGTCACCTCGGTTGAGTAGCAACCATTTTGGAAGGATGTATGGGGACACCGAACAAAGAGCATGGGCCAGGGGACGGGGAGGGGGATCTCGGACTTGGAAAGGCTTTTAGCTCATATCTGTTTACAGTGAACGCTGCCGTGGGGCACCTGGAACAGAAGCTAGCATGGCAGCATAACGTAATAAATAATAATAAATTAAAACTTAAATATTAAATTATGAAACAAATTATTTAAAAAAAAAAAAAAAACTTACATGCTAAGGTTCCCTCCATAGGATCAGCCCCCTCAGTCTTGGTTTGGGTTGCTATCTAGTAATTGAGGTTGGTTTCTGCAGGACAGGAATTGGACTTGCCCTCTAACTGGCTGCCATTGGGTTCTGAATCCAAAAGAGATCCAGGGGGATCCCTTCACTGGGCTCCTTGTGCTCATCCTCCAATCAGTCTCGCTGCTATGGCCGAGGGTGGAGTGGGAGGCAGCAGACTCCACAAGCTGCCTGGGTTGGGTGGTCATGTAGTTACATAAAATCCATTCCAGCTCCCCAAGAAATGGACAGGTTACGTGTCTCCTGCTGGATTTTTTCCTATTGTCTCAGTTTAATATAGCTGCTGCTAAGCTGTTTGCTCTTTGACAGGCACTGTTTGGCATCCCAGTCGTGGCCCCTTGTGGACATCACAGAGCCACAGAAAGGGCTTTATTCTGGTGTCTAGTCACATGAACTTCCTGCACTGACACTTCTCAGATGGCAATGAGATCCAGGGTCTCAGAGCTGCTGCTTGAGGCATGTTTTAGGGCTTCTAGTGTATTATCACAGCTATTATATACTGGAATCCAGGAGCAAATGGACAAAATCTTCCTGTGCACCATCTTATAAATGGGGGAGGAGACTTTTGGTCAACTTGACCCCAGAGCAGGGCAGGGCACACAGATAAACAGGTCAATAAAAGTTACTTGCCAAGCAATGTGGGATTGGAAGAGTGCCAAAGTAGTTTGCAGCAGCATTGTGCACACACAAACAATAGACCAGATTAACTGGATTCGTAGCAAAGTTAGTTCACTTTGAAAGAGGACTCCAGACTTCAAGATAAACACAGTTTGTGCATTACACTGAATTACGTCATGTGTACACAAATGTTTTTGAACTGGATTGACTCAGTCCAGTTTTAGCTTCCCTTTTAGACAAACCCATAATGAAAACAATTGATTTGACCAATGGATTATGATTTAAATAGACAAAACTGATGGAGTGGGAGAAACTAAAGATAATTCTATGGGTATTTACAGATGGAAAATAGAGGTATACAAATATTAAAGTGACTTGCCCGTAGTGACACACAAAATATTTCCCAGATCTGGGAACTAAATCTAGATCTCCTGAGTCCTAGTCTAAAGCCTTAAACACAAGACCAGCCTTCCTGTCAAACTACCTGATTTTGGTTATAAATGTTTGCACTGAACATTTTTCTGCCCAAAATGCTGATTTGTTGAAAGCAAAATGTTTTGTTGAAATGTACTAATTCTGAGGAAATTTTGTTTCAGGGGGAAAAATGGCGGGGTGGGGGAGAAGGAGAGGAGCAGTACGCTGTGGTATAAATGTTCCATTTTGACATTTCTGGATTAGTCTCTGGGCCCAGGACCTACTGGCCACCAATGCCTTATCCATATTACTAGTGGCCTCCTTGGAATCCCTGGGACGCTCCTCGGTCCCTCTCTTCAGCCCACTCCAGAGCAAGATCACCAGTTCTGACTATTGGTCCTGTGACCACTGAGTTTGTTCTCTCTGGTCCTACGGGACTGTAATTGGATCCCTTGGTACAAGAACAGGATCCATCATTGACACAGTAAACTGCTTCCTCCCCCGCCACTGGATGATTCTGCCATGCTAGAATCTTCCTCTCCCTTGGTGCCTAAGGACTTTAAGGCATATCAGGACCTCCTGAGGCGTATGGTTGCTATCTTGGGTATCCTGGCAAAATTCCTCCAGTAGAATACACATAAAGTCCTGAATATTCTCCAACCATCAGCTTCAGAGAGAATAGCCCTCCCAATAAATGAGGTTCTCCAGGACTTTGCAAAGGTCCTCTGGAGTACTCAGCTTCATTGCCCCCTAAATCTACACTGAAGGACAGAGAGTCTGAGAGGATGAACTAAATTGCAAGAAAGATTTATACCTCCGCTTCCCTTCTACTTGCATTGCAAACCAGCAGTTGCTGCTCTCCGAATATGACTTTGTTAATTGGGTGGCTATATCTAAGTTCATGGACAAGTTGCCAGAAGTCTCTAGGGAAGAGTTCAAGGCATTCATTTTGGAGGGCCATTTGGAGGGCCTAAACATGGTTGCAGGCAGCCCTGGACAGGGTGGAGGCCTCAGACAGGATTATGTCATTAGCTGTAGATAGGAGGGCATCATGGTTATGGAACTCTGCCATTGAGCCTAGCATGCAACAGAATTTGCCGTTTTATTTACAGTCAAGACCATGACACCCTGCACTCCTTTAAATACTCCCAAGCTACTTTAAATGCTTTGGGAGTATATACTCTGGCTGTGAGATGATGCTACCTAATGGTCAGCAGCTGCAACAACACCACCGCTCGCAGCACTTTTTCAGACAGTCCTCTCTTCCTGTGCAGCAATGGCATTAATTCAGAACGAGTCACAGATCCCAAAGGAGGAGGTCCTCTGGTTCTTGGTTTAGCCAACAGCATTTCTAAATGATATTCCTATATTTGACATTTTCAGGGTGACCACTTGGTCCTCTGTGCATACTTTTGAAAACCACTGTACTATTATAGCTGCATCCAGATCAGATGCAAACTTTGGGAAGGCAATTCTGCAGCCCTTCTTTAAATAGACTCCAAGCCCCACCTCCTGTGAGTAGTGGTTGCAAACCACCCACATAGAATATACAGCTCCATCTACTCAAAGATGAAATAGTTCCCTGTGACTGTTGTTCTTCGAGATGTGATGCAGACATGTATTCCATGACGCATCCTCCATGTCCTCTGCATTGGCATCTGCATTTCTGACATTTGGTGAGAAGGAACTGAGGGGGTCAGGACATCACCACCTTCATACCACCAAGGGAGGGACTATGGCCTCAGGGCGTGAGCACAGTCCCTACGGATATTACTAGGCAAAGTTCTCTAGCTTTGGTGCATGAAGAGCACATACCCATCATAGAATGTGTCTGCATCACACCTTGAAGAACAACAGTTATAGGTAGGCAACCGTTTTTAAATTATTTTTAATTTATATGTGACTTCTATATTATGTAAAAAAAATTTTCAAAAAGAAGTTAAGTTAAAATTGGAAGGAAACATTTTGATTTTATTGGAACACCACCACATTTGTTTGACCTCAAACAGAATATTTTCGAAATTTAGTTTTATGGGAAGTGTCAACATTTTTGTTTTTTTTTTTCATGTTTGGAGCAGGTAAAAATTCGGAATCCACAGAATTGCCAAGGAAAAAAGAAAATCCAGTTTCTAGCCAGTCCTACTAACAAGAGTCTTCATTGCTCCGTAATTTTGACACGCTGTTTCATTACTTTGCTTTCAATAACTCAAAACAGAGCAAACAGCTAAGCATAAAAAGTATAGCAGACTTTCACTGTATTTTTATTTCACCTATCTGTATGCATCTGTTACAGGGGATACTCATCTCTTGTGGGCGCCTCCTGTGGGGTGAGTGCAAACCTACACACACACACACCACACTCTCTCTGTGTCTCTCTCTGCTTCCAGCACCTCCTGTTGGCTGTTAACCTAATCAGGTGGGTGTTCAGCGGCTCAGCCCTTGAGGCTAGTCACACACAATCAATATGTAAACAAACAAACTCCTTCTGGGGTAAAAGGTCCACCAGGGCATAACACTGTGCCCTTGTTGATATCTGCAGCCTTGTTTCTAGGCTCACTTCTCAGCCCCTTCTGGGCTGGCTTTAAGTCTGTGCCTGTCCTGCTATGGAGCATACCCCAGGGCTTTCTCCCTGGACACTCTTTGCCTTATCAATTCTTATTGTGCCAGCTCTCCATCCAGGTTTCTCCTTCAAGTTTGGTTCCCTTCCTGGGGTAACAAAATCCAGCAAATGGTTGGCCTCTGCAGGGTCTTCAGCTCCATCCTAGAACCCTTTAAGTTTCAGTCCTGTGCTTGGTCTTCTACACGAAGCTTGTCCCCTTCTCAGGGCTTGGCCACTGCCAGTGGGGACCCTGACCTGCCCACTACTTCAAGACCCCAACCCAGGTATCCTACAAATAGCAGCTACATGCTGCTTTCTTTAATAGTTGCTGCTTCTGTTCCTGGGCCTTTTTCCTATGTAGCCCTTTCTCTTCAGCCTTACCTCAGGGTTCTCTATTTGTTCCCTTCTTGAGCAGGGTCTCTCCCAGGCCTCTTTACCTGGGGAGTTTTGCAGCCTTCCAGTCCTCCTTTTCCCTTCTGGTCCCAGCCAGCAACTGATCTGCTCAGGTCCTGCAGCTCCTTTTAACTGAACCTGCTGGATTCTGATTGGCTGCTTCCCGGCAGCCTTTCTAGGCCTGGAGGATCACCTTCTCTGCTTCTTTTCTGGGGTGGAGTGTGGTAGGACCATGAGGCCTCCAGCAGGGGGCCTCAAACAGGCTGTTACATCTCATCATACCATCTATCTGTATTTTGAAGCATCTATAAATATGCCATTAGCATCAGAAGTTATGATCACAATACTATGAAGACCCTTAAATTGTTCGGGGAATAACTGTTTGCGAGATTTGTAATCTTAGTTCTTTATATGAATTGACAGTTATATTACTTCCAGTTCAGCAAGTGCTGTCATTTTGAGGAATCTGGCTGCCTCCTGACTGTGAATGAGAGCGTTACCAAATGTGCAAAACCAGTGGCGGAATCTATAGCTGGTGCATTAGTTTACAGAGATCTCTCTATTGATTTGGCTGTTGCCCCATTCACTGTAATAGTAAGAATGATGTGCTCACCTAGCTTGTGACTAAGATCTTCTGGTATGATGTGGTCACCTTATGTTGCACAGGTTGCAAATATTGGGCCAGGGTCCTGGGAGGCGATCTGCAAGAGCATTCTCTAGTGATTCAGAGTTGGAGTGTTGCGACTTGACACTGCACTTTACTTAGTGCAGTGCCATAACGGCACTATGAGGCCAAAGTGCTCTGCCAGGGATACCTTGGGAGGCAAGATATCTCTATGATCTTTGTTAATGGTAAAGCTCCTGCACTGGAGTTTACTCTAGAAAATCTAGCCTTGTTGTAGTGATAGCTTCAGTTAATTGGAAACAATTCCCCTTTCTGTGTCAAACAACTCTGGATCTCCAATAGATAATTCACCATCATGGAGTGGACTAAAAGAGCTTTTGAGAAGAACAGGTAGATATGAGTTTCATCTGCTGAGCAGTGAAATCTCTCACTAAACCTTTCAACAGTGGTTTCCAATGATCCCCTATAAGTACATGGGAGCCAGAATGGAGGCTGCAGCTTTTTGGATGTTGAGTATCCTGCTGCTCTTATGGGGTATAATTTGGAAAGGCAAAGTGACTGAGAACTTGGGGGGAGGGATAGCTCAGTGGTTTGAGTATTGGCTTGCTAAACCTGGGGTTGTGAGTTCAATTCTTGAGAGGGCCATTTAGGGATCTGGGGCAAAAATCAGTACTTGGTCCTGCTAGTGAAGGCAGGAGGCTGGACTTGATGACCTTTCAAGGTTCCTTCCAGTTATAGGAGATTGGTATATCTCTTATTATTATTAAAATTGTTTTCTAGTAAATATAAAACAAAGTATCATCTATGTAATAAGATTCCAGGATTGTCATTTGTTTGTGTGTCATTCTGAAGCCTACAATGTCTGTTGAGTCAGTGTGACATGATGGACACAGCTACAAGCATGGTTGTGAGCTCTTTTTGTTCAGAATACCACCAGGTTCAGTCATCCCTGGGTTTTGTGGTCTGTTGCTTTTCAATTTTTAAGTGAAATAAATAGGTATATCTCCATATATTATATTATCTCATCAAACTGGAAGGGACCTTGAAAGGTCATTGAGTCCAGCTTCCTCTAGCAGGACCAAGTACTGATTTTGCCTCAGATCCTAAGTAGCCCCCTCAAGGATTGAACTCACAACCCTGTGTTCAGCAGGCTAATGCTCAAACCACTGAGGTATTGCTCCCCCAAGTTCTCAGCCACTTTGCCTTTCCAAATTATACCCCTGGGACAGCAAGGTTTGTATCTGTGCCATGCCAAGAGTCCTAAAGCATTGTGAAATCAGAGGTAGTTTATTTGCATCAGTTTCATTGGTTGCATGAGGAAGACTGCATGGATGATGAAGTACTTAGCCCAGTGGCCACACCCATACGGCACTAGCTTTCAGCTGCTAGTAACCCATAATTTGTGTGTGCATGTGCATGTATGGTGTGGGGGTCAGGGGAAAGGGGTTAGTATGTTACTGTAACCCTTCTGCCCCTCTAGTTGGCAGCAACAAGGGCCGGGTTCAGTATCCAGGGGTTCCGTTTCAGTAACACAATGCATAACCGGCTCGAGCCCCCACCCAGTGACCTGGGACACTCACATACCACACCCCCCTGGGCGCCTCTAGGAGGCAATACTTCCCCTCTCGCAAGCACGGAGTCTGAGTGTAGCAAAATCTTTTTTAATAAAGGAAGGAATCAATGCTGCATCCCATTGGAGAAACACCACAAACAGGGTTATAACACAAACCATAAACAAAAACCCACCTCCAAGTACGTTTGGCACTGTCCTTTTTCCGCTTAGGGTTTTAAGTCCAATCACCCCAAAGTCCAACAACCCAAAAGTCTCTGGTCAATGCCACCCCAGAGTTCGAGAGTCTATCTGTAGAGGTCCCTCCCCCCAGCCTGGGTAGAAAGGGGCACCTTACGTGGTCCAGGGCCAACTGCCCTGCCTCTCCGTGGGTTCTGCTTCCGCCTTCTCCACGAACTGCTCCGCTTCACCAGCCGCTCCACTCTGCTCCTCCAGCCGTCCTCAGGAACTGCTCCGCTCCACCAGCTGTTCTGCTCCATGAGCTGCTCTGCAAAACTGCTCGGCTCCGCTCACTCTGTGGGCCGCTCCACCCGTCCCACAGCTACTCCGCTCTGCCAGCCGCTCTGCTGCCACCAGCTGTCCCGTGATCCGCTCCAGCCGTCCCCGCAACTGCTCCACTCCGCCAGCTGCTCTGTTCCACAGCATATCTTCAGGCTCCCCCACTAGCTAGCACAATGCTCAGTGCTCTCAGCTCAGTCATTTCAGCTTTTTTGTGATTTCAATTCTTAGAGACCTCAGCTCTTAGTGGGGGAGCCCCAGTGCTAGTGCACCATTAGCCCAAAGTGCATTCAGCTCAGTAACCTGTATTTAGATTCTTGAGGGAATAAAAAAATCAACTCTGACATTCCACAGTGGAGAGAGGAGGGGGTGCAACTGGTGCTTCTGGCTCCACAAGGCACCTGCACCACCAGGCACAGATACCTGTCCCCAGCCTCTCTACTTCACTGGGTTTTGGAACCCATGACCCTTGTCTAGCAAGTACCACCCAACTGAGGGTGAGTCATTTGTCACCAAGCAGTCCCACCGCTCAGCAATCTGGGATAGGGTAGGCGTGTCTATGCAAATAAACTCTGACATTCTTTCCACCAGATGTCAGGGTAGAGCTTATCCTGACTCTGCTTACATCCTTCCCCCAGCCAAGAATTTGTCGTCCCGACAAATCACATTCCCTACTATACCAACTTATTGGTCCCCTCCAAAAGGCATTAGATAGCCCACTTTAGCTTTCACAAACCTGTGTGCTAAATGTATAGGCTCCTCACTAATCACCCCAGGTGCATCGTAAGTTAACCGTTTCACTGGTCTTATTACCCTGTCTCGCCTATTAAGAATCTCTGTTGCTACGGTAGGGGGGACATCCTCTTGAGTGCCGGATGGGGAGGTTTCCTGTGAGTTCCCTTCAGATACTGGCATAGGCTCCTGCATTTCTAGTTCTAACAGTGGAGGGTCACAGGTGCTCTGGACATCCTCCATCTGTATGTCACCATTGTCCAATAGCCTGTGTAAGTCATTACACAGGGGTCCCACCAGTGGCTCAGGGATGTCAGGAATGGGCCTAAATACTTCTGCCATAGGGTTTAGGGCGGAAGAGGATGTGCTCTCTTCTGATTCAGCGGATCGAGACTGAAATCTTGTCTTCATCCCAGGATACACCATGGTTGTGTCTTCCTCCTCAGACTCACTGTCAGATGTGCCGAGTAGGGGTAGGTTAGCTGCAGGAGGCCGGCTGTCCACATTGGAAGGCGGCTTTGGTACAGCACCTTTGTTCTGCCCAGTTGTGGCCCATCTCATAAGGGCTGCTTACCAATTCTCCCACAGGGAGCAAAAGGTTTCTATGCACGGTTTTGGTCTGCCCTGGACCCTCTTCAGGTTTTATCTTGTAGACCGGCAGGTCTCCTAGCTTTTCCATCACTAAGTAAGGTATTGTAAGGGGTGTGCTACAGACCGCCGGGATCGGATTGGGATATGGATAGAGACCTCTTTAATGTCTTTAATGAAGTAAACACCAAGGGGAAATGTGTGATTATGGGGGACTTCAACTTCCCGGACATAGACTGGAGGACGAGTACTTGCACGAATAATAGGGGTCGGATTTTTCTGGATGTGATAGCGGATGGATTTCTTCATCAAGTAGTTGAAGCACCTACGAGAGGGGATGCCATTCTAGACTTGGTGTTGGTGAGCAGTGAGGACCTCGTAGAAGAAATGGTGGTAGGGGACAACCTTGGTTCGAGTGATCATGAGCTGATTCAGTTCAAACTAGATGGAAGGATAAACAAATGTAGATCTGCGATTAGGGTTTTTGACTTCTCGAGGGCTAATTTTAAAGAGTTAAGGAAATTAGTTAGGGAAGTGGATTGGACGGAGGAATTAGTGGATTTAAATGTGGAGGAGGCCTGGAATTACTTTAAGTCACAGCTGCGGAGACTGTCGGAAGCCTGCATCCCGAGAAAGGGGAAAAGAACCATGGGCAGGAGTTGCAGGCCAAACTGGATGAGCAAGCAACTCAGAGAGGGGATTAGACAAAAGCAGAAAGCTTACAGGGAGTGGAAGGAAGGCAGGATCAGTAAAGAAAGCTACCTTGCTGAGGTCAGAACATGTAGGGATAAAGTGAGGAAGGCTAAAAGCCGCATTGAACTGGAACTTGCAAAGGGAATCAAAACCAATAGTAAAAGGTTCTACAGCCACATAAATAAGAAGAAAACAAAGAAAGAAGAAGTGGGGCCGCTATACACTGAGGATGGAATGGAGGTTAAGGATAACCTAGGCATGGCCCAACATCTAAACAAGTACTTTGCCTCGGTTTTTAATAAGACTAGTGAGGAACCTTGCGATGATGGAGGGATGATAAACGGGAATGTGGATGTGGAAGTGGATATTACTGCAACTGAGGTAGAGGCCGTACTTGAACAGCTTGATGGGTCGAAGTCGGAGGGCCCGGACAATCTCCACCCGAGGATATTAAAGGAACTGGCGCGTGAAATTGCGAGCCCGTTAGCGAGAATTTTTAAGCAATCGATAATCTCGGGTGTTGTGCCGTATGACTGGAGGATTGCTAATGTAGTTCCTATTTTTAAGAAAGGGAAAAAGAGTGATCCGGGTAATTATAGGCCTGTTAGCTTGACGTCTGTAGTATGTAAGGTCTTGGAAAAAATTTTAAGGGAGAAAGTAGTCAAGGACATAGAGGTCAATGGTAATTGGGACGAACTGCAACACGGATTTACTAAAGGTAGATCGTGCCAAACCAATCTGATCTCCTTCTTTGAGAAGGTGACGGATTACTTAGATAAAGGAAATGCGGTAGATATAATTTACCTAGATTTCAGTAAGGCGTTCGACACGGTTCCGCACGGGGAGCTGTTAGTTAAATTGGAAAAGCTGGGAGTGAATATGAAAGTTGTAAGGTGGATAAGGAACTGGTTAAAGGGGAGACTCCAGAGGGTCGTATTGAAAGGTGAACTGTCGGACTGGAAGGAGGTCACCAGTGGAGTCCCTCAAGGATCGGTCTTGGGACCGATCTTATTTAACCTTTTTATTACTGACCTTGGCACAAAGAGCGGGAATGTGCTAATAAAGTTCGCGGATGACACGAAGCTGGGGGGTATTGCTAACACTGAGAAGGACAGGGATACTATTCAAGAAGATCTGAACCACCTTGTAAACTGGAGTAATAGAAATAGGATGAAATACAATAGTGAAAAGTGCAAGGTCATGCATTTAGGAATTAATAATAAGAATTTTGGATATACGTTGGGGGCGCATCAGTTGGAAGCGACGGAGGAAGAGAAGGACCTTGGGGTACTGGTTGATAGCAGGATGACTATGAGTCGCCAATGTGATACGGCTGTTAAAAAAGCAAATGCGATTTTGGGATGCATCAGGCGGGGTATTTCCTGCAAGGATAAGGAGGTGTTAGTACCGTTGTATACGGCGTTGGTGAGACCCCATCTGGAATACTGTGTGCAGTTCTGGTGTCCCATGTTCAAGAAGGATGAATTCAAACTGGAACAGGTTCAGAGACGGGCTACGAGGATGATCCGAGGAATGGAAAAACTGCCTTATGAAAGGAGACTCAAAGAGCTTGGCTTGTTTAGCCTGGCCAAAAGAAGGCTGAGGGGGGATATGCTCGCCCTATATAAATATATCAAGGGGGTTAACGTTAGGGAGGGAGAGGAATTATTTAAGTTTAGTACTAATGTAGCCACGAGGACGAATGGGTATAAACTGGATATTAGGAAGTTTAGACTTGAAATTAGACGAAGGTTTCTGACCATTAGGGGAGTGAAGTTCTGGAATAGCCTTCCGAGGGAAGTAGTAGGGGCAAAAGACTTTCCTGGCTTTAAGACAAAGCTTGATAAGTATATGGAGGGGATGTTATGATAGGATCGTCAATTTGGGCAATTGATCTTGAATTACCACCAGACAGGTCTGCTCAATGGTCTGCGGGGAGATGTTGCATGCGATGGGTACTGAGTTGCTGCGGAGAACTCCTTCTTGGGTGCTGGCTGGTGACTCTTGCCCACATGCTCAGGGTTTAGCTGATCGCCATATTTGGGGTCGGGAAGGAATTTTCCTCCAGGGCGGATTGGCAGGTGCCCTGGAGGTTTTTCGCCTTCCCCTGCAGCGTGGGGCACGGGTCGCTTGCTGGTGGTGTCTCTGCAGCTTGAGGTCTTCAAACCATTTTTGAGGATTTCAATAACTCGGTCCTGGGATAGGGGTTGTATAAAATTGGATGGGTGGGGTTCTGTGGCCTGCCTTGTGCAGGAGGTCAGACTAGATGATCAGATTGGTCCCTTCTGACCTATGAGTCTATGAGTCTATGAGTCTATTGCCTTCCATCTGTCAGCTATCTTGTGTTTGCCAGCAATACCCAAATTTCTCAGCAGGACTCTGTCCCCTGGCTGGAGCTCTTGCAGACGTACCCTAGCATCATATCGATGTTTGTTGCGGCCTGCATTCTTCTGAGCTGCAGATGTAGCTAAGTGATAAGCATCCCGCAGCTTTTCTCGTAGACGGGATAGATATTGCTGGTGAGTTTCATAGCTATCTCCATCCTCGGATACACCAAAGCACAGGTCTATGGGTAATCTTGGTTCTCGCCCAAACATTAAGAGATATGGGGTGACTCCCGTAGCGTCGTTCTTTGTGGCGTTGTAGGCGTGACTAGAAATGCAACATGTTGGCTCCAGGTTGCCTTCTGCTCTGGCCGCAAAGTCCCTAACATATCTAACAGGGTTCGGTTGAACCTCTCTGGCTGAGGGTCACCCTGTGGGTGATAAGGCGTTGTCCTTGACTTTTTAATTTCTGCTATCCTCAGCACCTCCTTCAGAAGGTGACTGTCAAAGTCTCGCCCCTGATCCGAGTGTATCCGGGCTGGGAATCCATAAACTGAGAAATATTTTTCCCACAGTACTCGAGCGACGGTAGTGGCCTTCTGATCACGTGTGGGATATGCCTGCGCATATCGCGTGTAATGGTCGGTCACTACTAGGATGTTCCCAATATTCCTCTTGTCCACTTCTAAAGACAAGAAATCAATGCAAACCAGCTCCAGAGGTTTGTTGCTGGTGATGTTCTTCAGATATGCAGCCCTCGTGGGCAGAGTTTTCCTTTGCACACATCGCGCGCAGGTCTCACATTTCCGGCGAACATCTTCAGCCATCCGTGGCCAATAGAATCTACTGCGGATAAGTTCCAGGGTCCTCTCCATCCCTAAATGTCCAAAGTCATCATGCAGGGCCCTCATGGCCAGGGCTCTGTAATCTTTTGGCAGCACTAGTTGATTCCGTTGCTTTTGTAGAGGGTCTGTGGTCGTGCGGTGTAGCACTCCCTGAATCAGTTTTAGTTTGGTCCATTCTCTCAATAGTAGTTTGCCCTCTGGGGTAGGTGGGACAACCTCAGCTGGGCCTCGCCCCCCTCTTTTGGCAAGTAGTGTATCACGAATGTCAGCATCTTGTAGTTGGGCCTCTTGCCAGTCAGCCGTATTGAGCATGGGCAAGGGAGATTGGTCCAAAGCAATATAGTTCACTGAAGCAGAAGGCACGCCTTCAGGGGGTAGGCCCAAAGCTTCAGCAACATATCCATGAAGGCTCTCAGGGGCCTCCGGCTCTCGGCGACTCACACTGCAAATAGCTCTCACGCCATCCGTGGGTATCACAGCAACATCAGGTGCCTGCGGACGTCTGGACAAGGCATCTGCATCTACATTGCTCCTCCCTGATCGGTTTTGAATGCTGAACTCATAGCTAGCCAAGGCGGCCACCCATCTCTGGCCTGTAGCATCCAATTTAGCACTTGTTAACACATAGGTCAGTGGGTTGTTGTCTGTCCACACCTGGAACTGAGCACCGTACAAGTAGTCTCGGAATTTCTCAGTGATGGCCCATTTCAAGGCCAAGAACTCCAGCTTGTGGATGGGGTAGCGAGTTTCACTGTCAGACAGTCCTCGGCTGGCAAAGGCTACCGGTTTGCGTTTGCCTTCCACTTCCTGATACAATACTGCTCCCAGACCCTCCAAACTGGCATCAGTATGCAGGATAAACGGTTTGCTTGGGTCAGCAAAGACTAGGACGGGAGCATGAGTTAAGCGAGTAATGATTTCCCGAAAAGCTCTCTCACATCTTTCATCCCACCGCGGCCCAAATGGTTCGAAGGGGCCATAGTGTCTCTGCAAAGGCGGCTTTGGAGGCCTCCGCTTATTCTGGGTCTTAGATTTGTTCTTGTTGGACTGGTATCCCCTGGTAAGATCATTCAGAGGTTTTACAATCGTAGCATAGTTCTTCACAAATCTGCGGTAGTAACCACTAAATCCAAGAAACGTCTTGAGTTCTCTGTAGTTAATGGGACGTGGCCAGGTAGTGAGTACTTCTATTTTATCGGGGTCAGTACTCACACCCTCTTGGGACACGATGTGACCTACATACTTCACTGAGGTTTGGCAGAACTGGCATTTATCAATTGAAAGCTTCAAACCGTATGCCTCCAACCTGTCGAGCACTTTAAGAAGTCTTTCTTCATGTTCCTCCAGGGTTCTTCCAAACACAATCAGGTCATCCAAGTAAACTAACACCTGCAGTAAATTCATGTCTCCCACGACTTTTTCCATAAGACGCTGAAATGTGGCAGGTGCTCCAGAAATCCCTTGGGGCATGCGTTCGAACTGATAAAACCCTAATGGGCAGATGAAGGCTGTCTTCTCCTTATCTTCTTCACCCAGAGGGATCTGGTAGTATCCACTCCGAAGATCCAACACAGAGAACCACTGACTACCCAGCAAACAGTCCAAGGCATCTTGTACTCGAGGCATGGTGTACTGATCAACTGTAGTGCGCCTGTTTAGGGTGCGGTAGTCAATACACATCCGGATTTTTCCACTCTTCTTACGAACGACCACAATGGGTGAGGCATAGGGGCTTCGTGACTCTGTGATGATACCATTCGTGATCAGCTCTTGAAGATGATGGCGCACGTCTTCCATCTCAGAGAGGGCAATCCTCCTAGACCTCTCCCTGAAGGGTCGGGGATCTTGTAGCCTGATATGGTGTTCCACTCCCTTTGCACATCCCACGTCCCACTCATGTAGTGAGAACACCTTGGATCTCTCGCAAAGCTTCTTCCTCAGGCGATCCTTCCACTCCTCAGACAGCGGTGAGTCCCCGAAGTCAAACTTCGCAGGATCTATCATTGGAACTTCAGCTTCACACTGGGGTCTCACAACGCTTTCAGGCTCAAAAATGTCTGCAATCTTCTGCCCTGGTTTTACAAACACATCACGGCGTGTTTCATTAGCAACCAGTATCGTCACCTCCTCCTGGACTTCAGCAGGTAGGGTTATGACTCCGCTGAGAACCAGCACTCCTTCTGGGAGCCCTCCCTTGGTTGGCTGCTCTACCACAGCTAATGTTCCCTTACTGCCTTTTAGGCAGGTACTCCTGACAATCACCTCCTTTTCTGACATGGCAGGCACCACTAAAGGGACCGGGCCCGCATACCTCAGTGCTCCGACTGGCAAATCAGGCATCACTTTTCTCGTGTCCTCAATTTTTCTGTAAGCCTCGGCACAGTGTGTGTGTATCACCAAGGTATTCAGATATTGGTCTCCTGCTTGCTGTCTGCAGTAATCGGCCAGTATCCTAAAGAGGCTGGAGTTGGTCCCTATTAGCACAGACACATCAGAGGCTCCTTTGGGGTCAGGGCATATTAAAGCAGCAGTGTCCACCTCCTGTCTTACCCCAGCAATCTCTTCTGGGAATTCCAGGTGTACTATGACATAGCCCTGATAAGGGTATTCATCCATGCTGAGGCCACACAGACCAATGCCAGTCAGTGGCTGTATGGGCAGGTGCCTAAGCATCTGTTGGTAGAATGACTGAAATATAATAGTCACTTGAGATCCAGTGTCAAGCACAGCTTTACACTCCGCCCCTTCAATCCTCACCATGACCTCTGCTCGAGGCCCTATCAGTCCTGCAGGGATCCCAGCTGGTTGGTCTCTTCTGGGGGAATCTTCAAATCCTCTAGGCCTAGATGGTCTCCGTCCCCGGACCTTCTGGCAGCTACTGGATCTCTCCCAACTGATCCTCAGCTTTTCATACACTAAGGAGGGGTTCTCTTCCTTATGGCAGTTAGCAGCACTGTGCCCATCCTGACCACACCGGTAGCAAAAGAAGTGTCCTTTCCCCATTCGGCGAGGTGGGACGGTGACTCTAGATACTGACTTTTCTATCATCACAGTCTGAGGTTCCTTATTCCGGGAAGTCTTAGCTTGGTCAATGATGCTTTGCAGCTCAGCTATCCGTTCTGTCAGGACCTGCATTTGTTGGGCAAGTTCCTCTGTGGTGCTCACCATCAGTACACTGGCCATTGGCGGTGGTGTCGTACTGGCTCGTTCCAATGTTTGGGCTTCCCAACACTCGCTGGCTGCCTGCCTTTCTTCTTCTTCCCTGACCTCCTTTATCAGCTGGGAGTAACTTGGGGGATGTTCCTGCCGTTCTCTTAGTCGGAGATGAAGTAGGATTGGGTTCCGATACTGAGTCCCTCTTACAACTTGAGCCAGTCTGGTCTGATCCATCTGCTCAGCAGTCACTGCTCCCCTCATAACAGCTCTCTGAAGTAGTCTCTCCAGCCTCTGTATATAGGCTGAAATTTTCTCACCCCTTTGCTGTTGGGAATTAATGAATTTACAGTAACTGTCCTCAGGGCCCTCTACGCTCCCAAAGGTATTATCAAGGGCCTCTAGGCAGTCCTTCACACTGACCTCAGGGTCAGTGAGCTTCAGGGTGCGAACTACATCTAATGCTGGGCCACTAAGGCTCTCTATTAGACATCGTCGCTTTTCTACATCGGGTACGGCCCACTCCCGCAGCATTTCAGTAGTATGCTCCGACCAGAGTTCAAACTCCTCTTCCCCATCAAATAACCTTAACTTACGACAAGAGTTTGACGTAGCATAGGCCAACACAATCTTTTCCAATATATGCCCCAGTGCTTTTGCCCAATCATAGGCTGAGTCTGCCGCCCCTGAGCTAGAGGCTGCAGGACTGGGGCCCAACAAACCCGACATATTAGCCATTATACAAACAGTAGTTTCCTCAAAATATAAACATAATTATTTCCCAATACAGTGGAACACTCAACAAGTGCTTGCAAGGGGTACTGACCCAGGGATCCCGGACGAGCCCCCAAAAATGTAACCCTTCTGCCCCTCTAGTTGGCAGCAACAAGGGCCGGGTTCAGTATCCAGGGGTTCCGTTTCAGTAACACAATGCATAACCGGCTCGAGCCCCCACCCAGTGACCTGGGACACTCACATACCACACCCCCCTGGGCGCCTCTAGGAGGCAATACTTCCCCTCTCGCAAGCACGGAGTCTGAGTGTAGCAAAATCTTTTTTAATAAAGGAAGGAATCAATGCTGCATCCCATTGGAGAAACACCACAAACAGGGTTATAACACAAACCATAAACAAAAACCCACCTCCAAGTACGTTTGGCACTGTCCTTTTTCCGCTTAGGGTTTTAAGTCCAATCACCCCAAAGTCCAACAACCCAAAAGTCTCTGGTCAATGCCACCCCAGAGTTCGAGAGTCTATCTGTAGAGGTCCCTCCCCCCAGCCTGGGTAGAAAGGGGCACCTTACGTGGTCCAGGGCCAACTGCCCTGCCTCTCCGTGGGTTCTGCTTCCGCCTTCTCCACGAACTGCTCCGCTTCACCAGCCGCTCCACTCTGCTCCTCCAGCCGTCCTCAGGAACTGCTCCGCTCCACCAGCTGCTCTGCTCCATGAGCTGCTCTGCAAAACTGCTCGGCTCCGCTCACTCTGTGGGCCGCTCCACCCGTCCCACAGCTACTCCGCTCTGCCAGCCGCTCTGCTGCCACCAGCTGTCCCGTGATCCGCTCCAGCCATCCCCGCAACTGCTCCACTCCGCCAGCTGCTCTGTTCCACAGCATATCTTCAGGCTCCCCCACTAGCTAGCACAATGCTCAGTGCTCTCAGCTCAGTCATTTCAGCTTTTTTGTGATTTCAACTCTTAGAGACCTCAGCTCTTAGTGGGGGAGCCCCAGTGCTAGTGCACCATTAGCCCAAAGTGCATTCAGCTCAGTAACCTGTATTTAGATTCTTGAGGGAATAAAAAAATCAACTCTGACATTCCACAGTGGAGAGAGGAGGGGGTGCAACTGGTGCTTCTGGCTCCACAAGGCACCTGCACCACCAGGCACAGATACCTGTCCCCAGCCTCTCTACTTCACTGGGTTTTGGAACCCATGACCCTTGTCTAGCAAGTACCACCCAACTGAGGGTGAGTCATTTGTCACCAAGCAGTCCCACCGCTCAGCAATCTGGGATAGGGTAGGCGTGTCTATGCAAATAAACTCTGACATTCTTTCCACCAGATGTCAGGGTAGAGCTTATCCTGACTCTGCTTACATCACCATGACTGCATTATTGATAGGCTCAGATGGATTAGATTTTTAGCAGTAAATATCAATAAACATAGATTTCTCCGTGCACACACAAACCCACGAAAAAAATATTTTCATCAATAATAATAAAAAATTTCCAATAGGCAAAGTAAGAAAAATGCTGCTTGAGAAATTAATAGTATTTGATGTAAAGATATTTATTTTATAAATTTTGACGTGGTGTTGATAATTTGTGTTTTAATGGTTATAAAGTTTTAGCTTTTTAAATCTCAATGTCTAGTGGGAGGCAGAGTTCATGTCTTCTATGAGGTCTGGCAGGCACTGAGTTTGTGACTAGAGACACATTCAGCCTGTAGGGAAGGGTGTTTATTCTGATGTTGCTTTGGTGCTGACTCTGGTGGCTGAGTCAGAATGATGTCCATAGGATTGGGTGTCTTACTTCCCTGGTCAAAGACTGTTGCTGCAATATGTGCCTGTTTGTCAGAAGAGTGATAGCCTCTTGGTTGGAAGGCAGCAATCTCCCCTGCTAACTAAACTTATCCCCAACAGAGAATTCAGTGGAAAAATGGTAAATGAAGTCTGAACAACTATGTGAAAACAAATCATAACAATGCGTTTTATGCTCATCATGACAGTATACTGTCATGCAGTAATTACTGATTGACAGACTTTTAGTCTGGAGGTCTGCATTGAGAAGCACATGAAAGCTAGGATATGGATTTGACGTTTCTGTTAGCCTGCAGAATTGGGTTGGAAGCCTCATTAGAACTGGCTTTGCATCACAATGAGAGCTGAGGCTGCTCACCACTGCAGGAGGGACTTGGAACTGTGTGGTATCAGGCTCAAACTTCTTGATTTCTTCTTCCCTCTTTTTTCTCTCCCTGCCATAGAGTTTAATTGGATTTTAATTTTGTTTTATTATTCTTAATAACTGAGATCACATTCTCTGGTATTGAAACCTCCAGGACATTAAATCTAAGCTTCTGTATTATTTATGGCTAATAAAAGAACAAACAAAAAAATCCAACCAATCCCCAACCACAACAAAAACACACGTTGATGAAAAGCAGAAAGAGGATGAGGACTCTGGATTCAGGAAGTTTTCATTAACATGCATACTATAGAGATTAGTCGGAAGTATTTTGATGAGTGTCGATCAAGTTTCAGTTTTCTCTCACGTGGAGTTGATACAGCTGGTGGTTCATAAGACCATTTTGGCAATATTGAGGCTTTGAAAGTTTGCTGAATCTCCTCCCAGGCTGTTTCTCTTGTTGTCGTGTGCACATTTTACATTATTTATAATGTGGAGCTTTTCATTCCCCACTGTATGGGTTATGGGACAGAACTCTGCAAAGTATTTTACCATCAGGGAACTCTGAAGTTCTGTTAGGCTTGAGGATTTATACAGTTGTGATTGCTCACATATATGTAGCATTTGGTCACATCATGTTGTGTGTGTTTAAAAATACAAAAATCCTAATAAAAATGTAAGGGAGGTTACTGGGAATGGGAGGATGATTAAAGTAGCTGTTTGCAAGTGATGTCTTTAAACATGTGACTCTAGCTTATTTGACCTTGATATCTTTTGAACTCATTATGGGAATATCAGACTCATGGCCTGTGGGCCTGATCAGCCTGCTTGATGCATTTATCTGTTCCAAGACAGATTCTGCAGAGTGGAAGCTTTAATTTTTTATTTTTTTCAAAAGGGTCATTTTCTACTCCTTGCAATTGTGAAGAAAACGTTCAAAATATTTCCCAGTACAGCACTGTCTTACCCTGAAACAATTCTGGGAGATTTAAGTTACTACATTAATCTTAGTGAGTTAACTCTTAAGCCTAACAATATTATAAATCCAACTATCTAATAATTTAGGCATACCTAATTTGCAGTTACCCCAGGTGCACATATACAATGGTCAAACAAAGTGCAGAAATAGCAGAGGCTCTAAAAGTGCCTTGCATTAATTTTCCCCCTCTAAGTCATGTTGAAACTTTATTAATAAAGTTTAGTTACCATATAAACAAGGTGCTCCTGGTCTTTGCAAAATCATCCATTGTGAATTGAGAGTTGTATATGGCTCTTATTTTGTAGCCTCAGCCCACAGATGGTTATTAAAAGTATAATTCGTTCCACTCCGCAGTAGAGAGCTTTACATCTGTTTTTCTTTAACATTTTTGTGGACTGATCCAGATGTATTAGTTGAGCAACATACCTGTATATCCAGATATAGCTGAGTTGGACTCTAATAGGGTGTTTCCACTCTGTATGATGAGGCATATTTGCTATTACCAGGAAGAAACAAATGACCAGCATGGACAAATTAAGAGAAGGTGGAGTATTAACTGTGTTGTTTAACTTTGATCATCCCAGAATGTAATGGGATCTTGAATATGTCAAGAAGAAAAGTTATCTGAATACTCTTAAACTATCTGTGTTTTTTATGTTAAAGAAACAGGAAGAGAATTATGGTGAGATTTATGCACTAGTTTAGTAATGAATACTAACAGCTATGTAACCACAAGGCCTTTTGTAATCCTAGAATTGTTATTCTGAACTATCTTTATGACAGGTGACTAAGGCTTAAACATTTCAGCTTAAACATTTCAGAAAATGATATGTTCTGGTGAAAATTGCCAGTTAATTCAGTTATCTTCTTGGGGCCTGAGAGCCCAGGGCTACGAGGTCCAGATACACGCCCTGATTGTGGGAGCCCTGGGCTCGTGGGACCCTGACAACGAGCCGGTACTGAGAGCGTGTGGAGTTGGGCGATGCTATGCCCGGCTCATGAGACATGTCTGCTCATGGTATCCGACACCATCAGATAGCTCAGAGACATCTATATGGAACACATCACGGGACATTGTCAGTACCACGTTGAGTAATCAAGACTACTAACCAGGGAAATAACCCACTTCCTTCCCTGATGAACCAAAGGATGCACCCCACCTATGTACTTATTCCCGACACTGATACTGACTTGCACTCTTTATACATTCCATGGATGGCGTACCTGAGCCCACTTATCCACTGACACTTTAAAAACCCCCGCACCCCAATCTGGGTCTATGCTGGTTATGTGATATTATGTATCTCGTGATCCTTGTAACTGATACCTGTAATCCCTCATAACTCAAGCTGGGCCATAGATGTACAGTATCTTCCCTCTTAACTTGTGTATATTTAATTTTAAACATTAACTTCAATAAAATTTTTAATTCTCTCAGATCCAAGTTCGGGGGGAAATCATCTCATTTTTATTTTGGTTTTCTAGAGTCATGAGAAATGAGTTTACATGTTTTGATATTGAGTTACAAGGGGTACCAAATATGAGGAGTGATTCCACATAATCTCATTTGTTATGAGAACTGGTAAATGTGAGAGATTTCAAAGCTCTATAAATATATGAGACCAATTATATGACATGTAAAGATAGTTACTCATGCATCTTAGTTGGGTATTTTCACCATCCCACCTAAAAGTCTATTCCATAATAAGCCAAAACTCCAGCATCTCTATTCCATTCATGATTTTTAGTGTTATGAATTTAAGCTCCCAGATACAGAGTGATCGCTTTGTGAAAAGTGTTCACGCACAAAGCGATCACTGTATATCTGACGTTTCAGTCCTCATCCTCAAAGAAAACCTTCACAACACTTTCAAAAGATGATCCTACGAGCTTAAATTCATAATTTTGTTAGACACATGGACTGAATAGAGACGCCTGGATTTACTTTTTATTACAATAATCTATAACCTACAAACAACCCTCTCTCCCTTCCCTCCCTCCCCTTCACCTCACAGCTGCTTCCACCCCTTCCTTTCCTCCCTATGACTGGAGGAGTGTTTACAGGCCACTTTCACCTTTAATGGTCTCTCCCTGGCTGTATCTCCCTGGCTACAGCACTGGTTGTACTCCACTTCTGCAAGAGGAATAAAGATTATAGCGCTGCCAGTGTGGCCACCAAAAGCGCTGTTATTGGCCTCCAGAAGTATTCAGCAGTATCCCAGAATGCCTGTTCTATTCACTCTGCTCATCAGTTCGAACTCTACTGCCCTGGCCTCAGGTGACCAACCATCAGACCCGCCCTTTAAATTCCCTGGGAATTTGAAAAATCCCCTTCCTGTTTGCTCAGCCAGGTGTGGAGTGCAATCAGTGAATCTTTCCAGGTGACCATGCCTCCACGCGCCAAACGAGCCCCAGCATGGAGCAATGGTGAGTTGCTGGACCTCATCAGTGTTTGGAGGGGAGGAAGCTGTGCAGTCCCAGCTCTGCCCCAGCCGTAGGAATTATGATACCTTTGGGCAGATGTCAAAGGCTATGATGGAAAAGGGCCATGACCGGGACGCGCTGCAGTGCAGGGTTAAAGTGAAGAAGCTGTGGAGTGCCTACTGCAAAGCCTGCGAGGGAAACCACCACTCCAGTGCTGCCCCCACGACCTGCCGTTTCTACAAAGAGCTGGATGCGATACTTGGGGGTGACTCCACCTCCACTCCAAGGACTACCATGGACACTTCAGAGCGGGGCGAGGAGAGGAGGAGAAGGAGGAGGAAATCGAGAGTGAGGGTACTAGGGTGGGGAGAGACAACCCGGAGTCCCTGGAGGCATGCAGCCAGGAGCTCTTCTCAAGCCAGGAAGAAGGTAGCCAGTTGCAGCAGCCGGTACTTGGTGGAGGACAAACAGAGGAGCGGGTTCCCGATAAGCGGCTTTTATTTTCATGATGGAAATTTTTCGGGAGAGGAGGGAGGGTTAGGGCTACATGCATGCATGCATGCCTAGATGTGGAATAGCGCATTGATGTCTATCACGTCACAGTAATTGGCTCGGTAATCTCTTCAAAAGTCTCATCCAGAGCGCGGGCAATGCACTTGCGCAGGTTTATTGGGAGAGCCAGTGTGATCTTTGTCCCAGTCAGGCTAACACGTCCGCGCCACTGTGCCGCAAGGGGTGGGGGGACCATTGCTGCACACAGGCAAGCTGCATAGGGGCCAGGGCGGAATCTGCATTGCAGTAGAAGACCCTTCCATGCTTCCCAGGTGACCCGCAGCAGTGAGATATCTTCCAGGATAAACTGCTGTGGAAAATGTTGGGATAGTGTTCAGTGTAGGTGCCCTGTGCAGCTGTTGGCTCTCCCCAACACACAGAAACCCAGAGGACAGTACAGCCCTGAAACAATCAGTCCCCCTTACTCACCATTTCGAGGCTCCCATGGGTTATGTACGCTCTCTTTGGGATGGGAAAATTATGCTATTGTGAAGACTGTATGTGCCCTCCTTAAGTGCGGGGGAATTACTCTGTCTGGTATAAACAATGCGGCCTTTGTTAAGTGTTGCATTTTGCCTTTGCAGATGCAACCTTGAGATCTCGGCTGTCCATCTTATCACCAGCTGAGAGACTGCAAAACCTCAGGAAGAGACCATGGAAAAGCAAAGACGAGATGCTGCAGGAAGTAATGCACCAATCTCTCACAGAGAATCAAAAAACGCAGGAGTGGAGGGAGAGGGAAAGCAGGATCCGCAAGGAAAACGCAGCACACAGGAAGCAAAGCACGGAGTGGATGATAAGCATCCTGGAGCGCCAGGCGGACTCTATCCAGGCACTCGTGGCCAGAGCACTACTGCCCCTGCACCCCTTGTCCCAAAGCTCTTTCCCTTGTGCCCCCATGTCAGCTCCAACCCCCCTTCCCCAACATCCGGGTTCTTACCACCACAAGCTGCCTCCATCACCTGCATGTTCACCAACCAGCCCTGAGAACTACAACCCTTACTCTCTGCACTCAACCCCCATCATCATGCAGTATAGCCATCCTGAAGTGCAGCAGTCATTGCACAGCACTCCAGACAGGACATATTCAAACCTGTGACTGTACAGTTACCCACCCCACCCCCTTGCCCTTTCAGATTCCAAAAAAGTTGCGTTTCTTTCAATAAAGTAATTTTCTTTTCAATAAATGAATTTTTGGCTTTGAAAACAGTCTTTATTATTGCAGAAAGTTAAAGATACCTTAGCCCAGGAAAGAAACAGGCACTGCAAATCAGCTTAGCAAACACAGATTCCTACTAACATTGTAACCACTGCACTTCACTCCCTTGCAAGGCACCAAACATTACTGTTGGTTTTCAGCCTCAAATTCCTCCCTCAAGGCATCCCTAATCCTTGCAGCCCTGTGCTGGGCCTCTCTAGTAGCCCCGTTCTTTGGCTGTGCAAATTCAGCCTCCAGGCGCTGAAACTCGGAGGTCCATGCCTGACTGAATCTTTCACCGTTCCCTTCACAAATATTATGGAGGGTACAGCACACGGGGATGCTGTTTTCCCCCAAGTCCAGCTTCCCATACGGAGATCACCAGCGGCCCTTTAAACGGCCAAAAGCACACTCCACAGTCATTTGGCACCGGCTCACCCTGTAGTTGAACTGTTCCTTGCTGCTGTCAAGGCTCCCCGTGTACGGTTTCATGAGCCCCGGCATTAACGGGTAAGCGGGGTCTCCAAGGATCACAATGGGCATTTCGACGTCCACTACTGTGATCTTCCGCTCTAGGAGAAAAGTCTCGGCCTGCAGCTTCCTGAAGAGGCCAGTGTTCCGAAAGATGCATGCATCATGCACCTTTCTGGGCCAGCCTGCGTTAATGTCAATGAAACGTCCACGGTGATCCACAAGCGCCTGGAGAACCATAGAGAAATACCCCTTCCGATTAACGTACTCGGATGCTAGGTGGGTTAGTGCCAGAATAGGAATATGCATACTATCTATCACCCCTCCACAGTTAGGGAAACCTATTTGTGCAAAACCATCCACAATGTCCTGCATGTTCCCCAGAGTCACAGTTCTTCTTAGCAGGATGCGATTAATGGCTCTGCAAACTTGCATCAACACGATTCCAACGGTCGACTTTCCCACTCCAAACTGGGTCGCGACCGATCGGTAGCTGTCTGGAGTTGCCAGCTTCCAGACTGCAATAGCCACCCACTTCTCCACCGGCAGGGCAGCTCTCAATCTCATGTCCTAGTGCTGCAGGGTGGGAGTGAGCTCCTCACACAGTCCCATGAAAGTGGCTTTTCTCATCCGAAAGTTCTGCAGCCACTGCTCATCATCCCAGACTTGCATGACGATGTGATCCCACCACTCAGCGCTTGTTTCCCGAGCCAAAAAGCAGCATTCCACGGTGCTGAGCATGTCCGTGAATGCCACAAGCAATTTCGTGTTGTATGCATTGCGCGACTCGCTATCATTGTTGGACTCCTCACTGTCACTTTGGATCTTAAGGAATAGCTCAACTGCCAAATGTGATGTGCTGGCGAGACTCTTCAGCATACTCCACAGCAGTTCGGGCTCCATTTCTCACAGACCACGCGCTGCACAGAAACCGTGGAAAGATGGCGCCAAATGTGGACAGAAGCACAGGGATTGCTGGGATGTGAAGTGATGCATCCACGGGGCGTTGGGACAGGAACCAGAATGACCCGCCCCCTCCGCCTCCTTCCCACAACCCATGGCGCCGGAATGGGAAGAGGTGCTCTGTGGGATAGCTGCCCATAAAGCACCACTCCCAGCACCGCTGCAAATGTGGCCACACTACAGCGCTGGTAGCTGTCAGTGTGGCCACACTGCAGCGCTTTCCCTACACAGCTGTACAAAGACAGCTTTAACTCCCAGCACTGTACAGCTGCAAGTGTAGCCATACCCTCTGACTGAGTTTCCCAGACCTGAAGAAGAGCTCTGTGTAAGTTTGAAAGCTTGTCTCTCACCAACAGAAGTTGGCCAATAAAAGATATTACCTCACCCACCTTGTCTCTATAATATCCTGGCCGACACAGCTACAATAATATTGTATGACTGGCATCTGCCTGGCATCTGTCACATGCGATTCTTTTTCTCTTTATTTCCCCGGGTGAGTGTGGTGATATAGTCTACACTATTCATTGCTCTGGGAAAGTGATGCATTGACTAGCCTGCTTTCTAAATCTGAAATGTTATTATTGAGTTGTAAAAAAAAAAATCTCAGGCATGGAAGCCTATCAAAACAATTTTTGGGTAGCCAATTAATATATTGCTAGCCATGAAATCCTTTTTGTCTTTAACTTTTGCCAGCTAGTCTCTTCATTGCCAGGGCTGTTGTAACATTAACATATTCTGTTGTAGACCTCCCCATGTGATTGTCAATTCCACTGTCTTTGGGAGGTTTTTTTTATTTTTTTAATTAAAAACAAAGTATGGACTTTTTCATGGTGTGTGCTGAACTAAGTTTTGAAATAGAGTAATTTCACTATACTGAAAATCCTGTGCAGTCAGGCTATATTATGCAGGTGCACCACACAAAACTAAAGCTCAAACTTTGCCTTTTGAATTTGTGGCTTCCTCTCCTGCAAAAAGAGGATGCACAAAGGCACTCCCTGTGGGTTTAGGAAACAGATAATAGTGTACAAAGTGATAGGTTTATATGAGCTGTGTTGTTTTTTAATTTGGCTATCGGTGTTATAATGCAAACTTCACGGAAGTTCGGTTTAAGAGTAAGCTCAGATAGCAAATGTGTGATGTCAACAAGCATAGCTGCTCATGGGAACAGAACAAACAGAACACAGGTGGCTAAGCCGCAGCATATTTTTCCATCCCCGTTTGTTTTAAATTTCCTCTGTTGGGTGAGTTTCCAATGAGTTAATTAAAGTAGTAAAATGCCACCTAATCAAACTATTCAGCCAAATCATAATAATAATAATGTAATTTATGCAAGATGAATTATTATAAGTACAGGAATCATCCCCTCCCCCTCATGGAAACTCAGCTCCTTCTTGGGTGCAATACACAGTGTGTATTAGTATTAGGCAACACTGTATAACTTGGGGAAGAGATGAAGAATAATATCCTCTTTAATTGAAACTGTAGTATGAAATGTAAGGAAGTACAAAGACCCATAATGGAATTTGTCCAAGACACCAGGGTCATTGCCTCTGTTCTAGTGAAAAGTGCTTTAATGACCATAAATAGTTAGGACACATATGCATATACAGCAGCACACTTCTTCCTGACATTGTTCTTGAGTATAGGCTCAGTGCTAACTCAGAGGGAATAGCATCACCTACTAAATTACCATTTTCTGCAATCCCTCAGTTTTCCATCCAGCTATTGTCATGGCCTGGTTCTGCTTCATTTTTGAGATCTTACTATGTCCTGAATATGGAATATGTATGGAATGATATAGAAATTGTAATTTTAAACTCATTTTTAAATAGCTGTAGCAGCACTATGCTGGAATAAAAGTTGATCATTGTTAAATAGTTGGAAACTGTATATTAGCCCCAGCTTGTAGACAATTGTAATTAAATAGGTTTTCTTTTCTAATAACAAAGAATGTTTAATATGATCGCTGTTTTCTCCTTGTCAGAATATGGCGGCATGGGCTTGGACTTCTCCTATAGCATTGCAGTGGCAGAGGAACTGGGAAATATCCACTGTGGAGGGGTTCCTATAGCTATTGGAGTGCAAACTGACATGGCTACACCAGTTCTAACAAGGTAACTTTCAAAAGAAATCCTCAATTCCCACTCTTCTCTTCAACTTCAAATTTGTTAGGAAATAATATAATGTACTTAGCACCAAGAAAAACATTGTTGACCAAATTTACCATTTTGAATTGTTCCCAAAAATCAAGGACAGCTCCTCTTTACCCTCACCTTTAAATAATTTAGGATAGCAAGAGAATATGATTTTGCGTTGGAAGATAAATTTTTAAAACCAAGTGATATGTTCTACTTGATCTAGAACACTAAACACAGAGCTTTGACTCCTGAAGCATTCTAACAAGCTGGTGTGGAAGACTAATAAGCCAAGAATTAAATAATTGGTTCAAGCAGACACAGATTTGTTTCTCATGGGGCTGGCATTATTCAAATAGAAATTAGCTAATTTAGGTATGTTTCTGAGACAAAAATAAATATGCCACCTTTTACTGCAGTATATTGGTTACTGAAAGCAAGACTAGACATAAGTTAAACACAGAACCTCAACATGTTGATGTTGCCAGCCAAATCAATACACACCAGTAGAAGGATTCAATAGCTGGTGCAAGAAGATGAATGGTAGTAATGCAGTCTTAACAACAACAAATGAGAATCAATTATTTGACTGTCAGAGACTAATGTCACACAGTCTATGAAAATAAATCTCAACAGGTTTATAGCATTTGTCTTAAAGCAAATGTGAATATCATGGTCTTAGAAGTGGAAACCCACTTAATATCCTCAAATGACACTGTTGAAAAAGGAAAAGTTGGGGGTGGAAAGACAGAGGAGGTTGGAAGAGTTTAAAAATAAGAAATAATAATAAAAGCACATTGAACCAAATTTAGGAGTGATGTTAATGGTGACCTTACACATTGAGTATGACTGGTTCAGAAAACAGATGTAACTTGCTCCAAGTTTGGCATCCATTAGCAGGGCAAAACAAGTGTAATTTGCACACGAATGATGGAAGGAAAGGGATGTGTGTGGGTGGCAGAAAAACACAACTCAGAGGAAGGTGGGTATAAGCTTTAGAGTCCCCTCACCACACCCACAACCTCCCCTTAATAAATTCAGGCTGTGAACTGCCCATAGTTCTCCAATCCTCTCTGAACCAAATTCATCCCAACACAGTGACACCAAGGATGAATTTGATAGTAATTACTAGGACCAGTCCTCTTTCATTTTTGCGACTCAGCACTGTGTGCTTTTTTCAGTCCTTCCTGTACTTCCTCCATTTTTTTCTGAAATAATTATCAAGTGTACAATAAGTTTAACTAATTCCTTTAATGTCCTAGCACATGTATCACATTGACTTACTGATCTGTGTATGTTCATCATTTATCAGGCATTTGCTTACTTATTTTACAGGGCCTTCCTTGCTTTGGAATTGTTCCTCTTTCTTTATATTCAGCTGGTTCCTCTTTCTTTATATTCAACTACATCACTCCATCTGAATCCAGTTTATTGGATTTCTACATGCAGCGCCGGATTAAAGCATAAAATAACTAAGTTACAGCTTAAGGCCTCACAATATGAGGGGCCTCTAAAAAAGAAAAAAACTGACTCCATTTCAAATTTTATCAAAATCGGTTGATAAATAAAGAAGATATGGGGAAAAGAAGGTTCTCTCTAAATATAGACATTTTCATTCAAATGTGACAAAAATATTCACATCTGATTACACAAATACCCATATCCTACTCTTACCCTTCATTAATTGTTCATTATAGACAGGTGGAAGGCCAGGGCTGAATAAAAAATGATAATTGCATTTGTAAAATTAGTATTTCTACGAGTAAGTCTGCTATCAGTCACCTAAGGCAGCGTTTTGTTGGCCAGCTGCTACTGGTAAAATTCTGACCATACCTCATAACTTATTTAAATAAATAAATAAATACTCTCACTGCTGATAAAATTGGGAAAAATGTGAGGTCTGAGATGGCAGTGTCATGAAGCAATCCTGCAAGCTCATACTCGTATGGGACTCGTCTTAGGAGTGGCATCATGTATAGCGTCCCCCTTGGCTGGTAATAGCCGGAACGCTGCCATCTTTTGTTTACAGTCCAGCACGCTTAGTTGTAGTGCCTTCGCTCATGTTTTTCTTCTTTTTCTTAAGTGTTAGTTTGTTCTTTCTTCTTTTGATCTGTACTTACGTACAATTGTGTATTTTAGTGCGCACACTGCTTTCTGCTTCATGTGCTATCCATGCTTCACATGATTGAGTTTGCAGGTGATTGTCTTATGGACTTGGGTCGAGTGGATCTTGAGGAGGATAAATTTGTGTTGGCTTTCCTCTGTCAGTTTCGGGAGCCTTAATAAATATCAGAGAGTGCTGATGAAGGAATACATAGAGGGTTTTGAGAAGTGAAGGAAAATATACATATATATATCAAAATATTCTGAGTACTTGGTGAGCAAGTTATTTCAAACTATGTACATATATGATTTATAGGCTATTAAAGCCTATAATATTTATTATATTTGCTTGACTATAGGCTAATTTTTCTCACTTTCTCAATGCCAGTCTTTTTTCTGGTAAATTCTTTCTCTCTCTTTCATGCATAGAGCTTGTTGTCACTCTGTGTGTCTGAGGTGTTTGCTCGAGACTAATTAGTGGTCCTGGGGCAGACAGAGGATAGAGAAGCAAACATAAAGAGAGATGTCTGCCTAGAAAATGCTGCTAGAAAAGCTATTTGCCCTAAGCATTCTGTGCGTCGAAGGTGACAAACTCCATAGCTTATCATTTGAGGACATCATCAGTGATTTTGCTCTCCAAAAATCACAAAAGAAAATGTTTTAAATTTCAGTTTTAAATTTAATGTGATTTGCAAACAGACATACTGCAGGTAGTACTGCTTCCATTAAGTAAGCTGCTCTGTGTAAGTAACTGCTTTTGTATTGCTATAAAGTTTTCATAGCTACTAACTAAGAAATCATAGATAAAAATATGTTAATTTGAAACTATTTTATAATGCAGATAGGCATATTGCAAGATGTGTTTTAGTTAGATTATTATTCTATTTTTTACAACTTCGCCTTTGTATATATGCAAATAAAGAGCTTTCATGTTTACATATTTGATGTCCTTTCTGTGAAAATAATTAAATAATTTTTTTTATGGTATGGGGCCTCTTACACTTGACATAGCTTAGGGCCTCAGAATGTCATAATCCAGCCCTGTCAACATGACAGCTGTTGTAACATGTCATCTTCCCAAAGTTCTCACTTGTGTCTAAGAGCCCCTGCTCATACTGTAGTTCCATAGCAAGCCTGTCCCTTAATAGCAGCCCATCGAACCAGATTTAGGTTACAAGCCAGCAAAACACTTCAGCATTGGGACTGCTCACACGCTTAAAATTATCCACGTGCAGACGCGCTTTGCTGGATTGGGGCCATAATAAGACAAAGTATCTGCAACAAACGCCTCTGAATACTGAAGGGTTAGATTGTGACAGCCATTCTGGAATGATGAACTATTAATAGCATAATTAATAATAAAGTTGAGAGCTGATAATAAAGTAAAATATAGGTAAAGATAATAAAAATTATTATTCTTTATAATAAATCATTTAAACAATTGTTGATAAGAGACTTAATTGCACAGTCAACTGATGCCTATGTACTTTTGCAGAGAAGGACATTCTATCTGCTCCTTTCCCTTACTGCAGCCCCATAGAATGTGGGATATATTTCCATGATTTATACTAACCCTCCTTCTGTGTACTTAAAAACTTGGAAGGCTTACTCATGGGAAGTCTTTCCAAAGAGAATTTCCTTTGCCTTACACAAATACACCAGGAACCTGAAGACAACTGATAGTAGCTATAGTTTATCATTTGATCACTTTTAGCACAGCTGTAGTTCATTTATTATACTATAAAGGATAAAACTGTAATATTTTATAAGACAGTAGATGATAGCCCATACATTAAGAGGCTTTTGTTATTTTAAATTCTTCCCTGTGGTTTGAAAGAAATCAATAGCTAGCTGAGGGCAGAATTTTGTTCCATTGTAGTGTTTTGGTTTGTATTTTATAATATTTTTCCGACACATAGCAGTAACAGCACCTAGGAGGGTAATCAAGACAACTGACCACACACATAAACACCTCATTCCAGTGGGAGAGCACACTATATTCATTCCTTTGATATTGGGGAGAGGTGCTGCAGAAGACTTAGAATAGATGAAGTTACAATATACCAGGGCATGAAGCCTTCAATGTAAAGGAAAGTCCAGCTAGTATAGAATGCTGCAACTCGTCTCCTCAGCAACACAGACTATTGTGAGCATATCAAACCTGTTCTCTGGTGTATACGCTGGCTTCCCGTACATTTTAAATCTATGGTCCTCAATTCAAGGTGCTTGTGACAGAGTCTGCGCACCACAGCAGCAGCTCCGGCTGGCCATCACAGGGATTAGCGCTGACAGCTGGTGCACCCTCTTCAGGTAGTGCCTTTTCCATCATTGTCTCCACCTGCAGAACCACTTCAGTTCAAGTACCACAGCATCCTCTTCATGACTTGGCCCTCCGGCCACGTCATCATCCCTGTTTTCCCCCTTCCGAGGGTGAAGTATCTCAGATCAATAGTCCAGCCTTTTCCCCAGTGGTGAATGGGGTGGGGGGGGGACCCAGACCTGCCCACTACTCTGGATCTTCACCCAGGGACCCTGTAGATAGCAGCCCCATGCTGTGTTCCTTTAACTTAATGCTGCTTCTGTTCCCTGGTCCGCTTCCCCATGGTCCCAGCACCATCTTTGCCCTCTTCTCAGGATTTTCAGTCAGCAAATCCCAGCATCCAGCCAGGCACTCCCTCTTGCTCCCTTGTCCCTGCCAGCAACTGATCTGTTCAAGGTGCTGCCCTTCCTGCAGCCCACTAAGAACACAGTCCTGATTCCTTGAGCTCCCCACAGCCACTTTCTCTGGCCCTGCAGCTTCTTTTATGTGAGCCTACTGGGCCCTGATTGGCGTCCCTCTAATTGGCTGCTTCCTGTGCAGCCTCTCCAGGCTGCTTGAAAGACTCATTTCCACGACTTCTTTCTGGGATAGGGTGTGGCAGGCCCATGAGGCCTCTATTAACCCCCTCTTCTCCAGTGTGGGGTGAACACTCCATCACAGTGCTCCATTGTCTGGGCCCAGGATATCTAAAAGATTGCATAATTCTCAGGAAGAAAACCATGGTCAACATCTTAGCTCTTCTGACACATTGGAACTCTCTCCATTGTCCAGCAAGGGAGCTACAATTGACTCACCTGCCTGAGGCCACATCTGCATGAGGCCACACCAGAAGAATTGCTCTACCTTGCCTGGAGACTCAGCAGTGCCCCAGACATGCCTGGATTTGTGTTCCCCAAACACATGGGACTGATGTTATAAAACAAACACAGTGGCCACATGCTGGGCCTTTTCTCCTGCCACCACGTATGCTGCAAGCAACGACAACACTGGGAAGAAGACTGAAGATTCCAACAGAGGAGACTGTCCCAGATTGAAGGGACAAATCTGTATATTAAGGACTGCAATATCCACTGGAATGAGAAAAACTGCTTAGTCTAGTTGTTGCCCAGTCTAGTAGGGTTGAGAGTTTAGACTGCGTGCTTATATTTAGTTTCTTTTGGTAACTGACTTTTTGCCTATCACATGATATCACTTAAAAACTATCTTTTATAGTAAATAAACTTCTTTAATTGTTTATCTTTACCAATGAGTTTTCCTGAAGTGTGTGGTAAATCTGGTCAGGTTTTGCAAAGGCTAATATATATCCACTTTCCATTGATGAAGTGGTGAACCAATTAAATTTGCACTGCTTGTCTTGAGCAATGCAAGACGATATATTCCTGAGGTTCAGTGCTGGGAGATGGGGGGATTTGGTTCTGGTGCCTTTCTCTTTGTGATTCTTGAGTGGCTCTGTGAGCATTCATGCAATCTAGCTGGGTGTGGGGCTGCACATGCGGTTGTGCTGAGTGATCACAACACCTGGAGGGGTTTGCTGCTTGTCACTAGCAAAGCATTGTGAGAGACAACCCAGGCTGGAGAGAGTTAAAGGGGCGCAGTGGTCCCCAATCCTAGGTTGCCCCCCCGGGATCCCATCACAATCTCACTTAACCAATTCCCTGCCATTGCAGGGACCTCTAGCATTGGTGCATCTTAGTCCTTCCTGTTCTCTGCCTGTGGCAAATAATAGTTTAATCTCCTGTGGGCTGTAAGACTTTGGTCTAATATTGGTGGTTTGGTTTAGCGAGCAGGTAGTGGGTGGTGTTGTGTTGGTGGCCTCTGATGATGATGATCAGGTTGTCCCTCTGGTATTAAACTGTGTAACTCGATGGTGTTGCTTATTGCACTACTATATGATGTTCAGATACTGTGTTGGTGAGCACAGAATAAGAACCTATATAGAATAGAAAAGATGATCTGCACTACAAAAACAGACTTTGAAAGATTTGCCAACTAAACAAACCAGTGCACATTTAAATTTTGAATACTATAATCAGCTCTTCAGTTTGAATTTTTCTTCTAGTCGGTATTGGATAATGTGAGCTTAAATTTTGGTTTTCACATACATTTGTGCTAGTAAAGCTGAATGTTTGCAAAGACTGAATATGGAAACACCATGCATGTGGGGAAATCAAAATTCATATGAATATTAGTGAACACATTTTTGTAGTTTTGACTCAACTCCGCTAAGTATGTATTTAGAATAATGTGTTACTGCAAAATGTAAAGGTAACACATAATACGGAAGAGAAAACTCCATGTCATAGCAAGCTCTGCTGTGATGCACTTTAACCTGGCAAGATATAGTAAGGGCAGATAGGTCATCCTGAATAGCATGTTCGTACATCACTCCATCGTAGTCCCAGCCTTAATGGTTCCTGCTGGATGCAGCCATATTACATTGCTCCTAAACTACGGTAATTTTAAAAAGATCAACCAGACTTGACATAATTAATTACTGCATTTAAAACTCATTTCAATATGTATTCTAGGGACTTTGAGCATAGCAAATAGCCTACTAAAATTATCAACTATTCAAAACTCCCCCCCAAAAAACTAAAAGGAAATCTGGAACAGTCTGAAAGAATAAGCAGCACATTGTTGACTTAAGTCTTCTCTAACTTTGGGTCCAATTCTACTTTCATCATATTTACAAAACTCCCCTTGGAAATTGAATCAGACATTTTGATATACCAGGCGAGTGCACTACCTATGTATAATTGGATATATGGTTCCCTCAAATATATGCCTAGATGGGCATTGAAATAGACACTGAAATACTTTGGATAGGTAACTGCATACACAAGTGAAGGCTTGAAATAAATGTTAATTATTACATCCAGACTTAGGTTTCTAATTACTGACAACTTAGGGTGAAATCCTGGCTGCACTGCAGTCAAAGACAAAACTCCCACTGGTACCAGGATTTCACCCTTCATCTTGATTTTTCATTTCAGTCATCTGTGTAATCTTGGCTTAATTTGTTCATGTTTGTAAAAACTCTTGGAGATCTTAAAAGGAATGTGCCATAGACATGCAAAGTGGTGGCAGTTTTTAGTACCATGCCCAGAGACAGCTCAGAATTCAAATTCATGGGTAACATTTTCAAAAGCACTTAAGTTTTGTTTTCAAAAGTTACTTGAAAAGTGACCATACTTAAGTGCTTTTGAAAATTTTACCTAACATCTTTTTGCATGCTCTCTAGTCCTCCTCATCCCCCAGTTTCTTCCTTCCAAAATGAACATTTCTGACAATCCTTAAAACATCCTCTTGGGTGATCTTTAACCAGGAGCAATCCTACTAATTTTGATTTGCACTCAGTTCTTTTTATGTAAAAGGCTGCAGGGGGAAACAAACCTGCTTCACTTGAAGAAGCCTAAGAACAGAACAGTCTTTTTAGGCATCTTAAGTTTAACAATGCTACTGCTGTGTTTGGAAACTGAATGCAAAAGGATCTGTCAAAGATCGGACCTTTCATGTGTCTGGCCCTGCTCATGGCTCACTGGCATCCCTATGTCAGATCTTTCAAAGGCATTCTAGTTATAGCACTTTACTTGCCTTCATTCTTAATATGTTGTATTTAGAAGACAGCTTCCAGGTGAAATACTGAATGAAATATATTGCCCTTGGGCTGGAAAACAAACAGTGCATTGTGTCTCGTCCTTAGTGCTATCAGTTGGATGTAAATATCGTTCAGTCTTGGCATTGGACTACTACTTCATCCCTTTTTATTGTTTCTAACTGGGTATTAAGATGAGTGGTGATTATTTGGAGGGAAGGGAATACATTTTGGTTTAACCTGTTTAGTTTAACTTGTATTGCCAATTCTTTCTCTCCCTCCATATACAGAATAGTGGTGATTTGAGGAAATCAATGCGTTCTTCAAGTTACAACTTTTTAAAACGGGTTTATTTTTGTATGCGCTTATTTTAAGATGTGAAGTAAAGCTGGTTGCAATGGAGCAGAGTTGTTTCCAAGTGTATAAAGAGCTGAGCAGGTTTAATATATAGTATCGCCCTCTTAATTGGCACAGGCCACGATGGAAACAGGAACATGCCAATTAAAGGCTAGCTCATGGGTTTGCCACTGACTCTGAATAACAGGCAGCCTATAGTTATGATGCCCCAGGAGTGTGCCAGGGATCAAACTGTGACTCTGTGACAATTTGGTCCCTGATTCCCTGCTTGCTCCAGAGGGGAAGTAATTTGCACCAACCCTTTACCATCACAGATCACTTTTTTGTTGAGGCCAGCTCAGTTGTGTTGTTAGTCTATAAGGTGCCACAGAACTCTTTGCCGCTTTTAATGAAAATGTAAATATCAGTATTAATAATTATTTTACTATGCTCATTTCTGATGAAAATTCCAGATCATATGCCTGTCTCATAATCCAAAACTTCCTCCTGCACTTCCTTGGGTGTCAAAAGCCATAAATGTCGCCTCTGCACTTGCCTAAACCTCCAGCTTTCTCCTAACTACTTCTCCAGTGCAATGCAAAAAACATGAGAATCACTGATGATATAGTAGCAGAATTTGAAAAAAAAAAATGGCAATATCAAAGCCATAATGCAAAGGATATAATGGTCGTCTAATTTATTTTCATATTTTAAACAATACAATCCTCCATTTATCTGAAGCTGCTGAACAGAGTATATGGAGTTCTTGGACCAGGTGTGCCACTGATCCATCAATTCAGGCAATGCCAAGACCGTATCACTCGCACTCAATGTATCGTAGACTATAATTAGGGTGACCAGTTTTCCCTATTTTATAGGGACAGTCCCAATATTTGGGGCATTTTCTTCTATAGGTGCCTATTACCCTCAACCCCCATCCGAATTTTTCACACTTGCTGTCTGGTCACCCTGACTATAGTTGACACTCCTCATCTGCATGTTGGGTGGTGCAGAACAGGCATAAATGCTTTTTGGTGTTTGCAAATGTGCAGTTGATCAATATTTCTGAATTGCATTATTATCATACTGTATTTGAGATCCTCCTTGGAGATCTCGCAGAGGGAATTGAGCTGTTAAGATATAATATAATAGTATATGAAAGTATAGTAATACATTCCTGTGGACATACTTGCATATTTTATGATAGAAAGGCAACACTTCTTAACTGATGTTCCTGAATATGAGTATGCTGTTCTTTGGCCTTTTGCAACCTGCAAAGGAATTTTCCATTCCACACTCACACCTTTGGCCCTTCCCAAAATGCCCTGCGATGCTTGCAACAGTGTTAGCAATATACAGTGCTGATCTGCCTCCCTCGGGGGACCCCTTGAGGGAGGGGGCCATTGGGGTATGACACCAGCAGATTGGAAAGCTGGCACCTGTAGCTCCAGCCGCAAAGTTGGTGTCTATACAAGGAACTGCATATTAACTTCTGAGGCGCCTCATGTGGCTCCAGAGCCACCGGTTGACCACCTGCCATAGACATTAGCTATAGACCCCAGTAGCTTAAGCACATCCTTTCCCAGAACTCCTCTGACCTTGAGGTTACAGTTACCTCTTCAGAGACCCATGATATCACACAGACTTTATCATATCATACAGACTTTACAAAAGCCAATCCAAAACAAACCACTCTTCTTTAGCTAGCACAAGAGACATGCAGAACTATACAAAACAATAAAACACCTACACACTGTCACTGTCTCTGTTTCCTGACTACTCTTGAGTGTTCGTTAAGATTTGAGTCAGTGTTTTTTCAGGAGTCTTAGTCCTCTCTCCTGCACCTCTCTTCTTACCGCTTCTCAGCTGGAACGTGGTGTTTGGCTGGAGGAGAGAGAGAGAGCAGCTTCCTTCTTCCTTGGCCAGTTCCCTAGTTACAAAGGTCCCCTCTCCTATGAAAGCATGCCCCTATGTTCCTCTCTCCTGTCCAAGCTTCCTTTTTCTCTGTGAGTCCCTCTGAGTTTTTAAATCCTGACTCTTACATCTAGTTTTGTGGTCCTATTACTGGTAAATTCCATTCCTTCAAACCTCAGCCTCAACCTGCAGAGAGGTTGCAGAAAATCACTTTTACTGAGAATGCAGTCACTCCTTTTTGTTCTCCATGGCAAAGAGCTATTCAGATGCTGATAGTCTTTAATGATCAACCTATTCATGGATAGACATGTGGCTACCACTTCCTTGTCTCCTTAGAACAAGGAGTCTGAGGCAGAACACAGAATAAATGACAATCATAAGACATAAAGATACAGACAGTTCATACAATCAAACTGGAATTCATAAGCTGTACATAGTTGGATTCCCCAAATCATCAGACGCCTTAAGCTACTTCTCTTTGAAACTTTGCATCCACAAAAAGCTTCATTTCCCCCCCCCAAATAAGTGTATATCCCATGGTGGGACAGGGCAGAACGTCAGGATGACAATCTGTGCAAAGCTCACCCAGAGTTCTAGAAACCTGTGCAAAGCTCACCCAGAGTTGCAGTGGCAGAACATCTGTATGAGTTCCCTGTGGAGAAGTGCTTGGCCATCACTGTCTGGAAGCTTATCAGCCCTGATGGCAACTAGTCGGTAGTTAACTGGTTTGGTGTTGGTAGGTCAGTTGTTGGAGCTGTTGTCATGGAGGTGTCAAGAAGGGATGTCACCCTGGGTCAGAAACCTTGGCAATGCACAGGAGATTATTGATGGATTTACTGGATTTTTTGGGGGACCCATGTGCCTATTCTTTGCCCCTCACACCAGGTCTTGGAGGTCATCATTACTATGGTGCTGCAAGGCCTGGTTGATCACCATAGAATGGTGAAGGGGCAGCAGGGAGCAGGTTAGTAATTGTATGTGCACCTCTGCAAGCCCTCTTTACATTGGAGGATGTTACTCTAACGCATTTCCCCAAAAGGTAGAGAAAGATCCTGTGCAGAAATGCAGTGGGCAACCCAGGAAGATATGCCAGGTTGCTTTTGTAAAGATAATGATCCCAGAGCTGGTGCAGGAGTGGAAAAGAACAGCAAGCTATATGGGCAGTCCTGAGAGAGTTATATTGCCTTGCAGTGTGCATGCCAATGTAGAGCACTAGCTTTGCCTTAAGTTCTTTTATGACACCTGCAGATCATTACAAAGTGCACCGCCAAATAAATAGAATTTGGCAGATAGCCATGACACCTTATCATCTGTGTGCATTTTAAAATATTTCTGAAGCCTGATTTGTTCAATTTACCTCATCAAATATCAGTGTAGCTAAAGACTTAGGCCATGAATGAAAGTGTGATCCAAAGTACTTTGCCTCTTTTTTTCTTTCTGTATCTGCCGTTACAATAAATTTTTCTGCCATATAATGCATTTTGAACCCATCTTGAGCAGGGAGAGGGGGAGGTGCAGTCGATCAGGAAGGGAGGGAGTTTTAAACAGCATGGGAAAGGGGGTCCTGGCATATTTTGCAGACAGTTGTGGGCTTTGATATTTCAAGAGAAATAAATGTTTTGGAGCTGAAATTCCCTGGTGAGCCCAACATTGTGAGCATAATGGGGGAGGAGAGAGAAATAGAAGCCAAGGAGGAAGAGAGAGACTCCTGACTCACATCTGCCCAGTGTGGCAGCACTTTGATCGTACCTGAAATAAAGTTGTTGAAATCTCCTTGTGCATTGTAATATACAGCACATAATACTTACTGGAAGAGGTCTCCCCCCAGCACTGTCAGGATGAGATTCAGAGTCTCCTGGGTGTCCAGAACTGTTTCTGCTCTGGACCCTGCCTTGGAGTTTTGCAAGGTGAAAAGTACGACACAGCATCCCATATTCTTTGCAGTGATATTGTTATGATATTATTATAGCATAATTATGATGCATTTTATGCAAGATAAGTCATGTGAGTTGTCATTGGAAAAGTTATGATTTGCTGAATGTGATTATCCTATTCGTATACATGTATCATTTTTGTATCTGAAGTTATGAATATTGACTATGTATCTGTATTTCAAATGTAGTTACACCTGGGTAATGCCAACTAGACAAGACGCTTTCAGTCTAGATAGCTGGTTGGGAAGGGCTTATTCAGGGCATTAGACCATTAGAAAAAACAGTAGGGCTTAGGAGAAGCTTACCTCCCATCTGGGGAGCCTTCCTGAGAATACTACAGACAGTCTCCAAGTAATGGCTGCTATGACTCTATAAGGACATGTGATCAGATCACATGATGCTGGACTCCATCTTGGGATGTCAGTATTTTTCCACAGACTGGTCTGGGAACCAAGTTTTGAAACAAAGGATTCCCGCCGTATGCAAAAGCTGTATAAAGCAGGGAGTGACATCATCTGGTGTTCTTCACTCCTCACCCAAGAAGACTCCTGGAAACACTTGAGGAACAAAGACTGACCTGGGGGGAATGCTGGACCCAGGCTAATGGGATTTCTAGCCTGTGAATGAAACACCTGGGGATTCCAAGCTGTCAAGCAAGTGCAGCTTACTCCTTAAGAATCTGCAGCCTGCGTGTATCATCTCTTAGGGTCAGAATCTGCTACTGATGTCCAATCTATTTAGTATATTAAGCTTAGTTTGCACTTTTTGTTTATTTGCTCTTTAATCTGCTTTGATCTGTTTTCTATCCCTTATAATCACTTAAAAACTATCTTTTATAGTTAATAAACTTGTTTTTGCTTTATCTAAACCAGTGAGTTGGAGTGAAGTGTGTGGGAATCATAACTCGGGGGCAAAAGGCTGTTGCATATTCCTCTTCACATTGAGGGAGGGGACAAATTTTATGAGCTTGAGCTGTTCCCAGTATAATTTTAGGTTTATACTCAAGTGTAGGGTGTGAGTCTGGAAAGCTAGGAAATTGGCTGCTGTCTGCTGCATGTATTTGAGTGGCTTGGAAGAAGCTGCTTTCTCAGGTAGCTCAGTTAGGATGTGTGGCGCCACCTGCTGTTGTGTTGGGTGATAACAAGGGTAGGGTTAGGCTGGCTGTGACCCCAAGCAGTGTGAGCAGGGCCAACCCAATTGAGTGGTTAGAGTGGTTCCCACAACTCCCAGGACTGCACCCTGTCACAGTGATCCTGGCTGCCTGGGCCAATTTCTTCCTTCTCAAAGTCCTGGTCAGCATCCATGGGGATGTCCAGTGTCCACAATATTCTGGAGTTCCGTGGTGACCCCCCCATGCAAAAGTCCAGTCAATCTCTTCATAATAGACACAGGTCTTGCGAGCTCTTCCATGGATCCTCTTATTCTCCTTGACATTTATATAACCCTGCTGGGGCGACTTTTCTTTGTTGGAGCACTGGCCTGGGCCACAGAACTGATCCCTCTCCTTCATTTGGTCTTATATACTCTCATTTATCTTGGTGTTCTGGAGACTGCTGTTCAGGTGAGATTTGATCTACTCCTCTCCTGAGATGGCAAGGAAGTCTAGGACCTCTGCACAGGACCACACAGAAGCATGGAGGTGAATGTCTAAATCAGTATTGGAGTCTGGAAGCTGAACTGCAGTGGGGATGCCTTGCTGAGCACCAGCATTTAAACAGGAAGGTGATATCTGGTCAAGATGACCCTAGGGTGATAGAGGAGGCACACAGTAAACAAACAGGTTGATCTCAGTGTGCAGCAAAGCAATGTGCGAAAGCAGTGGGAGGACAGAGGAGGAATTGTTCATTCAAATTGGAGATATGTTCATGCCAACTTTATTATGGAAATTCACTTCCAAAGTGGATTTTTTAATGAGTATTGAGGCACCAGGTGATTGAGAAAAAAAACTTGTGTGGACACAAGGCAATTTATCCCCCTTGTTAATCAAGTTAATCCAAAATGAATTTCGTATGTAGACATGCCCATACTTAACTCACATTAAATTGTGTTTTACTCCGAGAATTTCAGTCTAACGGAGCCTGAGTGGAAATCATCCAACCTTTGATCCTCTGGATGAACAGGCTTTGTCCCAGAAAATGTTCTCTATTAACTTACAATAAACAAATTAATTCCAGTCTGAACTAACCTGGCTGAGAAGTAGTTAAAATGTAATGATATTATTTATGTTTATTATATTAGTACATTGGGGCCTCACGCAGGATTAGGGCTCATTGTATTAGGTGTGTCTTACCGGTTACAAATGGCCATACCTTTGCCTTTCTGATATTGACTAGTAGGAGACTATTTGGAATTGATATATATACTATTTGACAGTAGATGAGCAAAATCATTTACATCATTTTCACTGTTACATGTTGTGGAATAATGCAGATGTGTCTTAAGATTTTCTCATCAGAGTCTATTTTTCTGCTTTTTTCCCCTTAGATAATGAGTAACTAAAAGTAGCTTTGTCGTTTGTGTCAGGATTTGGTTCTTTTGAATTTACTGATGTTAATTCATGATCAGTTGTTACATATAATCTCACAAGAATTGCTGCACCACCTGTGTAAGGAGTGCTACCTTATCCCAGAAGACTTCATACCTAGTTTGAAGTGGGGTAGATGATCATCCATTCGAATGTGTGAGCTCAAAAACAAGAAAGCTTGATGTGGTTTAATCAAATACCGAGTGTAGTGTAAAGAACCAAGTGCAGCTGTTCATACTCAAAACTACAATTTGCAGCTAACAGTATGTCAGAAGGTGTCAGTCCTAATTAGAAATGTTCATTCCTTACTAATTAATCAATTCACTTCAGCGCAGTTTTTTTCCCTTGGAGTAGGAGAAACAAGAATGAAAACTGTCAGCCTTTCTCCCCCACTTTAAGAGAATGATCATCAGCTCTATTAAACCAGAATAGTGATGCACAGTTGACATATTTTCATTCAGTGCAGCAAGAATCACATCTGTTAGAAAGCAAATTCATTGCCATTTAAGATGAATTAAGGGGGCTTTCAGCTTTTAAATGAGTGCACATAAATAGAACTAAGAAGTGGATCAAGGAAATGTAATAGGATTTGGATCCTGCTGTGACTTTTTTTATTTCAACCCATTTAGCATCAGCTACAGTATAATATTTAATCATTTCTTCAGTATTAACGGTAACGTTGGTGGAATGTCATGAATACTAAGTATGGGGCAAAAAAGAATGGATAGTTTCTATGTAACTATTTTAACATTAATGATTAATGTGCCACAATTGGGACCTATTATCTTATACAATGGACCAGGAGAAAAAAATTTTTCCAGCCGTCTACAAGGAGCTTTATTTTAATATATATTACACCTAAAAATGTGTTAAAAGAACATTAAGGTTGCAAAGTCAAGCACTCAAATGTTAGGAAATGCTAAAATTAAGGTGGCACGGAACATGCTCAGTTGCTCTGTGGAAACGGTGCCTGCACAGTCCGGTCAGCGCTAGGAGTTGTGAGGGGCTAGAGCATGCTCAGTGAGGATGGAATCTTTGGAGATTTTAGCTGCTAAATTCTAAGTCTCTGCTGAAAGTGTGTGAACTGAGATTTTACAAAGGCTTATAACTTGGCCACTTCATCAGGAACAGCACAAGTCACATCCCTGCCAAATTTCAGCTCCTTTTTCCAAAACATGGTTGCATGAGAGTTTCTCAAAGAAAAGGTTGTCAGGATTATTTTAAATGGCAAAACTGTATTTTCCCTAATCTTGATCCCAGAAACAGCTGAACTGTTTTGGCTGAAACTTTCAAAAAAATCTAACCTGTAAGGCAGACACTCATTATGGAAAATATCAGCTCCAAACAATTAAAGTTTGGTAAAGTTATAAGCAACTGAAAGCCAGGTTTTATAATAGGAAGCATTGGGCAACTTTTAATAACAACAACGATACCAGCTGCACTATAACATATATTCACTTTTGTGTTTGGTCGGTGAATGAATGATCAGCCGCAGTTGATCATCCCTGTCAAGATGAGTATACTAGGGTGTTCAGCATGAATAAAACCTACAGAACTTGACCCAATATATGAGGAGAAAGAGCAAAGACTCCACAGCCCAACACGGTGGCATTTAATTTCAGAAAGGGAAACTATGGAAAAATGAGGAGGTTAGTTAAACAGAAGTTAAAAGGCACAGTGACTAGAGTGAAATCCCTGCAAGCTGCATGGACCCTATTCAAAGACACTATAATAGAGGCTCAACTTAAATGTATACCCCAAATTAAAAAACACAGTAAAAGAACTAAAAAAGAGCCACTGTGGCTTAACAGCCATGTAAAAAAAGCAGTGAGAGATAAAAAGGCATCTTTTAAAAAGAAGAAGTCAGCTTCTAGTGAGGTAAATAGAAAGGAGCATAAACACTGTCAAATTAAGTGTAAACATGTAATAAGAAAAGCCAAAAAGGAGTTTGAAGAACAGCTAGCCAAAAACTCAAAAGGTAATAACAAATTGTTTTTTAAGTACATCAGAAGTAGGAAGCCTGCTAAACAACCAGTGGGGCCCCTGAATGATCGAGATACAAAAGGAGCACTTAAAGACCATAAGGTCATTGCAGAGAAACTAAATGAATTCTTTGCTTCATTCTTCAAGGCTGAGAATGTTAGGGAGATTCCCAAACCTGAGCCGTCCTCTGTAGGTGACAAATCTGAGGAATTGTCACAGATTGAAGTGTCACTAGAGGAGGTTTTGGAATTAATTGATAAACTTAATAGTAAAGGTCACCGGGACCAGATGGCATTCACCCAAGAGTTCTGAAAGAACTCAAATGTGAAATTGCGGAACTATTAACTGTGATTTGTAACCTGTCCTTTAAATCAGCTTCTGTACCCAACGAATGGAAGATAGCTAATGTAACACCAATATTTAAAAAGGGATCTAGAGGTCATCCCAGCAATTACAGACCGGTAAGTCTAATGTCAGTACTGGGCAAATTAGTTGAAATAATAGTAAAGAATAAAATTGTCAGACACATAGAAGAACATAAATTGTTGGGCAAAAGCCAACATGGTTTCTGTAAAGGGAAATCATGTCTTACTAATCTCATAGACTCATAGACTCTAGGACTGGAAGGGACCTCGAGAGGTCATCGAGTCCAGTCCCCTGCCCTCACAGCAGGACCAAATACTGTCTAGACCATCCCTAATAGACATTTATCTAACCTACTCTTAAATATCTCCAGAGATGGAGATTCCACAACTTCCCTAGGCAATCTATTCCAGTGTTTAACTACCCTGACAGTTAGGAACTTTTTCCTAATGTCCAACCTAAATCTCGCTTGCTGCAGTTTAAGCCCATTGCTTCTTGTTCTATCATTGGAGGCTAAGGGGAACAAGTTTTCTCCCTCCTCCTGATGACACCCTTTTAGATACCTGAAAACTGCTATCATGTCCCCTCTCAGTTTTCTCTTTTCCAAACTAAACAAACCCAATTGTTTCAGCCTTCCTTCATAGGTCATGTTCTCAAGACCTTTAATCATTCTTGTTGTTCTTCTCTGGACCCTCTCCAATTTCTCCACATCTTTCTTGAAATGCGGTGCCCAGAACTGAACACGATACTGCAGTTGAGGCCTAACCAGCGCAGAGTAAAGCGGAAGAATGACTTCTCGTGTCTTGTTTACAACACACCTGTTAATGCATCCCAGAATCATGTTTGCTTTTTTTGCAACAGTATCACACTGTTGACTCATATTAAGCTTGTGGTCCACTATGACCCCTAGATCTCTTTCTGCCATACTCCTTCCTAGACAGTCTCTTCCCATTCTGTATGTGTGAAACTGATTGTTCCTTCCTAAGTGGAGCACTTTGCATTTATCTTTATTGAACTTCATCCTGTTTACCTCAGACCGTTTCTCCAATTTGTCCAGATCATTTTGAATTTTGACCCTGTCCTCCAAAGCAGTTGCAATCCCTCCCAGTTTGGTATCGTCTGCAAACTTAATAAGCGTACTTTCTATGCCAACATCTAAATCTTGATGAAGTTATTGAACAGAGACGGTCCCAAAACAGACCCCTGCGGAACCCCACTTGTTATACCTTTCCAGCAGGATTGGGAGCCATTAATAACTACTCTCTGAGTATGGTTATCCAGCCAGTTATGCATCCACCTTATAGTAGCCCCATCTAAATTGTACTTTCCTAGTTTGTCTATAAGAATATCATGTGAGACCGTATCAAATGCCTTACTAAAGTCTAGGTATATCACATCCACCGCTTCTCCCTTAGCCACAAGGCTCGTTATCCTATCAAAGAATGCTATCAGATTAATTTGACATGGTTTGTTCTTTACAAACCCATGCTGGCTATTCCCTATCACCTTACCACTTTCCAAGTGTTTGCAGATGATTTCTTTAATTACTTGCTCCATTATCTTCCCTGGCACAGAAGTTAAACTAACGGTCTGTAGTTTCCTGGGTTGTTTTTATTTCCCTTTTTATAGATGGGCACTATATTTGCCCTTTTCCAGTCTTCTGGAATCTCCCCCCTCTCCCATGATTTCCCAACGATAATAGCTAGAGGCTCAGATACCTCCTCTATTAACTCCTTGAGTATTCTAGGATGCATTTCATCAGGCCCTGATGACTTGCAGGCATCTAACTTTTCTAAGTGATTTTTTACTTGCTCTTTTTTTATTTTATCTTCTAAACCTACCCTCTTCCCGTAAGCATTCACTATATTAGACATTCCTTCAGACTTCTCAGTGAAGACTGAAACAAAGAAGTCATTAAGCATATCTGCCATTTCCAAGTCTCCCGTTACTGTTTTCCCCTCCTCACTGAGCAGTGGGCCTACCCTGTCCTTGGTCTTCCTCTTGCTTCTAATGTATTGATAAAAAGTCTTCTTGTTTCCCTTTATTCCCATAGCTAGTTTGAGCTCATTTTGTGCCTTTGCCTTTCTAATCTTGCCTCTGCATTCCTGTGTTATTTGCCTATATTCGTCCTTTGTAATCTGACCTAGTTTCCATTTTTTATATGACGCCTTTTTATTTTGTAGGTCACGCAAGATCTCGCGGTTAAGCCAAGGTGGTCTTTTGCCACATTTTCTATCTTTCCTAACCATCGGAATAGCTTGCTTTTGGGCCCTTAATAGTGTCCCTTTGAAAAACTGCCAACTCTCCTCAGTTGTTTTTCCCTTCAGTCTTGATTCCCATGGGACCTTACCTATCAGCTCTCTGAGCTTACCAAAATCCGCCTTCCTGAAATCCGTTGTCTCTATTTTGCTGTACTCCCTTCTACCCTTCCTTAGAATTGCAAACTCTATGATTTCATGATCACTTTCACCCAAGCTTCCTTCTACTTTCAAATTCTCAACGAGTTCCTCCCTATTTGTTAAAATCAAGTCTAGAACAGCTTCCCCCCTAGTAGCTTTTTCAACTTTCTGAAATAAAAAGTTGTCTGCAATGCAGTCCAGGAACTTATTGGATAGTCTGTGCCCCGCGGTGTTATTTTCCCAACATATATCACCACCAAATCTTGGGCTTTGGATGATTTTGTTAATTGTTTGAAAAAAGCCTCATCCACCTCTTCCACCTGATTAGGTGGCCTGTAGTAGACTCCCAGCACGACATCACCCGTGTTTTTTACCCCTTTTAGCCTAACCCAGAGACTCTCAACACTTCCATCTCCTATGTCCATCTCCACCTCAGTCTATTAGAGTTCTTTGAATGAGTCAGCAAACATGTGGACAAAGGGGATCCAGTGGACGTAGTGTACTTAGATTTCCAGAAAGCCTTTAACAAGGTCCCTCACAAAAGGCTCTTAAGTAAATTAAGATGTCATGGGATAAGAGGGAAGATCCTTTCATGGATTGAGAACTGGCTAAAAGACAGGGAACAAAGGATAGGAATAAATGGTAAATTTTCAGAATGGAGAGGGGTAACTTGTGGTGTTCCCCAAGGGTCAGTCATAGGACCAATCCTATTCAACTTATTCATAAATGATCTGGAGAAAGGGGTAAACAGTGAGTGGCAAAATTTGCAGATGATACTCAGCTTCTCAGGATAGTTAAGATCAAAGCAGACTGTGAAGAACTTCAAAAAGATCTCACAAAACTAAGTGACTGGGCAACAAAATGGCAAATGAAAGTTAATGTGGATAAATGTAAAGTAATGCACATTGGAAAAAAAAAATCCCAACTATACATACAATATGGTGGGGGCTAATTTAGCTACAACGAATCAGGAAAGAAATCTTGGAGTCATGGTGGATAGTTTTCTGAAGATGTCCATGCAGTGTGTAGTGGCAGTCAAAAAAGCAAACAGCATGTTAGGTATCATTAAAAAAAGGGATAGAGAATAAGATGGAGAACATCTTATTGCCCTTATATAAATCCATGCTATGCCCACATCTTGAATACTGCATACAGATGTGGTCTCCTCATCTCAAAAAAAGATATACTGGCATTGGACAAGGTTCAGAGAAGAGCAACTAAAATGATTAGGGGTTTGGAACGGGTCTTATATGGGGAGAGATTAAAGAGGCTAGGACCTTTCAGCTTGGAAAAGAGACTAAGGGGGGGGATATGATAGAGGTATATAAAATCATGAGTGGTATGGAGAAAATGAATAAGGAAAAGTTATTTACTTGTTCCCATAATATAAGAACTAGGGGCCACCAAATGAAATTAATGGGCAGCAGGTTTAAAACAAACAAAAAGAAGTTCTTCACACAGCGCACAGTCAACTTGTGGAACTCCTTGCCTGAGGAGGTTATGAAGGTTAGGACTATAACAGGGTTTAAAAGAGAACTAGATAAATTCATGGAGGTTAAGTCCATTAATGGCTATTAGCCAGGATGGATAAGGCACGGTGTCCCTAGCCTCTGTTTGTCAGAGTGTGGAGATGGATGGCAGGAGAGAGATCACTTGACCATTACCTGTTAGGTTCACTCCCTCTGGGACACCTGGCATTGGCCACTGTCGGTAGACAGGATACTGGGCTGGATGGACCTTTCATCTGACCAAGTATGGTCATTCTTATGTTCTTATGTCTGTTTCTTGGTGTTCCTATAATTGGGGCTGCTGACATGATTTGATATCAGCAGGAATAGGATTAATGAAATGCAGCTCCCATATGCACCAGCATAGTGAAAGAGGCAGCTAGTACTCAGATCAGACTAAAAGGTTCTCCCACCCATCCTGCTTCTCTGACTGAAGGACAGGTCCTCAATTAGTGTAAACTGCAAGACCTGCCTTGAAATTAATGTGCCAATATTTAAAAAGGGTAAACTGGATAACCTGTGTAGCAGTAGGCCCATTAGCCTGACATTGATTCTGGACAAAATCACAGAAGGGCCGATATAGGATATGGTCAGTAAAGAATTAACAGGTGATAGCATAATTAATGGCAATCAATATGGTCTTGTGAAAAATAGCACTTGTCAAACAGACCTGATATATTTTGATGAGAATAGAAGTTTGGTTAATAAAGGTAACTTCTATAAGGCATTTGACTTAGCCCACATATAACATTCTGATGGAAAAAAATAGCTCTGTGCAAAATCCATGTAGCCAATATTAAATGGATTAAACACATGGTATCTGATAGATCACAAAAAACAACTGTAAATGGGGAATTATCATCTAGTAGGGGTGTTTCTAGTGGGGTCTCAGAGGTATGTGTTCTTGGCCTGGTTCTATTCAACGTCTTTAGTGATTTGGAAGAAAATATAAATTAATTGCTGGTAAAATTTGCAAACAACACAAAAATGGGTTGAGCAGTAAATAATAATGGGGACAGATCAGTTATATCTTGTTAAGGCGGGCTTGTTTACACAACATACATTTTTTACATAGCCAACACAGTGGGAGTTTTGCCTGAATAACTGTTTTTTTTTTCCTGACCCATGCTCTCATGCTGGAAAACAAGTTTACTTTTTCATAAAACTAATTTCCTTAAAACACAGTTTAACTTCTTGCAAGATAGCAGAATTTTTTCCTTAAATGTCACAGTATAGCAAAGTTGTTGAATTGCAGTTTCACAGATGCTGTATATTGTCAGAAGAGAGCCGAAGTCAAGCATTAAATATAATTTTTGTAAGTTTACAGAAAAAAATGATGTCAGTGGTTTTCCTTGTTTCCTTTTTTACCTCTGGCTGGTGCGAGTTGTGATGGGAAGACGCAAATAATGGATTTTCTTGCATGATTTAAAAAACAGTTTAAGATGCACCCTGTTTAGCACCTATAGTACTAATGTTCATGGCGGGTGAAAATCCCCTGCCATCCAGCAGTCTCGTAAAAGACCCTTCACACCACTTAAGCCCTGTTCAGAGGGTTTGCAAAAGAGTCTGCAGTATGAGTGTGGTATGGAAGGCACACTGAGGAAATGATAGGGTTGCCAACTCTGACTGAAGCTATTCCAGGAGATTTTTTTTCCCAACATGACATAATGTCATTTTCTTAAAATATTCTATTAAAACCTCTCAGATTGCTTTCAATAGTTACACCGTGAGATCAATGCTAATTCTGGGAGACACCAGGCCAATCCTGGAGAGTTGGCAACCCTAGGAAACTGTCTTGATGCCAGCCCAATGTAGACTGCCACAGAAAGCTGGGTAGGGGCCATTGGATCCACATTTACACAGATTTGGACATCCCCAGTACAGTGGGTGCAAAGTAGTTGTGACTGCTATTCCAGCCAGAGGTTGGAATGTGAGCTTGGAGGATCTCTGTCCCATCTTTGGGCTTGGAGGGTAGATTTTGCTCCATGCGCACCACCTACATAGAGAGAAATTATTTAAGTGTTATGTGGGTGGAGTGCATTTCACCAGGACTAGATTTTATATGCATAACTCTGCTTCAGAAGCCTTTAACAGTCTGTTTCCATTCTTTCATTGCAGATTTGGTTCTGATGAGCTGAAACGACAGTTCCTTGTACCAACTATAGCTGGAGAAGTAGTGGCTTGTTTAGGAGTCAGTGAACCTGGAGCAGGGTCAGATGTTGCAAGTAAGCAAACTGATTATGCCTAGGATTGCTAAAACTAACATACTGGAACAGAACTTAGATGACATAGTGATTAAAATGTCTGTACCATGTTTATCTGGATTCCCCCTCATTGCTACTACTATGGTGGCATTGGTGGGAAATTTCTAGGAAAAATGACTAGTATGGGAAAGGCTGGAAAAGGGGAACAGATCAATAAGACCATAAGCCAAAATTCAGCAATAATGTAAATATTAGCATAAATTTTACTTTCTCATAAACTGGTCAGAAAGGGGTGTAAGTGGCTTTAAGTGGTAAAGTGGTGTAATTTGCACTGATTTGTCATTCAGCAGATGTATGAACCTAACGTGTTTTACTTCCTCATGAGAGAATAAAAGAAAGCACAACTAACGAGATTATAAAATGTGTGGAGGTGTCATTCTTTACCTCACTGCTGAATCTGGCCCACTGTTCAAAAGAAAAGTATTCTGTGCTTGAAGAGACTGAATGAGTTAACTCTCCCTAGCCCAGCACAGCTTACTGATATAGACATAACACTTGCAACACCTACTAATGGAAATCTGAACTTGTTTACAGTGGTGACAACTGGAAGATATTGAGCATTCGGCTGGAAACTGCATTAATGTATCATAATGCTGATTTTCTTCCATTTCCTCTATGATTTCACAAGCAGTGACTCCTTCACTGCAGATTCTGCTGTGAATTGTACTTTTCAACTGACTCCACTATTTAAATAAGATAGGGCAGATAGTAATCTTGTGAAATACAGGAAAAGGTTAATATGCTTGAAATTATTTTCAAACAAAAGTATAATTTTATAAAGTCAGGGAAGAAATTTTACAGATGCCTTTCATACTGACCGTCGAGTTTTGGTGTCTTTGTTTACTGGTTGCCCTTTTGTCTTTATTTACTTATTGCATTTGTTCAGTTTCACTTCAGTAACCTTGTCTGTGCTAGAGAATGCACACTGCCAGCACCTACCCTGCTTGCAACACATCTCTTGTCCAAACATATAAGAGTGCTTGGAACTGTGCAACAGGATTGCCAGCATGGTTGCCACTGCATTTGTTCAAAGCTAATCTCACCAGTACTGTATTCTGCTCTGAACTGTTTCAGTGCTAGTATGTACTGAAAGCCCTGGCATTTCATTTTCAGAGTTGCAATACGACCTTCCAGCACAATCCCACAACACTCCTGCAACTCCCACTCTCTGCAATGTAAAATGCCTCCTGTAGTGTTGTTTATTTTCTTGTTTAGAGCTAATGCAGTTTGTCATATTGCGCATACAAGTTTTCTGTAGTCAGTGTCTGTAGTCATATACCTTTTCTTTTTTCAATATCTAATGACTGTGTTATAAATTAAGGATGTATTTACATATGAAAGTTAATCTGGAAAAAGGTAGGATGTGAATTTAAAGCAGAGTAATATTCTTGATTAGCTCCATAAGTGGATGCTCTTATTCCAGAACAAAATGGATTGAGAATAAGGCACTATTATTCTAGAATAAGAGCACCAACACATGAAGTTAATCAGGAATAGTTAATTAGGAATAGCTATTCTGGAATAACTCTCATGTAGACAAGCCATTACATTGTTCAGTGCATAAAGCAGCCTGTCTCTTGAACAATGAATTGGAATGCGCTTTGCAGAAAAACAATTTGATACATCACATCACATTTGATACATCACATCACATTGCACTACAGTACTTGTATTAGGTGAATTAAAAATACTATTTCTTTTGGTTTTTACAGTGCAAATATTTGCAATAAAAATAAATATAAAGTGAGCACTGTATAATTTGTATTGTGTTGTAATTGAAATCAATATATTTGAAAATGTAGAAAACATCCAAAAATACTTAAATAATGGTATTCTATTATTGTTTAACAGTGTGATTAATTGTGTAATTACTCAAGATTAATTGTTCTAATCACATGATTAATCATGATTACTTTTTTTAATTGCTGGACAGCTCTAATAATTAAAAATCAATTGGAATATAAATATTATACTTACATTTTAGTGTATATATAGAGAACAGTATAAACAAGTCATTGTATGAATTTTAGTTTGTACTGACTTCACTAGTGCTTTGTCTGTAGCCTGTTGTAAAACTAGGCAAACATCTAGATGAGTTGACGTACCCCCCCTGGAAGAGCTCTGTGTACCCCTAGGGGCACATATACCCCTGTTTGAGAACCACAGGCCTAGATGATCTGGTTCCCCACATTTCTCATTGGTTTCATTTCATTCATCTTTTTCCTTTAGATTACCTAAAATGCAGTAGAGCAGAGTAGTAATTCAAACGTGAAGGTTGTGTGCACATTCCTATTGTGTTACTTGGTATTTTTTAATCTGAAATATAACTTAAATGAAGGCACACGAACAATTATGGTATCTTTAGCATTTGCTTTCATGACTCTCAACAGTTATTGAGCAATGAGTGAATGCTAGCTGTTTGACTGCTGATGTGACTGAGAGACTAACACTACCAAACACACCACAATCACCTGTCCCTCCCATGTGAAAAGAACCTCTGATTTCACATTTGTTTTTAAATAGGTATCAAAACAACAGCAGTAAGAAAAGGCGATGACTATATCATAAATGGTGGCAAGATGTGGATTACTTCGGGATGTCAAGCTGACTGGATGTGCCTGCTGGCAAATTCCAGTGAAGGACCCTGCCACCAAAATAAATCACTTATATGTCTACCAATGAACTACCTGGTAAAAGCATTGATTTGTTTTTCTTACAGTTTTCTTTTTATTGTGTTTTACGCATATGATATAAAATCTTTTGGAGAGAATGTAACCTGTCCTCAAATCAGTGTTACTTTGTCAAATAAAGTAACCAAGCAAATATTCCCTAGGAAGGAGTACTGCAGAAAGGGATATGGGGGCCATAGTGGATCACAAGCTAAATATGAGTGAACAGTGTAACACTACTGCAAAAAACAAACAAAAAAAAATCATTCTGGGATGTATTAGCAGAAGTCTTGTGAGCAAGACATGAGAAGTAATTCTTCTACTCTACTCTGCCCTGATTAGGCCTCAGCTGGAGTATTGTGTCAGTTCTAGGTGCCATATTTCAGGAAAGATCTGGACGAATTGGAGAAAGTCCAGTGAAGAGCAAAAAAATTATAAAAGGTCTAGAAAACATGACCTATGAGGGAAGATTGAAAAATTGGCTTTGTTTAGTCTGGAAAAGAGAAGACATAGCTGTTGTGGGCAACCTGCGGCCTGTGGGCCGAATACAGCCCGTCAGGGTAATATGCTGGTGGGCTGCCAGACCATTTGTTTACATTTTGTTTACATGCACAGCTCCCAGTGGCCACAGTTCGCGTTCCTGGCCAATAGGAGCTGCGGATGGCCGTACAAATGTAAACAAACGGTCTGGTGCCCACCAGTGGATTACCCTGATGGGCTGCAAATTGCCCACCATTGGCTTAGAGGGAATATGATAACAGTTTTCAAGTACATAAAAGGTTGTTACAAGGAGGAGGGAGAAACATTGTTCTCCTTAGCCTCTGAGACTAGGACAAGAAGCAATAGGCTAAAATTGCAGCAAGGGAGGTTTAGGTTGGAGATTAGAAAAAACTTCTAACTGTCAGAGTGGTTAAACACTAGAATAAATTGCCTATGAAGGTTGTGGTAATTCAATCCACATATATGGAGAAAAAGCATTTATAACTTGTGCATCTATTAATATACTGATAACTTTCTAATTAGTAGTATATAAGTATAAATTCTGTGCTGTAATTCTCATTCCCTAAAGAAAGAGTTTAATGGTGTTTTTGAAAGATGAAAGGCAAACATAGAAGTTTATAGTTTCTATCCCCCAAAGCTCCAAGTATTCTATAAATATAAAATAATAAACTATACTGTTTATTCCATCACTGGAGATTTTTAAGAGCAGGTTAGACAAACACCTGTAAGGGATGGTCTAGATAGTATTTTGTCCTGCCATGAGGGCAGGGGACTGGAATAGATGACCTCTCGAGGTCCCTTCCAGTCCTATGATTCTATGTCACTCTGAAATATTAAATGATAGGTACAGAATGAATGAATGAATGAACAGAAAGGGACAAAAGGAGGAAATTAAATATTTTACAGACTTCAGTCTCTGATGCCAAAGCTACTGTAACATAAAGGGTTCTTCTGGCCAGAAATACTGTTTTAAGAAGTCTATCAATAGGCTTCTGTTGGAGTAATTTATAAGCTACTGTGGAAACAGATAAGTTAAGTAATTGCCAAGGACAAAATTAATACCTTGCAAAACATCATTAAAAATATATTGAAGCAAAACTCTGAACAATAATTTCATAATATAAAGTGTTTTAATCTTAGAGAGGGTTCACAAATGCTGTCCTGGATTCTGGTCCTCCTCCACTGCTACCCCACCCCATTCCCCCAAAATAGTGTTCAGCTACATCCACTCCGCACAGTATAGTTTATTATTTTATATTTATAGAATACTTGGAGCTTTGGGGGATAGAAACTGTAAACTTCTATGTTTGCCTTTCATCTTTCAAAAACACCATTAAACTCTTTCTTTAGGGAATGAGAATTACAGCACAGAATTTATACTTATATACTACTAATTAGAAAGTTATCAGTATATTAATAGATGCACAAGTTATAAATGCTTTTTCTCCATAAGAACATTTAAAACATATGTATATGTCTTGGGACTAAGTATTTAGTTTTATTAAGTAAATTATTTAAAGTAAGAAGTATTTTTGAAGCATAACTGAAGAAACAGAGTGACTGAAAGTGTTTGTGTTGTAATTTTAAATATACGCCCAAATATTATATTATGCAATTTTAATAAAAAATACTTTTATGGCCTTGTTAGCTATACACACAGTAATACATAATAATACAAGATATTACATATATATACAATAACATAATACAAGATGGTAATATATGTGTTTGTTATATAAAGAATGCATATGAGCAATGCTGTTGTTTGAATCATAGTGTGTAATCATGTAAATAAGGATTGTGCATTAATACATAAGGGGGGAACATTAAGGTAATGCGTTCAATTTTAATTTTATCATTTCTAAAGCTGCGGTTGTTTAACCATGCAGTTTTACTATTGTATTAATATAGTGTTTGTCATTTAATGCTACGCAAGCCACTGCTAACTCTGTGGTTGGAATAGCAGAACATTTATTTCAACCTAATCTGACATCACGTCTGCTATGGAGACGGATTATTAGGTAATGCTAAATAAAATTATGGATTTGGGCCCATCTCCTGGAGTAAAGCTCATCCACTCTCTATATGCCAAAAAAAGGAAGAGTTTTCATATTGTTTAGTTTTGGATCTCCTTGTTGGAGTGAGTGAATGAAACAGCCTAGCAAGATATCATAGTTGTAGAGAAGATGCCATTTGAAATTAGATTGTGCAAATCTTATATATGTTGGGTGAAATTCACCACCTAAGGCATATGCCCCTCTGAAGTGGTGCATTGGTCCATCTGTGCAAGAATAAATTTCACACCTCGATGAGGTGTGGGACTTCAGTGAGATTGCTTTTATGGCTCAATAGTGAGAAAAAGGGTTTCAATGTGGACCAAACCACATTTTCCCTGACATCTAATGCTTAAACTCTTTTCATAAAAGAGCAATTAATAAAGAGTCAAGAGTGATGCTCTGAGGAAGGTTAAGTAATGAGCCGTATGCATTTACATGCCACTCAAGACTACCAGAGGCAGAAATGCTTTCTTTTTTCATGTGAAAAGAAAAAAAAATACCTCTATGCCTTTGACGCTGTTTGGGGATTAATTTCAAGTGATTTAAATCTAACTGTCCAGTTGCAAAATGGTCACTGCTAGCTGGCAGAAGAAGATGAGAGAATAGCTGGTGTTAGTTGCTGAAAGCCTCCATTGTATTCCCTATGTATGTAATATGACTTTTTAATGTCACTAGAGAGAGAGAGAGAGACAGTTTTGACCAGACAAGTACCTTCTTTCCAGAAAAATGCTATCACTGCAACATAGTACACAGGGAGAGGGAAAGGAAAGTCTTGGACTTAATTTCACTAATGCTGAAAATGAGTTGATATGACAACCTGTACATTATGTGAGACTAATTTGCAGATATTTATGAATTGGGAACTGATCATAAGGTGATCAGGTAACTCAGAGGTTACAAAACAAACAGATAAAATGTTTATATTCTTAAATATCTATTACTGCCTTTACTGCAGTGCTGTCACTCAAAAAGTTACACTAATTTCTGCATTTTATACAGTATAAAATAACATAAAAGCTAACCTGATACAGCTAGATTTCTAGACATCCATTAAAATAAAGGCCATTTCTACTAGCAAATCACTGGTTTTTTAGGATTATGAGAAGTAAGGTCTTTAGGATTATGAGAATTCTGATTTCCCATTTAAAAATAGTGACATTCTAACAGATAGGATAGAAATGCTGTGGTTAAGTTTGACACTTCCATGTTTTCTTAAACTTAGGATTTTATGGTAGCCTAAGCATAGAAATTTTCAAATTTGCAAATGTTAGTACAGAACTCTTTCTTGTGTTAAATTAATATATATAATTAAATACCCTAGACTCCTATTCCCTGTATCCTTCCTAATCCATCTTTATTTTTAGGTGTTCACATTGCTAAAAAGATAGACAAGATGGGTATGAGGTCATCAGACACAGCACAGATCTTTTTTGAAGATGTCAGAGTTCCCAGCAAATACCTCATTGGGGAGGAAGGAATGGGCTTTACATACCAGATGTTGCAATTCCAAAAAGAGCGTTTATGGGCAGTAGCCAACAGTAAGTCATCAGCGGTACTCCTGGCAAGAGATAAGACTCACTCTTACAAATGACTAACAGAATTTACTTTCCTGGTGGTGGATTACAGCAAACTCTTGTAATTTATTTTTGTAAAATTGGTCATAGTCTAGAAATAGAGAACTTTTTCTTTGTATAGCTGGAATAAAAATGAAATTGAAAGAACTGTAACCTTTGGATACTACAAGTGAGGCACTGCAGGGTTTTTGTTGGTTGTTTTTTGGATATTTGGTTTGGGTTTGGTTCGGAGTTATTTTTGTTTGTTTGTTTGTTTGTTTGTTTTTCCTGGAGCCTTCTGACGACAGCATGAGGAAAAATGAAAAAGCAGCAACATTGTGTGTGGACTACCAATGAAATACAAAGATTATGGAAAATAGCAAACATGAATTTAAACATAAGGCTGCCTTCTGAAACTGCCTGTAATGGAGAAGCTATAATTTTCTGTTTTTTCTTCAGAGAATTCAGTGGCTGTGTAAAGATTCATAGATTATAGGACTGGAAGGGACCTTGAGAGGTCATCGAGTCCAGTCCCCTGCCCTCATGGCAGGACCAAATACTGTCTAGACCATCCCGGATAGACATTTATCTAACCTGCTCTTAAATATCTCCAGAGATGGAGATTCCACAGCCTCCCTAGGCAATTTATTCCAGTGTTTAACCACCCTGACAGTTAGGAACTTTTTCCTAATGTCCAACCTAAACCTCCCTTGCTGCAGTTTAAGCCCATTGCTTCTTGTTCTCTCCTTAGAGGCTAAGGTGCTCTTCTTTAACAGCTCTCCATCTCAAATCCTCTGTTTCACCTTGATATGAGTACAGCATAAGCAGTGGCAGGACAAATTTCCCCGTGCTGTTCTGCCTCTGTGTCTCAACCCTGAACTGGCAGACCTCTTCTGAGGGAGTGAGAGAGTGTGACCCATTTAGAGCTTGCTCCTGCTCCCATTGGAGTCCATGGGGATTTTGCAGAACTTAAGCTGAAGCAAATGGAGGGTTTTTTTTGTTTGTCTGACTGTTGTTTTTATGGTGCCCCCTTTAACTTCTGTGGAGGTGGTCTTGTGATGCAGACACTTATTGACTGAGAACTGATTGTGATAGCCAGCATTTATTAGTACTTTATTAGTGCCTAAAGTACCACACAATTGCTGAGTATTATTAATAATTAACTTAACTTGGACTACCAAATAGTAATCAAATGGTATCAAATGTCAGTCATTACTAATGCAGGTCAGGGTCAAACCTGCATCCCTTCACCAGCCTCCTGAACCATTCACTCTTTTACAATATTTACTTAGTTTATAGTATTATTTGGCCCCCTCCAATAAGATGATCTTTACTAAAATTTCAAAGTTACGTAAGGATATTTTAGACAGGACGTAGCTCTGTCTATTATTAAGATTGCCCAGTATGTCTCATTATATGACACTGTTTTCAATTGTTTATAACTTTGTCCAACTTTAACTGTTCAGGCCAAAATTTTACATGCTGGGCATCTGTATTCAGACTCAATTCTTCTGGAAAATGTTGTCCAAAATGGTTCTGCCATTTCTGAGAATGAGGTTAGAAAAAAATAGGCTGTTTGGCTCATCTTAAAAAAAAATCTGGTGACCTTTTCTTTAAACAGCTCTAGCATCCTCAGGCTTTGGAGCAGGGACTTGAAATTTGGTAGTGGGTGAAGGATATGCCTTTTTGCCAGCCCCATGGAAGTCTGCCTAAATTTGGCCAAATAATAAGTCTCTGAAAAATCACAGTTTGCATATGCTCAGTAGCGACTTGCTAGAGCTTAACACCTAATATCTCTAAAGATTCCACCCTCTCTGAGCATGCCCCAGCCTCTCTTAGTTCTTAGTGCTGACCACACTGCACATGCACCATCCTATCAGAGAGCGACTGAGTATGCCTCCTCCAGCCCAGAGCTAGAGGGAAAAAGCTGGATTTTTACTGTTCAGCCTTCTTCTGGCCTTCTGCACAGAAGTGAATTTCACCCAAAGAGTGCAAGAATCTTGACTGTGTCTATACCCTGGACTGGGAGTAACTCCTTTCTCCATATCCTCAGTCTTGCACATCCACAAAGTCAGTCACAAGCTGTCCCTTAACCACTGGGATCAATTGCAGAATTCTGTCCATAACACAGACAAAGGCTTGCTGCTAAAGCTTAAAAGACAAAGTATCCAGCATCACCACCCCCGGCCACCACCCCTCCCAAAAGCAAAAGAGTCTGGCTGTGACAAGAGTCTTCCTGCAGATATTTGTATCATCCTGCTCTTCTACAAGTCCCATCAAAGCCATACAGAAGCTTTTTTTCTTAATTAATTAGTATGTCATTACACAGCAGTTACCATCTATCCCTTGGGGATTGTATGCAAGGAAAAGGCAGCTTTGTCCCCATCAAAATCTTGTCAAATTAATTTTTAAATTTTAATTTGCATCTCTCTCTCTCTCTCTTATGGCTTGTTCTCATAATTACAACAGTAACTGAAGAGCTGGCTTTCCCCTCTCTCCACAGGGATGAGTGAACATTCCAACAGCTGTCCCACTGGGAATGCCACTCACATTTTAACCACTTTCCTGCCACATCAAAGCAGAAGGGAAGGGAAACTTTCAATTACATTGCAGAGCCATAAAGTTTAAGGTCAGAAGGGACCATAAGATTGTCCAGTCTGACCTTCTGTGTATCACAAGCCATTGAATTTCATCCAGTTATTCCAGTAATGAGCACAGTAAGTTGTGGTTTTGGCTAAAACATATCTTCCGGAAAGGCAGTCAGTCTTATTTGAAGACATGGAAATCCACCACTTCCCTTGGTAATTTGTTCCAACGGTTAATCACCCTCATTGTTAAAAATGTGTGCCTTATTTCTGATTAGATTGTCTGGCTTCAGATTCTGGGCATTGGCACTGGTTCTTGTTATGCCTTACTTCACTATACTGAAAAGCCCTTTGGTACCACGTGTTTTCTCCTTTTGAAGGTACTTATACACTGTAATCAAATCATTTCTCAGTTTGGTTTTTGATAAACAGAACAGATACAGTAACTCCTTGCTTAATGTTGTAGTTATGTTCCTGAAAAATGCAACTTTAAGCAAAATGATGTTAAATGAATCCAATTTCCCCATAAGAATTAATGTAAATAGTGGGGAAATTTTTTTCACTAGACAAAAGACTATATTATATATATATATAAACACACAGTATACGTTTTAAACAAACAATTTAATACTGTCAAGTATCAGAGGGGTAGCTGTGTTAGTCTGGATCTGTAAAAGTAGCGAAGAGTCCTGTGGCACCTTATAGACTAACAGACATATAGGAGCATGAGCTTTCATGGGTGAATACCCACTTCGTTGGATGCAATTTAATACTGGTACACAGTGATGATGATTGTGAAGCTTGGTTGAAGTGGTGAAGTCAGAAGGTGGGATATTTCCCAGGAAATGCCTTACTGCTAAATGATGAACTAACAATCGGCTGAGCCTTCAAGGGTTAACCCATTGTTGTTAATGTAGCCTCACACTCTACAAGGCAGCACGAATGGAGGGAAGGGAGACAGCATGGCTGAGAGAGACAGTGACACACACCGTGTGCGTGTGTGTGAGAGAGAGCAAGAGAGAGAGATGCGCATTGCCCCTTTAAGTACACTGACCCCATTCTAAGTACACTGCCTTTTCAAATAGATCAGGAAGTTGAGACAGCAGCTGCTGCCCAAGCTCCCTCCATCCTGAGCCCTGTCGTGTCCCCCCCACCCCACTCTATGGAGATGGAATAAGTGAGGTGCAGGAGCAGGGGAGAGGGGAACACCCTTATATTAGTCCCCCTCATATTCCCCCCACCCTCTGCACAGCAAGCAGCAGGCTCCGAGGAGCAGCTCCAAGGCAGAGGGCAGGAGCAGCACATGGGGGGAGGAACAGCTGAACTGCCAGCAGGCTTACTGGGCAGCTGTCGCACAGGGAACTTAGGGGAATGGGGAGCTGATGGGGGGCTGCCAGTCCACCTTGGTCCCAGGCCTCCACGAGCTAGCTCCAATGGACTGCTCTTCCTGCAAGCTGTGGACAAGGCAGGCGGCTGCCAAACAATGTTATAAGGGAGCATTGCGCAACTTTAATGAGCATGTTCTCTAATTGATCAGCAATGTAACAACGAAACAATGTTAACCGGGATGACGTTAGGTGAGGAGTTACTGTAGACCTCCTTAAGTCTCTCGCTGTAAAGCTGTTCTCCAACCGTAAAGTTATTTTTGTGGCTCTTTTCTGCACCCTCTCCAGTTTGTCAACATCCCTTTTAAAATGTTGACCCAAGGAACGTATGCACTATTCCAGTATCAGTCTCACCAATGCCATATACAGAGGTAGAATCATAGAATCATAGAATATCAGGGTTGGAAGGGACCTCAGGAGGTCATCTAGTCCAACCCCCCTGCTCAAAGCAGGACCAGTTCCCAACTAAATCATCCCAATCAGGGCTTTGTCAAGCCTGACCTTAAAAACCTCTAAGGAAGGAGATTCCACCACCTCCCTAGGTAACCCAGTCCAGTGCTTCACCACTCTCTGAGTGAAAAAGTTTTTCCTAATATCCAACCTAAACCTCCCCCACTGCAACTTGAGACCATTACTCCTTGTTCTGTCATCAGGTACCACTGAGAACAGTCTAAATTCATCCTCTTTGGAACCCCCTTTCAGGTAGTTGAAAGCAGCTATCAGGAAGGTAAAATCACTTCCCTACTACTTGTTACTCCCACTTGTACATCCATGTATCGCATTAGCCCCTTTTGCCACAGCATCACATGGGGAGCTCATGTTGAGTTTTTCAGAGTCACCGCTTTTCAGGATATAGTCTCCATTCTGTAGGTATGATGTGCAAATTTTCTCTATAAAACTCAATAGAAAGTTCCTCCAAGTTTAGAATGTAATATGGACATTGAAATAAGAGACAAACAAAAGAAAGTGGCTGAGAAATCAAAATAAGAAGGAGGGAGGATTAAATTACACTTTTTCTCTGGAAATAAAGTGAAATAGGGAAAAGAGACCTGCTATGAGAAAGCTGACAGATGTTCACAGAAACTTCCTGGTGGGCATGATAAAGCCAGGCAGCTTTTTGAAAAGGGATTAATGTTGAAAAACATCTGTGACAGAATTTCTCTGAAAATAAAGTCAACCAAATTATCACAGCCTCAGAAACAATTTTTCATTTTAGGGGTATTTTTTAAGTATGTGATTCTGTAGCTCAGCCTAAAAAAGTAAAGTGATGCCTGTAATGTTCTGATAAAGACTTTTTGTTGTACTTCGAGAAACATTAGTTGACAGAGTAATGTGTATTTTCTTTTCATTTTTTAAAAGGACACCATGGTTAAAAACTATATTAAAAATATCTTCATACCGCTGTCTCCAATCCTGCCACTGGATCTGCATGGGAGTGGGGATCCACCCATGGGAAACCAAATATAGGACTAGGCCTAAGTTACATGTAAAATGGTATTTTTAAAATCTTTTATTTTCTAAATAAGGGCAGATTTTCAGGACCAGCCTCCATCTTTATAGGAGTAAACATTTCTAGATAATCTAATCACTTGTTGGGACCCACAAACGAGAAGTTTGAAGTCTATCTTGTAAAGTGTCCCTTTGCAGTTCAGTGCAGATGCAATTATTTCTGGACACAAAATTGCTCCTATAAATTATAGACCAGATCAAAGTATATCTGATAGTCTAACATAGTTTGGATAGCCTGAGGAGGTAGCACATCTTCAAAGAATTTTGTTTTAATCTGTTTCCATTGGAATTTATATTAAAACTAGAACAAAAAGAATAATTTTCTGGAAATGTTTTTATTGGCCTTATGTTTTATACAATCTTATTTTACCAAGTCAAAATATGGTCCCAAATTATTAAACATTCCTTTCTCTCTTTCTCTGCCAAGTGTGTCACAAAGACAAGGTGAGTGAGGTAATATCGTTTATTGGACTAACTTCTGTTGGTGAAAGAGACAAACTTTTGAGTCATACAGAGCTCTTCTTCAGCTCTGGGAAATGTACTGAGTGTCACAGTTAAATACAAGGTGGAACAGATTGTTTAGCATAAGTAGTTAACACACATTTCAAGGGACCATTCAAGGTGAAGTACCCCATTAGTCATCCAGTGTCTCTATTCAGTCGATGTTTTTTACGCCTGGGGGGGGGGGTCGATGTAAGATACGCAAGTTCAGCTATGAGAATAGTGTAGCTGAAGTCGACATATCTTAGTTTGACTTACCTCCCATCCTCACAGCGTGAGATCGACGGCCGCAGCTCCCCCATCGACTCTGCTTCCGCCTCTCACCCTGGTGATGATCCGAAGTCGACAGGGAGCGCATTCGGGGATCGATTTATCTCGTCTAGACGAGACACGATAAATCGATCCCCAATCGATCACTATCCGCCGATCCGGCGGCTAATGTGGATATACCCTTAGTGTCTAGCAAAGTTATGAATTGAAGTTCCTAGGCTTGTCTTTTGAAAGTGTTGTGCAGATTTCCTTTGAGAATGAGGACTGGGAGGTCAGAGTGATTGTGTTGTGAAAAGTGTTCACCCCTAGGTGATAGAGTGTTTTTGTCTTTTATCATTTTTCAGTGAGAGGTCAGTTGAGAGCATAGTGATTGTCTCATTTCACCCACACAGTTGCTATTGGGGCATTTAGTGCACTGGATAAGGTACACCACATATTGTAATAGGCAAGTGTAGGACCCATGGATCTTGAAAGGTGTGTTGTGAGAATGTTGATCATCAGAGCAGTGGAGATATGCCTACAGGCTTTGCATTTCTTTTTCTGGCGGGGGCTGCTGCTGCTTTGAGTTGGTATATCCTAGTCTGTGGAGAGCTTGCTTCTGATAATGAGCTCGGAGACATTGGGCATTGTCTAAAGGCCAAAAGAGAGGGTTCAGGAAAGGTTCCTTTCAGAATGGGGTGTCCATTGTTAGGTGTTGTAATTGTTTGATGATAGATACTCTGTATAGTTCCAGTGTGGGGTGTGGTAAGTGACAACTAGGTGTGTACAGTTGGAGGGGGGTTTATTTCTGTATGGAAGCAGCTTTCTTGGGGTACTTGAGTGGCCTGTTCCATGATGTGATCTACTTCTCTGGTGGAGTGTCCTTGTTTGGGGAAGGCAGTTTTAAGTGTGTTAAGGTGTATATCCCAGTTTTTCTCCTCTGGTCTATTCTGTGGTATCTGAGTGCCTGGCTGTAGATAAATTTCTTGGTTTGTTTGGGTGGTTACTAGGTCTGTGAGGGCAGGTGTGATTATGTGTGGATTTCTTGTATATAGTTGTTTCTACGGTTCCATTATTGAAGCTGATTGTGGTGTTCAGGGAGTTGATGCTAGTGTGGGAGGGTTCTAGAGAGAATTTGATGGATGGGTAGTGGTTACTGAAGTTGTGGTGGAAATCTGTGATGGAGTGTATGTCATCGGTACAGGAAATGAAAATATCATCAACATATCTCAGAGCTATCATTGGTTTTATGTTGCATTTGTCCAGAAATTCTTCCTCGAGGTGTCCCATTAAGATGTTGGCATATTGTGGAGCCATCCTACTACCCATCATTGTTCCCATGGTTTGGACAAAGTGTTTATTATTGAATGTAAAATTGTTATGGATGAGTTTGATGGTGTGTTTGGAGTGGATATCTGAGGGTTGTCCATTATCTTGTAAATATTTGGGGCAGGCAGAAATGCTATAATTGTGAGGGATGTTGATGTATGGGGTGGTGATATCTATAATGACAAGGATGATGTTCTGAGGAGGTTATTAACATTGTGGTGTTTCTGGAGGAAGTCAGTTGTGTGGTGGAGGAAGCTGCCCCTTTGTGTGGTGAATAGTTGGAGGATGGGTTCTGTGAGTCCTGATATTCCTTCAGTCAGTGTGCTGTGGCCAGATATGATGGGTCTGCCTGGGTTCCCTTGTTTGTGTATTTTGGGAAGCATATAGAAGGTCCCTGGGGTGGATTTGTGGGGAATGAGGTTGTAGAGTTTCTCTTTGAGTTGTTTGGGGAAGGATTTGATGATATCCTTAAATTCCTGGGTAAATTGTGATGTGGGGTTGTCTTTGAGTTCTTTATAGTTGGTGTATAGCAGTGGTTCTCAACCTATTTACTATATGTGGCCCACAATGTGTTATGTGGTCTGCATGCAATACTATATGCATGGCCCAGAGGATGTCACATGGGCCACAACTGTGTGCTGATTAGGCCACAAGTTGAGAACGACTTGTGTATAGGATAGTAAATATATCACAGACATTAATAAAAGTAGCTGTGTTTCTTGCTTTCTTGAAGAAAATAATGAAGCACATAGTGTCATAATGTGACACTCCCATTCAATTTAAAAATCTCTCATGTTGCCCTCAGGACAACATAGACCCCTAGAGAGTCCCACAGATGCTAGCAGATCACACTGTAAGATTGGGGACTTGGACAGTAAAGTGCAGATCTCTTTTATTTATTAATTTCTATATTGAACCTGGAGGTGATGGGAAAGTTTAATGTGTGCTAAGAGCGTAGAATGGCATCTTCCTAAATTCTTCATTTGTGCATGGTAGCTCAGGTCTGTGAGTCATGCAGCCAAGGCCAAGTTAGAGAACAACAATAAATCTTTAGGCATGAGGTGCCCTGCATTCTGATGAGGCAGATTCTTCAGCTTGTGAGTAGATGATGTCCCCTTTGTATCCCTGAGAAATGACCTTTCACATTGATTATCAGTAGAATGAAAAGAGCTTAGTTCATTTCTTCCAGTTTAAGGAGTTGTAGAAAGACTAGGCATAGGAAATTATGTACAGGGGAGCAGATTGTTCCACATATGTCTACTGTTGTTACCCAGGGTTTTCAGAAGCCACAGCAGTGGTAACTTAACTATTTCATTCCAGACGGTGTCAAGAATAAATCAATGACAACACAGCAATTCCGTCTGATAAAAGATTAATGCAAGTAAGGGTGCTCTGTTTAAAACTGCAGTTTATTAGATTTAAGCACACACAGACATAAGCAATAAATTTAGAACATCCCAAATATTTACCTAAAATCTGGAACAGTATTGAATAATTAACAGCAGGTTCACAGTGGCCAGTTGCTCACCCCTGAGAAAAGGTGTCGGGAAAAATGTCTCTCAAGATGGCTTCAGAGGATTGCTCCACGTACACTGTATTAGCTAATATTTTATAACTAACTTCTACAAAACATAGTGACCCCTACTAAATAATCACTTTTCCTAACTTTCAATAAACTACTTATCAACAAACATTCCTAACAATCTTAACCATAATAAACTTCTATCTCAGAGGTGCCCAGATTCAAGGTTTTCCGTCCACTTATTTTCTTTCAGTCTCAATTGTCTCTTTTGTTGACTTTTTCTCTCCCCGCTTTCCATTCTCATTAGCAGAAATTGCCAGCTAGTTTTGACCTTGCCTCTAAAAGCTTGCTTTCAAATTAATCCTATGCTATGTGGCGTTCTATTTTATTAATTCATGGTGGTTGAATTCACATAATAGGATTACATTTAGCGTGATCACATTCTGGAGTACACCCCTACCCCTCAAATTCAGGGTAACATTCTAGGATTCTTACACCATCTTTCGAGGCCACTGGACTCTATGGACTAATGGTCTTATTGAATATAGTAATTCTTATGTTCCTATAGACAGTTCAGAATTCTTGGTTCCTTTAGGTTGTCCCATCATGTATAGAAGGTTATATGGGTGTGATGAGTGACCAGTGATGAGACAGAAGCAAGGAGTAACCTTAAAAGTGACGCAGAAAGTGATGTGGAGTCCATGAAGGGACTCATAAAGACTGGTGATCAGGCAGGGAAGATGAGTTTGGCAGCTGTGCCATGTGGATGGACTAGAAGGAATGAGAGAAGAAGATTACAGTAATTGAAGTAGGAGGTTATTGAAACATTGACAAGGGTATTGGCAGTGGGAATAGAAAAGAAGATGTTAATATTCCAGTTTATACATACATATATTCTAAAGTCTTTCTTCAGGACATATGGGAATGACGAACATCTCTAGGGAATTGAAACTATAAATAGTAAATTAGCCCCATAGAATAATTTATTTTTAAACAACTGGTTTATTCATTGTACCTATTTTTTACAACCTGGGAGGAGAAAAAAGTCTTCCTTTTTAACAAACCTCACACACACCACATATTTGAAAAACTCTTGAGTAAAAACAGCTGCTGTTCTGTGCTTTGATTCCTCTAGTTCTGGCACCAATGGAAAATGTGATACAAGAAACTATTGACTATATTCGCCAACGGAAAATATACAACCAGCCAGTACTGCATAACCAAACAGTGCACTTTCGCCTGGCAGAATTAGCAACTGAGGTGGAACTTGTTCGTTCTCTGCTCTATCAGGCTGTTGGTAAGCTTCCACATTTGGCTTCAGGAATATACTCTTAATATCAAAAAATTGTCATGATTGGAAAAATGTGGGAAGGGTGTTGGGAGTGAGGTTATACTGCAGTCAGTGACTTACTGTAGAATGTGTGCTTTTATTTTAGCGCTCTATGTAAGAGGCAATGATGTGACCAAATTTGCTTCCATGGCTAAACTAAAGGCAGGTCATCTAGCCCGAGAGCTGAGTGATAATTGCCTCCAGTTCTGGGGAGAAATGGGATTCACCAATGAGGTGCGAGTGAACAGACTCTATAGGTGAGTCACTGTTTGAGAATGTGAAAGGTTTTGACTCTGCTTTAAATAACTTTGACCAAATATATGCAGTATTAAAAATCCTAGATGGGATGTTTGCTGTTTCCAATTTTGCTTCAGTGTAAATAATCTGGAACAGACCCCCAGTTGATGTAAATAATGAAGTTCCATTGGAGTTACACAATCCACAGATCTGATCCTCCTGTCTGATCCTGCTGTGGGGATCCACAGGCAGAGAGTTTCATTGGCTTCAATGTGACTTTGCCCAGGTGTAACAGTCAAGGAACATGAAAGAAGATCCCTTTTGTAGGATCACAGCTTTAAACAGTAATTGTGTGGTTCAGTCTACCCACAAGGCTTGTCTGAAGCTCAAGTAAAGGGAGTGGTGGTGACTCCGTATCCTTGTACAGTTCACCATTAGCCCTGTATGTCTCTAAGGGCTCCAGAGAGAAAGACACCTTAATGACAGGTCCTTTCCCCATTAGCAAGGGGGTGCCTATCGTAGGTGCTCCTGACACAAATTACAGAACCAAGATAAAAATGAAAGAGCAACAGAACTTGACTCCCCCCATAAAATGGATTCAGGAGTCTACCTTTAGGCTCCTGTTTTTGAAACTCAACACTCCACACAGCTCCAACAACCCTTCCCCTGGTTGACCTCCCAGTAGTCTTCTCTGGCAGCCTGTGTGGGGTTTAGGTCAAAGATCCTTTCCAAGACACGTGAAGGAATGAAGTTCTGCCCCCTGCTCCCTCAATACAGCCCCTTGGATGGGATTTAAGATGTGCAAAGGCCTTGCACTGGCCCTACACACCATGAGTAAATTTTACCTGTAGAGCAGGGCTGGCTCTAGCCATTTCGCCGCCCCAAGCACGGCAGCACGCCATGGGGGGCGCTCTGCCGCTTGCCGGTCCCACGGCTTCGGTGGATCTCCCGCAGACGTGGCTGTGGAGGGTCCGCTGGTCCTGCGGCTCCGGTGGACCTCCCGCAGGCGTGCCTGTGGATGCTCCACCGGAGCCGTGGGACCAGAGGACCCTCTGCATGCCTGCCTGCGGGAGGTCCACCGGAGCCGCCTGCCGCCCTCCGGGCAACCAGCAGAGCGCCCCCCGCGGCATGCCGCCCCAAGCACGCTTATATGCAAAATGAAGTTAATGCTGTATGCATTGTTACATAAACAAAATATGGATCTTAAATTCTCCTGCTTATAGAAGATTTCAGCTTGCATATTAATCCTTGTAATAAAATGCCTAACAAAGTGTTAGTGGAATCAGGGTTAGGTCTGTCAAGATATTAGTACATATACCATTTCTGTGTAAAGCAACAGAAGAAGGAAAATGTTGTTTAAAAACATCTGATGTAAAACTTTGTTCGAAATGCTGTAGAACTACTGCTTCAGAGAGGCAAGCCTGATGTAGGCTGGCTGAAAAAGAGAGCTCGGCTGTGTTGACCACAGGGCAGTGATGTGGCAATTTCCCGAGCTGGGAGCAGTGTAAGTGTTTCATTCCCCAGAGCATCTTTCTGCAAGCTTCCTGCCCTTTTCAGAACATGCTGTTATTGGCAGTGGTGCTGTAATATATGTGTATTACATAAGCCACAGGAGTAGGATTTATGTGGAGGATGGAAAAAATCTCATGCATTTGGATGGGTTTGATTTGTCCTCTGAACTTGTGGTTTTGGCACTATTGCTACTTCTGGGAGCACCCGTCTGACTCTGAGACATGGCTGTTCTGGGCCCATTCCAGGATAGCTACTAAGCAGACTAGCACATTTCCTATTGGGATCTATCCTGTGCCTGCCATCTAATATTAAAGAAATAAATCCGTGCCACCTTAAAAGAAAAAGCATTATAAATAGACCTAAATGATGATGGTCACACTCCAGAATTTTGTTATGAACTAATACAATTCCATGGTTGGCTAATCATAGTCACCAGAGAGGTGAAAGAGTATCACCTGAAGGAACAAACACAGGTTTACTCTGTGATCCATTGTAATCTCTACTAATAAACAAAGCAGCAAGTCTCTTAATACTAGTTCTTCATTTTACTCAGACATTGCTGTAATCATTTCACATCACTGTGACATTTGTACAGCAGCAAGCAGCTGTTACTGTAAGCACTCGGCATTTCCATTCAGTCATAACATGAGAATTAGTTTGCAAAGTAATCCTTAGTAAGCAGTGTTAGTGCCTGACACACGTCAGTCTGCTATTACTTCAGCAAGCATCATGCACTATGATAACTGTTTAATAAATTCAGCTTTTAAATTGCTTAATAGTGTTGATAGGGAATTTTAACCAGACATAGTTAATAAAACAACTTGGCAGACAGGTTTATACAATCATTTTAAGTTCAATAATTCTTAAATCATTTGTTCTACAAAAGTATTTCCAACGTATAGAGTTGTTAGAAGGAATTAATGAAATCTAGTTATGACTCCCCCTCACCAGACACATCCTGCTGGTTTTATATAATGCATTTCCCAGATGTTTCACTTCTTGTATCTCAGTGTTTGTTAAATAAAATAGATATAGTAAGGATTTTTCTTTTCTTTTTTGGTGGGAGAGGAAGAGGAGCAGATATGATTTTTTCATGGAAACATCCCCATTTATTATAGGGAGATATCTTCCATATATTACATGTTTGGATATTCAACAAACTTGATTTTATTTTAATATAACATGATTTTTTTAGCTTGTCAGTGATTAAGTAATTTACTTTATTAGAAACTATTTAAATTTGTAAAGGGTTATGATCAACTTGAAATCTAGTCGTCACAAAAATTTTTCAGTAGTTTCAAATACTACAAGCTACCTCGAACTTCTGCCAACTGTTACGGTGTTGCATTCCTGCTTTTTAAATCTCGCACTCTTGCTTTTTAAATGTTTTTCTTCCCAAGTTGCTGTGTGTAAAACCCAAGCAAGCCACAGGGGAAATTGATTATTTGCTATACATATGAAACAGGTTAAATGACTGTAAATGGTGCTGCCAAATGTACAAAGTGGGGTAAGAGAAAAAGATTTTTTTTCTTAAATACCTTTTAGTTATTGCTAGGCAAAGTTTTATTAGTAACAGAAAAAATTATAAGTGTGATTTTTAAGTTGTTACTTTGAATAACCAAGCATTTGCTGTCACATTATCTTTAAGTTTTTTAGAAAACATTTAAAAAGTCAGTAACTTTTTATGCTGTTGTTCAAACAGACCATAAATCTTATGAATATATACATCTGATCTAGAATGACTCTAAGTAATTTCTTCTTTTCTTGATATGTGTCCGATTACCACAATGTCACTATTGAATTGAGGAGTGGTAGTTTAGCAGAACAATTTTTTTCCCCAGGAAAAATCAAATTTACAAAGAAAATAGGAAAGAGAGGGGCATGGTGGTTTATGGCCTGAGTAGCTAAGAGAATTTAGGCATTGCAGGTGGTGATGGTTCAGTGGTGTAACAGCCAGCTTTTCAATTAATATTGCTGAAACCACTCACTCAAAAGTAAGTAGTGTTAGAGCGGCCCTTCCAGAAGATAAACTGAGTAAAAGGCCTTAAATAGTCTTATCAGATCCAGATGGATGTTGGATACTGTGATTGATTTTAAGTAGTAGTATTTACTCCCAAGTCATTGTGCAAAAATGGATTGCCCTCAGTGTTCTGCAGAACCCCCGCTGCTGTTGATTACGACCCTTCACTACAGAGATCACTGAAGTTCAATGTTACAGACTACACTGAGGGCATGGCTACACTTGAAACTTCAAAGCACTGCCGTGGCAGCGCTTTGAAGTTTCGAGTGTGGTCACAGCGCCAGCGCTGGGAGAGAGCTCTCCCAACACTGCATGTACTCCACATCCTCTACGGCTGTAGCTTGCAGCGCTGGGAGCCGCGCTCCCAGCGCTGCGGCACTGTTTACACTGAGGCTTTACAGCGCTGTATCTTGCAGTGCTCAGGGGTGTGTGTTTTTTTCACACCCCTGAGCGCGAAAGTTGCAGCGCTGTAAAGCGCCAGTGTAGCCATGGCCTGAATTTCTGAAAAGTTAAAGGATGCAAGATGACTTTTCTTCCTAGAACCCTTTTAGGGAACCTGCTCTCTCTACCCTCCACCCCCAGCAGACACATTTCCAGAGAACAGATGGGCCCCAGTTCATTTTGTAAAGTGCAGCCTTCATCCTGGTGAGCATGGAGGTTTCAAGTGTTAGCCTAACAAACTTGTACAATCCAGTGTGACAATGGAACACCAAGCTGCTCTTTAAAAGTTTCTCTGGCAGATTTTTAAAGCTGTAGGAAGGTGACAAAGGGGAAAATACTTCATAAGCTTTACTGGAAGGGGAAACAAAGTTACTGAAATTCAGAGCTAGCATTATACATGAAGATAGCCTAACGTTTGGAAATGCAGTTATGTCTGAAGCAATGTTGTGTTTTTCTTTTCAAATAACCCGCAAAGCTTTCTTCACTCTGATTGATGTGTGTGTACAATATTAGCTAGAGTATGTTTCTGGGTAATAAAACCGGAGGAAAAGTAACTTTGTAGTAACTAAATGTGGGGGAAGGGGCAGGAAACATTTCAGTTCAGCATGAGTTTTCAACTGATGTATCATACAAATGTTTTCACCCATTCTTTGTCTCTGCAGAGACTCAAGATTACTGTCAATAGGAGCTGGTGCAGATGAAGTCATGCTTTCCATTATATGCAAATATATGGAAACTCTTCCACAAAAGAAGTAACACCCAGCAACAGTTACATTTCTTCATTGAAAATTCATGAGAGAGATACAGTATATTGATTACATACTGAAAGAATAAGCAATATATCTAAGGTGATTAAGTGAAATTTTCTAGCATTTATGTCAATGACCTACTAGTGCCTTTGTATACACAATTTCTTGTACTATAACTTTTAAATTAAATATTGAAATTAAAAAGGAAGTAACCTGAAAACAAGTATCCTCTTGCAACATTTTCTCTTATTGCAGACCAGTTGCTGCTTTTGAGTGGTCTAGTGCATATTAAGTAAATGGAGTGAGTGTCTACTTATATAAGCAAGCTACACCTACAGTTAAAAAACCCTAAGCCATGATCAAAGTAAGTGCCGCCTTGCCATGTCCAATGCAAGAGAGAATTCTACCAGTAGTTTACTTAAGAAAATTTTAATGTAAAACTGCACTGAACACCAACCATATCGGCTACCGCAGGCATGCACTTTATCTTAGGTTGTGAGGTCTTTGGGGAAAGGACTTTTTTCTTCAGTGGTTGTACAGTCCTGGTTCACAGTTAAGGCTTCTAGGCACCAGAGTTTCTTATGCCTCATTTCTTAAACTTGTATATTCCATTACTGGAACTGTAATTCTGCTGTCCTTCATTCACTTATAGGTTACATAACTTGCACTTTGTAATATTCAATGATCAATAGCTCACACACTGCAGAAAGTGGATCTACATATACATCATTCATTTTGAACAGTGGCCATAAGTCTGGTAATATTGCCTTACAATACCTAGTCCTTAGCTAAATGGATACAGTCTGCAGCCAAACTGAGGAAGTTTTACTGCCTCTGTTATACAGGAAGATATTCTGGATGATCACAAGTGTCCTTTCTGGCTTTGGAATCTATGATTAACAGCAGTTTACACTGGTTAGGACCTAAATACCAAACAGACAATACCATTTTTTCTTTTTCTCTAAATATATCAGTCCATTAATATTTGCTCACTATGAATATTGGTTCATCAATGTCAGTTACACTCACTGGAATTGTTTAAACTTGATTAAATGTGTTTAACAGTACTGTCAATTGTAATTGCTTTCAAGCACAAATGTGACAAATGAAATTTGGTTGGACAAATTAGCATAATTTGTTACAGAAGTCCCTGACATGAAACGTACAGCTGCTTGCAATAAACGTAAAGTTTAGACTTTAAGTCCATCCAGCACTTTGCTGCACGTTGGGCTAGCCATATTTGCCATCCTTGCTTGTCAACTGCCCTTCTCTCCAACTCTTCCCAGTTCATGTCGAGGTGCTTGATGTCATTCAGAACTGTCATTTCCATGTTATTCGCGGCCTTCCTCTCTATTTTCTGGCTTCCATTCAAGGGCGGTATTTGATAAGCATTCTTTTTCCATTCTCAGCACGTCCCTGCCAGTGATTTCTTCTTTTGTAGGTTATTTGTGAGAGGGTAACTTGTCCAGTAATTTTTCCGCTTTCTCCATTGGTCTTCCTATCTCTCTGTGTTGTTCCTAATATTCTTCTCAGACATTTGTGATGAAATGCATCCAGCTTTTGCGTATCTTCCTTGGTAAGTTGCCATGTCTCACTGCTATATGTTGTGATGGTAATAACAGTTGCTTTGTACACATTCAATTTTGTCTTGAGGGAGATTTTTTGAGTCTTCTAAATGCAGCATGTGCCTTCCCGATACTTATTATTTCCTCTCAGCCGGTACCATCTTGGCTGATAGTACTTCCAATATACGCAAAATTGTCCACCTTCTCCAGTTTCTTTTCAATTTTGATTTCTGTCCCTACAGTCCCATTAACATGACTTCAAATTTCTTTGCATTGTATCTCAAACCTATCTTCTCCATTACTTCTTTTACTTGGTTTGTGCATTTTTTGTAGTATGCTGGCAATAAATGTAAAGCTTAGTTTTACATTATCCTTGCATTGAATCAAAATTAGTCTTTACATTTATTTCAGCCTTATCTGTACCTTCAGAATTGACTTTGGTCATTCCTCCCACCACTTTTAGATGAAAACAAAGCCTTTTAAATGGAAAACAAACAAACAAAAACCACAACTGTCAAAACCATCTTACTGCAAAAAAATGCTTTTGATGGGATTACTCCTCATTAGCATTGAGAATTTTCATAGTTTAGTGATAAATCATAAAGTATGTTTTAAGGAACCTCCACAGCACTGTGAGGTTAATTCTTTAAAGCAGATATTTCCTTTAAGTATCATGACAGCTAATACAAAAGTACATTGCAACTAGAAATACTTGTATTACTTATACAGTAAAATATCATTTGCATTAAGTGCAAGAGCCATTACTAAAATTACTAATTTTAAAAAAATCCCACCACTACATAATTAAATTTAGAAACAAAAGCAAAGATAATTACAATATACTTTGTGAACAATGGACATTTTGGTTTGCTGGCAGTTCCAAAAACGAAAAAAAAAAATCATTTTGAGTTGAATCAAACATTTTTGTTTGATCCAGAAAAAAAAAGTTAGTTAACATTTGGTTTTTAATAAAATTAAAAGGAAATTTTAAATAGTTGTTTCAAACAGAAATAGTTTAAAAAATGTCAAAACAAAACTCAGGGATTTTTTTGCCAAAACAATCTGCTGAAATCAATGCAAATTCACAAAGTGTTGTGGTCAACCCAAAACTGCACTTTTCACCAATAGTTTGGGTTGAAAAACGTTACTCAGCTCTAATACTTGTGCATTTGACAAAATACTAACAAGTGTACTAAAGTTTTCCTATAGCATCCACCTCTGTAGTGAGTAAATGCAGAGTATTTTATGACCATAAGACAATATCATAGCACTCAAATATTTGCTGATATAGGGAGACACTAACATTTTTGTTATGAATTGTAAGGCATTCTAAGTAATTATATTTTGTTGTATCTAAAGCTATCCAGAGGCCAATGCTTATTTCTGAGTGGTGTTAATTTCAATGGAATAAATGGGCCCAGAAAGTCACAGCTGTTAGTGATCTTGTCATTGTACAACAGTCAAAGATGGTTTAGGCCAAGGGGTTGAGCAGAGACCTGAGCCAGCATGTCAACAACCACCATTAAAAAGCCATCCTTTTATTAAAGATACAGAAAAGGAAATGATAGAGATTTGAAATATAAAGTATTAAGTGAGGTTTTCATTTTAACACTATCCCTTTCGATCTAGCTGCAGACAGTTTTATAGAGAATGCACCTGGCTTTACAGATGTTTAGATGGTATTAAAGATGGTAACAACTGTTCTTTTTTATGGAAAAGAGAAAAGATGACTGGAGATGGGCGTGGAGCTGTGAAAGTCTGATCCCACTTCAAGACAAAACACACACAAAAGAGGAGAAAAACAATAAAGAAAAATATCGTTTCTATTACTAGTGCATGCTGCTGGAGAAAGACAGGTACAGCATAGTCTTATCAAGCCACTCGTACAACTTTTAGCAACATCAGGCTGTTAGGGCATTCTTCTTGATTGTCTCTGGCTTTACTGCAGTGCTGTAAAAGATGCAGTTGTTTGGCTGGCTAAGCCCAACTCTTATTAAACAAAAGGTGGAAAGAGAAGGAAAAAGGACAAACCAGAGAAGGAGTCAGAGCAGAAGCCCAAGTATTACCGTCCAACTCGTGGTCAGGATTTAGTCAGATCTGGTGGAAGTGACAATATCCTCTGGGTTTTCCTCTGGGCTGGGTTAGTCAGGACATCTCTCATGCTCAAGGTGATGAATACTTGGTGCTATCACAATGAATCTTGTGGCTCAAGAAGCCTGTGAAGGTGGCAGCCAGGATGGTAAAGCTCACTCCTTTCAGTCCACCTGTCTTACACAAATGGACTCCTCCCCCCCCAAGTCTTTAAGGAACCCAAAAGGGGGCAATAGGAAGATTAGCCCATCTTTCTTTCTTTTGTCCACCAGCTAGGCCTAGTTTTTTACACCAATTTTGATCCATTAATTTCGTATTCCATTTGCTTTTTCTTACCAGTCACCACCTTAGCAATCCTTGGGTGGTACACGAATACCCTTTTGTTTAGACTAATAAAATCTAAGTAATTTTATGTTAACAGACTGAGTTGGACTTTTGTTATCTTGAACAACCTAAGAGTTCAGGCCTCTACACAACACGGGCTGCAATACATACTCTCCCCGTAGAGTCTCCTTACATCTAGTATCCTCTATATAGTGAAATATTCCTCAAGAAAGGGTAATTCCATTTCTACAGAAGTTCTGTCTTAACCTTTTCCAAATGAATGGCTGGGCTTCTGACTCAGATCTTCACACTGCACACTTACTTCTGTTAAAAGGCCAACTCTTCATCTGTTGTTCATCTTTATAATTTAAAATGCACTGGTAAAACCTACTGAAACACATAATTTGTAACCTACAGCCTTCTACATGAGCTGCACTATCTTAACTGTATCCCAGCCCAGTAGTTTCAGGCTATGAGAGATATCAAAATAACTTAAAGCTCTTAAAGTTGAGGCACTCTAGTGTGATTAAAAATAAATTTACCCTTTTCACACCTCATTTCTCAGAGATGCATCATTTAAAGTACCCCATACTGATGCCAGAAATATAGTACCAGCAATCTCTGGTTGGAGTGAGGAAAACCATGACGTTCTCATGCATTCCAAGGAATCGGGCCATCCCTGTACTACTTATACATTATACAAAAAACTTTTTTCTGATGCAGCATATTGAGAACTTTGGCAACCATAGCCGATTAAAGGAGTTTGTTTTTTCCCCTCTGTGACAGGTTTTCCCCAGGGTGCCACCTGGAACTGGGATACCAATGAACTCTCTGACCTACCAGCCAGGGCTCCCTCTCACACTGTACTGCTGTGACAAGCTGCAGCCAGGCTCCCAGTCTTACACTTCCCCCAGCATACACACAGGTAGGGACACACCCAGCTGCATTAGATACAGGCTCTCTGACTAGCCACTGCATGAACCAACAGTAAAAAGGCTAAAGCCAAGGTAACTCAGCTCCCCAGGCATGCACCCACTCTGGAACATACACCCAAAATTATACCATCCTGCACTGCACAGGGAACTGTACAGCATAAACTCAGTTTGCCCCCTGTGGAGAGGCATATCCAATAGCCCCTCTGAGCAAAGATTCCCACACACTTCACTCCAAACTCACTGGTTTAGATAAAGAAAAAACAAGTCTCTTTAGTACAAAAAATAGATTAAGTGTTTATAAATTATAGCAAACAGATCAAAGCAGATTACCTAGTAAATAAATGAAAATGCAAACTAAGTCTAAGATACTAGAAAGGTAGGATATGAATTAGCAAATTCTCACCCTGGCTGCAGATTAAGGGGCAAGCTGGGCTTGCTTTACAGCTTGGAATTCTGAAGTCTTTCTTACACAGGCTAGAAATTCCTTTAGCCTGTGTCCAGCACTTTCCCCAGTTCAATCATTGTTTCTCAGGTATTTCCAGGAGTCTTCTTGGGTAGGGAGTGAAGAACAGCAGATGATGTCACTCCCTGCCTTAAATAGCTTTAGCGTATGGTGGGACCCCTTTGTTTCAAGACTTAGTCCCCAGACCAGTTTGTGGAAAAATACTGACATCCCAAGATGGAGTCCAGAGTCATGAGGTCTGGTCACATGTCCTTGTAGAGTCATAGCAGCCATTACTCACAGGCTGTCTGGAGTGTTCCCTGGAAAGCTCACCAGGTGGGAGATAAGCTTCTGCTAAGGCCTATCGTTTTCCTTCATGGCTCACTGCCCTGAATAAGCCCTTCCCAACCAGCTATCTAGACTGAAAATGCCTTGTCTACTGGGTGTTACCCAAGTGTAACTCCATTTGAAATACAGATATATAGTATTTATAACTTCAGATACAAAAATAATACATGCATACAAATAGGATAATCATAGACTATTAGAGTGGAAGGGACCTCAGGTCATCTAGTCCAACCCCCTGCTCAAAGCAGGACCAATCTCCAGATAGATTATTATCCCAATTCCCTAAATGGCCCCCTCAAGGACTGAACTCACAACCCTGAGATTAGCAGGCCAATGCTCAAGCCACTGAGTTATCCCTCCCCTCCATCACGATCATATTCAGCAAATCATAACTTTTCTAATGACATCCTACATGACCCAACTTGCATAAAATATGCTATAATCATATCACTATGAAGAATACGGGGTGCAGTGTCACACCCTCCTTCACATTTTGCTGTTCCTTCATGCTTAAAAATACCCTCACTTTTCTCCAAAGATTGCTTCTGCATTCAAAGTATGAGAACTGTTTTTCCTGGAAAACTAATGAGGTGGTAATATCAAGAAAAGGCTAAAACTCGAGCTACAGTTTTCCCAGAAATCAAGGGTTAGGTAGATTAAGTCTTTCATAGACATACCTTTTACTCACCTGTTGAAGTTTAAAACCTACACCTCAAAATCCTGTCAGTTTTAAACAATCTAAGACAATCAAGTAAATGCAGATTTTATTATCTGAGGATTCCCACAAAGGCTGAGAAAGGGCAAGAATAAATTGTAAAGCAAGTACTAGTGTACACGGTGTTAGTGCAACACTTCTCGGCAAGGGCAGAAAACAAATATTCCAACATTAATTCAAGCATAATTCAATTATGTTATGTATTGCATACACAATGAGTCCCTGCCATATAGGTAGTTGTATGCACTAGGCACCAGGAGAAAAAAAATAAAGTAGTCTATGTAGTGAAACTGTTCACATACTGTCTGATAACCAAAGAGACACTGCAGTAACATGAAGACAGTAGTCAGGCTGGACAGCTGCAAGAGAAGAGGGGAAGGGCTATGTTAGCCCTAGAATGATAAAGGCCCTTTTCCCTATAAACTGAGGGGTTACCTCAGTGCAACTAGGGACACCTTAGTTCAATGAAGGGCTGCCTGAGACAATTATAAACCCCTCTTCTGGTGAGAGAGGGGGCAGAGACACAAGTTGTTGCAGGGCTAGTGGTAGCTGGAAAATAGGCTTCTCCAGGTTATGAGGCTGCTCTCCTCCTGGCAGGGGAAACAACTAAACTGAATGCCTGTTTAGGGGAAGGATTGGTACCCCGGGGCCAATAATGGGACAACATCATCCCCAAAGACAGGATAGGAAAAGGTATCCTCCTGTATTTTGTGTTTGTGAATTTGTCTCTTGTTTGGAGCACTCTTTGGGCCTGCCCCAAAGCCTTCCTTGAAAATACTGATAAATAAAAAGGGAAAGAAACACTGTCCAGAGTGGGGCTGATTTACTGCAGGTCCTGCCTTCAACAAAGGGGGAAGCACTAAGCCTGGCAAGACAGAGGAGGTGAAAAACTCTGGAGGTCAGAGGCAATGTAGTCAGATTAATGCTTGTAGTATCTTAGCTTGAGGGGTGGTAACGCTCACTCCCAAAGACTACAATATCTACAAATGGAATAGTCAGTGTACTTTAATTCCTGAAGGCAGATTTATCTTAAAAATCAAGGGTTCCTTGGACAGAGGGCCATTGCAATATTCTCGGCCTTCCGGCTAAGATGGGTGAAAACATTACCTACAGTGATACAAACAGCAATCCTTTAAAGAAGGAGGATGTGTTACATAAGAGTCAGTATTTCAAGCACATTTTGTTTCTGTAAATTTTTTTAGATGTTTGACAACAAAAAAATTTCAAGCCTACTCAAACTATAGTCGATGAATTCTTTTGCAGACTATCTAGAATTAAGTTGCTTCAAACATGGTAGATAAGAAAAATACAATCAAGTTGCCAAATATGGATTATAAACGCAACTACCCGCCAGACTAATATTAGTATGATACTTAAATATTCAGAATGCCCCTCAGTTAGCCAGTTGTTTAAATTATTTGTTTTCCAAACAAGGGTAGTTGCATCATTAAATGCTGCTGTTTAAAATACTGATTCTAACATCAGCACTTTAAAATCAGCACTTTTGAAAAACCTCTTCGTATTTTATGCTAGGAAAAATTACATAAAGATGGAACAAACCTGCAATCTATTTCCAGGAACAAATCCATATGGCTAAGAAATATACCACAGACATGCTTTATTTTTTACATTTCGTAATGGGGTAGAGTACTACAAGTCATGGCAACATACTGCAGTAACAGTGAGTCTAGAAAATTTAGGCAAGGATAACACTTCAATCTCTAGAAAATGGTTTCTATTTTGTATGCTGCATTTAACAGTGTAATAGTTGCTAGTCAACAATTTATCTTTAAGAATAACCAAAACTAAGGCTTAATCTTAAATAAATAAAAGTACCTCTAACAAAAGAGGTAATTAGTGCTATCTTGCATCATAATACTCTCTAGTATAAGAGCTTATCAATCTGGCTTCACATTTCAAAATAATGCTAAGTAGCTTTAAGAGGTCATTAACTGACAAATGTACGAAGGGTAAAAACCCCAGGGATTCAATAGAATCAGTAAGTTTTAAGTATTTAAATATAAAATATAATGAAAAGATGCTATGCAAATATTTGCATCTTGTCCATACTGGTTCCCCAAACTATCAAAAGGCATTTGATTATATTGAATACATCTTAGGGCTTGACTACATGTGCTGTGTTCCTTGAGCTGTGCCATTATAGCACTTCAGTGTGGACATTACCTATGCACACCTGTGGGGTTCTCCCGTCAGCATAGGTAATCCACCTCCCCAGAGATGGAAGCTAGGTCAACAGAAGAATTCTTCCATCCACCTAATGCTGTCTATAGCAGGGATTAGGCTTGCATAGCTGTGTGTCTCAGGGATGTGGATTTTTCCACACCGCTGAGAAACGTAGCTATCTTGCTGTAAGTTCCCAGGGTAGACCAGCATTACTTGGTCTCAAATTAAAATTAACCAAAGTTCTTCCAGTTTAGGTCAGTTAATTCCTCCTTAACCTGCAAGGTGTGTGGGTTTGTTTTTTTTAATTTCATTTTTAAATTCTAAGCCATGATACTTCTAGAAACTTGCCAACCCCGACCCAAAGCGTTACAAGTATGACAGTACTGTACCTGTAGTTTCAGGTGGTTTAATCTGTTACAATAAATCTGTTTTAAAAAAGTACAAGCCTTTTTCATACTTCTATAATCTGCAAATTGCTACAAGCCTGATGCTGAGGTCCTTGCTCAGGATCAGGCCCTACTTTGTTTATAATTTTTTTACTTTATTAAAAAAGTGAAACCCATTAAAGGAAATTCAAAGTTAAAGGTTCAAATTTTGTCCTGGCAAGAGCATGTTTTTAATTTGTTTGTTTGTTTGTTTTGCATTTCCAAAGATACTTCCCCAAGAAGTAACTTGAGCCAAGATGTAAATATGCACAGGATAGTGGATAACATTTGTTAACCCCAGAAAACGGGATAGGATAAGAAAGCTTCTGGAATGGTAAACATCAAGACAAAATATACATAACAAATGCACTGATATCTAATATAATTTACAATAACCATTTAACCATATTTATCAACAGAGTATGTAAATTTAAGGTCTGTTCTCAGAAATTAAGACCATTTTGTAATTCTGTTTAAGTGGCACAAAAAAAAATGGATGTAATTTGCATCATCTCAGTTTAATAATCCAGTAAATTACAAAAAAGACAAAGAGTGCAAAGAGCATCATGTAGCACAATAGTTTTGTCTGGCTGCCTCTAGAGAGTGTTTTCAGTCTGCCTATAGTCGCATCTAGAAATCCACCCGTAGAATCAAAGTCAGAGTCCTACAAAAGAGAAGAACATATAGAGACTCATTCTAAGAAAATAATACCATGCTACAATGGACTATTCACAATCACTTCTTGCATTTGTCTTTTCTTCCTATATTTAGAGTATTACAAAACATTTCAAACCAGCAATATGAACAGGCAGTTACATCTTGCTAGCCTATAACCAAGAGAAGTCCTCCTTTATGTCCATTGCATCTGATTACCTATTTTCAGGTACATCTTGCGCAAGTAATCTATTTTCTCTGATTTTCTTGTTTTTGCTTCCCTTCTCCATTTTTTTAAATCAATTCTAGCACTGACATGCCTCCTGTACAGATTTGTCAAAGCTATACTTTAATTCCTATTGCATGTTTGCTTTAATAGAGCAGAAATAATTAAACTTATCTGGGATCTACCAATTTTGACTGATCCTTTAAAAGTTATATTCATACAAAGGCCATCTCTACACTTACTGGGGATCAACACTGCTGCAGGAGGTCTAGTGAAGACCCATTAAAACAACCACAGAGCACGCTCTGGTTGACTCTGGTACTCCACTGGAACAAGAAAATTAAAGTAAGAGATGCAGCGTGATGTAGACATCGTAGTAAGTCGACCTAAGTTACATCGACTCCAGCTACATTATTCAGATAGCTGGAGTAGCGTAACTTAAGTCAACTTACCCCGATAGCATAGACAAGGCCAAAGTGTTTATATGAGGAAGCACTCCTGCTATAGAAACAGTAGCTAATGGTCAATTTGGAGGATAGAACTGTTCCTCCCTTTTGTCCCTATAATAAAGGAATTAACATTTTTGTGGTATGATATAAAATAAGGGATAAATTCTTAGTCCCATCACTTAATATAAAAAATGCCAACTATAAACAAGCATGTGTCTAAATCACTGTAAAAATTCGTAAGATTAGTTGCTACATACTTACCATGTCGGATAACATTTTATTTTGATTTTTAACTTCTGTTCCAATTTCAATGGAAAGCTATAAAAGAAGTGAGCATTACCATTACTTATATTATTTGAGTCATATAAACCAGATTTGACTATTATATACTGGGAGGAGTCATTCTGGAAGTATCTGTCAACACCAGTTTTTTTCTAGATGTAGTAACATGGATGCTATATTTTGAAAGAGGCTAGAGAAAAACAACTAGGAAGAAAATTGTGCACAAATGCAATAAATAAGCTCCTCAGCTCTGGGACACTTGTTACTTTACACCACTCCCCTAGGGCAAAGCAGCTTTAACCTGAATGCATCTCCCTGAGGTACACAGATCCTCTTCTGGTGATGTAGTGCCACCACCGCATCTACATTTATGTTGTATTAGTTTATGACAAGAACATATACAGCCTAGGACTAGCATTATTTTATGGTACACATTTTTCTCTGGATTTTTTTTTAGGTTCTCTATGAAGACTGACTCTGGAATCAAAGAGTCAGAATAGAGCAAAGGTGTTTAGAGCCTTTTCCCTATTTTTCTCATTTTACTAAGAACCACTCTTCCAAGTAGAAGGAGACATAGCATGAATTACCAGAAAATTAAAAGATATGGGTCAAATTTACATAGCAATAAGCTACTCAAGGGTGCAGTTATCAGGCTATCAGTACACCACTTGGATGGCTGAATGTACCGTCTGTGTTCCTGGCTCTCAGTGCACCTGAAGTATATGGCAACCACCTAACTAATGCACACCTTGGAGTAGCTTATTGCAATATTATTAACACAGACATGTTGACAGCAGAATTTCAAATTTTCCTACCCAGGGCCACCCAAATGACCTACTTTTGTGTGTCATGATCCCATTCCCATGGTCTTTTGCTGTTTTTGTATAAGGGTACTGTGCAGATGATTCTAAGTGGCACTTATCGGGAGTACCGCATAGTGCTAGCAGTAGGGAAGGTGGTTAGGAGTGACAAGCTGTGACAGCAGAAATCAGAGCTTCTCCTTCCTGCCCTTTAGCTCACTCCACTAGATCTTAGCAGTCACTGAGTTTTGGTGATTTTACTTCAAAACCCCAACCACCACTTTTGATGCAACCCCTAGTTCAAAGTATGATTTAAGACGACAGCATTTATTTAAGCTAATCTGTCTCTATGCTTGTCTAACTGGAACTGAATTGCTTAATTATGAGCAACAGTCTGAGCAATAAGATTCTAAGGGCTTTGATTCTGTAAAATTCATTGCCTTGCACCACATCTCTAGAAACAGCACCTATAGTGAGGGCTTGGAATGGACTAACTATTGGCAAACTGAAATTTCTTGTTGAGTAGAGTGGACTCCCAGAGTTTTAGTTAGAAAAGGGTTTAAAAATACAGACCTCAGTCTCTAGAAGAAGTTAAGACTCCCTAGACAATACGTTTCTTCTTTTGAGGAAATCAGTATGTTACTTCCTATTCCATATTATAAATTCATAAATAGATGTAGTAAAAGTTGTCCAAACCTCAATTTGAAGGACTTGATTGTCCTTCAACTACGGCCTCTGCTAAATACAAGTAGTTTAATTCCTTAAGTTAACAGGAACAAACAAACAAACAAAAACAAAAATTGGTTGCCAGGCTTCTAGCTTCCCAGTGTGATTCATACTCGAGGAAATGCTGACTCCTAGAGTTGAGAATAAGCAGTAGGTATAGACTCTGCTGTCCTCAACAGGCAAGGAGCTTCATGATTAGCCAAAAAGGACAGCTGGAGCTAAAATCTAAATAAAGAGGAAATCAGCTACACGAATGAATGCACTGCGCTTTTTGACTGGCAATATTTTTTTCTTGTATTCAATTTACGTTGTAAACTTTTACTTATTCCTGCTTCACTGGTTCATAAGATTTTGTGCACTTAATTCACTCCAAGTGATGATGCCACTATAATTCCATACTTACTGATTTTATGGCAGAGACTTTTGTACGCAGACTTTCAGTTAACCTTTCATTTTCTTCTTCGTGTACACTATACCCACTATTGGTATAGCCATAGTTACCAGTAGCTGCTCCTTCACCTTAAAAAAAAAAAAAGACTAGTAAATCAGGTTTACAGACAGGAAATATCATCCAAGCAAAACAGAGTATCACGGGGTCCCACTCCATTTATGGTTACAAATGCATTTCCTTGTGCATCCCTGCAGAATCCTCAAGAATGAGTAAGAGACATTGTTAACATATACAAATTCTCTCAGCCATTTAGAGCATTGAGTTTAGCTTTCAATTCAGAAATCGGGAAGTTAAAAGGTTCTTTGGTAACCTTGATTTAACTAAATCATATATCATGACCCAATTTTGCCCTCAGATACAGTAAACTTTTGTATTCTCCACGGAAGACAGCCTGAATGGTAAAAGCATACCTGAAAGTAGCACTGAGTCCATTATATATTAAGGTGCACATTCCTAATTATGCCATACGTGGAATGTAGGAGTTAAGGTTACTCAGTAAGAGTCTTCATAGTTTTGACTTTGGAATGTTTACATCGTAACCTGTTATATTAAATACAGGTTTTAATGTCCCTTTAGTTTATAAAAAAGGAAAAGGATTAACATACAGGCTGCATAATCAGAGGTTTACTCATGTGTCTACCAGCAAGAGGCCTCTGCCTTGCGGTGGGATGCTGCACTTGGCAAGTCATCTACTAGTTGGATGAAGGAGCTTCAGAGCTGCTACCCAGACTGTCAACTGGCAGATGACTGACCAGTATAGGAGAGTCAGTGCCAAAATCATCAGCTTAGTAAGCTCACCCTTTCCCACCTCTAGACAGCATACTGGGAGAGAGATGCACCATGATCCCTGCATTTACACACACACACACACCCACCCACCCAAAAGCAGTCTAGCTTTGCAGGCTAAGAGGAATAGCAGGGTGAAGCAGGCCAGAAGTAGAAGACATATCAAGGGACGTGGCTGGGTAAAAGCCTGAGTTTCCAGGATTGGGAAAGAGAATGATGAAGTAAAACAGGAACAACAAAACAAAAAAACCTGCTAATCTTTAGAGTAGAGATTGTATTTACTTTCAGCTAGCAATCTAGTTCTTATCATTTATCATGAGTAGCTAAAAATTTCAAATCACACTAAAACTGTTTCAATCTCCCCAATGAATTAATTCTCTCAGTTCATCTTTGAAAAGATTTTGAGAGAGAGGAGACAGAGCAGTCATATCTACAAAACTAGAATAATGCATTGATATTATCTCTTGACTTATTTCACACTGTACCACATACAGTAAAGGCACACACAGGAAAACAAGATAACTGATATTATGGATTTATGATATTCCATAATGCTAAGGTGGTTTTTTTGTTTGTTGGGTGGTTTTGTTTTGTTTTGACAGATGCAGAATAATTTTTTTTTTCCACAAGTTGGCTTGATGATAAGTTTTCAGGTAGGATGAATGAACTGGAAAACTTCCATTTTACTATCATGTTACTGAAAAATAGGACAATTGATCTTTTTTCTTTTATTTTTTTTCCAGTCAGATTTGGATTAAGACCAAGTATGGAAGTTGGCTCAAAAGTAACTTTTTCGCAGGGTTACAAGCATGTGCAAAATATGAGGTTATAACTGAAGTAACCTTATGGTATTCATTACTAAGTGAATATTATAGTAGGGATGTGTTTACAATGGACTTTGATAATCTGTAGCTTGGAGCCAAAGTCCAGTAGTTATACATCAAAAGTCATTGCAAAAAGCAGTCTTTTACAAATGGAACAAGCATTCCCAGCCTTTTTAATAAGCAAACCCCATATTTACATAAACCACAACTTCAAGTGGGAATGGGGTTGTCAGACAGGTATGGAAGAAGTACAAAGGGCAGACTTTTTGAAGTTTAAGAAAAATCAGTGCCATGTGTGTACTGTCCCACAACACTGTGTGCTGTCATTATTGTAATAGGCAGTATGCAGTAAGCACCACTGTGTAATAGGCAGCTAAAGAAGGGACAGGGGGCTGGAAGCAATGGCAGAAATTCTAGAAATTGTAAGTATTTATAAGAATAGAAGAATTTACCTAGACAACCTCTCTCAATGTGCCTCAATGTGAGGGGGACTGGGTAGGAAAGTAGAAACTGAATAGACTAAATAAAACAGATTTCTCCTAAAATAAAATGTAAGAGTCTGTCAAGAGTTGTGAACTAGGAAGATACAGGATTCACACTCATCTCAGAGTGCACAAAAAATTGTTTTTTGGCTTTTTTTTGGATTCTTTAAGATCAAATATTCTATTGACTGAAACCATCTACCGAAATAATAGAGCACAAAGTTTAATAACTCTAAGCAAGCTGGACATTTTTTAATGCCATCATAATAGCGATGTAGCCACATGATCAATTTAAGTCACTTTGTCTGGCCTTCTAATAGCTTTTCAACATCAGTTTCATTCAGGAACAGTCTGTTAGTCTGGTACCAAAAAGATGGCAAATACTATAGGAAACACTGAAAAGCAAGGCACTGAATTTTATCAATGTGCAACCTCCTTTTTATGTTGAACACTACCTTCAGTGTACCACAAAATGAGCAATTAGGAGAAGTGTCTGAAGCACTTCAACCATAGTATACCCATCCAGAGATATTTAAATTTGCAGGTCTTGCAGGTGAAGAAAGGGGAAAAATTAAAAGAATCAATATTATAGAGTGAGCTGGTAACAACCCCTATATTTTAATTACTTTGACATCAATGGTCTAATATGACCCAGGAATGGGTACAAACATCCATTCAGGGAAAGTATGTTCCCATTTAATACTGATCCCATGTCTGAACAGAAAATCAAAGAATAGTGTCTGAATTAATCCTAAACTTGTGATGCATGGGTCACATGACATAAATCTTGTTGATGAAGTATTAATTTCTACTAATTCTAGAAGGTATTGTGGAAGCTCAAAAAATTCTTTTACTATCACCATCAACACCATGGTTGGTTGACCGAAAGATGAGGATGCCCAAACTTCCCAAAGACTCTGTGGAATTCAGGAACAGGTTCTATTTTTGCACCCAACTACCATAAGTGTTAAAATGTATAATGAGAATAAACTTTTTTAAAAGCATGACTTTTGATCAGAGACGAGGTGGATAAAAAACAATAATTTTTTTTTAAAAGAAATTAAAAAATCAGATTTTTTTTAGAAAATGCTTTTTGAGGGAAAAAACCTATCTAAAGATAATTTTAATTAAGATACATTGTAGCTCAAAGATACCTCATCATGGAATAGGGATTATAAATTCTAATTCTATAGTATGAGACAATATATTCATGTAATGATTAAGAAAAGTTTTGTAAACGAGTTCCAATAGTTCATGTATTAGGGACACTATTTCACGGGGTTCCACAGGCTTCTGTACAGATTATTTAGGTTAATCTTTCTATCTATCCAATGGGACTCAGTGCTCAGTTAGAAGATACTATCAGAGATGGTTAGTCTTGCAGTTCTCAAACTGTGGATTTGTCTCCCCAGAGGTAACATGCTTGTTAACAGCAAAAATGTTTGTAAATCAATAAATAATATATAGAGGTGAGAACTAACAGACCTCAACTCTATTGTTCTCTGCAAATCTATGTACACACAGACAATCCCTTAACTCTCTCTAAAAGTGCAAAGTTTCAAAAAATTCAATGAATAGAAGATCGTTGGGGGCGGCATAGATCTGGACAAGGAGAAGAAGTCTGGAGATAAATGTGAGAAGTCATAGAAATACCAGGGCTGCAAGGGACCTCAGGAGATCATTTAGTCCAACCCACTGCTCAAAGCAGGACAAATCCCCAGACAGATTTTTGCTCCAGATCCCTAAATGGCCCCCTCAAGGATTGAACTCACAACCCCTGGCTTTAGCAGGCCAATGCTCAAACCACTGAGCTATTCCAGAGACATATACTTGTTTTGTTAAAATATTATATGTTTTAGTTAAATAAAACAATTTAAATGTCTGTCTGGTGATGTTCTCCTCCTAATTCAGCATGGCAAGAAAATCCTCCAAATATTAATGATTAACCTGTTGAACTGGAGATATTTATGAAGTCATTGGGAGGTGAGCTATGTTTCAATTACTTTTGGTAAATTAAATAACCAAAGAATCATTCATTTTCTGATACAGCTGTAAAACTAATTTGAAAAGTTTTCAAAATAGTGTGTACCTTCTAAAACTGTAACCTACATCTATCTCTGAGCTGTGAAGAATATGTATTAAGGTTATAACAGCCAACAAGAATGCACTTTTATGTAGAAATCCATGATTAAACTGAGTCTTCCTGACTAGTGATTTAAATCAAATCCACCCTGATCAAACAACCATAGGGAGAGGCACTAAACATTTTATTTTAAAAAAACAACTAGAAGGTGTATTTGGAGCGATCTGATGCTACAAGCTGACCATTCCTTCAGTAGAAATCTAACTTGATTTAGTTAAAGAACTAGACCCTCACAAAAAAACCTGAAAGAATTCAGAAGCAGCTATGGAACCTATTACTTAACTAACATGACTGATCCCAAGCACAAAGTATCAGAAACATGGCTGATAGAACAATAGAATTTTTTCTCCTAGCATTTAAAAGTAAAGATCAAGATTTCTACCCCAAATCTTGTTTGCAGAGTACGTTGTATCATGCAGTTGCATCATAATTAAGACTCTGTGTTTGTCATGGAGGTCACGGAAGTCACAGATTCCTTGACTTCCTGAGACCTCTGTGACTTCTGCAGGGGCCAGCCACACAGGCTGCTGCGGGAGCAGCCCCATAGCCAGCTGCTGCTGGAGTAGTCCCAACCCCAGAGCCAGCCGCACCAGCCGCTGCTCTGGTAGTCCCAGGCAGTTGGCCTCAGGGACCACCCGAGCGGTGGCTGCTGCAGCTGGCCCCTGGGGGCCACCTGAGCAGCGGTCCCCGGGGAGACTGGAGCAGCTACAGCTTGGCGGCCCCCCAGAGCTTCCCTGCCCCAACTGCTGGTGCTGCAGGCTCCCCCACCTCCAAGATTCAACAGGGTGTATTTATGATACAAGTCATGGACAGGTCACGATTTTTTGTTTCTTGCCCGTGACCTGTATATGACTTTTACTATAAAATACCCATGATTAAATCATAGCCTTAATCATAATGGAAGACTGGAAATAAAATAATAGTCCTAGAGCAGTTGAATTCTGTACACTTAAAAAAATATTGTTGGTATTTCAGTAGTATCTAAGGCCGTATTTGCACTATATGCTTCTTTTGACAGTGTGTAGAGTATGTACTAAGGTGGCCTTCCAACCCCCAGCACAGGTTTAAATAGCAGTGTAGACGGTGAGGCACAGCTTAGGTGAGTAGAGTACAGACATGCTTGAACGGTCAGGGTATGAACTCAGATACATATCCTGCATGGCTCTCTACTTGCCCAAGCCATGCCTTCCTGTCTACATAGCTCTTTTTAGTCATGCTTGTCCCACTGCTTCCCAGCTGGAGACTTCCCCTTTCCCTGCCACAAGAAAAAACACCAGCAGTGGGTAAAGACTCTGGCAGGGGGAGGCAGCAGGGAAAGGTTCCAGCAACTCCCCACTTCTAGAACCTTTCCTCACTACAGGTAAGGACTCCAGCAAAGGGGAGGCAGCAGGAAAAGGCTCTGACAGCTCCCTGCTGCTGGAGCCCTTTGTCACCTGAAGGAAAGGTGCTGCTGGAACCTTGCCCTGCTGCAGATAAGGATTCTGGCAGCAGGGGAAGGCTCCAGCAGCAGCAAAAGGTTCTGGCAACCCCCCACCACAGGTAAAGACTCTGGCAGTGGGGAAGAGCTCAGCTTCCCTCTGCCACAGTCTTTTCTCACTGCAATGAAAGGCTTGGGGACCTGCTGAAGTCTTTCCATGCTGCCCCCCCCCCCCCCCCACCAGAGTCTTTCACTGACATGTAGCTACACACTGCAGTATGGACACAGCCTGCTTTTCACTGCACCGTGTAGCTATACATACCCTACACAGTGTGTAGTGTAGACATAGCCTAAGGTCTCCAGTCAGGAATCAGGGCTCTGTTGTGCTACTCATGACAGAAACACAAAGATGATCTACTAGCCCAAAGAACTTACAGTCTAAGGCCTTATCTACACTTAAATTGTATACTAGCATAGTGATTTCAGTCAAGAGTGTAGGGATAAAAACTACACACTTGGTGACATAGCTCTGCCAACAACCCGACCCAGTGTATACGCAGCTATGCCAATAGAAGGCGGCTCCTCTTGGCAAAGGTAAGGTCATGAAGGAATTTATACTTGCAAAATTCACATTTGTTGGCACTGCTGGGTCTACCTTAGCGGGCTATCCCGCCCTAGGATCTGTAGTGTAAACACAGCCTATGTAACAGAGTCTGTTTTACTACATTCTGAATGGTTTGGTCAAAACCAATAGATCCTAACTACTTAGTAGACTGAGTAATTCATTATTTTATTCTTGTATTTTATTTACATAATTACAGTTTTGTCAATTTGGACTATGTTTTTTCTCATTTACTTAACTTTTCCCCACCATTATAGGGAAAATCCCAACCTTACACAGTAGTGAAAGGACTTAACTGCAATGCGCTGTACAAGTAATAGTGCCTGCCCCAGACAGCAACATGTTCATAACTTCCCATACTCCCTTTTACGTAATCCTTCCAATGGCCAACATTCTTGTTACCCAACATTTAAAGGGTTATTTCCAAGCCAGACTCCAGACACATCTGAAAGTTTGATGCCAGCTGCAGAAGAAGCCTGTCTTCAGGCATGAAATGAAAGGCAACAAACAGCTACATATAAATTTACAAATACATTTTTCAAGTCAAGGCTCTAAAACAGAGTCCATGAGCTTAGAACAAATAGTATTTTAAATGTATCTTCTTTCACTTTCTGTCAGCAGCAGCAGGGTGGAGGATGCTCTCTACCACAGATTTACATATGGGCCCTGAAATGACTCAGGGCTCCCACTTTATGTAAAATAACAATTGCTTGCTCAAGGGTATTGAGGGAAGCTCTGAAACGACGACAACATTCAGTCCAGGGGGATAAGGGAAAGCAGCGGCTGCAGTGCTGTGAGTCTGATGAACCATGACCAGCGAAGTGGAAAGAGAAGGACCCCCAGGGCTTCCCCTAAGAAGCAGCTCAGCGCTGGGACTGTGTCTCGCTTCTGCAGCCTCCCCTCAGTGCCGCTTACTTCACCCCGGGCTGGGTGACTAGCTCAGGCCACGGGTAAGGAGGCCACAAAAACGAGTCACGCACCGTTTCCGCCCCCTCGCACGGCCCCGACCCTCCTCCGGTCACCCCCCAACTCCCGGTTCCCGAGTCCGAGCCGCTCTGCCCTGCAAAGCCCGGGCCCCTCCCGCAGCCGCCGCTGCCCGCTTACCCAGCCCAGCGCGCCTCATCCCCGCGGCGGGATGGGCAGGGGACCGGCTCCCCACCCGCTGAGAAAGCGGCTCTGCGCGTCAGCGGCCGAGCTCCGGCTTCCGGGCCTTCCTCAGTCACCAACCAGCCCAAACGCCACGACATCGCTACCCCACAGCCCTCTGGGTAATGCAGTCCCTCCACGCGCGGAGCCCTTCCGACCCAGCGCGGGGCATCCTGGGAAGTGTAGTTAACTACTGAAATAATAGCTGGAGCTATGCCTATCTCATAGAGCTGGAAGGGATCCTGCAAGGTAACTGAGTCCAGCCCCCTGCCTCAGTAGCAGGCCCAAGTACTGATTTTGCCCCAGATCCCTCAGTGGCCCCTCAAGGGTTGAGCTCACAAGACTGGGTTTAAGTAGGCCAATGCTCAAACCCCTGAGCTATCCCCTCCTCCTGCTTAGGGGGTGGTTTAATCTCATTTGAAGTTGAGTAATTTCCTGGTACTTGAGTTTAAAGAAAATACTTTTATGAGGCTTATTTATAGATTCTCCTAATCCGAGTGAGGCATTTACTAGAAAAAAGGAGGCTAGACTGGCAGGGGCAGCTCTAGCTTTTTTGCTGCCCCAAGCATGGCAGGCAAGCTGCCTTTGGCACCGATGGCTTGCCTGCAGGAGGTCCGCTGGTCCCACAGCTTCGGCGTACCCACCGAATTGCCACTGAATCCACGGGACTGGCAGACCTCCCACAGGCAAGCCGCCAAAGGCAGTTTGACTGCCGCCCCCCTGGCTTGCCACCCCAGGCACGCTCTTGGAGCGCTGGTGTTTGGAGCTGCCACTGTACACTGGGTTCTCTAATTCTATAGGAAACTGGCATCCTACGTTATTTTATTTATTATTTGTATTGCAGTTGTGTTCAGAAGTCCCAGTCCTGAACCAGAGTCCTGCTGTGCTACATACTATACAACTGCATAACAGAAAGATAGTCCCTGCCCCAAGGAGCTTGCAATTCAAGTATTAGAAGAGACAATGTGATTACAGACAAACCTGGATGCATAATTAGACAATATTGGTCAGTATGATAGGCGGTGGGTCTTTAAAACAAATCATTCTCCTTTTGTGACATGAAAACCCTGGTAATTTCCAGCATTTCCTTTTTCTCTGCCTATCCATTGAACAGATCGGTCAGCTACAGTGCAGCCCAATTTTAGCACATCTTTAAGATGAAATATGGAAAAGACATGTATTTACTTTCTTTGCGTGTAGAATTATTACATGATTTATATGTACAAATAATATTGGTTTAAAATTTCCCTTCCCAAGCACTAGAGTGTAGATTTAAATTTATGAATCAAAAGCCCACCCTAGCTATAGTGTTTGCTTGTAATTGCTTGCCATCTCTCTTTAATAGTCAAGCCATTCTTTACCTCATTTTAGAAACACATAATCAGAATGGGGAGCCTTGTGTATTCCTTTCTGCAGGTGTACACCATATACACAACACCAGCAGGATTAGAGGGAGGCAGTGAAGGTGACAATTTAGGAGGGGGCAAAGTAAAGAATGAAGGGGAAAGCAAAGCAGGAGGAAAAGAAATTTTCACCCTGTCCAGTACAATCTCCCTTCAGCAGCAGGCAATTTTCCATAAAACCTTACCTGAAATGCTACAGCTCTTATTATTTACTCTATGTATATCTATGCTGCCCATTATTTTAGTGTCTAGGTTTCATCTGCATCAGTCTAGGAAAAATTATCAGTTCCTTCAGGAAAGGGAACCGTTTTCTCATACTGCTTTTCCCACTTCCATCCAGATCAAATGTGTTTATTTGTGAGAAAGACTTTTAAGTACTTTACTACGCAGAGTTCACAGATGGGGCCATTCCCCAACTTGATTGTTAAACAAAGGTATTTTTTTAAAGAAGTGATCCAGGATGCAGTTCTTTAAGTGGCAAGATTTGGATTTAGCTTCATCTCTGGCAGTTGTGAAATCCATAGCTAAGGGTCATATTCTGAGAGACCTTTATTCCTGCCCCTTGCAGATTTGAACCATAAGTAATAACATTTTCTTCCATGGTGGGTTGCAGAGTGACAATCTCTGTGTAAGTGCGTAAAACTCAAAAACAGAGAGTGAATTCCGGCCCCCGCTGACATCAGTGGCAAAACTTATTTTCTCTTCAGTGCGACCAGAAGTTCACCCAAAGTCTTTTGCTATGAAATATAACCCCTCTTATATTTTTCTTTTATATTGTACATGATTTGTCTGCTCTGTGATGAAGATCTCCTGGCTGTTTGTGATATTTCTTTATGTCATATTTCCCATTTTCCATGATTTGCTTCTCTATCTTTCTTGTTTTAGGTAGAAAAGGTAGATTTGTGCCATCATGTCCATAACATGCTTATAACATCTAGTAACCATTTATTAATTCTATAAGCCATTTATAAATGGAACGATTATATAAAGTGTGACGAGTAAATACTCTACATTTTCTTATAGCATAAGTAGTGAATAAGATATTTTATCACGGAATGAATGTGTATTTCACTTTGTATTTTTTCTAATTTTATTGTGGTTATATTGCTTAATACACCTCTCTGCGCCTTTTCCAATTCGAATACATCTTTTTTTGAGATGAGGTAACGAGAACTGCAAATAGTATTCAAGTGTGGGTGTACCCTGGACTCGTATAACGGCATTATGGTGTTTTCTGCTCTATTAGCTATCCCTTTCCCCCTAATGGCTCCTAACATTCTGTTCGCATTTTTGGCTGCCGCTGCTCATTGAGTGGATGTTTTCAGAGAACTATCCATGATGATTCCAAGATCTCTTTCTTGGGTGGTGAATAGAGTAACCAGATAGCCTTCTTATAACTAAAGTATTGTTCATTTTAACGGTAGGAACAAAGCATGTAGGGCTTGTCTACATAGCAACTTACTGCCTGGCAAACTAGGATGTGAATTTACAACCTGGGAGTTTGACACACAATAATATCCTGTGCAGACGCTGCTACAGAACAGAGATAGTCCTGGAATCTGGCTCAGCATCCTACACTAAGTCCTCCATATATATGTAGTCTGGGATTTTCGCCATGTTACATGCATGGTTTTCCTATCTATAGGCTTATCGCCTCCGATAGTAGCTTAGGCAAGCCTGGCTTCTTCAGACACCTAATGGATGTCTATCTTAGTTTACTTTCCTGGATATCTGAACAGCTTCTTGAGAGGGAGCACCTTTTTATACTAGTAATTTGTTCTTTTTCTAGATCTCAAGCTCTGTAAATTGGCTGGGGCCAGGAAGTAGAATCTTCACAGCTAATAGTTCAGGCATGGTCTCTTAATAACCCTTAAACATTTAGGCCTTGGCTACACTGGCACTTTACAGCACTGTAACTTTCTCGCTCAGGGGTGTGAAAAAGACACCCCCCTGAGCGCTGCAAGATACAGCGGTGTAAAGTGGCAGGGTAAACAGTGCCGCAGCGCTGGGTCCCAGCGCTGCAAGTTAATCCCCTTGGGGAGGTGGAGTACGTGCTCTGCGACCACACTCACACTTCAAAGCTCTGCCGCGGCAGCACTCCCGCAGCAGTGCTTTGAAGTTTCGAGTGTAGCCTAGCCCTTACTAGGCAGTAGCTTATCTTGAACCTTTGCTTCCTTCTTGCTTGCTTTTCCTTGCAGCCTCCTATTAAACTAAATACCCCAATAACCAGGTCAATATGCAGAATTCACAAATTATTACAAAGCAGCTCCACTTGTGTCACAATCCTTACCAGTAAAGTAAAGAAAAGGGAATAGCCCAAAAAAGGGCCTATTCAATTGAACTTGTAACAAACTATTAGAAAATCAGAAATCCAAATATGATCATAGTAATAATTTATCATTGTATAAGAAGATTGAGATTTGTTGGTTACTTCAGTATTTTAAAAAACAGTTTTTCACAATCTTCTTGATTAAAACCCACAGCTTTCCAGAATTACAAGCTGTGATAACAACCTAATGAATCACAGTACACTGCCACCATATGTTGACATCATTAGAGGGCTGTAAAGCTGGTACCGTGCAATATTATGTGTTTGTACCTAATTTTTCAGTGTCTGCTGTTTGCTGTTAAAATATTAAGTGACTTTTTTTCTTTAAAAAAGCCTGGCCAGTGATCCAATAGGTGATTCATCAGTGCAATTGGGTAACAGCAGATTGTGGATATTTATAAATAGAATCCATTACATCAGCCACATAAAAGCAAGACTAGCATCAGACAATCTTCCAAGTTAACTGACAATATTGCCAAAAGGGATAATATGACCATCTTTCCTCAGCATCCTGTTAACATCTTGCGCTCGTACTAATTACTCTTGGAGGAATTCTGCACCAAAAAATTAAAAATTCTACACACAATTTTAAAATTCTGCGTATTTTATTTGTCATAATAACACAATATGGTCAGGCCAGTTTCAATTATTTCAGTAATTTATTTCAAAATGCCTATTGACAAGTATGTCTAACAATACAGACAACAAAAAAGATTCAGGAAATGTTTATTCTTAACTAGACATATTAATTTATTTTATTTTAATGTTTATTCTTTACTAGACATATTAATACAGAACTTTGACTAAAAATTCTTTTAAATTACAATACAGAAATATGTTTCTTGTGCCCCTCAGAAGCTGTGCAAAGGCTTGGGGAAGCCAGGTTTAATGGAGGATCTGAGGGAGAAGGAAGTCATTGCTGGGAAGGAACCTGGGAGTGAACTTGGAGGGTTGTTGGCTGTGGGTTGGAGACGTATGGTACAGGTTTTTTTTTGCAGGGCTAAAGGAGGGATTGTTGGGGACCCTCCACCATGCAGACCCTGGGTGACCTCTACTCTCTCCCATTAAGTCAGGCACATCTGCTCCTGTCCTCATGTGTCCCTGCACCCCTCCTCCCCACTCATCTACCCCTTCTCCGCCCATCCTCATGTGTCCCTACACCTCCTATGTTCCCGCACCTCCTCAGTCACTCCTCCATCTCCATGTGTCCCTGTAACCCCCTGCCTCATTGCATGTGGCCCTGTACCTCCACTCCCATTCAGCCCCGGCTCAATACTGTCACCCCATTAGCACCTGTGATCCCACTCCCAGTCTGTCTTCCCCCCCTCCAGCACTAGCACTTCTGAACCCCAGTCTGTGTGACTCCACCGAAGTCCCATGTGTCCCACTCTGTCCATGTCCCCCCCCCCAATATCCCATTCTTCGTCACCTGATTCTGCGGGCAGGGTGCTGTGAGAAGTGCAGCCTCTCCTCCCCACTCTCTGCAGCTGGCCACTCTGGCGCTGGCTGCTGTGTATTCTGGTGCCACAGCAGCCCATGGTGCATGAAAGGTGTAATATATTTTCTTCAGAGAAAAAAAATCTACAGGAGCATGAATTCTGCACATGCACAGTGGCACAGAATTCCCACAGGCATAACTTATGTTACTTGGCAATCATGAATACACAAATTGCTTGGGTCAGCAGAATGAAATCAATCAAAAAATGCTCACTGCCCAAAAATTTCATCCTGCATTTCTTATACTGACAAAACTGCTATTGAGGATGGTACCTTTAAGGAGATTAGAATCCCTCCTTTTACTGATTTTACCTCCAAGTCCTGCCATCTTCAAGGATACTAGATGTGGTGAAAGAATTGTTACTGTCATACATCTTTAAATTGTTGAGGCAGTATCCTGATGGCTGCCATCTGTGACTAACCTAAGGGAAGGGGAAACAATCTGAATGAATTCAATGGAGGGCATCATAGAAGGAGAAGAAAATATTTTAAATTTTTTAAAAACAACATTGCCTCATAGAAACAGTCATTTTAAAACTACGACTGGGTGCTTCCTTCTCCAGTATAGGTATATCCTTTGTGATTTAGATTTGAAAAATATTCTCTGATTTAATTTCTGACCTACTTACCATGTGAAAAATAATTAACAAGTATTTAACTTATTAAACAGTCTGATCTTGATTGTTTGAGGCATTTGTTCTTTCATATAATTTTCATTTTAGGTTACATTCGTAAGGCATCTTTTGTCTGATTCATCAGTGTGTAACCTATGCCATGTCTCTGCTTTTCTTTTGTAGGTTTATTTTCAGGGCTACCAAAATTAGATTAGAATAGAGAATACATTGGTGTGGATACACTTGCAAGTTTTCCACCTAAATTCACTATTAAAAAGCTTGATCCAAAGCTTGCTGAAATTAATGGGAATATTTCCATTGATTTCAATTGACTTGGATTTGGTTGTAAATTCTCAAAACAAACTAACTCAGCTGGTACTTTGTATTTTACATAGCAAACGCTGTGTAATTTATGAATGCCAGTCACATTTCCCCCCTGTAAATTAAGGTACTATTTCCAATGTCAGCTCTGACTGGTTAATAACATCAGTTGAGTGAGTGATTAGAATTCAGAGCAACTGCAGTAGCCTGAACATTAATAACTGTCTGAAAAGAAGGAGAACTGAAATGATTTAAAGACTAACCCATTTAAAACCAGAAGCTGAATTCAGAAGTGACTTAGGAAAACAAGAATGTGTAATAATAATGAGTAGAACACACAGTTCTAACATTTCCGAAGAGGCAATTAAATAATGATTTGCAAAACACTGGCTGCTTCATTTATATCTAGGCAAACATCTCAGATTTTGCTCCGCTTATATCAACTATTGTCTGAGATGTGATTCAGGTGGGAGGTTTCCAGATCAAAATGTTTACAAGCCACCAAATGTTAACTGGGACCAGCAAGTTCTGCCGATACCAGCTTGCCCAGTTGTCTACATAGGTGACTTCAACAGCCACTATCCTGACTGGGGATACTCTCCATCAGACATTAACAGAAACCAGCTGGTGGAGTGGGTATCTAACAACGATCTTGCCCTCATCCATTTTGCAAAGCAGAGAGGCAACCTTCCGCTCATCCAGATGGTCTCATAAATACTCTCCTGATTTGTGCTGGGTGTTATTCCTGGATGGTCACACCTAACCTACATCATGTCTGGTTTTGGAAGACTTCCCACGTAGCCAGCAGAGACCTTCTGTTAGCCACATGAGGTTCCAAACGTTAGAACCTTTAACATGCCAAGATGGAAATTTAGGAAGGCAGACTGGAAAAAGTACACAGATGCTCTAGAAAAAAATGTGGTCTCTATACCTTTGCTTATCATCTCACTCAATGAAGCGTTTAGTTGATTTTGAGAAGTCATCTTCAAAGCCACCTGCCCATCCATACCATGCAGCCACCGTCCAATCTACACTCCATGCCTGGATACTGAATGTGCCAAACCACTCGGTCAGTATGAATCCTCTGGTGACCTAGATATTGCTGACCACTTAATCCAAACTATTTGTTGCTGCTGGACAGGCACAATGGGAAGGGATGACTTGGAATTTAGACATCACTCACTGAAGCCGGAAATGCTGGAATTTGATTTGTCATCTTGATGCAGCTCAGCAACCACCAATCCAAAGCAAACCACCTGTCATGCCAAACCAAGCTGTCAGCCATCTGCTGAACATGTCAAAGACACCAAATGAGAATCATGTAAGACAACAAATCCACGATGAATGGTGTCAGTTCTATTAGAGAAAAGCCATATGACAATACTTAGAGCCCTCACAGCCGCTGACTTAGACAAATTTTTGAGTGTTGTTAAGAGCAGCACTGCTGCTGGTTATGACTACATAGTGTCAGAGTTCTAGAAGCACCTCAGGAGCTTACCTGTTTACAATCCTTCATCCGAGTGGTCAATGAAAAGCTATTTGCAAAGACATGGCTATGATGCTGGCAGACCAGGGCACAGGGATCTTCTTACCTTGGGGATTGTCAGCAGTCAGGCAGGAAATGGGTGTGATCTAAAGGTTTAATGAAGGGTAAGTGGAAGTGTAATGTTAGGTGGCATCATGGGCATAAGGATGAAGGGATTGTAAAAGGTATTGAAGGGATTGTAAAATTTAGCAGATGTGTTGTTCTTTCAGTGGAGTAGGCTAAGTGTATGAGTGCAGGCATCATGGTAGGGCATCACTTAAAGAAGGCAGAATTACAATTGCATAGACATCGATCTGAACTCTTTGTTTCCTATTTTAAGATGTTTGAATTTGTTGAATTCAGCAGGCCCCCCCTAAATCCCAGCACACTCACAGGAGGAGAGAATGTGGGGCTGACAGTTGCCACTGCCCCAAATCCCACCTCACCCTCATACCAACCTCCATGTCACCCTTCCCACTCTCCCTAATCCCCACCCTCTCCCAGGATCTGAACCTCCCAATCCCCCTTCCCTCCCATACCACCCATACCCATTATCCCCCTCCCAATAATCCCCCTCCCCTTGCTGCAGAACCAAATCCCTCACTGCCCCCCCAGCTAACCTCCTTTCCTCTCCCAACAAACATTTACATGTGTAATTTGCTTTCTTTTCAATGAGAGATTGAGTGCCTTCTGAATTTTCTGCTGTAGTCAGAATTTATTTCCTCAAAATAAATACAAATCTTTGATGGAGGTAGTTTGTAGTAACATACCTATTTTTCATTTCCTACAATGGGTTGAGTTTAAACTTACAGTGCCTTACAGGCTGTAGCAAAGGTTTATTAGCCAGCATATGTCCCCTTCAGCCACCTATAGGCTGTGACTAGTGGCTAGCCAGCCACCCTCTTGAGTACTCTGTCTGCATATGCAGCGTCCATGTGACATGTAAGCATTGGGCTTTAGGGCACTTAGAAAAGTCGTTGTTCAAACAGAAAGGGTTCCCAACCTGGAGCTCCCCTGTAATTTATCTGAGAAGAAAGAAATTAAGAATTTAAAAAGCATCTGCAAAGTATCCATAAATATTTTGCAAGATCTTATTTGTTTTCCAGTAGGACCACAGCAAAGTAATTAAGGTAGGAAAACAAAACTAATTCTGATTTCACTAAAATAAAAAATACATTTTATGTTCACGCAATTCCAATTATGCCAACTTTTTAATACCCAGAAGCTGCATAATTTGTTACCTTGATGATGATCAGTCAATTAGAATATTGTATGTACTTATTTCTCGCTCAGAAAATGACAAAAATGTAGCTGTTTCTTAATCTGAAATGTACGGTTTAGCATGTAAAAAGCTATACTGTAATCAGGTGAACAATGTAATACAAGCTATTCAGTTTAGAAAATGCTCTAAATGAATACTTTGGCTCAGAAGACAAATCCCTGAATCGGTATTTTTGTTGGTATAATAAGCATTTTCAATAGGTTCTATATTTTTATTATTAATCTGCTAGAATGTACAATATGACAACTTTGAAGAAGGGACTGCAGTGTACTCAATGTTACTGTAGTTACAATATAATTAATATAATTTTAAGAAACTCCTAGTGTATCCACTAAACATTCTTAAAGATCTTAACTTGATCTTACTGAAGTCAATGGCAAAACTCCCACCGATTTTAATGGTACAGGATCAAGGCCTAAAGAAACTACAAAGTAAATACATGAACAAGATTTCAAGATATTTAACTCTAATCTCTTTTCATTTTTAATGGTAAAAATAATTTTAAAAAACAAACAAACAAACCCCTTAAATTATGTTTCATTATATTACAGGCAGCAAGATATCAGCCTACCACAGTCCATGCACTTACCCAGCAAAATCAAATGTTAAAGTCTCACAAATTATAGAGAAATTCCTTATTGTCACTACAGATTTACTTTAAAAATACAAGTGCCTAAATAGACTTTCCAGATCCCCCATGTGATGCTTATATCAGCACATAGGCAATATGCTCCCCCTAAAAAGGAGGTGGGGGGACATTTAAGCACTCATTGAAGTCATGAGCATGGTATGAGAACACACTTAAATCTTGTGTGTTCAGGTGCCAATTTGACAATCCAAATGTGAGATACAGATATCCTATTAAAGTATGTATATTTGAATATTGGGCCTATAGGTATTCAATCACGACCCTCCATTTCTACTCAAATCATGGTGTACCTCTACCCTCAAGAATGTTCTATTTTGGGTGAAATTCAGTTCAACTGAATAAAGCCCAAGGAGCTGAGATTTAAGTGGGTGAAGACCTCTACTGTTGAGGAAGAAATCTTTAACCCTTCAACCTCTTCCCTGCAGCTGCTGTGTCTGGGGGCTGGAAATGCAGCTACAGAACTTGCACACAACATACATGGTTTGTCAGGACCGCTGTATCTATATAGTTATGGATCCCGTGGCCCTGCTTGCAGCCCACACGGAACTCCCCTCTTTCTGAAGCATGTTTCTAAGTGGCGTGGAAGACTTTGTCAGCCCTCTAAACCAGGGTGAATTTCACCCTATGCGAAATCCTACTCAGCTAAGGGGAGGGGTAGTTCAGTGGTTTGAGCATTAGCCTGCTAAGCCCAGGGTTGTGACCTCTGCCCTTGAGGGGACCACTTAGGGATCTGGGGCAAAATCAGTATTTGGTCCTGCTAGTGAAGGCAGGAGGCTGAACTCCATGACCTTTCAGGGTCCCTTCCAGTTCTATGAGATAGGTATATTTCCATACATTTATTTTTTATTTAAGTTTTCTCTTAAACTGGCTGCAACTGTCATTGCAATGGCAAATGAGAGAAAGCAACAGCACAGAACTTTGAACTCCTCCAGTGACAAGGAATTCTCTTTCTTTTGTGTTTGTCAGATAATATTCATGGCATGGAGTAAATGGAAACGCCAATGTTACCAAATTCCCAATTCACTTCAACTCTAATCAGACGTAAAATTCCTCTTAGAAACCTGTGGTGTGAACTTATTCTTATATAACTCATCGTAGTCCATTAAAAACAAAGTTATTTTTGAACTACACCAGTGCAAGAAGGCATTTCAAATCAATGTGTTACTAAGGGGCCAGTTTATGGGGGAGAACAAGAGAAGAGCATGTCGCAATTCTGTAAAGGGAATCGGGGCCAGGATCTCTATGGGAGAGGAGTGCAGGAGGATGGTTTCTACAGAGGAGACTGCTTGAGAGGGGTTTCTAGAAGGGACTGTAGAGCCAGCTTATATCAAGCTAGCTATAAAAAGGTAGAGTAGCACTCCTGAGTTTGACGGCATGTATTGTTGTTTCAGTGTTGTAGGCATGTTGGCCCCACAATAGTAGAGAGACAAGATGGGGAGGTAATATCTTGTATTGCATCAACTTCTGTTGGTGAAAGAGACACACTTCTGAGTGCCGCAGAGCTCTTCTTCAGGTCTCTGTGTATTCTTCAGCATATAAGAAATATTTTAGTTACAACTGAGTTTCATAGGTCAGTTAGAAATTCTAGGAAAAAAATATAAATTATAATATCCTAGTGACCTGTTTTTCAGAAATGCTAAGCATCCATAAATCCCATTAAAGTCAAAGGAAACTGTGGGTGTTCAGCAGGTCTGAAAATCACAATGTAAATGCATATTCACAAGAGTGCATTTTTCTCTAAAATGGATCATTTAGATAACCCAGTTTATTAAAACTAAGTTTATTTCTGTACAGGTGTTATTCAGTAAGACAGGAAGATCAAGGCAATAAGCTTTAGAGTGATATGTCCTGAATATTTATTTAGAGTCTTGGACTTCAGGGATCATGCTTTTTGCTTGCAAGAGTCAAAAGTGAATTTCCCCCCATCCATCCTTCTGACCCCTTTACTCAGCATTGTGTACAACTGACTGGTTCACCTTTCTCTGAAACACCAAGTTTGGCATCTGCTCAAGACAGGGTACCACACTTGATAGGTCAATAGTCTGTCTAGGATGTTTGATCTATGTTAGTGCTCAATTCCACAGACTCAAATATTGAGGGATATTATTTCAGAATTGGAATGAAATGTTGACAACATTTAAGTATGTTACAGAGAAGGTCAGTTAAAACGGATTTATCTGGAAAAGCTTGATTTTGTCATCTTACCTAATGGCCTTTCAATGTGAAAATCATGTTTTCCCAAGGGGGTCTCAAGGAAGCTGTAGAGGGAAAGGGGAAGCTACCAAAGCAAGCTAGGAAGGAGCCAGGATATTCTGGGGCTTTGTTTGGAAAGAAAACGCAGTAAACATCTGCATAAACCAGTGGTCCCCAACCTTTTCCGGGTGGCAGGCGCCGGATGACAAGCGCCGACGACCATGGCTGGCAGACAAGCATCTGCCAAAATGCCACCGAGAAGCAGCAACATCAAGAGGCATTGCCACCAAAGTCACGTCATCAAGAGGCATCACCGCTGAAATGCCACTGAAAATCAGCATTTCGGCAGTGGCGCCTCTTGGTGACGCTGCTTTTTGGTGGCATTTTGCCAGCGACGCCTCTTGATGCCGCTTTTCAGCGGCATTTTGGTGGATGCTTGTCTGCCAGCCAGTATGCAGGAGCACATAGATGCCCCTGCAGGCACCATTGCACCCGCAGGCACTGCGTTGGGGATCACTGGCATAAACCAATCATCTGTAGTTTAAATGAGCACACAGATTAAGCTATATAGAAACAAGACCAAATTCATCTCTGGTATATCTTCTTTGACCACAGTAGGGCTCATTTTGGTTTGAGAAACTGGCTTTTGTTAATTTATCCAGACAACCTATATAGCTGAATGTAACCAGTATGTAGCTGACTGTATAATACTTCTCTCTTGTGTTAGACTCCATTTTCAAACAAATAAACCCCACAAGAAACAAATAATACAAAAAGTCTGGAAGAGGCAACCTAAACAATAACCAAAAGATAAAATAAAACCTTCTATATGCTGAGACATTAAATCTAGCTGCCATGTAGTGCATAATCAAAGCATTTTAAAATGCTTTTTAGTTCTCTGTCAATTTACTTGAAATGTCAGCTTCTGATCCAGGTGACCCCTACAGGGTTTGGTTCACAAAGTGTCTCCTACAGTTCAGCTGGCAGAGAGTTTGGTTGAAGTGAACCCTGCAGGTTCATTTGTAGATCCAAGTTTAATCTTCAACCTCCAATGGAAACATTCTCCCTCCCTACAAAGGGCCCTCATACCAACTCTTCAGCACACCATACACTCTACCTTTACTAGATATAGCTGAAGTGTTTATTTGATGGACATGGTTGGGAAGGAGTCTAAGGTTTATTGGAAAGAGAGGGGCCACTGAAGAGAGAAGGAGGGGAGCTTGGGCTGATGTAGATCTCCAAATTTCTTCATTCTGCAAGCATCTTTCATCCACATACTTGTGCCATATGTGAAATACAGGCTATGATTGAAATGTTTCACACTGCTGTATAGTCCTCATATGTCTGTAATCCTCAAATCAACAGTACTTTCTAAAAGAAGAAAGCCTGTCTAGAGATTAAAGAACAGGATTAAAAGTAAAGATAATTGGGTTCTATGCTTGACACCATCGCAAACTTCCTGTGTGATATTTGGAAAGTCATTTAACTCTGTGTCTCAATTTTCCTATCTATGAAGTGGGGATGATAATATTTACTGCAGGAGTGCTGTGTAATTAATGTTCATAAAGCACTTTAAGATCTTCAGATGGAAAGCGCTATAGAAGTTCAAAGTATTATTCAAAGTTAATAGAATAAGAATTATTATTATTTATATGGCAGACACCACAGTCAGGATTGGGGCTCCATTGTGTTAGGGGCAGCATAAACATATAAAGAGATTTTTCTTCCCCAAAATATCTTAGTAGGCCAATTATAACTATATATATACTAAAGGAATTAACTCATTGTGATCATTACAACCCTGGCAATTTTTGAAAGCTAATATGGACATTTAAAGAGACAAATAGGTATAAATCTTTCAACTTCATAGAAGTATATTGGGCTGGGAGAGCTTTTCAAGAGGGACAGAGTGGAGAAAGGAATTAAATTTTGTTAAAAATAAGGAACACGTGAAATAGAGTGTAATGGATTCCATGACCTAGAATTAGACCTGGCCTTGTCAAAAAATTTGAGAACGTACAGGGCGAATTGCAACATGAGGTTTATTGTGCTTATCACCAAACGAGGAGGTGTGTGTGTGTATGTAAATCCCACACATGAATGAAGTTGCTGTATAACACTGCATACTCCCATAGTCTGAACGGATGCTGAGTCCTGTCTATCTCATCCTATTGGAAAACAACATCCTGTTTCATAAAGAGTTATACTTCCAACTGGCTAACAGAGAATCTATTATTTGTACTAATCTCAACCAGATACCATATTGTACAAGATTCAGAATGAGATAATTGGTTTTAGGAAATGCATAGATTTGGCAAAGAAGTTCATAATAAAAAATGGCCACCTGTTTTTACTGTCACTAAATTAGAGCAGTCCAGAGTGGAATTTTGTCTGAATTGCCTTTTATGTTTTTGTTTGTTTGTTTTTCCAAGCATGGCTGCTATTCATAAATGAAATTTACCTCTTTCATGAAAGCTTAAGTAGCTGGACTTCCTGCAGGGAATGAAGCAGAGTATGATATTTACACCAATCCCCCAACCTACAGTCAGGCTATGGAACTGAAGTGGAGCCTTCTGTGGTCACTGGTCCAGTTTGTGGTTTGAAATACTAGCTCCTTCCCCTCTGCTTCTTTTCTGTGCAAGTTTTGGGCCACTAGATCTGTACTTAGGATACATTGCAAACATCACTGAGGACAGAGAAATAACACAGGCTAGTTTTGTATTTAGAATTGGGGCTATTGTAGTTTAAACCCATTGAGAATCTGACCCTAAGTCTCTTCATTTCTATCCTAGGCTGAATTCTCTCCTGTGCCATCAGTTTAGAAATTCCAGAATGTGTTTCTAACTGCATACAACGTCTGCTGCATTTTAGGAGTAGCAACTCTCTATGATGCATGGTGAGTGATTCAGAATTACTGCAGAACAGTAAAGTGCTAGATAGACCTATTGCACCTTCCATTGGTCAAACCACGTAGTACCTTGGAAGGAGGCCAAAAAGTGTACGAGTATGGAGAAAAAAAAATCACCCTCCAGATGAAGAGGTTACTGCCTATACTTTAATGTTCAGCTGCACAGATGCCTGGGAAGAGCCTATTAGGGGAAAAATAGTCAAGTAAAATCTGAATGTTCATACAGTAGAAAAAAATGATCTGAAGGAAATGGTCTCCAGGATGGAATTCAGGCTGTTCGCCCTTTATGGTAGAAAGACTGTCTAGAGCAGAGGTATGGTGTGGACATTGCCTGGAACTCCATATCTGACCAGTGCAGGCCCAAAACCAGGCCAGGCCTAGCCAACTTGTAGATGTCCTGATTCACTACCTATGGAGCAAAGTAAATCAACTGCCCTATCCTGGCAGAATCCCACCCCCCTCTAGTGCAATATGCTTTTGTGGGCACAGAAGACGCATATAACACCCTGGATACTAATCGGGGTGGATTTTGAACAGTTTGAGATCTTTCTGTGAAATGTATGACTTTATATAGTGCAGTATTTTTATTAGCCTTATACATATCATATAATGCACCACAGACCGTAGCAATAAGTTCCAGCCAAGTTTTTAAAATCAGCTTAACTGTTAACCTTCAAATTTTTAAGAGCTTTATTTTCTTGAACTCCTCAGAATATAACCTAAAAGTCAAATAAAAATTGGTTTTCTCTGTTGGAAGCACTCAGTGGAGTGATAGAAGCTTTATCAAGAGACCGTAACACACTGATGTGTAAGATTTTATTTCATGGAATGCTATTGTGGAGCTTAAATGACATTAAAGAAGGGAATATGAAAAGATGGTTTTCTTTCCACAGCAGAATTATTAGCAGATTCCTACTGAGTTGCAAGATATCATTATTACTTTTATATCGGTAATGGCTTTCTAACCTCAATTAGCAGGAAACCAGAAGCTATGCTATGAATCTATCTCTGAAATGCAGTTGTGAGCTATGTAAATAGCTTTATAAACATGTCTTGAAAATGGAATTGATTTATGTAAATGAACCTGAACCACAGTCTGTAGGTTGTAAAGTATAGGAAGTGATAGAGTAAACTCAGTGGCATTTGGGGCATTGTTGGAATCTATTTGAATGAAAAAGGACTTCACTTGGGGATTCTGCTAGAACTTTCACTGGCAGGAAAACAGAGTGTTGGCTAACAAGGTTTTCCATAGTGTAGGGCAGGTGGAAGACATCTAACTCATTTCCTTCACCTGTACAATCAGCTAATTCTCAGATTGTATCATCTACTGCAAACTAGAGTGATTTAAACCACCACGGTCAGCTGGTAAAGCCATAATATGAACATAAATAAGCTTAAAATACAAAATTAATAACTCAGGACCATATTCTGTAGTCCGCTATCCGTACTGAGGCAAAACTCAAGAATTCAGCCTAGGATAGAATTTAGGAATGAAGGGAGTTTTGCCTCAGTGAAAACTGTAGGATTTGTCCCTCAGAGAATATATATCTGTGATCTGAATTTGTACACCTGGGGTAGTATCTTGACCCTACTGAAGTCAATGATTTTCATCATTACCTTCAATGGGGTCAGGATTTCATCTCTGAAATCAGAGTTAATGTTTAGCACAAAAGGATCAAGAAGCACAGAAAGCTCCTTTGATGTAGTCATAGTATTTGATTTTGTGTGCGCAACACTTTAATTCTATAATACATCTTGCTCAACTCTAATATTGCATTTTTTCTCCCCTAAAAAATAAAAAGAGTGTTCTAATCTCCCTGTGATGCTTTTACTGATTCCCGTAAACTCTGTGATTCATGTACATTGATCAAATTTCATTAAGTGAATTGTGAATTCCTGGATGCCAGGAAGAATGAGTACCAAGGTGGTGATTTCTGGGGAAATGAACTCATCACCATACTGGCTTCTTTTCTGCAAATTTAAGGCCTCAGTTGTAGCCTTTTATTTTATTTAATGTTAATCTTATCTCAGTGGGTTCAGCTCTGGCAGCTACAGTCTCAAGTTCGACAGAGTTACCTCTGTTTATTTCAGATCTAGAGTTCATAGAAACACATGAAACCATAGGCAAATAACACATACAATTACAAGAGCGTCTATCTTTTAGGAATTTTATAAAAGTTACCAAAAAAGCCATAAATGTCACAGTATATACAATTCCTATAGATAAGTATAATGAACTAGTTATACCTACAGACATGCTCACATCCCTCCTAGATGGTGTTAGAGTCTGTTGGCCCTCTCATGGATTGACCATCAATACAGCAGTGGTTCCTGCTGGAGTTTCTGATAGGAAGCCCAGTTTCCTGCTCTTGGCACCCCTTTTTATACTGTGAGTCTGTCTATACCTACATTCTGTGCACGTACATGAAAGTATCAACCCTCTCTCCTATTGGTTTGTGTCTCCAGGAAACACAAGGGACCCCAAATTCTATAGGCTGGGTAGGTTCTTGTCAACATTGACGTACCACCTTTGTCCTCCGGTTAGGGTACGGGTTAGAGATAATATTTGTTGTTACAGCATTTTATGATTTAAATTTAATCTTCCCAGCTATACATGCGCAATGTTATGAGTTGGTACCTCTTTCCCATCATCTTTCGGATTATTTCTCAGTCATCGACTTGCACCATCATTTCTTGTCTCCAAGGTCCAAGATGGCTAAGCTAGAGTCTTGCAGGCCTCAGCCTACAGGCTTTTGCATTTCAGCTTGTCTTACTCATGTCTACTACAAAGTTCCTCTAAATATTGATCAATCCTATACTTTTATAATCTTACAAATCAACTCTAATTAGCATACACTGAATATAGGTAATATAACATATTGATTAATCATAACATCATATGATAAATGGATACTAAACTAAAATCATTGGCTACACAGCCATTTAATAAGGTATATTTACACCATGTGTGCAAACTATATTCCCTGCCCCAAACTTCTTTCCTGCATTATGAGAGCTCTGCTATGATAAAATAGATCTTTCCTAATAGCAAGGCCCTCATTTTAAAACTCTACTGTAAAAACTTGATTTACTTCAGAAATCCTAGTACAGCTTCTGTTTTACAGTTTTCTCATTTAAAAGTACTGATATACCCAAAAATATTTTTGGCCAAATCTTCCCCAGCTTCTTGGCAGGTGAAGGAGATGAAACCCAGCTGGTGGAGGTGATGGGGAATAAGGGAGAGACAACTTCATAGAAGAAGCCCATTTCCATGGATGCTCCGCAGGACTCCAGGTTCATTCTAAGTGTGGTGTATGAAGCCTGTTTTCGGTAATGTTGTTGTTGCTGTCTTGTCCCACAATAATCGTTATCAGGCCATGAAGTTTGAAAATGAATTCAGAGACTCTTAAGGTATGTCTACACTTACGGTGGTGTGTAGAGAACATACACTAAATGCCACCTACTACAGTTATTAATAGCAGTGTAGACAGTGAGGCACTGCGTAGGCGAGTAGAGTACAGCCTCACCAGGAGCCTAGGGTGTACGCCCTACACAGCTCTACACACCCAAGCAATGCCTCATATGTCCACACAGCTATTTTTAGTAATGTAATGTTAACCTGCTGGAACCTTTCCCTGCTGCCTCCCCCCTGCCAGAGCCTCTCTCTGCCACATGTACGTGCACACTACAGTGTGGATGTAACCTGCCTTTCACCGCCGTGTGTTGCTACACATACCCTACACACCACCACAAATGTAGACTCCCAAGAGTCACCAAATTCACTCTCAAACTTTGTGGCTCAGTATGATGACAAGACCTTACAGGGTCCTTTGTAAGGGCTTGATCTGAGGTGTAAAACTGAAGAACATCGTGTTCTTTATAATATTACATTTAAAAGTGTGGGCAGCTGCTCCCAACAAAATGGATATAACTTGACCCCCAACTTTACTGACTTGCACTCCTGCAGTGTGCCCTGTCTGCAATCTCATGATAGCTGATGTTGTTTACCATGATGTTTTGATGTTTTCTGCGTACAGCACTTTTCGGTTTCTAAGAACTGTCCCGTGTGCAGGACAGAGTAGCCATTTTGTTGTCAGAGTTCTTTTAGCTTGTAAGAGCAGACATGTACTCTGTTCATATGACTTTACTTTTGTTCCTTCTTGGTTTTTTCCTGGTCTCTTACTTTTACCAAAAAACAGTGTTAACCCCACATCTATCCCTCCCTGCTCTGCTAAAGACTGCCTGTCTGAAGGAGCTGATGACTACATCAGTTACAGTTACAGTGACAACATTTATACCTCAAGGGCCCTTCCTAGGTCTGTCAGAGAATAGCGTTCCCAGTTGTCCTCCATGCAGCCCCTCCAACCAGCTCTTTGCCATTTGTTGAATAAGTGGAATGAAATTATGGGGATTGGTGCAAGTGATTAGACTACAAAACAATAGTCTACTAACACTACTGAGGACTGGTATCCATGCTTCTGTTCACTTTCCTTACACCAAAGCTATCAGATTGTGTTACTGGGCCTGATGTAGGGGGGATGAATTGGGGATACAAAGGATTCTGATTGAATGTGATAAGAGAAAATGAATGGCTGAGGAAAGGAGAGATAGAAGACACAAACCAGAAAACATGGGGGAAGAGTTGACAGCCTTTTCTTCACATAGCCATGCTGACATGGCACACACTATGCTTTCATCACATCTACAGAACACTGAACTTGATTCTGATTAAGAGATTTTAAAACACAGAAGGGGCCATTGTTATCATTTCATCTGTGTACCGCAGGCCATAGAGTTATACCCAGTAATTCCTGCAGCACGCTCACAACTTCTGTTTGAGCTGCAACGTATCTTTTAGAAAGACACCCAAGTGTGATTTAAAGGCTTCTGAGATTCCCCCACATCCCTAAGCAGGTTGTTCCAGTGGTTACTTATCCTCACTGTTAAAACATTTTGCCTCCCCTCCCCCACTTTGTCAGTTCCTAAACAAAGGCAGAATGAATCTCTGTCTTGTCTTGTCTCTTAATAATTTTTTGAGAACTCCAAACCTGTACCACCTGAGCATGTTTGGATAGGCCTACAAAGCAATGCTTTACCACTTCACAACTCTGAGGGTATGTCTACACAGCAGCATGGCGGGCACTTCCCAGTGCAGGTAGATAGACACACACTAGCTCTGCTTGAGGTAGCACACTAAAAAGAGCAGTGTGACTGACGCAGTGCAGATGGCAGCTCAGGCTAGCATACATACCTTAGGGGTCGCATGGGTTTGTGGTCGGGCACCTAGTCTGAGCTGCTGCCTGTTCCATCACAGCCACACAGCTATTTTTAGCTCACTAGCTCATGCAGAGCTAGCGCATGTCTGTCTAACTGTGCTGGGAAGTACACTCCTTGCTGCTGTGTAGACCTACCCTATAGGATATAATCTATCCATAATGATTACACTACTAGGGCTAGTCTAAAGATTTGGAGAAAGATTAAGTGACTTCTTGGCATATACACAGATTTAACTTGACCCATCTTAATTCTACACTGGTCTTTTATTGTGTCTGATTTGTACCATTTGGAGACATTCATTTGGGGCTATTTTAATGAGTACTTGCATCTTCCTTAAAAGTTTCTATTTTTGAATTCCTAATAGCATCCTCTTCTGCAAAGATACTGTAGTTGCTCACAACTTTCACTGCCATGTTTCAAAGGCTCCTGTTGTTACCCTGTATCTGAAGGACGCTTTTCCTATCTTCTAGGGAAAATTCTATCTCTAGGCCCCAGACAGTTTACAGAGTATTGAGTATATGTTAGTCAGTAAGCTGACAAAAAGCACACACATTGTACTAGACAAGTTGGTTGATGAAAAATACTCTGAAGCAGTAGAAGAAAGTTGATTTTACAATGGTGATGACAGTAAAAAATTTAAATAAATATTGTGGCAAATTGCTGGCACTATTTTGATAGGTCTCGCGCTTTCTCTTCTTTGGAGGGGGTTCAGGGCACCATTTCTTGCCCTTGCAGTAGAATGTTAGCTGACCCACTAGTGTCCTAGAGGAGGGGAGTGGAGAGGGAGGGACCTGGGCCCACCCTCTACTCCAGGTCCCAGCCCAGGGGCCCTGAGGATAGTGGTAAACCACTTGAACGGACACTTCCTTCCCATGGGCTACTTCCCTCTCCTGCCCTTCAGCTTGTGGGGGGCTTCCTGCCCTCCCTCTGTACAAGCCAGGTGCCCCTTTATCTAGGGCCTTGGACTTCTTAGCTCACTGCAGCGCTTCTCCAAACTGTCCTCTGCTTCCCTTCAAACTGTTCTCTGCTCCAACACCAATTCCTCTCTGCTCCAGCTCCCACACTGTCTGATTGAAGCAGGGGTTTTTATCATGTGACTGGCTTCGGGTGCTCTAATTAATCTATAGCAAACTTTCTTCTTCTTACAGGGAATAAGGCTCCCTTCTAATCCTCTTCTGCTGCCCTCTGACCATGCTATATCACATCTCTCCTCCCCCCACACTCAAAACCATGGGGTTGGGCTACTTGGGACAAGAGGCAGTGTTGTCGCGATAGGCCATCAGCGTTGCCATGTTGGCTTCCAGCCCTATGCTGTACCCGGAAATGGAAGGGTTGCATAGAGAGGAACCACCTAGTCACTCGTGCGTTCTTCTCCTTGTTTCTGTGCATCCACTGGAGCGGGGCGTGGTCTGTCATGAGGGTAAACCGTCGCCCCAGTAGACAGTAGCGGAGAGTCTCCATAGCCCATTTTACCGCCAGACATTCCTTTTCAATGACAACTTACTTTTTTTCCCTGGGGAAGAGTTTCCGGCTGAGGTACAAGATTGGGTGTTCCTCCTCCCCGACCATCTGGGAAAGGATGGCTCCTAACCCTACCTCCAAGGCATCTGTTTGTAGGATGAATTCCTTCTTGAAGTCTGGGGCTATGAGCATAGGGCTGTCCTTAAATCTGCAAATGCTTCTTCTGTCGTATCAGTCCACTTTACTAACTCGGGGCCCCGAGCTTTTATCTGATCCGTCAACGGCCCTGGTCTCATGGCGAAATGAGGGATGAATCTCTGATAGTATCCTACTATCCCTAGAAATACTCTGACCTGCTTTTTGCAGACTGGTCAAGGCCAACCTTGTATTGCCTCCACTTTGTTCCACTGGGGTTTCACCAAACCTCTCCCTACTACATACCCAAGGTACCTGGCCTCAGCTAGTCCTATCACGCACTTGAGAGGGTTAGCAGTGAGGCCAGCCTTCCACAGGGCATCAAGCACTGCTTCTACTTTTCCTAGGTGCGTTTCCTAGTCAGGACTATGGGTGACTTTGTTGTCCAGATAGACGGCGGCATACTTGGCATGGGGTTGCAGTAACTTATCCATAAGTCATTGGAATGTTGCAGGGGCCCCATGGAGTCCGAAAGGGAGGACAGTGTATTGAAACAGGCCATCGGATGTAGAGAAGGCAATCTTTTCCTTGGCATTCTCGGCCAGGGGAATTTGCCAATATCCTTTGGTCAGATCCAGAGCGGTTAGGTATCGGGCCTTGCCCAACTGATCAACTAGCTTGTCAACGCGTGGTATCGGATAGGCATCGAATTGAGATACTTCATTCAATTTCCGGAAGTCATTGCAAAACCTCAGGGTGCCATCAGGCTTGGGGACAAGGACGATAGGGCTGGACCACTGACTGTGGGATTCTTCAATAACCCTGAGTTCCAGCATCTTCTTCACTTCCTAATTTCTTCCCTTTTAGCTTCCGGTATTCAGTACGGTCTTATCGTCACCCTTACTCCGGGGCTGGTGACAATATGATGTTGGACCAGTGTCGTACGGCCCAGTTGTGTACAGAACACGTCCTGGTTCCATTGGATCAAATCAATGACCTCTGTTCGTTGTTCTGGGGTTAAGTCAGGAGATATCTTTACCTGCCCCTGTGGGTCGTCTGTCTGGGGTGGAGCTCCTCGAATGACCAGGCACGTCTCTCGGTCACGCCAGGGCTTCAGTAAGTTGACCTGGTAGATTTGCTCTGGCTTCCAGTGGTCTGGTTGTCTGACCTTATAATCCACCTCCCCAATGGCTTCCACTATCTCATATGGTCCATGCCTGCTGGCTAGGAGCTTGCTTTCTGCAGTTGGCACTAGCACCATCACACGTTCCCCCGGATGCAATCTCTGTACTTTCGACCGACGGTTGTAATATGTCCGCTGGGCCTCTTGTGCTTTTTCCAAATGTTCTCGTACTATAGGGGTTACTCGAGTTATTCTCTCTCTTGTCTGTGTCACTTGCTCAATGACATTCTTTCCTGGGTTGGGTTGTTCTTCCCAATCTTCCTTGACGATATCTAATATCCCGCGTCGGTGGCGTCCGTATAGTAGTTCAAAGGGAGAGAAACCAGTGGACGCCTGGGGGACTTCCCGTATAGCAAACATTAGATACGGTAGAAGGATGTCCCAGTCTTTTCCATTGTGGGCTACCAACTTCCGGATCATACTTTAAAGGGTACAATTAAACTGCTCGACCAGTCCATCTGTTTGTGGATGGTAGACTGAGGTCCGTATGTCCTGGATGTGAAGTAGGGCACATAAGTCCTTCATTAATTTTGACATGAAAGGAGTTCCTTGGTCTGTCAGGATTTCCTTAGGGATGCCCACTCTTGCAAAAACCTGCAGTAGTTCTTTTGCTATTGCCTTGGATGTGGGGTTTTATAAAGGAATGGCTTCTGGATATCGCGTGGCGTAGTCAAGGATGACTAGTACATTTTGGTGGCCACTTGCCGATCTTTCCAGTGGGCCCACTATGTCCATGGTTATCCTCTCGAAAGGGACTTCAATAATAGGCAAAGGTACTAATGGGGCCCGCAAGTAAGGTTGGAGGCTATGCAACTGGCATTCAGGGCAGGAGGCACAATAGCACTGGACTTCTGCATGTATCCCTAGCCAATAAAACCTTCTTAGGACTCTATCCATTGTCTTGTCTACTCCTAGATGTCCTCCAAATAGATGACTGTGAGCTAACTCTAATACTGCCCTTATGTGTTTCCGTGGGATTAAGAGTTGCTCTGCTTCTTCCCCTTGTATATGAACTATCCTTTACAAGAGATCGCGTTTGAGCACATAATATGGCCTTGGGCCTTTGATCTTTCCTTCCAAAGGTACGCCATTTACTTCCACTACCTCCTCCCTCACATTCGCATATAGTGGATCATTGACCTGGTCCTGCCCGAAATTCTCACGTGCAGTACTGATCCGACCTACTTTTAGGGGGCCTAATTCTACTCTTCCCCCTGGGTTGCTCCTACTTGGGCTAGGTACCACCTCCGAGTCCTCTCTGGCTTGAATTATGTCCTGGCCTCCTGAACGCGTTCGCCTATCCACAAGGGAAGTTTTTTGGTTCTCAGCTACACTCCTAGTCCCTAATCTTTTATCTACCCTCCTTTCCTGCCTAGACTTTCGGGGTTTCCCAGGGGATGAGAATAACTCTGGAGCAAATTTGGCAAACATTGGGGTCAGGCTATCTGTAAGTGCCTCCATCTCAGCCTGGGGGTTGCTACCCTCCCCTGGCTCTATTGGGGTAAGTAAGCTCTCAAACCCAGGGAAGTCCCTACCAATTAAGACAGGATAGGGGAGCTTGGGGACCACCCCTGCAGTCATCCTGGTAGTATTCCCCTGGATCTCAATCCGTACTGGTATTGTGGGGTAGAAATTCACGGTGCTATGAACGCACGTTACCCCTGTGTTTTTGGCTCGGGTTAGTTGGTCTCGCCCCACCAACTTCCCCGAGACCAGCGTGACAGCACTCCCAGAATCTATTAATGCTGTGGTCTTACTACTATTCATTGTTACTGATCTTGTATGCCCATGTAAGGTCATTGTGACCACTACCAGGCCAATTAGGCCACATTTGTCATAAACAGATATTTAAGAGTTAATGTCTCTTTTACCTGTAAAGGGTTAACAAGCTCAGTGAATCTGGCTGACACTTGACCAAAGGACCAATCGTGGGACAAGATACTTTCAAATCTTGGTGGAGGGAAGTCTTTGTTTGTGCTTTTTGGGTTGTTCTTTGTTCTCTCTTGGAGCTGAGAGAGGCCAGACATGCAACCAGATCTTTCTCCAATCTTTCTGAAACAGTCTCTCATGTTCAAAATAGTAAGTAATAGCTAGAAGGCAGAATAGTCTTTTTGTTTGTTTTCTTTATTTGCAAATGTGTATTTTGCTGGAAGGATATTTTACCTCTGTTTGCTGTAACTTATACTTAGGCTAGGGGGGAGGGAGTCCTTCTGGTCTATGTAAAGCTGAGACCCTGTAAACATTTTTCCATCTTGATTTTACAGAGATAATTTTTACTTTTTCTTTCTTTAATTAAAAGCTTTTCTTTTTAAGAACCTGATTGATTTTTTTTTCCTCGTGTAAGACCCAAGGGGATTGGGTCTGAACTCACCAGGGATAGGTGGGGGAAAGGCGGAGGGGAAAGGTTAATTCCTCTCTGTTTTAGGATCCAAGGAGTTTGGATCAGTGTATATCTCAGGTTAACCCAGGGAGGGGAAAATCTGGGAGAGGGAAGGAGGGGGAATGGTTTATTCCTCTTTGTTTTAAGACCCAAGGGATTTGGGTCTTGGGTTCCCCAGGGAAGGTTTTTGGGGGACAGAAAGTGTACCGAACACTATATTTTGGTTGGTGGCAGCGTTATCAGATCTAAGCTAGGAATTAAGTTTAGAGGGGTACATGCAGGTCCCCACTTTCTGGATGCTAAAGTGGGAATAAGACCTTGACAACATTGCTCCCCGTATTCCCCCAGATTATACTGCATAGGTTCTTCCCTGTTGGGGCATTGGGCTGCTATATGCCCCAATTCCCCACACTCATAACACCGCCCCCTTATTCCGGTTGTCACCCTCTGCCTGGGGCTATTTGGCCAAATCCCCACCTCTCTTCCCAAACCTCCAGGTCCCTTCTTGGCCTCAGGCCATTCCTCAGTGTCTCTCCTCCCTGTTACAGGTCTGTACTTCTCAACAGTCCGGGGCCATGGATTTGGGGTTGGCTTCCTGGTTTGCTGTGTCTCCCCACCTGGGGTCTGGAACAGTTCACAGGCTGCCAGCCGTCTTTCCACGAGGGAGACCAACTCATCATAGGTGGAGGGGTCATTCTGGCCAACTCAAGCCCAGAGGCCTGGTGGTAGTCCCCTCATATACCGGTCCAGTACCAGGAGCTCCATCATCTTCTCAGAGCTGAGGGCCTCAGGGTGCAGCCATTTCCAGGTCAGGTGAATCAGGCCAAACAATTGTGATCGAGGTGTCTTGTCCTCCGTATACTGCCACTCATGGAACCTCTGGGCTCGCAATGCCATCGTTACTCCAGATCTGGCCAGGATCTCTGCCTTCAGCTGGGGGTAATCTGCTGCGGTCTCTGCGGCCATATCGTAGTAGACCTTCTGGGCCACCCCACACAGGAATGGGGCGAGGATACTAGACCACTGATCTTGGGGCCAGGCCTCCTGCAGGGCTGCTCTTTCAAAAGCCAGGAGGTATGGCTCCACATCATCCTCCCATGTCATTTTCTGTAGGCAATGGTTGGCCCATATGGTCCGGGTCCCTTCACAGTTGCAGTTCAGTTCCATGAGGGCCTTCATTTGGTTCACCAGGTCTTTCAGCAGGGCTCGGTCCTGGGCAGCCTGACTCATCAACAAATGATTAGTTTCCTGCTGTATCCGAGTTGCCTCCTCTTGGGCAGTTGCTTGGACCTGGGCAGCCTCCTGCTGGGCCGCGGTGGCTTGCATTAGGGCCTTGACTATGTCGTCCATCTTAAGGAGGGGAGGGTTTTGTCTAACCCTGGTTTAAGTCCCCAGCGCGCAAATCCCACCCTGACACCACATGTGGCAAATTGCCGGCACTATTTTGATGGGTCTTACGCTTTCTCTTCTTTGGAGGGGGGTTCAGGGCACCATTTCTTGCCCTTGCAGTAGAATGTTAGCTGACCCACTAGTGTCCTAGAGGAGGGGAGTGGAGAGGGAGGGACCTGGGCCCACCCTCTACTCCAGGTCCCAGCCCAGGGGCCCTGAGGATAGTGGTAAACCACTTGAACTGACACTTCCTTCCCCTGGGCTACTTCCCTCTCCTGCCCTTCAGCTTGTGGGGGGCTTCCTGCCCTCCCTCTGTACAAGCCAGGTGCCCCTTTACCTAGGGCCTTGGACTTCTTAGCTCACCACAGCGCTTCTCCAAACTGTCCTCTGCTTCCCTTCAAACTGTTCTCTGCTCCAACACCAATTCCTCTCTGCTCCAGCTCCCACACTGTCTGATTGAAGCAGGGGTTTTTATCATGTGATTGGCTACAGGTGCTCTAATTAATCTGTAACAAACTTTCTTCCCCTTACAGGGAATAAGGCTCCCATCTAACCTTCTCCTGCTGCCCTCTGGCCATGCTGTATCACAATATATACCCAGACCCCCTAAATATGCAGCTGCATGGGATGTAATTAGCACTATTGACTGTTATAAAATGAAATCTGTTGGGTTTATCGTATAGTTGATGGCACATAATTAGAGAAATCAATTTATTAGCACAGCCTGTTGTGTAGTCTAGCTGTTATGGAATACAATATTACAACTCCTTTCCTTCAGCTGAAATATTAGGGTCTGTTACGCTGCATGTGCAGAATTCCAATATTGTTTCCAATGGTTGCCTTTATACACTATATAAAAAACGGCAGTATTGCCATTTTCATTAACTAGAAAAGATCTGTGTGCTAGCTGCAAATTCTAGAAACAAATACTTGTTGCAAACTTTAATCTGATCAGTTCATAGGCCTCCTATTCAAATCGAAGGAAAGAAACTGCAGATTTTATGGAGGAGCCCAAAGTAGAAGCATTTTGATGTTAATCTGGGCAATGGAGAGAAAGATGTATATCGACTTCTGCACCGAGAATCTAAAAATAATAAAAACATTGAGGGCCAAATCCTGCCATCAGATGTGTGCACACAACTCTCTGGAGTTACACAAAAATATCTTGCGATTTCTTGTGCTGTAACATGTAATTAAACTTTGAGCCACGTGCTACTATCTGACACAGTGGGGGGCGGGAGGGTAGCGAAATCTGGGTAATGTGGGCTCAAAATCAGGGATGGGGGTGAAACTAGCTCCAGGGCCCTGGGTGGAAGTAAAACTAGGGAACAGTGGCATTGTTGCCAGCACAGAGTGCCTGAGGGTGGCAACGGTTGGGTCCGTTGCCCGGTGTGCTTCGCAACCAATTAAACACACCAGGGTGGAGAAGTAATCAAACTTTATTTGAGCTCAAATAAGACGCCTGGAGCCATGCAGGACTCAGATCAAGAGAGCCAAACAAACAGCTTACCTAACTATTTATACTGGGACCAAAACTGATACACATTATAACATGATCTGTCACTCACACAGTCCCCACCCAAGGATAAGTCTGCCTAGTAACAGTCCAGTTTCCCGCCCAAAGGTTAAATCTACCCAGTAACTGAGGGAGTAGAAGTAGCCCCTCCCAACAAGGGCAACCTGAGGTCAAACATGGAGGAGTAAAACTCAAAATGGAGTAGCTGGTACACTATGGCTCAGAACAGGAGGACTTCATCGGCTCTCATGGCCTTCCATTCTCCCGAATTACCTGGGTTATACCAAGTGCGTCCCCAACAGCATGTCTCATGCTGTTTCAAAGGGGTGTGGGGAGGGGGATATTTCCAGTCAGAATTACCCCCACACGTTACCAGAGATTGAACCAGCAATAATTTCCTCACTGCTGGAGCTGACAGAAGTGACCAAACTGATGTTTGATCATGTAATGCACTGCAAACAGAGGGGAAAAAAATCAGACTGGAACAGAATTAGAAGTGAATATATTGTATTGCTAATTTTCTGAGATAATATTGCAAACAATAGCGTATATTTAAAACAAAAATCTGTGAAAGTTATCCTCAAAGGTAGTCCTTTAAAAACAAGGTAGTAATAATAGGGTTTGCTGTGATAAGAAACCTCTGTAGACGTCTTGGGAGCTTGAGGAAGCATCTTTGTTTCTACAGATGAATCAAAGCAGGCTAATTGGGAGAACACTGGTACTGCAGAACATAAAGAAGCACTAGGAAACCTCAGGCTCAGAAAGTTATTAGAAGCCAAGAACAAAAATAAAGATCTGGAAAAAAAAATACTAACTAGAGAGAAGCTAAGAAAAATATTGCTCATTTATTCCATTCCTGAGGCACTCTGCTAAGTGGGGAGAGTTTTCTTTTGTTTCTTGTTTTCAAAGAGGATTGGTATGGTGTCATTTGGGAATGGTTAATATTGTATGTGTTTTCTGCATTGTAGCTGGACCTAACAATCTGAAGAGGTGTACTGTACACATTGTAAAAATAAATCTCTAATATCTCAGCTAAATATTTCTGTGTTCTACTTTCACTGCCTTTATTCAGATGCACAGACATTTTTTATATCATTACAAGATTTGTTCTGTGGCTGTTAGACATGGCTGGTTCATTTATTACTTTTGTTCGGTTGTTTTTTTTAGGACCAGGTTGTGAAGACCTCACATTATTGAGGGGCGACTCACAAGCTTGCTGTTGTTGACTTCACTTGTTTGTAAAGCGTTCACAATCTGGCCTGAAATGATTTGGAGGAAATATTTTTGATAAGCCATCAAAAGCAAAGCAGGGTTTAGGAATTGTATTTGTGCCACGTCAATGTATAATGAGGCTTTGGTGAGAGATTCAGCACCTCTCTGTCTCAATGGAAAATTTAAATTAATTCTGATATTCCTTTTGCGCCCAGGACATATCATCTTTGAGGCTTTTCAGATATTACAAGTTCAGAACATGTTTAGGGCTAGACCCTGCTCTTACAATGGCTTAACTTTATTTCAAATGGGAAGGCAAAGGAAGTTGTAGTAAGAGGAGGCCCTGAGATATAAACCTTGGTATCAGAGGCCCAGTATGAGGCCTAAGGCCTGAACTAAAGTAATGGTCAAGACTTTGCTAACATAAAGCAAGGTTAAGCTGTGAGCTAGAGGCAGGCCCTGCTCACAGAAGCTGGCAAGGAAAGGGCTGATGCTGCAAAAAGACACATACCTAAAAGGTAAAGGACACCAGATATCAGAACATTCTCATGCTTGTACACTCCACACAGATGACAAGGAACAGGCTGACCCATCCAAATGACAGGGCCAAAAGGGTAATATGATGGATAGAGTTGTTTTTTTCGAACCAACATGTAAAAGGTGAGAGGCGGCACAGTACTACGTAGGGGGGTTGTACCTTGCTATGTAGAAGAGTTGCACCTCAATACGTTAGGAGTGATGTGTAACTTGTTTTTACCTGTGTGTAAGAATGCATCCCTGGGGTGGTGTCTTTGTCCAACCTAGGGGGCAGTGGAAAGTCCCGCCACTGACTGAGCTGAGTCCATTGTCAGGGAGCACATATGTACTAGCTAGCAGCTTAGCAGCACCTTGGATTTCTGTGCCAGGGAAAGCTGGAGACTATATTTCTCTTTGACAATAAACCTGGCCTGACGTGCCTTCGTACCTTACTAGAGTCTGTGGTCATTGAGGGTTCTCTCGGAGTCTGCTGTGTCAGCTATCTGCACAGAGCCAGGGCAGCACACAGAGGGAACACATGCATGCAGCCGACTGATATCAACATTGAACAGAGCAGAGCACCACACTGGGAGTGTCTGACGACAGGAGTAACATTAAACGTGTGCAGAAGTGTTTGCAGGCTCAAACCTTAGAGTCACCACAGGATTAATCTATCTTAGTACTTAAATGGACTCCATCACTGCAGTATCTTAGTGTCTCAAAGTCTTTCCTATACTGAGCCTCACACCAACCCTGTGAGATAAGAAAGCACTACTATCACCATTTTACTGCCAGGGAAGTGGGGCCCAGAGAGACTAAAGAGATATCCAGAACTCCTGATAAATGTGGAGTAAGTGCACAGCAATGGGTTGTGTTGTATGCAGAAGCATTTTCAAACCTGACTAACTCAGTTTGATCCAGTTTAACCCCCCCTTGTAAATAAGCTGTAAGTGACATGCCCAAGGTCACACAGGAAATCTGTGGCACAGCAGGGACTTGAATCCAGGGTTCCTGAGTCCCAGGCCAGCACTTCCTCTCTATCCTGCACCCCATAGCAAGCCCAAGAACAGAAATATTGTGCTCTACAAAATAAGATTCCATATCACTCTATTAAACTGAATAGTCTTTTCAGAAGAATTTATAATCAGCCTGTGGAACTCTATATCAGGGATCTAACTGGCCTTTAAATTCTCTGTTTTTAGTTTTAAAACATTCTAGAGGAAGGAGATAACTCTCATATCCTGAACTGGATTTTCCCATTAGGGTTGGTAAAGGGCAATTCTCCAGGGTGATAGGGAGACTTTGCCACCCTTCAGGCAGCTGAGCAGAGCACAGGAGAGATCCACAAAGATACTTAGGTGCCTAAATCCCACAAACTGCTTGGCTGCTGCCTAACCTTTTAGGTGCCTAAATTCACGTGGTGTCTAAGTTTTCAGGATAAAAGTTCCCTTGGTGCCTAAGCTTTTGCCTCTGGGCCTGCACTCTGCTGCTTCCCTCTAGGTCAGAGGTGGGCAAACTACAGCCTGCGGGCCACATCCAGCCCACAGGACTGTCCTGCCTGGCCCCCGAGCTCCTGGTTCGGGAGGCTAGCCCCTAGCCCCTCCCTTGCTGTCCCCACCTTCCCCTCAGCCTCAGCTTGCTTGCTCTGTTGTCGGCACAATGCTCTGGGCAGTGGGGCTGTGAGCTCCTGGCGCAGCACAGCTGCAAAGTCTGGCCTGACCCGGTGCTTTGTGCTGCATGGTGGCGGTGGTGTGGCCCAGCTCCAACCGGACGGCACGGCTGTAGTGCCTCCAGAACACCGGTGCTCCAGGCAGCGGAGTAAGGGGGCAGGGAGTGGGGAGAGGGGGTGGATAGAGGGCAGGGGAGTTTGGGGTGGTGCTCAGGGGGCAGGGGTGTGGGTAGGGGTTGGGGGGAAACAGGGGGTCAAATGGGGGCAGAAGGAGGGGGGGTGGATGAGGTGATAGGGGGCAGTTGGGGCAGGGGTTCTGGGAAGAGTCAGGGGACAGGGAGAAGGGCTGGTTGGATGGGGCAGGGGTCCCGGGGGGCTGTCAGGAATGAGAGGAGGGGTTGGATGGGGCGGTGAGGGTCCGGGGTCGGTCATGGGACAGGGAGTGGGTGTGTGTGGATGGGGCAGGGGTCCTAGAAGGGCTGTCGTGGAACAGGGGGGGTTGGATGGGGCAGGAGTCCCTGGGGGGGCAGATAGGAGGTGGGGGCTGGGCCATGACCCCCTCCCCTAACCAGCCCACCATACAATTTAGGAAATCCAATGCGGCCCTCAGGCCAAAACGTTTGCCCATCCCTGCTCTAGGTGTCCCAATCATTCCATCTTGCCTAAGTCTAGCTGTGTTCCCTGAACCAGGGGAAGAGGGGCATTTTGCCATCAAACTCACCTATAAGGCCCAAGCTGGTAGACTTGCTCACAGGGGGAGGAATAGCTCAGTGGTTTGAGCATTGGCCTGCTAAAGTCAGTATTGTGAGCTCAATCCTTAAGAGGGCCATTTAGAGATCTGGGTCAAAAATCTGTCTGGGGATAGGTCCTGCTTTGAGCAGAGGGTTGGATAACCTCCTGAGTTCACTTCCAATCCTGCTATTCTATGATTCTAAAGCTGGATTAGCCTCCATTCAAAATCTGGCTGCAGGAGAAGGAGGTTCTGCCCATTTTATACCTTTTAGCTGAGTGGTTAGAGCACTCAACTAAGATGTGAGACCTAGCTTAAATTCCCCCCCTCTATCTGAGGAGAAGAGAGGATTTGAACAGGGGTCTCCTACACCCCTCAGGCACAGTGTGCTGACCACTGAGCTATGGAGCTCCCTCACTGTCTTCTGCTGAAGTTGTTCCAGTGCGTATAAATCACTGGAGCAGGGAGACTGGACCATGGGGATCCTACCTCAGGTGTGTGCCCCAGCCACTGGACTATACAGCCTCAGTGGACTAACTACTTTTTAATTATTTATCTACAGTGGAACAGCTTCACAAAGAGAGTGAGGGAACCCCACATCAGACTATCCCATAGCTTAGTGATTAGAGCCCTCTCCTGAGGGGAGACCACTGTTCAAATCCTTCTGCTTGAGGGGAGAATTTAACCTGAGTTTCCCACATCTGTGGCAGGGGAGGAACACTTTTTGTGGAGCAAGGCAAGCACCTAACTCATTCTCACAAGAAATGACTTAGATCCCTAAACTGCCCAACTCCAGGAGAGGTTCCTGGCTGTGGATCACAGACAGGGATAGGTGCCACATGCAGCCTGGGTTTAGGTGCCTAACTCCATGAGATGGGTGGGGCTTACGACACGCACCCTTTTATTGGCATCTCCCATTGGCTAATTTAGGCAACTCCCTGACTAGCATGCTGATTTTTGTAGACCACAACCCAGGGTTCTACTCTCTCCTCGTGCATCCAACTCAGACTTTGTGGATCCTCGTGTTGGTCCAGTTACTGCCTAGGGGCCAGAATTTTGAAGGTATTTTGGCAATTAGTGTGATTTTGCAAAGCATTTAGGTGCCTAAAACCTATTGGCCTGAAAACAGAAGGTTCCTAAATACATTTACAAAAAATCGAGCATTAGGTGTTGCAGTGCTGACCACTGCAATGCCTAAGTCTTTGTGGATCCAAGTCATAGCCTTTACATAGTAACTACTGTGTTTTCAGGACTGTAATAGCCTCCATTCTGGTGGTATCCATATGCCTCAGGGAGGAAACATCCATATGATATGTGGAGTAGTGCAGTGTGTCACTGTCAACCTTGCCTTGGCAGTTTCCTCTCCACAGTTCACAAGAGACCCTTCCAGAGCTGGATTTTGTGGCATGCAGTGGTGCACATCCTCCATGCATTCTCCTGGCATTATGCTTTCCTCTGAATGTAATGCATAGCACCACTGCTGCAATGGGGAGGGACATAAACATAAATGAATGGGCAAGGGTTGTTCCTGCTCCCTATTGAATTGTTAACATTGTTGGTTGTTTTAGTTGTATTTATAATTTGAAAATTTTGCATTTATTGAATTTATCTGTCACCTGCATGATGTTCTGTGGATATTTCAAGAAAACAACACAAAACTGGCTAATGAAACTAGTAAGACAGGAGCTACTAATACAAATTACCTAAAGAGAGTAAGTTCAATATCTTTGAACAATATATACCACTTCTCAGCTGCTGATCATTAACCATTATGTGTTAAAAAAATGTGATCTTTCTAAAAGGACATTGTTGCTATTCATCTCCTTGAACCCCCTCTAAAGCATGTTTTGTTCTAAGTGATGGTATTATAGTATAAGACACTATAAGTTGAATCCCATTACAAGTTATAAGCATTTCAAATTAGTATAGACTTAATTCCAGCAGACAAAATGCTGCTTATTCCCAAGAGAAAAGGCCTAATATGAACATTGCTGCTTCTATTGCTTCTAACGTGTTGCTTAAAACACATTTATTTTAAGCGCTGTCTAGAGCTGAGACAAACCAGTGTCTATAAGTTTGGCTACCTCTGGAGACTGAGATGTTTGCCTGTAAATCTGGCTGCTGCCATTAATGGGTGGGGTGAGGAGAGTAATCAGAGGGTAATCAGACGTGTATGCCAGCAATGCCCAGCCTTACATACTGTATGATACGTGATAAGACACTAGCTTTAGAAGAGTGGATGAGAAAGAAGATCCATTAAATGAGATGAGATTGGCAGGGACCTTTGGTATCTTTCCATCTTCCTCTGCAGCATGTAGGCATGGGTCACTTGCTTGGATCATCTGGTTATATCTCACCAAATCAATTCCCTGCAATTGCAAAGGCTTCAGGCATTAATGCATCTCGGGCCCTCCTGTTCTCTGTCTGTGGCACACAATAGTTTTGTCTCTTGAGACCTTTAATACTTTGGTCTGATTCTGCTTGGCTTGGTCTGTGGGTGGCTGGGTGATATTTAGTGGCCTGTGATGTACAGGAGGTCAGACTAGATGATGTTAATAAAAGGAAAGTCTCTATGTAAAAATAAAAAGGGAACAGTTCTACAGGACTCTAATTTTGTAATATTACAATCTTTGATTAATTCAGTTCTCAGATGAGTTCTTCTGTTGGAATTCAATGGGAAATATGCATATGTGTCAGAAGATAGGATTTGGATTCCTACATGAATTTAGCCCTCATGAAAATGAGAGACTAACAGCAATAGCCTACTGATGTTAGGTATTTGTCCTGTGGCACCCTTACTGTTCCAGCCCTGGGTCTTACCTGAAACAAAACCAAACCACCTCACCTGTGATCTGTACAGTGTTTTTATAATACAAAGACTAGCATTAAACCATCATATTAATTTTCAGTTGTGACCTAATTTGGGGTTTGAGTGCAGTCTGTTGTGCGCAACCCACTGTGCTATAACCTGCAATAAGTAAATACTCATGCTCTGCAGCAAACAATTTTCTGACAATATTTCTCTCAGATATTAAGAATATAGACACAAAGGATTGTGATCAGATACTACTCTTGTGATTGTTTGTTTTTCTCAGCAAGCAGACATATGAAAACTATAATATAGAGCTTCATGCTGAAGAAGATACAAATCTTCATAAAATTTGCACTCCACTGTAAGTGGGAAAACTCACAATTAAAAGACATTCACATCTGCTATTTAAAATTCATAGTAAAATCTGTGTTAGACTGATGATCCATTTTATTGTCTCATCTGTTTTAATGTTTCTTTTCCCCTCAATACAAAGCAATGCTTTCCATATAATAAAATTAAAGTGAAAGAACTTCTGGGTCCTCTAGTGTAGAATTGCCCTTTACTATGAAACTCTAAAAAGCCAAATTCTTCCTCCCTGTGAATATTCAGGATTTCTTGAGTCTAGTGCTGCTGTCCTTCCAAGTGCAAAACTCCTTTTAATTCATTTAATAGATTTTTAGGCCAGAAGGGACCATTATGATTCAGGCTGACCTCTTTCATAACAAAAGGCCTAAAGCCTCACCTAGTAATCTCTGCATTAAGCCCACAACTACTGTTTGAGTTACAGCATCTCTTTGAGAGAGCTATCCATTCTTGGTGTAAAGACTGTAAGTAATGGAGAATCCACCACATACCTCTGTACATTATTTCAGTGTGGCTTTATTACTGAGCCAGGTCTACACTCCAAAGTTAAGTTGACCTAGCCACATCACTCAGGGGTATGGAAAATTCAGTGTAATTAAGCTGACCTAACCCCTGGTGTCGAAAGCGCTAGGTCAACGGAAGAATTTTTCCATCAACCTGCCTACTGCCTCTTGGGGAAGTGGGTTAACTTTGCCTGCAGGATAACCCTTCCCATCGCTGTGGTGAGTGTCTACACTGAAGCACTATAGTGGTGCAGCTGCTGTAGCATTTCAACTGTAGACAAGCCCCTAGTTTGAATTTGTCTAGCTTTAGCTTCCAGTCATTGAATCTCACTATGTTTTTTTTTCTTCTCAATTAAAGAGCCTTCTGCTTCAGAAATTTCTTTCTCATTTAGGTACTTATTGACTATAATCAAGTCACCTCCTAACCTTCTCTTGGATCAACTAAATAGACTGAACTTCTGAAGTCTCTCACTGTAAGACAAGTTTTCCAGACTTTGAAGCAACCTTGTAGCTCTTTTCTGAACCATTTCTACTTTTTTTTTTCAACATGGAAGTTACACATACCAAAAGAATGCAGATTTTAGTTCAATGTACTTTCGACATGCACACATGTAAGGCAGAATTTGCCCCTTCATATTTATCTAGTCTGCTTTTGATCACTTCTAGTGCTGGTAACTCCATGCTATCCCCTGGGAAATCCTTCCACTGTCTAATCTCTTTGCTGGTTGGCTTAACAAGACTGGGTGACCACTTTACATGGTTTTCTAAATTGCAGGAGGTTTTCTCCTGTGTTTTAAAGCATAATTTGGCATTCTTCATTGCTTGAACTTTTCAGTTCGTAAACATGCCTCAGCCAGAATTTACATGAAGTGGAGATGTGTTCTTTTCTCCCCTCTAACGTTAATCTTTCTTAATACATTTGTTTAGTGAATGAATAAGTCCTTGGTCAAAAACACTGGGTTGGTTGATCTCTCAATATGTGTTTGCACTGAATTACGCATTCCCAGAGGTCACTCCTGCATGTTAATTCTGGCAGCAGCAAGTTTAGGAAGGACAGTTAAATCCAAGCAATTACACATCTTAAACCTCAAAACATGAAGTTTTAAAAGGCAATTAAAACTGGTTATGATGATCATAAGATCACAGTCAATCACACAATGGCCATGGTGTAAAAAAGCTCTTGAGGTTAATTATGATCTTCCATACTGTCCCAAATAATGTTTTAATTTTTTTGAGACATTCATCAGGTCCCTTGTGTCTGTTTTAATTAGTTTTCAACAGTTGCCCCAACCATAAGTTCAGCTGCTGAAAGTCTTCCACTTTGTATCCAGTTGAGGAGAATCTGACAATATCAGGCCAAAGCATTCTTTGAGATTCTTCTCTGGTTGGCTGACACAATATTATTGTGCTCTATAATATACATATGTGGCCTGATTTTTGGCATCCAAAACTCTAACTGAAGTCAATGGCAGCTGGAGTACTCAGCACTTCTGAAAGTTGGCCTCACCAGAAAAAATACGCTATACAAAATAAGTAATACTTTATTTTAAGGCAGCTAGTAATACTCTACTGTGGAATGTACATTTTATATAAAAGAATATGCAATTTAGGAATATTAAAATTAAAATTGTTCCTGTCTATTAGAGGCTGTGCACAGAAGAGATGAGGCTGTGCACAGAACTCTCAGCCCAGGGGAGGAGGGGCTATGGTGGCTATTTATTACTCTTGTGCCCTCCTGATTCTGGGCTGCTCCTGGAGTCAGAGTGCCTCTTGGTGTAATTTATACCATCACTCATGGCTGTCCTTAATAATGGCAACCTTTCCCACCTTCCTGTGATGTCAATCACCAGCAACCTCTGCAGTGCTATGGCCCTGGCCCTGATACTCCCCTCCCAGCCCTATCCTCACCCTCCCCCCCCACACACACATATGCCAGGTCTTGCAAAGGAGTCCTCTGAGAGGACAGCCTTATGGCTGTTATCTTCAGTTCCTTAGCTGGGGGAATTCTTCCCCAATTGAATCTGAGTCTGTTAGAACCCTTTGACACCACTCTGGCCCTTTTGTCAGCATAAAGGGGGAAGAGCGGGGGTGAGACTCTCCCCTGTGGAGTATTACTTTGAGTTATCAATTCATATGGGTGCTTGTTCTGTAGATAATGTGAACCACATTAGGGACAATTAAACTTGCAGTTGTAAAGTGAGTAAAGCAGTCACCCCCAGATGACAGAAGTGAGAGAAATATGAGACATAAAATGTCGGAGCGGTTTTCAGCTCAACCTGTGATCCATTTATAGTCCAGACTAAAGGCCTACAAGTATGATGGCTGTCTATGTTTATGGCCTATCTACGTCCAGTCTTCCAACTCTCAGGTGGTACTGTTGGGAGATGGTGCAAGGCTGGTTTTCGGACACATAACATCAGAAACTGAGAACAATGATGTAGTCTTAGAATGTTCTTCTGTCTTCAACATTTCTAATTTTGAGACAAGGAATCCTCAGTGAAGTCATGATTTGTGTCCTGCATGTGGGTTAAGTCCTCTCATCTGCTCCTGTCACTGATGCCATGAGGTTGTTGAATTACTGTCATTTCTATCAATCATCATCATCCTTTCTAGGGATATGGTGAACCTTAGATTTTGTAGTATGTACTGACAGTTATCAACCTGGTCTATTAAGCACTTTTGAGTGGCATAGGTGAGGATTAACGGCATGTCCCCATTTTTCACACTTTTGTTTGTATCTCTTTCATTTCTGTTTTTTTTGTGATTGCCAATTCAAGTAGATTCTAAACGGTTTTTCAAAATGAATGTTTTTTCTTCTAGTATACTCATTGTTTAGAACTATGTTTCATTTGAATATTTCACACAAGCTACAGCCAAATATAGCAAAATGTTCCCTATGGCTATAAAATCTGGATTTATGAAAAGAGGTTTGGAAAATCTCTGCACCTATTAAGCAAACCAAATGAGAAAATGGGGAATAAAAAAGACATGTTTGCCAGTCGCAACAAACAAAACCTTTTTCCTTGAGTGCCAGATTGAGTTTCGGGGATGAGCTCATATTACAGATATCTTTGTGCACTAGAATAGAAATCTTCTTGATTACCAGACAGAGAAGCAGAGAAAAAAGAAGCAAATTTTGCTTCTGCAATATTAGAGAGACAGTAAAATGAGTAAAATTAAAAAATAACAACAGAAAATTGGCATGAAAAGATGTTATTTTAAAGCTCATGATGCGTATCACAAGCAGAAGGAAAATCTGAAAGCCTAATAATGAAATACATAAGAAAAATAGTTATATTCTTTTAATACTTTATGGAGAGCTAATGAACTTTCAATAATTTCTGCCTTAGGTGTGCATAGAATCAGGCCAGTGTCCATACTGGGATCTTCCTCCTGAGCCCCATCCAGAAAAGATGAACAAGTTGTCTGATTCCTAAATAGCTCCCTTGGCAAACCAACCCTCTTATTTAACCCCTAGTGCATTTGGTTAAATCCCTGTGACAAAGAAGGGACATAGCTCCCCTCTTCTCCCCCTGCAGGAAGCCGATTGGAACCTGGTGCTGTCTGCCCCAAAGAGGTCTCTCTGAAACCCCATACACTGCATCATACTATTGATTTTTTTTTTCCAAATAAAACCAAGGAAATGTGCTAGCACATTTTTGGCTTTAAGACCATCAGTCATGAGTACAAGAACTAAAAATTCAAAAGGGAGTTTAATAATAATTTATACTAGGTACAGTTAATTGGCTTTTAAAGACTACCCCACAACCTGTGTTGTACTCCCTTTCAAACATTCATCTACATACAGATAATTACCACCATACTTAATGACATTTGCCATTAAGTAAGGTGCACTTACTGTACATAGATGTAGCACTACAATATAAATTACTACTGTTTAATAATGCTGATAGACAAATGTATAATACTTAGAAACCTGACATTTGCAGATTGTCCAGTTAATCTCAAGTTATGTAATGCTGTAAATTTACACCACTTCACAACCAGATAAGTTATGTTTCTAGCCAAAAAGAACTTGCAGTCTTATCATAAAGTCCAAAGTCCCTGTATATTGCAGGGGTGTTTTTTGCCTTTATTCCTAAAGACAGCTTTAAATGGCTGCTTACGGGATGACCAGTGGTGCTTTAAGAAAAAACATTCTTATTGTGGTGATCTGAGAAGTTCTGTACTACTTACACCAGTAGTTCTGTTGCCCAGTCACAAGTCTGGAGGCCTTGAAATTGCACCAGAGAGGCACCTGACCCTATAGATTTATCATTTAGCTTTTTATTACTTTTGTTTAGATTGGCTAAACCTGGGAAATGAGACTTTCTTCTGCATGTTTCAGAGCTCTTCAGCAATGACATGCCATTCTATTTACACCCGCAGGATATTTGTGTGTGAAAGCAAACTAGACACAGAGGTTGCAAATGAGTGAGAAGTGACTTCCAAGGCACCAAGCCTTTCACAATCCATCGATGCATATGAAATTCACGACTGCAGCACGAACGGGGATTCTATTGACAACATATATTTCTTATTTTAATGCAGGATGCTTTGTACACTTTCAAAATAATGTCAGGCCTCTGGGTTTTTAAAAAAAAGAAGTTCACTTTCAGATTAGTTTATCCTTTTCTCATTTATTTGATTTCTTATTTACATCTTAGTACCTTTTTACACAGTCATAAAAAAGTACCTGTGTGAACACAGCTGTGTGGTTGCAAACACACTGTCTACTTGCACATGCAAAAATGAATAACTGTCTGCACAATCACTGCTTGTGCACGAGTAACTGTTTTCTGTATGCAAATACTCATTTCATCTGGGCAGTTACCTACCTGCATACACATTTTGAAGGTGCAGTTTTGACACTGATATATAAAGATTTGGCCCAGAAAATGTTAAGGATTGTTCAAAGTCAGACCTTGTAGTTTTGCTTCTAGAACTTTAAACATTCTCTCTGCCTTTGTGAATTTGAAACTTTTATGACAGGTCCCAGTTTAAAAACTCAAATGTATGTTGATAAATTAATCATAATTGAACAGAAATTGTATGTAGTGCCTGCAAGGTGTTGCCCTGTAGAACTGAAATAAGACAGACAAGCAAATAAGTACAATTGAGAAAGGGCATGGAGAAGCACTTCTTGTATTGTAATCCATACTGAATAGTCACTGTTATATCTGGATTTAGTATAGAGCCATATTTCATTAAGAATATTTGCCAGTTTGATGGACCCCCACATTAAGCATCATTGGAAGAAAAATGGTGACAGTTCACTCATTTCCTTGTCTTTTGCATTCTTCTTTTCTCTAGTTCTTACAACAGAGCTTTTATCATTGTTGCTAGTACTTCAGGGAGGGTGAAGTAGAAATCATACTTAAAATAAAATGTTGCCTGCCTGTCTAAATTCATCTAGTGCTCTTTTCTCATTGCAAAGGTGCAAGTAACTTGTGAGTGGGCATTATGCCATCCTAACAGATGGGTATGAATATAGGCAGAGAATGAAACATGTACATGAATCAAGTAGGAATCTTGAGAGCAGGATTTGGTTATTCTGAGTTTATAGCTTGCGACTAATGGGATGTGCAATTGTAATCCATTTCTGATCAACTTTAACTTTCCATACTATTTGTGTTGCACATACCAAAAAGATATGCCAAGTATACACTACAGAAAAGGGAACAGAAATGTTTGGAAAGAGTTCCTACCATATATAATGGGACAAATTCATCCCTACTGTAACTGCGTTTCACTACTATAGGATTGAATTTGGCCCACTGGAGTAAATCTTAGATGCTTTGTGCAGTGAAAACTCCCACCCTACGACTTTTCTGGGCAGCTGGAATGTTCAGTGAATGCAGGACTGTGCTCATTTAAAAAAAGAATTAAAGTTGAGCAAACTCAAGCATCCTGAATTTGTAAAGTGCTTTATAAAGGCTCTTCTTTCCCTTATCCCATTTTACGTTCTTCTTTAATGCAATCTATTCTTCACATCTTCAGTTGTCCTCTGAGTCCCTTTCTATCACCTTGTTCTGCTATCTTCACCAGGTCCCCTTCATTCATCTGAACCAGCAATGTTGCACTTCCTGGATTTTGTCAGCCGCATTGCAGACTTTGACTTCCACTATAATACTTTCATTTCAAAATCTGTCTTTTGGTGTAACTCATAGACTCATAGACTCATAGACTCTAGGACTGGAAGGGACCTCGAGAGGTCATCGAGTCCAGTCCCCTGCCCTCATGGCAGGACCAAATACTGTCTAGACCATCCCTGATAGACATTTATCTAACCTACTCTTAAATATCTCCAGAGATGGAGATTCCACAACTTCCCTAGGCAATCTATTCCAGTGTTTAACTACCCTGACAGTTAGGAACTTTTTCCTAATGTCCAACCTAAATCTCCCTTGCTGCAGTTTAAGCCCATTGCTTCTTGTTCTATCATTGGAGGCTAAGGTGAACAAGTTTTCTCCCTCCTCCTGATGACACCCTTTTAGATACCTGAAAACTGCTATCATGTCCCCTCTCAGTCTTCTCTTTTCCAAACTAAACAAACCCAATTCCTTCAGCCTTCCTTCATAGGTCATGTTCTCAAGACCTTTAATCATTCTTGTTGCTCTTCTCTGGACCCTCTCCAATTTCTCCACATCTTTCTTGAAATGCGGTGCCCAGAACTGGACACAATACTCCAGTTGAGGCCTAACCAGCGCAGAGTAAAGCGGAAGAATGACTTCTCGTGTCTTGTTTACAACACACCTGTTAATGCATCCCAGAATCACGTTTGCTTTTTTTGCAACAGTATCACACTGTTGACTCATATTAAGCTTGTGGTCCACTACGACCCCTAGATCTCTTTCTGCCATACTCCTTCCTAGACAGTCTCCTCCCATTCTGTATGTGTGAAACTGATTGTTCCTTCCTAAGTGGAGCACTTTGCATTTATCTTTATTGAACTTCATCCTGTTTACCTCAGACCATTTCTCCAACTTGTCCAGATCATTTTGAATTTTGACCCTGTCCTCCAAAGCAGTTGCAATCCCTCCCAGTTTGGTATCATCTGCAAACTTAATAAGCGTACTTTCTATGCCAACATCTAAATCGTTGATGAAGATATTGAACAGAACCGGTCCCAAAACAGAACCCTGCGGAACCCCACTTGTTATACCTTTCCAGCAGGATTGGGAGCCATTAACAACTACTCTCTGAGTACGGTTATCCAGCCAGTTATGCACCCACCTTATAGTAGCCCCATCTAAATTGTACTTTCCTAGCTTATCTATAAGAATATCATGCGAGACTGTATCAAATGCCTTACTGAAGTCTAGATATATCACATCCACCGCTTCTCCCTTATCCACAAGGCTCGTTATCCTATCAAAGAATGTTATCAGATTAGTTTGATATGATTTGTTCTTTACAAATCCATGCTGGCTATTCCCTATCACCTTACCACCTTCCAAGTGTTTGCAGATGATTTCTTTGATTACCTGCTCCATTATCTTCCCTGGCACAGAAGTTAAACTAACTGGTCTGTAGTTTCCTGGGTTGTTTTTATTTCCCTTTTTATAGATGGGCACTATATTTGCCCCCTTCCAGTCTTCTGGAATCTCCCCCGTCTCCCATGATTTCCCAAAGATAATAGCTAGAGGCTCAGATACCTCTTCTATTAACTCCTTCAGTATTCTAGGATGCATTTCATCAGGCCCTGGTGACTTGCAGGCATCTAACTTTTCTAAGTGATTTTTTACTTGCTCTTTGCTTATTTTCTCTTCTAAATCTACCCTCTTCCCGTAAGCATTCACTATACTAGACATTCCTTCAGACTTCTCAGTGAAGACCGAAACAAAGAAGTCATTAAGCATCTCTGCCATTTCCAAGTCTCCCGTTACTGTTACCCCCTCCTCATTGAGCAGTGGGCCTACCCTGTCCTTAGTCTTCCTCTTGCTTCGAATGTATTGATAAAAAGTCTTCTTGTTTCCCTTTATTCCCATAGCTAGTTTGAGTTCATTTTGTGCCTTTGCTTTTCTAATCTTGCCTCTGCATTCCTGTGTTATTTGCCTATATTCATCCTTCGTGATCTGCCCTAGTTTCCATTTTTTATATGACGCCTTTTTATTTTGTAGGTCACGCAAGATCTCAAGGGTAAGCCAAGGTGGTCTTTTGCCACATTTTCTATCTTTCCTAACCATTGGAATAACTTGCTTTTGGGCCCTTAATAGCGTCCCTTTGAAAAACTGCCAACTTTCCTCAGTTGTTTTTCCCCTCAGTCTTAATTCCCATGGGACCTTGCCTATCAGCTCTCTGAGCTTACCAAAATCCGCCTTCCTGAAATCCATTGTCTCTATTCTGCTGTACTCCCTTCTACCCTTACTTAGAATTGCAAATTCTATGATTTCATGATCACTTTCACCCAAGCTTCCTTCTACTTTCAAATTCTCAACAAGTTCCTCCCTATTTGTTAAAATCAAGTCTAGAACAGCTTCCCCCCTAGTAGCTTTTTCAACTTTCTGAAATAAAAAGTTGTCTGCAATGCAGTCCAGGAACTTATTGGATAGTCTGTGCCCCGCGGTGTTATTGTCCCAACATATATCTGGATAGTTGAAGTCCCCCATCACCACCAAATCTTGGGCTTTGGATGATTTTGTTAGTTGTTTGAAAAAAGCCTCATCCACCTCTTCCGCCTGATTAGGTGGCCTGTAGTAGACTCCCAGCACGACATCACCTGTGTTTTTTACCCCTTTTAGCCTAACCCAGAGACTCTCCACCCTTCCGTCTCCTATGTCCATCTCCACCTCAGTCCAAGTGTGTACATTTTTAATATATAAGGCAACACCTCCTCCCTCTAATGGAGTGAAGACATCTCATCTCAAACACTTGTAAGCACAACCCTGCTGTCTCTTTATTGCCCACACTTCTGCACCATATAGCAGAGGTTCTCAAACTATGGTCCGCAGACCACCAGTGGTCTGCAAGCTCCATGCAGGTGATCCATGGACAGTTCCCTGTAAGTGGAGCTGCACATGCCTTCCCAGGCCTCCCCCCCTCCTTCCGAGCCACAGCTATGGCAGAGGAGAGACACCCCCATCCTTCCCAGCTTGGTGGCTGCCGTGGTGGGGAAGAGACCCTCATCCCTCCTTCTCAGCTGCAGCTACGGGGGGAGACACACACCCTCCTTCCCAGCCCTAGCTGTGGCAGGGAATAGAACCCCCCCTTCCTTCCCAGCCCCAGCTACGGCGGAGAGACAGGCACCCCTTCCCAACCTGGTGGTTACCGTGTCGGGGGAGAGACACCCTGTCCCCTTCTCAGCCCAGTGGAGAAATTTAGTGGTCTATGGTAGTAGTAGGTTATTTAATTGGGCCTTTGGTGTTGTTTTATTTTATTTTTATTCACATTTAGTCCAGAAGCGAAATGTCTTTCTTTGAATTGGTACCCTACTACACTACGTACAGTTTTAATTGGTTTCATTTTTCAGCTGTGTATGCATAGTTTTCATTGTATGCAATTCAGCTAACCTACATATTGTATGTACTGGGCATCATTGTCATGTGGAAAGTACTGACTGTACCAGAATCTAGTGCTTTTTCAAAAAATGTAACAGTTGTCAATCCAGTAACTAGGGGGGTAGTGGTCAACCCCGAGACACGGATTTATGGTTGAAAACAGGATATTTGAAAAAGAAAACAACAAATAATCAAACCAGTGACACTGGGATCAGTGAAAAGTTCAAAATTGAACTATAGCAAGTGAACATACATCTGCAAAGGAAACTTTGAGTGTAGGCACGTGTTTACCAGGAACCAGTACAAGTACCGGTAATGAAAATACATTGAAACACCAAAAACTGGTAAGACAATACCACTCAACTATATTAATGTAGGCTTCACATGGACTGGTGAACAAGATTCATAGATTCTAGGACTGGAAGAGACCTCAAGAGGTCATCGAGTCCAGTCCCCTGCCCCCATGGCAGGACCATATACTGTCTGGACCATCCCTGATAGACATTTATCTAACCTACTCTTAAATATCTCCAGAGATGGAGATTCCACAACCTCCGTAGGCAATTTATTCCAGTGTTTAACCACCCTGACAGTTAGGAACTTTTTCCTAATGTCCCACCTAAACCTCCCTTGCTGCAGTTTAAGCCCATTGCTTTTTGTTCTATCCTTAGAGGATAAGATGAACACGTTTTCTCCCTCCTTCTTATGACACCCTTTCATATACCTGAAAACTGCTATCATGTCCCCTCTCAGTCTTCTCTTTTCCAAACTAAACAAACCCAAACTAAGATGAACCAAGACCGCAATGTGTGTTATGCTATGCAGTGCTGGCTAACGAAAGCATGAAGCCTGCAAATCTCTGGCGTTGTTTGGAGACAAATCACGCTGCTTTCAAAGATAAACCTCCTGAATTTTTTCAGCACAGACTGAACAAGTTAAAACAAGAGAAAGTAACAATGTTTGCTCATGCAACAGTAAATGTAAAGGCCCTGGAAGCTTCATATCGTGCAAGCCTTCTACTCGCCAAAGTGGGGAAACCTCACACTATTGGAGAAGAAATTATCCTGCCTGCAGCTAAAGAATTTGAATTTATAATCTATGGAGAGAAGACAGCAAAACAGTTAGATTGTGTGCCTCTTTCAAATGACACCGTATCACGGAGAAGTCAAGATATGTCAGCTAACGTTAAAGACATTCTCATGAAATGTGTGAACAACAGTAGGTTTTTTGCAGTGCAATTGGATGAGACGACTGATATTGCTGACATTGCAAGTCTTCTTGCATACATCAGGTATGAGTGGGAAGGGAAAGTACTGGAAGATATTTTGTTTTGTCGTTCAGTGCCAAGAAAAACAACCACCGAACAACTTTTCCAGTTACTAGATGAGTTTGTGAAGGAACACAGTATTGATTGGCAATGATGTGTTGGAGTATGTACTGATGGTGCATGAGCAATGACGGGAAGACACAGTGGGGGTAATGGCTCATATCTGCGAAGTGACACCTAATGCCACATGGGTGCACCATAGCATTAATCAAGAGGCACTAGCTGCCAAGAAAATGCCGGTGGAAATGAAGGGTGTTTCTGCTATGAAAACTGTTAATTTCATAAAAGCTAGACCTATGAATTCTCAAATGTTTAGTGTACTGTGCACAGAAATGGGTAGTGCTTGTGTACAACTTCTTCATACAGAAATACGGTGGTTGCCAAGAGGCAAAGTACTTACTTGTTTGTTTGAGCTACATTCAGAAGTACAGCTATTTCTAACAGACCATCCATTCAAATTCACAAGCTATTCTGAAGATTCATCCTGGCTGTAGCAATTGTCTTACCTCTCTCATGTATTCACGCACCTAAATGGCCTGAACGCTGGGCTGCAGGGAGTTTCAGTGACTATATTGGATGTGTGAGACAAAATCAGTACAATGAACAAGAAACTGGACTTGATTTCTAGTCATGTAAATGATGATTTCAGCTCATTCCCAACATTTGGAAGGTTTTCTGTCTGAAAATGAACTGGTTCTTGATTAAATAAAAAATGACATAGAAGAATATCTTGTTGCTCTTAAGCAACAGTTTGAAGATTACTTTCCAGTAGAAGCTGAACCAAACAACTGGATACGTAACCTTTTGGAATTGAAATCAGTGAGCTGCCCTCTGGTTTGTCCAATAAGGCACAAGAGTGCTTGTTGGAGCTTTCTTGTGACAAATTATTAGTTAAACTGGAAAAGATGGGGATCAATATGAAAATTGAAAGGTGGATAAGGAACTAGTTAAAGGGGAGACCCCAACGGGTCGTACTGAAGGGTGAACTGTCAGGCTGGAAGGAGGTTACTAGTGGAGTTCCTCAAGGATTGGTTTTGGGACCAATCTTATTTAACCTTTTTATTACTGACCTTGGCACAAAAAGTGGGAATGTGCTAATAAAGTTTGCGGATGACACAAAGCTGGGAGGTATTGCTAACACAGAGAAGGACCGGGATATCATAGTAATAGGATGAAATTTAATAGTGAAAAGTGCAAGGTCATGCATTTAGGGATTAATAACAAGAATTTTAGTTATAAATTGGGGACACATCAGTTGGAAGCGACAGAGGAGGAGAAGGACCTTGGAGTATTGGTTGATCACAGGATGACTATTGTTGATTACAGATTGCTCTCGCCCCTTGCTCCACCGATATGGCCACCAGGTGCCCGTTATCTACCGGGTAATGAGCGTTGGGGTAGGGCGGAGGTTCGATCACTGGATGCCCTCGGGGGGGGGGGAGTGACAAGTGCCCAAGGGTAGGAACGGGGATAACGCAAGCAATCAGTCGTAGTGTTAAAAATTGAGGGTTTATTAAATGAGCCACGGATAAGGATAAGGGACAACACAATTAGTTACAGCTTGGGCTTACAATATAATACTAAGACAAATAACACAAATACTGCAATTACAAATAGAAGCTGGCCCTGGTATTTTTTTAAGTCCCAGTAATTATGCAGGTCGTCCCAGGGGTTAGTGAAAGTGATATTGGTACTATTAGTAATCATAAATGCAGCAACTAATCTTACTAAGCACAAATTGCGAGGCTCAACTGGTCCTCCTTGCGTTCAAGGTTTCCTGGTCAACGGGTTTCCCCTAGCAGGAGCCTTGGGGCGGCTGGAACCAGTCTTTGCCTCTTATCTAGGAGCACAGATATACAGATATCCTTAACAGCTAATTCTACTTACACATACAAACCACAAAAGTTTCATTACGGCCGGCAAGCAGTCAGGCTCCAGGGAACACGTGAGCCAGGAGAGAGAGCTTCAGGTTGATCAGGCCTGGATACGGTTCGACGGGAATTCGATTTCTCTCTGCCCGTCCCCGGGAGGGGGTCAGGAATATATAGTGAATTTTTCATCACAATCTGTGATAAGCCAATTGCGGGGTCGCGAGTGGCTCATGCCCATACAAGGGAGGCAGTCGGGCCCCAACATCCCTACCCAGGAAGCAACCGTCGTGAGGGGAACTTCGTCCCTTCAGGCCGGCTGACCACAAGGCTGCTTTTCCTGTTACAAGTTCTGCTTTCCGAGCAGCTACGTGATCAGTGGCAGTTCTGGGGGCTGGGGGAAAATTCCGTTGGGGGGTGGAGGCCAGAGCACCTGTTGTCTGGCCCTGGGGCCCTACTTGGGGGTCTAACAACTATGAGCTGCCAATGTGATATGGCCATTAAAAGAGCTAATGCAGTTTTAGGATGCATCAGGTGTTAGTACCGTTATATAAGGCCCTGGTGAGACCTCATCTGGAATACTGTGTGCAGTTCTGGTCTCCCATGTTTAAGAAGGATGAATTCAGACTGGAACAGGTTCAGAGACAGGCTACTAGGATGATCCGAGGAATGGAAAACCTGTCTTATGAAAGGAGACTCAAAGAGCTTGGCTTGTTTAGCCTAACCAAAAGAAGGTTGAGCAGGGATATGCTTGCTCTTTATAAATATATCAGAGGGATTAATATTAGGGAGGCAGAGGAATTATTTAAGCTTAGTACCAATGTAGACACAAGAACAAATGGGTATAAACTGGACACTAGGAAGTTTAGACTTGAAATTAGATGAAGGTTTCTAACCATTAGAGGAGTGAAGTTCTGGAACAGCCTTCCAAGGGGAGTAGTGGGGGCAAAAGACATATCTGGCTTTAAGACTAAGCTTGATAAATTTATGGAAGGGATGATATGATGGGATAGCTTAATTTTGGCAATTGATCTTTGATTATCAGCAGGTAAGTATGCCCAGTGATGAGATGTTAGATGGGATGGGATCTGAGTTACTGCAGAGAATTGTTTCCTGAGTGCTGGCTGGTGAGTCTTGCCCATATGCTCAGGGTTTAGCTGATCGCCATATTTGGGGTCGGGAAGGAATTTTCCTCCGGGGCAGATTGGCAGAGGCCCTGGAGGTTTTTCGCCTTCCTCTGCAGCGTGGGGCATAGGTCACTTGCTGGTGGATTCTCTGCACCTTGAGGTCTTCAAGCCACAATTTGAAGACTTCAGTAACTCAGACATAGGTTAGGGGTTTCTTATAGAAGTGGATGGGTAGGGTTCTGTGGCCTGCTTTGTGCAGGAGGTCAGACTAGATGATCATATTGGTCCCTTCTGACCCTAAAGTCTATGAGTCTATGAAACATTATGGTCAGAATTTAAGACATTCCCTAATTGAATTTTGGATTCAAAGAACTGGAGAATACCCAGAACCTGCAAACAAAGCAGCACGTTTTCTAATGCCATTTGCAACTACTTACCTGTGCAAGACAGGATTTTCATCACTTACCGCCTTCAAGTTCAAATACGGAAGCACGATGAATGCTGAACATGATCTAAGGCTAAAGCTGAGAAACATTACACCCAACTTTCCTGAACTTTGCTCACAAAAACAGGCACATCCATTGCATTAGAAAGGTAAGACTACGGATATTATTTGTAGAACAAAAAAAGTTAATTAAGGGTTTTTTTTTTATATAGTGCTTTTATCGAAAGCGCTTTACAATAGTTAGCTACCGGCACAAACAACATTTGGAAAGATCATTAAGTGGTTCACCGTGACCCTCAGCAATTTTCAAGTGGTTCATGAAAAAAAAGTGAGAACCACTGCCATACAGCATTGTGGAGCCCACCATTGTTCTGTACAGCTGAACTTTTAGTCTGAGTGGTATGCTATTGTCATACACAACCCCTGAGAAGTTATTCCACCCTCTTTTCTGAAACACTCCCCAATCTGAACCATATCTCATGTTCAAGCTCACTGTCTTCTCTGGCTCATCCATCAAGGTACTTGACCTTGTCAGTCTGGTTTAGTCACACTCCATCAGTCTCCGTGTCCAGTTTCGTTGTGGCACCTTTACTGACCCACATGTCCTCAGTCTCCATCATGCTCAGTTTCATCCCATGCCATCTTAGCTGGTCATGCCATTGGGTTACTATTTTCTTCTAGATCTTCCTTGGAAGGCTGTTCCAGAACATAGCCCTTATTGCTATGTCATCTACATATAGTAGCTTCTCACCTTTTCCCATTGGAATCTTCCTGCTGACCCTGTCCATCATTATGATAAGCCTCCCAAAAAGGTTGTTACGGCTGAGATGGGGTTGGGGATGAGTTCCCAACACCTATAAAAGTCCACTGTCTCTGATAGCCTCTGACAACCAAACTCCTCATCTCTTCCTTCATGTGGCAGAAGTTTTTACCAAAAGTGGGGGTGTGAAAGGTGGATATCTGGCACCTTTAAAATAACCAGATAGCTCAGGGCAGGCGAATCAGTCTCCACAAGCATCCTTCTGTACACTGTGGTCTGTGTACATTGTGAATTCCGTACCTAATAAATAGGGATGATAGGCCTTGAGGGCCACAGTAGCCAACACTCAGTTCTGTAGCTGAATACTTGGTTTCACTCTCATTTAACTTGTTACCTCCAAAAGCCACAGGTCTGCATCTACCAAGCTCATCAATTTGTTCCAGTGCAAATCCGACAGCAACCTTTCTGGCATCACAGGTTACCATGAATGGATGGGATGGCCCTAGGAACTGAAGCTCAGCATGGTTTATAAGTCCTTTCTTCAGTGACTCAAACACTTTTTCATGTTCCTCCATCCAGATAAAGGTGTACTTTGTTAGCTGATATAATGGTATTGACCACTCTGTGAAACTTTCTAAAAATCTTTTGTAGTCTCCACAGAGGCCTTCAACCTGCTATATCTCCTGCAGGTGTGTTGGAACTTTCCAGTCCTTTGTAACATTCAGTTTCTGGGATAGGGGTTCAAACCCCTTCTCGCTGACTCTACATACTAAGAAGGTGATGTAACTCCTCACAAACTGACATTTGCTTCCTTCAAGTTTAAACCCTGACTCCTAAAAAGTTTTTATAATCCTTTCCACTCCTACCAGATGTTCCTCTCTGTTTTATGGAAACAAATAAAGTCAACTAAATAGGTGAGAATGTCTTCAGTTCTCAAACTTGGGCTAGGTCATTTACTATCTTCTGAAATGTCCCTGGTGCATTTGTGAGTCCAAAATGTATTCTGTGGAATTGAAACAGTACACGAGTTTTATCCTGATCTTCGGGTGCCACTTTAATCTGATGGTATCTAGATACCAAAGTAAAATGACTAAACTTTATCCAGAGTGTCTGTTATGTGGAGAAGTGGGTAGCTATCTTGATCCATCTGTAAATTAAGTCTCCTGTAGTCAATGCATATCCTCAAGCCACCATTGGGCTTTTTCATAATTACAAGTGTGGATGCACAAGGCGACGTAGATTGCTCTGTCAGGCCATTCTCCAGCATGAGATTTAGCTTCTTTTTCACTATGACCTGATACACATGGATAATAAGACATGGGGGCTGCTGGGAACACTGATTTAAGCACAATCCAATATCTCCCAAACTCTTCATTATTCCTGGCGAGCACACTAGCATACCGTGCAAGCAGCTGTTCTAATTGCCTTCTACAGCTGCTACTGTCAAGTCAACCCTTAGCTCTTTTACTGACTGGGCTGTTTTACAGCTCTTGATCTCTGCCAATGCAAGAGGCTTTGAGACACCATCTGTGTTGGACACTGTCCCCATGGTCTGATTTTTCATTAGCTGCCCCTCCTGGTCAGTCACATTAATTGCTCTTTCCCAGAACTCCCCCTTTAGCCCAGCTGGAAACAGAGTTCTGCTGAACAACAATCCTGATGGATATCTGTAGTTTCAAACACTCCTGTGGGTTCCCTGCACCAGGCTTTTATCCTTAAGAGCATTATTGCATCATGATCTGGCTCCACCACAGGGCAGTTCTTCTCTGACACACTGTAGGCGTGGTAGAGGCCCTCTAAAATCCCAAGAGTTGCTCCCCAAGGTCCACACCTCCTCTCACCCACATCCAGCAGAGTATCTGACTGTTGTCCTGGGACAAATGTGTTCTATTAACACCTCAGGAGTTCTTGTGATATTCTCAGGTGAAATCCACTCCCAATACAATAAAACTAGAAATATTGGTCACAACAGAAGTCCACTTACTATGCAGAGACCCCAAGTTCAATGGGACCTGGATTTCTCCTGCTGTCTGCAGTGGCTGATGAATACTCACGGATTTAACGTCTGCAGTACACATTTCCTTCTCTGTCAGTACCATGGATCAGATTTATTTCAGATCCTGAATCCAACAGCATTGTGGTTTTCCAGCCATCAATGTCTCCAGACATGCAGTAACAGATATCTGGGCAGCTTTTCATGTGGCCATTCTAATCGTTGCTTATGGTGGCTCTGCTGCATCAGCAACTTCTAGTGTCCCTTGGTGTGGCCTTTCTCTGCTTGGGCAATTCCATTTCCTGTGGGCCTTTGCCGCCTCATCGCCCGCAAACCTGTCCTCTGGCATGGAACCCACTCAGGAGACAGTCTCTCTTCTGACCCACAGGATGCCTATGAATAGTTTGCGCTTGGGCCTCCTCTCAATTTTTTAGTCACTTCACTTGCAATCACTTATTGGAGTGCTGCATCTGATACAAAGACGTGACCCTGAGGCTAGGAGTTAAATACTGATACCTTTACAGAAACACCAGTTTCTTCTTTCACAGTTTGAACTCTGCATGTAAGCTGGTCCATAGGTTTATACAGTATGTTCTCCTCTTTCATTAGATTATGAAGTTCCCCTGTTTATCCATTTGTAAACTGACTTTTCATATAGGATTCTCTCATGCCTTGTTACTGGGCACATGCCCCGCTCTGCATTGCCAGTTACAAATACAGTGCAGCAGGTTCTGTTTCACCTGACCCAGCTCCTGGGCAAGGAAACCCCTACTGAACAGTCTGTTACTCTGGTTTCTATGGTATGTCTACACTGTGCACTAAGACCTGAGGTGTGGATCCCAGGCTTATGGACTCAGTGTTTCTAAGTCCATGCTTGAGCATCCACACTGCAGTGTAAACCTGGTTTTATAATTGCTGGACCTGGGTCTCACAGCCGTGCTAACACATCCATATTACACTAGGCGGACCTTCTGATGGATCTGCTGCTTGACCTACATCCGCACAGCAGAATGACAGGGCTTGGACCCAAGTCACAGTAGGACTTGGACTATGACCCATGCCCTTAGTAGGGGCCTGGGACCCAAGTCCTGAGTGCTTGCTGACTTGAGGCAGGCTCATTTGTGTGTGGATGGAAGAGGGGCTTGGGCTCAAACCACAGTCAGAGCCTGAGCTTAGAGTGCAGTGTAGACACACCTGATGTTGCAAGATACTTCTCTTTTCTGGTGGCTGGAGTATTGTGTCCAGTTCTGGGCACCGCATTTCAAGAAAGATGTGGAGAAATTGGAGAGGGTCCGGCGAAGAGCAACAAGAATGATTAAAGGTCTTGAGAACATGACCTATGAAGGAAGGCTGAAGGAATTGGGTTTGTTTAGTTTGGAAAAGAGAAGAGTGAGAGGGGACATGATAGCAGTTTTCAGGTATCTAAAAGAGTGTCATCAGGAGGAGGGAGAAAACTTGTTCACCTTAGCCTCCAATGATAGAACAAGAAGCAATGGGCTTAAACTGCAGCAAGGGAGATTTAGGTTGGACATTAGGAAAAAGTTCCTAACTGTCAGGGTAGTTAAACACTGGAATAAATTGCCTAGGGAAGTTGTGGAATCTCCATCTCTGGAGATATTTAAGATTAGGTTAGATAAATGTCTATTAGGGATGGTCTAGACAGTATTTGGTCCTGCCATGAGGGCAGGGGACTGGACTCGATGACCTCTCGAGGTCCCTTCCAGTCCTTGAGTCTATGAGTTTATTCTGCAGAAGAAAGGAGAGCCCTGTACCTTGCTACAAAAGACTGCCTCACACAAATTTCACAAACTTTTTATATGCTTTCAGACAAAGACCCTTGCCGTGTTAACACTTGATTGGTGGTTGTCAAACCCCACACTCTGTTATCTGGTTAGTGAAAACCAGTTTGAAGCAAGTTTTCTCTGCTTTGAGGCAGAAGAGAAAAGAGAGTTCAAAAGTTCAGGGTACTGTGTACGTGAGGCTTCTGCTTCCCCCTAATGGCCAAACCGTTAGTGGTTAGGAGTGTTACCAGTAACTTTCACAGCCACAACCACTAGGAAAGGTGGCTCCATTTTCTCTGCTGGAAATGGAGAAGAGCTGCTGCAATAGTGGGTGTTTAATAATTATTATACTTTAACACTAAGGTTACATCTTCACCGCAATCAGCAGCCTGTGTCTGTGACTCTCAGAGGCTAGATCTACAGACTTGGGCTCATGGAGCTCACAATATGGTACTAAAAATAGCTACGTAGGCATTTGGGTTTGGGCTAGAGTTTGACCTCTGAAGTCTGGGGGCGGTGGGGAACTGACAGCAGAGTCTGAGCTCCATCCTGAGCCTGAATATCTACACAGCTAATATTAGCACTGCAGTGCACGTCCCATGAGCCTGAGTCTTAGACTCAGGCTCTGAGTCCTGCTGTTGCTTGCTGTGTAGACATTCCCTTAGATGGGCCCACCAGGTCAGGGCCCCATTGTAGAAAGCGGGATCAGGCTTTTAGTCTTGCTTGGCTTGAGCTCTGAGTGTGCAGTTGCTCCTGGCAGTTCTTTTCAAAGGTTTTCAGTAAGTGACAATAGCAGGCTCTTTGTCGTATTCTCTGAAGTAGAAGAATTGTAATCACACTAATCTCACTCTTCTGTCATATTTATAGCTGTGACTTGCGCTGCATGCTGCACATCAGTGTGTTTTAATGTCATGTAACAGAGGAATGAGTGTGGCTATGGAACATGCAAATCACTGTAATTATAAGGGAATGGAACATGAAATCAACAGGGAGGTAGAAGAGGAGGGGAAGTGTTTATTCACTATCTCTTACATGCCATGACTTTAGCACAGTAAACAATATTCAGATTCTTCAGGACTGAATGCAAAGTGAAGCAGTGTGTCAATAAGTGTCCAAATGCTATAAAGTGCGGTAAGTGTCTTCAGAATTTTAGGCAGGAAAAGATAGCCGTTGTCGTTTTCAGATGTGATTAACTGCAGGGATAGTTCTTAGCACATGCTTTAGGAAGTAAATTCCCTGTCTCTCGCTGGTACGTGAAACTTAGAAATACAGTTAGTGTTAGCCATCTGTATTCAGCTGACAACTTCCAGAGAGGTGCTGTGGTTTAATAGCTGGCTCCACGGTCAGGTAATTCTGCGATTTTTATGTGTGAAGCTGTCAAAAGGCAAAGGGCAACAATATTCACTGCAAACCAGCTCACTGCCTCTTGTAGTATTGCAAAAGGCAGCAAGCTGACTGGCTCTGAGGCAGTGATTCTCTCTTAATGCTTTCAGACACATGTTACTTGTTGATTGCATTATTTATTATAGCTTTCCTACATTTAAGCCAAGAGCCATAGCACTGCTACTTTGATTTTTATGGTACCCATCTGACTGATTCTGTCACAGATTATGTTTAGCATGTTCCGATACTTGCATGGTGCCCGCAGCAGGGGAGGTACTTTGACTACAAGAAGGGAATGAGAGAGTCCAAAACACATGCATGTTGGGAAGAGGGGGCTGCCCCCCCAACCCACGGCCTTCTTGGGTTTTCTGTTTGGCTGTTGACTGGCCAAAGGGGAATGGAGCCAGCTGATTGGCTGCTGCGTGCCCCCACCCAGTGCCTATTTAAATTAAGCCCAGGTTGTTCAAAAGCCTCTTACTCTTATGGCCTCTATCACTCCATGCCCTTACGCAAGGGGAAAGGAAGAGGGTGGGGGGAAAGGTTGCACAACTGAACAGAGTCCAAGGGGTAAACTAGGGAGGGTCTACCCCAAGTAATTGTTTGGTTTGTGGTAAAAGGCCAGTTACACTCATTGGAACCAATTAAATGCCTGGTGCATGAGGTCTGGGGGTGGGCAATATGGTGTCCCTCTCCAGGATATAATTTAATAAAGTTGGTCATGGCCTGTCATTGAAACCCATTCTATGTGTCTGTCAGTCAGTTGCTTGCTTGTCCTAGTTAAACTCAGTAGTCACAGGGACATACATTTTATCAGTATAAAGAATCATTGAATACAGAATGTACACAGTTTACTCAAGTACATGGGCAGCAGTTGAAGCTTCACCTGGGGGAAGCTAGCTCCCTGTCCTGCCTCTTCTGCCTGCGACCCTACCCACACTCCACCCCTGCTCCACCCCAGGCCCCGACTCCACTCAGCCCCCTGCCACTGCTCACCGCATTCCTCTTCTCCTTCCTAAGTTCCTCCTCTCCTCCCGCTGCCCTGCAAGGCCCCCATTGCCTGCCACTCCCTGCATCCGCCCTGTCCTCTACACCACTGGTTCTCAAACTAGGGCTGCCATTTGGTCAGGGAAAGCCCGTGGTGGGCCAGGCTGGTTTGTTTACTTGCCGCGTCTGCAGGTTTGGCCGATCGTGGCTCCCACTGGCCATGGCTTGCCACTCCAGGCCAATGGGGGCTGCGGGAAGTGGCGTGGGCCAAGGGACTTGCTGGCCGGCCTTCCCGCAGCCCCTATTGGCCTGGAGCGGTGAACCGCGACCAGTGGGAGCCATGATCAGCTGAACCTGTGGATGTGGCGGGTAAACAAACCAGCCCAGCCCACCAGGGGCTTACCCTGAACAGGCAGTGGACGGGCTTTGAGAACCACTGCTCTACACGCCCCCTTCCCTCGTGAGGCCGCCACCACCCACTGGGATGCAGTGAGCAGAGGGGGGGCCTTGTGGGAGATGGAGAGGATGGAGTGATGGGGGCCTTGGGGGCAACAGGGGGTGCAGGAGAGGAAGGACACGGGGCGATGGGGGCCTTGTGGTGGAGGGGGATTGGAAGAGAGGAGGGACAAGGCAAGCAGTGGGGACCTCCGGAGAAGGGGGGTGGAGTGGAGGAAAGGATGGACTCGCCAGAAAGTTGGGGAGCCTCAAGGAAGGGGTGGAGCAGGGACAGGAAGAGGCAGAGTGCAGGTGGGGCCATCAAGGCCCAGGCAGCAGGTTGGCGGCGGCTGCACAAGGGAAGGCTCTTATACCCATCACCTACGCTCAAGTACACATAAGACCTTTATACTGATAAAGCATCTTTTGTCCAGAAGAACTCCAAAGCCCTTTATGTGCTCTAAATAAAGGATTCATTCATCTGCCACCTTGTGGGGGGGGAGGGAGAAGAGGGATTTATAGATTAAGGCAAGAAGGGATCATTCGATTATCTAGTGTCAGTTACCCCAGTACTGAGCCCAGTAATTTGTGTTTGACTAAAGCATATCTTCCTTCAAGGTAGCCAGTCTTAATCGGAGAACATTAAACGATGGAGAATGCACTTTGATCCAGGGGTAGTTTGGTCCAGAGGTTAATTATCCTCACAACTTTACTATTAGTGCCTTGTTTCTAATTCTAATTCTGACTTTAACTTCCAGCCACTAGTTTTTGCTATGCCTCACTCCGATAGATTAAAGACAGCTTTAGTACCTGGTATTCTCCCCACGCCCCCCGAAAGTACTTATATACCATAATCAAAATGTAGCCACCACCCTGCACCCACAGAATATATAACCAAATACTGCTATGTGACAGATTTTAGAGAAGTGAAGAAAAATGCACTGTCCCAAAGGAAAGGCATGGGGATGAAGATGTGCTCATTCATTCTTTATCATTTGCTGCTTTGTCTTGACTGTCTGTCTATTCAGGTTCATATTTTGCTGCCCATCACCATAGTTTCTGAACAATCATCCTGTTTTCCTAAGAGTAAACTGCAGATTTATTTAGCTTGTCATAGGGTACATAATTACAAATAAAGAAAGGGAGAGGCCAAAACTAAACACAAGCTCAAGCTACAAAATTCAGATCTGAATTGTAAATCCCACAAAGCTCAGGGAAGTTTGAATCCAGAGATTTGGTGGGGTCTATTATAAAAATAAAGCCGTTTGAAAATCCTGATCCAGATTTGGGCTTGGATTTCAGAGATCCTCAAAGGTTAAGACCGAATGTTAGTTCAACCCAATCTCTAGTCAAAACTGGAGTATTTTTTTATTGCTGTCTTCCTGACCCCCGGTTTCCAATAAAATGAGACTTGAAGCTGAGATGGATCAGACCTGAGTTTTGGTTTTGCAAAACCAAAACCTACTTCTAGTCTTGCTCATCCATAGCAGGCAGTAAGTATTCTAAGTCCATTTGCTTTTTTTCTTAAAAATGTATTTTATAAATGAATAATAGACACCTGAAACTGCATTGAGTGTAAACTCAGCAATTGGATCAGCAGTGAAGGAGACCTGATTACAGAAGAGTGTGCACTATGACAAGTGAACTAAAATATGCCTCCTGGCCTAAACAGCCATCTCAGCAAAATACATAAGACTTAAAACCCTGAAGAGAAAGGTAGTTTGTAGCTCAATTAGCAAAGCCTATGCAGAATGAATTCAAGGATTGCAGTATGCAGCTGATTCAGCACAATTTACATCTCGATCAGCAAAGTAAGCAAACAACTCCTTGAAACAGTTAAATGTACACCAGCATCAGCAAAACACTGGGAGTTAAAACAACTCAGCTTTCTGGATCACTTGAATGCTAGGTTGTGTGACCATGCAGTGTGCTGAATGGCATCCACAGGCCACGGGAGCCTGGCCAGTCAGCTCCATCAGGTTCCCACCACCTCCTGCAGGTCTAGATGCAACCTGCTGCTTCCAAAAGTAGTTGTAGCAAGAGCTGTACAGCATGCTCCTCTCCTTACTGCGATTCTATTTTGCCTGCATCTGCTCTGCTTAGGGAAAATACCTCAGCACCACGGCTTGAGTGCTGCATCTTCTCTCCATCCCTCATCATTAGCTCGTTAGAGAGAAACGAGCACAGGTGGAACATTTCATATTTAGCGCTGTGAGCACACTGCTACTCTCTACCTGAGAGGGTTAAGAAGTTTAAATCCACAGCACTCCAGCTCCTACTCATTTGAGCAGCCAGGCACCTCACCTTTAGAAATTTATGTTCTCTCTGCACTGACATTAGACTAGGAAGCCAGCTCAATAACCCAGCTTTGTTGCCTCTCTCATGTGCTCTTAGTCTCTCCCCTACCCTGCTTTTTTCAATGTTATTCAAATTAGTCCTCACTCTAGCACTCACGCCTTCAATTATCAAAAACTTAGCTGAAAACACTTATGGTACCACTCACATCTGCTTTCAGTATAAGGCTTCAATTAACTTTCTTTTCCACATCAAACTACTGTGCAGCCTGGTTGGTCTCCTAACAAGTGTTTTACTGGGAATAGCCAATTTAGTACAATAAGTTTATGGTAGCCAGGGAGTGTAATAATATTACATATAAGTGGAAAGTTACAATAATATGCAAATTCATGCACTTGTCTCTGGGTGAGGCCTCCATTTTTCATAGAACAATTCTCAGACATTAAGCAGGAAAAATGGGTCCTCTGGAACCTTGAGTTCCTTCAGGAGGAGAAGTCAGGTTCTTCTTTGAGTAATGTCCCTATGGGTGCTTCACTCTAGGTGCCCTTGCACCCCCTGTGCCTTTGATCAGAGATTTTACACAGTAGCGTCCGTTCGGCCCATGCATGAGTGTTACTCAGTCTTATGCTCTGCTGTGTTGTTATGTAGTGCTGCATGGGAAAACTGCCCGCCATTCCTTCTCAACTGCCCTTCAACTTCTCTCTCAGGCAGATCCTTCACCTGAATCTTGGAGTCCTTCACCTCAATGCATGGCTTGGGGATGGTTCATGGGATTAGAGACAACCTGTCCAGAGAAAGTAAAAAGAGTAAAAACAGTCTATATACTACACTTACTTACAGAAATGGACAAGATTTGGCTTGTGTGACCTCAAAGACATCCAACCAACGTCATTGCTGTCAGATATACTGGTCTACATGCTAGAATTGAAAACTCAGGGCTGTCACTGAGTTCCATTAGAGTTCACCTGACATCTACCATGGCTTTCCATTCCCAAACAGAAGGTTATTCCGCATTTGCTCAGCCAACAATGAGGTTCCTTAGTTGTTGCTAGCAATCTTGCACATCTGAACTTACTCTACGAGGTTTATTTTCATTTCAATAGCCTTTCTAAAAATGTTCCTATTTCTGTAGCCTTTCTAAAAAATGTTCCCATCATTGAAATATGTAGAGCTGTGACTCGGACTGCTATACATATGTTTGCTGTGCACTATGCAATAACTTGCTATTCTGCATCCAGTGCTGTAATTGGCTCAATTATTCTTTCTTGAATATTGGACTCAATTCCAAAGCTCCCTCCTTCTTAAGGGGGACTGCTTGGTAGTCACATTGAGTGGAGCACTCACAGGGACACTTCTCAAAGAAGAAAAAAGGATTACTTTCTCTGTGCAGGTTCTTCGAGATGCATGCCCCTATTGGTGCTCCAATCTCTGCTGTCCTTCCCTCTGCTTTGGAGTTCTCTGCTATGGAGCTTCATGGTAGAGAAGGAACTGAGGGAAGTTCATCAGTGCAGTGCTATATAACAGAGTGGAGCATGAAACTGAGCAATACACGTGTGATAGCTGAATGGACACTGCTATGAGAAATCTCTGATCAAAGGTGCAGGGGCCACAAGCGCACTTTAGAGTGGAGCACCCATAGGGACACACATCTTGGAGAACCATAGTTATTGCACAGGGTGAGTAACCATTTTGTCCAGTTTAAAGAATGTGTGGTACTCCTATCAAGGGGAGTTTTACACCCTGAGTGCAGGCATTGGGAACACCCTCCTTCCTCCCCGCCCCCGAAACTTTATTGGGAAACTAGAGATGCTCCTTACCCTAGATGAGAGCAATGCTTACAATCCAAGGTGCTGAATATAACACACAGAAATGGACAGTATGGCATGGCAGGAAGCTGGGCCACCTTGAAGACGGAAAAATCGAACAGGCTGGTTAACGAACTCTCCACAACAAGACTAAAAACATAAATCCCCACCTTTCTTTTCAACTCGCTACTGACTGGATTCCCCTTACACAAGCAATAACTCCCAAAGTGTATGCTAGCTACCACTGAGCACTGTTGAAAAAACATGTCTTCCGTGTTAGCCAGCTTTTACCTGGTAGGGCCTGTTATTGTGGGTGAGGGACTCCAGTGATGGGATAGGGCTGAATGTGCACAAAACAGTGATAGAGCAGAGCTCTCTAAGCTGTGATATGAGGTCATTCAGATCCACATTACTACTGTTTATCCTTCTCCATGGCAGCTGCCTCTGAATGGGGCAAATCCAGGTAGTCCTTCCGCACTAATAAGGGTATGTTGGGAAATGATGATAGTCACCAGTGGTGCTGTGGCCTTTGGAAAACAGCGATTGTGCCATGAGATCCTGCTTTCTCGAAGTGTGAGACAGACCCTCCATTCAGGAGAGAACCAGCTAAAGGATATGGCTATTCTAGTCTTGGAGGCATAAGCCTGTGTAGCAGCTGGGCAGAGTGGACTGATGGCTCTCTGAGGCCATGCTTATACAGTACAGCATTTGTGCAGCTCAGATTTTAGTCACTAATTTGGATTTCCATGATGAACAGAAATGTCAGAAGTTAAATGGGACATTTCCCTCTGGTATCTAGCCCTGTCACTTTCCTCTGAAGTTCTTACAGACAGCATTCAGCCACAGGAGTTTCCAAAAAAAACAGCTAGTTTACACTAAAAGTGCTACATCGGCGCATGGCACTGATGCAGCAGGGCCACAATAGTGCATGTGGTGAAGAAGCTCTATCCAACTCCATCAGAGGCAGTAGCTATGGTGACGGGAGATGCTCTTCCGCCAACATAGCATTGTCCACACCAGCACTTAGGTTGGTGTAAATTACGTCTCTCCGGGGGGTGTCTTACTCACAATCCTAAGTGACATAAATTATACCAGAGTAAGTGGTAAGGTAGACCTAGCCTAAGATGAGTGCTCTGGTTAAGCTCACTCTTCCTTCATTTCTCCCTCTTGTCAATTAAATGATCAGCTGGATGTGCATGTGGCACTACTGATGCCTTGCGCTCAGTCTGGAAAAAAACAACTCAGCAGCTTAGTATTTCCTTTGGATTTTATAATATATAACACTTTATGCTTCATGAGCACCTTTCATCCAATGATCCCAAAGGGTTTTAGGAACATTAATACATTTACTGTTACAAAACCTCTGTGATGTTCAGTAGGGAAGTATCATTATCTCCATTTTGCATGTGAAGAATCTGAGGCACCAAGCAATTAATTGACGCTCCCAAAGTCACACAGGAAATCCAGGGCACAGCTAGCAATAAAAACCCACATCACAGTCTTATGATTTAGCCAGAGTATGTTCTGCTAGTTCCTATACACTCCTTTTTTTTAAAGGCAGCAGCCTAACATCAAGGCAATATCCTCTATATGGAATATTTAGATAACCTACACTGATTTTTCAGAGATGGACTGGATTAATAAAAACACTCCCTGGTCTGAATTGTATTTGGATCAAAGAAACATTATTTCACTGGATTTCATTTTGGGAATGGAGGCTTCTGATCCAATAATATGTGACTCAGATGGCAACATTTCTTTAAAACTCATAAATCTTTGGGTGTATTGAGGCATGACATATTTAGGTATAAAATTCCTGCTCCTGAGCCCTGCTGAGAACCTCCAATTTTCTTTGGCGATAGTGGGAGTGGATAGCACTCAGCACCTTCGTGGGCTCTCAGCATTTTTCAGTTTGGCGCCCAGAGAATATTGTGAGCAGTATTCTGCTATAACTGTATTAATACCACCCAGCTGCTTGCTTATTTATATTAAAGGAAAGAAACACTAATGGATTTGAAGGCCTCCCTACATTGACATGCTGTAATTACGAGCTCTATTCATCTTTTTAAACACCCAGATTGTGTATATGAAAAATACTAATCATCCTTTAATTTAAAACCTAAAACTAACCAAAGTTGTAGTAAACCATTTTCAGATGTCTAAGGAGCAGCTCCAGCAATGTTAAGGAGCCAGGCCAACAAAGCCTTTTTATATAAATAGTTTCAAAATAAATGCAAAAGAAGGCAGAATTCTGAATTTGCAGGTGACTTCTTCTAACACCATCTTTGAAAAACATTATATGCTGCCAAAATGATGACCCAGACTTCTTAATAGATTTTTTCGAGAAGGGCTAAAACTCAGGGCTGGCAAATGATCCTTGTTTTAACAAACACCAGCTATATTTTAGATGCTAGAGACTCACTGGAACACAGAAAGCCCAACTAAGGCTCCCAGGATCCCTTTACAGTTAATGGGGAGAGTAAGGTTGCCTGGTTTTTGACCAGAACACCCAGTCGAAAAGGGACCCTAACAGCTCTGGTCAGCACCGCTGAGTGGGCAGTTAAAAGTCCAGCTGGTGGCACAGTAGGGCTAAGGCAGGGTCCCTGCTAGCCCTGGCTCAGTGTGGGTCCCAGAAGCTACTGGCATGTCCCTGCAGGTGCAGTTCCACAGCTCCTGGGAACCATGGCCAATGGGAGCTTCGGGGGTGGCGCAAGTGGCTGAGGGCAGAGTAGCTTGGCCACTCTTGTGCCTAGGGGCCAGACATTCAGGCCACTTCCAGAAGCTGCCCTAGGTAAGCACTGCCCAGAGCCCACACCTCCACTCCCAACCTCCTACCCCAGTCCTGAGCCCCCTGCTGCACCCAACCCACCACCCCAGTCCTGAGCTCCTTCCTGCACTCCAAACCCCTCATGCCTGGCCCCACCCCAGAGCCCACACCCCCAATCAGAGCCCATACACTCTGCCCCAGCCTGGTGAAATTGAGTGAGGGTGGGGGAGAGCAAGCAACGGAGAGAGGGGAGATGGAGTGAGTGAGGGACAGGGCCTTGGAGAAGAGGTGGGGCAGGGGCAGGACAGGGGGTGGCACAAGGATATTTGGTTTTCTGCAGTCAGAAAGTTGGCAACCCTAGGGAAGAGAGAGGTCTCCAAGAATGGCATCCACAAGATCCAACATGCCAGCCGGCTCCCTTTCTAAGCCAGACAGTTTCAGATACTGAGGAGAGAAGTGCATCCTAAATTCCAGACTCAAAGTAGGCACCTCCCTCTGCTTGGGATCCACAGCTGGGGATCCTTCTCCTGGAGTCTGGCAGATTAGGTGCCTAAGCCATTTTTTGCAAAACAACAGAGGCGGAGATGGTGGCAGCAGTGCAACCACCCTGATAACATTCAGCCCAGTGTTTAGAGCACTCACCTGGGATATGAGACTTCCACGGTCAGGTTCCCCGTCCTCCAAATGTGGAGAATGGACTTTAATACAGGTCTCCCACCCCCCTGGAGAGTGCCCTCACTATTGGGCTATGGGAGATTCTGCAGTGGGGCTCCCTCAATCTCTCCTCTTGAAACTCTTCCACTTAGATAAAAAAAATTAGTCATTAGGACAGCAAAAGAATGACTTTATAGCCTGCTGTTTAGGGCACTCCCCAGGTAGATGCGAGACCCAGGTCCAGTTCCCCGCTCCAATAACTGCTTTCTTATTTATCAAAGCTTCAGCAGGAGAGACTGAGGGAGCCTCACATCTGACTATCCCATAGCAAAGTGGTTAGGGTACTCTCCTCTTAAAGTTATTTCTCCCACTCAGGCAGAAGGAGGAATTGAACCAGGGTCTCCCACATCCCATCCTATAAATACCAGGCTAAGTGTGTAAGGGAGATGACACTACCTCCTCCCCTTCTTGCTGGATTTTGTGCGTGGCTTGATTGGGTAGGTGTGCTCAGAGCACACTTACTGGATCAGGCCCCCAGCTGAAATAGGTGGAACAATATATCTTCACCTGGTTTGAGGATCACACTGGAGGTTAGGCATGAGATACGCATTCAGATATATAGAGTGAGGTAGTGTGCGCATGCCCAGAGGCAGAAATGTAGGCACCTCCTGAACTTTTATGGCAAACATTAAAGTGCCAAGGGATTTTGGTCACCTAACAGGTTTAGTTGGCAGCCAAGCAGAGATTCTGAGGATCTCAAGGGCACCTACATTTTGGTCTTTAAGTGCTGAAGGCCTTTTTTTGATCTGAACCTAAGAGAATGGCTGAAGTCACAAAGGTTCCAGTCCAGCAAAACAACTGAAGTACATGCCTTGACTTTAAGCAGTCACATTAATTGGATAAAGGCCAAATGAGGCAGTGGCATAGCTGGGAATAAAACCCAGGACTCTCAACCTCCTGTCATCAAAGCTGTTTCTTGGGTACAGCAAATTGGGGCGACTTCCCCAGGCCCCGCATTTTGGGGGACCTCATGGATGGGTGAGTGGGATGAGGTGGTGAATGGGGAGGCAAGTGGCAGGCGGGCAGGTAGGAGAAGGGTGAGGAGGAGCCCCCCCACCAGAACCTCTCCCCCAAGTGTCTCCTGCCTGCCAGCAGGCCCCACCAATCAGTGCCTCCCCCTTCCTCTCAGTGCCTACCGCCTGCAGCGGATCAGGTGTTTTGCTGCATCAGGAGGTGCTGGGGGGGGAGGGGAGAAGAGCGAGGGCTCAGCGCACTCGGGGGAGGGGACAGAACTGGGCGGGGAAGAGGCTGGGTGGGAAGAAGCTGGGCATGGTGGGGCATTGGGAGAAGGGGTGGAGCGGGGGCACAGCCTGGGTGGAGCCAGGGGGATCCCCCCCCGGCAGATTAGAAACTCAGCACCTATGTCCTGGGCCCTGCACCCCCCTAGGGACAGCCTTGGCTGTCACACCCACCCTTCATACTTAGACCCAGGGCAAATTATTGCAGCTTAGTTGTTCTGACTCTGAAAATAAGCAACTTAAATGGAAGTGCAGACAGATGTTTCAGCCCTCAGCTGGGACTGTTGTAATGTATACCCAGTGGAACACATTCAGGAGCTACACATCACCCATCAATATCATTGGGGATTGCTATCTGTATCCGTTTCACTTTTCCAATAGGCCTTTGAATCTTTGAACTCCTGCTACAAAGGCAAATAATTGAGAATAAAAGAAAAAACATTTTAAAAACACCATATGGAGGAATATGTGAACATGCTCTGATGTGTCTACTGATCCAATTACCTTTCACAATGAATGTATAGTGAACAGGTTTCCTTATTAAAATATACTTTGTCGTAATGACTGTTGAACATTCCTGCAGGAATATATTAGCATTAGACTGATGATTTAAAGGCTGGATGCATTTTTTTTAACACATGATTGGCTATTAAAGGGCAAGATGCATGGGCGAAATGAGCAGTAATTGCCAGAATGACACTCCTAGTCATCAAATGCAAAGAGACACTTATACAATATAATAAGATAAATTGCAGTTTATTCGTTGCCAGGTGTTAGGGACCGAATCTGTTTGAATAGTAGTATAATTAGTCCAGATGGTTGAAAAATATTTCTTTATCAGATTGCAGGAATTTTGATGCTTAAATTCTTTGACTAACTTACAAAGTAGTAATGTGATGCATTCAATTTTGTGTTGAAAGCACACCCTTGCCTTATTCCTGTACTTCATTTATTTTGTATCTGATTGTATCAGTCAATCTTTGTTTCAGAGACAATGGGATCAAAGTTTCCACACTGGGGTTCTCTTGGAGTCATTTTTATGTGAAAGGGAACCTCCCACCCATGAAGCAGGGTTGATGGTTGTAGGGCTTCAGTGTAGAACTGGGTGAAATGTTTCAGACAAAACTTTTTTTTGGCAAAAAATGCAGATTTGGGTTGACTGAAACATTTTATGAATTCATGTCCAATTAGTCAATAAGAAGGAGTTTTTAAAATATATTAGGAACAAAAAGAATCCTGACAATGGTATTGGTCCATTACTAGATGGAAATGGCAGAATTATCTACAACAATGCAGAAAAGGGAAAAGTGTTCAATGAATATTTTGGTTCTGTATTTTGGGAAAGAACAGGTGATATAGTCTCATCATGTGGTGATGATAATACTCTTTTCATTCCCTTAGTATCTCTGGAGGATGTTAAACAGAAGCTACTGAAGTTAGACATTTTTAAATCAGCAGGTCCAGAGTACTTGCATCCAAGAGTTTTAAAAGAGCTGGCTGAGGAGCTTGCTGTACTGTTAAAGCTGATTTTCAATAAGTCTTGGAGACTGAAATAAAGCTAATGTTGTATCAATTTTTAAAAAGGATAAATAGGTTGAGTTGGGTAATTTATATGCCTCTCAGTCTGATACCAATCTTGGGTAACATAATGGAGCAGCTGATACAGGACTTTAATAATAAAGAATTAAAGGAGGATAATGTAATTAATGTAAATCAGCATGGGCTTATGGCAAATAGAACCTGTCAAAGTAACTTAATTTTTTTTTGGATTAGTAATTGGTTAAAAGATAGGAAATGAAGGGTAGGAATAGATGGTCAGTTTTCAGAATGGAGAGAGGTAAACAGTGGTGTTCCCCAGGAGTCTGTACTGGGACCAGTGCTGTTCAATATATTCATAAATGTTCTGTAAAAAGGGGTAAACAGTGATGTGGCAAAATTTGCTGATGAAACAAAAATGTTCAGGTTAGATAAAAGTATCATACCAACCCAATAAAAGCCATTTTCTGATGTGTTCCTTCAAGTTTTATGGATAGATCCATTGTTCTTTATCCTCTGTGCAGAAGGTTCCATGACCAATTCAGATTACTCTTCAGATGTCTAAATCTCTAATTCAGCTTCACTTCTGGCATTTCCAGTATGTTCTATAGAATGTTTTTGTCATTTCCTACCCTCCTTTTTTCGAGTTTTGCTGTGTGGTAAGATTGTTTTCAGCAGTTTAGTATTAGTTTCTGTCTCTGAAGTATTTTTGTGTGTGTCAGAGACTTGCATTTCTCTCATAGCTGCCTAGAGTGTATATTTCCTCTGATTTAGAGCCTCTTACTGTATAATACTGATTTTGGAAGCTGAATGAGCATTTCAATGGGAATTCCCGTCTGTAATGGATTTCTGCCCTGAGTGCTACTTTCTTCTCTTTTTTTAAAGTTAGGGCAGAGAGGTCTTGAAAAAATTGCAGTTTGTGGCCTATTGAATATAAACTCTGGATGCTTTCTGGCCAAAGCCAAGTGAGTCTCGTGTTGTTAATGATATTTGGGAACTGGGGGGGCTGCACCCCAGGGATCCAGTGAGAAAATGGCTGAACCACATGGTTTTATGCCTCATGAGGTGCAGAAAGAAAAGCCTATCATGTGAGGAGTGCTTATGAGAGGGACTAAAGAGGTCGATAACACAGTTTGCCCTGTAGCCATGACAGTCTGTTCTGACAAATTTTTTTATTTGAATTTTTAAAAGAAAAATACAAAATTGTCAATCTTTTGACTTTTTCAAAACAAAAAATTCCAGTTTTCTGGTATGAGAAGGGGTTTTGTTTAGAAAATTAAGCTATTTAGAGTAAAAAAAAATCAAACAATTGAAATATTTTGTTTTGATTTCAACAAAATTATAGAAATGCCATATCTTATTTTGATTGACCTGATTGATGATTTTTTTTCCAAATTTTTAGTTAGTGAAAATTGCACTTTTCATCCTGATTCTGGACAGGAAATATTTTTTGAAATCTTGAGAATACTCATTGTGTGGGAATATAGCTTACAACCCAGCCCTAATATTAACCATGCAATACACAGAAGATTTAATTTTAACTTTCTATTTTACCATTAATAACATACATGAATTTTCTATACAAGTGTCAACAAATCTTATTCATAAATGGTTTTTGTCACCTTTAAAAAACTCATTTGTGTTTTGGTCAACCTCTTCTCATTATCTGTATATTTATTTTGTTCAAAATGTTCTCTCTACATCATAAAATCTGCTTGATCTAGATATAAAGTTGTCAGGTCCCTTTTTCCATTGGAAGGATTTCTCATACTTTATTTCTCCATGCCGCTAAGGTTGGATTATCTGTCCTGTCCCAGGAAAGGTACTGTCACACACGTATCTGCTAGATTTCTTCCAATTAGCTTTTCTACAGTTTTATCAGTTGTGAAAGGAAAATGATCAAAAATATGTATCAAACACAGTCATTATCTGAACAGATCACAACAAAATCTATGAATCCTCTCATGGAGGAGACTAAACACAGTATTCTGACAATACCGTAGCTCTATCATATAAATGTCATTAATTTTGAATTTGTTCCCAAAGAGATAAGACAAAACCTTATTTTAATAAGCAGCTGTTTATTATTCATTCTGTGACAGAAAATCCAGATAGCTAAGGAATTATAAAGATGAAAAAATCAAATGTACGTGTGTGTATAAAGATGGGAATAAGAGAGGAGAACTAGGGGGGTTTAATTAAAAATGCATTATGAATAATTTCTAATATAATAGGAAAGCCAAGTAAACTAGTTAGGAGGGTTTATAATGCTTTAAGGAAGAGCCCACTGTTAATAATAATAATAATACATTTCCTTTATACAGAACCTTTCATTCGACCATTGCAGAACACTTCACAAACATCTCTTCCACTTTTGTTAATTATATTTTAAAGATGTTTCTAAACCACAGCTTCAGCACCAGTAGAAAGGTGCATTATTTTAAGATCAAGTTCACCAAACGTTGCTCTCTGAGTGTAGTGCCAGAGCCCTGCTGCCACCAGAAGCCTGATAGCAAAGAAATAAATAGTCTACAGAGACAAAGAAGAGTGCCATAAGGAAAAAATATCTTCAGGACTCTCCTTCATGATCAACAGGGGGTCCTCAGTGAAATATATTCTTATCGATCCAGAGAACATTTTCAACTTATCACAGAACACTCCCTGAGAATTCAAAGGCAAGTTAAAATACAGACTTGGCCAGGATCCTTAGCCTCATAAATAGCCCTTTTTGTTGAGGCAAATCTCAAGCATTCCCTCACCTTGGCTGCCAGTTGCTTCAACTATAGTCCAGCGATGGGAAGAAGAAGCGGTCCCTGCAAAGTCTGAAAAAATATCCAATTGGACAAATGCAGTACTGGTAAGTGTGAGTCATTAAAGCTGAGACCTGAGTAGGGGGCGGAGCAACTCAAGGAGATCAGGTGTGATCAGAGATGATGTGACTACTAGGGTGCCGGCAGGGAGAAGTCTCCCTGATTGTCTCTAGCCCATGAGCAGGTTCGTGTGTGCAGCTGTGATGAAAGGAGCCTCATATGGCTTGCTCCAGAGCCAGGGATGACCTGTCTCATAGTAACTAATATTACAGAAAATCAGCCCTGAGTGATGATAGATATTATAAACTTCTTGAACAAATGCATATTCTGAGTTTCCAGGCTCCTCTGAATACTCGTCATTTAGTATCCTGCCTCTCCATCTCTGACGCATACTTAGTTATAGCAATGATAAAGTTCTCTACTTTTCCAGCTGACCAAAATAACCATGTACCAATACTGGCAATGTGCAGCATTTCCAAAGGGTCTGAATATTTACCCTTATTCAGGAATCCAAATTCCTGAATAGTAGTCAGATAAATCTGTACCCTGAGACTCTAGGTATACATCCCCAGACCCCCACTAAGATTTCTGGTTATCTTGCTTGAATACTGTAAAATACAACTGGATTAAATGAGGTCTGCACTCTCTCCTCAGTGGATATTCTTATCAGCATGTTTTTTCTGCATTTATCACTCATATTTCATTGCTGTCTGTAGTGTTTAGCTGATCTCATTTCTGCATTGTAACAGATTATGCAACTTCAATTTTCGCTGGACATGCCAAAACATATTTCTATTGCTGGAGAGTAAGCAGTGCATGTCTTCTTCTATAACAAAGAGTGGAAATGTGATTACAGAACAAAGTGGTGTATTGTTGCTGAGAACTGCCACATGTACTTCCAGTGCTACAACTAAGTGAATGGCTCGATAAATGCTGGGTGTTGGACAAATATATGCACCTATATATCAATTGCTGGCCCAAATATGCTTCCCCCTCAAATTTAATTTAACCTAACAGTTTGCATTTGGGTGTTAGACGAGGAGCTAGAAACAATGTATCAAGAAAAGAACACACAATCCTCCATTTGGGCATTCCCTTGTGCATAGAAAAACGAACAGGGAGAAGAGTTGTGATCAAAACTACACAGAAAATGTCAAATGCCACTTACACATAACCCTCTCCCTGCAAATCAGAGGAAGCAAGTTGTGCACACTCAGTACTGGACAGAATCCATAAAGACAAGGGACAGATTCTCCTACTGAAGTAAGTGGGACTGGCTGATATCCTTTAATGAGGGACTCAGGCCTGGGATGTTGATAGTACTTCCACAAAAGGAGCAGCAAACACTGCTCAGTCCAGTAATCACATCCACAAGTGGAAGCAAAAGGCATCTTCAATTACAAGGTCATGGAGTAATAAGGGCTGCAGGACAAAGTCCATGAGCCAGATTTTTAAATGCAAATACATTTGATGCCAAGGAGCCTTCCCGAACAGGAAATTCTGACATCCTCCAAGGCAGCATACAGATACAGGAAGGGCAATAGAGATATTCACCCAGGCAGCATATTCAACACAAGCAGGTGATGTAAATTTAACATCTGTGCCCATGAGAGGCCCTAGAAAAGCAGTCACAGCCATGCTACACACAACTCTGCTGAGTCTGTAGTACTCAAGCAGCTTGAATGTGCTGTTGACTGCTATGGGTCCAGTATGCTCTCTATTTTATGCAAAGGTGACTAAAATCATTCTTATTCCCAACCCAAGAGAAACACGTAACCTCTCAATGTGTTAGGAGACAGTCTGAAAGATCATCAGCACTGTTGAAATGAAAACCTATCTGAGTCTCACAAATGCTAAAGCAGGCTGAAGAAGAAGCTTTAGCTCATCTTTACTGAGAGCAGGCCAGACCCTGCACCCACTAAAGTCTGTGACAAAACTTCCAAGAAAGAGAACCCAGGGAACTACAAACTGGTCAGCCTCACATCAGTCCCTGGCAAAATCATGGAACAGGTTCTCAAAGAATCCATTTTGAAGCACTTGAATGAGAGGAAGGTGATCAGGAACAGTCAACATGGATTCACCAAAGGCAAGTCATGCCTGAGCAACCTGATTGCCTTCTATGATGAGATAAATGGCACTGTGGATATGGGGAAAGCAGTGGATGTGATAGATCTTGACTTTAGCAAAGCTTTTGATACAGTCTCCCACAGTATTCTTGCCAGCAAGTTAAAGAAGTATGGGCTCGATGAATGGACTATAAGCTGGCTAGAAAGCTGGCTAGATTGTCGGGCTCAACGGGTAGTGATCAGCAGCTTGAAGTCTAGTTGGCAGCCGGTATCAAGCGGGGAACCTCAGGGGTCGGTCCTGGGGCCAGTTTTGTTCAACATCTTTATTAATTATCTGGATGATAGGATGAATTGCACCCTCAGCAAGTTCGTGGATGACCAAGATGGGGGGAGAGGTAGATATGCTGTAGGGTAGGGATAGGTTCTGGAGTGACCTGGACAAATTGGAGGATTGGGCAAAAAGAAATCTGAGGTTCAACAAGGACAAGTGCAGAGTCCTGCAGTTAGGAAGGAAGAATCCCATGCACCACTAAAGGCTGGAGACTGACTGGCTAAGCAGCAATTCTGCAGAAAAGGATCTGGGGATTACAGTGGATGAGAAGCTGGATATGAGTCAGCAGTGTGCCCTTGTTGCCAAGAAGGCCAATGTCATTTTGGGTTGTATTAGTAGGAGCACTGCTAGTAGATTGAGGGAAGTGATTATTCCCCTCTATTCAGCGCTGGTGAGGCCACACTTGGAGTACTGTGTCCAGTTTTGGTCCCTCCACTACAGAAGGGATGTGGAAAAATTGGAGAGAGTCCAGCAGAGGCAAATGAAAATGATTAGGGGGCTGGGACATATGATTTACAAGGAGAGGCTGAGGGAACTGGGGTTATTTAGTCTGCAGAAGAGAAGAGTGAGGGGGGATTTGATAGCAGCCTTCAACTACCTGAAGGGGGGGTGTTCCAAAGAGGATGGAGCTAGGCTGTTCTCAGTGGTGGCAGATGACTGAACAAGAAACAATGGTCTCAAGTTGCAGTGGAGGAGATCTAGGTTGGATATTAGGAAAAACTATTTCACTAGGAGGGTGATGAAGCACTGGAATGGGTTACCTAGGGAGGTAGTGGAATCTCCATCTTTAGACATTTTTAAGGCCTAGCTTGACAAAGCCTTGACTGGGATGATTTAGTTGGAGTTGATCCTGCTTTGAGCAGGGGATTGGACTAGATGACCTCTTAAGGTCTCTTCCAACACTAATATTCTATGATTCTATGATTTCAGAGGGAACAAGATTGGTTCCTGGTTGTCCTGAACAGCAAAATATTTCAGATAATTTTTGTTTAGCATCTTCTTTCTATTGTGTTGTATTCCACTATGATGTATCCATAAGCCAATTTTTCCAATATGTATAATCTAACTCAGAAAACATCAAGCTAGTAATATTAGAATCATGGAATCATACAAATGCTTCAAAATGGTTTCCTTGAGGACCTACTCCATGATTTTTCCAGGGACTGAAGTGAAGCTGAGCGGTCTGTAGTTCCCCAGATGCTCCAGAATCAATCCGTTGTAAATGGCCTTAGTTACTTGAAAATCTTCCTGTGTGCGTGTGGGCCAGCCCATGGGGAATTGAGACTAGGGGTCTTACAGTGAAATGTGACCGTCACCTGATAATGAAATCCATTTTAAATCTGCTACTTTTCCATTTAGAAGGAGAGTGGGAACCCAGAGAGACAAAAGATTCCTGACTTGTGCCTAAGCTATAAAAGGGGGTGGAGCAGGACAAAAGAGGTTGTCAGTCATGAGAAACCCTCTGCTTACCACCTGAGATGTCTGCTGGAACTAAACAAAGACTGTACCAGGGGAAAGGATTGGACCCAGACTAGGAAGGAGTCTAGTCTGTGAAAGAAGCTTTTTGGAATATCTCTGACGGTGAGATATTACCTGTAATCAGTTTCTTAATGTATTAAGCCTAGACTTGCATGTTTTTGCTTTATTTTACTTGGTGACTTACTTTGTTCTGTCCGTTATTACTTGAAACCACTTAAATCCTACTTTTTATAGTTAAAAAATCCCTTTTGTTTATTAATAAAACCAGAGTAAGTGATTAATACCTGGAGGAGCAAACAGCTGTGCATATCTCTCTGTCAGTGTAAAGAGGGCAGACAATTTATGAATTTACCTTGTATAAGCTTTATACAGAATAAAATGCATTTATTTGGGGTTTGGATCCCATTGGGAGCTGGGTGTCTGGGTGCTGGAGACATGAAGCTCAGAAGGCATACAGACCCTAAATGCATTTCAAATGAAATTACACATTCAAGTACACCTCTGAAGTTCTGTTGGTGACAGGAAAAACACAGACAATATATGTAAATCTTAAGTACAGAATTACTTGTAAAACTGGCTGGAAAACAAGAATTCCACTTTGCAAAAAATTGTTAGTGTTTGAAATTTGTTTTTATTCTGCTCCAGAGCCCTTTCAAAAATTTTCACAAAAAATATAAGACCCACCTGTGATGGTTTGGATCATAGAAACCCCCTTTGGAACTGCCAACTGATGTGCCAAGACTACTTCCCTGCTTTCCCTGCCAGCTTGGGACTCCAGCACCCTGTCTTGCTGAGCCAGACACGCCAGTCTACTCCAACACAGACCCAGGGTCTGAACTACATGCCCCAAAGCTGCAGACTTAACTGAAAGCAGTTTACAGAAGTGTTCCTGTCTTTAACACTCAGATGCCCAACTCCCAATGGGGTCTAAACCCCAAATAATCCGTTTTACTTTGTATAAGGCTTATACAGGGTAAACTCATAAATTGCCCTCTATAACACTGATAGAGAGATATGCACAGCTGTTTGCCCCGCCCCCAGATATTAATACATACTCTGGATTAATTAATAAGTAAAAAGTGATTTTATTAAATACAGAAAGTAGAATTTAAGTGGTTCCAAGTAGTAAAGACAGAACAAAGTGAATTACCAAGCACAATAAAATAGAACATGCAAGTGTATGTCTAAGAAAACTGAATACAGATAAAAACCTCACCCAGTAAGCTTCCTTTTACAGACTAGTCTTCTTCTAGTCTTGGTCCAGCAATCATTCACACCCCCTGTAGTTACTGTCCTTTGTTCCAGTTTCTTTCAGATATCCTTGGGGTGGACAGGCTCTCTCTTTAGGCAACTGAAGACAAAATGGAGGGGTCTCCCACTGGCTTAAATAGTCTTTCTCTTGTGGGTGAAAACCCCCTCCTCTTTCCTATGCAAAGTCCAGCTCCAAGATGGCATTTTGGAGTCACATGGGCAAGTCACATGTCCCTGCATGACTGAGTTTCTTACCAGCCAAGCCACATTCCTGGGAAAGCTCCGATGTGGATTGGCGTCTTTGAGTTTATTGTTGGCTTAAGTGGTTCTTGACTGGGCACTTAATTTGCATATTCCTTTCTCAAGAAGCTGACCAAATGCTAACTAAGTCTACTTAGAAATCAAGCAAGTATACAGCCAATATTCCTAACTTTAAGTACAAAAATGATACATGCATACAAATAGGAGGAATGTATTCAGTAGATCATAACCTTTACATAGATATGTTACATGGTATATATAGCATAAAACATATTCCAGTTATATGTACATTCATAAGCATATTCTCTGGAGTCTTACGGGATACAACGTCACCCCTCGCTTCCCAGAATAGCCAATAGCTCAGTGGTTAGGGCATTCATGTGGGAGACCAGGTTCAAGTCTATGCACCAAATCAAGCTAAATAGCTACTTGTACCTCAATCTCCCATCTCCCAGGAAAGGGTCCTAAACACTGAGCTATAGAGTGAGTTGCTCTTGAAATTTCCTGGTGGAGCTGTTCTCCTTTATGTAGGTAATTAACTATTTATTGGGCCATAGCATGAGCAAGACTATGAAGTAGTCTAGTGTTTAGGAAATTCAGCCAGAAGGAAGCAATCCAGGTTCAAGTCCCTCATCTGATTCAGGGTTTTCCACATCGTAGGTGAGTGCTCTAACCACTGGGCTATTGGCTACTCTGGGGTCAGGTTTTCTTTCTCGTTTTGACTTGAAACTCTATCCTTCATCTGAGAAACCTTTCCAATGAAAGTTTTGCCCAAACCAATCCATTTTCACAAAGTTTCAGTTGTGATGAATCAGTGTTTTCTGACAAAAAAGTTTTGTTGAAAAATACTTGTTCAGCTCTAATTACTTGCCCCCTCCACAGATTTTCATGCCACTCTCTCTGGGCTTATGGTATGTTTCTATCTTGAATTAGAGAGCAGTCTGATCTAAACTACCAAGCCCACCTAGATACACAGTTATCCTCAAAACACTTGTGAGTGATCAGTTAACCCAGTTTTGATAGCACAGCCATCTGTGTTACTACCATTCACCTAAATGACAAAATATCTGTCAACCCTTCATAATGTTCTTAGTTCAGTACTTTCAGCACCTCCAGAGAGAGGCAAATATAAAAGGTATTTTTGAATTTTACTGGCTAGCAGGTACAATTATTAGAGACCTTCCAGAGCGTCATCAATGTTAAATTCTAAACATAAACATTCAATACAAATCAGCCACGCTCTCCCCACAGATACAGGAGAGATGTGGTGACCATGTCCCCTTTTAATAAGCAGCTATAATAAATTTAGTTAAGGTATAGTTAAAAAAAATCTGTCAGATAGCAACATTGCTAATCCTATATCCACAGTTCAAATCTGAATTAGATTAATCCTTCGTTAGTATAGAGTTACATAGTACTACTGTGAGGGATTGGATGTTTCAAGTTCTGGTCTACTGCTTGCCTCATATCACAGCCACCACCTGGAAGCTCACTGTTACTATCTGGAACTGTGGGCCGCTGGACCATAACTCACCATAGGCACTGCCCACAAAGCTGTCAACTGGAGGAAATGTCCAATCTCTCTGACTGGCTCAAACTCACTATTAAAGCCAGAAGGAGGCACAGGAAACTGGTGAATCATTGGCTGGTTGTTACATTGGAATCTGCCTTCAGGCTTGACTCCTGAGCCCTGCCCTGGTTTCTGTCCTCCTGCCTTGTTCCAGATCACTGCTTCTGTGCCCCACCCCTGGCTACTGACTCTGGCTCTGACCCCAGGGCCGGCTCCAGGCACCAGCCCAGCAAGCAGCTGCTTGGGGCGGCCAATGGCCAATGGTGGTCTTCGGCGGCAATTCGGTGGTGGGTCCCTTACTCCCTCTCGGAGCGAAGGACCAGCGTCTGAATTGCCGCCGAAGACTGAAGCGGCAGTGGTAGAGCTGGTAGATCAGGATTGCTGCTTTTTTATTTCTTTCTTTTTGCTGCTTGGGGCGGCAAAAACCCTGGAGTCAGCCTTTCTGACCCTTGGTTCAGTTCCTGACTCTGACTCCAGCTCTGATCCTTGGCTTGACTCCCAACTCTGTTGCTTACTGCTGCTTCCTGCTCTGACTATTAGGTCTGACCACCACTGCTGTATCCACGAGGTCTGACGGCTCATGTCCTGATCTATGACAATCACACTGTCCCAGGTCTGTGAGAATGATGTGGTTACACATGATATCACCAGGCTCAACCACTGAACAGCAGGATTCTATCTCCAAAAGCTGCTTGACTGCCTCCCTGAGCAGCTGCTACCATCTGCAGTATCTGTTCAGCCTCCAGGTGGCTGCTGCCTCAGCACCAGCTACTCCCTTTACAGCTTCCCCTACCTTCTCAGCTGCTTCTCTGCTTTGCAGATCTGGGAGGGAATGCCCATAACCTCTGTACCTTATTGCAACTGCAGCCTGATCTCATTATGTGCGCTGTCAAGGCCCCACGGCATGAACCTTCTGGCTAGTCATGGCCACATGAACTAAACAACTCTCAGGCTTTACGGCATATGGCTCGTTGCTCATGTTTGTACGCATGCCTGGAAGTCCCTTTCCATTGATGCTGAATAGGTAAGTTGGGTCTACCAAATTTTAAAAGCTCTAGAATGATCTAGGAATTTAGAGACTGGAAACACTTGTTCAGTTTCTACAACTTGCCACCAGTTTATGACTGGAACCCAATACTATGAACTCTGACTGAACAAGAATCTTATAAAGAGCTATGGGGGTGGGGTTTGGGGGGGGTTAGTAGACAAGCTCACTGAGGAGGATAAAGAGGAGGAAAATGAAATTTTATCATTTTTATTTTGTGGGTATCAATGTTGTACGTTAATGGTTTTTAAAATTCCAATTTTTGAGCTACATGAGATGAGAATAAGTGTTTTCTAAAGTGGCCCCTACTGAGGCTCTGGGGGAATGGGCAGGTGCAAGCCCACTCACGTCTAAAGCCCCAACAGCCTAAGGAGAGGAGCTACTGGACCCAGGGTTCAGCTAATCTCAGGAGACATCTAATGATAAAATAGGATTGGGAGGGAAAGTCACAGGGTCAAAAGCAGGGATCCAGAGGGGGACATCATGCAGAGAACACTAACACTGCCCACTGCTCCTCAAAGGCATCCAGGGAGCCAGCGGACATGGCCCAGAGAAACTCTACCCAGAGACGTGATTTTAGGGAGGATTGGCAATAGGCCCCATAGTCGCAGAGCACCTCCCCAAACAGCTTCCTCCTCCTGGTGTGGTGGATGACCACCTTGGCCAGTGCCAGGTGGAGGTTGATGAAGAGGACTTGTGACTTTGTGGTGCCATGGATGGTGTAAGCATAGATCAGGAGGTGCTGAGAAAAGTGCAGCTAGAACCTGGGAAGGAGCTAGAAAAGGGGATGCAACCTGCTGCATTTGAGGTAGATGTGCACCAGGGTCTCCCTCTCACTGCAGAAGCAGTAAGTGTTTGGGGAGGTGGTGAACTGCACCAGGTACACACCCATGCTCATGGCTCCATGAAGGAGCTGCCAGCAAATCTCCCCAGTGAGCCATGGGAGCAGGCTGGAATACAGACTAACCCTCATGGGCTCCTCATTCTCCAAGGGGAGTAGGAGATCCTGCCACTTGGTGGTGGGGTGAGACATGAGGCTTCCTCAGGTGGCAATGCAAGAGGCACTGATGATGATTGGCATTAAAAGGGATGCTTTTCATCATGGACTTAATTTCTTCTGTTGTCATATCAGAAGATAAAGTTTACCATTAAGAGTAATCTTTCCCAAACATGCTGAGGGTGCTTTGGGGTGGGGAAAGAAAGAAAGAAAACGAATCTTAATGGCTGATAAGCTCAGTCTTGGGGCACAGCTGAAAGAGAGAAGAAAAGGAAGTAACCTGGTGACAGTTCTCATTCATATAATCAATTACAATTAAACTTGCAGTCAGGGAGTTAGGAAAAAGTCTTTGCTTTTTTAGAGCTATTTTCATTAGTCAACATATGGGAGAAAGCTTGGGATTGAAAAAACAAAAGTGATGGCAACTTGGAATGTGTTTTGACTCTTGTAGATCTGGAGGAATCTAGAAATGTGCCAAAATCTCAAGGGACCTGCAAATGTTCTAGGCACCAATTAGCTGACGTTTGAAATTAGAGGCCAAATTCAGACCTGCTGTAATCAGAGGCAATTCCATTCGCTTCAGCTGTGTCACACACTGTTAAACTGTATCTGAATTTTGGCCCAAATAATTTTTCCATATGAGGCCAAAGGAGAATGTAGAAGGTGTCTAATGCTGAGAATATATTTACTCTTCTTTGGCTGTGATATCCTCAATTAGGAGAACACTTAACCTTGCAAAGGTCCTCTCATAGGTTTATTTTCCATAAAACTTTTTGGAAGCAGATAAAAACCCTAATCTTGCAAACACTCGTGTGCTTAACTATAAGCATTTGACTTCAATGGGCCTGCACACATGCTTAAAGTTAGGCATGTACATAAGTGTTTGGAAGATAAGGGCATGACTTTTGATGAAAGTTTAGATTAGTAGACTGCAAACTTGGACTTTCTTTTACCTAAACCTTTGGTTTGGTTTTTGAGACAATCTGAGGATCCACCTCCAACTGTACTAATGAAGAGTGACAAACCACCTCACTTTTGTCCTTTTTTGTGCTTGCAAAAATCTATTGTCTTTTACTATCTCTGCTGATTAAATCTCTCTCACTCAGGGACTGGCAGCAACATCTGTGAATTTGTTTACTTACTGCCTTTAATTCATTTCCACTTATTATTAAATCCATCTCATCAACATTCAGTACCACCAACATGAAGCATGCCGCATTTTCTGGCAGATATATTATTTGGTCCAACTGTAGTGAAATAATAATTTGGAAGCCTCCATAAGGACTCCTGAGTAATTTTTACAGTATTTTAATATATATACTGAACATCTAAGAACACATGATGATGACTGAGATCCCATTAAAAGACATTGTAAGACTCAATCATCACAAAAACCATAAACCTCTGCCCCACCTTCCATTAAAGTTATGGCTGTTTAGTTATATGAATGCATTTATCAGTATCAGATCATACAGAGACATATAGGTGAAAATAAAATCTGTATCGTATTTATATTATACTTCATATAACTGAATATTCAACAACCTTTATGTGGTGACAAAACAGTAAAAGAAATAGACTCCAATGGAGCTATTTTGGGAACTTTCTTTCCTTCAAAGTAAGCAAAATACAAAGGCCCAGATGAATCCCATCTTCACAGCATTCAGGGAAAGAATATGTACATGGTTTAAACACGCCCAAATGGAGCCTAGTGGTATAGGATGGTGTTTGCAACATACCTTCATTAAGCAAACACCAAACATTGACCAGGCACTTAAAACAATGGCATGAGAACATACAAAAAGCTTACAATTAAGAAAAATAATTCAAAAATAAAATGTGTTTATTAGCGATAAATGAACCTCAAACTCTTTTCAGTTCAAGTTCAGTTATCAGAAATTTGTCTGAAAAATCCAGACCTCTAGGAAACTGGACTGTAAACCTCATAAGAATAGTCTTCCTCATGAGATTCCCAGTGATTCCAGCTTCTGAACAGACCAGACTGTTCAGTTGCGTGTCCCTTTAAATCATTCTGTTCAAGGTGCCCGCCATTCAGATGTCTGAACATGCATATTATGAACTTGTCAGCATCATAAGTAGGACCCTACCAAATTCAGGGGCCATGAAAAACGTGTCATGAACCGTGAAATCTGGTCCTTTGTGTGCTTTTACCCTATACTATACAGATTTCACTGGGGTAGGCGGGGAATGGGAGGGACCAGCGTTTCTCAAATTACGGTGTCCTGACCCAAAAGGGAGTTATGAGGGGGGAGAGGAGGGTGTCACAAAGTTATTTAAGGGGGTTGCAGTGTTGCCACCCTTTCTTCTGTGCTGCCTTCAGAGCTGGGTGGATGGAGAGCAGTGGCTGTTGGCAGGGTGCCCAGTTCTAAAGGCAGTGCCCTGCCAGCAGCAGCGCAGAAGTAAGGCTGGCAATACTATACCATGCCACTTGTACTCCTGCACTAATGCTGGCAGTCGCTCTGCTTTCAGAGTTAGGCTCCTGGCCAGCAGCCGCCGCTCTCTAGCTGCCCAGCTCTGAAGGCAGTGCTGCCACCAGCAGCAGCACAGAAGTAAGGGTAGCAGTACAACCCCGCAACAATAACCTTGCAAACCCGCCCCCCACAACTACTTTTTGGGTCAAGACCCCTACAATTACAACACCATGACATTTCAGATTTAAATAGTTGAAATCATGGAATTTATGATTTTAAAAACTCTTTGACCATAAAATTGACCAAAATGGACCGTGAGTTTATTAGGGCTCTAATCATTAACGCAAAACAGATGTATGTACGTAAGATAGATGGGTCCTGTATCACAGAGGCAAAGAAGAAAAAAAGTGCTAAAATTCAAAGTGCTATATAACCAGTACCTAGTCTGGGAATCACAGAGAACCTATTCATCAGCATCTTCAGAGTTCTGCAAATGCTCCTTAGCTCAAACCATACCAAATCTGTATAGATCCCTAAGAGATTAATGACCTAGTAAATGGATATGCAAAAGGAATTTTTTCTAGTTTGCTGATTATGGAATGAGCATATTTACAAGTATTACCTTTTAAGCTGATTTCTAAACATTCAGATTCTGTAAATGATGTGCACTAAAGTGGGAAGAATTATTTTTAAAGCACAGTCATATTCGTTAATGGTTCCAATAGTCTCATAGTATTTGGAATGCCTGTGAGAGTCCTTTTATTATGTATAGGTTAGTAATACCTATCAGAGATACTAACGGGACAAAGTCTGGACTCCATTACACTGATGTAAATATGAAGAAACTCTTCTGAAGCCAGTGGAATTTCTTGGGACTTGCTCAGGTGTAAATGGGAGCAGAATTCAGAACTTCACCATGTCCTTGACAAACTGCTAAAAGCACATAAGAGCTGGGTGAGCCATCAGTCAAAGCCATGGAATTGGTGAAAAATGTCTGCAACAGTTTTGAGAGTTTTTTTTTTTTAATGAATTTGCTGCTTCTGTGCTCTCATGACTTATGTGTTTGCTTTCTGGTAATGTTGTAGGGAACAAATGTTGCTTGAAGGCATGTTCCCAAAAACAGCAAATATTTAGCAGGGCTGGTTGGAAAACAAGAAGTCTATTTTACAAACAGTTTTGGTTTCAGAATTTGTTTTTGTTCCAATGCAGAAAAAAATTCTCTGAGAGAAACACCCCTTACCCCCACAAACACCTTTGAGTGGCAGGTTCTTAGAGCACTCAGTTGGATGTGGGAGGACCCGGGGTTTATGTCCCTGCTATGCTTGATTCCTCATTTGCCTGCTGTTTTACAGGCATAGGGCATGTCTCTGGTCATGAATTTCATGCTGGACCTCAGAGAGCTTCCCAATGAAAGTGCTTGGTCAAAACTGCTACATTTCCGCGAAAAGTTTCAATTACAATGAATCAGCATTTTCTGACAAAAAAAATTATGTTGCAGAAAAATTCATAACCCGCTCTAATAATAAGTAACTATTGAAGAATATGCAGGGAAAGCATATTTTGAATTTTTAAGCATGACCATAACAGAAACTTGACACTCATCCAATCAGAGAGCCAAAGCATGCCACGTGATCTGCATGTCCAATCCCAACAGTTCAGATTTAAGTTATTGAAAATTTACAGTGGACTGCGCACTACAGATGAAAAATTATTTGCCCAAATTACTCTGTGAATAATTTGGAATAATTAATCAATGAAAATTGAAACTTGGTGCCAGACAATTTGTGGATAAAACAAGAGATTATATTGTTAGGATAAGTTATTTGTTATGAATTATTCACCCAGCTCTCCAAGTTGGTAACTCAGAACAGCTTGTAAGAGCACATTTGCACTGAAAACCGTACATAATTTATTCAATGGCTTGAGGATGGAGAATATTGTGATTATATTAATATTTTATATTCATAAAATAAAAAGACTGGACCAAAAGCCCCAGAGAGGTAGATTTACAATGAATAATTCCTTCAGAATTAAATGTGCAAATTAGATCAATTAAACTACAAGGTGCTCAGTCACATTATATGTCTAAATATTAACACATTGTGGGAATGGGAACTGAGCTAAAACTGACCTGGTAAGAAAGCAACAAGGTTTATGCTGGAAGTTGTCAAACTTGTACATGGTATGGGCCACATCCTGATAGACAGATTGTTTTGTGGACAATGTCCCCTCCTATTTGTGGTTAATCAAGTCCTGCCATCCCCCCACACTCCTGTCTGTTATCACATACATTCCTATGACAACCATGGCGATTTATGCAAATGGAAAAATAACATCAGGAAAGTATTTTGTTATTTTTTAGCTATCGTTACTACAATAAGTTGCCTTGTCCTTAAAATAAATGTCGTTCTCTTCTTTTGTTCTTCTCTCCCCTTTGTTCTGCTCTTCTCTTGTATATATCCTTCAGGCTCTTTTCGTTGTTTTCCCCCACTGCACATACTTCTCCCATGCCTTTCCCAATGTACGTCTCTGCAGGTTGTTCCCCTTCCTCCTGTTCATACTGCCCACTCATCTAGTCAACTTCCTTCCGGTTTCTCTAAACATATTGCCTGGCCTCTTTGTTCCACTCTGCCCTGGACATTCATCTCATATGAGTGGCTGGATGCTCCAGACCCTGAGACCAGTTCCTGCTTCCTCTCCCTCTAGGGACTCCTAGGGTACGTCTACACTACAGGATTATTCTGATTTTACATAAACCGGTTTTGTAAAACAGATTGTATAAAGTCGAGTGCACGCGGCCACACAAAGCACAATAATTCGGTGGTGTGTGTCCAAGTACCGAGGCTAGCATCGATTTCTGGAGCATTGCACTGTGGGTAGCTATCCCATAGCTATCCCATAGTTCCCGCAGTCGCCCCCGCCCATTGGAATTCTGGGTTGAGATCCCAATGCATGATGGTGCAAGAACAGTGTCGCAGGTGATTCTGGGTAAATGTCTTCACTCATTCCTTCATGAAAGCAACGGCAGACAATCATTTTGCACCCTTTTTCCCTGGATTGCACTGGCAGACGCCATAGCATGGCAACCATGGAGCCCGTTTTGCCTTTTGTCACTGTCACCGTATGTGTACTGGATGCCGCTGACAGAGGCGGGACTGCAGCGCTACACAGCAGCATTCATTTGCCTTTGCAAGGTAGCAAAGATAGTTACCAGTCGTTCTGTACTGTCTGCTGTGCCATTGTAAATTGGCGATGAGATGACAGTTATCAGTTGTTCCGTACCATCTGTTGCTGTCATGGGTGCTTCTGGCTGACCTTCGCTGAGGTCGGCCGGGGGCGCAAAGACAAAAATGGGAGTGACCCCCCCGGGGTCATTCCCTCCTTTATGTTGTATCTAAAAATAGAGTCAGTCCTGCCTAGAATATGGGGCAAGTGTACTAGAGAACCAGTGTACCAGAGAACCAGAGAGCACAGCCGCTCCGTGTCAGATCCCACAGAAATGATGAGCCGCATGCCATTCACGGAGGGTGCCCCTGCAACAACCCCACCCGTTGCTTCACTCCTCTCCCAACCCTTCTGGGCTACCATTGCAGGGTCCCCCCATTTGTGTGATGAAGTAATAAAGAATGCAGGAATAAGAAACACTGACTTTTTAGTGAGATAAAATGAGGGAGAGGATAGTCCAGGCAGGACATTAAACGGTGGAGGGGAGAGGAGCGCAGCATCCCACTGCTATGATAGTCCAGGCAGTAGAGAATCTTTTCTTTAGACATGAAAGCGGGGGGGCTGATGGAGTTCAGCCCCCAGTTGCTATGATGAGGACCGTTACCAGCCGTTCTGTACCATCTGCCAGGAATAACCAGGAGTCATTCCTATTTTTACCCAGGCCCCCCTGGCCGACCTCACCTGAGGCCAGCCAGGAGCACTCACGGGCTGATGGCAAGGACGGCTACCAGTCTTATTGCACTGTACCATCTGCCACCGGGGAAGGGAGCGGGAGAGGATGCTGCTGTTCATTGCCCCAGCACTGTGGCTACCAGCAGCATGCGGTAGACATATGGTGACATTGAAAAAAGTCAAGAAACAATTTTTTTCCCTTTTCTTTCACAGAGGGTGAGGGGGAGTAAATTGACGAGATATACCCTGAACCAACCCCGACAATGTGTTTGACCCTATAGGCATTGGGAGCTCAGCCAAGAATGCAAATGCTTTTCGGAGACTGCGGGGACTGTGGGATAGCTGGAGTCCTCAGTCCCCCCTCCCTTCCTCCATGAGCGTCCGTTTGATTCTTTGGCTTTCCGTTACGCCTGTCACACAGCACTGTGCTGTGGCCTCTATCTATCATAACCTGGAGATTTTTTTCAAATGCTTTGGCATTTCGTCTTCAGTAACGGAGCTCTGACAGAACAGATTTGTCTCCCCATACAGCGATCAGATCCAGTATCTCCCATACGATCCATGCTGGAACTCTTTTTGGATTTGGGACTGCATCGCCACCCATGCTGATCAGAGCTCCATGCTGGGCAAACAGGAAATGAAATTCAAAAGTTCGCGGGGCTTTTCCTGTCTACCTGGCAGTGCATCCGAGTTCAGATTGCTTTCCAGAGCGGTCACAGTGGTGCACTGTGGGATACCGCCCAGAGGCCAATACTGTTGATTTGCGGCCACACTAACCCTAATCCGATATGTTAATACCGATTTTAGCGCTACTCCTCTCGTCGGGGAGGAGTACAGAAACCGGTTTAAAGAACCCTTTATATCGATATAAAGGGCCTCGTTGTGTGGACGGGTGCAGCATTAAATCGATTTAACGCTGCTAAAATCAGTATAAACGCGTAGTGTAGACCAGGCCCTAGTTACTAGCAGCAAAGTTGGTTTGTCTTTGCTTTTTAGGTGTCCAGGTTGTTCAGTGTTGTGAAGAGCCGAGTCAGCAGTAGAAGCAACTGGAAACAAGGAGAGATAGTACCATGTGAACAGCTCTTCATGGGCCACCAGCAAAGGCTCCTGTAACTTGCCGTGAGTGCCCACTGTGTGCCGATCCACAGATGATCTGAGTTGTTACAACCCTCAGCTTTATTTTTTTGCTGTATTAGTTCAAACTGTAGCATCTTATGCTTTTTTAGCTCTGGAGGTCCCTGGTCCATTCACCAGTCTGTCAGTCACAATGGTCACTCCACTGACAACAGTTTAGAAACCACTAGGTTTATACCATTATACATATTAAAGTCAATGTTAAAATGCAAAAAAGGGAAATAATTTTTATTATTTACTGGACTGTTTATTCTTAATAATGACAAATATCTTTATTACAATCACAATTGCTATTTGGAATTTCTATATAAACCTAACACTCAGAGTGCTAGTAAAAGTCGTGTCGCTTACAATCATTATGCACCAATGACATAGAAACTGACCAAAAGCTTAACTGTTAACTAAACTATTAACTGTTGTTTTGCAAAATAATGAACTGTTACTAATTGGCTGAGATGTAAGTTCATGATAACAGATGTATCAACAAAGAGTAAATCTGATGTTGCATATGGTTGGAGGAATGGCTCTGACTTAAATTTTTCTCCATGATCCGTAGTTTAAGAACTTCTGTGGTGCAGTGTATTCTGAATTCTCTGTTTGTGATGCTGTCATCTAAACACATTGCAGATAAGGGTATTTGAGAAATGAGCAGTCTAAGTTCATCAGTTGTCTTGATGGTGGGCATTTTTTGCCCTACAAAACTGAACAACAAAGGCAGTATCTAGGAAACTAGCGGCTGCACAAGGCTAATATGTAGATTTATAAATGGAAACTTGTCAAATAATAAATCCAAGAACTGAACAGAAACACAATTTATATATGGGTTGTGCAAAAGCCAAGAACCTTTTCTGTTCTATTTACTCTGTTGTGCACACAATGCCACCAGAATGAAATCACATTATAAATCACAGCAAATGGCATCTTGGCTATTTCTCATAGGACTTTAAAGATGGTGCAGGGATTATGAGGATGAATACTCCGGAAATTAAAAGTAGCAGAATCAGAAAAAAGAAACGATATCAATGCCCTGGGCAATGTACTGTGGAAGTGTCAGCGATCTTTCATTGTCTGGTCTTGTCTTGTCTCTTTCTTAAGGAATTAAAAGCACTAAAACAAAAGAAGCTAATTGTAAATAAACTGTGGAATCCTGTAGTGGATTCTTGATTGTTGCTTTCATATACTTGAAGCAAACATTTTGCTCCAGAGTAACAGAAAGAACAAATAAAGAGCGCATATTCCCCACCAGAACATTATGAATAAAACAGCCATCTGGATTGAATTAACCCAAATAAATAGTTTTTAGAAAACACACATGGGCTTTAGTTTTTCATTTCCAAACTATCTCAAAGTGCCTGATTGAATGCCCACTGAATATAATGGAATGACTCCCATTTATTTCATTGGGCTCCAGATGAGTCCCTAAATATTTAGTGAGATTGGTGGTTTAACAATATATTCATAACTTTCATTATTTATATTTTCTTTTCTTTTTCACTAAGCTAGTTTGCCTGTTTTTAAAATTCATGGTCAAAATAATTTCAAAGGTACAAATTAAAAATCAAAAGTTAGAAGAACATCTCAACTATTTAAAAATGTTTTTTAAACGCAGTGATGCTGAGAGATGGTTATTTGTGTGTTCTCTTTGTCGTCACTTCTTTTGTATCTGTCTTTCTTTTGGATCCTTGACTTTTCTCGTTGTCTAGGTCTTTATGGATCTTGCATATGAATTTTGTTTTTCTAGTTCAGAAATAGATCAATAAAATCTAGGGCCCAGGCACACTATGTAGCTTTCTATCTTCTGAAGCATTTTGCAAGGTCAGTTCTTAAAAACCTTTTTTCTAGTTGGTTGGTTGGTTGGTTTGTTTTTAGTAAAAGTAATGGTCTTACTGGTGCTTATGGCATATGTAGCTTGAGGCGGACACGGAGCTGCTCTGTAATAATTAATACTGTATGTTGACCTTGTTGTTTGAATATTTACTGTATTAATATATAGGCTTAGTTAATAGGGGCTGTTGGGGAAAAACAAGCAGGAAGGAAAAAGTCTGGCTCACAGTAAGTGTTTGCTGAGAAGCAGCTCGAGCATTGTTAAAAGATAAAAGGAAAAGGCCCCAAACACAGGAGAACAAAAGAACTATGGCAGGTTTAAAAAGGAACACTCTCCCAAGAGAAGGAGGTAGTTGTTCAGGGGTGGGGAGGAAGCAGACTGAGATACAGGCATCTTCTGAGAATGTCTAAAGAAGTTAGGCTTGCCAAGGCTACCATCAGAGAATGGTACCACTTTAGACATGCATGTAAACAGTTTTAAAATCCTGTTTCTTTTCTAATGCTTTGTTTCTACTGCAAAATAGACAATACATCTGTTTTAAGAAGACTGTAGTGTCACTGGATACCCCTCGTCACAAACTCTTGAAGGCAAGAACTGCACGTGCTGAACCCAGTCAGACCTGCTGGGTAAGCATGGTCGATACACAGGGCCTAGTCTAAGAGTGGAAGAACTGTGAATTCCACCTCGAGATAGGTAAAGGCAGGAGGCCTGACAGCGGAGGGAGCACACTCAGAGAGAGCAGAGACAGGACAGAGGTGCAGCTAGTCCTGCAACTGTGACATAAGCTATACTGTGATTTTGTTTTTGGTGGACTACAGCATTATGTTTCTGGGAATCTGCTGTTTGTCTGATGTACTTGGCATTTTGTGCTCTGTTACGCTACAGCCTGCGCCAGGGAGAAGATGTGCTCTCTCGTGGAAATGTTTTTAGTTCTTTTCTTGTTTTTTTTTTGTTCTCAATATAAAACAAAGGCCATGCAGTTACTTTTTGCATAGGTAATGCCAACAGACCTCAGATATCAGCAGCTGGAATTAAAACTGGGGCCCCTTGAGCTAAATGCATGGGCTCTACTGGCTGAGCTAACAAGTACACCTGTCTTACTCAAGGCTGTAGCAGTCTCATCAATCTCTAGCTGGCCTAGTCACCACTAGAGAGGGACACAGTGCCACACTGAGCAGGTGTAGGTTACATGGACAGAAAAACACAGCCGTGTTGACTTCTATGGGTAAGGTAGAACTTTTTTTAAATGACGGTTGATTCTACCCTTGAGAATGCTTTTTATTCAATGTTGGAATGGTATTCAGGTCTGTAGCAGGGTGGTCACCCACTCCAGCCCTGGAAGGGTAAAAGCAGCCCTAGAGAAGGCTGCAGCAGGGTAAGAGAGATAAAGAATGGCTGGGGAAGCTGAGTGAGTAGCTGACCACAGCTGTGGCTGGCTGAATGAGGGCCCAGCTGGCCCTTATAAGAGGGCTGGGGTCAGAAGCCAAAAGACAGACTCTCTCTAGCTGTTGAGAGGGATGGGCCTGGCTGCTGGGAGTTGAGTAGGGTACTAAAGTAGAGCAGGGCTGGGGAAAGGCCAGAGGATCTGGAGAGCTCCAGCCTGGAAACCCCCTGGACTGCAGGCCTTGTTAAACACCAGGAAAGGTACTGGGGTTGCAGAGGGGTAGCCCAAGGGTAGGCAGAGGCAGCAGGTCCAAACTCTCCTTGTCAATGATGAGCGGCCATTATACTGCAGTCCGCCCTAGTGAGCAGGGGCTAGATGGTGACTGGCAGTAGCCCAAGACTGAGGTGAGGTGGAGATAGGGGGTTGGGAGTTCCCTGGGGAGAGGAGACCCAGTGAGACTGCAAGGTACTGCAGGGGGCAGAACCCCGAGAGAAGGGGCACTCAGGGCTAGTCCCTCATGGCCACCTATTTAGAGGAAGAGGCATACAGGAGGTGGGACAATGAGGTAGAGTTGGCCAGCTGTAGAGGGAAATGCATTTTGTATCCTACAGTGCCATGCACCTCAGGAATTTTGCATTGCAGACATGACACACAATGCCTGAATCTCCTCTTCCTTACATTTTTATTGAACTGCATCATTTTTAGTGAAAGTATGCTGCACTGTTCCCTTATGTAGTGTACATTCATATTCTTCAATATTTCTCCTCCACCTATTCTGAGATGTTGCCCCATGACAGATGCAATGAATTATCCAAACTTAGCCCAGTGATATATGCCTTTCAGATACCTTGTAGGTTTCCTGAACCTCTATTGGTTCTTCACATTATCCTTGATCCTCACCTAGAATAAGCATGGCTTTCTGCCAAGTGGTAAAGTCCAAAGCCTTACACCAAAGCCCACTGATATCAAAGGGAACTACTGCACATTCCATCCTCTGCTTTGAAAAATTGTTATTTTTAAAAGCATCTAAACTAAGTGCTCAAATTCCCTGCTGCATGTCTGATCTTCCCCCTTTGAAAATCACCCCGCACATGGGTTGGGAGGGTGATAAAACATACAAACAGAACACAGTAGTGATCAGCTTATGGGAGAAACACAGGCTCACTGAAGATTTGGATACAGAACTGTTGACCAGAGTTATGAAAGTGTTTGTTCTGTATCTGTGAGTTACAAGCTGTGTTTTGTTTTTGCCATGAAATCTGTTTCGAAGTATATACAAACTAGATCTGTGTCAGGAACCACAATTTCTGTTCCACAGGAAATTTCTGACATTCTGAAATTTTGTTTCATTCCAAATTGAGCTTAACAGCTGAAATGAACTCTTCAGCTTTACTTTTATGTTATATTAGAATATGTATTCTATGTACATAATATCTAATATAATACAATAAAATATTTTAACAATATAAAAGTCAAAACAAAATTAATCAAAATGATCGTGATCAAACAAAATATTTTGCTTTTCTCCCCATAAACAATGTTGAAATACACATGTTCTTGTGAAAAAGACGGTTACTCACCTTTGTAACTGTTGTTCTTCGAGATGTGTTGCTCATATCCATTCCAGTTAGGTGTGTGCGCCGCGCGTGCACATTCGTCGGAAAACTTTTACCCTAGCAACTCAGTGGGCCGGCAGGTCGCCCCCTAGAGTGGCGCCATCATGGCGCTTGATATATACCCCTGCCGGCCCACCCGCTCCTCAGTTCCTTCTTGCCGGCTACTCCGACAGTGGGGAAGGAGGGCGGGTGTGGAATGGATATGAGCAACACATCTCGAAGAACAACAGTTACAAAGGTGAGTAACCGTCTTTTCTTCTTCGAGTGATTGCTCATATCCATTCCAGTTAGGTGAATCCCAAGCCTTACGTAGGCGGTGGGGTCGGAGTGAAATGTGGCAGAATGAAAAGTGCTGAGCCAGAGGCTACAGCATCTCTTGACTGTTGAACCAGGGCATACTGCGAAGCAAAGGTATGGACCGAGGACCAATGGAGCTGCGCGACAGATCTCGTGGGTAGGAACACGAGCCAGCAAGGCGGCAGATGAAGCCTGAGCCCTGGTAGACTGTACGATGATGTGGCTTGGGGAAATATGAGCCAAATCATAACAAGTGCGGAAGTCCGCCATCACCCGAGATCCTCTGAGAGGAAAACAAGCAAGCCCTCCCTTTGGCCCGCTACCGTGACAGAGCTGGGGCACCTTACAAAATGGTTCTGGCAGCGCAATATAAATGCGAGCACTCCACAGATGTCCAAGGAGTGCAATGGTTGTGCCCATTGCGTTGAGCTGTGGGTAACATGAAAGGCCGAAACCACCTTAGGGAGGAAAGCCGGGTGTGGTCATAACTGCACCTTGTCTTTGTGAAACCTAGTGTACGGCGGAACCACCGTAAGAGCTCTGAGCTCGGAGACCCGTCTGGCCGATGTAACAGCTATGAGGAAAGTTGTCGTCCAAGACAGGTATAGCAGAGGGCCAGTCGTGAACGGCTCGACTGGGGGAGACATAAGTCTGGTTAAAACTAGGTTGAGGTCCCAGGTTGGGGCTGGGCGGCGCACCCGAGGGTGCAAGCTCTCCAAGCCCTTGAGGGATCTCGAACCCACAGAGCGTGAGAACACGGAACGTCCACCTTAGCCTGGCTGGAAGGTAGAGATGGCTGCTGAGTGTATCCTCAGCGATGATACCGCCAGGTCCTGCCGCTGAAGGCCAGAGGCAGGCCAAATAGAGGGGATCGAGACCTCAGCAGGAGCAAGATCGAGCGTATTGCAGCTGTAGAAGAAACGCTTCCACCTGGCCCGGTACGTTGACCAGGTGGAAGGCTTCCTGTCACCCCGGCTCAGTTATGCAGCAGCCACACCGTGAGGCGAAGAGGCTGCAGGTCCGAGTGACGAAGCCTGTCGTTGCCCTGAGTGATGAGGTCTGGGTGGGGTGGCAGGGTAATTGGGTCTGTTATTGACAGGCCGAGCAACGTGGTATATCAGTGCTGCCTGGACCACTCTGGAGTGATCATGATGATGCGCGCTCTGCCCCTGCGGAGTTTGAGCAGGACCTAATGAACCAGTGGGAACAGTGGGAAGGCATAATGGAGTTGGCCTTTCCACGGCATCAGGAATGCATCCAAGATCGATCCCGAGGAGAGACCTTGGAAGGAGCAGAACATCTGGCATTTTCTGCTCTCGCGGTGAGCGAACAGGTCTATGTGAGGAAACATCTCCGCTTCTGGAAAGCGGAACGCCTCACATGGGGCAGAGTGATCACTCGTAAGACAGGAAAGACCTGCTGAGTCAAAGCGCCAAGACGTTCCGAACGCCTGGGAGAAAGGACGTCACCAGCTCCATCGAGTGGGCCATGCAAAAGTCCCGGAAATGGATGGCCTCCTGACAAAAGAGGGGAGGACCATGTCCCTCCCTGGATATTTATGAAGCACATGGCCGCTGTGTTGGCTGTAAACACCGAGATACAACGGCCTCGCAGCTGCCGCTGGAACCCCTGGCACGCCAGGCGGACTACTCTCATTTTTGGGGCATTGATGTGGAATGCCAGCTCCCGAGAAGACCAAAGGCCTTAAGCTCGGAGGTGACCATGAGCACTTGAGCAGAGAGATGACGCGTCTGTCGTCAGGGGCAGTGAGGGCTGGGGCGGATGAAACCGCATCCCTGCCCACACCAGGGAGGGAGTTAGCCACCACTCTAGGGAGCCTAAGGTGCTCGAGGGAACGGTGACTACCATGACCATTGGCTCCCTGTCCGGGTGGTACGCCGAGGTGAGCCGGACTTGGAGAGGACGGAGGCGGAGCTTGGCGTGTTTGGTTACAAACTTGCGGGCAACCATGGACCCAGGAGACTGAAACAAGTACGAGCCGAGGTCGTTGGGAAAGCCTGCAGACCTCAGATGATTGTTGCCATCGCCTAAAACCGCAGTTGTGATAAGCAGGCTCCGGCTAGGTAGGAGACCAGGATAGCCCCTAGGAAGTCCAACCTCTGCGTGGGAACCAGAGTGGATTGCTCTATAGTAATCATCAGGCCTTGACCTGTGAATAAGACCGTGACGATGCCCACGCGCTGAGTGGTTTGTGTCTCAGAGTCTCCTCGGATAAGCGAATCGTCCAGATACGGAAAAACGCATATCCAACATCAGCGAAGGTAGGCGGCGACTATGGCCGTAAACCAGAAGTACTGACAGTTGGCTAGAAAGCGGAGGTATCTCCTGTGCGGAGGGAAGATGGCGTTGCGAAAGTACGCGTCCTTCATATCCAGGGCGGCATAGTAGCCCCCAGGAGGCAAGGATGGAATAATGGTTCCCAGGGATACCGTGCGGAACTTCAACCTTATCCTAAACCGGTTGAGTCCGTGCAGGACTAGGAAGGTCTGAGACCTGCGTTCGAGTGGGGGACTAGGGCATAACGGGAGTAAAACCCCTTGCCCCTTTCGTCCATCGGCGTCTGCACCTCTTGTACGAGGAATTGCTCGTGAGAGGGGTCCCTGAAGAGGGACAGGGCTGGAACAAATTAGAGGTGGTACCTATGCTCCACCGTGCGCAGGATCCAGCGATCTGAAATTAACTGGGGCCACGCCAGGAGAAAGCGGGATTGGGATCGCGGCCTGTGACTGGTACACCGCCCTCAGGCGCACCTTGGAAGGTTCGTCTTTGGTCCCAGTGGTAATTGCGAGGGACCTTGACCGTGGCTCTTTAGGGGTCCTAACGTTCGTCTGCGACCACCTTGGCCTCGCCGTTTGCCAAAGTCCTGTCTCTGGCTAGGCACAGAGTATGGCGGCTGGGGACAGAAAGACCTGCGTTTGGTCGCTGGCATGTGCATGCTGAGAGAGCGCATTAGGACCCTATTGTCCATCAGGCTTGGCAGCCTGGGGCTGTCTTTGCCGCGAAAGGCCTTTACCAACAAAGGGTAAATCCTGAATGGCAAACTGCAGCTCCGGCCGGAGGTTTGAAACCTGAAGCCATGAGATGCACCTCATGACGACACCAAAGGCCAGAGTCCTGGCTGCAAAGTCTGCTGCGTCCAACGAGGCCTGGAGGGACGCTCTGGGTACCTTTTTTCCCCCATCCTCCAAGACGGCAGCGAACTCTTGGCGGGAGTCTTGAGGGAGAAACTCCATAAACTAAACTCACTCAGGTGCTATAATTATCGCAGCTAAGCAAGGCTTGTTGCTTTGCTACCCAGAGCTGCAGGGCCTCTGCAGAGTACACCTGGCGGCCAAACAGGTTCATTCGCCAAGCCTCTTTCGGTTTTGGGGCTGGCGCCCGCTGGCCATCATATCAGAATCGTGGTCCTGAGCATAAGATCTGCGCATGTGGGATGACACGGATGCGTGTCCGGATGGCCATGGAGGTACTAAAAGAAGGCACAGGCAGAGTCTCTGACTCTGTCGGACCTTGCCCAACTCGGCACCGGGAACCGGCACCGGGAGGCGTACCGGTACCTGGAACGAGATCCAGACCCGCAACCAGAATGGTGCCTGGAGGTCGACCGAGATCTCGAGGCTCGGGGAGAGGCTACAGGAGTCAAGGTACCTGTCGCGGTGCCGGGAATCGGAACGGTGCCGATAGCGGGTCGGCGAACGGGATACCGACCGGTGCAGCGAGTGCGACCAGTACCGATGAGGAAAACAGCACCGGGACTGCAAGTGGTGTCGGGCGTGACGACAGGATCTGGAGTGTCTGCGGGACCGTGATCATGAACGGTGCCGCTCTGCTGTGCTGACAGAGGACGGTCACATGAAGAGACTGTATTACCCGCACCGGCGGTGCCGGGGTCAGGCAGCATCGACTCTGTCATGGCAATGAGATCCCTCGCCGTTGGTAATGTCTCCGGCGTGGAGGGAACAGCAGGCTCAACCACAGTGCATACTGGGGAGCTGTCAGGCACCGGATTCGACGGCCCTCGTGGGACCGGGATCGACGGTACCGAGGTCGTCAGAGCTTCGGTAGGTGTCGGTGCCGGGCGATCCGAGTTAGATGAGCTGTCTGGCTGCGGTGCCGTCGGCACGGAAGCAGCAGGAGCAATAAGCTCGACCACGGCGCGCGCCAGGGAGCCATCAGGCACCGGATTCTACGGCCCTTGTGGGACTGGAATCGACGGTGCCGACGTTGTCGGTGCCTCAGAGGTGTCGGTGCCGGGCAATCCGACTTAGACGAGCTCTCTGGCTGCGGTGCCGTTGGCACGGAAGCAGCAGGAGCAGTAGCTCAACCACGGCGCGTGCCGGGGAGCCATCAGGCACCGGATTCTACGGCCCTTGTGGGACCGGGATCGACGGTGCCGACGTCGTCGGTGCCGCAGCAGGTGTCGGTGCCAGGCGATCCGACTTAGACGAGCTCTCTGGCTGCGGTGCCGTTGGCACGGAAGCAGCAGGAGCAGTAGCTCAACCACGGCACGTGCCGGGGAGCCGTCAGGCACCGGATTCTACGGCCCTTGTGGGACCGGGATCGACGGTGCCGACGTCGTCGGTGCCGCAGCAGGTGTCGGTGCCAGGCGATCCGACTTAGACGAGCTCTCTGGCTGCGGTGCCGTTGGCACGGAAGCAGCAGGAGCAGTAGCTCAACCACGGCGCGTGCCGGGGAGCCGTCAGGCACCGGATTCTACGGCCCTTGTGGGACCGGGATCGACGGTGCCGACGTCGTCGGTGCCTCAGCAGGTGTCGGTGCCGGGTGATCCGACTTAGACGAGCTCTCTGGCTGCGGTGCCGTTGGCACGGAAGCAGCAGGAGCAGTAAGCTCTACCACGGCGCGTGCTGGGGAGCTGTCAGGCACCGGATTCAATGGCCCTGGGGGACTGGAATCGATGGTGCCGATGTCATCGTTGCCTCTGCAGGTGTCGGTGCCGGGCAATCCGACTTAGACGAGCTCTCTGGCTGCGATGCAGGTGGCACGGAAGCAGCAGGAGCAGGGGGCTCAACCACGGCGCGTGCCGGGGAGCCGTCAGGCACCAGCAGGAATTGTAGGCTCTCTCGACCTCGGAGAAAGGGAGCGGTGCCGAGTCGACTTCGGTGCCGGCGACGGCCGGTGCCGAAAGGCCTTGGCAGTACCGGCGGGGTCCGGTGCTGAGGAAGCGCTTCTGCCAGCCACTTGATCATCGCTCGGCGCCAAAGGTGGAGGGGTAAGTGAAAGTCCCGCTCCTTTTTGTTCTCGGCTTAAAAGCCTTGCAAATGGGGCACTTAGCTGTCAAGTGTGATTCCCTGAGGCACTTCAAACAGGAGTCGTGTGGATCTCCCTTCGGCATCGGCTTCTGGCAGGCCGAGCCCATTTTAAAACCCGGTGAGCCGTGCATGGGCTCCGGCACCGGGTTCATGGAAGGGGCTACTTCCTGAACCCCGCTAACAATTACTAAACTAACTATGTTAGCAAAGAAAAAACGTATAACTATACAAATATATATATGAAAGGATTATAAATGCATAACTATATTCGAGAACTACGAGTAGCTAGGGAAGTGGAGGTCAGCTAAGCCGCGCTCCACTGTTCCAACGACCGACACGGGCAGTAAGAAGGAACTGAGGAGCAGGTGGGCCGGCAGGGGTATATATCAAGCGCCATGATGGCGCCACTCTAGGGGGCGACCTGCCGGCCCACTGAGTTGCTAGGGTAAAAGTTTTCCGACGAATGTGCACGCGCGGCGCACACACCTAACTGGAATGGATATGAGCAATCACTCGAAGAAGAACAGTTTGATTTTGATGAAACTGCATTTTTGATGAACAATTTTTCCATCAAAATTTTTTGACCAGCTCTTGTTCAGACTTTTCAGTAAATTAGACCAAGAATTTAGTATCCTTTGTTTGTCAACCTATTTCCCTCCCAAGAAGACCTCTCCTGGAGTCCATTCCTGAACTCAGAGAAGCCATGATGCTTTGTAATTATCATCAAATCATCTCTTGAGTACATTGAAGACAGTATTAGTTTTGTCTTCAAGCCATTTCTCGCTTGTACATGTCTGTGTATTTGCCATCCCTTAGTCTGGATGCTTAAATGATCCAAGCTTTTTCCCCCTCATAATCATAAACACTAACTCATCAGATCAAGATTGCCCTTTACCTCATTACTGGTGAGTCAGTTCTGAATATGTGCTTGTTTAGTTCATTGATGCTCATAGGGATTTCACATAAAAATAGTTCATGACTGGAAATTTCACAAGAACAAATGAAAAGGCTAACCTAAGACATTTCAGTTTCTCTTGCTGAACTCAGGACCACTCCAGGAGAAATAATTCCTCTCAGCTCTCTGATTTCCCATCCAGAGCTTCTGACAAAATCAATAAGTTACATTACCAAAGAGTCAGTCATAGCGACTGCCTTACCACTCAGTCTGGTCACTTCAGAATAGGATCTGAATTTAAAACATCCCTGGCTCCACTCTACAGGGCAGAATAAAATGAGGCAGAGAGAGATTCTAAATAGAGCTGGGTGGGAATTGTCTAAAGGAAAAGTGTTTCATCAGAATATGGTGATTCACCACAAGTGAAATTTTCACAGTAACGTGTTGCCATTGATGAAAATTTGTTCTGAAATGTAGATTGGGACGAAAAGCATCTTGATAAGGACAAAACATTTTCAGAATGAAGTATTTGTTTCAGTTTTTAATATGTTGTAATATAAAATAAGATGAAGCAAAAAAGTCAAAATTGGAACAATTTTGATGACCTTTTTGATTAAACCAAAAAGCATTTATTTAAAAAATATCAGATTGTCGAGCATTGCGAATTTTTATTTATTTTTTCAGTTCTGGAATGGAAGAGATTTTGAAATAGGTCAGCTTCTCTTGACATGAAAAATCTTGTCCTTATATAGCTCTACAGTGAAAGCTTAAATTCATTATGCTTCTGCAGTTATAAAACATATAACCGAGAAAGCATTAGACACTGAGGAAAGAAGACACATCATTGTGAAGCTCTGTGTTTCTAATGTGGTGAGAGATAGTAGGTGAGCACATAGTAGCAGAAAAATGCCCAGAGCAAAATATCATAAAGCAGGCACAAAGTCCTGCTTAATCTCATAGTTTGCAGCTTCTCAGGTCTCTCAGTGGAAAACACAGAGCAGATGCCATTAAAAGGCCAGTCAAAACCGAGGAAATTCCATGCAGTGGCACTTGGAGGAATTAAATTTAAAAATTGATTTGCTGCAATCCTCTTTGCAGTCAGTAGAAAATAGGCTGCTAGCGACAAAGAACAGGCTGGAGAACGTGACAGTTGAATTACTAATCTGGGAAGCAGGACAGTAAAAAAGCAGAACCGATGCAAGTGATATTAAAGCAAAAGTTCAGGAACACAAGAGCATAAGCATTTGCAAAAGCCAAACCCTTCTTTGTGAAAATGACACTGCAGTGGGGCAGTGTTCGCAGATACTGGAGAAGAAATTGATGTCCTATATTCCATGCATGACTGGCTTCTTATTGAGTAAAGAACCCAGATCTTTTTGTTAAAAGTCTCTAGTTACACAGAAAACAACTTTCAGATTAGATCGGTCTAAATTGTAGAAATTGTTAAACAGAGAGATTAAGAACTAAAACCCAAGCTATCTTCAGTTATCACTTATCATATAAAACAGTAACTATGAAGTATTACAAGTTACATTTTTTCCTTAGGACAAAGCAAAATGTCCTTGTTAAAGTTCCCTTTTTGGGACTGACACAGGAATTGCTAATTGAAAATCTATATCCTGTGTTATGCAGGACATCAGACGATCGTACTGTTCCCGTCTGACCTTAAACTCCTTGAAATCAAAATTACTCTCTGGTGCCATCTAATGACACTGAGAGGTTCACATGAGAACCAAGCTCCCAGAGCTTTCACAGTAATTCTATTTTTTCTCCACAATAGTGTAGTGGAAGTTTGCTATACATATTAACATGTATAGGTTTGTTTGTTTGTTTGTTTTTACAAATATCATCCTTCTTAAAACACACTTCTCCCAGAAGGCCTATAAAACTCAACCCTTTCCCTTCAGAGAAGTATTAACATACTTAACTGATACAAATACTTACAAAAATTGAGAAAAATTAGGAATACACAAGATATACCTTAATTGTATCTGTCAGACGCTTCTGTTGGATAGCTGTGATATTGTGCAGTATCTCTGATTGCAGGACAGGCTCAGAACCCCCTTTAGCATATAAGATATGACTTTGCAGTTGGAAGGCATTCTAGGTGCAATCTATGGTGCAAGCATGGGCGGTGGGTACAATAGGCCTCCCCAAACAGGAGGTGGTGCACCTCCCTTTGGAGGCACGCTGGCCGGCTGCCTTTAGAAAGCTGCCTCTGAAAGGGCACTTGGGCCCTCGTTCTGTCCACACTGCTTCCCTTCCTACCCCTCCTCTGCCTCTTCCCCCAAGGCCCAACCCTTGCTCCCCCTTTTCCCATCCCCACTCCTCCCCTTCCCCCAAGGTCCCCCCACCTACCGCTCATGCCTCTCCATCCCTGGTGGGTGGAAGGGACCTCAGAGGAGGGCATGAAGAGGTGTGAGCAGTGGGGAGCTGCCCTCAGGAGAAGGGGCAGAGAGGGGTAGGTGGGGGGGCGAAGAGTAGAGCCCTGTGCAGATATAAATCGGTATCCACGGAGCTGCAGGGCTCTACCAGGAACAGTAGTGCTAAAAGCAGCCGCATGTCAGGCCACCGCTTCCAGGAGCCAATGCCCGGGACTGGCAGCTCCTCCAGCGTGGCTGTAAAGCCCCCAGCCCCACCCACTAGGGTAGGCACCAGGCTCACTGGCAGCTCTCCCAGTGAGCGGGGCTGGGGGCAGTACAGCCATGTCAGAGGAGCTGCCGGTTGGCAGGGGATGCTGGCTCTTGGAAGCAGCGGCCTGAAATGCTGCTGCTTCTGCCACTGTGGTTCCTAGTAGAGCCCTGCAGCTTCGCAGAGGCTGATTTATATCCATGGATATAAATTTTGTATTTGTGCAGGGCTCTAGCGAAGAGATGCGAGAGGCAGGGGGCTTTGGGGGTGGGGTAGAGCGGGCCTCAGGGAGGGGCCTTGGGAAGGAGACCAAGCAGGGGCAGGCCTTGGGGTGGAGCTGAGGGTGTGGCCCCCCACTTCTAGGGAGCTTCTGTTGCTCCTGCCCAGTGCCTCCCATGGGTGTGTGCAGCTCCCATTGGCCTGGAGCAGTGAACCACAGCCAGTGGGAGCTGTGATCGGCCGGACCTGCAGATGCGGCAGGTAAACAAACCTGCCCGGTCCGTCAGGGGCTTTCCCTATACAAGCAGCGCCCCAAGTTTGGGAAACACTGCTATAGATATACACATCTGTAAAGCATTAGCTGATCCTCTTGATGAAAAGAGCTATATCATAAGGTACTTGCTCTCTGTGACCCATAAGGTACCTCATATTCAAATTTGCTCTCAATATTTTGTTTAACTAGTTTTGTGGAATTTGACAGTGCAAATATCTCTGATGGGATTGCTCTGAAAATCTATCTTTGGTCAAATAGCCCACCTAGAGAGAGGAAAATAATTATTTCTTTAGATAACCACATCACACAATCTGTCAGAATCATTATTTAATTTTCATAGATAACTTCAGCACTTTGAGGTAGCTAGCCTTGCAAACAAAGAAAATAAAAAATACGTAATCTTGATTTTTCTAATGGCATTCTATTCCAGTTGACTGAATTCGAGTTCACCCTGAAAAGTGACTATGTAAATCTGGAAACTTCTTTTTCAACAGACCTGATTCTTATATATATTCAGAGTCTTATCCACTTACGCTAATAGCAAAAATAAACCTTCATTACTACAGTACTTACTTCAGTTAGTGCTACAGAGCTGACACTGTTAAGATACAGAATCCTACTCATTCTTCCATCTTGTACAACATCAACAGAACTGTAAATTAAATTCCAGTTGCTTTGAGGTGGATTAACTTTTTGAAGGCAATAGAGATGCATCAATTCAACTGGAGAACAGTGGATTCCTGTAGTGTAATTAAGAGCCTAAGTTGACCTGCAGCTCCTTCATTACTAGTGATATACAAGAAGGAAAGAATTAAAATCCAGCTTGAGATCATAGTCCCAACACATAGGAGAAATTGAGCACATTTTATATGGAAATAATTGAGAGAGAGCTATGTTTTATAGACTTACTGTTAGGAGTAGAACAGTACGGTACTTTTAGGGCAAGGAATATTTACATGGACATTTTCACACACACAATGGAAGCTAGATAGGCACAAAGGCCATTGCCAAGAAATAGCATGAGTAGAGCTGCAGGAAATTTTTGGTTGAAATATTTTCACTGAAAAATGCAGATTTGGGCCAACTAAAATATTTGGCAAATTTGGGTTGAGTTTGCTGAAGTGTTTAAGTTGGGGAAAAAATCAGAAAACATTTGAAATGTTTCATTTTCATATGATCATAATAAAATGTTTTGGTTTTTCAATTCAAAATGACTTTTCACTTCAAAATTTTCTTTGTTTTTTTATTTTTTAAAACACCTAAAAACCTCAAAGAAAATTATCATATTTTACTTTTCAGTTTGCTGAAAATTAGTTGTTTTGGGTCAACCCGTATGATTTTTTTGCTATTTATTTTGCATAGCCCAATGAATTAAAAAAGTTTGTTATTTGAATAGCTCTAGGCATAAGAAAACCTATAGTGGTTGCCATTTAAAAATTCAGCATTTGCTACAGTTCTCTCTCAGAGGTATCTGAAATAATAATTATCCTTAGAATAACAAATCATTGTAATTGAGGGTGTGTGCTAATTGCAATGTAAGCCCAGGTTTAGTGGGACTCAAACTGTTTTAGGGAACCCTGGGCTTGAGCTTCTACATTGCATTTTAACTCTATGTTAACACTTTTCTAACCTGTGCTAAAACCTAGGGCTCTGGCATCCACATTGCAGTGCACAACAGACCTGAGTCAAAGTAACCATATCCCTGGGTCCCTAGCATGCACCCACCCCAAGATATGGTCACTCTAGCCCTAGGACCATGGTGCACTGTGGGAAAACTTTACTACTTGCTCTGCACATTACCAGGAAGTAGCTTGCTTTGCAAAATGCTTGATTATTTCACTCTCCATTCCAAACCCAGGAAGCAGGATTGGCTTTAGGGCGATTCCCTTGATTCCCAAGAATCGGGCCCCATGCCTAAGAGGGCCCTGCAGCGTCCGGAAGAGGGGCCTCGCACCCTCCGCCAAAGTGCGGCTGGAAACAGCAGCAACCGATTGAGCTGTTGCCAAATTGCCGCTGCTATCTTCGGCGGGATTTTGGCGGCAGCTCTTTTGAAGCGGGTACTGCATGTCCTAAAGCCGGCCCTGCCAGGAGGCCTTGGATTGTTAAATGAAAGCTGGCACAAGTGTGTTAGTTGTGCTTTCCCCTACCCTGCGTACTTGCTTTTTAGCTAGTAATTGCTGGAGATGACCTGTGAAATCCTGTTATTTTGCCCATTTTTCTTTAAATGCCAGCCAATATTATGGTAGTCATGAAGATGAGACAAACTGTAATTCCAGATGATGCTATTTCATAAAGTTGTCAGTGGTTATTAATTTATAGTTCACTAGTAAGGGAAATGGAAAGGCCAGATAAGCTTCATTTCCTTTGGCATATCGTGTTTTTTCCCCCACTGGTACAGAAATGCTGCTAATCACCAATTAAAACTACCCATGCATTTTCACTCATTTATAATCATTTTTTTAAATTAGATGCTATATTAGTAAAACACAATCAAATGTGATGACATCCCACTTGAGCATCAGAGGACTCAAAATAACATCCCTTTAAGCTTAGGATATCAGGAGTTCCAATTTGCACGTTAAAAGGGAATAGGGGAATTTCTAAAGAGAATCTTCTCTGGAATGAGATTCTATAAGAATTAAAAATTGCCTCTTCTACCTAAAGTGAATCCTCATTTCCACAACAGTTGTTTCAGCCTTGCCATCCAACAGTTATGACAGTAGATACTGTGCCTTAGGGTGGCATCTAATTAAACCAAGCAATGCAGCAAACAGTGTTGATTTAGAAGTTGTATCACTTGCAACAGACCTTGTTAATTCAAGGTAAATTACTTTTAATTTATGGATATAATTTTTGATTATCTCACTTCACATTTCAATTGTGTGCTGTGTCCTATGAGGATTATACAAGTTTATTTCATGAACATGGTCAGTTCAAAGCTCACCAAGCTTGAAATTTAGTTTGTTACTTGTAATTGAATTTTCTCTGGTCTGGGTGCCACAGAAATGATCCTGGTAATTACACCTGGCCCACAGAAGAATAAGAAGATGACGCATGTACAGAGCTACTTTTATACTGCAAATGAAACGGACTTTTCAACAGAAGAAGGCTGAATTCTGTCTGCAGCGATCTGATGCATGATCAGACATTTCCCCACCCCTTTCAGTGAATTCAGAATCATCATGAAATAAACTAATTAGAATAGAATAGAATATGAAATGGTCTTTGAAGTGGGAGTGGGAGGAGTCTGAAATGGAACAGAATGAAGATGACCCTGTTATGTTATCATAAGTCATGCCTCATCAAACACAAGTAACTTACAATGAGTTTTCATAGGGCCCAAGTTTTTGTTTACGATCCCTCCTCACCCATGTTCACCCCCAACCCAATGGCTCCACTTGCCAACTCCTGATTACTTGGAACCTCTTTGCTCTCACCCTCACATACAAGCTCTGATCACCCCTTCCTGGCTTTGATACTCTGTGTCCTCTGGTGAGCCTTTACGTGGGGTTTCCATGCAAGCAACATGGGAGGGGAAGTGAGCCCTGCTCAGCTTCTCTGTTGTGATAAGGTTACATCCTAGGAAAAGATCTGGTACAATGTTTCTGAAAGCCCGGGGGCGCTATGCTTTCTGCACCATTTTGATCTTACTAAATATGTATAAAAAGTTCACCATATTGTCAGGAATAATAATAATAATAAATAAAAACTTGATCTTATATAGCAGTCTTCTTTAGTAGATCTTCAAGTGCTTCATGAAGAAAGCATCTTTATCCCCATTTTACAGATGGGAAAACTGACTCATAGAGAGGTGATGTGACTTGCCCAAATCACCCAGCAGGCCATGGCAGAGTCAGGAATAGAACCCAAGTCTGCTGAATCCCAGTTCCGAGCGCTATAAAAAACCAATCCATTAAAGCAAGCAAATTCAACCCAAACAGTTTGTGAAGTTTCAAAACATTCAGCAAGCTTAAAGAGGAAAAAATAGTCACTCAGCAAGCATTTGGATATATTGTGTAATCTCTAGATATTAGGCTGCTTTTTGGCCCCTCAAAGGGCAAAAATATGAGGTTCTTTAGCCCCTCCCCATATCTAATCTTTGGAAAAATTGCTGATTTGCAATTTTTAAATGTTCTCCATATGGCATGCATTTTCAGTCACACATTTCTCAAAGGAACAAGATCTAAAATATATGAAAAAGGCCACTGCCATCACAATTAAAATGATACATTTTGAGCTATATGTCCGAAGTTTTGTATAAGCTCAGATTTGAGGATTCCTAGCACTGGCTGTGGGGAGGTGATAGTCTGACCTGCAGCTATTTTATGGGGCAGAGTGGGCAGCACAAATGAAGGACAGACTGCAAGCCCTTCTGTCCCCCCAGATATTGTCACACTTTCAGCTTGCCTGGCCACATAAATATAGACACCCAGCCCCACAGGTTAGAAATAACTTGCATTTTTCCAAACGTAAGACATCTAATGAAAAATAATCTGATACACAGCTATGCAGTGAGCAAGAGGCACCTGGAAATCAATCATGCTGAAAGAGACCTGGGAATCAGTGAACAAGTCAGATACAGCAACAACAACAAAAAGAAGCCAGGAGAGTTTTGGGCAGAATGGGTCTTATTTTCAGAAGTGCTGAGAACCTGCAACTCTCATTGACTTCAGTGGGTTGTATGACAAAGTCAGGCCAGACAGCTGCAGGAGGGTCTGGGAAAACAGGTAGGTTAGCCCTAGAATGCTAAGGGCCCTTTTTCCTACAAGGGGTTACTTCAGGTCAATTAGGGACACCTGAATCCAATTAAGGGCTGCCTGAAACCTGTTAAAACCTCTCTCCTGGCGAGGTGGGTGGAGAGACAAACTGCTGCAAGGCTGGCAGCAGCAGGAAGATAGGCTTCTCCAGTGTGAGAAACTGTGCTCTTCCCCATAGGGGAGACACCCAAACTCAGTGCCTGTTCAGGGGAAGGACTGACCCCAGGAGCAGTGACAGGATGACACCTGCCCCAGTGAGGAGGCCAGGGAAATGTAATCACCTTTTGTTTTGGTGTGTTTATAGACATAGACCAGGGATCGGCAACCTTTGGCATGTGGCCTGTCAGGGAAATCTGCTGGTGGGCCAGGACGGTCCGCAGGTTCAGCCAATCGCAGCTCCCACTAGCCGTAGTCCCCTCGTTCCAGGTCATTGAGGGCTGTGGGAAGCGGCCAAGGGATGTGCTGGCCATCGTTTCCCGCAGCCCCCGTTGGCCTGGAACAGTGAACCACGGCCAGTGGGAGCTGCGATCGTCTGTATCTGCAGGCACTGCAGGTAAACAAAGCATCTTGGCCTGCCAGTGAATTTCCCTGACAGGCCGCGTGCCAAAGGTTGCCGATCGCTGTTATAGGCTTTTCCTTTTGTTTGGCATAGGAGCACTCTTCAGGCCTGCCAGGAAGGCTCTGAGACACAAACCCTGAAGAGGGAAGACAGACATGCTCCAGAGTGGAGCTGATTTACCCCAGACCCTGTCCCTGCCAGAGGAGGGAGCACTAAGTCTGGTGAGGCAGAAGGGGTGCCTTGCCATAGTTGTGATTAGTCATCCCCACTGGAAAATCAATGCCTATGTGCAGAGACAGTGTTATAGAACAGGGAGGTAATAGCACCTCTCTGTTTAGTTTGTAAGATGAAATGTACTTTGGTAATTCTGGGCATCTTGTTACTTGTTGAAAATGTGGATGGAACTCAGAACAGTGACTAAAATGACTAGCCTGACTTATGGGGCTAGCCTGACTTATGAGTTGAGCTGGGAAATTAACTGATTCTTTGATTCTCTGGCAGGTCTGAAAAATCAGGGGAACAAATTGGGTCTTACACAGAACAGGTGAGTGTCCTAACCGCTGAGCTATTGGCAGATGTGGTGGAGCTGAGGGGCAAAACCTCCTCCTTCTCTATTTTTCTCTATGCCCTTCATTTCATTTGCTTTTATCTAAAAAGGTTAAAAAATACCTACAAAATAAACAATTTTTTGTATCAAACAAAATATCTTGTTTGACCTGAAATAAATTTTTTCCAATTTTTTTTTATTTCTTAGAAATTCTGAAAATATTTTTTTCAGTTCAAACTTTTTTTTACTTTCTTTTTTCCCTTTTTCAAGAGCTGCCCATGAACCAAAGAAAAGTTCTGTGCAAAGCTCTATCCTGGAGTTTTGGGGCAAGGTGTAAAATTTGTGGGCTGCTATGAAGGTTTGGGAGGCTAGTGCAAACAGTTTATGTAACTCAACTTGTTTCTGAAACTGTTGCCAAAAACCAGAATACTGTGGCTCTACCGTTCTTTGCAAGGTAGCAAGCATACAGCAGTTGGTATAACTACCATCTAGAATATGTCTAGCTGTTACTGAGTGCCTTGGTCTAGAAGGTGTGTGTGTGTGTGTGTGTGTGTGTGTGTGTGTGTGTGTGTACGTACACTGGTAGATTGATAACAGTCATCCCAAATGAGGTTCCAAGATCAGATAAACAATCTCACACACACACACACACACTGGTAGATTGTTTATCTGATCTTGGAACCTCCTTTGGGATGACTGTTATCAAATAGTTACACAATGCTGGGAACACTTGGGACTAGTTCCTGGGATAATTCCAAGAAGGTGTAAGTAGTTGTAAAGCTGAAGCTGCTATATATGCCAGAAATCAACTGATGCCAATGCCTGTGAAAGCACATCAAACCGACAGCATGCTGAAGATTGATTCCTACACTCTAGCTTCATCTACTGGAAATGACTCAAAACAGTGGTCTAGCCAACACTACAATACTCTCTTTTGTTGAGCTGTCATGTACACAGTCAGTAACCCACAAGTGCATACAAGTATGGTCACTCATCACTTCCAGACACTTTGTGCCTTCTGCACCTATCCGACAGTCTGCACTATCAAAGCCCAGAGCAGAGCAAGCCTTAGTTAAATGTTGCTGCAGCTTGAACGTTTTGGGACATGGTTAAAGGGGGAAGCCACAGGCTGCCTGGAGAGTTTAAAAAGGGACTTGTCAAAAAAAGGACTGAATTCCACCAATAGATTCCAAAGAGTGATGATGATATCCAGAGAACTTGAGTCACTCAGTCATTTTATATAAATCAGCTCAGATAAAGTGAGAAAAGGCCAGATCCTTTTATTTATTTTATATAGATATATACACACACACCCCCAGGAAAGGTTCTTGCCTCCTCTTTCCTTCAATAACACATGTTCTCCAGCATGTAGTGTTTCAAGACTGAAAAACAATACTTTCCTGTAACTTAGAAAGAGTTTGTCTTTAGGAGTGTTCTTGACATATCAGAAGACATCAGGTTTGGAAATGAAGATGTTATGGCCCTTTATAATTATATCATGGGCAGGCACACCGTGCAGATCTCTGGAGCTCAGCATATGTCAAGTGTTCAGACCCTTCTGCCACAGCTTTCCCACTGATGGCGTCAAGACCAAGTTTCATTTCCACAAATCCAAACTACTGAAACTCATCAAAATTAATGTGCTACTGCCCACTTCCATGCATCCCCCACTCCACTAAAAATCCAAATCCACCAGCCCACTCCCCAAATGGAGACCATGTGTTCCCTTTACATACACAATATCCTCTCAGATTCTCCATTCCCTTCTGTATGTGCCAGCCACCTCCTTCCTTTCAGTTTGGAAGCCCTCCAGAACACAAGACAGAAGTAGTGGGAGCCAATGAGGCATCTGATGCAGAAATGAACTACGGCAGGCAGTGTCTGACAGCAGCAGCCATAAATCAAACATGAGCAAGTTAAAGGAAAATAAACTCTTGCAGAAACAAACTTCAGACCAGAGAGAACTGTGGAAGAGGTGTTATGTCCAAAAATACCCCAAACAAAAACAAATGGCTAACCAGCCCTGCTCTAAGAGATCAGCTCCGTATCTTTAATGGTTTCACTTTTGCAGGAAGTTTAGATTTAAAATAATTAATTAGCTCCCTAAAAGAGATTTAAAGGGGAATAATGAAGTGGCCCTGTGGAATTTTATGGGAGGCCTTTCCTATGCATAAAGAGCACCATAGGAGAAACCAAGAAGGTATCTGTGGTAAAATTTGATTACTGGACAATCAAGTTTGGAAGCATATGCAAAGCAGAGATGGGATGGGGAGGCGATAACTCACTAACAGAGAGAATCTGCAAGGTGGGGCTAAACCTTAAAAATGAAGAAAGGGAATCTGATGAGGTGGAAAATGAGGAGCCACTGGAGGGCAGGAAGGAGGAAGTGACCTGGTTGAAGCAGGAAACCTGGAAGTTGAATTTTGCCACAGTGTTTTGAATGGATTTACGTAAAGCAAGGCTGACTTTTGTCAAGGCCAGAAAGGAGATTGCAATAGTTGATCCATAAGATAATGAGGCCCTGGATGATGTCTGGAAAGAATGGAAAGGCTAGATCTTAGATAGTCAGTCAGGAAAAAATTGTGGGGCATGGGCTACAATTCCAAAAGATTTTCTTATGCTACTTTCATATATACAACAAAAACACAGAAAAATGTAATATAAGGAACCCTCCTGCACTGGCAGAGAGATGGATTGGATGACCTATCAGGTTACTTCCATCTCTCATTTCTAATTTCTTACTCAGAAAAGTAATCCCACTGGAGTCTCGTTACTTAGGGCAGGTCTACTCTACCACTTAAGTTGATCTAACTTACGTCGCTCAGGGCTGTGAAACCCCCCACCCCCGAGCTACGCAAGTTCTGTGCTGTCCACACCAGTGTTCTCCCACAGACATAGCTTCCACTTCTCCCCAAGATGGAGTAATTATGCCCATGGGATAGCGGGTCTTCACCAGACACTCTACAGCACCACAGCTGCATCAGTGAAGCTGCGCCGATGTAGCACTGTCCTGTAGATTTGCCCTTAGTTACTCCTAACATGCCACAAACCCCAAATTAAATATTCCAACTTTTTTAAGTTGCAAAAAGAAGCACTAATTTAGACACTTAACTGAGAAGTACAAATCTCTTCTTTTCAGTTGCTTTTAGGGGTATCAGTGGCACCTCTGAACATAATTCTATTTCTTTATCTATGCAGTTTGGCATGTTGTCGTGCATGAAAAGCAAGCCCTTAAAGATCACTTCAGACTGTTTTGATTAGATTTAGTTCTCTTTGCAGCCTGCAGAGTAGGTTTACAAATATACTGTTTTCCCCATTGACTAGAGCATCTTCAGGGTCTATCATTACTCTTTCTTCATCAGATTACTATTTTTTGTAGTAGCACCAAAATGTACAAATCAGGATTGGGCCGAACAGCGCCCGGCACTGTACTGACATAGTGGTCCCTGTCCACGGGGGCTTAAAATGTATCTTGAAACAAGACACAACAAGTGCACAGAGCCTTAGTCACATTGCTTCCCTACTTATCAAACTACATTGTGTGGATAAATCCTCATGCACCATTTTGTGAACAAATCTCTTATACTGCAGATTCCAACTAACAGCTAAAAGTCCGAGTACATATTATATGAAAAATATTCTTACAATTATTTTTGTTTGTCTCTTCCCTGCTTGTTTTCTTCTTCCTATCTAATATTCCTCTATACAACATTTCTTCTGGGTAAGTAAAAAAAAATCTAGGTACCGAATCTGGGAAATGAGCTGTGCAACTTCTTCATACATAAGAAATGCTCCTAAACGGTAATCAATAACATCAGCAGCTGAAGAGCTAAGTAGGCAGAACAGCTTCAAATCATCCATGGGATTGCACAGGACAGATGACTAAGTTCTGTCAGAGAGATGAAGAGGTTTCAAAAGTAAGGAACATTCTTCTTGCTTTTTAAATGAGAAACAATTAGTTCAGGAATATGCCTTCCATTATTCCATTTAACAGCATGCCCAATTACAGTAGGATGTAGAGTCCATTATACAGTAAGGGTCTTAGTATTTTAGCCAACCTGCTTTTTTTCTGATAAGAAATGCCACGAGACCATGGCTCAGGTTCTTTCACAGGCTGTGGTTATTACATATTAATCCACTAACAGCCAGTCTTTTGGGTGAGCTGTGCTGTGCTGCTGCTTATGCTGCTAGCACTAGAGCTGTGAGAATAACTGATTTTTTGGTTCCCCGGAAGTTCTGAAAAATTGGGGAAAAAATTGTTTCAGGTGAATCTGGGAGCTGTGGGGGGCCATGCCTGCGGATGGTCAACATCCGCAAAATGTCTCTCAGCCCACAGTCAGCTTACCCTGATGGGCCGCATGTGGCGCGCAGGCCACAGGTTGCCCACCACTGGTCTAAATAATACTTAATCCTGCCATGAGTGCAGGGGACTGCACTAGATGACCTCTCAAGGTCCCTTCCAGTCCTATGAAACATGAATGAGGTCCAATGTGTTTTTTTTTTTTCAAATAAGTGTCAAAAGGAAAAATGTTAATAATATGTCATACCCAACTTGATTGAGGGAAAAAATACTTGATGATTGAAACTGCTCAAAGTTTTGCAAAATGTCTACCTTTTTCTCTTTGTCTTATTGACAGATTGTGTTACAGTGTAAATGTATTCTCTATCCTAACTGTGCCACCTACTGTACCAATTTTTCCATTCTAACGAGATAGTAAAAAATACTTTGCTTACATCCAGTGGTTTTATTTGCCCAACTATGTACCCTCTGTCTTTCTCTTCTTTACTTATAAAAATAGTTGCACTTGGGAAGAATGATGTTGGAAAGATTCGTACCCCTTAAAATTCCCAAATCTCCCCAGGCATTATCAAAACAGAGAAATATTTGATGAATGCTGACAAGATTCCTTTCAAAACTCCCTTGGTCCAGAGCAGGTAATGCCAGGAAGGAAACAGGCTGCAATTGTTATAATCTTGAAGAGACAGGGCCCTAGGAATACTATTTCATGCTGAGATACCGGGATGCTAGATCTTTAGTACCATAATGCCTGCATCTTCATTACAATGCAGAGTAAAACGTGGGTGATCAATAACTGATATAATAATAATAATAATTAGCTGGTGAAGGCTTTAATGAGGCAACATCAGTGATGAATCACTTTTTTGTTTACTCAGAGCAAAAGAGGCAAACCCAAATGTACCTACTGAATAGTAATGCTTTTTACAGTATTTCAGTATGAATGGTCTGCATTGTAAATCACATAGGCCCACCTTTAAGTAATTATTACTCACATGAATAACTTAAGTGATATTACTCATTAAGTAAGGGTTGCAGGATCAGACCCTTAATATAAAACAATACTCGTATGCCTCTGTATTTAGTGCCAAAAGGGAGCGTTGTGCTGTCTCCTCATTTTTAGATCATAACCTAGCAGTAAATATCATCATTCCAAAGATGAGCTAGGCTGAGGCTCTGCAGGATGCAATAAGGAAAAGAGCAGGATAGTCATGGATTTGTACATTTCTGATGATGGCTTAAGAAGCAAAATCTATTCTCATTCCAAAAAAGAGGCATATGATTATACGACTCTCATTTATAAATTTACTGGTCCTGATTCTCCTCTGACTTCTGCTGATGTAAAGGTGGAATATCTCAGCTGAAATTAGTGAAGTAACATCACTGTGCATGGTTCTTTATGTACCTTAAGAAGACAAGGTTCCTGCGAAACAGAGAATTGAGCCCTTAGATTTTAAGCTCTACCTCTGCCTAATTCCCTCAAGGAGTCCATTCAATTTGTCATCTGTTCTTCCCCATAGTTCCCCTGTGTTAATGATCTCATACTCTCGTAAATGTTTGGTAACAGAATTCATCTGACCAGGCCACTCTCCATGGTTTGACACCTGGGGACAGGGCTTTGATGGCAAAGAGTGATATCAAGTCAATCTTTTATTTATTTGGGTCACAGATACTTGGAAAGTCCAGAAGGAACCTTTTGTGATCATGTAATCTGAGCTCTTATATCACACAGGCCATAGAAACTCCCCATAATAATTCCTAGAGCAGCTCTTACAGAAAAAAACCCCCACCTAATCTTGATTTTTAAATTCTCAGTGATAGAGAATCCACCACAACCCTTGGTAAATTGTTCCAATAGATGAATTACTCTCACAGTTAAATATTATGCCTTATTGCCAGTCTGAATTTCTCTAGCTTCAACTTCCAGCCGTTGCTATACCTTCCTCTGCTAGATTGAAGAGGCCATTGTTAAAAATGTGTTCCCCATGTTTGTACATATAGACTCTAATGAAGTCTGGCTCTGCTCCAAAGGTTTTGAAGTTGGACATACAAGTGCCTATGGCCTATGTTGTATCCTTATGACATTCTGCTTGGAGAACCCAGAACTTTGAGCCACTGTTACCCCTTTCAGCATCAGCAAGTGAGAGCTTTGCTGCTGCTAAGTGGTGCGTCACACCAGCCTGTCTGCCTTGCCTCTTCAGGACTCTGCCAGTCCAAACTTTGCCTGGCAGGTAATAATCATTGAACCTAATTCCTGAGTTCTCCAGAGACATCCTCTCTGTAGTGTCCAGGCCCTCTCACTGGACCAGTGGTGCTGGAACACTTTTTGTAATGAGGGTGCTGCACCCCCCCCCCCTTACCTCTGTCTGCACCCTCTGCTGTTCCCTAGAGCTGGGGCTGGGAGCAGGGCTGTGGATCCAGGAGAGGGGACATGGACTGGGGTAAGAGTGCCGAGGCTGGGGCCACACTGGGATCAGGCGTGGCACCCCAGGTGCAGAGCTGGCAGCCGGAAACTTGGGAATGGGGCCAGCAGCTGGGACCCCAGGCCAGCAGCTGGGACCCTGCATGCAGGACCAGGAGCAGAGCCTCGGACACGGGGCCAGGAGCAGAGCCCCACGTAAAACCTGGGAGTGCTGCAGCACCCCCTACATTTGTAGTTCCCATGCCTATGCACTGAACAGTCACAGAAGATATTTACATTTGTTGCCTCCAAAGAGACAGGGCACTTATCAGCCTGTTGGTTTAGCAGCAGACCCACACTTCACTTTAATCCACAGCCCTGAGATGGTTTCTAATAAAATAAGAGTAAGTTTATTAAGACAGAACAGAGATTTAATTGTTGATAATTAAGAATAAAAGAAATAAATATGGTTAAAGTAAAACAAAACAAACATGCTTTCTAGTGACTAAAACTTAATTTCAGAAAGTTACATTGTCTAAGCAGGTTTCTTACCTATAGTCAGTTTCCAGCTACTCTTGCCTTCCAGGCCAAGAGGACCCAGCTTTCATAGGCTCAGAGGGCACTGGCTTTTTCCTTGTCTTTACATTCGCCTTAGGTCAGGGTCTCTGTCTCAAAAGCCAGGATGACTTCCTCGGGTGCAGAGTCTGTCCCCAATCGTGATTAAGAGGTCTTTTTGCCCCTGCTTGTTAGCTTGACGGCTTTTTCTCCCTTATATGCAAATGTACTTGCATTGTCCTCTGCCTGTGTTCGAGCTGGTCAGATAAATAAATACACATCCCTTTGTCTCAGGCAGACAGGGCATATGCACTGCTAGCCAAACACATTTTAAGGACATATTTCCAGCACACCTTTATAACATCGTATATACACCAATACATACACGTCACAATGATTTTTGGGACCAGCATGTTACCAGTTTGCATATGATACCTTACACTGTATCTAAAAGGTGTCGTGTATGACAATGGTGTATTGGGGCAATGAATGTGTCAGGCCTGATGTGAATTACAGCATAGTGTGCCCTTACCAGAGGGTATTGAGGGGCTCCCGAGGTCACAGTCCTACCATCTGTCTGTTTAGTAGGTCCTTGGAGAGGGCACTGGAATGGGAAATTGGTTTAGTGTCTGAGGTCTATTTCACTCTAATTGTTGTTGTCTTGTCTAAAGGTAATCATATCAGGCCAGGAAGTTTGAGAATGAATTCAGCAACTCATACAGGATTCTTTGTAAGGACTTGATCAAGGTGTCCAATCTGAAAAGCTTCCCTTTCCTTACATTATTACATTCCAAAATGTAAGCAGATGTTCAAGTCTGCTTATCATACACAGATAGTTAAGGGTTAATGTCTCCTTTACCTGTAAAGGGTTAACAAGCTCAGTGAATGTGGCTGACACCTGACCAAAGGACCAATCAGGGGACAAGATACTTTCAAATCTTGGTTGAGGGAAATCTTTGTTTGTGCTTTTTGGGTTGTTCTTTGTTCTCTCTTGGAGTTAAGAGGGACCAGACATGCAACCAGGTTTCTCCAATCTTTCTGAAACAGTCTGTCATGTTCAAAAATCGTAAGTACTAGCTAGGAGGCGGAGTAGACTTTTGTTTGTTTTCTTTATTTGCAAATGTGGATTTTGCTGGAAGGATATTTTACCTCTGTTTGCTGTAACTTGTATCTTAAGCTAAGGGGGGAGGGAGTCCCTCTAGTCTACGTAAAGCTTAGACCCTGTAAACATTTTCCATCTTGATTTTACAGAGATAATTTTTACTTTTTTCTTTCTTTAATTAAAAGCGTTCTTTTTTAAGAATCTGATTGATTTTTTCCTTGTGTAAGACAAGGGGATTGAGTCTGAACTCACCAGGGAGTGGTGGGAGGAGAGAAGTGGGGGGAAAAGTTAATTCCTCTCTGTTTTAGGATCCAAGGAGTTTGGATCAGTGATCTCTCAGGGAAAGTCTGGGAGGAGGAAAGGAGGAGGGGGGGAAGGTTAATTCCTCTCTGTTTTAAGATTCAAGGAGTTGAATCACAGTGATCTCTCAGGGTAACCCATGGAGGGGAAAATCTGGGAGGGGGAAAGGAGGGGGAATTGTTTATTCCTCTTTGTTTTAAGACCCAAGGGGTTTGGGTCTTGGGTTCCCCAGGGAAGATTTTTGGGGGACAGAAAGTGTACCAAAACACTATATTTTTGGTTGGTAGCAGCGTTATCAGATCTAAGCTAGGAATTAAGCTTAGAAGGGAATAGGCAGGTCCCCACTTTCTGGACGCTAAAGTTCAAAGTGGGAATAATACCTTGACATGGTGTGCAGCGTTCGGAAGTCTAGGACCCAAAAGCCAGTGAGTTTTTTTTTCTCTCCTTTCTAACTGCTTGGAAAGCAATCTGAGAGGGGGTTGAGTTTAAAAGCAAAAGCCAGTAGGATTTTTTTTTCTCTCCATGCTAGCTGCTTGAAAGCAGGCTGAGAGGAGTGGATTTTAAAACTAAAGCCAGTGAATTTTTTTCCTCTCCTTTCTGGCTGAGGAAGTCAGCCTGGGGGCATAGGTGTTAAGTTCTTTAACAAAGGTCTTTGTTAAAAAGGCAGCAAGCTGTGAGCCAGCAGACACCAGCAAAAGGCATTTGCAAATGAATTGTATTTTTTCTTTCTAACTCTTCAGGCATAGATAGTTAGTTAGAAAGTTTCTGTAACCAAGCAACCCTGAGCTGCAGCATTCCAGGCAATAAGCTGCAAAGAGGGAGCAGCCAGCACAAGAAAGCAATAACAATGAGTTCCAAGGAACAGGCAAGACTGGATGCAGAAGAACAAGCCAAAAAAGCTGACCACAGGCGAGACATGGACAGGAAACAAAAAGAGATAGAAATAAGAGAAAAAGAGATGGAGATAAAACAAAAAGAGAGAGATGGAGATAAGAGAAAGAGAAGAACAAGCAAAAGAGGCGGCCCACAAAAGAGAACAGGAAGCCAAAAAGGTGGCCCACAGAAGAGAAATAGAGATCCAAAGGGAGGCCCACCAGCGGGCCATGGACTTAGCAAAGACTAAGCCAGATGTTCCAGCCAACCCTAACAACCCTTCTCCAAGTACTGTTCCCCATCCCAGGAAATTTCCCATCTACAAGGCAGGTGATGACACTGAGGCCTCTTAGAAAATTTTGAAAGGACCTACCATGGGTACAACATCTCTGAAGACCAGTACATGATAGAGCTGAGGCCACAGCTCAGTGGACCCTTAGCAGAGATGGCGGCTGAAATGCCTAAGGAACACATGAACAATTATAAACTTTTTCAAACCAAGGCCAGAATCAGAATGGGGCTAACACCTGAGCATGCCCGTCGGCGGTTCAGAGCCCTAAGGTGGAAAACAGAGGTGTCATTTACCCGACACGCCTACCACATTTGAAAGAATTGGGATGCCTGGATATCAGGAGCAAATGTTCAATCTCTGCCAGAGCTGTCCCTCCGAATGCAAATGGAGCAGTTCTTAGAGGGTGTTGCTGAGGAAATAGAAAGGTACATCCTAGATGGGAAGCCGAGGCGGGGGAGACTTTAATTTCCCAGATATAGACTGGAGGACAAGTGCTAGCAAGAATAATAGGGCTCAGATTTTTCTGAATGTGATAGCTGATGGATTCCTTCACCAAGTAGTTGAAGAACCAACAAGAGGGGATGCCATTTTAGATTTGGTTTTGGTGAGTAGTGAGGAACTTATAGTAGCAATGATTGTAGGGGAAACCTTGGTTCGAGTGATCATGAGCTAATTTAGTTCAAACTAGATGGAAAGATAAACAAAAATAGATCTGGGACTAGGGTTTTTGATTTCAAAAGGGCTAACTTTAAAGAATTAAGGAAATTAGTTAGGGAAGTGGATTGGACTGAAAGACTTGTGGATCTAAATGCGGAGGAAGCCTGGAATTACTTTGTCACAGCTGCAGAAACTATCACAAGCCTGCATCCCAAGAAAGGGGAAAAAAAACTTAGGCAGGAGTTGTAGGCCAAGCTGGATGAGCAAGCATCTCAGAGAGGTGTTTAAGAAAAAGCAGAAAGCCTACAAGGAGTGGAAGAAGGGTGGGATTAGCAAGGAAAGCTACCTTACTGAAGTCAGAACATGTAGGGATAAAGTGAGAAAGGCTAAAAGCCAAGTCGAGTTGAACCTTGCAAAGGGAATTAAAACCAATAGTAAAAGGTTCTATAGCCATATAAATAAGAAGAAAACAAAGAAAGAAGAAGTGGGACCGCTAAACACTGAGGATGGAAAGGAGGTTAAGGATAACCTAGGCATGGCCCAATATCTAAATAAGTACTTTGCCTCAGTCTTTAATAAGGCTAATGAGGAGCTTAGGGGTAATGGAAGGATGACAAACGGGAATGAGGATATGGAGGTGGATATTACCACATCTGAGGTAGAAGCCATACTTGAACAGCTTAATGGGACAAAATCGGAGGGCCCAGACAATCTTCATCCGAGAATATTAAAGGAACTGGCGCATGAAATTGCAAGCCCGTTAGCGAGAATTTTTAATGAATCAGTAAACTCAGGGGTTGTACCGTACGACTGGAGAATTGCTAATATTAGTTCCTATCTTTAAGATAGGGAGAAAGAGTGATCCAAGTAACTATAGGCCTGTTAGTTTAACATCTGTAGTACGTAAGGTCTTGGAAAAAATTTTGAAGGAGAAAGTAGTTAAGGACATTGAGGTCAATGGTAATTGGGACAAATTACAACATGGTTTTACTAAAGGTAGATCGTGCCAAACTAACCTGATCTCCTTCTTTGAGAAGGTGACAGATTATTTAGACAAAGGAAATGCGGTAGACCTAATTTACCTCGATTTCAGTAAGGCATTTGACACGGTTCCACATGCGGAATTATTAGTCAAATTGGAAAAGATGGAGATCAATATGAAAATTGAAAGGTGGATAAGGAACTGGTTAAAGGGGAGACTACAACGGGTCGTACTGAAGGGTGAACTGTCAGGCTGGAAGGAGGTTACTAGTGGAGTTCCTCAAGGATCAGTTTTGGGACCAATCTTATTTAACCTTTTTATTACTGACCTTGGCACAAAAAGTGGGAATGTGCTAATAAAGTTTGCGGCTGACACGAAGCGGGGGGGTATTGCTAACACGGAGAAGGACCGGGATATCATACAGGAAGATCTGGATGACCTTGTAAACTGGAGTAATAGTAATAGGATGAAATTTAATAGTGAAAAGTGCAAGGTCATGCACTTAGGGATTAATAATGAGAACTTTAGATATACATTGGGGACGCATCAGTTGGAAGCAGCAGAGGAGGAGAAGGACCTTGGGGTATTGGTAGATCACAGGACGACTATGAGCCGCCAATGTGATATGGCCATTAAAAAAGCTAATGCGGTTTTAGGATGCATCAGGCGAGGTATTTCCAGCAAAGATAAGGAGATGTTAGTACAGTTATATAAGGCACTGGTGAGACCCCACCTGGAATACTGTGTGCAGTTCTGGTCTCCCATGTTTAAGAAGGATGAATTCAAACTGGAACAGGTTCAGAGACGGGCTACTAGGATGATCCGAGGAATGGAAAACCTGTCATATGAAAGGAGACTCAAAGAGCTTGGCTTGTTTAGTCTAGCCAAAAGAAGGCTGAGAGGGGATATGCTTGCTCTTTATAAATATATCAGAGGGATTAATATTAGGGAGGGAGAGGAATTATTTAAGCTTAGTACCAATGTAGATACAAAAACAAATGGGTATAAACTGGACACTAGGAAGTTTAGACTTGAAATTAGATGAAGGTTTCTAACCATTAGAAGAGTGAAGTTCTGGAATGGCCTTCCAAGGGGAGTAGTGGGGGCAAAAGACATATCTGGCTTTAAGATTAAGCTTGATAAGTTTATGGAAGGGATGGTATGATGGGATAGCCTAATTTTGGCAATTGATCTTTGATTATCAGCGGATAAGTATGCCCAGTGGTCGGTGATGGGATGTTGGATGTGATGGGATCTGAGTTACTACAGAGAATTCTTTTCTGAGTGCTGGCTGGTGAGTCTTGCCCACATGCTCAGGGTTTAGCTGATCGCCATATTTGGAGTCGGGAAGGAATTTTCCTCTGGGGCAGATTGGCAGAGGCCCTAGAGGTTTTTCGACTTCCTCTGCAGCGTGGGGCATGGGTCACTTGCTGGTGGATTCTCTGCAGCTTGAGGTCTTCAAACCACAATTTGAAGACTTCAATAACTCAGACATAGGTTAGGGGTTTGTTATAGAAGTGGATGGGTAGGGTTCTGTGGCCTGCTTTGTGCAGGGGGTCAGACTAGATGATCACATTGGTCCCTTCTGACCCTAGAGCCTATGAGTCTATGGAGCCAGATGGGTGGAAGTGACAGAAAAGAAAAAAGCTTACTAGCAAGGGGAGCGAATATCACAGGGGGCAAACAGACAATAAACCCTATCACCGAGGGAAACCCAAGACCCCACCTACAACCCCAGGAAAGCCCTAGACTCCCTATTGTCCCCCCTCACCAGTCTCCAGCAACCCACCTCGGCCCAGTGACCAGTCAGCGGGACGCTGTTTTAAGTGTAATGAACTGGGACATATAAAGGCCAACTGCCCCAAAAATCCCAACCGAGTGCAGTTCATTACAGCACCATCACACCAAAGATCTCCAGGCACAGATGCCTCTCAAATACCCTCGGAGTGAAGCAAAACTTTGAGAGTGGGCGGAAAGAAGGTTATCGCGTGGAGAGACACGGGGGCACAAGTGTCAGCTATCCACCAATCCTTAGTGGGACCCCAAATTCGTCAACCCAGAGGCCCACGTGACAATTTACCCCTTCATGTCCAAATCTGTAGACTTGCCTACAGCTGAACTACCTGTCCAGTACAAAGGCTGGTCAGGAATGTGGACTTTTGCAGTCTATGACAATTATCCCATCCCCATGCTACTGGGGGAAGACTTGGCCAACCAGGTGAAGCAGGCCAAGAGGGTGGGAATGGTTACACGCAGCCAAGCCAGGCAAGCTTCTAGACCCATCCCTGTTCCTGAGCCATCCACAAGGGCCCCATCTGTGTTACCAGAGACCCAGACAGAAGTGGTGGACCCGGATTCCCCTGCCAATGACTGCAACAGCCACAGTGCCTCCAGTCCCAGAACCAGAACTGGAAAAGCAACCAGCACCAGAACCGTTGCCAGCACTGATGCCAGCACTTGAAAACCCATCTCCAACCCCAACGCCAGAGGGCACCAGTGGGTCTGAACTGGCAGGAGCAGCAGACAACCATACCCAAGAGGCTCAGCCAGAGCCTGAAATACCACCTGGTGCACCAGCAGAGAGCTGTTCACCATCAACGAAAACAACCCCATCACCTACATCGCTTCCAGAGGGACCAAGCCCAAGTCCACATTCTAAGGAGGAACTAGTGTCTCCAGCCTCAAGGGAACAGTTCCAGACTGAGCAGGAAGCAGATGACAGCCTTCAGAAAGCTTGGGTGGCGGCATGGAGCACTCCACCGCCTCTCAGCTCTTCTAACCGATCCCGGTTTGTTGTAGAACAAGGACTTTTATACAAGGAGACGCTTTCTGGTGGACACTAGGAAGACTGGCATCCTCAAAAGCAGTTGGTAGTTCCAACTAAGTATCAGGGGAAGCTCTTAAGCTTAGCCCATGATTATCCCAGTGGCCATGCTGGGGTGAACAGAACCAAAGACAGGTTGGGGAAATCCTTCCACTGGGAGGGGATGGGCAAGGACGTTGCCAATTATGTCCGGTCTTGTGAGGTGTGCTAAAGAGTGGGAAAGTCCAAGACCAGGTCAAGGCCCCTCTCCAGCCACTCCCCATAATTGAGGTCCCATTTCAGCGAGTAGCTGTGGATATTCTGGGTCCTTTCCCAAAAAAGACCCCCAGAGGAAAGCAGTACATACTGACTTTCGTGGACTTTGCTACCCGATGGCCAGAAGCAGTAGCTCTAAGCAACACCTGGGCTAAAACTGTGTGCCAGGCCCTAACAGACATTTTTGCCAAGGTAGGTTGGCCCTCCGACATCCTTACAGATTCAGGAACTAATTTCCTGGCAGGGACCATGAAAGATCTGTGGGAAGCTCATGAGGTGAATCACTTGGTTGCCACCCCTTACCACCATCAAATCAATGGCCTGGTGGAGAGGTTTAATGGAACTTTGGGGACCATGATTCGTAAATTCGTCAATGAACACTCCAGTGATTGGGACCTAGTGTTACAGCAGTTGCTTTTTGCCTACAGGGCTGTACCACATCCCAGTTTAGGGTTTTCACCGTTTGAACTTGTATATGGCCATGAGGTTAAGGGGCCATTACAGTTAGTGAAGCAACAATGGGAGGTGTTTATGCCTTCTCCAGGAGCTAACATTCTAGACTTTGTAAGCAACCTACAAAGCACCCTCTGACACTCTTTAGCCCTTGCTAAAGAAAACCTAAAGGATGCTCAGAAAGAGCAAAAGGCCTGGTATGATAGCATACTAGAGAGCGTTCCTTCAAGGTAGGAGACCGATTATGGTCTTGAAGGCTCAACAGGCCCATAAGATGGAAGTGTAATGGGAAGGACCATTCTGCTCCTGACACATCTTGCAGAATGAATTGATCAGTTTTCTGTCTCTATTGATTTTCCTGCAGTGTGCCATCTGCAGTCTCATGATAGTGGATGTTATTTTCTGAGATGCTTCGATATCAATCGGATGATCTTTCATCTTTTCACATTTATTTCAGCCAATATTTTCCTTGATAGAGTGTTGCTATCCTGAACCATTGTCACTCCAACCTGAGTTTGCAATCTTCCAATTTTGGCCAGGTCATCAGCTTCCCAGTCCTGCATATGCCAGCATGTGATGGAATCCACTGAAGAGCTAATTTATTGTCTCTTTTTCTGAGCCTCATTATAAATTGTATTGTTGATAGTACTGTAGTGGAATCTCTTTTTTATGAAAGTGCAACTTACATATTTAGATTTTTTTGTTACATAACTGCATTCAAAAACAAAATATAAAACTTTAGAGTCTACAAGTTGAAGCATAAAGAGGCATCTGAATGTTTCACATACTGGCATGTAAATATCTTGCAATACTGGCTATAACAGTACTATGCGAATGCCTGTTCTTACTTTCAGGTGACTTTGTAAATAAGAAATGGACAGCATTATCTCCCATAAATGTAAACAAACTTGTTTGTTTGTCTTAGCAATTGGCTAAACAAGAAGTAGGGCTCTGTGGACTTGTATGAGGTGATTTGAAAAACACCACTTCTTTTATTTGTGTTTTTTTACAGTGCAAATACTTGTCATCAAAAATAATATAAAGTGAGCACTGCACACTTTTGTATTCTGTGTTGTAACTGAAATCAGTATATTTGAAAACATCCAAAATAGAAGAAACATATTAGAAAAACATCCAAAATATTTATAATAAATTTAACTTGGTATTCTATTATTGTGCAATTAAAACTGCAATTAATCACAACTATTTTTTTAAATCTAATTCATTTGTTTTGTGTTAAAAACATGCATTAACTTCAATTGAGAGTCCTAATTAAAATCTCCACAGATAGTTATTTGGCAGCAATTTCCCAATGCTGTTGCAATATTCTGTCTAGCTGTCATCAGGTTGTCAATTGGACTGTCATCAGGATGATAGACATTGACAACTCTTAACTCCTGATCCCTAAACCTGGTAATGATACAGTCTGTGTCCCTTTGGCTAGACTAAATTTGATCTTTCACAGAAGGGAAATAGAATACGTATCTGACTCTCAGTCATGTGCTTTAACTTTAAGACCACCCTTTTTCTCTTCCTCTCTGTGAATATTCAAACCATGCATTTATCCAGTAGACACAGCACTTCCCTAAATTCCTCCTCTTAGATGCAAGCTAAACACCTCTTTTTATAATCTTTATTTTCCCCAGTCACATTCAGAGTCTCTTGATAAGGTCACAGCAATGCTGTGATCATAATCTAATTCTAGCTTTTCTCTGCTCAACAAAGCTTTTCTCTGCTCAACAAAGCTTTTCTCTGCTCAACAAAGGATTGAACAAAGACTGTGAATGGCTTGCCAATTACAGAACCAGTTTCTCCTCTCTTGGTTTTCACACCTCAACTGCTAGAACAGGGCCTCATCCTCCCTGATTGAACTGACCTCGTTATCTCTAGCTTGCTTGCTAGCACACATATATATACCTGCCCCTGGATATTTCCATTACATGCATCTGAGGAAGTGGGTATTCACCCACGAAAGCTCATGCTCCAAAACCTCTGTTAGTCTATAAGGTGCCACAGGATTCTTTGCTGCTTTTACAGATCCAGACTAACACGGCTACCCTCTGATACTTGAAAGTTTTCCATGTTCTTGAGTAAAAACTGATCTCTCACGATCAATAATAATAATGATCATTTATAGCTAAGCTCATTTGTGACATTAAATAGCAAGTCTTGTTATAGGCATGCTGATTTATGAGAGCTGTGTGTTTACCACTTTTATTTTCTGGCACAGAGCATGAAATTTATTAAAAATGCAAGACAGCAGGATGAAGACTGACAGTCTTGCCAGTGTAGACTGGTTAGATGTATTTTGGTGTTATACCTCTAGTTTATATCACTCTGATTCAAGTGGTTTATAGAGAATTTATGCTTGGTTCACTTCATTGCTCTCAGAAAATAGTCTTAATTTTCACACCAGAACAATATTAAACAGCCACAATGCTTATGGGTCTGTGTGGTATTTTTGTTTAATGTATTTGTTTATTTCCGTGGCTATTATTACATCTATTAATTAATAATTGTTATAACTGCCTAATGCTCTATGTGTTGGAAAAGTTGTAGCAGGTATTATCATGGGGTTTTTATCCCAGACGTGCCTGGAAAGGGGTGAATGTGGATTGAGAAGGGGGCTAATGAACCCGGCAGGCCACAGCAGATGGCTAAGTAATCCCCTGACTGCATGCGAGAGCCCAGCTGAGAAGAAACAAGTTGGGCTGGATTTATAAAGAGAGGAAATTGGTAGCAGAGGGGTTTGCTGGGAAATGGGCTGCAGTGACTACCTGAGAGGAGTGTTTGGGGCTACAGAAGTGAGTAGTCTGTAATTGCTCCCTGGGAGGGGGCGTGAACCCAGAGGTGGAAGAGTGTCTGATGGTAAAGAAAGGGCTCAAGGAAAGGCAGTAAGGTCCAGGAGGGAACAGACCTTGACTCCTGACTAGAGGGTCCCTGAGCTGGAATCTGAAATAGAAGGTGGGCTTGAGTTGCCCTGCCAGCCACTGAGGGAGTGGCGCTATGTGGCAGTGAATCAGATAACTTCCCAGCATTGCTGAAGGAAGACCTTTGGTTCCCCAGAAGAGGAGAATGTGTGTAGTGACTGGGCCAGAAGGCTGTGTCACCAAGAGGCAGCGGCAGCTTGTGGACTGAAAGAGGGACTGCAGACTGAGATGAAGAGATAGTGTGCAACTGTGGGAAGGGGCGTTGCGCTCTTGAAGCTAATCCCCACAGTGATCAGGAGGAGGTGCCATCTGCAGTGAGTAGAGCACCCTGTGACACACACCTTAGAAGATCTGACAACTACAGGATCTTTCCCTCTTCTGTATGTGCATTAAACTCTAATTAACACTAATGACAATTACACATGCTCATCAAGGGAAGACTAGACTCTTAAGTGATGTTTACATCTGAACAGTCAAATGTTAAACATTCAGTATTAGACATGAATATTTAATATTTATGCTTTTTTTTTTCTTTAACCACATCAAGTTTTTACCACTTGGAACTGTGAAACCTTTCAGTTACTAACGATCAAATTTAAATGTTGATCCTCTTTGAGAGGCTAAGGGTAATGCTCACTTAGGACAACAAATTCTGCCCTGTGTGCATGGGTGTATGGTGATCAGGAGGAGAAGCACAGGGAGAACAAAGTCAAAGATTCTACTCAGGGTCCGAGGTTTGACTTGGGCTCATCTCTAGCTCAAAAGGAAGAGTGGCAGCTACTAACCAATGCCATTTCCTGCAGCAGTCATGTATCCTCCTAGGTCATTGATCTAAAGATTGAGCCTAGCGTATAAGATCTGATGCAGTGACAGTCTGAGCTTGTATGCAAAATGCTGGGCAAACTTTAACCAAACAGAACAAAAAGAGGAAAGAACAGTTCTAATCAAATCATGTATATATGGGGCAATAATCATTTAATTACTTGGGTATAATTTATAAAGTTGTTTGGTAAATTGTAAGTATGTTTTGTGGTGGGGTAAATTTCCACAAATGGATTATGAAATTTTTCACTTACAAAAATGACTTTTTCCACCTTTTCTATCTTCCTGTCCTACTTTTCAGTGAGGAAAAAATGTGGCGGGGGGGAGGGGGAAGAGAAGCAGAGAGGGTAAGATGAAAAACCAAAAGGTGTCAGGTTTTGAGTCTATTTGTCAAAAATTGGAATAGTTAAAAAAAATGAGAATTTGTTTTAATAGGCTAAGTTTTGAAAGAAAAACTTTGGATGGGTCAAATAATTTGTTTCAAGTTTATTGGTTTTATATTTTCGCTGAAATACCTACTTGGTTCTTTATTCTCTAAATATTTGTGATTTTTTTTCCTCATGAATAAGTTATCTAAGAGGTGTCTAGCAGATGTCTTTGCTAACTGGTATAACTGTCCTTATGTAAATGTTTTCCTCTCTGTCTCAAGTAATGCCAATGGCAAGCTGTACTATAGGCTGAAGAGTAGCAGACATGTTAGTCTGTATCCGCAAAAAGAACAGGAGTACTTGTGACACCTTAGAGACTAACAAATTTATTTGAGCATAAGCTTTCGTGGGCTAAAACCCACTTCATCGGATGCATGTAGTGGAAAATACAGTAGGAAGATATATATATATAATATAATATATACACACAGAGAACATGAAAGAATGGGTGTTCCCATACACACTATAATGAGAGTGATCAGTTAAGGTGAGCTATTACCAACAGGCAAGAAGAAAAACTCTTTCTAGTAGTAATCAAAATGGCCCATTTCCAGCAGTTGACAAGAAGATGTGAGGAACGATAAGGAGGAAAAATAAACATGGAAAAATAGTTTTACTTTGTTTAATGACCCATCCACTCCCAGTCTTTATTCAAGCCTAATTTAATGGTGTCCTGTCATAAACAGATAGTAGGAGTTAATAGAACAGAAGTACTTTATATCTCTTTTGCCTGTAAAGAGTTAACAAAATCAGTGAGCCTGGCCATCACCTGACCAGAGGACCAATCAGGGGACAGGATACTTTCAAATCTTGAGGGAGGGAAGATTTTGTGTGTGCTGTTAGTGTTTGGTTGTTGTTCACTCTGGGGGCTCAGAGGGACCAGACGTGCAACCAGGTTTCTCTCCAATCTCTCCGATACAGGCTCTTATAAGTTGAGAATAGTAAGTACTAGGTAGATAGAGCGAGTTAGGCTTATGTTTGTTTTCTTTATTTGCAAATGTGTATTTGGTTGGAAGGCGTTCAAATGTGTATTTGGCTGGAAGGAGTTCAAATTTATATTTTGCTGAAAGGATTTTAATTTGTACTTGAATACTTAGGTTGCGAGGGTATTCCCAGTGTCTATAGCTGAAAGACCCTGTACCTATTCCATTTTAAATTTACAAAGATAATTTTTACTGTTTCTTCTTTCTTTAATTAAAAGCTTTTCTTGTTTAAGAACCTGATTGTTTTTTTTATTCTGGTGAGACCCCAGGGGACTGGGTCTGGATTCACCAGGGACTTGGTGGGGAAAAAGGAGGGAAAGGGGAGAGAGAGGCTAATTTCTCTCTGTGTTAAGATTACTGTCTCCCTCACGGAGAGTCTGGGAGGGGGAAGAGAGAAGGGGGGGAAGGTGCATTTTCCTCTCTGTTTAAGATTCAAGAAGTTTGAATCACAGTGATCTTCCAGGGTAACCCGGGGGGGGGGGGGGGAAGCCTGGGAGAGGTAACGGTGAGGGAAAGGGTTTATTTTCCTTGTGTTAAGATCCAGAGGGTCTGGGTCTTGGGGTTCCCCGGGCAAGGTCTTGGGGGGACCAGAGTGTACCAGGCACTGGAATTCATGTTGGTGGCAGCGCTACAGGTTCTAAGCTGGTAATTAAGCTTAGAGGAATTCATTCTGGTACCCCATCTTTTGGATGCTAAGGTTCAGAGTGGGGAATTATACCATGACATTGTCCAATTTGCAAATTAATTCCAATTCAGCAGTCTCTCGTTGGAGTCTGTTTTTGAAGGTTTTTTTGTTGTAATATTGTGACTTTTAGGTCTGTAATTGAGTGACCAGGGAGGTTGAAGTGTTCTCCAACTGGTTTTTGAATGTTATAATTCTTGACGTCTGCTTTGTGTCCATTTATTCTTTTACATAGAGACTGTCCGGTTTGGCCAATGTACATGGCAGAGGGGCATTGCTGGTGCATGATGGCATATACCACATTGGTACATGTGCAGATGAACAAGCCTCTGATAGTGTGGCTGATGTGAGTAGGTTCTATGATGGTGTCCCCTGAATAGATATGTGGACAGAGTTGGCAACAGGCTTTGTTGCCAGGATAGGTTCCTGGATTAGTGTTTTTGGTGTGTGGTGTGTGGTTGCTGGTGAGTATTTGCTTCAGGTTTGGGGGCTGTCTGTAAGCAAGGACTGGCCTTTTTCCCAAGATCTGTGAGAGTGATGGATCATCCTTCAGGATAGGTTGTAGATCCTCCTGCTGGTAATAGCTCACCTTAACTGATCACTCTCGTTATAGTGTGTATGGTAACACCCATTGTTTCATGTTCTCTGTGTGTACATATATCTCTTCCTACTGTATTTTCCATTGCATGCATCTACAAGTACTCCTGTTCTTTTTGTAGGATGGAGGAGTCCTTTCTTCACTTTATTAGAAGCAAGTCATCATTACTCACTCATGCTGTATTTGGTGGGGAGAATAATCCCTCCTCTGCTTTGACTGGTTAGAGCTATTTTGCTCTGTTTCTTGCACATATTGCATTGTGGCAACACCCCACACTTCATAATTTTTTGTATGACTCATTGTTAATTATGGTCATTAGAGTAAATGTGTGTCTTAGCAAAGGCTTAAGCACTGTACAATGCAGCTTCAGCATGCATTCCAGTCAAACAGCTGCTATTTCTAGACGTGTGGGTGTTATACTACATGGTATTTTCTGTGTACTGCTTCTCAGTAGATGCCATCTATGCTCACATGCATGGAATCCTAAGCAAGAGCTTGGAAACACAAATTAATATTCATGATGGTTCAAGATGCCATTCGTTATCTGAGTTCAGAATTAAGGCTGGATTTCTACAGGATTCTCAAAGGGAAAAGTCTAAGAGTTTTTCCATAAAGTTACAAAACATTCTGGATGATTAATCATTTTGGGGGCATTTCTTGATTCTTCATTATGTGTAGTTTGACAGGCAGGAAAAATGTTATATGCTGTTGGCTGTTACTGACTCTACCATAATACAATAATTAGACCTGCTCTGAGGCCATCACCAGCAATCACCATAAGGGCTCACAACATTATTGTTAGCAGAAGGATTGACCTGGAGCAAGTGAGAAGACTGTCCTGCCATTCCTAACCCCAGATAGTACCTCTGGGTCTCAAGGTTGGTCTAGGAGTCACTTCAGTCTTTGTTTTCCCTGCATTCCAGGACTACCTTAATCACTCTCCATCAACCCTGTATTTCAGAGAGTAGGGCTGTGCTCAGTGCTGCTTTCTCAGAACTGGGAGAACACTTTAAAAAGAGAATTCACTAGTATTTATTCAAACCAAAATGCCAATGAACTTTGGTGTCTCCAACTCCTTTTCTCCCTTTCACAAACATTCACACCAGTGAATTTCTGCTGGCAAATGCATTTGCCAGAAATCTCATGAATACGCATGTACATATGTAGCCATCTTGAAAATTTTGGGTGTTTGAGAATTATTTCTACTCAGACTGAATGCTGTTGTGTGATTTAGGTGACCAGTCACAGGACCAGAGAATTACTGATTGCAAATACTCCAAGTTGCAGTGAGATGTTTGGGAGTCTGAAACATGTTTGTAGAAACCCTTCATCAAATTTTGAAAAATGAACAAATCAGTCTGTGGATAATTTGTGAACAGGGATAAGATCTAAATTTACTGTTGACTATAACTGTTATTCCCAGCTCTCTTCTCCATTAATTGGAAGGGGCGGGTGCTCAGACAGTGAAGTTTTGTGGCTAGCTTCCAGCCTTCTAAGAGTCTCTCAACATGTTAGATCCAGAAGCTAAAAGAAGGGGACCCAAGATTAATCTGGAACAAAGACTCTACTCTAGCATGGCAGTACAAAGCATTAGTGCCAAGCTGATGGGGTCCTCTGTCACTTTTTAAACAAGGGTTGGAATTGCTAATGGGGTTAAATTATTCTGCACATTTTGTCATGCAGAGCTGAACAAAAGTGTCATTGTGTGCATGTTTCAAAAGCAAACATGAACAATACAGTAAGAAAATAGTGTTTCATTGTTCAGTGCTGGCCTGATGTCTCTTTTGTATATCAATTCATCATCCTAGTTCATGAATGGAAAGAGCTAAAATTCTTCTCTTGGCAGCAGGCAATCCTGTCCCTGTGAAGTCAGCAGCAAAGCTCCCAAGGGGCTCCAGTGGGAACTGTCTCAGTCCCTGCATACTAATACATGGCTCTTGATGACTTAAATATCAGCCCTTCACATGTGTCAGGACACAAATTGAGCCAAACAGTGGAGGAGAGTAGGGGTCAGAGATGAATTTTTGTTGCTGTTTCAGTTAGGATTATATTAATCCCTTGAATTTTGAAAATGTAATTATTTTTCATTTTAATCATTTAACAGTGCTTCAAATGGTAGGAAATGCCAACCTACCTTTGACTGAGCTGCCTTTTTGATAAGGTCACCTCAGGGCTTAGATAGCCGTGAGTGCGTAGCTACAGAATTCTAACTGGCAGCAGTCCATTTCACATACATTAGCTATTCTGATTAGCCTCTTTAGTCAAAATAATGTTGTCACTATCCCCATCTGTTGATCAGGTGCTGCTTGTTCCTTTCTGTAGAGAGCAGAAGTGGAGGAGGAAGCAGCAGCTTTGAAACCCATATCCTGTAGAAATGTCATTGCAATTTCCAGTGCTATACAGAAGCTTTTTATGCTTCCTAGTACTTAACATCAAGGGATTTTCAGGGCTTGTTTAGCTTAGTTTATTGAAATGTGGTGGGACCTTACCCCCATAACCTGCAAGGCTAGTGAATTCCCCCAATTAGTCATGCCCTGCTCCTAGGAAGGGGAGTAGCTAATTGGCTCCCAGAGGAGGCAGGAGTCTCTGTCAGAGAGAAGCCCAGGTGGATAAAGGGGGAAGTGCACTACAAGGCAAGGTAGGCTCCTACAGAGGAAGCCCTGCAATAGGGTTTTGCAAGTTGAAAGAGAAGAGTTCAATAACCCAGAGTTGGAGATAAGTGGGCTGAGGAGAATGTACAAAAGCTTTCAAGCAAATATTACGTTGTAGACAACGTCTTTTGGGTGTAGGCCTTGATCTGCTTTATCCCTTTGCTCTGCTTGATCTGTATCTTTGTGTGAATAAATAATACTTTGTTTTGAAGAAGCTGGTTTTGGTTCACTTGTGACAACATCTAATTAACAGGCTCCCAGAAGAGAAGGGCTGACATGTCCAACACTGTTGGATCTGTCTGGTTAACACAGGAGGTAATCAGAGGGGTGATAGGCTATAGATGCAGTCTAGGAGTGGCAGTGCTGCATGGTTCCAACCCAGAGAGGGGTGAAGGTACTGAAACCTGTCCCAGCGAGATGCACTCAAAAGGGACAAAATTTCTACAGCACTGGGCAGCACTTATCTGAAATAAGTGACAAACGGCTGTAAAAGCAAATTTTGCCAAAGATAAAACGAGGGAAAAGTGGTTTATATTTTTGGGAGAGAGAGAGAAGGAAAGGACAGTTAAAGAAAAAGACTTATGCACAGCAGTAAGTGGAGATGTGCAGAGAAAGCTTGAAAAGTCAGAGCTGATTGAGCTGCTGTATGCTGCTGATGATGATAATTTTGAGATGTGCACTGAAAAATGTCAAACATACCAAACCTACACAAAGAACTCTGAAATCAAAGTTTCCAACATACCACAAAGCCACTTTTTGGAACACTTACGGTGTGCAGGAGGGATGTTAACCTGCATCGGCATTCAGCATCCATCCCTTTTGAATTTGAGGCCTATTGCACTCCTGGGTATTTGGCTAGGCAAGCCTTTATTGTCAGTCCAAGACAGCTTCCCAGGCTCTTCTCTCCTCTTCTTTTTCCACATAACCAGTGTGGTGGAGATGGGGTAGAAGGTCACTCAACATGCTGGAAAGAAGAAATAACAACAGCTAGGAAAGGGAACAAGCTCCCTTAGCCCAGCTATCCCTGCTTCCTCATGTTCTGTATAGTAAACACATGTGGGGAAAGGGAAGAGCAGAAGCAGATGAATCTTCTTCAATCACCAATGAGGGTCTAAGCTGATTGACAATGTATAAATATAATTTCTTTCCTTCCTGAGGAGGCCCCTGGAGAAAGCTGGGAGGGTCTCTCTTCTCTCTCCCTGCATGGCTGGGTCACTGGAGAGTGCTTAATGGCTCAAATGCCCCCCCTCCTCCATGGCCATGTAGAGGGCTGTCTGGAAAACCATGAGTGGGAGAGGCAGAGCATAGATGGGCATGGAAGAAGTGGGCTGCCTTGGGCCAGGGAGGGACAGACTCAGGTGCGGCTCCAGGCCCCAGCATGCCAAGCGCATGCTTGGGGCGGCATGCCGTGGGGGTCGCTCTGCCGGTCGCTGGGAGGGCGGCAGGCAGGCTGCCTTCGGCGGCATGCCTGCGGAGGGTCCGCTGGTCCCACGGCTTCGGTGGACCTCCCGTGCCTGGGGCAGCAAAATATCTAGAGCCGCCCCTGGACAGACTTCCTCCTGGCCTGCGGAGATTTGGAAGAACCGATAACAAGAGTTTGGGGTTGTAATAATACCAACTTACCCTTAGGTATGGCTTTGCATTTATAGATCTTTACAAAGGAGGACTGTATCATTATCCCTATTATCAATAGGAGAAGCTGAGACACAGAGAGTTGAAGTGACCTGACCAAGGTCACCCAGCTGGCCAGTAGCAGAGTTGGGAATAGAACCCAGGTCTTTTGGCTCCCAGTCTACTGGTGCCCTACCTGCAATAAGAAGCACAGTAATTGCAGCTGAAGCATAGAACTTCTGCACAGATGGACTTGGCCTTCCATGGATTCCCTAGGGATGAGCAGGGTTTGTGCGCAGCCTTGAAGCCTATTCTGTGGGAATGTATGTCAGACCTCCCCTCATGGAATGCTGTGGATAATTCCACAAGGATCCCCTCTGGAAGCCCCTCCAATTGGTTATGCTCTGGGAGTGGGGATCCCAGACCCTTGAGGACAGTACAGTCACTCAGCAGGCTTGACCAACCCAGCTGCACATCCTCAATATGTTTAGAAATCCACATATGTCAGAAATTTTCTCAACATGAATATTTGTTATTGAGGGTATTATAAAAAATATACTTGGGCTGGTTCCCATCCCAGAGTAGTGGCTGTGAGTAATGAATGACTCACATAGACATAAAACTTCCCTGCTTAATAGAGAGACCTGAACCAAAACCCCAGACCTAAACAACTCTGCACTGTGTACCCAAAATCTGGTGCAGATCCAAATTTTATGGCTAGAGCCAATTGGGACATTTGGGCACTACCACAATATAAATGTTTAGTACTAAATAATAATCTCTGCTTAATTCTCTAATTTAATAGAAGTCCAGTCACTGTTGTGATATTGATAAGAAAGTCTTAAAGAATTTTTCTAAACAAAATTAAACATACAGGATTCAAGTCCACCTTCAGATATTTTTATACAGCTCCCACTGAAGTTAACTGGCATAGAAGTCTTTGATCCACCATTAAAGCAGAGAGTGAGTGCACTTAATGGTTCGCTCCATTATTTAATAGGATGTCTGTACATGAATCATTAACTGCAAAGTATTTGGAGTATTTAAAAACATTAAATTCTCATTTCATTACCAAGTGGAAGATAATTTTTTTTTAATTTCAAGTGGTTTTTAAGATTCCAAAATGATAAAGCTCCTGCTTTTCTTCCTAAAGGACAATATTGAAAAGTTAAATGTGATTAGTTGTATTATCTCAGCCTTAACTGTCGGGATGCTATTGCCAAATCATCATAGAATGTCAAAATATTAAAATAATCCATTTCTATTGGACTTTTTCTTGCAGTCATACATATAGTTAATCAGCAAGCTGATTATATGTCTCCTTTCTGTTTGGTTCAAAAAATGATAAAAACCAATGAAGAGGGAGTTTTGCCAAGAGCTATGCCAGCAGGAGTTGAAGTCCTGGTAGGGCTATCCTAGCTAGACCAGACAAAGGGTAGGGACCAGACAACAGTCTATTGGTGGCATAGACAGGGCTGTTTGGCCTGCTAATCAGTCATGGCCAACAGACTTTAGTGGAGCAGTCTTCAGTGGCATGAGCAAACAAGTTTTGGCACTGCTGCACAGTGGTCACTTTGGCCTTCATTGGATTCTGCATGCATTTGTCGCAGTTGTTTCATCTGCCCCATTTGCACGTAGCTGGTATGAGAATGTTGGTTGTTCGAAGGGCCGGCTCCAGGCACCAGCCCAGCAAGCAGGTGCTTGGGGCAGCCAACGGAAAGAGATGGCACATCTGGCTCTTTGGCAGCAATTTGGCAGTGGGTCCCTCAGTCCCTCTCAGAGGGAAGGGCCTGCCGCTGAATTGCCGCCAAAGAATGACGCACAGGTGGTTGAGCTCTTGCCGAAGTGCCGCTGATCACAGGTTTGTTTTGGTTTGGTTTTTTTCCGCCGGTTTGGGCGGCAAAAATGCTGGAGCCAGCCCTGGTTGTTTGTCATTGATTTGGAGTGACATGACGTCTTTATCCTTCCCATGTGACAGAACAACCCTCTTTAGGGATAGCACTGCCCTCCCTAAACTGGGGAAGGCATAGAAAAAGATTCCTAAACATCGCTCGCTCCATTATCAAGTTGCTAGTATGCTGTATCTAGCTGGTCATCCAACTATGTGGTAAAAAGCGACATTACACACAAAACACTGAATTTTGCATCCTGGTATATCCACACTCTCTCCAATAATCAAAATAGTAGTATACTACCACAAGAGTGGCTCCTATTATTGCAACATTTGGATAATTCTGCTTCTTTTCCAGGTGGAAGCTAAGCAATGTAGAAGCACATGCATGCATGCACACATTAACTGAACTTTTTCTGCTCTCAAAGGTTCAGGGCTCAGTTCAGTTAAACTTTTTAGATGGAGGTCCCTGTCAGTTCTTGTTTTATCTAAACTGGTTAAAGCAATTATTTCAGGAACATAATCAATCAGCAGCAGATGCACCCTTAAGGAACAGATGAAGACAGCAGGGGTTGGGGTGGGGAAATCCTGAGTTGTGGGGATCATGTCTTCCACAAATGTGCTATGTGGTCTCCGACAAGTCACTAAGTTCTCTGTTTCAAGTTCTCATTTCTACTGTGGATAGTCATTTCCTTGATCACACTTTGGTATGTAATGAAATTGTAGTGAAGAGACCAAATAACCAATATCAGTCAGGTTTATTGCTAAAAGCCCATCAGAATATACTATAGGAAAAAGGTTCAGTAAGATACCTATCTCTGGGAAGCCATCATGTGCAGTGTTGTTAAATTCCCCTTACACAGATGGTGCGCCTACACAAATAAATGGTACTGTATACATCATCTTAAACTAGATGTAATCAGCTTTCTATCTTGTTTTTCTGGTCCCATGGTGTACCCCTTACCTCTTTGTTCTGAACACATGCTTTCCAGGGGTGTGAATGCACCTCCTAGGTTTGTACCAGAGCAGAATACACATATTTTACCCTTGTCCTTCAGGACATTTCAGTACTGGTCTGCCCAAGTAACTCCCTTCTTGTTGCTATGGTAAAGCACTCATCTATCCTAGTCTTGACAGTTTCCCTCTTTGCCTAGGCCAGAACTTACTTCAGTGGATGCAAGGGATTATGGGATACTTATCATAAGTGATCAGGGTTCTACAAAAAGCATAAGCCAATTTAGGCTATATGACTGCTACTCTATTACTATTATATGCATAGTACATGCAAACGTGTATAATGTGTTGGTATTGTAATCTATAGATAGATATCCTAGTCCTGCATAAATTAGTCAATAATGCAGTTATTAAATACCTCACTACCCACTTCAAAGGAATGCTGTGAGGATTAGCTAATTTGTGTGCAGTGCTATGTTAAGTGACAAGCTGATCATGAAAATAGTTCTAATTGTTAAAAAAGGAGGGAATAATATCAGAGACCATAACATTGTTTTTGTAAATAATGCTTTTCAGAGGTGGCCATGAGGCATATGCAGGTCTCTAACCAGGGCCAGCTCTAGGATTTTTGCTGCTCCAAGCACCAAAAAAACCTCTGGCAGTGTGACTGCCTCCCCTGAATGTCTGCCAGGAATGCTGCCCCTGAAATTGTGCCACCCCATCCACGTGCTTGGTTTGCTGGGTTCCCTGTCTCTAACTAATTTTAATGATAGATTGATCTGTTTCAGATGTGGTGACCTAGCTAACAGATAAGCATTACAATATTTTATAATGTAGGCCAAAGATTAAAAAAAACCAACATTGCAGTGACTCATTTGCAAGAGTGAGAGATTTCAATAGAAAGGAGTTAATTGACTGACAAACTTCAGTGTTAAACTGAGTTTTTTCAATATGAAAAGAAATAGGCAGTTGCAGAAAACAATGGGTGAGGATGTTGCTATTCTTGGAAGGAACATTACTGTGGCCATTATATAATAAAAGTTGTTGTGTGTGCTGGGTAAAGATTAAAGGGAAGGGGAGGATTAGAAACCTGATCACTTGGTTGAACAGTAAATAGAAGAACACAGCAAAGAGCTAAGGCTTCTAGGAAAACCAAATGGGCCATATGGTACAGTAATTTAAAACAGTACCAAAAAGGACAAAAACATTGTCTCAAAAAGTAATTATAAATGCAGAAAGACTCCATTGGCAGGACTAGTGTGGAAATATTGCTAAAGATTTTTGGATGTAAAATGTTAGGAAGAATAACAATGTGAATGGCCAAAAAGGGAGAAAGTTTAAATGGAAACCACACTCATTGTGGTTAGGGTAGTGTGTTGCAGGTTTCCTGTAGCAAGATGAGCTCCGTGTACCATGTTCAAATTACCGTTACAGTTTCAACTGTCATTTTTAGCCAAAGTGGGCATTTCTGAGTCTCCTACTAGTGGCAGCAATATTACAGAAATATGCTAACAGTGTGGAGTTCTCAGATGGCCACAGGACCAATCAGTATCCGAGCTGGCATTAAAACAGCACGTGTTCTGTGCTACCAGAACTTTGCTTAGTTAGTCCACAATACACATTGCCTCTTTCAGTATTGAGGTCTCCTCCTTGTGGGCAGAGGAGACTTCGGCTGCTCAGCGGGGGTGTCTGAAAACCAAGAACTAATTAGGGGGAGTTTGTCAGGCTGTTATGTTGACCAGCTGGTATCCCACCCCAGGTCCACAAGGTTTCCGAATCCATGTTGCTTGCTGAAAGAAAGGTGATTCAGCAACCTAATACAGTTTATTAATACATTTAAACATAAAATCAAGAAAAATCTCAAAAGCTAAGCTGTTATTAATAATCAACATAATTAATAGAGCAATACTGTAACTAAACAATATCAAATAAAGGCCAAAGCATCAAATTACCATCAATACTGGAATTAAGTAATCAAATTAGTTAAATCAGGAAATTAATACAACAAAATCAATCTTTATCAGTTCTAAAAAGGTGGTTGTCTAGTTATGAATCCCCAACTAAAGAATTTTACTGAAGTTAATCAAATCTGTAACTTTAATCCTAATGGTTACACCAAGTTTCTCTGTCTAAACCACAACTTTCTTAGATTTCAGTTCTAATAAGGTAGCTAACCCTTTCCCTGAGATTATAATATAGACTTCAACAGAGCACTCCTGGCTAAGCAGAGGTTTATCAACTCTTATTCACCAGAAATTACAGATGACATTTTCCAGTCTTTCAGGGCTTTTCAACATAGAACATACTTTAGAAGATGACAGGAAAAATGTTGTGATCTACAAAGCCGAATTAGGCAACGAAAGGCAAGAGATGGGCATCTTAGAATGTGATTCACAAAAGCCAGCTTACAGGGCATAGAGTGGTCAAGCTAGCCAATGGCTGATGCCCAGAAGATGGGTATTTCCTATGCTCTGCCCCTCTCTGCCAGTTTCTACTTAACTGTCTATGAATGGGAACCAGTCTTCTGGAGTTAGCTGTCTTAGGCACCTAATTTATTTCTTTCAGGAATGAGCTTGGTGTGGAGCAAGGCAGGCTCCTAACCGAAGGAGAAGGCGGTGGTGCTTCTGCTGCCCACCTTATAATTTTTAGCCCAGTGATTGGAACACTCACTTGAGATGTGGGAAACCCAAGTTCAATTCCCTCTCTGCTAAAGAGGAAGCCAGGATTGAAACAGGAGTTTCTCACTTCTCAAGAGGGTGCTCTAACTACTGGGCTAAAAGTTATATGGTGAGTGATAGCCCCTGAAGCACCACAACCTCCTCTTCCTCGGGCCAGACTTTGTATGGGACTCAATTGAGTAGGTGTGCTCAGAGGCCACCTACTGTATTGGGACAGAGTAGCTGCCCTTTATGGGGAATTAAGACCTAGTTTCAGTGCCTTATGAGGGCCCACATGGGGTTAATTGTCTTGGACCCAATAAAGGTCCCCCAAGCTCTGTTAGAGAGGAACCCCTAAGGGAGTCAAGAAGCTCCTATGGAGAGGAGATCCAGAAGAGAACTTGAAGAGTAACTAGCTAAAGACACAAATTTACAGAAAAAAAATGTTAAGTACCTGAGCAGCTGGAAGCTTGCCAAACTGTCAGTGGTGTTACTGCATACATGAGGTGCTGGAGAATGAAGTGTGGAGAAGCTAAATGAATTCTTTGCATTGGTCTTTGCTGCAGAGGATGTGGGGGAGATCCCCATACCTAAGCCATTCTTTTTAGGTGAGAAATCTGAGGGACTGTCCCAGATTGAGGAGTCAGTAGAGGACAGTTTGGAACAAATTGGTAAATTAAATGGTAAGTCACCAGGACCAGATGATATTCACTCAAGTTCTGAAGGAACTCAAGCATGAAATTGTAGACCTACTTAGTGGTGGTATGTAACCATCACTTAAATCAGCCTCTGTACCAGATGACTGGAGACTAGCTAATTTAACACTGATTTAAAAAAAATGCTATCCTATTAACCTCAGCACCAGGCAAATTGGTTGAAACTATAGTAAAGAACAGAATTATCAGATATATAGATGAACACAATGTTGTGGAAGAGTTAACAAGGCTTTTGTAAAGGGAAATTATGCTTTATCAACCTTTACTTGGAGTGTGTCAATAAGCCTGGGGACAAGAATGCTTAAGCTGTGTGACAGACCCAGGCCAGTGGGGTACAGGAGTCTGGTAGAGGGCAAATATACTGGTCACTGGATGAGTCGTTTTCTGTTCCCTGAGTGACCAGAGCAGGGGCTGCACTAGAGTAATCAGGAACCTGCTAGAACCAATTAAGGCAGACAGGCTGATTAAAACACCTGCAGCCAATCAAGGCAGGCTAATCAAGGCACCTGGGTTTAAAAAGGAGCTCACTCCAGTCAGGCAGAGGGGAGCCAGAGGAGAGGAAGTGTGTGTGGGAGCAAGAGGCACCAGGAGCTGAGAGTGAGAGGGTATGCTGTTGTAGGATTAAGGAGTATAAGTGTTATCAGACACCAGGAGGAAAGTCCTGTGGTGAGGATAAAGAAGGTGTTTGGAGGAGGTCATGGGGAAGTAGCCTAGGGAGTTGTAGCTGTCATGCAGTTGTTACAGGAGGCACTATAGACAGCTGCAATCCACAGGACCCTGGGCTGGAACCCGGAGTAGAGGGTGGGCCTGGGTTCCCCCAAAAGCTCCCAACTCCTGATCAGACACAAGAGCAGTTGATCCAGACTGTGGGGAAGATCACCAAGGTGAGTAAATCTGACAATAAGCGCAGGACCCACCAAGGTAGAGGAGGAACTTTGTCACAGCTGATATAGTGTATGTGGACTTTCACGAAGCTTTTGATGTGGTCTCACACCAAAGTCTCTAACAAAGTAAGCAATCCTAGGATAAGAACGAAGGTCCTCTCATGGATCAGTAACTGGTTGAAAGACAAGAAGAGAAGATAAACTGTTGATATACTTCTTACTTGATTTGCCATTGCAATATTATATCCTCCAGGGTAGAACTCTACAGCTGTGTAGCAGTGCACAGCAGTACTATACAACCATTAACAGCAGAAAGCAAAGTACATCATGGTCAGTTAAATATAGGCTATATTTAGAGAGACAGCAATTATAACTGTCAGAATTTAGCAAAGAGGTGAATAGTGTCTACCAGGAATCTGTCTTGGACCAGTCCTGTTCAACACATTCATGAATGATTTGAAAAAGGGGGTGAACAGCAACGTGGCAAATTTTAAAGTTGATACAAAACTACTCAAGGTAGCTGACTATGAAGAGTTACAACAGGATCTCACAAAACAGGGTGATGGAGTAACAAAATGGCAGATGAAATTCAATACTAAGTGCAAAGTAATGTGCACTGGAAAATTTAATCCCAACTAGATATGCAAAATGGAGTCTAAATTACCTGTTACCACTCAAGAATGAGATTTTGGAGTCTTTGGGAATAGCTCTCTGAAAACATCTGCTCAGTGTGCCATGGCAGTCAAAAAAGCCAAGATAATGTTAGGAATCATTAGGAAAGGAATAGATAAAAAGATGGTAAATATTATATTGCCCCTATGTAAATCCATGATATGCCCACACCTCGAATACTTCATGGAGCTCTGGTCACTCCAACTCAAAAAAGATATATTAGAATTGGAAAAGGTACAGAGAAGGGTAACAAAAATGATTAGGGGTATTGAACAGCTTCCGTATGAGAAGAAATTAATAAGTCAGCTTGGAAAAGAGACTATGGGAGGTCATGTGACCAACTTGTGTCTGACTAATTCAGTCATTTAGTAAATGGGTGCATTAAGAATGTAGGATTGGGCCATTACAGACTGGAAAACAATAGTGTAAATTAATGTGTTCTAATTAACATTTGTTATTGTCTTTTATGTAATAGCCTGCACATTCTGAAGGCAAGAGCTCACTATTTTTTTAACAGAAGAAAATGTGAAAGTTAACAACTTCAGTGCACTAAGTGATTGTTGCATAAATAAACAGAACAATATTGTAGAAGGAATATCTTGAATAATAGCATCTTGAACATGTTTAACATCTTTATCTTGTATAAGATCATATTACTCTTGCTTAGTAAAAACAGTTATTGAGGCGGAATCCTTCTCTGTATTCTAATCTCGATACTGTTTGTTTGATTGATGGACAGGTCTAATGTTTTGCATTAACAATTTATGCAAAAACACATCATCCCTATCTACTTATTCTGTATGTAGAAAAACATTGCCTGAGGCTCAGGCTGCTGCCTGTATGTGAGAGAGTTAGAGAGAGAATTTATGCTAGAATTTACATACAAACTGCCAAAATCCAAGGAATACTAAACTGAATGTATGGAAGTTTATTTCAAAAGCTATTCTTGCCACTTTATTCAATTTTTGGCCATTTTAGATTCCATATTAAATTTTAGGTATTTAAATTTAAGTAAGATGGTCAACATAGACTTTTCTTGAAATTATTTAAAAAATATATGGAGAACATGACAGATAATTAGTGCTTGCTTACTTTTCAGAGAAACTGTTTGTTTTTGGCATGTTTTCCTGATGGAATAAAAGTAACATCTTCTAAGCAACCTCTAGTTCTTCTCCAAATCTTTAATAAGGGCCATATTCTGGCATGATGGAGTTTTCATTATAGTCAATGAGAGGTTTGACAGTATATTACAATTCACCTCTGATGCATTCTTCCCGTTGTGAATGCCATTTTGAGTAGCAAAATTTCTATTTACAAACACCAGCAGGGGCGCTGGAACAATTTGTACGGTGGGGGTGCTGCGAGCCATTGAACCAAACTGTAAACCCTGTATATGATGGGAACCACTTCAAGCCGGGGGATGCAGCAGCACCCTTAGTTCCAGCACCTATGAACACCACACTTGGAAGGTGGTATGGTTTTAACCCTAATGTCTTTGTGGGCAGATTTCCCTCACCACCCTTTGCTTTTTCCCCATTGCTTTTCAAGTTTTATAACCACCCATTGCAGTATCACCAACCTCAAGCATTCCAAACCATAAGTGTGTTCTCTCTCTCACACACACACACACATGTAAGATTGCCCTAAAAACCATAAGATTTTTTTAAAACAAAGTTGGAGGTGGCTTTTTTATCTTGTAGTGTTGAGCCCTTAGGAGGTCACATTTTGGCTTAAAAATCATGATTTTTTTGTGTGTGTGCCTTTTTAAAAAAAATTACAATAGCAAAGTCCTCTTGAACCCAAGCAGGGTGTGGGTGTGAGAATATTTGCAGTTGAAAATGTAACCTGAAATGCACACAGAATGCATATGCACACTCATGCACATCCCTTCTGCTTCCTCTTGCTCCCCTCCCCAACAAACCCGTACTCCAGCTTCATTTTGCCAACCCCTCTCCAGGAGACTTACCCAATCATGCTCCCTTTACTACCCCTCTTTAAAATAATGCTGTCACAAACTGAAATAACAGCAATTAAAAGGCAAACCAAAGGAGAAGAGATCTGCTTTTAGATGAGATTTGATAAGCTGTGAAGAGGCAGAGAGATACAGGGAGGTCATTCCAGTTGGCATGAGTTCCAGCGAAGCCTCCCGCACGAAAAGTAACCAGCTTGTGTGAAGATACAGATTTTGATTGATTTCCAGCAAGGGGTTTGTTTATGAGCAAACATATTCCATAGATATATAAGCTGGGGAAAAAAAGGCAAGAGTTCCCAATTTATCGTGATAATAAAAGGAACTGCTGCAAAATAAACAGGCTTTTAAAAAAAAATAGTATTAACAATGAGTGTTTCGGTCTTCATCATGTTGGACACAATTCTCTCATGAGACTCTTTAAGCTAGTTTGTCCCTAAAGGTTAGTAGCAGCCGGGGCCTAATCTCGAATTTATGATTGTGTGCAGGTGTAAATTGACATATAGCCCTGTGGTAATAAAAATGTGACTGCAGAAATGTTTTGTAATAAAACCAGATGACAACTAGAGGACTAATGACAAGTTGTTAGTGAGCAGGTCACCTCCAGAGTAAATCTGTTTGGACAGGAAAATGGTTTCTATACTGCTCCCTTGCTAAGTGGAATTTCAATAAAAGTGTATATATTTAAAGGATATTTTAATAAAAATGATAGAAACCCAAGATATGACTAGCAAGGAGGGTTTGCCTCTGGTTTTAATTCCAGATAGTTATTAATCAGAAATGATCTGGGCAGATGATGATGTTCAAATGGATTATATGTTAAGCCAAAACAAAAGTTTCCCTCGATACTGTTTCCTTTAAAGCACTGTGAGAACGATTCGTTCCAGCTGTGATGCTGCTGCACCAGGCATTTCTGCAGAATTAACACCCAGTAAAATGGCCACTTCAATTTCTCATTGTTTAAATGTTTCCTCAGCAGCCGTATCATTCATTGTAATTAAAAGGGTTTTTAATTGTCTGTTATAACAGACAATAGACACATCTTTACCATATAAGAAAGAAGAGTAATAGTTCAAAAAAGCTTAGGATTGTCAAGAACTAGAAGAGACCAATAATACTGTTGTCGTCATGTAGTAGCATTCTTGCCTCTGAGATCTTGGGGGTACACCTGAGCTCATACCCTGTGCTGACATGGCAGTGTTGTGCCAATTCAGAACTGGCCAGAGGCTGGGAAAAATCGTTCTGGGTTCCTTAAAACATTCTGGATGCAGTTCTGGTTCTCAGACACATCTGTACATTGCCCACTGAAGTAGTTAATGCATAGCTGAGAAATGAATTTGACCCCTTTCTCTCAATGAAACGGGTTCAAATGAGAGATAAGAGAACCAATTTAAATGAAAGAACAGATGCAGCTCTTTGTCCAAAGCTGGGATTCTGCATGCAGTTCAGTGTTGATATCAATTTAGTCCTACAAAGAAAAAGGTGTATGTAAGAAAGAAAGAAAGCTAAGGTTGCATAAGCACACAGAAGGGCACGATGGCCTTGCGCTCAGGAGACGTGAGTTCTTTTCCTGGCTCTGTCACTGACATGCAATGAGACCTTAGGCAAGCCACTTCTCTTTCTGGGCCTCATTTTCCTCACCCAACCTTTTGTCAGTCTTGTCTATTTAAATTACTAGCTCTTTGCAGGTAGGAACTGTATCTTACTCTGGTTTTGTACATTGGCCAGATAACTTGCAAATGAGAAATGAGATGTGATAAATCGATCCCCAATCGCTCTCCTGTCAACTGCTGAACTCCAGCTCGGCGAGAGGCGGAAGCAAAGTTGACAGGGAAGCTGCGGTAATCGACCTTGTGTCGTGAGGATGCGAGGTAAGTCGAACTATGATATGTCGACTTCAACTACGCTATTCTCATAGCTGAAGTTGCGTATCTTAGGTCGATTCCCCACTCTCCAGTGTAGACCAGGCCTAAAATAGCCTCTACTTCATTCCTTCATTGATTAAAAGTAGTTCCAGGGCTAGTGCTAGATCTACAGATGTTAAATTAGGATTTCTCTTTAACAGTTATGTTTTGTCAGGAACATCTATTTTACAACTTTTTCTGTCATTATTTAAACTCATTTTACAATTGTGTCCTAGTCATTGAGAACATCTGACTGCAGAGAGGTTTCGTCCTCTGACACTATTTAATTAAGGAACAGAATGTATAAAGGAATATTTGTTCAAGAGTAATTGCATTTTGATTGTTTCACATGAGAAGACTGGAATTCTGTTTTACTGGAATATGAGTATTTTAACATTGCATGTTAACAAAATGGTGTTTGCTTGGTGCTTGATTTTTCTATAAACAGGTTTTGATTTCCTTTCCCCCACACACACACTACTGCAAATAAAGGATGTAAGTACAAGAAATTATAAATGGGTAACTGCTTATGACTACTTGTAACAGTCAACATTTTCTATTGAACTGTGGAAAATATACTTAGATTAATTTTATATTTCTCTGTAAAATACACTAAGGATGTGTCTACGCTGCAACTGGGAGCTCTGCCTAAGTTAGCACTGCCTCAGTTAGCAGTGTAGTGAGTGAAGGCTAGCACAGGGGCAGCTCAGGCTGGCTGGCTGAGTATATATGTACGTGGGGATCTGGGTTGCTTTGCACTCTGGTGGCTAGCCTGAGCTGCCACCCCTAGCTATGCTGCTATTTTTAGCATAGTAGCATGTAGCTGTCTACCAGAGCTCGGAAACACATTCCCAGCTCCAGAGCAGATGTAATCTGAAACCTCTGTAATAATAGTCCTGCCCTTTGCTGCTATAGGTAATGCTAGGATTTGTGTTTTATAAGCCCTAATTTTTCAGAGGTTTATTTTAACTTGGTTTGCTTTAGAAGCAGGGGTGACTCCAGGCACCAGTGCAACAAGCACGTGCCTGGGGCGGCAAGCTGGGGGAGGGGGAGGTCAGCGTGCCGGTCATCATGAGGACGGCAGTCAGGGAACCTTTGGCCGCGTTTCTGTGGGAGGTCCGCCGGTCCCATGGCTTTGGCGATAATTCGGCAGCAGGGACGCCAAAGCCACATGACCGGTAGATTGCCCGCAGAAACGCCGCCGAAGGCTCCCTGACTGCTGTGCTTGACACAGCAAAAATCATAGAGCTGCCCCTGTTCAGAAGGTCTAACCAGAAAGCTGAAATTGTAGATATTGGGCCTCAGTCTCCTATCCCTCCCACTGGTGAAAATCCAGAGCAATTAAAATGACAAGACAGCCAACGTTCCCAGTGTTACTATTGTACACAGCTATTAATAAGTTTGACATTTTTCCTGGAGATGCTGAAAGCACTGTACAATGTTGGGGTGTCATGGTTAACATGCCTCTTCAATGTTGTGTGGGAAGCGGGTGCAGTACCTCTGGACTGGCAACCTGGGGTGGTGAGCCCAGTCTTTAAGAAAGGAGACCAGAGGGTGTGTTCCAAAGATAGGGGGATCAAAGCCTATGCCGGGGTGCTGGAGAGACAGTTACAACCATTAGTTGAACCTTGGATTCAGAAGGAACAATACAAATTCTGTCCTGGCCGTGGAACAATGAATCAGCTATTTGCTCTTTCACAGATACTCAAGGGGCCATGGGAATTTGCTAATCCTGTCTACCTTTGTTTTGTAGACCTGAAGAAGGCATATGCTGTCTTCCCCAAGATGTCTTGTGGGAAGTGCTGCGGGAGTATGAGGTGCTGGTGCTGATTTTGCATGTATCTGGTCCCTCTAATCACAGAGTAAGAGTTGTGTTTGTATTTTTGGCATTAAGTAGAGCTTGTTCAAAGTGGGTATTGGACTCCACCAAGGAAGTGTCTTGTCCCCACTCCTGTTCATGATTTTCATGGACAAGATGTCAAGGTGCAGGTGAGCTGTGGACTGCATCCAGTATGGGGACTCAAAGGTGGCATCTCTGCTATTTGCAGATGATGATGTCCTTCTTGCTTCTTCAGACTGCGATCTCCAACGTGCACTCAAGTGTTTCACTGCTGAGTGTGAAGCGTCTGGGATGAGAATCAGCACCTCCAAATCAGAGGTCATAGTCCTCTCCCAGAAGAAGGTGGACTCTCCAGGTGAGAAGGGAGCAGCTACCCTGAATGGATGAGTTCAAATATATAGGGGTCTTGTTCACAAGTGATGGTGAGTGTGAGATCAACCAGTGGATTGGTGCGGCAGCAGCAGTAATACGGACACAGGGCTGATCTGTGATGGTGAAGTGGTAGCTGAGTTCTCAGACAAAGCTCTTGGTTTACAGGTCGCTCTACAATTTCAGCCACACCTATGGCCATGAACTTTGGGTAATGACCAAAAGAACAAGATTGTAGGTACAAATGGCAGAAATGAGGTTTCTCCACAGGGTGTCTGGGCTTTCCCTTTGACATTGTTAGGAGCTCAGCTGTTCAGGAGGGCCTCGGATTAGAGCCCCTACTCCTCCAGATTGAGAGGATCCAGTTGAGGTGGTTCAGGCACCTGATAAGGATGCCCCCTGGGAGGCTTCCGTTGTAAGTATACCGGGCACATCCCACTAGGCGGAGGACCCAAGGCTGACCCAGGACATGCTGGTGAGATTATATGGGAATGTTGGGCAATCCCTCAGGAGGAGCTGGAATGTGTTGCAGAGAAAGGAAGTCTCCATGCTGCCACCATGACCTTTACCAGGAAAAGTGGCATAAAGGAGAACAGTTACAGACTTGGCCTTTAATCCAGTTACCAGTGAATTGTTTTACTTTCACATCATCCAAAATGCCATCGGCAATAAACTGTTTTAATCATCATTCGAGGAGAAAAGAATTCCAACTACTTCCTGGGCAGATCTGTCTTTTGTAGCCAAATCTGAAGACATTCATCTCTACTCTAGTGAGTCCAGCTTTCTCAAGAAGGTCTACAGAGTGCCCTGAGTGGAAAAACTCTTGCTCAGGACAGAGAGGCATCAGAATTAAACAGTGTCAGAATATTGATAAAAGATTCACAGCCTCGCATAAGCTAAAGACTGAACATGTGGATAGTGATATCGAGGGGTACGGAGGAGGGTGGACTTTGAATAAAAACTGTAGCTGGGAAGTATTAAAGATGCATGTTATAAAGTACTACTACCCAGGGGCATTCTCTAGCATGTATATGGGTTTCAAAGCATTGCTCTGTACAACCAGCAGAATCCAATTTCAAAAGGTATGTCAGTAGTCTTTTAGGGTTTCTCTGTTTGGTTTATTTAGAAGGCACAGCCTGAAGTCTTCATTCACCAAACAGTGATAAAACTGCACCTCCTCCCAGCTGGGACACTGAAAGAGAGAAACAATTCTTTTAAACAGTTATTGTGATGTTATGGGGAAAGGGGACTCATCAGTTGTGCTCTTCTGTATTTATTTTTTACTCCCAGTTTAATAAACTGTGATATATTTACACAGCAATGCTAGGCGTGACTCTGATTTTCACTGCTCTGGCCTATAGAGAAGTGGAGGTTGGCTTTCTGTCAGTTGTGCCTACCCACTTTCGCCTAAAGTAGTACAGAGTCAGATTACAACAGTGGGATTTTGCAATATAAAATAATACAATTTCCAGGGCAGTGTTCACATATTGGCTCCAGTTTCGTGCTGCAAAGTGGTTGCTTTGTGTTGTGCTGCTGGTGCACAGTGTCCCTAAAGCCAAGGTAATCTTCCACAAGAGGATATGCAGAAAGCATAGGGGCATAGCTAGGGTTTTCTTGTACTCCAGCAATCCCTGGTTGCCACTATGGCTTCTTGGGACTAATAGCAATTAGCTCAAGTGAAAACAACGCTCAGCTTCCTGTAACTTAGTCAGGGGACCAGCCTGATGCACTACTAGCCCAAGAGTTCTGCACTTCTTCATTTTGTACAGCTGTGTGATCTCTGTCATAGAGGAAGCTGAAGTTAAGTGAAGCATTAGCCAGAACAGGACATGTTCCAAAGTTAGGGAAGGGCATAACAAGGGAGCTGTGTGGGAAGAGGAGTGGGTGGGTGGTACAATTTCTCTATCTTCATCTTCCTTCCAACCTTTTCCAGGCACTCACACTGGAGGACAAATAGATTGAAGTATCAGAGGGGTAGCCATATTAGTCTGGATCTGTAAAAGCAGAAAAGAGTCCTGTGGCACCTTAGAGACTAACAGATGTATTGGAATGTGAGTTTTTGTGGGTGAATACCCACTTCGTCGGATGCATGTAGTGGAAATTTCCAGAGGCAGGTATATATATGCAAGCATGAATCAAGCTAGAGATAATGAGGTAGTTCAGTCAGGGAGAATGAGGCCCTCTTCTAGCAGTTGAGGTGTGAAAACCAAGGAAGAGAAACTGTTTTTGTAGTTGGCTAGCCATTCACAATCTTTATTTAATCCTGATAGATTGAAGTGTCATTAAAATCAGAACTTCAGGCCATTAGGATAAATTAATGATCTTTATAAAGTCTAAAGAATACAAGGGATGAATTCTTGGCATCATTGAAGTAAATGGCAAAACTCCCATTAACTTCCACAGGCCTGAGATTTTTCCTAATGTAAATTACAACTGTTGGCCAAGGAAGAAGACACAAATGGCTTTAGGTAGTTTTAGAGCTTTCTCCCTCTAATTCAACATAAAACCTTATTAACACAGCATGTTGGCATTTTCCAAAATAATCTGAATTGCAGCAGGTGCAGTGGGTCAAAGCAAGGCCCTCTGCATCGTTCAAGCTTCTTGATGGGGCTGTGTGGTGTGTTGAGTAGCTACAAAGGAGACCTCTGCATTCCTTATGTGCCATGGAGATCTCCACACACTCCAAGTAAGATGCGCACAGCTATAGTACATGGGCAATATAATGCCCTTGGAAGTCTAGGGTCGACCATGCATCACCTATGATGCAGGCATCAACTGTTGTCTAATACAGTGAAGTCCTTAGTGGATATTTTAAGTGACACAATGAGACCAAGAACTAAACTATTTTGTAATTATGGTGTGTTTCACTATCTTTCTCCACATTAAATTAACTTAATAGATTTCTTCAGAGACTCAGTTCACATAAATACATTTCTTCTGATTATGTAATATCAGTTTTTCTCTCTAGCAATGAGATTTGCAGTCATTAATATTTAGCATCCTCCACCTGCCTTCATAATGGTAATTCTTTCTATGATAGTTGAGTGCCTTATAAAGCATCAAGACATTACACTTCAAACTACTACACTGTTGCCAGCTTAAAACGTAAAGCAGTATTTTTCATACATTTTACTGAATTTGAAATATCTTTCATACAATATAGCTGCCAAAGTCACTTTGTGCTCTTACTCCTACATAAATTCCAGCAAAACATTTTTTGTAATGATCAAAAGATATTTCTTCAAATATTGTGATATATTTGATTTGAGTAGCGTAAACAGCAGTTTATTTCCAAGTAGTATTTATATAATAATCTAATGCACTGTGTATTGTGAGCAGAAAGGGTTGTGAAATCTCTTAATATTTTTCCTGTAATGCATTGCATATATATGTTTGCAGTGTATGCCTAAATAAAAGATCAGATTAATATAATATGGCAGAATTTACTCAAAGCCTAGGATGAAACATTGGTTGTAAATGAGACATTTATCTTAGTTTAGTATCAGTTATTTTTTTCTGAAGAACCTCTTCCCCAAATTGTTTTTCTTGCTTATGATGTTATAAATATTACATGTTTGCACAAATGGGTGGAATTTCTTAGACCAGCCCAGATGTACAAATTATGCCTAGAAGACTGTAAATGTCATTGAAGCAAAAAGGAAATACAGAAAAACAAGCCAGGAGGCACAGAGTGAGGCAAGTATTTGTGAATTGTGGCACTCCCAGTAAGTACAGATAGGAATTTTTACATCAGTGAGAATCAACATTTCTGAGCTGAAATTCCAAAAGTGTATTTTTGATGGTTGTCTGTAATGGGGCTTTTATTATTTTTAATTACAACTTTAATGGGGCTTCTAGTTTATTTCCTTCCTTTCGTTCTGGCTTTCATTCTCACGTGTTCACTTGTCCACCTTCAGAATTTTCATCAAAGTTGTTCCTCATCTAGCACTTGATTGAATTAGTCTCCATTTGCCCCTTCTTCAGTGGCATCAGGCCATCTACTGATTTGGAGGATGTGGATGTGAAGTACCTCTTGAGCAGCTGGTGCTTTTTCAATTGCCTGGAATGCCACCATTGTAAAAAGATCTATCACTCTTCTCTTTTTTGTTCAAGGAGCCTAGTCTCTCTTTCCAGTGCCTTATGATTGCCCTATTAGTAAGAGCTCTTAAAGGCCCCTCATATTCCACACTCTGTTCAGCACGTGATGGACAACTGCTTGCTCTTAATGCTGGGTTTGCCTCTAGTTTTCATCCTAAATTGCAGCCATTCGAGAAGCAAACTGAAACAGGCAATTGTATGCCTGTCTAGTGCATTGGCCTCTAACTAGTACTCATGGGGTTGAAAATGGAGAACTTAATTTTGTATAAATTAGACATATTAGAATATTTTTAGCCACCACCTCATCCTTGAGTCTCCTCCCAATATTGCCAGTCTAGGATTGGCAGGAAACTGGAATGGATGACTCCAGGAAAAGTATTTTCCATCTCTAATTTCTATGACATTATGTTCTTGCTCCCTTTGTTCACTGCAGTAGTAGACCTCATAATTGTCATTAAATTGACTTACTGTATCGTACCTGGTTATATACAGTCCTACATTATTCACATTGTGTGTCGTCAAGCACCCTCCCTTTTGTTAAACAGAAATATTGGTTGTGTGTTTTAAAGCAGAGCTAAACCTGCCTGAATTTAGGGTTATGATGTAAGCTTCTCTTCTGTTATTTCTTTATACACAACGCCACAGCTAACAATTGCATCAAACTGAGCTAACGTACTGAGCTAATCTTACAGAACTACAAACCCTCATAACCTGTACAACATTTAGATGCCTAATATAGGCTTTGGTGCCAGGTGAGAGCAGGTATCTATGTACTGGTAAAGGGATAATGAACTGCTACAATGTAATTATTATTTTGTTAATATTCTTTGTAGGTAGATATTACTTTACACAGCTGTAGCACCTTTCCTCTAAGTTCTTAGAGAGTTTTGCAAAATCAATGTGAACCTCACAATTATAGCTATGCCTGCACTGCATGGAACATCAGAGTCCCTCATCCAGGGCCAGTGCAACCATTTAGGCAAACTAGCGGCCGCCTAGGGCGCCTAGTGGTTGAGGGCGCCTAAAAGTCCCCTCAGGTGAGGAGGTGGGGGTGAGCTGGGTGGGGGGACACGCGGGGAGGGCTGCCCGCAATAATGAGGCGGGGGTGCACAGGGGAACCGCTCCCTGCCTCAGCTCACCTCACCTCCGCTCTGCCTCCTCCGCTGAGCACACAGCCCAGCTCTAAGTCTCCTCCAATCAGTGCCACAAGCCTGGGCGGGGAGGAGAATTAGAGCAGCGCCGATGTGCTCAGTGGAGGAGGTGGAGCCGAGGTGAGCTGGGGCAGGCTACTCAGGCAGGCTTAGTTTCTGCAGGAAGTCTCCCCAGGCAGGGTTAGCTGCCGGGGGAAGGGAGGAAGTCTCCCCAAACAGGGTTAGTTGCCAGGGAGGGATGGGGGGGAGAGAGGTTAGCTGTCGCGGTGGGGGGGGGGGTAGCTGCTGCAGGGGGGCTCCCCGGGTGGGGGACTGAGCTGCCATGAGGGGGGCAGGGTTAGCTGGGGGGGTGCGAGGTGGAAGTTTCACCTAAGGCACGAAAATTCCTTGCACCGGCCCTGCCCCCACTAAATATTGGTGAGTTCAGATTCAGAGATGGAGCTGTACTTTGTAACTCCATCCCATCAGTTCTCACAGTGTCCCTGCATATAAAGACCATAAACTGTAGATATACTTTTCACTTCACTTACCGTTGAAATATTGTTTCCTCTGGGGTAGAACTCTGCAGGCGTGTAGCAGTGCAAGCAGTACTAGACAATTAATAGCAGAGAGCAAAGAACACCATAGGTGTAGACTACATTTAGAAAGACACCAGCTGTAACAGAGTCAGAATATGGAACAAACAAAAGGCAACTATTCTTCTAAAAAAAGAAATGACACTGGATTTTTACTGATCACCAATGGACTTCGTTTTACATATTAGCAGAAACATGCTGAATTACTTCAGTGCTAATCCAGAAGGAAGAATGTCTCCTTTAGAAACTAAAGTTTCCTGGGAGGTCTCCCATTCAGGTATTGAGTTGGCCTAATGGTTTGTGAGATCTGACAGGAATGAGCACAAAGGAGCATGGCTGCACTCCTGAGCAAAACTTTTGTACTTCCTAGGAAATATTTGACTATTTTAGGTATGTTAATAAAATAGGATTTTTACAGATTTTCTTTTACTTCATGTATCTAAGTGATCTCTCTCTTGACTTTTCCTGTCTTTGTGCTCCAGTTGTATGTCTACAAGTTATATAAAGAGATTGTGAAACATATATGAATTTCAGTAGGTGATTATCCTGTAGAATACTTTCTGAGCAGTGGAATGTTTGACTGGCGCCCCCTAGGGGAGCTGTAAGAGTAAAGAGACACTTTAAAAATTTTTTAAAAATGAGGAATGTGGATTTACAAATAAGACAAAGTTTTCAGAAATGTTGGGTGCATAACTGAAACCAGCCACTAGGCAGAGGCCCAGTGTCTCATTTACCTTGGCAGCATTGCTGGGGAAGTGTTTTTGAAATGCCGGCCTCGTTTTGCAATGCTCATCTAGTGTGCCAGAATATGCTTTCAGTAAATCGCTTCTCTTCTTTGCCATGTCTTTTATTTTCCTCAAGCACATTTTCTAAGGCTAATACAAAGTAAATATCATCACACCACTTACAGCATCCTAAGGCGCTAATGCAGTGCAGGATCTTAGTTTATACACCCAGCCTATATGACCTTCTTCAGGGTAAACATTCAGATTCTGGGGGAAATTATTTTAGTATTTTGGGGAGAAAAATATAGGATACCAATACCATGAGTCCTCACTATAAGGAGAAACTAAGAGCAAGTACAGCAAGGGTGATAAGAGAGTGGGGAGAATTAGCTAGCCAAATTCTAAGATTCTTTGACACATTCAGGGCCATACCTAACTACTAGAATTAACTAAAAGCCACTCAAGTCCCCTACCCTCCAAAAAATGTTTTTCATTGTGGAAAAAATAATTTTAGAATGAAGCTGAGGTTCCACTGTGGTGCTGTGTCAACACATCTTGGCCTGCTAACCTTAGAGCAAAGAACCATTCTAATAAAAACCACTCTGGCCCAGATCTATGGGAGTTAGGTGTCTAAATATCTTTGAGGATGTGGGCCTCTGTTCCTTTCCATAGCTTTAGGAGAGGCAAATATGTGATCAAGCACTTTCATAGCATACCTGGTAACAAAATTACACCCACTTTAAAAAAGGGGGACTAAATAGTCACCAAGGGAAGTTATGTTAAGGATGGCTACACATAGGGAGCAATATGATGGTCATGGAACAATGCAAACACAATGATAGACCGATACCTACCTAACTGAAGAATACTGACTAAAGCCACAAATATCCCCTGACCGTAGTCTGATATTGTATTGTAAATGCCTAGATAGGAAGATAACTAGAGCTGCTAGTTCTGGTTAAAATAGACTATAGAATCTCATGCTTATTGTAGGTTGTTTTATGTGCATATTATGCATCTTTCATGTGAACTGACTACCACTGAAAACTAACTAAGTATAACAGTGACTACATGACAGCTATAGTATATGCCTATTCACTAGCATCACATTTTTACAGTAGGTGTAAGAGAATAAAGAATTCAGATCAAGAGAGAAAAAAACATAACATGAGGTCAACAAAAAGAAATGAGAATTGAGCTGGGCAATTAAACTTATAAATAATGAGAGCCTTCTAAGCCACCAGCTGTACGTAAAGTCATGTGGAGTGAGAGCCTGATGCTTTTCTGCATACAAATATGTCACTCATCCACTACCTCCAGCAAGGTCGGCTGTCCCTGGAGTTGTAAGAGAGAGACAACTGCACTTCATTATTGTAATTGGACAATCATCATCACCAACTTTCACTTCTGAAGAGAAATTAGAAAAAGAAAGGATATGTGTAAATCAGATAAGATTATAACATACAGTTCTTAACCACTTCTGAAGCAGAGAGCAGACCCAATGCTATCTGATCTAGGTGCTCAGTTGCATATAGGGTGACCAGATGTCCTGATTTTATAGAGACAGTCCTGATTTTTGAGTCTTTTTCTTACATAAGCTCCTACTACCACCCACCCCCATCCCGATTTTTCACATTTCCTGTCTGGTAACCCTAGTTGCATAATTCAAATTAATATATTTTGATTATGAAGTACATTCTCCTTTGTGAATACCTGAATGAATGCTTGTACAGAATAATCCATGACAAATCCATAGTCTGGATTGATCCACTCAAAGTATTCATTAAATGATCTTAAATATACAAATTCATAAAAATAGCGCTCTGTTTAGAGACAATTCATAAACAGTGAGAGCTAAATTTGGTGGCTATATTGTTTGCAGTCTACTGTTCTAGTGTCAGAGAATAGTTTGCATATTGATCTAAAAGGCTGACATTTTAGAGTTATGTGTCTTTGTTCGTGCCCTAACAATGCCAAGCTACCACTGGCCTGCATTCCCTGAAATATAAAGTTATGCTATAATGCTTTCATAAAGAATAACTAGTGACACAAATCCATCTTTACAGAAAACTTGACTAATTATTCACTGTGAAAGACAGAGGGGGTTATACCACAGGGAGCAGGTATATAAATTGACAAATGATACTGTTCACGCCAATTACAATATGTCATTTGATTTGACATCTTGAGCCTTTGCAATTTACAATTTCCCTTGGAAAACTGCTGTATACTACTGATTCAAGCACCCAGTGGAACATGTGCTAATAACAAGCATTATCCTGTCATGTTTTAAAATGAGATTGAATTTAAAACAAATTACTGTAGGCAGGCATGTGCCACACATTACATCATCATGTGGGTAGAGGAAGAACTAATGGCATTTATGCTTTTAAATCAAATCCAATGATTGTTTACCAGAGAAAGGTCAAACCTAAGGTCACTTACCGCTGCAATGAATCTATGTCATCCTTCACTTTCCAGGAGGAAAAGAGCACTACACATTAACTTTTAAGAGGCTTCCTTATAAAATATTTTGATAGTAAATGGGGATTTTTCTCTCTGATACAAAATATAACATCTATTACAGTGTGGTATGCACACAAACATTTAACAGCATTCTTTCCAGTCTTTTCTGCATTGCTACAAAGGCTTGTTGAAAAGACATTTTTCCCCTTAGATAAATAACATTTCTAATGGGTGATATGGTTTTGTTGATGGAAATAATACAGTAACAAGATTTTATTTTGTTATATTGACAAGGCTTTTGTCACTGCATATATTCAGTGGGACTTGTGGGGTGTTCAGTGAAATGATACCTTGTTTAGATGCCAAACTTGGGGAACTAAAATTTGAAGATTTAGATCCAGGCATCTCACCTTTATCAGCTATAGAAAGAAGACTGGTTTAATATGTTCACATTTCTAAAAAGGATCTGAAATAGTTTTTTTTTTAATAATGATGCAAATGTCACATTTTAAAAGACTACTATCTTGGGATTTTTCACAGCAAGAAGCAATTTCTCTGTCCCATTTCAAAGCTAGGAAGTTCCTTTTTCCAGTGGTATAATTCTTCATTTTCTAGCTCTGCAACTTTGCAAGATAACAGACCTTCAGTCCATCACAGGTCCACAGAATTGAATATTGTCTTCCCAGACCATTGTAATTTTAATGAAGAAAATCAGTATTTGAGGGAAACAATTTGTTACAGATAGATATTTATTTTATTTTTTTGCTTTAAGGAAGGCACTGTAAAACTATTCCAGGGAGCATTAGAATTAGTTTAGGGATAGATAGATCAGTGGGCAGAATGGAGGTAAATCGATGAAATGTGCATGATAAAGGCAATTTATCATATGGGCATTGTCACTGAATATGTGTTTGTGAGTGTGCGTGTGTGTATGTTGTTGTCAGAGGTGTGTTGTTGTCAGAAGCACTACCGGTGTGATGCTTTGCTCTGCTCTCTCCTTGTTGGTATCACTCGGCTGCGTGCGTGTGTTGCCTCTGTGTGCTGTCCCAGCTCTGCGCAGATAGCTGAAACAGCAGACCCGAAGAGAACCCCCAATGACCCCAGAGTCTAGTAAGGTGCGAAGGCATGTCGGCCAGGTTTATTGCGCTCGGACACATTTGCACGGTCCCCGTAGATTACTTAGTCTACCGGGCATACTACGACAGAGTGCCTCTTGTCAATGGACTCGGCTCAGTCAGTGGCGGGACTTTCCACTGCCCCCTCGGCCGGACGAAGACATCGCCCCAAGGATACATTTTTATACACAGTTACAAACAAGTTACACATCACTCCTGACGTATTGAGGTGCAGCCCCTCTACGCAGCAAGGTGCCGCCTCTCACCTTGTACATGTTGGCTCGATCAAAACAACTCTATCCATCATATTACCCTTTTGCCCCTGTCATTGGGATGGGTCAGTCTGTTCCTTGTTATCTGTGTGGAATGTGCAAGTATGTGAATGTTCTGATCTCTAGTGTTCAGTACCTTTTAGGTACGTATCTTCTTGCATCAGCCCTTTCCTTGCCAGTTTCTGTGAGCAGGGCCTGCCTCTGGCTCACAGCTTCACTTTGCTTTATGTTAGCAAAGTCTTGACCATTACTTTAGTTCAGGCCTCAGGCCTCATACTGGGCCTTTATCAGGGCCTTCACTTACTACATATGTGTATGTATAAATATGGAAAATGTGTAGGGAAACTAAATGGATCTTTTTTTCTTTTGTCTCTTTGAAAAATGGTTCAGACCAGAAAATGAACTGTCATGCAAGATAATAATGAAGTGTTCATCCATTAGGCAGGACTGGGATTTGAGTCAGACCTTCAGGTGCGGAGGAGCTAAGAGAAGGTAGCATTAGTCACTAAACTACATCTACTGGACCCCAAGAAATGTCAGAGATTTTGATTTTCTAGAAGGTCAAAATATGATTCCGTAAGTGATGAGACTCAAACTGATTTTGTTTTCTCTGAGGGGGCCACTCTTGGCAGACTCTGTGAGAGGGGAATGAACCATACACTGCTATCATTAGTGTTCTGTAGTGCTTTTAGTGAGATCTATGTGAACCCTGAAATACCTTTAACCAAAGTCATCTTTGGTCACATACTTTCCAGAGTTGCAAAACAATAAAATATGTTGGATTAAATTTAACATAGATTTAGAGAGTAGAGGGTTTTGTTTGATGTATGATTGTTATTAAAATGTGTTAGCACTTTCCATTGGCTAAATGGCTTGACTCAAGAGTACAGAGCACCTTATCAGTAGAAACCCATACTTGCATTAGAAGAAACAGAGATGAACAAATTTCAGAATAAATATATTGGAGGTGATTTACAAAAGCATATATGGGATTTAGGAGAACAAGTCTCACTGAATGTCAGTGAAAATTTCCTCCTTTGATACCATCTTGAATGCAGCATGAATGGACATTGGTAAACAGCTATACAGTAATATGGTTCAATTTGCAGTGGGAGTACATGGCAAGCTATCTTGGGGTGGATAATGATTAACACACTAGTGTGCCTCACACTCTTCTTTCCTATGTTAATGTCACAAACTTCTCACCCAGTTGACTCATTCCTATGTCTGTGCAGGGGCTATGTGGCCTGAAAACTATAATGAACATCCCAGGTCACTCCACAGCAGTGTAAGCTCTGTCACAACTTTAAAACAGGGGATCCTGGTAAGTACCAGGGCTGTGATACATATATTCTCCTTACATCCTGGATAATGAGAAGCAAACAGATCCTAGTATATTGAATGTGTGGGGGTAACGTCGTCAAACAGTGATCTGAATCAATTCACTTAGTAAAACATCAAAGATGATGATAAATATAAGGCCAAATTCAGAACCACTGTAAACAACCCCAACTTCAGTTAAGTCTGTTTTAACCCTTTATTCTATAATACAGTTCTGGTGGATGTAACTCACTGGTTTTTACCCACAGCACCCATAGAACCTTCTTTTCCATACTTTCCAGCATAAATGCTTCTGATCATGCAGGTAAAGGAAGGCTGTGTAAAATAATTTACCCTTTCAGCTTAATATTTCCCCTCTTTGCCCCCTGTTCTATCATGACCCACTGATTTCATTGTCTTGAGCAAACCCACTTATACTTAAGTCAAAATTACATTCAGCCCATGTCTTGCTGTAATTGCAACCTGAAACTTTTCACAGAACTGTCCTTCCACTGTCACATCTCTCTAGTCACAAAGCAACATATTGCCACTAAAACTTGAAAAAAGTGATGGTTTATTTATCTAAGAATTTTGCTCAGTAATATAAGCTCATGGGATGTAAATCTCATTTTTGGAAGGATCCCAGGGACACCACAATGGCTGTACTTCAGTATAAATTAAACTGTATCTTACAGGGCATCTGAGCTAAAATAACAAACACAAAGCAGCCATAATTTCTTTTGATCGTACACTGACAAAAAACAAGAGTTCTGTTTCTTTCATTTAGAAAAGCACCAAATACTATAAACTTCTAGGCTGTGTGGTTTCCTGCCAATAGCTTCATAAATAACCAAAGAACAAAATGATCCTGCTGCTTTGTGCAATCTCTGAGCACAAGCAGGTCTGAGTTTCACACCTAAAGCTTCTTTTCCCTTCCTCTGTAGGGTTAAAACATGTAGGTTACAATTTGCTATCTGTCGGACTCATGAACTCAATTGAGCTACACCACTGATTAGTTTGTTCACTAATCTTTAAGAATCAGAGATGACTACACACCAAAATGATACACTTTGGACCTGATCCAATGCTACTGGAGTCAGTGGAAGTCTTTCTTCAGTGGGCATGAGATTAGGTCGTTTCACTGTTTGCTGTCTAGGTTAAATATCACATTAGAGAATACAGTGAACATGAGCCAAATGCATCCATTGGGTTCAATGGAGTTTTATCAGGAATGGCTTTTGGCACTTGTCTCAAGCATATGCAAGGATCCCTCTGGCCTGATTTTCCTCACACTTACACTAGTTTTACACCAATTTAACTCCATTGACTTCAGTGGAACTACTTCCAATTTACACAGCCATGAGAGGAGAATCAGGCCCTCTAAATCTCTGAGTTTACTTGCTAAGAACCACCTGAATGTGGCTGAACACACCTGGGCTATGGAAAATATATAATCTCAGATCCTTCCTCATGTATGGGAATGTCATTTTGACAATGCAAAGGTACAGCTGAATGCATCAAAGAATGGTTTAGTGGGTCAAATCCTGGCCCTGCTCCTACTGCTATGTACTAGTCTGACAATACAAGGCAACTGGAAAGCCTGCAGATCTGTCCTCCTGTGAGAAATCCCCCTACATGGAGGCATGTCTGGGAGACAAGGTTAGTGGCTGGGATGCCCCTATTCCCCAGCAATCCCCTTTGGGGTTGTCATAAACAGATAGCTAAGGGTTAATGTCTCTTTCACCTGAAAAAGTAACCTGAAGCACCTGACCAGAGGACCAATCAGGAAACAGGAGTTTTTTCAACTCTGGGTGGAGGGAAGTTTGTGTCTGAGTTCTTTGTCTTCTGCCTGAATCTCTCTCAGCTAGAGAAGGATTTTTCTATTTCCTGCTTTCTAATCTTCTGTTTCCCAGTTGTAAGTACCAAAGATCAGATAGGAGATTTTTATGTTCTTTTGTATTTACATGTCTATAGTTGCTGGAGTGCTTTAAATTGTATTCTTTTTGAATAAGGCTGTTTATTCAATATTTCTTTTAAGCAATTGACCCTGTATTTGTCACCTTAATACAGAAAGACCATTTGTATGTATTTTTCTTTCTTTTTTATATAAAGCTTTCTTTTAAGACCTGTTGGAGTTTTTCTTTAGTGAGGGACTTCAGGGAAATTGAGTCTGTACTCACCAGGGAATTGGTGGGAGGAAGAAGTCAGAGGAAAATCTGTGTGTGTTAGATTTACTAGCCTGACTTTGCATACTCTCTGGGTGAGGGGGGAAAGAGAGATTAACTCTCGGTACTTCTGTTTTCCAAGGCTGGGAACGGGGAGGGTGGAATCCCTCTGTTTAGATTCACGAAGCTTACTTCGGTGTCTCTCTCCAGGAACACCTGGGGGGGGGGAGGGAAAAGGTTTGTTTCCCTTTGTTGTGAGACTCAAGGGATTTGGGTCTTGGGGTCCCCAGGGAAGGTTTTTGGGGGGACCAGAGTGCCCCAAAACACTCTAATTTTTTGGGTGGTGGCAGCAGTACCAGGTCCAAGCTGGTAACTAAGCTTGGAGGTTTTCATGCTAACCCCCATATTTTGGACACTAAGGTCCAAATCTGGGACTAGGTTATTGACATGAGTGGCAGCGTCGTGGGAAAGATAGAATCCAAAAGCCAGTAGGAATATTATATTTTTCTTTTCTCTGCTAGGGGCTTTTTAGCAGAGAGGGTTTGGTTTTCAAAAGGAACCAGAGAGAATTTTTTTTTCTGCTCTCTCTGGCAGTTGTGGCTTGCATTTTAAGCAAGAAACCATTAAGCTGTGACAAACAGGTCTTTTGTCCGACAATAGCACTCCCATTAGGAGTCATATACCAGCACTATATACATGCAAATAAAGTGGTTTTTCTGGTTTACTTAACATTGAAAAGATTAGCTAAAGGAAGAAAGGGAAAAAGGCACTGTTGCTAGGCAGACCCCAGGAGGCAACAGAGCCTGCAGTTCAGAAGATAAACACCGGAGGGCACCCCAACACAAAAAAACAGGAACCATGCCTTCCAATACCAAAATGGAGGCCGAAGAACAAATCAAAGAAGCTGAACACAGGCAACAACTGGAAAAAAGACAAAAAGAGGTGGAGCTGAAAGAAAGAGAAGAACAGATCAAACAGGCAGCCCATAAAAGAGAACAAGATGCCAAAAATGCAGCCCACCACAGAAAACTAGAAGAAGAAGAAGAGGTGGCCCACCGCAGAGACATGGAAAAACCACAAAAAGAGATGGAACTCCAGAGGGAAGCCCACCAACAGGCCATGGAATTAGAAAAGGCTAAGCAACAGGCTCCAGCCAATCCTAACAACCCTTCACCAATTATGGTTCCACAGCACAGAAAATTTCCCACCTACAAGGCAGGTGATGACACCGAGGCCTTCTTGGAAATTTTTGAAAGAGCCTTGACAGGGGTCATAGGCAACATAGCATAAATCCCACTCCTAAGCTGCCCTGTTTTTTTCTGGGGATCAATGTGGCCTCCAGCCAGGAATCAGGTGGGTGCACCTTGCACATGACCCCTTCTGAGCTGTGCAATGTGAGCACAGCCCAGGATACGAAGGAATAATATTCAGTTTGTAAATGTTATTCAGTTTTCTTGCTATTAAAGAAGAAGAACTTCCTTTGTCTTCATGGATCTGTGTTAAATGGTCAACCAGACAGAGAAACTTACTCAGGCCTTGTCTACACTAAAGGGAAAAGTCAATCTAAGCTATGCAATTTGAGTTACATAAATAGCGTAACTCAAATCAACATAGCTTATATCTACTTACTGCGGGGTCCACACTACGCAGTGTCTACGGAGACACTCTCCCATCGACTCCACTTACTCTTCTCGATCCAGTGAAGTACAGGAGTCGACGAGTGAGTGATCTGCAGTCGATTTAGCGGGTCTTTACCCGCTAAATCAACCGCTGATTCATCCATCGCCATGCATCAATCCCCTGGTAAGTGTAAACAAGCCTTCAGTGTTCTATAAATGCACTGGGCCCTGAAGCAGAAACTACCAAATGATAACTGGTTATTTTAATCAGATAAGAGGTGGAATCATTCTGGCCTGATGCTAGATAGTAAATAATATGATATATTGTATGTTGGTCACCATTCATCATATACTCAAGTAAGACCAACTCTCTGAGAGAGGGGATATTTCAAAAGTATAACGGCATCCTCTGAATTTTACAAACTGTCTTGCCATGGTATCAGACCCATAAATGTAACCCATGCCTAAATAACAACAAAAATGGAGTTCCTTTTATAGGAAAACAACATCTTTTCACTGGCTTGAGAGAGTTCATTAATATGCCAGCAAACAAGTCTTGTATTGTAGAAATCAGATGAGGAATAGTTTTTCTAGCCAACCACTAATCTACCAACTGTAGCTGTGTCTTTGCTTACCGACTGTTAAGAGTGCTTGCTCCTGAAGAGAGGCTTTCATGTTGAAAACTGATTAATGTAGTTTCCATGTTTCTGTTCTACATAATTAAATAGTTGATGGCTACATTCTGTGTTTCCACAGTTATGCTTTGGTATGGCTACAGAAAAGCAAATTGCATTGCTCTTTTAGTACTGCTAAGGAAAGAAAAATGCCACTTTCTGCTCTGCTTAATGCAAATGAAGTGCTCATTCTGAGCATAATTTCAACTATATTCTTAGCATTTGCTGGCACATAGAAAAAGAATGGTCAGTACAAGAAAGCTGTCAGATTTAATTTGTCAGACTTAATGCTAGGGAAGGAGTGTCCAAGTTTGATTTGGCTATCAAACTGTCTGTGTTCCTCCACCCAGAAACGTCTAATGAATGATTTACAAAGCCAAAGTTAGTAGTAAGAAAGACTTTGCAACCATCTTAACTTTTTGAATGCTGGTATTTTCCTTGGGAGGATGTAACTATAATGCAGTCTGCTCTCTTTAAAGGGTCAGTTTGTGAAAGATCTTTGAGTAAGTATCCTGTGATTAGCTAAGAGGCAGCTCAGTCTAAAAGTGAGCTGTTGTCTTGTGGAATCTTCCAGCAGACCTTCCAGGTGGCTTTTGCTCTTGATCTTGTGCACTAGATCATTATGGTCTCTCTCCCACCCCCTCAGTGTGTACCCACAAAAGGTCCAGGTGCTATGGTCTATGATGGGGTGTACAAATCCAACACACAGGAGGTGATACCATTGCTCAGGTGATGCACCTGAACTGCCAGCCCCAGGGCCCTGAGTTGGAACATGGAGGAATGAGAGAGCCTGAGTTCCCCTACTTCCCCCGCACAGCATTGAACCATGAGGCACTTGTACCAATTGCAGATTTGAAGCCCAGGATGTTACTGCCAAGCCACAGACTGGAGCCACAAGGCGGGAGTAGTGAGCTAATGCTCCAACCATTAGGGGCCACATCTGCCCAATCACAGGGTCTGATCTAACTCCATTTGAATTAATGGGAGTCATTCCATTGATCTTAATGAGCTCTGCTCAGACTCTATTTAATTACTTCTGTCCATTAAACTTACTAGCTCCAAAAGTGGTTCACTAGCGATGGAGATGACCTATAGGAATGTATAAAAAACACCTGCAGAACCATGTGAGTATTGTATAATTTCTTGGCATTTAATGAATTAAACACTGCACCATGCTGCTGCATCAGGTCACTGAAGAAGGTACTAGTGGAAAGAATGTTGATGATCAGTTATATGACATGATTTTCAGTGAATCAAAACCAAACAAGGGACTTTATTTTACTTTATTTCCCATTCAGTGTTATTTCATCTTCACATATGGATGTGAAAGCCAGAAATCCACCAAAGGTACAGACAGACACCTAATGCCCCCAAAAGCAAATGCCTTAGAAAAATATGTGGTATTAAATGTAATGAACTTATAACAAATGCCAAGATTCATCACAATTCCTTTTATCTAAAGTTATCCATAAAAAGAAGGTGGAAATATTTGGGACACGTTAAGATTGAAATCAAAATGTCTTGCAGAGGTGTGCACAAGGGGGGCTTCCCCACCCCCAGTAATCATCTCCACCACTGCTCCAAGCTTCTGCCCTGGGATTCCCTCCCCTGAGACTGTCCTCCCCCTTTTCTGCCAGGGTGGGAGCCGGGCTGAGTGGGATATGCCTGGGAAAGGCACTGCAACTAGCACTCCTGCTGAACCCCACTAGATGGTGCTCAGAGCAGGGAAGCCAGGTTGGCAGCACAGCTCTGCTAGAGGGGGCACTGGTAAGCCTGTTGAGTCCCACCTCTTTCTTGCCTGCAGTCTCTAAGTGTTTGGATCCCATGTGGGGGGCTCAGAACAATGTGGTGGGTGAGTTAGCAAGGCCCAGGGGCACTGGGAGGATGGGTGGGGAGCTCAAGGAGGCAGCAGAGGCTAAGGGAGTGGGGCAGGTAGTGGGGAACTGGGTGGGGAGCTGGTGTTTAAAGAGCCCCTCCAAAAATAATCACGTTTAAATCCCCGTGCACCCTCCAGAGCATCTGCCATGACATGCTTGCCATTCTGCAGCTAGAGGAACATTCAAAGGGGCTGACTGAAGGAATCTCTTTGTTGAACACTTCTCAGAAGAGGGAATGCTTATAGGACCTAACATAAAGAACATGCGACGAGTGGCCCAGGCTAGACAGGGATGGTGCAGCCTCGTTGATGCCTTGCACAAAATCTGGTAGCACAGGCAGGATTCAGAGTCCTTATTTAACTTTCAGTTACTACAATTAATTTCCATATTTGTAAAAGTTAATAGGACATCTGTTTGTTTATTGTTAAGTTACTGTTGACCTCAAGGAATCCCTTTTTTGCTTCACAGCTTCCCACATATTCACTCTGAATAGGAATTCAGGGGTGAACTGTGACTTTTTAGAGAAGAATGAGACATAATTGTCACTTACTGCAAACATTTAAGTCAATTAAAAAGTCATTTTTCCTTTTTGATAACAGGACCTTAAGAAATATTCTGAAGAGAATTAATGAGTCCCGTATCTGTGTAAATCTGGAGTAACAGAGATCAGAATTTTGCCCAGGGTATCTTTCTGTCGGTCATTCAGCCACTGAGAAGAGTTACAGAAAAGAGCTATTATTCATCATTAAAACATCCAGTGGAATAGTATTAATGTAGCTATATCTGTGCAGTTGCTCATATAATAAACAAACCAATACTCATGAGAATAGACCAAGAAGTTTTCATATGGAGATGACAGTGAAGTTTGAGACCCTTCACTACCAAATTTAATAGAGAAACACCAAATTAGACCAATTTTCTAATAATTAAACAAAACCTTGTTTGCAATGGACATATTAATAGTTCAGTTTTAAGGCTGGAGTTATTAGCTGAACTTCTTGCAAGACTATTATAGAGGAGAAATGCATTTGCAAAGCTACATTCTGAATGAAATTTGACTACAAAATCTCCTACACACTTTAAAGAATCTTGAACAGTTATTATTGCCGCAGATGAAACTAAACATATTCAATAACCTTTCAACCAGTTTGGCTGCTTCAGTGAAACCAGTGTCAAAACAGGAGATGGACCAAACCTACTGTCTTTACTGTAGAGTTTCATATAGTTTAGTGTATAGAGGTTCCAGATGCTTTTGGGAGAGCTTTAGCCTATAAGCTACAAGACGGACCCATGTCCCTCGTGGTTGGTGAAAGTATGTGGAAAGATTATCAGTCCATTTTTAATGGAGATTTTTAGTGCCATACTTTGTGCTGGTAAAATGCCTTCTACTTTAATAAGTAAGTCTTTGGTTGAGAAGCCATCCTCTAGATATTAAGAATCAAATTTTCACACCATGTGGCTAGATCCTCAGCCCCACTCTGGCTGCTCTTTGGGTGACAGAAGGGGGAAAGTGGGTGCAAAGAGAGTACAAGTATAATATTCTGGGACTGGATTTGAGTTGGGACAGGGCATGGGCAACAGTAGAAGAAGGGAGAAAGCCGCTGCTTTTTCCCGTCTGTGCCTCCACTAGCAACTGTAGAATTTTGCTGAGAGTTTTCCTCAGCTGATGAGTTGTAACCCAGCAGGCACCCTCTCACCACCCACGGGTGAGTTATACCATACCAATGGAGCCACATAACAGAAGACTGTTTCGCTAAGCTTCAATTAGTGCAGAACTCAGCCACCAGTTTGCTTACTCAGATTGGCTCACTGAAGTATATTATACTCGTACTCCATGCATTGCAGTGGCTGCCTTTATGCTTTCATGTGCAATTCCAGGTGTTCATTTTAAACTATAAGTCCCTTTATATTTTGTGACCTGGCTACTTTAGAGAGAGCTCCCCTCCCTCTGTGCCACTGAGAGGGTTGAGTTCTGTTGAGATCTTGTGTCCCAGATGTGCTCACTTGACAACTGGAAGCAGGGTGTTCTGAGTAGAATACTAGCTTCTTCCCCTCATGTGGTCCATCAAAGCCCAGATTTATTAGCTTACAAAGCAATACAAATGTCTTCTTTTTAGTCAAGCCTTTCTGAATGAGTTTGCAATTAAGCTTCTCCCTTTTTTGACCATTGAACTATAATTGCACCTGAAACTATGAAGGCACTTCTGCAGTGGTATTGTTGTATGTGCTCTGCAAGCCAATAATCTTTCAGAACTTCTCCAATGCGACCATAAATGGAGGTATTGTTACCATTTAATGTAAAGATCAGACACTACCCAAGGTATTTACAGTAAGAAATTGCTGCTTACAGTAATCCATATAAATATAACCAATATGCTCCAAAGAACATGACAGCTGGTAGACTGTGGACTGAAACTGAGTCTGGGAATGTTTAAATTAATTTGTACACCAGATGCAGGCTTTGCACTCTTCCACTAAGTTCTTGCCACTTTTATTGGATAGTGTTCTTCTACAATAACTCTGTTTCTACCATCTAAAAGACGTGTCTCTAGGGTTGCCAACTTTCTAAACTCAGAAAACCTAACATCCTTGTCTGCCCCGAGGCCCTGCCCCTGCCCCTGCCCTGCCCCTTCTGGGAGGCCCCACCCCTGCTCACTCTATTCCCCCTTCCTCCATCGCTCACTCTCCCCCACTCTTACTCATTCACTCATTCTCACTGGGCTGGGGCAGGGGGTTGGGGTGCAGGAGGGAGTGAGGGCTGCAGCTGGGGGAGCAGGCTCTGGGGTGCAGCCGGGGATGAGGGGTTCAGAGTGTGGGAGGGGTGAGGGGCTGGGCCAGGGGGTTGGGGCATGGTATGGGGGTCAGGAGAACAGGTTCCAGGTGACGCTTACCTCAGGCAGCTTCCAGTAAGTGGTGATATGTCACTCTGCCTCCTAGGCCAGGTGCCTCTGCATGCTGTCCCTGCCTGCGGGTGCTGCCCCCGCATCTCCCATTGGCCACGGTTCCCAGCCAATGGGAGCTGCGGAGCTGGCTTTCAGGGCAGTGGCAGCGTGCAGAGCCCCTGTGGCCACCCCTATGCTTAGGAGTCAGAGGGACATATAGCCACTTCCTGAGAGCTATGCGGAGCTGGGTAAGGACCCTGCCAGCCCTGTGCCAACTGGATTTTAATGGCCTGGTCAGCAGTGCTGACCGGAGCCACTAGGGTCCCTTTTCAACCAGGTATTCTGGTGTTCTGGTTGAAAACTGGACACCTGGCAAACCTATGTATCTCCAGTATTAGTATTTGCTGCAGTACTAGTGGCATATTTCCATCAAGAGATTGTCAAAATATTACTATCAAAAAGTAAGATATCTAGAAAGAGGCAGAAACATATATTTCTTTTTCCATTAATACCAAGAATTTTGAGTCAGACAGAAAATTTCTGCACAGACTCTAACCACATAGTTCAGTGAGAAAATAAGAGAACTCTTGGACTATATAGTATGGACTAATGACAATCAGCAACTATTTATAAAGGAGAGAAGTCATGCTTACAGAGTTTAATTGAAATCTTGGAGAAGCTAATGACAATTGATTGGATGAAGCAATAGATTTCAAGAAGACTTAAAAAGGAGTGATGTGAAGTACAGAAGACTAGTGTTTATGATAAGTGATTATGGTTTTGATGATTTGGTGAAAATTCTGTATTGAGTAAAAAGTTTGCTAGGAATTCAAGGACAGAGAGTGATAATGGCTCAGACAATAGGTCCCAAACCCTCAAAGGGTTTTAAGTGCCTTACACACATTGATTTCAATTGGAGTTAGGTGCCTTAATACCCTGGAGGATCTATGCCAAAATGAAGAAAAATGTCAGCCTCTATCATTTTATCATAAATGTAATATATTTATTTTTTACATACACATTTCTTGGGTGCTTACTGATGTGGTTACATGGTTCTAAAGAAATGGTAGATTCTTGCAAGTTAGACTAACAATGTTTCTGTTTTATCGCATCATTAACATGGTGCTTATAAACTATTGGTATCCCAAGTGGAGCTCACCACTGGAGAAATGCTGCCATTTTCAATAGAGGGCTTGTTGAAAAATGAATCTGCTATCTCACTGAAAGGTGGCAAGACTTGGGCTCAGCCTGTTCTTTGGGGATTATTGTGCTTCTTGAGTAAAGGCCCTTTGCTGGAAATACTCTGCCTCTGCCCTGGAAGTCCAAACTGAGGTTCATCAGATCTGGAATCCATATTCAGCATAGCTGGCATGATAAGAGAGGCATTCCTTTGGGTAGCTAGGTCCAAGACCATTTAGGACATTAAAGATAAGAATTAAGGCCTTTGAATAACATATTAACAATTATTTGCTCCATTTAGCAGATAGGTCACTGCACGCTCGATTTGCTGTAATTTTTAGGTAGCCTCCACACATTAGACCTAGGTAATAATAATAATAATATGCATAATAATTCAACATGCATGTGATCAAAGCATGGTTTTCCATGACCAAATTCATCAGCTGATATATAAGGACAATCTCTCCTGGTCAGCCTAAGCTGAAAGAAGGCAGTTGTGCTACAGCTGCTATCTGGGCATCCATGATTAATAAGGTATCCAGGAGGCTGCCAAGTTTGCACACCACTTTAATGATAGAACAGGGTACAGTCTGCTGTAGGTGAAGTTTGGTCTACTCCTAGTGCCTCTAACAGGTGAAAACATATGTACTTTGGTTGCATCAGGCATAGAGATGGAAATAACCTTGAGAAAGATGATGGGGGTCATCATAGTAGGAGACATAGGAATGATGGGGGTCATCATAGTAGGAGACAAGCAGTGAGGAGATGGATAGATGGTGTGTGACAAGTCACTGGGAGGTCAGCTGAGGAGTGCTTGAAGCTAGTGATGGATCGAGAAGGCTTCCAAAAATTCTGCTATGATGTCACCAATATTCAGACATAAATAAATGAATTTTATTTATTTAGTTCCTCCATTTGTTTCAATCTTTCAACCAATCTCACCTCTATTTTTACAGGATTGAATATTAGCGCTGGACAAAAGGGCAATAGAACTGTCAATATTTGTTACCCAACAGTTATTTGTGTAATTACCAATCCTTGTGAGTATGGTACCCTCTCCTTTTGAATGACATCAGAGTGGTGTAGGCATGTTTCATTCTCACCCTCCCCTAGTCATGGAGGTTTTTATCCAATTTTTACTTGGTTTTTCATTCTTTGTATCCTTTCCTAAAAAATTCATATTGATTGTTGGTGAAATTTAAATCTAAAGAGAAAAAAGGGGTTTCAACTGTTCTGTCTGAATCATTGTGCTACTGGTTACATTCACATGCATGAGTAAGATTGCATTACTGAATGTCCCAACAAGCTTGTCTTCATTGCCAAATGATGAGTTAATTCATTGGTGAGTGCTGGAGTAAAAACTAAAACATGTTTGAGGGGTTTTTTTAAATTAGTTTCTTTGCCCTCAATGGAATACTGAAATCCATTTACAAACCAGTACAAGACAGAGAATGTTTTAGAGAGTCTATTTCCACTGCACTGAAACAAAGAAACTAGGAGCTGTTTATAGTGATCAACAGCAGCAGTAGCATGGGTTCAAATGGCAATTTAGACACCACAGTGAGAGGCAAAAGGAGTGGGAGTTCTAAACTACAAATAACATTCCTTTTGTGGAACTACTGAGATATTTTTAAAAGGTAAACTTCAGTAATTAACATACTTAAAAATTATTCACTAAATAACAGGGCACTCATGCTTTAAAATCATGTCATTCTGATTACTGTCTTTCTTTTCTCCACTTCCGTTAGTCAGGCCTTGTCTACACTACAAAGTTGCAGCGCTGGTGAGGGGGTTACAGCGCTGCAACTTAGGATGTGTACACACCTGCAGGGCATTACTAGCGCTGCAACTCCCTGTTTGCAGCGCTGGCCGTACACCCGGTCGTGCCTCGGGTGTAGAGGATCCAGCGCTGGATCACCAGCGCTGGTCATCAGGTGTAGACACTCACCAGCGTTTTTGTTGACCTCCATGGAATAAGCAGGTATCCCCGCGGTGTGCTCTGGCGTTCCCCGACCCCCCCTCCAAGCAAGTCTCCTTCCCCGCGGTGTGCTCTGGCGTTCCCCGACCCCCCCTCCAAGCAGGTATCCAGCCCCGTGGTGTGCTCTGGCGTTCCCCGACCCCCCCTCCAAGCAGGTCTCCTTCCCCGCGGTGTGCTCTGGCGTTCCCCGACCCCCCCTCCAAGCAGGTATCCAGCCCCGCAGTGTGCTCCGGCGTTCCCCAACCCCCCCTCCAAGCAGGTCTCCTTCCCCGCGGTTTGCTCTGGCGTTCCCCGACCCCCCTCCCAAGCAGGTCTCCTTCCCCGCGGTGTGCAACAGCGCTGCAGCGTGGCCACATCTAACACCACTTGCAGCGCTGGTTGCTGTAAGTGTGGCCACTCTGCAGTGCTGGCCCTATACAGCTGTACTAATACAGCTGTAACAACCAGCGCTGCAAAATTGTAGATGTAGACATACCCTTAGTTAGAGCAAAGTACTTTGAAAATGTAAAGTGCTATAAAAATGCTAAGTATTTCTATTATTCACTGTTTGCATGATTTTAACAGATAGCATCTCTGAAACCATTAGAGTTGGAAGATTAATTCTTTCTGCTATTTGAAGGCTCAGACACCAAGCTCTCAGACGGTTTTTTTTTATTCCTTTGTTCTTGACATAGTTGTGGGTAAAATGTAATTGGCTAATTAAGCTCTACAACAAGTTAATCTGGCAGCATGTGACAGAGTGCTGGTCGTAGTACCCGGGTCATTGAGGTTGCTTCGTGGCTTCAGACTTAATTGGAATCAATCACCCTGCTTCTGGTAGGGATTACTGACCTCTTGGTAGCAATTGTTGGGTTAATGAGGTAATTGGTTTAGCGATGGGCAGGATATAAAACTGAGAGAAACTAGCATTAAGGAGCAGAGTGTAGAGGATAAGCTGGGTGGAGGATAAAAGCTGTGTGCATGCTCTGCTTTATACCTATGGTATGTCCCACCATGTTTAAAAACTGAGGTACACAGGGTAAAAAAGAAACAGACTATTTAGGTTATAATATCTTTGGGGCAAGGGACAGCCACTCCATGTAGGTCCAGTGCACAGTGGGACCCTGTAAAGAGTGGACTCACCCCTGCGGCGCCCCCTGCTGGTGTCTTTGGGGAATTAGCTTGGTTTCCAGCCCGGAGCGCCCTCTGCAGGCCAGTGATCCGCCTGTCCTCTGCTGGCCCCCATTTCCCTCCCTGGACCCGGTGCCCTTTTACATGGAGTGCTGCTCCCAAGCAGTCACCTCTTTCTCTGAGGGTTTCCCCTTCCCGGGGGACCCCCACCCTCTATCCCCACTTTGCCTCAGTAGATGGCTACTGCCCAGTCTCCATCTAGCCCCCGTTCACTGGGGCAGACTGCAATATCAGCCACTCATCATAGGCAACGGGGTTTGGACTGGCTGCCTTTACCCACCCTCCGACTGCCCCTCTGCAAGCCCAATACCTAGGAGGCCTGGAACTAGGCCCTACAGCCTGGGGAGTTGCTGGCCTAGGGCTTCCCTGCTCCTAAGGCCTTTCCCCAGCCCTGCCTTCCTCTAGGTCCCCTGGGTGAGTTCCCCAAGTAGCCAGGCCTGTCTCCCTCTACAGTCAGAGAGAGACTGTTTTCTTCTGGCTTCCCTGGCTCTCCTATAAGGCCCTGTTGCTCCGTTTGGGGCGTGGCCCCAGCTGCAGCCACTTCCCCAATCAAAGCAGCCTAAAGGCTGCTTTCCCCAGCTACAGCCCCCTTTCAGGGCTGTTTTTAACCTCTTCTGGGCAGGAGCAGGGGTCCACCCTGCTACAGACCCTAATCTTGGCTGTGGCCATTAGGCGTTACTGCAATATAAATAATAAGTTAAAAGGGAAGGTATGGCTTCATTTGCCCTTACGTTTATAATACCAGGCCTGCAATTTCCACTCTCATTTCTTTTAGAGAAGGTCACCTCCTCTCAGGACAGAAAGGAAACCATCTCTATACATAGAAATACTTTGATTGTTATCCAGGTGCAACAATCAGGGTCCAGACACCCCAAGCGGAGAACTGGGGGTCTGAACTCCAAAGAATAAGTAAATGAATCAACTTGTTGTGTACAATGTTATTGTGCGTAAAATGTCAAATTAGGTCTCAGGAAAGCTTGTAAGATTCTGGACTTCATGGTCATGAGATGTGGATGGGTTATAGTAGAGTGTGTGTGTGTGTGTGTGTGTGTGTGTGTGTGTGTGTGTGTGTAAAATAAATGTAACTAGTGCAATGTCAGCATCACTTCACCAAAGGGTGATAAAGCAATCAGGCAGTGTGGGGCTGCCTCCCCAGATAGATGAGACTCTACACATCTAGCATTTTACAGCCAGGAAGAGACAGATGATGGGCTTTTAGGGTTAATGGGAAAACACTGACAGCCTGGCTAGAATTTCCCCTCCCTAAATAACCATGAGTCTTCATGCCAGGAGAGGGGCTGAGGGAAAGCCCTTTTAAAAGAATTTTTGAAACTGAAATCTTTATCCAGAACTATGAGACAGTCTCGAAGATGAGGGCCTGTCTGTGATCCATCTATGGCAGGGTTACTCCAGGAAAGAGTTTAAAGGCAATAGATACATTTCCTTTTCTAATACAAGTTGTCTAGAATGTAGAAATGTAAAGCCTATGGTTGCATCATTATGTATGTTTCCTGTGTAACTTGTACATGGTAACTTCTCTTACTCTTTCATCTTTGAATGTGTGATTTTTTTTTCTGTTAAATAAACTTTTGTTTATTTTTACCCCATGGAGGTCTCTGGAGAGCAAACTGCGGAGTGTGTGCGCCAAAGTGAACTGATAACTGAGAGGCTGGTATCACGCCTTTGGCAGTGACAAACCAGAGGGGGAAAGTCAGTGTCTGGTTGTTAAGAAATTGAAGGCTGGATCTGGGGAGATTTGGGACTGGACAGACTGTAGGTGTCACCCTGCAAGGAGTAAACAAGCTGGTGGAAGCCAGGGTAACACCTTGTGCTTGTGATCAGGCAAGTGGTGTCAGGGATCTGAGCCATAGAAGCACAGCATTATGGCACCCCAAAGCTACAGGGCAGGCAGTGATAGGTCTGTGTGATCCCTAAAATGTCATACTAGGTGCGCTTATAAAAACTAACACTAAATGTTGGCAAAACCAGACAGTCTCTACGCAAAAGAATAAATGGACACAAATCAGAAGTCAAGAATTATAACATTCAAAAACCAGTCAGAGAACACTTCAACCTCACAAAAAAGTGAATAACCTTGAGTTTCCCAGAAATCTGATTGTCCAGTCTTTCCCTGAGAAAGTTTTTTTTAAAAATACCTGTCATCTGAGACAAACCAGTCTTCTCCGAAGACCAACCACTTGCTCCTTAGACGCATTCTAGGAGACACAGGGATCAACTGTCTCAGGGAAACCCTCGCAATCCTCTCTTCATTTTTATAGTATCTCCAAAGCCCTCTCCAACACATGACTGGTAACCCTCATTAAAGCCTGCAGGATCTGGCGTCATCATTTTCAGCATGGTACCTGTTAAATCTGTGAATTCATGGTGCTGCCTCAATTATCCTCATTCTGGTTTCCCTAATTCCATCTGAAGAAAGCCACAAGATTTCAAACTGGGAATGGAATTTGCTTCTCCAGCCAATGAATGTGGCTGAATCTGACAAATCTTTCCATCACTGCATTAATAGAGATGTTGAGAGGGGTTGAGCAGATTTATAAAGCATAATCCACACTTTAAAAAAAGGATTACCCTTTTAATGTACCATAGGATTTATAGCAGCCTGGGGAGAACCGTATTGCCTAGAAGTCCTGGAGAAATAAAAGTGATATATATGGGCAAGTAAAGGGACAGTGAGATAAGGTTGGGGTTGCCTGCATGATATCAGCAACACTTAATAGCCAGTCAGAGGGAGGTGGGCTGGTGCTGTTGAGTGAGAGTGCAGCAAAGAGAACAGAACAGTTTCAATAAAGATGGTGAAGAAATTAAGCAGAGCACCAGAGCTGAGCTGTAAGAAGAGAAGGGGCAGAAAGGGAAGGGACTGAGCAGAACGATGGAACTGATCTGCCAGTTGGGTGGGAGTAGATGGACTTAGATCAGGGATTGGCAACCTTTGGTACATGGCCCATGAGGGAAATCTGCTGACAGGCTGGGACAGGTTCAGCCAATTGCAGCTCCCACTGGCCGCGACGTGGCATTCCAGGCCAAGGAGGGCTGCAGGAAGCGGCATGGGCTGAGGGATGTGCTAGCTGCCGCTTTCTGCAGCCACCATTGGCCTGGAATGGTGAACCGTGACCAGTGGAAGCTGCAATCAGCCGAACCTGTGGACACTGCAGGTAAACAAACCATCCTGGCCCATCAGTGGATTTTCCTGCTGGGCTGCCTGCCAAAGGTTGCCCATCCCTGACCTAGATGATGCTGGCCACAGAACTAATGCCTTTGGAGAAGGGGGTGAGACCAGGGAGACATAAAGCACTTAACCTCTCCATCTCAGCTCCCCTTGTGTAGAGTTTGTTAGTATTACTTTCTTACTGCCTCAGAAAGATAAATTAGCTAAAGCTCATATTACATTATAAAGACACTCTCTAAATATTAGTAGAAATCTTTGCTTAGCATTAACATCTCCATAGATTATTTTAGCTGCCATACACTCTTATTCACAGGGTTTTCCTTCCATATTGCAGGGGCTCAGTTGTTGATGTCTTAAGATGACACTACAGAGTATCTTCCATTGGCTTCCAAGACCTCACAGCTTGAAGCTGACATATTCAGTTGCCAACTTTGAGGTTTTCCACCATCTGCTTTTACAATCCATATGAAAGTTGAACTTTCTGCAAGGCACTGTGGACACCATCCCTCCTTTCTAAATCTTCCTCTTTTTAGACCTGTTCCATTTTTCAGTTTGTTGGATCTTTCTTCCTTTGGTTTGCATTTCTTATTACACTTTCCACTGACATTGCAGATATTTGGTTTAGTTGCCAAACCTGCTTCTGAGAAAAAAATAAACCCTTTTGAAATCAAATGCTATTCCAATGATACTCTGGCACCACTTATGTGGGGTTTTTTCTACGTTTGAAGCAGAAGTTACAGCAACTTGGAGCTCTTGATTGAATCGTAAGATTCAATCAGTGGGTGAATCCCTAGGGATTTTTATGTATTCATAGTGAGTTTAGTAACAGAGAAGACCTTCCTTTTTGGGAAGGTCACCTTCTGCATCCTATTTAATGTTCACTCTCTAAGATGCATGGAGAATGCAGCTTGTTAGTAATTTTTATCAGTGACAGTTGCTAACCTGAATTGCTTAATATTGTCCTTGTTAAGAGTTTGTCTTATTTTAATATTGAATGCATCCATTGAACTGTGGCAAACTAAACAAAAATAGAAGTTCACGAACAGGAGTCATCCCCTACGTGCATCTTGTCTCCGTTGTAATCATCTTTGTAGAAGTTCATTTTGTGCAGAGAGACAGTGATCAGGAAGTGTCAAAGGACCACCATCTATATTGGCTGAAACTTCCTGATTCAGGCCATGCTAATGAAATGCTTTCATCCAGCTTTGTCAGGAAATTTGCCTAAATGTCAACTCTGATTAATCTGTCTATTCATCTAACTGTAAAATTAGCACATTGTGAAGCTATCATTTCAAACTGGAGCTCATTGCTAGGAGAAGTCATTCTTGTTCCAAGGTGTTAGCCTCCCGATTAAAATAAAAAGGAGCAGAACAAACTACGGATCAGTGAGTGAATAAGTCCGAGCCCCCAGTTACCTCAGTAACAACAAATTTTAACATATGCACCTGGTGTTATAAGATCCAGTGTTTTACAACTATAGAACTGATGATCAACTCTAGCTACCCCTCTAGAAGCACGAGAGAACCCTGAACCATCTGGAATTCTAACAGTGAGAAATAAGAGTTTAAAGAGCAAAAGCAGCTAGCAGGGATGGGAGCTAGAGAGTATCCCATGTGACTTGGTACATCCTATATTGGCCATTGGTATTACAGCACATGAGCCATACAACATCACATATTGAAGACGGTAACATGCAAACTTCAAACAGTTAATAAATTTGGTTCCGTTTAGACCATTCGAATGCTTATATCAATATCTCATGTGCAGTAATTCCTCTTTTTCAGCCCAGCGGAAAGCACCTATGAACAGCTTCTCAAAGAGTATCTTAGTATTTCTACTTCTGGCACCAGTAAGAATTGGACAATGCTATCATGCATACATGTGTTAAATATAATCTAACTTTTCCATGCTTCAAAAGGGTTTGGATTTCTTTCTTTCTGAGTTTTGGATGAAGGTTCCGGTTGCAAGTTATTTTCTCTAACTCATGCCCACCTATCCCTAACCAAGTAATACTCTAATACTGGCACAATGACTCTTACACCTCCAAAATTTTGTGTGGGTGGGTGGTGCTACCATTGGCTGATAGAAACTAGGATGAAATTGTGAAGCTTATTACTTCTGGACAAAGTTTAAAAGACTTTTACAAAGAGGAAATAACTTGAATCAGTCAATGGTCTAGGATAATATGCAATTCAAATTCTTTTTGAAGTGATTTAGTCTTCATTGCTATGTTTTTCAAAGACCTTAAGCAAGCCTCTCTCAGTGCGTGGATGCGTGTACTGTGTGTGTTGTAACTGCTGCTTTTTCTCAAGAGTCAGCTGTTGCCTAGAAGCAGAAGAGGAGAATGAAGCTTTGCTTGATAAGGTATAATAATGCTTGAATCGAGAAGACAGCCCACACCTTTCATTCTAGAGCCAAAAACATGATTGTAGGGTTTGGGTAGGAAGGGAAAAAAGTTGAGAGAAATCATCTTTGAAAAATGATGATGATGATGGACTGGAACTACTATATTAAACTCCACAGAAGAGCTACAAAGTAATATATACTTGTATCAGGAAGCTTCCACATACACATATTTACAAAGATCCAAATCTTGGGAGTAGAGGCAAAACATGAGATAGGGGCTGCACTGCAGGGATCAACGTGAGAGAAAGAACCTTTCCTACTCAGTCTGTAGCAACTGTGAAATATATTCAGCTGTGGTGAGGTTGCAGTAATATTTTGCTGGCTGCATCTGAGTCTGCAGTGGGCAAAGGCAGGTGGATGTGTGTGTAGCAATAGTACTCTGTCTATGCCTGCATCTCTCTCCCAATGCCGCACCTGCAAATCTCTTGTGTGCAGCCACACAGGGTGACCTCATTGGCCCTTGCAGAGCCTACCAGATCTTGCTCTCTGAACAGCAGAACCAAACTTGCTACAGGGTGTGTACAGTCCCCCAAATGAAATTGTCCTGAAGCTTGCACCAGAGAGCAACTTTAAAATGCCATCGCTGAGTAATATCTAGTAATCAACCTGCTAGCTGTGAACAAACTATGGAGGCAATCCTTTTGTCCTTTAAACAACTTGTTCTTCCCTGTGTATGTAAATCACCATTCCTTTTCTCTCTCCTGCATAGCTAAAACTGATTTTTAAAATTAATTTTTTAACCATCGTTTTCCAGCAATAAGAGTTAGTTGCTCACTGAGTTTTTCCTGTGTCATAAGACTTTACTGATTTTCCTTAAAGTTTGCAATATTAATACTGTAAGCAGAGCCTGAATCAGCTCTCCCCGGACATCTAGTGGTGAGTTGTGGAAAAAGACTTCAGGAGCTGATGCTATCTTCATGGACACACCCAGCCTGGTTAGGTGCTCAGCATGATGGGACTGCTTGCCTAAATGATGAATTGTGGCTTGTGTTTGATCCCAAGTTTCCTTGTTTTGGGGGCAGGAGTAATAAAGGGTTGTTGTCCTTCTTGTGTGAACCAAGGGCAGCAGAACTTTACCTGGCATACCCCCATGGAGGGACTCTTCTTCAACTGAACAGCACTATCTAGGCAGGGGACATGGGTTCCAAAGCCCAGTGAGTTGAGGTAGATCTTATTTAGGAGTTTGAGGCACTATATGTGACTCTGATATAATAAAAGAGCTAATTTAGATTCAATTTAGAGTCTTGTTACATGCTACAGAATGGAAATTGTTGATACCTAGATCTAAGTCTGAGATCTAGTTTGTGATAGTGTCTCTATTGCAAGTGATGCCCAGTGTACACCAGCAGGGAGGCCTTCCTGCTAACAGCTGAAATCACTGACAGCTGTGTTAAGTAGGGGGCCCTGAAGATATCTTGGGTGGCTGGCAGAGACGTGTGGCCAGCAGGGAGGCTGGTGGAGAGGCATGGCAAGTAGCCAGCAGGATAGCTGGTGGAGAGGACCAAAGCAGAGCCTTGCAGAGAGGTGTGGCAATCAGCTATTGGGGTGAGGAGTGAGTGCCCAACCAGCAGAGCATGTAAAGTGCCTCCTTACACATACCCCCTTCCACAGAGTGTGGGAGGTGAACTCTGCAGATGAACCTCTGAACTCTTGGGCTGCACTGGCTGAGGACAAGAACTGTGAGTTGGGTACAGAGAAATGATGGGTACAATAAAGGGACACTTGGGTTGCTGGACTTAGGAACCTGAGGGGAAAAGGACACTGCCCAACTTACTTGGGGGTGGGTCTTTTGCTCATGGTTTATGTTTATGAACCCTAGTTGAGGTGTTTTCCCAAATTAATGCAGAGTTACTTCCCTCCTTTTATTAGAAGTTTTTGCTACACTCAGACTCTGTGCTTGTGAGAGGGGAAGTATTGCCTCTTAGAGGTGCCTAGGGAGTGATGTGTAATTGTCCCAAGTCACTGGGTGGGAGCTTGAGCCAGTTTTGTGTACTAGGAACCCCTAGATACTGAACCTGGCCCTTGTGGCTGCTGGCTCTACCTGGCAGAAGGGTTACAATACTATAACCCAAACATTTTAGAAAAGAAGGAGGAAAGGTCCTACTGACCAGCAGAAACAATATAGAAGGGAAATATATGAAATATTGGGCTCAAGCAGAGGGATTAGAGTGCCTACTCTGACAAGGCAGTTACTCAGTATGTGACTTTCTTTGCAAAGGCACTACGTTGATGATCAAGTTATTTTCCCACAGCTTTTCAGCGGCACTACATGTAGTTAAATATCTTCTTGAGTTTGTAAACTACCAATACAACAAGTTACTCTTTTCCTAACAAGCACTTGATAATAAGTTCATCTGGTCCTTTCAGCAGTTTAAATCAAAGGCTTATTTTTGTTTTTTGATGCAGAGGGAGGGGGAGAGTTACACACAACTGTTCAGCGGCAGACAAAGCATTTGCAAAATCATGAACTATCAAATGTTAAAAATATAATGTTCATTTTCTCTGGCTGTTTCTTAAGTCTCAGTACTTTTCTCCCATCATTTTGGCTATAGTTTGTTTAATGATCAGTTGTAAGTAATGAATTAAGCCACATGAAAACAAATGTTAAGGAAAACTGGTCAAGGGTAAACAAAGCACTCCCATGGGTTTTACTGAGCTAATTATCCCATTAACTAACAGGGCAGTTTAAAAGCACTGGAAGGAAATGCAAAGGGAGAAGTCAGTGGACCTCTGAGGAAGCAAGATCTCAGGGAGATGACTGAATTCTTTCCCTCCCTCTCCCTTGAGAAAGGGGTGAGGACTAGGGAAAACTGCAGATAGAATGGGATTGTGGTGGGGGCAGTATAAATAAAACCCACAGAAGTGCTAACATAGTGTGCAAGGCTGCTTATGTGGAATCTCAGGCCAGGAGTGGAGCCTGCTCTATTACAACGACTTATCCCAAATCTTTGATCCTGCACTTTGGGGCAGAAGTCAGTCTCTAATCTTTACTACTGTGCATAGTACAACAGTGAAGTTTGATTACGGTGTTTTCATGAGCTCTACTCCGTTTCCCTGCTGCTTATAGCTAGTGGGAGCTGGGAAGTGTTTCTCCATTAAAGTCTGCCAGCTGATCTGAGATATTACATCACTGTGGAGCCTCTCTACTGGAAGAATGCAGAGCTTTTTTCTACATATTTAGTAATAGTTTTTCCACAATTATTTTGAGTAAACTACTACAAATACAGCTTCAAAATGCTACCAAACACAAACAGGTAGGGAAGAGACTGAGAGCCAAATTCTTTGCTACTCCAACTGGTATGTCTTCAGGGATTCCACTGCAAATGTCATGCCAGCAGTAATATCAGCCGAAGATTGTGTTTCTTTTGTGAATGAGTGCACCTTAGGGGTAATACAATGAAATGTGACTTATGCAGATAGCAGAAAGGTATAAAACAGGCACTTAAAAATAATCAATACAGCCTTTGGAGCGCAAAGAAACAAATCCCACTAGTGCATGCAAAACACAACTCTAATACACAGGGAAGTAATAATTCATAATATAACTTGATCCAGCTAACTGTATTAAATTGGACTCAGTTCACACCCTTAATTGACTATTTTAAGAAAAAAAGGTGTTTCAGCACAAACTAATTAGATGAGAAGCAATTAGAGTGTATAGAAGCTAAAGCAGTCTGTTAATGAAACAAACACTTTCAGCACAGTCATGCAATAGGTCCAAATTCAGACTTCATCAGTCAGGACTGAAGAACTAGAAATGATCGTGAACTAGAACTTCAAATTCAACCCCCTGAATTTGTGCATATGTACGGGGGGAGGGAGGAAGCTTGGGGACTAAATCCCTAAATACAAACTTTAAAGATCCTGCTCAGATTCAAAACTGGAAGGGGAACTTATTTACAGTTCTGGCCAGAAAAAAAAATCTCATGAGACTTGACGGTCTCACAGCATTTCTGTCCTTTTCATTCATAAGAACCGTCCTATGCAATTTTATTACTACCAAGTCTAACCCTATTCTCAAAGCTGAACTTTGAACATTTTCTTAAAATTAATCAGGATCCAAACATTAGCCCTTTAATCCATCTCATCATACAAAATCTGCATGACATTCTACATTAGTTTTGACCATGTTCATGGTAGCATTTTGTTTTAAAATTGAGTCAATAGGCTTCCTCTTATGATAATAAGAATGGTAGTTAAATCGTTTACTGTCCATAAAACTGCAGAAGATTTCCATGGTGTGTTCTTAATGTCTAATATATAAATAAGTTGAAAAGATTGTTCCCAAGGACACCTTGAAGTAGCAATTAGAGAGGTAGGAGGAGATTCAGTAGAGAACCGAGTCATGAATGGCATGGGAGCACAAAATTTCAAGAAAATCATTGTTGACTGTGTCATAGGTAGCTGATAAGCCAAAGAGGAAGAGGACTGAGTACTGGTTCAGAGCTTTGGCTAAGAAGAGGTCATTAGAGACTTTCATTAAAGCAGTTTCAGAAGAGTGCAAGGGGCTGAAAAGACTGGAGAAGGTCTAAGATGGAATTGCAGGAGAGGAACTCCAAAAAACAATTGTAAACTAAGCTTAGAAATACAAGGGAGGAAGGAGATGGGGTGGTAGCTGGAGAGGCAAGTGGAGTTGAGGATGAGTTTTTTAAAATGGTTCACCCAAAGTCAATATTGCACTTCTTGTTCAAAGGACAACTTCATTCTTCCAAATAAATAATCAAAAAGGTCTTCATATGAAAGGCAAAAGTGGCTGATAAAAGCTGTACACAGCTCCTGATGACTTAGTGAGAGTAAAGTTTTTGGTTCTTCAGGTATAAATGATGCTCCTGGTCTGAGTTTTAGCTATACTAGTGTTCAGGATGCATGACCAGTAAGTTCAGACCACAGTATAAGAGACTACTGATTGCACAAGGCCAATCTATTGTGTGTAGCAGACTCATGCTCTGTGAAACAGGCACAAAGGGAGACCCTGTAACACACTAATCAGTGGGTAACATGGTGTACCATGAGTCCATGGCCTGGAAGAGTTAAAATCCCAGATGAGCCAACTGTCACACGATGGCCACCATATTGACTGAACTAGGGGTGTGTAGAATTAAAATTATGAGCTGCTAGAGACTGAGCAAAAGAGACAAGGCCCCCCACGGGGGCTGTAATAGACCCTTATGTTCTGAATCAATCCACGGAGGATATAACACACTCTCTCACCAGTGGGTTACATAAGCACAACTAGTCAGTTTGTAATATGAAGAAGAGGATATTGCAGGTCTTGACTGGCCATGCAGTTGTCTTCTGACAAAACATTGATATTCCACTGCTGGTTGCTAAATGGAAAAAAAAGTTCTCACATTTTCCAACCAGCTCTATTTTGTTACCAACTATTCCTCAATTCATTTGCTGCACCTATTCCCATTTTTTTGGTTTTGTTTTTATTTACTTATGGTCTATTTTAAAACTGATTTTTATCAGACCTCTAACTCATCTCTCTTTGACAGGTTAGGCAATGTAAGAGTCACTAATATTAATCTCTGCTGAAGAAGAGTTGGGGTACAGTACACGTTGGGAAGATGAGTTGCACATACCTGAAATCTTAATTAAGGGTAATTTCAGGAAAATTATTCAGCAAAGTGCCAGATATGTTCATGCCAAGCTACTGTTTTGTCTTGATAAACCAGAATGAACTGTAAAACTTAGAATAAAGAAAGGGCTGAGCACCGATGTTTTAAGGTCCCATAGAACATCGAAGCCTGTTCTGTTATGATAAGCTCTGTGTGTGTGTACACCTATTGTAAATGCGCCATTTGGTAGGATTCACAGATGTACCAAAATGTATATTTCTTGTTTTACCTTTGAACTTAGTTTGCGATGCTGTTAGGGAGAAAAAAATATTGTGTACTAACAGTCAAAATCAAGACAGCATATAATGAATGCTTCTCTTTATTTCTGTAATCATAAATCAGACAAAATGATTTTGCTTAGAGGTATTCAACTGAGGTAAACCAGAATTAATAGTAACAGAAATGTTGATAATACTTTAATGGGAAAAAATCTCTTCTCCCTTTCATCTTGACTCTGAGTGTATCAACCAGTTTCTTAAGTAGTTGCCACTTGCATTTGAATTTGGTGCACAGTTTATCATTATTAACATTTTCCTTTTCAATCACACTTTTCTGTACCCATCTGCTAATAAGAATTTATGAGCCAATTCTGCCGTGGTTTAGTGTCAATGAAGTTACACAAGTCATCTCTCTTAGGACAGCTTGTATTCTCCATTTTCATTGTGAATATTCCTCCTTATCTTTTGAAGATCCAAAGGACCAGCAGGTTTGTTAGTCTCTCTGCTTGGTTCTTACAGCTGTTTACATCAAACGTTGCACTTCTCTAGGATATTTCTAATGGGAACCCCCCACCCAACAGGGCCACCCAGAGGATTCAGAGGGCCTGGGGTCTTCGGTGGCGGGGGGTCCCCGCTGCCGAATTGCTGCCGAAGACCTAGCACTTCAGCGGCAGATCCTGGGGCAGAAGGACCCCCCGCCACGGGTCTTCGGGCACTTCGGTGGTGGGTCCCAGAGCGGAAGGACCACCGCCACTGAATTGCCACCAAAGACCCGGAGTGGAAGACGCTCTGGGGGCCTGGGCCCCGCGAGAGTTTTCCAGGGTCACTGGAGCGAGTGAAGGACCCCGCTTCAGGGGCCCTGAAAAACTCTTGTGGGGCCCCTGTGAAGCCTGGGGTCTGGGGAAAATTACCCCACTTTCCCCCACCTCTGGGCAGCCCTGCATCCTAGAGACTATGGCATGTCTCTGAGGGGAAAGCCCCTAGGCCTTTCAAAGCTCAGGCCTTCTGGAAATTCACAGGTGAACTATGTATTCTTGGATCCAAATAACAGAACCTTAAGCATCTTCTGAAATGTGCCAAGCCAGGTGTTACTTGTTCCAGCAACTGGTGTAGGTGGACTCTGGGAGGGAGTACATTGCAAGGAGGCTAGGAGCCAGTTTGGAAGAAGGACATAGGAAGAGAGAGAGCAGGGGATTGCTGTGAGAATTGTTAGAATGAGGGGGGTCTCACAGCGAAATCATGGGCACTTCAAAAGATGATGCTTGGATAAGCATTGTACCTGGCAAAAACTTGTCTGAAACAAATTGATCTTTGAAACTTTTCAGGTTCATTAATTGCTATTTTCTATTTTGGGCCATCTTTACTTGTGTCGTTGTCTTTTTCCTCTTGCATACATCACTTTGGTCACCAGAGGTGAATTGTAATGCCAGTCACATGGAGTTTCTCCATTGTATGACTATTCCTTACCTAAACTGTTGTTGTGACGTCTGCTGTCATTCCAACAAGAGAAACATGATTTCTGTTAATTTCATTATAACTCCACAAAAGTGTTCCTTTTCAAACAGTATTGTAGTGATTTGCTTTACTTATATACTACAGTCTTCCTAACTGGACACAGCTGCAACAAATGCCCAACACTTGGACTTGTTCAGCATAGTCTAAGTGTGAAACCTGCAATAAACTAGCTCAGTTTGATGAATGCACAATATTGTAGAGGTAGGAGAGCATGATTAGAGTGCAGCCTTACATTCACATTTAATATATAATTGTACTGTTTAACCCACCTAGAGTTCAACTGATGGTAACCTGAGTTTATCAAGGACATATTGTAGGTAAAAGAAGTTGGTGGTAAAAGTAAGGAGTAGCATTAATGGTATTGGTTAGAAAAGGTTCCTTAATGATTCATAAAAATGTCTATGTTGGATATGTCAAAAAGTGGTTCAATAACAAGCTGATGGGATGCTATAGAACTGAAACAGTAAAACATAAATCTAAAGATGGGTTATTCAATTCTGTTAGTAAAAACTTCAGCTTTAATTGTAGGATCTGATATTTCCTCAATACAACACAAAAAAGACACACAAACTTGGGAGAGGAATAATGAGCCGAGCTGCACTACTACCAGGAAGGAGTGGCAAAAGGATAAGCCAAAACCGTAGTCAGGAATCTACCTATCTCCTCTTGATGCATGTGCTCAGCTCCTGTAAGTGCTATTGGTATTTACACACATTCATCTAGAGGCAGCTGTATCCCATAAACTAGAAAAGCAGATGGTGAAGGGGTTATTTAATCAAAGTATCCTTTACCTCAAATGTACAGTAGACAAAATGTCAACTACATTACCCTTTTCTTAGGCCAGAACAGATTAAATGACAAAAACTCTGAGAATTAGAGGGAGGTAAATTAAGAGCAGATGTTAGGAAGCAAGGTTTTGCTCAGCGACTCTTCAATGCACTAAAAAGGTCACAGGCAAGTCATATCATTGGGCAAGAAAGTGGTACTATTAAAAAAGTATACCAATGCCATTCTAAGAGGAATTAAGATCTGAATGGGAGGACCCTAAAAGAACTCTTGCCCAACAGCCTTTGCTCAACTCTCATAAAAAATATTTATTCAAATCTAGCTGCAGTTTTTTGTGACTGAAAGTCATGACCATCTGATGGCTGCTCAGAGGCCTGTGCAAAATGCCTTCATAATCTCAGATCACTTCCTAAACCACAGCTTTCTAACACGAAAATAGAGCTGTTTTTGAACAGACGGAGTCCATGTGAAAACATTTTTAGCAGAAATGTTCCATTTTAATCCAACATTTTAAATGAAATTTCAAAACCAAAAAAAGGAAATTTTTTGAAAAAAAATTCATTTGGCAATTGTTGGAGAAATGTCTGTTTTTGGTTTTTTTTAACTTCCAGCTCATTGCCCTTTTCCAATGAAAAAAATGGCGAGGGGGCTTTAAAGAGAAAAATCTTTTTTTAAAAATTCACAAAACCTATGTATCTTTTTTTCAGCCAGCTCCACATAAAATCCCTCATCACAGGTTGGACTCTTATTTTCAGTTTTAGCAGAGAAGTCAAGTACTGAAATGCCATAGACTGAACTGTGTCTCCTGTAGATGTGGTCCTCAAGAACAGGATTGAAGCATGTTGGCTGGGCAGGTGTGAGGAGCTTGAACTTCTACATTCCTACCCTACTTTGTGGAGAAAGAACTTCAGTTTCCAATGTATAAATTCAGCACCTTACGCATATGCACTAAATTCATTTTTAAATGGTTTTAAGCTATGGGGCAATGACATCAAATTGACTGTTTTATACTGCGTATTCTCATGGCACTAGCAGATATTTCAATTATGTGACTTCAGATATAGTAAAATTATAAACAACTAGAAGCAAATTTTTGTGGCATTTTGTCCCATAGGTAAGACTTGTTCTCAGACAAGCCCCTGGGCTAATAATATGAATCTATATAAAATATGCAATTTTTCCTTCTATCGGCGTCTTGCCATAAAACAGTCAACTGGCATTAATTGTTGAAAGCTCAGAGAGCTGATGATTTCTGAGAGTACTAAAACTGCAGCAAGGGTTGGAGTGAAACCATATTGCCAGGTCAACTGTCTTTTCTGCCAGTTCAGCAGCGCCCTTCATTTAGTGATCGTCAGCTCTGCACCTTAGGTTTAGGCAAAGAGCCTCTTTTGAGGATAATAGTGAATATAGCATCTGGCCTGACCATGTGGCCATGACCCCCCATTCAGAGAGCCAACACAGGACTAGAATAAACTGTTCATCAGCATGCCAGAAAAGGTCCCAACCTGGCCTCTGAACCTAAGCCTCCAACATGTCAATGTACAATGCTGTCTTCTGATTTTTCACACCCTTGAGCGACGTAGTTATACCAACCTGATTTCCTAGTGTTGACCAGACCTTAGTCTCTTTTTCCTTCCCTTGCATGCACATGCAAACACCCACGCAAACCCAAAACAAGACTCAGCAAACCCCTTTCACCAACTCAGTCCAAAACTTCTGGCCCAGTTCACAACCCCTCCTTGTTTTCAGGTGAGGGGCTTGTGATCAATTTATCCTGACAGTTGTTAACTGAAAGGTGTGTTCACACCTAGTGTCAAAGAGGTTTGTGATCTAAGCAGTCACCAGCATCTCTCAGCATAACCATATTAGCATGGTTCTTGGCTCTGCTGCAAAGTTTGGCCCCAGCCTCACTATGCTTCAGTTAATTAATGTAATGAATGTTGGGTTAATGCTTGGGTTAATGAATTTATCTCCCCAGTGATCTTACCACGTTGTTTGGATTTTTCAAGCACTGTCATGCTTTATGGTTTTACAGGGTCATCTTAGACTTGTTTTCAGTTTCAACTGGATTTGGCAGGGAGAAGCAATTATGACTTTTAAATGACACTTGGTTGTGGGGTGGAGTTGGGGGAGAAGACCTTGTTGCTTCATAGCACTCTGTACAAAGTTGGCATGGGAAGAAAAACCAAAATTTTACTACCCCTGCCTATGCTATATGTTTTTATCCAGGACCAGCAGAGGTTGAACAACCAGGTTTGTATTTCAGGGTGGTCTTGTTAATCTGGCAACCAGTAATTTATACAGCCTGCTGCTCTTTCCTGGATGTGGCTTTAGGAATTAAAGTCCAACAAGGGAGCCCACAGCAAGGCCTGAGCGAGGTTAACTGACTTCCAAGCATGCATCTCATGGCACTGTCTCACTTTACGTAGCACAGCTGGTGTCAGGCAGGAACTTTTGCTAGTCACTCGAGCTCACTGTGGAGCCTGGTTTCAGAAAAACACCGAGGTGGCCTTATTGCCTCTCCTCTGGGTGCTGCCCTATCTGGATTCAAACAGAGAAAGAGCAGCAAGAGGAGCAGTGGTCGTAGTGACAGCACTGTGTGGTCAGTTGGTAGGGACATAGGATGAGGGGGCTCAATACTAACCACAGGCTCCCTCAGCTACATTAAAACCTCCTGATGCCCATTTAGCACTCCCCAGGCCAGACAACAAACACTCAGCACCCACCCCAGTTCCTTAGGCAGACCCTACCTCCCTTCACATACAGCAACCTCGCTCATACTCCATCACTCCCAGATAGCATCCACTCATCCAGCCTTGGCACCTCCCTGCACCTCCACATATCTCAACTACCAATAGACAGCACCCACTGACCCAACCATCTCAGCACTCACCCACCTAACTCAGCAATCCCAGGTGCCTTCCAGCACCCCTCCACCTACCCCAGCATCCCTAAACTCACTCTTTCCTACTCACTCTCCTGCTTGCTCCACACCCAGCTGCCAAATTTTGTGTGGCTCTGTGTCCCATCCCCATCACTGCTTGAGGAAAGGTGTTACTGAAGTGGATGGTCACATTCAAATTAGCTCACTGAATAATTTACAGAATATTTCACCTCTAGCTGTATGAAACTTTGCAGATTTTTCTGCTACATTCATGGACCCTGTTTCTTTTTTGGTCATTGGCTGTTCTTAAAGACTGCCAAAAGCTCTCAGGAACGGTGAACTGCAGTGGTGCTAAGCTGCTTGTTCAGGCAGAATTCCGGTATAGTTCTACTGTGCCCTGTCCCCTCCCCTACATCCATCCACCTGCCCTGCATTATATTTGTTTCAATATAAACACAAATCAGCTTCTAACCACCAAGCAGTCCATTATAATTATTTTTTTTTAAATGCAACAATTCCCCCCACACATGTGAGCACACTTTGTCATTTGGCAGGAAATATTACAAAACCATCTTCCCCACTCCTCAGGTTCCCAAACCAAATTCCCAGCACATGACTCTGGTGGCATTCCTGTTTAACTTGTAAGGTTGTGACTCCTATATATTGCACTACATACATCAAATTATTTCAGGTGTATTACAATATTAATGTTTATTTTTTGGGATTCAATATAAAATAACTTGCTGAGATGTACATAGTTACACTGTGGTACTTGTATTACATGTCTCAGACTGGCATTGTGAGCCTAACTGAGCATTCAATAGCATGTGCATGCACTTTAAAGCTCTCAATAGGAGATCATAGAAGAATCATAGATGATTAGGGTTGAAAGAGACTTTAGGAGGTCATCTAATCCAACTCCCTGCTCAAAGCAGGACCAACCCCAACTAAATCATCCCAGCCAGGGTTTTGTCAAGTCAGGCCTTAAAAACTTTGAAGGATGAAGATGCCACCACCTCCCTAGGTAAAGCATTTCAGTGCTTCACCACCCTCCTAGTGAAATAGTTTTTCCTAATATCCAACCTAGACTTCCCCCACTGCAACTTGACACCATTGCTTCTTGTTCTGTCATCTGCCATCACTGAGAACAGCCCAGCTCCATCCTCTTATGAACTCCCCTTCAGGTAGTTGAAGGCTACTATCAAATCCTCCCTCACTCTTCTCTTCTGCAGGCTAAATAAGCCCAGTTCCCTCAGCCTCTCCTCATAATCATGTGCCCCATCCCCCTGATCATTTTCATTGCCCTCCACTGGACTCTCTCAAATTTGTCCACATCCCTTCTGTAGTGGGGGCCCCAAAACTGGACGCAGTATTCCAGGTATGGCCTCATGAGTGCCAAATGAAGGGGATTAATCACTTCCCTCAATCTGCTGGCAATGCTCCTACTAATACAGCCCAATATACCATTAGCCTTCTTGGTAACAAGGGCACACTGTTGACTCATATCCAGCTTCTCCTCCACTGTAATGCCCAGGTCCTTTTCTGCAGAACTGCCACTTAGCCAATCAGTCCCCAGCCTGTAACAGTGCATGGGATTCTTCCGTCCTAAGTGCAGACTCTGCACTTGCCGTTGTTGAACCTCATCAGATTTCTTTTGGCCCAATGCTCCAATTGGTCTAGGTCACTCTGGACTCTAACCCTATCCTCCAACGTATCTACCTCTCCTCCAAGCTTAGTGTCATCCGCAAACTTGATGAGGGTGAAATCCATCCATCATCCAGAACATTAATGAAGATGTTGAACAAAACCAGCCCCAGGACCAACCCCTGGGGCATTCTGCTTGATACCAACTGCCAACTAGACATAGAGTCATTGATCACTACCTGTTGAGCCCGACAATCTGACCAGCTTTCTGTCCACCTTATGGTCAGTTCATCCAATCCATACTTTTTTAATTTGCTGGCAAGAATATTGTGGGAAACCATATCAAATGCTTTGCTAAAGTCAAGGTACATCATGTCCACCACTTTCCCCATATCCACAGAGCCTGTTATCTTGTCATAGAAGACAATCAGGTTGGTGAATCCATTTTGACTGTTCCTGATCACCTTCCTCTCCTCCAAGTGCTTCAAAATGGATTCCTTGAGACCTGCTCCAGGACTTTTCCAGTGACTGAGGTGAGACTCACTAGTTGTCAGGGGCGGCTTCAGGCACCAGCACGCCAAGCACGTGCCTGGGGCGGCAAGCCACGGGGGACGCTCTGCTGGTTGCCATGAGGGTGGCAGGCAGGTTGCCTTCGGCAGCTTGCCTACGGAGGGTCCGCTGGTCCCGCGAGTTCGGCGGACCTCCTGCAGGCGTGCTGCCGAATCCGCGGGATCGGAGCCTCCCATAGGCAAGCCGCCAAAGGCAGCCTGCCTGCCGTGCTTGGGGCAGCAAAATACCTAGAGCCGCCCCTGCTAGTTGTGTCATAAACAGATAGCTAAGGGTTAACGTCTCTTTCACCTGGAAAGAAGTATCTGAACCACCTGACCAGAGGACCAATCAGGAAACAGGATTTTTTTTCAACTCTGGGTGGAGGGAAGTTTGTGTCTGAGTCTTTGTCTGTCTGCCTGCTTTTCTCTCAGCTGTGAGAAGTGATTTCTGTTTTCTAATCTTCTGTTTCCAAGTTGTAGGGACAAAGAGATCAAATAGTGAGTTATATGGTTTCTTTTCTTTGGTATTTACATGTCTATAGTTGCTGGAGTGCTTTGATTTGTATTCTTTTTGAATAAGGCTGTTTATTCAATATTCTTTTAAGGAATTGACCCTGTATTTGTCACCTTAATACAGAGAGACCATTTGTATGTATTTTTCTTTCTTTTTATGTAAAGCTTTCTTTTTAAGACCTGTTGAAGTTTTTCTTTAGTGGGAAATTCCAGGGGGTTGGGTCTGCAGCTCACCAGGGAATTGGTGGGAGGAAGAAATCAGGGGGAGATCTGTGTGTGTTGGATTTGCTAGCCTGATTTTGCATTCCCTCTGGGTGAAGAGGAAAGTGCTTTTGTTTCCAGGACTGGAATTACAGAGGGTGGACTCCCTCTGTTTAGATTCACAGGGCTTGTGTCTGTGTATCTCTCCAGGAGCACCTGGAGTGGGGAAGAGAAAAAGGATTATTTCCCTTTGTTGTGAGACTCAAGGGATTTGGGTCTTGGGGTCCCCAGGGAAGGTTTTTCAGGGGGACCAGAGTGCCCTAAAACACTCTAATTTTTTGGGTGGTGGCAGCCGTACCAGGTCCAAGCTGGTAACTAAGCTTGGAGGTTTTCATGCTAACCCCCATATTTTGGACGCTAAGGTCCAAATCTGGGACTAAGGTTTGACAAGTTGTAGTTCCCCAGACTCTCCTTCTTCCCTTTTTAAAAAATGGGCACGATATTTGCCTTTTTCCAGTCGTACAGGACCTTCCCCATCACCATGAGTTTTCAAAGATAATGGCCAATGGCTCTGCAATCACATCAGCCAACTCCCTCAGATGCATTGAATCTGGCCTTATGGACTTGTGCACGTCCAGCTTTTCTAAATAGTCCTTAACCTGTTCTTTCACCAATGAGAGTTACTCACTTCCTCCCCATATTGTGCTGCCTAGTGCAGCAGTCTGGGAGCTGACCTTGTCTGTGAAGACCGAGGCAAAAAAAGCATTGAGTATTTCAGCTTTTTCCACATCATCTGTCACTAGGAGATGCTTAACGCGTTAGCCTAAAATGAAATGAAACAATAAGTAATTTGCAAAAAATGGAAAAACTTGGAAGTCTGAAAATGTTCACTTTTACCTAGGGGCACATGCTTGGATTCTAGTATTTTAGAGGGAAAAGGGAGTAAGCACAATTTTAAATAAAGCTGACTCTGGTTCCATAATTGGAATCCATTTTTGTATAAGAGTGCTTATATTTTTAAATTAGCATCGCTGTCAGTGTAGAATTGCTATTTCAGCACCAATAGCATAAGCTATACAAGGATTTTTCTTTGCTATAATGGCTTCATTAAGACCGTTTGAGAAGCTGCTATAGTCCTGATTGCTCTTACCTACATTATGAGTCTTGATATTTTGCTGATGCCTAGAGTCAGATTTCTAATGCTTTATTATAGACTATTTGGCTAAAACATCTGAGCACAAAGGGGATTGTGTGTGTAGATTTGCTATCTTAAATAAAGATTGGATTATTTTGTGTCTGTTTGTGTCTGTTTCCATGCTAATTGCAATGACCAATGTCGGCAGGTCAATAGGCTCTATGTAGTATTTCTGGCTGATCCTTCCTTACAAGCTTTATTCTCTTCCCCTGTCTGGCGAACAATGCTATCTCCATTTTTTTTGTTGGAGCCCAACATCAATATAAGTGTGTTTGTTTACAGCTTGGGTTGTGCATCAGTGACAATGACTTCCCAGACACAGAAATAACATTTGCTAGTCTGAACAAATCAAGCAGAGGGAGCATAGAGGTCTTTGGTGAAATGTCCTATTTCTGTGTGTCTGACAAAAATAGCAGAGCCCTAGCTATTGTTTGTGCTTTGAATGAAAGAAAGAAAGAATGAAAGAGTTAAATTTTTGAAACATGAATTACTGAGGTGGTGATGATTTTACATTAATTATTTGGTGGAGTATTTAACATTCACTTTAGGAAATAATCACAAAGCCCATCTATTCTTCAAGCCCCACTGTTGTCTCTGTAACCTGAGAACCTTTTACCAAACTATCAGGCTGCTGAGATACTGTTTGATTTGAATTTCCCTCCCTTACCCCAAACTCTGCTACAGATTGAAAATTGAAAATGTGTCGTTATCATCTCTTGTCAAGCTGCTTACAGATTTTTAGAGTGCTGAAGGCTGTTACTCATTCCAGCCTTTACTATCTCCAGCTGGTCCCTGCTTGACACCATTTATTCTATAACTGTTATTTATAATATCGTGAGGCCTTTTTATTCAACCAAGAGTATGCGAACTCACTCCCAGCTCGCTGTATTACCTGTATTGTTGCTAGGAAACCTCTGAATGGAAACCAATGTCTTCATGTGTCTGTCATTATCTGGAAAAAGACACAAACTACCACATTTTTTTTAAAACAATCTCTAATTTTTCTGCTGCAAGAGACACACCCTATACAATGAAGCTGGTTATTTGTATAACAAGTTCCCAAAATTAGGAAAACAAACTGCATCAGACTGCAGTTCAGACTCGTGTGGATCTGTTAACATTCTGATAGCTCTTTACAATGAAAGCTTGATTTCTGAGAATAGGGGGCTCAGCCTTTTGAAAATCAAACATCTTTCCTGTATTCGAATTCCTAGATTTGGATGGACTATGTATTTGTGTAGTGAATGTTAGTACTTGTGAGTATTACTAGCATTTGTGTTTATTATTACTGCAAAATAATATAATAATAACACAAAGGATACATCTGCGGTGCAATAAAAAACCCAGAGCACTGAGTCTGAGCCTGAGTCATTGACTTGAGTTTGTGGGGCTCAGGCTGTGGAGCTAAAAATGGCAGTGTGGACACTAGGGCTCAGGCTGGAGCCTCTGAAACCCCACAATGGGGGTTAGCCTCAGAACCTGGTGAACATGACATTTGCCAACCATTGTTGTTTGTGTGTTGCATCCCTTCCACTCCACCCTTTGTTTCCACTGTCTGAGGCCACGTCCAGACTACCTGCCGTATCGGCGGGTTAAAATCGATTGCTCGGGGATCGATATATTGCGTCTAATCTAGACTCGATATATCGATCCCCGAGCGCGCTTATATCGATTCCGGAACTCCATCAACCCCAACGGAGTTCCGGAATTGACACGGAGAGCCACGAACATCGATCCCGCTCGGTGTGGACGGGTGAGTAATCTGATCTTAGATACTCGACTTCAGCTACGTTATTCACATAGCTGAAGTTGCGTATCTAAGATCGATTTCCCCCCCCTAGTGTGGACCAGCCCTGAGAAACAACCTCCTTCCTTCCCTACCCCCACGGGGTTTCAGAGTCTCTACTCCAACCCAAGCCCAAACATCTATACTGCAATGTTTAGCTCCACTGCCTGAGCTCCGTGAGACCGAGTCAGGTGACCCGGGCCAGCTGCAGCCCTGCTACAGGTCTTTTACTGCAGTGTAGATGTACCCCTAGAGGCCCCGGTCAGGATCAGAGCTCCATTTTACTACATGCTGGACAAATATGTATGAGACAGTCCTTGCCCCGAAGAGTTTACAACCTACTAAGCAATATAGACAAAGAGTGGGGTGAAAGGGATGCAACACATAAGCAGCAATGGTTAGCAAATGTTGTGTTAATTCCATGCCTTTCAGAGGGGAACAGCGGTGTTTTGGTTTTTATGTATATACCCAGTAAGCCAAATGGGGCAGGTGAGAAGAGAAGGCAAAAGGGGAGTCGTTAATATATTATGAAAGGTTTGAGGTTGATATTCCCTGCAGATCGTTCTCTAACGCTGCAGTGAAAACTTCTCTACATTGCTACACCAATGTTCCTCAGCCCTGGGGCACTCAGATAACAGAGTGCTGGGCATGGTTTAAGAACCTAGATAGCTGGGCTGGATTAGATTAGAATCCATCCATGGAGGAGCCACTCATTCTGTATGACAGTCTTTGGCCTCTGTGTTAAGGCTGCTGAAAATGTCAACAGTGTGTTTGTTTTATATCGCGGAAGCTGTCCACAACAAACTAGACTGAAGCTACAAACTAATTTCATAGTTTTAAAATGTATTTGGTTGTAGTCTTTACATTTTTGTCAAGAGCATATATTTATAAGCTGGTCAATATAAATTGTGTTTTTCTGATCTAATTTTTTTGGTAGTGCTCAAATGTATATCCTGGTTTGTAAAGCAACCAACTACAACAATAGAACCATCCTCATCTGAATAGACACGGAGTAATGCCATGACACCGACACTGTAAAACATTTTATTTTGAATGTTGGCACTATAACAAATGGGAAAAATGAAATGATCATGTTAGCCTGACACTGAGCGAGAATGTTTTGTTCCAGCAGAATTTCACTGGAACTACTAAGAGGTAGGTTCAGGAAAGTGGAATGGTGCCACCTATTGGTGCAATGATCAAACTAAGACGCATGGAAGAGTTAGTTTCCTCTCAAAGTAGGGGAAATTAATCGGTTTTTGAAGTGTTCTACAATATCCTGACTTTGCCACTATGGAATCTGTTAGGACAAATCTTTAATTAAACAGACATGACACCAGAATTAGGAATTAATGAAACTGAATCAGTTTTACAGAAATAAATTAGAACACTCAGAGAACTGTGTAGATTGGATCTGAGGTTTTACCTTATTTGGAGACAAACTTAAATTAAAAGAAAAAGGTGCCTTCACTTTCCAATTATCCTACTACAATAGACCCAGAATTTTTAAAATCTAATTTAGAAGATAGACATATAATATTCCCACTGGATGTCCTTCTCCGTAGATTTTAGAAATTCTGTTTCCCTATACTTGTCCTGTGGTGGTCACACATCTATAGAGCCTCTAAGATAAAGATTTTTAGATAATCACAGGTAGCGACTGGTGATATCATGTGCTGATTTTTTACCAAGATTGCTATTTTCTTTCTTTTCTTTTGTACACCCATCACCATAGTATTTGTGCCATATACACAAATAAAAAATAGCATAAATTCCACCTGAAACGACCATGGTCTCACTTCTCCTGTCTGTGCCGCTTTACTTAAATGTGCTGTATTTGCTATTGCTCCAAAAGAGATGTCACCAGCAATTCTGCAGTGTTTAAGCTTGTGCATGGCTATGCATCTTACATTGCACTCTTTGAGTATGTCTACACTGCAGGATTCTTTAGGCGGCAGGTTCTGTACATACACACATAGCTCCCCTAGCATGGTGTAGTGGCCTCCCACTGAGTCAGAGGGGGAGGAACCATGCTCTGAACCCAGGCGGGTGGAGCCAGGCTATTCTAGCCCCTCCTACTGGAAGTCAGAGGTCAGAACAGGAACTATAAAGGGTGGGTCCTGGAACTCAGTTGTGCTGCAGCTGCTGAGGAGACTGATGCCTCCTGCCCATTCCTAAGCTGGGAGACAGTACCAGAGCCCTGACAAGCATAGGACTAGCCAGAGCTGCTGGAGTCACCCACTGACCCAGGCACTGAGTCATCGCTGGGACTGCCATTGGCCTTCTACCCTAAGGAAACAAAAGACCCCGAAGGATCCAGGTACACCCCCAGGGGAGGATAGGAAGTGACCCAGGGGCAGCTGACCCCCATCTGGCTGTGTTGCTTCCAGAGACCCAGTCAGCATGTTGCAGCTGGATTCCCCACTCACCCAGTGGTGGAACACTCTGCCACGGTTAGGGCCCTGGGTTGGGGCCTGGTTGGAGCCGGGTGAGCCTGGGCCCTCCTACCCACTGCCACCTCAGCCCTGGGGTGGCAGCCTCCCCTCTCTAGGCCAAGAGGCTTGCATTTGTAGGCCGTCTGTCAGAGCTCATACACCCACCCCCCTTTGCTACTCGGTCCCGAGTATGGGCCAGAGCCATAGACAATTTACTGCCCCATGCACTGACTGAGGGGCTGGGCTCACAATCCTTGGCTGCCCTGCCCTGACTGTAGGCCAAAGAACTTTAACTGTTTGCTGCTCTGTCCTGATTACAGGCCAGAACCATACTGTTTGTTGCCACATCCTGACTGAGGGCCTGGGGGCAGAGAGTCTCTTTTGCTGCTTTACCTTCATTGCAGCTCAGAGCCCTGACTGTTTGCTGGTCTGCCTTGACTACAGGCAGGAATCACAAACTGGTTGGTACCGTGCCCCCTTTCACGTATCACAGGGAGCATCAAGGTGAGGGTGTTCCTTGCTTGATATTCTTTTACTGTATATGGTATTGGCTAGACTCAATTATGTAACCATTCTCCGTGAGCTAAAGCGAAGGAGTTTGGGTAGAAGTTGATGTCTCCGTGTAGTTGATCTTATGTAATACTCCCTCACTAATAAATTGCAAAATGCCAGGTTTGAATTATTAAACCAGAATGATGGGATTTGAGGCCTTTAAAGTACCTGAATTCCTGATTTCAAAAAGGACGTAAAAGTCTTACCTAACACAGCTGCAGAGCAAAATGAATTCTTCACAATAAGTTACTGAAATGTAAGCAGGTGCCTTTGACTAACCTACTCATAAGTTTCTGCTGCTCACTCTTCTCTCCTCATCTCTCCTCTCTACCCCCCCATCTCATCACACCACAGATCTAAGATAGCTAGACTCAAGAAACAGAGGCAAATAGCTGAGCCGCACAACTGAGTGGAGTTTCTCTGAAGCAAATGTCTGCCCAGCTGCTTTAAGATAGGGTGGGAATCTGCATGTTTTGCTTCAGTGGATGGGTAAGAACAAGATACCACTGCCCATGATTTACTATGTAGCCTTGGGTGACTTATTTGGATTCACTATACCTTGACTGCATAACAGTCGGAATAATACTTTCCTCACGTGTGGTTTGCGGCTGTCCATGAACGGCACCAAGGCTAAAATCTAGATATCATTGTCTGGCTTGAGCATGATTAGCTGCTAGGGCGATGTGTAGATGGCACGGGGGCTGTGAAACCATTCCAAGAGGATTTTGCCCAAGGACTGAAAAGATCCATGTGGAGCACTTATGTGTGCACCTTCCTCCCTGGGAGGTGGAGGGAAGAGATGGGAGGTTCCACATAATGGTGAATCTCAGCCTTATCTATGGTCCACTCACTCGTGCTGTGCAGTGTGTGCACCCACCTGTGTGTATCCCTCCCCCTCACCCCCTTGCACAGAGGCACTGCACCAGTTCCACTGAACAGAGATCATTCCATAGCTGTGGAGGAGGGGGCTGGATATGCCCCAAGTGCATAGTATTAAAGGTGTTTCAATTCATCCGGGGTTGAAGGGAGAGAGGTGGAATGTGTGCAGTTAAAGGCACCAGCCATGCAGGTGAATTAGGGGGTCAGAGGACTTAGGAAGTGTTTGAATACGGAAAGATGTCAAAATATAAAGGATTTGATTCTCCACTTGAACCTACAATAGATAACTGAAGGCTTGCAAGGATAATTCATTTCTGGCCATTGAGACTTCTGGGGTTTGTGATCCTATTTTTGTAGGCTGTGTTGGAAGCAGAACTCAACACTGAGAATTCCTGTACACAGCAGCACATGACTGCATAGCCTGGAAACGAGCTTGGTAGCTGATGCAGAACAGAGCTATCTTTTAAGAATAGCAGGCTGTCTTGGGCATGCTTTGCTCTCAGTTAGAGCTCATGAGGAATATTTCTTCAATCCCCCGCTGAGCTGGTGAACCTGGAATGGTTTGTGGAAACATATCTGACTGAAAAAATTTCTGATGACCCCTGGGCAGGGTTCTGACAGTGAACTGGCAAGCTGCTGGGGAGCACTGGCTTCCAGGGTCCATGTCCAGGGCAGCTCTGCCATGCAGACTGCCATGGGGCCAGAGACCTCAGGGCTTCCAGGCTGCAGGCTGAGGAGCAGGCAGCCTAGAGGCCTTGGGAGCCCCAGCTCCAACGAGGATTTCCAGGCTCCCGGTAGGGCAGTTGAGAGCTTGGGGGTCCTAGGAACCCCAGCTGGAGCTGGGCATCTCAGGGCTTGTCAGTTACCAGCTCTGCAGCAGGGTCTCCACAGACTCCAGAAGACCATTGAGCTGCTCCATTTTGTTTGGAAAAAAATCAAATCAAAGGGAAAATGTTAAGGGATCATTCCGAGTCAGAACGAAACCTTTTTTCAAAACATCAAAATTTCCCATGTAACAGAGAGTCTGAGTTTTGACCAGCTCCATTCTCAATTAACTACTAAGTGCAAATCAAGGCTGGGATTTTCAAAGGAGCTGAGGGAGTTAGGCCGATGAGAGTTGGAAATCCAAGCCCAAGTGTTTACTTTAGAAACTCCTTTCTGGTTCGTAGGCATATCTCCAAGACAACCATTCCCCCATGTCCTATAAAAACACTGCTGATTACCTGGGATGCTTCTCCTGACTCTTCTATGGGTTATGCTAGGTGTGTGTGCAACAGGGCATTCAATGTGGAATTTGCTTGCCATAGATCAAGCCTGGTATCTTTTTGGTGAGGGGATCTCAAGTATTTTGATAACATGGACCAGCACTTAATAGAATCTCATGGACACCTCTCTGTCCATTAACAATTGCCCAGACTACACCCCTTCCCATTTGTGATGATATAATCTCCCTAGGGCAACTACAGCAATTGTTTATAAGGAAAAGGAAATACTGGGAAACTACTTAAATTGTAACCTGATGTTTTAATGCAACTTACCATCTGGAAACAAAGCGGGTGATCCAGCATCATCTGGCTAGTCACGTCCTTTCAGGTCACCAGTCAGTGGCCCATGGACCACAGTATGAGAATAGCCGTTCTACAGCAATGTGCCATATGTATCAGCTAAAGTGTATATATTTTCATTATGGGTGAGGTTTATAGTCTGGTTTTGTAGTCAATTGCTGACCAGCATTACTGGTCGCTTTTAAGTTTTGTTGATGTTGTTGTGGGAGATATAAATTATTGTGCATACAATAAAGGGAACTGCCATAAATTTCAGATCCATATCCAAAGTTCCCAAAGTTCTGGGATGTTTGGGTCCAAACCAAAAAATGCTGGATCTGATCTCTAACTATTACCTAACAGCACAAGACATTATTACATTTCTAACAAAAATCAGATACAATATATGAGCTGTGACATCCAGCAACAAGACAGGAACACTTTTGTTCACCAGCCTCATGCTATTTCTATTTCACTAGGTCAGTGGAGGCTGGTGACATCTGAAATTGGGGAGGCAAAGCTGACATATTAATGTACAGTAGGTTCAGGGGTCCTTTTATAGGGCCAGTTAAGAGCCATATGTAAGCAGTGTGTACACTTAAAATTCTACCCTATACTAGATTACCATCCTTTGAAAAGACAACAAGTCCTTTCTTCTGCTGATGTTCTCATTAATGGATAGAAGGTCCTGCACAAAGTGCTCAAGGGTTATTAAATGTTCACATTTGAATATTAGTGTGGATACTGTTGTCATGTCAAGTAACTTAGAAGCCCTTACCATTAGGGGTGAGCATTTACTGCAGAAAATGGATTGTGCTCTAAGCACTATTGTGAAAGACTTCAAATTGTTCTGTCAGTCAACTGAAACAGCAGCCCTCACTACATAACCTCTAGAAAGAAGAATGTTTGTTTAATTAGGACTTGCAAGGACACTACAGTCTAAAGTGAATAATTAACTTGTCTGGCTTCTTGCAACCTGAATAACTTGCTGCTTTCATATTAATGTGTTTTATTAATTTGAACTAGTAGTAGGTATCTAAAAGTAGTCTGTTTTTTGTTTGTTTTTTTTAATTCCGGAGGTAATCAGCACCTACAACTGTAAATGAAGTCAACATGGGTTGCATGTGGTCAGTTCCTCAGAAAATCAGGCCAGTGACATTCCACTCCATGGTTTCCCTCAGCACCCATAATTAACGTATAGGATGTATGTCTAGGCAGAAACATAACCTCTGTGAAAAGATTGGGGTAAGCTTAAATCAATATCAGTGGTATTATCCCATATGAAAAAATGTACATTTTAATTTAATCAATGTATTTGATCAAATATATTTGTGAAACAGATAACTGTCACAAAATGAATAGCATGAAAAGCAACTATATAGTATTGAAGACATCAAGTGTATTAGTATCCATATTAGTCTACATTAATTTTCACTTAGCTGTATATATGTATTCCATACAACATACTAGTGCTGCTGAAACATTAAGGTTGTGAAACCAAGAAAAAGTTAGGAAATGCAGAGTTAAGGCTGAAAGCTCAATTTTAACTTTAAGGACAGAAGGGACCACCATGATCGTCTAGTGTGACCTCCTGCAGATTGAAAACCACAGAACCTCACCCAATCACTCCAGTAATAGGCCCATATCCTCTGACTGAGTTACTGAAGTCCTCAGATCTTGATTTAAGGACTTTAAGTTACAGAGAATTCAACATTTACTGTAGTTCAAACCACCAAGTGGCCTATGCACTCACTGCAGAGGAAGGTGAAAAAATCACATGGTCTCTGCCAATTTGACTTGGGGGAAAATTCCTTCCTGACCTCAAATATGGCAACCAGTTAGACTCTGAGCCACCAGCCAGACACTTGAGAGAGAATTCTCTGCAGTTACTCAGAGTGTCCCATCTATGGCCAATCAATGACCGTTGGAGATATTTGCTAATAGTAATTATGGCTCAACCATATGCCTTTGTAGAAATCTCATCATAACATCCCCTTCATAAACTTATCACAGTCAGTCTTAAAAGAAGTTAGGTTCCCTCCCCTCACCCCTGCATTACTCCTCTTGGAAGGCTGTTCCAGAACTTCATTCCTCTAATAATTAGAAATCTGTCTAATGTCAAGCTTAAATTTATTGATGGTCAGTTTATATCCATTTGTTCTTGTGCCAACAATGGCTCTTAGCTTAAATAATTCCTTTCCCTCTCTAGGATCTATCCCTCTGATGTATTTATAGTGAACAATCATATCTTCCCTCACCCTTTATTAGGCTAAACAAGCCAAGCTCCTTGAATCTTCTCTCATAAGCTAGGTTCTCCATTCCTCCAGTCTTTCTAGTAGCCTTTCTCTGTACCTATTCCAGTTTGAATTTTCTTTCTGAAAGATGGGAGACCAGAACTGCACACAGTTTTCCAGATGAGGTCTCACCAGTGCCATGTATTAGTAATTGGATGTAATAGTAATGGAATGAAATTTAATAGTGAAAAGTGCAAAGTCATGCATTTAGGGATTAATAACAAGAATTTTAGTTATAAATTGGGGACACATCATTGGAAGTAACAGAGGAGGAGAAGGACCTCAGAGAATTGGTTGATCACAGGGTGTCTATGAGCCGCCAATGTGATATGGCCGTTAAGAAAGCTAATGCAGTTTTAGGATGCATCAGGAGAGGTATTTCCAGCAAAGATAAGGAGGTGTTAGTACCGTTATACAAGGCACTGGTGAGACCTCATCTGGAATACTGTGTGCAGTTCTGGTCTCCCATGCTTAAGAAGGATGAATTCAAACTGGAACAGGTTCAGAGACGGGCTACTAGGATGATCCAAGTGTAAGCAGAGTCAGGATGAGCGCTACCCTGACATCTGGTGGTGAATTGTAGGGAATGTGGAAAGAATTCCAAGAATTTCAAAGAATGAGGAAAGATTTGCATTGGCATCCACCCTCCACTTAGCATAAGCCCACAGCAGACTGGGATGGTTATTTTAACAGCTCTGGGATCCCCAATTTCTTTGTTATTGGGGCAGGAAAAAAAAAAGTTTGTCACCCTGATTGTGTGAATGGGGAGCTGTGGGACTGCTTTGTGACAGAGATGACTCAACCTCAGTTGGGTGGTACTTGCTAAACATGGGACATGGGTTCCAAAACCCCATGAAGAGAGAGAGGTTGGGGACTGGTGTGTGTACTTGATGGTATGGGCCCCTTGTGAGGGCCTGGAACACCAATTGCACATCCTCCTCTCTCCACTGTGGAATGTCAGAGTTGATTTTTTTATTCCTTTAAGAATCCAGGTACAGGTTGCTGAGCTGAACTCACTTTTGGCTAATGGTGCACTAGCACTGGGGATCCCCTACTATGAGCTGAAATCACTAAAGAGCTGAAATTACTGAGCTGAGAGCACTGAGTACTGTGCTAACTAGTGGGGGAGCCTGAAGCTATACTGTGGAACAGAGCAGCTGGCGGAGTGGAGCAGTTTGTGGGAACGGCTGGAGCGGATCACGGGCCAGCTGGTGAAGCAGAGCGGCTGGCAGAGCGGAGTAGCTGTGGGACAGGTGGAGTGGCCCACAGAGCGAGCAGAGCCAAGCAGTTTGCAGGGGCAACTGGAGCAGCTCACAGGACAGCTGGTGGAGCCGAGCAGCTGGTGGAGCCGAGCAGTTTGTGAGGACGGCTGGAGGAGCAGAGTGGAGCGGCTGGTAAAGTGGAGCAGTTCATGGAGAAGGCGGGAGCAGAACCCACGGAGAGGCAGGGCAGTTGGCCCTGGACCACATAAGGTGCCCCTTTCTACCCAGGCTGGGAGGAGGGACCTCTGCAGATAGACTCTCGAACTTTGGGGCTGCACTGACCCAGGACAGAGACTTTTGGATTGTGGGACTTTCGGGACGGTGGGTGATTTGGGGGTTGCTGGACTCAAGAGCCCAGGAAAGAGGACACAGCCTAATTTCCTGGGGTGGGTCTTTGCTCACGGTTTGGTCTAGGAACTCTAGTTGAGGTGTTTTCCCAATTTAGTGTTTGTTGTTTATCTCATGTATTAAACCTTTTCTGCTACACCGAGACTCTGTGCTTGCGAGAGGGGAAGCATTGCCTCTTTGAGGCGCCTAGGGGGGTGTGTAAGATTTTCCCAGGTCACTGGGTGGGGGCTCGAGCTGGTTTGGCATTGGGTTATTGAAATGGAACACCTGGATACTGAACCCGGCCCTTGTTGCTGCCAACTCAGAGGGGCAGAAGGGTTACACAAGGAATGGAAAACTTGTCTTATGAAAGGAGACTCAAAGAGCTTTGTTTGTTTAGCCTAACCAAAAGAAGGTTGAGGGGGGATATGATGGCTCTTTACAAATATATCAGAGGGATTTATATTAGGGAGGGAGAGGAATTATTTAAGCTTAGTACTAATGTGGACACAAGAACAAATGGATGTAAACTGGACATGAGGAAGTTTAGACTAGAAATTAGACGAATGTTTCTAACCATTAGAGGAGTGAAGTTCTGGAACAGCCTTCCAAGGGGAGTAGTGGGGGCAAAAGACATATCTGGCTTTAAGACTAAGCTTGATAAGTTTATGGAGGGGATGGTATGATGGGATAGCCTAATTTTGGCAATTAATCAAAGATGAATTGCCAAATTATCAGCAGGTAAGTATGCCCAGTGGTCTGTGATGGGATGTTAGATGAGATGGGATCTGAGTTACTACAGAGAATTCTTTCCTGGGTGCTGTCTGATAAGTCTTGCCCACATGCTCAGGGTTTAACTGATTGCCATATTTGGGGTCGGGAAGGAATTTTCCTCCGGGGCAGATTGGCAGAGGCCCTGGAGGTTTTTCGCCTTCCTCTACAGATGGGTCATGGGTCACTTGCTGGAGGATTCTCTGCAGTTTGAGGTCTTCAAACCACAATTTGAGGACTTCAATAACTCAGACATAGGTTAGGGGGTTTGTTATAGAAGTGGATGGGTGAGATTGTTTGGCCTGCATTGTGCAGGAGGTCAAACTAGATGATCATAATGGTCCCTTCTGACCTTAAAGTCTATGAGTCTATTTATAATGGTAATAACACTTCCCTATCTGTAGTGGAAATACCTCGCCTAATGCATTAGCCTTTTTCAAAGCCACAGCATTCTGGTGCTCATAATTATTCTGTGCTTGACCAGTACCCCCAGGCTTTTCTCCTTCTCTATTGCTTCCAACTGATATGTCACCAGCTTATAGCAAAAATTCTTGTTGTTAGTCTCTAAATTTATGACCTTGCACTTTGTACTATTAAATTTCATCTCATTTCTATTACTCCAGTTTTCAAGGTGGTCTAAATCTTCTTGCATGATATTCTGGTCCTCCTCTATATTGGCAATACCTCCCAGCTTTGCGTCATCCACAAATGTTATTAGCACACTCACACTCATTGTGCTTTGCTTTAAATATATTCCTTTTATATCATTACAGTTTTTTCTAGTTAATACATTATATACCGTTTAATGACATTTCTCATTAAACATTATTATTTTATTTGATTAATCTTTGCATTCATTATTACAGTATGCATTGTCTGCAGACTTGGCTTGATATTTAAGACTCTTTTTCATTCTCCTACAAAATAGACAGTTATGAAGAAAATTAATAGTTTGAATGTTATAAATACATAAATGTGAATGATTTGAAAAATGAATTTGGGATGGTCACAAGTTTTAGATGACCATTCCCATGCGAGACATCCTACAGAGAAAAATTATCCCAAGTTTCATACCCTCTTGAGTTGCAAATGGACCAGAGTTTGAGTAATCTGTTCTGAGATAGTCAAGAAATGAAAGAACCCAACACACTAAACCACAGTAGCTTTTAAATTCCTCTTCAAATGCAAGTGTTCATCTTGCTGACAATCCATGAATGTTAGTGAGATTTTCTTGGTTTGCCCTTAGCTGATACAAACTTTATTCTGAGGAACTCTTAGTTTTGAGGTGTCTCTATAATAAACTTCTTTACTTCCATGCTTCTTCTGTCTGATGAGTGCCAAGTGCTAAAATACCTGTAAGTCTCCTAGTCTGCAGGGATGTAATTAAAAATATTCTTTCCTTCCTCCAAATATCGGTAAAACTGAGCCTAACATTTGAACAGGCTTGCCCAAGATCACACCGCAAGTCACTGCAGAGTCAGGACTGTGTTGCTTTTCCTCTAACTCTACACTCCAAGACATCCTGAACTCTGAGGCACTCAGCTGCTGCAAGTCAGATAAATTCAAAATTAAAGTGCTTAGCACTCTGTTGTCCGTCCCCCCCGCCTTCCACCACACACACTCATGCAAAAAAAGTTCTAAATCACTATAGAGGTGCCAGGGAGCTGCGGTCTTTGAGACGCCAGTAGGAGAAACATAACCTGCTCTCAGCCTTGTGCTCCTCTGTTGATGCTTTCTAGCGTGAGTGGAAAGGCAAGATCATAACATTGCCCAGCCCCTCCACCCAAACACATCCACATTAGCTAGCCCCTTCTCTCCATTTGTGTTCTCTGGCACTTGCAGTCAGATTATGCCTTCCTCTACACAAGTGCACTGAGTGGGAAGAAGGAATTTTTTTGCACTATCTTGTCTCCAGCACATCTTTCCTTATCTTGGTCCTAAATTCATTCTGCTATGAAAACTTGTTTCTGTTCTCTAGAAACTGTTCTTCAGTCTTCTTTTTTTAACCTGTGGGATAAAAGGGGAAAAAAAGGGGGGGACTCTGATCTTTGCTCATCTCTATCTGAACCAAGATTTTAACTGTATGTATGCTCATTTGTGTGAAACCTTAGGGGTGTTATCCTGGCATAGCTTATATGATTAAGCAAGATAGTATGTTAGAGTAAAACTCTTTCTAAAGAATATCAGCAGCAGCATTAAATAAACCCTTCAATTAACAATTTTGGTAGCAGCTTCCCTCAGAGAACATTGCTCTTAAACTGTGGAAAAACTCCTACCAGTAGAGTGTGCTGTCCTTCCACTGGTACAATATAAAACTGGTCCCAATCAACATGCCAACTTAGCATGCGTGTTTGTCTTCCCTTTACTCTAGATATTTGAAAGGGAGGCTGATAAAACATAAATTCTGCCATTACACTTTTCAAATTTAGTATCTGATAAAATACTTATTTACTTCAGCACTAGAGGAATGCAGAAACTTACAGAAAGGGATTGGACTTTGTATAGAATGGGAAATATACTGAATTTGCTGATGTTGTTTTACAGTAGGTCAACTGAGCCCTAGAGAGGTCTAACATCTGAACAATGCTGTTGACACTGGGAAGAATATAGATAACATACTATAAAACTATGAAGTGAAACCAGCAGCATTTGCTTTATGACAGCACTAGAAAGGGGCCGACATTAATATGTAGAAATATTTGTAATTTTGTGCTTAGTGAGATAGAACACAGGCCGCAATTTTCAGACTTGGATGCCTGAAGTTAGGTACTTAAATAATTGGCTGATGTTACAGGTGCTCAATGCCCACGGCTTCTATGAATCACTCTCTGAAAAGCAGACAATTTATTTAGGTGCCAACTGAAATATGGCTTTACATGCCTAATTTTAGGCATCCAGGTTTACAAACTTTGAATTAGATTTATTTAATTCAAAATATTCTTCTGGGTTAAAGTTTTTACTCAGTGCAGCTGTGCCAATTTACAGCAGCAGAGAATGTGGTCATTTATCATCATTGGTGGTTGGGAATGTTCCATCAGAATGATTTGCAGAAAATTCACCTTCTGCAAAACTGAAATTTTTCCATGGGGAAATTTTGATTTTGATGGAAGTTTTCAATTTTCCATTGGAATATTGTCCCCAGCTCTCTAGCTCCCCCATTCCATGGTAGGCCAGGCTTCCAGACTCCATGGCAGACTGCAAGGTGGCCTGTCACAGAACCAGGACTCCCAGGCGAGCCACTGGGGACTTTGGGGAGCATGTTTGTTTCCGAAACAGTAAAATGTTTCTGCAGTGGGAACATCTGGGTGTTTCTGAAACAAAATATTCTGTGATTTCAGTTCTGTGCAAAAATTTGAGGTTTTTCTTTTTCATCCTAATTCAGGATAGAAAAAATTCTAGACATTTTTTTTCATGGAATTGAAATTCTGTTTCCTGTTCCAGCTCTGTTACTATTTATTATTTGTATTGCAGTTGCCCAAACATAGACCAAGGCCATGCTGTCTTTAACATTGTACAAATGCATAACGAAAAGACATTATCTGCCCCAAAGAACTTACAACTGCTTTGTTTGGTTTTTTCCCCCTGAACATCTCAGTTAAGAAGTGAGAGTAATACTGCCACTTCTGGAAACATTTGTAAGAGCAGCTGAAGCCCATAAGCTCTATGTGTGGAAATGAAGATTTTCTTCTCCTCCACAATAGTGTTACCATAGTCTTGTCCAAATGAATTGTAGGCAACTGCTTTTTGAGTCCAGGCTGTATTCACTGGAGAGAAGGGCATGTTTTTATTAGTGAGCAATGTAATGTCTCATTTGCTGTTAAAATTGACAAGGTTTAGGCTGGAATAGTTTTGCATGAAGGCCAATATCTGTCCAAAGGTACCAGATGCCACTTCTGTTTCATCTTTCACCAATTTCACTCACAGAAGACTTAGTTGTGCTGGGAAACTTTACAGTGTTACTTGGGCGTTACACCCATACTCTTTGTGGCTAATAAAATTAAGTACTGTAGGGAGGTATTGAGGTCATTAGTTTGAGATTCTTAGTGTCTTTCTAAGGGCTGGCTGGGTGACAGTTTCCCTGAAATGAGCCCTCAGGCAGGAAACAATCTTTTGATATTGACTTTCTCATTACACTTCACTCTGTAACTAACCTGCCCTTTTTTGGTCATAGTTTTTGAAAAGTTGGTGCTGGGCAATTTTAGCATCACTCAGAGTCATCAGATTCCTTTGTCAAGCCCAGCTTTTAGCCTGGGGACAGGATGGAAACTTTTCTGGTCACACAGGCTGATAGCCATCTCCCAGTACTGGACAAGCTGTCCCATGCTGATTCTTTTGGGATCTATTAGCAACCTCCTTGGATATCATGACTCAACTGTGGATCTCTCAGAGACAGATGGGATCACACTGAAGTAGTTCTATTCCAATGTTTCTGAGATCCCAGTGGGAAATTTGGAGTAATTGCTCATCCACTGAAGGGTTCTCTATGGAGATCTATGTAGATTTATTGCCTATCTAGTGCATGTGTGAAGCTATTCTGAGAAAATGATGAGGAAGTTTGGACCGTGCTGCAGTCAGTATGCATCCATTGCATCCAGACCGTACTTTGCTTCCCCAGCGCCTGACAAACTTTGGACTTGCTGAAAAATGGAATTAGCAGCTGAGAAGAGGTGGTGGTTCGTTTGGAGAAGCATTAAGAAAGTATGGCAGAGATGGGATCTGCCCATGAGTCAGTTTATCCATCCTTTGTTAACAAGGCTCCCAATCTTGGATTACTCTGGATTACTCAGTTGTTCTTGGAGTCACGGGTGTCTGCTGGCTGATGATGTTTTTTTTAATTCTGTTTAGCCCAAAGATTGTGATGTGGCCCTTGCTACAATTATTCACGTCTGTCACACCTAGATTAGATTACTGCAATGCTCTCTGCATAGGACTACACCCAAAAGCTAATCGGAAGCTGCAGCAGATGCAGAATGCCAATGTATTAAGTGTTGCTAGCTGCAAAGAAAACATTCCAGTATTCCAAAGACTGCTTTTCGGGGTAGTCCTATGTATCTAAACACCTTAGCTACCAGAGACACAGCCTCTCTCCCTGTGTACTTCTACAATCAACTAGTGTACTCTCACTCCCGTTCCACGCACTAGTGCTGGAAGCAGAGTCGTCTTTTTTAAAATTTAAAAATATATAAAGACAAAACTGGATGTGCAAAGACAAATAGAAAATAATAAAGCAACTGAATTGCCTGAATTTAACTAAAATTCTTTAGTTGAGCATTGAATTCACAATGATTTATTTTCTTATTATAATTGTAAAACCTGATGGAGCCTCCGACTGACTTACTGTAAAACAGAAATTATAAGACAAGTTATTGATCCATGTATGTTAATCACTGCACGATGAATCTTGCAGTACAGGCAAAATTCTTATTGGTGTTATTGGGAGTCTACCTGAGTAAGGACTGCAGGATTTAATCCTGTAAGAATTCTCAGTGTTGTCCTAGTTTTTAACTAGGATTCTTCCTTTTTTTGGTACTGATAACTGTTGAAGCTATTCTGTTTGTTTCAGAGTAGCAGCCACGTTAGTCTGTATTCGCAAAAAGAACAGGAGTACTTGTGGCACCTTAGAGACTAACAAATTTATTTCAGCATAAGCTTTCGTGGGCTACAGCTCACTTCTTTGGATACATAGAATGGAACACACAGACAGAAGATATTTTTTCATGTTCTCTGTATATATAAATATATTCTGTCTGTGTGTTCCATTCCATTCTGTTTGTAAAAGCAGCAAAGAGTCCTGTGGCACTTTATAGACTAACAGATGTATTGGAGCATGAGCTTTCGTGGGTGAATACCCACTTCGTCGGATGCATGTAGTGGAAATATCCAGGGGCAGTTATATATATGAAGCAAGAAGCAGGCTAGAGATAACGAGGTTAGTTCAATCAGGGAGAAGGAGGCCCTCTTCCAGCAGTTGAGGTGTGAAAACCAAGGGAGGAGAAACTGCTTTTGTAGTTGGCTAGCCATTCACAGTCTTTGTTTAATCCTGAGCTGATGGTGTCGAATTTGCAGATGAACTGGAGCTCAGCAGGTTCTCTTTGAAGTCTGATCCTGAAGTTTTTTTGCTGCAGGATGGCTACCTTTAAATCTGCTATTGTGTGTCCAGGGAAGTTGAAGTGTTCTCCTACAAGTTTTTGTCTATTGCCATTCCTAATATCTGATTTGTGTCCATTTATCCTTTTCTGTTGCGACTGTCCGGTTTGGCAGAGGGGCATTGCTGGCATATGATGGCGTATATTACATTGGTGGACGTGCAGGTGAATGAACCAGTGATAGTGTGGCTGATCTGGTTAGGTCCTGTGATGGTGTCACTGGTGTAGATATGTGGGCAGAGTTGGCATCAAAGTTTGTTGCATGGATTGATTCCTGAGTTAGAGTTACTATGGTGCAGTGTGCAGTTACTGGTGAGAATATGCTTCAGGTTGGCAGGTTGTCTGTGGGCAAGGACTGGCCTGCCACCTAAGGCCTGTGAAAGTGAGGGATCATTGTCCAGGATGGGTTGTAGATCCCTGATGATGCATTGGAGGGGTTTTAGCTGGGGACTGTATGTGATGGCCAGTGGAGTCCTGTTGGTTTCTTCCTTGGGTTTGTCTTGTAGTAGGAGGCTTCTGGGTACACGTCTGTTTGTATTATCCTTTTAGGATGCCGATATCATTTCACACTTTTATTCAGCTGGTTTGGGGATAGTGAAATCAGTGCTGCCATGATGTAGGGAACGGTGTAGAAGATGACACACTAGAAGTTCCTTCCTAGCCATGATTCTTTGATTTATAATGTCCATTTGATGCATTTAATTAATGGTAAGCCGTAAAAAAATATGTATTGCTTGTGATATACATCAGTTTATCCTCCTTCTTTCAACTCCAAACAAGTGTGGTTGGGTTTCTGCAAAAATCCCTATTAGAAGTGTCAAATTAATTTTTACATGATTTCTTTTCTTTGACACTATAGACACCATGTGGTACCTAAGATAACTACACAAACTAGATAATATCACTTTGCCGCGATACAACAGTACTAGAATTAAGGTTATGGAAAGTGTGTGTGTGTAATACTCTGTATATATACAAATATGAGCTGGATTCTCTCCAGTGGAGCTGTGCTCAGTGCAGAACTAGAGGGGAGAATCAAAGGTGGTTTTTCATCACCTTTGTGTTCCCAAGAATCAAAGACAAGCTCAGACTCCTGTGCAACTTAGTAGCCCTTATGTTGCTGTATAATGGAAATTATAATGGATCACAAACTGAATATGAGTCAATAGTACGATACAGTTGTGAAAAAGCCTATTATCTTTCTGGGTGTATTAACAGGGGTTTCGCAGATCAGGCTATGTCTGCACTGGGAGCTAGGGGTATGGTTTCCTGGCTTGTGTACACAAATTTGCACTCACTCATGGAGCTAGCCTGAGTACAAATAGCAGTGTAGTTGCAGTAGCACAGGTAGTGGCAGCGTAGGCGTGGCTTACCTGGGCCAAGTACAAACCCACCTTAAACCTGTGGATATGTACCCAGCATAGCTCAGCCATGCCTCTCAGCTGCTACCTGGGCTACCACAGCTACACTGCTGTTTGTATTTGTGCTAGCTTCATGAGGCCTGGTGCAAGGATGTGTATATAAAAAGGAACATCACACCCGAGCTCGTAGTGCAGATGTAGCCTAAGACCCAGGAGTTAATTGTCCCATTCTACTCAGCACTGAGGCCTCAGCTGGAGTTTTGTGTCCAGTTCTGGGTGCTACGCTTTAAGAATGATGTGGACTAACTGGAGAGAGGCATATATTCCCCAAGTACAGCTATTTAAAAATGGGGAGAGGATGCAATGCCATTGAAAGCCTTATTTGCACTTACCAGATAGAAAGGACAGGTGCTGGTCCTGCTTTTTAATAATTAGCTGTCACCACATCCAGTTTTACTGTATTTGGTGCTTGTGAAATATGTTTGATTGGCAGCTCTAGAAAGTGAAGTTCTCTCTTTATCCATGTTCTTCTCTAATGTGCCTCAGTTTGACCTGCAGTGACAATTACTAAGAGCCAGATTTAGAGGTGATGCAAATGACAGTGTAAGACATCAGTCACAGAGCATGAGTACATTGATGTAAGAGGGTGGAGCTAAAATCCTGAGAGTCAGGGATTGCAGCAACATTAAAAATCAGCAGGAGGAGTTTTATTTTACATCATTCTCGCTAGCCCATCCTTCCTCTTCCCAACACACCAGACCCTTCACTCATTCTCTGGTTACCCAGCAGACCCTTTGAGTTCCCTCATTTCCTCCCCACAAAAAAGCCACCTGCACCCTTTAACTTGCCCAATGGCCTCCCTCTCCATGACCACAACAGGCTCCAAGTCTTTGACACAATGCTGGTGACCATTCCAAGGTCTGGGCTCTGACTGAGTGCTCTGAGTATAGTTTTCCTTAAAATAAAAATAGAACTTGGCATACACTGGCCACAATATATTTTCTCCAGAAGGGTAAAGCAGCCTAAAAATTGGGTTAAGGGGAATTCACTTGCAGGAGACCAGAGTAGTGACTCCTATGCCACCCTTGTGTAGGAGGTTTAGTGAGGGTTTTGTGTGCCCCAGTAATCTTCCAGCTGCTAAAATAGCTCCTTAGCCTCATAGATAGCCAAGTGTAAACTGGAGCAGCCCTGAAGCTGCGCTCACTCATGACAATTGCTGGACTGGCTCTCCAGGAATCAGAGTAGTGTAAGGTGGCTGAAAGCTACATTTGATTTCCTCTCCCCTAGTGCCATACAGTGCAGAGTTTGGCTGGAACAAAGGATGTGGGTCCAGATCTCTGAGTTGACAGTGGCATAGTTCATTGCAGAGTTTGGCCTCAAGTAAGGACTAAAGGATTTGGTCCCATTTTGCACTACAATAAAAATACTACATAAGGTGGATTCATTTTCAGTGTGTACAATCAGACACTATTGTATAAAATTACTTCATATTTTAGTGCGACTACTTTAGTTTAACGTGTCACCCCCTGTCAGAACAATGAGCTTAGAAGGCAAACATTTTCCCTTGGATTCAAGCCTAGTCATTGATCTTACTTAAATCTTTTTTTTTTTCAATTGATGAGCATGTATTTGCATGGTGAAAGTTCAGAAAAGTTCATGGGTTATATACTTTTAAAAAAACACTTTGAATATTCCTATGAAATTATAACCCCTCAGCCAAATACTCCATCAAACTAATTACATTGGGCCTGCTGGCTGCCTACGATAGTAAAACCTGCAGGATATATGGTGTGAAAGGTCCCCTTTGCAGAGTTCCTCCCTTTATTATTGGTTCAGGAGGAGCGGTTTTCTCTTCCGCACACAGTCAAGGAGCCTCTCCCCAAACCTTCCCCCGAGAACCTTTGCTCATTTTTGGATGTGAATTACAACAAAATCTTTCTAAGGTTCTGAAATAGTCACACAACTTTTATGAAAATGTGCATCTTAGCCTTCTAGGTTCTGAGCAGGATCAGCTGAAGAAGTGCTGATACATGGTAAGAGAAGCTGTTTTCGCAGTATTTCTTGCTGGGACCAGAAACATAAGTTCTGGAAATCTCCTTGGAAAACCTGTTCTCAGAAGACTTCCAGTCCAGTTTTGCAGAGTCAACAGCCTGATGTTCAGTACTGAAGTAGACATACATGTACTGTAAGCCCAGCAGGTCTCTCACCCAGCCCTGGAGAGCTGCTAGGTAACAAACACCTCCCAGCAGTAGCAATAGCCAACTCACACACCTTGACCCACTGCAGACACAGACCACAGGTAGCCCCACCTCAACAGATCCAGTAGGCAGTAGACTCATGGCTTCTTATTGGTTCCCCACCCTATATAAACCCCAGGGCTGTTCCAGTAAGTGTTAGGTAACAATGTGTAGCTGCCATGGCCATTCTTACTCTGCTCTTGAACATCTGGATTCAACCTTGGCTTGATTTTGACCTCACCTCCTTACCTGGACCCTTAAACCTGACTTAAGCCCTAGCTGTGAGTCAGGTGGGACCACCACCAGAGTTGATTTCAGCACAACCCTCCAACTACAGCAACTATGGTAAGTTCTTTGAGAAGAACATTGATATTCTGCCATGACACTGGGATTATGACTGCCTGATCAAGCTGCAGCCAGGGGCCAAGCTGCCTTTTGGCCAGATATAAGCTATGTAGGAGCCTGAACTATCCTGCATTTCTGTTTCCAGGAGCATCTGAACTAGGGTTTCATCCAGTCATCTACCTCTCCCACCGGGATCCTGGTTCTCTTCATTAAAAAGAAAGATGGAACTCTGCATTTATGCAAGGATTACCAGGCCCTCAGTCAGGTTACCATCAGGAATTGGTATCTTCTTCACCTCATTCCTAGAACTACTGGACCACAGAACTACTCGGCCAAGGCATTCATGAAACTCAACCTGTGGGGTGCCTACAACCTGGTTTGGATCCAGGCCAGGGACAGCTCTTTGAACTTGGTACAACCACTGTGAATAGCTGATAATGCCATTTGGTCTCATGAACACCCTTGCAATGTACCAGCACTTTGTGAACAATGTCTTCCATGACATCCTAGACCAGTAATCATAGTCTATCCCAGGGGTAGGCAACCTATGGCACGGGTGTCGAAGGCGGTATGTGAGCTGATTTTCAGTGGCATTCGCACTGCCTGCGTCCTGGCCACCGGTCAGGGGGGCTCTGCATTTTAATTTAATTTTAAATGAAGCTTCTTAAACATTTTAGAAACCTTATTTACTTTACATACAACAATAGTTTAGTTATATATTATAGACTTATAGAAAGAGATCTTCTAAAACGTTAAAATGTATTACTGGCAAGTGAAACCTTAAATTAGAGTGAATAAATGAAGACTCGGCACACCGCTTCTGAAAGGTTGCTGACTCCTGGTCTATCCTGATAATATCCTAATTTTCTCCAAGGATCCTAAGCAACACACCCAGAACATCTGGTCAGTCCTGGAACAGCTCCACCAACATGGCCTGTATGCAAAGGTGGAAAAATGTAGCTTTGACCAGCACTCCATGAAGCTGCTGGGCTACATCCTGTCCCCTGAGGGTGTCCGAATGGACCACAAGACGGTGAAGGGAGTACAAACCTGGGCACCCCCCTCAAGACACTCGTATGTTGATTCCTATAAGACATTCACACACACTAAGGCACTGTGCTTGAAACTCTCAGCCCCTAACATCTTCTGAGACCCCTTCAGGCCACAAGATCCATCCAAACAAACCCTGGGCAGGAACTTAAGGCCCAGTAGGTCTCAAACCCAGGCCTGCACAGCTGCTAGGCAGAAAACACATCCATGCAGCCATGCAGCAGCAGCGGTAGCCAGCTTGGCCTCCAATATCCATGACCCACTGTGTACATAGACTACGGGAATTCCCACCTCAAGGGGTCCAACAGGCAGTAGCCTCATGATTTCTGATTGGCTCCCTGTCCTGTATAAACTCAAAGGGTGTTCAAGGAAGTGTCCAGGCAACAATGTGGATCGTCTGTAGCTGCCATGGCCACTCCTGCTTTTGAACTCCTGGCTTCAACCTCAGTTTGATTTGAACTCTACTGACCTGGACCCCGAAGCCTGACTCAGGCCTAGTCTACACTACGCGTTTAAACCGATTTTAGCAGCGTTAAATCAGTTTAACGCTGCTAAAATTGGTTTAAATGTGTAGTGTAGACCACACTACGAGGCCCTTTATATCGATATAAAGGGCTCTTTAAATCGGTTTCTGTACTCCTCCCCGATGAGAGGAGTAGCGCTAAAATCGGTATTACCATATCTGATTAGGGTTAGTGTGGCCGCAAATCGACGGTATTGGCCTCCAGGCGGTATCCCACAGTGCACCACTGTGACTGCTCTGGACAGCAGTCTGAACTCGGATGCAGTGGCCAGGTAAACAGGAATAGCCCCACGAACTTTTGAATTTCATTTCCTGTTTGCCCAGAGTGGAGCTCTGATCAGCACGGGTGGCGATGCAGTCCCAAATCCAAAAAGAGCTCCAGCATGGACCGTGAGGGAGATACTGGAACTGATCGCTGTATGGGGAGACAAATCTGTTCTATCAGAGCTCCATTACAGAAGACGAAATGCCAAAGCATTTGAAAAAAATCTCCAGGCTACACAGTGCTGCGTGACAAGAGTAACGGAAAGCCAAAGAATCAAATGGACGCTCATGGAGGGAGGGAGGGGGTACTGAGGACTCCAGCTAGCCCACAGTCCACAGCAGTCTCCGAAAAATATTTACATTCTTGGCTGAGCTCCCAATGCCTGTAGGTTCAAACACATTGTCCGGTGTGGTTCAGGGTATAGCTCGACAATTTACTCCCTCCGCCCCCACGTGAAAGAAAAGGGAAAGAAATCATTTCTGGACTTCTTTGAATGTCACCCTATGTCTACTGAATGCTGCTGGTAGCCGCGATGCTGCGGCAGTGAAGAGCAGCATCCGTTCCTCTCCCCTTCCTGGTGGCAGATGGTGCAGTAGGACTGCTAGCCGTCCTTGTCATGAGCCCGTGAGTGCTCCTGGCTGGCCTCAGGTGAGGCTGGCCAGGGGTGCCTGGGTAAAAATAGGAATGATTCCTGGTCATTCCCAGTAGATGGTACAGAACAGCTGGTAACCGTCCTCATCGTAGCAACTGGGGGCTGAGCTCCATCAGCCCCCTCCCTTTCCTGTGTAAAGAAAATATTCTGTACTACCTGGACTATCATAGCAGTGGGATGCTGGGCTCCTCTCCCCCACACCGCTTAATGTCCTGCCTGGACTGTCATAGCACCAGGAGGCTGCCTCTCCCTCATTTTATCTCACTAACAAGTCATTGTTTCTTATTCCTGCATTATTTATAACTTCATGACACAAATGGGGGGGACACTGCCACGGCAGCCCAGGAAGGTTGGGGGAGCAGGGAAGCAACGGGTGGGGTTGTTGCAGGGGGACCCCCCATGAATGGCATGTAGCTCATCATTTCTGCGGGATCTGACACGGAGCAGCTGTGCTCTCTGATACACTGGTTCTCTAGTACACTTGCCCCATATTCTAGGCAGGACTGACTCTATTTTTAGAAACCATAAAGGAGGGATTTACTCAGGGAGTCATTCCCAGTTTTGCCTTTGCTTCCCCAGCCGACCTCAGCCGGGGGCACCCATGATAGCAGCAGACAGTACAGAACGACAGATAACCGTCATCTTACTGCTAATTTACAATGGCAGCAGATAGTACAGAGCGACTGATAACTGTCTCTGCTATCATGCAAAAGCAAATGAATGCTGCTGTGTAGCGCTGCAGTAACGCCTCTGTTAGCGGCATCCAGTACACATCCGGTGACAGTAAAAAAAAAAAAAGCTAAACGGGCTCCATGGTTGCCGTGCTATGGCATCTGCCAGGGCAATCCAGGGAAAAAGGGTGCGAAATGATTTGTCTGCCGTTGTTTTCCCGGAGGAAGGAATGACTGACGACATTTACCCAGAACCGCCCGCGACAATGATTTTTGCCCCATCAGGCACTGGGATCTCAACCCAGAATTCCAAGGGACAGGGTAGACTGCGGGAACTATGGGATAGCTACAGAATAGCTACCCACAGTGCAACGCTCCGGAAATCGACGCTAGCCTCGGTACATGGACGCACACTGCCGAATTAATGTGCTTAGTGTGGCCGTGTGCACTCGACTTTATACAATCTGTTTTACAAAACCGGTTTATGTAAAATCAGAATAATCCCGTAGTGTAGACGTACCCTCAGACTCTGATCTTTGGCACCAACCCTGGCCTGGAACTTGACTGTGAACTCCTCCACTAACTCAGACTCCACGTTAACCCTGCTCTGACCATTGGTTCTGATTATGTTTGTCAGGATCCCGACATTACCAGATGCACAACTGCTTTGCACACGTGCAACCTGGTGAGTGCAAGCAAAGCCCCAGTTTGCACAGATGTGGCTAGATGAGTGTCTTGTTTAACTTTGTGTGTGCGTTAGTCATGGACTTGTGCATGGACACAAATGTGTATGTGTGTGTACAAAGGAGGCACATGTCTGTGCATGAAAATGCAGCTTTACCTGGATATTGAAAACCAGGCCCACAGATACTTCAGATGAAGTTTGGATAAGCATTCCACAGTTTAGATGCTTATCTAAAATACAAACTTTGAAGTGTGCTCAAATGCTTCAATCGTTACCCCTCCGCACTAGGCATCATTCCTACTTTAGTTTATAGAAATATATACATGGGTAGCAATGGATTCCTTGTAAATACATTGAAATCCCAGCCTTAAGTTTGGGGGCATCCAACAAATCCCAGTCTATATAGCTTTTTTTGCTATATGGACTAAAATCCTTGAAATCTTATGCCAGGGACCTAGAGTATCCATAGATTCATGTTTAGCAGTATTGATATTTTTCTTCTTCTTTTTCTTTTAAAAGCTATATTGTTTTATTGTTAAGCTCAAAGGGGAAGAACATGAACTTAAAAGTAGAGATGATTTAACCAGCAGGCTACTGTGCATTCACATCTTTATTACCCAGATAATAGTAATTGTTGTGAAGAATGCACTGTTAAGAACACTAGATGGTCCCTGTGATTCAGTTTTCCATTTTAGAAAGATCTACTGTAGATATAGCCAAGCACAATTATGGATGTCTTTACAGCAGGGAAAAAAAAATATTGGCAATTGGAAGTTACCACCCAGAACCACATCAAGAACTGCAAAAGCAACCAGAATGTCTTTCTCAGCCTTTAAAACTAAAGATCGACGTGGCATTCTCAGTCTCACAAGCTGAGCAGTGCAGTCATTTGGAAAGTTGCTTAAAAACTACTGGCTACAGATTCTTCTGAACTGGGATACACCCTGTAATATGGAGAGGTTGATTTACCAAAAAAGTCTAAATGAAAAAGAGTTAAAAATAAAATACACAGGTTTTGAACATAGTGGGGGGAGGTCTTATTTTCAAATGAATAAGTCTAAGTGACTGTTTCACAAACTAAGTGTTTATTTTAAGAGGCCAGCAAGAGTTGTTCATCTCATTTTTAAAGGTGAATGTATGGAATTCATGAAACAATTCATTGAGACTAATTTAATATGTAAATAAAAGGCAGTCCCATTTTTGTGGGATCAAGCTCATTTGTGGAGCCAGTTTGCAGTCAAACTCATAGACTCATAGACTCATAGACTCTAGGACTGGAAGGGACCTCAAGAGGTCATCGAGTCCAGTCCCCTGCCCTCATGGCAGGACCAAATACTGTCTAGACTCAAGCCTCAATCAAGCAGTTTGTAGGATCTCATCAGGTTCTTACAATACAGAGAATAAAAAGTAGGAATTTATTTTTCAAAATAATAGTCCTAATAGCCTTTCAGATCCATTTTACATCATTTCAAAGTCATCAGCTAACTGAAAGATTTCATGTTCATGTCCCTGTCACTTTAAATATAAAAAGAAGTGTATCATAATTCAACCTTTATTGCATTTTTTTTTTGGCATGAGGAGCTTGACTGGCAAGGCCAGAACTATGGGCTGTCAAAGCTAATTGGGTCACCACCAAAAGAAGTGGGATGGGAGGAGCTAAAAGCTGATGGCTGTCTATTGAGGAACCAAAAGCATTCTTTCAGTGGTGAGAAATCACAGAAAGAATCAGTTCGCACTGTCCGTAAGAGAATCCACCTATAAAAGCAAGTCAACCCATAACTTGCATGAGGTAGGGTGTAAGCTGAAAGTTTTCTTCACAGAACGGTGCTAATGCCTTTGCCTTGCAGCTGAGAGATTCATTCCCCACAGTCTGTCCCTCCCTTCCTCCTTCCCTCCCTCCCTGCACCTCCCTCCTATGCGAATATAGAAAAATGAAACCAGCTTCCATGCATCATGAAACTTGCCAGCATTCCCTTTCCTTAAAAGGGATGTGAATTGTACACTGGCCAACAGATCTGGCTCCAGATGTGTGCGTGTGCATGTGTGTTTTTTTTTTCTTTTAGTCAACGTGGATGAGTGCTCTGCAACTCCAAGGGTTCAATGAAAACTATGCCTGATAAATCCAGGAAACTTTTACAGGATATTAACTCCCTAAATTAAAAAAAAACAATAAATTCAAAGAACTCAATCTTGAAACATGGGCCAACCACCTCCTGCAAAGATACTTTGGACTTTAATGCCAGCTAAGTATGCTTAGCACCTGAAGTGGGCAGTGGGAAGCTGAGGAGAGACAGCTGATAAATTGTCTACTTAACATCCACTATTATAGCAGCAAGTAGGGGCCGGGAGGATGAACTGCCAAGGAAACCCTGCTTCATCCATGCAGCCTTGCTAGTACAGTGTTGGCAACCCTATCCTCAGCCTTCCTTCTACATTTCTGTGCAGCCCCTACAGCTGCCTTCTGTTCCCCCAGTGTCCTGCACCCCATTCCTCCCATCCACTGTTCAGTGTCTCTGCTGCTCATCGAAGTCTCGTGCCCTGTCTAACCCCCTCAACCATGGAGTGACAACCATTTTGCCTGTGGGCATGGCTTCAGTCTCTTTGAAAACAGTGAGCAGTGGGAGCCAAATTTTCTAAGGGCAGGCTCACTCCCACATGGAGGTAGACTGTGGAGTAATGGGGGCCATCTTGCAGGCATCAGCCCCATTGACAGTGATAGCAGATAGTGCTCATTTTGCATAAGGGAACTGTGTGAGTTGGTAACGTTTCATTGTATTTTCTTGAGACAGGTGAAAAAACACCCCCAAATCACTGGAGTTATAATAAAATCACAAGATCCAGCAATCCTGGTGTTATCAAATGGCTGTTACTTAGTAGATATAGTATATACCTGTGCACATTTTTATGCCCTGAGGCTATACTCACTGCATGTAAGCCCTGCAGTTTGCTGAGTGGTAAGACACATACATATGCTACAGTACAGGTGGGCTCTGTCAGAGGTGACTTACAAAGCTCTTGTCCCTATTAATAGTGCCTATGAATGTTCATTGAATTGTTTCACTTTATGTAAATTGTTAGACTATCTTCAAGTAGAATCTTTGCTTGTAGAGCTTTATTTAAAAATTTATTTAGCATCCACACTGGGAGCTATAGCTGCTCAGAATGGGCTTGACATTCAGAGCTGCTCAGTTTTCTCCATGTGCCTTCTTTGTGTGAATCTGCACATACAAAATATCTCTAACCTATAGCCAATACGTTAGGAAGCCAAATATTTTGAGTAACACCCTCTGGGTTCCATTGTCGAGTTGGGACTCCAGATTTGCCTTTAAATAGCTAGTGATGTTCTGCTGAGTAAATATAATATCACAAGTTGTATCAGAGCATACTCACATGGAAGAATGCAACTGTTTTAAGGGTTTATCAGATAAATAATCAAGCCTTAGTGACACACAGGCTATGGGACTGAACAACTTATGGACCAGCCCTTAACTGCTGTTTTCACAGAAAGGTGGACTAGAGGGCTACCCCAGGTGCTAGGCCTCAGGAATGAACTGGGTCGTGGTACCCTGGTACAATTCCCTTGGACAGTCTCTCTCAGCTCAGTTAGGAATTGTTCCGGTTATTGTGCCTACAGTGTTCTCAGTCTTTCCTTTTTGCCAACCCTAGTAAATAATTTGTTTGGAGCTGTACATGTGAGTATTAATGGAAACCCACCTAGCACTGCAGGACCCAGTGGCTGAAGTACCTGCATTGCTTGTCTGAGTCAGAGTATACATCAGAGGTAGTCAACAGATGGATCACGGCCCAAATCTGGATTGCCAGATGCTTCTGAACAGACCCCAAAATCTTTTTATTTACTTACTGTTGTCCATGGTGCCACCACGCATCTGAAAGGATCTGGTGTACCACAGCATGCTGGCAACCCCATCAGGTGGGGACTGTGATGGGGTGTATAAATCCCACATGGACAAGCAAGGTGCCAGAGAGGCCCTGGTAGTAGAGCTAGCTCTGCCCCTCCAGCCCTGTATATCTTGTGTGATAGGGAGGCGGCCTTCGAAAGAGAGGAAGCTACAGTAGCAGGGCCAGGGCAGGAGCAGGATTGCTCTAAGCAGTACAGTGCAGGAGTGACTCCTGAAGCTTTGGAGGGAACTCCTAGCCAGGGGACTGCCACCCAGACCCTGAGGGGAGTACAGCTGATGCTCAGGGTAAGACTGACGTTGAATCTGATTCAGACGCGCAGTCAGAGTGATTTCCCAAACCCAGCCCTCCCATGTTGGTGCTGGATTGTTGGCAGCACCATGAAATCAGAGTTTATTGAACAATCTCCATTACTGAGTTAGTCAAGTTAGAAACAATATACAGGAGACATTGAACTGAAAGAATGTAACCACTCCAATGGTCTAAGAGGTAAATAATATCTGAATGCATATTTGGATAATATTTACAATACAAGTGACCATAATGATGAAAAGAACAACTAAGGTTGTCATATCAAGTGCTGTGAATGTAGAGGGTAATAATAAATAATGTTTAAAAGAATTGGAAATTAAATCATAACAAAAAAGTTCAGAAAAACATAACGTAATGATTGACTGATAATTTGCACTGCTGTAAAGAATGTGTAGTCCAATATCTTACAGCTTGGCCCCAAATATTAAGACTCTATCAACCCACGCTGAGATATTGAAGCCAGCAGAATTATGTTAGATGTTTCATACTATCTTTTTGTTTATACTGCTGAGATGCTGTTCCTTTAAGACAGCAGTCAACTCCCAGTTCACTGAGCTAAGAGCTGTTGAACACTGCGAATCCAGAAATATTCTCTCTGAATTTTGGGAAAAGGTTCAGGTCACTTCTTATTTCAATAATGATTCTTTGCACATTATAGAGCATCTTCTTTCAAAGATCTCAAAGTGCTTGATGAAGGTACATTAATTTTCCTATTTTATAGCTGGAGGTAACTGAGGCACAGAAAAGTTAAGGCCTCAATTTTCAGCTATTTGCTACTATTGCGTCCCTCAGTGGTTTGGCGTCAAGTTTTGGACATAAAATATTCATGGACAATTTAGAAAACTTGTATTATTGACTAGTCCCAATTTCAGTAATAGGGCCCAGGTTTCTGTCAGCTCCATTTTCAATCAACTAGATGGATGTCTACAAAATCTGACCCAGTTCACCCATTCCTAAACCTCAGTGTATATTTGTCTAATTTATTCATCCAGGTGCATTGAGAAGGTTCCCAGTCCTGCAGTCCTTGCAAACAAAATGCCTGCTGAGGTCAATGGGAGCTTTCTCCAGGTAAGGACTGAAACTGGGGGCTGGAAACTAGACAGTAACTCAGGTGAGAGAAAACACAGCCCTGTTCAGAAGCCTAGAGAAAATGTAATCAAAGTAAATGAAAACTTTAAAACAAGGGAAATGATTTTGAAAGCAAGAAAGAAGACAAGAACTTCATAAAATATCTGCTCTTTCACACTGGTCTAGAAGCAAAATCAAATTTTAAAAAATTAATTGCTTTTGGTTTACAAAGGCCACCAAGTTATAACATTTTGTACTGATTTTGTGACCTATATAACCCTGGCAAAGAGCCCTGGAGGCTCATCCGAAAAGAAATCTAGGCCCATCTCTCTCTCATCTCTCTCTCCACTCAAAACTTCCATTTCATTTGCAGTTCAGGAAAGCTCAATCCTTGCTGTCTAATTCAAGTGCAGAAAGTTAAATGTTATCACGCCATTGATTAAGCCTGGTCCATTAACTAAGTGCTGTGTAAGCCCTAAAAAGTGTTCTACAGTCAGAGAAAGGAGCAAAGAATCACATGAAGATAATCTGACTTGTCATGAACTGCGCTGTAGTGCAGCTGATCTCTCCCAATACTGGCCTCAGCATTCTTCCAATACTTTCCCTTCTCTTCCCTCCCTCCCCAACTCCTTCACAGTTTTCCCATCTGTTATCTCTATTACTTGCTTGTCTCTTGCATTTATTCCTGTATTATAGCCAGTGTAAACCAATTGCCCAGTGACTCTCTTCGTGGCCCCTCTTAACCACATGGGGCTAGACTGCCCTGTGAGGAAATGTGCATGCAACAGACCCACCTTTTGTACATTGACTCTCTTCTATGTGGAAAGGGGATCAGCCACCTCCAGGGCAATATTCCCACCAGACCCTGTGGAGAGCTCTCTGCAGCATCCAGGAGTTGCTAATGTGGAGAGGAATGAGCTGGGGCCCCAGACAGGGCAGGCAAGACCCGTAACATACTCTAGCCCAATAGGGAATCCTCTTAAAAAGTAATACAGCCCAGGCTAGTATGCACTTCCGAGCAGAACCCACTCCATGCCTTGAAGGACTAGCTCAAGGGATGGCAGCCAGCAGTGATGCCAGTATGGCTCCACTGTGCTGACAAGGCAACAGGGAGCCTTGAGATATAGGCCCAAGCCTCCAGCAATTCCCATTAGCTCTACTGGCTTTGGGGTCTGACCTTGATTCCATTTAAAGGTCAAAATGAGTTCCCAACAGAACAATCTGGAAATAACTCCATTCAGGGAGCGCCAACACATTCCTTTCCCTTGCTTTGCTGCCTCCACAAGTTTTTACAGGGGATTGAACAACCTGGCACCACGGTTTCTGCAGAATTTTACTAAGGAGACCCTAGCTTGGTTGTTCTGCTACTCACAACAGAAGGAGGATCACATAGAGACAGAGCAAACTCATCATAACTTATCTGAACTAATCAGAATCTTCTGAAGTGTCTTTCCCTGCCTTCTGCATGATTGTGCCCCTTCTCACAGGTTCCTAAAACCCACCACAGGTTACTCCATAGTCTTCCTTTGGCTTCTGGTGACTTCCCAGAGTCCCACCAAAAAGCTTCTTGCAACCCATGGCACTTTAACTCTCCAAGCAGTTTCTCACCATCCTACTGCTCTCCCTTTTTGTCAGTCCCATAACTCCCCACCCCCATCATTCTATGCCTCATAATGAATACCCTGAAACTAATGGCTCCCAATCTGACAAGCCCTCAGCAGTGCTTCTACACCACATCAACAGGCTTTTGGCACTTCCCTCCCCCAGTACATTCAAGACTCTGTAGTCCCCCCTCCAAGACATCCATTATTTTCAAATACAAACTGTGTGCATGCTGAGCTTCCTGTATTGCAGAAGTATTGCATGCGTTGCTCACTAGGGCATGCAACTTGTGCATATTTTGACTATATGCCTCATCTGAGCGCACCAGCATTAGCTGCTAAAAATGCTGTATAGCAAACCCCCTACGAGTTAAACAACTCTTACAATGGTTTAAGAGCGGTTCTGATTGGGCTGAAATTAAGGCTATTTCTTATGCTTGATGAACTGATTTACTCCTTCCTAGCCTGTAACCACTGATCAATGGAATGCATCCACACTGGGCCATGATCTGTGTTTCCTGAAGAGGGTGGTTTGTAGGGATGGGGCCAGACCACATTTGAAACTGCGTTGAGACTAGCCAGTCAAATCAAGTCAAAACCATTTGCGTCTGCATGGTGGGGGAGTTGCTACAGCACTACTGTGATATGTTTTTATTGGGATTGTGTTTTTTATATCTAAAGTCCCTCTCCCTCCTCCACCCTCAGCTGTGTGATGGACAGGGTACAAAATCACAGAAAAAGCGAAAATAGATGTATAAAGAGAGACAAAAGCAGTTACGTGGGATGGTCTTTCCCCTACCCTTTGCGTGTCACCTTGGCGTTCCTCCATACAAAATTCATGCAGTCAGTGGGCAATACAGAACAAAGGGGCCTGAACAGGGGGAGGAGCTGCATTAAGCAGTACAGTATGTATCTCCACCCTCTTCCAAGGACTGTGGAAAAATATGCCATGAATGCTAATGCGGCATGAAGCAGCATTAATTTGGTTGCATGGTCTGTGATCCATGCAGAAAGAAGTCAAAGAGCCCAAAGGTGAGCCAGCATCCAGTGGCAGTGTGGCTACTGGCCCATATGAGCTACCTTGGCTACTGGTGACAGGACACATTAGTGGAAAATGCAGAGGAAGAGTCTTTCTAGGTGGCAGAGTATCTGCAAAAGTGGGGCTCTTTCCTATCGGCAGATCTCTGGTTTCTGCTGTCGTTGATTCCTAAGCCCAGCAGCTGCCTTCTCCTCAGACTAATGGGAAACTGATACCACAGCTCAGGTTTTTGTGTTAGTTTCCCCTCGCCACATTTTTACCCAGGGGGACATATGGGGCACAATGATTATTTTAATGAAAAGAATAAACTCATGTCTCCACTGCCAGTAAATATTTTCACTGATGCTAAGCAAGCCCCTTTACAGTATGTAATGAAAATATTTGAGGAAGCAGAATGCATGCAGGTTCAATTTAATGAAAAGGTGCAAAAGGAAACTCTGGATAAATTCAGTTCTCTCTTCTCTTTTTCCAACTTGTACTCACTTGCAAATGATGAGACACTTGCGGCAAAGATATATATTTTAGTTGGGAAAAGTCCCAGCAGGCTGATTGGGTGGGCCCTTGTGCTTTGATTGAGTGCCAAGTCCTGGTGTCTGGGAAGGAGGAAACAAAAAAAAAGTCTTTCCTGTTACAGGCCTAAAACAACAAAAACTTAAGCAGAAATCATGAGAGGCAAGTTGACTGAGTTCAACAGTGGAGGGAAATTGTAGTTAAGGTCTTCTCTCCTCCTCTACATCCTCCTCCCCTCACTCAACAGCCTTTCTTTGCTCCAGGAAAAGTCTAATCAGTTTCACAGGGGTTTGTGCAGGGCTGTTCTCCCTTTATAATAAGGCTGTCCCTGGGAGAAACATTCTAAGTGCTTTGAAATGAGAGTCTGCTATGGCTCAGGATGGATGAGTATATTGGGCACAGTACCCTCTGTAATTTGCCACAAAAGTAGCCCTCAGTTTTCTTTGGTCTGAGGATTATGCCAAGGAAACAGGGAAAGTGAGGTAGGGGTGACACTTTAAGTAAACAACAGCAGGAGAGACTCAGAAGGAAGAGACAAACCACATATACAACATGTGGTAAATTGCAGTACTTTGTTACATTGTGACCTGTAATTTAAAGCTTCATGTTGTAATCTGATTTTAGACATTCCCTCAGCACAGAGAATGTGCTGGCCCATCTAATAATCTCACTTGGGCCAGTTTCGTTGTTTCAACCTGTAACACTTTATTTAGGACTTGTGGCCTTTCTGATTTTTAAATAATCAGTTCTGGATTTTGTTGATGAACCTATTCACTTGTCTTCCTATGAAAGGGTGGTGGTGGTTGCTATGTAACTGTTATGCCATTTATTGCCTATATAAAGCACCTTTAAATTTCTGAGGACACTGATACCTGGAGAGAGGCAGCCATTTTGTGTTGAGTTCAGTGTAGGCCCTCAAAGGACATGCACTCACACACAGGATGCACTCTCAGAGAAACTGTGCTTCTTGTTTCAGTGTTCTTATCTAAAATAAGTCATTGTGACAGAAAGCAGACGTTTGTTTGAGTATAGAAAAATATAATAAAAGGAAAATAATTGCACCATGTAATCTGTAGGTGAAATTCAGTGGATCTGTGTAAGGTTCTACATCATTAAATAGTTGATTCCTCATTGGCTTGCACCTGGAGTAGGAACTTAGGCCCATTTTGCACTGGTATGAGTGTCTACATAAGGTGCATGGCAATGGTGAGCCACACTTTACAGAAGTATAAAGAAGATGAAAACAACTCAACTTCATGGTATATACATTAGGAATAACTACCACAAGCTCAGCAGAAGCAGGAGCATGTAACAGATCCACTGTTCTCTTCTGCACCTTTTCTGGATTTCCGCCAGCTTTAGTGTCCCTCTGCCAACAAAACTGAGAAGAGTATTCATCCCTTAAAGCTTAACTTCCCTTACACTCAAACATTCTCTTTTTCCTCCATTGTCTTCCATCAATTTTTTAAGTTTGTGTAGATCCAAGCCGACATGAAACAGTCCAACCATTAAAATTGTATGTTTAAAGTTTTTAATGTATGTGCTGAATATGGGAAGTGAGGGAGATCTGGACAGAAAGCATATTTTCTGATCTTTGGTAATGAGTGGTTAAGTTTATGTCTTCTTCCTCTATCTTCTGTGAAGCAATATTTAGTAAGTCACTGAGAGAGGGGCTCCACTGATCCTTTTGCAAATGACAAAACATGAGAGCTAGTAAAAACATGTGGCTCTTGGATGCACCCTGGCACAATACAGACCACTCTCTTCAGGGTTAAAAAATATGAACTGACACAGAATTTGGGGAGACAAGAGTATGAGAGACTAAGACCTAGTATTAAAACACGTGTTGTGTGCACATGACTCTTCCCGCCTTCTTTTATGCATGGAATTATGTACATATAAACAGTTAATTAAATAAAACAACAGTCCATTTACCCAAATATGTAAGAAACTCTACAGCCAAAGGGGTTTGAACAAAAGGCAACTGACCCCTCCCATTTCTTTTGACCAGTCTAATTGCTATGCATAGTATTGTGGTTCTAGCGAAATTAGGTCTGACTTGCCAGGTCCCTTTTGGAACATCATCTATATCATTTAGAAGAACTTTATTTGGCATGCAGAATTCGAGGCACGTACTCCTCTGGTTGATTCTAAATAACTGGTGTTACTGACAGCCACGTCACCTCACTGGTTTGAATTTTTTTATTTCCGTTAATTCCCTGTCATCTTCATCCCATAGTTATTAGCTTGCTTCAGCATTACTTGTATGAAATATTTTCCATGTGTAAATTAAACACAACTCAAAGTTTTTTAAGTAGTTTTTAGTTTCATTTTGCATTTGACCTTTGTCTCAGGTGCTGCAATTACTTCTAAACTAAAAACCTATAGTTCAGGCATTCAAGAAGATCAATTGCTCTTGAATAAGTACTATAGAAAACAATCATGCTATACTGCTAATAGATAGGTATAAAGAATAAGGGGAAGCCTGATAATGTAGCTGAATAAAATCTAATTTATTCTTAGAAGTCTGTAAAATATGAATCTGTTACATAGAGTTTTATATGCTGCTCTTGCGCATTCCTTTTTGTGAACAGCTAAAAGTTCCAGGACCATAAAAAAGTCAGTTCTTGGCAGCACTATGGTTTCTACGTTTCTGCCAATGGCTGAATTCAATTACTGCTGCATCTATGGAAATACTTGCCTAACTCAAGGGGCTATGTATGAATTTGATTAGCTTAATATAAAATGCAAAGAACACAGTCAAAGAACCTGGCCTGTGCAGAGAATGCTGTGAAGATTCAAATGCAGTGATGTGTGAATCAGCCTCTAGGTTTTATTTCTTTCCCTTTTGAGTTTGAATTTTAGTATACAAGAAAAGCACAAGACTGGTAGTTGTGGAAACCAAAACTCCTCTCTCTATCTGCAACATGAGGAACAACATTATAAGATTCTCCACCCCACCAGTATGCTGCAACCCTGTTCTAGATGAACTGTTTCCGAGGCTGAGAAGGCCCTGAAGTTTCCAAAAGCATCAAAGCTGAAAGTCATCCCTCCTCACACAAAGCCCAAGTAAATAGGCTTTCTCCAAGGAACACACAAAGACACAGAGAGTGCCTCACTGATCCTTCCTCTCCTTAGTCCACATACTTGCTGCATGATCTCGCTTCCTTTTCCTTTACAGAGCAGAATGGCTTGTGCAGAACTTGGCAGATACAGCTAAGAACGATGGGCTTATTACAAAAAGTTCATAGGTCAGCATCACACTGTTGTGGACCTTCCATTATGCAACTTTTGGCAAGCAATATTTGGTAACATGGCAGAATTCTTCTTCCATTTGAAACTAGGGTGACTAGATGTCCCAATTTTATAGAAACAGTCCCAATATTTGGGACTATATAGGCACCTATTATCCCCCCACCTCGTCCCGATTTTTCACACTTGCTGTCTGGCAGGGGAAAAAGTAGGTCGGTATGGACCGATACAGCATAGCAGTAAGAAGCTGGTACCGCTCACACGCAGCCAATATTAAAGTGCTGCCGCAGCAGTACTTTTAACATCACTGCCCCTTTGCCCCCGCCCCTCCCCCCACACACACACATCGCCGGCCCTGCCGGTAGGTTCCCTGCGCTGGGGCTGGTGATTTGAAAGGGCCCGGGGCTCCTGGCCACCAATCCCGCGGCAGCGTCTTTGGGCCCTTATAAATCTTCACTGAAGCTCCAGATGGCACAGGCCAGGCAGCGTGGATGGGCTGGCTAGGGGAGGCTGATTCCCCAACCCCACCCCTTCCGCCTAAGGCCCTGCCCCTTCCGAGGGTCTAGAGGCAGGCCCCTGTACTGGTAAGTGTTTCATATTGCTTTCACCTCTGCTCTGTGGTCACCCTAGTTGAAACTAGACTTTCTAAATGCAGGCCATTATATAATACTATTCATTATAGAATAAAATGTCCTAAAATAGCCTTTGGATTGGATATCCATGATGAATTGCCATGTTGGAAGCATTCATGTAGTGTGCTTATAAACCCTTATCAGGCTACATATAGGCCTTCCCATAACTGTGTTCACAGCCTCTCTTACTGTGCTTAGCAGCCACAGTGACAAAGTTACCTCATGGTGAGGTGCACAAGCAGCTGCATATTGAACAAGTAATGATACTGCCATTAATAACTTCACTTCAGTTGGTATTTCACTTGCAGATTTATCATTTCCAAATATAGCTGTTTAGTGGCGAAGTACTTGCTAAATTAATAGATTTCTGTGTGAACTCCTGACATGAGACCAAATTTTCTTGTCACTTACACCAGTCCAATCCCATTTATCTCAGTGGAGTTAAAGCAGACTGAGAACATAGTTGGACCCAAGATTTTCAGTAGCATCTTGAGATATTTTTTATTTAATTTTATTATTGGCCAATTATCATTAGTGGACAGGCACCAGAAACAGCAAAGTACTATGGAACTGATCTAATGCCCAATAGGACTCTTTCTATTGGGTTTTGAATCACACTTTGTGCTCAGAGCACACTTCTTACAAGACAGTATAGAACTCACTCACTTTGGGCCCAACCCAGCAAAACCTATTCATTTTGAAAAACACCTGGGGGAAGACAAAAATGTTTTCTTTTTTCACAAGCAGTGAGTTTTTTTCTCAATATAACCCTATTATCCATTACTGCTGTTAGAAATTACTTACAACTGACTACAGAAGTTTGTAAGCTACTGATCTAAAGGATTAAAATTAGTGGATATGAAAACATATTAAGGTACAGTTAACACTGATAATATAAAATGACCGTTGGTAACAAAATTCAAGACACATAACTGGTCACCATCAGGAGAAATAATGTATGTGGGGAAAATCTATTGTCTGAATGGATGTCATTACACATGAAGTGGGTAAAGTAGTTGCAAAAAAGCAGGGCAAAATACCCTGTAGATATATGAAATAGCAAAGTCTCTGGGACCAGAATGGAAGTAGGGATACCTTGAACAGAAACAGTGTTGAGAAACCTTTAGATTAGTCTGAGAGGCGCAGCTACTAGGAGGAGGAGATATGAAATATGATTTTCTTGGTAACATACAGGATTTAAAACTAAACACTGCTGACAAACAAGAGTTCCCTTCCTGCAGCTGTTTCAGGCATTGGAATTAAAATGCTTATCAGCTTCAATCAATGCGTATCACTGATGTAGCTAAAACAGGGCTGAAGGTAGAAATATATATAATTGATTGTCAAATTTTAATGAGTGAGGTTTCCCACAGGATTTGTTTTGGAACATCATATATCTTCTCAGATGAAATTTAAACACTACTGTCATCTTTAAGACTGGCCACCAGGTTAGTTAGTATTACCCTGCTCCTCTCCAGGGAAATGTGGATCGCCCAATGTGCAGCGAAGCAGGGGATGAACTAAGGTCTAAGGTAAGGTCTCTCTAGGGACAAATTCAAGGTAATTCAGCCAAAAACATACTACTATAATTTAAATAAGCAGTTAAATAATGTAAACAGTTGCACTTGACTCGTGCAGTTTTAGCTCATTGTTCATTAGTACAAAAAGTGGCAATTCCTATAAACAAATGTAGACACTGCATCTACTGCCAGATGTTTCCTATTAGACTTGCCATTACACTATAACATTCTCATGACTAAGTTAACAAAAAGATTTATATTAATAAAATTCCCTTTTATCATTATATTGACTAAAAAGTATCAGGGGGTAGCCGTGTTAGTCTGAATCTGTAAAAGCAGCAAAGAGTCCTGTGGCACCTTATAGATTATAGACTAACAGACATATTGGAGCATGAGCTTTCATGGGTGAATACCCACTTCATCAGATGCATGTCGTCATCCATAGTCTATAAGGTGCCACAGGACTCTGCTGCTTTTATTGACTAAAAAATTACCCTCACTGACTGTCAAGGTTTTTCCCCCCACTTTGAACTTTAGAGTAAAAATGTGGGGGACCTGAATGGACCCTTCTAAGCTTAATTCCTAGCTTAAATCTGGTACGCTGCCACCAGCCAGAAGTTTGTGTCTGGCACACTTCTGTTCCCCCTAAACCTTCCCTGGGGAACCCAAGACCCAAACCCCTTGGGTCTTAAAACAAGGAGAAATTAACCATCCCCCACTTTTTCCCCCCAGACTCTCCCCTCCCAGGGTTGCCTTGAGAGGCTACACAGGTCCAAACTACTTGGATCTTAAAACAAAGAGGAATTAACCGTCTCCACTCCTTTCCCCCTACCAGTCCCTGGTGAGTTTAGACTCAATCCCTTGGATTCTAAAACAAGGAAAAATCAATCAGGTTCTTAAAAAGAAAGCTTTTAATTAAAGAAAGAAAAGGTAAAAATTATCTCTGTAAAATCAGGATGGAAAATGCTTTACAGGGTACTCAGATTCATATAGACTAGAGGGACCCTCCTCCCCCTAGCCTGAGATACAAAAAAGTTACAGCAAACAAAGGTAAAAATCCTTCCAGCAAAAGGACACATTTACAAATTAAGAAAACAAACATAAGACTAATCCGCCTTACCTGGCTATTACTTACTATTTTGAAACACGAAAGACTGATTCAGAAAGATTGAGAAGCCTGGGTGTACGTCTTGTCCCTCTCAGTCCTGAGAGCGAACAACGAACAAAACAAAAAGCACAAACAAAAACTTCCCTCCACCAAGATTTGAAAGTATCTTGTTCCCCTATTGGTTCTCTGCTCAGGTGTCAGCCAGGTTCACTGAGCTTCTTTACCCTTTACAGGTAAAAGAGACATTAACCCTTAACTATCTGTTTTCATGGGTGAATACCCACTTCATCAGATGCATGTCATCATCCATAGTCTATAAGGTGCCACGGGACTCTGCTGCTTTTATTGACTAAAAAATTACCCTCACTGACACATTGGAGATCTCTGAAAACTCAAGTATGCTGTTTAATTAAGGGTCTGACTGGAGCCTCTTACCAAATGCAAATGTTCAGGAATTGTGCAAATGTGAGTTCATAATCAGGGGCGGCTCCAGCCACAGGGGGTGCCCTGCCAGTCGCAGCAAGGGCAGCAGGCAGATTGCCTTCGGCGGCATGCCTATGGAGGGTCCGCTGGTCCTGCGGCTTCGGCAGACCTCCCGCAGGTGTGCCGCCGAATCTGCGGGACCAGGGACCTTCCGCAGGCAAGCTGCCAAAGGCAGCCTGCCTGCTGTGCTTGAGACGGCAAAATACCTAGAGCCGCCCCTGTCCATTATCACTGCATTTGTGATGGCAGATCTTTAGGGGTGCAGGGTTTGGGTGAAAATGGGTATCTAAGAGATGTGCATTATAAATTAAGGTGAAATGAAAGCAAAATACTGCCCTGGGAAGAAGCGGTATGTTTTCCACACAACTTTGCTCTCTAACTGAACTCTTTTCTATAGCATGCTATTGAGGAACCCTCAGCTTTTGGATTTCATTTCTGTATTGTATGGCATAGTCCCTAAAGAGCTTGCCTCTGTCCACGCAGAAAGATAGTATCATGTTTTAAATAAAACTGTGTATTTGCTTGTCGGCCTAGTCTCGAGTGTAGCTCTGAATACAAAATGCCTTCATGAAATAAGGCATGGGGAAGAGAGATAGTTGTGTTTGGTTGGGAGCAGGGCGGTAAATCAGATACACAGTAGCAGATTATTTTAATTGAAATACATTTTTGTTTAAAATTGATCCAACTTCTCTAGTAGAAGAGGTGAAAAGTTCATAGATCTATGACATACATTAGTGAAACAGACTTATGTTTCCATTTCATATCATAGGCTGGGTGGGGTCAAATCTGACGCTCAAGAGAGAAATTCTTTAAGTCATTTCTGACCAACTGCACCATCTCTTCTGAGTGTTCACTCTGCACCATCCATGGGAGTAACTGCACTAAAGTTGAAATGAAACCCACTTTTTTTCTGTATATAATTCTATACTGTAGAACTACCCTCGCTGTAGTCTAAACATAGTTTGGGTTTGCTGTGGTATGAAAACAAGACTAAGTAATACCTGCTTTATACTTAACATTAATGGTACTGTGCAGCAGAAAACCAAAGCAATTTTAAGTGGAGTTTTTGTTTCCCAAATCTATATATAAAGAGCTGTAGCTCTAGTTCATAGATAAGTAATGAACAGCAATTTCTTGTGAGGAAAAGAATACATAGCATATTTTCCTCTGACAAAGCACTTCAGGGTAAAATTCAAAGCACTGCACACAGTATAATAGGGTATCTGAGACTGGGATGAAGAGCTGGTACCTTCTCTCATACATATTCATGATAATGCTCACTGTGTAGGACTAGGTGTCAACCACAGCTGTTTCACAAACTGTTAACCTCAGTGCACTTGAAGAGATCTACATGTTAATTTCTGAAAAGTCACAGAGTCTGGCTTTTTTATTTTTTTGTATATTTTATTAAATGATTCACCAAGTCTATTGAGCTGTACATTACTTGTGGAGCAGTTTTTCAATGGAATATACTGACAGGCGAAAAAGCTGAAATGTGGGAAATGGCTCTGAGTCACTTGGTGCCAGATTCTCCACTTTGTTCTACTTTACAGCAGCTCCTACACTACCCTCTTATGAGTCTTGAGCAGAAGTATGGCTGGGGCATCCCAACAAAGCTGACCCCTGGCTCCTATGAATTGCCCATGGGGAATGTTGGCAACTGGCTTAAAATAGAGCATCCTGGGCCTGGGCCAGCATTCAGTAGCCATTGGAGGATGTGAGGGAATGTAAAAGATGGTTTAAAGCCACCAGTGCCAATCCCACTCTCAGCCACGTGGAGAATCTGGACCATAGAATCTCAATTGCATTTTGTCTCCCTTTTGGCCATATAAAAGGTTAAAAACAACAACAACAACAAAGCAGATTTGGCCAGAATTACTTTGAATTAGGGGAGTGTGGTCCTCAGCTAACAGGTTTGCGCAGTTTACGCTGAGGACATTTTGTAACATGTCAAAAACCCAGCACCAATCAGTGCACAGTTGAACATTTTCTTTTCCTTTTGATCTAACTGAAGAAGAAACCCAATAAAGACTAATTCCTTGTGGTTTATTCCTCCTAAAGAATGTACTTATTATAGAGAGGTTTTAGAAAACAGTTCTGAAAGGTAGGTGGCAACATACACACTGTAGGTGATTTGTGGAACAACAAACATCTTGATGCTAACATACCACATTCATACACTATTTCTAGTTGTAGTCAAGATCGCATATCCTAAGGGTGTGGATCCCAGATTTACATAGTAGGGAACAACTCTATATCCTCTCCCCCTCCATTGCCCTACTCTGTCCCATCAAATCAGTACCATATTCCTTACGTGGTCTATTTTTATATTCAGTTGATTGTTCCTATGAATTTTAACTTTTCAGCATGCTGCAGATTTTTCTATTGACAAGTACCTGAACTACAAGGGCTGTCAAGAGAAAAGCTAAAGGTTTTGACAGGTTGCTAGGGGAGACAGAGCTATTGCTATACAATAAAACATGGATATTGATCTTTGTATGCAGGATGCACTGGAGATTTAAATATATGAGATGGTGTTCATTTTCACTGTCACTCTCCATTTGATCAGAAGTTGGGGAAGAGTGTTTGAATTCGATACATACATTGTTCCAGTATCCATCACGATATCCAACAATGATGGATAAGCACACTAGTCAGATGGTTTTGTAAGTCACATTTCTTTTCCCAGAGTTTTACAATATATACTTGAGGTTCCCTTATTTCTTTTGCCACTACCCTTCAAATTCTGGAATAAATTCCATGGTCACGGTAGTCAGCTGCTATCAAGTTGTACTGTGCCTTCATTGTCTTCTCCTGTCTTTCTCAGGAAAGGAAAATGTTAAGAAGACCATTTCCTCATGTGTGCACATGCTTATTTGCAAAAACTGAAGCAGAGCTAGTTCCAGTTTATTCAGTCAGAAAACAAATCACCAGGTTTAAATATGGAGGCTTGAATGACACGTCAGCTTTCTCTAAGGATTACACGCACACAAAAAAAACCTTAAAATATTCAAGGGTTGTTTTAAAAAAATTAAGCTGAGGGCAGATAGAACTGACACAACTGTTGGACTCATTTCATTTTGGCAGTACAGAAGTATAACTAAAAACAGAAGTCACAGCATCTGGAGAAAAAGAAAAAAATGTGAAAAAAAATGAAGAACTAATCTGCACAAAGAAAATGCTTGAAATCAGCATATTTTGAAGAGCCTAAATTTATTTTCAAGGTGTAACTTTATAGATGTATATCAATAATACTGGAATTCATCTTCAAATGTCTGAAAAACAGTTGAGCTTTTTCCCTCCCCAGATTCTCTTGTGCGTGATACTCCCTAATATAAAGTTTTGTCTTCTCAAATGATGATGCAGGAGGTTATAAACATTAAACCATTACCATTGGTTTTGGCTCCCAAAATTAGTGCTGAATTCAACACTGAAGTGTAAAAGGCCTCTAAAGTTAGTAACTGTTACACAGTTTCTACAGACATTTTAGTATGCACAAAATTTTGAATGCACCCATCAGAAAAATAAAATGAACCCCATGCCATTTCATAGACTTGCTGGAGGAAGTAAGGTATGAAAGCATGAAAACCTCCTATATGGGAATGGAAAAATTTACACATTTAACTTCACAAAAACTCTTATTGTAGTTCATAGCTGGATTTAATGCAAGGCCAAAAGGCAGCCTTTACTCTCATTTACTTCAGTAGAACTACACACTTGAATAAAAATTGAAGGAATGGGCTTCATCCTTGATAGATGTTCAACATTCCTCCATTTTCAGAGCAAAATTGAAAAGGTGGCATAGACAAGTGTTTGCTCCCCTTTAAAAATTCCTTTTCATTTTTAAACAAAATGTAGAAAATGAAAAACTCTGTTAAATATTCAAGACCCCTTCATGCAATTATATTATTTCTTATTTTATTGGTTTGATAGTGTGGTTTATTTCTCTTAAATCATATTAGAAATATGAATCGCTAATATGTTGGGGGAAAGGGAAATGACATTGAAGTAACAGTAACATTCTGACACTCTTGGAAGTTGCAGATAAATATAAATGTCCCCTGGAGCATTCACTTGTCTTGCAATACATAAAATGCCAGTAGGGAAAGGACTGTAATTGGACTTACCTGAATCTACAAAAGTGTGGTGACCCTTGAAATATGTAATGACAGTAGGATGGGTTGAGACTGGAGTTCTCTCTCTCAATGTCCTTGTTTTTGTGAATTTAAAATGAGTCTGAAAGCTTGATTCAGATTTTTTTTAGAGCTATAAATACTCTTCGCTGTATATCTGTGAGAGATGTGAGGCTGAGCTGCAATAAATTATGAATACTTTATCTTGACCAAGTATTGTGTTATTTACAGAATACATATATTGCGTTAGCTCTCTGGCAGCTTTGTCAGGGATATACACCCAGGAAGAGGAGTGGGTACTGATATTCACATCTCCTGGCAAACCTTTCAAGGGATAAGAGACAATGCAAAGCCAACTGCTTTGGACTGCACCTCCGGACACCCTGCTGAGCTGCTGAACTGGGACAAGGGAGTGTGCAAAGACCCCTGGCAGGTTTTAAAAATGGAGACCCTGAAGGACGGGGTTGAGGAAGGAAAGGGAAGACCAAGGCAGAGGCTACTGGAGATCAGACAGACACCCAGACTCCAGCAATTAAGATCTAGGGTATGATAGACCTATCCAGGACCATAGGTAAGGTAGTCATGCATATAGACTTTTTATTGTGTTAAAATCATTTCCTCTAATATTATGCTTAGTTCCTGCTCTTCAGCTTAAACAATACTTTGTTTTGAGAAAACTGTCTGGTCATCCGTGTTAGCCACTGGTCACAGTTCCCAAAGAAAAGACTTGCAGATTCCAAATCCAGTCAGGCCTGCAGTGTAATCACAGTGTACCCTTGAGTCAGAGAATTATGGGATTCTTCCCACTAGGAAAGGTAAGTACTCAAGACCTAACTCTTGAAGGGGTGAATTCGAAGACCAGAAAGGTCAAGGGTACTGCTAGCCCTGTAACCCTGACAGCATCCTTGCAGTTTCTGAGGGTCTTGTTGGTACTTTATTTAATTTTGTTAATTATGTCTGTCCTCCATCCCTTCCCTCTGTAGCATACTAGGGTGTGTTTGGATTTTTATTATATGTGGAATATATTTTTTGCTTGTCACCAGAGAAGGGTAGCTGAATTTAGGATGTGTCTTGGATTACAGGCTTCATGTCACATGCAGGCTAGTGTACAGTACCTGACCTTTTGCTATGAAAATTAGGTAACCACATACCGTACACATGTTCATTATTATTATTTGTATTAGCATAATGCTGAGAAGCCCCAGTCATGGACCAGAACCCCATTTGCTTGGTGCTGTATAAACACAGAACAAAAGAGTTACAATCTAAGTATAAAACAAGGAAAAAACAGGTGGATGCAAACCATTGGGGGAGTACAAGAAAACAATATTGGTCTGCATGATAGGCTGTGGTCTAAGCATACCTGCAGGGTTTTTTCACTCAGGGGAGCAGAGAGTGTGAGATTTAATATGCTTCTGATTGCATCAAAACCCAAGCAATCAGTTGTGCTCATGGCATGGTAATAGGGTTGCCAGTTGTCTGGTTTTCCTGTAATAAACTAACTAAAGATTTATTAACAAAGAAAAGAGAAGAGTTGTTTACAAGGTTAAAACAGGAAACACACACAGGAGTTAAAGTCTTAGGCCTTGGCTACACTGGCACTTTACAGCACTGCAACTTTCTCACTCAGGGGTGTGAAAAAACACACCCCTGAGCGCAGCAAGTTACAGCGCTGCAAAGCGCCAATGTAAACAGTGCCCCAGCGCTGGCAGCCCGGCTCCCAGTGCTGTAAGCTAATCCCCATGGGGTGGTGGAGTACCTGCAGTGCTGGGAGAGCTCCCTCCCAGAGCTGGCGCTGCGACCACACTTGCACTTCAATGCGCTGCTGCAGGAGTGTTCCCGTGGCAGCGCTGTACGGCTGCAAGTGTAGCCATAAAGTAATAGAAGCTTCTGTAACAAGCAGCTCTGTACATCTGGGGGATAGCTCAGTGGCTTGATCATTGGCCTGCTAAACCCAGGGTTATGAGATCAGTCCTTAAGGGCGCCATTTGGGGCAAAAAATCTGCTTGGGGATTGGTCCTGCTTTGAGCAGGGGGTTGTACTAGATGACCTCCTGAGGTCCCTTCCAACCCTGATATTCTATGATTCCATTAGGGCTGACCCATGCCAAGCAGCATAGGGGTCTCTTGCTTATGTGTAGGCATATTTGCCCCTCAGATGCTAAACAGCATAGAGATTCCAGTTTCTCCTTATCAGGGATTTTTAGCCCCTTCTTGGAGAGAGTGAAGAATGCAATTAACAAGGACTTTGTCCTTTGATGCTACACAATGCCTCGTTTGCCTTCAATTGCCCATCTTGTGTGCAGGATGAGCACTTTACCTTAATTAATGCTTCTTATCCTGTTTGATGAGTTACACAATTACAGCGATTTGTCATGCAGACGCTCAATATAACTTTATACCACGGGATACAGATATTATAAGTAGAATTAGCATGTGCAGCATCCTACAAGCATTCCATAAAATCTAAACACAGTCTTGTAACACTAATATCTATTTTAACTAAACTAACTAAGGTGAGTCAGTCTGGTTTCCAGCTATGCATTTGTCAGTGTTCAGTGAGCCCTGGGCCTTGGCATGAGCTGGTCTGCCAGCATCACATTATCACCCATTTTTTTGTCAATAGAGAAGATCCTTGTACCTTAACTTATTGTATGGTGACAACATTTTAAAAACTGGTTGCCTAAAGTTAGGCTCCATGTTCTGGCATCTAGCCTGAGATTTTCCAGAGTACCTAAGGAATTTAAGACCACAAGTACCATGGGATTTCTGCTCTTAATTCACTTTGGGAATGTCTACAATGCAATGTAAGCCCAGGGTTAGTGGGACTTGAGTCCACTGATCCTGCCTGAGAGAACCCAGGGCTTGAGTGTCTACACTGATTGGTAAACCTAGGTTATGAATTTTCTACCCTGGGCTCGAACCTGAGGCTCTGAATCAAACCAACCACATCCCAGACTCCCTAGCACCCACCTGAAATGTGGCCAGTCTAGCCCTTTGACCCTGATGCACAGTGGGAAAACTTGTCTGGCTATCCTGTACATTACAGGAAGTTTGGACAGCCTGCCAACACATTCTGCTGAGCTGTCATTTTGGTCTGTGTGCTCCCAGCTACCAGACCCAACAACATGGAAGCTGCACTTCTTGAAGAACTTCTCTTGCTTACACTTTCACTCCTGTGTCAGAAAATGGGCTGAGATTCTGTGAGACACTGATGGACGTTTTGGCAATGTTTTTGACCCACCAAAGCCAACTGATAAAACTTATTAAGGAGCAGGACAGGAGTATCCGTGCATGGCAGACAAAGTGATTGATGCTTGTCAATATACTCGGTACAGTCTCTGATGCCCTGTCTGTAGACTAACACTTCTAGAGTAGGGCCACACTCAGACCGGAGGTATCACATCGTCATGCAGAACTGGGATGACTAGCAGTGGGTTCAGAACCTTCGCATGAAGAAAACTACAGTTCTGGAGCTTTGTGAGCAACTTGTCCTGACCCTCCAGCATAAGGACATGCCCATAGCCACCTCAGCCAGTCCAGAAATGGATTGCCACAGCCGTCTGGAAGCTGGCTACCCAAACTGCTACAGGTCTGTTGCAAACCATTTTGCAACAATTGGAAAGTCAAGTGGTTGTGGAGGTTTCTGCAGCAATCAGGTGTGTGGTATACAGCAACGTGGCAGAGGCCATTGTTGGGACGCATGTTCCCATAGTTTGCCCTCCTTGCTGAGCTCAAACTGCAGAGGCTGCTCTATTGTTATGCCAGCCCCCATGGACCAAAGAGGGTGACTTATGAATGTCAATGTGGGTTACACTGGAAAAGTTCATGATGCCAGGATTTTCCACTGATCAGGAGTCTACATTCATGGGCAGGCTGTGGCACTATTCCCACCAAATGACAGTATCATAAATGGAGTTACTGTCCCCACTATTATGACGGACCCAGCTTTTGCTTTGGCTTATGAAACTGTACCCCGATTTCAGAGCCCTGGCAAACAACGGTTTAATTACACTCTGACCAGATGCAAAATGGTGGTTGAAGGTGCTTTTGGCAGACTGAAATCCTGTTTGAGATGTTTACAGACCCATGTGGAGTCCAGTGTCATCCGTGCTGTGCACATCACATGGGCTTGCTGTGCTCTTCATGGTGTTTGTGAAACCAGAGGTGAACTATTTCCCCCTGAACAGACCTATGGCAGCAAGAGGCCCCTGAATTGGTACCCTCAACCAGAAAGATGCACTTACCACAGCTGGGTCTGGATGCACCTGAGCAATAGTAGTCAGGGATGCTTTGTGCTCCCACTTTATGGACTTACATGGCCCACTGAAAGGGGGAGTAGTACCTCTATGAATGTGTTTGTGGCGGGTGCAGTGTGGTATTTTAGTGCCATGCAATGTACTTATGAATGACATGACCACTTATGAAATGGAGGAGGAGGTTATTCACAGTATGGATTGATGTGAGGAAGAGATTGAAGTATGAATTGCTATAGATAACCATATTGAGGGATAGTCTTTGCATACTAATTCTCAGTTGTCCCTGGGTCCGTGTTTACTATTTTGAATACACATCATATGGAATGAAGCAGTGATAGCAATAAATTTTCTGGATGAAATAAAAAACATTCTTTATAAACTTGTATTAGAAAATTATAACACTCACCCATTCCCAGGTAGGCCAGCTGCCATTACCATGCCAAAACACTAGTAACAACAGAACTCTACAGGGGAAAAAAGGGACCAGAACCATACCTAGCACAAATCACCAAAATCATGCCTGTTTTATGAGGACTTTGACTGGGTACCGGACATCATGTGCAGGATAGAGTCAACTGTAGTGCATGATGACCTGGTCAGCCGGGATGGTGTCCTGCTGGTCTCAGTATCCAGCCAGGGGATTGATGGGAGCCGGCAGCAGGCACTGAGTGGGGACAATGAAGTCACTGTGTTGCTGGAACTGGCTCCACAGTAGACTTTGGAGCAGAAGCAGCAGCAGCACATTCTGGGACCATACTTGGAGGAGCTGATGCACCCCCTGAGGAACAGCCCGCTGCAGACCCTGCATCTAGTGAGGCATTGGGGATGGGGCATAGTTTTTTTCTGGCCTTGCATGAGAGAATTTCCAAAAATCAGGCTGTGCTGCTGTGACCATGAAGCTCGTGTTTTGCAAAAGGCTTGTTCTGTTCAATCTCCTTTGCAAACACAGGAGGCTTTCTGCTGGTGTGTTTGCAGCTAGGTGGTCAGAAGACAATGTAAGTGTTAACACTTACTCATTGAGCTGCTGCAGTACACCAAGGATGGTTGCTTCTGTTTTCAATAGAGTAGATTCAAGATTCTTGGGACAGAGAAGACAAAGGAAGTTGGCCCATGGGATTGTGGGTTACTTTTGGAGGACTCCCAGAACCTGTGTCAACTGGGGCTGCCACTGCAAAGCAATAGGGCTCAAGCCCTGGGTGAAGGCTTGATCTGGGCTTTGATCCAAGCCGTGGGTTAACACAATTTGTGTGTGGATAGAAGTGGGGTTAGGCTTGAACCTGAGTCTGAGCCCAAGTTTGCAGTGCAGTGTAGACATATCCTTAGGGATCTGTGATGGGGTATATACCACACACAGGCCCTGAATGGGTTAATGAAGGCCTGAGAGGACAATTGTGTTATGTGGCTGCATATAGAATGTGAAGACTAGCTGGGCCACAGCAGGCTGGTTAGTGGAGAGAGAGAGAAAGTTTGTAGCAGAAGGGGCTGTACAGAGGGGTCCGTGGTCACTTTCTGGGAACAGAGCGTGAGGCTATGTCTACACTACAGCTTATGTCAATATGTTGGTATGGGGTGTGAATAAGCCATCCCCTGAGCGACATAAGTTACACCAACCTAAGCGCCAGTGTGGACAATGCTATGCTGGTGGGAGAGCTTCTCCTGCCAACATAGCTACCGCCACTCATTGGGAGTGGATTAATTAAGTTGACAGGAGACCTCTCTCTCATTGGCTTAAAGCAGCTACACATCCGTAGCAGTAAGCTCTCTAGTGTAGCCATAGCCTTAGTGAGGAGGAAGCCCTGGAGGGGAGTAAGTTCTGGGATCCTAGCCTGTCTAGAGAAGGCTGAGAAGCAGCCAGGCGAGACAGAGACTTATGGCTGGAATGGCCCAGGCCTGGTGGGGAGCCCAGGCAGAAACAGGAGCTTAGGAGTCTGGGGGAACCCTGAGAGGCATTTAAGAGAGTAGGCATTAAGCCAAGCCAAAGGAGGGCGGAAGTGGGTTTTTGTTTATACTTCTATGCTCTCATTTTGTGGGACTCCAGGGGAATGCCCTGTGAATCGCATCCCTAAGGAAAGGCTGAGTCTACAGAGGCTGCAGGGAACCAGGCCTGAGAAAGCCTAGGTAGGGAGGAGCCCAGGGAGGCAGCAGCAAGGAGTCTGACTGAGACACCATAGCTTCTGGTTATAGGGTGCCAGAGCTGGAACGCAGTGTGGTGTGGGGGTGCAGGTTCCCCTACCAGCTACTGGAGAAGGTGGCATAAAGCCTCTTCTGATATAAAGTGATAAGGACATTGGAAATCCCTGAGACATGGTTCTGAGGTCCATGGGACAGGAAGAAAGGCCCTTGTGTACCTTCTCAAAAACAGCTATACTGAAATCCACTAATATATTATTTCTGGCAAGAATTAATTAATATTATAAAGCCCGATTTGGCTAGTGGACAGAACACAGAAGTGTAATCAAACAGGGCAACATCAAATGGAGGATTATCTTTACTGGTGAGCAAGAACCTAAAGTAAAGATCTGGTTACCTAAAATATGGTTACCTACTGAAATAAAAGATAATCTGCTCTTTCTGGTCCAGATATTTGTCTCTGCTCTAGTGGCATAAAGCAGATGGGAACCAAGCTGATTTGGTTCAGAGAACATTCCCCAGTGTAGAGGTAATCTTCAGTTGGCATACAGAGTGGCTGCAGCGGCTCTCTGACACCCCCACCCCCCCACAAACACACATCACAATTCCAAGCACAGGGGCATAGCTGGGGGAAAGAGGGCCTGGCCAAAGTGCTGCTGTGCTCTGGTGATCGCTGGCTGCTGAAATGGTCCTCAGGATGTAATTTGCATATAATTTAACAAAACCTTGAGGTTGCTCTGAACTGTGCTAGAACCTGGGCCAGCCTGCAGCCAACATCAGGATCAGGGAGCCACAAGGTGAGACTATACCACATTTACCTCTCCAACCCTCACTCTCACCTACTTTAAGATATCTCACCCAGCGTGAGTCTAGCCTTATGTTGGTAATGCTACTACCGGAGTCTTCTAAAATAGAGATGGAAGAATATTACAAAAAAGATTTAGATATTATCACTTTTTCATAAAAGTACTTCAGCTGGATTTTCATTCTTTTCCTGCTCACTTTTAGGAAATAGTCGAGTGAACAAGCTTTGGTGGTGGGTATGTTTTAAATGAATTATTGAAGAAAGTTCCTGAAAAGAGTGGTCAAATTTGTGAACCCAGGAGGATTGTGGGGTGTGGCAGGGGGTTGGGGTGCAGGAGGGGGCTCAGGGCATGGGTTGGGGTGCAGGGAGCAGGAGGGATTTGAGGTGCAGGCTCTGGCCTGGCACCACTTACCTCGAGCGGCTCCGGGGTGGCAGCGGCACACAGAGGGGCTAAGGCAAGCTTCCATCCTGCCCTGGCAAGCATGTACGGCAGTGGCTTCTGGGGGTGGGGTGGGGCAAGTGGCTTCACCATATGCTGCCCTTTCCTGTGGGTACCACCCCAGGGAATGGGGAACAGCTCCCATGGGAGCTGCAGAGGGCGGTGCCTGCAGGTGAGGGCAGCGCACAGAGCCCTCTGCCTCCTCCCCCCAGGGGCCACAGGGACGTGATGCCGACTGCTTCCAGGAGCAGCGTGGGACCAGGGCAGGCAGGAGCCTGCCTTAGCCCCGCTGCAGCCCGGGGCTGGCAATCTCACGGGCAGGACTGAAAGCACAGATGGGCTGGATGCAGCCCTTGAGCCATGGTTTGCCCTCCCCTGCTCTGAGAGAACCTTGCTGGTGCCTAACTTAACATTTCTAGCCGATGTCCTAGAGTACGTGTTGGTGGCATAGCCACAGGAACACCCAGACAAAAATGGACATGTCAGATAAAAGCTAGTTTGGATTCAGGCAAGAACATAGTTCTGAACCTTCTTTTATCGTGAGAGACCTTCTTAGCACAATGGATAAAGAAGGGTGCAGTTGCCATTCAACTCCCCGAGAACCCCCAAGCAGAATTTTGACTGAGTCATCCAAAATTCCTTCTCTGGACTCCAGCTGCAGCTTAGCCCTCTGGACCTCCTTCAGAATGCCTTTGCTTGTAAGAGAAAAGCCAGATTCAAGCCTTAAATTCAAAATCAGAACCAGCTGCTGCAGGAGGAGGTCTTTTTCTCTTTGATAATATGGTTTTCCTTATGGCAACGCATATCTGTTTCTAGCATCGACTCTTGAACTTTAAAAATCAATCATTTGTTTAGTTTTAAGCACTGTCTTCCTTTTCTGCCAATAAGTCCCCTCTGCTCTCTTCTGTGAGGACCTGCTGTCACTTCAGTTCACCTCTTTCCCCATGTACTTAAAAGATCCCATGGAAGTGTGTCCAGTCCTGAGGGCTAAAACAGAAAGGTGTCTTCCTCAGACTATTCAAAGTGAACACCACAGCCTTCTGATTTTAGCTCTTTGGCTTCCTATTCCTCCCTAACATTTGAAAATTAAACTTCCATTTTCAGATTTCCAAATACTGTTCCAAGGTTTATGTGATTCCTTTAATTATGGCGTGAAGTATAGGCACAGGCATTCCAAGAAAACAACAATTACCTGGAACTTGTTATTAGAGAGAGAATTACGGAGGCCTGCTGCATCATTTGTGAAACATCATGAAAAGTAACTGAAGTAGAGAATGCTGAAGATATATCTGGCTAGTTTGCAATAATGAAGTTTGAAACATTTTGAGGGGGTCATACTGCAATGCAACAGTGACATGATAGACTTAAGACTGAGATGTTCCTCAGGTCACCTTTGAGTTACCTGAAGGTGCATAAAAATTTTTTTTTCATCAGTTAAGTGAATACTGTACTTGAATAATCAGATGCAGCTTATTTTAAGATACCATAATTGGTACATACCTTGTCCTCATGATGCACTAGAGCTCTTGCCTTATTTTAAGATATTTGATTTAGAAACAATTCTGTTACAGCTGTTTGTAAATTCAGTACAGCACATGCTGATCCGTTTGCTTTCCTTAACCTGTGTACATATTCAGAGCCCTAGCTTTGCACATATAGTTTTCTTGCAAAGGCAGGAGAGGATAGTGTGATAGAGATGGATTAAACCTAGCAATCTTTTAGAACAGAAAACCTTTTTGTATTATCAGAAAGAGAAAATATATATCCAAATCTCCAGTATTCAGCAACAAAATGGCCCTCAATTCTGTAGCAAGATCTATCCAGTGACAACTGAACTTAGATTCTATGATGTTCTGCTTAAATTTTAATTGGGCATACAGATCACAGGGTATTTTTCGGTTTCTTGAGTGTATGGCTATAACTCTTAGAATCAGGTTTGGAACTGTGAAGGGACCAGGGGTGTCTTGTTAGTCATATGTAATATCTGCTTTCCTTTCTCCATCCTCCTGGCTGGCAAATACTGTACAGAGCTATTAAAGGGGGACCTCTAGGCTTGTTCATTGTGAGGGAAGAAGGGAAATAGAAATTCAGCAGATTTACTACACAAGTGAAACATGCCAGCTTGATGAACCAGGAGGCTGAAGACCTCTATTTCTTCAAAAAAATGGAATTGTACAAACAATGAGAGTGCAAATTTTCTCACACTCTGTCGGTGTGCCTCAGCCCTGACATGGAAGGATCACCTCTAGGGGACAGGATCCATTCCCACTCAGGCTACTCAGATTGCCAGCCAAAGTGCCTGTTGTGTTGGCGAATGGTTGTTTTTGCATATGACGTGGATATCTGCTGACTCAAAACTAGGCTGAGACCACTGTTCACAAGGGCCACCAATTAGAAATCCATCTCATATGTGGCATGTCTAACAATGCCCGGTTGCAAAGGTTTGAGAGAGAGCACAATAATGGAGAACACACCAAGGCTGTTGCAACCTGTACAGTATTTATTCAGATTTCTTCGTGTCTTTCTGAAAGATCAGAGCACAAAGCACAGGAGCACACAACATTACATTACTGATCACCAGGTCTTCCCAGCTATCTTTCTGTGTCTGTTTTCCATTTGTGTTAACAAATCTGCTTGCCCTGCCTCCTTTGGGTCTGATAGCTGAAATATATGAGAGGCAGAAGCTGCAGGCACAATGCAGTGAAAGTAACAGCTCAGAGGCAAGCGAAGCGGAAGAAATGAAAAAGTGTGTTGGAGAAACAAAACACCTACAGTGTATGAACAATCCACAGTGAGCTAGGAATGGTTTATGGTTTTCCCTTTGAGCTTAGAAACTACAGCAGCCCAACACCCACCTCAAGCTGGAAACTCTTCTATTTCACTGTCTGGGAAACCTGGCAGTTTCCTCCTCCGCATTCCAGTGGTAATGCCTGCTGCTGTTCTTGGATATTATACCACGTTACTGCAAACCTCAGTATTCCTAATCATTATTTGGAGGACTTCTTAAGTCCTGTTTGACTATCCTTACATCTATTTACCAGAGGTACTCTGGTTCCTACAAGGGTTACTTCCCCCACCAGTTTCTAATTTCAGCCCTAAGGGATCTTAGTGCTTCAAGGTTACTTGGACGATCAGTAATGTCAGTGACAAAAAACAGAAATCCCAAACTGCATAATGTGTGTACACAATGGCAGTAGGGCTCATTTTTTTTCAACCTTCATTGTGATCCCATGATCGTTATATCCCAGTGTATTCTTCCATAAATTAATTCCTCCTGTAGATGGTGTGGGTTCTGGTTACTGTAAGCTACTGCAGCATTGCCTGCAACATTTCGTCCCATCTTGAACTTTCACAAAGCTCACAAATTCACAATGGCATATAACCCACTTTTTGAATACAATAATCACACAATGGGGCTTTCCACACAGGGGCAGCTCCAGGCACCAGCACAGCAAGCATGTGCCTGGGGCAGCAAGCCCAGGGGGTGCTGCATGCCAGTCGTCGTGAGGGCGGCAGTCCGGGAGCCTTCGGTGGCGTTTCTGCAGGAGGTTTGCCGGTCCCGTGGTTTCAGCGGCAATTCGGCCGCAGGTACACCAAAAGCGCGGGACCGGTAGATCACCCACAAAACCACCGCCGAATCCACGTGATCAGCGGACCTCCCGCAGAAACGCCACCGAAGGCTCCCTGACTGCCGTGCTTGGGGCGGCAAAAAACATAGAGCCTCCCCTGTTTCTACATAGCTAAATTGCCTGAAAATCTGGCCCATGCTTATTCATATTAAACCAAGAATAAGCCACAAGCTCCATTGTGTGACTTTTGTAGCCAAAATGTTCTCCTCATTGGTAGATTAACCTGAGTAAGGACCATCTGCTGTATGCTGTGCTCACATTAATGGTAGGATTCCCTCTGAGCACTTTTCCACTTGGCTTATCCAGAACACCTTGCCCAGTTCTGGGAAAACACTTTATTCAGTTCTCTGGGATCCAAAAGAACTAAGTGTGACTCCAGATTTTGTCACTCAAATGCCTTTATTTGACATATAGCAAAATTACATTGAGCTGATCAGGCTCAAGCATAGGTGGGTGGGTATAGGGTGTACCACAAATCCAAAGTTATACAGAAAACTTCTTTTGTATACATTTACGCATTACATTGCATTTACTATATGTTGCATCACATGTTTTAGGATTGACTTGGATAATTTTCAGGAACCAATCCCTGTGCAGTATGTTATGTCCATGCATATGCTTGACCTACTCTTTACCTCATCTATTTGTTAACCCTTTACAGGTAAAAGAGACATTAACCCTTATCTATCCATTTATGACAACCTCATCTCTATATTCCTAATTTATCTTGTCCATTGTTAGTAAATGGTTCCCTGGCTGTTCTCCCTTTTATCTTAGCTGGCTCAGACATTCTATCTTTTTAGCCTACTGACCTCTTCACTTACTTTATTTAGCACAAGTATTCTGTTTTCTACCTAATGATCTGTTTACCTCCCTAGTTCTATCATCCAAGAGATGAGACCTCCCTCCAGGTGTTAATTATCCATGTCAGGCCAGGCCTCAGCTACATTTAATAGCTCTATTGATTTCAATAAGACTATGCATAGAGTCATAGAAGTGTAGGATTGGAAGGGACCTTGAGAGGTCATCTAGTCCAGTCCCCTGCACTCAAAGCATATCAGCAGGGAGTACAGTAGTTGGCCATGTATAAAGACTCCAGGATCTGGCTCAGCATTATCTGTGTTAGTTTTCTTACACATGCTTTCAAGAGTCTTACCATATTTTTCATGTGTCACTCTCATTTTGGATCTTTGACCCACTTTTCATTCCATATTAGCAGGTTTTGAGCTACGTAGCAGAGGCAGAATCTTGTAAACTCCTTTCCTATTGCTGTCATAGAGTTGTGATTATTTTTTATTAATCCTGTTGCTGCACCTGGCCTTAGGCAAACTCTCTTCAGTCCCGGATGGCCAATTTTTAAGGGTGTGTAGGAAGGAAGTACTGGCTTGACAGCTGATCTAATAACCCTGTCATCACTATAAATGCGTAAAGCTGAGAAATGCCAAACACAGAGATGAGAAAACATCAGGGGAGAAAAGTGGGGCTAAGCAACCCCAAAATTACATTAAAAGAATAGCAAGTGGACTGTCTAGATCATACAGGTGAAAAGACATTGTGGAGCATCATAGGTTTTAAAAGAATAATCACTGAAACAGCCCTTGTTGGGGACCTAAAAGCCAAATTAATATGTGGTCTAAATTCTGGTTAGTGTTACTAGAGTGGCCTGGGTTGGGGAAGAAGTATCAGGATTACTTAGAGTGGGAGCTCTTTGGGGCAGGGACTGTCTTTTTGTGCTGTGTTTGTACAGCACCTAGCACAATGGGCGCCTGGTCCATGACTGGGGCCCCTAGACAGTAAGACAATAAATAATAACAAGAAGTCTCTCTCCTTTCACACAATCAGGGAGGATCAGACAGAATCTACTTATATAACTGTCTAATGAGCCCATTACTGTGGTATCTAAGTTACCACTAATGCTCTTCGAGGGGGACCAGCAGAGAGCAGGTGCAACCAGAAGGATGCCAGAGCCCCGGGATCAGCTGAGTTAAGGCATATCTAGCATGGAGAGATTGACAGACACCCACGTTAGAAATATATCCTATTGAAGTTGTTCCACTTTAATTAAGTAATTAAATATTAATTGGGCCAGAGCAAGAGTTAGAATGACCCTATTGTGAGCATGCTCCGCTGAGCAGTGGCAGAGCCCTGTTCATATCCCTTCTCCTCATCAGACAGAGCAAGGAATTGAACAAGGGTCTCCCCCAGCCCAGCCCAGCCCAGTACCCTAGCCACTAAGCTAAAGATTATATGAGAAGTCACTCACCTCTACTCACCCATCCCTGACTGATTTATGTGGCATTAGGGGGGCCTCTGATTAGGCTCTGCACACAACTTAGACAACTAACTGCCTATCACCCTCCTGTTTGTGAATCACATGCAGAGACAGGCACTGAACTCTGAGGCCAGGTTTTAGCACAAACCCCTTTCATTGGCATCTCGCCTGGGCTAGCTTAAACAGCTCTCCGCCTAGCATACTGGCATTATGGATCACATTCTAAGGCTCCTGTCTCTCCCCATTCATCATAGCGAGTCTAGGTATCTAACTCAGGCTTTGGGGATCACAAGTGTTGTTTCTGTGATTTTCTAGGCACCTAAAAGTTAGGCATTGTGATGCTCAGCAACACAATTCCTAAATCCCTTTTGTGAATCAGGGCCCAAGTTACTTGCCCAAATCAACATCCCAAGTCAGTGATAGTGGCAGGAATAGAACTCAGTTGTTTCTTGCATTTATATAGTGCTACTAATAAATCATAACTTGCATTTATATAGTGCTTTTCATGTAGTGCTGAAGGTCCTCTGTAATAGTGGGTAAAGAGCATTATCCCTATTTTACAGATGGAGAAACTGAAGCACACAGGCGTAGCACTGCTGGTGTTTCTGAACAGTGGAACTGGATGTAAGCATAGGAGTCCGAAGAGAGCCGTTACTGCTGCCTCCCTTCAAACCTTGTGTGTTTTGCAGGTAGGAGGAGAATGGTCGATGAGTTAGTTATTTATCAGCCAGTTATGTTAAGCAACTTAAAGAATGCCTAGTGTGTGTGACTGGGATGAGGTGAAGTTGCCTGGGTAACTACATATATCATTGATTAACAATTTCAGTTTGGAAGACTTGTAATTGTATTTTGCACTATATCTGATTCTGACCGTGTGGCAGAGTAGATTTTTCTTGGTAGACATTTTGAAAAGGATTTAAATTAGTTTGGTCCTCAGCTCAGTAATAAAGGCTCAAGTTTCCAAGTCTCAGTATCATCAGACTTGCTATGCAGAAGGAGGACATAGGAGAGGATTGGAGGTAGTCAGAAAAGCAGAGGAAAGTGGGAGTACCCCCGCATCATGTAGCTATTACCACTGCATTCAAGGCATAAATGGGCAGGCACTATTGGAAGGACACTGCAGCACTCTACCGCTCTACTGTTGGTAGCAGTGGGAAAGCAGTCTATCCACAGGGAAACTAATCTGAAGATTGAATAGGATCCAAAAGATTAGCATTCATTTGTAACCCAACTCTTGTAGTTACTGTCTCTTTTTAATGCTAAATTATAGCACGGCATCTTGCTGTACCAATGTAATCGCTAGCAAATGTTCTAGTTGTTGCTCTTTGAAGTTAGAGAGGAGCTAGAATTTTCCAGCTGTTATTGTGGAAAAACAACAGAGTAAAATAAAAGAAATTTGAACTCACAAAATATGGGGGCAGGAGAGCTGAGGCTTCTTTTGAGATGCGGTGGAGGGGGGACAGGGAGGAGATATTTCAGAAGAGATAGTTGGAATTGCCTTGAGGAGGTAAAGGGGTGGAATTATCTTCTTGCTTGCATATTCATAAGGCCAACTCCAGTTTAGAAAAGCAGCATTTGATTGGCTTAGATATTGTAAAAAAAAAAACAAAAAAAAAAAACGCAGAAATTCCATCCTGCTTTAATCATTGTCCACTGCAAGTTTCTTTAATGACTTCCAGCTGCATTCTTTTTATGCTATTGTTTCAGCACAGCTTCCAGACAAAATTTGGATCTGTTAACATACAAAAAAAAATCCTTACTCTGCCCTCCACTCTCTTCTAACAGAAAACAGATTTCACTTTGGTTATATAAATATGTGATGAGCTGGAGAAATAAAATGTCCACCGCTGACTTTCTTCAGTCTCCATGAAGCCTCTCGTTAGGGAGCAAAGGAAAGTAAGAAGAACAAAGATAAGCACTTGAATCCCTATGCTGGAAAAGTGGAATTTCTTTTCTCTATTTAAATTGAAATGTATTTCTAGGTACAACAGTACAGTAAAATTGAGTTTAAAAAAACCCTCTCACTCTATGTAACTGCAACATGCCGTTGAATAATAAATACATTGATTTATGATGGGAAGCACTGGACTAGGACTCAGGCCTCAGTTCTATTCCTGTCTCTGACATTGGATTTCTAGGTGACCTTGAGCAGGTCACTTCACTATGCCTCAGTTTTCCCATCTGTCACAATATTTTGAAAAACACATTTTTTCCACTTAAAAGTCATTTTACACAGCTGAGCTGGTTAGTGGGGCAGCAGGTTATATAGCAGTAGTATATAAAATAGCATGCCAGGCTGCTACATATTCTAAACCCATGGCATATGTAAGGTACCATGATTCCATTTAAGCATTAACTCTTTAAGAGAAAAGGAAGTTTGTCTTGGGGGGAGGGCTGACTCTGATGCACAATTCCTTCTGGGGCTACTCTTTGCATGATTCAGTTTATGCCCTGCCCCTCTGGGATCCTATTGCTGTTTAAATGTCTTTGTAGTTCACTAAATATCTATTCCATCATTTATCATTGAACATAAATATAAGTAATGTTATTTAGCTGTAACATGGGTTCAATCATGTACCCATTCTGAGTTTTGTCATTAACTTTAATGGGGTGCATCAACTTCAATGTAAATTCAAACAGAAAAAGAGGAAAATTTTAATTCTGCCTACTGAAGTGACTTGAAGGGCCTAATTTCTAAAAAGTTAGACCCATTTCAAAGTATGAAAAGCAAAACTGGTTCTAAAGTACAGGATGGCTTAAATATATATAAATATATATTGTAAATGTAGGCTTCTGTCATATCAAAGGCTGGTTCACTTATAACTGATCTGATTTCTAGGTAAATAACACATTACTTCTTGGGGACATACCAGGCCAGGTCTAAAGATAAATTTAAATTGGTATCACTATGTCACTCAGGGGTGTGAAAAATCGACACCACTGAGTGATGCAGTTGCACTGACCTAACCCTGATGTAGACAGCACTATATCGATGGAAGGGCTTCTTTGAAAATCTCAAACTAATAAATGGAGTGTTTATAATTATATGCATTTGTTAACTTCATATATACCTGTGACCATCAGAAAATGAGAGTATATACTTAAATAAACATACAAAAGTAGCTGTATTCAAAGCAGACTCCCATCTTTAGAATCATAGAATATCAGGGTTGGAAGAGACTTCAGGAAGTCATCTAGTCCAACTTGCTGCTCAAAGCAGGACTAATCCCAAGGCAGATTTTTACCCTAGTTTGCTAAATGGCCCCCTCAGGGATTGATTTTATAACTCTGGGTTTAGCAGGCTAGTGCTCAAACCACTGAGCTATCCCTCCTCCCCTATGAAATATATATATATATATATAATTTATTTTCTGTCAAATTATAATTGTGAGCGCTGTATTCACACAGTTCGGTCATGTCTGCTAGTTATTGTCCAAATAAATTATAGGTCAGTGCTCTCTAATCATATTCTAGATTAGGGATTAACAATTTTTCTCTATAGAGGGCCCCCTCTTTCCAGTTTTAAATCCTAATATTAATTTTATATAAAACACAAAGTCAGAATATATATTAGGGCAAGGAGGAAATTCTCTTACAATGATGATGATGAATACATGGAGAGGGTGAACAGGGAAAGGCCGCTGCCTCTGAAGATTAGTGTGCTCCAGTAGGGCTGGGCTGAGCTGAGTGGCTCCATAGCCAGCTGCTATACCTGCAAAAGTGGCATTTATTAGAATGAGGCCAAGAGTCTTTTTTCAGTACCTGTCATGGGGATTCCCTTTTGGGTAGCCTCATCTGGGTGATGTACAACATAGAGAATCTACTTTTTGTCTCCATCGTTCATTCATTTTCACCATGTGGCATGATGAGGAAGTACTATGCTAAGGAAGCACAGTAAGTGATTGCCAGCAGAACATAAAATCAGTGATAAGGAAAGCTTCTGCTGCTTGGCTTTTCTCCTCAGCCATTTCACTAGCCCATATAATACTGATGAAGAAATGGTATGCCGGGTCTTATTCATTAAATAAATCCTTTAGTAATAAAAGCAAAACTAACATCACCTGCATATTGCTAATATGAGGGTTTCTAGACTGGTATAGTGAACCTCACAAATTCTAATCAGGAAGAATAAGGGAAAAAAGAAAGGCACTCTTCCCTATGGTGAAGTTCCTTGTAAATGTCTGGGACTTCAATTTAATTCCAGACGATAAGCATAGATGCTCCCTAGCCTAGAGCATGGCTTAATGATTACTTAAACCTCAATACAAAAAAAATTCCAAGTTACTCTGAAACTGTATGATCCTGAAGCTATGTAGGACTCTGCTACAATCTTTTCAACTAATCCTATACAGTGAACATGTTATTTTTGCCATTATTTGAAATAATGGCCCAGAATGGCCAAGGATGTTAGAGCCTTGCTTGTGCCCTAAGCAACGTTTGACAGAGCAGGAAGGATTCAGATGTCTAATGGTTAGAGCAAAGGACTGCATCAGGAGATGTGAATTCTATTCCTACAATTTTTTTAAATGGCTAATAATTTTGGATGTCTCAATTTTGTGGGGAGGACCAATTTGAAACACCTTACAGGGATCTGATTTGAATAGGGTAGGTGCTCATTCTTTGAAAATCAAGTCACTTTAGGTGTCTCAAGATGAATACCCAAAATCTGGGGCACCAAAAATCACTGGCTAGTTCTTCAGCTAAAATTTTCAAAAGTGTCCACTAATTTTGGGAGCCTCAACTGTTATCTTGGTTTGCAATTTCAGAGTTCCTGGGCACCCACAGCTTTTACTGATGTCAGTTGGAATGGTGAGTATTCTCAAATTTGGCACACATTTAGTGGACACAAAAAAAGGGGACACATTGCAAAGTGCTTTGAGATGCTTGAGTGAATGTGGCTACGTAAGGCTTACCTGTTTCTTTTTGTATCAGAGACAGCCATGTTGCACAGAGAGCAAAATCACATGGGTCTTATAAAAATTCTGAGGCAAATAAGCTTTATAAAGCAAATGTAAATATCCCAGTAATTCCTACAAATGTTCTCTTAGAATACGAATATCTGAAGTCTCTGGAAGTGGGTGGAGGAGGTATTGATCATGAACATATCATTTATGTACAACTTCTTATACTAAGTAGTATAAATAATACTGACAAAGGGGCCCATTACATTTTAAATGAAAAAGAGACTCGATGGCTCAATAGATTGGTAAATGTCTATATGGACTTTTCACCTCAGAGCTGCCAATTTAAATCCAGCACTGGTCTAATTTCTAGAATTTATCACCAACTGGTACCTATTTAAAGTCATGATAATATTAATTGTCTTAAGTCCAATTCCTGCTGAACAGAAGTCTCCCCCCATGTCCCACGATCCTCTGAGAACTACTTTCAATGGCAACCCCTGTTCAATGCAGAACTCAGCACCACGTGGATCCCCTGACTAGCATTTACACAGGGGATGAGGCTAAAAGACCAAGGGCTAGATTCACAAAGGGACATGGGTGTTGCAATGCCTAACTGCTAGGCACCCAGCTGCCTGCAAGGATCCTCAGCCATAGGTTAGGTGCCCAGACTCCTCACACAATACACGGGGAGAGTTAGGCACCTAAAGAAAGGGACCTTAAGAAGCCAGCAAGTTGACAAGGAGCCACCTAAGCTACTCAAGTCAGCCCTTTCTTATGACCCCACCACCACCAGCATTATAACCAATTGCCCTAACTACCGAGTTTACTGCAGAAGACCCATATTCAAATATCTGCACTGCCTGATTTGAGGAGAAACTTGAACCCAGGTTGCCCAAGAAAGTGCTTAACCACTAGGTTACTGGGCATTCTGGTGTGGATCTGACTCAATCTCTCCTGTTCTAGCTAGTCCACTTTGATCCAGTTAATATTTAATTATTATACAGGAGTTTGAACCTGACTCACCTGTATCCTAGCTGAGTGCTCTAACCACTGGCCTATTCAGCATTCTGAATACATAAATACACTTGACCCTGAAAAATTCTCAACTTGCTCGTTCCCAGCTGCCTTTTGTGTGAGCCCCAATTTGGTAGGCATGCTTTGAGAACACGTACTAGATTGTGTCCTGCTGGGGTGATAAACAGGGGGACACCAAATCTGAGAATCCCTCTGGGTCTTATGAATGAGGTAAGCCTCTGAGCAGCTTGCTAGCTGTGGGGTGGCATCAGGATCTAAGCGGCTTTGTGCATGCCTACCCGGGGAAATGTAGGGGTCTACAGGATTAGGCAATAGCTGAGTAATGATTTTAAGAAAGTCAGTGACAGCTAAATGTTGGACTTAGGTGCCTAAGTACCTTTGTGGATCTAGCCCCTTTTGCCTCACTGTTTTTTTAATCCTATGCCCTCCCCTCACATGGGGCTGATTGAGCACATAAGGGCCCTAGAGAAGCTACTGCAGCCATTGTTTTTCAATACATTCTCCAAAGCTGCTCTTCAGCCACATTGTGGGCTGGATGGAGGATTCCTCTGTACATCCTGGCTCCCTGCTCATTTGCTCAGCCCCCAGCCTGACTACTTGGGAGGGACATGAGCAATGAGTTTCGATGCAATTGGAAACCTCAACAGAAAGGCCAAGAAAGCAATAGGCTTTCTCTCTCACTCCAGATCAGGACACCTCGGCAGGGCAGTGAGGAAACTTTATCCATAGCAGCCTGTGCTGTAGGGCATTTCAGTCTCTAGGCCTGCCAGATTGGTACCATTCATTGACACCTAGAGCTGGTCACATTTTTTTCACATAAAAAGCTGCTTAATAAAAAAAGTCTTATTTTGAAAATGGAAATTTGTCAGTTTTATTGCAACTCTGTCTTGCAAAGTTTTCCATTATAGTTTTGCAAACATTTTACTAAAATCCTTTAAAATTATTATATATATGTTTCATTTACCAAAAATATATTTTCTTACTAAAAAACATACTTTTGAGAACTGAAAAATTTCAAAACCCTTTCTGGTTTAAAAAAATCAAAAACAGTTTAGCAAAATGGAAAATGGGTCTGATCCAAGCCTTGCAAACAGAAATAAATTTGAAAATTTGAATTTTTTGGTGACATCATTTTCCAGGTTTTTGACCATCTCTACTGATATCAAATCCATTTTTTAAAATTCCTCTTTTACTTTAAAGTATTTAAAGACTTCTAATTATTCAAACTGGTACATAACTGTAGCATATCTGAACAGCTCAAGTAGAAAGGGATATTTAACAAAGGCTATCTCTGGATTTCATCCAGTCTTGAGCCATAGCAAGACCCCAATATACAGTATGATTTGTATCTTCTTGACACGTCACAAAATAAAACAAGCAGTTTTCTCTTGGCCAAGTTCCTTCATGAGATTCCTATTATCTTAGTCTGCACAGTGCGTCCAAGTCTCTGACTTTATCCTGGCTAAATCTGCATGTGTTTTCCAGATGAAAATTTTAACTGCACAGCAAAGTGAACCAAGCTCAGATTTTAAGTTTGAAAAAAAGAACTGCCACATATAGTGTTTGTATTGTGGCAAAGAGCAGGGAAACTTTTTTTTCCTGCTTTAAAAAGGCCAAACATTTGCTATTCATTAAAATTGCTCTTCCCAATCCTGCTTTAGAGACTATTGCTCATGCTTATGCACTTTTTCTTCTTGAGGAAAAATGCAGTTTTTCTCTAGCTGCAAAGCAGTGGTGCTAAATAAAAGTTTCTTTTTCAACCAAAACCATGCAACTGAGCAAATATCCTTTCCTGTAGTTTTGCATTATTTCCTTGTGAATGTTAAAAACAACACAGTATCAAGTGTAGTTGTAGCCCTGTAGTTCCAGGATATTAGAGAGACACGGTGGAGGAAGTAACTGAAACAACACTATAATCCAGGGGCAGTCAATTATTTTTTGTCAAGGTCCAAATTTATTGGTCAAGGTATAGTCAAGATCCAGTCTCCAGAGAAAATGACAAAAAAATGATGATAATAATAAGTAAATAACAATATTTTGAGTCCACTCAAAAATGTCTGGTGGTATGAATTTGGCCCACAGTCTGCTTATTGACTTCCCCTGCTAGCCTCAGTGCCTTATATAACTTTGACCCCTGCATATAAATAAATTTGCATTTGTAAAGTGCTGAACACCTTGGAAATATTATAACTGATAAGGAATGAAAACCATTTTGAAACTTGAGCTAAATTGAACACATGCATGAAAAGGAATGTACAAATCTCCTGTTCCATTGCGAAAAAGAAACGAGAACTATCTTTGGGCTCCAGATCAAACAACAGGAAAAAGAAATGCACTTGGAAAGAATGTTGGCAAAACATGTGCCTATGTGCTAAAGTTGCAAACATTTTAACAGACTGCAAGAAAACCTGCAGGTTGAAAGGCTAATGATTTCTTTCCCCCCTCCTGAATCTCTATAACATTCCAGGGATTTGAGAGCTGCAGGATGACGTGGAGCAAGGGGGTCATAAAATCCTGTTAGAAGAAGAGTGTTCCATAGCCTGGATTTACTCAGAGCAGGTCTAGGCACTTAAAATTAAAAGTCCCAGGAAGTGAGTCATTTTGCCTTGCAGATTTCCACCACTCTCCCTGAAAAAAGGAGCAGGCAAAACCTATGAAAAGCAAGTCAAAGATTTCCCTCTCTTGCAAATTTTGGGCCTGATCTTTATTCAGGAGTAGGAGCAACTTAGTTTATGCATTTGAGGAGGGTGAGGCAATAAATAACATAGTTTGTCAATCCTGAAGTCTAGCAATTTTAAGCATTCATAGGACAGACCTTACTATTTAGCAAAATCTGAAGAAATCTTGGTGATACATATTCTGTCTCTCTTTTTACACTGCTTTTAATTTGAATTGCTGAATCCCTTGGTGGTGTGTTTGTCACAAAAGACTTACAGCATGAATACTGTAGAACTGGGAAGTGGTTCAGTCCGTTGCCACGTCTGTAGAGATCCAGTGCACAAAAGGGGAGGCGGAGATAACAGAAATACCTTCTATTTGACAAACGAAAAAGAACTAGGGCGGCTTGGAATTCCCAGTGCCACATCAGCAAGAGTGGAATCCTTGCAGTCCAGAGTTCTTAAAATAATACAGAATGTGGCACATACAGAATAAAGATTAGTCACAGCATAAAGCTGTCATTTTTGTCTCCAAAATCTTGTGCATTGTGCCTCTCTGCCCGTACCTTCCAACTCAAAATGTATATGTAAAATTTCAAACTTCAAGTCTGAAAGCCTAAAAATAAGTCACCTAAACCCATACATTAATATCTTAGGTACACATATGGTCCCCATTATGAGAGTATCTGAGCACCTCACAATCTTTAATGTACTTTCTTCACAACACTCCTGTACATTGGGAAGAACTGAGACACAGAGACTGGGTAACCTGTCCAATGTCACATCATAAGTCTGCGGCAGAGCAGTCAATTAAATCTGGGTTCCAGGTGAGCCCTAACCCTGGATCATCCTTCCTCTCTTTATTTAGGAACATAAATGAAAGTGGTCTGATTTTCAGACGTGCTGAGCCTCAACTAAAGTCACTTGGAGCAAATCAGGGCACTTTTATTTAGGTACTTACATATGGATTTACGTGCCTATGTTTTGGCAACTGGATGTTGAAAATGTGGTCGTTTTATATATGTGAACTGTTTAAGGCTCTGATTCCTATCTTCAGGCTGCTTCCTGCCCCCCACCCCTGACTTAGTAAGCAAAATAAAAATTAGAAATGAATATTTCTAAATCATTTTTGATGAGAGAATAGATGTGCATTTCCTTTAAAATATTTGTATACACCTCCTTATGGTAGATGTTATAATACTATATTACTTATACAATTTTACTATATTTTACCTCTTTTACATTTTACAGTATTTTGATTTTTTTTAAATATTATTTAGTATTTGTATTGCAGTAGCATCCAAAATGTGCAGGATGCTTTCCAAAGGCTCAGTCCCTGCTCTGCAGAGCATACAATCTAAATATACAGAAAGCCTAATTAGGACTTGTCTACACACAGTTTTTGCACCAATTTAACAACAGAGGTTTAGAAACTGTTAATAAATCAATGCAATTCCCTAGTGTGGATGCAGTTATGCCTTCATAAAGGTGTTTGTTATAGGGAGCAAAGTTAGCACTGCCTAAAGTTAAGGTTGCCCAGCACTTTCCACTATAAGGCCCTGTGCTTAGTTGTTTATAACTTTGCTAAACTTTAAATACTAGGGCTGAAATTTTCCATGATTCGGGTTTAATTTTTCTGGAATGTTTCAGTTAAAATGGTTGAGTTGTTTCTGAAAAAGATTAGGGAAAAATACATTGTTTTGGCCATGTTAACAAACTGGTTGTAAGACTGTTTTTAGATAATATATAATATGTGATCATGTCATGAAAAACTATATCATAATGAATACGCACAAGGGAGTGAATTAAGGTTACACTGGCAACCTTAAGTCCAGCATTTCCTAACTTATAAGGGCTTCATTTAGCAACCTTAACATTCCTTTAACATTGTTTTTAGGATGTAATATTAGTATTACTTTTTCAGTAAATTTTCTAAACCAATACAAGTAAATCAGTGCAAAAACTATATGTAGACGAGGGCAATGGTTTGAGGAAATGATATAGAACAGATGAGCAAAATGATCAGGACAATGAACACTCATCTTGTTAGTTACATGCTGTTGAGTTTAGGCATGCTAAATTGCCATCCTTGTATCATTCAAATCCTCTTCTTCCCCTCTCATACCCCAGTAATTTCCAGCCACAACTGTAGTATCTTTATGCCTCTCCCTCCCAACATTCATCCTTTTCTGTCTGCATAAATGAGCAGTACACTCAGAAGATAGTATCAGAGGGTAGCCGTGTTAGTCTGGATCTGTAAAAGCAGCAAAGAATCCTGTGGCACCTTATAGACTAACAGAGGTTTTGGAGCATGAGCTTTCGTGGGTGAATACCCACTTCCTCAGATGCAGAAGATAATTAACTAATTAGATGAATTAGGCAGCTAATTTCGTATACACATTGCAGAAGCAGTGTGTCACCTGGAATGATGGTAACTGAGGAGAGGTTTGAGGATCATCTTGTGAAGGACAGTGTGGGAGAATGCACTGAGAAGGCTGTAGGGAAAGCAGATGTCATACAAGGAAGAGAGGGAAAGAAGGGTAGCGTGATATGAGACAAAGTCAGATTAGAAAGGAGGAGCAAAGTTAAGTAGGCACTTGAAAGCAATCACAAGAAGAAGAGGTGGAGAGATTCAAAGGGAAGAATGACATGAACAAGGACAACTGTTTTAGTGGTTACATATTGTATGGATTGGAGCTGATTAGTTTGGAAGGTCATTGTGCAGGAAGTTAAAAATGCTACTGGTTAAATTATTCAAAAATATTGACAAATGTGGTAGTGCTATCAGTTATTTGATGTTTTCTGGCATAGTCTATGTCTATATATTGGTTATGTAGGAAACAGAAGTAAACATAAGCAAAATATATACTTCCCCTAGCTAGTAAATGATGACGTCATTCACCATGCTTCCCTCAGTCTTGCTAGTTTGGACAAGAAGATATTACCTGCAAATGAACTGTCCTCTACTGAATCACTCATGGTGTGAGCAAAGGTGGCAGGGGTTGGCAGGGGTCAAATGGGACAAATTTGCCTCAAAACAGAGAGAGAGCAGTAGTTTTCACATTATTTATCACCTCGTTGGTTTAATACAATGGTCTTTTTCAGTGTGATGGGGTGTGTTTTCCTCCCCAGCTCTGAAAGGGTTAATGTGGGCCTTGCGAGTAGGCCAGCCATAATTAAAAATGAAGCCCAGAGGAGGAAAGAGCTTAGAGATGACTATAAAAGCAGGAAGTCTGGAGCAGCAGAGAGATGCAAAGAAAGAGGAAAGAACTCTGCACCCACCATCTGGGATTAACGAGTGGAGAGTCTGGTAGAGTAAAGGAGGAAGCCCAGGGAGAAAATAAACCCTGGGACCCTTTCCGAAGTAGGGAAGTCTGGGAAAAGGCCAGGCATGACATGGAGCAGCTACTAGGGTGGAGCAGGCGCTAGTAGTGATCCCTGATAAAAGGCCCAGGATCTGGACATCGAGGGAGTTCACCTGAGGAACTGTGTAAAGAAAACTTAAGAGGGATGACAGGTCAAGTCTGAGGAGGGTTAAATTACACTTCTAGTCTGAGATTCATTGGGGGAATCTAGGGGAGCGCCCTGTGAGTCCCAGCCCTGAAAGAAGGGTGAACTTGGAGAGGCCAGCTGACAGACTATGGCAGGGAGGCAGCAGCATGGAGTCTGAAGGAGCAGACCTTGGCTGCTGGTTATAGATCCCTGGACTGGAACCCAGTTTGGGAGAATGGGCCTTCCTTCAGCAAAGAAAGCTTCGGTGTATTTCAGCTCCATCTTTTTTCACTTCTTTAGATCAATGACCAACCTCACTATTCTCAGACATATACAGTCAATTTTTTTTCAGTAAATAGCACCTCGGGGTCCTTGGTTAAACACATGAGTCCCCTTTTGCACATGTCATTTCCATGATTGTGTGTGAACTGGAAAATTGTACATGTCCATTTAGATGTTTGAAAGCTGCTTACACACAAAAGTACTGATTTGTGTGTGTAGTTGCATGCTGAACTCTGGCAATTATATTTAAAAATATAGCCCCAATTTCCATTTTATTTTATTTTACCTTATTGTAAAAAGAAGCTTGAGGTAGTGTGGTAACCTATTGTATTGTGTTAATAGCACTCCTCATTTCTGGGTGGGAATTGCAGGAGTTAGATGCCATGTTAAAGGACATTTTTTTTTCTCTTGCATCAATGTCTGGCTCTTTGCTGAGCTCTACAGGAGTTAGTTTCAGTGGTTTCTTGAACTCTTATGTGGTTAGAGTTCTGTATGGCTTGTTTAAAAGGTCTATCGTGTAAACAGACTCAGTCAGCCTGGCACTGTTTTCTTTGGACTTATTGATGCCATGGGATTTGTGTACCTTCATGATTTTAAGGTCTCACTGAAACCGCTCCTGAAGTGTGTACTTAAAGCCAGCTACCATTAAAAAGAAAAATGTTGATTGATTTATTTTCTTACTGTACATGCTTTTTTTAACATGGGGTGGCCACCACCTAATTAGCTTCAGTTTGTCATTTTTAAAGCCATTTTTGTTCTTAATAATTTATATCTCACACAAAAAAACACGCTACAACAGCATTACGTTTGTAAAGTCAAGCACTCAGATGTTAGCAAATGCCAGAATTAAAGTTACCTATGCAACCTTAATTCAGCCTGTTTGTGTATATTCATTATGATACAGTCTTTAATTATGTGATCACATACTTTATTCCCATAGGACCTCTTCCCCATTCAGTGCACAGGATGGACCTGCTCTGAAGATGAATCAGGGTTATATAGACCTGGTCTACACTATGATTTTAGTTCGAATTTAGCAATGTTACCTCTATTTAAGCCTGGACCCGTCCACACGACGAAGCCCTTTTTTCAACTTAAAGGGCTCTTTAAACTGTGGGATAGCTACCCACAGTTCAACGCTCTGGAAGTTGACACTAGCCTCAGTACTGTGGACGCAGTCCGCTGACTTAAGGCACTTAGAGCATTTTGTGTGGGGACACACACAATCAACTGTATAAAAATGATTTCTAAAAAAACGACTTCTACAAATTTGACCTAATTTCGTAGTGTGGACATACCCATAGTGAAGCAGACTTTTGTCTGTAGGATCCCTGCCTTTTTTGCAGAAGTTGGAAGGGGTGCAGCGAATGAGGCAAGGGATTGCGGCAAGAGAAAGGACAATCTCTTAGTTAAAAGCAGCAAAGAGTCCTGTAACACCTTATAGACTAACAGACATACTGGAGCATGAGCTTTCGTGGGTGAATACCCACTTTGTCAGATGCATGTAGTGGAAATATCCAGGGGCAGGTATATATATGCAAGCAAGAAGCAGGCTAGAGATAACGAGGTTAGTTCAATCAGGGATGATGAGGCCCTCTTCTAGCAGTTGAGGTGTGAAAACCAAGGGAGGAGAAACTGCTTTTGTAGTTGGCTAGCCATTCGCAGTCTTTGTTTAATCCTGAGCTGATGGTGTCGAATTTGCAGATGAACTGAAGCTCAGCAGTTTCTCTTTGAAGTCTGGTCCTGAAGTTTTTTTGCTGCAGAATGGCTACCTTTAAATCTGCTATTGGGTGTCCAGGGAGATTGAAGTGTTCTCCTACAGGTTTTTGTATATTGTTATTCCTAATATCTGATTTATGTCCATTTATCCTTTTCTGTAGGGACTGTCCAGTTTGGCCGATGTGCATAGCAGAGGGGCATTGCTGGCATATGATGGCATATATTACATTGGTGAATGTGCAGGTGAATGAACCAGTGATGGTGTAGCTGATCTGGTTAGGTCCTGTGATGGTGTCGCTGATGTAGATATGTGGGCAGAGTTGGCATCGAGGTTTGTTGCATGGATTGATTCCTGAGTTAGAGTTACTATGGTGCAGTGTGCAGTTACTGGTGAGAATATGCTTCAGGCTGGCAGGTTGTCTGTGGGCAAGGACTGGCCTGCCACCCAAGGCCTGTGAAAATGAGGGATCATTGTCCAGGATGGGTTGTAGATCACTGATGATGCATTGGAGAGGTTTTAGCTGGGGACTGTATGTGATGGCCAGTGGAGCTCTGTTGCTTTCTTTCTTGTGTTTGTCTTGTAGTAGGAGGCTTCTGGGTACATGTCTGGGTAACCAGATCAGCCACACCATCACTGGTGTCACAGGACTCTTTGCTGCTTTTACAGATCCAGACTAGCATGGCTACCCCTCTGATACTCTCTTAATTAAGGCACTTGAAAGCTGCTCTGGAGAACTGGATTCTATCCCTGCCTATGACACAGAATTCCTGTGTGATGCTAGACAAGTCCCTTAAACCACACTTTTCACAGGTGGTCACTAAGGGTATGTCTATGCTACAGCTGGGAATATGCCTCCCAGCCCGAGTAAACAGATACATGCTAGCTCTGCTCAAGCTATCCTGTTAAACATAGCAGTGCGGACATTGTGGAATGGGTGGCAGCAAGGCCTAGCCTCCAGAGTACAAGCCCATCCAACCCCTTGGGTCTGTACTTGGGTGACTAGCCCATGCTGCCATGTCCACCCTGCTATTTTTCGCACTTTGGCGAAAGCAGAACTAGTACATGTCTATCCACCTGTGCTGGAAGGCATGCTCCCAGCTGCAATGTACACATACCCTAATTGTGTGCTCCACATTTTCAGGGTGCCTGATGTGAACCCTGGGATCTGATTTGCAGAAGCTGCAAACTGAAGTCAATGGGAGCTGTCCTTTGAACATAGGAAGTGTTATACAGTGCTAAGTACTCTGAAAAATCAGGCCCTAGATGTCTCAAATTGGGCATCCAAAATTTGTGATTCCATTGACCATAATACCTCTATGTGCCTGAACTCCTCATCTGTAAAATGGGGATAATACCACCCTCTGTCCTCACAGGGGTGTTGTGACAATAAATGTATTAATGTTTGCGAAGCACTCGGATATTATAGTGACGAGTGCCAGGGAAAAACCCAGAAGGAAATTAATAATTTTCAGAGCCAGGTTTCTGTGGAATGCAGTAACTAAGCCATGGGGCTACGTGTTGAGCAATGAGGATAAAACATGCTGTTGAATAGTTGCTCATTAATTGAGCACCTTTGAGTCTGTATAATGACTGAGGCACGGATCTTCGGGAAAAAATAATATGCTAGTAGTTTATTTGACCAAAAATGCATATTGAGTCAGCCCAGAACTATTTGTGAATTTGTGAGTCTTGGTGTAACACTGTTCCAAAAAAACATCCCAGAATGATGTTTGCATTAGCAGGAATGTTATAAGCAAGACACAAAAAGTAATTCTTCTGCTCTAGTCTGGGCTGATTATAGATTCAGATTCATAGATTCTAGGACTGGAAGGGGCCTCGAGAGGTCATCGAGTCCAGTCCCCTGCCTTCATGGCAGGACCAAATACTGTCTAGACCATCCCAGATAGACATTTATCTAAAAAAATAATATGGAGATATACCTATTGCGTAGAACTGGAAGGGACACTGAAAAGTCATTGAGTCCAGCCCCTTGCCTTCACTAGCAGGACCAAGTACTGATTTTGCTCTAGATCCCTAAGTAGCCCCCTCAAGGATTGAGCTCACAACCCTGGGTTTAGCAGGCCAATCCTCAAACCACTGAGTATCCCTCCCCCTCAGTTCTGGACATCATATTTTAGGAAAGATGTGCACAAATTGGAGAAAGTCCAGAGAAGAGCAAAAATGATTAAAGGTCTAGAAAATATGACCTATGAGGGAAGACTGGAAAAACTGGGTTTGTTTAGTATGGAGAAGAGAAGACTGAGGGGGGGCATGATAACAGTTTTCAAGTACATAAAAGGTTGTTACAAGGAGGAGGGAGAAAAATTGTTCTTCTTAATTTCTGAGGATAGGACAAGAACCAATGAGCTTAAATTGCAGCAAGGGCAGTTTAGGTTAGACATTAGGAAAAACTTCCTGTCAGGGTGGTTAAGCACTGGAATAAATTGCCTAGGGAGGTTGTGGAATCTCCATCATTGGAGATTTTTAAGAGCAGGTTAGACATACACCAGGGATAGTCTGAATAATACTTATACTGCCATGGTGCAGGAGACTGGACTAGATGACCTCTTGAGGTCCCTTCCAGTCCTATGATTCTATGAAAATAAAAATATAAGCTGAGTATGATGGTATATGGGCCTATTAGAAGAAGCATGTACTTAAATGTGATCCTTATTCATATGAGGAATTTATCTCCTCTTTATCTTTTCTCCTTCAGGAGTAATTTGGCATTCAGATCACACAGCAGCACTTCCTCTTATAGGGGATCAGGTTAACCTGCACTCCCTGCCCTGCTCATCATATTTTACCTTGCATTTCAGTGTGCCAGGAACCTACTAGATAAACAAGGTAGGATCCTAAACAGGGAATGATTTTTTTTCTTTTAAATGCAGTCTTCAGTTCCAGTACCTATGAGGCTATGACTGGTCCATGATCTGTGCATATGGACAGAAACTTGGTACAAATTTCAAGTTAAGCAGCAAAATCCCTCTTGGAGGAAGGTGGGCAGGTTCAGGATCACTTAAAGTTTTATTACCTGGAGCAAATAAAAGAACCCAAGCAGCAAGGTTTCTGACTACATTCACTTTAACAATCTGTAAACTACAAACAGTATAAATTCAAAACAATATCAACAGGCCATCTTTTATATCTACAGAGCTCCCTATCTTGAGTTCTGCTGCACAAATGTTTCTCAGACCTTTTCTGAAAGAAACACAGCCCTTGTTAAAGCTCTGAGTTTAACAGGCTCAGAGGTAGCTGAATATCACAGATGCAGGTAGGAAGCTGGGATTTGATTCCAAATTCTTCACATCTAGTGCCTAGTTTGGGAGGAAATTCTCCTAGGGGAACTACAGCGACAGGTGTATCATGGCTACAAGTCCTAGTCTGGTAAGTCTTCTAAGGGTCTATTTTATGCCCTATCATACTAGTCTATAAGATTTAGCCTTGTATAATTTTTTGACAAGGAGGAAGGGCTGGCAGTGGTTAGGAAACACAATGATTGGGAAATAATTAGGAAATGTTTAGACCTAAGCAGAACTAGTGGGGGTTTTTTAACATATGGAATTTTTTTGCTCAGATTTACATATAGCTCTAAACAAAAGGATTACCTCAGACTTGCTGCATTTCTTTGCATCACACCTAAACTCTTTCTTCATTCACACAAACACACACACACAAAATACCTCTCAGACATTTTTTCTTTCATAGTATGTCACAGCCCTTTATTATCAATATGTTACTTCAGACTTCCTGAGTTTTTTTTTATCTCACACTTGAAAATTGCCAGGTATAAAAAAACCTGACCTCATATTTAGTGATTTCTTTCTCTGGATCTGCTTCTTGCCTGCTAGGTAGAAAAAAAAGTGGCATCAATAATTACACTGAGAAGTGGGAAGGGAGAGGAAACAAAGGGCCAGTCCTGGCTCCCTCTGTGGTTCCAGTTTTCAAGGAAACCTGCTGCACAAAATGGCTGCAAAGTCATCTTAGCCAACCTGTCAAGGATTTTGCTGACATAGGCGAATCCTTGAGAGACATAAAAGTGAAGCCTTTAGGCTAGGCCTTCTTAATCTCTCAGGGACAATGTCAATTTGCAACCCAGTCACTTACTAGAAAAACTAAAACATTCAAAATGGCAGTAGGTACTTACTATACCTTCCCTAGAGTTGGCAATTTTTGTAATGTTACAAGCAGTCTCCTATTTTAAAAAAAAAAATGTTGTTCTCTCCCTTTGCTGCAGCGTAACAAGGCTCACGCAAACAAGAAGGGAAACCACATGGTTGCAAGGATCAGGGTTTTATTTATCTGAAGTCCCTTTGTAGGATGGGGGACCTCACAAACTGTACTCAGAACCCTGTCAAATATGCAGTGTAAACCAACTGAGGCCTCCTTTAAACAACAAGCTACCTACAAGCAGATCCTGGTACCCAGGTAGAGCTCATTGTAGATTGGAGCCTTAGAAGGAAAACAATTTTTTTCTCTAATCTCTTTCAATCTAAGAATCTTGGCTATTACAAATAGCAATAGTAAATTAAATATTTTCAGATCAATATATAAGTAAGTTGTCTCTGTCCCATAAAGGAAAAATGTTTGGTTTTTGCTAGTTTGTTACAATGTTAATATCTGTAATTTTAATTATTTAAGACACTGGGTTCTTTGGTATAGTCTCCATTTTCCCTCTGCTTGGCCATTATCTGTTTTTGGATCATATCCTTTGAATTAAAAAGCAAACTGTGCTCTTTGCTTTGTTGCACAATCACCACTCGTTTTTACTGATTATGGTCAAAAAGCAACATTCTAACACTGTAATGACCTGTCACTTCTTTCAACCCCACCCAAAAAGAGAGATTCACACTTATAATGGGTGAGCTACCTCTGATAAAATAAGAACTAATAATTTTTGCCCGTTTCTCAAGCCAAACACAAGCTGATGTTTTTGAGGGTTCTAGAAAGTTTAATAAAAAAATAAAAGACAGTGTGAGCATCTAATGACAGCCCCCACAGGATTCAGATAACTCCCATTGAAGTAATAGGATATGATGCCTTTCTGGTAAAACACAAGGGGGCTAAGAGTGATGAAATATTTAAACCTTGGTCACTTCACTGTGTCTCCTCTAGTTCCCCAGCACACTCTGCAAAATGCTGCTTCTAAAAACCATCTTCCTGTTCCATCTCTTTGGCCATTTCACTGCCTTCTTCAAATCCCATCACTGAATTTTCTCTCTCCTTTCACTTAAAATTCAAGCTTCTGGACTTCAAAGTTCTACCCCAGTTTAGTCCCTCCCCACATCTCTGTTGTAATTTCCTTCTACTCCAAGTTTTGCTCCCTTTATTTTAAGCTTTCTTTTCCTTCCACTCAGGGTTTGTACCTTTTGCCCAGTACACCCTCCTTGTCCTTGCCAATAAACTTCCTTCTCTTTATTCAAATGTCTCCATTATAACATTTCTTCTGTGGAGACTTCCAATGATAATCTGCCAAATATAGATAAATAAGCTATTCAAACTGTTCCTAAACTGTACTTTCGTTCACGTATTATGTATGTGAACTGCATTATCTGTGTCTGATTAAGATTGTAAATTCTTTAAGACAGAAATTATTGTTGCCTTCCATATTTACGTATTATCAAGCACAAAGTACTTAGTAAATTACATACAATAATAAAGGCTCCAATCTGGCCTCAGTCTGTAGTGACTGAGGATGAAATCCCATTGATTTCAAGTGGGACCAGGACTTCACCCTAAAAGTACTACCATCTGATCATATGGATCACTTGATGGTCTTCTCATTTATAGGCAGATTCAGCAACAAGGCCAAGCTTGACTGAATACTGTTAGGTGAATTAGGTTTTTATTTCCTTGCTTTTGTAGATTTGTATGAGGTAGGGCGTGTGTGTGTTGTCTATGTATTATAGATGGGGCTGGTAGCTCCACCTATTAAGGTTGCCTGACACTTCCCATCAGAAGACCCTGTTCTTAAATATCATCAGACCCAGTTCATAAATGTTTATAACTTTACCAAACTTTAACAATTTGAGCAGAAATTTTCCATGCTGTGTTTCTTCATCAGGCCGAAATTTTGAGAGTTTCAACAAAATGGTTCAGCCATTTCTGAGGACCAGGCTAGTGAAAAATAAGTTGTTCGGCCCATGAATAAAAAAAATAATTCTAGTGACCTTTTCAAAGCTTGAGTTCCCCCATGCTTTGGAGCAAGGACTTGAAATTTGGCAAGGGAAGTGGCCTTTTTGACAGAGATTTTTTCTTTTGCCATCTCCAGGAAAATACAAGCAAATTTGGCCATGTTATAGAATCATAGAAATGCAGGGCTAGAAGGGACCTCAAGAAGTCATCAAGTCCAGCCCTTTGTGCTGTGGCAGAACCAAGTAAACCTAGACCATCCCTGACAAGTGTTTGTCTGACCTGTTTTTAAAAATCCTAATGATGATAGCAGCAGAGAGTCCTGTGGCACCTTATAGACTAACAGACGTTTTGGAGCATGAGCTTTCATGGGTGAATACCCACTTCGTCAGACAAAGTTGCATCTGATGAAGTAGGTATTCACCCACGAAAGCTCATGCTCCAAAACATCTATTAGTCTATAAAGTGCCACAGGACTCTCTGCTGCTTTTACAGATACAGACTAACACGGCTACCCCTCTGACTAATGATGATAGTTCTACAGCCTCCCAGGAAACCTCTTGCAGAGCTTAACTACCCTTATAGTTAGAATATTTTCCCTAATATCTAACCTAAATCTCCCTTGCTGTACATTAAACCTGTTATTTCTTTTCCTACCTTTAGTGGACATATTTGAAGATTGTTATTAGATCCCCCCTTCATCTTCTTTACTCAAGACTAACCATGTCCACATTTTTTTAACCTCTCTTCATAGGTCAGGTTCCCTAAACCTGTGATCATTTGTTTTGTTCTTCTCTGGCCACTCTTTAATTTGTCCACCTCTTTTCTAAAGTGTGGCACCCAGAACTGGACACAATACTCCAGGTGAGGCCTCACCAGTGCCGAGTAGACCAGGACAATTACCTCCTGTGTCTTACACATGACACTCCTGTTAATATACCTCAAAATGATATTAGCCTTTTTTCATTGTGTCAGAGCTGACTCCTATTCACTTGGTGTTCCACTATAGCCCCCATAGAAGCCTTTGAAATATTGCAGTTTGCACATGCTCAGTAGCTGCAGTGCTCTAGCAAATCTCCTAAAAACTACAAAGATTCCGTTCCCATTGAGCATGCTCCAGACTGGGGCTGAGCAGGACTTTCCCTGCAGTGGAAGTGCTGAGCTGCTGCCAGCTGTTCCGGGGCCGAACACCAGCACTGAGATCAGGGAGGCTGCTGCTCCTGTGCTCTCAATGACCTCCCTGTTGGCGAAAGCTACCTGATATAAATGCAAAGGAGACAAGAGCTGGAGCAGAGGATGAGGCGGCAAGGGGAATAGATTGGGACAAGGAGCCCAGGGGCAACACACAACTGGGACTGGGGGCTGGTGGAGGAATGAGGGAGGGAGGGAAACTGTGACTGAGTTGGCATGGGTGGGGGAAACTGTGACTGAAAGCTCAAAGTGAGGAAGAGGCAAAGAGGAGTGGGTGTGAGCCAGAGGATGGGTTAAAGGGAGGAGCTGGTGGGGGAGACTGGGAACAGAAAACTAGAGGGGTCAGGAAAAACTGGGAATAGCTGTGTAAGGACACCAGGACACACAGTGAGATTGTGGGGGGAGGGAGGGGCAAGAAGGGGCAAGCTTGAGGGGAATGGGCAGAAGAGTCTATGCCCACTAGAAAATATTCCTTTCCACTGCCTAGACTAGAACTGATGATTTCCATGTCTCTCCATTCCTCTGTTGTCAGTAAATATCTGTGAAACCCGCTGGCAAAGTGTATCATAACCTTCTAGTGCTGGTCCCATGTAGAGGAAGACAACCTACTACTGCTGTCAGTTATTGTATTAGCTCAAAGTGTCACAGGTCTGCATGGTGGATCTAAAGATTCCAGTGCTGCTGATGACCCATGTTGGTGTCTATATGAATTCACATAATAGAATTTTTGTTTGTTTTTTCAGTTTGCTTTTTGAAAAACTTAGAAAATTACACACCCAGAAATTAAATTAAAATAACATTATTAAGGTTGCAAAGTCAAGCACTCAACAATTAAAAAATGCCAGAATTAAGTTTGCCAGTGTTTTTGAGTGCTTGACTTTGCAACCTTAAGGTCCTTGTAATGTAATTTTTCATAGGTAATTAATACATATAAAGCCAGTGGAAATAACACTTCTGAAATAAATACATAGGAATTTAATGCTTTTGTTCCTATTATACACCAGACAGTTGTCTAAACAAAAATGATCTGAAAGGCGCTGGTAATCCAGTACATTATGGGCTAAATTGTGTTCAGCCTGCTTTGGTACCTAGAGAGGGAAGAGCAAGGACCCTGTTCCCTCCTCACCTCTTTGTGGTTGCACAGTCCCGACCCTTGGATTCAGCGAGCATGAATTCAGGTCCTCACTCACACCTACTGTTGCACTAGACTTTCCAAAGGAGGCACGGAGGAATGATGAGAGAACAGAGCAATGGCCCCCAACAAGATGGTGAGTATCTTGTGCCTTTTCAAAAAGTGTAGCAGCAGCTGTCATCCCCAGAACTCCACAATGCCTCCACAAGTTGCTGCTGGGGTGGTATGCTTCCACACCATTCCTTCAAGACACAGTTTAGTTGTGTATGCACCAGATTTTCAAAAGATCACACCAGTGGAATTATTTAAAAAAAAATCTGTCCCCACATGCATAGTGCTGTTCATGGGTCACTTCTGCAATCCCAAGAGACAGAGTATAAATACCCCTCCTTGTCTGATTTAATCGTATCTGGAAATAGTTGGACCTTTGTCAGGGTAAAGTTTATAATCTCCCTTCAGACTGTAAGGTGTAATGCAGACAGCTGAGTCTCGACAGGGATCAAAAATTCAGAACCATCATACTAGAACTAATGAAATCCTACTCTTTAGCACTAATGGACAAAGGCTGGTATATAAAGTACGTGGATTTTTCTGTGCAATTTGACTTAAGATGGTGGAAAACACCCCACCAAAAAAAAACCCCAAAAACCAAAACGAATCCATAAGTACATATTTCCCTTCCATCCAACACACTTGTGCTGCAATTTGCCTTCATGGAAAGAAGGCAGCACCTTCCAAAACAGGACTGGGGTTGAGTTAAAACGTTCTCTATGCTTAGTCTATTCTTTTAAAAAAGAAAAAAAAAAGACAGATTTAAGTGTGCAACTCGGAGCTGCCTGGAGTTTCTCTAGCCTGTGTGGTTGCTGTTTTAGTTTAAATATGAAGATTTGCCATGGAAACAGCTGTGTTACGTCCCACCCATGCAAAGACATAGAGCAAACTCTTAAGATATTCACGTAGCAGCAGTCAACCAAACCCTGAGGCCCCTACTTAGCTTTTATTCAGCTCTTACCCAGGCCAAACTCTTGTCTTTGCCTGAGTAAAATCCAAGGATTTGGCTATTTGTAAGTGTAAAATCTGCTTCAGTTATTATTGGTTGGCTTCTGACCAGCCCCAGTTACAGCGCACAGAGTTGGGAGAACAATCTTCCCCACCCTGTGCAGGGGCCAGGTCATACCCTAGGTTTTGTGGGCTCTGAAGAGGAGGACTATTGGAGTCCAGCACTATTGCTAGGGCCAGACTTCCTAGAAGGGTAAAAATAGGGTCACTCATGACCCTGTGCTTCTTGCATCAGCCACTGGAGCTGGCTCCGCACTGGGCAGAGCACACACTGCACTATGATTGGGTGGTGATATGCTTTTACTGCTCTCCTGGAAGCATTGTGACTGCCTGAAGCCTTGTGCAGGATCAGGCACATATGCCTGCCTGAAGCACCACGCCTCCAGAAGCTGCTGCCAGATGCTGTCCCTGTCCCTTACCGCAAGTTGTGGATTACTTCCACAATTCATCCGGCAGCGTCACTGACATTCCTTTACTGAAAGAAAGCAAAAATGCAGCAACTTGGGCTTATCTTTTTTTTAACAAAGAGAAAATGTCTGAGTGAAGACTTGGAAAAGGAGAAAATGAAGCAGACTTTTTAGTTGCAAGGGAGAAACTAGCCTAAGACTGACTGTGAGGTGGTCTTTGTTTCCATACCGTTTTGTTTATAACTTCAAACTTTTCTCTCAGGCCACAGCATTCAGCTGGCAGCTATTTCTAGGTTACTAAGAAAGGGCTTACGCAAATCCAATTCTGCCATGTGACCAGCACTTACATGGATAAGAAATGGAGGGGAGGGAGTACTCGTGTCGATATTTACATTTCTCAGCCAGAGATTGTACAAGACAATTAATTATACAGCTGGGCTACAGGTTACTGGAGAACCAGGCACACCATCATGTATCAATTTTTTTTCCTTATGAAGGGAAATTCATCCAGAGTTCTCTTAGAGATGCAGAGAATGTCATCACTAGGAATTCTTGCTATTTTAGCTCCAAAGCTGGGGTCTCCTTGAGGTTGTTCAGGGTCAGGGTGCCCTCATTTTGGGCTACATATTTAAATGATGTAGGTCAATGTAACTACAACGGTTTACACCCCCTCAAGGTCTGGCCCTTTAATTCTAATGTTGCCTGATTAATAACTTTGCCCATTTCCTCCTGTCAGCTTGCAGCACTGCTCAGTAGTGCCGTAGGCTGGCAAGGAAAATGGATCTGCCCAATTTCCATTTTCTCAGATTTATTTTTTTTATGTCAGGTTTAGGACACGCTTTAAGCCAGCAAGAATCTAAATAATCACCTCCCCAGCCACAAAAGGAAACAATTTTAATAATAACACAAAATCATTTTCTTAATTTTTATGCCTTTTTTCCCTCCAAGCCTCTCAAAGCACTTTAATAATTAGCAAGTTACTAATTAGCCTAGTAACACTGCTGTGAGGCATTTAGATACACAGTGCTTTCTGCACATATAACTGAAAAGGAATGCAGAAACTGTAATGCTACACAACACTTTAGGCCATATACAACTGTGACTGACAGCAGCGGGGGGTGGAGGTGAGGGCGATTGTACAACCAGCTGAAACTATAGGGAAATTTAAGTAGGCAGAATTCAATTAGGTGATTTTTGGATTCCACCAGAAGGCCAAGGGGAGTATCCCTCCAGTTACACAAAGGGATCTTTAATGAACACAGCTGGTCAAAATGTCAGTTTTATATCTCATCCAAAAGGTGGTACCTCAGTAACACAGGTTTCCCCTCTCCAAAACTCTACTGGGCATTGAGACCTATTAAACCAATCTTATTCTGGAATTGTCCATTAAATCCAGTTGAGGGATGGAATCCTCCATAGTAACCAACTCAAAAAGTAAAATACTTTGAGAGGTCACCTCCCAAAAGGATGAAAACCAACTGGGCCGGAACCCTCTTTTAATAGTGTTTTTGCTCTTAAAGGTGACCTGTAAAGGATAAGAAAATTTGAGTTTCATCCCTCCTTGCTGCTCTAGGGTTTCCCACCTTTTCCCTAGAAATTCCAAACTTGCATACTCTATTTTTCCTGAAAGACACTATGGGTGACTGGAGAACTTGTAAGTGGATGACATCAGATACCATTAAACCTGATTAATTGGGAAATACAGTGATGATTTTTAAACACGTATTAAGATCAAAAGACTGGGGAACACAAGGGACAAAATATATCTTTGTTTAAAAATTGATCCAGGTCCTTAACCTGTCTTGTTTTAAAGACTGGGAAAAGTTTGCAAGCCATAACTAAGATCTCAATTAATTAATAAAACTAGAGCAAACCATACTGATTTTTCTAAGGTAAAAGAGAAACTGGAGCTTTTATATAATCCTGCCAGGCCACTTACGCGCATCATAAAGCAGCCAAAAAAAAAAATGAATAACACATTCCCAACCCTTTTCTTTTACAGGTCAGCTTACATACCTCTTCAGGTATATGGTATTTTAGAAAAATCCTATCTGAATAGGAACAATTGTTTCAGATAATCAGATAATTGTAATGTATTGGAAGATTTTATTATTGAAGTGCAGCAGGGCCTCTATGCAGATGCTTACAAAGATGAGGTATTCACAAGCAGCACAAACTCCCTAACTTACTAGCCCTTGCTGGCCTTAATGATGGTGGTTTCTGTGCTCCAACAAGAATCTGAAGGGAAGAAGTAGCCCTGCCTTCTCACAGCAAGTATCTTCATCCCATTTCTGCAGCCTGGTCCAGTCTTCAGCTTACTTTCCACTTTCCTTTTCTCACAGCAAACAGACAGGGGCATTTTCTTTTCATTTGCAGTAAAACTTGTGGGATGAGCTCTCCTTTCTGATACAAAACCAATCTCCCGGGATTCAACAGTTCTGTAAGGGTGAAATTCACCCCGTGCAGTGAGCCAGCATGAGGTTTTGTACCCCATATGTCCCATTTTGAGGGAACAAATGGGATTTAAGCTGCATATAGGCATAGTTGCTGGCTTGCCGTAGGAATAACAACCCAAACATGCAGTTTCTGCTTTCAGCACCCCAACTATAATTCCAGCACCACTGCATATAGGCCTTATGCTGGTCCTCTGCACCAGAGTGAATTTCCTTAAAAAAAAAGAAATTGGGATCTGTTTCTCCACCTTCCTCTCAGATCATGCAAACATATCTCAGTGAACAAGGAGGGCTTCCAAATTCCCCCAACTGCTTTTCTTCTTCCTGTAACTTGAAGGGAAAATGTAATTACTGTTAGGACAAGGTCCATGCTTTTGAAAATATATAAAGACTCTGATACCACCCTTGATATACAGGTTGAACACCCCAAGAGACAATAGCTGAGATAAGGGAAAGCACAGAGAATATAGTGATTTAGCCTTAGTTTTTAAACTTAAAGGCTTAAGTCCCATACAAAGGCATACAATTACATCTGCTTTGGGATATCCTGTTTTCTGCACAAGCAATGAAACTCCAGCAACCTGTTTATGCCTGTTCTTTTTCCCTTTAATCTCAGAACGAAGTTCCCTCTGTAGGAGGTTAGAAAAGAAAATATGGTCTCTTGCTACAAACTGTTAACAGACTCTTGGTTTGCTTTGCTCACTTTAAGTATTTTGCTTAGTTTGGCCTGTCACTCTGTTTTTGCTGGAAACCTCATTTTTCTCTTGGTCCGCTTTCCAAAACCACAGTGCACTGAAAATGAATTCCTACTCCAGGGTGTCGCAGCTTTAAGGACTTCTTGCTTTATACATTCATTTTATCATATACCTGCTCTCTAGATTTTAACAGCTATATTTGTACCAATGCAGGATACTTGTACCATTTTGTTCTTAAAATTTTAAATGTATACTGTGAAAGTATTAGCTAGTTACAAAGGAGGATCCAGCTGGCATCTTTAATGGAAATGATTACAGCAGAAACATTTGCAATCACTTAAGAGTGGGCTCCCATAATGCTTAGCAGAAAAGGCTGAAAACAATTCAAAGTCAATGCACTGTAGTCTAAACGGGGAAGACAAAAATGAAAGACAATTTGTGGCAAGCAAAGGAGAAGACTTCCTCAACATTTAGGGCCTGCTAGGTGTAAGATTCTTAAATATGTTTCATCTGCCCGACTACATATGCATAAGACATAAACATGTATGAAACGCAAAAATTTTGCAGCTTGGCTACAGACATTGAAATCTGTTTCTGCTTAAAGTTATACCTCACTTTGGCGTGCATTCAAAGATCAGCAGTACTCTGCAATGCAGTGGAAGTTTAAAAATGAGTATATGGGCCATATACTCAAGTGGTGTAAATTTGTGTAGCTCCCTTGAAGACAATGCAGTCTTTCCACATACTTTCTGTCTGTTTTTGCTTTTGCTTTACAGAAAGGTATGATGGACAAAGTCCATACTAGAGCTCCGGTATTAAGACCATAACATAAGAACATAAGAGCGGTCATACTGGGTCAGACCAATGGTCAATCCAGCCCAGTATCCTGTCTTCTGACAGTGGCCAATGCCAGGTGCCCCAGAGGGAATGAACAGAACAGGTAATCAACAAGTGATCCACCCCCTGTTGTTCATTCTCAGTTTCTGACAAACAGAGAGACTAGGGACACCTTAGAGAATGGCTTTGTATTCCTGCCCATCCTGGCTAATAGCCATTGATGGACCTATCCTCCATGAACTTATCTAGTTCTTTTTTTTTTTTAACCCTGTTATACTCTTGGCCTTCACAACATCCTCTAACAAAAAGTTCCACAGGTTGACTATGCATTATGAAGAAATACCTCCTTTTGTTTGTTTTAAAATCGCTGCCTATTAATTTAATTTCATGATCCCTATCAGAAGGAGTAAATAACACTTCCTTATTTACTTTCTCCACACCAGTCATGATTTTATAGACCTTCATCATATCCACCTTAGTTGTCTCTTTTCCAGGCTGAAAAGTCCCAGTTTTATTAATCTCTCCTCATATGGAAGCTGTTCCATACGCCTAATCATTTTTGTTTCCCTTTTCTGTATCTTTTCCAATTCCAATATATCTTTTTTGAGATGGGGCAACCAGATCTGCACACAATATTCAAGATGTGGGCGTACCATGGATTTATATAGAGGCAACATACTATTTTCTATCTTCTTACCTGTCCCTTTCCTAATGATTCCCAACATTCTGTTAGCTTTTTTGACTGCCGCTGCAGATTTAGTGGATGTTTTTAGAGAACTATTCACAATGACTCAAAGATTTCTTTCTTGAGTGGTAGCAGCTAATTTAGACCCCATTGTTTTATATGTACAGTTGGGATTATGTTTTCCAATGTACATTACTTTGTATTCATCAACACTGAATTTCATCTGCCATTTTGTTGCCCAGTCACCCAGTTTTGTGAGATCCCTTTGTAACTCTTTGAAGTTTGCTTTGGACTTAACTAACTTGAGTAGTTCTGTATGATCTGCAATTTTTGCCACCTCACTGTTTACCCCTTTTTCCAGATCATTTATGATTATGTTGAACAGCACTGGTCCCACAATTTACCTCTCTCCATTCTGAAAACTGACCATTTATTCCTACCCTTTCTTTCCTATCTTTTAACCAGTTACTGATCCCTGAGAGGACCTTTTCTCTTATCCCATGACAACTTACTTTGCTTAAGAGCCTTTGGTGAGGGACCCTGTCAAAGGCTTTCTGAAAATCTAAGTACACTATATCCTCTGGATCCCCCTTGCCCACATTCTTGTTGACCCTCTGAAATAATTCTAGTCTTGTTACAGTTGTATACAAACTACTGTGTAATGGTTTGCTGGGAATCATTGGAGTTAAGATTGTTGTGCCCAGAAAAAGCCCCGCATAGTCCTAGTCATCAGAATAATTCTTTTGTTGGACTTTAGACTGAAGAGTTTATATATATTAGAGGTATAAATGGCTGAAAAGCATCAATGCTAAAATAATGTGAAAATAAAGCAAATTGCTTGGGAGATGACTCAGTGTCCTCTCTCTCCCCTGCCCCCATTAAATGGGTCATTTTACATGCTAGGGAATTAAGAAATTAAAACTGGGGAAAATCCTGGTATATATCTATCCAGGGCTCTAAGGTTCATGTAATGAACTTGCTGCCTGTTCTCACCCCCCTCCTTGCATTTCAGAGTGTGTTCTCCCTCTTTTGTGTACATAGAGCGGTGTTGCCAACTCCCATGATTTTAACGTGAATGTTACCATATATACTGTTTTACTTAAATCCCCAGCTCTTGGAGACAAGTGATTTATGTAAGAATCTTACATTTCATTTTAAAAAAATTGTGAAGAAAAGCCTGGAAATGTGATCAAAGTGCACCCTGAAGTTTCAAAAACCAGAAGACAAATGAAAAAGCCCAATTTTTAAAAATTATCTTATGATTTGGAGGGGACGGACTTATGATTTCTGAATGTTTTGAGGTTACCAATTACTACATGGAGTGTAATATAGCTTTGGAGTCATTGGGCCAGAGAGAGTGATAAGGACTTTATAGCTTGGTGATTGTAGCACACAGCATGGAGGTGGGAGACCCAGGGTCTAGTGTTTCTGTTCCAATGACTCTTTAATTACTCATACACAGTGGAACAGGTTCAACGGGAGTGAATGACGGGTCCCCACATCAGATTGTCCCATAGCTCAGTGCAGAGGCAGATTAAGATTTATTGGGACCCTGGGCACAAAGAACATTTGGGCTGCCCACCCCACCCCACTGCCGTGGGGCTCTGCCCACTCCTGCTCCTCTCCTTCCTCCCATAGCCCCGCTTTCTCACCTGGCCTAGGGTGACCAGACAGCAAGTCTGAAAAATCAGAATGGGGGGAGGTGATAATATGTGCCTATATAAGACAAAGCCCCAAATAATTCAGGACTGTCCCTATAAAATTGGGACATCTGGTCACCCTAACCTGGCCAGAAGCTAGGCCGTGGTAAGAGCTTCCCAGGGAGCCCAGACCGCTGTGGGGAGCCCTGGGCCCTCTATCTGCCCTTGGAGGCATGCCCTGAGGGGCAGGGACACAGGTCAGGGGCTGCTTTGGGGCACCCTGGCCCCCCACCCAGGGCAGGCAGAGGATCTGTGGCTCCCCACAGCTACATGTGCTGCCTGTGCGGCTCTTACTACAGCCTTGGGTGACCATATATCCTATTTTGGCTAGGACTCTCCCCTTATTAAGCCCTGCCACAGACATCCTGACTTTTTGGCAAAACTGGGCATTTGTCCTGTTTGCTCTTGCCAATTGTCAGTTGGCAAGAGCAAATAGGATAAATGCCCAGTTTTGCCAAAAAGAGGCTCAGGGGGTGGGGGGCAAGTTGCAGGGTGAGTATGCGGGGAGAGGCTCAGGCCAGGTCTGCATTGGGGGGAGGAGGTACAAGAGAGGGCTCAGGCCAGGTCTACATGGGGAAGGTGGGGGTGGGAGAGGGGCTTGGGCCAGGTCCAATGTGGGGGTGGGAGAGTCCACATGGGAGGAAAGTGGCAGGGGAGAGGCGCTTGAGACAGACCCGCATGGGGGGAGGAGGGGGCGGGAAGAGAAGCTCAGGTGAGCTACTCGGCCAGCTCTGTGAGGGGGGGCACGGGAATATGCTCACCCTATTACTGCTGGGCTCTGGCTTCTGACCTGGCTAAAGGGTGGGGCCTCAGTGGAAAAGGAGGAGCAGGAGGCAGGGGCAGAGTTTCAGAGCTCCTTTGGGGGCCTCCGAGTTGGGTGGGGCCGTGGGCACAGGCCCCAGGGGCCTGAGTGGTAATCCACCACTGGCTCAGTGGCTAGAGCACTTTCCTGAGAGATGGGAGACTCTGTTCAAATCCTTTCTCCCATGGGGTTGGGGAGATTAAACCTGTGTCTCCCATATCCTGAGCAAGTGCCCTAACCTCTGGGATATAAGTTGGTCACCATCACCACTGCTGCCGCCTCCTTCTGACAAATTTTGAATGAGCCCAAACTGGTGGGCAGCCTCTGAGCCCACCTATCAGATCAGACCCTGCAAACAGGATAGGCATTCACCTTCCTATCTTCCCCCAGGTTGTGGGTCGCTCTGGGGCTCAGGTGGGTGATAGGTCCCGGTATCTGGAGTGAGGCCTCAGAGCATAAGCTCAGCATCAGAAACTTAGCCACTGAGAGAACTTTTACTCTGAAAACTGTGGCGCAGAGTGAATTTAGAAGTCTATAGGGTTAAGCAGCAACAGACTGAGGGTTTTGTGGATCACAGTAGAGCCTAAAACTGGGGCTTAGATGCGTAAGTCTGGGGTTTAGGTGCCTATGTACCTTTGTGGATCTAGGCCTAAGTGACATGCCCAAGGTCACACGGGAAGTCTGTGGTGGAGCAGGGAATTGAACTCATGTTGCTGGCTAGTGCCCCAACCACTGGGCCATTCTTTCTCTTGAAACAGGGCCTTGGAGTCTCATAGTAAAAGTCTGATCCTCTGCTGACTGAGCTGTTCAGGCTCATAGGTTATCTCATGGACACCTCTGACCCTGTCTTCAGTCACGTGGACTATCTCTCCTTCCATTCGTGATCTTAACATCCCTGTGTCAACTACAGCAGCATGTTAGGAAGTATTTAATATATTTTAGCTGTCTTTTAATGTGATTTGCATCTGGAAACAAGGGGGAGATTCAGCACCAGCCAGCTCAGTGGACTGCCAATATGTCAGCTCTGCGGACCACAGTTTGAGAATCATTACTATGGCATTTACAAAAGTCAAGAAACAGAAAGGTGTTGGATGGCAGGCATCTATCTATCTATCTATCTATCTATCTATCTATCTATCTATCTATATGCCCTTTCAAAAGTGTATGGAAGGTGTTAGTCCAAATTTAATTCTAATCAGAGTGTACGAATTGCCCAACTGGTTCACCTTTTCTGGTATACCATCTCCAACAGTCATCAATACCAGCTGCTTCAAAGGAGGGTGTAAAACCCCCAGCAACCAGGTGGTAAATTCTAAGGCACTGCATATGGATGAATCCTGCTGAGATGTGCTTGAAGCCTGCATAGAGATAAGTTTAATTACTGCTGATTCCTAGTGATTCATCCTGTTATCTCCAACCTAGACATAAGAGGGAAAGCAGTGTGTCTCTTGGCAACAGCAGGAACTGCAGATTGGGCTAAAGGAGGCCCTACACAGAAATCCTAGGAATGGCTAGTCTTGGGCAGAAAGTGCTTATTCCGAGGTTTATCTATATCTCTATCTATATTTACATTAGGACAGTATCGAGCACCTTACCATCTCTAATGTACTTGTCCTCACAACACCCCTGCAATGGAGGTAAATAATTTAATCCCCATTTTACAGATGGAGACCTGAGGCACTGAGAGGCTAGTGACTTGTCAAAGGACACAGCCTGTAGCAAAACAGGGAATTGACCCCCAGGTCTCCCAAGTCCCAGAGTAATGCCTTAACTGCAGGGCCTCCATGCTGCTCTTTGTTATTAAAGTCACGAATACAACCAAACAGAGGAAGAGGGGTTGTTTGGATAATGTACATTCTGTATATTTTCTGTTAAGAACAGAGCGGGATCTCTGCTTGCTTACACTGCTATAATAAACAACTCTGCAAAAACATATTTACGAGGGGACTTTCTCAAACCCAGTCTTATATCCTGAAGTAAGTAACTGGTATCCTGTATATATTTTTACAAATCCCATCTAGTGTAATTTTGGATAATATAAATGACTAACTTTTTGTTTCCTATTAAGCTCTTTCCTTCCTTACTAGTTTTCGAATTATGAGAGAGGGTAAACAAGAGTGCCCGGCTCATTTTCACTGTATTCTTGATTAAGTATATAACCCTACTGTGTCACTTGCTTACTTGTCTCTTCCCTACATTAAATAGCCCTAGCCTTTTCAATTGCTCACCAAACTAAATTCTTTCCATGCCTCTAGTAGATTCCATTGCTCCCTTTTTATTTCTGCTATCTTGTTTCTGAAATTGGGGGACCAGAACTGAACACACAGTGAAAGGTAGTGGTATATTATTTGGGGGAAAATACTCCTAATAGATGGAAATGAAAATTCCTTGCTGTTGTAGCAAGCAGAAAAGAACAGCAAGTGAATACCTGGAATGGGATATTTTGTTCAGAATGTGTAAGCTTCTAAAGTGTTTAATGAAATAAGTTGAAGAGTAATGAAAATATATGGAGCTTTATTTCATCTGCTTAGTCTGAGGACTTTCTGGAACTACCTCCTTAGTCCCTAGTCACAAAGGCACTATGTGTGATCTCAAGATGTTGTCCAGACTGTACAATGTCTCTATGAGAATGGACTAAGAGAGAGAATGTATGTATTACAGATGAGATGGGTATTGGTTATGTTCCACACATGTGGTATGGGTGCTGTTCAATATTCACACACTCCATTATTTTACTATCCTATAACAATGTCCCAATGAACCAAATAGTGTGTGAACGGGCTGCTGTAAACATGAGGCATAACGGGAGAGCAATGTCAAGTCCCTAAGCATTATAGCACAAATCATTATAGGGGCTTCAATTTAACTCTAATTTTGTGTTTGTAATTTTACACTGTCAGTCAACAATAATGACTGTGCAAATGATGGAATTTAGACCAGGAACCACCATGGCATCTCTGATTTTGAGCCCAAATGAGCTGATAGTTTTTTGCTGCTTGATTTTTGAGGGAAGAGGTGGAGGGAAAATCCTCAATAACAAGAATTTCAGATGGACCAGAAAGCAGGCTGGGGAGATCTTACAAAAGGGAAAACTAATAGGAAAGGAAAATGGGTTAGTAATACTAGATTTTTCTTAGAAGAGATGGCTTATGGGAATTCAGTTATGTTTCACATTTATACAGTGGTATGTCTTTGATAAAAACTAAATTTGGTGAATTTAGAGTGATACCACTAGTAAAGGGAGAAGAAGATGACTTTGGCAGCATCATTTTGGACATGATGAAAAAGTACGGAAAGCCAGTGAGGAGATTACAGCAGTTAAGTGAGAAATCACCAGAATATAATCTAGAATTTTGGCAATAGGATTTATGCAAGTACAAATTAGGCAACCTATTAAGTATGCAGCATCTGGTCCTCAAGATATTAATCTCACATTAAAATTAACCACATTTCAACTACTCATCCCTCCTAAAATGTGCACTATAAGATATCATTGGTCTGAAACATGATTAAGCTCACATAAAAAGTAACTAGCCAGACAAGGATGTGTAGAAGCATAAAGGTAGAGTGGAGGGAAGGAAGGGTTCTTGTTTTATCTCAGAGGTTTTTGATTTATCAGAGCTAGTTCACACATCACCAGATCAGTGATACCCAAGAGAAGACTGAATGTTTCATTAAGAGCAGTAAATTACTTATTGACACTTAACCAGGCTATGGGCATTCAGAGGTGAAAGTATTAGCACAATAGGTTAAGTAATACTGTTGTTCATTTGTACATCAAAATCAGCATTGTGGAAAGACCACTAAATGTTTTTTAGCTGAACTGAGCAAGCTACAAGCCTCAGCTAGCTTTAAACTTTGTTTGGAACTCTGTTTAAATAACTGGGGAACTGCTGTCTGGCAAGAGTGGGTTTTTTTAGATTACTTTAGGGTATGTCTACACTACGCGATTATTCCAATTTTACAGAAATATATTTTTGGAAACAGATTGTATAAAGTCAAGTGCACGCGGCCACACTAAGCACATTAATTCGGCGGTGTGCGTCCATGTACTGAGGCTAGCGTCGATTTCCGGAGCGTTGCACTGTGGGTAGCTATCCCATAGCTATCCCATAGTTCCCGCAGTCTCCCCCACCCTTTGGAATTCTGGGTTGAGATCCCAATGCTTGATAGGGCCAAAAATTTGCCACCGGTGATTATGGGTAAATGTCGTCAGTCCCAATCCTCCCTCCGTGAAAGCAACGGCAGACAATCATTTTGCACCCTTTTCCCTGGATTGCCCAGGCAGACGCCATAGCATGGCAACCATGGAGATCATTCAGCCTTTTTTCACTATCACCATATGTCTACTGGATGCTGCTGACAGATGCAGTACTGCAGCGCTACACAGCAGTATTCCCTTACCTTTTGCAAGTTAGCAAAGAGGTTACCAGCCCTACTGTACCGTCTGCTGCTTTGCAAGTTGGCAATGATGGTTACCAGTCATACTGTACCATCTGCTGCTGTCATAGGTGCTCCTGGCCAGCCTTGGTGAGGTCGGTCAGGGGCACCTGAACAAAAATGGGAATGACTCCCCAGGTCATTCTCTTCTTTAAGTTTTGTCTAAAGGGAGAGTCAGTCCTGCCTAGAATATCAGGCAAGCCTACTAAAGAACCAGAGAGGCAAACGGCCGCTCTGGGTCAGAGCCCCAGACATCCCGCAGAAATGATGAGCTGCATGCCATTCTTGGGGGTGTCCCTACAACAACCCCACCCATTGCTTCCCTCTTCCCCCACCCCTCCTGGGCTACCGTGGCAGTGTCCCCCCATTTGTGTGATGAAGTAATAAAGAATGTATGAATCTGAAACAACACTGACGTTACTGCAAGCAGAGATCAAAGGGGGGAGGGGAGCGCGGTTGGCTTACAGTGAAGTAGAGTGAACCACCATTCTGCACTTGCTCAGCCTATAGCTGAAAGTGGGAATCTGTGACAAGCACTAGGATAGAAGCACAGGCAGGACTGAATCTCCATTTGTGTGTGGGCCTTTGGCTGATACTGGTAAAATACAAAATGTCCCAGGATACATATGTTGGGGGACAATTCTAAACTGCAGCTTAATTTTTTTATTTGCAGCAAAATGTAGAGGTCTAAGTATCTGATTGTGAGCCCTGGTAGCAAAGAGTAGGCTGAGGTAGGCACGACAGTGCGGTGCTGCTGACTGGGAGAGCAGCCTGAGGCAGAAGCCTCTAGCTGCCATGATATTCCAGGCAGGACTGAATCTCCATTAGACAAAACTTAAAGAAAGGAATGACCTGGAGTCATTCCCTTTTTTGCCCAGGATCCCCTGGCCGACCTCACCGAGGCCAACCAGGAGCACTCATGGGACGACAATGACGGATATCAGTCCTACTGCACCGTTTGCCGTCAGCAAGGCAAGGCAAGGGGATACTGCTGTGTAGCGCTGCAACACCGTGTCTGGCAGCAGCATCCAGTAGACATACGGTGACATTGAAAAAAGGTGAGAAACGATGTTTTCCCTTTGCTTTCGGGGGGGAGAGGGCGGGGGAGGGCTGATGACATATACCCTGAACCACCCACAGCAATGCTTTTGACCCTTCAGGCTTTGGGAGCTCAGCCCAGAATTCAAATGGTTTTCAGAGAGTGCGGGAACTGTGGGATAGCTACAGTCGTCAGTTGCCCCTCCCTTCTTGAGCGTCCATTTGATTCTTTGGCTTTCTGGTACGCTTGCCTCAGCTCCTTAAGTTTCACGCAGCACTGTGTTGAGTCCCTGTTGTGGCCTCTGTCCATCATGGCCTTGGAGATTTTTTCAAATGTTTTGGCATTTCGTCTATTGGAACAGAGTTCTGATAGCACAGATTCATCTCCCCATACAGAGATCAGATTCAGTATCTCCCGTACGGTCCATGCTGGAGCTCTTTTTTGATTCTGGGACTCCATGGTCACCTGTGCTGATCAGTGCTCCACACTGGGCAAACAGGAAATGAAATTCAAAAGCTCGCGGGGCTTTTTGTGTCTACCTGGCCAGTGCATCCGAGTTCAGATTGCTGTCCAGAGCAGTCACAATGGTGCACTGTGGGATAGCTCCCAGAGGCCAATACCATTGAATTGCAGCCACACTAACCCTAATTCGAAATGGCAATATCGATTTCAGCACTACTCCCCTCATTGGGGAGGAGTACAGATATCAATATTACGAGCCCTTTATATTGAAGTAAAGAGCTTCATTGTGTGGATGGGTGCGGAGTTAATTCGGTTTAACGCTGCTAAATTCAAGATAAACTCCTAGCGTAGACCAGGCCTTAGAAAGGTTACTGGCATGTAAGAGTGGATAAATACAGACTATGTGTCACTCCACTTAAAAGCTATCTGATTATTAATCAATTAACTGTGAAGTATGCATTGAGGGGAACAAGCAGGTTTGGTTTTTAAGGCAGCCTTACTAACAGCAGGAATTCCAGGAAATATATTTGTCTTTTGTTGTTGTTGTTGTTGTTTTTTAAACAAAACTCTTAGGAGTGGATGATTAGGAATCTGAATGTGTCATTGCTATACGCCACAGAAGCTCGTACTAAATGTTACTCTTTTATTTCAAAATGTGATAACTCAAAGGCTAGATATTTAAATATTTGAATGTTTTTCAAGCTCCCTAGATAAACAATAAACCTTTGTGTATTTATTTCTTATTCTAATATTTCTGATGTTAATTTTGTCTCACATTTTACAAACTTTCAAAAGATGACTCCATTTGTGTTCATGAAATTCTGCAGGCTATTGGCTACCCTAAGGTGGGTCTCTCTCAATATCTCTTGTTGGAACTATTCTACATTGTATGAATAATTAAATATTCATTGGACTAGAGAGTGATACTGACTGCATAGGCTGGTAGTTATAGCACTCACTGCGGCTGTGGGAAACACAGGTTCAAGTTCCTACTCTGAATGGGGCAAGGAAGGGAGTTGAATCTGGGTCTTCCACATCCTTTGGGAGTGCCATAATCACTGGACTATTGGTTATCTTGAGGTGGGACTTTCTTCCTTGCGCTAAGCAGAAATTCCATCCTGGGCCTGCGAAAGTTTTTTGTCAAAACTTTGATGTGGTACTGAGACTTTCCATAAAAAGTGTATTGGTTTCAACTAATGGCATTTCCCATTGAAAAGCCATTTCGTCACAAAATTCCTGACTGGCTCTACTAGATTATGTGATTTATACACAGCACCATGTAGGGGAAGATATGGAGCAGAATGTGTCATAGAGGCACTGGAGTTCCCAGGAAATTGTTCATTCTCTCTCTCTCTGGAGATGATCCTGACAGATGCAGGGGTGCTGGATCTACGGGTACTGAAGGTGGGGCAGCATTACCTGGCTTTAAGTGCTTTCCATCATATACAGGGTTTACAGTTTTGTTCAATGGCTTTCTGCATCGCTACTATAAAAAATGTTCCAGCACCACTGGACAGATGTTGACTTCAGTGGGAGTGGAGTCATTCAGACCACCTCACGGGATCAGACCAGGGAGTGAGGAGGGAGAGGCTGTACATTGCTCGACTCAACCTTAAATTTTAAAGTCACAGCTATGAAAGTTAAACCATTCTTAATTGCAGCAGAATTAATAGATTAGCTCATGTTGTATTTGAAAGGGCCAATCCTATCTCCATTGGAAGATTGGATCAAAAGTATATCATTTCTTTCTGTTGTAATCATAATCTTCATAAGTTAATTGGTGAGTTACATACCTCCTGCTTAGGAAATCCACCCAGCATGTGTCAGAGAAATGTATTTCTATGGAGGCACTTGGATTGCTCTTTGTTTAATTAATTTGCCAGCCTCCCACCTGCTTCATTGGGACCATGCGCCTGCTGCAAATATTCATATTCAAACCTGGAGGGGGAGAGAATGCTTTTCATTTGTTTTTATTTTCTTTTGAGCTCATAAATATGAATAGCAGATTCTGAGAGCTGAGCACTCCTTGGAGCTTAAGGAGACTGATGTAATAATAGAAGAAACCTATTGCAGTGATAGCAGCCGTGCCACATAGCTGAGTAGCTGGCACAAAGCCAAGCCATAGCACTTCAGACCTCTCCATAGGCTAGAAGCAAACGTGGCTCAGCAGTAAATTCTCCAAACCCAAGCGCATGCTCCCAAATGAAGGCATTTCAAGGAGACTTTGCCACGCTCTCCTTAGGTCTGGCATACTTGCTTTTGAACACATTTCCTATCCTCCATTTCTCCCGCTTCTGTATCCTTCCAAATCTGCATTTTAGCATCTCTTGCCAAAAGAGACTGATCATGTTGGTGAGAGCCAGTTCAATCTTTTCCAGACTTGTCTCTCTTAAAACCCTGCACAGTGAGGTACCCAGTCTCTATACAGGTATTTTTGAGCATTAGCAAGCACAGTGTCAGGTTTAGTCATTAGAAAGAGAAGAAGTAGAATGTTGCATGGTATTCAGGGTGTCCAATGGCAATTACAGCTTAATGGTATTTTTGCATAGCCTCCTCCAGACAGGAAATGCCAGCAGACACTTCAATCTGAAGCATATGCAGCCATCATAGTTACAGTGAGTATTGAAGATTAAGTCAGAAATTCCACTTTTGACACAAAATACAGCAAAGGGACTAATAAGAGGTCTCCCTGAGTCAGGTGATGACATGACCATCTCAGCTTTCATTTAAGAAAACAAATCTCGCCTTCATGGTTGAAGAGAGAACTTTGAAAATGTAACCCAAGTGTGTCCTCACACACTCAAATCCGAGGAGAAATGAGAAACCCAAATGTGTTTCTCTTTTGTAATATATCATGAGTCTGGTGGGGGGTCTGACTCATGATTTTTGCACACTTGGAGTTGGCAATACTGATATCTAGACCACACCCCCTGATCACATCACCAGGCCCCTGTCCTCCCACCTCAGGGAGAATCCTGTCATCAGGGGGTCTGTGGACTGCCTTTTTCCACATATTTTAAGAGAGCAGGAATTGGGGCAGCAAACATCAGCCCCATGCTCCCTCTCCAGTTGTGGGTTTTCTGGCATGTGCCTGTACCTACATGGCACTGTGATTTTGGCCTTCAGTGGCATTTAGCTTAGAACTGGATAGATCATATTGTCCAAGACATACAGTGCATACAATGTAATTACTGTGAATGAATCACCATTAAACTCTAAAATGGGAGCTTTGTTGATCATTCTTCTTTAAATAAAAGAGTACTGCTAGATGCCCTTGCCAGATGGAGACCATAGTTCCAACCTACCCTTCCCAATTGCCATTCGTATCTTAGAGTAATGTATATATTTAGTTCTTTAAAGTGTCTGGTTTAAAAAACCATGAGTCATGTGGATTTGGTTGCAAGCTAAATAGCTATTATACTGACCAAAGGGTGTGCCCTTCCATGGGCTTTTCATTTTTTGGGACCATGTTTATATGCAGCAAGCTCAGTGTCTGTGAAACACGGCGCAGCACTGATTAGGGGGAATCAGGACAATAGAAAGTTTTATCTAAAACAAGTTGTAACAAAGCAGCTAAGTAGTGGTTGTATATTTTCAACTCCTATGGGTTCAGGATATACCACAATTTTTGTATACATATATAACAACCCTCTTTCCCCCTAAAAAACATAGCTCAGATGTTTTCTGGGTCTAACATTCCTCCTTTTCCCTGAATCACTATATTAAAGAAATAACACTCTAATTTAGAGAATTTGCAGCCATCCAGCTTTCTCTTTAAACATTGCTGTAACTACCAGGTTTTTTCTTACTGACCTTTTTTTCCCCCTTTCTGTACTTTAAAGTCAGAAGCATAATCTAAATGAACTTCCTTTGCTTAAACAGTGAATTCAAAAAGGAGTTGAAAACATTTTTTAAAAACTGGAAAGGGGGGGAAATGGCTGCATCTCTAAAGCGTATTTGGAGTTTTAGAGAGATACTGTACTTCCCGGCCAGCTGCAATGCATCAAGGCAGACCACGAAATGGCTTTGTAGCAGTTCCCAGAGCACACTGGAAGGCAAGCCAGATGAGATTGTTTTGACTTTTTTGTTCAATGGTAGGGGAGGCAGAGAAAAACAATTGTGCTGGACGGCCCTGCAATAGGCTGATGTAAATATATATTTAATAACAAATAATATAGAAAACATTACATCTTGGGTTTTACTTATACATTGACTATATATTAGACAGATTCAATACAACCTGGATGCTATACTGTTAATAAATATGAATGCCTAAAAATATAGCTAATTTTGGTCAGATACTGCTCTTATATATATTGATGTAAGCCTGGAATCATTTAATTGAGTTAACTTTAGATTTACATTAATGTAACCAACAGCTGCTATTTTTTTTCTCAGAAAACAAGAGCCATTCCTCTGATGTTGACTAGGGCTGTGTTTTTACTTTCTTCCTCTTATACGTAGAGAAAATGCAGCCCTCGTTGCTGTAGAAGGGGACGTGAATTGCCTGGCTGCAGTACTGTCTATGTCTATCTGACATAAAAGTTGCAATGATTGCAGGGCTAAGGAAAGACAGTTTCCTCCCCGGGATTTGAAAAAGTTAAAATCGCAAGAATGTCTGAGCTGAGTCCTGTCTAACTCCCTGCCCCCATCCTCCAGACTGCATTTAATTTCAATAAACTATTTGGGGTGGAAACCATTCCAGAGGTCTAGTGTGACTCATGCTATCCTTTCTGCTTTACAATCTTTAAAACACAAGTCAGGCTTTATAAAAAGTTCTATCTTATCTGATGAAAAATAATATATGCAAGCAACTTCTCAGTCCCTTAAACATATTGAGCTTGATCCAGCCATCCTTTACTTCAGTGGCACTTCTCAAGTGAGCAAGGATTACAGGCTCCTGCCTCTTTTTCCTAAAAGAAAGTATCAGATTTTCTGGGAGTTTTACTTGCACAAGATGATGATGTGGATATTTTTCATTCCAAACTCCCATGCTATGGGTGAAATCATAGCTCCACTGAAGTCAAAGAAAAAACTCCCATTGATGTCAGTGGAGCCAGAATTTCACATTATAACTTATTCATTCCAAACTTTTACTAATTTAGGGACCAGTCCAACAAAATAGAAAACTTTCTCTATACCAGAGACAGCTGCCCAGAAGTGCCCAGAACTAATAGCTATTGATACCTCAATAAGGCCCCAGTCCTACTAATACTTACCCTAATACTACTAATACGTGGAAGGAGTCTCACTGAAGTCAGATTTAGATTCTCCCCCAACATCTGCACACAAAAACACAATGCACCTATCCAGTTATGCAATTTTATACAAAACTGTGATGAAAAACTTGTGTATAACTGGAGCTAGTGACCAATTTATATTGTGAAGTGTGATGACTGATAGCCCTGTATAATTGTGATCCTAGTTAGCATAACTGTATCTGCTATTCAAAGTAATATTTCTGAATCTTGCTAAAATTTATATAGACCATTTCATCCTGAAGCATTTTATAAACAAGAAACTAATACACATTTAGGGCTTCTAGGGTTTTGAAGTTTATTCATTTCTTTTTTCAGGCTTTATTTTGAGCAACTTTTGAATTTTATGTAGATGTCCAAAATCAGGGTTTTCTCTTTGTGTATACTGTAATGAGTAATGTATGTTATTATGTATTTTAATGAGTAATCTCTTTGTAATGTTGCCTAGTGAACTTTAACATACTACTGTTTCAAACAGCACTATGGTAAAGCTCACTAAGACGTGGTCTACACTACGCGTTTAAACCAATTTTAGCAGCATTAAACCGATTTAACGCTGCACCCGTCCACACAACGAGGCCCTTTATATCGATATAAAGGGCTCTTTAAACCGATTTCTGTACTCCTCCCTGACAAGAGGAGTAGTGCTGAAATCGGTATTACCATATCAGATTAGAATTAGTGTGGCTGCAAATCGACGGTATTGGCCTCCGGACGGTATCCCACAGTGCACCATTGTGACCGCTCTGGACAGCAATCTGAACTCGGATGCACTGGCCAGGTAGACACGAAAAGCCCCGCGAACTTTTGAATTTCATTTCCTGTTTGCCCAGCGTGGAGCTCTGATCAGCACGGGTGGCAATGCAGTCCCAAATCCAAAAAGAGCTCCAGCATGGACCGTACGGGAGATACTGGATCTGGTCACTGTACAGGGAGACAAATCTGTTCTATCAGAGCTCCGTTACAGAAGACGAAATGCCAAGGCATTTGAAAAAAGTCTCCAGGCTATGATACAGAGTCCACAGCACAGTGCTGTGTGACAAGCGTAACGGAAAGCCAAAGAATCAAATGGACGGCTCATGGAGGGAGGGAGGAGGTACCGAGGATTCCAGCTATTCCACAGTCCCCGCAGTCTCCGAAAATCATTTGCATTCTTGGCTGAGTTCCCAATGCCTGTAGGGTCAAACACATTGTCCGGGGTGGTTCAGGGTATAACTCGTCAATTTACCCCCCGTCATCCCCTCATGAGAGAAAAGGGAAAAAAATCATTTCTTGACTTTTTTATATGTCACCCTATGTCTACTGCATGCTGCTGGTAGACACGGTGCTGCGGCACTGAACAGCAGCATCCTCTCCCTTCCCTTCCCTGGTGGCAGACGGTACAGTGCAGAAGGACTGGTCGCCATCCTTGTCATCATCCCGTGAGTGCTCCTGGCTGGCCTCAGGTGAGGTCGGCTTGGGGCGCCTGGGTAAAAATAGGAATGACTCCTGGTCATTCCCGGTAAATGGTACAGAACGGCTGGTAACCATCTTCATCATAGCAACTGGGGGCTGAGCTCCATCAGCCCCCTGCCCCTTTTCATGTCTAAAGAAAAGATTCTGTACTGCCTGGACTATCATAGCAGCGGGATGCTGGGCTCCTCTCCCCCCACCACCATTTAATGTCCTGCCTGGGCTATCATAGCAGCTGGAGGCTGCCTCCCCCTCATTTTATCTCACTAACAAGTCAGTGTTTCTTATTCCTGCATTCTTTATTACTTCATCACACAAATGGGTGGGACACTGCAACGGTAGTCCAGGAGGGTTGGGGGAGCAGGGAAGCAACGGGTGCGGTTGTTGCAGGGGCACCTCCTAGAATGGCATGCAGCTCATCATTTCTGCGGGATCTGACACGGAGCAGCTCTGCTCTCTGGTACACTGGTTCTCTAGTACACTTGCCCCATATTCTAGGCAGAACTGACTCTATTTTTAGATACAACATAAAGGAGGGAATGACCTGGGAGTCATTCCTATTTTTGTCTTTGCGCCCCCGGCCGACCTCAGCAAAGGTCAGCCAGGAGCACCCATGACAACAGCAGACGGTACGGAACAACTGATAACCGTCATTTCATCGCCAATTTACAATGACACAGCAGTTGGTACAGAACAACTGATAACCGTCTCTGCTACTTTGCAATGGCAAATGAATGCTGCTGTGTATCACTGCAGTACCGCCTCCGTCAGCGGCATCCAGTACACATACGGTGACAGTGACAAAAGGCAAAACAGGCTCCATGGTTGCCATACTATGGCATCTGCCAGGGCAATCCAGGGAAAAAGGGCGCGAAATGATTGTCTGCCGTTGCTTTCACGGAGGAAGGAATGAGTGACGACATTTACCCAGAATCACCCGCAACACTGTTTTTGCACCATCATGCATTGGGGTCTCAACCCAGAATTCCCGTGGGTAAGGGAGATTGTGGGAACTATGGGAGAGTTACGGGATAGCTACCCACAGTGCAATGCTCCAGAAATTGACACTAGCCTCGGACCATGGACGCACACCGCCGATTTAATGTGCTTAGTGTGGCCGCGTGCACTCGACTTTATACAATCTGTTTTACAAAACCGATTTATGTAAAATCGGAATAATCCTGTAGTGTAGATATATCCTAAGGAACATGGGTGCTAACCAGTAGGGTTTACACAGACCAATTAACGTACAACACATTATAGCACTTTAGCAATCACACACCCCCCATAGTGCATATTACCACTCCATGTAGACAAGCCCTTAGATACAAGGAACCATTTCCAATGGTTTTCCAGTGTTTATCCAACTGATTTCTTTCTTTTGTTTGTGTGTCTGCTGGGGGTGTTTTATCAGTGTTAATCGGTCAAAATCTAAAATCAGAAGCCATATACACGTTTCATGCTGTACACTACACACTTTGTCCGCCACTGAAATGCAGTTACCTCTGGGCTGAAACAAATCTACTGTTCGACGGTACACAGTAACATTATACAAGAGTTTTTAGGAAAGAAAGTGAAAACTATTAGGTAAAGACAGGACCAGATCAGTCCTATGAACACCCAGAAACCCCGAAATATTGGGTAGCTTTAAACTGGTCACCATTTAGACCCAACATTCAGGGGCAGCTCCAGGCACCAGCACGTCCCTCAGGTGCACCGCCGAATCCGCGGGACTGGGGACCTCCTGCAGGCAAGCCGCTGAAGGCAGCCTGCCTGCCATGCTTGTGGCAGCAAAATACCTAGAGCTGCCCCTGCCAACATCACTAAAGTGGTTCAACAAGAATATCTCAGAAACCAAAGCACTGGCGAGTGCCACCTCACTGCAATGTTAAGTCAGCTCCCGTTTTCGGCTTCTGCAGAAATCCCAGATCCCCTGCTTTGCTCTTTCTTCTCTCCTCCCTGCCATTCTTACCAGTGAGCCTGCTGCTCTGGCACAGCGAGCAGTCAGCACGGCTGCAGCTGTTAAGTGCCAGCTAGACAGCCAGCCACTTCTGAAAGACCCTCTGCCCACCTGGCTTCCTACTCAGCCGGTGTTCCCCTCCCTACCCACATGTCTCAATACCTCTGCAAAATAGCACTGCCAATATCACTGCATCCACACAGCACAGCTGTTCTGGGCTCATGGGCTATTACAGGCTGAGTTCAGGTGGGAAGAATGTAAGTACCCAAAATCAAATGTGATTAGGATGCCTGGGTTATCAGCTTAAGAATTACTGCCCTTCCCCTCCCCCCGCAAAAAAATTATCTTGGGATATTTAATCTCCATGGACCACAGCTGGTTAGATCCTCAGTTTCATGTCAAAGATGGCAATTCTAGCAGCACAATGCCCCTTAGAGCCCTAAGGACAAGTAGATACATATTTAGAATTCTGTGGTGGGGGAAAGGTGTTGAGATACGCCAGCTGTTGTCATTTACCTCCTCTAACTTCCCCCTCTGCTCCAGGCCAGCACCTGTCTCTACCTTGTCTCCCTCGCCTTACTTGAAATGCACAATGTAGGCAAACACACTGACGTACATGTCTATTTTGTGAACAAACTACCTGTCCCGCCTGCAGGAATTCCTGATTTGCAAAACCGTACAGCTACATAGTTGCCTATTAAGCCCTCTGTGAGTGCACATCAGAGATTTGCATGTGTATATCTTGTATAAATTAGGCCTAGAGGACCAAATTCCTTGGTCTGTTCTGGCCCCCTCATGTCACAGGGTCATCTGAGGAGCCCACAAGTGTGTACAACCAGCATAGCAGGCTCTAGGCCATCCTCCCAAACAACCCTCTCCCCCCGGTGTAGCAAGTAGAGGTGGTTGGGAATTTTTTGACAGAACATATTTTTGTGACTCACTTTGGATTTGAGAGACCTAGGTTCAAGTTCCTGCTCTCGGTCAGTCTCTCTGGTGCAAATATGACTTATTTACACAAAGTGAAATAGCTGCAACTGGAGAGCATGAGGCAGGATGAGAGACTGCTCTGTGTCTTGGTGTTTAGGGCCCTCACCTGCTCCCTGATAGACCCAAGTTCAAGTCCCTGCCTGGAATCAGGTGGAGCAGGCACTTGAAATTGGGTTCCCACATCCTGTGTGAATGCCCTGGAGCACTAGGCTATTGCCTACTCTGTAGTGGGGTGTGCACATTCTCTCTCTCTCTTTTACTTTCGTGAAAAATCTCCAGTGCTCTCAATTTCATTCCAATGCAAAATGAAAACAAATTCTGATGTGTGGCTGTTGGAGCACATCTTGAAACCCCCGTGCCCCACACCCACATGTAGTGCAAGCTAGGTGTGGGGGTAGTCAAAGCTGAGTAGGGATCAATGGGAGCTTCTAGTCCTAACTTCAGAGATCCTCACTCACTCTCACACAGCCATGGCAATGCTGTTCGCTTTCTGCCAAGCTACTGTTGGCTGGCAGACAATGCCTGCACTGCAGCCACTCTGGTGCAAATCCCAGCGTGCATGTAACACTGACAGATGCTGGTTATCAGGATTGAATCTGGGATCTCTGGAGCTTAGGGCATGAGCTTCTGTTGCATGAGCTAAAAGCCCTACGGCTCTTAGCTGAGGCTGTAGAGAAGACTCATAATCTCTCTCTCAGTGCCACTCAATGGGAGAGAACACACTCAGGAGGTGCGTAGGTTACATGCACAAGATTAATGCTGATTTAGGAAGCATTAACTGATCTGAACTTTAGTATAATATGAAAGGGAACATGCAGTTTAGAGGGACTGATTCCTCGGCCAACATGTCTATCTGTGGACTGATTAGAGAGGACACTAAGGGCTATGTGCTGGAAGGGAAACATTCTGCATAGCCCTCATTCCCATCCATATAACTTGTCTATGGTTAAGATACCCTCCACATCATGTTGATAGGGAGATAATGAAGGCCTATGATCCTATATCTTATGATGCTGGTTCTTGCTTAGCAATTATACCATGAAAGGGTCAATTCTACCTACTTCTATAATGTGTTTGTGGGATAAGATAGTGCTTATAGATTACTCACTGCTAATCTCTTTGCAGATGTGCCTCACTTAAGTTTTTGCTCAGGCTTCATGTTGTGACAGATCTGATATGTGTCAGTTAATACATGCCTGCTTTCCTTTCCACAGACAGGCAGCAAGTCCTAGAAGACATTTGACTCAGTGTTTATTCTGCTCTTCTTAAAAATTTGAAGTGTGATTTCAGCTATTTATAAAATAGCATCAAAGGCACAATAGTTAAAAAATATTCCAGATAAATGTTCTGTTCTATTTTAAAATTACATGGGGTTAGGAGTGGTGCTTGAAAACATTTCAACCAGAGATAGAAGAAAATTAATTAGATTAATTTTGCCCATCCTGACTTCCATGCAGGATTATTCTCTATGGTATAGTCTCAAGTACTTTGTCTGGTCCAGTCTTGGATGAGGCAAAAAATGGGATTTCCACCATTGTTAAGAATTTTTTTCTGATATTCACCCTGAACATTGTTATTGAGTTCCATCCTATCACTCCTGATTAAAATGTATCCCCTTGGACCACCCTCAACAGTTCCTCTCCTTCCTGGGGCTCAATTATAGCCTTGGTTAGAAGACTCCACTTGAATTACATGAGAGATTCAGACTCCCAGGAGGGAGAGGAATCCAATAGTTTTTTTCCACCCTTAATTTCTATGTGTGCTTCAAGCAGTACTGCTCTGTACTCTAGTCAGAACTTAGCATTGCAGAAAATTCTACAGTCTAGTCCTATGATTCTAACCACCTCACTTTTACCTCATGACATGAAAAGTGCAATAGAACATTTATTCTAAATATCTTTAACTATTGTGCCTTTGACAGTATTTTATATACAGCTGGAAACCTATTGCATATTTTACAAAAGAGCAGAACAAACAGTGACTCAAATGTTTACTAGAAATTCTACAGCCTTCAGATACTTGCCGTTTTTAATAATCTCACCCTACTATAAATTCTCAGTAGTAGCTGGAGGCAGAATATACTCCTAAGGGAGAAAACAATCAAATAGCTCCTACAGTAGATGAGCAGGATGATGTTTCAGACACCAGAAAATAGATTTAAAATCTATTTCCCAGTCCAAACCTTACATACATAATTCAGTATGAAGAAATAGCCTAAAATTTGTGTTTTTTTTAATTGTAAGTTACTTCTTATTCAATTCAGCCACTGAATTCTGCATTCCTTCAGCCAAAGAGTGAGGGAATGAAACTTTACACTATTTACTAGCTGATTCACAAATCTGAATCATAAGAACCTCACTGAGGACAAATTAGCCTTTGTTACCAGCCAGCAACTACATTAAAACTTGCCCAGTCAAGAGTTCTTCTACAGAACTTATGCCAGAATGGGGGAACAGGGGAGTACTGCTTTTCTTTATCAGTTTTATTCATTATTCATTATCAATGAAATCCACATTAACCAGTTAGAAAATGTCTTTAATCTGACAGGTAAGATTACATGTACAAACTTGCATCTTATAGACTCATAGACTCTAGGACTGGAAGGGACCTCGAGAGGTCATCGAGTCCAGTCCCCTGCCCTCATGGCAGGACCAAATACTGTCTAGACCATCCCTAATAGACATTTATCTAACCTACTCTTAAATATCTCCAGAGATGGAGATTCCACAACTTCCCTACGCAATCTATTCCAGTGTTTAACTACCCTGACAGTTAGGAACTTGTCTTCCAGAAGGACACTTCTACTGCTAGTCAGTCAATCAGGCATTGATCCTGTCTCCACTGAATACAATGAGAAAACTCTCATTGATTTCAATGGGACCAAGCTCAGGCCTTCACTGTTACCTTTTAACAAAATCCCACAGTGTTAGATATATCGCGACAAAACTCAGAGTTCACAAATATAATCTCAACAGTTGGAGTTGCATAAGCATCAAGAGATGTAATTCCTTTAATCTCTAACTCATTTTACTGCATGCATAGCCCAGCATGATGGTGTTTCATTACACCTAGTACTCTTCTTGCATTTGGGGTAGCAGTCTGATTTTTGCTTCCAGCAACTTGGAAGGAACCGAGAAATCTGATAGTCTGGAAACTTTGCCAACAAAAGGTCAGCTGGGCCAATGCAGTCTAAAAACCATCTGAAGTGTGTCACCCTCAAGTGCTTTTCAAAGTAAGTTATGGATTTGGAAGCAGCTGCGGAAAATGTAATTTACCTTTACTCAGAGCAAAGAAAAAAGTGAACTTCCTTACAAGCTAAGACATGCATGCCCTCCTCTAGTTCACTTTTCTCTTCACTACATCCCAGACTCTTCTGACATCCTGTATATCAAGTGTTTGTGTACTATAGCTGGAGTTCAGAAATGCTGTGTGATTAATCTTGCCCTAAATTTTTCAAGTTTAAACAAACAGTAAAGCCCCAATTTGTAGATGTGAGTTTGTCTAAAGTGAGTATGCAAAATGCACACAAGCAAATTGAGGCTGCATGTTTTCTTGCACAAATCCTTGAGTTACACGAGCACATCAGGTATTTCAGGTGCACAGCTAGGGTGTGTGCAAAAAATATGGACATACTTCTGTGTAGTCACTTTTAAAAAAATTAGACCTGGCTATTTACTATAAAAATATTAACTAAGGATATGACTGTCTCATTTTTTCCACCAAGTGCAAAATAATAGCTTCAAGCAATATTTCACAAGAGAGCTTAAATAAATTCCGAGTTGAATTTTATAAACTGGTGTTTAAAAGAGCACTCACAAAAATTAGAAAATGACCAGGTACCCTCTAAACAATAGAGCAACGCGTAGCAGAGCTGAAAGCCTTTTATATTTGGCTTCTCTCCAGTTTCATGGAAAGGGTAAAAGGAGGGAGCCAACGTTCATTTGCAGCCAGTGTATTTTTTTTAGATGTAAGCAGTGCATCATCATGATGAATTCAGTGAGGGAGTTCAACTCCAGTTGGCTGCATCACCCAACATCCATTTCCCATTAATTTAGAGGGCAGAAAACACAGGCAGTCACACTCGCCTTCCTGAATGGTGAGCTTTTCACAGGAGAGTGATCGAGAGAAATTGAAAAAAAATAAAAATAAAAACCCTAAATCCCCAAAAGTCACTGCAATGATGTTGCCTTAATCGATGGTCATGATGCTAGCCATTAGATTATTAATCCATTTCAGACCTAGTCCTGCAATCTTGATTCTCATAAATATGAATTGCAGGATCAGATCATGTAGTTCAGCCTAGCTTAATACTTCACTGAAGTTCACTTTACTTTCAGTGATGACTAAAAGAAGCACAAATAAAATAAATAAAAACTTGATTTTTGTAGGGAGTCCAATAACTGGCATTTTTAAAGGTCTAGAACTGGCATGATTAAAGGTCTAGAAAACGTGACCTATGAGGGAAGAGTGAAAAAATTGAGATGTTTAGTCTGGAGAAGAGAAGGCTGAGAGGGGACATGATAGCAATTTTCAAGTACATAAAAGGTTGTTTCAAGGAAGAGGGAGGAAAATTGTTCTTCTTAACCTCTGAAGACAGGACAAGAAGCAATGGGCTTAAATTGCAGCAAGGGCAGTTTAGGTTGGACATTAAGAAAAACTTCCTACCTGTCAGGGTGGTTAAGCACTGGAATAAATTGCTTAGGGAGGTTGTGGAATCTCCACCACTGGGGATTTTTAAAAGCAGTTTGGACAAACACCTGTCAGGGATGGTCTAGATAATACTTAGTCCTGTCTTGAGTGCAGGGGACTGAACTAGGTGACCTCTCAAGATCCCTTCCAGTTCTATGATTCCTTTGGCTTGGGAGGGTGGGTGACCAGCAATTCCTGCTTGTATATTGGCCTCTAGGAGGCCGTAACAAGTTGGCACAATTTAGAACAGGCCACTAGTTATGGCCCCAGGATCTGGGTGTGGAAAGCTGTCTTTGATGCCTTGGTCCTGCTCAGATGTTCCAAGCACCGGTTTGGGACACATGCATAGAGCTGACTGAGATGTTTTGAATTCTGAAAATTCAAATAAAAAAACTCAGGCGAAATGTGAATAATTTTCCCTTTTCTTCTAGCTCGACTAATGAGGATTCAGCCCCTGGTTGTTAGTTACACCTTAGGAGGTGGGATAAGCTTCACTTCTTGTTAGAGATGCTTTAAAACAAGAATCTTATCCTAAACTACCTCTGTCCCCTTCCAAAAATAGATAGTTTAGATAAAATGGTACCTGGACTGAATCACCCTTGATTTTGAGTTTGCTTTTGGAAAACTAAAACCTAACCAATGAGATCAGTGCTGGGCAACCTGTGGCCCACTTCCCGCAGGTCCCCTTGGCCGGGAATGGCGAACCGCGGCCACTGGGAGCTGCGGGCAGCCATGCAAATGTAAACAAATGGTCTATGGCCTGCCAGCGGATTACCCTGACAGGCTGCTTGCAGCCCGTGGGCCACAGGTTGCCTACCACTGAATTAGATGTTGCAAAGCATCAATACAGCCTCCTCAGCACATCTCTACTAATTACATTGTGTATTTTACTTTTTCTCAGAAAATTTAATTTTAGCTTTTATGGCTGGCACACTAGGACCCTACTGAAAAGTAGTTTAGACTTAATCATATATATTTTGTAAGTAAACAAGATTCTGTTCAAAACCTAATATGATTAGAAATATTTTCATGGAATTCTTTGGTGTTTCAAATATTCACCAGAATTGTTGTGAACCCAAACCCAAATATTACAATAATATATGAGAACCAAAAAGTGAAACTGATCATTATACCACGTGCAGATAGACACAATTAGAGTAAATGTTGCAATATATTTGTATTTGTATCTTGAATGTTCAGATGTTTATAACTTCTTGGAAAAAATATTGCCTATTCAGCTGGAATTTTCTGTTCTTAGCCTCAGGTCATTGGTGGATTTTTCTGACAACTTTAACCACATTTAAGATAGAGAAGTGAAGAAAAAAACTGTACTTTTCTGACTGAGCTAACATAAAGATGGACAAGGTATATATATTCTGTGTGCAGCTCATGGATTCTATCACATACAATTTGAAATGTTACATAAAACAAATAAATAGTGGGCATTAGTAGCCAGGTATACATCCTACTGAACTGTCAAATTCTTTGGATGGAGGTGATCTTTCTTATGAGATTCTATCTAATACATGTACCTAATAATAAAACTGCTAGGCCACTCTAGTGTGCTATTCAAGATCACTCATGCTAGTCACTCATTTTTTAATTTTTATTTTTCATAGCCTTTATGCAGAGAGGGTCAGCTACTTAAATATCTCTAAACCTGTTATTGAAAAAACCTCTCAGCACTGTCACAGTGCATCAATGGCCGCAACGTTTCTTGGCGTTGAATAGCCAGTAGCTTGCCCTGCACAAAACTTGAATAATTACATTGTCAATGAAAAACCTGTTATGAGAACACTAAGTTTTAATACCGAGGTGCACAAACTGGGGGAGGTGGGGTACATGAGGTTCTCTGGGATGGAGGGGCTAAGAAACTCCAGCCTTTCACCCTTTTAAAAAACAAACATCGAAAGAAAAGCACAGGCTGGCTTATTTTCAACAATCTGATAAGTTTCATCATTACAGAAGGCTTACTGTGCCTTTAAAATTGATTTTGATTCTCATTAATTTTAAAACTCATTTAATGATTAATAGGTGATATTAAGATATAAACTGGCAACATATACAATACTAGTTGAGAGCCTGGGACCTCTTGAGTCAGTCAGATGCTCTAACACTAAACTGTATGAATGGTCTCAGCTCAGTGTTTCCCCTCCACCTTCCAGCCTGAAAAACAGTTTCAGATTACAAATAAAGCACAAAACCCCAGTTTCACATTACAAGTAAGGGAGGGAGGGGCACAGCAAATCCTGTGAATGATCGGGGGAGCACAATTGGAAAAGTTCTAGTAGAAACTGCTTATTATTTCACACACTTGCCTGCCTTCTAAAGGACAGTTTGGGCCAGAATCTTATATGGATATTCAGTGCAGGGGAGGGTGGATAGAGCCTTCACTTTGGGAGTTAAAGGGCCAGGCTAGCAGGAACAATTACAGTTCCTTTGTCCAAGGGCATATAAGCACTAGTCTTACCGCACTCCTACAGGCCCCCAGGGGCCCAAAGGGGTGGAGAGAAGATGTGTTCATGGCCTACACCAGTGCACGGAGCAGGACCAGTGCATAGGGAGAGTCTGCTGTATGCTGCAAAGGGACACTCCCAGTGATTGCTGGAGTCTACATCCTGCTGTTGAGCTGGATTAATTCCTGGTGCTCCTAGAGGGGTAGGGTAGCTCTGCACCAACTACATCACAAAAGGCACATCTGTGCCTTAAATGGGGGTGATCTCCATTTCAGTAATCTGCTTATTGAAAGTGTTCACCAAGCAGACAGCACCAAAACGGACTGTAATATTAGAGACTTGTCAGTGCATTTAGCATTCAGCACTCATCATTACTGTGTGTCTTCTCACTCTCTTCAGGATTGTTTGTGAGATGTAGCACGCTACCTTCTTTTCTTCATAAAAGCACCTATGTAAAACTTCAGTAGGAAAGGTGTAAAGCATTTTAAAAGAGCCATTGCCAACCTACTAAATGAAATCCGAAGAAGCATATTATTCCCTGGTGTAACTCTATTGGCGTCTGACTTGCTATCATTTAACCTGGTTTTTTGACCAATTGTTTTCATTGCGGCTGTTTTGCTTTTTGAGGTTGAGGATCCTTTTAAAAGTACTTTCTTTGTTTTTATGTCCTTTTTGCTTCTACTGGAGATCATAATCCTGTCACAACTAAATTTATCAGCCTGGTAAATAGAAAGGGGGAACAAAACTAACTTAATGTGGTGCTTAAAGTAGACAGAGAAGTAACTCTAAAATTCTGTCATGTGGCTTTTTCAAAAGAACTTTACGTCAGCCTGTCTCCACTGCCATTGAAGTAAATGGGATTTCCCATTCAATTACTTCATTGGGAACAGAGTCAGACCAATGGTGAGAGCTCTTTTTAAATTCCAGTTGATGGTTTATAACTGGAAAATGGTCTACAGGTGAGGTGCATAGGGTTCCAAAACACAGCTTGCTTCCTAATTTGCTGTTAGAAAAGTGAACCTTCAAAAATTGCTACATAAAAATTGTCTGTCTCTATATTAAAGTACGACCGTTGACCTAAACTAGAAACATTGGTTGACAGGGATCTTAAAAGTAGATAGCACATGCTGGGACTGATGCATCTAGCAAAAGAATGACAAAATGGTTTGGTTAAAATAAGAACCAATCAGAGCCTTCAGTCAGGATTTGAACCAAACCTTGATTATACTGGCATTCCAGGAAGCCTCTTGGCCCCTACACAATATATTGCATTTGAAGTATTAAGAGAAGATGGGAAATACTGTACATACATTAACTAGCAGCTACTACCATCCAGAAACCTGTTGATTGACTGACATTGCTAGAATTTGTGTCACATTTGAGTAGGATAGCCAGTTTTAGTGGGGCAGTCCTGAACTAGTCCATTGAAACTAAGATTTTGTCCTCACTTCAGTATAGTAATGGAAAGTTATCCTTTTCATCTGATCATCTTGTCCATACAATAGTCCTTCTCCCTGGGCTATCAGGTTGCAGCTGTCACCAACCTCCCCACTTAGTCATCTGTTCTCACTGGAACCAGTGGTGATAGTTGCTCCTCCTGAGAACAAATGAATTCAGCACAATTATTATTTATTTATTTATTAAGTGCCAACAGCCCATGATACTGGAGGGATGGAAGCCTTAACACAGCAGTGACTGTAGCTCTGTTCTTTGTATTAGTGGAGAACCTGTTGGGCTTGTTCTCATACTGTTAAGAAGGACCTCATTGGGCAACTTCTCCAAAGAAATTTGGGAGGAGAGAGACTAAGCTCAAAGCAACAACTTCCTAATAAAGGAACATAAATATCCATTGTTGTTTCTTATCAAGAGTGAACATCAGACTGATTGGCCTTGTGTCCTCTTTTCCCACTACCAGTTTTGTTACAGTTCTCCACAGATTATCTTCCAGGAAGTGAAATAGGATCCAGCAATAAAAGGTGCAAGAAACAGTGCACAGGGTTGAGGTGGGAAAAGGAAACAGAGAGCACTGAATTCTTTCAATTAAAAAAAAAATTCTCACCTTCCTGCACTAGTTTTACTAGCATATGTGCTTTAGTTGAGAAAGGCATAAAACATAGTATAATTTAGGCATTGCCATCCCTATTGTGGCAGGATACAATAAATATACCAATCCACATTTATACTGGCTAAATTCTCAGGGTTTACCAAACTGTACTTTGCCTTAGAATTAACTATCGAAAAATTTGGCTGCACAGTGAAAAACAACTGCTCATTACTGATAAAAAACCAACCAGTAATTTCTAAAGTAAAATGGATACTGCCATCCAAATCCTAAATTATTAAAATATTAACAATTGCAGTTTTCCATATCTCTGTACAAATCCTCTGTGCAAACACAAAACAATTTCTAGTCATAATAATGAGAACATAACTGGCTATTTAGAAAAAAATCTTCCCTACGTCATCTAGGGAGCACCTTCCCTTGGATATGAATCCTTCATATTTGGATCCTGTTTGGCATACACATCTACTGTCTAACATAGCCAGCTGTACGAGTAAAGACATGTTGCATACTGCACATGTCATCTAAAACAAGACAGAAGTTTTATTTTAATAGAAAGCAAATTAAAGTGACTTGTGCTTCTGAAGTGACTGAATTCCTGCAGGCAAGGGGTAAAATTTTCAAAAGTGCTTAAGTCTCATGTTTAAAAGAGACGTAGGCACTCAAATCTCACCAGTGAGACTTACTTTGACACTTTTGAAAATTTTACCCAATGAGAAAGTTCTTTCCTTCTGGGGCTGCTTTAATAAAAATTCCATAACTATTGAATGAACAAGGCCTTTTCTTGCTCCTCTCTTTACCGTGAAACTAATGGAGGGAGATGTCTCTGTTATTAATATCTTCACTGTTTCAAAGCAGGAGGGATAGAAAGAATTGAGGAAATTAAATTACGAAGTAAAATACATAAAATGATGTAGGGAAGCTGAAATATAGCACCTAGATGACTTGTTGGTGATAATCTCATCATGTAGTGTGCCATGTTGATCTCTGATGTAACTTCATTGAAGTTATACCAAGAATTAATTTGACCTGATCTCCCTTGAGAAATATGCAATGTTTATAAAGGATAAAGTTGTTCATGGATGGCCTTGCATGGATGCACAGTGAGGAGAAAAGACCCTTCGTTTTGTATGCCCCATACAAGATCTAGGCAATTGCAGTCCTCACTACTCTACCCGGGGCAGGGAGGGAGGGATTGGGAAAAGACAAGGCCTTGGCTCTTTCAGCATGATTATTTACAGAATGAGACCAGTGAAGCACAGGAAGTCAGTTGCACCCCACCGAAAGGGTGCAGTAGTGGGCCTGCCAACTGTTTGTTCCCCCCAATTCAAGTGCTGTAGATCACATCCCTACTACTTCCGACACTCTGATATTAAATCCACTGCTGATTAATTAAGCTAGCAACCAATAGCAATCAGTCCCCAGCTAGCTCAGAAAATAAATATGTTCTTGTATTGAATTCTAAAGAATCAATTTTGACTTTTCCATTGCGAATGAGTACTCGAGTTGAATTGCCCTCCTCCAAGAAGATCTTGTTGTCCCCAAATAGCTCAATCCTGGTGACAGACAGCAAGGGACCTCCTATTGACTTCAGGCCATGGCTACACTTACAGTTCTGCAGCGCTGGTAGTTACAGCTGTGTTTGTACAGCTGTGTAGGGCCAGCGCTGCAGTGTGGCCACACTGACAGCTACCAGCGCTGCAGTGTGGCCACATTTGCAGCACTTGCAGCGCTGTTGGGAGTGGTGCATTGTGGGCAGCTATCCCACAGAGCACCTTGTCCCATTTTGGCGCTGTGGCTTGTGGGAAGGGGACGGAAGGGTGCGGGTCTTTCTGCTTCCTGTTCCAACGCTCCGTGGTGCTTTGCTACACATTCTGAGCAGTTTGGCGACATTGTGAGTCTGCAGCGTGATTTCTGTTACAAATGGAGCCTGAGCTGCTGAGGACCTTGCTGATGAATGTTGCCAGCACATCACGCATGGCAGTGGAGCTATTCCTTCAGCTGCATGACAGTGAGGAGTCAGACGATGATATTGATTCGCCTGACGCTGAAGACAGTAAATTGCTTGTGGCAGTAACAGACGTGCTCAGCACCGTGGAACGGCGCCTTTGGGCTCAGGAAACGAGCACTGAGTGGTGGGATCACATCGTCCTGCAAGCCTGGGATGACGAGCAGTGGCTGCAGAACTTTCAGAGGAGAAAAGCCACTTTCATGGGACTGTGTGCTGAGCTTGTCCCTACCCTGTGGCGCAGGGACACGAGATTGAGAGCTGTCCTGCCAGTGGAGAAGCGGGTGGCTATTGCAATCTGGAAGCTGGCAACTCCAGACAGCTACCGATCGGTGGCGAACCAGTTTGGAGTGGGAAAGTCCACCGTTGGAATAGTGCTGATGCAAGTTTGCACAGCCATTAATCGCACCCTGCTAAGAAGAACTGTGAATCTGGGGAACGTGAAGGACATTGTGGATGGCTTTGCACAAATGGGTTTCCCTAACTGTGGAGGGGCAATAGATGGGACGCATATTCCTATTCTGGCACTACCCTACCTGGCATCAGAGTACGTTAATCGCAAGGGGTATTTCTCCGTGGTTCTCCAAGCGCTTGTGGATCACCGTGGGTGTTTCACTGACATTTACTCAGGATAGCCTGGAAAGGTGCATGATGCACGCATCTTTCGGAACAGTGCCCTGTTCAGGAAGCTGATGGCCGGGACTTTTTTCCCAGACCGCAAGATCACAGTAGGGGACGTCGAAATGCCCACTGTGATCCTTGGAGACCCCGCTTACCCCTTAATGCCATGGCTCATGAAACCGTATACAGGGAAGCTTGACAGGAGCAAGGACTGGTTCAACTACAGGCTGAGCCAGTGCAGAATGACTGTGGAGTGTGCTTTTGGCCGTTTGAAAGCCCGCCGGCGTTGTCTTTATGGGAAGCTAGATTTGGGGGAAAGCAGCATCTCCGCTGTTATATCCGCGTGCTGTACCCTCCATAATATTTGTGAAAGGAAGGGTGAAAGATTCAGTGAGGAATGGACCTCCGAGGTTCGACAACTAGAGGCTGAATTTGCACAGCCAGAGAGCAGGGCTACTAGAGAGGCCCAGCAAAGGGCTTCAAGGATTAGGGATGCCTTAAGGGAGCAATTTGATGCTGAGAGCCAACAGTAATGTTTGGTTCCTTTGCTGTGCTCGTTTTTCCCTTGGGGTACAGTATTTACCACTTTCTGCAATAATAAAAACTATTGTAAAAGCCATGAAATCCTTTATTCAAAATACAGTACATAAAAGGGCAGGGGGGTAGGGTGGTGGACTGTACATTCAGAGGTTTGAATATGTCCTGTTTGGATTGCTGTTCAGTGTCTGCTGCACTTCAGGATTAATATGCTGCAGCGTCATGGGGGTGGAGTGCACAGGGTAAGGATTGTAGTTATCAGGGCTGGTAGGTGATCGTACAGGTGTTGGGGGCAGCTGGGGGTAGTAAGAAACAGGCTGCTGGAGAAGGGTGTTTTGTGCAAATACTGGGGAACAAGAAAGAGAGCTTTGGGAGGGGTGTGGGTTACCACAGTACAGATCTGCCTGCATGGCTACGAGAGACTGGAAAGAGTCAGTTTGGCGAGCCAGGAGGCTTATCAACTGCTTCGAGGTTTTTCTGGTAGCCAATTCCTTTCTCCTGCTTTCTGTTTGCCTCCACTCATGCATTTTCTCTCTCCATTCCTGCGTCTTCCTACTTTCTCTGGTGTACTGATTCATAACTGCTTTGATCAATTCTTCTTTTGATTTTCGCAGATTTTTCCTCAAGTTCTGCAAGCGACGGGCAGGTGGTGATCCGGCTGCATTATTCCAGGTCACTTAAAAAAACATAGATAGAAACATGTAATACACAGAGGCTACATTGTTTATTATCACACAGTGAAGGAGTTTGTAGACTTTTTGTAGCATCATTCCCACATACCTAACATAGCACAGAGAGGCCACGGAAGCAAAGGCATGGCGAACAATGGGGTGAGTGTTTCTGCCCCGACTTCACCTGGGAAGGGGAACTGCCTGATGGCTCACTGGGGTTTCTCTGCACTGGGTAGAGGAGGGAGCTGGGGGCCTGCACAGGGGACAGGAGGGAACAGGAAGCTGGCGACCTGCAACGGGGGGGACCGCGAAGCTGCCGACCTGTAAGGGGGGGGGGCCGCGAAGCTGCCGACCTGCAGGGGGGGGGACCGCGAACCTAGCGCCCTGCACTGAGCAGTATCCCTACATTCTCTACAGGATTTCCTACTGCCAGATATATCACTGCTGCGTGTTACCTGGGAAGAGAGGGAGGGTCTTCTACAGCAATGTGGATACCGCCCTGGTCCCTATGCAGCTTGCCTGTGTGCAGCAATGGTCCCCCCACCCCTCGTGGCACAGTGGCTCAGACGAGTTAGCCTGACTGGGACAAGGACCACGGTGGCTCTCCCTATAAACTTGCGCAAGCACATTGCCCACGCTCTGGCTGCAAGTTTTCAAGAGATTATGGAGGCAGATTACAGAGACGTGATAGAGCAAATCAATGGGCTATTCCACATTTAGGCATGCATGCAGGCAGCCATAACCTCCACCCTCCTCTCCCAAAACATAAAATCTGCTTACCCGGAACACGCTCCTCTGCTTCTTCTTCACCAACAACTTCCAGCTGCTGCGACTGGCTAGCCTCCTCCTGGCTTGAGAAGAGCTCCTGGCTGCATGCCTCCTGGGACTCTGGGGTGTCTCCCTCCACCCCAGTAGCCTCAATCTCCGCTTCCTCTACACCCTCCCCCACTTCTCCCTGCTCTGAACTCTCCATCGTGGTCCTCGGATTTGCAGTGGGGTCACACACAAGTATGGCATCCAGCTCCTTGTAAAAACGGCAGGTTGTGGGGGCAGCTCCTGAGCGGCGATTTCCCTCACGGGCTTTGCAATAGGCACTGCGCAGCTCCTTTATTTTGACCCTGCACTGCAACGCGTCCCATTCATGGCCCCTTAGCAGCAAGGACTTTGATATCTGCCCATAGGTATCATAATTTCTCCGGCTGGAGCGCAGCTGTGATTGCACAGCTTCCTCACCCCAAACACTGATGAGATCCTGCAGCTCGGAACTGTTCCATGCTGGGGCTCATTTGGGGCGTGGAGGCATGGTCGCTGATTGATTGATTGATTGCACTCCACACCTGGCTGAGCAAACAGGAAGGGGATTTTTAAAATTCCTGGGGCATTTAAAGGGGGGGTCAGCTGAGCCCAGGGCAGTGAAGTGTGAAACGATTACCAGAAAAGGCTGAAAAGGTATGCTGGGATACCTCCTTATACCCCAGAGGCCAATAAAAGCGCTGGTGGTGTCCACACTTGCTGACCAGCGCTGCATCACCAGCGCTGGAATCGCTACACCCGAGGCAGACCAGGTGTACAGCCAGCGCTGCAACCAGGGAGTTGCAGCGCTGGCTGTGCTTTGTAAGTGTGGCCACATCCTGAGTTGCAGCGCTGTAACCCCCTCACCAGCGCTGCAACTCTCCAGTGTAGCCAAGCCCTCAGTGACAGGTGAACTGGACTCCAAGAGCATTCCAACCAGTTGTAAAGTCCATCTCTGTATATAGAGGTGGTGGTTTCAGAGATGTAGACTCTTTCTTCTCAGCATACTATAGCTCTGTAATGGTATATTTTCTAGGAACAAAGGATTTGCCATACTGGATTAAACTACTGGACTGGACAACTATTTCAGATTGAGGATTAGTTTATAGTTCTTTGAAGAAATAAGTAGGGAAAAATTACTCTTTCCATGAGTGAATCCTCCCACTGGAACTTATTGCAAAGAACTCTATCTTTCTGACCATTTACATGAGCTTTTTTAATAGATATGCTACAGAATAGAAAATTATAAGAAATAAATCTCATTTGACTTTCTCTGGAAGCTCCTATCTTTCTAAGTTTGCTTTTGTAGCACAGTTGTCAGGAGATATTTTGTATTAGCAATTTCAGTTTGAATTTTGCCTAGGGCATTGCTGGCTATAGTGTGTTTAGACAAGATAATTTCTTCAAATGCTGAATAAGATGTAATGCAAAAATGAATCCTAAGAGTACGGTGGCTGATACTATATTTTTTTCCATTTTTTTAATTTTAATTTTGGTTAGGGCTGGTTGGTCAAGACATTTCTGTTATACTAAAGGCTGCAAGGGATGTCATGTTACTCTTTCCAATGAATTTCAATGTGCCTGTGCTAGCAAAAGTGTTTACAGAATAAGAACTTTGCTATAGCTATTATTTTCTGCCAGAAATGCATATAACTTTCCAGTTCACAGTGTGGTTCCAAAAGGAGGGAGAATACACTGAAGACCCAGTGTTCTTCAGAAACACTTAAATCTTTCCAAGCATCAGAGATGGTCTTAGCATTCTTGAGTAGACTTGCTAAGCAACATTTGACACCTTCTCCTGAGCATACCTAACTGCTGTATGCCATGATCATACCACTATGAATGAGACCAGCCTGAAGATTTTGGGGGAGGAGGATCAGATTCTCTTTTAAGGAGAATAAGAATGATGATTGTTTTGGACACACCCCAAAATGAATGAATTTAGCTTAACTTAGAATGTGTGTGTGGTGGAAGAGAAGAAGAGATCTCTCTAACCCTTCTCCCCTTTCACCAGCCCAAGAAAGCAAAGAGCTGGAGATTCACTTTAGCAAAGAACAGAAAGCTGAGCTTCTCCCTTACATGTCTACCTCCCTCAAATCAGGATGGTGCAGGGCTTCATAGACACCAAAGGCCAGCTCTGAGTCTGAGAATACCATTCAGAATGTGCTCGCTTTATCCCAGATTGTGTCTGGCTGATGTGTGGATGCACAAGGAGGGACAGATATCTGAAGTCTTACCTCTGTTCCCTACTCTCTCTGTGCAGCTGCCAGGTACAGTCAATCTTTGCCCAGAAAGAAGCACAAGACCTACTTTCACTTAATCACCCAGAAGGGCTCCAAGTCACCCTAATGAGGGTAGAGAAGAGGTGAGTTCTTTGGCCGGGACCCACAAACTGGCCAGCAGAACAGGTCAGGCACAAAGGTCCTGTGAGTGGCCCCAGCATGGCTGCACAGAGAGGAGAAAAATGTTTTTCTCCTACACATGTACAAGGCAGATTTTTTTACCCTATACTGAGCTCCAATGGAACTACTTCAGATTACACTGGTGCAATAAAGATCTTCCTCGACTGTAGTTTTTCCAAACCTGCTATGGGTCTAATGGAGAAACCAACCAGTCAGTAGGGAAAAGCTATGCTGATTGCTGAAGGACCACTTCCTTCTTCAGTTCATGTAAGAGGTTTCTCCATCTCCCTCTCCTCTGTATGCAAAGGACTGGAGCACTCCTGTCTCAGAGCCAGCTGGCTTTACAGCTCACGTGTGGTGATGAAGCACTGGCAATGGTGTCATTCCCCCTCCTGCCCCCTGCACCCCACCCAGATCTGAAAGGGTGGGAGGTGAAAAATCCCTATCACCAAAGCAAGGGCAGGCTGATGTAGATGTTTTTTGAATGTGGTGGAAATGGCCAGGTGAACCTTCTCTCTCATGGAGGAGCCCTGCAAATCAGACAATAATTTATGTAATTATAGATTCTGCTTTTTTTTTTTTTACCCCACAAGATGTTGGCTGATATGGAATTTGGCATTTTAATCCCAATCCTGCAAGCTGTTCCATGTGCCTGGACTTCCGCACCAGCACAGAAACCCATGCTAGATGTGTCCTCCTAGGCCTTTAAAACACTAAACTAGACAGGCCGCCTTTATCTGAAATAATTCAGATGGATTAGAAATTATTTTATTTGAACAGATTCAACCCACCTGTTCGGTGTATAGTGATTTATATTCCCACTGAAGTCATTTAGAGTCAAAATTTATTTTTTAATGCAGCAAAGAGACATTACCAGGGCACAGAGTCACATGATTGATTTCAGTGGGACTATCCCAAGCATAAAGTACTATTTATTGTGAATAATAGTGTCAGGAACATCCTTATTATTTTCTTTCTTGACATGAGCCTCACTGAATGAGTTTGATACAGCTTAAGAAATTTAAATATAATGGAATTAAATATGTTAGCTGGGTTCTCTTTTTTGTCATATTGTATGTCAGTCACTATCACACCTGAAATACACAGACTGTAGATAGTATTTAAGGTTTTATGCTAAGTATCATTGTTTTATTACTGTATTATAGTCTGTTTGTCTGATGTAAGTGCTGGAACTAGGAGTGTTGGGGGCCTGAAGTCTATTCCATCATCTAGGGTTTACACATAGGTTAAATAGCGCTGCATCTCTTCTGTACTAATTTTTCCAGCACCCCTGCTGTTGTGTGGTAGGGTGTATTTTGTCAAATGAATACATGATTTAAAGCTATCTTGTAGCCAGAATAGGTATAATTAGATGTTTTAGGTAAGAGTATGAAGGTTTGTTTGTGATGCATGTTTTTAGCGTCAGTGTTCTTGTTTTTAGAGCAAGTCCCATACCATGACTGAGTATTGGTCTGGATAGAAACACACTTCCATAGCGATGAGCGAGGGGTCACTAATTTCTCCTTTGACTGGTTCTGGTAACGCTACTGACACAGAGCATGTGAAATAAAACAACGTGGCATTAGCTGCTGAGTCAATGTGGCGTGCCTGTTAAACTTCCGCTGCTGCTGTATCTAGTACAAAGTGAGGTGCTTTCTGCAATGTCCAGTGGCTGCAGCAGCTCCCATTTTCCCACTACCCAGCAGCACCTGGCCGAACACAGTGGCGCTTCAGTATACACCTAAACTCTGACGGGAAACGTTTCAGCAAGGGAAGGAAAACAAGAGCTCAAACGGCAGAGGTGCATCTCCAGTGCGCAGAGTTAGCATCTCCGAAGAACAGCTGCTTTCCTCTGCCATGGGCTCCTTCTGAGCCGCCCTGCCCCATGTACACAGCAGCCTTTTGGAAAAGCAGGGACCTGTTGCTGCTAGTTCGTGTGTCTGAGCAGGAATGTCTCTGCCTTGGAATAACAACAACAAGGGGTGGGGGGAGTTGTGAGCAACTGCAGCCCGCAGACCCCTTTGTCGCCCCTTCCTCTGCTGGGAGCTGGGGCAGGCTTGGATCCCAGCCCCCCGAGGCTAGTTGCCTTTCAATTAACCGCGTCTGTTCGGCTCTTGGCTCCTTTTAATGAGGAAGGGAAGTAACTTACTGGAGGGGGCTTGGGAACTGCTCCGCGAGAGGCGGATCGGGCTGCACCTGAGCTACCTACAGCTGTCTCGGGCCAGGGCAGCGGGGGGCAGGCAGACCTGAGCTGCTGGAAACCCAATCTTGGCGCTTGGGAATGACCACGTCAGTTTCCCTTTCAGCTAGCGCAGATCGCAGCGAGCGAGGCCGCCTGCTGCAGGGGAAGAGGCAAGTGAGCCGAGGGATGCTGATGCTGGAGACAGATTTAACCCCAAGTGCCTCTGGCTGAGGCCATGGCATAGACAATCTGGCACTATAAGACACTGGGGAAAGCTCATCTCCTAGCGTCCCGCGCCCTGTTTCTGTGTTGCACTGGGAGCCAGCCAGAGCCCTAAAGCTGGCAGAGGTGGAAAGGAACCGGGGTGGTGGTGAGGAATAGGAGGTGAGGGAGCAGGGATGTCCGGGACCCAGACTCGGGGCGCCTAATTGTAACGTGTCGTAAATATGTGGCATCTTTGATCAGCTGGATTTCTGTTCCAGATGAAAGGGGGCATATGGGGTGGGGAGGAAAGGGGGGACCAAGTGGCACAGGCGGGAATGATGGAGCACTATGTATATGTATATATACAATCTGTTAATAGCGTTAGCGTCTATATAGCTCACTGCAGAAGACGTTAAAAGAGCTGCATTTTGCTGGCAAGGCGCTGCTAACGAACAGCTGGGACCATTGCTCAGAGTGTGTTGTTTCTTTGGTAACCGCGCAGACTGTGCACCCACGCAAACTCCCACTCCTCTCCGTGCTCTCGTGGGGCTGAGAGTGGCACAGAGAGGGTCAGTGGAGTGGGAATTTGGCAGGACCCGTTACTGAACCCCAGCGCCCCTGCCTGTCCCGCTGCAAAACCCATTGCATAAACCGAGAGGGGAGAACACACTGGAAGCCCGAGTCCTGGCTGGCGTTACCGCCTGGGACAGAAGCTGGCTCATCTGGAAACGAATTCTGCTTTGAACAGATGCAAGCAAGGTGCTGCTGTGGCTGGTTGCCAGCCTGTGCCAGGCGGCGGGAAGCAGGGCACCTACCCCAGTGGTTTATTGATGGGGGGCTGGGCAGGCTGCAGGTGGCGGATCAGGGGTCTGAGGTGCAGTAGTACGGGGACGCATGGGGATCCGGATCTGATGGGGTCGGTAGGAGCGTCCCGCTTGTGCTGCTCCAGTGTGGGATCCCGGGGAGCAAAGCCACACCAGGCTCCAGGCCGATCCAGCTCTTCCCTGTCGCCCTCGCTGCTTCCCCCTTCCCCACTCGCCGCGAGCCGGGCAGGGCGCGAGGTATCGCAGGACCTGGACAGCTCCTGCTTTGAAAGCAGCTTCCCGGCGGCAGCTCGAAAGCTCCCGAGCAGCTTGGCCGCTCCCAGCCCCCTCCGCACCCCCCACCCCAACGTGGAAGCCAAACCAGACAGCGAGTCAGATTTTCCTTTTTAAAGCCTCAAAGTGGCCACGTCCTCACGAAGAATGGAACCAATTTGCCCCCCCGGCCCCGCCCTCGCTCCAGCCCCCCAGCTGCTGCCAAAGCTGCCGGGGCAGGTCGGAGATAAGGAGCACGTGACGGCCTGGGAGCCTCGCGGGGCCCCCAGGGCTGCTGCTCCGCCATTGGCTGCGAGGCGTTCGGGGACCGGCCAGCCCAGGGAACCTCCTGCCGTATAAATACGGCCGAGCGGGGCTTTATTATTTTAGCATCCCGGGCAGCAGGTTTCTGCTGAGTTTGGAGTTACTCGCCACGACTGTATGCCTGCGTCCCATAGGTAATATCTAACCACCGACCAGGGGCTCTGCAACACAAGGAGTCTGCATGTCTAGCAACTAGACATGCTCAGCTTTGTGGATACACGGATTTTGTTGCTGCTCGCAGTAACTTCATACCTAGCAACATGTCAATGTAAGTGCTTTCAGCTTGTTTGCGGTGTGGGGAGGTCTCTTTTTTTGGGGGGGTGACCTAGACTCCCCACTCTCCCTAGACTTCTTGTCCTTTGAGGGTGAGGAGGAGGTTGGGGGTCTGTCAGTGTGGAGCTATACAGCCAGCATCTGTCATTGCCACTGAGCCACTGCAGATTGTCCTCCCAGTTCGGATTTTCACTTTTTTTAAAGCCACACACACACCCAAAAAACCCCGCTCCTTTTTCTGTCTGAGGGTGGCAGGAGGCCAAGGAGCTCCCTCTTTCTCCTTAAGGAAGATGGGCTGTTTTCCAAAGGAGAATGGAAAGTCTTCATTTGTGAGCAGACGCTTCAACTCCTAGCAGGGGGATATTGCAGAGCAATCCTCCTAGCTGCGCTATAATTATACTTGTGTAGCACTTCAGACTAACTTTTTAAAAGGTCCATGGCGGGAGGGATTGAGAAGGAACAGCTTACCCTCTCCTTGCAAGAACAGTAACGTTAGGGCGTTGTACATCTTTGTCTGGGCTGCTGCTGCTGGCTTCTGCCCAAGTGGCGCCCTCTGGAGGGAGGAAACCAGTAGTGCAGGGGACCCCGTCTCAAAGTCGGTGGAGTGGGAATGGATTTACTCTGGAAAACAATGGAGAATGTCTCGGTTGGTTAGCTCCAGCCCCAAAAGGAGGAGTTATTAAAGTTCAGATCTCTCGCGGTTTGGCTGGTTGTTTTCTAGAAAAGTTAAAATCCTACATTTGGAGAGACAAAGAAAACACTTGTTCGGAAAAAAATCTGATAATGTGAAAAAAAGGTGTTTTGAGCTCTTGTGTAAAAGTGAACTAATATTCCTAGTATTGCCTTATGGAGATGCTGAGCTCTTCTCTTGCACGCTCACTTAGCTCAGGAATAGTGACCCCTTCTGGTAAACTTTCAAACCAGACGTTAGAGGTTGTAACAAGTCTTGTCTCTTAACTGAATGAGAAATTCAAGAGTCCCTTTGCTTTAATGCAATGTTTGAAGTTCATTTGCACACCTGACAGTTGTTTCTTTAAATAACTTTCTATAAAAATGAGCTGCACATAGAGCCCATGTGGAAGCATCTCTAGACAAGTGATCTAACTGGTTAAATACATTTGTGCCAGCTGTATTCCTTCAAATGCCACATGGGTGCCATAAGAAAGCTTTTGAACACAATATTCCCATAAATTTTCCCTAAAATACCCAATATGTTACACACAAGCAAACTCTGTTTGTTTTACAGATGATGCCTTTACTCAATGACATCCTTTCTGACAGATGGTTGATCTGTCAAGAGTATTAAGTCAGCAATGACTTTGCGATGATGACCAGTGTCCAATAACATTGTCCAGAGCACAGAAAGGGATCTAAAGATGTAAAAAGTTATCATTGTAGTATCTTTATGACCATATTGGTTTCCTCTCTTCCACTATTTTTTTTTATTTTATCTACTTATTATCAATTTGACCCTCGCAACTCCCTGGTTGAGGCTAAACATAGACATTTTTCTCCCTCTGGTGGTAAGAAGACATAGTAACACATTTTCCAAATCCAGTAACGTTTTAAGAGAGAAAGGGACCTTCCAAAAACAAAGGGGATTCGTGGGGGAATCTCATTATGTCAGTCAACCTTAAACTTAAGAGCATATGACTTTTTCCAAAAGCATAATAAGGAGAGAATTTATCCTGAAATAATTATTTAACAGCCAGACTTTTACATTTTTAGAGTTCAGTTTGGTATTTGGGAGCACACCAAGTTGATGTTTTAGTAATAAGTTTTACATATCAATTTTCTGTATATTGGATTATACCAGTCATCTTTCTGTTAAACTGTACCAGCCACTGGCATTGGTCTTGATCCTAATAAATTGCCAAACTGAAAATCTAAGTGATGCAAACCCAATTTTTAAACATATCAATTCAGTGTGGTCAAAATATAGTGTAAAGTACAGATTAACGTGCTCAATTTTGAGCCAGAATAGACACTTTTTGACTAAATTGCTTGCAGTTTGTAAAAACTAAATAAAATGAGAAAAACATAATTTTATAGATTTTTCATTTTGAGGATTTAAAGCACTAAAAGGCAGTGAGAACCCTTTGAACGATTTGTTCTGTAGTACTAAATATAAAAAAGTGCATAACGAACGTTATTTATCATTTAATGGCTAATCTAATTACTTTCTTATACAATGTAACTGTAGTCATTGTGCTTAGAATTCTCATATCAGAAATATTGGTGAGTTGAAGTAGGCCCCTCCCACAAACTTCATAAAAATGAGCTTGGAGCCATTTACAAGAAAATGGAAAATTATTCCTTTCAAACAAGATCTTTGCATGCATCAGTGTTGCTGGATTTGTCCCTCAATCTGTCTCTATGTCTCTCTCTCACACACACAGACTTGCTCTCCTCTCCTTCTCCTCCTCTTTCCCCCTACCCCTCATCCCTAGGCCCAATCGTTATTTTGATGGGAGATTTTCCTGAGAAAGGGCTGCAGGATCAGGTCCACATAGTACATCCAAGTCTTACAATATAAAATGTAGCTCTGTATTTAATTTCCTTATTCAATCTGTTTCTCCACATAAAATCTCAATAATTGCTACTGTAAACTAACATTTTAATAATAATAATTAAATGTTGGGTTATTTTAAAAGCATTGAAATGTAAGCTTTTTAAAGTTATTGTAACCTACAATCTATTTTTTCTTCTTTTTCCTCCCTTTTCCAGCAAATGAGGTCAGTATAATTTCATTCAATATACAATATTTACCCTTAACTAACTAGCTAGGCACCATTTTTCTTCAGAATTTGCATTCACTTACCTTAATTCCCAAGATGATCATGGTAAAGCTAGCAATCATTAAGTGCTATAGGGACTATCTAGAAATGTGCCCACCCCAATTTCCAAATGGGCAGGGCTTTTTTAAGAGACTGCCTTCATAGGTGAAAATAATATAAAGAGGAAATAACATAGCGGTGACATTTGGATATTATACATGGCCTTGGGTTGGAGATTATTATACTTTAAAGCTTAAGTATCTCTATAAACGTCATTTCATCAAAAGGATTATGAATGAATTCAGGTGTGCTTTTATTTATACCTTGTTTGCATGCTGTGGTAAATATAAACTAGCCAATTTTATACGTAGGTTTTTAACAGATAGCTGTATGTAGTAATAATCTAACAGAATGTATACTATATACATAATTCGTCCTAGATTTTAGAGCAATTTCACAAATATAGTCATTTATATAGATATAGATATTTTTTTACAAAATATAAAACTTGATTTAAGAGGCTGAATCTCTGTGTTTGTACATTATAGTAATTTAATAGGATTTGGGATGGAACTGTTATTAATTTCAGTTTTGTTATAATTCATTCCTTTTAGGCAACTGCAGGGCGGAGGGTAAGCGTTGTTGTTATTTATTAATGATTGTTTAAGTATTTTGATAACATGAAATATTCACAGGCAAACTAACATTTTGTTGGATATAGGTTGAAAGGAAACATATTTAAGCTGTTTTTCAGACACTTGACCAATTTAGCACTTAAATTATTAGACAGTAAAAAGAAGAAAACAGCTGTTGGGCTATATTTACACCAGTGTAAACATAGATTCTGGATTTACACTGTTTTACCTGACAGCAGAATTGTGCACACAGAGAACTAAGTTATATTTAGAAAAGCATTCTTGAGAACATTTCAAAAAGTAATTGATGACAAATACACACTTTACACAACAGTGATGCCTATAAGGACAGAAAAAATACATGTTGTTGTTAGAAATAAATAACACTTTAGTGCTAATTATTCAGTGTGAAGTAAAACAAAAATCAGCTTTACATGGATGTGTTTCCACAGACTATTGTTATAGTCTACTCCTCCCTTCTCAATAAGTTATAGTTACTTTGATAGATATAACTGATCTCTTCCCTATAAGTGACATATATAATATAGTAGTTTTGTCACACTTTCACAAATTGATTATTCTAAGCAATACGATTGGTTTATATGCATTCATATGTCTTGCTGGAGGACTGCACAGCAAATTACATTGTTTTCTTTCTCTTCCTGCAGGGTCCCAGAGGAGACAAAGGGCCACCAGGAGAAAGGGTAAGGAACCACAGTTGTTGTTCAGCTATTTTTGTTATAACAATTGTCTTTGGAGGAACAATAGAAAAGAACCAACCACATTAAAGCACAAGTAATGAAATAAATTCACTTCTGAGAGTTTTGTGTACGCACTTTTATAAAAAGGTATACTAAATGACAGAACAAATTCTGCCCTGGGTGACACTTGTGCAGCTTGGCTAAGTTCTGCCCGGGTGTGAGTTCAGAACTTGGCCTAGTACCTTTGGTCAATAGTCTGAAGAATAATTTCCAACTGTACACAGTGGAGGCAGGTAACATGAAAGTGGAGAAGAAAAGCTGACATGGAAAGGTGCAGACTCAGAGCTGGTTCAAAGCATTGGATAAAGATAAAACTATGTAAAACACTAAGCTGAATAGACAAAGCCTGCCCTAAGAAGCTTTCACTTATTGTAAATCAAATATACATGGCTTGAAAAAACTTTTGTAGGCAAATATATATTCTACTGGTCTACTGAGAAGGAGGTGTTAGTAGATTTTGTTTATGTAACTGTAAATGAAGATAGTTACATATCTAATTACAACTTTCACATAGTCCTATTATTTACATTCATTTTGTTTTTCTGGTTTGCTTTTGTGTCACACAGAAGTTTTTTTGGGAGGCATATTTTTTATCTTCACAAGGTGCAGTAGTGATGGCATTGATTTTGCATCATTTTGTATCATGGAAATGCCATGATATGGTGCATATTTTGTGTAACGATCACTTACAAGCTTTGAAGCCCACACTGTAAACCATCAAGAAGAATACGTATAGTTGGGGGTGTATATTTGCTTTACACTATTTATTTCTACCTAAGTCCATTTAAGAATTATTTTCCCTATTGTAACAATATATAGAGTGTGTGTGTGTGCGTGTACAGTGGTCCCAGTCTTGCTCCAGCTGAAGTCAATGGGAGTTTTACCACTGATTTCATTTGGAGAACAGTTTGCGCCCAAAATACAGAGTAATCTAAATGCTGTCCTCAATCACACCTGTGACTGAAGGCACAGTGCGGTGAGGTTGCATGGGTGTAACTGAGGCTAGATTTGGCTCACAGTTTGGTTGTGTATATGCAGTTTCAAGCAATTATAGCAAATGAAGTGTCATCAATTGCGGTAGAGGGACAGAACTGAAAATCTTTATCGCTCTCTGTTTTGCTTCTGTTATCAGATTTGTAACTATATTGGGCCAGATCCACAGTTCAATGTAAATCGGCCTCGTTGCATTGAGTGTAATGAAGCTATGCTGTTTTAAAGCAGTTGAGGTTCTGCCCAGCGAGCCTCCGCTGACTTCCCCCCAGTTTTCAGGGGCAATTTTGTACACCCAGTCATTTGTGTCCACAGTTGTTGCATGCCAGTTATTTGTATCTGCAGAAGACTTAATTTGTGACATTTGGGCACAAGTGATTATACCAGTGTGTGTTGCCCATACTCACTTTGAATATCCTCTTTGTGCTACTTAGTGTGAATAAGGATGACAGAATCTGGCCTTGTGTGTGCAAATTGTGGGTACAAAATTTGACAGTACTTCAAAAACACCCCAATTTAGCAGCCACTTTTGAGAGCATGGCTCTAATAAAATCTCCAAAGAGCCTCAATGCTCTAAAACATAGGAAACGTACTGTTAGGGTAAAACAACATGGCAATGGAAGTTCAGACTTTTTAGAAGTTGTCAGTGCTGAAGTTGCATATATGGGAATGTTGGAGAGTATGTCCTAGCTTCTTTCTTACTTATGATTTCACAAGTTCAGAGTCTTCTTCAACTACTCCTAACATTCACTTCATTTTCATCTTTTTGACTCTAGGGTCTACCAGGTGTACCCGGCATAGATGGTGAAGATGGTCCACCAGGCCCACCAGGCCCCCCTGGTCCTCCAGGTCTTGGCGGAGTAAGACATCCAAATTTTCATTACTGAAACTGATCATCCATGCATTGTAGCATCTGATGATTAAAGATCATATATCAGAAAATAAAGGCATTTCACTTTAGAATAGGATAAAACATTCTGTTAGGCTTGGAATGGGATGGGATTCTTCATTCCATTTCACTGAAATATTCTTCAAGGGCTATATTTCCCATGATGAATTTGGGACCCATATAAATGTCAGTAGGGTGCTTAGCACATGTATGAAGGGGAGAATTAACTCCTTGATTCCCTAATGTTATTTTTTTCTTGTCTGAATATCTCAGATCTGTGCACCCATAACATATTTTTGTTATTCAGGAATTAACTAAATGAAATCCATACTGATTAAGCACATGGGCAAACAAGACAGCACTTTTTGCTGTTAGCTTCAGGTGAGGGGACGTTAGTATTGAAACCAAGTGTAGAAATAATATAAAATATATAAAATATAAATAAAATAAAAATCTAGTAAAAGTACTGTTATGGTGAAACAACATGGCTATGGAAGTTCAGACTGTGCTAACTTTTTAGAAGTTAACAGTCAGGGCTGAAGTTGCATATATGGGAATGTTGGAGAGTATGTCCTAGCTTCTTTCTTTCTTACTAGTAAATAAACTACATGCTTCTTCCCTCTGAATTTTTCAATATGAACAATATTAGTGTCTCAGACTTTAAATGGATCATGTCACCTCTAGCCTTCTTGCAGAAACAATGTGTGCTTCGCTTGTTCTCAAAAGGCCTTGATATGCCTGTTTAACCCTTTGAGTGCCCTACATTAGCGTCATGAGAGGCATAAGGTCTTAGAGATGACGTGTTAATGGGCAGGCACAGTAAATCCCTGGGGTACCAGGGAGATTAACTCACTTTCCTCTTCACTGGGAAAAGAAATGGGGTTTGTTGTTTATTGTTTTTTCCCTTTTAGTAGACATTAAATTGAAATAAAAAGATTAAGTTAAAGTAATAGGAATTTAAAAGGAACCCAAAGCATGAAAGGAATATTTTCTGTTTCATCTTGGTTTAAGAGTTGGACAGAACATTTTCTCTCTAAAGATTTCAGTAAGGAAAACCTCTCCTTCTGTAAAAATCTGCAAGGCTCATGTTGATGGAAGTGAATAAAGTCCACTATAGTTTTCTTGAGAATGTAGGTACTTCAGATATTCTGAAAAGCTGCAGAGCCCTAGCTCACTTGAAGGCTCAAAGAGGTGGAACATTAAGTGCAGCTGGTTGATGCAATGATAAATGTACATAGTATCTCAAATTGAGACTTATCCAAAATGATTTAGGTGATTTAAGAATATTTACCTCTTCCAAATGGGCGTAAGTTTTATGTTCTGAATTTTCAACTCACGTTATCAGTCTCTCTCAGCTACTGTTGAACAAATGTTGCTGAGAGAGTTGTGTGAAATGGCATAATTATTATTAAGGAAAATTTAATTTCTTGAATAAACACAAATGCACTCAATAAATGTTGATAGATTTTAAGGAAATTAAAACATTATCCAGCAAATATAACAAAAATCAGATAATCTGAGCATATCAAATAGATCTAAAAGCCTGATAGTATTAATGAAGTTCTTATGTGTAATATCAATTTCAAACATTCTCTCTCCTACAGAACTTCGCTGCTCAGTATGATCCATCGAAAGCAGCTGATTACGGCCAAGGACCCATGGTAGGCGAACATTCTCCTTCATTCGACAACTTACATAGATACGTTTATTAAATATTTCATTTGGCTCCTTACTACATTTCTTACATGTATCATAACTGACAACATAGTTCAAAATGTATGTGATGATCATATCAGAGTCTGAGTCAATGTAAAGCTTTTGCTGCTCTTTTGATGCAGGGCAATGGAAAATGTTTGCAGTACATTCTTAGGTCTAGACCCTCTGCTGGTGTATCTCACTGTAGTTCCTTTGACATCAGTGGAGCTATGCTGATATAGACCAGCTGAGGATCCGACCCTTATTTTGTCAGGGAAGCTCATGTTCTGATCTTAGGTAATTTTGTTTTATTCACTATCCCTTTCCTCATAATGAGACATAAGAAAATTGTGTTTTGAGAATGAAGAAAGTTGACAGTGAAATGAATCTCAGTCATGCCAAGATGGACCTGGTAAGAGCTACCTCAGCTAGTTCATCTCAGCACCATTGATATGATGAACTTGTGGAAGCAAGTTCTGCCCCATGACTGTATGACTCCGTTGACTTCATTGGGGTTGCATGGGTTTAATAAGGGCATAATTTGGTCCATGGATTCTGTGAGTCATTTACTCCCAATGCTTATCACATCTAAGACTAATTAGGCAAAACAGACATATAAAATATGTCTCCCAGTACAGAGTGATTTGAGTAAAGATCAAATTGTTTTTGATAAACATATAGGCAAAGCCCATTCTGAGGGAGAGCCTTTTCTACCTACTGCTGCTAAATCTGTAGAAAGGGACATTTTAGAAGTATATTTGCTTCTCCATTTGGATCATTTTGTGTGTGTATATGAGGATAGCAGAATATGGGCTAAATTCTGCCTTCAGTTACATCTGTGCAACCCTATTGTAGTCGAGGTGTAAATTAAGGTAGAATTTGTCGCTTGTCTCCAGGAACAGTGACTACACACAATATCAGTGTTGCCAATGTACCTAAAATGTAATCAGTGAGTTAAATTCTGCCCTATTTTACAGCTATGCAACCCCCCATTCAAGTTACTAGTGGATGTATGGCTGTAATTCAGTGTAGAATTTGTCCCCAGCATGTTCAGCTAAACTGTTTAGTACTGGGGCTGATCAATGTGTGTTTCCATTCCTGAAAACAGCTTAGATATAAAACTTTCATAAAAAGATGTTGGCACACCTGCCTGTCATAGCATTAGTCACACACATTCCCTCCATAACCAATATGTATCACTTGTTCATATATATATGCACTCTGTTAATAGATCATAAAAATGTATCTGTACTTCGGCAGTGTATAGAGAAACAAATAGCAGGGTGTCTTGTAATGCTTCAGTGATAACTCTGGGGAGGGATAAAACAATTTACAACTGAGCAGCTAGATGGAGGCTGTCTTTGTCCCTGGGAGGAAGTGAGAAAATGTAGATGAAGATTCATTCACCTGTGACTGTCACTGCTGCAAAGTGCTAACTAAAGAATTTTCCACCAAGAGTGAACAAATAGAGTAAATCACCCCCCACCAGCAACACCAATGGTGCTACATGCAGAAAGATGAGCCTGCGCCCGATTGTTGTTTAATAGTTTTTTCTTCTGTTCCAGCCCTAAATAAAAATGTAGTGCAGTGAAAATCAATCTGCATTCAAAGCTTTCCTTATCTTCAGTGGGAGTTTTGAGTGCAGAAGCACTGAAAGATTGGACAGAATGGAATTTATACATATTCAAAATGAATCTGAGCCATGCCCATGTTTACTGTGCTCCTACCTCCCCCACATACCAATAATGTGTATAACCAGTCATGTGAGAGTAAATAACTGTGGTCTCCATGAAAAAGATAAGATTAGGATATTATTGCGATGGGTACATGATTCATTTTTAATGGAAACTGCTATTCTACAGGTACTGCATGAGTAAATTCTGTTAGCATGAATGGGAATAATGCACCCATATGGCAAGAAGAATGGACTCCTTAATCGTTTCCAAAACTTGTGTGATTTCATAGTGAGAAATCTCTTAGATCTTGAATTTTAGCAAAATCTGCTTGTAGGAAATATTTAATTCTTTATTTCTAAATGCCACAGAAAAAAGCATAGGGAAAAAAATGGGGGTGGAATTCACCTTCATGCAGAGATCCAGTGCAAGGCCTATGTATCCCTCCAGTCCTACTTAAACCCTCAAATAGGGTCTAAGTGAGACAAGTAGTCTGCAGGCCTTGTTCAGGGAGTCCACATAGCAGGAATTTTACTCCAAATTATTACATATTTTGGTAACCATATCATGTATTGTAAAATACAGTTTGTGCAGTCTCACCACCTACTAAGTTTTCTCTCGATCCTGTAGGGAAATGCCCTTCTTTCAATAGACATATGTTCCCTTCATTCGTTTTAATGAGGACTGTTCACATTTTTAAGAGACCTTAATGTTACATAATCTACTGTATTGAAAAACTGTTATATATTCTTTCACCCTGCTCTCAGAATATGTAAAAATGTTCCCAAATATGTATTTTAGATTATTATAATCTGTTAATACTAAATTATTTCAGTTATGGCATAAAGCACTCTCGATCCCATAAAACATGAATTTGTATGATGGAAGTTTAGATAGATGAGTTTGGGGTGGCTTATTTGTTTGTTTCTGTGTTTGCTCTGTACTATATAAAACAATTGTTAACAGATTGTGTGCTAGTCTATTAACAATCCTCTTTAAGGACATAATTTGGGTTCATAATATCCGTTTAGCAGAATAAACTAGTAACGCTTTATGGATTGCCTTATGAAGTTCAAAAAAATGCAAGGTGGAGAATTTAAATGAAAATAATTTCTCTATATCAGGCAAAATATTACACATGCAATGTATACACAGAGTCACTTTCCAAAGTAGTACACTGACAGGGATTTTGCAGCATATAGTAATAGTAGCATATGTAATCATTCATTATCTAGATTTTTTTTTCTCTTATTGCCCTGCCACGATACCAGTTTTCATTTTTCAGTATCTCTTCCTTTCCTTTGAAGAGCCACTGACAAGGTCAAGAGACCCTAAAATGTAACATTCTCTAACAATGGCTTTTTTGTTGTTTGTTTATGCCTGTGGGAATGTGCAAGTTGTGACATCATCCTTTCACACTGCCTGTTGGCTCAGAAGAATAGTGCAGGCAAGCCAAGAGGAGGAATGACTGTGTACAAGGGCACTTGTATCATATCCTCACCTACAAGCCAAAAAGAAAGTAGGAAGTCTAATGACTTGTCAGCATTGGCAGTGTGCCTTTAATAGTTTCATTATATCCCATATATACTGGGATGAATTGGTGGTAAGCTAGTAGGCAAAGCAGAGTCAGGGAACTCCTAGGTTCTGTTCCCAGCTCTGCCTTTGACTGGCTGTATGCTTGAGACAGATCACTTTAACCTCCAGTGCTTCAACTATTGCACAATGGCAGCTATAATCCCTTCCTACCCCTCAGGAATGTTGTCAGACTTAATGAATTAATGTTTGTAACATATTTTGTTCTCCTCAAATGAAAGATGCTAGATAATGGCCAAGTATTATTATTATTATGCTAACGGGTTTTTTATATGTTTTTTTTCCTAGGGTATAATGGGACCCAGAGGCCCACCTGGAACAAGTGGACCCCCTGTAAGTGTATTCAGATTGCAGTCACTGGAACGGGGAGGAGTATATGCATCTAGAATATGAATAGTTTATTCTATAAGACGATATTAAGAAAACTTATTTTTTCTAGGGTGCTCAAGGTTTCCAAGGACCTGCTGGTGAGCCTGGTGAACCTGGTCAAACAGTAAGTAGATTTTTCTCCCCCTTACTGTTAATTTGAAGTGGATCTGAACTCTGAATTTTTTGTTTATGTGCATGTCCAGGGGTATTTGAATTTGTTGTTTCTGTTTGCTCCTGTCACAGAGATAGGCCTGAGCAGTGGGGCTCAGACTTCCACAAGTCTAAAGTCAACTGGCTTCCACAAAACTTGGATGGAAGGACTCAGAACCAGGGTCCCATGTCAGCCCTCTCTAATTCAAATTGAACATCAAAGCAACTGAACAGTCTCACTTCAATTGTCCAACTTCACATAATCCATGTGCTTTTTTTATAGGGTCCTGTTGGTGCCCGTGGTCCAGCTGGTCTTCCTGGAAAGGCTGGTGAAGATGTAAGTAGTTACTAAACACCATTCATCTTCCTTAGAGTTAGAGGTTCTTGATTAAAATCTGTAAATTAAACTAATCTTATTTAAATGGCACCCCTAGGTCTTCTGGTGACAATTACTCGAAAGTGTAAAACACACACCAAAAAATAAACCACAACTCCCCAAACCATTGATTTTATAGAAATCGCGTTGCATTTTGCAAACATAGTGTAAAAAAGACAAATGTTAAATCTTTCTATATGTGACTTCAAGCCTCAAAAATACAGGAAAAGTGAAATTAAAGCAAATGTAGCATCCATGTATTTAAGATAACCTCCAATGATTTTTAAAAAGTGGTTCCATTTCCTTAGTTACACAACTAGTTTTCTTTTCTGTCACTTTTTAGGGTAACCCTGGAAAACCTGGAAGACCTGGTGAGAGGGGCGTTCCTGGTACTCAGGTGAGACATCGCCTATCATATATTAAACAGAATAATTATCTCATAGCTGATAAAACCTGGGGATATGTAGGAAAAGGAATATATTAGCAGACTAGTAATACTGGCCTGAATGGGCTACTCTGCTATTCTGCTGCCATTCCATACCCTAAGGGATTCTTCTGTATGTATATTCTTATGTATGGAGCTAGAGTCTGTGTATCAGAAACGTTTAGGGGCTCGTATTAATTTTTTTTCGGTGGGGGGAGGGAATTGCACAGAAAGAGGAGAATTGATCCTTTACTAGACTACACTAGTATAGAACATATTTGATGTCCTAACAACAGCTATGAGCTACACCCTATGCATCCCACAGAAGAACTTGGCAATTGGCTGCTTATTGTTAATTTTGCTTAGTAGTTAAGAGCCTGACCCTGTGAAGGATGGAAATTGACAATGCTGAGTATTTCACAGGTTCAGGCTCCCATCCTATAGCTAAAAGCTTTTTCCTAATTTAGTACTCTGGTCAATACATTAGTATATTTTGGGAAAGTTATCATTTTTCTGTTTAGCTATAATTGCTAATGTGAGAGACAGTCCTTCACTCTCCCTCTGTTTCCTTTAAGGGTGCTCGTGGTTTCCCTGGAACTCCTGGTCTGCCCGGCTTTAAGGGAATTAGGGTGAGCATGTTTCTTACCTATGTGGTCAAATCTGAAAATATCTCAGGATGTTCAAGTCCCCATAAATCTTTCACAGATTAATGTATGTGAGAGACATTGTAAATATATGGACTATCAAAATAAGTCTTATTAAACCCTTGAGTGTGTCCATGATATAACAAAATGGAAGAAAAAACAACCATATGATTAGCATTGAGGAACAGTGGAAAGATAGACCTTCCACATGTGAATGACAGTTTGTAGGCATGAATAAGATTTACGACAAGATACATTTTAACAATGATTTTTATCCAATATAGGGACACAACGGTCTGGATGGTCAAAGGGGACAAGCTGGTGCTCCAGGTGTCAAGGTAAAAACTAAATCAGAATAATGGCTTTTAAAACATAGGGCACTTACAACTTCTTCCAGCAAAATACACATGCTATTATCTCCAATTCCTCTCCTATATTGTCACCTAAACATTTCTCAGGGTGAAATAATTCCAACATCAGTTGACCCATGTAACAGAAACACATGCCATTTCTTAACAAGAGAGATCATGCCTGGGGCCTTGAGCTGTTACTCATGAGTGTAGTTCTACTGAGTAAGAGCTGCAGGACTGGACCCCTAATGATTAGCTTTCCAGCATGATTAAAAAAAATCATGATTCTCCTGCCCCTGCACCCTAAGTCCCACACAAGAACTTGGCAATTGGTTGCTGTAAGTCCATTACAATGAAAATCTCTCCCCTTCCTGAAAAATGTTGTTGCTTAGCCAGGTATTGTGGTGCTGCCCTCTGTTAGAACATTGACGGTTAGTGATGTTGCTTTAATTTAGATTGAGTTGGTCTTTCTGAGCTTTTTTCTTCACAGTGCCACACTTTAGCAACAGATTTAAAGAGCAGCCTTGCAAAACTGAATTTAAACATGGCAGAGAAATGCAGAATCACATAGACATTTTTAACAACTTATTAGGTTCCCCATCTAGTTATTCTTTTTTTCCTTCATACTTTTCCTTCCTTTTCATTTCAGTCCTTCATAGCAATGTTGATAGAAACAACCAATTGGGAGATAGGATGCTTCTACTTATTTCACACTAGAGTTTGGATTTTGACAGTTATTAAATCAGCAACCCACAAATTTCACACAATTCCTTTTTGTCACTTTTTTTCTGGTGGCTTGGTAATAAATGCTGTTGATTATAGCACAGAATTCTCATCTCTCTGTGCAGCATGCTATCTGATTGCTGACTTCTTTAATGGCAAGCTATTAGGCTATCAAAATTTCTGTTAAATACTTGTAGGGGAAAATCAGACAAAGTGAAATGAATGAGAGAACAATTATTAACACATAATGTCTGGAAACAGATTAAGCCAAATTCACTAATGGTGTATCTGTGCTGATTACAGGGAAGTTACACTAGGGTTAAATCTGGCTTTTTCACTTTGCAGGACCCATAATTCAGGGAGAACAGATATATTCTCAGGGACTAATTTACATGAATCCATGACATATAGAGTGCAAATTATACCACTGATTCATAAGGCTAAATGAGCCACTATTTAGGGAATTTTAGCTCTGCTACACATTATACCTATTTATACCTTTTTATTTTCACAAACTAAATACATCATATGGTATCATTGCATACAAATATATGTTACACTGTCAACCAGCAAAATTTATTTGTTCTCAAATTACATTGCAACAGCTCTTGCAAAACTATATTGTAGCTTCATAATACTTCTACAGAACAAATATTAGTGCTCTAGCAGTGATTTATTCACCTATGGGACAGCATCCAGGGCAACATCTAGTGGTCAAAGGACAGAAAAAGGTGTGTTTAGTTGGATGACTCCCATAAATATCTCTGATCACTTGCCTCAAGGTACAAGGCTGCGGGGGAATGGCTTACTTCTCGCCATTAGATGGAGTGGGCTGACTCAGCGTTAGTAATCTAGACCTAAGGCAAAAAAAAAGGGAGGAAGGGGGTGATTCCCACTGAGATCAGTAAGAGTAAGATCAGGCCATTACAATCTCTGTAGGGCCATTGAACAGTCCATTAGAAATGTAATTTAGGCCTAACTGATGAACAATTTTTATTGTTAACAGGGTGAACCTGGTGCCCATGGTGAAAATGGTAGCCCAGGACAAGCTGTGAGTATTTGCTATTGTTCATAATGTAGAAAATTACTAAATCTGTAAGATATTTCTCAGCTAACTCTTCTAATGCTTGCCAATCACTGTGGTCAATTTTGTTAAAGTCAGTCATCCTAATATAACAGTGCATGTTTAACTGGAATAACATTCTTTGCCTGATCAGAATTAAAATCTGAAACCTATTTCTCTGATGATGTTAATACAGTGATGGAGGCAAAACTGAAGTCATATCTTGCTCAGTGAATGTTTTGCCACACATGTACAAAATAACTAATTAAATATATTCTTCCAGGGTGCTCGTGGCCTCCCCGGTGAAAGAGGAAGAGTAGGTCCTCCTGGACCCGCTGTAAGTGACTTCATATCTGTATATTTTACTTACCATAAGTCATATTTACTGTGCCTTTTCAGTAGGTATTCTTTAATCCTGTGTCAGAAGTTAATTCTCATATTTTTCTCCTTTAGGGTGCTCGTGGAAGTGATGGCAGCACTGGCCCCACCGGTCCTGCTGTAAGTTACAACTTTGGTCATTTGGGGCAGAGGGTGGTGTTATTTTAGGTCTTGTAACCATCTGAATTGTGCAGAATTTTCCGATGTCTAATGAGATTATCTGTGTGGCTTTTTCTGTTTATGATTGTCTGTTAACCAGCAGGGAGTCAGTAAAATATGAAGTATAATGTCATTTTCAGTCACCACTTGCTGAGATTCTCAGACATTAACATTGGCAGAACATACCTGACATCTGAAAGGATCAGATTGTACTCTCATTTACTCATTTATATACCAAATGGGCTAGGCAGCTGGGATTTTATTTTACTTTTCAAGGGCAAAATCAGACCATTTTAATTGTTTCCAAGGCAATTTTCTCACACTGAAACAAATTCAGATGAGTTACTACTGATGTAAAATCCTAAGTAGCGGCTGACTTAAGTGAAATCACTCTGGATTTACACTGATGTACGATCCAAATCAGATCTCTGTGTGTGCAGAATTACTAACTTTGGCATACCAAATTTACATGTGTAGGTGATTTAATGTCTGATCCTCCTTGAGACTTACTTTAAAAAAAACTCAAGTGCTTTTCCACTTCCAGTCTCCATGCCACTCAGAATTAAAAACATTCCAAATGTCAAGATGGTGGCAGTTCAGCAAATGGCTACTTTTCATGCATATTACTTCTGATATGGATTTTTAGCATACATTTGTTGCATATGTATCATACAGGGTTTTTTTTAATGTTAGCAGATACAACCATTGTGGTTATTACCTCTGGGTTAAAAAATCATAGAAAAGCAGGATCACGGTGGTTCCTTCAGTTATATAGTACACTGGATAGAAATAATCTACCAAATTCTCCTCTCAGTTACACTGAAACCCCATTGACTTCATTTGGATCTATGAAGGTAGTTGCTGTTGATGAATTACCCCAGTGTACTTGAGAGAAGGTCTTAGCCCCATAGAAACAGAATGAGATGATGACAGTACTAATAATCAGTGACTCATAGTTATGCTTTCCCTTAATAATTTAAGAAAAAATAACACTTTTTTGTGTCATTAAGAAGAGCAAAATAAAATGAAGGCTATAAATCCACCAAAACAAAGAGATTTAGTGCTATCCCTAACTCATCTTGTTGTGTCTAGGTTCTGTATGCCAGAATATTTGTCCCATAATAATTCCAAGCATCAAGTCTCACAGCAGCACCTAGATATGACAGGGCCAGTGGAACAGCAGGTTAATGCTGAAATATCTGTGCTTTTTCCATTTTTAAAAACAGAGCCACTTGAGTTGAATAAAGATGTTTATGTTAATATCATCATGAGAGTCTATGTCACAAATATAATACAACTTGCCACCCGTAGACCACACCCCAGTTCTGTATTGTACTTAGTGGAGTAATGATTGAAACTGTTGAATGGCTAAAGTGCTGCATAACTGTTTAAGTATGGCAACCCACAGTGGCTAGTGCTTATCGAGACTGACACAGTTACAGAGCATAAGTTGTCTCCTAGGCTACGTCTAGACTACCCGCCGTATCGGCGGGTTAAAATCGATTGCTCGGGGATCGATATATTGCATCTCATCTAGACATGATATATCGATCCCCGAGCATGCTTATATCGATTCCGGAACTCCACCAACCCCAACGGAGTTGCGGAATCGACAGGGGGAGCTGCGGACATCGATCCCGCGTGGTGAGGATGGGTGAGTAATCCGATCTTAGATATTCAACTTCAGCTATGTTATTCACGTAGCTGAAGTTGCGTATCTAAGATCGATTTCCCCCGTAGTGTAGACCAGCCCCTATTCATCACAATGGAAGTGAAGTTGCCTTTTGTCTCATCCACCCACAAATCCTGGTTTCCTTTTGGAGGTAATCATGGTAACTATTGTACAATCCATTCACATCTTAGGGTCAAATCCTGCCCTCTGCTTCCCTATGGCCAGATCCATCACCTACTGAAGTCAATGGAAGGACTCACATTGACTTCAGTGGGAGTTGCTTCAGGCACTAGAGTGCAAGGTAATGCAAGAGTTGAGGGAACCTTTCCCTCTCCCATGCAAGCAGCTGGCCAGTTGCCCTACACAACACACATGCCTAATGCAGTGGAGTGTACGGTTGATAAGCATCAGCAGCAAGGAGTAGCTGGTGCACTGCTCCTGGCCAGAATAACATGTTTTCTCTTTGCTTCTTGTGGTAGTTTGTTGTGAGGCATCTTGCCTGGCACTAGCAGATGGCTGCCTCTGCCCATCCTGTACTTGCCTGCCCTAGTCGTGTGTTTTGGTTCTAGGACAGGAGTCTTCCCTCATTTACAAAGTCTTAACCCACAATGCAAATATTACTCAGCATCAATCCTAGTTCTAATTGTTTATAGAAAGCTGAACTTGTCACTTCTGAGATTCAGAAGATGCATGAATAAGTAATTGATCAGATACATTTGTATTTTGTCATATATTTATTTCAGCAACTAAGGTGCCTGTGTTTTCAGTAATCTCTCTAAACACTTTGTCTCTTTCATTTTGTAGGGCCCCATTGGTGCTGCTGGTCCTCCAGGTTTTCCAGGTGCTCCTGGTGCCAAGGTATGAATATCATCTTTTAGAAGAAGGTGAAATGTACCATCTAATTCTTATGCACAGCAAAATGTGCACTCACATCTGACAGTGCTTTCAAACCAAACATTATTGTTACAGATCAGAATGAGGAAAAACCCTTACAGTCTTTTGGAAATATTATCACATATATACATAAGTAACACTATTTTGAAATATGGCAGCTTTTCCACACAGCTAGACTATTTTAATTTATTTTTTCCTAAATAATCACGGGGAATGTTTGCCCCAAATGATCATAGGGAAGTGCCCAAAAGGATTACATAAAACATGTTGATTGCATACAGGGTTGTAAAGTCCAGCTGTGGGCTCTTTAGTACAAATCTGTTCCATATTCAGCACTCAAACTGATTGCTGCATTTGCACTGATGTAAACTGAACTTCTCGGAGCAGAATGAATGCAGAATAATCAATAGAAGAAATGCCAGTAAGAGACTCATACTCTGGACCTGAGAGCAGGATTTCCTCTATAGTTAATGATAGATTAGATGAAATCTGAATCTAAGAAATGAACAGATAAAGGCACTTACGGAGATATAGAGCCTGGTTCATCACTACTTCACACCTTGTGCAGTTATGTATACCTGTGACAAGTGGAGGTGAAACATGCCAAATCAGCATGGTAGTATTTTACACTCACTAGTCACAGGTATCAAAAACTACACAAGTTGCAGATTGGTGGAGAATCAGGCTCCTTATTTCCTGAGTTCCAGAAATTACTATGAAGAATCTACAATTAAAAATAATTATAGCTTCACTTTAACCCTCAAGTAAATAATTTGTCCCCATTGCAGATTATAGATTAAATAATCCATTTGCTGTAGGTCAGATCTTGGAGTTCTTATTGAGTTAAAACTCCCATTAAATAAAATGGAATTTTTTGATGGAGAAAGAATGGCAGGATTTAGGCCAGTGAGTCAAGTTATGTCCCATTTGGGAACTGTATTGACAATTTGCAAAGAGATCAAGGGCTACACTGATTTTGAATAAGCTAGAGTAGTTTGCTGGTGCTATCCCCTCCTTAATACAGATATGCTTCCCACGAAGATTACATGTCCCAACAGACAAATCTATCTTGATTCATATTTAGATCAGAATGATGGAGAATTGTTTGCTGGGATCCTTAGTCTTTACAAACTGAAACTCTGTATTGAAGATGAGGACGCATGCATTCTTGATAGAAGGCAATAGCTTTAGAAACCAAATAAAACCTTATCCAGAGTGTATCCAGTAATAGCAGAGAGTCTGTGCAGTCAGTTTATGAATACATAAGTAATTAGAACAATTATGGGTCTGAGGGCTGAGTTAGCCTCTAATTCTGATATACCATTGAAAAAAGAGAAAAAGGTAAGATCCCATAAAAAGGTGTAATTGATACCCGCCAGTAGCTTATTATAAGTTCAGATGCAAAAAATTAAATTGGACATCCCTCGCCCGGAAGCACTTTGAGACCGATTCATGGTTGCCCTGCACCTTCTATCATTATTTGCAACAGTGCAGACCAGTTCCATAATTGACTTGCTGTGTGATCTTGGATAATAACGTATGGTCTGATTTTTCAGGGGTGCTGGGGACCCACAGCTCCCATGAAAGCCACTGATTTCCATGGGAACTACATAGGCTTCCAAGGCTCAGTGCCTCTGAAAACAGGTAAAAAGGCTATGTCTACACCGTGACCTAGGGGTGTGATTCCCTAGATCGTGTACATATACTCACGTTAGTTCTTGTTGAGCCAGCACAAGTATAAATAGCAGTGTAGCTGCGGTAGCATGGGTAGAGGCAATGGAGGCACAACTGAGCAGTGCCGAGTGCACACCCACCCACCTAACACCAGTGTGTATGTATTTGGCACGGCTCAGCCATGCTTCTACTGCCACTACTCATGCTACCATGGCTACAGTGCTAGTTATACTCACGCTAGCTTTCATCGAGTACATGTACACGACTTGGGGAATCACTGCAGCTCATAGTGTAGATATAGCTTCAGTTTCTTCATATCTCACACAGCAATAACAAATGCTGACATTTATTATTAATCTCAGGTTGCAGTGGTATTACTAGTGTATGCTGAAAGACAACATGCTGTGGTATATCTACTGCACTGTTCTTGTAAATGAAAGGTCTGATACCATTTTCTCAAATAGGGTGATATTGGAGCTGCTGGTGCTGTCGGTCCCAGTGGTCCTGCTGGTCCAAGAGGGGAGCCCGGACTTCCTGGTGCTTCTGGCCCCGTTGGCCCTGTAGTAAGTTAGCTTCAATCTTGCTATCCGCAAATGTGAATTCTTGGAGCTCGGGGGAGTAAGCAGAAGATTATATTAACCAATACCTTTTGTCTTTCTTATTAGGGCAACCCTGGTGCTAATGGCCTTGCTGGTGCTAAAGGTGCAGCTGTAAGTATCTCTAAATTCAAGCTGAGTTGCTTCAAAAAGCATGTTTCAATTAAAGTGACAAAGAAGATAATGAGATTATGTTCTTTCTTTTTTGCTTAACAGGGTCTTCCTGGTGTTGCTGGTGCTCCTGGTTTGCCTGGTCCTCGTGGTATTCCTGGACCTGCTGGCCCAGCTGGTGCAGCTGGCCCTAGAGGACTTGCTGTAAGTGGCATAGTCTATATTATATCTCTATTTTATAATGGCCAAAGTCTCCACACTTGTAAAACCTGCTGGATATATTTTATCTTTAATGACAAACATTTTAGTTTTTCTTTCCAAGGCATTTCAGGTTACACATAGCAGCTCACTTCCATGTTTTGCCACCTCTTGGCTTGTTGTGACTTAAGAATTCATATGTTGCACATTCTTACGGTGTGCTGACCATGAAGCTCAGTAGTTCTTGCACACTAATGCTATCCAAAGTTGTGTAAGGCAGTAAGATGCAACAACAGTCTTAGTGCCAGGCCCTCGGCTGGTATAATGCCAACTAAGCAGCAGACCCTGAATGCCTTAGGTCAATTGATGTTATTTTAAATGATCTTTAAATATATAGTTTTCTATGAATTGTTCCATGTGTGTTAAACAAAAAAAACCCATCAGACACATACCAGGAATGGCCCCTGATTGTCTGTCAAAATAGAATGATGCAGGATACCCCCACTGGATTATTGAATAGTTCTTTGCTGCATAGAAAGCTTGCACAGGTGGAAGAAAGTATGTTTTTAGGGTGTTTAATTCTGTGATCTCTTTGCGTGACTCTAGGGTGAGCCTGGCCTTGCTGGATCCAAGGGAGAAACTGGTAACAAGGGTGAACCTGTGAGTATAGTAGCACTTGAAACATCTTTCAGTGAATGAATTTTACTGTAGCCTGTCGCATAAGATTCTGATCTTTTTCTCTGTTCACATTAAAACAGGGTGCTGCTGGTCCACCGGGTCCCGCTGGTCCAAATGGTGAGGAAGGCAAGAGAGGCTCTACTGGTGAAGCTGGTGCTACCGGCCCCCCTGGTCCAGCAGGTCTAAGAGTAGGTTCTCCTTGCACATTTCAGCCATAAGCAAAAAAGAAGGGAAATGACACAGCAAAGCTAGAATGACAAACACAAATAAAGAAATGAAGAGTCATTAATGCTGCTATCCGTACTATTCTGGCTAAGTCTAGCCCCCTTGGAATGTGCTCATTGAACAGATATTGTATCCAGTGATCCGAGCCATTTTCGCATAGTACATATTAGATTAGAAGATCATGGCCAAAGTCTGGCCCCATATCCAGAGTTGAATTTTACCAAACACTGAGAGTGCTCACACCAAAAGTCCTGGTTCAACCCATTAGAGCTCTGGGAAAACACAAAGTTTGGATCTCTCTCGGGATCCAGATTTCCCCACAGTTGAGGGTGCTCAGATCCAGACTCATCTGAGATATCAGCAGTTTTGGTTTGTATTCTGAGCTTTAGCAAACTCTGCCTTAGCAAGTGACTCAATCTCTTTTCCTTTCTTAATCTGTTTTGTGTTTGTTATTCGTAGGGCGTTCCTGGGTCTCGTGGTCTCCCTGGGTCTGATGGCAGAGCTGGTGTTATGGTGAGTTTTTGTACAATTTACTTCTAGTCAAATAGTGTAATGCAGGATTTCTTTAGTTATATATTTGGATGATACTTGTGGCTAATTATCTCTGCCTTTAATTTTTTTTTTAATTTTTCTTCTTTTTTTTTTTTTTGGTAGGGACCTGCTGGAAGCCGTGGTGCTCCTGGTCCCGCTGGTGCTAGGGGTCCTAGCGGTGATTCTGGTCGCCCTGGTGAGCCTGGCCTCCTCGGTCCAAGAGTAAGTCTGAACTCAGTAGCTTTGCTGGACAATTGCAAAAAGGGAAATGACTTTCATTTTGTGGGATAAAACTATTCAAAAATTAGAGAAGATTTTTGTCCATTATCACAGAGGATAACTGGCAAATTTCCATCAGCCTGTCGTCATACAGATCTCTTGGTATTATGAGTGCTTTCTTCAATAAAATGATTAAACGACATCAAAACATTTAATGAAATTAATTAATTATTATATAGTGCTATCTTGGTAGCAACTAAGGGCCCCAATCATGTACCAGGACCCCATTGTGCTAGGCACTGTACAAACACAGAACAAAGAGATGCTCCCTGTCCCAAAGGTGATTCCACTGACTATTACTAAGGCTACTTTTATGTCATGGAATCGAGAAACTGTGACTTCCAGAGATCTCAGTGACATTTTCTGCTTCAGCCCCTGGGGGCCATGGGACTGGAGCTGGCAGCCAGCGTGGCCCCAGCAGGGTTCCAGCGATGAGTGACAGCCTCCTCAGAGTCCCCAACAACCTCCTCAGGGGGCTTTCCTCAGGGTTCCAGTGACAGACGACAGCCTCATACACGTGGGAGGGAGGGAAGAGAGGGAACCCTGCAGTTCTCAGCCACCATGGTGGCAGGAGACACTATGGAGCTGCAGCAGCAAAAGTCACAGACAGGTCACGGCTTCTGTGAATTTTTGTTCATTGCCAATGACTTGTACTATATGTGACTTATACTAAAAATAACCATGATAAAATCTTAGCCTTAGTTATTATGTATACAATGTGGTAATTATGATCATAGTTCAAATGTGTGTGTCTGTTACAGTTTTCTCTAAGCCACATTGGCCCTTGTTGTTAGTCATGTTAACTGAAAGAACAATAAATCTTGTCCATAAATTCACATGAGTTGATAGATTATCTAGGTTATCTATACTGCTCCCATTAAAGTCAGTAGCAAAACTCCCATTGAGTTCAGTGGTGCAGGATCTGGCCCTAGTCTGTCACTGCCTTCATGGCATTGGTTTTATTCTCTCTAATTCACCCTCTGTAAAATTTGTTTCCGTCAGCTTTCTAATAAATGTATAAACCATTAGCTCCCAATTCTGCAAACACTTATGCACATACTTACCTTTAAATTTTTGAATGTTTGCAGGATTAGGGCCTAAATAAGTTTAACCAAGTGGCACACGTATTATAAAATACAGTATACGGAATTAAAATGACTGTTTTCAATCTGTATGGGAATATATTACTGAGTTCTGCTTTAATGTGTTTTTGGTGCAAACAATAAAGACTTAGCGTATTTACTGCAACTTATTTAGATAGTATATAGAAAAAGCTGGGGGGGAGGAGTTGTTTGTTTGTTTTTAATGATCTGAATGAATTTCATGACAATAAAACCTTTCTGTTTTAGGGTCTCCCAGGTCAACCTGGTAACCCAGGCCCTGCTGGCAAGGAAGGTCCCGTTGTAAGTATTCTTTTCTTTACATTACATTTTCCAAATATATATTAAAACTATTGTCACTGAAAGGAGAAAACGTGTACTGAGAGTGACTGTATATTCAGATATGCTCTCCAATTTTTAAAAGTAAACCATATACACTCAATGTTTGCTGTTTCCCCAAAAGGGTAACTCGTTTCCTTACATCACTGAAAGAAACTGAACCATGGGCCCATGATTAAAAAATAGGTATTCAAAAGTATGATTGGTTTTTTAGGGTTTCCCTGGTGCTGATGGTAGAGTTGGCCCAATTGGTCCAGCTGGTGCAAGAGGCGAGCCTGGCAACATTGGATTCCCTGGACCAAAAGGTCCCAATGTAAGTACAATAGAACAGAGTGAGCCTACTTCTTGGTAGAGAGTTATCTTCATAATAATTATAGTTAAGCACTTGAATCTGCTTGCATGCCATTTGCATTGTTATTTATTGAGTATAGTGTACTTAATGCTATCAGGATAGTTTTGTCTCTCTAGTAATTTGTGCAGTAACCCAAAATAGAAACAATATTTTTTCAACAAACCAGTAGAAAATGTTTAAGGCTGTTATCAGAATAAGTGCATATTACAATATATGTTCATTTTAGTGCTGCTTTCTATATTTAATTGTTCTACAAACGTTGGTCGCCTGCACGCATTTCAGCTATAGAGGAACTGCAGGTCTGGCTGTTCAAAAGCTTTCTGGATATGCCTGAACATATACAGTCTGATCTAAAGCCCATTGAAGCCAGCAGAAATACTCCCATTGACTTTAGTGAGGTTTTGGATCAGTCTTGTAGGTGTGATAGGTAATTTTTATACTCAAGCCCTTGGATTTATGGTGTTGCCTAGTGAAAGCCACCATGTACAGCATCTCAGAGAGCAGAACCGAGCCCTGCCAATATAGATGAATGGGGGTTTGAAAAAAAGGACAAGGTAATTATTTCTGTTGTATAGATGTTTTCTCCTACCTCTTCAACTATCCAGTGAAAAGGTCTGAAAATATAAGGATAAAGGAACATGATGATAATAGATATTGTGGCATGGAAAATAACAATCTTTGATTGGCACTTTAACTGTTTCCAAAATGATTACTTGTTTAATTTGTTTGTGTTTCTCCCTCCCTCGTCCCCCCCCCCCCAACCTTCATTTACTGTAGGGTGAACCTGGCAAACCTGGTGACAGAGGCAATGTTGGTGTTGCTGGCCCACGGGTATGTGTATATTTTATCTAGTAATATGTAGATAGGAGGTAGGAGAGCAATAACATATATTCATGGCCCCCACAAAGAGAAGATAGCATTAGTTTGTGCAAGTGAACCAAAGAATAACTGATGAAATAGGAGAACACTCTGTAAACATGTGTCTAACCATCTATCAGTACACTGGACTAATGTTAAACGTGAATTACTCTGCTTGGTTCACCCCATACATTAGATCCCTTCCTGTGTAAATCGATTCTGAAAAGGAAAGCTTATTAATTTCCAATTTATCCCTCAAATTCTGTTTTCTTCATATTATTTATGAGATTTACTAAATCTCCAGGGGAAGGGATTGCTTATCATCCTCATCCTGCCATCAAGAACTCTTCTTTTTCTATGGCTGATGGATCAAATTCATTCATATAACTTCACTGAAGGAAGTTTCAACCAGGGATGAATTTGACCCCATGACTTCTAGTTAATTCTAGAACCATAGCCATCCCACAATACAATTGTAAGCACTTCTGTTATCTTCTTACAATGCAGCTATTAAACACAAATAGATAGAAATCTGAGCAGGATAAAGACTCTTATTAACTAGACCAGTTGCAGGTACAAAATAAGCTGTTGTGGCCCTATACTTTCAGAACAAGTATGTAATTCAGAAAGACAGGAAAGCTTGGATATATAAATGAGTCATCAAATCTTTCTCCAATACTGTGTTTAGGGTGCTCCTGGTCCTGATGGCAACAATGGTGCTCAAGGTCCCCCTGGCATTGCTGTAAGTAACAGCTTCTACATCATAAACCTAGTTGCATAATGTTCTTGGTTTAATATTAAACTACAGGACTTCCAATATGAAAAACCTTCTCTTGTTTTTCCAGGTCCTAGTTAAGCATTTTTCTTTTTAATTCCCTCTAGGGCAATCCTGGTGCAAAAGGTGAACAAGGTCCAGCTGGCCCCCCTGGCTTCCAAGTAAGTAAATATTCACTTGCCAGATGTTATCCGATAAATTTTATCATTCATAGTAGCAAACACTATAGTTGATATTTAACTCTCCTGTTTTCTGTAAGCTCACCTTCACCTATTCAGAACTTCCTGGGTAGATCTCTCTGGCCAGCTGAAATCTCAGATGTTTAGATTTCTTCAGTGTAATTGTATCAAAGCACTCAATGTATGAATGAATGTCAAAAATATTTGGGCCTAGATGTCCTTTTTTACTGCTGTGCAGTGGGACTACACAATTATTCTTATAACTTAGGACCAGATCAAAGGCCTATTGAAATATCTGGAGTTTTTCAGTCAGGCCCTGAAAGCAAAACATGTCCCTTGTTCTTTCATGTTCTAAACTTGGCCTCTTACTGCTGCTTTGCTGTAAGATGTGTCGGCTCTTCTGTAACAGTCTGAAATGCATTCAGTATGTCAGGTAATAACTTTATTCATATGTGTATTTCTTTTAGGGTCTCCCAGGCCCCTCAGGTCCTGCTGGTGAAGCTGGTAAACCAGGTGACAGAGTGAGTAATGCAAGCAGTGGTTTGCAAGTAGTGACAGTTAGAATATCAGGTTGGAAGGGACCTCAGAAGGTCATCTAGTCCAACCCCCTGCTCAAAGCAGGACCAATCCCCAGACAGATTTTTGACCCAAATCCTTAAATGGCCCCTTCAAGGATTGAATTCACAATCCTGGATTTAGCAGGCCAATGCTCAAACCACTGAGCTCTCCCTCCCCCAGTTGATGTGCTGTGATTAAACTCATACATAAGGTGAAGAAAAACTAAGTCTAGTTTAGATCTTCCATTTACCAAAATGAAAAGTGTTCCATATTCCATGCAAAGTTTCTATGTAATTCATTATTAAAGGCAGCAAAAAATCAAGATGTTCACTTAGCAATTGAGAGTATTTCTTATTTCAGAGTTCTAGTATGAACAAAGCCAAACCCTGATATGACTTTTCAAGCCTGATCTGACTTACACTAGTATTCCAGGTTGAATCTTTAAAAATAGACTGACAATAAATGGAAATTATTTGACATAAAATTTCCATTCCAAAACTTGAGTGTCTGCTTTTCCTGCAGCATTATTTTAGTTTATGCCAGTGTAATTCCATTAAAATCTACTGAATTACATGGGCATAAAATTGGGGTAACTCAGTGGTGAAGCAGGCCTCCAGAGTGTGCATAAGATTGAAAGCTAGACCTGCCAGTGCCATGGGATACTGTCTGGCTGCATGTTTGGGGTGGAAAGGGTCTCTGTGCCCTTTTATCCTCCCCCTCCTTTGTGCACCGAAGACCAGGTTGTGATGTGCCATATTTGTCATACATTTTTGCACTCAAAAGTACTTCTAACTAGTATTTAAAAAACAAATGTAAGACCACAACAATCATGACAAGCTTGCTTTAGAAATTAGCTTAACCCATGTTTCTCTTTTGTCTAGGGTATTCCAGGTGAATTTGGCCTTCCTGGTCCTGCTGGCCCAAGAGTAAGTTACTCTTCATAGTACATTTTCAAACTGTCTTGAAAAAGCTGTATTTATGTACATTTCTAATAAGACTTGATAAACTCAGGAGGAATGAGAATTCTCAGCCCCAGTGCATGCGCCGGGCCTCCTAATCCTCCCATGTAGTGGGAAAATAATGGGAATGGCCTGCTGCTCCCTCCCATGTCATGTTTGACCTCTGCATATGCATAGAAGGCCTGGCCCAAAGCACAGTGAAAACAATCAGTTTCTTTGTGCTATGGATCAGGTATGTTGTGCACTAAACTACTAGCCATGACCCCAACACACCTAGTCACTTCCAAACCTACCTTACCTCCAACCCTAGAATGATAGTGTAAAGAGATGCTGCAGAAGCTTCTCTGCATTGCACAAAGTAATGTAGAATCCCCCTGCTTGTGCTCAGAAGTAGACAAAACGCTATACTTCTGCTGTGGTGGGCATAAGAGGCTGGACATTGTTTCTTTAAAACACGTTTAACTAGTTGCTTTTCAAAATATGACCATATGGCTACTAGCTGAAGCAGAGAATTCATGGCAGTATTGTTCTCCTGCCATGCAGGAAACGCTCTGATTAGGAGACATAATTTACATTTTATTTATGTTGTCCCTAAACTGCTTATCAGAAAACTATCCGGTTGGCTTCAAAACTTTTAGAAGCTGGGAGATGCCTTTTTTCCTTTTAAAAACTGTATACATAAACGCTTAATGTTCTTAGGGGTGATAATGAGCATTACTGAGTTAAAACAGACAATAAAGATGCTTGTTTGATAGTTACGATGGCCCTAATCCTGTGAGCTGCTCCATTTGGATGGACCCACATTAGAATCCTAATCCTGCCCCCAAATTGGCCTGTGGGGCATCAGTTCACAATTGTGCACATGGACATTGTTAAGAGAAGTTGTGTGCACCCTGTCCAGAGGCAGAATTTGGTGCTTAGAAAATATTTGTATTTTAACTGGCAATCTCTCTCAATTTAAAAGCTTTGTGGGTTTTATATTGATAGGTATGTGTCAAAAACTATGGACCAGATCCTCTAATGCCTAGTGAAGTCATTTATACCTGTACAAAGTGGGTATAAAACTGCCATTCTGATTTGTTTGCATTTTGCACCCAGTTTGCACAGGTATAAGTGACTGTGCAAGGTCTTGGCAAACCAGGCCCTTCAAAAGGGTACATGGAATATATTTTACACAATATGAATGCCAATGTAATTTTTTAGTTTGCACAACTCACATCAAATAAAGAGTTTGGTGCAATCAACCAATCATTTAATGGCTCTGGTTTATAAAGGACAACTGAAACCAATCTGTCTCTTTCAGGGTGAACGTGGTGCTCCAGGTGAAAGCGGTGCTGCTGGTCCTGTAGGTTCCATAGGAAGCCGTGGTGCAACTGGCCCACCAGGCCCTGATGGTAACAAGGTATGAATTTGCAAACTGCTACTGCTATGACCGAGTGCATAACTCCACTTGATGCTGATGACAATTACCTACATATATCCTTGAGACAGTGGGCCAGATCCTCAGGTGGTGTCAAATGGCAAAGCTCCATTGAGACCTACTGTGTACTAGTTTGTTATGCGCTGAACATTTTCCCTTCACAAAGGATGGGAATGGGATTCCAGCTAAGAATCACTGATACAATTTATGTTAGCTAAGTGTTCCATTTGCCTCTTTTGAACTGGATTTATAATGTGCCTGACTCTTTGTGCCAAACTTTCATCAATGCAAACATTAGCACTTACATTTCTATATCTTAATTACTGATATCTATGGAAACGTGTGAGCCCAATGATTTGCTGACACAAAACTGCCCCCACAAAAACAAAAGCCTGGATGAAGCCCGAGTGAATCTGATGCTTAAGTTTCACTTGACCCACATCAAATTGCAAAAGCTGGAAGCAAGAGCATCATTTAGTAACTGAGGATCACAGCTAAAGTCACAGAGAAACAAGGAAAGCCAGGCATTGTCTTATCTTTGCAAAATCTCATCAGTAAAGTTGAGTTTGGAATCCAGGCTCCATTCTGTCAAGACTTCCAGATTCTAAAGAGTCAGGGAAATGGTTTTGATTTGGGCCTTTTCTCTAGTAGAAAATTGGGGTGACATGGGAGAGGGGGGCAGGTTCCTGGGCAAAATGGAAGATTACTGTTGTTCTGGAAGATCAGGCTGTTCACCTGAAGCAAAATTCAGACGTGGAGTGAACAAGCACTACTCCACTGCCTTCAGGGAACTCTGTTGAAAGCAATGAAGTTGCACCCATCTACCACAGGAATAAATTTTAAAAAATCTTCTAAAATTTGAGGTGAACTATTTGAAGATAAGAATGATTTATTGAGTCAGTCCTTTCAAAAATTAGAAGAAAGATGAGGAATTCAATGCTAAGATAATTTTGCTGAGACCCTTACAGAACAAATTATTCCTTTCTTACATGTTCCCTTGTTACTGCTAGGGTGAACCTGGCAATGCTGGTGCTGCTGGTGGTCAAGGCCCAGCTGGCCCTGGTGGAATCCCAGGCGAGAGAGGTATTGCTGGTGTCCCAGGAGGCAAAGGTGAAAAGGTAAGTCACCAGTTTCAACCAATATCATTGCAACTGAAACACATGTGCACAGTTTGCGGGAGAGAGGGGGGGACTGTTTGTGTTCATAAACAATTGAACATAGAGGTCACCTGAATATAACTTTCACCAAAGCTGAAAAGTTATGTGAAACGTATTTCACAGAAACCCATCACTAGCACAGGAGTCAATGGACTATTTTCTCAACAGTCATGATCTTGTGAGGTGCTGAAAGCCTCCTCTCTGAGGCCGGCACCCTTGATCTACCCTTGGGACTCAGCAGGAGTAGTGGTCACTTATCACTTTTCAGGACTGGGCCCCATGAGTTTACTGAGAAATATATTAAACTTGTCTTCAGTGAGTACTGATTACAGTCAGAATGAAGCAATGTAAAAAGGGCTCCGCCTACTTTGTTACAACTCATTGAGGACTGAGCACTAGTTACAGGATCTGTAATATTTATGATATGCAGTTAGCAAATGTAGAACGAATACACGTAAGCAGTTTCATACTTACAGCACGGTATTTTCTTTCATCTGGCTGATCCATTCACAATTTTATTCTTGGGAAATGAATTAAGAAACTCTTATTTTAATTTTGGAATTAGGAATTCCCTTCAGTTTGCCTAAGCAACTCACCCCAGTCATATTACTACTGTGTATAAAACTCAATGATGAACTGCAAAATCTAGTATCGTTTTGTCAGATACTCCAAATGTGAAGTGCCTAAGTGTATGAGTAATCTAGGTATCCAAGGGGAATCAGAGAAATATCTCAGCAATCAAAGCCTTTCTCGGGCTGTGAGAGTATGAAATCTAGTGGATGACCTCTAAGCCTACGTTGGCAATATTGCTTCATTGGTTTTGACTAAAGGAATCAAACGGCATTCAGCTAAAGATGCAGTCAAAAAGGGATGAGGCCATGAATTGTCTGACACTCTTTATAAGATACAGTATCCAGGTAGCTGCCATGTCGATCAATGCAAACCATAGTACATATTTGAGAAGAACTATTAGGGCTGAATCATATTCTGATTCCTTGAGGCTACAGTGATGGCCAATGACTATCCTTCTTGTGACCCTCGTTCACTATGTAACCATTTATATGCTCCCATTGTGTTCAACAATTATTTTTCCTGCTCTAAGCATAAAGTATAATGCGGATTCCCAGAAGAATTTGTACATACAGCTTTTATGGGCCAAAGGAAAAGGGGGAGGGAGCAGCCTGATTCATATCTCACATTGGTGCAAGCCAGATTGAGATCAGTAGCAAGTCCCTCAACTTTTTCACAGCTGTAATTTGTAATTGAATCTTTAATCCCATTCAAACACGCTGTCATCTGGGAGGAAGGTTTATGGCTATGGAGCAGGATTTCCATGCTGGGAGGAGGAGAGCTGAGCTTGCAACTCTTTTAACCTTTCTTTTGTGCTTTGTCATTCCTCTTCCTCTGCAACTTCACTCCACAACTCACTGCTTAGCACAAGCAATGGCGCACTCAGCAATGCATTTGCTATTAAACTCTCATTCAGGAGAGTCAGATTTCAGTCTGCATGTTAAAAAGAGAATGTGCCCCAGAATGAAGATTTCCTTTTGCACTCAAGATACACATACAATAACTGCACATGAAGGAAGGAAGGAAGGAATTATGTCTCCATGTATGAATAAGAATTGAGTGGGCACCATGATGATGCAGTTAGAATAGAGAGTTTAGATCACTTTTTGTCTCTGGCCTTCATTAACAATATAACATGATGGGGTTTGTTTGTTTTTTCCTGTTTCCAGGGTTTACCAGGCCTCAGAGGCGAAACTGGGGCAACAGGAAGAGATGGCTCTCGGGTAAGTATATCAAGTCATTCTATTATCACTGAATTTAGCTCCGGACACTTCAGAAATGCTTCTGTTGAAGGGGAATGAACAAGATTTACAGGAGCATGTTCAAGCCTTTCCCAGAGTCTAAGATCTGTTCAGGTCTTTTACAAAGTCAACAACAGGGCTGTCTCCAGGCACCAGCTAAGGAAACAGGTGCTTGGGACGACCACTACAAAGGGGCAGTATTCTGTCGGCTGCTGGGGTGGCCCATCCGGGTCTTCGGCGGGAATTCAGCGGCGGGTGCCTCAGTCCCTCTCTTTCTCTTTGAGCTGCTGCCGAAGAGGAAGAAAGGGAGTGAAGGACCCGCCACCAAACTGCCGCTGAAGAATGGAACAGCACAATCGAGCTGCCGCCGAAGTGCCGCCAATTGGGTGTTTTTTTTTTCGTGACGCTTTGGGTGGCAGAAAACCTGCAGCCAGTCCTGGTCAGCAACAAAATGGTGTTTAGACTTCAGCTCTCCATATTTTAAAGAAAAGCTTTGAAATACACCAGCAAAGTAAAATAATAACTTTATTGAGTAATACTGAGAAGGATTAATCTGAAGTCCCAGCTTTCTCTAGTGGAAGGGAACCAAAGATGTCTCAAGACACTAAATGTTTTGCATTAATGAACTTAAGGATCTCACACTTCGTTGCTTCCATAGGCTGAGCTCCTTGAACAACCCAGGGACCCCTAGCATCCCTCCATTCCAACCTCTCACAAGCTCCCTGTATGCCACCCTGCCATCCCCCTCTATTTCAAGACTCCCTGCAATTCTACCACACCTTTCCCCCCATGCCTGGGCTCTGTGCGCCCTCCCATTCTTCTCTTCCCCCCCCATACCAGGGTTCCCCATTCTCCCCCCATGCCTGGGCTCTGTATGCCCCCCATTCCTCCCTTCCCCCATCACCAGCACCATTAGTATTTCTTTTCTTTCTGCCTGGTGATAAGTCATTCAGGGTGTTTAACCTGTATTGGAAGATGGACAGGGCTGAGACAGTGTAGGAAGGTGTTGATGGCTGCCATCAACTGGTTTTTTGTTGTTGGTTTTTTTGATCTATAGACAATTACAGACATGACTGAAGCGGATGGTTCTGTTAACCAAATACCAGGGCCTTTGTGTGCCCCCCATCTGCTTTTCTGATTTTCACAAAAATCAATAGCGTTCTGCCCACTGATGGCTAGAACACTCCTTGATTGGATGCTGCATTTTTGAGTTATCCCATTACATACAGACAAATGCCATCGAGCTGAGTATAGTGCCTTGCTTTACTCAGACAGTTATGCAATGTCACATTACCCTTTAGTTACAAATATTCACACTATATGGGCCCGAAACTGCAAACCCATGAATCACAGGAGTAAAACTCATATGAGCCAAGTAAGTCGTTCATTGAAGTTAATGGGTCTACTCAAGTAAGGTTCCAGGATCAGACCCTATATATGCTTTATACATTAGATAAAGTGGAAAAGGGGTAAACAATAGACACATACAAATTAAGGGCCCAACCCTGCAATTGTTCAGTGTGTGGACTCCAACAAAAGTCAATGAGAGTTATGAGTGTAGATCAATGACAGAAACAGTGAGGTAACAATAAGCTCGTTTTTCATTTGTTCTAACTGAAGACCTTTTGTACCGCAAAGGCACCTTAGTTTTTTCAAGGAGGTGCTCATTTTAATGCGCAGGCTCACAGAGGCCTTGGGATACTCACAGTCCACCTGGGAACTTGTACTCTGGGAGGAAGAGAGTAGTGAAACATTTTTTCCTCCCAAATTTTGCATCATATAAGTTCATAGCTAATAAAACAACATTGTCACACTGCTGTCTCCAGAAGGAAGAACAGAAAGGAAAGGCAGTGGAGCAGAAAGAATGGCCACTCTTGCTTGTGGGAATGTATGTAACCAGAAATCATGCCATGTTTCTGTTCTTCTTCTTTAGGGTATTCCTGGTGCCATTGGATCCCCTGGCCCTGCTGGTGGCCCTGGTGATCGGGTATGTCTCTGTTTGCTTTGTTGTTACCAATGTAACTTTTGCATGAACATTTAAAGGCTGCAGGGGAAAATATAACCAGTCTCTGTTTAGAATAAAAAGAAATGCCATTCTAGCTAGCATTGTAAATAGACGTTCTAAATCTTTCATATACTGCCCATATTGGGAGGGCTACCAGAGGCTATAAAACCTCCTTGGCAAGTGAAGAAGGATTGCCACAGCACTGCTCTGTCCTAGGCAAACGGGTCAGGGTGGGAAGAATTGTAGGAGTATAGTGGGCCCAAACATAGAGAAGGTTCTGGATTGGGCTCTGCCTTTCTGATTGCACACTTAGCCTTCTGGTGGGGAGGGGAGCAGTCAGGGGTGATGGAGGAACACATATCAGCTCATCATTGTTTTGAAATACACCAGCATTTAATTCTTGGTGATAATTTCAGGAAATGTCCAAAAACCGTGTGAAAAATGCAACTCAGTAGCATTAAATAGGTGAAAACTGGCGTATTTCTGATGAAGAGTAATATGTAGTGGTGATCTCTTCTCACTTGCAGGCATAGGGGAGATGAGTACATAATTCCCTCATTAATCAAAGATAAGGCCATATTATCTAGAGTATATCCCCATTCTGCTTACAGTCAGTGTGATTGCCAATGGCACATCATAGTGAAAATGTCCTTTGGTATATTTTAGGGTGAATCTGGTCCTGCTGGCCCTGCTGGCCCTGCTGGTGCTCGTGGTGCTCCCGTAAGTAGCAACTGAGAGAACATTTCCAGATGCAAAAATGCTACGTTCAGAAAACAACTACTCTTGAGTGCTGACAGCTTTATTCCTGGGTATTTCTTATCTCACTCTAGGGTGAACGTGGTGAGGGTGGTCCTGCTGGCCCTAACGGATTTGCTGGACCTCCTGTAAGTACCAAGTGTACGATTCACTCAAACGCTGCAACATTCTGTTGTTGTGTTCCTTCAAAATATATTTTAAACTTTTTTTTATTCCTCTCTGTGTTTTTAGGGTGCCGCTGGCCAAACTGGTGCTAAAGGCGAGCGGGGTCAGAAAGGACCTAAGGGTGAACTTGGTCCACAGGGTGCTATTGGACCCGCTGGCAATAGTGGACCAGCAGTAAGTAAACTGAAGTTACTATTAAAATACACTGACCCTTGATGAAACTATGCAACCAGGACAGCTGGCAAGTGGGCTTTGAACTTTCAACAGTTTTGTTTTGTTTGTTTCTCTCCAAGTTTCACACTTTCAAAACTAAAGTTTTAAGCTGCAAGAAAGGTGGTGATTCTGGTTTGTGAGAACTTTATCTTCAGTTTATTTGGGAAACTCAAATGAATTCCCTTGCCTCCAATGACTCTGATCTTGATTCAAAACACTGAAACTTTGAGTTAAAAGCAAAACCATAAATGTGTCCAGGTTACTAAGAAGACCTGAGATCATCAATACACCTGCAGTCAAGTTTCTTGTTAACAAATTTTAATAGTTGTGATAAAGATTTTTATTCATTTCTCTTAACAAAAGCTGTTATAATTTACACAGTCTGTTTATTTCCTGTTTATAAAAATGCACTTAGCCAAGACTCTGGGCTCAAGTGTACAATTTAATTTTTTAGAAGTACATAGAACAAAATTCAGGTTCAGCCAGGCTCAATATTAAATTCCTCCTAACACAAAACCTCCTTCACTTTGTTCATGTCCACTCAACTGACTCCTTCAGACAGAGGTTAGGAAAATAAATAAGTTTTGCAACATGCTATGAAGGTCAATACATTGAGGCTGTGTTGGGCCAAACAAAGAGATGTCTTTAGGTAAATTCCAAAGTTGAGGATCCCTCACTAATGGCATCCTATCAAAGATATATATGTTCCTTAGGGGCTGGACTTTCAGACCCATACTCCTCCTGTACATGTGCACCTGCACATGTGGTTTTGATGGAACCGTTGTCACATCCAAATGATGTAATGTAAGACATGGGAACTATGTTGAAAAGATGCTGAAAGTCAGGACCTAGATCTTTAATTATTCCCATTTTGAGACTTTACAAGAGTAAATTTCTTTACGGGATTGTTTAGGGCTTTACCCTTCTCCATATGCTTCCAGCTAGAGCAGTATCCTGCCTTGGCCTTATTCAACCTATATAGAGTTGTTGTAATATCCATACAACACATATGTAAGTGATTTCTTCATGCCCTTTGCCAACTAAGCCATTGCTATTTTGTTTTGTTTCGGAGTTTGTGGGTGTGCATGTAATATTTGGAAGCCAGTTTAAATTGAAAAAATTTTCACTTAAAGCCTGAAGCCCTTGTTCAGTTTGTACCAAGTCCTTGGTATGCTGACTTCCATGAGTTCACCTGCATAAGGTTTGAGTGAAAGCTAAGCAAAGGAACTCAGATTTGTTCCCAGTATTCAAATATGTACTCTGATATTGGAAGGGGTAGAGCAATCCTGCTTCCATTAAAGTTGATGGCAAAACTCCCATTAACTTTAGTCAAGAGTAGGATTGGGACCTTTTTCTATATCTGGAACTTTGGAAGTTTTTTGTTTGGTTCATCGTTTTCCCTTTCTCCTCCTCGCATGTAGGGTCCCGTTGGTGCTGCAGGTCCCGCTGGTGGTCGCGGTGACGCTGGTCCTCCTGTAAGTCTTTAAGCTTCTTACACCTCCATTTTCTCTTGACTTTGAATCATCGTTCAGTGATTCACCTTCCAATGATTCAGCCCTCACCTTCCCCTTGATTTTTATTTGTAGGGTATCACTGGTTTCCCTGGAGCAGCTGGCAGAACTGGTCCTCCGGGCCCTGCTGTAAGTAATTGGTGAAAGTAGTTTATCAGATGACAGACAGGCTGATATGGACAAATCCCAATCTCAGTTCCATCTATATAAATCATTGATGTGAGAGGAGTTAATCCTGAATTACACAGGTGTAACTGAGATCAGAAACAGGCCCTTAATTACTTAGCACCAGTGTTTAAACGTGCTTAGGTTCATAGAGTTGCAGATGGGTACTTAGAGGGAATTTCAAACCTCCCTTTCCCCCCCAATTGGGAGTAGGTGCCTAGGCACTTTTGAAAATCCCATTAGGCATCTGTCTGCATTTCTAGGTGCCTAAATACCTTTGTAAATTGTGTCTTTTGTGCTAGTTTCTGCCACCTGTATTCACACTGAGTAGCAACTTACTCTGGGAGCAGTTCCATTAACTTCAATGGGAGTGTTCCTAGGGTAAGGCAGTCCTCAGCTTGGGAAAGAGTGGCAGAAAATCACTTTTTGCCCACATTTTCAAAACTGAAATTCTGCCCTCTTTAAAGTGCCCTAAGTTGAGCACCCAAAAATGAAGGGACCCAAAATCACTAGTTCCTTTTGAAAATTTGGACCCTTAAGCTTTGGGTGGGAAAAAATTTTCTTTAAGATCCAGTATGTAATCTAATAACACATGCAAAGGCTGGCACATGCATCATGAAGGTGCATCCATTCATTTGAAAAAGACCTCTTTTTTTCCCTTGTCTGACATTCCGGTATTTAATTATGTTGGATATTACCACATGTCTGACAGAGCTAAAAGCTGCTATAAAGGGTCCAGCCAGAGTGGAAGAAGAAAATACCCTGTTATAAAATGATTACAATAATGTGAACAATCACAGCAAGTAGGCACTGAACCAAGACTATAGTTTATTCTGGGGCAAATTGTACCACTCTTATTCATACTGGGTAGTTCCATTGATTTCAGACATACATGGTGAGTAAGGGAGGGAGAGGTTGGAACTTCTAACTTTCTAATGAGGATCTGGGCCTAAATCCCTAATAAACTATTGCTGAGTGCCTTTTTTGTTTCATTGAGAGATGATGAATAATCTCTGTCTCTTCAGGATAGTGAACTAATGCTTATATTTAATCTTAGGGTATCACTGGTCCTCCTGGTCCTCCTGGCCAATCTGGCAAAGACGGTCCTAGAGGCCCACGTGGTGATACTGGTCCAGTTGGTCGTCCTGGTGAACAAGGTGTCGTTGGCCCAGCTGGTTTCGCTGGTGAGAAAGGTCCATCTGGAGAGCCTGGTGCAGTTGTAAGTCACACAACATCTCTTCTCATTCCTAAATGTTGCTTTTAATGTAAATATTACAAATCCCAGTACAGGTCTTGTGCTTCAGCAGTTTTCTCTTTTAGCCCCTATCTGGCAAAGTGTGTAAACTCATGCTTCCCTCTGAGTATGTCCCTAAATCCCGCTGAAGTCAATGAGACTTAAGCACATGCTTGAAGTGAAGTACATGCTTAAGTACTCAGTTGAATCGGGGCTGTGAAAGGCAAAGTGTGTTGTAAGTTCTCTGAGTCAGCTTCTGCTGCCTTTACTCCTGCTAAGGAGTATATTAGTTTGAGAACACCTTTCTGAGACCAGGGGGGCTATTTGCAGAGGAACATACTATTCGGTCTGAGTAAGGGTGACAGAATTTGGCTTCTGCCATTAAACTATGAGGCAAGCATGCTGCTTTTCCACACAATAAAAGACCAAATATGATGCTAAGGAAGGCATTTGTAATTGTATGTTTTAGACAATTTCAGGTCACTTATGCATCAGAATCCCTAATAAGTGGATGGAGGTCTAAGTGATCTAAACTTTAGGTTTAAAATTGTACAACAACAACAAAATTAATCAGCGGTCTTCAACTTGCACTCACAGAATTACTAGCCCTGCTAAGGTCAAAATGATATTTTGAGGTCCTAGAGTATAGGCTACCTTGGATTATCACTGTCTACTTCTCTATCAGTTATTCTTTCCATGATCTATTTTATTTACAGCAAACAGTTGTGCCACACATATGATTTGTGCATGCAACTGATAATAATGCTAATGAAAGCTGTGTAGTTAAATCTTTATGCATCACACTTAAAAAATTCCCCCTTATATCCAATGTAAATCTTTGTAGAAAATTTCTGAACAAGAAAATCTAATTCTGTATTGGAAATATTGGATAATGGAGTTATAGGCCTGATTCCCCACTATTTTATACTTAGCATAGTCATTTGCACCTGACTTAATAACATTTTACACTCACATTGCATAGGCATAAATTAATATGGACCCTAGCTGGCTATTCTTGGACCAAACCTAGCTCACCCCTTCACAATTTCAGCAAAATAGACGAGTACAGCAAAGGACCCTCAACAGCAGAGTGTACGTTCACATTGGTATCTTTAAATCCTTCCAAAGACTAGAGGATCAGTTTTTGTACTATAGCATATCATTAAATAGATTTATGCTATCACTGCTCTGAAAAATACCACTATCTTTATGCACAGCCATCCCTCTATGGCATGCCAAAGGCATGGGCTATTACAAGGGCTCAGCAGAACATGGAGAAAAATAAACTTTTCACCAACAAAACTTTTCATCCGAAAATATTTTTGTTGGAAGAGTTTTGAGCAACTATATATATTACAGACTTTTAACTTTGAAATGTAATGGAAAATACTGAATGTCTAACGTCTCTTGTATGGGAATTATGGCTGAGAACCACCTAGTGAGATTCCTCTGAAAGCACTTGGTTCAATTATGGGATCAAATCAAATTGCAAAAATTTAGTGTTGGTAAAAAATCCATTCAGATTTGCAATGCCACTGCGAAGCTCCCTTTTCTATAGACAAGGACCATAACATTCGATGTTCTCTTCTTCCTTCCTCAGGGTCCTCCTGGTACCTCAGGACCTCAGGGTATTCTTGGTGCTCCTGGTATCCTTGGTCTGCCTGGCTCTCGGGGAGAACGTGGTCTTCCTGGCATTTCTGGAGGAAACGTGAGTCCAGGACATCCATTATATTGCTTTTATCAAACAGCTCCAGAGATAAAATTTACATTTTCTTTAACATTTAATCTAGGACATATAGAACCAGATTCTGATCAATGGAGCCAGAACAATGTAAAATTGGTGTGAGATCAAAGAGTGGCTCACTATATTTAATGCTTGCTTCAAAGACACAGTAAGACTGATTTTGAGATTTGGGATTTAAAGTATAGTAGAACCTCACTAATTCTGACTAATATACTAATCCGTACATTCCATCCCTTAATTTGCACCCCCAAAAAATCCCTTCTTACATTTTGGTATGCCTTATCCCCTGTTCTTTTTAATTTTGTGTGTTTACTTTCCCACTAATTGCAGTGCACAGTAATTGGTAATGGATCTCTCCATCATTAATGTCAATTAATGAGGTTCTCTTTTACTTTCTATCCCATGGGCTAAATCAAGTCAGTTATACACTCATGAATTAAAATGTTCTTTAGATGACACACAGATGCTCATGTCACAAATCCACCTTCATCAAGATCTTAGAGAGACAAGGTGGGTGAGGTAATATTGTTTATTGGACTGGCCTCTGTTTGGGGGAGAGACAGGTTTTCAAGCATATGCCAAGATTTTCCAAATGGCAGCAGTCTAGGACCGCATGCAAAAATCCAGTTGCAACTTTGTGTCTAACTCGCATGTCAAATTACCACAATCACTCACACACACATACACATGGGTATTGTGCATTTCAACAGTCATTTTCAACTGTAACCACCTTATTTGTGTCTGGAAATGAGGACATCGATTAGGCATGCATTTATAGCTAACCCTCGGCACTTCCTCTTTTGAAAACCTGTTCCAGGATGTATAATATTAATCTTTCACTTGGCTGGGGGAGGGAGAAGGCACAAAGCACGCAGTAAAGAAGATTGCTTTTTTGTAATCAGATGCATATGTTTGTTTCTCCAAATTCTGCTTTACTTCTGGAACTCCTCAAAGAGATATTTCTTCTATGGGTGTAGTTCATGGGCAGAAATAAATATTCAGAAAAGTGTTGCTCGATAAAGCCAGTATGTGAAATGCAATACAGTGTCCTACTCTTTTTCCCTTCCTAGGGTGAGCCAGGACCTGCTGGTATCTCCGGTCCTCCCGGTTCACGTGGCCCCTCTGGCCCCTCGGGTTCTCCTGGTCTGAACGGTCCTGCTGGTGAAGCTGGCCGTGATGTAAGCTGCATTATATATCGTTTTAGGGAAGGGGGGGTGGTAGTTCAGAATAATGGGGAACATATGTGCCAAAACAGGACATTGCTGGAGAAAGTTCTGCTAGCAAAATTACATCCTACACAGTTTTAGGTGCAGATTAAAGCAGGATCCTTGGAAATTCAGGCCCCACATCAGCGGGGTCCTAGATGGAGCAGTGAGTCCAAATCATAGTGGGAAGGCAGTCAGCTTCCCTCACCTCCTATGCTGCAAGCTCTTCCGGGCAGGGATCATGTCAGAATAGGGCCTCGAACATGACTGGGGCTCCTGGGCACTATGGCAATATGAGCCAAATCAAGGACTCAGGAGTGGGAGGAAGATAAATCAGAGGAGCTGAGAAAGATAATCTATTCACTTAAATTCAGAGGAGGAGAGAGAGGAGCTGAGAAAGATAATCAGAGGAGCTGAGAAAGATAATCTATCCTGGGGATAGAGAACTGGGCTAGAAGGAAGAATTTATCTGGGAGGCTGGTTATCCCATAATTTTTAAAGTACTCAAAACCAAACATCATTTAGACATAATTCACCCCTGCAGCATTTGTATCTCTTGCAGTGAGTTAGTGAAATGTAAAAATAACATTGAATGAGGAATGCAATACACATAATCCTAAAAACAAAGTCTTACCTTTGAATTCAAAGCCAATGTTAAGGGACAGAAATTAAGCTTATACCTCGAGCCTTCAGAATGTAAGCTGTTAATGATTGCACAACACCTAGCATGTTTTAAGCACTATCAGAGAAACAGTGGGAGTTAACTGCTAATATCTCCCTGTGTGCTTGAATTGACGGGAAAGAGCCCAGAAAAGATAAGGGTTTCAAAATCACATATGCCATCTAAAACGTTAAGGAGCAGACTATGGCTTTTAAGCCACACTTCTATGCAGTGGACAACATGAAGCCATCTGTCCAGGAGGAGCACCAGAGAGGCACAATCAGTGCTGAAGCTGCTTCTTGTGCACTAGAGAGAGTGTGGGGGGAGCCATCTGCTCCCACTGATGTACTGGCCTTGCTCTGCAAGCTGGAAGGGAGGGCTATTGTTCCACCTCCTCTCTGCCCTCTTCCCCTTCCGTGGGGGGGAAACAAATCCTTGAGAGAGGAAACCCTTTGCCCAACCATGCTGTGAGGAAGGCATCTTGCCCAGCCATACAGCAGCCATGCATAATCTAATCCTCTGGGGCGTAAAAAAAAAGTATAAATAAGTTATTCTGCCTCCTATAATTGTAGAATAATCCCCTCGATTGGTACACATTGGTTAAACTTAATTGATAAGTTTAAGCGATGCCTCAGGTTATTAGATGCTCACAGGATCATAGTGTGATCAGAGAACATTCACTTTATTTCATGAATTTCTTAAAACATAAATAACTCTGTGATGTTCACATCAAAAGAACACTAGTTAAACATCCATAATATCAGGGAAGCAGCTGAAATCAACCAAAAGGTCACAGAGGAAGAAATGTATGCTTGCTAACACAAGTTGGCCCTAATGAAGTACCACAAATAGAGTAATTGGGCCATGAATCTACTCTTTGAAGTCTGTGTAATGCATTACATTGATTTCACCACTCCCTTGTCAGCCCTTACCACTGGCACTTTTTTTAAGTAAGCAGAGTGCCCTTTGCTAGGGTGCCTGTTAAGTGAAGGCTACTGCTGTATTGATATGAAGATCATTTGAAAGGCTGGAGCTGAAAAACAATTTTCTTCTTCTACTGAATCTGGCCCCTGCCTTCTAAACTATTTGAATTCCATCCAGTCTTTTATATGACTTGAACAGTTTTGAAATGTCTGAGGATGGCTTTTATACGGCACGTAAAATTGTACAACCTGTCAGTATCCATCCAGAAAGTAGGCAGCAAATATAATACGTGAAGTTTGGCTTTGGTTGGTTGTTTTTGTTTGTCAAGATTTGTGCTGTCTTTTTTTTTTTTTTTAATGTCTGATAAGTTTCATATTCACAAGGAACTGCAATAGGATGCACAGCTCTCTGTTGATAGTACGGTGACTGGTTTCTTAATGCTATTTTAACAGGGTAATCCTGGTAATGATGGTCCTCCAGGCCGTGATGGTGCTCCTGGTTTCAAGGTAAGCTTTCTGCTTTGTTTCATACTTGTGGGAGATATGTGTCGATCCTTATAAGAAGCCAGTATTGATACACTGTCTGCTTCCTCTCACCTTCCCTTGTCTTTAGGGTGAGCGTGGTTATCCTGGCAGCAATGGTCCCGCTGGTGCCGCTGGTGCTCCAGGTCCTCATGGTTCAGCTGGTCCTTCTGGAAAGCCTGGAAATCGTGGTGAACCTGTAAGATAAGACTTTAATTTCTCATATTACTTAAAACACTTGCTAGTCCATAAAACAGATCTTAACCATGGAACGCTTACTGCTCACTTGTCCTGGCAACACGTAGATACACGGGGCACTGAGTTTTTCCATTTATATGATGTTATAGCTTACATGTATTTTTTGTGCGTGTTTCAGGGTCCCGTTGGTGTTACTGGTCCTGTTGGTCCTGCTGGTGCAAGAGGTCTTGCTGTATGTAATTTTTTTTTAATCTCTCAGCAAAAAAATTTAAGTAGGAAATGAAAATGTATGCTTCATTGCTCATTAAGGACCCAATCTTTGGCGATAGAGTCCTGAGAGGAGCATTATGGATTTGAAAATATTTATATACCTAGAATTGTTCAAATCTACGTCTGTATCTCCCTCCCCTGGGACTGATCCACACTCCGTTGAGCAGATTCCACATGTGTTAATAGAATCTATATGCAAGTTTCACGACAAGAATATGACATGCTGTAGACTACTTATAATTCATTTTCGTGTCAGTTAACTATGTCTAGAAAATGTTTCAAAACATTCCATTTTATGTTTCTTTTTTTCTTTTGTTGTGTGTTTCTTCTCCAGGGCCCACAAGGCCCACGTGGTGAGAAAGGTGTACCAGGTGATAAAGGACCTAGGGGCATGCCTGGTCTTAAGGGACACAATGGATTGCAGGGTCTGCCTGGAATTGCTGTGAGTAAACATTTGTAATAATTTAGAATGGGGAGCACAATGGAAATAAATAAAATTACCACAATGTATAAAGATTCATATGTGCAACTCAGTAGGCTGACACCACCTCGCAAATCTTTCAAAGGCTGTGAAATATGCCTAGATAGTTTAGTGTTTGTTGCCGTCCACATAAAATATCAATTTTTAAAAGGCCTCTACAACTATTCCTATGAATGTCATACGGCACTCTTGAAACATAGAGACACAATTTTAGAGATTGGTTTTGAAATGTGACCAACATTATATTTAAAACCATATTCATTTATTATAATACAATATTTACCCGTTTCTGTTACAATGTTGTAATACTTTAGCACAGAAAAATGCAAGATCCTCGTATAGATTGTATTCTCTTTAAAAATGTGACATTCCTTTTAAGAATTTTGACCTTTAAATAAAAAACTCTTTTATTTATATAGAGGAATGTTACTGTCTTAAAACATCTTCCTTAGATTCCAGTTGATTGTTTGGTGCCTTTCCCTCCCCATGCACCCAAGAACAACTACTTTTAACTCTTACTGTACTTCACTAAGGAGGCAGGATCAATACCAGCTTCCCATTCTCAGAGCTCCAAGCCTTGGGGAATGGCTGACCAGTATCATATTAATATAACTGTGTATCAGTGTTTTTAATCCTGGTGTGATTTTTCTTTTTTCCAATAGGGCCACCATGGAGATCAAGGTGCTCCTGGTTCCACTGGCCCTGCTGGTCCAAGGGTATGGGAATTTAAGTGAATACTCTCTATTCATTTGAAACATGGAAAGGGCAAGTAACCCTCTCCAATGCCTCTGATGTTTTAAAAATATATTCCTATTTCTCTTGTATTGTTTACGTTCATTAAGAAGTTGTTGTTCTGTTGTAGGGTCCTGCTGGTCCTACTGGTCCTCATGGTAAAGATGGTCGCAATGGACATCCTGGTCCTATTGGACCTGCTGGAGTGCGTGGTTCTCAGGGTAGCCAAGGTCCTAGTGTAAGTTTGATTTTTTTTTTTTTTTTGGTGATAAATTAAGGGCACAAGCTGAAACCATCACTTAATAGCCTCAGTGGTTGCCGGGGGCAGGGGAGTAGGAGTTAAGATGAGAAAATGGAAGAGATTTCTATGTTACTTTTTTCTCAAACAGGAGCAGACTTTTTATTTCACATTCTAACATGTTTCCCTACAAAATTAAGATTTGTTACAGGATAGCATTAAAGACAGCTACAGTACAACTACTTATGGGGGCCTATAGATGAAAGCACAGAATTAGGATTCTGAAGAGCTGAGTCCTAGTCTTGGTTCTGCCATTGACATGTTTTGTGACCTTGGGCAAGTCACTTAATCTTTTTGTGCCTTGGTTTCCCCAGCTGTAAAATAGGGATAACTATATTGGTCTTAATTTGGAAAGCCCTTTGAAACCCTCAGATTAAGAGCACTGTATACATGAAAAGTGATATCATGGTTATTATTATTATTCCTATTCCATAGTCTGACTGTGTCTGATTCTGGACCTCACATTTCTGGTGTTCCATTCAAACATTTAAAGTAAATAGTCACGTAAATTAAATATGGGCCTAAGATGAGAAGACTGAACCAGCTGTTCATTTAAGTTCTCACTCTTTATATGAGAATACCAACCTTAGACCTAATTGCAGAGTCCTTATCCAAGTTGATGACCGCTTACTGCTTGTAGCCAGTGAGTAATACACAAAGATGATGCAGTGGCCCTAAATCTTGCATCTGTTACCCTTTTCCCCAGCAATACCCATCACAAAGCAGTCCCCTACCAGCCATTTGAGACTAGAGCTGAGGATCCTGTGCCTTAGAGTAGGGCTATTCACGCAAGTAAGTATTGGATGTAGCGTGCATATCAGTGCAGTGCCCAGACTTACATAATGAGATACTCTTTGTCTTCTGACATTGAACCTCTTTAGGGTCCACCTGGTCCACCTGGTCACCCTGGCCCACCTGGCCCCAATGGTGGTGGATATGAAATCGGCTATGATGCTGAATACTACCGAGCTGATCAGCCATCTCTCAGACCTAAGGACTATGAAGTTGATGCCACTCTGAAATCATTGAACAACCAAATTGAGACCCTCCTGACCCCAGAAGGCTCCAGGAAGAACCCAGCCCGCACCTGTCGTGACTTAAGACTCAGTCACCCAGAATGGACCAGTGGTACGTTAATGTTAGATGGATGCCTCTTCTGATTCGCTGGTTGTGTTCAGCTTAGTAGCATTCTTTCAGTGTGGTTTCCTGATTGACTATGGCCTGATGTCAGCAATTTTATTCTTTATGGCTGAAATGTACCCCTGTGCTGAGAACCAGCACAAGGCATATACACTTTAAGTCTTCTTAAGCCCAATTAGTGGTATTGAAGTGGTGTATAGTACTTGGGCTGGCCATTGACCAGAGGGTAAATTTAACTCTTAATACTCTGGACAGGCAGTGGATATTATTAAACTAATAAATCATCAATGAAACAATAACTCCTACCTGTACTGACAGCACAATTACACAAGCTCACCCTGAAGAGTTTCCCTTCATTTTCACTGTGGTGCAATCCCCACCACAAAATCAATATGATAATAATCTATGCTCAGCATTCGAAAGTAATGCAGTGTCACACATTAGCAATATTCAAATACAGATTTCTTGTGATTTGCAGGTTGCCACTGTAATATTGTACACAACTGTAGTATCTATGTTATCCCTCTGGGTATTTATGCCATGTCCATTACCATAGTAGCTGAGTGCCTGCATGAGGCTGAATGCATTATTAGTGACCGGGTTGCTTGGGTTTTTTTTTTATGACAGGTTTCTATTGGATTGATCCCAACCAGGGGTGCATCATGGATGCCATCAGAGTGTACTGTGACTTCTCCACTGGTGAGACTTGCATCAATGCTAATCCAGAAACCATCCCTACTAAGAACTGGTATGTCAACAAGAACCCCAGGGACAAGAAGCATGTGTGGTTTGGCGAAACTATCAATGGTGGTACACAGGTGAGTGGCCAAACAGTGCAAACTCGAGTGAATTTGTTTCCTACAGTGCTGTCTAAAGAGTTGCCTGCACAGTAACCCTTTGCAAAAGCACAGACTAATGAAAACACTTTCCTAGTGGAGGGACAGGAGGGAATGCACTAGACTTTCATCTTTGGAGAGCAGAATTCAAAGTTTGGTTTTGGTCACAATTGCAAAATGGGTTTGTTGGAATCATCCTAGTTTCCCTTTGAGAACATTATATACTCACAACACAGTTTATCACAACTTAACATGTTTACTAGTTACTGCTCAATGGAAGCCTGGAATTGGTATATCAGGCATGTTCCAAGTCAGTATGGGGATACAGGCGCAGAATAGGAATACGTATCAAAAATCCATGTAGGACTTTTCTTACATTTTTGCAAACTTTATAATTTGCAGTCAATTTATCTTTAACATGTTGCTCTGACTTATATTGGACACGCTTGGGAAGACGTTTACAATATAAACACGTCAGTGGATTCTTCCTAAAGTTATGACATTGTAACTCTTCGCACTGCCATAATTAAAGAAGAGAGATGCCACGAGCGTGTGGATGTTTTCATTTGTAATTTCCAGTAATATAATGAAAAAAACAGACACACAACCCCCAACTGTAAATAATTCCATTTGTTCAGTTACATAGATCTAATTAGGTTATTTTTTAACTGAGTAGTTTTTTAGCCTTGTGGTGAAATCTCAAAGTGCTCAAGATCACAACCCCCTGAATTCCATGGTTTTCACATTCCTGTAGCATCGCTGTTCACTTCAGACACACACACACACACATCCTGTGAGCATATTATATCCCATTACAGTTCAACAAATATTTCATTTAGAGTTCTTCCCTCCTGTTTTTAGTTTGAATACAACGAGGAAGGTGTGACCTCCAAGGACATGGCCACCCAACTTGCCTTCATGCGTCTGCTGGCCAACCATGCCTCCCAGAACATCACCTACCACTGCAAGAACAGCATTGCATACATGGATGAGGAAACCGGCAACCTTAAGAAGGCTGTTATACTGCAGGGATCCAATGATGTTGAACTACGAGCTGAAGGCAACAGCAGGTTCACTTTCAGTGTTCTTATGGATGGCTGCTCTGTAAGTACTACTGGAAGCGTGGTTTCCTGTTTACTGTAGTGGTAGAGTTGGATATTGATAAAGAGCTAGTTTACCAATCTCCTCTACAGGACATTAGTCATTAAAGTTCATATTGTGTCAAAGATAGTTAGTCTCTACTGCTGAATCCTACCACCCTCTCAATAGGTGTGCACAGGCCAAAACACCAATATATCCCACTTTCACTATACAGGGGAGCCGGAAGATGGAGAGCACATTATAGGCATTTCACCCCTCTACATACCAAAGAGAAAGCTGCATGCAGCTGTCTAACCCAGAGCACGGAGGGAATGATGTGCAAATGGGAGAAGTGGCAAAAGTCCACACATGCAGCATATCCAGTAGTCCAAAATCCTACACTTGCTACTCCTCCTTATCCTGCCTAGCCACTGGAAAGCATCTCCATACTATCTGCTTCAGGAAGAAGCTGAGAATCCTGTTCTTCAACCCTTCATTCAGTTCGTGGAGCTTAATGACCAATGACTGTGGCAGTGTCCTCTCTCTGAGGATTTGATCTCTAGTGCATATATTACTATATTAAAGACAGAACACAGAATCTCCTACTCTGGGTGATCAGATAGCTGATACATTAAGTTAAAAGATTAAAATAAATGTTTGTTTCTTTTTATGAAAGATCTGTAGTTCGGCATCTAACTGATGACCTGTGCTAGCAAAATTGGTTGTAACAGATTTCAGAAGATATTAAATTCACTGGAAGAAATGTTGGTACCATAAACAGCACAATAATTCTTCTAACTATCACTATTATTGTCTTACAGAGAAAGACCAATGAATGGGGCAAAACAATCATTGAATACAGAACGAATAAGCCATCTCGCTTGCCCATCCTTGACATTGCACCTTTGGACATTGGTGGCGCTGACCAAGAATTCGGTTTGGACATTGGCCCAGTCTGTTTCAAATGAATGAACTCAAACTAACTTAAAACCAAAAAAAAAAAAATCTCTCTTTGCCATTTCTTTTTTTATACTGAAAGCTGACTCCTTCCATTTCTTCTGTTCATCTACTTGCTTAAACTCTGGGCAAAAGAGAAGGAGAAGGATTGATTGGAGCGTTGTGCAATGCAATTTAATACAGCCCCAAAAGGACTCAGAAGTCTTTCAAGATTTTAACACCTTGTTTTGGGAAATGTCAGCCTTTGTAAAAAAACAAAATAAAAAATAATGAAAGTTTGCACCACTTGTGGCCTTTGAATATCTTCCACAGAGGAAGTTTAAAACCACAACTTCCAAAGGTTTAAACTACCTCATACACTTAAAGCCAAGTGTGATCCACATTCACAGTAGGTACTTCTCCATATGATCTGAGGTGCTTTTAGTCCCATTCGTAATACAAAGGTGCTAATTTCAGTATGACAGAGGATCTTTCCAATACTTGAACTTTGATGGTGCTAGCAGCATTTGAAATAACACTTTTCTGTATTAAGTTGTATTGTTTCTTTGAAATTTGTCTCAAAATTTTAGTCAGAATGTCCCATCTTACCCCCAGATTAAGCATGTGGATCATTTCTCTCCCCTCGCCCCATCTTCATCCTCTCCTCCAAATTCAGGTGCTCATGCTTTTAAATCTCATATTCATCCTCTACGATGGGTAAAAAGAAAGCATCATTTCTCAAAAAAAAATTGTACCTATTTTGTATATGTGAGATGTTTAAATAAATTGTGAAAAAATTGAAATAAAGCATGTCCAGTGTTCCAAAAGAAAACATTGAATGAGTAAAGTTCCTTGCTTAAGTGCATCAATAGATATTTGTACCCAGTATCTGCATTGTTAATTACCTGGCTTCTTAAAGCAAAAAAAAAAAAAAAAAATTAAAAAAAAAAGCAAGATACAGCACTTCTGCTAAAATATCTGGCTACATCCAGGCCCATATTTGATTGTTCTGAATTATTTGTTTGCTAAATACACTAAAACATTCATTGAAAGCCTTCTTGAGTACAGTTAATAGTGTAGCAATAACACAATGTAATGTATTAAGCGCCAATTAATGCTCACCTTTTTTCTATAAACTATAAATGTGATATAACCCAGGGTCTGTCCTTCTTTGCTAATTCTTTGATTACATTAGTTAGACAAGAGTGGGAATATGCAATCAGATCCAACATTAGATCTAGGAAAAAAAATAATATTTTCTTTACTCCAGATAGCAAAATACGTAATTGTTTGATCATGCACAACCCGCCCAAATGTGAAATGAAATGGCATTTTAAATTATTTTATCTCTGCGTGCACGCATGCACACACACACACACACAGTCTTTTCTGCTCTTTCTGGCATTTAGTCTAAGCAGTGAGAAAGTCGTTCTTCTGAACTAAGCATGCAATACATTTACATAGTTTCATTTGTCTGTCTTTGCCTGTTTGTTGCAATGAGATATTTATTTGCTGTATTTCAAGACCATATGGAAATAGCTTATTGATATGTTTGTCTACTCAACTCTTCAGTTCACCTCTCTGTTTTGTAAAGTCTACAGACAATTTGGCAGCACTAGGCATCCTGGTGTGACGCTATTGATAATAAGCAATAATGGATTGTTGCCTTTCTTAAAATATTAAAGAGATTCATGGCCACATGCCACCTGGGGTGGAGTGGGTGCAAAAAGTACAGAGGGAGCACGGGGATCTGCATCCCGCCCACTCTCTGTATCTGACAGCACCAGCAAGATTGGATTCTTGCTTAGTACTGATGAAGGAAAAAGACAGAGGACCCAGTTTCCCTGGTTCCAAAGGGCCATTGTTTCCTGGCTGGTGACAATCTGTTGAATCTGCTATTGGTAGGAGCTTTGACTTTCTTGAATACATATGCAGAAGTGAAACCAGGGAACTATTTAAAAAATTGTTCTCTGTATTATTAGAGGATGTTTTGGTAAGGAGGATGTTTTGGTAAGCACTAACAGTACCTTCAGCACCATACAAGACACAAGAGATGCTACAGTCCCTACTAGGGTGACCAAACAGCAAATATGAAAAATCAGGACAGGGTAGGGGGTAATAGGAGCCTATATAAGAAAAAGATCCAAACAGCTGGACTGTCCCTATAAAATCAGGACATCTGGTCACCCTAGTCCCTACCCCAAGGAATTTACTGTCTTTGTCTTTACATAGCTGGACTGAAATTCTGACTGGATTAGGATTTCTGGGTGTCTGAGATTAGGATGGCATTTCAGAGACAGACAGCAGCATAGAACACATAAGGACAACCAGAGGAGATAAAGCAAGTGGTGAGATGGGCTTTGCTAACAGATATTGTGTGAAGGTAGATTTGCAGAAAGTTTACAGACCAAAGCTCTCTGTAACCAGAGTGGAAGTACCATCGGAGAGGTGACACGCCTCTCTGAACAATCTGGAATCCAAAGAGAGAGACATCAAACTAGAAAGGGGTGATGAGGGGGAAGGGTGTAACCCCACAGTCTGATACCAAAAAAAGGAACCCCTTTCCAGCCTTGCTTCTGGACAGCTGAATAAGACTAAAGGCCCAATTTCAAAATGCGTTCTTTATGTGTCCACATTTTTACATGTCAACAAATGGAGCCCAAGTTCAGGCTGCTGAAATTATGGCCCTTTGAGTCTAAGGATTTGAGTAAACTGACTAAAGGGTCACTGCCAGTTTAAACTCTACTCAGTTTTAAAAATAGGTGAGAAGTAGTTTCACGTACTAATCCTGCCCCACAACCCACCAACCATTTTCTTATTTTAGCTCTACAATCATATTTTCCTATTTTAAAAAATATTTCCCCACTGATTATGAAATACAGTGTTTAAAACTGCAAATATTTTGGTGCTCACCTGGATCAGAGAGAGGCCAATTAGTTTCTAGAAAGATAGAAGTGAAAGGATCTCAATAGGGTATAAAATCTTTCCCATGTCTGAGCGCCCCTAGGTGCACCTAAGTACCTCCAGCATATCTGAAGACCTTAGGATGGCTGCAAAGGTGGCTGGTAGAATTAGGCACTGACCCTATTCATCTAATTAGTGTTTTGGGGAAGAGACCAACACTAGTTCAGCAATCATTTATGTGCTTAAAATATAGCAATTAAGGCTTGGGTTTTGAAAGTGGCATAAGAGAGTTGGGCACCCAATTCATATTATCTGTGAAATTATATTCTAGGCATATAATTGTTGAGCTGGTTCAGGACGGGATTAGTTTCTTGCTACTCCCCAGATATTAAGGAGCTGGATCGCATTAGTGCCTAACCCCACCAGGGTTCCTTGCAGACTCCCTAAAGTGGAGTTTCTAAAACCTAATCTAGTTTTTTCTTAGCTACTCAGACAGTTATGTGCCTGTAGTTTGGGTGAGAGCTCCTCACCCACATCCATGTTCCTATAGTCTTGTAAACTAAAACCTTGAATGCACCCATAATGCAACCCTTTAGCACCTTTGCACTTCTCCCTGTCACAGACTTTTGCAGACGTGAAATGTGACATTGGCAGGGGATTCTGCCTCAGACAAAAAAATTAGAAAACTAAGGGAAGAAGACCCCTATATATTTTAGACTCCACATTGGGGCCATGAGTGAGGGAGTAGTCCTATAGTGGGGAGGTTGGACAGGGTTGAGGCAAGAATCAAGATGAGGGTGGGCTGAAGAGGGTTGGTAGGGAGTCTGGGTTATACTGGGTTGAGGAAGTGTTGTGATTAGGTGTAGGCTGGAAAGAGGGAGGGTAAAGGAAAGTCTCAGGCCCTGGGCAGATTGGGGAAGGTTTGCATGAGTTGGTGCCATGAGGTTGGTAAGAGATGATGAGAGATCATGGGAGGGAATCTCAGGTGGTGGTGCAATCCAGGGTAGGGGAGAGGCAGGACAATGGGGGCATCCAGGAGTAAGAAGGCAGTGCTTAGCCCTGTTTAAGATAAGGAGCTGAAGATACCACCAGAGGCTGAGAGAGCTAATGGTTAGAGCCTCTTCTCCTCCCATGGAGCTCAGTGTTCCATAGGATAAAGCTGGAAAGGGAAGATATGTTTAGTTTTCTTCATCTGTCTTTTCTGGCTTGTATAACCCAGTACTTTTATGTTGATTAGGTGGAGACCTCAACTTCCTCCCCTCCTCCTCAAAAGAGAATTTAAAGCCCTTCTTCATGGCAGGCTTGTCGAACCCAAACATTTCATGCAGATGACAGAAGAAGAGAAAAGAATGCCCCTTTCCCCTTTACTTCTGGTTGAAATAGCTCACATAACTTGTAGACACTTAAAAGTAGGAGGGAAACTACAAAAGACAGCTGCTACCCACTCAGCTGGCTTTTGGCTTCTCGCCTATTCCAAGTAACCTATCACATTGCACCCTCTGCTGCTGGTATGCTAGAACACATACAATTTTCATTTAACCAACCCTGTGATGCACCAATGGTAACCTCTAAAAAAAATAAAAACTTATTTTGAGATCGTGTGCATTACACATGGAAATAGCATTAGGGAAAATATTTACAAAACAGACTCTATGAGGTACAGCCACACTATTCACAATTGACAACCACACATGGGAGTTATACAGATCATCCCAAATGAGTGCTGATAAAACCTTTCTCCACCATCAGGTATTCACCACATACTTTGCAGAAGAAAGTAACTTTCCTCTGAGTTATACTTTTTAAGACAAGTGAAATTAATAGGCAGCAGATTTAAAACAAACATAAGGAACCTCAAGAGAGATGGATCTAGAATGGCTGTTAAAAAAGGTCACTGAAAATCATCATCAGCAAGCTACCCTGCAGCAACAACAGCAGCAGCAGATGAAGGGACTTAGTCAAGCACCAACAGGAGTAGTAACAGAACCTGGTACAGCAGATGCTGGCTGTGCTCCACCTTCAAGGAGCAACCAGCGTGGTGGCAAACACTAACCCCACCCCGCCAGCACAATGCCTATCCCAGTGAAACTGGCCAAGATGGGCCCAGACGATGACCCTGAGGTGTCCCTCACTACTTCTGAGTGGGCAGCATCTGCCACAGGATGAGCCCTGGAAAACTGGGCTGTGCAAGTGGCACTCCATTTGTTGGGACCAGCTCAAACTGCCTACTAGAAACTTGGCTATGTGTAGGTAAAAAAGTCAATCCTCAACTATTTAGACATCACTGAGGAGCCCCACCCGTGGCAGTTCCAGGAGGTGTGCCCTTCAAGTGCATGCCCATGGATGGTAGCCCAGAAGTTAAAAGATCACTGCTGGCTGTGGTTGAAGCCAGAGTCCCAGATGGATGTACAGGTGGCAGAGCTCAAACTTACAGAACAAGTCACCCAGATTCTACTAGTGGGAGGACAGGCCTGGTGTCAAGGCATCATCCTGAGACCCTGAAGAATGTCATGAGTCTTATGGAGCCCTACCTAGCCTCCTGCAACACCCCGAGATGCCTGGCGGGGGGCAGTTACTGAGAGACAGGGAGACAGGCCAAGAGCAGTGTCATGGGATACAAGGCCTGACTTGGTCCCACAAGGACCCCTGATGGCAAAGAAGAAGCCAGGTCCCCACTCCAGGGCAGTGAGGAAGGACAGCAGCTTGGCAGAACTCTCTTCTACTTTTAAAGGGCCTGCAATCCCACATGGTAGAACCTATGGTGAAGCCTCAGAGAAGTCAGACTAACAGAGCAACAGCTTGCCATGCCACACCGCGACATCTGTACCATCCAGCAGGAAATGCTTCTCCTGTGGACAGGCAGGCCAATTCTGTAGGGACTATCCCTATATGGAATATGACTTTGCAGAATCTAGGGCCCATAAGAAAAGCCCTGCCAAACTAATAGTCCCAGTGTGGGTGAAGGGAAAGAAAATAATAGGGCTGGTGGACTCGAGATGTAATCAGACCCTGATCCACCGGCAGCTCAAAGATCTGAGTAAGGACACAGAGGGAACAATATTCCTCCAGTGTGTCCCTGGAGACATAAAACTCACAAATTTACCCCTGGGGACAGATGCAAGTGCAGCTGAGGGTGGGGGAGCATTCAGCAAGTATGTGGGTGGATTCAGCAGCTGGGCTGGCCTACCCGGTTATACTGAGCAGGGACTGGAAATGACTCAGTGAGGTCCTGACAGGGCAAGTTAAATCTCAACCTTGGGACCGAAGTCCCTCCTCCATGGAATGGGTTGGGGTGAGCAAAGTTGATGATCCTGGTGAGGGACCATCTAGCCAAAAGGCTCAACCCACATCCCTATAGACCCTACCAAACTCTCAACTCAAAGCAGAGCCCTATAATGCCCATGCAGATATCCTCGCCCGAGACACCAATTTTGTGAGGGAACAACAGGAAGAGCCCACACTCTCCCACAAATATGAACAATTAGCTGTAGTAGACAGGGAAGTTGTAAACCCCCCGAGAGAGAAACAATAGCCCCACTTTGAATTACAGGGAGAACGACTTTATCACATAGAACGAGTAAAACAGACTGGGGAAACTGGGGCCCAGCTGCTAGTTCCCAAAATGTATATGCAGGAGATACTCCACTTGGCCCATGAGGTTCCCTGTGCAGGGCATCTAGGAAGGGAGAAAACCTTTGATCTCCTTGCAGCCCACTTTTACTGGCCTGGAGTGTTCCAAGATGTCACAGATTACTGCGTTTCTTGGTCAGATTGCCAGGTCTCAGGAATTAAATAGGCACTTCTCATTCCACTATTCCTAGTAGAACCCCCTTTTGAGAGGACAAGATTGTTCTAGTCAGCCCCATGAAAAAGAGTTCAGCAGGTCATCAATATTTTTAGTGATGGTAGATTACGCAACACGTTACCCAGAAGCCATCCCCTGCAATTGACCAACACGAGCACAATAGAAAACAAGTTAATGAAAATCTTTGCCAGAGAGGACTTCCATGGGAAATCTTAATGGACCAGTGGCCCAGCCTTATATCCAACCTAACGCATGACTTATGTGGCCTCTTGAAGATAGACAAGTTAAAAACATTGGTCTACCATCTGCAGACTGATGACTTGCTGGAATATTTTAACAAAAACCTCAATAGGATACTAAGGGCATTCATCACCGCAGATCCCAAATGCTCGGATCAACTATTGCCCCCAATACTGTTTTGCCACCTGGAAGGTTCCCCAAGCATCCACAAGTTTCTCCCCTTTCAAGAGGCTAACAGCCTAGAGGTATCCTCAATTTGTTGTGGGAGTCTTGGGAAAGTCAAGTGCCACAAGCAGAAAACCTAGTTCAATATGTCCTCCAGTTACATGAGCGACTTAAAAGTTGGGGGCCTTCACCTGTGAGACCCTACAGGCGTCGAAAAATGCCAGACAACAGCCTACAACTGAGGAGCATGGTTACAAGTGTTCGAGGTAGGGCAACAGTTCTCAAACTTTAGCAACCCGAGGAACTCCATTTTGTTTTTCAAATTTTTGGGGACCCCCAAGCTCCCCTGCTCAGCTCTTGCCTCGCCCCCTTCCCTGAGGCCACACCCCCATTCTCTCCCCTCCCTCCGTTGCTTGCTCTCCCCCATCCTCACTAACTTTCACTGAGCTGGGACGGGGGTTGGGGTGCAGGCTCTGGGAGGGAGTCTGGATGGGGGTGCAGAGGGATGTGCTGGCAGCTTCTGGGAGCTGCATAGACCCAGGATCCCTGCTCCTCCCCCTCCCTCCCAGTGCATCCTTCATGCTGGGGAATAGCTGTTCCCCAGCATGAAGGAGGCACTGGGAAGGAAGGGGAAGAGTTGAGGGATGAGTGAGGAATTGATCAGTGGGGCCCGTAGACCCTCTGGAGTACTCTTGGGGATCCCCAGGAATCCACAGACCCCAGTTTGAGAAACACCAAGTTAGGGGATCAAATTCTACTATTGTTACCAAGCATGGCATCCAAGTTATTGACCCAATGGCAAGGGCCTTTCAAAGGTGCGGTGAAGGGTAGGCCCCATCAATTATAAGGTCTGACATCCCGAGAAGAGAAAGGGCACCCAATTTTACCATGACAACTTAAGGCCTGGTGTGACAGGGAAGCCTTCCTGATCACTCTCCTTGCCACCAACTCTGAACTAGGACCTCAGATTTCAACAGCACAGATGTATGACACTTCCAAGTTGAGGGAGATGCTTGGGGTTGAACAAAAGGTCCAGATGGAGCAGCTGATACAAATGTTCCCTCAAATATTCTCCCATCCTTCTTGGGCATATATACCTAACATACCCCACATTGAGACCGACCCTGGGCAGATGGTGAAAGAGAGCCCTTGGCCCCACTCAAGAAGATGTTGAACACTGTCAGGACCAAACTAAGCCATGATAGACCTGGATGTGGTGGTGGAGTCCCACGGTGAATAGCAAAGCCTCATCCCAAAGCACAATGGCACAATGAGGTTTTGCACTGACTTCCTCAAGGTCAATGGGATCTCCAAGTTTGACGCATACCCCACACCGCAGGCGGACAAGCTACTGGAACAGCTTGGTGCAGCCAGTACCCGTCTACAATTGACCTTACAAAAGGGTATTGGCAGATCCCCTCAAGTCCAGAAACCAAGGAAAAGACTACATTTGCCAAACCTTTTAGACAGTACCATTTTCTAACAATGTCATCTGGGCTGCATGGGGGGCACAGCAATCATTCAATGGACTGGGTACGCCTTCCACATGGACACTATGCCACCACTTATTTGTATGATATAGTCATATATAGCCCAGACTGGGGGCCGGGGCAGCCACGTCACCATGATGCTACAGTCAATTGCTGAAGCCAGCCTGACTGCCAACCCAGCCAAGTTTAGATCTGGAAATACTGAAACCATGTACCTGTGAATATTCGGTGGGAGGTGGGCGTATACACCCACTTGTGGACAAACTATAGGCCCTGACCAACTACCCCTGGCCAAAAAAAAGTGAGAAAATTTTGGGGGTTGGCTGGATACTACAGATGCTTCATGCCTAACTTGATCATCCTTGCAGTCCCCCTTAAGAACTTGACAAGAGATGAGAAACCTTGGAAAGTTCAGTGGTCAGATGAGTGTGATGCGGTCTTTAAAATGCTGAAAGTGCCATAACCCGGTGCTCTTCAGCCTAGAATTCTCAAAGAAGTTTGTACTTCAGACAGATGCATCAGACATGGGAGGTGGGGCGGGGCTCTCCCAGACCTTTAAGGGAGCGGACCACCTCATACGGTACTTAAGTTGACAGTTGTTCCTGCATGCAAGAGCCTAATCCCTAACAGAAAAAAAAAAGCCATAGCTGTGAAATGGACCATAGACGCCTTGTACTATTACCTGGTAGGGAACCGCTTTTCGCTCATTACTGACCGGGCATCCCTCAGATGGCTACATACGATGAAGGACATGACCGTAAGGATCATGTACTGGCCCTCCGGCCATACAAATTCCAGGTGCTTCTTTGGGCGAGCCAGGCTCATGCTAATGCCAATTTCTTTTCTCAGAGTACGGACACTATAATGGATGAAGAGAACAGGCACATCTTGGATAAATGAGCTGCAACTATACTATGCTTCTTGTATGGAATCACTTCTTCTAAAATTAAGTAGTTGGATCTTATTGTATTAGACAGCCATAGATAATCCACAAAACAGGTCACATCTCCTAAAGAGATACAATTTACAATTATGATAAACATTTAATAAAATAGTGCTTATGTATATGAGGTCTTAAATTGGACGCCTCGAATTTAAGACATCATATAACTAAGCACTACAGTCATTCATTAGTTAAAATGCATTGCAACTTTCTGAAGTAGGAAAGAAATGTGTTTCCTCATTTTATAGATAAGGAAACTAACTCACAGAGAAGTTACTGCAGTGCTTGAAGGTAGGAAGGCATCCAGATTCATATTGAGGCAAATAAGTGAGGTGGCTTTCAGAAGTGGTGATTACCCATCCAAGCTGTGGGTACTCAGTATATCTCAGGTCAGGCCATCTACCTACTGTAGGTGGCTAAGCACAGATTTATGTACTTGATTTTATTTTTAGGTACCAAAGTTTGATACTTTGGGCTCTAATTACATGAGCTGTTCTTGTATAAAGATACATGCTGTGAAAGTACTAAGACCTTTCCCATCTTAAGGACTTATATGGAATGTAAACAATAAACTGTAGACTATAAATAGGTAAGCCGTAGAGCTGGTTGGAACATATTTAATGAAGCTGAATTTTTTTCATGGAAACATATCAGTTCAGATGAAAAATTGTGCCTGATTCAGAGTAACCTGGGATGAAAAACTCTGAGAGCAAGGATTTAAACCTGGATCTCCTCCACTCCAGGTGAAGACCTTAAGTATTGGGGGGGAAGAACGGACAGATTGACATGTGTGCACACACACACACAAACACAACCCTCCATCTCTCCCTGATTCAAAAACAGAAACAGACATTTTGACATAATTCTGTTTTTGTGAAAATGTTCTAAGAGTTTTGTTTTCACTCCAGTGTGGAAAAACTACAAATCTGAAAACCTCGGAAGCTGCCACAAAATGGAATTACCGTCTTCTAGTGAAAAGGAAGTCACAATCCTCTCACAATTACATTAAATGTATGTAATTGTCCATTTGAAAACAAACTTTTAGAGACCATTGATTGACAAAATTTCCTTTCATTCAAATAGTGGGGAAAGCAACAGTCCTGGCAGTACAAACACACTTCCACTACAGTGCACTGAAAAGTACTATTAGTATTTTTAATTTTTGTTTTGTTGTAGAGCTTAGCGGTCAGGATCCTATAGAAGTCACTTTTCCGAGTAGCTATTTAATTCAATTAACATTATTAAGGGCTGACATTTGAAATGAAATTGTAAGGGCTGTGTACAGAATTAGAACAATGAAATAGAAATAAATATCCACTTAATATTGAATAAACTAGTTCCCTTGGAAATGTTTAATGATCAAAAGCGAGCCATAAGTCACATTTTCAATTTTGATAGAAACATAGAATTCATTTTGAACTTAGATGACTGATACTTGTGCCAGCAAATGACCATAGATTTTATGTAACGTTCCTTCATAAATCACAAATACAATCTATGTTGCAATCTCATGCAGAAAAATCCTCCACAGAAACAGGATTAAGTAAACTTTGCATAGGGTTGTCATAAATTACTCCTGTTGCTAGGAAATTGCTAATTTTAGGAAATCAGTCACTATAGTTGCAATACAAAAAAAAAATAAAATCTTGTACTCTACTCCTGGTTTCAAACTCTTCAATTAAATTCTTAATAAATAGATCTTATCAGCCAACACACAATCACAGAAATGCAACAATATAACAAATGTTAACATCTAAATTCACTTTCAGATACAAGGGTTTGCATTCCGACAATTACTCTAGGGTCCTTATGTTAACCATTAAACATATGTTACCCATCCCACCACACCTTTTGTTATTTTTCAGGCTATAGAAATGGTTTTTTGGCTTGAAATGAAATATATAAATCTTGTATATAGCTTATTTTGCATAATTAGTAAAACAGAGCGGCTTTATTACATCACTGTAGACCAGTGGCTCTGGCCCAATTAGCACAGAGCTGTGGCCCAGCTGCATGCTAAAAAAAACTAGTTTTGCCAGGGTACTGCAGCACACTCAGGTTTTAGGTGGAGCTCTACTCACTCCAGGAGGGGACTCAGGGCTAGGAGAGAGGGTTGGGGTGTGGGGTGAGGGCTGTGGGGCTGAGGATGAGGGGTTCATGATGCAGGGGGCTCAGGGCTAGGATGTGGGGTGAGGGTTGTGGGGCTGAGGATGAGGGGTTCATGATGCGGGGGGGGGCTCAGGGCTGGGGCAGAGAATCAAGGTGCAGGGGGATGAGGGTTGGGGCTGAGGATGAGGGGTTCATGCTGCGGGGGAGCTCAGGGCTGGGGTAGAGAATCAGGATGAGGTGGGATGAAGGTTGGGGCTAAGGATGAGGGGGTCATGCTGCAGGGGGGCTCAGAGCTGGAGGCAGAGGATTAGGGTGCGTGGGGATGAGGGCTCTGGCTGGGGCTGGGGGATGAGGGGTTCGTGATGCAGGAGGGGGCTCATGGCTATGGCAGAGGTTTGGGATGTGGGGTGAGGGCTGTGGGACTCATGATGTGGGGGGGTTCAGGGCTGAAGCAGAGGATTAGGGTGCGGGGGGATGAGGGCTCTGGCTGGGGATGAGGGTTTCATGATGTGGGGGGGCTCAGGGCTGGGGCAGAGGATTAGGGTGCGGGGGGATGACAGCTCTGGTTGGGGCTGAGGATGAGGGGTTCATGATGCAAGAGGGGGCTCAGGGCTGGGGCAGAGGATCAGGGTGCGGGGGGATGAGGGCTCTGGCTGAGGCTGAGGGGTTTGGGGCATTGGGAAGGCTCAGGGCGAGGGAGGAAACACAGGGTAAAGGCAGCCTGCCTTGCCAATAGCGGTTGGCAGGCACTAGGACCCTGGGGCAGCAGACAGCAGTTCTGCCGGGAGTCCAAGCAGGCAGGGGAGAGACCTGCGCTGCTCTCTGTTGGGTAGGGACGCGGCGGAGGGTGGGGGACACGTGGGGGGGGGCAGGTGGCAGACAGGGGCTGGGACCTGCTCCAGACAAGGACGCAGAGGGGTAGGGAGACCCGCGGGGGCCGGGGCCGATCCAGGCAGGGGCGGGGGAGCGATCCAGCTCAAATATTGCTGGAGCAGGGCACCCGGCCCTGAATATTCCTGGAGCCCGGGCACCGCAAACGTATATAACCCGCCGCCTATGGGCATGCGTGCCATAGGTTGCCTACTCCTGATCTAGTTAGTAGAGGAAAAGCAATGCTAAGAATGAGCATTTACGAACCAAAAGCTCAGTTTTGTCTTATTAGAGGGTCTGTCATACTCCTCAGCATTGGTAAGTTTACTTAGCAAATAGAGAAATAAGGTACTAAGTTTATAGAAATTGGAGTGTTTCTTCTAATCAATAGTAATTCACTTCTGGAGTCAGTCTCTTGGTGTATCTGGCAGATTGTGTCCATCCTGCTTGATATGAGTTACAACTTTTTATATCATGTTTGTGACTCTAATTCTTAGGTGTGGTATAGTGATGCTACATGACAGTAAGACTGGTTGCAACAAAGAGCTGCCTGTTGTAAATGGGATTTTATGCAAACCTACAACTACTCACTGGTGGCAGCTCGCACAACAAAAGTATAAGATGGAAGCAGTGAACACTTTTTTTGCCAACCAATATCCCTGTAAAAACAGGAACAGATATTTTTCTTCAATCCATATAATGTTTCAATCCCAGACATACAAATTATCCTAACGAGCACTTGATGGCGTGGCTGATGTGATTAGGTCCTTTGATGGTGTCATCAGCCATGCCATCAGGGGCTTGTTCACCTGCACATCTACCAATGTGATATATGCCATCATATGCCAGTAATGCCCTTCTGCTATGTACATTGGCCAAACCGGACGTCTCTATGCAAAAGAATAAATGGACACAAATCTAACATCAGGAATCATAACATTCAAAAACCAGTGGGAGAACACTTCAACCTCTCTAACCTCTCAGTGACAGACTTGAAGGTGGCAATTTTGCAACAAAAAAACTTCAAAAACAGACTCCAAAGAGAGACTGCAGAACTCGAATTAATATGCAAATTAGATACAATTAACTTAGGTTTAAACAGAGACTGGGGGCTTGTCTACATCACAAAGTTGCAGCGCTGGTGAGGGGGTTACAGCACTGCAACTTAGGAGGTGTACACATCTGCAGGGCATCACCAGCGCTGCAACTCCCTGTTTGCAGCGCTGGCCGTACTCCCGTTTTGTCTCGAGTGCAGAGGATCCAGTGCTGGTGATCCAGCGCTGGTAATCAAGTGTAGACACTTACCAGCGCTTTTCTTGACCTCCGTGGAATAAGCAGGTATCCCAGCATACCTGAGGAAGCCTCTCTGGTAATCAAGCAGGTCTCCTTCCCCGCGGTTTGCAGGGGTGTTCGGGGAACGCGAGAGCAAACCGCGGGGAAGCAGGTCTCCTTCCCCGGTTTGCTCTCGTGTTCCCCGAACCCCCGTGCAAGCAGGTCTCCTTCCCCGGTTTGCTCTCGCGTTCCCCGAACCCCCGAGCAAGCAGGTCTCCTTCCCTGCGGTTTGCAGGGGGGTTCGGGGAACGCAAGAGCAAACCGCGGGGAAGCAGGTCTCCTTCCCCGGTTTGCTCTCGCGTTCCCCGAACCCCCGTGCAAGCAGGTCTCCTTCCCCAGTTTGCTCTCGCGTTCCCCGAACCCCCGAGCAAGCAGGTCTCCTTCCCCGCGGTTTGCAGGGGGGTTCGGGGAACGCGAGAGCAAACCGCGGGGAAGGAGACCTGCTTGCTCGGGGGTTCGGGGAACACTGGAGCAAACCGGGGAAGGAGACCTGCTTCCCCGCGGTTTGCTCTCGCGTTCCCCGAACCCCCCTTGAAGCCGCCCAACAGCGCTGCAGTGTGGCCACATCTAACACCACTTGCAGCGCTGGTTGCTGTAAGTGTGGCCACTCTGCAGCGCATACAGCTGTAACAACCAGCGCTGCAAAATTGTAGTTGTAGACATACCCTGGGAATGGTTGGGTCATTACACTAATTGAATCTATTTCCCTATGTTAAGTTCTCCTCACACCTTCTATGGGTCATCTCGATTAGCAATTCAAAGGTTTTTTTTCTCCTGCTGATGATAGCTCATCTCAATTGATTGGACTCTTACAGTTGGTATGCGTACTTCCATCTTTTCGTGTTCTTTGTATGTATAAATATCTTCTGTCTGTGTGTTCCATTCTATGCATCAGAAGAAGTGAGCTGTAGCCCATGAAAGCTTATGCTGAAATAAATTTGTTAGTCTCTAAAGTGCCACAAGTACTCCTGTTCTTTTTGCAGATAAAGACTAACATGGCTGCTACTCTGAAACCAATAAATAACTGGTTTGCATGACAGAAAGACAACAATTGTATATTGCCTCAATAAATAAGTCACCCCAAAATGATGTACTGAGCTGGGTAAACCCCTCATCTCCACGTGAACAGACAGAAGAACACTTACAGATTTTCCTCTGAAAACTCATACATGGTTTCCTGGGGACTTCCAGGATGGCCTGCTGAGACAGTGACCTGAAACAGCCCTTGATCTGTGAGATAAATGAACGCTTTCTGCTATGCCAGAGTTACTATGTATAGCAATAATAACTTCATATTCTTATTGTCCACCCAGTGATATTTAGTAAGAAGGTGTAACTCTGTTTAGCTACCTCTTTATTTTGGACTACAAGCTGTCAGGAACAGTAGCCCCAATAATGTCACAGCAAACCTTGTGGCTGAACTTTGTGACTCTGTCCTCACCCACAACTATTTCACATTTGGGGACAATGTATACCTTCAAGTCAGTGGCACTGCTATGGGTACCCGCATGGCCCCACAGTGTGCCAACATTTTTATGGCTGACGTAGAACAACGCTTCCTCAACTCTCATCCTCTAATAACCCTACTCTACTTGCACTAAATTGATGACATCTTCATCATATGGACCCATAGGAAGAAGGCCCTTGAGGAATTCCACCATGATTTCCACAGTTTCCATCCCACCATCAACCTCAGCCTGGACCTGTTCACACAAGAGGTCCACTTCCTGGACACTACAGTGCTAATAAGCGATGGTCACATAAACACCATCCTATACCGGAAACCTACTGATCGCTATACTTATCTACATGCTTCCAGCTTTCATCCAGACCACATCACATGATCCATTATCTACAGCTAAGCTCTAAGATACAACCATATTTGCTCCAATCCCTCAGACAGAGACAAACACCTACAAGATCTCTATCAAGCATTCTTAAAACTACAATACCCACCCACTGAAGTGAAGAAACAGATTGACAGAACCAGAAGAATACCCAGAAGTCACCTACTCCAGGACAACCCCAACAAAGAAAGTAACAGAACGCCACTAGCCATCACCTTCAGCCCCCAACTAAAACCTCTCCAGCACATCATCAAGGATCTACAACCTATCCTGAAGGACAATCTGTCACTCTCACAGATCTTGGGAGACAGGCCAGTCCTTACTTACAGACAGCCCCCCAACCTGAAGCAAATACTCACCAGCAACCACGCACCATACAACAAAAACTCTAACCCAGGAACCTATCCTTGCAACAAAACCCGTTACCAACTGTCCACATGTCTATTCAAGGGACACCATCGTAGGACCTAATCACATCAGCCACACTATCAGGGGCTCGTTCACCTGCACATCTAACAATGCGATATATGCCATCATGTGCCAGCAATGCCCCTTTGCCATGTACATTGGCCAAACCGGACAGTCTCTAGGCAAAAGAATAAACGGACACAAATCAGACGTCAAGAATTATAACATTCAAAAATCAGTTGGAGAACACTTCAACCTCCCTGGTCACTCAATTACAGACCTAAAAGTCACAATTCTCCAACAAAAAAACTTCAAAAGCAGACTCCAACAAAAAAATGGAGAATTGGAATTAATTTGCAAACTGGACACCATTAAACTAGGCTTGAATAAAGACTGGGACTGGATGGGTCATTACACAAAGTAAAAACTATTTTCCCATGCTAGTTTTCCCCCTCCTGTTACTGACACCTTCTTGTCAACTCTTGAAATTGGGCCATCCTGATTATTACTACAAAAGTTTTTTTTTCTCCTGCTGATAATAGCCCACCTTAATTGATTAGTCTTGTTATAGTTGATAAGGCAACACCGATTTTTTCATGTTCTCTGTGTATATATAGATCTTCCTACTGTATTTTCCACTGCATGCAGCTCATGAAGTGGGTTTTAGCCTACGAAAGCTTATGCCTAATTAAATTTGTTAGTCTCTAAGGTCCACAAGTACTCCTCATTCTTTTTGCTGATACAGACTAACAGGGCGACCATTCTGAAATCTTTATTTTCTGCCTTTCTCTCTGTTATCTACACCATGACAGAGTTATCTGATTTCATTTAAGATAACTGGAATTAGCTGTTGAGACTGTTAAGCAGGGTAGTTGCTACTGGGACATACCAGAGGAAAGGACTGTGATCTCTCTTTATTTCAGAGGAGTTACGAGTAGAGTAATTGCTTCAGTATCTGGATCTCAATCCAACTCCCACTGAAGCCCATAGAAATATTCCCATTCAGCGGGCGTTAGACTGTGCCTCTGGTAAGGACATAGGGATTTCAATTCCTCCTTTTTCCCAAACCCAAAGAGTGCCTAAAGGGAGCTGGTGACTGCCAATGGGGGGACAGAGTACCAAGTTCCCAGAATATTGTTAAGTCTTGTTAGAGTGTGTGTGATTAGAATCCAAAGAGTATGCATCAATGGCCTTTGGAAAAGGTTTATAATGACCTACTATTGTTACTGATGCTTAGCAATATTGAACAGGTAAGCTCTCTAAAATATTCCAAATCACATTGACCAGATCCTCAGTTGGTGTAAATCACGGTAGCACTATTGAAGTCAATGGAAGTAGGTATATTTACACCAGAGGAGGATCTAACCCCCTCTCTAGAGCTAAGCAAATAGAGGAAGCTGCTACTGAGGACGGCACTTGTCCGATTCCTGAGAACTGCTGGCTAGTAATGAAATAGCTGCTCCCCTTTGAGCTTTGTTACCATCTCACACTGCAATAGGCAATTTACTGTAAGACAACTATCCTTGACTTTATACATAATGACACTTACCTCCTCAGAGGGAAACGTTTCAGCTGTCTTAGCTATAGACTTTGATCCAGCATAAGTACAAGCCACTATTCTTTCACATTATTCAACATTGTCTATCCCTTTCCATTGAATTCATACCCAACACACAAGTCAAGATAGTTAAACTGCATGACACCGTTCTGCATCTTCTAGTAATAAGATTTTGATTTCTGGGGTCCCAGAAACATAAATTTGCCTGGAGACCTCTTTAAAGAGAGAAGTTAGGGTTTTCCAAAACTAAACAATGCTTTCAGGCCTGTAGTTAATTTCTAATTGCCTGCCTTGGGTATGTGTGAAAGCCCATATTGTTATTGATGATGACTAAGGCTGCGAGTCTGTCTCAGAGGTCACAGATTCCATTACTTTCAGGGACTTCTGCATCAGCCGCTGCTGGGGCAGTCTCGGGCCACCGTGCCCCTCCTCCGCAAGAGCAGCAGGAGTGAGAGTGTTGGAAGGGGCTCAGGGCTGAGGCAGAGGGTCACGGCACAGGAGGGGATGGGGGCTCTGGGCAGTACTTACCCCTGAAACACCCAGTATGTCCGGCTCCTAGACAGAGGCATGGCCAGGCAGTCTGCTCCCGCAGCTCCCATCCTACAAATTGCCAACATCCTATGTCACAAGATACAAAGTAAATATCTTTAAATCAAACTCTGAGTTCTCAAGCAGCATTTTTCTTATTGTGCCTATCTGTAAATTTTGATTGTTATCAATGGAAATTTTTTTTTGTCAGTTTGTGTGCATAGGGTGAAAACAACACTTACTGACCAAAACCTAATCTGCCAAGCCTAAAATTAACCTATGCCATTTAGGCCACACAACACCTCTTAGTTTCAATTTTTATTTTTAATTTTAGCTATCTGTGTCTTTAGATCTGTTTATGAGTTTCAGCAAAATGAATTGATAGTAGGTGAGGAAATGATCCTTGCTCTGAGTGTGCGTGTGTGTGCGTGACTGAAAGCACCCCTGTATTCACATCCTACATAGTATTCTAGTAAGTTTTGTACAAAATATGCTTTATGAAGTATCATTTGAAAACTAGTAACTCACTGGTCAATAATATCATGTGAAATGTTTGTAGCAACATTTTATGTAAAACATAAGCTAAAATTAGGTCCGAAATGTGTTTACCAGACAAGTCTGGATAAACCAGTTTCTGAAAGACAAAGGACAAGCTGATTCCTCTAGCCAGCTGTCATCAAAGTTGGATGAACAATCACATGTCAAATAGCCATTCTTTGGCAAGGAAGTGGGGCAAAAACAAACATCAGTATTTTAGCAAGAAACATGGAAACTCTTCCATCAGGAACCTCTTTGTTTACTTCTCAGGAAAATGTATTTGAAAGGGAGACTAGCTTATAAAGTGAGCAGCAAAAACACCCCAAAGGAAGCAGCTACTTGACTTTCGGAGAGATACTGACCTGAAATTTGGTCAGCCCTATCGCTGTGCGCATGTGGTAGGAATTTTATTTTGAACCAAGTTTAGTTTAAGTGATAGGACTAGAAAGCGTTTGATTTTTTTCTCTCATAATCATTTTTTAACTTTAATGCCTTGCACTTGTACTGACTTAAAATCTCTTTGTAGTTAAATAAACTTATTTTAGTCTTTAATCAGACTACGCCATTCAACTTTGGGTAACTTCAATTAAAGCAGCAAACAGCTGAATATTGGTCCCTTACAGGGGCAATGGACCTAAACTACATGAACTGCCCAGGAGAGTGCTGCCACTGTAGAACACGTGGTTTTTTTGAGGGGGCAAATTAGGACTGAGAGTGTGTTGGGAGCACCCTGCCCCTGGTAACCAGGCATGGTGGACATCACCTCTGGCTGCAGCTATCTGTAGACACTCAGGGTGTGCTGGACATGCTGTTTGGGAGGGCCCAACCCAGTTTAGGTGCTCCAGCGTGAGGAACCTGACATTGCAAGGAAGAAGGTGGTGCCATAACTCCTCACTGGCCCCACTTGCACAAGGGGATGTCCTAGTGTGTGTCCATGACTAACATCTTATGTTCCTAAAAGCTCATACTTCAGGGTTTCAGCCAACCACCAGCAGGGGTCAGGAACAGATTCGTCCCCCTACCCCATCATCCCTCCCTGTGTTTTCTAGGTATTTTTTGCTGTCCTTCCTTTGATGCATCAGGGATGGCTGTGACTGGAGATGAGATGGGACATGGGCAGCCAGGGTTTTGAGGAGGCAATGAGCATTTTCTCTCTCTCAGGTGCTGGCTGGTTCTTGCTTACCTGCTCAGGGTCTAAATGATTGTCATATGTGGGGTCAGGAATACATTTTCCCCCAAGTCAGATTGGCAGTGACCGTGTTTTTTTTTTTTTGCCTTTCTCTGCAGCATGTAGGTGTGGGTCACTAACTGGGATTATCTGGGTATATTTCACTTAATGATTTCCTTGCCATCAGTGGGCCAGGGAGGACACATGCACCTTGGCAATGCTGTAATGCTTTGGTCTCATTTCAGTTGCTGGGTTTATTGTGTGGATGCTGGGTAGTGTTGGTGCCCTGTGAGGTGGTCAAACTAGATTATTTGATGAGTCCTTCTGGCCTTAAACTCTATGACACTATGAGAGACTCCCCAGGGTCCCTGAAGGGCTTCAGTAGCTGCGCCCCAGCCTACCTGCCACAGGGCAGAGGATGTTAGCGACCCCCAATCCCAGGTGCGGTGCCTGCCTCGCTCCTGGGCAGGTGTGGAGCTCAGGAAGCGCCGTTTGGCCACCACCGAGCCCCGTTTGGCCCCGCCCCGTGCCCCAGAGCAGCTGCAGGGCCCCGCGGCCAGCGCGGGGCGGGGAAGGAAGCAACTGGCCGCTACCTGCAGCAGTGAAGCGGCGCTGCCAGGGGCAAAGGGCGGCGCCGCTGGGCTGGGCTTGGCGAGGGGCGTCCTCTCGCCGCCGCGGGGGTGTCGGGCACCGCTCCGCGGCGCTGCTGGCGCCGGCGGCGGCAGCAGCAGCAGCGGAGACTCCTCTCACCTTCCCCGCCGCCGGAGACCCAGTGCTGCCCCGCTGCGCCCGCCCGCTCCATCACACGCTGTTGTCATGGAGGAGCCAAGATGGCGGCCCTGGCCTACACCCTGGGCAAGCGGGAGATCAACCACTACTTCAGCGTGAGGAGCGCGAAGGCGCTGGCGCTGGGCGCCGTCCTGCTGCTCGCCGCCTGCCACGCCGCCTTCCGCCGCTACCGAGGTGAGGGGAGGACCCGGCGCCGGGAGCCCCGCGGGGGAGGAGCCCCGGGACACTGGGGAGCCGGGTTAAGGTCTGCGGGGGGAGCCGGGTCCCGCCGCAGCCCCGGGGGAGGCGGCCCCTGTGGATCGGTCCTGCCGGCGTAAGGCTCTGCGCTCCCAGCACCAGCCGCGGGACGGACCCGAGCCCCCCTGCGCAGATGGGCGCTCCAGGACCGGGGCAGGGTGGCTGGGTGCCCCGCGGCTGATGCCCGCAAGCTGGTGTCGCACGAAGGGGCAGGTGTGACGACACAAATAGCAAACTGTTTGTGCCGTTACACTGGCACCGCTTTCAGGGACGGGGACGGGGGTGGCTCCTAAACTTTGCCATAGTTGAGCATCATCTTCCTCCCCTCCCCCCCCAAAAGCTTTAAGGGTAAAACAGGTTTATTTGGGGTTTGGACCCCATTGGGAGTTGAGCACCCCCGTTACTTGGTATCAGAGCCGAGCTGTTCGCACGGACTGTTCGGGACACCTAATAGGGCAGCGCACGACAGGGACACTTTTGGCCCGGGGAGGGGCTGGCAGGAGGTAATTGAAATTGGCTGTTGTGTTTAGTCAGGTCCCTGTCCTGAGGACCTGGCTGTCTAGGACGCTCCCGTGCAAACAGGTAAGAGACGGAGGAGTGAAAATAGATAGCCCTGGCTGAGCCAGCACTGGGAGGCTTGGGGAGGAGAGGAACGAGGTTTGGAGGACAGGGAATGAATCTGAACTCCCATGGATGCTATTTAAAATGGAGGATAACACCAGCCCCTGGCTTTGTTCTGATTGGACTACACAGTCAAGAGAAATGTGCCTTGGTCTCAACCACCTTGCAGATTTCTTCTCTCTTCTCCCCCCCCCACTCCCCGTTACAAAAGATGCATAGGTTGCAAGGGATTTACAGTTATGTGTGGTGGTGTTTACCTCTAGGCCACTGGTTGGAACCCAAAGTGAACAACTTTGTGTAAGCACGCAAGTTGTACTGCTTTAACTATACTGGTATAGTTTAAGTGGTACAGTCCCCCTTCCAGTGGATGCAGTTGTGCCTCGGTAAAAATACAGTACTTATACCAATATTGTTCGTTCCCATACTGGAACCTATGCTGTATAACTACTTTCAGACCACAATATCAGTATAATTATTTTGGCTTGGAAAAAAATCAGATCCTTGACTGAAATAGTAATATTGGCGTAAAATCTTAATTGTTTGAGATATGCCCTTGTTCCCTGTGAACAATTGATCTAAACCCAAAAATCACTGTCACAAATGCCCTGTTTGATGAAAGCAAATAAGATACTAGTGTCACTGTGTCTCTGTGGGTCACAATTGAGAGTACCAAATTCAGGACAAGCTGCTGGAAAAAGGGCAGATGCTCTAAAAACGGTGGTTATTCTTCCATGATATACCAATCCAGCAACAAAAGTAAACTTCTGTCTCACTGCACTGGCTTACAAGAAGTCAGAAATGCAGCCTCCTTAGGTATTCCAGTCTTGGAGTCACACGCAGACACCTAGACTTAATGATGAGTGGTTCTTTAAAACCAATTTCATCAAACAAAAGGGTTCTTCTGATCCCAAAGGACCAGCTGCATACCCAGGTCAATATATAACTCAGATCTTTACCCAATAATCATACTGTTGCCAATCCTTTAGTAGCTAGTATCTAAAGGTTTATTTATAAAACAAGAGAGGTGAGAGTTAAAATTGGTTAACGGAATCAAATACATACAATAAGTGCAAAGTTCTTGGATCAGGCTTGTAGCAGTGATGAAATAAACTGCTGGCTTGTCTCTGGTTGCTTCCAAATCATTGGAAGGTCCTCAGTCCCTTGGTTAGAATGCTCCCATTAATACAAGTCCATAATCCAGAGGTTTGAGGAGGACAAAATGGAGATGTTTCCAGGGCCTTTTATAGCTTCTGCCAAGTGAAAGGGAACCCATTGTTCTACATTGTGTACAATTACAGGTAACAGTATGGTGTTTGGAGTCAGATAGGCAAGTCACATGTCCATTCATGTTTTGTTTAGTGAAGGCTATTACCCATACTCTAGTCAGAACATTCACGTGAAAGTCCATCAGGTGGATGGACGTCTTCCGTGGTGCATTGTGAGTTCAGTGTTCCTTGATGGGTCATTTAACTTGAATAGTCCCTTCAAGATGTGCAGTCTGAATACCTTGTGGGTGTTACCACAGAACCAAACATTTGAAATACAGATACATAGTTAATATTCATAATTTCAGATACAAAAATAATACATGCGTACAAATAGCATAATCATATTCAGCAAATCATAATCTTTCCATAGACTCTTACTTGACATACTTTGTACAAGATTTGTTGAAATTATATAACAGTGGTAGCAACGATGATCTACATGGTCATATTTTAATCAGATAATGTCACAACTAGATAGGTAGATTTTTTTTTTCTTAGTGGAAGAGCCAAGGGATGAGAGAGTACAAACATAGGTCAGTTTCTTTATCATTTGAAATGACCCATTTTAAGGTTGAGTTATTTTGGCAGGACACTACAGAGAAACTTGCACTGGTGCCTGTTCAATGGATAATTAGAACATTTAAGTTCCAGTGTTGCAAATCCAGCATATTCCATAAACAGCAGTGAAAAATTTAAAGGGATCTCATCATCTATTTCTAGTTTACACACACAATTCTGCTGCACAGTCCTATCGGTAAAGTAGGAACTTTATCCACAATACAGCGCAGTAGGCCTTGTCTACAGTAGGAAAATTGGACATGTGAAAATTGAACTCAGTGCACAGTTAGCTAAGAATGGTAAAAGTGCTTGTGTCCTATTATGCTACCACTTTCACTCTTGTACTGCCAGTGAAACTGTTCTAACGGTGTAGTACACTTCCACATTTTTCCATATAGGCTCAGTCTGTTTCAGAGATGTCAAGGAATGTAATGAACACACCTGTGTGGGTAGAGGCGGGCTAGGGATAGGGTGTGGAGAGGGTGTCTGTGTACAAAGCAAAACCAGCAAAATGTCTGCTGTTTTCCAAAGGTTGATAAATAATCACTGTGTTGGGTTGGATCACAGAAACCCCCTTGGGGCTGTCAACTGATGTGCCAAGACTACTTCTGCCCCTTCTTTCCCTGCCCGCTGGGGATTCCAGCACCCTGTCTTGTTGAGCCAGACGCTCCAGTCTGCTCCAACACAGGCCCAGGGTCTGAACCACGTGCCCCAAAAGCTGCAGACTTAACTGAAAGCCACTTAAGAAGTGTTCCTGCCTTTAACACTCAGATGCTCAACTCCCAATGGGGCCCAAATAAATCTGTTTTACCCTTAAAGCTTATACAGAGTAAACTAATAAATTGTTCACCCTCTATAACACTGATAATGATATGCAGAGCTGTTTGCCCCCCCCGGGTTAATAAATAAGTAAAAGTGACTTTATTAAATACAGAAAGTAAGATTTAAGTGGTTCCAAGTAATAGCAGACAGAACAAAGTGAGTTACGAAGTAAAATAAAATAAAACCTGCAAGTCTATGCCTAATACAGTAGTAAAACTAAACACAGATAAAATATCACCCTCAGAGATGTTTCAATAAGTTTTTCAGAGATTGGATGCCTTCCTAGTCTGGGCACAGTCCTTTCCCCTGGTACAGCCCTTGTTCCAGCTCAGGTGGTAGGTAGGGGATTTCTCTTCCACCCACTTATATATCTTTTGCATAAGGCAAGTATCCTTTGTCCCTCTCTGGGTTCCCACCCCTCCTTCTAAATGGAAAAACACCAGGTTAAAGATGGATTCCAGTACAGGTGACATAACATGTTACTGTAAGGCTTCATTACGCACTTGCCAGCACACACGTGTACAGAAAGACTTACAAGTAAAACAGAGCCATCTACAGATAATTGTCCTGGTTAATGGGAGCCATAAAGATTCCAAACCACCATTAATGGCCCACACTTTGCATAACTATAGTAGGACCTCAGAGTTATGTTTCATATTTCTAGTTTCAGATACAAGAGTGATGCATTTATACAAATAGGATGACCACATTCAGTAGATTATAAGCGTTGTAATGAAACCTTACAAGAGACCTTTTGCATGAAGCATATTCCAGTTACATTATATTCACACTCATTAGCATATTTTTATAAAATCATATAGAGTGCAACGTCACAATCACTCTTTGCTAACTTCTCAAGTTTTCACATAAAGTGAAATTGAGCTGTATGAGGAAGAGAAAATGTCACAGGATTGGATATGAGTTTGTTAGATAACACAAAGCACTGCTGATCATAGAAAACCTTAAAAGGTTAAGAAGATTGCATGTGTTTTTTGAGAGAAATCAGAAGATTGTGCATTAATAATTTGCTGCAGCCAATAAAAATGTTTTTTATTCCTCTTCTATGCTACTTAAAAAACCCAAACTTTTAAATTAATTGTGTACTTACAAGAATATAGGACTAGATCGGGGGTGGGCAAACTTTCTGGCCTGAGGGCTGCATCGCGTTTGGTAAATTATATGGAGGGCTGGTTAGGGGAGGAGGTCGTGGCCCAGCCCCCACCTCCTATATGCCCCCCCAGACCCCCATTGCCCCATCCAACCCCTCCTCTCATTCCTGATGGCCCCCCCTCGGGACCCCTGCCCCATCCAACCCCTCCCTCCTTCCCAACTGCCCCCTGGGACTCCTGCCCCCATTCAACCTCCTGTTTCCCCCCTGACCACCAGCCACACTCCCGCCCCCTGACCACCACCCTGAACTCTCCTGCCTTCTATCCAACCCCTCCCTCCCAGCTCCCTGCCCGCTTACCGCGCTGCCTGGAGCACTGTTCACTGGCAGCACTACAGCCTCTCAACCCAGAATTCCAATGGGTGGTGGAGACTCCGGATACTGTGGGATAGCTACCACAGTGCAACGCTCCAAAAGTCGACGCTAGCCTCGGTACTGTGGACGCACACTGCAGACTTAATGCGCTTAGTGAGGACGCACACAATCGACTGTATCAAATCGATTTCTAAAAAATCGACTTATATTAAATCGACCAAATTTTGTAATGTAGACATACCCTTAGTGAGCTAGTCTGCTTACGCTTACGCATGCTGCAATCATACGTCCTGATTGCAGTGTAGACATGTCCTAAAATCCAGGTTCTGGCTCAATTGCCTTAAAAATTGTTGTTCATTTTGGGGTTGTGAGGCAGGGGTAGTGGTCCAAATTTGGAGTCATTTGAGCAAGGGATTGCACAAATACTGTTCCTCCTTCTCTCCCCCCCCCCCCATCAAATGTTTACAAAATCACTTGGTTCTTAAAACATTTACTTGTCAACACCTGGAGCTCAAACTATGGATCTTATCTTCTCTGATCTTATCTTACATGCTCAGGATTTATCTCAGCACTTTACAGTATCCACTGTCCCCCTTTTCCTCTCCCCCCTTCCGGGGGATGTGGGGGTGGGGAGCAAAATTAAAGAAGTTATTGGAAAATTAAGTTGACTATTCCAGATTGGGTTGACCCTAACTGATGAACCAAAGAGAGTGAATTGTGTTTATGTAGCAAGTCTAGGCTTCTGTTGAAGTTGGGCTCTGTTGTCATAGTAATTGGGTAGCTCAGGGTGACATGCTCTGGTCATTGAGCCTGAGCCATATGCAAACATTCTGAGTTTCAGCCCTACCCTCAGCAGCTTTCAAAAAAAAGTGTGTTATGCACGTTAGCCGCTTTCTTCCTGCATTCTACTGGGGCTGTTTTTGGAAGTTTTGCCCCTAGACCAAAGTTTCTGGTTTTAGAGCCGAGGTTTGTAAGTGCTCTAAAGTAGAAGTACGTACTGTGAAGGAAACTAGCATTAATTAAATAGAGGAAGATGAAAGGCTAATAAGCACTTAGGATATGTCATTTTGGTCTTTGGCTGTTTCCTGAACAATAGGAGTGATTGTGAACAAAGAAAAGCTAGTTGGGTTATTTTTCAAGGGGTTAGGGATGTTGTGCATTGGTTAACATGAGTTACTCATAACATTTTCAGTTTTTTATATCTTTTTTGTGTGTGTGTGTGCGCAAATCTAAGGACTATGGAGTATTGGGGCAGTGCAGGGAGTATGGGGGGTTGGGAGAGCTCTTACCCGTTGCCATGCTTCATCCTTCAGGGTTGCACTGTGGCACAACTACTGAGGGTCCAGCATACCCCTAAACTACTTTAACTAGCATAAACCACCCATATCCATACCCTGCATTTCTGTCCCCACTTTAAAACATGCCCCACTGACTCTTAGTCCCTGCACTGTTTCTGCATCCTCTGTCCAGTTCCTCAGTCAGTAGGCCCTCCACTGATGCCTACCCCTCCATGGGGAGGAGGGTTGGGGAGGGAGGACCGGGCTATACCAGCAGAGAGATGAGGGATGAACAGATGATACAGGGACTCACTGAAAGTACAAACATCCATCTAGTGCCTTCTGTAACCAGTTTAATTATTGCCCAGGAGTGAGAGTCAGTGAATGGAAATAGCTGATCTGTGGAACGTGGAAGTGCTGAGGTTTTTTTTTGTTTGTTTGTTTAACATGCATTATTAACTGCCCCAAACCTTTTTTTATGGAGAGTTAAAGTTGTCAATCTGTGTCATGTTTTTCTGGGCCCGTTCTGCCAGCCTACATCAGATGCTTGGTTACATTTCCAAATAAATGCCTCTGTGCTTTCTCCCATGCTATTCCTTACACTTGGGAAGTACTCCCCATAAATATCTGCACAACTAATTCATTATTCTCCTTCCAAAACCTTCTCAGAACTCTCCTTTGCTATGATGCCTACAAAAAACACATGGCATTGGTTAGGGTGCCAGTGTGCTGGGACCACCATCTGTCATGTTAACAACTAGATATTGTCTCGTGTTTTTTTACTCATCTGCCTATATGTATCCATCTGTTGTCTCTTGTCTCATACTTAGTCCCTTGCCAGAAAGCTTACATTCTATCTTTTTGTTCTGTATTTGTACAGTGCCTAGCAGAATGAGGCCCTGGTCCAAGACTAGGGGTTCTAGGTGCTATGTTAATACAAATAATAAATAAAAATAATAGAATGTTAAGGGAAATAAAAACAACCCAGGAAACTACAGACCAGTTAGTTTAACTTCTGTGCCAGGGAAGATAATGGAGCAGGTAATCAAAGAAATCATCTGCAAACACTTGGAAGGTGGTAAGGTGATAGGGAATAGCCAGCATGGATTTGTAAAGAACAAATCATGTCAAACTAATCTGATAACATTCTTTGATAGGATAACGAGCCTTGTGGATAAGGGAGAAGCGGTGGATGTGATATATCTAGACTTCAGTAAGGCATTTGATACAGTCTCGCATGATATTCTTATAGATAAGCTAGGAAAGTACAATTTAGATGGGGCTACTATAAGGTGGGTGCATAACTGGCTGGATAACCGTACTCAGAGAGTAGTTGTTAATGGCTCCCAATCCTGCTGGAAAGGTATAACAAGTGGGGTTCCGCAGGGTTCTGTTTTGGGACCGGTTCTGTTCAATATCTTCATCAACGATTTAGATGTTGGCATAGAAAGTACGCTTATTAAGTTTGCGGATGATACCAAACTGGGAGGGATTGCAACTGCTTTGGAGGACAGGGTCAAAATTCAAAATGATCTGGACAAGTTGGAGAAATGGTCTGAGGTAAACAGGATGAAGTTCAATAAAGATAAATGCAAAGTGCTCCACCTAGGAAGGAACAATGAGTTTCACACATACAGAATGGGAGGAGACTGTCTAGGAAGGAGTATGGCAGAAAGAGATCTAGGGGTCATAGTGGACCACAAGCTTAATATGAGTCAACAGTGTGATACTGTTGCAAAAAAAGCAAACGTGATTCTAGGATGCATTAACAGGTGTGTTGTAAACAAGACACGAGAAGTCATTCTTCCGCTTTACTCTGCGCTGGTTAGGCCTCAACTGGAGTATTGTGTCCAGCTCTGGGCACCGCATTTCAAGAAAGATGTGGAGAAATTGGAGAGGGTCCAGAGAAGAGCAACAAGAATGATTAAAGGTCTTGAGAACATGACCTATGAAGGAAGGCTGAAGGAATTGGGTTTGTTTAGTTTGGAGAAGAGAAGACTGAGAGGGGACATGATAGCAGTTTTCAGGTATCTAAAAGGGTGTCATCAGGAGGAGGGAGAAAACTTGTTCACCTTAGCCTCCAATGATAGAACAAGAAGCAATGGGCTTAAACTGCAGCAAGGGAGATTTAGGTTGGACATTAGGAAAAAGTTCCTAACTGTCAGGGTAGTTAAACACTGGAATAGATTGCCTAGGGAGGTTGTGGAATCTCCAACTCTGGAGATATTTAAGAGTAGGTTAGATAAATGTCTATCAGGGATGGTCTAGACAGTATTTGGTCCTGCCATGAGGGCAGGGGACTGGACTCGATGACCTCTCGAGGTCCCTTCCAGTCCTAGAGTCTATGAGTCTATAATGTTGAGTTCAGCTGCATTCAAACCTCTGAAAACCAGGAAATACAGAGTTAAGATACATAACACTAAACTAGGTGTAAATCAGGTGGATCATGACAACAAGGATATCTGGCTGGATTCCTCAATGTAACAAGCTCATGCATTTATCTGTGAATGCACTCTGCTGGGGGATGTTGAGTTTTACTGAATCAGTGGTGCAGGTGGTTGTCATAAACAGATAGCTAAGGGTTAATGTTCTTTTACCTGTAAAGGGTTAACAAAGGGAACCATACACCTGACCAGAGGACCAATCAGAAAACAAGATTTTTCAAATGTCAAGGGAGGGAAGTTTTTGGGCGGGTGTTTTTTGTCTTTGGCCCTATCGGCTCTGAGAGTGATCTTTCTATCTCCTGGCTTTCTAATCTTCTGTTTCAAAGTTGTAAGTACAAGGCTAGTAAGACAATAGGTTTTTTGTTTTTTTTTGTATTTACATGTGTGTAGTTGCTGGAATGTTTTAAATTGTATTCTTTTTGAATAAGGCTGTTTATTCATTTTTTCTTTTAAGCCATTGACCCTGTATATTGTCACCTTGATACGGAGACCATTTTTATATCTTTTTCTTCCTTTTTATATAAAGCTTTCTTTTTAAGACCTGTTTGAGGTTTTTTTTCTGGTTAAGGCTAAGGAATGAAGGGAGAGGGGAAAATCTCTGTGTTAGATTTACTAAGCCTGAATTTGCATAACCTCTGGGTGAGAGGAGAGAGAGATTTGATTTCTCGGTGCTTGTGTTTCAAGGACTTGAAGCAGGGAATCTCCTAGAGTACCCAGGGCGGGGAAATCTGGGAGGAGGTAAAGAGCGGGAAGGGAAGTGGGTTAGTTCCCTTTGTGGTGAGACTCAGGGCATCTGAGTCTTGGGGTCCCCCAGGGAAGGTTTTGGGGAGACCAGAGTGAGCCAGACACTGGAATTTTCTGGCTGGTGGCAGCGATATCAGATCCAAGCTGGTAATTAAGTTTGGAGGTTTCATGCTAGCTTCTCATATTCTGAACTCTAAGGTTCAGATCTGAGTAGGAAAGTTATGACAGTGGTTTGTTATCTGAACCACCTACATCTGATAAACTATAGGAACCTTAGGAGCAGCCATGCCTTGAAAGAAGATATGAGTTGAACTTTTTACCTTGTGTTTAAATTTCTGTTTAATAAAACCAAATGCTGTGAAGTGTGTGTGTGTTTGTGGACTGTGTTTAGAGCAGGCTGGGAAAGACGCACACATTTAGTAATACAAAAGCAGAAAAACTTGGCAATTGTTTTTTTATGTATTCAGGATGCATCTCCTATTAGTTTTCAGTGTCTACAAAGTTCAGTTCTTTGTAGGAATATTTATATTAATTGCAGTGTACAGTGCTCTGAAATCCACCTTAAACATTGCCAAACTCATCCATTTCATCCTCTGCCACAACAACTTCACATTTAACAACAAATGCTTTATCCAAACTGTGGGAACAACCATGGGTATTAGGATGGCTCCCCAATATGTCAATCTCTTCTGGGGCCACCTTGAGGAAGAATTTATGGAAAAATACACCACAGAACCAATAATATACTTGAGATACATAGATGATATTTTCATCCTTTGGACGGATGATCTTAGCTCCCTTACAGACTTCCACCACAAATTTTAAACTACAACCCCTCTCTCAGACCCTCTAGAACATACCCATAGCAGCATCAACTTCCTGGACACCATAATCAGTTTAAAAAATGGTGTGCCACTGTACCCCATATTCTTCATAGTGATGATATGATATGATTATAGCATGCAAGATAAGTCATATAAGGTGTCATTGGAAAAGTTATGATTAGCTTAATATGATTATTCTATCTGTGCATGTATTTTTTTATCTGAAGTTATGAATATTGACTGTGTATATGTATTTCAAATGTAGTTAACACCTGGGTAGCTCCCACTGGACAGATGCTTTCAGTCTAGATAGGTGGTTGTGAAGGGCCTATTCAGGGCAATGAGCCATTAGGGAGAACAATAGGCCATAGGAGAAGTTTATCTCCCACCTGGTGAGCATTCCTGAGAATGCTACAGACAGCCCTGAGTGATGGCTACTATGACTCAATAAAGACATATGACCAGGCCACATGATGCTGGACTCCATCTTGGGATGTCAGTATTTTTCCACAGACTGGTCTGGGAACCAAGCTTTGGAACACAGGGTTCTTGCCATATGCAAAAGCTATATAAGGCAGGGAGTCGCATCATCTATGGTTCTTCACTCCCCACATAAGAAGGCTCCTGGAAACACCAGAGATCTGAAGGAGAGCCCTGTGAAGCTCAAAAGCTTGTCCCTTTCACCAACCGAATAAATTGGTCCAATAAACAATATTACATCACCAGCCTTTTCTTTTTCTCCCTCTCTCTCTCTATTCTGGGACCAGCATTACGACTACTACACTGCAAAAAAAAGCATATGAGTGACATTTGTAGATTTCACATTTTGCAGGAAATACTGTGATGATATTCATGACAGAGTATATAGCAAAATGTTAGGGACTGAGCTATTATGTGACATTTATGTGATTTCACCATCTAAAGCAAGTAGACATGAATTCATGTTGTTACCTATTTAATATTGTGAATAGGTATGTGGGAGCTTATGATTTGAACTCATGGTACAAGGAAATAATCTTCCATTTGTAGCTGAATTCGCCCATATGAGCTTTTTCTTTGATACTTTAAATTTTGTTTTACCTTTCGTAAGAATTCACTTTATTTTGTCATGGCTGTACTAATGTGAAAGTGCATATATTGAGAATTTTATTAGTTAATCAATGTAATTTAATAAATGTTTTTGTTCAATCAAAAGGTTTCACTGTCCTTTTGTATTCCTTTATTATTCTGCATCTTAAATATGTTTTTTTACAATTTGTATGTCATATAACCTTTACATATTTATACATATATCAAGAATATCATTAATACTAAATTTAAACACCACCACCACCCCTTTTTTTTTTTTAATTAGAAGACTAGTAAGGTTGAAAATACCTCAGGTCTTCAACAACCAGGAAATATAATGCAAAAGTATTTTTTTTGTTTTAATATTTTAAGTGGCATATTATTTTTCCGAAGAATATCCAGCAGTATATTATTTCAGAACAAAAGGGGGCATAGTTTAGATTGGGTGGGAGATGTAACTTGCATAGGACAAGAGAAGAAATGTATAGCATAAGTCATCATTTGCATGCCTTAACTATTCATTTTTGAGGTAGAAGAGCTATTCTGTGAAAACCTTACTTTATTTTCAGGGTGGAGGGTTATAAGTTAGACTCCTTTCATATACACTGTCCATTTTAATTATGTATTAATTTTTTTAATTAATATATCTTCACCCAACACTGAAATACATGCAGCTATTCTGCAACACTACCCTAAATTGGGACCAATGAGGAGTTGTCTCAAAGTTGAACTTAGAAAACTGAAGATACAGGTTGGGGGAGGTATATCAAATTAAAAACAGACCCCAAGCAATTCTGTCTAATGAAAATTAGTCAGGAGAGGAAAAGGAAATGGGTCCACTCTGTATGCCACCACAGCTACATCATCGCCATGTGAATCTACTGCTATCTGAGTAAAATACTCTGACAAGAAAATAGCCTTTCTTTATTCAGTGTGCTTATTTTTCCCTTCCTCTTCCACTGCCTCTTGTCTCAGTGCAGATCGTCAAGTGATCTGTGTTTAAGATCATATTAAGCAATTTCAGCACACTGTGTCTCTTTCCTACGGATTTTCCTGTAACTTAGTTATAGAAAAATACTGAAATAAATATCCCCTCTAGTGTTCTTCTCTCTAGTGCCATGCTATAAGAAACTAGTGTTCAGTTGACTTTGCTGAAACTCTGCTCTCCACATAAAAATTCTATATGATTTTTCCATACTGTGAACCCAAGTCTAAGGTTTAAGCTATTAGAACAAAGTCTAGTTTACATATGTGAGAATTTTGTTAGTTACTGCAGAGGCTGCGATCTTGCCATACTTTTCAAGCTAAGCAGAATTTGGCCAGGTCAGTACTTAGAACACCTCCAAAGAAATCCCAGGTTTTTTCATGAAATGGTGGTGATTCATTAGGTAGCCTTTCTCTTTGAGTCAGTGTTTGAGGACACTGTACAGTTGGTGTCTTCTTTTGGATGAGATGCACAATTGAGGTTTAGGCTAGTGGTAACCAAAAATCTCATAGTAGTCTTCTCAAGACTAAGATGGCTAATCCCGATGTCCAGAACAAATTCCAGTTCAGATAACTACATTTTTCGAGTATGTAATGTTGCTGTGAACTGCTAAATAGCGGGTGCATTTTACTTTATAGAGGACTGACTATAAACCGGTGATTCCTAAATAGTTTGTAAAGCACTTTAGAATCATTCTGAATGAACGTCTAGTGTCCATGAATATCATTTATTTTTTCTTTTTTGGGAGAAATTTCATAACTACTTGTAACTTTTTCAATATTGCTTCATTGGAAAAATATCTTGGCAACAGCAGCAAACTTTCCCTTTTCTTGAGGCCCAGGTATTCATAACAATTTTAAAGAGGCCTTATTTATTGGTTTCATACCTAAGATGTTAATTTGCTTGAGCTTGAAGAACAAAAAACACCATCTCTGTAGCTTACCCTTAGTTTGCAACTTTTAGACTGAAGGAGCTGACTGCAGTGCAGAATTGGAGGCTGCAGAGAATTCCTATGCAAACCTTTTTCTGCTGAAACACTGAGATATAATTCCACCTGCTTTAAGGTGGTTATTACATTTTAAGCAAGCAGATACGAACAGATAATCCTGCACATTTATTTTTTAGACTTAGATTCTATATAAAATACTCAAAGTATATACTAAATCTTTACAGAGGAGCATTATATTAGAGTACTAATATGTTAATCACTTCACCTTATGTTGTTAAAATTGTAGGATGATAGGTGGCGAAGTAGATTGATGCTCTGTTCTTTTAACTCTGGAGGCCCAAGTATTAATCTAGTTCACTTCACAACCTGCTCCTTAGTAGAAATTATGCAATCGTCACCATCTGGCTGCGGACAGAGAAATGTTTTCAGATAGAAGTGAGATGCAATAAATGGCAAAATTACATGGAAAAGTTTGTGCGGGACCTCCTTACAGTATACTTGGCTCTAGTTAGTGCTAATGATTTCTTATCTTTTTGTGGTCCAAACATCAACTATTTATTTTTTTAAAAATAAAGTAGTTGATGATTAAGATATTGCATGATACATTTTGTAGTGGGATTCTAACTCTAATGTAATTTTTTTTTAAGGTGATGATACGTGCGAATATCTTCTCTCCAGTGGGAGATTTCTTGGGGAAAATGTATGGCAGCCCCACAGTTGTATGATGCATAAATATAAAAATAGGTAAGGATATCACCTTACATTCTTTTATTTTTATTCTATTCTCTGCAGGGAAAGGTAGTAAGAAATCTGTTTACTGGACTGCAATCTTTTCAGCCCCTATAGCCTCTTCTCCTTTGACTGTCTTCATGCTTGCATCTGTTTTTAAATGGATTACAGTGAAATACATAATTTATCAGAGATCAGAAAAGGGTCCTTAGTGTAAGTCCTTTGTGGCGGATAGTCTTTTCATTATGTGTCTAGAGCGCTAAGCATAATAGGATCGTGCTACTAAATATAAATAGATAAGAGTGGTAGTAATAATTTATACTGCACATTTTGTTTGTTCTGAAGAATTTAGAGAGAGTTCAAGGCTATAGGGACTGAAAAGATTGCAGTCCAGTAAACAGATTTTCACGTTTTATATATGGTTTCAAATTGTGATTTCAAGGTAAAATACGATTTTTAGTTATAATATCCCAAATAGTTAGTAGTTTTAGAATTTTTTAAATAAGAAAATGTACTAAATAATGTTGAGAAATAAAAGTACCTATCACTTTTCTCTTCATTCACTTAATATAGAAACCATGACAAATACCTTTATTGCTCAAAATTATTCTATTATTTAATAAAGTTATACAACTTCTCAGTCTTTTTTTGATTATTTTCAGCGCCACCCAATGGGAAAGGAAGTCCTTTCATGCCTACAGTAATTTGTGTAATCAAATAATCAGGATGGTGCCTTATTTCATACTTATCCCTTGTTATATGTAATGCATTCAGTATTTTAAAAAAAACAAACAATTCTTTAGAGTTAGATGTAATGTTTTAGAATTTTCTGTATAACATTCAGGATTTCCTTCTAAGGAATTGTCAGTTTCCTTCATTAAATTGATTCCTTAAATAATGTAATATGTTAATTTTGTAATGTTGTTTGTTTTTGCAGTGAAGCCAAAAGCTGCCTCCTAGATAAACATATTGCATTTATAGGAGATTCCAGAATTCGCCAGTTGTTTTATTCTTTTGTAAAACTCATAAATCCTCAAGTCAAGGAAGAAGGAAACAAGGTAAGACTAACTTTTTCCCTGCCAATTTGTCACTTAACTGTTAAAACTTCACTTAATTTCCAGGTTGAAAACACCAGAAACTGGGTGTTTTCTAAGGACTTTGATGTCTGGAATGGGCATTTGTTGGGAAATAATACTACTTGCTACCCTAACATTCAGGAAAGGGCACCATGTGGCATAGTTCTGCAGAGAAACAAATCAAGCACTCGATAGGGAGATTGGGCCCAAGCAATTGTCAGAGGGTGATAACAGGAATGTTTGGCATCCTGAGAAGTGAAGTGGGAAGTTTGCAGAGGGAGGGTTCAGCAGATGTTAGTTTTCTTTCCTAGGCTATTCAGCTAAGGTGGCCTGTCCAATGGCAACTAAGTGAGATTTGTTTTTCTGATGAGAAAATATGGCTGTCACAGTGTGTGATGACTTGGAAATCTGTGGAATTTATGAATTCTCTGTGAGATTATGAACTCTCTCTATGTATATTTACCAAGCTGGAAACTCTGTTTTGAATGTAGGGACAAGGTGCCTTCTCAGTGATCTCTTTACCTCCATATTGGACTGAAATGCCAAGGCATAGTGATGCAGGATTAACAATAGACAGTTGTTAAATTGGTATGGTCCTCTGTTCAAGTACAAACATCTTAGATAGTAAGATAATGTCTACTCCAAGAATTGGCTAGATGGGGAGGGGGTCACTTGGTAACAAAGTCATCTGATATTGGGCTCTGGTCACCTGAGGAGGCTGATCAGGAGGTCACCTGAAAGAGGGACTGGAAGGTTACAAAAGCTGCTCTGTTGGGAGTTCTTTGATAATCTTTCACCAGTTTAAGATGTGGGAGACAGCTGCAAGAACTGGATGAGATTGAGGCAGGTTCCTCCTGTCCATCTATCTGTCTGAACATAGATGACCCTCCAAAGGAAGAGTGAGCTACAGTGAGGGGCGATGTGTTGTTTTCTATATGATCTATACCCTCTATGTATTTGTCATGCTTAAGTAAAGAGCAATAACATGTTCATATCTGTTATATGTTACACCTACCATGTGGCACTTTGAAGAGTGGAAACTAGAATGCTTACACCTTTGAAGTTCTGGGAAAGGGTGTGTTTAAGCTTGGGGGGCGGTGGGAGCTGAGGAGTCAGCAGTGATATCAGAGGGGCTAGGAAGCTGGGCCACATGGTTGCAGCCTAGACAGAAGATCTATGCTCTAGAGATGTCCCTAGGAACCCAAAGACAGGTACAGTGGACTTTGTTCAGACTTCAGAGGCTTAAAGCACCCAGAGAACCAAAGGAAGGGTCTCCTCATAGCAAGCTGATGAGCCACCAGTAAAGGGAGCTCAGTCTGATCTATGCTAGTGTTTTGTTTTGTTCTTTTAGACGGTATTAATTAATTCAAGTCTTGTTGTAAGTCACTTCTTGAAAGGTTAATTGCTGATTTAATCTGCACTGAAATCCTAGATGCATTGACTGATATACAAGTCTGATTGGGGCTGAAATTAAAAATAGCTTTCTGCCTTGCCTTCCTTGTAAATGCCACTGAAATACAATTGTGTGTTCATTTTCTGAAGATAAGTGTAAAGCACAGCTTGCTAAGTGGAGCCAGAGATAGACTATATCACTATAGTCTATCAGACACCCAAATCATTAACTTCGTCTGCTGTTCAGGGTTTGTATTCAGCTTCAGGTCAGACTTGTTGTCAAGGCTGATTCCCCACTCTGGCACTTCGAGTGCAGAAGGTTGGGGCCCTGAAGGACTCTAAAAATTAATACTTACCGCCCCAGGCTGGTATTAAACTTCCAAGCTTACAGCTTTTCTCTGACCTTGGAGTGGTAGATGCTGCCAGCACCCAAGTGCAGAATCCTTTTGAGACCCCAGGAAGGTGCACTTGGGAATTCCTTCCTGTGAGGTACCCTCAAGCCCTTTCACTCCCCACCCTTCTGGGGAAGAGCTGAGAGAGAGGGGAAAAAGGAAATCAGCTGTTGCCACCAGCTAATTAAACAACATGTGCACAAACCTCTTAAGACACAAAAATCCAGTTCTGGTCTTAAAAAAGGCGAACTTTATTAATAGAAAGAAAAAAAGAAAAATGCATCTGGGAATTTAGGCTTTTGCTAGATTTAAAAAATAAAAGCTACAAGGATTAAGCATCAAGAATAGCTTTCTTGAGGTCCAGCTTAAAGGTTACAAGCAAAAGAAAAACACTTGTGGACTCCTCTGGGCTAACCCTAAGCCATAAATAAATAAATAAATAGAGAAACCTAATTGTGTCTTCCTAGACATTTCCTGATCTCCTTACATACCTGGGGTTCAAATGAGTAGTTGCCAAGTATGATACTGAGTATTTTTCATACCTGGGCCCAAGCTTCTTACAGCATAACTGCAGCCCTAGCTGTCTCTTCCTGGAGAACAACCACAGACCGACAAAGGGGAGTTGTTTTTCAATTTTAGAAAGTTCTAGACTTCCCATTGGCTCTTTTGTCCAAGTGTCCACTCACTTCCTTTTACTTATGCATAGCAGTGAGACTTTTTAACTGTTTACAGGTAGATCAATTAGACAACAGCTACTAAGAGGGATTTTATAGCTGCTGGCTGGCTGGGTGTCCATAAAGGGAGCTCTGCCCTCCCCTTCATTTATCATACTTGCCAATTATTTAATACATCCAGGGTATTTAAATGCACAATAGCAGTCTGTCTGACAGGCAGCATGTAATTAAATTTCACTTGTCAAAGCCAGACGTTTGGCTGATTGGATAACAGGAGTTTTCCTAGCCTTGGGGTTGGTGTTGGATTGCTTGCCAGAAGTGTGGGGAGTAGTTTGGCAAATGTGAGAGTTTGGTGGGGAGGAGTAGTTAGGTTGGTTTTGAGCTGGAAGACCTTTGTATCAAATGCTTGTGAAACTGATGGGGTAACAGTGCATTTAATAGACTTCGGAAGATATCTGAAGTTTCAGGATGGCTGAGTATGGGGAATCACTGGCTTATGGAGAAAGAATAGGTATATTTGTCTATGGCACCTCAGCTCAGTTTGTGGAGGGAAAGTGTACTTGTCCTTTCTGTTTCAGGCATTGAAACTGATATACAACTCAGTTTAATGTTGAGTATTTGTGTCTACTGTAATTAAGGATGCCTAACTTATTCCATTCTAATCTCCTGTTTTCAGTCAATACATTATGAATTACATACTCCAGGCTTGATTTCTGCCTGTGGTGATTTTATTTTTTTCTGGAAACTTTGAGCAAAATTGGTTCAGCTGTTAGAGTACAGGGGGAGCAGGAAAGAAGGCATACTAGTGGTATAGACCAGGGAAATATGAGAGGAAAATGTTTTGTTTCGATTTCAGCCCTTTGAGAGGAATATTAAGGAAAATAGTGATGTGTAAAAAGGAAATATTTCAGACTTTTTGAATCATTTGGTAATAGAAAGCTCTGGTGTTCCCAGGAGCTGCTGGGGGGCATAGCACCATATTCATGAGACACATTTCAGAGCTTTGCCAGCATAGCTATATCAGTTAGGAGCATGAAAAAAATCAGTTACACCAGCAACAAAAAACCAAAAAACAACTTTTGCTAGTATATCTTATTTCCTCCGGGAAGTGGTATAAGCTGTACAGACAAAAGAACTATTTTTCTGGTATAAACTGTCTCCTCTAGGAGTTATACTAAGAAGTGTTTCCTAGTACAAATGAGGCCTTAGATGGGAGACGAATAGAGCTCTGTGTGGATACAAAACTTGTATCTGCACCTGATCCACAAAAATGGTCCATGAATATCCGCAGATTTGCAGGGCTCTAGAGATGAGAGGGATCAGTATTCGAACATACATTACCTTCCAGTAGAACAAGTTTAACTTATTTTTTATTTTGGCAGCATGGAAACATTCTTTCTGAAGACAAATCTGCATCAATTAAAGTGGTAAGTTTTTTTGTGGTAATAAGCTCCAAGCTATAATAATCAATGTATAATTTTATATGCTCCCTCTATACTTCTGGTGGAAACAATTAAGGACCTCTTTTCAGAGATACTGATCAGTCACAAATTAAACAGAAGTCAATCAGGATTGCAGGTGCTCAGGACCATTTATGATTGGATTCAATCCCCTACCCTCAACCCCCACCCTCATCCCTAAGATTTGTATCTTAAAGTTTAGTGAAATCTGAGTAAGGTCCTTTGAGGTGTGTGTGTTTTTCCCCAATCATTTCCATTATCTTACAGGAGCTTTGGACTCAATAGTAGTGACAATAACTATTGACATGCAATATTAGTCCTCTCATCAGATCTCATAATTGGCCCTTCAAATAAAAGTAGCTTGTGATAACTTGATAAATGCAGATGAGCTTTCTGTGCCACCCCAACCAGTTCTCTGCCCTGGATCCACTTTGATTGCAGTAACAGAGCGAGCCAGGTGCATCACCAGTGTAGAAGGTTTTAAAAAAAACACATACACACAAAAAAACTTGGGGATTGTGGGTAGGTTTTCAGGAGAACTCTCTTCTCCGTCTCCATCCCCAGTGGTCTGAGAGTGGGGTCTTCCTCCTGCAAAGACCTCAGTAGCATTACTTTTTTCCCACTCCTTTCCATATAATTCATCAAGAGAGTGCATGTTGAGTGGATTACTTAGGTACTTTGAAGGGAGCTATGATTTTAAAAGAGTGGTTGGTGTTGTATTCAGGAGGAGAACTTTGTGTTAGGCCAGTCTTTCTGCCTTCATTATAATGTTTTCTTACAGTTCTTTGTTTTATATTTTCTCTTTGACATGACATTGTCTCCACTGTACTTTTTAGGAGACTGTAGTACCTCTTGTTTGGGGAAGCAGAAACTACTTATGATGTCAAGTAGCAGCTTGGGCCTTACATAGAGAGGGAATAACATTAGCTGAAGTACAAATAAAGTTTTACATAAACCTTTTGGATTAATTGAGAGATTTTATTTTTATTAAGGAGAATGATTTTAATAAAGTGCAAGTCATTAGCCCTTTTTTTGTTTCCCTCTGCTCCATTTTTAGAAGCCGGTAATGTGGAATGCTTGTGCCAAATGTTAGGACTCATCATAGTTTGAAATCTGGAATATTAAGCTTTCCGAAAATTGGTTTTCTAGTTCAGAGATTTGCAAGATAGCTGTTGCTAAAAGGTGTGGAGAATGAAGCTAAAAATTAACTAGAATACACTGATGTGATCCTTTGTAAACCCTAAAACATTTGTTTCTGTCCTTGATATTATTGGGAAAACTGAGACTCTTCGCTTCCAACTGGTTTAAAGATTTAGATTCTATGTGAAATCTTGGCTCTGTTGAAGTAGATGACAGAACTCCCATTTATTTTACCCTTTGTTCCTGGCTGATTAAGATATCAAATCTTTCATCTATGATTGGTCCATGAATCTAGTAAAGAAATGAAGCAAAATTTGGACCAGTGTAATTTTCCATGTATGAAATGCATTGCTTGTATTTGATATTCATCTGCATTTTCTAAATGACGAGCTACTCTTAAATTTACTCACAGGTATTAATATATTCTTTTTACAGGATTTCCTGTGGTATCCAGAAGTTAATGGCTCTATGAAGCAACGTATCAAATCATGGACTGAGGTGTGTTCTAAAAATATACTGACTTTAGAAGATACCAACAGATTGAGGGAGCTAGTCTCCTATTGTTCCATGTGCTTAACTCATATTGTGTAGAAGTTCTGAATGTAGATGAAGGAGAACAATATTTTAAAAAATTAAGATCAAGTTGTACACTAAGACCTCTAAAAAGATATAGTGTTACATCTATTATATCAACAGGATGTATTCACGCAGAACAAGCTAACCCAAGCTGCAGAAATTCACAGTGTGGACTCAGAAGTTTAGAGCTCAAATGAAAGTCTCCAAAGAATCCCACAGCTCTGTAATATCTGGTGAACTCTTGGAGAGGTGCACTGGATCTTATAATTATGCACTAGTTATACTTATGATTCTTGTTTTTATGCTATCCGGCATGTCAGGTGTTCTTTAAAATTGCTGGTTAACAAATTACCATACTTAACAAGTATAACAACTTGAATATGTATCTCCCTTGATAATTAGTCAAGTTGTTCACAAATTGACTCTTACTAAACAATAGTTGTCATTTCTGGGTTTCTTCCTTTGATGATTCTATGATGGCCCATTATGCCAGTCTCCACTGCCCACTTGTTAAATTTTCAAACGAACATCTCTGTGCTTTTTCCCATGCTGCCCCTTAGGTTTGGGATGAACTCCCTGTAAAATCTGTGAAGCTACCTCTCTATCTGCCTTCAAAACCTTCTTTAAAATTGTCCTTTTCCGTGATGGCTATAAAACGCTTGACAGCAGTTAGGCTGCTGGTGTGCAGAGACCACTACCTATCATGCTAGCTAATATTGTCTCATTGTTTTCTTGTAAACCCCCACCCCCCATCTGCCTCTACCTGTCTCTTGTGTTAAATTTAGATTGTAAACTCTTTTGGGACTGGGATTGTCTTTGTTCTGTGTTAGTACAGCACCTTGCATAGTAGGGTCCTGTCCATGTATAGGACTCTTAGACACAACAATATTACAAATAATAATATGATTATCACTTAATTATTTAGACAAATTTCTTTCTTTTTTTTTTATGGACAAATATCTTCAGTCATTGGCCACTTCGTAATAATAGACATGTCTAGAATATTTATTTGAGCTGCTATAATGCATGTTTGTGTGATTTGGCAATGCATAGCATCTTCTGAGTAGATGCCTGGATAGCTTTTAAAGAGAGAACTTAAATATTGCCTAACTCAATACATGATTTTGAACATATGGAAACATAATGATACTTTGCACTTACATATAACCTTACATCTGAGGATCTCACTGCTTTACAAATTCTTTAGCCTCACAAGACAGCTGAGATGTGATAAAATCGAGGCACAGATGTTAAATAACTTGTGCAATAAATTGAATAATAGCTTTTAGTGACTTGTGAAGATATTTAGAAGACTAATCTCTCTTTTACTTTGTGTTTTAGGGTTCTATTGCAAAACCTCATGTAATTGTAGCAGGCGCTGCTACGGTAAGCTTTTCATGCAGTAGGCATTCTGGTGAGAATTTACAGGAGAATATGTATGCTTCTAGAAACGTGACAAGAGGAAGTAAAGGGAAAACATATACTGATTGCCAATCTTCTATTCCAATTGTCTTGTTCTTGTTATAACCAATACTTTTTAAAATATCAGAGTAATATTTGTATATAGATGTATGATGTACAGTAATATTTGATTACCGTTTCATTGTTAAAAATTGTGTTTTGGCTTGATGCATGGATGAAATGTAGAACAAATCCTATGAGAAGATAGCCCAGGTACTTCATAAACGATTTAAATATTTTTATTAATAATTTGGCCAACTGAATATCACATTTTTAATGAATATTGTTTTCAGAAAAAATATTGACCTTGATAATGGTCCTGTCTGCAAGGTTTTCCTTCCAGGAATCCATTCTTTATACTTTTTACTTTTTACTTACTCTGTGCTCTGTCAACTTGTTGAATACCCCTTTCTACTGCTGCCAGGAGCCATCTCAGTATCTGTGCTTCCTGAGACTGAGAGTTTTGACATCCTGATTCAGGAATCTGAACCTCAGGGCAAGTCTACACTAGAGTGCTTCATCATCACAGCAGCACTGATGCAACTGCGCCACTGTAGTGCATCTGGTGAAAACGCACTATGCCGATGGGAGAGCATCTGCCACCGACATAGTGCGGGTGTGTACAGTACTTAGGTCACTGTAACTTGTGTCACTCAGGGGATGTCTTTTTCACACCCTTGAGCAACGTAAGTTACATCATTTTACTTGGTAGAGTAGACTAATCCTCATTCTCTTCCCACTTCCAGTAGTGTCAGCACCACTTTAGAAAATGAACTAGTCTTCCTACTATCTCCCACCTTTAATGACATCATCTTGGTTAGCAAAAATACCCCAATTTAATGTAAAGGCTATACTTAGTTGCAATTCATCATGTTTTAATGATTACCAACTAAGAAGAATCAGCCTTTCTTTAGGAAAATAACTGAAAAGTACAAATGCAAAACGTGATTTAAATCATCAGTTTCAATCAAGGATTCCTGTTTGCGGATTTAAATCATGATTAAATTTGTCAATTTAAACAGTTTGGTTTAAATCAGTCCACCCTGGCTCAAATTCAGGAATAGTACATTGCAAACAAAAAGTTTTAAGTGCTGCTGTTTGATCTGTGAATTTGAAGACAATACCTGTCTAAGAGTCCTGCTAATCTATAAACCTCTGGACACCAAAAGTTTCCAAGCAGAGGTGATGTATACATATAGTATGATGTAGTCAAGAAGTTCACAAGAGCCATATGTCAGCTGTCTGGAGTGCTCACAAATGTGAATACCAGCATCAAGGTTGACTGTTAGAAACCAGGGCACAAACCCCAAACTGACTGTGATTCTATGCTTAAATTTCACCAAGTAAGTATCAAGCATAAACTCCTCAAAAACTATAACAGCCTTGATGTGGAGTTACAGACAGTCCCCTTGGTACTCCAGTCTATCTTACCACCCCAGGCAAGCCTTCCTTTGTGACTGATGGTGCCTTACACCAAAAATCAAAATGATATTCAGGCTACTCCCAGGCTCAAATGACCGATCACTTTCCTTAAGTCAGTCGCATCTCAGAGCTCAAACCAAAAACAATGTGTGTAGCCAATGCTATAATAAACTAACTGAAGATTCATTAACTAAGGGAAAAAATGATTTATTAACTATTATTAACTAAGGAAAATGAGTTATTTACAGAATTAAAGCAGATAAACATACAAACGAGTTATAATCTTTAGTTTCAGAAGATGATAGAAGCTGTTGTAATATGCAAGCTCTATATGTCCTTTAGGGCTAACCCAAGCTAAACAGTTTGGGGGCCCTTGCTTATGCTTAGAAGTCTTTGCCCTTCAGAGTTCAAGCAGCATAGAGAGAACAATTTCTTCTTGACAGGGACTTTTATTCCCTTCTCCCCAAAACTCAAGCTGATGGGATGAGTGTTTGTGTACTGTCTCCTCTTCATGGGTGTGGGGGAGCAGTCATTAAAGTCTTTTGTCCCTTGATGTTGCACAATAGCTTACTGATGTCTGTGAGCTTTGTTTCATTGGGCAGGAGATGACACCTCTTGTGGTAAACTAATATTTCACACATGTTAATGCATCTCTCCTGACTGTGGGGCTTTATAGTTTCAGAGAAAACACCTAAAAATTACCTTACAACATGGGACACAGATATTATGTGTGAGATTAATGCATACAACAACTTCCAAGAATTTCATACGGTCTAAACACATTTTTATAAATCTAATACCTGTTTTGATAATACTAACACATAGATGAGCCAGACTGGTTTCCAGCTATGCATTTGTCAATGTTCAGTGAGGCCTGGGGGTCTTGGCATGAGCTAGTACCTGGTCTGCCAGCATCACACCATCTTGGGAAACTTCAGCACCCACACAGATGATAGCCTAAAACTCCTATCTGAACTCTGTGCTTTTTGTTTCTCATAAATTTTCTTAGAAGTCTGTCTTTCACACACAGACACCAATACCCCGGACAAATAGTAAGGCCTGGTCTACACTTAAAATTTAGTTTGACATAACTATGTTGCTCAGGGATGTGAAAAAAATCACACCCCTGAGAACCATGGCTGGCTGACCTAATCCCTGGTGTAGAAGCAACCAGGGAAGAAAGCTTCCATTGACCTAGTTACTGCTGCTTGGGGTGATGGATTGCCTACAGCGACAGAAGAACTCCTTCCATCATTTTAGGAAACAGTTATGCAGCAGTACTGTAACAGCATAGCTACAGTGTGGTAGGTGAGCCTTTATAGCACCTGTATTGTAGGCATGGCCTAGGGCTGGACACTAACATAAGAAACTCAAGAATAGCCCCCAGTCCTGATTGCACCGTGTCCTGCCCTACATAGAAATGAAAACTCCCTAATATAAGACAAAAAAATCACCACCATAGTCTACTCCTGAAAATCAAATTCCAAAATGTATTTCCAGAAAACTCTACCCAGTCAAGAACTAGAAGAACCAGTGAAGCATCACTATTGTTGCTTGACTACTGCTTATAGATAGTCCTGTACCTAAATGCTCCCTTCTAGCTAACTGCAATCAAGGGCATTACCTTTGACTTTGAACTTTGCCTTTGTGGATATGAAAGAGAAAAATGAGCCTGCAATACACAGATGACACTCAGTTCTCTGTCCTTTATCTCATACTAAGCAACACCATCTTCAAGTTGGTCAAAGTTGAACTTGTAAAAGACTGAAGTAATACTCATAGGTTTCTGAAGCACTTTCCTATTTCTGCTCCCTATGCCCCCTCACCGCTACCAAGCATGTCGGCCCTCACATTAAGTTGTTCTTCAGCCTTTGGGTCCATGGGATTCTTCAGCATTGTTTGATGCTGAAGTACTGATGGTAGCAGAAATTCCCATTTCTGTCTTTGACTGGCCAGAATACTGTGCCCCTTCTTGGGCTTAGCAAAAGTATCTGTTTTGATATTCAGGGTTCTCTATCGGATTGGGCATAGCTTCTGAATAATTTGTTTCTCGCTCCAAGGTTATGACCTCTCACAATAGCTACTTTCCACTGAAATAATGAAACTGTTGACCCGCTGGAACAGGCTTGAGTGTGTGGAAGAAAGACCTTTCATAGGAAATGGACCTAGATCATGTAACTCATTCCCACAAAACATTACAATGGCTACAGGCCTCACCATGTTCAGGCTAATTAAAAACTCATGTTTTTGGCTCTGCGTTCCCTCTGTAATGTCAACACAGACACACACAGAACAATAATATAAAGAATTTCCTAAGCTATTTCTATTACAGGCTGAAAAGGAAGACAGAGAAAGATTTGTTGTTGTAATTTCTTAATATTTGGGAGGCATTTGGATACATAAATGTTCCCCTTCATCGTACTTAAATAGATACCACCACAAATCTTCATAGCTGTTTCTGGTACACCTCTACCCTGATATAACGCTGTCCTCGGGAGCCAAAAAATCTTACCGCATTGTAGGTGAAATCGTGTTGAATCGAACTTGCTTTGATCCGCCAGAGCGCGCAGCCCTGGCGCCCCCAGAGTGCTGCTTTACTGCGTTATATCGAAATTCATGTTATATCGGGTCGTGTTATATTAAGGTACAGGTGTATAGTACTGTTTTTCAGGTACTTTCTTTTTCAGAAACTCTTCATTCATACACTAACGAACTTAAAACCTTGTAGGCTTTGCTCATACAAACTTCTGCTTCAAGTCAATGAGAGTTTTGCTTGAATAAAGTCTAGAGCATTTGACCCTAAATCTTGTCCCTATATGTTACTGCTATCTTAATACTATTCCATCAAGTCAGTGAGTTTCTAATAAAATTTGTATCAGAACAATTTTTGAGCAGACAAATGCCACCCTTATATTAAACAGTTGCAACGTATATCTTTGTACTCTTATGATAATAGTTCATTCTTCTGTTATGCACCTAGCCTGTCAAACCAACAAATGTTTTTAATGCTATAAAAATTATTAAAATATTTAAGAAATAAACAGGCTCTATAATAGTATTGAAAATAGCTGCTAATAATGGAGTGGAATCAGTAAAGTTTTATGATTGTATATACTTTAGAAATAAAGAATCTGAATTTTTTTTATTTAATCTTCTAGTGGTCTATCAAGATTCACAATGGCAGTAATGAAGCCCTCACGCAATATAAAATCAATATCACTTCAATAGCGCCTCTTTTGGAAAAATTAGCAGAGAGTAGTGATGTATACTGGGTCTTACAAGGTAAAATACAGTAGATAACTATAATTTGTGCTGTCATTGTCTGATTTGAATCACAATTTTGCAGGCTGTGGAGGACTAAACCATCTTTTACTGCCTTGCTTTGCCCCGACGTTGTTCATAAGTAGTCTAGTATCTGCATAAATATTCAGAAAATTTTGATATAAAATCTGGAAGACTTGGATCTTTGTCAATATTGGTATGCTAGATTTCACCCATTTCCTCTTGACTGTACATTCCATGTGTTTGACCTGTTCCTACCTTCATGAGTTAGAGCTATCTGAAATTACATGTGTTGACAGTTATATCTAGACATAAGCAGTTGATTTCTTCTTCCGGGGGGGGGGGGGGATCTTAATCCCCCCTAAACACTGACTTCTTGTTGAAACATTCCTGTAATAAAACTTCTTCAAATTGTTTGACTTATACAACCCATGATAAAGCTTAAGAGAAATGCTCCTTTCAAGTCTTTTTATATTATGGAGTTAGCTGTTAGCCAGAAAGAGATACATTTTCCAAAGAGGAGCACTGAGGCTGGGCATACCCACACCGAATAAGCAACCATGACTGCAGTTAATTACATACATGAAATAGACTGATGATGTAAAATATTTTCTAACTTTAATAACTGAATTTTAACTTTAAAAAAAAAAAAGCAGAGATTTAAGAAAACGTTAAGCTTGCTTAGTTAATGGTTTACAAGTCAAGTTTTGCCAAAGTTCAGGTTACACACGTAGTCTCAACTCTTTCACCTTTTGTGTATTTTATTCGTTTTTAATTATATGATCACATACAATTTCTCAAATAATACAGTATATGCAATATATATTCTACAACTTTATGACCTTATTTTGTGCATACTTATTAAATGTAGTGCTTACCACTCTAATTAGCCCCCTAGCCATCATGGGGTGGACTGCTCATGATAGGAAGCACAGTGCACATTAGTGTTTTGCAGGATTAAGCCCTCAGATACACATGTGGGGCATGTGATAGTGTTCTGTACTATTCTGTACATCAATCCATTAAAGTCATTAGTATGAAACTACTCCTGGGGGAATTCTGTGCTACTGCATGCACATAATTAATGAGCTGTGCATATTTTTAATTTTTTGCACAGAAAGAAGCTTCTGCTGAAATGTTGCTGCAGTTCTGCCTTTTGCCCACCAGAGGGTGCTGTGGCATAAGACCAGCAGCAGCTCCCAGCAGAAAATAACTTCTGGGGTTCTGCCTTTTGCCCACCTGAGGGCGCTGTGACTATAGAACACAGCAGCAGCTCCTAGCCAGCTAGGGAAAACAAAGAACCTGCCTTCTTCACAGCGCCTGTCAGGCCAGGTTAGGACAGAAGACAGGGGCTATGGGGAGAGAGATAGTGTGGGGTGCTGGGGGTCAGATAAGAGTTCATAAAGGCTAATCAGGGAGGGCAGACTGGGGCAGGGGCTGAATGGGGGAGTGGAGGCATAGGCCCAAGAGAGGAAAGTGCAGGGCCACATGGTGATGGGAGCCGGAGTGCAGAGCTACATAGTAGCGACAGGGTGGCTGAGTGAGAGGACAGAGGGAGATGGAGTAGGAGGTACAGGGACAGGGGAGTGGCTGGGTAGGAGCACAGAGACACATGGGGGAGGGGTACAGAGCCACGTAGGGTTGGGGAGGGGGTGTCTGAGTGGGGGTGGAGGGACACATGGACGGGAGTGTGCAAGGACACATGGGAGTACAGGAACACAAAGGGACAGGAGTAGATGTGCTTGACTGGGAGAAGCTAGGGGTTAGCCAGAGCCTGCATAGGGAAAGATCCCTAACAATCCCTCCCCGCTCGCCCCGAAAAAACCTGTTCTAAACTTTTCCCACCCATACCCAACAGTCTTCCAAATTCACATCCAGGCTCCTTCCCAGCAATTTATTTCCCCCTCCCTCGGCTTCTTTGTTATCCCCAACTCCCCAAAGCCTTTGCACTGCTTCTGAGGGATGCAGGAAATACAGTCCTGTATTGTAGTTTAAATTAATTATTACTCAGAATTCTGTATTAATACACCTAGTAAGGAATCTGTTTGTCAAAAAACATTTCCTGCGTCCTTTTTTGTTATCTGTATTGTTACAGATATACTTGCTGACAGATATTTTGAAATAAAATGACCAAGAATAATTGAAACTGGTGTGATTATATTGTTGTTTTGACAAATAAAATATTCAGAATTCTGCAGAATTTTTAACTATTGTACACAGAATTGTTAATTTTTTGTTGCAGAATTTTTAATTTTTTGGTGGAGAATTCCCCCAGGAGGAGTATGAAACGTACGAAGTAACCAATTATTGCGCAACATTTTACAGTTTCATGTCATAAAGTAATAGTGAAAATTATGCAGAAATACAGATGTCATCTACATTAGTTCAGTTAAGTGCCTCATATCCTGAACTCCATCCAGCTATGCTGCTTATTGGAAAAAAGTGATATATTACATTAAAATATATACTTGGAGAACATGTATAAAAATTCAGTGTCCTTAAAAGTAAACTGGACTATGAAAATACCACAAGTATAGAGGCATGAAAAATATAAGTATTTTAATGTGTTTTTAAGGTTATAGGAAAAATAGTGTGACGTATTGAATTATTTGAGAACTAGCGTTTGATCATGAATTTAAAGATCGTGATGTAATGAATGAGAGGGGACAGAATTAAGGTAGCTAATCCTGTTTTAATTTTGATGTTTCTTGATTTTTAGATTAGAATGTAAACACTTATGTAACATTAACTGTATTGATGGCTGATGTGCCCATTTTAATGTTTAATTGACTTATTCAACATTATGAATTCTGAACAAGCAGAGTTAGACTTAAAAAATCCCAAACTAGTATTGATGTGGGTTCATTGGAATGTACAGGAGCATTTGAGATGAGAAAATCTCTTCTTTACTAGATAACTAAATACATGGTCTGAGAAGTTTTAGGAAATCTTGCTCCCAAATTAAATTCTTGCATGCCAGATTGAAGATTACAGTGAATTATTGGGCTTAAACCTCATAAAAAACAAGGATTATAATACAAATGATAAAACGTTAATTTTACCATCCAGTGTAGCACTGAAAAATTATGATTAATCTTTTAGGATGAATATAGTCTATAGAATTTGAATTATGATGATTGATTTTTTTAATAAAGCTTAACATTCTTTTTAAATTCAGATCCTGTTTATGAAGATATGTTGAGTGACAGTAGGAAAATGATCACTAATGAGAAAATAGATGCTTACAATGAAGCTGCAATCAGTATTCTGAACAGCAGCTCCAGAAATTCCAAAGCTAAAGTTAAAGTGTTCAGCGTTTCTAAACTCATAGCACAAGAAACTATCATGCAATCTTCAGATGGCCTGCATCTCCCAGAATCAAGCAGAGAAACAGTGAGTACTCTCATTGTTAGTCAACATAACAAAAAATTAATAATGGAGCAAGGTTTTAATTGAACATGTACTCATAATGGCAGATAGTATGAACTTTGGTGTCCCTTGATGATGTCTGCAGTAATGTTTGCAAAGCAGTTTTGCTGCCATTCCGCAGTTTGAGGTAAAAGTATTACATTTCTACACCCTCCATAACAGACCTTCCCAGATCTACTTATTTGGGTTGTGCTCCCGCCCATGACTTTTTGGTTCTTGTTGCTTTTTCAAAATCAATAATAAAAATTAAAGCTGTTTGTTTACATCAGGACTCTTAAAAATATTGACTCAGATCTGTTAATATGTGTTATTTTAATCTTCGAATTTGTGTGTAACTAGCTGTGTGTGCATATATGAAGTAATTAAATATAAAATGATAGGGGAAAATGCCTCTTTACTAATGCGAAATATTAGTAAATATATTTGAAAAAAATCTCCTATGCTGAGAATGTTTGATAGCTAGTTACTTGTTTCTTTGACAGAGTGCAATGATTCTTATGAACGTCTACTGCAATAAGATTCTGAAGCCCATTGATGGTTCCTGTTGCCAGCCTCAGCCTCCTCTCACTCTGATACAGAAGCTAGCTTTTTGCTTTTTTGCTTTGTCCATTATTGGATATTTAATTCTCACTTTTATTTATCGTAATAATCATCGAAAAAACAAGCCATGCACCGATATGGAAAGTGGAGAGGAGAAAAAACCTGTCACCAATACATCTCCTGTTTCTGCTCTAGAGACACTGTTACACTCCTTCTTCAAGCTGGGTCTAATCATGGCCTATTTCTATCTGTGTGACAGAGCAAATCTATTCATGAAGGAAAACAAATTTTATACACATTCATCTTTCTTCATACCAATCATCTACATCCTGGTTTTAGGAGTATTTTATACCGAAAACGCCAAAGAGGTAAAGATCATGCTGGTGTCATTTCCCAGTTCAGGATTGTAATTGAATTCATTTTTATTCACTAAAATATTACAGGTCAAATTTTCAGAAAGATATCACTGATGCTCTCACAAAATATAGAGTTGCATATGGTAATTCATTAATTGTACACAAACTGGTAATTAGGTGCAAAAGGACGTTTTTGCAAGTGCATTGGTAAAGCATTTTTGTGGGTGCAGCTGCTGGTAGGGTTCATCCATCAACTGGCCACAAGGCATCAGAGTCAAATCCTAGTTCAGACTAGTAGATGAGCATTGATTTATGGGGCAACATCTAATACACAGTGAACTTTATATAATGTCATTAGTGTAAAAGTTTTTCTTAGACCCAACTGCCCATAAACTGGTTTATTGTTTTGAATTTTTTCTCCTCATTTTGTAGATGTTCGTTGTACTTGTTGGAATAGCAACACTCTTGTTTTGTTTTGCATAGACTAAGATGTTAAATAGAGAGCAGACAGATGAATGGAAAGGCTGGATGCAGCTTGTTATTTTGATTTATCATATCTCTGGAGCAAGCACTGTAAGTGATTTGAATTGAATTATTTTTTTTAAAAAGTAATGTGATTTGGATTCAATGCTTTAAAGGAAAAATAAGCTGTTGCCATTTACTGCCAAGATACAGAAGTTAAAATATGCAAGCATTTATTAGACTTGAGTATCATAAACAGTTCACATTATGCTCCTCGTTTAACCTTTAATTTCAAAAACATAATTTTTGTGAGGCCTCATATCTTTTCCTTCAATAAGTGAAGATATCAGTGAGGCTATACTGTTTTGGGTTTTTTGTTCCCTCCTACCACCCCCACCCACATATCCAGTGAAGGGGAATTATTTTCTCATTGTGGAAGACGGTATTAACTTAGTTATAAAAACTTGCTGGAGACAACTTTTATGTGTTTTTTTCCCTTTTAATCCTGTTATAGTCCCACAAGAAAGTAGAGGTGTTGATAGAGTTGTAAGAAGTTTATTCAGATTTTACAATTTGAGAGAGGCTAGGTCAAAAGAGAATTGCTTTAAGTAGTAGTAAGTAGGTCATAACATTTCTTTCCTTTGGTTTACAATGACATAAAGTTTTATGAAACAGAAACACAACAAGCCTAAAATACAGAAGAACTTTCTCCTCTTGACTCTGAACTTACAATTAATAGTGTTTAAAAAAAGAGAGAGAGAGCGCTTCTGTGGCCCTCTCTAAAAGAGTAAATTATTTTTCTCAACAGTTTTTGCCTGTGTATATGCACGTTCGGGTTCTGGTTGCTGCATATCTGTTCCAAACAGGTTATGGACATTTTTCATACTTTTGGATCAAAGGAGACTTTGGATTGTATAGAGTGTGTCAGGTAAGATTTTGTATAAAAATATTTCCAAGTTCAGATCTCTCTGCTCGCTAAATGATCTGAGATTAAAATTATTTTGGTTGTTATTCATAACAAACTGATCATTGTCTCTCTCTCATCTGGTCCATTTAATATAGTCTGATCAATCTAGTTTATCTAATACAAACATAATGACAAATTTTAGAGGGAAGGCTGGTAACCCATTAGAATGTGGCTGAGGTGAAAAATAATCATACTTAATATTTTCATCAGAAATTGGGCACAATAAATAGTGATGAACATAAACCAGTGTAATATTATGAAAAGGCAAGACTGAAACAAACTTTATCTAAATTATCCATTTTGGATCTTTCTTTCCCCAACCCATACCCCATCTTGTCTGTTTAATGTGGATATTGTATTTTACATACCACTAGAGCATTTTTCTGTTGGATCTTCTACAAATAGATAAATATTTGGTGAATCCAGGATGCTACCATCTGGCAATAAAATCAGTTTTTTTTCACTGTGAAGAGTGTGATGCTTCTTAGGGCAGCCAGGGCTGTCAGCCACCATGTTGCCACTTCCCTCCTGCATGAGGAAGTCTTGCCTGTGCAAGCTGAGTGTTAGCTCCCTCACACAAACGGTCCATCAGCCACTCAAGTACTCTCCTTTGGGCTATACCAGCCCTGCATTTGCCCTGCAGGCTGACAATAGATGTACCCCAGGCCCTGGGTCCCTTCAGAGTGTCCCCCTATGGTACCAAGTCCCTGATCACTAGATACCCACAGAAATCCCAGATCCTCTGTTCCCAAAGGAAGAGTGTACCCCAGTTTAACAGTTTTACCTTAGACCAACACTCCTGTGTCACACGCCTAACTTGAGTTTGGTTATAGTAAACCAAAATAAGATTTATTTAAGAATAAAATTCAAATAGAATGGTTGCATATAAAATTGTAAAATGCAAACTGGGGCATACACTCATTATTAGATAGGAAAGGTAACTATTAAAGTTCAGTCTTTTGCAGCACTTGGTAGCCCCAAGGAGGTAGTACTCAGTCTTTCATGAAGCTCCCTCACTTTACCTCCTCAGTGAATGGCTCCACGCTGAGATATACCAAATACGTTTTTTGTCTTTATTCACAGACAGGGCAATCCCCGCATTGTCATATTGTTCCTTTTCACTTCCAAGTGGTTTCCATGTTTATAGTGAGTCTTGTATGGTTTTCCATTGACTTGTCTGTGTTGGTGCAAAGGTACACTGTCGAGCAATACATTACATAATCAACTAGCCTGGGAGGGTGATCATCCAGACATATTTCCTGCCGACTCATTTTCACTCCAAAACCAGAATGGAATAATTTGTTATATTATTTCTTAAATATGCCCCTGTGATGGGTTTCCCGGGGTGCAACTTGGAAATGAGGTACCACTGAGCCCTCGGCCTCTGTCTCACCAGCTTGGGATCCCTGTCACACTGTGATGCTGTGACAAGCTGCACGCTCTCCAGAAACTGCATTTACACAGACATCCACAGGCAAGGACACACCCTGCTGAGTTACATGAACTCTTTTGCCAGCCACTCATGAATCAACAATAGAGAGGCTCCAGTGATCCCCACAGCTCTCCAGACCAGGACCCCAGAGTTGTACTAACTTGTCTTGGTCAGAAGCCTGACCAGTGTAAGTTTATTACCCAGTCCACGCCTCCCTCAGTGTGGAGAGGACATGAACCAGTTCTTGTCTCTGAGCAGATTTCCCATGCATTTCAAGCAAAACCCACTGTTTCAGGTAAAATGTAAAACAGATTTATTAACTACAGAGAGGTAGATTTTAAGTGATTGTAAGTAGTAAGCAATATAGATCAAATTTGGTTACCTAAGAAATAAAACATTAAATCACAATCTGAGTTCCATAAACTAGACAGGATTTAAATCAAGCATTGTCTCACCCTGATGGTATAGTTCCTTAATACACAAACCAGGATTCTCCTTTCCAGCCTGGGACCACCTCCCCAGATCAGACTTTGTTCTCCAGATGTGTTTCCTGGTGTTGCGGGGGAGAGAGATGCCAAATGATGTCACTTCCCCTCCTTTATAAGTTCCTCCAGCTTGCTTCAAAGATCTTTTGCTATGAAACAGTGTCCATTATGGACGTGCTCTCTCTGAGAGGTCTCTAATGTATACAATTCCCCAGGTAGTCCGTGTGAATGTGTGTTCCCCTTAATGGGCCATTATCTATGTCTGGCTGCTCCATTGTTGTACCTGAAGGGCTGGTTGTGAGTGTTCCAACCTTACAACTTACTACAGTAACACACATAGTAAAACTTCATAACTTCCCATACAATTATAGCACGTACAATCTAACAAGATATTAATGTTCAGCCGATAATACATCACAAGGCATACTTTGTATAAAACATGTAATTATATCCATGGTAAATATGGAGGTGCCAAGGTGTTGCTTTAGGGTACTGAGTGACACACACCCATGCACAAATCTCTTGATTAATGAGTATTGGTACATTACAAGCTAGTAGTAGAGACCCCACATGCTACTCTTTATGGATAATTACCATGAAGGTGGTGTATTAGATGTAGTGAGTTTGTGGGGTCTGAGACAGTTGTTGTTTGTAAAGAACAGTATGAAGCCTTTGCCAATTGTCACCAATGGGCCTTTATGTCTTAAAGAGTTTTTTTTTCTTTCTCTATGGATAAGAGCAATTGAATTCAGCACTCCAGCACATTGGATTGCCTGCTTCCAAGACTGCAGGTCTTGCTTTAGATGGCACAAACTACTGTTATCTCTGGTTTGAACTACAGCCATTTTCATTCAATTAAGTTCTAGAAGCTTTAAGCTGCTGTGTGCCTGTTGGACTCATGACTTCCCTCGTCATTATAAAATAAAAAGTAGGTGTTGGGTGTTTTAGTTGAGATCATTCATGCTCCCCTAAAAGGATGGTGGAATGGCTACTACACAGGTATGAGTGCTTATTAGGCCCTGTCACAGCTTCAGGGTAACTGCACTTTTAACCCTCTCCCCTCCATGGTCTGGTCCAGGAATGTCCATTCAGGTGTCTCCCCCTTAGCTATCACCTCTGCCAGGTCTTCTATCAGATCTATTAATTATTCTCTTTTCAAAATGAAAGGATATCTCAAAGTCTGTTGTTCATAATAATCAATTGTTCCAATACAAGGATGACTGGAGAAAACTTTGTGTTGTAGAGGTTTTTTGTCCAGTTAATGTGAGGGAGTACATATGTGACTGGCTCACCCTGATGGTATCTTGGTTTAAACAACAAACTACAACCATTCAGCTCTACTTCTTTGCTAAAGTTCAAACTGCTTGAGACAGCCATTCAAATTTCAAGAAAGGTAATATTGTAGGTGTTGAAATTGATATGCATACTATTTATATAATTTGTATAGTGTTAAAGAAAAACCCGGTTTGATGGTAATCCTAAATGAAAAAAACTCTTCTCTCTTCCTGCTCCTCCCAACTATCCACAGGTTTTATTTCGTCTCAATTTCCTGGTTGTGGTGTTATGTATAGTGATGGACCGACCTTACCAATTTTACTACTTTGTTCCACTAGTCACTGTCTGGTTTATGATCATCTATGCTACATTAGCTGTATGGCCTCAAATAGTCCAGAAGAAAGCAAACGGTAAAATAAATTGTGTTTGTTTCCTTTTACTGTAAAGGTGTTTGCATGACAATGTACACAATTACAATCATATACAAAACTTGATAGCCAATGTGTTTTGTCTTTATGTGGATATGTGAATAATGTAGAAGTAAATTCTGTAAATATGTTAAACTACTGTCCACCAAACTTGGAGAGAGAGTTTTCACTTGCTGTAGTTCTCAACAGAACACATCAAGTGTTTGGTGAACTGTATCCTTGCTTAAATTTGTTGGAATATGAATTATATTTCTGAGGTTTTGAAAATTGGTGAACACTGCAAGAAACAAACAGCTGCTGAATGCAAGCTAAAAACCTCACATGAATTTGCTCCTAGATTGCTGTACCTGTGTTCATTGAACTCAGAGTTTTAATGTTATCTATGGTTTTCCCTTTTATTTACAAAAACTCACTTTTTAAAAAGTAGAATGAAATTCAGAACTATATATTCCCAACCATTCCTCATTGTGGAACTTTGAGAGGAAATGTCATAGTGTATTTTCTACCTTACAAACTAAAGTTAGTATTATAGAAAAATACTTTGTCCTTAGAAAACGGACGGCATGATCAACAGTATTGCAAACTTCCCCTAGTCTGTGCTGCCGATGTACCTCAACACTCTTCTTGAGGAACCAGTTTTATTATCTCTTACCTAGTAGGGGTCTCCTTGCTGCTACAGTGTATGACCCCTTTGCTGAGATTGTCGAGGTGGTGCTAAATGCATTATTTCTTGTAATGTGGATGTTTGTTCTTTAGAAAGTTGAAGTGAGACCACCAGCTTGTTTCACATACTATAGCTCGGTGAACAGCTGTCATGTAATAACTGTTTTTGGAGATCATTTACCTCACCTAGATTAGAACCAGTGACCTGGAGAGTAAAGACTCTATGTACTATCACAGCATAGATCCCCATCCCGTCTTCTTCGAGTAGTGTCACTATGGTGTCGCTCCACTGTAGATGTGTGTGCATCCCTACACTTCTGATCGGAGATCTTTGGTAGCAGCGTTTGTTCAGCATGTACATGTGCTCTCTCCTCCTAATGCATTTCCTTGAGGCTAATTAGTTCTGAATGGGCGAACCACCCTCAGTTCCTTCTCAACCATCCCTGGCTAGAGATAGAGCAATTAGGAGGCCATTCACGGATACTTTACTCTTTAAAAATTCGTTCTTAGCTAGTTTGTGTTTTTGTAATCTCACTTTTGTTGATATAACTGTGTAGTGTAGTTGTAGACAAGGCCAAAGAGGATGGCAGATACCTTACAGATATTTCTCAAGGAGGTAAAAGACGCTCACTATAAGTTGCTGAATATTTTACATTCCTCCAGAATAATGCTCCCCATCAACAAGGTGCTTTTGGACCCAGCTAAGCTTATATGGCAGACGCCAGCATCGGCCACACCAACATGCAAATGCGATAAAACATATATTATGTACCTCCCAGTGTTACCTGGGGTCTTCAGAACTTTTAATAGGAGCAACATAATTTATTCCTAACACTGCCTACAATAAAATAAAATAGGAATGCAACAATTTTGCTTGATAAGATTTATGCAAGTAAACGTTCTTTCTTTAAAACGGCAGTGTATAAGATATAAGCACATATCAACATAAGCAATAGATTTAGAACATTTTAGATATTTAATATTTGGAACGGTATTAAGTAAATAATGGCAGGTTTGCTGTGGCCAGTTGTTTACCCATCGGGGAGAAAGGGTGTCAGGAAAAATGTTTTTTAAGATGGCTTTCGAGGATTGCTTTAATATATTTATTAGCTAATTTTTTGTAACTAATTTATATAAAACATAGGTTATGATGATTTTTACTGGGGATTTTTAAAATTCTTAATAATTGTTTAATAGTAGAGGCATTTAGATTTGTGGGTTTTTTAATTGTCTATTCCCTTTTTTTATTCTGATTAGCAGAAACTGCCAACTAGATATGACCTTGCTTCTAAAAGCCTGTCTTCAAATTAACCCTTAACTATGTGGTGTTTTATTTCATTAATTCAGGGTGGCTGAATGCACATAATATGGCTGCAATTAACTTGATTATATTCTGGGGTATACACACCCCTTAAATTCAAGGCAACACCAAGGATACAGAATTTCTTTTTCCCCACCCTCCTCCTAATGAAAGATGCAGTGAACTCCCGCGGCCGGCCACAGCATTCAAAGTCCACCTCTTATGATAGGGATTGGAAGCATCTGGACTTATCTGGATGAAAGGCCTACTCGTCTGCTACTCTGCAATTTAGAATTGCAAACTACCAAGTCTTAACATCAAAATATCATTACATGAACTATACCAAACTTAACCTCTTTATTGACCATCTCACTGAATCATAATGGGAACAATTTAGAGCCATTATCAATGAAGGGCAGTTGGTGGTCAAAACAGCACTCCATGCAGTGCTTGATGGAGCTGATACAGAGACCCAGTCCATCTCAACAGCAGTTGTGATGCAAAGAGCTTCGTAGTTGCAGCTTCCAGGTTTCCCAAAGGAGGTGCAAACAACTATTGAAGATCTCTCCTTCCATGGCTCTGAGTTGTCTGCTGAGAAGACCAATGCATTGCTCCACACACTTGGGGATTCCAGAGCCAAACTTCAGTCACTGGAGAGCTATACAACCAGACAGAAGAGAAAATTTAGTCCTCAGTCTTCTTGCAAACTGTGTGCACCGCAGTTCCCACCACAACACTATTAAAAGCCACAGAGAAAGACATCCAAATTCCAGAGACACAGACAGGCCCTCAGTCTTCAACATCACAGTCTGTCACTTCAAAACATCAGTTTTGACATCCTGTTTGAGGCCACTCCCTTCAAAATCAGCTGCCACTTCCCAAGCCGTTGCATCCCTTTGGATGTTGCCTTGTTTTGTTCCACTGCAACTGGGAACACATGACATCTGGCAGATGGGTTTTGGAGGCTATTTCCAATGGGTATTCAATCCACTTCATCTCCATCCCCCTTCCTTCTCCCTCTTCAGGGACCCTTCTCTTGGGAGATTGTTGCAACAGGAGATAGATCATCTTCTCCACCTGGGAGCCATAGAACCTGTCCATCTACATCTCCATGCCAGAGGGTTTTACTCTCTATTTCCTTATCCTCAAGAAAAAGGGAGATTGGAGACCCATACTGGACCTCAAGGCACTGAACAAATACTTCGAGGCCCAGAAATCCAAGATGGTCACACTAGCAGCGATTATTCTATCTCTGGAACAGGGAGCTTAGTTCTCAGCCTGGGACCACTAAGGCATGTATTTCCATGAATCATCTGTGAGATGGTAGGATAAATATCTCAGATTTACTCTGAGTCAGGACCAGTATGGAGTGCTCCTCTTTGGCCTCTCCTGGGCTCCCAGAGTATTGTCCAAGATCCTTTCTGTAGTGGCAGCTCACCTACATACCCAGGAGATCATGATCTACCCATACTTGGATAACTGCCTCCTGAGGGCCCACTTCTTTGAAGAAGTTCTACGTGCCATCCACGGAACTATGGATGTATTCACCACCTGGGCCTGCAAATCAACATCCAAACATTGACCTTAACTCCGGTACAACTCCTGGAGTTTATGGGAGCTGCCCTTGACTCACTGCAAGTGAGAGCGCTCTTTCCCCAACACAGATTTCACAGCCTGTCCATGCTTATAGAGACAGTTCAAGCCAGCCTTCAGAGTTCTGCCAGACTTTGCTTCCTGCGTCTGGGACACACAGATGCCGGTATGTTCATAATATCTCATGCCAGACTGCATATGAGGTGTCTGCAGACATGGTCCAGCTCGGTTTACAGGCCACAGAGAGGATGCCTTCCAGGGTCAAACACTTCCTGGATTGGTGAAAAGATGCAGAAAACATTTGCCTGGGAGTCCTCTTCACTCAGCCTCTCCTCCCCTACCCTGACATCAATTCGCCCTATGAACACATCCCTCATGGGTTGAGGTGCACACCTCAACAACCTCAGAACTCAGGGCAAATGGTCGCCCATAAAGATAACTCTCCACATCAACCTCTTCAAACTTAGGGTGGTCAGGAATGCTTGCGCTCACTTTCTGCCATTGATCAGAAGTACACACACAAAGGTCATGACCAATAACATTGCATGCATGTACTACATAAATCATCAGGGGGGCACCAGATCATCCTCTTTCTGCACAGAAGTACTAAAGCTATGGAACTGGTGCATTTGCCACAATGTTCTAATATCAACAGCCTACCTACTGGGAGTGCAAAACACAACAGTGGACAGTCTCAATTGCATGTTTTCGTACAACCACGAGTGGTAACTGAACCCAGCAGTACTTCACAGCATATTTAGTCAGTGGGGGACACCATCAATACACTTGTTCGCTACTTACCTGAACAGGAAATGCCCATACTGCTGCTTCAGGACTGGCCTTGGACAGCACTCATTAGGGAACATTTTCCTTCTTCCATTGGATGAGGGACATCTTTATGCCTTTCCCCTGTTCCCTCTGATGGTGAAGATCCTGTTGAAAATAAAAAGAGAAAAAGCGAACGTTCTGCTGCTTCCTCCCATCTGGCCAGAACAGACATGGTATTCGTACCTGTCACAGCTGGTGATGCGTCCACCCATCTCTTTTCAACCCACTACTTACTTCCTCTCACAGAACAAAGGGGACACTCTCCATTCCAACCTGCAGATACTTCAGTTCAAGGCTTGGCTCTTTCTTGATTCCAACACACAGAGAGTACCTGCTCTGAGGAGATACAGAAAGTGTTACTAGAGAGTCAGTAATCAGCTACCCATCATACTTACCTGCAGAAGTGGTCCAGGTTTCAGGTTTGCTGTGATTCCAGGCAAATTATCCTGACATGCTGCTCTCCCTGTGGTGTTAGATTACATACTGGCTCTTAAGAAAACAAGGCTATCCCTCAGTTTGCTCAAGGTACACCTGGCAGCCATACTGACTTTACATCCATAAGCGTTTTCTCACAGCCAACCACAAAGAGGTCCTCAAGGGCATAACAAACCTTTTTCCCCAGCCCAGATGGCCCACTCCAACATGGGACCTAAATCTAGCTTTAAAGAGCCTTGAACCTGTGGCCACTTGTTCACTTACACACCTGCCAATGAAGACCACATTTCTCATGGCCATCATGTCAGCTGGGAGAATAGGGAAAATAGCTGCACTTATGACGTATCCGCCTTTAGAGAATTCTTTCACAGCAAGGTTATTCTCAGACCACACTCAAAGTTTATTCCTCCTTTTTTTTTTTTTTTCACATGAACCGACCAATTAATCTCTCAACCTCTTATCCTAAGCCTCACTGTTATAACAGAGAGGCCATAGTCCACGTGCTAGATGTTAGGATAGTTCTGGCCTTCTACCTGTACAGGATGAAGACTTTTAGGAAATCTCCCAAGCTCTTCCTTTCCACTGCGGAAAGGTCTAAAGGCACAGCAATATCGCCGCAGAGGCTTTCTAAGTGAGTCTTGAACTATATTTAGCTCTGCTATCATGTTCACAACATTATGTCTCCATCTGGAATTCTCACACACAACATGAGGTCCGTTTCTTCCTCTGTCACTTTTTTCAAGAATGTCCCTATCTCAGAAATCTGCAGAGCAGCCACCTGGGTGTCTGTACATACCTTTGCAGAATAATGCATGATTATTGGGGACTCTGCTTCTGATGCTAGCTTCAGTGCAGCAGTATTATCCATAACAGATTCAACTTTGAAGCCCGAACCTCCCATTAGGAATACTGTTCGGGAGTCACCTACAGTGGAGCACCCATAGGGACACTTCTTCAAGAAGTAGTAGTTACTCACCTTGTGCAGTAACGATGGTTCTTCGAGATGTGTCCCACTTTTGGTGCTCCGGAACCCGCACTCCTCTACTCTACTTTGGAGTTCTTGATAGGGACTCTGTGGTAGAAAAGGAACTGAGGGTGGTTGGCCTGTGCAGCATTAATTAGCTTTGAAGCAGAATACAAGGAGAGAGAGCACGTGCAGGCCAAACGGACACTGCTATCAAAGATCTGTGATCAGAAGTGCAGGGATGCACATATACCTACAGTGAAGCACCCATAGAGGGACACATCTCGAAGAACCATAGTTACTGCACAAGGTGAGTAACTTCTTCCCTCACGTATTAATGGTGTAATATTCCAATTGTGTAGACTGCATTTTTGATAGTGGAGCACTTTAAACATGTATCTGGAATACATACTGCAGAACTGGTAATTGGCCTGTACTTTGACACGATGTCCAGAATGTTTACTGTGAATTTTAAAGTACTGACAACCAGCTCACGAGGTTATATGTAGCACCCTGATACATGTGCTCCCCCTTCCTCCTGTGCACTGTGCAACAGAAGTCCCACTTTGTGGACCTCCCAGCACTACTTCCTGAAAGCTCTTTTCAATGACCACTTTCCTTCAGCTCTGTGCCCGTTGCCCGCTTCCAGTCTTTGAAGCAGGAGTGAGAGCCATTCTCCGCTGCACGGCTGAGTTGTGGGATCAAAACTGTGTCAACCAGCAACCTGAGGGAGCTGTTCCTTTCGGCTAGCCTTGGCAAGATACAGCTCCTCAACTGACCAGTTCAGCTTATGAGGAGTAATATTAGCTGTGCCTCATAGTACCTCACTCCTTTAATGCTTTTATAAGGTTAAATTAAGCCAGAAGGGGTTGTACTTGTGCATCTGAGGATAGAATAATGTGTGAATTTAGGATTGTGAATGTTTGTGGTGTGGATTTTACTTTACGTGAAAGAAAGCAGAATCACCAAATAAAAATGTTTGGATAATGGCAAACTGTGACTGGCTAATACCTGGACAATATACATATTAAATTATAAAGGATACCTGTGTGACACTGCTACTGACTTCCTATTAAATGTATCATTTGTTTTGAAAAATAACAGCCAGATACTCATTGATTTTTCATTTCTCCCACAGGGAACTCCTTCTGGCACTTTGGCTTACTGCTGAAACTAATTTCTTTACTTACATGTATATATTTTCTAGCAAATTCTCAGGTTTGTAAATTATACTTATTGTATCCTTAGAGAATTAATAGTAGCCTGTGTATTCAGTTTGGAAAGCCACTCTGAATAGAACATTATGACCAGTTTTCTGTTACTATATAGGAGAGTATGGGGGAAAAAATTGAATATTTAAATGCCTCCTTTTCATATCTATTTTATCTGGGAAGCTGGAATTTTCAGTATCCTACCTTTTGTTTGTTTCTCACAACACTTTTTTAAAATTTTGTTCTTTCCTACAATGTTATGTAAATTGAGAGATCAGCTTTATATTTATCTTTCAGGGCCTGTCTGGCTAATTTATTGGGGGTTGGGGGAAGGTTGTGTTGTTAGCGCTTATGGCCAGTATAGTTGCAGAAGAGCAAGCTGCATTCTGTTTTCTCTTGCATCTCAACAAAATTGTCAGCTAACTCCTGATGCCAGTAATATTGTCATTAACGAGCGATGTACCAATCAAAGAACAGTTTGACTTTCAGATGCCAGGTTGAGCTGTAGCACCAGGAGTTAGAAAGATTTCATTTTTCTTCACTACATTTCCTATGATTGAAAAATAGATACAAATCTAAATTTAAAAAGCCAGATCTCACTTTGACATAGAAACCAAGCAAATATGGCACAGAAGTCATTGGAAAATTGACACCAACATATATAACTTCTGTTAGGGTTTTTCCCCAGCTCCCTTGATCCTACCTGGAAGGCCTAATTTTGTTTGCCATTTGTCTATTGAAAACTTTGGAAACACAAAGGTCTGCACTCTTTTTGGAGGACGTCAGTTTCTCATGGGTGAAATTCATGCCTACGGAGATTTCCAGGACAAGGTTTACGTACCATTTAAGATCTATTGTTGAAGATTTAAGTGGCACATGAGTAGTGCATAGGCTTTGTGTAGATCTTCTGTATCACTGTGAATTTCATGCCAAATGCATGACTTACCACATACTGTATCATGTACAGGGGACAGAATGAAGGGCAGAATTTGCCCCTTACTATGTAAACAAAAACAAAAAACACCAACTCGCATTAGTATCAGTACTGAAGTTTTCTGTAATGCTTTCCTTTACATCTCTCAACACATAACTTATTGTCTCCATTTAAGCCCACAGTGCAAAATCGAGTGGTGAGAGGAAAGATGGTAGATGCATTTATCAATGGGAAATTAGAGGGAAGTGTCAGGCGCCTTTCAGGACACTTCTATCATGGTGCATAGAGAATAACATCTATCTGCAGAAATATTCAAATTATTATTTATTTGTATTGACAGAGCACCTAAGTCATGGACCAGGATCCCACTGAGCTAGGTTCTGTAGAAACAGAACAAAATTACAGTCTCTTCTCCAAAGAGCTTGCAATCTAACACAATATGTCATACTTCTGACACGTTTATAATAGGGCCCAATAACGTTGGAATAATCTTAAAATTCCAGCTCTTCAGAGTGATTGAAACAAGATTATTCACTGGTACAGCTGATTGAAAAATGTGGGGAAAATGTTTCACACATTTTTTGGTTGAAACTTGGAATTTTCAGAAAACTTCAACTACCCTTTAAGTTGATCAGAAAAATAAAAAATTCAGGAATAGTTTCAGGTAATTCTGTTCCTTTTCAACCACTTCTAGTAATTAGTAAAGATTTTAATCTCCTGAAGGAATGGTAGACTGGCCGCCTTCTTCCCTAAAATTGGAGGAACACTTGCTGCGAGCTAATTCATAGAGGGGTATGAACAATGATCTCTGAAAAGGAGACCATGAATTTATTCCTTCTGTCTGCTGAGAACTGCACTGACTACGGATAGGGAGGGAGGATTAGGAAATACTGTACAGTATATCATGATACAGTCAGAGGCACACAGAATAACAAGGTGTGTATTTCCAATTTGTGTTTAAGGGAGAGGGGGTCAGGCAGCAACTTGGGGATATTGTCTAGTGAGTATCAGATGTGTATATCTAACACTTGTATTAAAATAGGTTCATTCAATTAGGTAATATGAAACAAACAACACGTTTTTACTTCTTCCATATCTGAGAATATGCAGTGTTTAAATTAAATGTAGGGAATGGGAAGCATGTTGCAGCTAAACTGTACATCTGTAATGTTTTGCCGTTCAAAAATGTATCTGCACTCATTTCAGGGTTTTCTTTTTTTAAGGAAGGAATTTGTTTCAGGCTCTGGCCTGTACATAGTAGAACATGACACAGGCAATGTAGACAAATGTCCTAGCTGCTTTAAAATTAATTGATGTGAAAATTGAACTATTAAACCAACATTGACATAAGTATTCTGGGCCTTATCCTGAGAGGGCAGAGTGTGCACAAGTCCTGTTGACTTTATTTTTAGGTGAGGCCAATTAAACTGATTTAGTACTAGTACAATGCTATTAAAATATAACGAAATGAACTAAATGTATTAAATGGGGTTGAATTCAGTGTTAACATCCTTGCCATGTTTGTATTTTGCAGGGTGTATTTGAGAAGATTTTTTCTCTTTGGCCATTGTCCACGTGTTTTGAGCTGAATGGAAATGTCTATGAATGGTGGTTTAGGTGGAAGCTAGACCGCTATGTATGTAATCCTTTCATAAATTAATTGTGGTCTTGTGTTTTAAGAAGTATTCCTGAACATATTTTAACTTTTATAATCTACTTCTCCCTCTTCCTGTGGAAAAAATAAATTTGAAGTTCCAGGCAATGGTTTGTTGTAGGGCCAGGGAGCATCCACTTTTACTTCAAGTATTTGTCAAAGCCATGCAGAAAAGATGGAAGCTGACTTGTTTATATGCTGAGCCTATAAAATATCCATACTCAGAGCTCTGCATATTCTGTCTTGTCCCAGACTTAAATTTTGCTGGGAGACAACTGACTTCTTTGGCACTTCAAGGCTAAATTCTGCCGGAAATTGAAATTGTAAATGGTAAATCTTTTTTTAAAAACCTAAAGGAACCTCGAAAGAAACTTTAAATTATATAAACAATATAATTTATAAATTAATGACATTTCCATGGGATCAAGTATCAGAGGGCTAGCCATGTTAGTCTGGATCTGTAAAAAGAAACAGAGTCCTGTGGCACCTTATAGACTAACAAATTTATTGGAGCATAGGCTTTCGTGGGTGAATACCCACTGCATCAGACACACAAAAGCTCATGCTCCAATACATTTGTTAGTCTATAAGGTGCCACAGGACTCTTTGTTGCCATTTCCATGGGAGTGTTCCATTTGAATATTCTGTGCTGCTAAAATCAAAAGGTCTTGATCTAGAATTTATTTCACCTTTTATGTAGAGATGCTATTTTTATCTTATTGTTTATAAATATATTTTAAATACTGTGTTTTAAAATAGCTTTTCGAGAAGGCATTCTTCTTCCCCCACAGTGTGGTGTGCTGGCAGAGAGAGAGAAATTTCTGCCTGTTCTCTCCTGTATCTTGTTTGAGTAGTGGAAGGATGGGAGACCAGATCATATTTTTCCTCTGACCTCTTCCGGAAGGCATTGTCTAGCCTGCTGTGGTTGGGTGCAGCAATCTTCCAATTCTTCTTTCCGCTCCCCGTTGTGGATGGTCTGCGACCAATCAAAAGCACACCTTCTCCCCTGCTGCCAATCTTAATAACTGCTTACATTTTTTGCATGCCCTTTGGAGAGCTGTATACTTAACAAAACTCCAAATCCCACAAATGTTGCAGTTTGTGAAGCATACCTTGCATTCTGGGGAGGTGCTAAAGTGCCAGAACACCAAAAAATGTAAAACAGGCAGCGGTGGCAGCACTCTGAAACACAGCCTGATGTTAATGGAGGAGTTTGGAGTAACATCCTAGACCAAGTATCTTAAGAACCCTGTTACCTTGGTGTTTTTACCTGTGTTATTAAATACCATGAGTGAGTAGTTACCCTGTTTTTCTTTTGCAGGTAGTCTTTCATGGGATGATGTTCGCTTTTATTTATCTGGCATTACAAAAACGTCAGGTGCTTTTGGAAGGGAAAGGAGATCCTCTCTTCTCCAACAAAATTTCAAATGTTTTACTATTTATTTCTGTAGTTTGCTTTTTGGTAAGTCCACAATATGAACTGAAATTTTGTAAATTTAAAACAGTCATCCTGAGGATGGTCAGCTTTCTGGAGAAGTTCCTGTGTAGCAATGAGTGGACATTTCATAAGAGATGGTCTTGCAGAAGTTTATTTCAGCTATATTTTATAAATAGCTATTACCCATCCTAAACCTTCAATGGACTCTTGTTTGTTTGTTTTTTAAAGTCTATTGTAGATTTAAATATTACAGCTTCTCCAGTTGATTATCTTGGATGATCTTAGTAAGAATAGAGTGGTAGATGACCTGTATAAACAGTCAAGAAATGACCTAATGTCTAAGTGTGATTAACAAAATTGTCAGCAGTGGGGTTTTTTGTATTTTCGAGTACAAATGATTATTGCATTCATCAGCTGCAAAACCGTGTTTAAGAAATGCATAACTAACTAGAAAGTGTAAAAAATTGACTCCTTTGTCCCCACACCACACTGCTGCTGTTTTAACATATTTTAAAATGTTTTATCCCATTGTAACATTTTAAAATCTCTTAAGCACAGTCATCAAACAGACTGATATGTGTATTTATATCTTGTAGACCTACTCTATCTGGGCTAGTAGCTGTAAAAACAAAACAGAGTGCAATGAACTGCATCCTTCTGTTTCTGTAGTGCAGGTAATTATGCTCCTTTTCTTTAGTGCCAGAATCTAGATTCTATTAAAAAAAATATATATATAGTATGTCTCTGATGTCTTAGCACATAACATTAGTTGATTAACATTATTTTCGTGTATGAATGTGAAAAAAGACTTGTTACATTGCTGGTTATTTTTCTTTGACCTGTGTAATATAAAGTTTAAAATTTAGCATTTTATTTACATATTGTGACACCACATTTTCATTCTGTTCTGTGTATAAATGTAAGAGTGTAGCTATATCAGTATGTGTGTACAATTTAGATGTGTGTGTGTATACACACACATATATGCACCTCATATATATCCTCTTGTAAAAGAAATATAGATATCTTTATACATAAAAATTAAAATACGCATTCATGGCCGTACACTGTACTTGAATACTAATTCATATACAGTAGAATCTCAGAGTTACAAACTGATGAGGCAACCCCACACCTCATTTGGAACCAGAAATACACAATCAGGCAGCAGCAGAGACCGAAAGAAAATAAACGCAAATATAATACAGTACTGTGTTAAATGTAAATTACTAAAAGGTGGGAGGGGTAGCATTTTTCTTCTGCATAGTAAAGTTTCAAAGCTGTATTAAGTCAATGTTTAGTTCTAAACTTTTGAAAGAACAATCATAACATTTTGTTCAAAGTTCAAACAACCTCCATTCCTGAGGTGTTCATACTCTGAGGTTCTACTGCATATAGTGTAGCGCTGATCCTGCAAACATTTATGCACATGCTTATATTACGTATATACTGTATGTATTTTTAAGTTTTTAATATGTACATATATAGCAAAAATATTTGATTACATTAATTTTCCTACTTAGTTATAATGCATAATCTCTTTTTAGATTTTAGCTTTCATCCTCATCAGGAACATTCCTGGATATGCCCGTTCTGTATACAGTTCATTTTTTGCCTGGTTTGGCAGAATTTCTTTAGAGGTAAGTAGAGTGATCACAAATGCAATAATAGGGTGTTTCATTTTAGGAATCTATAAATGATGGGTTTATAATGTACATTGTAGTGTAACTGAATAAATAGTAAAAACATATCAAAGCAAATGAACCAAAAATATCCAACTGTGGCTGTTGATATTCTTAATTGAGAGAGACAAGATGAATGAGGTAATATCTCTTAGTGGATTGGCTTCTGTTGGTGGAAGAGACAAATTTTTGAGCTTCATAGAGCTCTTCTTCAGGTCTGGCAAAGGTAACCAGAGTATCACAGGTAAATACTAGGGACACATTGCTAAGTGTAAGCATTTAACACAGGCCTGCACAACTCGTAAAGCGGCGAGGGCCACATTACTCCAAAAAAAAACAGCTGAGGGCCAAAACCCCCCGGCCCCGCGGAAACACCCTCCCCCCCCCAGCCCAGCGGAAATACTCTGCCCCAGCACCACCCCGCCCTGCAGAAACACACCCTCCTTTCCCAGTGCCACTCCACCAAAACAGCTGTGGGCCAAAAAGGAAGGTTGGGGGTGGGGAGGTGATACTTGATTTTAAATCAACCAGGGGCGCCCAGCTGAAGAGCTGGCTGGGAGCCCTCAGGGTCAAATTAAAGGGCCCGGGGCTCCGGCGGCTGCGGGAACCCGGAGCTTTGTGGGGCTAGGGCAGGGATTTAAAGGGCCCAGAGCTCCTGCTGCTGAGGGGAGCCCATGCCCTTTAAATCCCAGCCCCAGCGCATCCGCTGGAGCTGCCACCGGAATTAAAAGGGCTCTGGGCTGCCCATGGCGGCGGGGAGCCCTGAGCCCTTTAAATCTCAGCCGTGGCCGAGAATCTCTGCAGGCAGCTCAGAGCCCTTTGAATCCCGGCCATGGCTGAGATTTAAAGGGCTCTGGGCTCCCCATGGCTGTGGGCTGCCCAGAGCCTTTGAATCCCATCTGCAGCTGGCAGGGCCGGCTTTAGGAAGTGCGGGGCCCAATTCGAACATTTTCAGCGGGGCCCCGGCAGGGATGACTGAAAAAAAAAAACACATGTAAAAAAAAACCCTTTCATTTCCTAGCAACCGGTTCCCTATAAAAAGTTCTGCCACAGTATGTATCTTTTGTACCAGTAGGGTTACCATATGTCCGTATTTTCCTCCTGGATGGTGATTTAAGTCCAAAAAGCCTGACATGTCCAGAAAAGTACAGATGTATGTTAACCCTACCTAAAGTTCTTTTTTAAAAAGATGTGTCTGAACTAGAAATGAGCTCCGCCACTCCCTGAGGGTGTGCTAGGGTGCACGTGTGGGTCCCAGCTGCTCCCTGCCCACCTCATTGAAGCAGGTGTGCAGGGTTACTTCCCTGGGAACTACAGGGCACCAGTGCACATGGGGCTGGCTGGAGGTCGGGGGGAGGTGGCTGGAGGTAGGGTCTTGCTGCAGGCTGGACAAGGGGTGTGGGGCAGGCTGGAGACGACGTGTGGGATGGGTTGGCTGGCTTCAGGCAGGGCCACGGGGGGTGCGGCATGGGTTGGCAGGGCTGGAGACAAAGGAGTGCAGGACTGGCTGGCTTCAGGCAGGGGGGTGCGGCAGGGGTTGGCTGGAGACAGGGAAAGGGGTGCAGGGTTGACTGGAGACGGGTTGGTGCAGGGCTGAAGGCAAGGCAGGGGGTGAGGGGCTGGCTGCGGGCAGCAGGTGCAGGGCTGGCTGCAGACAGGAACTGGTGCAGGCAGGGCAGGAGGTGCGGCAGGGGTTGGCTGCGGGCAACTGGTGCAGGTACAGGGGGTACAGCTCATCCTGTATGGTGAGTGCCCCCTCCTCCTGCCTCCCTCACCAGGGTAGCAGTAGCAGCCCGTGGCTCAGGAGCTGTTTAAAGGGCCTGGGGCTCCCCTGCTTCCACTGCCCCAGCCCTGTAAATAGCTGCAGGAGCCCTAGGGAAGTGGTGGGGCTCCGGGGGCTATTTAAAGGACCAGGGTAGCAAAGGCATCTGGAGAACCCCCCCACCCCAGGGCTCGGGGGGCTATTTAAAGAGCCCGCGGCTCCCCTGCTTCTACCTCCCCAGCCCTTTAAATAGCCGAGGGAGCCCTGGGGAAGCGGTGTGGCTTCAGCGGCTATTTAAGGACCGGGGCGGCAGAGGCAGCTGGAGCCCCAGCCCTTTAAATAGCCCCCAGAGCCCCCCGCTAGCCCAAGGCTCTGGGGGTATTTAAAGGGCCTGGGGCTCCCCTTCTTCTACCACCTAGCCCTTTAAATAGCCACGGGAACCCTGGGGAAGTGGTGGGGCTCCGGTGGCTATTTAAAGGGCCTGGGCGGTAGAAGCGACGGGAACCCCGGACTTTTTAAATAGTCCCCAGAGCCCCACAGCCCTTCCCCAGGGCTCCAGCAGTGGTGCTCTGGTGGCAATTTAAAGGGCCTGGGAGTCACAGGCCTTTTAAATTGCCCCCTGGGGAAGCTGGGCCACCCTGCTACAGCGCACTGGCTTTTGCCGGTACACCGTACTGGGGCTTGGGCATGTGGCCCTCTTAGGGGTGGGCTGATTCAGGGGAATTGGATGAATTGGCCGAAAGCCGGCCCTGGCGGCTGAGATTTAAAGGGCTCTGGGCTCTCTGTGGTGCGGGCAGCCCAGAGCCCTTTGAATCCTGGCTGCGGCTGAGATTTAAAGAGCTCTGAGCTCCCCGCCGCTGCGGGAAGCCCAGAGCCCTATGAATCCCGGCCGCGGCTGAGATTTAAATGGCTCAGGGCTCCCCACTGCTGCGGGCAGCCCAGAGCCTTTTGAATCCTGACCGCGGCTGAGATTTAAAGAGGTCTGAGCTCCCTGCCACTGCAAGCAGCCCAGAGCCCTTTGAATCCCGGCCGCGGCTGGGATTTAAAGGACTCTGGACTCCCTGCGGCTGTGGGCAGCTCAGAGCCTTTTGAATCCCGGCCGCAGCTGAGATTTTAAGAGCTCTGAGCTCTCCGCCACTGGGGGCAGCTCAGAGCCTTTTGAATCCCGCCGCGGGCCGTATGTTGTGCAGGCCTGATTTAACATGTTGCAAGAAACCACTTACAATGAAGTGGGCAGTCAATACCTCAGTCATACGTCAAAGGAGGGTTGTAGGTTACAAATTGTTGTAATGAGCCATAAACCAGTGTCTCTGAGACTATGATTTTTAGGGCTTGTCTACACTGGCACTTTACAGTGCTGCAACTTTCTCGCTTAAGGGGGTGAAAAACCACCCCCCTGAGCACTGCAAGTTTCAGCGCTGTAGCATGCCAGTATAGATAGTGCACCAGCATTAGGAGAAATGCTCCTCATGGAGGTGGGTTATTTTAGAGCCCTGGGAGAACTCTCAGCGGTATGCTACGACTCGTGGAAGGACTATAATGTTGCCAGTGAAGACGTGCCCTTAAATTCAGAGTTACGAATATAAGTTCCCAACAATTTGTAACCTACTAACAATCCCATGTCCTATGACTGCAGAGGTGTTAATTGCCCACTTCATTTTGAGTGGTTTCTTACATCATGTTTTAACCCTTTATGCTTAATAATCTGTCCCACCTTATATTTAGTTGATACTCATAAGAACATAAGAATGGCCTTACCACGTCAGACCAATGGTCCGTCTAGCCCACTATCCTGTCTTCCGACAGTGGCCAGTGCCAGATGCTTCAGAGAGAATGAACAGAACAGGATGTTTGAGTGATCCATTCCCTGTCATCCAGTCCCAGCTTTTGACAGTCAGAGGTTTAGGAATATCCAAAGCATGTGATTACATCCCTGATCATCTTGGCTAATAGCCATTCCTGGACCTATCCTCCATGGTCTTATCTAATCCCTTTTTTAGCTCAGTTATGCTTCTGGCCTTCACAGTATTCTTTGGCAACAAGTTCTACAGATTGACTGACTGTAAGAAGTATTTCATTTGTTGTAAATCTGCTGCCAATTAATTTCATTGGATGACCCCTGGTTCTTGTGTTATGTGAAGGGGTAAAACACTTATTTATTCAGTTTCTCTAAACCATTCATGATTTTATAGCCCTCTATCATATCTCCCCTTAGTTATCGCTTTCTAAGATGAACAGTCCCAGTCTTCTTAATCTCTCCTCATATGGAAGCTGTTTCATACCCTTAATCATTTTGGTTGCCCTTCACTGTACTTTTTCCAACCAGAACTGAATGCAGTATTCAAGGTGTGGGTATTCCAGGGATTTATATAGTGGCATTGTGATATGGCGTATCTTACTTTCTATCTCTCTTAATGGTACCTAACATTTGCTTAGCTTTTTACGGCCATTGCACATTGAGCAGATATTTTCAGAGAATTATCCAAAGAGACTCAAGATCTCTTTTGAGTAGTAACAGCTAATTTAGATTCCATCATTTTGTATGCACAGTTGGGATTATGTTCTCCAGTGTGCAGTACTTTGCATTTATCAACACTGAATTTCATTTGCCATTATGTTGCCCGGTCACCTAGTTGGGTGAGATTGCTTTGTAGCTCTTCGCAGTCTGCTTTGGCCTTACCTATCTTAAGATATTTTGTATCATCTGGAAACTTTGCAACTTCACTGTTTACCCCTTTAACAGGAGTAAGCCCTGAATCAGCTAATGTAGTAGTAATGATTATATTCTTATTTATATTTAAATTTGTAAACTGAATCTCTTTACCTTCTAGCTGTTCATCTGCCAATACCACATCTGGCTGGCAGCAGATACAAAGGGGATCTTGGTGCTCATTCCTGGAAATCCAATGCTCAACATAATTGTCAGCACTTTTATATTTGTGTGTGTGGCACATGAAATTTCTCAGATCACTAACGATCTAGCACAGATGGTTGTTCCTAAAGATAATGCGACTCTGCTTAGAAGGCTGCTATGTATATCTGGGTTTTTTTCTGGACTCCTCTTTTTGGCAGCAATTCAAGATCAATCAAGGCATTAACTTCAAGAAGTCCTTAAAACTTACTTCAGGCTTACTCTTGCCTGCCTGAAGAAAAATATTTAACTGGAAATACAAAAAACTTGTACAGTGCTCAGCAGCAGCAGGACATCTAAATGAAGTCTATTGAATGTGTATATAATGGAAATGTACATATTTTGTGTGGAAATATCCTTCTCAAAGGAACCTGAGAAACAAGAATGCACTGTACAGAATTGCATGTGGAAAAACAAGTCTTTTTTTCTACTGGATATATATTTCTGTTTACATATCTGTTTAAATGTAACATGAAGAAGAGAAATGGGTGGCTTGCCAGCATAATTTGGAAATTACTGAATTAACTTTACCTTGATACACCTAACTCGTGGATATTTACTAGCATACTGCAGTATACAAGAGACATGCTTTAATTGTTCTCCTCAAGAAACTTTTTGTAACAACAAAGCAGACCTGATGTATGATCTTTAGCTAATGGTCATTTTTTGCTAATTTTAAAATGAAGTTATCTTACTGGTAATCAGGGTCATTTTTCTAAACTAAGTGTTAACTCATTGTTTAGGGATCAGTATTTTGGGTGTAGCTAGTATGTAGTATATGAAACCCTTTATGCATTGAACAAACCCCCTCAATTTAAAGTGATTCCATTTATCATTCTAGCCAGGTTTACACAATACTTCATAGGTGTTTTATATTTTTTTTTTCCCCTGAAGGCAGTTTCAGGAAATATATTTCAGTTCTGGAAATGTGGGATTTGTTAAGAATGCATAAGTAATTTTATTTTGAATTTTCTACAAGTATGTTTGGTTTTTCATCAGCATTTTCCAATTATTGCTCTGTAATTCACAATATTAATACAGCCTCACTGAAAAAACAATGATAAGCAATATTTCAGCTGAATATTGAAAAGTTGGGGGAATTACCACGCTCTTCCAGTCATACATCTGCTGTATTCAGATCTTACAGAGAAGGGCATAGCAGGGGCACAACAACCTCAGAACCCCCAGATTGTGCGTGACTTGAAGGTATGGAAAGCAAGCCTACATGGGAAAGATTGGTTGACTAGCAGTCTGGCCAGCTACAGACAATGGGTCCCATTTTTAAATAACAATGAAATAAAGTTGAGGTTCATTGTTCAGAAGAGCCAATTCTTCCTTCCTATTTAGCAGTATCTTTCCTTTGTTGCTGTGATTCAAACTCAGAATCAGAGGCTCTTTCTTTATCATGTAACCTTCTTTTGCATACAGCATAGAACTGAAAGAAATAGCACTTCAAATTAGAACTGGTAGGTTGTAATTTTAAATTCTGCAAATGCAGTGGAAGTACGGTGATACTTTGTTCTGTTGAACCATAACAGTCTTCACAGATTTCTGTGAGTTTGGCTTATGTAATGCTTGGAGGTTCATGTGCATCTTCGTCTCTCTTCCTATTGGACAGAGAATGAATACGACATTGTTTTCTCAGCATATGTGCAATTATATGTAATGATAAACTATATGAATCTTAATTTATACAGTAAGTGGTCTAATATTTATGTATTTTCTGATGTTATCTCAGTTGAACTGTGGAGTCCGAACTTGCAAAGCCACCTGTCTGTAGGAAAACTTTCCTGACAGTGAAAGAATAGCTGCAAAATTTTGTTCCGGTAAAGAAAAACATTTCTGTAAGAATGATGGAGCCAGTAATGAGAGGAAGATAGCAAGATAAAAGATAATACAGGTTTCAAGAATAAACTCTTAGTGCATTAATTCAACAACCTTGGGTATGTCAACTAGTTTTATTAACAAGCTTGAGGAAAGATACTCAACGTTTTCTCAGTTATGTTTTCTTTTGGACATTATTTCCAATGTTTGGAAAGTCATCCTTAGCCACTGATCAGTACATCTGATTTATTGAAATACATGGTATAGCTGAGCACTGTAGAGATAGTTGCTATGGACAGGATGTACAACCTACATCTCTGCTATTGTTAGAAGTAAGAAAAAGTGAGTTTGGGGGGGAATTTTTGGTTTTCTTCTTCACAAACTAAGTATTGTAGATATAATTTTTATTTATCTGTTGTACAGATTTGGTTAAAAATTATTTTTAATGTTTGAAATAGTGCACTTGTTTGCTATTCCTGTATGTGGGAGAAATATATTTTCTTTTAAGGTTATGTGAAAATATGAAGTAATTTAAACATTAAATAAATGTGCTGTGGGTGCTTATTTTTGTACTGTAAGGAGCATCAGTTACTCAGGGGTTCTTTGTTATATTTTTCTTATTGTTTAAGATCGATGGTAACTTATTAGTATGCCTAGCCAAAGTCAGAGGTTCAGGTTATAGGGCACCTCCAAAGTAATTCCCTAACCACTATTAATTCAGCTAATCCTTTTCTAAGGGAAAATGTTCACCCTCACAAACAGCAGAAGTAATAGGGCTGTGTATATGGTTACAAGGTGGGTGGAGAGAGAAGGAATCGTCCACAGCAAGCTGAAGTGTGACAGTGTGGCTGCTCCATTGTCACTACTGTAGCCTCAGGGATTCAGCAACCCTCACATGTGCAGGGGCCTAGCTAGGGTGCCAACTTTCTAATCATAGAAAACCAAACACCCTTGCCCTGCCCTGAGGCCTCATTCCTCACTCACTCCATCCCCTGTCGCTCTGCCACTTGCTCTCCCTCAGCCTCACTCACTCATTTTCAGCAGGCTGGGGCAGGGGGTAGGGGTGTGGAGTGGATGAGCGGGGCAAGAGGGGGCTCCAGTTGAAGCAGGAGATTGGGATGTGGGAGGTGGTACGGGCTCTGCACTGGGTGTGTGGGGTTCAAGGTGCGGGAAGGAGCTCTGGGTTGGGGTGTGGAGGGTATGCGTGGTGGGGGAGAGGGCTCAAGGCTGGGGCAGGAGGTGGGGAGGGGTGCAGGCTCTGGGTGGCGTTTACCTCAGGCGGCTCCCAGGAAGTGACTGGCATGTCCGTCCAGCTCCTAGACACAGGTATGGCCAGGGGGCTCTGCACAGCGTGCGCTGCCCCCACCTGCAGGCATGCCCCTGCAGCCCCCTTTGGTCATGGTTCCTGGCCATCATGAGCTGTGGAGCTGATGCTCAGGAAGGGGGCAGCGCGCAGAGCCCCCGTGGCTGCCCCTACGCTTAGGAGCTGGTGGGACATACCAGCTGCTTCTGGGAGCCATGCAGAGCCAGTCAGGGAGCCTGCCTGCACTGCCAATAGGACTTTTAACGGCCTAATCAGTGGTGCTGACTGGAGCGGCAAGGGTGTCTTTTCGACTGGGTGTTCCAGTCAAAAACTGGACTCCTGGCAACTTTAGGCCTAACTGATGAATTGGTGTAAATCCACTAGGGCCACCCCCAAAATCTCCTTCTATGACTGTACAAAAGAAACTCCAGCGGAGCATGGATCCAGAACACACGGGGGATGCAGGCCCCTTATCTCAGTTGCCAGCATTTCTCTTCCAAGTGTGTGGTAGTTTAGAAGCTAAAAACAGATGAAATGCAGATTGAAAGCATACAGGAATATTCTTCATATCAGGATGGCAGAGCCAGGCAACTCCTTCTGAAACTAATTGTATTAGAATGCTAACTTATTAGTATGCCTAGCCAAAGTCTATATCAGTAACTATATCAGTTAATTGCAATATCGACCAGGGCATCTCTTCCACTCAAAGAAAAAAACCCAGCAGGATCAGCTCAGTTTCTTTGAACCTATGACAAGCATCATTACCTTGTTTGAGATCCATTGCTGGCCATAGCAAGTACCATAGCACTGGAATCTGTGTAGGCATCATGACCCAATAAAAACAGTAACCAAAATCCTGTAGGTAAATTAAGTATTTACCTGCTGTATTTATTGCAGAAACTGATGTTTCATATATCTAAAAAAGACCCTTAAAACCCTCAGTTCATTTATGTTGCTGCACTTCAACTTTATTGTAATGATACAATCGAGTTTCAGTTCTTCCCTCTTGGATCTTAACCATATGGTCAAAATAGGGCTGTGAATTTACATGCTAACACTTAACTATCCCCAATATGGCGTTCAATTTCTATAATATAATTATTTTTATTTAGCTACAGTTTTCTGAGTCCATATTTCTAATCCATCTGTAATGTGTAAATAATGAAATATCGGGTTCATGTGAGATGGGATAAACTTGTCTAAAACTACGCTTTCTACGAAAAGGACAGTGAAGAGGTGTGCTGATACCAAACCATTAACATCATCAGACTCTTTTCAGACTATATACAGTTCATTTGTTATAGACTTGTCATTTGTGATCTTCAACTGACAACAGATATGTAATAATCTTGGGAATTCACTTAAATTTCCCAGTGCTATTATGTATAATTAGTGCTTTCTTGTTCCTATATCTAAATGTATTTTTTTTTATTTCAGTTGAACTGATAATATTCAACAATCAGTAGAAAAAAGCAACTTTCAGTATAGAAACAAAACAGACTAATTTCACAAGATATATTAATATATTTCAATTTAGTTTCATACCGAATTGGAAATTAGAAATTTCAAGTCATTAAATCTGTGCCATATAACAATTGTGTTGACACTTTATGTATTGAAAATTTGTCATAGAAGCCCATGTGCAGCTAGAAGTCCATTGACAGTCGTCCATATTATTGGAAAAGGAGTACATTGGTCAGCCATCAACTGATTTAACTAATTCAACCCAATCAACTTACCAGAGTCCTGGGGCAATAGGGAAGTGGTGACTGGGACAGGCAGAGAATGCCACAGGCAGTCCTTAGTCAAAACTCTACACATAGGTGGCCTTAGGGCAAAGTTTGTTTTCTGCAGAACAGCAGATTCAGAGATTATATCCTCCTGAGGTTACAGAAGCAGGCCTTTTTAGGCACAGCGCTGTTCTTCCCAATCCAGGGAAAAGGGGACTGAAAAGGAACCTTAAACACAACCTACCCTTTCAATATCTATCTGGCTACTGCTCCTGCCCAGTCACCCAACTTAGAAGTCAAAATAAAATAAAGATTCACAGGTTGCATGACCCAAATGTCAGTGTCAGAACTCTTTTTGATAATGACCAAAGACCAGAACAAAGAATAGCCTCTCTTGCCAAAACACTGAAGAGATATAATACATCATTCCTGCATTGAAATCAGACTGATGAATGCTGATGAATGCCACCCTGAGGTCATGGGAGCAGGCTACACCTACTACTGGAATGACAAGGACAAAAACAGTCAAGAGTAGGTTTCACCATACGGTCTGACATTGCTCACAGGCTTGACTCACTCTCCAAGGAGTCAATGATCGACTGTAGTGGGCCGAGTGGCCTCCTTCTGAGCAGGAGAGCAAGGGACCATTACACTCCCCTTGAAGGGTGGAGCCTAGATCACCCCACCCTCCTCACCAGAAGTACTGGGGCGTGGGTGGAAATATAACAGGCAGGCACTGCAGCACAGTTGGGGCAGAGCCTGCAGAGGAGGACGACAGTCCACCTGTTCTGCAGTGTCCCAGAGGGGAACCTACATCTGGCTATTCCCGATTCCCAGATGCTGATGAGGGCTGTCCTGGAGTGCTTGCTGCTGTGTACCCTGAGGAGCCAGAAGAAGCCTGGAGGCCACAAGTACCGAACTCTAGGGAGACAGGAAGTGGCCCAGGGACAGCCACGGAGCAGCCAGCTGCAGAGCCAGGTGTGGTTCAGTCAGCATGTTGTGGCTGGATCCCTGCCAACCTAGGGGCAGCCAATCCTGCCCTCCCAGGGCCCTTAGCTGGGATGTGGTGGAGTAGGGTGGGCCTGCATCCCCCTGCCACCGCACCCTGGGGTGGCTCACTCCCTACACTGTGCGTGGAAGTTCTAGCCCTGAAGGAGTCGTCTCCCTTACCAGCTCCTTCATAGACTGCTTTGCTTTGCTGGCTGCCTGAGCTCCACCCAGGCTAAAACCAGCCCTGAGACTGTTTTGTTGCTAGCCGCCTGACCCTCCTCAAACCCGGGCTCCCAGCTCAGTTATAGACTCTGTTTAAGGGCTGACAGCTTGAGCCGCCCAAACCCAGGCTAAAGCCTGCCTGTGACTATTGGTCACCCAGACCTATGTCCTGCAAACTCTGGTCCTGGCCAGACAGGACCGGACTGAGTGGCCTTCCTCCCGATGGGAAAGCGAGGGACCATTACATGGACTTATACTGCTCTTCCTAAACTTGTCTATAGATCAGTACGCCACCGTTATTGTCTATGTGCTGACAGTGACTCGTACAGATGAGGTCAAGGAAGCTTTTTATGAAGACCTCAGCAAGGCCATTAAACAGGTGCCATACCAGGAAAAACGTATTGTCCTTGGAGACTTTAATGCTCGTGTGAGAGCTGACTCTGGCACATGGAGCAGGGCACTAAGCCAACACAGCACTGGACAGTCAAACTCTTCTTTCCCGGTGGGCCAAGTTCAATCTCACTATTACCAACATAGTATTCCAACAGGCCAACAACAAGAAGACAACATAGATGGTTTGAGGTGTTGGCCTTATGACGTGCTCTCTTCTGCAGAGACCTCACATGCCACTTCTCAAAAGTGGATAGAGACTCATAGCACAAATCTCTCTGTCTGGGTCTGTCCAGTGTAACGAGTTCTCAGATTTTAATGTCTGCATGTTTGCTTGTTTTGAGATTGGCCTTCACAGTGTCTTTATATCTATCTGAGGATGGGTCAACACTGAGTGAGTTCCTGTGCCGAGTTGGCGGTAGAGCAGCACTTTCCATATATAGGAAATCTCCATGTGGACCACATGTCTACTCTAGCGAAGTTGAGCCCTGATGAGCATGCTCTTAATGCCAGGGATTTAGCACTTCAAAGACTTCAGTGTCGGAGATCCGGTCCTGTCAGTTAATGTAGCAAATAGATCTTAAGCAGTGAAGGTGGAAGCTCTGCAGCTGTTGGATGTGGCATCAGTATAGCATCCATGTCTCATAGCAATAGAGTGAGGTGAGTACAACAGCACAGTAAATTTTTATCTGGGTGCTGAAGCAGACTACAGGCTCGCACCAGAGATATGCTTCATGCCCACCTGTCTTCCAACATCAGATGAACTTATTAGATGCCTTATGTGCCTGGGAGAAGGCATCCTCCTAGGAGCTCTGTTTGTTGGACTTTCACCCAGAGCATGCATGGACAGGCAGACCAGACTACAGGTGCTTCTGCTTCTAGCTCTTGCTGCTAGACCATCTGATTCCAGAGGGTCATCAGATTCGAGGACCAAGAGGCTTATTTCAGTGCTGATGGCTTCCTCCAGCAAGGCTAAGTTGTCTAAGGGTTCCAAGACATCAGGATCTTTGTTAATGATGTCTCCTGATCCTTCAGTTCAAGCTGTCAAGACTTTGGGGCACAGTTGGTAGAAAAGGGCCAATTGCCTGTTAAGGAACCTAAACCCATTTCAGTTCTGAAAGGAAGTGGCTGAAGGAGAAGACTGCAACTGTTAGCAGTGCCAGATCCCATACCTCCGACTTATCGGATCTATCCAATTCTGACATAGCCTCTACAGTTCTGACTTTGAAATCTAAATCAGTTGTGTTCCACTTCAAAGTCCAGAGTTGTGGAGCTGAGTATTTCTCTGGAACTCTCCAGGCCTGTGGCAGTGGTTCTGTCCTCCTCTCCTATTCTAAGACCATCATTGGATCTGAAAAGGATGCTAACAGAGGTGCCTGATGTGCACCTTCCTGCATCTGACCATTCCTATGACCCGACTGATAGGAAGTTAGCAATGGGGAAGACCGTCTTCTTTAATTCTGCAATCTGCTGCAAAGATTCCCCTATGGTATCTCCAGGCAGATATTTCTCACCATTACTCTCTTTTCACCCTATGGTTCTGTTGCTGTCTCCTGTGTGGTCCACGGTAGTTTCAAGATTGGATACTCCTTTAGAGGAAGAACTAAGAAACCTGATTCATCCAAGGTAATGCCTCTTTATCCTTTTGCTCCCTCCTCCTGTGGGTATGTTTCTGGATCCCAGTTACTGGAAAGACTGGCAAAACTGGTTTTCAAGGCCCTGTTGGGTTCCACCACAGAAGTTTTTGGATCATCCTCCTTATTGGAGGAAACACTTCCTTTCAGTTCATAAGGATCTTGTGGTTCAACATCCCTGTATCCAGTTTCTCCGCATCCATTTGCAGTTCAGACAATTGTGCCTGCTAAATGATTTCTGAAAAAGAGGATGAGGAGAGAGATCCCCTTTTTGAGCAGGAACAAATGGATACTGACTTTGATCTTGATTTGTCACCTAATGAGCATGTGAGTGTAGCTTCTGCTTCCTCTCCTGCTGGGGTTGCTTTGTAATTCCATTGTGATGCTTTATGGAATATAGGTGACCATTTATAATATTGTCAATACCAATACTACAAAATTGCAATGAATCTTATACCAGATATGCCATGTAAGGTATCAGTGGAAAGGGTATGATTTGCTAAATATGCTAAGCTTGTTTATATTTATGTATCATTTTTGTATTGTGAGTTATAAATATGTATAAAATATAAATAAATAAAATTTACTTGGGGACAGGCAATCATCAATAGATGGAGGCTGATTACATTGGACTTATGGGTACTAGAAATAGTAGAGAGAGGCTATACTATTCAGTTCAATACCCCATCTCTTTTCAGGGAACCTTCCCCATGAGGTTATTCTACATACAGAAGAACACAAGCTGCTCCAGATAGGAGCTGTCAAGGAGGTACCAAAACTTCTGTGGGGTCAGGTGTTCTATTCAAGATACTTCCTAGTACAGGATCTAAGATGTTTTAGATTTAAGAAAATTGAACAGATACAAAACCAGAACGTCCGAACGTATATTATCTCTGGTCTCTGTAACTCCCTCGCTTACAGTTATGGATTAGTTCTCCACTCCCTATTTAAAGGATACTTATTTTCATATCTCTGTCCGACACAGGTGTAGAAAATATCTGCATTTAATGGTGGAGGGATGCCATTTCCAGTACAAAGTCCTCCCATTTGGGCTGTCCACAGCACCAAGAGTCTTTTCAAAGTGCCTTTCTGTGATAACAGCACATCTAAGAAAACTGGTTTTTTGCATACCTATATTTGGACAATTGGTTGCTAAAAGTTGCGGAACCCAAGGATCTGTTCAGAGCATGTTTACAATCTCCCTCTTTTTGGATCTGGGTCTGTTTCTCAATGTCAAAAAAATGAAATAAACTCAAAAAAATTGTATAGGTTCTATATTGGTCTCAGTAGCATGGAAAGCTTTTCTTCCGGAGAACAGGTTTCTAAAAACTGATCAAGTGGTTTTGCCAATTCAAACTTGCAAATTTTAGAAACTGAACGTCTTCCTGGGTTTCATGGGTTTGATGGCAGCTATCACTTACATAACTCCTCCCTTTGCTTGTCTCAGAGTGAGACTGATGCAGCACTGGATGTCTCGAGTCTAAACACTCAATCAGGATAGTCTTCAAACATTTGTCACCATGCCACAAGATGTTCTAAATTCACTGCAGCAGTGGACAGACAGATCAAATGTTCTCAGAGGTATCCTCTTCAATGCCCCCTCGCCATTGCTCACAATAAGGTCAGGTGCAGCCAATAGTGGATGGGGAGCCCATTTAAGTTGGATTACACTCTGAGGTCACTGGGCTTTTCAAGAAAAGAGCTTGCATGTAAATGTTTGGAATTAAGCCATTCATTTGGCCCTCAGATCTTTACTTCCTCATACAAAAGGGAAGGTTGTTCAGGTAGCAATGGACAATACAACAACTATGTGAACAAACACGGGGGTTCTCATTCTTTCCATGTATGTGCCAAAACTCAGATTATGGAAAAGATGGTTACTCACCTTTGTAACTGTTGTTCTTTGAGATGTGTTGCTCATATCCATTCCAATTAGGGTGTGCACGCGCCGCGTGCACATTAATCGGAAGATTTTTACCCTAGCAACACTCAGTGGGTCGGCTGGGTCGCCCCCTGGAGTGGCGCTGTTATGGCGCCGGATATATACCCCTGCCGACCCAAGGGCCCCTCAGTTCCTTCTTGCAGGCTACTCCAACAGAGGGGAAGGAGGGCGGGTTTGGAATGGATATGAGCAACACATCTCGAAGAACAACAGTTATAAAGGTGAGTAACCGTCTTTTCTTCTTCGACTGCTTGCTCATATCGATTCCAATTAGGTGATTCCCAAGTCTTACCTAGGCGGTGGGGTCGGAGTGAGATGTTGCAGAATGCAAAACTGCTGAGCCAAATGCTGCATCATCTCTGGACTGTTGAACCAAAGCGTAATGTGAGGCAAAGGTGTGAATCGATGACCAGGTAGCTGCCCGACATATTTCCTGGATGGGAACACAAGCCAGGAAGGCGGCAGATGAAGCTTGAGCCCGAGTAGAATGGGCGGTAAGGAGGCTAGCCGGAACGTGAGCCAAATCATAGCATGTACAGATGCAGGACGTTATCCAAGATGAAATTCGTTGGGATGAGACCGGTAGGCCTTTCATCCGGTCTGCCACAGCTATAAAGAGCTGAGGCGACCTTCGGAAGGGTTTTGTTCTCTCGATATAAAAGGCGAGAGCCCTGCGAACGTCTAGGGTGTGCAGCTGTTATTCCCGACGCGATGAGTGTGGCTTCGGGAAAAAGACTGGAAGGAAGATGTCTTGATTGACATGAAAGGCGGACACCACCTTAGGGAGGAAGGAGGGGAATGGTCGCAGCTGTACCTTGTCCTTATGGAACACTGTATACGGGGGGGTCCGCTGTCAGGGCCCAAAGCTTAGATACTCACCTTTGCCAAAGTAAAAGCGACGAGGAAGGCTGTCTTCCAGGAAAGGTACAGCAGTGAGCAGGTGGCTAGTGGTTCGAAAGGAGTACCCATAAACTTGGCTAGCACCAGGGTGAGGTCCCAGGTAGGGGTTGGGCGTGTAACTTGTGAGTACAAATGTTCCAATCCCTTGAGGAACTTTGAAACTATGGGGTGAGAGAAGACTGATCAGCCATCTTCCCCTAGATGGAAGGCGGAGATGGTTGCCAGATGCACCTTTATGGAAGAGACCGCTAGGCCTTGTTCTTTCAGGGACCAGAGGTAGTTCAGGATAGTAGTAACTGACACCTGCCTGAGGACTGAGTTACGTTGAGCGCACTAGCAGGAGAAACACTTCCACTTGGCCAGATCTGTCATCCTAGTGGAAGGTTTCCTACTGCGCAAGAGCAGAGCAACGCAACTCAGACTGGCTCAACCATGCAGCAACCATGCTGTGAGGTGAAGAGACTGCAGGTCCGGATGGTGAAGTCTGCCGAAATCTTGCATTATGAGATCGAGCCAGAGTGGCAGGGGGATCGGGTCTGCCACTGAGAGGTCGAACAACATAGTGTACCAGTGCTGCCTCGGCCACGCTGGAGCAATCAGGATCAGGTGGGCGCTGTCCCTGCGAAGCTTCAGTAGGACTCTGTGGACCAGCGGGAATGGTGGAAAGGCATAGGTTAGGTGCTTCTTCCACGGGATGAGGAAAGCGTCTGATAGGGAGCCTGGGGAGCGTCCCTGGAAGGAGCAGAACACTTGGCATTTCCTGCTCTCTCGGGAGGCAAAGAGGTCTATGTGGGGAAACCCCCCACTTCTGGAAAACAGAATAGATGACATCCGGACGAATCGACCACTCGTGAAACAGGAAGGATCTGCTGAGGCAATCCACCAGAGTGTTCTGGACTCTTGGGAGAAAGGACGCTACCAAATTGATCGAGTGGGCTATGCAAAAGACCCAGAGGTGGAAGGCTTCTTGACAAAGGAGGGAGGAGTGTGCTCCGCCCTGCTTGTTTATGTAAAACATGGCCATTGTGTTGTCCGTGAACACTGATACACAACGGCCTCGGAGATGTTCTTGAAACACCTGGCATGCTAAACGGACCACCCTCAGCTCCCGCACATTGATGTGTAAGGCTAGCTCTTGAGTTGACCAGAGGCCTTGAGAGCAGAGGCCCTTGAGGTGAGCACCCCAACCCAGAGATTATGCATCCGTGGCTATGGCCATCGAGGGTTGTGATGGGTGGAATGGCATCCCTGCACAGACTAGAGTGGGGTTTAGCCACCAGGTTAGGGAGCCCAGAACCTTCTGGGGAATAGTGAGCACTGAGTCCAGGCTGTCCCTGCGTGGCTGGTATACTGAAGCAAGCCAGGTTTGAAAGGGACAGAGGCGTAGCCTGGCGTGTTTGGTCACGAAGATGCAGGAGGCCATGTGACCTACTAGGCTGAGGCAGTTGCACACCGACGTTGTTGGGATGGTTTGAAGTCCTCAACAAATTGAAGCCATTGCTTGAAAACGCGACTGTGGGAGGCAGACTCTGGCCAGATTGGAGTCCAGAACCGCTCTGATAAAGTCTATTCTCTGCGAGGGTGTCAGAGTAGACTTCTCTGTGTTGATCATCAGGCCTAGGTTCCTGAAGAGGTCTTGGACGATGCACAGGTGCCGTGACACTTTTATCTGGGAGGTCCCTCAAATGAGCCAATCGTCAAGGTACGGGTAGACGTGTACCCGACAACACTGGAGGGAGGCGGCGACTACGGTCATGCATTTTATGAACACCTGGGAGGCTGTAGAAAGGCCAAACGGAAGTACGGGGAACTGAAAGTGTTGATGGTTTACCATCTGTGTGGTGGGTAAATTGCGATGTGGAAATATGCGTCCTTCATATTGAGGGCAGCATATCAGTCTCCCGGAACCAGGGATGGGATAATGGTCCCCAGGGTTACCATGCAGAACGTTAACTTTATCATGAATTTGTTGAGTTCTTGCAGGTCTAGGATCAGTCGTAGACCTCCCTTTGCCTTGGGGATTAGGAAGTAGCAAGAATAAAACCCCTTGCCCCTCATGTCTTTTGGTACCTCTTCTATGGCTCCCATGGCTAGGAGCGACTGGACCTCTTGTAAGAAGAATTGCTTGTGAGAGAGGTCCCTGAAGAGGGACGGGGAAGGGAGGGTGGGAAGGTGGGGTTGAAACAAACTGGAGGTGGTATCCCAATTCTACCGTGTGCAGGACCCAGTGATCGGAAGTTAGCTAGGACCAGGCAGGGAGGAAATGGGAGAGGCGGTTGAAAAATGGAGGAAAAGCATCCGGGAAAATAACTGGTGGGCCATCCTCGGGCATCCCATCAAAAGTTCTGCTTGGGCCCCACTGGTGGCTTAGGGGGGGCCTGATTTTGACCCCCTTGAGGGCCAGACTGCCTCCGACGATTCCCTCTACCACACCTTCTGCTAAAGTCCTGATGCGGCCTAGGCGGGGTGTAAGGGCGGCGTGGCTGGGGCCGGAAGGTCCTGCGTTGGGTCACTGGTGTGTGCATACCCAGTGAGCGCATTGTGACAGGATTGTCCTTCAGACTTTGCAATCTGGGGTCAGTCTTGTCTGAGAAAAGGCCCTGGCCTTCGAAGGGCAAGTCCTGAATAGTTTGTTGTAATTCTGGAGAAAGGCCTGATACCTGGAGCCAGGAGATACGCCTCATAGTCACTCCTGATGCCAGAGTTCTGGCTGCGGAGTCCGCTGCATCCAGAGAGGCTTGGGGGGAGGTTCTTGCCACTTTTTTACCCTTCTCAAGTAAGGCCGTAAATTCTTGACGGGACTCCTGGGGAAGAAGCTCTGTAAACTTCCCCAACGACGTCCACGTGTTAGTTATACCTACTCAGGAGGGCTTGTTGATTTGCCACCCTAAGTTGAAGGCCCCCGGCCGAGTATATTTTGCGGCCTAGGAGGTCCATGCGCCTAGCCTCCTTCGATTTAGAAGCAGCGGCTTGCTGGCCATGACGCTCCCTTTCGTTCACCGATTGCACTACTAGAGAGCCAGGAAGTGGGTAAGTGTAGAGATATTTATACCCCTTTGAGGAGACCATGTATTTTCTCTCTGCTCCCCTGGCTGTGGGGGGAATTGAGGCTGGGGATTGCCAAATGGTGTCCGCATTTGTCTGTATGGTGCAGATAAATGGGAGAGCCACTCTAGTAGGTGCGTCAGCCGAAAGGATGTCCCCTACAGGGTCCTCTATTTCAGGGATCTCCTCCACCTGTAAGTTCATATTTTGAGCCACTCGTCTCAAGAGGTCTTGATGGGCCCTTAGATCAATTGGCGGAGGGCCTGAGGAGGATGTTCCCGGCCCTCCTTGTCTGGCGAGAAGGAAGAGGAGAGGCCAGGGACCAGAGGGTCCTGCGGGAGCTCCTGTTCTTGAGGAGCGTCATTTGCGTCAGGTGGGACTTGGGTATCTGCAGGTGATATCGGAGCCTCATCCGTGCCCGGGGGGGGCGGGGACGGCTTACTGTCGCCTTTGGCACCCGGTGTTCTGACGAGGCCGATTGTGGAACCACTGAAGGAGCACCTTGTGCTTGGTGGTATGCCCACGGTGTCCAGAAGGACCAGTGATGGAGTCCTTGCTTGTGGCTCTGGCTCTCAGGAAATATATGGCTGGGGACATCTGAGTCGTGCTCCTGTGGATAGGAAGCACTACCAGCCTGTGATGACACCGATGTGTGTCTTGACAGCCATGGCAGTGCTGACAGACCCTGAGAGGGAGCCACGGTTCTGGTTGTTCTTTCCCGGGGTGGTACCAGAGAGTGGTACCAGGAGCTATAACGGTACTGCGAGCAAGACCGGGACCTGCGACCGTAGCGGTGCCGGGAGGTCGACCGGGATTTCCAGTCCCTTCGTCTGGCGCAACTGCGAGATGTACAGTGCTGAGAGTGGTGCCATGAGTCGGATCGGTACCGGGAGTATCCGGCTGGTGACCAAGAGGCTGAACGGTACCGCGATGGAGAGCGGTGCCGGGACTGCGAGCGGCGCTAGGAGCGGGATCAGCGTGATTGAGAGCGTCGCTGAGACTGTGATCTTGAACAACGTCTCTCTGTTGGTCCGACAGAGGGTGGCCTTACCAGGGTCAGTTTCTCGATGGATTAGATGACCCCCACCGGCGGTGCCGGGGGTTGAGGCCATGCAGACTCTGTCATAGCTATGAGCTCCCTTGCCGTGGAGAAGGTCTCTGGTGTAGAAGGGAGAGCGAGCTCAACCACAGCATGAGCCGGGGAGCTGTCAGGCACCAGATTCAACGGCCCTTGTGGGACCGGAATCAACGGTGCTGCGCTCGGCAGTGCCACAGTTGGCAGTGCCGCGGCAGATGACGGTGCCGGGCGATCCGTCTTCGATGAGCGCTGCTTCTGTTGAGCTGAAGCAGCTGGAGCTGTATGTTGCTTCCTGGGTCCCGGGGACAGGAAGCGGTGCCGAACAGATGTCGGTGCCGGGGCTCCTTCTCGGTACTGGAGCAGTCTGGGACCGAAGGGGCGCTCCTTACAGATGAAGCCTGTTGAGCGCTCGGTACCGACGGTGCAGGACTAAGTGCCGACTCCATGAGGAGCTGTTTCAATCGAAAGTCCCGCTCCTCCTCCATCCTCGGTTTAAATGATTTGCAGATGCGGCACTTATCGGGAAGGTAGGATTCCCCTAGGCACTTGAGGCAGGAGTCGTGGGGGTCCCCTATTGGCATCAGCTTTTGGCACGCCAAGCACGGTTTGAATCCCAGTGACTTCAGCATGAGCCCACACCGGGGTGGAGGAAAGGGGCTAATCCCCGATTCCCCCCTTAAACTATATACACTCACTATATATACACAACAACTAATACTAACTATAACAACTCGAACTATAAACACAATTAGCAGCAAAGAATTACGAGTAAGCTAGGGACGTGGAGATCAGCAAAGCCATGCTCCACAGTTCCAACGACCATCACAGGCGGTAAGAAGGAACGGAGGGGCCTTTGGGTCAGCAGGGGTATATATCCAGCACCATAACGGCACCACTCCAGGGGGCAACCCAGCTGACCCACCGAGTGTTGCTAGGGTAAAAATTTTCTGACGAACGTGCACACGCGCACCCTAATTGGAATCGATATGAGCAATCACTCGAAGAACTGGTGCATTCTTCATGACATCTGTCCAGGGGCCCAGCATTTGGCAGGGGGGTGCCATCTAGAGCTCACCAGTTTGAATTCTCAGGTCTTGTTACAACTTTCTCACAAAGTGGCAGATGCCACTAATACACTGGGTTTTGGACATGTCGCACCCGCTCAGCAGTCTATTTACAATTTGTACTTATAGACTAAAGAAATATAGATGCTCAGAATCAAAAGGCTGTCTGATGATGATAGTTTTAAAGCATGTATAGTTTTGTACCTCAAGTTCAAAGTGTCTTATTAAAGTTGAAACGCTAGCCTTAACTTGTGTAACAGGAAAACAAAAATACAGATCCTGGAAAAACAAAGCATAAATATGAGTAAAAAGCAGAGTATCAGCCCCAGCGTCATGATCTTGCCAATTCAATGGGGATCCACTATGTTGACCCCTTTGCCAGATGATGTCAGGAGTTTTGAAGGTTTGTGTCAACCATATTTGAACGAAAATGATAGAAATGTCATAGGAGACTAGAAAGATATTCTGGTAAATATATATTTATATGCACGGAGACATAAATTTAGATCATTTTAACAAACCCACAGATTTTTAAAAGTACCTTGTTGCATGGATGAATGCCTCTAAGTCATTACATTTTACCAGATAAAGCAAATTAATATTAGAGAGAAATACCAATTACCAGAAATATTATTTGAGAGACTGAGTTGTATTGTGTATTGGTATTCTGTCAATTTTAAGATTTTTTTTAAAAATTATTTTTAAAAGACAGCACACTGAAAATATAAAACAGCCATTTATGCCTTAAACTACAGTTGCATTAGTAAATACATCACCAAAATGATTAATTTTGGGGTTAAAAAACATACATACTGTGGCAAATTGCCAGTACTGTTATGCTGGGTCTCGCGCTCTCTCTTCTTTGGGGAAGGTTCAGGGCACCATTGCTTGCCTCTGAATCAGTATTTTAATTACCCCACTATTGTCCTTGAGGAGGGGAGTGGAGAGGGAGGGACCTGGGCCAGCCCTCTTCTCCAGGTCCCAACTCAGGGGCCCTGAGGTTTGTGGTGAACCACAAACTAGCGGTTCCTTCCCCTGGGCTACTTCCCTCTCCTGCCCTTCAGCTTGTGAAGGGGCTTCCTGCCCTCCTTCTACATAAGCCAGGTGTCCCTTACCTAGGGTTTTTTTGGATTTCTCAGTCCACCGCAGCACTCCTCCAAACTTTCCTTTTGGTCTCTCTTCAAAACTGTTCTCTGCTCCAACTCCTTCAAAACTGTTCTCTGCTCCAGCCAAACCTTCCTACTCCAACTACCACACTGTCTGACTGAAGCAGGGGTTTTTATCACATGACTGACTCCTGGTGCTCTAATTGGCTTCAGGTGCTCTAGTTAATCTATAGCAAACCTTCCTCCCCTTGCAGGGAATAAGGCTCCCTGCTAACACTCTCCTGCTGCCCTCTGGCCATGCTGTATCACAATACATACAAGAGAAAAATACTTAAATTTTGGCACCACGTGAACTAAATATGGTTTGTTTAAAAAAATGGATTTCTGCGTGCTGTGGTCTATGTTCTTCTAAAATGCATGGATTAGTGGATGGCCAGATTGTTGAATACTTTATCATGCAAAGCCTGTGTACTGATAAAGTATTGAAGAGTAGTGGAAACCAATTTTTCAACATTTTTAGCCCCTGTAAAACAGATATGTAGGTTTTTATAATTGTGCTTTTCACTAGAATATCTAAGTGTCTAATAAAAATGCTACTTTAGATTTAATAAAGCCTCAATATATCCCACAAACTTCAGTCTTGCTCCAGTATGAAAGTGAGAAGGAATAACTCATCACATGTAGGAGGTGCTTTAGAAATGTCAGAAAAGATTATATTTCAGATTCGCAAAGATGTGATGCTGGTAAGGCAAGTGTGCCATCCTACCAACAAAATGTCAGCACATGTTCCCCAAATGGTAATGCTAAGGACTTTCTGGAGTTAGCAGAGATCCAATGATTTTTTTTAGCTAATTTTTCCACTATTTCCTAGATGAATTCTTTCTAAAACAAATATTAAAAAAAAATTCTATAGAAATGACTCTAAAAATATTGGAATCTGGCCATTACTTTGAAATAACTCACTTTTTCTTTAGAATTCTTAGTTGATCATAAAGACAGTGAGAAGAAAGTTTGATATTTATTATGTTTATTTTAAAGATAGTTTTCTTAATGTAACAAATATAAAAAGTTATCAGTGTTTTACAAATTGTCAAAAATGTCCAAAGTACAAAAAAGATACAATACACTAGTTAAATGGAAATGATTGTACAATCTGGCACTGAAGTACTTAATATTGTGGGCATGCACACTGTACACCAGAAAAGCGCATGCATTATTTGCACAAATAAGGAAATAAGACATGATTACTGCGTTATCTGATTACAAATTCATTGCTTCTGTCAATTTCCTTTCTTCAGGGATACCATTTACCTGTAAATAAATAAGAATGTATACAATCCATTAATGGTTACAGCTCCTCTTAGAATACAGAGCTTTATTGTCGCCATTGTAAATAGAAATTATATATCCTTTCCCTAAGCCTCAAGAACTCAAAGTATGCGTTAGAACTGTCAGCAACTCAAGCCCACGGCCACTCAACTGTCCACGTTTGATGTAAAGTATGACAACTTCAGACTTTTTTTTTCAGATTCTTCCAAACCTTAATCCAAATCCAAACATGTCTCTCTGTTTAGAATTCCGGTATTTAGACAGGCCTCTCTAAACGTTTAGCTCATTTGGACTAAGCAAGTATGGTACATGTGAATAACAACTCTTTTTTGATGTAAGGATGATCACACTATCTGAAATCCACGGAGAGTAATTTAATCCACTCACTTTGAAGATACATTCCATTTCCTAGACCAAAGAATTTGAGTAGAGGGGTAGGGAAGAATCAATGTGACTGTGACTCTACCTCTGGACTGGAAGGGACCTCAAGACGTCATCTAGTCCCCTGCCCTCATGGCAGGACTAAGTATTATCTTGACCATCCCTGACAGGAAATCTTTCCTAATGTCTAATCTAAACCTCCCTTGCTGCAATTTAAGTCCATTGCTTTTTGTCCTATCCTCAGAGATTAAGAACAACAATTTTTCTCCCTCCTCCTTCTCTTTTCCAGACTAAACAAACCCAATTTTTTCAATCATCCCTCAGAGGTCATGCTTTCTAGATCTTTAATCATTTTTGTTGCTCTTCTCTGGACTTTCTCCAATTTGTCCACATCTTTCCTGAAATGTGGTGCCCAGAACTGGACACAATACTCCAGCTGAGGCCTAATTAGCGCAGAGTAGAGGGGAAGAATTACACCCTACCCCAATATAATGCAGTCCTCGGGAGCCAAAAAATCTTACCACATTATAGGTGAAACCATGTTATATCTGGTAGGAAAGGCTCCTTGTCCCCTGACTGATCCCCAAGACCCTCTGCCCCTTATCCAACCCCTCGGGCCCAGACCAGCACCCTTAACATGCCACTCAGAGCAGCGTGTCAGAGCCGTCCCTAGAGGGGTGCGGGCCAGGGACAAATCAGTCTCCCCGCTAGTCTCCTCACCATCTGCCCAGCGCTCCCACCCACCTGGCCGCTGCTCGCCTCCTCACCCCACCTGCCCACCGCTCACTTCCCCGCTAGTCTCCTCACCATCTGACCGGCGCGTCTCCCCACATCCGCCCAACCGCCACTCTCCTGCTTGTCATCTTCCTGCCCAGCTGCCTCCTCACCCCCCTCCTGCCAGCCGCTCACCTCCTCATCCCGCTTGCCCACCTGCCTCCCACCCGCCTCTCACCTTTAACATGCTGCTCAGAGCAGTGTGTCGGAGCCTGAAGCGCTGATTCGCCAAAGCGCTCACCCCCATCCTCCCAGAGCGCTGCTTTACCACATTATATCCAAATTTGTATTATATCGAGTCACGTTATATCGGAGTAGAGGTGTATTTCTGATGCCTTGCTTACTACTCCGCTAATACATCCCAGGATGATTGCTTTTTTGGCAACAGTGTTACATGGTTGACTCATATTAAGCTTGCGGCCACTATGACCCCCAGATTCCTTTCCACAGTACTCCTTCTTAGGCAGTCATTTCCCATTTTGTATGTGTGCAACTGATTGTTCCTTCCTAACTGGAGTACTTTGCATTTGTACTTATTGAATTTCATCCTATTTACTTCAGACCATTTCTCCAGTTTGTCTAGATCATTTTGAATTATAATCCTATCCTCCAAAGCACTTGCAACCCCTCCCAGCTTGGTATCGTCTGCAAACTTTATAAGTGTACTCTCTATGCCATTATCTAAATCATTGATGAAGATATTGAACAGAACTGGACCCAGAACTGATCTCTGTGGGACTCCACTTGTTATGCCCTTCCAGCATGACTTTGAACCACTGTAACTACTCTCTGGGAATGGTTTTCCACCCAGTTCTCTATTCCAAAGAACTAACAGAGACCTGGCTGGAGGAAAGTGTGCAACTCAAATTGGAAAATACTGCATAGCTTTATGTTTAAGACAATTTCTCCATTACAAGAATATCCTTCAATTTTGTTAAACCAACAGCTCAAGGTAGGTAATGTGGATTTTGCCATCCTGCTAAGGAACAAAAGTGAATAGCTATCAAAAGAAACCTAACAGGGGATGTACCTTTTCATCTGGTAATTTATTTGCAATTCCCAGCAGTGCAATACATATATTAGATGAGTGTTTTTACTTAATATGTTTTGGTTTTATTAGGGCTGTCAAATAATAGCAGTTAACACACAATTAACTCAGAAAATTAATCACAATTAAAAAATTTAAACTTCATTAATCACCCTTTTAATTGCACTGTTAAACAATAGAGTACCAATTGAAATTATTAAATATTTTGGATTTTTTCTACAGATACAAATATATTGATTTCAATTACAGCACAGAATACAAAGTGTACACTGCTCACCTAATTTTTATTACAAATATTTGCCCTGTAAAAATAAGTAGTATTTTTCAATTCACCACATGCAAGTATTGTAGTGCAATCTCTTTATCATGAAAGTGCAACTTACAAATGTAGATTTTTTTGTTACATAACTGCACTCAAAAACAAAACAATGTAAAACTTCAGTGCTTACAAGTCCACTCAGTCCTACTTCTTGTTCAGCCAATCGCTAAGACAAATAAGTTTCTTTACATTTATGAGAGATAATGCTGCCTGCTTCTTGTTTACAATGTCACCTGAAAGTGAGAATAGGCATTCGTATGGCACTTTTGTAGCTGGCATTGCAAGGTATTTACATGCCAGATATGCTAAATTTTCATATCCCCCTTCATGCTCTGGCCACCATTCTGGAGGGCATGCTTCCCTGCTCATGATTCTCATTAAAAAAAATTTTTAGTGTTAATTAAATTTGTGACCAAACTTCCTGGGGGAGAACTGTATGTCTCCTGCTCTGTGTTTTACCCGCATTCTGCCATATATTTCATGTTATAGCAGTTAAGATGAAGACCCAGCATGTTGTTCATTTTAAGAACACTTTCACTGCAGATTTGACAAAATGCAAAGAATGTGAGATTTCTAGAATAGCTAGCTAGAGCACTGGATCCAGGGTTTAAGAATCTGAAGTGCTTCCCACAATCTGAGAGGGACGAGGTATAGAGCATGCTTTCAGAAGTCAAAGAGCAATAGTCTAATGCAGAAATTACAGAACCCGAACCACCAAAAAACAAAATCAACCTTCTGCTGGTGGCATCTGACTCAGATGATGTAAAGGGACATAAGTCAGTCTGCATTGCTTTGGATCGTTATTGAGCAAACCATCATCAGCATGGATGCATGTCCTCTGGAATGGTGGTTGAAGCATGAAAGGACATGTGAATCTCTAGCGCATCTGGTGCATAAACATCTTGTAATGCCGGCTACAACAGTGCCATGAGAATGTCTGTTCTCACTTTCAGGTGATATTGTAAACAAGAACTGGGCAGCATTGTCTCCTGCACATATAAACAAACTTGTCTGAGCAATTGGCTGAACAAGAAGTAGGACTGAGTGGACTTGTAGGCTCTAAAGTTCGACATTATTTGTATTTTTGAATGCAGTTATTTTTTGTGCATAATTCTACATTTGTAAGTTCAACTTTCATGATAAAGAAATTGCATTACAGTAATTGTATTAAGTGATTTTTAAAATTTTTACAGTTCAAGTATTTATAATAAAAAATAAAGTGAGCACTGTACACTTTGTATTCTGTGTTGAAATTGAAATCAATATATTTTAAAATGTAGAAAACATCAAAAAATATTTAAATGGTATTCTATTATTGTTTAACAGTGCGCTTGATCACAATTTTTTTAATCGCTTCACAGCCCTAGTTTTCTCTCAATTTTTTTTTATCTTGGCACAATCACACCCTCTGTTGAAAGTACATCATCAGTGTCAGCAAATATTAGTCTAGTTGTCATACTTCTAGAAGTCCTCATGAGCTATCACATACAATGGAAAAAATTTTTAGTGGGTATTCAAATAGTTGGTGAAAAAGGACAGTTCTTCCAGTGATTGCTCAGGTGTATTCTACAGTAGGTGTGCATGCTCCCCACGTGCACCAATGCCGCAAGTTTTTCCCTTAGCAGTACCCCTAGTGGGGGAGCACCACTGCGACCCCTAGAATGGTGCCTTTATATCATGCTATAAGGAGAACTGCGCACTTCCCCCACCCTCAGTTCCTTCTTGCCGCCAGTAAAGGTAGTCGGAACTTTGTGCTCCAGATCTGCTGTAGCGCTTCTAGCCTTAGTAGTACAACTCTTCTTGTAGATTGTTATTCTAGTTAGTTGCCTGGCTTGGGGCATGCCCTGTGGCCCGGGCTTCAAGTTGTGTGACTCCTGTTGCAGTTCTATGCCCAGGAGCGACCCACACTCTCAGCGTCTTCACTGTCTGGGTGAGACTAACGTGAGTGAGCGTTGTAAAATTTGCAGATTGTTCAAACTTCGAATGAAGCGTGAGAGATATACGACTCCGGGCCCTGCTAATGGAGTCGACATTGGCCCCGGCACGCTGACTCGACTCAGCGCCGGGCACCACATCATTGGTGCTGAGCAAGGCTCCATCCACCAGTTAGCACCGCTCCCCTGCCAAGAAGGGAAGACTCAGTGGTGCCGAGAGAAGGACAGGGGTGAGGCTGGACCCGTGCTGGGCAGCCCACGATCCCCCTCGCAAACCAGACCTGTGATTCGCGTTGAGCGGAGTAGTCTGGTCCCGTCTGCACGTGCCTCTCCTGCAGTTAGAATGCCGTCAACGCTGGAGGCAGCACAGGCAGTGTGTGACATCCTCACCCCTCCGGTGCTTGGAGCACTGCCAGAGACTGATCCCCTATCCTGAGGCAAGCCACCGCTGGGAGCTCACCAACCCTCCCTGGTCTGACATAGCCCTGCTCCGAGGATGAGGTACCTATCCGTTCCGAGGGGCTAACCTGGAGCCCGCACCAAACTTCCACTCCATTGGCCAATTCGCCTGAGAGGGAGTCTCGAGGGTCCTCCGCTACCCACAGAGGTTGCAGGCACCGAGACAAGAGACATCGATGCTCCTCTTCCCACCAAAGCTATAGGAGCAGGTCCCGATGCCATCGGCACCAACGCTCAGACTCGAGTGTTCGCTCCGATAGACATCATGCTCGGAAGGCTCTTCAACCATCATCAGCACCCAGGCATTGTAGTCATGGTCACCGGGGGGAATCTAGAAGCGGCACCTCCAGCGGGTACACTTTTGTTGTTGAGGTCAAAATCTCAAGGTCGGCATTGACACAGCCGTGGATGCTCCCGATGCTCATATGGCACCATGCATTCCTCAGCGACTTCGGCTTCGGCACCCAGCCGCCTATCCCCGGGCTGCGACGCCCCTCACGATCAAGTGGCTCCACTCAGTCCCCAAGCAGGTCAGTGCTAAAGTGTGCCTTGGCAAGGGCAGTGGTGTTGGTGGGCACCATGGCCCCAAGTACCTGCACCGGCGAGACCCCATTCAGTGGCTGGAGCATCACAGGTACACTCTACGTCCCTGCCTCGGCACCGGGAAAAGTCAACTGGTACTGAACCCCCAGCAGCACCGCATCCAGACTCGGACCTGGGGGTTGAACCACTGGTACCGCCTGACATCCTGGGGGCAGAGCCAGTCCCATCACTGGCACTGGAGGAATCCATAGCAGTACCTCCACCCACCCTACAGGAAGATTTCAAGGCTCACTAAGAGCTCCTTAGGCGAGTGGCTTCGAACCTCCAGCTTCAGGACCGAGGAGATGGAGGAACCATCGGACACCTTGTTCAATGTGTTGTCCTCCTCAGCACCAGGCCATGTGGTCTTGCGTCTCCACCAGGGGGTGGCCAATATATCGACTTTGCTTTGGTGAACCCCGGCCTCCTTGACACCTATTTCTAAAAAGGCAGAGAGAAAGTACTTTGTGCCAGCAAAGGGGCATGAATACTTATACTCTCACCCGGCACCCAACTCTCTGGTGGTGGAGTCCATAAACCACCAGGAGAGGCATGCTCAACCTGCTCCCATCCCCAAGGATAAAGATGCTAGGAGACTGGATACCTTCGGCAGGAAGGTTTATTTAACGGCCAGCTTCCAGCTCAGGGTGGCAAATCACCAAGCCCTGCTGAGCCGGTATGATTTTAACTTGGGGGGCTCCCTGCTGAAGTTTGAACCCCTTCTCCAGGAAAGGACAAGAGGGAGTTCAGAGCTTTGGTCAATGAAGGAGTGGCAGTGGTAAAAGCAGCTCTTCAAGCAGCTTCAGACGCGGCAGATACAGCAGCCCGTTCGATGGCCTCTGCCATCTCCATGCGCAGGGCCGAGGCCATCGCTTGTGGCTCTCGCTGTCGGGGCTGTCCGTGGAGTCCCAGTTCCTCATGCAGGACCTGCCCTTCGACGGGAAGGCCCTGTTTGTGGATCAGACAGATGTCAGTCTTTATGGGATGAAAGACTCCTGCACTACCCTCCAAACTCTGGACCTATATGTCCTGCCAGCGAAGGACAAACCCAGGCTACAAGCCTCGGCCCCTCCAGCTAGAGGCAGATATGAGCCTCTGCCTCAGAGGCCAAGGGAGCAGAGACGCCGGTCCCAGCACCAGTCCCACTCAGCCCCGTGACCTGGCCCCTCAAAGGGCAAGAGGCAGGGGAAGAAGCACTTTTGACTCTTTGCTGGGAGTCACCAGGCCTGTTGCCAGGGAAGCCCTCCAGTTAATAAAGGCTGTAGTTGGCAACCACTTATCTGCCTTCCAAGTGCAATGGTCCACTATAACATCAGACCAGCGGTCCTCAGCACCATTTCCAAGGGCTACATGTTGCAGTTCGCTTCGCCCCCCCCCTCCACCACCCTTCACCCCCGGAGGTCCCCAGAGATCCGGAGCACACCCTCCTTCTAAACCAGGAGGTGATATGTCTCCTCACACTGGGCGCAGTGGAGAAGGTACCTCGGGAATTCCAGGGCAAAGGGTTTTACTCCCGGTATTTCCTGATTCTGAAAGCAAAAGGCGGCCTCACGCCCATCCTCACCCTGCAGAACCTCAACAATTTATGGTCCGTTACAAGTTCTGTATGGTTTCCCTGGCTTCTATTATTCCATCCCTAGACCTAGGGGATTGGTTCACAGCCCTTGACCTCCAGGATGCGTATTTCCACATCCATATTTTTGAGGGTCACAGGCACTTCCTCCGCTTCCGGGTAGGGCAGGACCACTACCAGTTTATGGTCCTTCCCTTTGGCCTCTCCCTGGCCCCCAGGTTTTTTACGAAATGCATGGTGGTAGTGGCAGCCCACTTCAGGAGGAACGGGCTGCAAATTTTCCCATACCTGGATGACTGGCTGCTCAATGGCAAGTCCCGGTCCCAGGTGCAGGCCCAGATGAAATTTCTGCTGGTCACTTGCAAGAGTCTAGGCCTACTGGTGAACGAGGACAAGTCCACATTAGTGCCAGTTCAGCGCATACACTTCATAGGGGTGCTGTTAGACTCAGTGGTGGCCACGGCCTCTCTCCCCTGGGACAGGTTTGAGACACTCAAAAGTCTCATAGCTTCAGTCACAGCCTTCCCCGTGATGATGGCAAGGGTATGCCTTCAAATATTGGGCCACCTGGCAGCATGCACCTCTGTGGTGCAACATGCCGAACTCAGAATGAGGCCCCTCCAACTCTGGCTGGCCTCCCAATATTCCCAGGCCCAGGATGACCTCGACAATGTGGTCACATTACCTCCCACCATAGTAGCCACCCTGCAATGGCGGTCCCTCTCGAGCAACATGTTACAAAGGATTCCCTTCCCAAAGACCCCTCCCTCGCTAGACTTGGTGACAGATGCCTCGGAGCTGGGGTGGGGAGCCCATACAGGGAGCTTCCAAACCCAGGGCAGATGGTCGACCTCAGAATTGTCCCTGCACATAAACATGCATGAATAGCGTTCAACTCACACCTACAAGGAAAGACGGTCAGAGTCCTCACGGACAATACGGCTGTGATGTATTACAATCAATAGGCAAGGGGACACGCGCTCCTTGGCCTTGTGCCAGGATGCCCTGGACCTATGGGAATGCTGCATAGCCAACAATATCTCTCTGAGGGCTTTTCACCTGCCTGGCACTCGCAATACGCGAGCCGATCACCTCAGCAGGGTTTTCTCCCACCAGTAGAAGTGGTCACTCCACTGGGAGGTCGCCCAGCAGCTCTTCCTAGAGTGAGGAGCTCCTCAGGTAGATCTCTTTGCTACCGCCCAGAATCGTCTCTGCCCCCAGTTCTGCTCCAGGGCTGGGGTGGGCAGTGGGGCGATCTTGGACGCACTCCTGATTCAGTGGTCAAGTCACCTGTTCTATGCCTTTCTGCCCTTTCCCCTGATAGGCAAGGTCTTACAGAAAGTGAAGACAGAGAAGTCGAGGGTTAGCCTTATAGCCCTGGATTCGGCCCAGCAATATTGGTACGGGATCCTCCTGCAGCTTCTAGCAGCCCCCCCACGCAGTCTGCCGCTTCAGCTGGACCTCTTCTCCCAGGAGGGGGGATGCCTCCTCCATCTCAACCTGGCCACGCTTCATTTGACAGCGTGGCTGCTCCGTGGTTAGACAAGGAGGAAGGGAAGTGTTTGGAGGATGTCAGGCAAGTTCTGCTGGAAAGCAGAAAGCCGTCTGCATGATGGTCCTACCTGGTCAAATGGTATAGGTTCACTAGGTGGGCGACAGAAAGGGGTACTTCCCCATCATCTGCATCACTCCAACTCATTCACGACTACCTCCTGTCCCTTAGGACCCAGGGGCTAGCTCCCACCTTGGTCAGGGTACACTTAGCTGCCATTCCTTGAATGAGGAATGACGCCTGCACATGCTGGATGTGCGCAGGTTGCTGGCCTTCTACCTAGACCAAACCAGGCTATTCCAGAAATCCCCGCAGCTTTTTGTTGCATGAGGGGGAAAACGGTTTCTACCCAACAAATTTCCCACTGGATCACCTCGTGCTACGCACGTGTTATGACCTGGCAGGGATTCCTCAGCCGCTTATCATGAAGGCGCATTCTACAAAAGCTCAGGCCTCGTCAGTCGCCTATGTAGCTCACGTCCCCATTCAGGATATTTGTAGGGCTGCCACGTGGTCCTCTGTCCACACCTTTTCCTCGCACTACACGATCGTCTCCCAAACACGAGATGACGCTGGGTTTGGTAGGGCAGTACTCCTTCCCGGAAACCCTCAAACTCCTACCGACCTCCATCAGATATAGTTTGGAGTCACCTACTGTGGAATACACATGAGCAATCACTCAAAGAAGAAAGGACAGTTACCTGTTCCATAACTGGCATTTTTCGCAATGTGTTGCTCAGGTGTATTCCACATCCTGCCCTCCTTCCCCTCTGTTGGAGTTGTCTGGCAAGAAGGAGCTGAGGGTGGGGGGAGTGCCCACCTCCCCTTATAGTGTGAGATAGAGGCGCTACTCTAGGGGTCACAGTGGTGCTCCCCCACTATGGGTACCGCTAAGGGAAAAACTTCCGGCACCGGTGCACGTGGCAAGCACGCACACCTACTGTGGAATACACCTGAGCAACACATCTTGAAGAACGCCAGGTACAGAACAGCTAACTGTCCTTTACTAGCCATATTCTCTCCTCCCTCTCATTAAATACTAATTAGTGCTGTCTAGTGAGCCTTTCAAAATCAAGTGCTCAGTTATATTTATATTTTGTTGAACAGCTGAAATATTTTTGATAGAAATTAAATTTCTTAACCGAAAGCAAACAGGAAAACTACTTCTGTAACTTTCCTGGCCTGTAAATGTTTTGTATGTGTAAAAATTCCATTTGAAAATAGTAAAATCTAGTTACACTAATTTGATAGTGATGCTGGGTAAAAAGAGGAGGTTACTCACCTTATGCAGTAACTGACGTTCTTCGAGATGAGTGTTCCTGTGGGTGCTCCACTCTAGGTGTCGGTGCGCCCCTGCATCTTTGATCAGAGATTTCTGCAACAGTACTCGTACTGGCCACGCATGCTCAGAGCCTGACCCCCGCTCCGAGTATACTTCTAGTGAGCATGCGCGGCCAGTTCCCTCAGTTCCTTCTCTACAACGGAGGCTACCCTAACTCCGAAGTAGAGGGGAGGAGGGTGGGTAGTGGAGCACCCACAGGAAGACTCATCTAGAAGAACGTCAGTTACTGCACAAGGTGAGTAACCTCCTCTTCTTCGAGAGAGATGTCCCTGTGGCTGCTCCACTCTAGGTGACTTCGAAGCAGTGTATCTCAAGGAGGTAGGGACTTCGGATCTGGCAGGAATGCAGTAGATAATACTGCCCAGCCTAATCGAGTGTCAGAGAGAGGGCCCTGAATAAGAGCATAGTGTTTGACAAATGTGTGCTCGGAGGACCAAGTGGCTGCTCTACAAATGTTAGTTAATGGTACTTTAGGTAAGAAGGCTACAGAGGTAGATACAGATCTAGTGGAATGTGTTCTGATCAATGCTGGAGGTGTAACGTTTTTTATCTGGTAGCAGAGTCGTATGCAATCGGAGATCCAGTAGAGACAGGCATGCCTTTGGAGCACTCCGCAATGGAGACAAAGAGTCTAGGAGAGTTTCTGAAGGGTTTGGTTCTGTCCAAATAGAAGAATAAGGCCCTGCGCACATCAAGTGTGTGCACTGTGGCTTCGAAGGAGTTTGCACGTGGTTTCGGAAAGAAAGTTGGTAGATGTATTGGTTCATTGACGTGAAATGAAGCGTGAACTTTTGGAAAGAATTTTGGGTGTAGGCGTAGAGTAACTTTGTCCTTGAAGAAGAGCGTATATGGTGGATCTGCCATAAGGGCTGCTATCTTGCCTGCCCGTCTGGTGGAGGTAATTGCCACCAAAAAGGCTGTTTTCATTGAGAGGTGCAAGAGGGAGCAGGTGGCTAAGGGCTCAAAGGGTTGATGAGTTAAACAGGACAATACTAGGTGAAGATCTCATGGAGGGGTAGGTGGCTTAATGTCTGGATATAAGGTTTGGAGTCCCTTCAGGAAATGCTTGGTGATGGGATGAGCGAAGACCGAGGTATTGTCAACTGTACCATGAAAGGTTGTGACGGCAGCTAAGTGGACTCTGATGGAGCTGAAGGAAAGGCTGGATTGCTTAATGTCCAATAGATAGTCGAGTATGCAAGGAAGAGGTGCCAAGGTAGGAGACAGTTGTTTAGTTGAACACCATTTTGTGAATCGTTTCCACTTTCGGAGATAGGTGGTACGGGTGGATTGTCTTCTGCTGTGTAGAAGTACCCTCTGAACTTGGTCGGAACAGTCTAGTTCTTGTTGGGAGAACCATGCAGGTACCAGGCTTTGAGATGAAGCATGGAGAGATTGGGGTGAAGAAGCCGGCCGTGTTGCTGTGATAAAAGATTCAGGATGAGAGGCAGGGAGATCGGAGGTCGAATTGACATTCTGGTGAGGAAAGGGAACCACGGTTGTCTCGGCCATGAAGATGCGATCAAGATCACCCTGGCAAGATCTGTTTGTATCTTTATGAGGACCCTGTTGAGCAATGGTATTGGGGGAAATGCATAAGCTAAGTCCTAGTGCCATGGGATCATGAATGCGTCTCCAAGGGAGTGTTTGCCAAGTCCTGCCCTGGAGCAAAAATTGAGGCATTTCGTGTTTTTCGTGGTTGCAAAGAGATCTATGGTTGGGTGACCCCAAGTGCGAAATATGTTGTAGATGATTTCCTCATCTATCTCCCATTCGTTCTCCGAAGGGAAACGTCTGCTTAACTCATCAGCAGTGGTGTTCATCACCCCTGGGAGATAAGCAACTGATATGCGGATGTGGTTCACAAGGCACCAATTCCAGAGTTTTATGGCCTCTAAGCAAAGAGAGTGGGAACGAGCCCCTCCTTGTCTGTTTACATAGAACATGCAGGCAATGTTGTCTGTCATTATGCGTACATGCTGATTCTTGATTAGTGGAAGGAAGCAGCGGCAGGCATTCCGTATAGCTCGAAGTTCTAGAACATTTATGTGCAGGGAGGTCTCGGAATGAGACCATAGCCCGTGGACTGTTTGGTGAGAGATGTGTGCCCCCTAGCCCGTGAGGGTTGCATCGGTCGCCATTATCAGAGTTGAGGAGGTCTGGAGGAAGAGGACTCCAGAGCAGAGGTTGTAGGGGACTGTCCACCATATGAGAGAGTCTTTGACTCGGTAGGGTATGGCCAGGTGTTTGTTTAGTGAGTGCACGTTTGGTTTGTAAACCGTGGCCAGCCAAGCTTGGAAGCACCTCATGTAGAGACGTGCGTTCTGGACCACGAAGGTGCATGAGGCCATGTGCCCTAGTAGTTGGAGGCAGTCTCGGGCGGTGACCCGGGGGCTGTTGCGAAGTCTCGTAGCCAGCAGTTTTATGGTATTGAATCGGTCAGGTGGGAGAGATGCCAGTCCGGTTGTGGAGTCGAGGCTCACTCCTATAAACTCCAGGTGCTGGGTAGGACTTAATGTGGATTTGCTTTTGTTTATTTGCAGGCCCAGGGATTGGAAGCAATCGATGGTGAGTTGTGTGAAGCAGAGGGCCTCATCGAACATGGAGGCCTTCAGGAGGCAATCATTGAGGTAAGGGAATATTATGACTCCTTTTTTCCTGAGGTAGGCAGTGACTACCACTAGGAGCTTGGAGAAAACTTGAGGGGCAGTGGAAAGGCCGAATAGTAGAACTCTGTATTGGAAATGCGTTGAGCCGAGGGTAAAACGAAGAAAATGTCTGTGGGCCGGGTGGATAGTGACATGAAAGTAGGTGTCTTGTAGGTCAAGGGCTGAAAACCAATCGCCCTGCTCCAGGGCTGGAATTATGGTGGTGAGAGTAACCATCTTGAACTTTTACTTTTTGACAAATTTGTTGAGCCTCCTGAGGTCGAGGATTGGTCGCCATCCTCCAGTTTTCTTTTCTGTTAAGAAATAATGGGAGTAGAACCCTTTCCCTTTGTGGCATTTGGGCACAAGTTTGATAGCCCCCAGGTGAAGGTGATGATGTACTTCTTGCTGGAGGTGTAGCTCGTGAGAGGTGTCCCTGCAGAGGGACGGGGAGGGTGGGAGGTAAGGAGAGGAAGGGGATAGAATACCCAGTTGTGATGACCTCTAGAACCCACTTGTTGGTGATAATATTCTGCCATTGGTGCAAAAATGGCTGTAGGTGGTGTCCAAAGATAGTTGTCGGCAGTGCATACATTGAAGTTGGGACAATGTTTACAAGACCCTCGACCAAAGGTTCAAATCTGCTTATTAATTGGAGGAAGTTGGGGCATCCCAGAAGAACTGGGGCGACGCCACTGGTATCTGGATCTCTGGCGTTGGTGTTGCTGTTGTTGATCCTGAGATCTTGGGAAATGCTGAGTATATGGGGGGTAGCGTGGACAGTGGTAAGGTTGATATCTGTACTGTTGCCTTCTGGTTGTAGGGGTTTAGATGCCTAAGGATAAAAGAGTTGCCCTTGAGTCCTTCACTGAGTGGAGCACCTCATTCGTGGTGGAAGCAAAGAGTTTATCACCATCAAAAGGGACATCCTCTATGGTGCTCTGAACCTCACGAGGAAAGAGGGAAGAGGAGAGCCATGAACCTCGGCGCATGACCACCGCCGTAGTGGTGGATCTTGCTGCGGTATTGGCTGCATCCAGAGCTGCTTGAAGAGCCGTGCGTGATATGATTTGGCCCTCGGAAACTAAAGCTGTAAACTGTTGTTTCTTCTGGTCTGGAATGTGTTCAATAAAGTCCATGAACTTGTTATAGTTTCTATGGTTGTACTTTGCCAGAATTGTGGTATAATTGGCAATTCAAAATTGTAAGGTTGAAGAGGCATACACTCTGCGACCCAGCAGGTCTAAGCGTTTGCCTTCCTTGTTGGCTGGGGTATGGCGGAAATACTGTTGTTTGTTCCCTTGATTGGCTGCGTCCACTACCAGTGAGTTTGGCGCAGGACGTGAGAAAAGGAATTCAGAGCCCTTAGAGGGAATGAAGTATTTACGGTCTGCTTGTTTGCAGGTAGGCTGGCTTGTGGCTAGAGCCTGCCAGATGGACTTAGCAGGTTCCAGAAGGGCTGCATTGATTGGTAACGCCAGTCTGGATGAAGAAGAGAGTTGCAGGATGTCCATTAACTCATGTTGTTGGTCCAGTACTTCCTCTAGATTGATTCTAAGCTCGCTGGCAACCCTTTTAAAGAGATCCTGGAATTTCGAAAAATCGTCTGAGGACGGTAGAGGGGAGGAAAGTAAAGCTTCTTCAGGCATTACTTCAGTTGGTACTTCAGTTAGTACTGGGTCAGAAGCAGGAGTTAATTGATCCTGAGAATGGGAGGGTGCCAAGTGAGTCATATCATTTGGACATTCGCGTCTCGTCGAATTGGAATAGCGGGTGTGCTGCCGAGGGAAAGGTGCCCAGGGGGCCCAATACTGCCATGGTGATGGAAAAGGCATAGGTGGTGCCATCCAGGGGTTAACGCACCAGGAGGCAGGGTCTCGAGGATAGTCTGAGAGAACTTTTCTGTGCCCGTGGGTGACAGGACTCCGAGGATGGAATTCTGATTGCATTGAAACATCACCCTGTAGTTCAGACTCCTCCTCACTGGAGGAAGGCTGTTCGGACCCTGAATCATTCGTAAGGGAGAAGCAGTCTTTAAGGAAGGGCAATTGCAGCGTAGGTGACACTAAGAGGTCACTTGACTGGGTAAACGGCAGCACTGAGGCAGCTGAAGGTGAAGGCTGATAGAATTGCTGTGAGGGAACCAAGGCTTGCACCGGAGTTCTTAAACTTGGCTCCGTGCCAAGTAGTGCTGTTAATGCCGGTGCTGTGCTATTAATAGCAGGCTGCGGTGCCTCAGGGGGGTCCTGAAATGTCGGCACCGGATAGGTGCCATAATCAAGGCAGGCAACTGAAAGCCTGTCGCCTCGGCACCAGAGCTTCACGCTGCCGCCGAAAGCACAGGTGGGTTTAACGCAGTGCCGGAGGAGCCCGGCTCGTCGAAAGTCCTCAGGCGGGGGAGCACCGGTAAGGAGACTGTGGATCTGACCAGAGAAGGTTTGTGTCTAAGGGCTTCCTTTGAATTTGACAGAAAGTGCCCTCGTTTTGCTGCTTTCTTCTGCTTTTTAGAAGTGGGAGAGCTGTGTCGGTGAGTGGAGGCAGAGTCCGCGCCAGGGTCTGAGGTGGACCCTAGGGATTTTTGAAGTAGAATAAGTTTAAGTTTTACTCTCTGTCCTTTCTCGCTCTGGAGCTTAGTTTAGTGCAGTGAGCACATTTTTGGGGAATATGGGTCTCCCCCAAACATTTTATGCACTGTGAATGTCCATTGGAGAGAGGGATAGCGTCCTTACAGGAGAAGCAGCGCTTAAAGCCTGTGAAGCCAGGCATATCTGAAGCGGCTGAGAGAACAATTTTTTTTTTTAACAGTAGAAAAAGGGTAACACTAACTAACAACTAACTAACAAGAAACCGTCTAACTACAAGTTATTTCAAGATGAGGAAAGAAATTCTTTAAGGAGTCTGCTGAGCTCCGTCTCAAGCCGGGGACGGTAGAGAAGGAACTGAGGGAACCAGCCGCGCGTGCTCACTAGAGGTATACTCAGAGCGGGGGCCAAGCTCTGAGCATGCGTGGCCAGTACGAGTACTGCTGCAGAAATCTCCTCTCTGACAATGCAACAACCTGAAAGTTGGTATAAAGTGAGCTGAGCTCACAGTTATGGGAAAAGTAATACCTTTTAGGTGAAAGAGACAAAAGTTGGTCCAATAAAAGATATTACCTCACCCACCTTGTCTCTCTAATATCCTGGGATCAACATAGCTATGACAATGCAAAATTACGGAAAATACATTTTGAAAGGGTTTTTACACTTTTTCTAGAACATTCTCTATTTACTGTTGAGTAGAGATGGGGTAGTTTTACTAAAATAGTATATTACAGAAAACAAGATAAAGGTGTAGGATTAACTACAAGGAGGCTTGCACAATGTATTTTTATATCAGTTTTTGTTATGAAGTAGGGGGCAAATGTGCTGCTTTGTATTTCATGCCTTTGTTTGCACTGAGCATGTATTTAAAGTCCTGTGCTTTCCTTGTTTTTTGTTTTGTTTTGTTTTGTTCATTGCAGGGCTGACTGAAATCCCAATGGGAAAAAGACATGATCCAAGAAATCTGCTGTGCCTAGTTACAGCTCCGTGTAGCAGGGAGGAGATGCTTTTTACAATTTCCTGGTTCTCAGGGTAGATATGCACTGATGCCAAATAGTGTAATCCTTGGGGTGTGTTCTAACCTATGCCACCTGGCAACAATCCCTAAGGGACCATACAAAAGGTGGGGATAGCTGAAGTGTACTGAGCTCTGCCCTGCTCCCCAGTGTGGCTTCTATGTTGGGACTGGATGGAGGATGTGGCAGAGGAGCTAGGTACATGAGCTGACAGTTCTTCCACAATAGGAAAACTTGTAGCTAGCCTGATGGGGCTATTTCCCTAAAAGGGACAGGATGGAACACACCAGAACATCTGGCCCAAATAGGTATGTGAGAGCTATTTTGGGGATGTCAGAACAAACAATTCTTATCTGAGGGAAAGGGAAGGAAGGGACATATAACAGCTAGTCAACAACCTCAAACCTGAATTGCAAAACGAAACACCTTTCTGATCAGATAAGCTAGGCCACATGATGGCAGATTACATGCCCATTGTATTGTCCTCTTCTGCTGCTGATCCTCTTTTGTTTCCACTCATAGACTCTAGGACTGGAAGGGATATCGAAAGGTCATCGAGTCCAGTCCCCTGCCCTCACGGCAGGACCAAATACTGTCTAGACCATCCCTAATGGACATTTATCTAACCTACTCTTAAATATCTCCAGAGATGGAGATTCCACAACTTCCCTAGGCAATCTATTCCAGTGTTTAACTACCCTGACAGTTAGGAACTTTTTCCTAATGTCCAACCTAAATCTCCCTTGCTGCAGTTTAAGCCCATTGCTTCTTGTTCTATCATTGGAGGCTAAGGTGAACAAGTTTTCTCCCTCCTCCTGATGACACCCTTTTAGATACCTGAAAACTGCTATCATGTCCCCTCTCAGTCTTCTCTTTTCCAAACTAAACAAACCCAATTCTTTCAGCCTTCCGTCATAGGTCATGTTCTCAAGACCTTTAATCATTCTTGTTGCTCTTCTCTGGACCCTCTCCAATTTCTCCACATCTTTCTTGAAATGCGGTGCCCAGAGCTGGACACAATACTCCAGTTGAGGCCTAACCAGCGCAGAGTAAAGCGTAAGAATGACTTCTCGTGTCTTGTTTACAACACACCTCTTAATGCATCCCAGAATCACGTTTGCTTTTTTTGCAACAGTATCACACTGTTGACTCATATTAAGCTCGTGGTCCACTATGACCCCTAGATCTCTTTCTGCCATACTCCTTCCTAGACAGTCTCTTCCCATTCTGTATGTGTGAAACTGATTGTTCCTTCCTAAGTGGAGCACTTTGCATTTATCTTTATTGAACTTCATCCTGTTTACCTCAGACCATTTCTCCAATTTGTCCAGATCATTTTGAATTTTGACCCTGTCCTCCAAAGCAGTTGCAATCCCTCCCAGTTTGGTATCGTCCGCAAACTTAATAAGTGTACTTTCTATGCCAACATCTAAATCATTGATGAAGATATTGAACAGAGCCAGTCCCAAAACAGACCCCCGCGGAACCCCACTTGTTATACCTTTCCAGCAGGATTGGGAGCCATTAATAACTACTCTCTGAGTACGGTTATCCAGCCAGTTATGCACCCACCTTATAGTAGCCCCATCTAAATTGTACTTTCCTAGTTTATCTATAAGAATATCATGCGAGACTGTATCAAATGCCTTACTAAAGTCTAGGTATATCACATCCACCGCTTCTCCCTTATCCACAAGGCTCGTTATCCTATCAAAGAATGCTATCAGATTAGTTTGACACTCAAATGAGCAAAAACTGGGATTTTCACCACCATTCACATTTACTAACAATTTACTAATATTTCACAGAAATTTTACCCCCAATTGCTAGAGATCTAAATTATGGGGCAGAAGTTGCCAAGTAGAGTGCTATGAGCTTCTAGGTACAGAGGATATGGATGCTTCAGGTAGTCCAATTTCTCCTTGAACACTGACATCCCCAGTGAGACCAGCAACTTCAGTAATTATTTCTATACCTTCTATTTGCTGTGGCCAGCACTTCCGTAATTCCAAAACAGATTATGGAAAGAATATCTGCCACTAAGTTTCAGTGAAATGGCAACACTGTATTGTTTCTAGTAACACAAATATTGAACAAGGGGGACATATTTTCAAATGCTCTCAAAAAGAACAGTGAATGCTCTGCAAGTTTCTTCTGTCTAGAACTATGCACTTCAATCTGACCTTGTGTAAAACTTGGTTTCTTTTGAGTGGAAAATAATCTTTTTTTAAGGCTGAATTGTGTGGTGTTTTTACAACTGACCAAAACACACTTTTCTCTGTGGGATGATCTGCGCTAAATTTAAACCATAAGCCTCAGGACACAGAACCACTGTGCCACCTACCACTTACTTAAAATTATCTGAAAACATAATTTAAACCATTTAATGATATTGTGCAGAATTATCAAATTTTATAACTAAAAAACACAAGGGCATAAACATCTATTATATACTTGCCTCAAATCTTTGAAATGTTGTCATACGAAATTCTCCTTTAATCCACGAAAGCAGTAATGAAGAAGAAGAATTTTGAATGAAAACACCAAACAAGTGTTTCTTACATATAAGACAAACCTTCGTCTAAGAGGTGTACACACATCATGATACGTATAACTCTTGTTTCTGCTGTTGTGGATATTTTCCTTCCCATGAGCAATCTCAGACTTGGTTCTTCCTAGCATACCCACTGAATAACCCACCCATTTTGGCCACTGTATTTTCCAAGTATGATTCTTATCCTCTTTCCTACAAATGTAGATTTCTTTCTCAAATCAGAGATGCTAACTGAAGATAAGCAGCTGATGCCTCACATTTTTGCGCTCTAGACAGATGGAATTCATTCACTAAGACCAATGGAAATCTACACTATGGATTTAATTGTTCTGCACAGAAATTCCCCGATCTCCATTGTTTATATCTGGTAAAAGCAAGATAAAAGTGCTACTTTATCACTCACTGTCCATGACAGTAGCAAGAAGAAATTAGATGTGGCTAGCTGTTGGGGTGAGAGAGGCTAGTCTATGTAAGAAGATCTCTGTTTTAACTTCACTGGATCTGTGTTACTAGTCCCACTTGCATTGTAACCTTTCTGCCTACTCTCAAGATGCCCCCTGCCAAACATTTCCAGTGATTTCTCCATGAAAACTGGAACTGTAATTTTGCAACATCTTACAACATTTCAAAATTGTTTCCACAGGCCAAAGGTTGAGTAAGTATTGGGTGCTGATTGCTCCCCATTATCACCTGATCTTTTAGCATTTTTTTTTAATACTGACCTGCAGTTTGCTGCTGTGGAATCTGAGTCTGATGTGGCAGGTTCCTAAAAATAATAATTTAACATCTTTAAAACATCTATATATTATGTACAGTGCACATCTATGAATACAGTCATGGTATTTAAACTACACACGCATCATTCTTCTATAAGGCAATAACCTAGTTTTCCCCAAATGGATAAACCAAGTGACCAAAAGGCTAAGCAGTTCAACATGAGCAAGGAACTAGATTATTGCTAAAGCATAGTAGTATGATTCTCATGTTCAAATAATAAATTATTAAGCGAAAAATGTAGCACAATAGAAGGCAGGTGAAGCAAGCTGAATTCTAAAAATGTAAACACTTGAAATACATAAATGTAAAGATAGACCAGTATAACTATAAAGGTAAATTTCTTATTTTGGAAGAAAAGAGAAACACTTTTTGGATTTTTTTTAAGTGGCTATTTGAGGAGGTTTTGAATGTTAGAAGTAGTAAGGCTGTCAATTAATCGCAGTGAACTCATGCAATTAACTCACAAAAATGAATTGCAGTTTTAATCACATTATTAAGCAATAGAATACCAAATGAAATTTATTAAATATTTTTGGATGTTTTTCTACATTTTCAAATATATTGATATCAATTACAATACAGAATACAAAGTGTAAAGTGCTCACTTTATATTATTAGTTTTGATTACTAATACGTGCACTCTAAAAATGATAAAATAAATAGTATTTTTCAATTCACCTCATACAAGTGCTGAAGAGCAATCTCTTTATCACAAAAGCACAATTTACAAAGGTAGATTTTTTTTTGTTATATAACTGCACTCAAAAACAAACCAATGTAAAACTTTAGAACCTACAAGTCCACTCAGTCCTCCTCCTTGTTCAGCCAATTGCGAAGACAAACAAGTTTGTTTACATTTATGGGAGATAATGCTGCCTGCTTATTATTTACAATGTCACCTGTAAGTGAGAAGAAAGCGTTGAAACTTTTGTAGCTGGCATTGCAATGTATTTACATGCCAGATGTGCTAAACATTCATATGGCCCTTCATGCTTTGGCCACCATTCCAGAGGACATGCTTTCAAGCTGATGACGCTCATTAAAAAAAATGCATTAAATAAATTTGTGACTGAACTCTTTGAGGGAGAATTGTTTGTCTCCTGCTCTGTTTTACCCACATTCTGCCATATATTTCATGTTATAGCAGTCTCGGATGATTACCCAGCACATGTTGTTCATTTTAAGAACACTTTCACTGCAGATTTGACAAAATGCAAAGACGGTACCAATGTGAGATTTCTAATGATAGCTAAAGCATCTGACTCAAGGTTTAAGAATCTGAAGTACCTTCCAAAATCTGAGTGGGACTAGGTGTGAAACATGCTTTCAGAAGTCTTAAAAGAGCAACACTCTGATGCAGAAACTACAGAACCTGAACCACCAAAAAAGAAAATCAATCTTCTGCTGGTGGCGTCTGACTCGGATGATGAAAATGAACATGCGTTGGTACACACTGCTTTGGATTGTCATCGAGCAGAACCTGTCATCAGCATGGATGCATGTCCTCCGGAATGGTGGTTGAAGCATGAAGGGACATATGAATTTTTAGAGCATTTGGCACGTAAATATCTTGTGACGCTGGCTACAACTGTGCCATATGAATGTCTGTTCTCACTTTCAGGTGACATTGTAAACAAGAAGCGAGTAGCATTATCTCCTGAAAACATAAACAAACAAACTTGTTTCGCTGAACAAAAAGTAGGGCTGAGTGGCCATGTAGGTGCTAAAGTTTTACATTGTTTTATTTTTGAATACAGTTTTTTTTTAACATAATTCTACATTTGTAAATTCAACTTTCATGACAAGGAGATTGCAATCCCCTATGGTACTTGCAATAGGGGAATTTAAAAATTATTTCGTTTTTTACAGTGCAAATATTTGTTATAAAAATAAATATAAACTGAGCACTGTAAATGTATTTTGTGTTGTAATTGGTAGAAAACATCCAAAAACATTTAAATAAATGGTATTCTATTATTGTTTAACAGTGTGATTAATTGCAATTAATTATTTTAATCGTTTGACAGCCCTTGTTAGAAGTAGTCTTAGCAGATGTGGATTAGTGGTCAGAGTGCAAGTCAAGAAATTAAAGCTGCATTTATTTATTTTATTTATAACTAAAAGAAGAAAAAAAAGCATTTATCCTTGGTTCCAGTGTAACAAGAAATTTTGCTTTTAGATGTTCTGAAAACTCCTGAAGCACCTTGATAGAGGGAAAAACCTCAGGGGTTTAAAAACACTGTAAAATTCACTTCTCCCAATTTACATAATTAAGGTGGTGACAGTATCAGGACACTTTGATTTGCATAAAACCGTAATTAGTTCTAAGATTTAGGCTTTAGATAAGTAGAAATTAATTATAGTGTAAAAATAGAGAATTCAACATGGCAGACAAAATGGCAGTGACAGGGATGACAGTTTAAATTTAGAGAGTGGAAAATTCCAGAAGTTTACAGCAACTCAGGGGAAGGAGCTCTACCCAAGACGATGTCAGGAGGAGGAGCTCTGTATCTAAAAATAGGTATGACATAATGGGGAGGAGCTAGAAAAGCTAGAACCTGATTAGCTGAGATGAGCTGACCTTGAGAGAGCAACTAGTATATAAGGCCAACAGGTAGCAGGCTGAAAGTGTGGGGGTTTCGGGGCTTGTGAAGATCAGAAGCCTCAAGCAGCAACCACAACAGCAGCAGCTAAGACAACTGCAGCAGCATCTTAAGAAGATTCCGGAAAACAGTTACCCGGAAAAACAGCAGCAGAATTCTAAAGGCCTGGCAACAACTTTTATAGCAGCGTAATCAGCAGCAACTGCCTGCAGCAACAGCCAACAGCTGCCGCTATGCCTGCAGCAGCAGCAACCATCGTCTCCAGGTGCTGACACCATCATCTCCAGATACTGACAGAGCAGAAGGGCCCCTAAGACAAGTCAGAGGGAACTAAGAAGATAAAGTGTAAGTCTGAATTTATCATCTCTTGTTACATTGTGTTTGGGCATGTCTGTCAATAAAGCTGGATGCCTGTGCTTCTGAATGAGATCTCCCCTACCCATCTTGCGACTAGCTGATCACCGCTCACAGGATGTTAAATATTAAATAATTAGATATTAAATGTTAGATGTTAAATGTTTAGTGTTAAGTAGTAATGTTAGTGTTTAGTAAATGTTTTCTTTTTAATCTGTGAATATAATGGTTTCTCATATGTGTCTACAGAGGCAGCGTATACTACATTGTATTAAGTACAGTATTAGATTTTAACGCTAAGACCAAAGCCTTTGTGTATGCGGGGTCCCAATATGCCTATTACATTGTAAATACTACATAGACTAAGTCTCTTGTGTATCCTGTGTATTTTATTTTGTTGCACTGCTTTATTGTATAATTCTTAAATGTAATTCTGTTGTGTTTTACTAAGTCCTATGTATCTTTTCTTGCTTTATTAAACTCCCTTTATTCTTTTTATTTCTATTAAATAAATAAATCTTTTGTTTCTGAAGAATTTCTACTTGTGTGGGTCAATCCTTGAGCAGATGGCTGTATCCGTGCCCTCTCAGGGGTTAGCTGAACTAGCTTGCTCTGGGGGGCCCCCTGCAGGTCGGAGACAGGCCCCCTGGTAACACCCTGGCCACAACCTTGTTACCCTTCTGTTAAATTAGAAGTGCTACTGTAGGCTAACATAATTGGCAGGCTTGTGCTCAAGGCGCTAAGAGCCTCATGCAAATTTGTAGGTAACATAACTGGCGTCTAAATTTTACGGTAACACCAAAGCCCCAGTCAAGAAAACACCAATACACATGCTTAACTTTACTCACATGAATAATCCCACTAAAGTCAAAGCAACTATTCATCTGAGTAAAATTCCACACGTGCATAAGCATTTGAAAGACCAAGGTCTAGGTGGATAAAGTTAGGCAGGGAAGCATCCTCTCACGGATAGAGGAAACTCCTTAAAAATGGCTAACACAACATATGGGGCATAAATATACTTTCACCACCCAGCTTCTGTTGTTTTCAATTCATTAGAAGCAGATATAAATGTACTTACCTAATCAGTTCTAATTCCTGATTATAGGAGTTAAAAAAGCAAATGGAATGATACAGATAGTGCTTATCAAAATATGGCACTAAATGTGTTTTAATTTAACAACTTGCTACTTTATGTGCAGAAGAAGCTGCCCTTCGAAATACAGGAAAGGCAACATAAGCCTGGACAAACTATGCAAAGCCTAATTGGTCTGTTAATTGAGGTCTATTGTAAGCAGCCACATTTTGTGCCAGGCAGGGAAGAAGTGAGAACACTCAGTTTGTCAGCTAGGGTATGTCTAGCATAGGACATGCTGCATGTGTTTGCGATTAATGTTTTCAGTATACTAAATGATTGGCAGGGGCCCTGGAGGTTTTTCGCCTTCCCCTGCAGCGTGGGGCACGGGTCGCTTGCTGGTGGATTCTCTGCAGCTTGAGGTCTTCAAACCAATTTTGAGGATTTCAATAACTCGGTCCTGGGTTAGGGGTTGTTATAAAATTGGATGGGTGGGGTTCTGTGGCCTGCCTTGTGCAGGAGGTCAGACTAGATGATCATATTGGTCCCTTCTGACCTATGAGTCTATGAGTCTATAAATCCACACAATTTCTGCATGCCTAATTGTAAAACTACAAGACAAAAACTTAGGTGGCAGAAACCATCTTACATACAAAATACAGTATCTTAAAAGATTTTTTAACAGATGAGCTGTTTTCTGACTGACTATATCAAAAAGCAAATAGGGATACAGTTTTCCAATAATGGTAGAATAAGTTCACTGCACAAAATCCATCAGTCACTATAAACATTTCCATCAGTCACTTAGTATAATGGGAATTAACTGTTTTGGTAATAGAATATTGTGAAAGGATCAATGCTTCCTGCTTTAAAAATAAACACTGAGGCAAAGCCTTGCTTTCTCTTTAGCATTCATCTATCGGCAGGAGCCCATTATGCTGTGATAACGTTGTATTCCAGACATAGTCTCTTCTAGAAAATATGTTGTGTAGGAACTTGAAGGAACTTCCCCTCACTGTAGTAAAAAGTAAAACAACATTCTCAATGTAACTATCAAGAATGTACATATTCAATTGATATTTATCATATACAATGTTAAGTTTTATGGGAAAACCACAGCAACCTTCACTCAGAAATATAGGACAGAATGACAAATTTTACAACCTCCCTCTTTGCTACATTCTTTATTTGTATCCAATTTTATAAATACTTTTCAGATGTAAATTAAATTTTTACAAAGCATCCACATTGCTTGTTTTACTAATTTAGAGTAATTAAAAGTGTAGTTCTTGTTTCCATATATAATGCTTATGACAGAGAATGAAACCTCATTGAAGCTGATGGCTATGAGAGACTCCCTTCATTCAAGGATAAATTTAAGAAACAGTTAAGCTCCTTATTAAAAGCAAAATAGCTGAAACAATAGGAGCCACCATCCAAAACACAGGCCACAAATAAAGCAGTCAGAGAATCTGAGCTATGTGGATGGAGGAGTTTTGCTGCAGAATGAATGCAAACAAGTGAGGGGTGTGTGGCTGGGTATTGTTTTGTGAAAGTGTTTGTGTCTACCACCAGAAGAAGCCACAGAAGCACTGGAAGCATAATCATGAGAGAAAAAGGAGAGGGAGATTTTTGAGCAGAGCGCTGGCTGGAAAGGCAGGCCTGGAACTGTAAGCAAAGAAACTACCTCCTGTTGTTTGGTTCCTACTGTGTTCAGAGAAATGGGATTTAGTGTGCACTTGTAAATAAACAAGATTGCATCAAAGAAATATCTGATTCCATTATCAATTTCTCCACCAGATGGAAACAATGCACCAGGCCCTGAAAATGGACTAGCTGCCTGGATCAAACGAGATAACTACATAATCTGGAAGAGGAAAGAAGGAGACTATCACATTGAAGATGATACTGACTTTGGTTCTGCTCCTATAATTCACTACATACAGGCATGCTGCTGCAACTGCAAAGAGCCCTCATGGGGGGCAGCCCTAATTTTAAACTAGAGGTTTACTGAATGTTACGTATGCTGAAGAAATTAACTCCATCATATTTTGTTTCCTGCATTAACAATGTTATTGTGTCATTCACATTAGATTACTACCCCACATTTAGGCATTAGCAGATCGTTACTGTATGTTCCCTACTAATTTTGTGCTATTCTCCATTACATCTTTATAACTGAAACAGAAGCCAATCAATGAAGGTGAATTTGATGTTTAAGTCCATTAATTACAGCAAAAAAACCCAAAAAATATTTATTTAAAAGCACAAATAGGAATGCTTCTTGCTCTTGGAAATGTCAATTAACTCCTGCTGATGAGCCAGCAGAGGGCGCATGGGAAAATGTTTTTGTGAAACTTCACCAGTAATGGCTATTTTTTTTATTTGTTTCCATTTACTTCACAGGAAAAACAACAGAAAATGACTGCAAAGGGCTGGAGTAAGCATGTTTGAGCAGAGCAGAGGAAAGCAGAAAAACATTTTTCTAAACCAATTTATTTTATATTCTAATTATTTTTACTGAGATATTAATTTAAAAGTACAGGTTGAGACAAGACTGCAACAATGTTGCCTGAATAACTCTGGAGAGAATTTTAATCCCTTCTGTTTAATCCACTATTATGATGTTGGTATCCAAAATATGTCTTAATATTTATACAGTCTAGATATGAAACAAGATGACATTACTAAAGCGACATTCAGTTAAGAACTGTGTGTCCTATATGAAATACGAATCAGAGGTAGTCCTTACTCTGGCCCTAATCTGCTACATATAATTCTTCTTTAAAATGAAAATTTATACTCTAATACAATGACAGTAAAGAGACACTGTCGAGATAAATAATACACAATTTTTAAAAAGCTCTTTGTGTTACTAATTGTAAGATTATTTTTATTACCATTTGTGTTGTTCTATTTACTTTTTGTATTTCATTTGGTTTGGATAGTGAAACTTCAATTTCACTTTCTGGTTTTCCTGCATTAGCGCAATATTATTATTGAGATTTCCAACATTCAAAGAAATTTGAAAGGTCAACAAAAGTAGTTCTAATGTAAACATTAATATTTTCTTTGGAGAACTAGAGAAAAAATAGATTCTCTAATTATTACAGTGTTCTATTTCTAATATTATAGTATTGCCAAACATTTACAATTATGAGTCAGGCCCCAAAACAATCATGTTTTTTATAAAACAAAAAGAACCCAATATTTACTTAGCTACTGGTTTTTGAGCAATTAGGGTGCACTTAGATAATGTTTTCAAGCTTCTCTTTGCAACCATAAGGCCTACACATTTTAAGTAAAAACTGAAGCTGAGATGCTCACCTATTCACATGCTTCCCACAGGTAGGGCTTTAAGAAACACACCATATTTGCAAGAGTTGGCAACACTGCTTATCATCTTACACAAAATTTAATGGTAGAAATATTTGGACTGAGGATGCTGGAGGAGAGGTAAATGTAGGTTAAGAAGGGGAACTGATGCGTGAAGTAGTGTTGATCAGGAATTTTTCAACAGACAATGCCCTTTTTGCATAATCAATTTTTTGCCAAAAGACTTTCCTGACAGAAAATTAAAATGACAGCTCAGTTTCATTTACAAGTGCCTTCCCAGCCTGCAGCCAGCAAGCCTAATGATTCTGTTTTGGTTCTCTTGAGACAGAATTTTTCTGGAACTCCCTTCCCATTAAATTTTTGTCCCAACTTGGGATGGGTTTTTTCCCACCCCAAAAATGTGAAATTTTTCATGAGAATTTTCTGGCCAGCTCTAGAATGGAGTGTTGACAGACCACTAACTGCCAGCTTATTTCTTTGCTTTTTACAGTTTGCAGTGATGGAATATGCAGACTGGTAACCTTAAACCAAAGCTGACTAAACTTTTTGGTGGGGGTATTTCACAACCCCATTTCCTGGGCTAAAACCTGCAGACTTGCCCTCACCTATGTCAACCTGTACAAACCTGTTCCCACTGTCCCCTCCACAATATGTATTCTCCTTCCTGTATTTCTGGTCCTCACAGAGCTGCGGGGGGCTTAGGGGTGGCTCAAGGTGGAGGCCTGGGGAAGCAACATTGTGGAGGAGCAACTTGAAAGAAATTTGTGAGCACATATGGAGTTGTAGGGGGTCTCAGGATGTGCATGTGAATGAGGATATGGGGAAAGAGGCACATGGAGAAGAGGGGGTGTCATAACCAGATAGCTAAGGGTTAATGTCTCTTTCACCTGTAAAGGGTTAACAAACAGTGACCTGCAACACCTGACCAGAGGATCAATTAGGAGACAAGATACTTTCAAATCTCGGTGGAGGGAAGCCTTTGTTTGTGGTTTTTGGTTTTGGCTTTGTTCTCTCTGGGTCCTGGAAGGGACTAGACATGCAACCAGTTTTCTTGCCAATCTCCCTGCTACAGTCTCTTATATATTCAGAAGAGTGAGTATTTTTAGTAAGAAAGGCAGTTATAGTCTTTTGATTGTTTCTGTATTTGCAAATGTGTAGTTTGCTGGAAGTATTTTAAATTGTATTTTGCTGGGGGGAGGCTTCTTTCTAGTTTCTATAAGCTGACAGACCCTGTAACTTTTTACCATCTAAATTGCAGAGATAAACTTTTACCTTTTTTCTTTCTTATTATTAAAAACTTTGCTTTAAGACCTAATTTTTTTTCTCCTAGTTAAGGCTCAAAGGAACTGAGTCTGTGTACACCAGGGAATTGTTGGGGAGAAGGGAAAGAGAGCAGGGGGGAGAAGGGAAAAGTGAATTTCCTCTTTGTTTTAGACTCACGGAGTTTGAATCTGGATTGCCTCTGGGTGACGGGAAAAGAGGAGGGTGGAAAGGTATCATTCCTCTCTGTGTGGTGATTCAAGAAGTTTGAATCATGGTGATCTCCTAGTGTACCCAGGGCGGGAAAGATCTGGGAGGAAGAAAGGAGAAGGGGGAATCCCTTTGTTTAGATTCACGGAGCTTGAATCTGTATATCTCTCCAGGAGCCCAGGGAGGGAACACCTGGAGGGGAGGAGGGGGAAGGGAAATGGTTTATTCCCCTTTGTTGTGAGACTCTAGGAATCTGGGTCTTGGGGGTCCCCAGGGAAGGTTTTGGGGGGACCAGAGTGTATCAGGCACTGGAATTCCTGATTGGTGGCAGCTTATCAGATCTAAGCTGGTTATTAAGCTTAGAGGAATTCATGCTAGTACCCATATTTTGGACGCTAAGGTTCAGAATCGGGAGTTATACTATGATAGGGGGTAACAAGAATATAGTGGAGAGCACGGGGAAAACAGCAGACTTGAGCTAGAAGGGGCTTTTTGGAAAGAGCAGCTATACTCTTAACAACTTATACTGCTTTTTCCCCATTCCTGTGATCAGTGGTTCTTGCAGCTTTAAGTCCCACTTTCCTCCAATCCTCTCCCAACATGCCCCTGCTGTGTACCCCTATATTCCCTATTCATTTCCCTGCATCCTCATCCCACTGCTTCATGGCCCTTCACCATTCCTTGGTTTCCTGTAGAGCTGCTGTATGGTGCATTATGAGGATTTGGAAGAAGCATCAAAACATCTGAGGAGCAAAGAGGTTGATTAAGGAAGAAGGGGAGCAAAGGTGGTGACTGGAGATATGTGGGAGTGAAAAGGTTTTTGGTGGGGGAACAAAACTGTGTAAGAAGGCTGAGGGAATGTAGTGTTTCTGCATCAACGTATCAATACTTAAAGACCTCCCTCAGTATTACTGCTTTTACTCTCCAACGGACCCTGGCAGTCATGCTGTGGGAAGCCTATGATATGCCAGTGCCTTTGTGAAGGGGAACCTGCCTCCCCCAGCATTGTTGCCTCTCTGAACCAGGTTATAAACCCTGATCCTCCAAGCCCCACTTTCAGGCTACTGCCTCACATCCCTAGTCACTCTTTCTACAGCCTCATCTCTTTCCCATAGTCCAACCTTCCACCTTGACTCAGCAGAGATATGTCCAGAACATCACAAGAGCATCAGGGACAGAGCAAGATTAAATTTTTTGACAAACTAAGTTTTGAAGAATGGAAATGATCATTTCTGGTTTTCAGTGATGTTTTTCCTCTAGTCTAGGACGGAGGCTGACAGCAAAGGAAGTAGCTGATATATCTGCATAGTTCTGTTGGTTCATCTTAGCGAAACTAAGATTTCATTTCTGCTTTAAATGCAAATTTCAAAGCAAATTTAACTATGGAGTTACATAGTAAATTAATTAATTCAGAGAAATAATATTGGTTTCCACAGCTAAATTATATAGCATAATCATTATAGGCAGTAAAGATCTAAATTGATACTTACTGCTGTGTTTGCATTAGTGGCATGCTAGTATTATCATAGCTGTCTGTGTGAAGAGGTGGTACAATCTCACCAGTAACTGGGTGAAACACAGGAAGTGTTGAAAGAGGCCATGCTATCTCTCTATTTTTGGACATCTCACGAAGCTCTTTGGTGGATTTCTGTATAGCACTGTGGTGGACCAACTGGATGCTATGTTAAAAGGAAATAAAATGAATATTTTTCTTAAAAAGGGTTCTAAGAATATGGATAGTTTTGTAAAACCATTTAAAATCATTTTTTCTTTAAACTACAAGGACTTTGATGCATATTATAGACTATCAGTAGAACAATTATAGTAGAGCTTCAGTATAAAACAAATATTTAAGTTATTTAATTTTGAAAGCAAGAATTGTTCTATCAGACTGCTGTGTGAAGAAGTATTTTTCTAAAATATTTTAGACTATGCAATATAATGTTAATATTCCATTTATTTCCTGCAGTAAAAATAAAAGTTTTGGTAACTCATATTGTTGTTTCTTGTGGTGGATTCCTAAATACTCACAGAAGCTTTGATTTTTATGGCAGAATATTATGTAGGCACAGGATACCTTTCATGAAAGTTCTTTCATCTGTCCATTGCCTTGTAAAAATGTAGATTGGGAGTCGCATATGCATGAACATTAATTACATAATAATATTATTACTCTAAAGGATTGTATATTAAACTGATCTTTATTAATTACAAACCCTTTTTATTCTGACCTGCTAGCCTTGCCACACCTCTCTGTTTTATAGCAGCTTTCACATATATGAATTAGACTGTGAATCAAGGAGAGTGAGAGAAGAGTATGACACATGTATGAAGCATGACAAGCTACTGAGAAATGAAAATTAAATGAGAAAGAAAAACAACAGGAAAGAAGACACTTACTCTGGTGTTTGCATGTTTCTCTTTTCCCTAAAAACAAAACAAAATTTATGAATTAAATAATAGCATTGATAGTTGGAACATTAAATCTATCTGCTGATGGAAAAAGTACACGATGAGGAAATGCTGACACTGTTACCACCAAACCAAGTTGGTAGCATTTGCCACCAGGTTAATGATAAGAACTGAATGAGCACACAAATAGAGCTGTTGATACTGATGACAGACAGACAACCACACCCACACACAAGTGAATGAAAATGCAAGTTAAGGAAAAGGCTTCTGGCTAAAATAAATTCTATGACAAAATGAAATCAGGGTACGTGTAAGAGATGGAAGAACCTACGTTACTTGCTGCTTTTGTTTCATATGTTTGGCTTTTATAACCCTAAATTCAATTTAGGTCCCTGGCAATATTTATTTTACTAGGTTAGGGTCTTTAATTTTAATATTCGGTGAATAAAAAATTTAGTCAAATTAAATAATTGTCCTGAATTGGTGGGTCCTTTTATTTTTATTTTATTTTTTTTGTGCATAGATGATTTAACCATTTTAAATAGACCTACAGTCCCTAAATCCATTCTGTTGGAGATTACCAATAATTTTAATGCATGTTTAGATGGAAAACAGTACAATATATATTACATATTTCTGCTGGTCTGTTTAAAAAGTATTTTTATGGACTGAATGATACTTTTCTACAGAATTCTTTCATGTGGATTACAATCTCAGAAAAATTTACAATTACTAATTAGTGTTTTAAAGTACTCACACTCCTTCCCGTCGGCAGCACATGATATAAGCAAGTATTAGAAAAAGCACCAGTGCTACTGCTGAGGGCACTGCCAGTGTAATTAGAAAATCCGAGTAATAGTCTCTGCTTTTCAGTGTATCAGGCGGTGGTTTATATTCTCCACCATCAGGTAATATTCCCTCTCCTCGGATCACATCCTGATAGGTGGAAACTTGTTTTGTTTTATCAACCTGATACCAAAAAAAAAAAAAAAAAAAAAAAGACAATTACATAACCAATTAACAAATGTATGTGGAAAATTAAAAGAATTTTTAACCAATCATAAATCAGAAAAAGCAACACTACAAAACACAGCCTTTCAAATTATATGAAATCTCACAATTCCATTTATTTTTCCAAAGACTTCATGTAAGGTATTCCATTGTCTTAATTCATGTTAAAGACCAAATCACAGAAAATGCTCATTGACCTCTGCTGTGACTACCCAAAAATGGTGACAATTTGTTATGTGAACTGGACTGAGACCAATTAATTTTATTTAAGTCACTGCATAGCTACCAAATAACAGCAGAGGTCAATGAGCATACAATAAACTCTCTGAAAAATTATCGAAGTCAGAAAGGTACCAAATAACCATTTTTTAGCCAATATCAACCAGGGCAAGCTTTTGAATTTTAAACAGAGCTATGGAAATTTTAAAGCCAAAACTTGATTCAGTGACACCAAAACATTTTTCAAATTAGTGTCAATTTAAATCAAATTGTTTATTTTTGGGGGGAGGGGACAGCTAACTTCAAATTTTCCTTTGATTCGAAAATGAAATAAAATATAAAAAGAAACACTGACTTTTTTTTTTTAACTTTTTGATTGTCTGAAAATTTCAAAATTTCATTTTCAGTTCAAGCTGAATTTTTTTTTTTTTTTTGGAATTGCCATTGACCAAAGAAACTCATTATTCACTCTTCTCTTCTTGTAACATAAAGCAGAAAGGGTGTATAGATCCCATTATTAGTTCCTTAAGATATCCAGTTTTCCTGTTTTTGATTAGGTAATATTTATCCTGCTTCTGTTCAATTATTCATCCCACTCACACTCCCAAAGTGTACTGTAGTCACTAGAAAGTAGAAGAAAGAAGCAATGTAGCACTTTCAAACCCTAATAAGGGGGGGGAAATTAACGTAATCAATTACTGTATAATAGTAAAGCTCAATTATTTAGTATTAACTTCACAATAAGGGATTTTGAACTTAATTATATGCCCTGGTTGTGCTTGTGCCTATTCAATCTCAATATAAAATAAAATAATCCTATATAGTAACATATATGAACTAGTAGACTTCAGAATATAATTAATACATAAGGTGAATGTTTCTTTTATTCATTTAAATCTAGGTAACAGACTCATTCATTTCATTAGATGAAATATAGCCTTATCAATTATTGGATGATTTAGAAGACCAGCATAAAGTGACAAATTAAAACTTAAAAAGACAATTTTTAAAAAGATTACTAAAATATTTATTCAGTAGCTGAATAGTTGTACAAATGAAAACAGTAATTTAAAAAAATTGTTGACTAGAAGACCATCTAGCTCCAAAGAATCTATGACATCACTAAAATATAGATATTTCAAAAGCACATTTGAAGACTCATTCTAAACATTGCCATAGCACAAGATAGACATTTTTGATCAGTCACATAAATGAAGTTAGAGCATCTATTCAAAGTTTTGGTTTCACCGAATTAAAGATATTATGCTGATCTTCAGGTAAGGTATATTGTAAGAAACACTTTGACTAACTCATTCTCATTCTGCATTATTTTATTTATATATAAAAATGTATTTATTAAGAAATAGATCAATAGCAAATATCAGATTATAGTAATATAAAAATACGTCCTTTGAATTTATTTTACCAAACAACACTAATTTTTGTTATTTGATAAAATAAATTCAAAAGACCTACTTTTGTATTACAATAATCTGATTATTGGCTATTGATTTATTTCTTAACAAATACATTTCTATATTAAGCACATTTCTTAAATACTAAAAAGTAAACCCTGCCCTCTGTTGCATGAATGAGTTATGAATGACTGGGAAAAGGTTGTAGGAAGTCTCTTCCACCTGCTTCTTTGCCCCCTACTTGGTGTTCAAAGGAAGTGAGCTGGATACAGTACTGAATGGTATCATGACCATGAGGAGGGCATAGTCTGCTCCTGCCTCTCTGCCACTAGCACTATCCACTGCATTCAGCAGTATGTGCTTGACAGGGATGTACAGATCCATCTCAGAGGACAAGAAATGGTTACTTGCAGTAACTGGTTCTTTGAGATGTGATGGACCCAGGTATTCCACTTAGGTGTGTGTGCACCCAGTGCACTGGAGCCAGAGAATTGTCTCTAGCACTACCCATAGAGGGGTGGTATTCACACTCATGGTCCCTCCCCTGGCTATATGAGGCAGCACTGCCCTGACCCCCCTCAGATGCTTGGCACCAAGTGCCCAAAGACTAGACTCCAATGCAGTGGGGACAGAGAATCAGTCATAGGGTACACGTCTGCATCACATTTTGAAGAACCATATTTACAGAAAGTAACTGTTTGTTCTTCTTCAAGTAGATGCAGCTGTATATTCTGCGTAGGTGATTCACAAGCAGTACGCACCCCAGGAGTCAGGGCTTCAAGTCCACCTAAACAAGGATTGCAGGACTGCCCTCTACCAAAGCTTGCATCCACCCTGGAAGATGCCGTAATGGCATAACGGTTCATCAATGTATGTATGGATGACCATGTAGCAACCCTGCAAATGTCCAAGGTTGGGACTTCACTGAGGAACGCTATTGACGCAGCTTGCGCTTTCACCCACTGAAGCTATTTCATATGCAGTCTTGATACAGGAGGATATCCATTCAGAGAGAGTCTGTGAAGAGACCTCTTGCGCCTTCATATGATCTGCATATAACACACATAGCTGAGGCAAAGCATGAAACTTGTTTAGTCCTGTCAAGACAGAAGGCTAAACATCACCTGACATCTAATGTATGAACGTGCTGCTCCTCTGGAGAGGAATATGGCTTAGGAAAGAACACTGGTAAATACACCACCTGGTTCAAATGAAACCAAGAAATCCCTTTAGACAAAATTTTCAGGGTGTGGTTGTAAAGTCACTTTATCTGTAGAGAATTGCATGCATGAAGGTTCTGCCATCAGAGCCCGAAACTCACAGACTCTCCTTGCAGATGTTATCACTAACAGGAATACAGTCTTCTGAAACAAATGCGGAAAGGGACAAGATACCAGGGGCTCAAACGAAGGTCCCATTAAAACCGCTAGGACTGTGTTAAGGTGCCACAGAGGAATCAGCTCTCAGACCGGAGGATGGAGATAAAAAAGTCCTTTTAAGAATCTTGCTACTGTGGCACTGGAGAAGACGGATCTTCCTTGAATAGGGAGACAAAACACTGATATTGCAGCCTGATGTACTCTCAATGAGCTACACACAAGGCCCAATGACTAACAGTGCAGCAAGTACTCAAAGTTGTCCTGAATAGAAGGCAGCATTGGTTAAACACTGCAGGCAAACAACCACACCGAAAACTGATTCCATTTTGCCGAATAGGTGGAGCCCTGCATGGATACAAAATTTGTATCCACATCCAATCTGCGATCCGGAAAAATGATCCACAGATATCCACATCTATGGATGCAAAGCAGATATCTGCAGATTTGCAAGGCTCTATGAATAGGTCATTTGGTAGAGGGCTTTCTACCATTGAGTAGGACCTTTTGAACAGCCATGGAACACCACAATTCCTCCTTAGTTAGCCATGAAGCAGACATACCACGAGATGCAAGGAGCTGAGCGTGGGATTTAAAGTGTGACCATGATTCTGCGTGAGTAGGTTTGGATAGAGAGGACAGGATATGGGAGGCTGAACTGACAGTGCTAGAACACCAGCGAAACAGCACTGCCTCAGTCACACTGGGACAATCAGAATGAGCTTGGCCCGATCTGCCTTCAGCTTGAGGATGACCTGTGGGATAACTGGGATTGGGGGAAAAGCATACAGACATGCTGAGTGCAGCCAAGACAGATGATATCAGACAGGGAGTCCAGTCTGAGGCCCTCTTGAGAGCAGAACAGATGACATTTCCTGATGTTGCTCGTAACAAAAAGGTTGATCATCGGAATGCCCTAAGCTGCAAAGATGGCCCAGAGCACACCAGTCTTCAGAGACCACTCGTGACTCAGGGAAAAATTCCTGCTGAGATGGTCTGTGAGATGATTCTGGACCCTGGGCAAGAGGTCAGCAATCGGAGTGATACTCTCTTCGATGAAGAACTGTCACAACCTGACTGCCCCTTGGCAGAGCATCCTGGAGTTTGCTCCCCTTTGCCTGTTCACATAATACATTGCGGTGTTATTGTAAGTATGTGAATGAACCACTGAGCCCTTGATACAGTTCAGAAAAGCGTGACATGCACCATAGATGGTGAGAAACTCTGGTAAGTTGATATGCAGTGAGGACTCCTGCTCTGAACACAGACCTTGAACATGCAGCAACCCCAGATATGCTTCTCAGTCCATCAGGGAGACATCTGTGACAACAGACCTGGTTGATAAGGGCCAGATGAAGGAAACTCCATGACAAACATTCTCTAGGAGTGTCCACCACTGCAGTGAGTCCAGGACCAGTGGAGGGAGACAGACCACTCTGTCCAAAGAGTAAAGAGTGGGACAGTAAACTGTCCTGAGCCATATTTTAAGAGGGCAAAGGTGTAGTCTTGAAAATTGGAGCCACATGTCTGCTTGCCCCAGGTGCAGAAGAACTGGGCATTTTCAATTTAATTTGAATAAGTTAAATTTGCTTCTGGTGCAGCTTTACAATTTATAATTGATTGAAACCCAAACAACAACTTATTTATAGTTACATTAAAAAACACCTCAATAACTGCTAAAAGAACATTATTTAGATTGTAAAGTCAAGCACTTAACATTAGAAAATGCCAGATTTATGGCTTCCTGTGAAATTTTAATTCTTCCTCCTCATGCAGCCAATCTGTGTGTTGTGTGAAACAGGTCAAGTGGAAAAAATAGTATGTGAGTGTTTAAATACTTCTATCATAATGCACAAACACCTCACTTGAATACTTGACTTTGCAATATACATGTCGTTTTAATATAGGTTTTTCTTAATATAATTTCCTAGATTTCTTTTTTAAAAGGAAAAAAGCAAAATACAAATTCTACTTCATGCAACTGTAATACCCCTCCCCTCATGCATCTTCATCAGTGTTTGAACCCTGAACCTTCAGCACTGAGCAGAACACTTTTTTATTCTAGGGAGAAGGAAATGTATTGGCACCGTGAGCTGGGTTGGGAGGAGTGGTTACAGGAAGCCTAGCCCTCTCCCAAACTTTTGGGAATGCCACCCCCATTTGGAGCTCTGGAGGGAGGCAGATGGGTGGAGGTATGTGTTCAATGCTGGGAGGTGTGTGGTCAGACAGAGGGAAGTCTGAATCCACTTCCTTCTTCACTCCACTTGCTGCTATGGGAGCTGCTCTGGCAGCTACCAGATGTTCTCAGTACACTGTGTGATGAGGTGGTGCTGGCCTTAGAATTTTCATGTTCAGTTATTATTGTGGCAGGCTGCCAAAAAATTCCTGAGCAGTGCAAGGAACAGAAGGGAAATGACTGAGTTATTAACTTTAAAACTTTCAAACCTGAACAAAGTTTCATTCAACAAGCAAAAGGCACATATATAGCCTCATGACTTTGTCCCTGCAGAATTTCAAAGGTCTGCTGCAAACAATGGAGGTGTCAGAGCTTCTTTTAAAAGATTGCAAGAATCTCTATAATGGAAGGTATTAGACAATGTTGTGACACACAGGTTCACTTCTGGTTCACTACCCTGTGTCAGCAACTCATCAGGCCGACATCTTTCTACAGACATCCCTAATTTATGCTAATTTTTTTAGCAATTAACACCAGAAACAGTGGATAGCTTATGGATCCTCCTTTTGCAATAATAGTCATTTTTACAGTTTTTAGGCAACTTTTCTGATTCAAAATGTATTGAAAGACAGGATGGGTGATCTACTGGACTGCACATGGACATGTAATTAGGAGTGTTTACATTCTAAAATCCCCATTCTGATAACCTCTCCAAAAAATTCTGGTAAGACATTTCACCTCTTTTCTTCAGTCTCCTCATTTGTGAAATGGGGATAATGCTTATTAACATACCTCTGAAGAGCATGTAAAGATAAATTAATATTTGTAAATGCGATGAAGATAAGAAATGCAATGTGTTAAGTATTACCAGGTGATTCAGCTTACTCTGCTAGCTCTTTTAAAATTTCTGCATACATCTCATTTGGCCCTACTGAGATACGGGTTTTACTGAACATTCCCTAACCATCTTTGTTTAACGTTGTTTGTATTACATTCTTCCCATTCCTCAATTTCTTTGCTTTTTGTTTAAAACTGAGAAAAACTAATCATTTTAAAAATTCAGCCCTTATCAGAATTATTCTCATTCCCTGGCAAACAGCAGTCCTATTTTTATCTTAATATTTCTCCTTTACTTGATAAACCTGAGGAAAAATTTTCCAATTTCATTTGGCTCCAGTATTTCATCTTATTTTCATTTTCTGCCTCTTATTTAATGTTAGATGTTTATGTTCAGAAGAAGTTTTTAACAATTTATAAACATTGCAACCAGGTGTGGTGGTGCATGCCTGTAATCTCAGCTAACTGGGAGGTGGAAACTGGCAGATTGCTTGAGCTCAGGGGTTCTGGGCTGCAGTGCGCGATGCTGATTGGGCGTCCAGTGCCCGACAGCCTAGCCAGCAGGTGACTGAACGAATGGCTAGAACAACACGAATGATCAATCAAGGTGATTCAAGGATAAACATTGCTAAATTACTCAACTCAGTATGTCAGAAACTGATGTCAAATTTTTTTTTTAGGTTAATGAATTAGACCTAGGCATATTAGTGCAGTGAATTAATGAACCAGGCATTCATTTATGGGTTCAAATCCTACCTAAGTCACCACAAAGGAAATTGAATTTGGCGGTTTTAGTATTGCCTGCACTATAATACACTTCTAGCCATATAGCAAAATCCCTCCACATTCTAGCAGTCTCTGCTGAAGGAAGAGTTATGTCTGATCAGTCACAAGTGAGGTGCATTTTGGCAGAGTTGTTTGGTGAGGCTTGCAAAATACTTGGGCACACTATGTTCAGCTCTAAGTAATCATCTGCAAATTTGACACCATCAGCTCAGGATTGAACAAAGACTGTGAATGGCTTGCCAATTACAGAACCAGTTTCTCCTCTCTTGGTTTTCACACCTCAACTGCTAGAACAGGGCCTCATCCTCCCTGATTGAACTGACCTCGTTATCTCTAGCTTGCTTGCTAGCACACATATATATACCTGCCCCTGGATATTTCCATTACATGCATCTGAGGAAGTGGGTATTCACCCACGAAAGCTCATGCTCCAAAACGTCTGTTAGTCTATAAGGTGCCACAGGATTCTTTGCTGCTTTTACAGATCCAGACTAACACGGCTACCCTCTGATACACAGCTCTAAGTAGTGCATTCACAAACACATCACTTCTTATCTTATCACAAAGTGACTCACCAAAGAGATTTTACACCAGTCAATACTGAACTGAGTACGAAATTTTTTATCACAAGTTATTACAGGTTCCATTTCTTGGCTGCATCTCAGCTGATTTTGTGGATTTTCCACTTCTCGTAAGCATGAGGAGAATGGAACATCTGCACCAACCATAACATAGACACTGCAGAAAAAGATGTGTGACAAAGTGTTATCAGGATATCCATTAATAAATAAATATTTAATGAACACAGTCTAGTCCTCTGCATTTCAATGATCACAATAGTTCATTTCTAAAACAGCTAGTTGTGTTTTATAGGCTATGACATCACTTTTTCCAGTGTAGGCCCAATGAACTGGGACCAAATTATTTCTCTAGCTACTTATTACATTCCTACTACAGCTTGAGTGTACTGTGTGATTATAACTAGCAATAGTCCATTTTCATTTAAAAAAAAAGTTACAAAGCTCAAAGTTCAAAATTTTGAGGTAAAAACAGCAATAAATCATTGATAAAGTACTTCAGGAAGTTCTGTTAAAACAGTTCCATTTCATGTAAGAGAAAATTTTGCTCAGCATAGCATTCTTGAAAATTCATAGCATTTTATGTGTAAACTGTAAAAGGTATTTGAAAATGCTTTAAATTACAACTGCAATTTATTCATTTATTATTGATGCCAACTTGCCAAAACATCCAGCTTCTCTCAACAAATTCCACAAGACAGTTATGCACTGTCAATACAAATTTTTACAACATACTGAAAGCAGAGTGTGGGACAAAACAAACTGATTTTAGTGTCAAAGTAAATAAAACAAGGGCTACTGTACTGATACTATTATTCATTTTCATACTTATCTCAATTGAAATGAATAAATGAAACTGTTACAGAATATAATCTGCTGCACCAGAAAGTCACGGAATCCAGGGACCCTGAAGCAGAATTTAGGTTTAGTTTGCCAGGGAGTACACAGAGCACAGTCTGAGCAATGCTCAAAAACACCACAGATGAAACTCTATGTAGCATCTTATATACACTGGTGTGGCTAACACAGGATGAGGAAGCTGCCAGATTTTCTTTAGCGGTTGTTCAACTGTAGTGACAGACTTCAAGAAGCCTCTCAGTCAAAAAACATTAAAAAAGGAAAATTTTGCTCAAGGCGTATTTCTCCTGTAAGTTCTTCTGTGTATGTTTTTTTTAAAAAAACTTTCCTAAAACATCTAATGCAAAGGAATGAGCTCCATTCACAAGCAATATTTATCAGTGAACTCTAAATTTAAGAGCTATAGTATTGGAAGATGTAGCTTTAAATGTCCCTGTGATGTTTAGAACAGAATGCAGCTGAGCTAATTTTAAGTTTTGTGAGGTCTATGTTGTAGAACTTCAGAGTCATGAATCAAAATTAGGCTCTGCAGTTACAGGGATATAAGGCTGGAATTGTAGATTAAGAGAGTCTTATTTCCTTCCACCTGTTTTGTAAGCAGGGAAAACTGTTAATGTTTCTTTGATTGTAAATTCCCAGCACCTAACATCAAAAGACCTTGATCCCCTCATCTGGGGCCTCGGGGCACGTATGTATTTTTAATATCTAATAACAATTTCCAAAAGTTTGTTCTTTACAAAGTAACTTCCAAAAATTCTTGAATGCCTAAAAGGAACATTAAACACTTGAGTGACACTTATTTTGAGTGCTAAAGACTTATAAACAGATTAGATATATATACACATGTGCTTACCCCTCTTTCATATCATTAATAGGAAGTGGAACTCTGCCTCCCCTGTCTAGAGCTGAGGTGATGTTTATAGCATTCAAACGCTCTGGTTGCCACACATTTTTCACTGCTCCAAGAAAATCTCCGAGAACCTCACTTGCTAACATTTCTTCTACATTCATGTTCTTTATGAAGAACTCCGCTTGATATGGTAAAGGAAAATCTAGTTGTGAAGGAAAAGAGTTATGTCTTTATTACAAAAGATCTAAAATAGTGGTTGAGTACTGCACTACTGACTTATTAAAGAAGACTGAGGAGACACCTTCCTAAAATCCTTTTATAATACCAAGTTATATTCTGATCTGGCCACTCTTGTTTAATTATCAAACTATGTTTATTTATAATAGTACCAACTATTTTTTAAAGCAGCACTCAAGCTTTGCCCTGTTGATGGAGCTATTGGCAACCTGCAAATAACCTGAGGGCTGATCCTCAGCTGGTGTAAATTATAATAGTGCTGTGACTTAAATGAAGCTATGACAATTTACATCTGCACAGGATCTGCCCCCTGAAGACAACATCTAATCTGCATTAAATGAAGAAAATTGCAGCTACCATACTCTTGGGCAAAGAGGAGTGGCCTGCAACAACTACAAGTCCCAGCCTGAATTGCTTCATACACTAACTTGAGTGGCATAAGATGATTCATTCAAGATGAAATATTGTAGGCTGGAACCTATAAATGCAATAGGCCACAACTCCATGTTCAAACTGAAGGTGATGACAGACTATACTGTAGGTCTCACTTTAGTTTCCTTCTGTCTAAGTAATAAGTAAATTCAAAATGCACAAACTGTCCACACTCACAATTAGAATGGTCTGCTAAATTTTATAGAGAGCTGGGCAAATAACTGATTTTTCAGTTGGATGACAGTTCTGAAATATATGTTGAAAAAAAATCAGTTTGGTCAAACCAAATCTGATTTTTTTCTGACTTTTCAGTTGATTGAGTAATTCCATATCAGGTGTATTTCATAGCAGGAATTCAAACCTCTATCTCCCATATCCCAGGTGAGTGCCCTAACCACTGAGCTAAATATTATAAGCGCAGTAGCAGATGCAGCAGCATCACCACCATAACCTTCACCTCCTCCTCCTCTGGTTGTTTTGTGAATGGTCAAAATTATTAGTGTCAAATTCATAGATTCAGGTTGACCTAAACAGATTTTTCAGTGAAAATTTGATTTGCCTGAAAAAGTTTGCCCAGCTCTAATTTTAAGACAGATCAGTGGTGTTGGTATTTTTAAGGTGATTTGTATTGTTTTCAGTTGTGAACTGTGACTTGTTTGCAACTTGGTTAACCTGAAACATCTACCTTTTTAAATGTAAAAGTTACCACAGAACATTGTCTGCTGCACCTGAGTGCTGCAGTTTTATGTGCAACTATTTTTGTGGTACTGTGCATTTGCATCCTGTGCACACTCAAATTCAATATGCACATTTCATTTTTTCCCCATAGACAGATATTTTAAAAGAACTCAGAGGAGGCCAGGAGTAGTGGTCAGAACGCTGATAAAATTAAAAAGCCTTCTTTCAAATATTAAAGAAAACCCAGAGGAATTTTCATTTTATGGGTCTCATTAACTCAAATTACATGTATTTATATCTTGTTTTCTGATTTTATAGATACTGAATATTTTACTTACATTATTACATACTGCAATCTGGTTACAAACCGTATTGAAGGACACAGGTTTTCGTAAATGAATATCAAGATGCTTCATTTTTAAATCCTTTACACTCTTCTTGGAGATGCTATTTGATTTTTTCACTTGGTTATTTATTGTTTTGCACTAGATTTTAAATTTAGTAAAACGGGACTTTCACAATCTTTTATTATACAACAGATGTTATTAGTTAAGCATGATAGGGTATATTGTACAAATCAACATAGCAACATTATGAAGATGAAAGCAATGTTCACACTGGAGAAAATTTAAGGAGAAAAAATGTATGCAAAAAATTGTTCCCTGACATTTTTCCTTGTTTCTTTTGCTACTTTTAGAATAGATAGATGCTTTGTGATTACATACCAGTTTTCTTTCTGAGTTTTTATGACATCTGTCTATAACTGTGGAAGTGATTGTCACACATTCAGCATTATGATTTAACTGGAGTGAATCATTTCACAATTACCTAAATGCATTTGGAGGGATTTTCTTCCTTTGGTGATACATCAGCTATTGGCCTCTATATGTTGTAGGGATTTAGCAATAAAATAAGTAGTACATGCAAGAGGCATATCAAAGTTAAAAGCCTATGTGTTGCTTTTAAAATCTAGGGGATGAAGGCTTGGTATTGCAGGGCCATGAGCATTACAGCTCTGATTCGGCAATGCACTTATGCATACGCTTAAAGTTAAGCATATGAGCAGTTCCACAGTTAATGAAACTATGTGCATAAAATTAAGTATGTGCTTAAATGCATTGCTGGATTGAGGCCAAAATGGTCCCTATGACAATCTGAAAAGGAAAAAGAAAAAAACCACTACTGCTTTGTGGCACCCATTTTTTTTCTGATAATGGGACATATTCTCTACTCAATGTAAGTATTACACTGCCAGTGACAAGAATAGGAGTTCTGTATGTGGAATAGGAGAGAATATATCCAACGTGTTTACATAATAAACTAAAAAAGAAGCTGCTCCCAGAAAAAGCAGCAGTAGGTAAGGATTTTTATTTGCAGGGGGTGCTGACTAGAGTATATAACAGGAAAAGTGTGGAAGAGAATGCAGCCCTTTACCTTATCATAAAACATTCTGTTATGTGCTACACTTGTGACAATCTCTTTTGTGTATAACACTTGTTTTGCCTACCCATTGAATACCAAATCAATGCAAATTACATTTCTTTATGCTCCTTTTTTGACTAACCTGCACTATCATCTACATTTCTGCTGAATGTGGCCCAGTGAACCAGATTCTGGACTTAACAACACTGTAGGTCTGGAGCAGTCCCATAGACTTCAGAGCTGCTCAAGATTTTCACCAATACAAATGAAATTAGAATTTAGCTCATTCTATTTATTTGGAGGATTTTTTCCAACGACAGCTGATAGAACACGCAACTAGCTGTTTTGCAAGGCAACCTGAATCTTGAAGGTCACTGCTTGTATATAGCGTTTGATATTATGAAATTCACTGACTTTCATAAAGACATTAAAAAAGCATATTGGGCCTCCCTGCCTCCATTTCAAAATCCAAGATCCACTATTGCTGATGACAAAATTGTAAAACTCAATTTACCTCAATAGAGCAGTACTTGATTATGTCACTTCTTAATTTGACCCAGTGTCCCTAACTTTGCAAAAAGTTTTTCATTATATACTTTAAAAGTTTAATCCTCCAGTTAGATATATCTTTCATTAACCAATAAAATGCAAACTAATGCTGACATCCTTGCATGTTTCCTTATCCTTTAACTTCAAGGCTTGATGCACTTCTCAAATACAGCTCTCACTACTATTGGTTTCAAAACAAATACTTTGAAGAGATATATCCCTTGTATGTGGTGTAGGTGTAGAAAATATACAGTTTGGTACAATTTGGTTCCAAAAGCAAAAAAGCTGGCTCTTCAGAAGAATTTTTAAGAATTGGGCATAAATCAGCCCTGGTAAAAATGGTTGAGCAAAAAATAACAAACGATGAATCAGGACAGGGAAGTTTCCCTTACCTCCTCCTCACCACTCATGCTTTTAGTTGAAACACTGCTTAATGTTTGACAGTATTGTCATCTTAAAAATCATGTAATCTTAACAATGTACCACTTATACAATCTAGAGCGCTGCAAAATCTCTTCTGTACATACCTTCTGCTGACATTATATTAATAATCAAGTTATGTCTTGCAGTCTCAAAGGTGCGCCTGTTATAAGCAGTAATCTAGAATAAAAACAGATGACACCAAAATGGTAGTACAAATGTGAAAACCAAAATTAATAAATTCAGCAAAGAAATTGGGGGGAAGGATAGCTCAGTGGTTTGAGCATTGGCCTCCTAAACCCAGGGCTATGAGTTCTATCCTTGAGGGGGCCACTTAGGGATCTGGGGCAAAAAATCTGTCTGGGGATTGGTCCTGCTTTGAGCAGGGGGTTGGACTAGATCACCTTCCAACCCTGATATTCTATGAAAAGTATTGTTTTTCTTAAATTAAAAATATTCACTAATATATGTACTGTATAGATTCATTCATAAGCCAAATATTTTTGGTAAAAAAGTGACACATCAAAGATTGGGGGTCATCTTACAAACGGATCTACACCGAAATTTGATGATTTTAAACTCTATGGCAGGGATCGGCAAACTTTGGCATGCAGCTCAGCAGGGTAAGCACCCTGGCAGCAGGGTAAGCACCCTGGCAGGCCGGGCTGGTTTGTTTACCTGCCGAGTCCGCAAGTACAGCCAACTGCGGCTCCCAATGGCTAAGGTTCGCTGCTCCAGGCCAATAAGGGCTGCAGGAAACGGCATGACGGCATGGGCCAAGACATGTGCTGACCACCGCTTCCCACCGCCCCCATTGGCATGGAGCAGCGAACTGCGTCCAGTGGGTGCTGCAATCGGCCAAACCTGCGGACACGGCAGGCAGGCAAACAAACCAGCCCGGCGTGCCAGGGTGCTTACCCTGGCAAGCCGCGTGCCAAAGGTTGCCAATCCCTGCTCTATGGAATCACTGAATTGAATATCTAATACATTGTCATTTTGTTTACCTGGAGTGTCCGCAAGCATGGAGCCCCTCAGTTCCCTGTGGCCGCGGTTCACCATTTCCGCGATCGGCAAACCTGTGGAGGCGGCAGGTAAACAAACTGGACCCGCCCACTAGTGGCTTACCCTGACAGGCTGGAAGCCAAAGTTTTCCAACCCCTGAAATATAGGGTCGGCTTATGAAAGGGTCATAACAGTTTTTGCTATTTTCACTTATCCATCTTGGGGGGTTGGCTTATAAACGAACGGGCTATGAACAAGTATAAACAGTAATTATTTTTATTTTTGAATACTAAAAAAATAAACTCTATGGACTATAAATATAGAAACATGAAAGATAAATGAATGAGGAGGCCTACCTGCTTTGATGGAGCACTATATCAAATAAAGACATCTTACTGGGGTTTTCACACTAATCTATCTAGTTATTTATGTTCCACTAATATTCTCAGATACCACATGGATAACGTATTTACATATAAGTGATTGTCCTTCCCTAGTCCTGTATTCTTTTCTCTCTCAGCTCCATTTCAGGAACAAGAGGGAGCAGTTTGGGGTTTTTTCTGTATTTTTTTCTTCTTTTATTGACCTAAGTATGATAAAGTCAAAGAGTAGAGATGGGTTTTGCATTTTGTCCTGAAGGCTGTAAGGTTTCTACTCATTCTTAGCTCCTGGTGGAGCTAAGCTAACTGGTGATATTTATAGCAAAAAAAATTGTAAGGTCTTTGGGACGGTGACCATCTTTTAGTTGTATATTTGTAGTGCCTAGCACAATGGGACCTTGATCCATGATTGGGGCTTTTACGCACAACCACAATACAAATAATAAGAATGCCAGAGTCTTTATCTTTAGGTGGGTTGAAAGCTATTGGGAGATACAGAGTATATGCTCCTTATTTTTGGAAAAATATGTCTGATATAATTATGTACAAGTACACAGAACGGTACCTTTTAAATGCATGAAGGACCTGCGGTATTCATCTGATGGCCAAACAGTCCCCAGTGATTATTCTTTCACTGTGTTGGAAAGTTATACCATGACTGAACTCATACGAATTTTGGAATATGGTCTATCAAAATTGTGTATTTTTCCCTCTCCTTTCTTCCCCCCACTTTACCCTCAAAAATACAGGTGTCTCATAACATAAATAGAAATAGATGGTCCCTGCCCAAAAAATCTGACAATCTAGCTTGACATGATTCAACAAAAGGAGGCAACAAAATATCAGAAGGTGGAAGGCAGGATAGTGGATACATGAATGAAATTCTGCAGTCTCTCAGGAAAGGATAGGAATAACATAGTGGAGCACACTAATTAAAAATAAACCAATAAATGACTCCTTGAAGGTATCCCAGTAAAAGTGGGTCTTGAAAGGGATTGGAATGAGGAGAGGATAGTGGTCTGACATATCGATTACAGGCAAAATGTAAGTGAAGAGAATAAAGCTTAAATTGTAAAATATAGTGTACTCTATGTAAAAGGAATGTTAATAAAAACAGAAAATTAATCTCTAATTTGAGAGATTTTTAACAAAAATTAATCTAGCACTGCAAAATTAAATCTGCTGAAAAACTAACAATAACTGAAGCACTAATATTTAGAGTGGCATTCTTTCCTTTTTTTATTTGTAATTTCAGTTTAACAATAAATCCAAAACATAGATAAATCACTTAATTACAGCTACATTACAAACTATCTATTTAAAACTCCTATAAAAGATGCAAAAAACCATTCACCTATTTACTAGGGAGTAATCAAATAAAACAAAATCTGTACTGGGCCCAGTCCTATTTAACATATTCATAAACAATCTGGAAAAGGGGGTAAACAGTGAGGTGGCAAAATTTGCAGATGATACAAAACTACTCAAGATAGTCAAGTCCCAGACAGACTGCAAAGAGCTACAAAAGGGTCTCACAAAACTGGGTGACTGGGCAACAAAATGGTAGATGAAATTTAATGTTGATAAATGCAAAGTAATGCACATTGGAAAACATAATCCTAAGTATACACATACAATGATGGGAATCATCAAGAAAGGGATAAATAAGACAGAAAATATCATATTGCCTCTATATAAATCCATGGTACGCCCACACCTTGAATACTGCATGCAGACGTGGTTCCCCCTTTTCAAAAAAGATATATCGGAACTGGAAAAGGTTCAGAAAAGGGCAACAAAAATTATTAGGGGACTAGAATGGCTTCCATATGAGGAGAGATTAATAAGACTGGAACTTTTCAGTTTGGAAAAGAGACGACTAAGATATGATAGGACAGAGGTATGATATGATAGGGGATATGATAGAGGTCTATAAAATCATGAGTGGTATAGAGAAAGTAAATAAGGAAGTGTTATTTACTCCTCCTCATAATACAAGAACAAGGGGCCACCAAATGAAATTAATAGGTAGCAGGTTTAAAACAAACAAGTATTTTTTCATGTAGCTCACTGTCAACCTCTAGAACTCCTTGCCAGAGGGTGCTGTGAAGGCCAATACTATAACAGGGTTCAAAAGGGAGCTAGATAGATTCATGGAAAAGAGGTCCATCAATGGCTACTAGCCAGGATGGGAAGGAATGGTGTCCCTAGCCTCCATTTCCCAGAAGCTGGGATTGGGTGACAGGGCATGGATCACTTGATGATAACCTGTCTGTTTATTCCCTTTGGGGCACCTGTCATTGGCCACTGTCGGAGGACAGGATACTTGGCTTGATGGACCTTTGGTCTGATCCAGTATGGCTGTTCTTATGTTCTTAAGCTTTGGTAACAAGTAACCTATTTTAAACCTAAGCCATATAAAATATATATCTACATTTTGATGTGTCAAATGTAGGCCCAAATCACGCATTGGTATCACTAGCATATTTCTGTCCCCATGTAGAATCTTTAGTCCTATACTGGGATTTGCTAACGCATCTATGCAAAGATTCTTGTAGCTGTGCAAAGTCACACTGACTTCAATGGTATTTTATACAGCAGCAAGAATCCACCCGCGCAGATCCTGATGCAGGTTTGGAAACAGAAACCATTTAAAAAAGAACAATTTTAAAAATAGTTTCTTTCCAGGGTTCTGATCCTGCAGACTGTTCTGCACATGGTTAATGTTATCCATGTGATTAGTGCCACTGAAATCAATTGGACTAACCCAGCACCCACATGTTTATCCTTGTAAAATGATTGTATGGTATCCAATACAAAGTTTGTCATGTTGGGTGTCTTCAGAAGGCTCATGATGCACAGAGCATTGTTGTTACAGTAATATCATAGATTATAATGTTATGTACATAGATATAAGGCTGAAAATGTATCCTCATGGCTTAAAATAAGCCCAGACTAAAACTCTCCAAGAGCAGAGAGACAGTTCACACCTCATCAGGGCAGGTATGGGACAAACCCAGCCCAGCCTCAGAGGGATGAAGGATGCTGGCCTAGGCAGCAACAAAAGGATCTGTTGGACTCGCGAGTGATTCACCCCACCCTTCCTTTGGCCAGTTTGGGACTGCGATGATGTAATGCTCACTTGACTCTGAAGTGAGAAGGGCAAAGCAAAGAGGGAAGAAAGAACATGAGAAAAGGGAGAGACATTTGCCATGCTCTTCCTCTCTCTTCCACCTACATCTACAGACACCACACCAAACAATTGAAGCACTGATCAAAGGGGAGAGCCTGGCTGAAGAGCAACCAGCCAGGCTGTGGTGAGAAGCATCTAAGTTGTAAGAGCATTGAAAGTGTTAAGATCAGCTTAGAATGAGTTTTTCTTTTATTTCATTTTACCAAATCCAATTTGTTATGCTCTGACTTATAATCACTTAAATCTATTTTTATAGTTAATAAATCTGTTTGTTTATTCTACCTGAAGCAGTGCATTTGGTTTGAAGCATGTCAGAGACTCTCCTTGGGATAACAAGCCTGGTACACATCAATTTCTTTGTTACATTGACGAACTCATATAAGCTTGCAGCATCCAGCAGGCATAACTTGACACTGCAAGACGGAGGTTCCCAGGGTTGTGTCTGGGACGAGATATTGGCTAGTGTTATTCGATTGCACAATCCAAGAAGCAGCTTACATGCCAGAGGCTGAGCATGAACAGGCCAGGAGTGGGGGTTCCCACAGCAGAGCAGGGTAAGGCTGGCTCCCAGAGTCAAGGATTGGGATGACCTAGCAGATCACCGGTCCAGATAACACCAGGGAACATCACACGTGTACATAAAATTAACCATGTGTGGAACTGTTTGTAGGATCAGAACCAAGGCTGGTGTTTACAGTTTTATCTTTGGAGAAGAATAATAAAATAATAAAATCAAGAGAAGCGATTAATCAAGAGTTTGACACAAATATATGGCTGTCCAAGCAAAACTGGTGGAACTGGCAAGTTAATTTAGCAATTTTCTCATAATGTTGTGAGTTGCAAAGTTGCAGCATTGACTTCCTAATCTGTGGTGTGGGACCAAAGGCATGACTGAGAATCATACAGCTTTTGTCTTTCAACTGCTGTTCACTATATAATTAGTACTTTTAAAATTTTAGAATCACATTCATATTAGTGATGTAGATACAATAGTGGTTTTTGTCAGCATTAGTAATTAGGAGATTAGAATAGGAAAATCTTTTGTTGTTAGTTACAAAAGTAAACCTGAATAATTTACCACTGAGTGATAAAAAGTAAATAAAAAAATCTGTTTATTGATTTAACAACTGTATTTGTCTGCACTGAAGGGAAAGAGAAGTGGTATATTTCTAGGAATGAGAAGTGCAAAGTTAAATATGTAGACGTTCTTCATTTGATTGTTTATGAAGTTATTTTGCACACTATTTTACATTAAGTGATGAAGATTTTAAAATGAAATAAAACCTTCTGATGCTTTTCAAGGAAGTACCTCAATGATGGTTGGTTTGCCCACATTTTCTATAGTTGGTGATCCATACAGCACTCCATCACTGTATGGTGTCCTCTGAATATAGCGTAGCCATCCAGGTCTGTCAGGGTAACCCATTAAGTTGGTGTTAAATGTTATAGGATCATTACTTATCTCACCTAGATAAGATACACAATATTAGATTGTTTTCAAAAAATGAACTTTATGCACCTTGTTTCTGACGTTTCCATTAAATAATTTTGAGTTCAGTTTTGTCATATAAACACAATTACTATAATGTTTTGTAACACATCATTGCAGTTCCATGGGGAAATAATAAAACTGTAATTTTTTATTATCAAAAAGTGCAGTTTGAGAGATCCACACTCATGAGTTTATGCCTCAGCATGTATAATTGACAGGAATCCCATATTTGAAATGTATAGCCAACAGCAGAGTGGAGTGTGCTTGTACTTTCTTAGTGCTCTAATGACCCCAATTGCTAGGTCCTGGCTTCACAGGGGCCTGTGTTTCCCAGAACACCAAATCATCCAGCCTCCCTACCAACAGAAGCAAAAGAATCCAAAGCCCAGTATTTCCAAGCAACAAAAACCTTTAAATTTTTAAAGGCTCTAGAGACAATGTCTACCTCTGAGGGCCTTACTGTAAGAGGGAGACTGTTTTTTTTCCGCACCTTAACATGTGTTGTCATGTCAAGACACACCGGTCCTCAATGACAACTGAGCAACAGATTTGCTTTAGAGAAACTCTTCCAAATTTACCCCTAGATCAGAAGATTGGAAAGAGGCAATCGCTGCCAACAAGCTTGTGCCACATGACAGAAGAGGGAAAGGATTTTGTTTTAAGAAATTTGTGATAGCCAAAAATACAGGAGGACAACAAGATTTCTCTGAGACAATTTTTAACTGGTAAAATAACACATAAATATGGTGTGCTGGCCCTTTAATGGTAGGCTCCTCATTTAACACTGTCCTGCTCCTGATTTCAGCACAGACCCCAGGAATGTTGTGATCTGTAGTTCCTAAAGTGAATGAAACTTTGAAACTCCAGGCAAGAGATGTTGGGAATAGGGTAAATAAGCAGCTCTTTTTTCGCACAGCCGGAGGATGCAGATAATCAGTAGGGAGCTGTGGACAGGAAGTATCTTGGAAGGACCCTGGGCAGTGGCCATCAAAAGTACCGCTTACAGAACTGGATGGCTGGAGAAGAAGTGCCAGAAGAGGAAGCTCGATGTTTAAGACTGTTTTATTAAGTGATGTTGGGAAGGGCAAAGAACAAGTGGAAGCAAGTGAAGGAAAAAGCCTCGGGGAAGGGAACATGGGGGATTGGGGTTTGAACCAGGCACTTGTTTCCTTTTCAGCCCAAGTGTACAGCTGCTAGTAGAGAGCAGGAAGAACTTCCCATTCACTTCACTACATGAATGGAGTGGGAGTTTGCACAGACATTCAGGAAGAGAATCTGTAACTTAGAATGAGAAACATCAGAAAAAGATTGTGCAGACTCTCAAGAAGAGAGACCCAGGAAGCAACAGTGGGAGAGTGGACAAAGAAAGTGTATGACTTGGACTTCTTATTTGGACTTTCATAGCCCAGATGATGGATGGTCTTCATTTTAATTGGAGAGTTAAACACAAACCAAATTCAAAAAATCACTGAAACCCCAGGGTGTATGGGGAAATTGAGAATCAACCACGATACTATAGCAATATGCTAAGACATCAGTCAAACATGTTACCATAGCAACACAAAAAGCCCTCCCAACATCACTTCTCTGGGAATAATGTCATCAGGGTGCTACAGTCGCTCGGGTTCATCATAAATTACCCCATTTCACAGTTTGCTCCTCAAAGTTAATTTTAATAGATCAGCAGTCTGAGATGTGGCTTGTTTCAAAGTACTTCTCCAGGAAAGGTTCTATGATGCTAAGTATTTGGCACAGCAGATTTGTCATACACAATAGTTTTAAACAAGGACTATATTGCAAATGTTGGGCCTTGATGATCAATGTGGTACTCATGATGCCTACAAGTGGGGCAATTTCAGTGGATCATGAGGTCACAATTGTACAAGTGAGAGATTCAGACAGCATCTGTGTAACATGCCTCAGACATGGAACTGAGATAGCAATGTTCTAGAGACAATCTGCAATTAGGAAAGGACTTTCAAATTCCTTCCATTTACACCCCTAAGCTGTTATCTCAGGAGGGGACAAATTGGGCACGAGATAGGCACATTTCACCATATTATTGGCTGGCAGTAAAACTATGTAGCTCCAGCAGTCACACACATGGAGCACAAACTCAAAAGTAAGGGTCTGTCAAGATATCCACCTTTAGAGAAGAAGATTAAAGAAAATAAAAACAAATTAAGTCATTTTTTTCTCAAGAATATTTTAAACATATAACATTCAAACAAATGCTATTTTTTCCCAATATGGTTTCAAGGCACCATGTTCCAAAATCAAAATTAAAAAGATTGTCAATGAAGTAGAACTTTTCAATTTTACTTGCTTCTAGGAAGCTAAATAATTTATAAGCAAAGTGGGGGAAAATGTCCTTTATCTTCATACAGTTTTTTAGATGAATTCAAACCTATGTTTTCTATCTTGCTAATGATCTTCCTTTGGTTTTACTTCATGGGTGTAAGTCAAAACATTATTCTTATGAAAATATAGCCCTTTCTATGACAAAATACTGCTTTACAATTTAAAAAAGTAACTGCATGTAGAAACAAAACAGGACTGAAACCAAGGAAGCTTTCATTTTCTTTGAAAGAAAATAATCATCACTGCTCTATGCTAAAGACATTTAAAATTTCTATTTTAAACGTTCCTTGTGCATTTAAAGTAATTTTATAAAATGTATAAGATGCTTTTTGACACAAATTGCTAATATCACTATTTATTTTGTAAGAAACTGATACAATCTCAAATGGGACATTTTTTACAAAAGTCACCATATGACTCAGTCTTTTTAAAATTAAAATTAAGCTTGTACAACTACATATTTAATAAAAGCAGCAAAGAATCCTGTGGCACCTTATAGGCTAACAGACGTTTTGGAGCATGAGCTTTCTTGGGTGAATACCCACTTCGTCAGATGCAGATGCATGCTGCATCTGACGAAGTGGGTATTCACCCACGAAAGCTCATGCTCCAAAACGTCTGTTAGTCTATAAGGTGCCACAGGACTCTTTGCTGCTTTTACAGATCCAGACTAACACGGCTACCCCTCTGATACATATTTAATGGTATAGCAAAGAAAAGTGCCAGATTCTAATTTTAGATTCATACGATGCATTACTGAACATTTCAAAGTCCACAACTGGGCTTCTCAACATGCACTGCAATGCATAGCTGTAGTTCATAAGCCTTAAGATTTAAAACTTCTTGAAATTATCCACTTACTTTACCAGTATAGAAGAGTCAACGAAAGTTAAAAGTGTTGAAGTGATATATGTTCAATACTGTACCACAAAGTATTCTAGATACATTTGAGATCTTGAATTTAAAAGTAAAAATGATATTTTTCTATAACACGGAAGATCTAAGCATCCCATACCAGGCTTTGGATAAGGAGGAAACTCCCCCTTAAAGTATTCTCTCTCCAAAACATGAACAAAAAGAACTCCAGCAGAAGGATAGACATTCCGATCAGAGTGCACCTTAGAGAGAATCGTGTACACTGAAAAGCAGAAGGAAAGATAAGAGACAGAAAAGTAAAAAGTGAGACATGCTCTAGACAATACAGCATGCATTACTATGGAAATTTTCATTTCTAGGGAAAGGAAAGCAACAAGCATTAGATACCTGTTAATAAGTTTTTAAAAGATTGTGTGGGTTTTAGAATACAATACAAAACAAATCCTCTCTTTGCCCATTATGTATCCTCCAAGTCCTGTACAAGATTCCAGTAAACAAAAGTAGACAGTTTTTAATATTTCAAATTCTAATCACATACTTACTTTTATTATAATAATAATGATAGATAATGAAGAAGCCAATGAGGATTTTTGGAAACTTGTTTATTTGTGATATTCCATATATCAATAAAAACATGTGTGTGTATAATCAAATTTCCCCCATATTATTAACAACAAAAATAAGGAACAGAAGGAACAAAGTAGCCTATACAGGCTTAATAACTTGTTTGTAAAGTAATTAAATATGAATATTTAGTCAAATACATCCTGATGAAGGCTGTTCGTATGCAAGCAAGAACTTCATTATTATACCTTATTGTAATTTTTCCTTGTTCTTTGTTATTCTGTATTTGTACACTATCAATAGCCTCAGAACATAGGGTAATATTCTTCCACTGTTCTGCATGCAAGACTCCCACGGACATCTATGGTAGTTCTGTGCACAAATTGAGGGTAGAATGAATTATATTAATCACACCACACATCAAGGGCAAAATAAAAATGTCAGTGACATTTTTTAAAATATGTAATATTTACTACAAAAATTGAGTGCTTGTCTTCTGATTACATCTCATGTTCTAAAAAGACATATTACTATCAAAAGTGTATATGAACTATGTATATACAGTTATATTTGACACAGACATAATGTGAATTTTTATTTCTTTTTGTTGCTCAAGGTAAATTTCAGGAGTTCAATTTTAAAGGAGTCTCCATCTACCCTCACATTTTTCACGTACAATTTTGCAGGTACAGCAAACCAGGTATTCAGATAAAAATAGACATACCATCATTTTTATTTGCCATTATTTGCAGGTTCAAAATGGGAGCCCAATTTTAAAATCAGGCCCTATGTGTGTGATATAAAATTGCTTAGTTTTATATATGGCACTAATCTAAACAATAACGTAATACATTGGTGTGACACCTCATCTTCCCATAAGTGAAGAAGATTCACATTCTGTCAGACTAGAATTTTACAAGTTTATACATACTAGGATCATTCACAACAAACATAAAAAGAGACAAATAAAATTCCAATCAATTTTTATTTCTCCATTTAAATTATAAACTTGAACTCTTTTAGAAACAATTGCTTTTAATGTGTGAAACCCCAATGAAGATTTTCCCAAACATTAGAATAATCAGATTGCACACACAGCGGCGGCTCCAGGCACCAGCGCTCTAAGAGTGTGCCTGGGACGGCAAGCCATGGGGGGCACCCTGCTGGTACCTGCGAGGGCAGCAGTCAGGCAGCCTTCGGCAGCTTGCCTGCAGGAGGTCCGCCGGTCCTGCGGATTTGGCAGCAATTCGGCAGCAGGTACACCGAATCCGCGGGACCAGGGACCTCCCACAGGCAAGCCAGCGAAGGCAGCCTGCCTGCCATGCTTGGGGCGGCAAAAAAGCTAGAGCCACCCCTGTGCACAAACAACACAAGAATGGAGTTGGATGGGGGTGATATGCAATTCACACAAATTCACATTATGCACACCTGGATCCTTCCATGTTTTACTCAAATTGTTCAGCTGCAGGATTTACAATTGTGGAAGCCCTTGTTTTAGAGAACTAACAACTTGTTCTCATGAAAAACAGCTTTGATGGTAATCAAAATGAGACCCAATCAGTGCCCTTTTCAGGGGTAAGCTTTGAAAAACATTGTGTCAAGTAGCATTTCAGAAGGTTGGCATAATTATAAATCACCAAAAAACCTTCTACAACTGCCTGAATCTGGAGAAGAATGTGCATTTGTCCTAAGCTATCAGGGGATGAAAATGAACTTGCTCATTGAGTCCTCAATCGTCATTCCCATGAGCCAGGCTGCAAAATATGATGAGAGGGCTGGACAAAATATCTGCAACTCCCAGACTGATGTCATAAATTATTAAATGCTTAGTATGCTGAAGATTTTCCTGGGTTTTTTATATTATTATTTCATCTTCTATAGTCATCCTAGACTTAAGCTATTTCTCATTAAGTGCATTCACAAAAAGGATAAAAAAAAGTGTCAGATACTAAAAGACTTTTTTCTAATTATCTCCTTGATAATTTGAGATTCATTAGGATGTAATGCCATCTTCACCAAACTTAAAATAAACTCCAATTTATATTTAAAGAGGTGACCCTCAGCTCATAAATTGTCATAACTACACTGAATAGAATGTAGCCAGCTGAGGGTCTGCCCCAAAGAATGTAGACCCCCAAGCACAGAGTTTATTTGATAATGAATATCAACATACCTTTCTGATAGGTGCTATGGAAGAGTGTAAAAAGAGCAGATCTGCTCATGTAATATTTAGTTTCAAGACGCATGGTCTTTTGAAACAAATTTTAGTGAACCTTTTTCTTTTAAGCATTCGCTAAACAGGATATGCTTGAAATTTGCTGTTTCCAGTTTGCTATCTTTGATTTAATAACTCTGTTCTTTGGCATCTTCCAAACTTTGTGTTCATTCCCATTATAAATATATAAAGACAGGCTCAATGTCAAATATCTCAATATTTACTGTATTACTGTGTGTTAAAAGTGAGTTATATTTACTATCATAAATAACCTCTTGAGCTTTCTAAAATATATCCACTATTTTAAAGAACAGTATAATATAAGCAAAAGGGAATCCATGTCCTCCAGCTGGCTAAAGTGGAGCCACCACAGGCTGGCCAGCCTTCAGACATGCTTCTTCTCCAGCAGAGCTACATGTGTTTGGGGCCATGGTGCTCATGGTGAAGCTGCCAGGTCTCTATAAGTCCCTGTCTGTGGGACTTGCAGCTAATAGGCACAGGGAAATTTGGTGGGGGGCCCCACTCTGAACTCCCTTGTTGCCGTCTAGATCACCCATTTTTCACAAGGCATGGCACCATGCCACAACTCCATCCATCACCATGCCCCTTCTGCCCTCCCCAGTACTTGGTGTGTGTAGACCATCTCTGTTACATGGTGGCCATGTGTGCTTAAAACTCTGCTCTGGGGACAGCTGGGGATCTGCATTGGCAGATCACCACAGTGTGCTCAGTACTGTTGTGGATCCCCATCCACATGGTAGCACTACCTCTTAACCCACTGCCAGTATCAAGCCCTCATTGCTGATAACACCCAACTGAGGCAAGATTTCTTTTTTCAGTTTTTTTTTAGGCCGAACTTATTGCATGATGTTTGCTCACAAAACATTGCTGAACAACAATTAGTAACAAACATTCTATTCCTTGCATCAGATATTCTGAGCCTGGTTTTCTAAGATTAATAGCTTCAAGTGCCACATATATTACTGAGCTCCAGAAATCAATCTATTAATTCTGGTTATCACAGTTGCCTTTGCCCATTGTGAATTTTGCTTTTATTAGATTATACTAAACAGCCACACCTTATAATAATTTTATCAGTAAGAATAAATTCAAATGGTTCTGAAATGTAAATACATTTTATGACAAAAATCTGTATTAATAAACCAGTTATTGTTAATATATTTAAAGCAGGTTTCATTTAACTAAATTAACCTAGAACAATTTGCTGCATTTAATCAAAGTTGATAAGTACACCCACCATCTTGCCTTAGTGACCCAATAAAGTCTCGCACTTGCTTTTGTAAATTAACTATAAATAGATCAAGGAAAAAGAATTATATGGGAAATTGTATCTAACAAGAAAATCTGAAAAAGTAATTTGTAACATTAATAAGATTATTTACAGAACAGAAAAGGTGAGAAAAATATGCTGACTTGATGAAACCTAAAGAAAAAAATAATCTATTTTTCCGTTCCAGATGCCTTGCTTTATACCTTGAGACTTAAATACTACAGCAAAGATCAGTTTCAAAAAGGAAAAATCAATGAAAAGGTAAGGTAAACTTTCTCCATAAGGAATACTTAGAAGAATTAATAAGAGAGACTACAGTGGGGAATTTCTGCAGAAAATTATTTCTCTGACATGTCTTATGTCTTACATTGGCAGTTTACTGGATATTGCCACATACACTACAATGGGTGTTCCTCATAATGCGATATATTCTGTTGTTGAGGTAAGTGTACCACTGAGGATGTAAAATGATGACGCTGGTGGACCGTTAAAACTAAGCTTCAGAGGAACAAATTAATCCTAGAAATGACTTTACCATGTTGAACATCCTAAAAGCAGCTTAAGAATTTGGCCACAGCTGGAATGGAAACTAGGGTTTCTCTTTACTGAACAAATTAGCGGTGTTTTAAAATGTTCACTGATATGTTTGAATTAATGTTTTTAACACTAATTAGCACCTAGTATAAAGTCATCTTTTAAAAAGTTGTCTACCAGTGCTACAATGCTTTAAGTTTACAAAGCATGTTACAGACATTAGTTAACCCTCACAATAACCCTGGGAGTTAGTTTATAATATTATTGTAATTATTCTAATATAATCATTTATTATTATTAATACCATTACCCGGGGGGGGGGTCTTGGGTTAACCAAAACCAACTAACACATTTAAGCAGTAGTTGCTCTTTCTACATTAGGTTGAAGTACTGTTTAAAACAGTGTTAAAACCGTGTTAGCAAACATCTTTTAAAAAACAGGGAGGGATAGCTCAGTAGTTTGAGCATTGGCCTGCTAAACCTAGGGTTGTGAGTTCAACCTTGAGGGGGCCCTTTGAGGATTTAGTTGGGGATTGGTCCTATGTTGAGCAGATGACCTCCTGAGGTTCCTTCCAACCCTGACAGTCTATGAAACCTTGAAAGGTAGAGTTCTACCCTCTGGATATACACTGCTACCTTGATATAACGCCACCCGATATAACATGAATTTGGATATAACACGGTAAAGCAGCGCTCCCAGGGGGCAGGGCTGTGCACTCCAGTGGATCAAAGCAAGTTCAATATAACATGGTTTCACCTATAACGCGGTAAGATTTTTTGGCTCCCAAGGACAGCATTATATTGAGGTAGAGGTGTATATTAGCTTCATTAATGCTAACGTAATTGAGCACATGCATCCACAAAAGAAAAGACACATTAATCCCACTTCCCCTTCTGTTTTAATCAATAATCCCCCGCCTTTAAAGGGCAAACTCTAAAATATTTGAGAAAATAAACCCCCTAAATTTTACTATTTGTAGTCTTTAACCCTAGTTTCTAATCCCAGTTCCGCTAATTGGTCCCTAGTATTTTAACAAGTTATCTATCTACTTACTTATGCCCTCACTACTATATTATTTAAGCTTCATACTCATTAATTGATTTTATCCTCACAGCACCCATGTAAGGTACAGAAATATCTCCATTTTAGAGATGGGCAACAGAGGAACAAGGAACATAGATGGGGTTGCCAATTTTGGTTGGACATATTCCTGGAGGTTTCATCACATGACAATTTTGCATTGAAGATTAATCTTTAAATCCTGGAGACTCCACGACAACCCTGGAGGGCTGACAATTTTATATATTGAATAACATGGCTGAGCTGGGAATTGTTTCCATTAGGTCTCCCGAGTCCTAGTCCAGTACCTAATCAACGAAACCATCCTTCTTACTTATGTATAATTCAGTGTACTCTGAATGATATATTCTATTCATTGTACAGGATGAATTTTGATCTTACATATATTTATCTTATAACCACATATGAATTGTAATAACACAACTCTGGAGACTGGTATTTGGAAAGTTCTCCACAGCTTTTCCTCTCCCTCCCCCTGATGTTTCTTCAAAATGAGAAAGGAAGTGGAAGGTGAATCTTCGGTCCAATATGCCACTTGCTCTTCCTCTCCAGCTGATAAGAATATATCTCATTTATGGATAGTTTGTTATCTTCAGGCTGTGCAGCCTTTTAACAATCTTCTATGACTGACCAATTATGGAGAAAAATGTGCAACTGTCCTAAATTGGCAGAAGATTTAACTGAACATTCTCACTGACTCCCAGTGTCATTTCTGTGAGCCAGATTGCCAAATATTCTGAATATTGTTCAACAGTTTTTGTGTTATTCCATCTCATGGAAGGGGAAAGTTTTGGGCTACTGTGGAAGCATTCTGTGTCTGCTACCAAAGGATATTTAATTTCTTACTAAAGGTTATACAGAATATATGGTCCCAGATTAGGTGCTCTCAAGGCATGTAGGGGGCATCATCTACCTTCATTGCACTGTTTTTGCTCCTCTTTTCCCCCCCGACTCCATGAAGGCCTTTCTGTGAATCCTGGGAGGTACATGCTGGGAAGGGTTGGAAGCTGTACAGGCCTGGGGGATAAGTACACAGGCTGGGAACAGAGGGGAGAGGAAACATAAATTGTCTGTCTCTGGCCCTGTAAGGATTCCCCTGGGAAAATAATACTGCCTCAGACTGTATTACCTCTTATGAGTAGTGTTTCTTTTTCCTTCCTCGTAGATCCTGGGGACAGGCATAGCCAGGAAATCATCCCACTGGAGCTGCACTGTCAGAGAGCCTAGAGGCTGTGAGCTGTCAGAGGCCAGAGTTAGCAGAGAGGACCAGGATCTCAGTGTGGATGACCCTGCTCTTCCATTGATATCAGAAGATCAACCAGGTTTGGTGACAGGCCTGCAGTCTATTCTGCATGTGTGAGGTAGGGGGGGAACCCATTCTTCTCAACAGCGAATGTGGGGATCTCCAGAAGGGAATCCATACAGAATTTTCTTCCTCCAGAGCTCCTTTTCCAGATTCCCTGGGTAAGGGTGATCCTGGCCATAGCTAGAGCTCTAGGGAGATCCAGATCCTTCACCTAGCTATATGATGCATGAAAAGTTACTGGCATTTCCTCAGATTACTGTTGGTCTCAGTAAAATTCAGCAGCAATATTTTATGTGTATTCCTACAAATAAGTAATAAAAATTGGGTTTTTTTCTACATATAAATATGGAATGAATTATTTTAATAGTTATAACAAGTTATTGCATTAAGCACACTGCAAAGATGTTTTTAAGCAACCAGCAGTGAGAAGAATATACGCAATATTAGGTTATACACACAGCCATTATTTTAAGCAAAGCCATGGGCAACATAAAAAACACAAGGGAAACGAAACATAAAGACATACAGAATCCTGACAGTTTAGAAGATTAAAGAACTATAAGATTGTTTTTTAAAATTACTTACCTTGAGATGTCATTTTATTAATAAACATTCACTGAAAAAGCAAAGGTAATATTGAAAGCAGATGCTGACTGAACCCACAATGGGATTTAAATGTACAACCTAAACTCACCATTCTTTTCAGCAGCCCTTATTCTGCTGATAATATAACTGTTGGGTTGCTTAGTCTTCCAGTTAATTGTTCCATTTATCCCTTCAGCAGAGCTTAACAAAAAAGCTTTTCAAAATAAAATAAATGCAAACAAAAAAAGAATTAATGTCAGATTAACAGACTCCCACAGATCAAATGCCATTAGCTGGAATCAGATTCTTTTAAAGCCAGCTTTTGTTTTCAACTTTTCTTCAGAGTGTAGAAACAGAAATAAATAAAATAGATGATGCTGGCAGTCACCATTTTTGCATGCTATCTCCAAATAAGGCCAAGTGTACACTTCTGCCAGCCTACCTATGTCAGACTGGGTGTAATGGTATGTGATCTATGATGAACACAGCAATACCAGCAAATGTGTATTGTGCAAATGCAGCTATCCTGAAAAAGTGTACTTTCAGCAGCATAGTTGGTTTCGCTCTGGAGAGGAAGGTTTAGAAAAAACTATACTGGTAAAGGTGCAGATTTGCCAGTACAAACTGCATCCAAACTACACGTGCTTTGCCAGTATAATGTACTGGTATACCTATACCGGTAAAGTGCAATGTAGACAAGGCATAAGAGGTTGAACAACAAGTCACCCTCAGTTCACGCTAATGCTACATTATTAATTGGCTAACAATTTGCAGAAGACAAAGCAATTTAGATTTTCCCCAAAGACTATGTGAATCATTATGGGCCTAAGTGTGCTCCACATCATATCCAGTGTAATAATGTGCCATGTGTAATATATTTGTTTTAAAGTTCTCATAAAACAAATTCAAATACATTGTTCAATAGAGGATTATGTTTATGCAAGTAAGCAAGGAATTTTAAATATAAAGGCTATATTTCAAAGTGTTTACTGTGACAGTTAATATAAATGTGTGTGTGATTTAGAGTTTACCACAATATATTATTATTGGAATGTTTGTTGTTGTTCTAAATGTATGAAATACTTATCTTAAAATCAATGTAAATTCTACCAGCAAGGCCATTTAGTTCAGAATGATAACAAAATCAACGTTTTGTTTACCATTGATTTTTTTTTTAAACAGCCCATTAACTAAAAGGATGTCTTAAAGAAGTTGAAGAATGTCATATGATGGGAAATGGGCAGGTTATAATCAACAACCTTGCATGTATTCAGTTTGGGGGTAAGGACAAGCATTAATCTTCTGAAATGAAGTTAAACTGCCTTTGTCTGATTTTTAAAGATAAAGTTTCTTGCCTGGGACCCAAAGGTGGCAGTAGGGATAGCTGATAATAAATAGGCTAGGACGGCTGAACCACAAACATTAAATGCCCCTTTATTTATTTAAAACAAAATCTCTTCTGGCACATGACTTTTTCTCCCTTCTCTCCAGCAGCTCAATGGAAAGCAGCAGCAGGTTGGATGAGACAAGGGGAGAAGGGAATGGTAGATTCTAGCCACATCAGCGAAGAATCAGAATAAAGTTCAGGATGGGAGGGGCAGGTGGGCCACACTAGGATAAAAATATGCTAACATTCAAATTCTACTTGTGCTGGCTACACTAAAGTTTTAAAATATCTTAGCTAATACATCCTAATAGTGAAAAGGGAAAGGAAGCTGGTCAGATCTTCCACGCAGGCATAAAAACCAGTCACAGATTAGCCACTGGGCCAACAGGTCCCATGCTCAAGGGCCTCAGCCAACTGGGCAGCCCCTGGAAAAATGCGACAGAGTCCTGTGGCACCTTATAGACAAACAGAAGTATTGGAGCATAAGCTTTCGTGGATGAATACCCACTTTGTCAGATGCAAGGAAAAATGGGCACCCCGACGCCCCGACCCACTCCGCTTGGTGCTCCTGCCGAGGAGCGGGGTCAGGGCGCAGGAGCTAGCTGTGCTCCATCCACCCGGTGCTCCTGCCGGGGTATGAATTTGGGGCACGGGGGCTTTCCCCACTCTGTCCGCCCACGTGTTGCTCCTGTCAGAGAGGGGGGTTAGGTTGTCATGAAAAAAGCGCCGGGCAGGCAGGGCAGGACAAGCCCCCGTGCCCTGACTCCACTTCCCCGGCAGGAGTGCCAGGGAGGAATGCAACTGCAGGCAGAAGGGGTGAGGAGGGGCCCCCACTTGCTCTGGCCCAGGGCCCCACAAACAGCTAATCTCCCACTGATAAAAAACACTAACTGGCTCCTGCCCACCACATACTCTAGAATCCCTGACATAGTCAGAGGTGGGGAGAAGGGAGGGCATGGCCAGGGCAGACTGTGTGCCAACAATCCCCAGATGGTCATGGCCCCCTGGCACTATCACCAGCTGATCTATATTACAAACAGCCCTTAGACTAGAAACAAGCAAAGATGGTAATGGGTTTAAAGGACTAAATAAAAACCACAGTAAAGTCAACAGAAGCAATCAATGTCTGAAATTTCTGCATAATTAGTGTATTTTTTAAAATTGTTGTTATTCTCTTCTTGACACACTTTGACTTACAGTACTCCACTAACTCTCACTCTCCTTATTTAATTATAAGGAAACTGGATGTCTCCAAGGACTTTGAAATAAGATAAACACATTTCACATCTACGCCATTTGTTCAAATCCAGCCAAGATGGTGATGACCAAAAGTTGACAGAACTGGAAAGCTGTGCAGTGGCCAATAAGTAGTTTCACTAGTTGCAGTTTCTTGTGTGTGGATATTCAATTCACAGAATCACCATTACACATTTGATAAGTCTCAGTAAAGAAGCCAATGGCTAAATGAACATGGAACACATTATTTCAAATACAGTACCTCCAGACCTTTCCTGAGCATTTAATTTTATTATTAACATAAATCATACCACCTTAAAATTGTTAAAACCTCAAATGGGGCATGGTATATATACTATCCAACCTCACTGGTACTTCAAATACCTCACTTGATATTATATAAAAATATTATAATTACATGCATTTCAGAACAATTTATATTTACATTCTGCATATCTATATTGTGTCCATGGTAACTCTGCAGGGTTGTGGAGTCAAACAGGAAATGGTTAAGTGGCTGAAGAGTAGATGCAGCTGGACCTCATGCACCTACCTGGCACAGCTGTTATTTATAAACAAAGGAAAACATAAGACATGGCCAGATTAGAAGGAAAGAACTAAATGCTGTGTTTTTAAGATAGCTATTATACTCAAAGAAGAGGATGTTATTTTTGGGAGTTGGTTTATGTCTTACAAAGGTAAGGCTGTTTATTTGGACTTTGATTATACCCTGGAAGAGAGAGAATTTAAGAGTTTATTTATTTTATAATTTTTTATTACCAGAAAGGGAATGCCTAGCCCATGATAAAAGCAAATAAGAATGTCTGAAGTTTAATTACAACATACTAATAGCTTTTAAATGTTCACTGTCAGCTTGAAGTCTACCTAATTTTTTAAAAAAGTTAGCCACTTTCAGGTACTACATCTGGCCTATCTCCTCTATCATGATGTGTGATTTTTATGCTCACATTTTACTACTTCTGTAAATGTGTATTTTCTCTTCCCTGGTGCGATGTGAAAAAACCACACACAAGCACAAGTAACTGGCTACAATGCAGTAAATATTTTCAACTGTACAAATAAAGAAATGGAAAACTTATAATAACCTTAAATTATCTTTTGCTTCAGGGGCTCCCAGGTAAAACTGAGGTTGCTAAAAGGAGATTTTCTCCAATCCTAGTCACTCCCCCCTTTATCTAATGCTTTACGAGAAACCATTCAACCGGCTTAAGGGGCATGGGGTGGGGGAAGAATATCTGTTACTGGCTCTTTAGTTTCTACACCTGCTTCTCAAATATTAATATTTCTTTCTGTACTACAAAGGTTAGTTTTTTATTATGAGAATGAATTAAAATAGCAACTTTGTAAAGTTATCTAAACTGGGAGGAAAAGATGAAATCTACAGGATAAAAAAACAAATTCAAGAAAATGTAACTAAGGAGTCTTAGAGATCTATACCAAGATTTCTAATGTCCAGACTCTACACTTCCTTCAAGTATCTGAGGGGAAAGAGTTGTATAACTATATATGATGACACTTTTCAGTTTGATTAGAAACTATAAATCCACCTTTCAAGTATCCAAAATAGTCTGTAATTTTTTCCTTCTAAATTATGCCACCATACAAACAAACTGTATTCCATAATTGAGGTCAAACCAATCACATGACCATCGTAAAGACTCACCCTTCTGTGTCTACTTATCTCATTAATATACAAGCCTTATTTCTTTTTTATGATGATGAGTTGTGTCAGCAGGAAGGACAATATGGATTAAGGCATGAGCACTAGTTCCTTAGGGCTGCTCCTCCTTAAGTTATGCAAGTAAGAATCTGAACTTCTACTTAAACAAATACATTTCTAGCCCTCATGGTGCAAGGAAAACACTGAAAAAAGAAAACAAAGTAATTGATGCAGTGATGTCTGAATCTACAGATGGACAGAAAGAGTAGCTCAGAGGAAATGAACTACTCCATTCTTTTCAGTGGGTGTTATTGCCAAGACCCAGTCCACTGCTTGGGTGGTCCTGCAAACATTATTCTAGTGATCATTCTGTGGCAGGTAGAGACAAGTGCAGTGGATGTAGCCCAGTTTCATAAGCAGATATGCCCCCAGCTTCTGGAGTAAGTACTGGGGGTCTAATGTATCAGAGGGGTAGCCGTGTTAGTCTGGATCTGTAAAAGCAGCAAAGAATCTGTGGCACCTTACAGACTAACAGACGTTTTGGAGCATGAGCTGAAGAAGTGGGCATTCACCCACGAAAGCTCATGCTCCAAAACGTCTGTTAGTCTATAAGGTGCCACAGGATTCTTTGCTGCTTTTGGGGGTCTAATGTTTCTGCTGCTGCCTCTGCAAAGGGGGAGGAGAACCTTCCTGCTGTTCTTGAAGCACTCATATTATCCCTGCCTCTACTAGAGGGGAGGAAGCCCCCGCACTACTACTCCAAATAGAGGGGGTGGAGGGATGGCAGGGCTGTGGAGTGGGGACAAGAGAACAGCCACAAGGGGATGTGTGCCTACAGCTCCATATTCCCTTAATCTGACTCTCAAGGCAATATGACTGACTTATAAAAATTTTCAGAGAGAAATCAAGTATGAGGTTTAATCTTGGGATAATGTAGAGGTCTTTATCTCAGACTCTAGTAAACTCTTTTCCCCATGTCTGAAATCATGACTTGAAATGAACTCTAGTTTTAACAGCAATTATTGAACTAGCAGTTCTTTGAAATAATAAACATTTTTAAATCATGTTCTACCACAATATCAGGAATGTCAAGTCTTATCTTCCCTGGCTTTGCTGGAGAACTTCCAAGGGCAGGGGAAGAGGTCACAGATGGTCATCATTAACTATCATATCTCAAATGAAGAAATCAAGGATTCTGAATCTTAAAGTTCATTAGACAGCAGAATTAAATGTCAACAAAAAAATCTCCTCAAAACAGTAACAAAAAATCCCATACCCTTTTGTTTTTTAGTCTCACAAATGATATAACTTCTAGTCAACATATTTTTTTCCAGAGTTAATAAAACCTTTATTTCTGAAATAAACTTTTTTAAACCTTTGTTATTTATACATCATGAAGCAAAAAGGAAAAGAGCCTGGACTTGTGCTATTGCAGATCAAGTGCTACAACTACAGGCAAGAGTAAGATCTTAATTAGCCAAACTTGCAGAAGACACTTCAGGCAGTGCCCTTAATCAACATGCAGACCATCTACCAGTATCAGTAGATGTTGCATGCACAGGTTAAAAACAATTTAAAAATCAATGCTTCCGTGTATTAGGGGATGTTGAATTGCTTCCAAAACTCTGATTGATGTGCAAGTAAGAATTCAGAATTAAGTGAATATCTTCAAATATATAACCCTGACTGAGATAAGCCCTGGTTATCTGAGGACAAAACCTCTGTGACATGCTACCAGAGTTGAGATCAGCAAAGAGTCCTACGGTAAAGTCTCATTGATAACTTAGGGTCTTCTGTTTTGAACTCACTCCCCATTCCATAGAGTAGTGGTCACCAGAGGTTCAGGAAAGTTCCTTTAAGCTATTAACGGGGGAGAGGTACGGGATGATTACCTTATGAGCAGTTCTGTATTTTATGTGTGAACTCAGAGCATAGGATGACATCTACAGCTATATTTTATAATAGGAGTGGCCAAACTAACTGACCCTCTGAGCCACATACAATAATCTTCAGAAGTTTGAGATCTGGGTGCTGAAGCTCCAAGGCCTGGCAGGTGCTGCCCATGGGGTTGAAGCCCCACGTACCCCCTACCTGCAGGGTAGAAACCCCTGAGCTCCCCCTGCCCCAGTCTGGAAGTTGGAGAATGGGGGGCAATGGGAGAGCTCCACAAGCCGCACTTTCACTGTAAAAGAGCTGTATGTGGCTCATGAGCCAGTTTGGCCACCCCTTTTTATAAAGTTGAAGAAACAAGTAAATGAAGCTAATACTGCAATAAATACAATATTACAGAAATTTGATATAATGTAAATAAATGTCAACTGCATGCTAAGATACAGCTCTTATTATGATGCAGTCTTTTAAACCACACCTAGTTATCCACAACTGTATCCTACACAGGGGCGGCTCTAGGTATTTTGCTGCCCCAAGCATGGCAGGCAGGCTGCCTTCGGTGGCTTGCCTGTGGGAGGTCCCCAGTCCTACAGACTCGGCGGCACGCCTGCGGGAGGTTCGCCGAAGCCGCAGGACCAGCGGACCCTCCGCAGGCATGTGTCGAAGGCAACCTGCCTGCCGCCCTTGTGGTGACCAACGGAGCCCCCCAAGGCTTGCTGCACCAGGCACGCGCTTGGCGTGCTGGTGCCTGGAGCCGCCCCGATCCTATACCTTGGTCACATGGGTTACATAGAACATTAGGGTTAGAAGGGACCTCAGGAGGTCATCTAGTCCAACCCCCTCAAAGCAGGACCAATCCCCAGACAGATTTTTGCTCCAGATTCCTAAATGGCCCCCTCAAGGATTGAACTCACAACCCTTGGGTTTAGCAGGCCAATGCTCAAAACACTAAGACACTGTCAGACCCTTTGAAAAAAAGTAAGGCTCTAAAGCCTCGAATGGGTTAGTTTTTCCACATTCCCATTCCAGAAACTCATAAAAACCTTTAAAAGTACTAGATTTAAAAACAAATGCTAATCCATTATTTTAATTGTGTGATTTATCCCTTCTGAAGTTACCCTTCATTGACTACACCACTTATCCTGCACACTGAGCCCATTCATCTGTAATGTAGATGTAAATAACCTGAGGTCTCTCACAGTGAGCACCAGAAATGAGCAACTAATCTTCCAAAAACCATTAACTTTTTTTTTTCACTTTCTGTATCTATCCAGTTAAAACTGCTGAAAATTTATGGCTGCAGAGATGGGCCTAGCTCCTCCTTTTACTGATAATCTAATCCTAGCATTGAGGTGGGGTTGGGGAGGGTGGCAATGGAAAGCATGCTTCTGCTCTCTCAAGAGGGGAGCTGTTTCACATATCTATGCTTGCTAGATAGAACTGGTATGATCCCTACCTTGCATTACATTGGTGGATTAACCACAAACATATGAATTAAAACACTTGTTAGACTCCACCCCAAAAAATTTCACATTACTTCCATTTTTTAGATATTTTAATACAGGTGGTGACCTTACTTATCATATTTAAGGTAAGTGATCCCAAATGCCACTGCTTAGTAGTTTGCGAGGATTAAATGGAAATGAACTTTTTATCACAACAAAGTGACAGAGAAACTATGTGATAAAACCACCCTACCGAATATCTATATACTCTTTTTCACTGCAAAATCCTGGTACCCTAATGATGAAGTTTGTGGGAGTGGCTGCACTCCTTTTGGTAGGGTGGCCTGACACTTTCCTTTATAAGAAATGTCCCTGCTTGAAGAGAGAACGCTTTTTGTGGCAGGACTCTGAAAATAGTATCATCATATGATAAAGACTGTCATAAACATATGCAGAAGGGAGCAGAGTAAAAGTTTCCTATACAATCTTAATTCTGGCACTCTAACTTCTGAGAGGTTGACGCTGCTGTTACTATAATATTCTTAAGTCTTTCTGGTATGTAATTATTTGCACAACGTGAGAAACATGCATGTTGCTTCAGACTGAGCTAGGAGAAGTGTCTGCAAATCCTGTGAGGTCATGAGAGGTGACGGGAAAACAGAATCTTTGTAGCCTTCCGTAAAGCCAGATATATGCTCGCTACCTGAATTGAGTAGAGGGATCTCTTTTAAATGACTGTGCCATCCGATTCTCTTCATGCATCACATCTCTTGTTCTTGACTGATTACCTACAGCCTGTTAATCTATAGAGCCATGCATACCATATTCATTATTGTGGCATAAGGGGTACCTTGCTCCCATGTACGTCATATGTAAAGTTAGGACTATTCCTAAAATGGGCATGTTTCTCCGGGTGTAGCTAAGCAGTGGTTGGGATGGGGAGGGGAGGGGCTAATCAGCGATATATTATATGGAAAGTGGCCATCACATCACGTCTAGTATTCCGGTAGATTTTTAGAGCGTCAGGCTGCTGTTTTACAGCGTCAGCACAAGCCTAGGGGAGGGAACAGTTGGGGCAGTATCAATCCTACAGAGGCTGACTGGGCGATGCACTGACACGGGGCTCTGAGACTGGCTTTGCTGCAGAGACTCCTGCTTTCCGTAATGAGCTGATGATCGCAGTGGCTAGGGCCACGGGATGCTGCTGGGGACCGAAAGGGGCGCGGGAGGAAGGGGGCGGGGAGTGATAAGGCTCCCATCGCTGCGGCTGCTGGAGGGCAAGGCAGGGTTAGAGGGGCCGAAGCTGCTGGCGGGGAGGGGACTATGGGGGCCGCTACTAGAAGGGAAGGTGGGAGGTTTAAAAGAGGAGCTGCTGCTGCTGGGGGTGGTGACTGGGGGTCCGCAGGGAACACAGCGGGCTCGAGGGGCCCGCAGCCGGGGGTTGAGGGGTGGCCGGCGAGGCAGGACGGGCTCTGGGGCGGCCAGCAAAGGGCTCAGGGGGGTACAACGGGGCCGCGCCTGTTCGCTGCAGTGAAGGAGCCGCTGCGACCAACCTGTCAGCAGGAGGGTGGTGAGGGCACCCCCGCTCCGCCTGCTCTGCGGCCGGGGCCCCGGCGTACAGCGCTGCATGGCTCCTCGCTCCTCCAGCCGCCGCCGCTGCTGCATCCTCCGCCCGCCCGCTCGCTCCGTGCCGCCGCCTGACACCAGCCAGCGGCACCCCCCACCCCTAGTGACGGTCTCCAAGCAGCGCCGGGCGGTCGCCACCGCGGGGCATGCTGGGAGGAGCCGGGCCCCCCTCGGGCTGGGAACGAGCCTATGCGCGCCCCTGAGCCGCGGGGGCGCGCGCAGGCTGAGCTCGCGATGTGTGTGGGGAGGCCTCTCGGGATTGGGGGAGGGGCAGAAACCTCCCTCAGAGGAGCCTGGGGACGAGCACCCCCCCTTCGAGTCACTAGGTCAGGAGCGCCCCCGGCCACGCAGGCTCTGGCCTATACTTAACCCTGAGGTGGAGCCTGAGCTTACTCCTTCCAATCACTGCTGCACTGGTGCAGAGTGAGCAGGGTTTGCCTTGACCTGCAGCCCCTCCACGCCACTGCAGCAGGGAGCAGATGGATTTGGGAACCCAGCTGGGGTCATCTTAGGGTTGCCAGGTGTCTGGTTTTCCGGTCGAAAAGGGACCCTGGAGGCTCTGGTCAGCACTGCCGATCTGGCCATTGAAAGTCCTATCAGCGATACAGGCAGGCTCCATACCTGGCTCCACATGGCTCCTGGGAAGCTGCTAGTTTCTTCTTCTGGCTCCTAGGTGGAGGGACAGCTACTAAACCTTCTTTCTGCAACCCTTCTTGCCCCAAGAGCCTGCACCGAACAACTATCTTCCCAAAATGAAAGCCGCTTACTGGGCACCTCCTCTGCTGTTTGTTCTTCCCCACACACCATCCGCTGTGACTGGCTACCTTCCTCCTAGCTTGAAAACAGCTCCTGGCTGCATGCATCTAGGGATGCTGGGCCACCCTCTGGCTCTGGGCTCCCTTCCTGCTCACCACCCTTGCTCCTGCTTTCCTCCTCCTGCCTTGTTGAACTCTGGGCTCTGAAGTGTCCATGGTGCTCTTCAGAGTGGAGGTGGGTCACCCCCAAGTATCGCGTCCAGCTCTTTGTAGAAACGGCAGGTCGTGGGGGCAGCACCAGTGCGGCAGTTTTCCTCCCGCGCTTTGTGGTAGGCATTCCACAGCTCCTTCACTTTAACCCTGCACTGCATCCTGGTTATGGCCCCTTTCCTTCATGGCCCTTGATATCTGCCCGTAGATATCATAATTCCTACGGCTGGAGAGCAGCTGGGACTGGACAGCTTCCTCCCCCCAAACACTGATGAGGTCCAGCACCTCACCATTGCTCCATACTGGGGATTGCCTAGCACGTGGAGGCATGGTCACCTGGAAAGATGCATTAAGAGCACTCCACACCTTGCTGACCAAACAGGAAGGGGAATTTCAAAATTCCTAGAGAATTTAAAGGGTGGGTATGATGGTTGGTCACCTGAGGGCAGGGCAGTAGAGTTCAAAGTCATGACCAGAGTGGCTAGAACAGGCATTGTGGGACACTTCATGGAGGCCGATCAGAGCACATTAATAGGCCAGGGGATCCACACTGTCACTGGCACTCCAGCTGGGGTGTAGCAAGCTTTTTGCTTCTTGTGGAGATGAATTACCAGGGGCACTCTAACTGCAGAGTCCAGGCACTCTATGTGCCTTCCCAGTGTGGACGCCTCAGGAGTTAGGGCGCCCGGGGCTGATTTAATGCATTCTAACTTGCAAGTGTAGTCAAGGCCATAGTCTTGGTTCAGTTACTCCCCTTCCCCTTCCTGAAAGTTGCCAGGGCCGGATTTAGGGGCAGGCCACCGCCTAGGATGCTGGATTGAGGTGGGCATGCTAGGCGCAGGGTGCTGTTTTTGTTGTTAGTGAGAAATGGGAATATAGAATGTTTTGAAGTAACATGTTTCAGGAATTCCATATGTGGATTACTTTTTCACTAACCACGTAGAATGTTTTGTAGAATCTTATGGAACCTTCCACTCTTTCGGAGAACAACATTTTCCTTGAATCTCATAGAATGTTGTCAGCCATGCCCTTGTGGGTATACAAGGGGCAGGGTGTCGCCAGTCAGTCAGTGAGATGTAAGAATGAACTGAACTGAAGTGAGAGCCCAGCTGCAATATTGCGAACCTTGTTTTATTGTGTAATTGTGAAAGTGTACTTGTGTTTTAAAACTTGAAGAATGTAAGTAGCGACTAACAAAAGACATATTTAATGAGACGCCAGAGATATCTATCGAATCCTTATCTATGCAACAGTATAAAAAAAAAGTTGTTACTTCTTTTGCTATGCTTAACACATAATGTTTAATGACTTTCTAAGGGTACGTCCACACTACCCACAGGATCTATCAGGGATCGATTTATCACGTCTCTTCTAGACACGATAAATCAATCCCCGAATGCTCTGCCGTAGACTCTGGAACTCCACCAGGGCGAGAGGCGGAAGCGGAGTCGACGGGGGAGCCATGGCCATCGATCCTGCGCCATGAGGACGGAAGGTAAGTCGATCTAAGATAGTCAACTTCAGCTACTCTATTCTTGTTGCTGAAGTTGCGTATCTTAGATCGAGCCCCACCCGCAATGTAGACCAGGCCTAAGACTGCAGAACATAAATTTTCCTCTCCCTAATACTGTCTGTTTTCACCTATAGAAAATAAAAGATGCCCTCAAGAAGCCTTCAGGAGGTCAGTACAGGAAGCAAAAAGCTCAATTGCAATATAGTTTGCAGCAGGGTGTAAGGGGACTATTGTCCCCTTACTAAAACTCAGTGGGGGTGTTTTGGTTGGCTAGCTCTCAGTACCAAAAGAAAGGGGAAGGTTCAACGGGAAATCAGAACCCTGAGACTCTGGGCTGGTCTACACTATGGGGGCGGGTATCGATCTAAGATACTCAACTTCAGCTATATGAATAGTGTAACTGAAGTCAAAGTATCTTAGATCGATTTACCTCGGGTCCTCACAGCATGGGATCAACATCCGTGGCTTCCCATGTCGACTCCACTACTGCCGCTCGCTCCGGTGGAGTTCCGGAGTCAACAGGAGTGCGTTCGGGGATCAATATATTGCGTCTAGATGAGACGCGATATATGATCCCCGAAAAATCGATCGCTATGCCAGTCCCCTGACAGTCCCCAGGGGCAATGGGGAGAGGCCAGTGCTCCAGGTCAGCCTGATTGATAGAATGGGCAGGCTAATCAAGGAGTCAGGAGGCCAGGGGGGTCCTGTCCTCCATGTGAGCTGGAATTGCCTAGGTCAGACTGAGTGGGGCTGAGCTAAGGAGAGAGCAAGGGCCCAAGCTAAGCTGCTGGGAGCAGAGCTGCAGCCCCAAAGCCAGAGCACAGCCCAGAGAGAGCAGGCCTGCCCTGGGAGCAGAGCTACAGCAACCAGAGCCAGAGGGGCCAAAAAAGCAGCCCAGGAAGCAGGTCAGAGCTGGGAGCAGAGTCACAGAAGCAGCCTGCAGAGCAGACCTGTCCTAGAAGCAGAGCTGTAGCAACCAGAGCCAGAGGGGACAGAGCAGCAGCCCAGGGATCTGGAGGCAGAGCAGCAGTAGCAACCGTGCTGAGGCAGAGTGGAGCAGTCCAGAGCCGGGTATGATGAGCATCTGGGAAGAACGAGGGGGACCCTGGGCAGTAGGCCCAGCACAGGGAGACGCCTCAGCCAAGAGGCTCTGCAGGCCAACTTGGAGAGGGATCGTAACCCCGACAGAGTGAGAGTAATGTGGGAAGAAGGGTCCTGCCACCCAGAGCTTGAGAGCGTGTGGCCACCACCAGAGCAAGTGTCCGACCCACAGCATCCCTGTAGCAGTCAGGGCCTGAGAAGGAGGCCTGGAATCTACAAGAAACAGACTGTGAACTGCTCTGACATTCCAGAAACACTGTTTGTGATGTTCTCTGCCACAGAGCGGGGTGATGTTTCCTTCAACCTTTCCCATTTTTCCTTATTCTTTTTTAAACGAATTTTTAATTAAATAAACTATATTACTTTAAATTGTATGTAATGATTAATGGGTCAGGAAAGCATCCAGTGCAGAGAGAGTACCCCAGAGTGGGGACACACTAGTCCCTGACCTAGATGACCACAGCAAGGTTGGGGGTCAAGCCCCCCAGGAATCCTGGGCCCAGCCTTGTTGGGGTTACAAGGACTCTGCCAGACGGAAGAGTGCAAGGGGAGTCCTAAAGAGCAAGGAGGCCTCTGGATAAAGGAAGTGGGAGCGAGGACTGAGATTCTTCCGCTAGCCCATTTCACCGGGGTAGTGCAGAAGCCAGGAAAGTTCCCCACAATAGTGGGACCATTCCACCACTTACACTTACATTCCAGAGATGCTGGTTGTGATGTCCCTTTGCCACAGAGCAGGGTTGTGTGTTTTCCTTTAATCTTTCCCATTTTTTCCTTATTTTTTTAAATTGATTGCTGTTGAATTAATTGTATTTGCTTTGAACTGAATATAATGGTTAATGGGTCAAGGAAGCATTTAGTGCAGAGAGAGAATTCCAGAGTGGGGACCCCTAGCCCCTGCCTTAAGTGACCACAGCAAGGTTGGAGGTCGAGCCTCCCAGGAATCCTGGCCTCAGCCTTGTTGGGGTTATGAGGACTCTGCCACACAGGAGGGTGGAAGGGGAACCCTTGAGGTCAGGCAGGCCTCTGGGTAGAAGAAGAGAGAACAAGGACTCAGATCCTTTCACTAGCCCATTTCACCGGGGTAGTGTATAAGCCAGGAAAGTTCCCCACCATAGCGGGACTATTCCTCCGCATACAAAGAGACAAATTTGATGGGAAAATATCTGAAACAGAACAACATAGACCTGGCTTTTGGCAGTAGCAATTGTCCCAGTGCTGAAGAAATTGAGGAGGGAAGCATAAAAATGGTGGAAGTCCTATTACTAAGGAATTAACAGATTTATCTGATGATAAGGAATGGAAATGTGAGAAAAGTGATGAAGAATCGTCTAGTTTTCCTGGTGATGTAAAGGAGAGTGATGATAACATATTTACACCTGCCTCTGGAAATTTCCATTACATGCGTCTGACGAAGTGGGTATTCACCCATGAAAGCTCATGCTCCAATACATCTGTTAATCTTTAAGGTGCCACAGGACTTATTGTTGCTTGATAAAGAAGAATGTAGCTCACATGAAAAGGAGAGTAATGACAAAGAAAAATCCGGTTTACATGAAAAGGAGAGAAAGATAAAGAAGAATCAGCCTTGCATGATGACAGAAACTGCAGTGAGAAAAACTGTACACTACAAATCAATACATCAGATCCTGCTTTATGTCCAGCCATCCTAAACTCTGCCATTATTGATTGTACAATTTTGAATGGGCCAGGCAAAAACTGAGGATATAACGTTTCCAGTAAATGAGCAGAAGTGACACTTCTAAAAGTCACATTGTGAAAAGGTGCTCGAGAATGGTGAGAAACTGAATCAGCATTGGCTAGCTTACTCGAAATCAACTGACAAAGTGTTCTGTTTTTGTTGCAAATTATGTGACAAAAATGCCAAATTGTTGCTTGCACTTTCAGGGTACAATTACTAGCATAATTTAGCTGATGCTCTGAAGCAACATTTAGCTGATGCTCTGAAGCAAAGGTCACCCAGCTATTACTGTCTACTCCAAATGGATGGAGGTGGAGTCCAGGATCAAGCTGAATAAAGGAATATGTGCAGAAAACCAGCACGTTATAAATGTAGACACTCAGCATTGGAGGAACATGCTTGAGCATCTGATCTCTTTCTGGAGCTTGTCAGATAAGTTGTTCATTGATATAACAGTAATTTGCTTTGTTTGGTAGAGCTCCTTGTAAAATATGACAATGTCCTGCATTATTATCCCCAAAATTAGACTTTAGGCACTCCGCAATGGCCTGTCTACCCCAATAATTCAATCTATTAATTTATATAATTTGGTAGGTAAAAGGGACTGCCCTGTCCTAGAGGGTTTGGTTTCTGACCTTTTGGAGGACTCCCAGAACAGACTCGCTCTGTTGACCCTTGGAAGAACACAGGTACAGCCTTCCACTCAAAGGACTGCCACTCAGGCATTATTCTTTGAAAACAAAAATATTCTTTATTTAACACAGTATTTCCTAATGAATCTAAAACATAATAATATTATTAAAACACAGCAAATCTAAAACACATAAAACCACACATTTTCTTAAAGGCATAAAATTGTATTAGCACAGATGCACATTAAAGTACCGTACCCAAAATTGCAACATCCTACAATTGGAAAATAGCTTTAAGTGGTTACATTGTATATGCGTTGGCCAGTCACACATAGGATGCTGACAGCAAGTTTTTAAACGTTAAAGACTATACATATAACAACGAAACATACATACACAATCATCCAGCTTTATTATCTCAGACACATCCATTCATTCAGTTTATTATTGAAATCACCATGCTTACTTCTCCTGTAGTTTTCTCTCCCTCTGAAAAAGTTCCTTCTGATCTGTCTGGTTTGCTGCCTGCCAATGAGTCTGTTCTTTCTTTTTTAGTGATTTTGCTCTTTCACATTGGTACCTTTTCATTTGCTTGCAGATTCCAACAAATTCTCGCCGACACAGACACAAGCTGACTAAAGCCTGTTAGCTCTCTATCTTATACACAGCTTTTGGCCTATTCTGATTGGCTGATAATTATATGTATTGGAGAAATAATTAATCAGCTTCAAGGTCTTTACCTGTCAATCAAAGCTGGGGCCTGAGAAGCTGGACTTGATTGAAGACCTGTATCTTGCCTGCCTGCCCACACCCTTCAGCTGTCCTGCCAGCTGCTATTCTTCACTGCTTCCCACTGGCTGACTTCTCACCACTTTCACCAGCCACTCCCTTGCCACTTTCACTGGCTGCTCCTGCTGGTCACCTTCTGCTGCCACCTGCCTCTCTGCTGTAATCTCTGTAGGTCAGTCCCTTTGTGATTGTCACCTGTTAGTGATTTTTAGCTCTCAGCAGGCTGGGCAGAAACATGTCCCACTAGAAGTGATTTCAGCACTTAAAATAACAAAAGGCTCCTAATGACACCTATTTAGCTCTATCTTTGAACAGTGGGAAGGAACAGGTTAAACCAGATCGGAGACTTTCAGGGACGGTCCATACCTCCTGGCTGAGACACCTATCCTCACCCCTCTCTGCTTTCACAGGGGTCTGGCATTTGAGCCCCTGGCTTAACAAAGTTCTTTCAGCTGAGGGTGACCTCATTTGAGACAGGTTAAGCACAGTTCTGCTCCCCTTTACTTAGTAAAGACAACAACTTTGGTAACAACATTTCACTACCCCTGTATTCAGTTCAAAGAGTGATTTGTTACCCAACACCAGCCAAAGTTGATCACCTGGAGCTACACAGCTCCTGTCTGCTAGATACCTATGCACAGTAGATGTGTTCATGTAAATACAGTTTGCTTTTAAAGTCTCTCCCACTCCCCAACTAGCTGTCGGGAGAGTTCATTCAGACCCTGTTTACATCTTAAGTTTAATTTTGATCTCCTCTTGCTTCAGCTAGCACTGGCAGCACAGCACTCTTAGTGCTGTATTTCTTACGCAGAACAGAGTGGCTAAAAAATCTCTTGTATCAATGTGAGTACCTATGTCAAGTAGTTCGCAAGGAAGCTATGGACCATTACTGCAGCAAAACAATTCAAAACAAATTGATTGACCTCATGGCAAGGAAGGTGCTTGATAACATATTGATGCGGCTTGGCAAAGTGAAGTACTAGGCCGCAGTATTGCTGCACTCCCAACATTCATCACAGTAAAAAGATGTCATTTACAGTAAGATTTGCTGATGACAAGGATGGCTGTATCCAAGTAAAAGAACAGTTTGTTTCCAATCTGTGAATGACTCTACTGGAAACGGCCTAACAGAACTGTTAATGAACGTTTTGAATGAGAATAAAACAGCTTCAAGACTGCCACAGCCAAGGCAAAAACAACAGCATGAACGTGAAGGGAAGAAACAGTAGTGTCCAGGAAAGGATCTTTGTGCTGAATCCAAGAGCTTTCTTCATGTCTTTTGACTGCCATTCCCTCAATCTGGTTATGTTAGATGCCGTGTCATCTTTAGACTCAGTACAGATGCTTCCTGGGTTATGCAAACCTGACTTATGCAAATCTGCACTTACAGAAAAAGTTTCATAAGCTAGAAATAGAAGGGGTTTTTTTGATTTTGGTTTTGTTTTTTTAAGGTTTTTTTTTTGCATAATGGTCGTGTATATGTTTCCGACTTACGCAAAATTCAAGTTATGCAAGGCGTTCCAGAGGAGAACGCTTGCATAAGTCGGGGATCGTCTATATCTCTCTTCAGAGTACTGCAAAAGATATGCATCCTGTTTTCAGTATCAACTATCAGGTGGAAGATCCACGCAGACAGTGTTACAAATCTGACCAGGAAGCCGCTAAGTGACAGCATAAGGCCAGTGAGATACCAAACAACTGAGGCTTATGATGCCTGATGGAACAGGCACAGCTGAATAAAGCCAATGCCAGAAGAAAGCTCTTGGATTCAGCACAAAGATCCTTTCCTGGACACTACTGTTTCTTCCCTTCACGTTCATGCTGTTGTTTTTGCCTTGGCTGTGGCAGTCCTGAAGCTTTGTTTTATTTTCATTCAAAACATTCATTAACAGTTCTGTTAGGCCGTTTCCAGCAGAGTCATTCACAGATTGGAAACAAACAAACTGTTCTTTTACTTGGATACAGCCATCCTTGTCATATGATTTTATAAAAATATGCTGATGAGTTAATATAATGTAACTCGAATATGCTTCATGCAAAAGATCTCATGTAAGGTATCATTACAAAGCTTATAATCTACTGTGTGTGGTCATCCTATTTGTATAAATGTATCCCTCTTGTATCTGAAACTAGAAATATGAAATATAGCTCTCGGGGCCTATTGTAATTATGCAAAGTGTGGGCCATTAATGGTGGTTTGGAATCTTGATGGCTCCCATCAACCAAGACAATTGACTGTGGATGGCTCTGTTTGCAGGCAAGCCTTCCTGTGAGTCAGGCTGAGAGGAATGAAGGCTGGAGGTCTTACAGTGACATGTGATCATGTCACCTGAACTGGAATCCATCTTTAACCTAGTGCTTTTCCATTGACAAATGGCTGAGGGGAACCCAGAGGGACAAAGGATTCCCGCCTTATGCAAAAGATATATAAATGGGTGGAACAGAACAAAGTGGAGGGCCATCATGAAGAATCTCCTACCTACCACCTGAGCTGGAACAAGAACTGTACCAGGGGAAAGAATTGTGCCCGGGTCTGGAAGGTGTCCAATCTGAGGAAAAAACTTACTGAAGCATCTCTGATGGTGAGATTATTTGTATTCAGTTTGATTAGACATAGATTTGTGTGTTTTATTTTATTTTGCTTGGTGACTTACTTTGTTCTGTCTGTTACTACCTGGAACCACTTAAATCCTACTTTCTGTATTTAATAAAATCACTTTTTACTTATTAATTAACCCAGAGTATGTATTAATACCTGGGTGGGCAAACAGCTGTGTATATCTCTCTATCAGTGTTATAGAGGGCGAACAATTTATGAGTTTACCCTATATAAGCTTTATACAGGGTAAAACGGATTTATTTGGGTTTAGACCCCATTAGGAGTTGGGCATCTGAGTGTTAAAGATAAAAACACTTCTGTAAGCTGCTTTCAGGCAAGCTTACAGCTGTTAGGGGACGTGATTCAGACCTGGATCTGGGTTTGCAGCAGGCTAGTGAGTCTGGCTCAAACCAGGCAGGGCACTGAAGTCCTAAGCTGACAGAGCAGGAAAGCAGGGGTAGAAGTAGTCTTGGCACATCCGGTGGCAGCTCCCAGGAGGATTTCTGTGATCCAACCCATCACAGCCGGAATTCAACACGAGAGGCAAAGCTTGTCAAACCAAATCACTGACTTCAAATTTCTGGTCTCAGTTGTGGTTTGGCATGATATTTTGTTCCCAGTAAACACTGTAAGCAAAGTATTACAAACATAGTTAATAGACATCATGACCACTACTACTTTGATGAGAAGCTGCCTTGATTTCATTGTGGCCTAGAGAGAGAATAGATTTGAAGATGCTATCATTGCTGCCAAAGAAATGGTGGAAAACTTAGGAGTTGAGCCTGTCTTCAAGGAAACTCATATTCATAGAAGAAGAGACACTTTGGTTACGAAGGCAGAGATGAGGTAATGGGAAGCTCAGAAATAAAATTCAAGAGGAGTTTTTTTGCTTGCTTATTAACACTGTTCAAGTGTCCATCAAAGAAAGGTTTGGACAAATGAAGTACCACAAAGACCTGGTGGGTTTTGTATGACCTTAGTAAGCTGCTTGTGGACAGGAAAACACTCTTGAACAATTGTATAGACCTTCACTGGATGCTGACACATGGGGAATGTTTGGATGTCAATGATAAAGACCTCTATGTTAAATGGGATAACTTCTGTCACATTTTGCCACACGGGAAGCACTCTCCACTCCAAGTTCGCCATTCATTCATGATGCAGAGCTGAAGGACACTTTCCATAATGTGTGGATAGCTTTGAGGATTCTGCCCACGATGCTGGTCACAATCATGAGAGGTGAGAGCAGCTTTTTGGAGCTCAGGATTATTAAAACATATCTTCAGTTGACAATGGCCAATGAGAGACTGACATTGCTTGTTATTTTATCACTTGAAAACGCCATTGGCCAGTCTTTGGATCTCTCTGATGCTTTGCTTCATTTCACAAGGGCAAAGGCAAGAAAAGTGACCTTTTGAACTAAAAGACTAGGGTTAACGTTCTAAGGCTGTCACCTACTGTAGCTCTATTTACTATTGGTCCACCCAGTGTTGGTGCACAGTTCAATTTCTTCATGTTAGTACATTTCAGTTATTCTTAAAATTTTAAAGTTTCTATAAGATAAGAGGAAATTAATTTTTTTATTTGCTTATATATGGCTTGAATAAATACAGATTTACAGATCCGAGCATGCAAATTTATCTTCTTATAAGACAGGGATAAATCAAGAATGCAAATCATGCATCAAAGTTGTGAAATGGGTTACAAATGCAATAAAAATTAGGAATTCAAAAGTTTAAAAAATGGAGGGAGGTGCCGAAGACACTCCTTGCCTGGGGTGCCATTTGGTCCTGGGCCAGCCTTGCCAATTGCTCCCAGTGGGGGACAACTTTTTAGCAGCCTCTGTGCTGCCCTAAGCACTGGTGCTGCAAAATTAGCGAGCCCATTCCACAAGACGTATGCACACACAAACCTAATAATAATAAAGGGAGGAGGGAAGAGTCCTTGCTCCCATCCCCATATGTATCTGTGTATCTAGGCCTATAAATTTATTTTATTCTGTGTTTAGGGTGGAATTATCAAATGTGCACAGTGTTGTCATAACTGGTCCCATTCATATCAGCGGCAATATTTTACTAGTGACTTGAATAGAAGCAGAGTTAGGCCAATCCAGCACTTTTGAAAATTCTACTTTTATTTATTACGTTTGTAAAATGAAATTGTCCTCTACTGATTTAAACCATATGAAAGTCACTGAAATCTCTTGGCAACCTTTTGAAATACTTGGTAACAATGTTTCTGACCTGGGAAAAAATTATCATCTACTGTTGTGTTATCTTGCACAACTTTATCTTCTTAATTTGTTGTAAAACTGCAGCGTGAACTGCTTTACTTTCTTTGGGGAATCGTTTGTAACAGTGTAGAGCAATTCAGAAATCTCAAACATCACATCACCCATATGAATTGGCAACATAAGAATGCACAATTTCAATGTTTTGCTTTGACACTGTAAGGCTTCAAACTTCTCAGTAAGCAGGATCTTCGATCAGAACAAGCTCATTTTTGATTCAGTCTTTAGCTTGTCAGCTCTACTCAGTAAATGCAATGTCATTCCAGAAGGTACTTATTTTGCAGATTCTAATGTGGGCAACTCACATGGACATGACAGGGCTCCAAGGCAATGCTGAGGCTCTGTTTACTTGTCATCTGCATTATTTTTAAGGCAATCTAAAGGTTCAGCACAAATAACATGAAGACCCAATCTTTTATCATATCTGGCTCACTGCCTAGACTACTAAAAATGAATTCAAGGTTGTTGTGGTTTATCAGAAAATTGCATGCGCTAGGAAATTGTGCATGTGTATGTTATTTTTCAGAAGACAAAAATCTTGAAATGGTAGTTGACATACATTTTAATGATGGACTTATTAGATAGACAATATGAGCTGAACTTGTCATAAATTCAATACTGGTCATTTTTACAACAACTGTAGATCTATTATCAGTATCTGACAGAGCCATGTTCGCATAGAGAAAAGGTTTTTTGTTCAATAACTGGACTCCAATAGTGTCAGGAAGCATGGGGTAAAAAATGATGTCATCAATCCTGTCTGCAGTCATAAAATAAGACTATGGAGTTCTTCCCCCTTGACATAGACAATCTTGGTGGTAATTGTCAGGACTAGGATTAAAATCTTTTTGTTTCCTCCATATAATCTGATGTTGTTGATGATCTAACCTTTTGACTGTATGTTCTACAATTGATAGCTCAGAGGTTTGCACATTGGCCTGCTAAATTGAGGGTTATGAGATCAGTCCTTGAGGGGACCATTTGGGGATTGGTCCTGCTTTGAGCAGAGGGTTGGACTAGATGATCTCTTGAGGTCCCTTCCAACCCTAATAATCTATGATTCTAATTAACTGTAGTTTTCTGTTTGTAAAATTTATTTTTATTAAAGGATGCATAGACCTTTAGATGCAGAGCTCAACCTGTATTTTAAAGAAAACTTGATTTCTACAACTTTTGGTTATTAAGTTTTGTTGGGTTTTCTAAAATCTGCTTCTCTGGAGTTTAATCCTCCAGTATGGAGGAGTCAGCATTGCCCCTGTAGTACCTACAAGCCAGATTTCAGAAGGTATTTAGGCCATAAAATGCAGATCAATACCTAGTAAGATTTACAGAGCATTTCTTTGCATCTAAATGTAGATCCATACCCTTTGTTCTTACCCTACATTAGTCAAGGCAATATTGTAAGAAGTCATGCCTTCCCAAATGTCAACTGGTCACTTCTATCTTGTCATGGGATGACAAACAACAGAGTAGCAAGGTACTGAAGGAGTAAAGAAAAACACTTCGTTCTGAATTAGGATGACTAATATTCTCCATATCATTTGTCACTCTTTTTATTTATCTTGGGACTTTATTGTGTATTACAGAAAATGCACTTTCACCTCCTTATGCTGACCACACCTGTGATCAATATGTATTTGTGCTGCCAATTAAGGCAACTTCAGTTGCAGAACAAATTTATATAATGGGTCTTACATAAGTGGATGCTATACATATTGTTACTTCTGACTGGGCAGCCTGCCAATTCTGCTTATTGTATACCGGGGAAGGTAAATTGATGATATATTGTGTGATGCCACTGGAGGCTAATGTCCTCTATTCATAGAAGAGTGCAGTGTGGGCAGAAAAGTGAAAGCTTTCCTATGCTGCCCAGTCAGTAACCTCAACCTTGATCTTAATTGCTCTCTAGATAGAAAAGGTTAGTCACCATGCCCATTCAAACCTTGTCCTCCCTGTTAAAAGCCAAGGTTGCCAACTGTGATTTGATGGTAGCTTTTCAGATATGGCCATACCCGCAACAAGAACTGAATTGAACCACAGACTCATTTTACACAAGCAATCACATGGCAATACTTTCTCTCCCTTAACCATTGTGTCTAGAGTCAAACCTGCATCTAGAAATGAGAGACTCCTGTCACTTTTCTCACCCCACCTGAGCTAGCAAGTCTACAGATTTTGGGTGAAACTGTTTAATATTCATGCATTTGGAAAGGAAATGCAAACGGACGGACATCATACCAAATGGACTAAAGGTAAAAAATCCACTGCTATCTACATACTACACAGACCACAGTGAGAGATTATGCCATACTTTATCAAAGAAACCGAGGAACCACCTGATCAGCATCCTATACAGCAAACAGGAAAACATCAAAAAAGAGCTCTCCAACTTGGAGATTCTCATTAATAACCAAACTTCCATACAAACGGACTTCACTAAAATAAGACAGGAGATCTACATTACTCACTTCACCTCTCTACAAAGGAAAAAGGACTGCAAGCTGTCTAAACTCCTACCTGCCTCATGGGGCCACAACCATGGTACCCCCAACCCACCCAGCAATATCGTCAATCTATCCAACTACACACTCAGCCCAGAAGAAAAGTCTGTCCTATCTCGGGGACTCTCTTTCTGACCTGCCACCCCCACCAGCATGATACAGTTCTGCGGCGATCTGGAAGCCTACTTTCTCCGTCTCCAACTCAAAGAATACTTTCAGGACAACACTGAACAGCGCACTGATACACAGGTACCCTCCCACCAACAGCACAAGAAGAAGAACTCCACATGGACTCCTCCTGAGGGTCGAAATGACAGTCTGGACCTCTACATTGAATGCTTCTGCCGACGTGCACAGGCAGAAATTGTGGAAAAACAACATCGCTTGCCTCATAACCTAAGTCGTGCAGAACGCAATGCCATCCACAGCCTCAGAAACCACCCAGACATTATCATCAAAGAGGCTGATAAAGGAAGTGCTGTTGTCATCATGAACAGGTCTGACTACCAAAAGGAGGCTGCCAGACAACTCTCCAACACCAAATTCTACCCTCAGATCCCACTGAGGAATACACTAAGAAGCTGCAACATCTACTCAGGACACTCCCTACACTAACACTGGAACAAATCAACATACCCTTAGAGCCCTGACCAGGGTTATTCTATCTACTACCCAAGATCCACAAACCCGGAAATACTGGACGCCCCATCATCTCGGGCATTGGAACTCTCACTGAAGGACTGTCTGGATATGTGGACTCTCTACTCAGACCCTATGCCACCAGCACTCCCAGCTATCTCCGTGACACCACTGATTTCCTGAGGAAACTACAATGCATTGGTGACCTTCCAGAAAACACCATCCTAGCCACCATGGATGTAGAGGCTCTCTACACGAACATCCCACACACAGATGGAATACAAGCTGTCAGGAACAGTATCCCTGATGATGCCACAGCACAACTGGCTGCTGAGCTCTGTGCCTTTATCCTCACACACAACTATTTCAAATTTGATGACAATATATATCTCCAGATCAGTGGCACCGCTATGGGCAGCCGCATGGCCCCACAATATGCCAATATTTTTATGGCCGACCTGGAACAACGCTTCCTCAGCTCTCGTCCACTCACACCCCTTCTCTACCTACGCTACATTGATGACATCTTCATCATCTGGACCCATGGGAAGGAGACTCTAGAAAAATTCCACCACGATTTCAACAACTTCCACCCCACCATCAACCTCAGCATGGACCAATCTACATGGGAGGTCCACTTTCTAGACACCAAGGTGCAAATAAGTGATGGTCACATTACCACTACCCTATACCGAAAACCTACCGACCGCTATGCCTACCTTCATGCCTCCAGCTTCCATCCCGGGCACATCACATGATCCATTGTCTACAGCCAAGCACTGAGGTACAACCGCATCTGCTCTAACCCCTCAGACAGAGACCAACACCTACAAAATCTCCACCAAGCATTCTCAAAACTACAATACCCGCACGAGGAAATAAGGAAACAGAGCCAGACGTGTACCCAGAAGCCTCCTACTGCAAGACAAACCCAAGAAAGAAACCAACAGGACTCCACTGGCCATCACATACAGTCCCCAGCTAAAACCTCTCCAGCGCATCATCAGGGATCTACAACCCATCCTGGATAATGATCCCACACTTTCACAGGCCTTGAGTGGCAGGCCAGTCCTCGCCCACAGGCAACCTGCCAACCTGAAATATATTCTCACCAGTAACTGCACACCGCACCATAGTAACTCTAGCTCAGGAACCAATCCATGCAACAAACCTCGATGCCAACTCTGCCCACATATCTACACCAGCGACACCATCACAGGACCTAACCAGATCAGCCACACCATCACTGGTTCATTCACCTGCACGTCCATCAATGTAATATACGCCATCATATGCCAGCAATGCCCCTCTGCTATGTATATTGGCCAAACTGGACAGTCACTACGGAAAAGGATAAACGGACACAAATCAAATATTAGGAATGGCAATATACAAAAACCTGTAGGAGAACACTTCAACCTCCCTGGCCACACTATAGTAGACCTTAAGGTGGCCATCCTGCAGCAAAAAAAACTTCAGGACCAGACTTCAAAGAGAAACTGCTGAGCTTCACTTCATCTGCAAATTTGACACCATCAGCTCAGGATTAAACAAAGACTGTGAATGGCTTGCCAATTACAAAACCAGTTTCTCCTCCCTTGGTTTTCACACCTCAACTGCTAGAACAGGGCCTCAACCTCCCTAATTGAACTACCTCATTATCTCTAGCTTGCCTGCATATATATACCTGCCCCTGGAAATTTCCACTACATGCATCTGACGAAGTGGGTATTCACCCACGAAAGCTCATGCTCCAAAACGTCTGTTAGTCTATAAGGTGCCACAGGATTCTTTGCTGCTTTTATAGACAAGTGGTGTTTATGGGATTTGGCCTATGGACTAGAGGGAGCTCCATGGATTCCTTTAGAAAGAACTGAGTTCAGTTCTCAAACACTGCCAAGAAGGAATAAAAATACTTTTGAACTAGAATAGATGCATGGGGGGGGGTTGTTTTGTTTTTTGTTTTTTAATTTGTTTGGGGGTTTTTTGTTAGTGCCATAACCACAACAATCTTGGTTGTGCTAGGGCTAATAGTTTAAAATTAAGAAGACTTGTCAAATTTATTCTACAGCCATATATGAAAAGTTACTCTCTTCTCTAGGCCCACTGTCATGGATCTAACCTAATAAATCTGTTTGTATCTTCACTACACTTGAGACTGAAGTCAAACTTTTCAACCATAGATGCCTATTGACTACACTGGGAACTACAGGCATTCAGCTGCTCTGAAGGTCAGCCCACTCTTACTTTAGGATCCTAACTTTGAGGCATTCATCATGGGCTAGTCTCCACTATGAGGAGATCAATGCTACTGCAATCAATGCAGCAGGGATCAATTTAGCGGGTCTAGTGAAGACCTGCTAAATCAATGGCAGAGTGACCTTTGGTCGACCCTGGTACTCCAGCTCTCCAAGAACAGTAAGGAAAGTCGACCAGACAGCGTCTCCTGTCAACTCAGCACAGTTAAGACACCGGGGTTAGTCGACCTAAGCTACATTGACTTCAGCTATGTTATTCACGTAGCTGGAGTAGCGTAACTTAGGTCTACTTACCTCAGTAGTGAAGTCAAACCGCATGTTTGAAAAGATTTTTGTATCTGTGTATGATTCCAAGGAAAGTTGCAACCCCTGTGATAGTGTGTTTTATTATATATGACTGTAAAATAGAATTACCATCACCCTTGTTACACATTACCGTTTTATTTAATAAAAGTCTAGAGCAGCTTGCAATAAAACTTTCATTACGTTCCTAGGACTTCCTCTGCCCCTGGAGCTTCACTGCTAACTGCTGACATTCAAAACTTCTCAGTTTATCAATGTGATAAATCATAAGTGCAGTACTTTTTAGTGCCAATCCTGTAAACTCTACCCTAATTAACTGCATTTTAGCTGTGCAGCAGTGCTATATAAAAGCATGTTAATTTTTTGGGCAAATTTCTCTTTTAAAAATAGTTTGTCAGCATACGTTAAAACAGCTTTAATTTTACTAGTAAAATGCAATGAAGGAGACATATTAAGCACTCACTTAATAGTATTTATTACAAGGAATAAATCAGTTGAAACTATCTACCAAATTTTAATTTTAGAAACACAGATTATTATTGAGTCCTCTTGAGCTGATTTAGTCCGCATATCTCAGTTTTTATGTAACTTGACATGAAGAAGTGGAGCACAAAAGCTTGAGTTATGTAATGTAGCATTTTTCTCTAGAATTTGGCATCTGTCTTGGAAAACTTATCATGTGGTCAGGAAAAGGACTCTGTATATATCCAAAGATGGAAGTGGTGTAAACAAGCACTTAAAAAAATTCTTGGGAAAAAAATTAACACACTGTAAGTCAAAATCGCCCGCAGGCAACTTTAATTTGCTGAGCCAGCACTTATGTAGCCAATCACCCTACATCTCAGTTACACTGGCTGTATTACAGAGATCAGTTCAGATGGCTGAACTATTTTTGAACAGTTTCTGCAGCGTTTCAGATACAAACATTAGCTCTTCTTTTCTAACTTTTTTTTTCTTTCAAAAGCTTGGCTAATGTGGCCAACACAGGAAAACGCTTTCTCTCTATCTGTGTATGGGTTTCCCTCCCTGGGGGCATCTCAGGGCAACAATAAATTTCTGGATATTATTCCACAGATCTTCTCTTTTGTGAGAGACTTCTCTTTCAAGACCTTTGGTATCATAAAACAACTAAGTACTGTAGTGGTTTCTCTGGCAGCTGTGTCTTAAGGTATGATAGTCAATTCTCGATCAACCCACCTCCTTTGCAGTGAGAATGCAGGCTAATCAAACTTGGTGATGTTAGTCGTCCAGCCCCATTCCATTATTTCACCTTGGCTGTACTTTCTTGTTTAACTCCTCCTTTCTTCTGCATTTCATTTTTACCCCATGTTTGCCTTCTCCATTTTTGCTGCACTTCCATAGCACTGAACAGAGATGCCATCCAAGATTTTCTCTTCCCATTTTGTCAGTTTGCCAGATGCTGCCACCAGCTTTCTAGTAAAGCTGTGGTGTGATATCAGTCAGGCAAAAAACTTGGGGAAATGTACCCAAAATAACATTTTTATGTTTAGTGGACAGGAAACAAAAGGAGATAGAGAAGTCAATCAGGTGTGCTACAAATCACTTTGTGGTTTGTAGAATGAATTCCTTAATAACATTCCCATTAAAAGTTCTTGCTGCCAAATGCTGTTTGCTTTCTCCCTGAAAGCTGCCTGTATTTACATAAAGTATTGGTCTCATGTCACTGCCAGGGACAGTAGCTCCATGCTATGAGAGACAGAGAGCAAGTCCTGCAAATGAATTCATACAGCAGCCCAGTTTAGTGCATTGTTAAACATCAAGGGATATCCCACCAGAAATCCATCCCAGAACACCGTCTAGTACAGCACCACTCTGGACACAGTTGCATGGGTAGTGCTTTGCAGTGGGGAAGCTCCACCTGTGCAAAACTACGTTGCAGGTAAATTGAACTCTAGTTTCTTATGATACACCAGAACTCCAAACTACAGGGTCACTACACAGTCTATGTTCACATTTCTCTATTTTATGTCTTGAAAAGTAGCAGTTCAGAGGTATCTGATGGTTTCAGCCATCTGTTGACTTTCTTAAAATGTAGAACAGAATTTTTTTTTTCAAAATGATTCATTGCCAGGATATCACTTTTTCTGATGTGTCATGTATGTTGTGAATTATACAAGATAATTCCCATACCCACAATTGAATTCTACATTCAGATATACCACGAAGCAAAATCATGGGTGGCAAGTTTGTAGAAATTTTGGTGGTGCCCAGAACCTGCCCCCCAAATCCGCCCCCCCAAACTCCGCCCCCACCTGCCTAAGTCTCTGGGCAGTGTTTTTGGGGGAGGTCTGGGGTGCAGGAGGGGTGCAGGCTTTGGGATGGAGTTTGGGTGCAGGCTCTGGGCCGTGGGTGGAGGTGTAGGAAGGGGGAGGTGGTGCACGCTCCGGGGGGGGGTGCACGCTTGGAGAGGGAGTTTGGGGATAGGAGGGAGTGCAGGGGTGAGGGCTGTGGGTCTGAGGATGAGGGGTTTATGATGCAGGGGGGGCTCAGGGATGGGGCAGAGGATCAGGGTGCAGGGGAATGAGGGTTGTGGCTGAGGATGAGGGGTTCATGATGCAGGGGGGACTCAGGGATGGGGCAGAGGATCAGGGTGTGGAGGGATTAGAGTTGGGGCTGAGGATGGGGGTTCATGATGCAGGAGGGGGCTCAGGGCTGGGGCAGAGGATCACGGTGCGAAGGGCTGAGGGTTGGGGCTGAGGATGGGGGTTCATGATGCGGGGGGGCTCAGAGCTAGGGCAGAGGATTTGGGTGTGAGGTGAGGGCTGTGGGGCTGGGGATGAGGGGTTCATGCTGCAGGGTTCATGCTGGGGCTGAGGATTGGGGTGCAGGAGGATGAGGGCTCTGGCTGGGGATGAGGGGTTTGGGGCGTTGGAGAGGCTCAGGGCTAGGGCAGAAGGTCAAGGTAATGGCAGCCTGCCATGCCATTATCGGATGGCAGGCGCTAGGACCCTGAGGCAGCAGACAGCAGTTCTGTAGGGAGCCGCTCTACTCGCAAGCAGGCAGGGCAGAGGCGCACGCTGCTTTCTGTTAGGCAGGGATGCAGCGGGGCGAGGGACATGCAGGGGGAGGGGTGGCAGGCGGGGACTGGGACCTGCTCCAGGCAGGGAAGCGGCGCGGGGGCCGGGGCCCGATCCAGGCAGGGCCAAGGGAGAGACCAAGGTACAAATATTGCTGGAGCAGGGCACCCGGCCCAGAATATTCCTGGAGCCCAAGCACCGCAAATGTATATAACCTGCCGCCTATAAGCAAAATCTATTTCACAGGCTGACCTATGACTATCCACTTGGAATTTTTTTTTAAAGAATACTGTGCAGCCAAATCACATCCAGATGCACAAGAATTAAATATCTAAAGACAAGGGGAGTCTAATTGTATCAGCCATTCATTATTTTGTCAGATTTTGTTGTCTTCTCTCCTGTGTTATATTTTTACCGTTAAAGCAACACACAAAACTCTACATGCCTTTCCTCAGTAGAACCTTATGCTTTTTAGAAACTACAAGGGTGAGTGGTTCCTCTTTATCACTGAAAAGCAGCCATTTCTGGGGAGGAATTAGATGCTATTCTTTGTCAACAACTTTATATTATACTAGCAGTGCAATCAGCTAAAATAGAATATGAACATTTGTCATGTGAGTTGTGCTTGCCTTTTTTTATAGCATGTTAATGAAGAGCAGCCCAATGCTAGCCTCTTCTACTAAACTTTTGCTCAATAATATCTTACCCAATCAAAGGCTGCCTTTTTGTAGGGGGTGGGTGGAATGAACATGGATTTCCTGTAATTTTCAAAAGATGCTTTGGTGCTTGCTGAAAAGGTGTTTGATGGTGATGAGCTGATCTCATTTTTAAAGAGTTCTCAAAGCAGTGTTTCCTGTTTTTGTTTTTTTAAATGCTCACATTGTTCCTCCAGGGGAGCCAGACTGGTTCCATCTAATTCACCTCAACATGCCCCTGACTGATAAATCAGATAGGATATAAGCACAGAAGTACTTATTTTAAGATATGAGTTTTGCAGATGTATAACTCTTACTGGACAAATAGATCCTCTTTTTAAATAGCATTTGTGTGAGTTTCTGTTTTGTTTTTTTAATTTTTGTCTTGAAAGAATTTCTGTATTGCTACCAATATACTGTCTACTGCAGTTAGCATCAACCACCCAGTAGCTGAAAAATAAAACCGAAATAATAAACACCGGGCAATAGCTGGATGGGAGCTGCTTGCACACAGAAGCGAAAGCAGCAAGTTTAAAATAAGAAAGGAATGGCTATAGTCCTCTTCCCCATACCCTTTCTATTTGGAAAAAAAAAAAGACTATCAATATATTAAACTGATTATATCTACTGTCTGTGGTGCATTTTCTGTTATCAGCGTTGCTGTCTGTGACAATTGATCTTGGAGATGGAAAAATCATTTGGCAGGTGCTCCAAAAGTTGTAACTGATTTTTAAAAAATTAAAACAAAAAAGAAACAGGGAAACTTACAAAATCAATCAAATGTTTAGCTTCCTTGCACAAAATAGAATCAAACATGAAATAAGAGAATAATTACAGAATTAAAGTTGGATAACATTCATATTTGCATCTCTGTGCGTAGAACATTGTCTCTGCTGTCTGATGTTCTTTTCCCCCATGGGAGTACTGAAGGAATAGCAATATGTTCTGAATTATTGGTTCATCTTCTGTCTTCTCAGTAATGTATGCATTGTATTATGCTCAGTGTCTCATAAAAACTACAGTTATAAAAAAACAAGGTACTGTTCTTCTGCTTCCCCTTCTAGTTAATGACAAACCTTGCAGCAACCACCAGATGCGGTATTGTGTTGCAGTATTTCAAACTGTAATTTCCAGGTAGAGTGAGACACAGTAACTTCCCAGCCCGTAGTTCTATGAATACATATCAATTGTTCAGAGAAATGGTGATTATCTGCGCCCTTATTGTTCCCTCACATAGAGAATCCTGCACAGCACACCTTCCAGTAAAGGGTGAGAGGAAAACATTTTTTCCCCCACCAACTGGCTGCTTTGGCATGGGGATTTCAATTGGCAACAGTGACCTATTAATTTCAAGACTTCATTTCAGGCAGAAGGTGAAGAAGGTTTGGTGAAAAAGGCATGTTGGTGGCTCCAAACCTTTCAATTTCCTCAAGCCTTTTTTGGGAGAGGCAGAGGAATGCGAAACAGTAGGTCCTTCCCCTCCTCTCTCTACTCCTCATTCTGATGGAGTCCCTTCTTACAGAGACTAAGGCTATGTCTACACTACAGGATAATTTCGAATTAACATAAACCGGTTTTATAAAACAGATATTATAAAGTCGATTGCACGCGGCCACAGTAGGCACATTAATTCGGCCGTGTGCGTCCATGGTCCAAAGCTAGCATCGATTTCCGGAGCGTTGCACTGTGGGTAGCTATTCCGTAGCTATCCCATAGTTCCCACAGTCTCCCCTGCCCCTTGGAATTCTGGGTTGAGATCCCAGTGCCTGATGGGGCAAAAATCATTGTCGCGGGTGGTTCTGGGTACAGCCTCACTCCTCCCTTCCTGAAAGCAGCAGACAACCATTTCGCGCCTTTTTTCCTGGGTGAACTGAGCAAACGCCATAGCACAGCAAGCATGGACCCTGCTCAGATCAATAGCGCAATCGTGGACGTTGTAAACACCTCGCGCATTCTCGTGCAGTCTATGATGAACCATGAACTGCAAAGGCAGGCGAGGAGGAGGCAGCTACGGCAGCACGGCAACGAGAGTGATGAGGACATGGACACTGAATTCTCCCTAACCGCGGGCCCCTGCGCTTTGGAGCTCCTGCTGGTAATGGGGGAGGTTCTACCCATTGAACGCCGATTTTGGACCCAGGAAACAAGCACAGACTGGTGGGACCGCATAGTTTTGCAGGTGTGGGATGATTCGCAGTGGCTGTGAAATTTTCACATGCGTAAGAGCACTTTCTTTGAACTTTGTGACTTGCTTTCCCCTGCCCTGAAACACCATAATACCAAGATGAGAGCAGCCCTCACAGTGGAGAAGCAAGTGGCAATAGCCCTCTGGAAGCTTGCAACGCCAGACAGCTACCGGTCAGTAGGGAATCAATTTGGAGTGGGAAAATCTACTGTGGGGGCTGCTGTGCTGCAAGTAGCCAAAGCAATCATTACTATGCTGCTACGAAAGGTTGTGACTCTGGGAAACAAGCAGGTCATAGTGGATGGCTTTGCTGCAATGGGATTCCCTAACTGTGGGGGGCGATAGATGGAACCCATATCCCTATCTTGGCACCAGAGCACCCAGTACATAAACCACAAGGGGTACTTTTCAATGGTGCTGCAAGCACTGGTGGATCACAAGGGATGTTTCACCAACATCCATGTGGGATGGCCAGGAAGGATTCATGACACTCGCATCTTCAGAAGCACTACTCTGTTTAAACAGCTGCAGCAAGGGACTTACTTCCCGGACTAGAAAATAACAGTTGGGGATGTTGAAATGCCTGTCGTTATCCTGGGTGACCCAGCCTACCCCTTGATGCCATGGCTCATGAAGCCATACACAGGCAGCCTGGACAGTGGTCAGGAGCTGTTGAATTACAGGCTGAGCAAGTGCAGGATGGTGGTAGAATGTGCATTTGGCAGTTTAAAGGCTCGCTGGTGCACATTACTCACTCGCTCAGACCTCAGCCAAACCAATGTCCCCTTTGTTATTGCTGCTTGCTGTGTGCTCCACAATCTCTGTGAAAGTAAGGGGGAGACCTTTATGGCGGGGTGGGAGGCTGAGGCAAATCACCTGGCCGCTGATTACATGCAGCCAGACACCAGGGCGATTAGAAGAGCTCACCAGGAAGCGGTGCACATCAGAGAAGCCTTGAAAATGAGTTTCATCACGGGCCAAGGTACGGTGTAACTGCTGTGTTTTTCCCCTTCATGAACCTCCTCCCCTTTATTGACTCCTTGCCTGTAAGCAACCCACCCTCCCCTTTCGATTACAGCTTGCTTAAGGAAATAAAGTCACTATCGTTTAAAAAGCATGTATTCTTTATTAAAAGTCATTCCCTGTAAGCAACCCACCCTCCCCCTTCGATTACAGCTTGCTTAAGGAAATAAAGTCACTATCATTTAAAAAGCATGTAATCATAAAAAGAGGAAGAGAATTAACAAGGTATCCCGGGTGTGGTTTGGGAGGAGGATAGAAGGGAAGGAAAAGGCCATTAAGCACATTTCAATGTAATGACAGCCTTTTGGTTGGACTGTCCACGGGGGTGGAGTGGGCGGGTGCACAAAGCCTTCCCCCATGCGTTCTTACACGTCTGGGTGAGGAAGATATGGAACATGGTCAGTACTGAGGGTAGTTAAACATGGGCTGCAGCGGCACTCTGTGACCCCGCTGCTCTTTCTGAAGATCCACCAGACATCGGAGGATATCAGTTTGATCACGCAGCAGCTCCAGCGTTGCATCCCGCCACCGCTGATCTTCCTGCCTACACCTCTGATCTTCCTGCCACCACCTCTCATCTCGAGCGTCTCTCCTATCCTCACATTCGTCCCTCCTATCCTCACGTTCACTGGCATCTTTCCTGTACTTTGCTACCACATCCTTCCACTCCTTCAGATGAGCTCTTTCATTGCGGGTTACTTCCATGACTTCAGAGAACATTTTATCTCGCGTCCTCTTCTTCCTCCGCCTTATCTGAGCTAGCCTTCGGGATGGAGTAGGGAGGCTTGAAAAATGTGCAGCTGCATGAGGGAGGGAAAATAGGGAGAGAAGGATTTTAAAAGATACATTTTACAGAACAATAGTTATACTCTTTCACAGTGAACAACACTATTCACCTTACATAGAACATGTGATTTCACTACAAGGTCGCATTTGGAAACTTTTAATATTGAGTGCCTGCGGCTCTGGTGTTACAGATCTCACAGACGCAGGTCCGGGCATCACAATTCAGCTTGCATGCGGTCATGGTAAGCCACAGCTTCTCCAGCCTTCATATACACGGTGCCCTCTGATGCTTCTTTCCTGTTAACAAACAGCAGCAGACGCCAATCCCTCCCCTCCCCAATCCAATTCTCTAGGATTGCTTTACCCCTCCCCCCACCACATGGCTGGTATCATGGAAGATCACAGCTAATCACCCTTCTTTCTCACCCCCCCCACCGCGTGGCTGGTAGCTGGGAAGATTCCTGCTGGCCAAACGCTAAAAAGCTCAGCGCCATTACCCCACCCCTCCCCTCGCTTTGCTACGTGCAAGGAAGGCTTTCTTTTAAGCAACAGCCCAGTAGGAAAATGGCCATCTCTGTCCCCTTAATTAAATTCCTTAATTTCAACCAGGTTACCATGAACGATATCACTCTGCTGAGGATAACAGAGCGAGATAAAGAATGGATGTTTCTTGAATGCCAGCAATCACCGGGACCATACGCAGCTATGCTTTGTCATGCAATGATACCCGATTACTTGCTACATGCATGGCGTGGTAAAGTGTCCTACCATGGTGGACGGAACAAGGGCTGCCTTGCCCAGAAACCTTCTGCAAAGGCTTTTGGAGTACCTCCAGGAGCGCTTCATGGAGATTCCCTGGAGGATTTCCGCTCCATCGCCAGACATGTTAACAAACTTTTCCAGTAACTTTACTGGCTGTGAATGCATCCCAAGCCCTCATGGCAAATCAATCATTAAAAAATGCTTGCTTTTAAGCCATGTTTTATATTTACAAAGGTACACTCACCAGAGGTCGCTTCCATGGCTTCACTGTCTGGGCTAGTAGCTTGGGAGGGCTGGGAGTGTAATTCCATCTGGGTCACAAAAAGCTCCTGGCTGTTGGGGCTAACAGAGTGCTGTGTGCTTGCTGCAAGGTCGTCCTCCTCTTCCTCATCCTCCTCCTCATCTTCCCCCTCCACTGAATCCTCAGCCATGGTTGAGATTATAACCCCCACCTTGGAATCCACGGACAAGGGAGGGGTAGTGGTGGCGCAGCCCCCTAAAATTGCATGCAGCTCAGCATAGAAGTGGCATGTTTTTGGCCCTGACCCGGATCTTTCGTTTGCTGCTTTGGTTTTCTGGTATGCTTATCTGAGCTCCTTAACTTTCACTCTGCACTGCACTGAGTCCCTGGTGTGGCCTTTTCCCATCATAGCCTTGGAAATTTTTTCAAATATTTTTCCAGTCTTTTGGAATGGAGTTCTGTTAGCACTGAATCCTCTCCCCATATAGCGATAAGATCCAGTACCTCTCGTGCGGTCCATGCTGGTGCTCTTTTTCTATTCTCAGGAGACTGCATTGTTACCTATGCTGATGAGCTCTGCGTTGTCACCTGTGCTGATGAGAGCTCCACGCTGGCCAAACAGGAAATGCAATTCAAAAGTTCGCGGGGCTTTTCCTGTATACCTGGCCAGTGCATCAGAGTTCAGATACCTGTCCAGAGCGGTCAGTGGTGCACTGTGGGATACCGCCCGCAGGCCAATAACTTCGATTTGCGGCCACACTAACCCTAAACCGATATGTTAATATCAATTTTAGTGTTACTCCTCTCGTTGGGAAGAAGTACAGAAATTGATTTAAAGAGCCCTTTAAATCGATATAAAGTGCATTGTAGTGTGGACGGGTACAGCGTTAAATCGATTTAATGCTGTTAAAATCGGTTTAACTGCGTAGTGTGGACCAGGCCTAAGTCTTGAGATTTACTGTTGCCAGTTGAAAGCCCCTGCCCCACAGGAGCCTGATCCTGGGTGGGTGGCTGGGAGGGAATGCTTCCCCTCATCCTGGCTTCTTTCTTTTTTAAAAAAATTTAAATTCACAGCTAATCTCTACACTTCAGTCTTCCTCAATAGCTGCTGCTGGGCAACCATGTTCCCCCAGCAGGGAAAGGCAGAAAGTGGACTTTGCATACTGCAGGGATAGGGATTAGCCTGGAGGGTGAAATTCATCCCTGGGCAGAAGTTCTGCCTGAGGCCTAAGCACCATTCAAGTCTCACTGAAGCTTTCAAAATAGGTCTAAAGGGGACTTGTTTTAGGACTAATGCTGGACTTCTGCAACTGGGTGAATTTTTCCCTTTTACATTAAAGAGGCAGAAGATGAGGGCACCTGGAGCAAGGGTAAGGGCTAGGGTGAACACACACAGAATGTGGGTCGGTGGACCAGAGATACAGGAGGCGGTACTATGTGGAAGCCGTGCAGAGCGTGGCAGTTTGGGGGTGTACAGGATCTAAAATTTTAAAGTCCCAGAGTGCTCTCACTGTAAGAATTCAGTTGCAGGAAAATCTGACCACTCTGCTTTCACACTACCAAATAATAATTATGTAAGACCTTTGTTGATTGAACTATAAAAGTTGTGCTGTAGACGTGCTCCTACCCTGAGGAGTTTGCTTTGTAATTTTAAGACCACATAGGGTATGTCTACACTGCACTGTAAGCCCTGGGTTAGTTGAACTCGAGTTAGCAGACCCTGTGTTTGTTAACCTATGGCTTGAGCATCTACATTCATTTGTAACTGCAGGTTAGGAATTCTTGAACCCTGGGTCCTAACCTGGAGCTCCAGCATCTACACTGCTTTATAATGTCTAACCACCCATATTCCAGACTTCCTAGCACCATTCCAAAATGTGTCCACTCTAACCCTTTGTTGTGGTGCGGTGTGGATAAATAGACTAGCCACCAAACTGGACAGTCCAGAGGACAAAGTAAGTTGGCCTGTGAGATTGTGGGATACTTCTGGAGGACTCCTAGAGCATGAGTCCAGTGGGGCTGTGTCTAGGCTGGAAAGTAACAGGGCTTGAAATCTGGGTCCCAGCTTGACTTACGCTTGGACCCTTCACACCCCTGGGATCCTGGGTCTGAGTCCTGGGTTAATGTAATTTGTGTGTAAACAGAAGGAGAGCTATGCTTGAGTCTGAGTTTGAACCCTGGTCTTACACAGCAGTGTAGACATAAGGGGAAAATGTCCAGTGCCTATGAAAATAAAATAATGGAATTGCAGTGCTGGTAGGCGAGGAACATGCTTTGAGGGTTAATTTGGTTGATTCATTTTTCATCCTTCCTCTACTGTATTGTCTCCCTCCACAGATGTGAAAATAAACATATTTTCTATGAGGGGAAGGTTATGGTATTTAGGCCTTGCAGAAGCATGGGATGTTTATATTTTTAATTTTATTTTAAAGGCTACTGAAGAGGGAAACGTACACTGAGTCAGGATATACTGAGTCAGGGGAAGTGTTCCAGCCACTGGAGAAAAGGGCTTGGAGAGGAAAATGGGAGGATGCTAAGGGGGCAGCTCTCTGTGAGTAGAGCAAAGAGAACAAGGCAGGGAATAAAAGGCATGAGAGTAGAGAAGATCAAGTATTGCAGGTTTTTGAAGATTAGGACAAGAATTTTACATCCTGTGTAGAAAGTGAGATGAAGGCAGTGAAGGAATCTGAGGAAGAGCAGGCAATAGTTGGAGCATTAGGTGAGGCTAATGGGTGTTTGCAGCTACACTCTGGATGGACTGAAGGAAGGGATGAGGTGAGGTACCATAACCAGCTACCTTGCAGTTTGTTGTTGTTTTTAAATACAACAAGCACTCAACATAAAAAATTACTACTTTTTACCCCTGAGTTAGTGTATTTCTTACGTAATATGTCACTGCTATTTTTTGTGTGCAGAATCATAACATTCTGTGGAAAATAAAATATCACCAGCCTCTAATTATTTCTGTGTTTAGTCAATTACAGGCAGTTATGTATAGTTCTGCATATGACAGTTCTATTGATCTTATTAATAAAGGGCTTTTTGTAACAAAAAGAAAACAAATGCTGGCAGTAAAATAATGATATGCCTCCAACAGAATGTTCTGGAAGCACAGGAAAAGGAGAGGTTTAAATAAAAAGTTACAGCTTTCAAATCAGAGAACCCACAAACTCTAAAAACAATATTATAAAGCATAGCTAGGGGAGTCTATTTGCCATGGACAACTACAATTTATATTGGTCCTGCAAAACCTAGGAATTATGCTACATATTCTTGGGTACAAGCTACTTGTATCTTATCTATATCTGGGTATGTCTACACTACGGGATTATTCCGATTTTACATAAACCGGTTTTGTAAAACAGATTGTATAAAGTCGAGTGCACGCAGCCACACTAAGCATATTAATTCGGCGGTGTGCGTCCATGTACCGAGGCTAGTGTCGATTTCCGGAGTGTTGCACTGTGGATAGCTATCCCGTAGCTATCCCATAGTTCCCACAGTCTCCCCCACCCATTGGAATTCTGGGTTGAGATCCCAATACATGATGGTGCAAAAACAGTGTCGCGGGTGATTCTGGGTAAATGTCGTCACTCATTCCTTCCTCCGTGAAAGCAAAGGCAGACAATCATTTCGCGCTCTTTTTCCCTGGATTGCCCTGGCAGACGCCATAGCATGGCAACCATGGAGCCCCTTTTGCCTTTTGTCACTGTCACCGTATGTGTACTGGATGTCGCTGACAGAGGTGGTACTGCAGTGCTACACAGCAGCATTCATTTGCCATTGCAAGTAGCAGAGATGGTTACCAGTTGTTCTGTACTGTCTGCTGTGCCATTGTAAATTGGCGATGAGATGACGGTTATCGGTCGTTCTGTACCATCTGCTGCTGTCATGGGTGCTCCTGCCTGGCCATAGCTGAGGTCGGCTGGGGGCGCAAAGACAAAAATGGGAATGACTCCCCGAGTCAATCCCTCCTTCATGGTTTATCTAAAAATAGAGTCAGTCCTGCCTAGAATATGGGGCAAGTGTACTAGAGAACCAGTGTATCAGAGAATCAGAAAGCACAGCCGCTCCATGTCAGATCCCGCAGAAATGATGAGCTGCATGCCGTTCACGGAGGGTGCCCCTGCAACAACCCCACCCGTTGATTCCCTTCTCCCCCAACTTTTCTGGGCTACCGTGGCAGCGTCCCCCATTTGTGTGATGAAGTAATAAAGAATGTAGGAATAAGAAACACTGACTTTTTAGTGAGATAAAATGAGGGGGAGGCAGCCTCCAGCTGCTATGATAACCCAGGCAAGACATTAAATGGGGGGGGGGAGAGGAACCCAGCATCCTGCTGCTATGATAGTCCAGGCAGTACAGAATCTTTTCGTTAGACATGAAGGGGGTGTGGGGGGGCTGATGGAACTCAGCCCCTAGTTGCTATGATGAGGACAGTTACCAGCCATTCTGTACCATCTACTGGGAATGACCAGGAGTCACTCCTATTTTTACCCAGGCGCCCCCGGCCGACCTCACCTGAGGCCAGCCAGGAGCACTCATGGTCTGATGATGACGATGGATAGCAGTCATATTGTACCATCTGCCACCGGGGAGAGGAGAGGAGAGGATGCTGCTATTCATTGCCGCAGCATAGCGTCTACCAGCAGCATGCAGTAGACATAGGGTGACATACAAAAAAGTCAAGAAATGATTTTTTCCCTTTTCTTTTGCGGGGGGGAGAGGGGGTAAATTGATGACATATACCCTGAAACACCCCGGACAATGTGTTTGACCCTACAGGCATTGGGAGCTCAGCCAAGAATGCAAATGCTTTTCAGAGACTGCGGGGACTGTGGAATAGCTGGAGTCCTCAGTACCCCCTCCCTCCCTCCCTCCATGAGCGTCCATTTGATTCTTTGGCTTTCACACAGCACTGCTTGTCACACAGCACTGTGCTGTGGCCTCTGTCTATCATAGCCTGGAGATTTTTTCAAATGCTTTCTCATTTCGTCTTCTGTAATGGAGCTCTGATAGAACAGATTTGTCTCCCCATAGAGCAATCAGATCCAGTATCTCCTGTATGGCCCATGCTGGAGCTCTTTTTGGATTTGGGACTGCATCGCCACCCGTGCTGATCAGAGCTTCATGCTGGGCAAACAGGAAATGAAATTCAGAAGTTTGCGGGGCTTTTCCTGTTTACCTGGCCAGTGCATCCGAGTTCGGTTTGCTGTCTAGAGCAGTCACAATGGTGCACTGTGGGATACTGCCCGGAGGCCAATACCGTTGATTTGCGGCCACACTAACCCTAATCCAATATGGTAATACCAATTTCAACGCTACTCCTCTCGTCAGGGAGGAGTACAGAAACCAGTTTAAAGAGCCCTTTATATCGATATAAAGGACCTCGTTGTGTGGACGAGTGCAGCGTTAAATCGGTTTAACGCTGCTAAAATCGGTTTAAACGCATAGTGTAGACGAGGCCTCTATTTACAGGAATATATAGAGAGCAATCAAATATTGTCAAGTAGCTTTACTATGCCTTTGGGTGTAAGAGGCCCCAATTTGAGTCTGTCTTTCAGTTTTGCGCTTGCTCTCCAGTCCAGTAGAGCATATTGAAAAGAGAATAGGTCAATCCCTACACTGTTCCATCTAATCTCAGTTTATATGCTGCTCTTGTCACTGTGTCAGGGCACTTGTTGATTTTGTGGTGGTGCTCTGCCTATCTACAGGTTGGTGTTTTTGTGCACTACCATAGCACCTGCAGGCCTCACCTGAGATTGAGGACACATTGTATGAGGCACTGTACAAATGTACTAAAAACTGTCCCAGTCCCGAAGAGTTTACATTCTATTAGGGGATGTCTATACTGCAATGTAAGCCTGGGATCAGTATCCTGCATCAGAAGCTCTGGGGAGCCGTAGGGAGGCAGTAATCCCTCTGGATGCTAAAGCAGCACCCTGTTGATTTTCTCCCATTAATTTTGACCCAATCCCAGGAGATAATAGCTGCAAACTTTTCCCTTTCTAGGAACTCCAGATAAGTAGTCAAATTTCAGGGACAGGCATATTTTCCAGGCTCACCTCTGGGCTTATCAGCCCACTCCACTCACACATGTGCTGCTCAGCCACCAGAAGTTTGAAAAACTCTGTGGCTTTTCATTGGCAGCTTGGAATAAAATGCCCCTTTGCTGTTCAGAAATCTCTAGAATGTGTTATGTTCTCCAGAATGTGGAATGTGTGAAAGGATAGAGAAAGCTTAGGTAGTAAGTCATGCATCCCCTCCAAAAAAGGCCCAGCTGGTCTGCAATTTTAAAACAAAAATCAAAAGTAAATTTTACTTACCACAATTTGTGCTCTCTTTTCACTGGGATTAACTCAGTTGTGTCCAGGGAGCTTCTGGGAACTGAAGCAATCTCTCAGAATATATTACAGCTCAGTTTTACAAAGTATCACTTTTTTGGCCTTGAGATTCCACAAGGCAGTTTTGCCCACAGATGCAAGGAACTTATTTTGACATTGTGAGACAATAATGCCCTATCTGATATCTACTATTTAATCCCTTGCACCTCTGCTTATCCTTCCATCTCAGCAGTGTGGGCGCACTCCAGCGGGTCCCTGGGATTCAGAACTGTCACAGACTGGTTCAAGTGGATGCCTTTTAGTGATGACTTTATGGTGGACATTCTGGGCCGGCCAACAAGCAGGAGCGATACCAAAGGGAGAAGGATTCACAACAAATGGAAAGGCACAGACAGGCTGCCAAGCTAGAGGACAGAATTGCAGCATGGGAGAGGCGGCTTGCAGTGCAGTTTCTGGAGTAGGAACATCAGCTGAGGGAGAAAGATAGAGTGCAGCAGAAAGACCTGTTTGAGAGGCTACTTATCAGGAACACTGGATAATTCCATCATTGGGCGTCTTATCTAGCTGGACGGGGCAAATCTACCCTGATGCAGTCCTCCACCACCTTATAGGCCTCCACCCCCTGTGCAATGGTGCCAAATGCATGCTGAATCTGAAAGGGTAGGGAAATGCAGACCAGCAAACACACAACATTTGGTGATTGATTTGTTGGCATGGCTTTCACTGTTGGTACTGTTCAATGTTTGGTATATGCACTTTGTTTTATTAATGGTTTTAGCACTGGTTTATTACTGGTGGTTTTGGTGTGCTAACCATAGCTGACCCTGGGCTTACATTGCAGTATATGCATGACATGACAGACATAAGGTGGGAGGGGAAACGGAGGCAGTGACTGATGAAGTGACTAGACTTGCCTAAGGTTACATAATAAGTCAGTGGCAGTGCTCAGAATAGAACACCCGTCTTCTGACTCCCACTCTGGTGCCCTATCCACTAAACAATACTGCCTCCCAGAAAACTCTGCACTAAAACAGTTCTCTGCTACAGTGTGGCATGTATAGAAAAGCCACAGCCTTCAGTAATGGCAAGTTTGGGCCCACTATCTTCTATGAAATTTAAGATGCAGTATTTTTGTTGTAGGATAGTTCACTAACAGCTTAGTTTTAAAGCAACAAACTTAATTAAGGCACAAGAAGATCAGCCTGGGACTTAGTTTGGATTTACAGTAAATTCTATAAACACTAGAGCCCTCAGTCTAAGGGACCCTAGACAGCAATTTTTACCTTAACAAAATAGCCATTAACTTCAGTGGGATTTTTGCCTATAAAAGGACTGCAGGATTGGAACCTGTAGTGAGCTGAATCAAATTGTGAACATATAAATCTGTGAACCATGCTTCTCATTCTCTAGATTGCCAGAATTATTGCCACAGGGCAAGCTGATGATTGGTCTTGCTTAGCTAAATCATAGGTTTATAGACTTCAACTTTCTCTCCACTGGTTGATTTTTAAATGGAAGGAGAGGTGTCCTGCATTATATTCATGGAGAATAGAGAGGATCCAGAATTATTAATATAATTATCTGCTGAGTAAGGACCATGTGTTCAGCACTGTGGATGGTAAGGAGTAGACAAAGCCTCTGTCCCAAGGAGCTTACTATCTAGGAAGGCCTACAAATAAACAGAAAATTAGATACATAGGGGACAATTTTCCATTTTGTTGAGGACCAGAACAAAGGCTATTCAGCATTTCAGTCTCAATTAAGCCCTATTTTGAGGCTTAACTGCACATAGGCTTTATGAAAGCTCTTTGCACATAAGTTAATTCCAATGCAAAATAGCAGCACTACTAAAGAATCTTTTCTTCGGTGAAGAATGCTTCCTAGAAGGACATATTTAAAAATGGCAATGTGCATGGTAGCAATATGTTTTGAAGTGGGATTTGAAAAAGGAGAGGGGAAATATTTGCTGCACGAGGGTAGGAAGGGCATAGGAGGCAGTATGGATGCAAAGGAAACAATCAGTTGTGAAGTAGAATTACTGGAGTTGTAGAAAGAGATCAGAGATGTCAGAAGGGTGGAGTTGTGAAAGTGAGAAGTAGTTTAAAGTTGAGGGGAGGAAAAAGTGGGGAAGTGATTCAAATAAGGGCTGATGTGGTCTACGCAGGAGGGGAGACTATTTTTGCAATGACTGCAGAGGTGCCAATTGGGAATTAGGAAAGGCAGCAAAGGGGAGTCAAGTATCAGAGGGGTAGCCGTGTTAGTCTGGATCTGTAAAAGCAGCAAAGAATCCTGTGGCACCTTATAGACTAACAGACGTTTTGGAGCATGAGCTTTCGTGGGTGAATACCCACCCCCTCAGCAAAGGGGAGGTGGCAGTAGTCTAAAAGAAAGATGACTAAGAACATAGACAAAGATTTTAGCCACAGGAATTAGGAGGAAAGATTGATTTTAGAGATGTTGTAATGGAAGAAGCAACAGGATTTGGCAACAGCCTGGATGTGGTAGGAGGCGAGAATGGACAAGAAAATTATAGATGTTGTATGCTGGGAAATGGAGATGGTGGAGTTGTAAAAGCACAGAAAGGTGCGATTAAATCAGGGAGGGCTGCTGTGACTTATAGACAAGCCTGAGGTGATAGAACAGAGGAGCTGAACATACTTACTAGAGATTCTAATGTTTAAGCTAGTGTGTACCATAAGTAAATGATTTCCTTGGTTTTGGAGCACTCCAGCTCTCTTATACACACAGAGTTATTAATTAATATGGAGAGATACCTATCTCATAGAGCTGGAAGGGATCCTGAAAGGTCATCAAGTCCAGCCCCTTGCCTTCACTAACAGGACCAAGTACTGATTTTGCCCCAGATCCTTAAGTGGCCCCTTCAAGGGTTAAACTCACAACCCTGGGTTTAGCAGGCCAATGCTCAAACAACTGAGCTATACCTACTGGTGAACCTTTCTTGTTTAAGAAAGGTGTTGACTGGTGGGAGGCAATTATCTAGCACCTCTTACATGTGCATTTAGAGATTGTTAAAAAGGTTAGACCCAAAACTAAAGCTACCTTAATGCTGTTAAAATAGGGAATGTACTATCCCCTAAATACAGCAGAACTTATTTTTGAGGCACACAATCACATAAGATTGTACCTTCTGACCTGTAATGCCTCTTAACAAACCTATGAAATACCATCCTTAACTATTTCAGCAGCATGTAAAATACACATCAGAAAACATTTCAGTTCCTGCATTTATTTTTCAGTATAATTAAAATGATTTTTGGAAGCTTGGCAGTATTATGCCAAGTAAAGGGTGTGAGTCCCAGCTTGCGTAGACATATATATGCTGGCTCTCATTTGAGCTAGTATGCTAAAAATAGTAGTGTAGCCATGGTAGCACAGGCATGGGGCTGAATACAAATCTACTTGAAACCTGTGTGTATGTACTTAGCATGACTAGCCAGTGCTGCCACTACCCATGCTCCCTCTCCCCTTCCCCCCCTGCCCCGCTACACTAATATTTTTAGCATGCTAACTCAAATAAAAGTGAGCGTAAGTATGTCTATACATTCTGAGACTCCTTAGCTCATAGCATAAATGTAGACAGAACCCTTAGCTGGTAGTGAAAACAACGAGAAGCCTCGTGGCACCTTAAAGACTAACAAATTTATTAGAGCATAAGTTTTCATGGCTATGACCCACTTCTTCAGATGTATGGAGTGAAAGATACAGTAGGCAGGCATAAATATACAGCACAAGAAAAGATGGGAGTTGCCTTACCAAGTGGGGAGTCAATGATTCAATCAGGGTGGATGTGTGCAATTCCCAACAGTTGACAAGAAGGTGTGAATGTTACCTGAGTAAAAATTACGTTTTGTAGTGCTAATGATGCCAGTTCCATCAGGGTGGATGGCCCATACTCAACAATTGATGGGAGATTACTTCTTGTAGTGACCCAGCCATTCCCAGTCTTTATTAAGGCCTAATATGATGGTGTCACGTTTGCAAATGAATTCCAGTTCTACAGTTTCTCATTGAAGTCTAGCCACTTTTAAGTCTGAAATCAAGTGTCCAGGGAGGTCAAAATGCTCTCCCACTGGTTTTTGAATGTTATAATTCTTGACGTCTGCTTTGTATGCATTATTCTTTTGCGTAGAGACTGTCCGGTTGACCAGTGTACATGGCAGAGGGGTATTGCTGGCACATGATGGCATATATCACATTAAGTATCAGAGGGGTAGCTGTGTTAGTCTGGTTCTGTAAAAGCAGCAAAGAATCCTGTGGCACCTTGTAGACTAACAGACATATTGGAGCATAAGCTTTCGTGGGTGAATACCCACTTAGTCGGATGCATGTAATGGAAATTTCCAGAGGCAGATACATATATGCAAGCAAGAATCAGGCTAGAGATAACGAGGTTAGTTCAATCAGGGAGGATGAGGCCCTCTTCTAGCAGCTGACATGTGAAAACCAAGGGAGGAGAAACTGCTTTTGTAGTTGGCTAGCCATTCACAGTCTTTGTTTAATCCTGAGCTGATGATGTCAAATTTGCAGATGAACTGAAGCTCAGTAGTTTCTCTTTGAAGTCTGGTCCTGAAGTTTTTTTGCAGCAGATGGCTACCTTTAAATCTGCTATTGTGTGTCCAGGGAGATTGAAGTGTTCTCCTACAGGTTTTTGTATATTACCATTCCTAATATCTGATTTGTGTCCATTTATCCTTTTACGTAGGGACTGTCCAGTTTGGCTGATGTACATAGCGGAGGGGCATTGCTGGCATATAATGGCGTATATTACATTGGTGGACGTGCAGGTGAATGAACCAGTGATGGTGTGGCTGATCTGGTTAGGTTCTGTGATGGCATCGCTGGTGTAGATATGTGGGCAGAGTTGGCATCGAGGTTTGTTGCATGGATTGGTTCCTGAGTTAGAGCTACTATGGTGCAGTGTGCAGTTACTGGTGAGAATATGCTTCAGGTTGGCAAGTTGTCTGTGGACGAGGACTGGCCTGCCACTCAAGGCCTATAAAAGTGAGGGATCATTGTCCAGGATAGGTAGTAGATCCCTGATGATGCGTTGGAGGGGTTTTAGCTGGAGACTGTATGTGATGACCAGTGGCATTCTTTTGGTTTCTTTCTTGGGCTTGTCTTGCAGTAGGACTCTTGCGGGTACATTTCTGGCTCTGTTGATCTGTTTCCTTATTTTCTCATGCGGCTATTGTAGTTCTGAGAATGCTTGGTGAAGATATATATCACATTAGTGTATGTGCAAGTGAATGAGCCCCTTATGGTGTGGCTGATGTGGTTAGGTCCTGTGATGGTGTCACTTGAGTAGATATGTGGATAGAGTTGGCAACACGGTTTGTTGCAGGGGTTGGTATTTCTGTCATGTGTTATGTGGTTTCTGGTGAGTATTTGCCTCAGGTTGGGGGGCTGTCTGTAAGCGAGGACTGGTCTGCCTCTGGTAGCGTAGATGTAGCTTAAAGTCAGCTAGCTGTCTGAGCATATCGGCCATCAGTAATGCACTTCCAATTTCTTGTAATCTCTTCCAGTGGTATAGTAGTTTATGAAGTTGATGCCATTTTACTGCAGTGGCATCTCTTAAAAACCTTCTTTAGAAGTAACTTGATTTCCTTGAGTGGAATTCTCCATCTCCTTCATCAGGTCTGATGGACTGATTTTACATTCCTTTATAGTTGAATTCAAAGAAAACAGATATGGATAAAATTAAGTCTTGTTTGTTCCTTCATAGAATGTCTGGGGACAACAGTGAGTGAAAGAATTCTACCATCTCCTCCTTTGAATATCATCTTTCTTGAAACATTTTAGTAAAGTTGTTGGCTTGATAAAGTGATGTTTTTAAGAGGGATGTAGATTTTATTCCATAATGTGACTTCTGTAACAATCTCAGTTGCTCTTGCTGATTGGTGTAACTCCAGTGAAGTTGCTCTGGATTTACATAAGTGTAATAGAGACCAGATTTGGCCCTGAATGCCTGACTATTCCACATTTAGTCAAATGGAGTAGTAGCTTACTCAGCAAGCAGTCCCAGTAGACTCTATGATGCTCCTTCCCAGTAAGGTTCTACTGAATGTGGACAAGGCTGACAGAATCAGGCCATATGATATTTTCCACCCACCTCTCAAAAAACAACACAAAACTGGTGAGTGTAATGTTCATTAAGTTCCCGTAAATGTAGTTGGGTAGAAACCTCATAAAACTAGTTTTATCTCTTTCAGAAGGTCCTGGAGATAAGCACTACAACTGCCCACAAAGCAATTTTGTGCTGTGCCTATTGAAGCTTGCAGACCCGCTGCTGCATCCATTGCTGAAAATATTTCCAATCTCTGGTCAGGCTTTTGTATGTCACTAAGTAAGTGAGTAAGTCTTTTGGCAGTCATCTCAGAATAGTAAATGCTTGTTCCCACTCTGCATGACTGGCTTTCACAACAAAGGACCAAAGTTCTCTCTCTCATTCTCCTGCTCTATATTAGCTGAAAATTGTGTAGTGCATCACACAACTTTGATCAACTAGTCACAACAGAAAAGACCAGTTCCTCACTGTTAATGGGGTTACCCAAGCTATAACTGAAAAAGCAGGATATTGATAATTGAGCTCTGTTTATTACTAACATCAATATCTTGGTTCTTACTGTTACAGTGTTAGGTTGTTTCTTTATCAAAATATCTATCCATTATTTCTTCAGACTAAGTAACTTACACAAACATGTGCGTCTGAACAATGGTTGCTGCCTATAACAGTATTTGTTAGAACTATCCAAATCTTTCATCTTTAATCTCTTGCTTGTATTTGTGGAGTTTTAACATTTTTGGCCCTCTAAGATAAAATCTGTTTACCAGTGTAAACAGTCATTCTGGTTTGGTTGATTTCATATTGGATGGATATCTTAACTAGATGGAATGTATTGTGCATACATCTTCCACTAATAACTTCATTTTAACAGCCACAGAAAGCATTCTTTGTTTTGTACTGACCCACTTAAATAACACCCCCACAATAAATACACATTCCTCTCTGATCTAGAGTTCCTTGAAAATAGATAAAATAAATGCCAAAATACCATGCCAGAGAAGAAAAAGACGTCTTGTGACTAAAGCCTATGACTGGGGAGGTTACCAGATCTTGGGTCTTTCCCAGATCTACACAAACATTTCCTGTGTGATTTTGGGAATATCGCTTAAGTCAAAATTTTCAGACTCGATACCTAAAGTTGAGCTTTTAGCTGTATTTAATCACTTAAAGACAAGTGAACTGAGCTAGGTATCTAAATATAAATTTGGAGAGATTTTAATCAAACCCCTTTTATTTATAACTACAGAAAATCTGGCTAAAGTTATTTATAATTTCTTGCTGGAGAAGTTTGTAAAGGTGATAATACTTCCTGTCCTGAAGAATGCTGTGAGGCTTAATCAGGTAAAGCTTACAAAGCACGTTGAGATCCTCTGATGGAAGGTGCCGTGTAAATACAATATACTATTATTAATTGAAAGAAATGCCATTAGAAATTGTTCTGTTTGGAGCTAGTTATGCCTCTCAAGTAAGCATGCCTTTTAAACATGTGACTTATACATGGATTATGCTATATCTAATTGGATTTTTTAAAACCTAATGTGGGACCTTGGGGTGGAATTTCTCCCTGCTTTGCCATGTACTTTTAGTTTACAGAATTCACTCACATAAATTCTCTACAATAATGCTTTCATGGGTATGTGAGGGTTTGTGTGCACTTCTTTAAATATGAAGTTGTATGACAGCATGTCTACTGGTCTTTTGAATCAGAGTTGGGAAGCTGCACAGGAAAGTTAGAGAAGTGGCTTTAAGGATACTATAAAAAGCTGTTTTCCTTGTATTTGATACGAGTTACTTTGCACTGAGCTTTCTCTACACACAAGATGTGTACTAGTTAAGCTAAAAGTGTGAGCCTGATTCTGTGTCAGTCTGACAAGGCTCAAATTGGTGATAATGTGTGCCAAAGACCAGGGCCGGCTTTAGGAACTGTGGGGCCCGATTCAAATACGCAGCAGCGGTCCAGATCTTCGGCGGCACTTCGGTGGCAGGGGGGTGCTTCCCTCACTCTGGGTCTTCCACAGACCCACCATGCCACTGAAGGCCCAGAGCGAGTGAAAGACGCCCCGTGTCGCCAAAGACCCAGAACGCCACCGGGTGAGTAAAAATTTTTTAAAAATTAAAAAGGCGACTAAGGCGCGGGGCCCAATTCTGAGGAATTGGCCTAAAGTCGGCCCTGCCAAAGACCTGAAATAAGGTCTGTAAAACACACACACACATACTCATTCAGGAATGTTAAAATGCTGAGGAATTCAGTCCTTGAATGTCAATTATTCTGTCTGTAACCTCAAATTTTTGATTCTTTGTTTTTGATGTAAATAATTTTCAACACTAAAAGTGAGGGGGCACCAAATTTTTGCAGAATATAATTAACTTTGGAACTAATTAGGTACAATTGACCAGTGTGTGTTTCAATGACACCTGACTGGGTTCAGGTTATATCAGGACTTCCACTCATAGCTAGTATTGGCATTGAAGTTCAATACCAAGAAGGGGCTATGTATGGCTCTGTTAGATGCAGTGTCCTTCAGATGACATAATCTAAGTTCCTTCAGATCATCTGGGACCATCTAGGTGAAAGTTAAAAATCTTGTGGCATTTTTTTGTGGAGAGTATGAGATAGCAATGGTATCACAGCCAATATTCCTTCCCTCAATAAAACAGGGTTTACACTTATTAATGTGCAAAGTATTATTTTTATTATGTAATAATAGCTGCTGTTTGCACTTACACATTCAAATTGACTTAATTTCCAACATCTAACTCATTATTTAAGTTCTTTGGGTTACCTTGAGTATGCAAGGTAATAAATTCTATTTTAGCCTCATGTTTATTTAAACATGTTTTATTTTAACATACCTACACAGACAGTAAAATCTCTTCCCATGGCTATTTCCCCACTAATAATTTTGCTTCTGCTTGCATCTTAGAACAGTTGGCTTCTCTGAGATGATCATTTCCTTTATCATTTTAAGTGCTGAAAGTTTGGTGATGAACTTATTTATTTCTTTGTACTCATTACAGATTTTTCTGGTTTATCTTATTATCCCAAAGGACACTTCCAAAATGTTTGGCTAAGTTTGACTGGAGCCTAATCCTGTGCTTGTTGAAGACTATTATATTGCTCTACGTTTCATGAAAAAAAATTTCACCAGACTTAAGAGCAATAAAAAAAAATTGTCCAAGGCAAAGCATTGTGATTATGACCAAGTATTATGGTAGTTTATGAGACTCTGATGTTAGCTAGTAACAAAGGCATAACTCATTATATCTTTTCTCTGTCCAAGCTGAGAGAAATGCAAAAAGTTAATTGTGTCTTAAAATTATTTCCATAACATAAGAAGCTGTTTTTAAAGCCAAAGGATCTGATCCAAAGTCCATTAAGTTAGTGAAAAGACTCTCCTGGACTCGATGGGTTCTGGCTTGAATGCTATGTAACTTTTAACCTGTTGATATCTTTTTAACAGCATCTAGAATTTGTTCAAAGATTAAATGTGCAATGCAAGCCTATTATAATTTATTGAGTAAAAATGAGCTCTCAGATTTGTCCAAATACGTATTCATCTGAATTGACCACAAGGGCTCCTGTGGTTTTCATGTAATATTTTTATTTGAATGCAAATGCTAATATAACAGTAAACTAAGGGCCTGCTCCAGCTGAAGTTAAGGAGCAGGATCAAGTCCCATAACAATTCTAGAAGAGCAATTCTGGTACTAGCACACCAAATAAATTTATGTATATGTGCAGCTATATATATACACAATGATTATAACAACATCTCTTATAGTCTCATGGAACTACTGGATGAAGTACTTCCAAATAAACACACAGTTTGCAACATTTGTAACTCTTGTCTGTCTCAATATGCACTTGCACTTACACATTCAATACACCCATTGATGTTTATATGCCACCACTCTCTCCTAACCTCATGAATCACAGTGCACTAGAGCTGCACGCTTCGCATGATCTTCCAAGAGGTGGCAACATTATGCTTCCAAATTAGACTCTCTGTTGAACAGCCATACAAATCTTAGAAATGTAGAGTATAAAGATTTTAGGTACACTAGGGATTTCTGTCTTTCAGCAAATGATCTAATTTTTCATGTTCTGCAATCAGTCCTCCTTCCACTCTTCTCTACGAATAAACTAGGGATTTTATCTATAGCAAAATTGGACTATTTTCCAGATTTAATGATGGGGTAGGGAACCTTGCATCTGCTACCTCTAGGATTCAGTTTGTGACTTCTATCATCTACAGCAGCAAAGCATCACAATCAATCTGTTCCAAAGAGATGTAAATATATAAAGGGTGTGCTGTAGTTTGGTCATACCAGGCAATGATAAACTGCCACTACCTAACACATGGAAGATCAACTCTGTAACTTATAATTTTAATTAAAAATAATTGTTCTTAGTTTATTGAATTATTTAAATTTTATTTATAGACTACTTTTTTTGTTCATCTTAAAGTAAAGTTCTTTAAGTGGTAAATGTTACCATTTTTAAAATCCCACACATTTCTGATAATTTTCAGAATTAATATCTGTACATTTTTTTTCACTCCAGAGCACATGCTCACATTGTCAGTCTACTCTTATTACATCCATTGTAATAATTGTAATTGTAATATTGTAATAATACCACTCTATTGTACCAGCCCCTCTTTTGCTCTTCTACTGGATACTTCCCATTTTCTGGATTAGTCCCTTTATATCTTTTGTGACTGTTTTCTCCTTTGTTCTTCCTTCTCAAGGGCAGGGCCACCCAGAGGATTCAGGGGGCCTGAGGTCTTCGGCGGTGGGGGGCCCCCGCTTCGGCAGTAATTCGGCGGCAGGGGGTCCTTCCGCTCTGGGACCTGCTGCCAAAGTGCCCCAAAGACCCACGGCGGGGGGCCCCCCCTCTGCCAAATTACCGCCAAAGACCCGGCACTTCGGCAGCAGGTCCCGCTTCGGTGGTAATTCGGCAGTTGGGGGGTTCTTCTGCCCCGGGGCGGAAGGACCTGCCGCTGCTTAAAACCCAGAGCAGAAGAAGCCCCGGGTGGCTCTGCTCAAGGGTAGCTTTTACTTAAAGATGGTGAATAGAACTGCTCAGGAAATCTCTGACAGAATCATTTTCTCCAAAAATGCAGTTCCATTGAAATCAAAACTCTTTGCGAAATGTTGTCCTTTCACCAAAATTTTGTATTGGACTAGGTAAAAACAATGTCAGAATGTTCTGTTTTGACATTTCTCACGGAGTGTGCGGGACTAGGCCCAGCACCTCCGGCTTCCTGCGATTTATCCGATTCTTAGCCAGCCAGTAAAACAGGTAGTTTATTTAGATGACAGGAAGACAGTCCAAAACAGGTTTTGCTGGTACAGACAACAGGAGCCCCTTTAGTTAGGTCCATCTGGGGCCCCCAGGGAGGCCACAGCCCCATTGGGAAGCCCAAGCCCCGTCGGGGCACCCCTCTCCATTTCCCAGCCAACTCCAAACTGAAACTCCCTCCAGCCTCTCACTCAGCCTCTCCCCGGCTCCTCCCCTAACCTTTGTGTCCTTTGTCCAGTGTCCCGGGCAGAGGTGTTACCTGGCATCCAACCCCCCTCCTGGGTTCTCAGGTTACATGCTCAAGTATCCTGCCTTCCCCAATGCAGGCAGTTCCAGCAAAACTCCTCTGCAACCTTCCCAGGTCAATACTCCCCACTCAGCATTCACATAACACATCAAGAATATTCCCACTTCATCACAACGTTTTGGGAACAAAACAACTTTTTGTTTTGAAATAACTTTTTGTTTTGACTCTACGTGGCATTACATTATATATTATACAGTTTTAAAAGAGTCAAAATCAAAGTGTTTTGATTTTGTCAAAATGAAACATTCTGATCTTCTTCAATGAATTTTCTTTAGTGAATAATTTTGAAATATTCAGGTTTTGTTCCAATTTGGATAAAAGTGAACTTCAAACACTTGATCCTTTACAAAACAGAATATCCACCATCCTCATAGCTCTAAAGAAAATCAAAATATTTCCCCTGCCTTATTTTATGCTGCCCCGTCTCTGCCCTTGTTGCTATAATTTCTTCTCAAAATTTATGACAAAGTACTGCGAATAAACTATTGAAAGGTAATTTCTTATCTGTTCATTCAGTTTTTCCAAGTTCTCCTCAGCTCTTTCCGTCCAGCAGGTGGAGACAAGAAAATAAGCTGCCTTATGATGAGAGTGATTTAGTCTTGCTATCTCCAACTTCACCAGTAAGCAGATCTACACTGGTATGGAGGAGTAAGTAATTGCTACTGGCCAACTCTCCCTCATTTTTCTCTTTTGCAAAAGGAGAATCCCTGTCTGCTCCTGTGATGGCCCAGATACACACTGCCCCTTACTCAGGAGGGCAGATGGTAATGTTACAATCTTAACCCTCAGCTTTCTCTTTTTCTAAGTTAAATCTTTTTTTTTTATTTAAATTTTCCTCCCAATGCTGTAATCATTCTATGCCCTGTTTATATTATTTCTCTCTCCTTGTTTGTATTTGCTATCTGTCTATCTAAAGTTACAGATGTACGAATGCTAGGTTAAGCTATACCCCCATTACCCTAGTATGTGAGCACCTCACAATCTTTAATATATTTATCCTCACAACTTCCCTGTGAGGCAGGAAAGTGCTGTTATCTGCATTTTGCAGATGGGGAACTAAGGCACAGACAAACTAAGTGACTTCCCCAAGCTCATACAGGAAGACTGTGGCAGAACAAGGAATTGAATTTGAGCCTGGTACTTAGGTGCTGGATCCAGGGGTGCTGGGGGTGCATCAGCACCCCCTGGCTTGAAGTGGTTTCCATCATATACAGGGTTTTCAGTTTGCTTCTGTGGCATCAGCATCTCCTCTATAAAAATTGTCCCGGCGCCTCTGGCCTGGTAAGTTCTAGACTAGTGCCTTAACCACCTGACCATTCTTCATCCTGTTCCACTGCCAAATCATTAATGAAGATATTAAATGAAACCAATACTAACCAGGATTCTGCGGTACTTCACCTGACAACCACACCTGCACATCACTGTTGGTCATTATTACCACTTACTTTAATCATTCAGATGGCTCTCAAATCTCAATCCACATTATAATTTTTCCTATTAAGGATAATTTGAATTAATTTCAAGAGTAAGATTTCATGAAACACTATCAATTCTTTACTAAAATCCAAATATATATAAGCTATGCCCTAATAAGGTCATGCAGCCTATTGTGGGCCCCTTTCCTGGCTTCGGGGTCCACCGAGGAGTCAAGAAGTGGCCTGGCCAAAGCTGGGGGGGGGGCTATACTGCATTAACAGAAGCTACTGCTTTCTCATCGTGCATTAATATGATCAGAACATAATTAGGTGCAATTAAACACCAATAAGAGCTCTGTAATAGTTTTATATGCGTTTAACAGTATTCTTATAACAAAACCACTGCTGTTTCTTAATGATTCCTTCAAGTAAACGAGTTAAATTCTGCCCTCACATATGTATGTGTAACTCCCATTAATACTGATGGGCCAAATTCATCTTTGATGTAACTCCATTGATTTCACTAGAGTTATACCAGGAACTATATGGCATCACCTCTTGCAATAGAAGCTACATATGTATCTCTGAGAGCAGAATTTTGTCCATGCATTTAGATTCTCAAAAATCTCAGCTATATAAAATCACCTATCTTTGTTATTGCATTCGCATGATAATAATAAGTTTATTAATTGGCCCCTGTTCAAAGAAAACAAACTTGCATTTATTAAATTCAAACTTTTTAAAAAGTTATATATTTAATACACCCGGGTGAAAATGTTTCCTTCTGTGTTTCCTTTGGGTTGGTAAACATGAAACTAATGCATAATTTCACTTCTAAGAGTTAGGTAAAAAAATATAATAATTTCAGAATCTAAAAAGACTTTGAGAGTTTCCTGTGTGCAAACTTCATTCTCTCCATTATTGTTAATGCTTCAGCTGTTCACACATCCCTGAACAAAATTCACTGGAGGTGGTTTCCATGGGAACTAAAGAATGTGTGATGATGAGTCTTGAAACAGACAAATAATAATCTCTGCTTTTTACCACTGGGCAAAGATTTACTTCTATAATGTTTAATGGAAGGCTCTGGAGCCTATTGTGATTTCGGAGAAAGGCTGGAAGGAGGCCAGGTATGCCATACTACACCTGAAAGATACATATTAGCTGAGTTAAAGGATAAAAACAACCTATTCTCCATTGCTTTTGGTTCTCTAGGGTGATATCAAAGAAAAGGGAGAATATTGTGATAAATCTGCTGAGTATTTGTAGTTCAGCTGAAATGGGGAAGGTTCTGTGGTAATTAGAAGGACAGTTGGTGAGGAGTAGGTTAGGGAGACCGATAGGGAAGGTGGAAAGTGGTATTTGGAGGCCGTTAACAGAGTGTTTATTGGGATTAATAGGTGCTAGAGTTTGAGACTCAGCAGCTGAAGCACCTTAAACACTTGCATCCAAGTTGTGGTAAACCTAGCATTACCAAATACCACATACGTAAAGAGTTGTTTTACCACAGCTACCCCATGAGAGAGGGCAATGATTAAAGAGTCAGAACCTGAAGTTAAATGACATGGGCCAAATCCTCATTGAAGTCAATGAGGACACTCTTCTGACTAAAGCAAACAGGATATGGCCCCTGCTTCCTATTAGAATTCTTGGTCATATTGTCCTTACACATAGAAAATCCAGGGGAGGGAGTCAGAGAGAGAGGAAATTCATGGAGTTTCCCCTAAAGCATTCTCACTGAGGGATCATGGAAGAGGAGGGATAGAAGAGCTCCTAACCTTTCAGATCCTCAGTATCTGTGGGGAAAGGCCATTTCTCCTCCTTCCCCGCCCCACGTAGGAGAATGGAAAACAGAGTTGTTCCCAGGACTTCACTAAAAAGTTCCAATTGTCCTACAAATGCCGACGTCATAATAATCATCTAAAGCTGCATTGCTTACAGGGCTTTATAATTGAGTGATCATCTAGTCTGACCTCCTGCACAATGCAGGCCACATAATCTCACCCATCCACGTCTATAACAAACCCCTAACCTATGTCTGAGTTATTGAAGTCCTCAAATTGTGATTTGAAGACCTCAGGCTGCAGAGAATCCTCCAGCAAGTGACCCATGCCTCATGCTGCAGAGGAGGGCGAAAAACCTCCAAGGCCTCTGCCAGTCTGCCCTGGAGGAAAATTTCTTCCCGACCCCAAATATGGCCATCAGTTAAACCCTGAGCATGTGGGCAAGGCTCACCAGCCAGCACCCAGGAAAGAATTCTCTGTAGTAACTCAGATCCCATCACATCTAATGTCCCATCACAGACCACTGGGCATACTTACCTGCTGATGATCAAAGATCAGTGGCCAAATTAACTGCGAAAATTAGGCTACTCCATCATACCATCCCCTCCATAAACGTATCTTAATGGTCCCTTCTGACCTTAAAGTCTATGAGTCTATGAGTGATGGCACCTGCTGGTACAAGAGAAACACAGCCCAGAACTCATGTAAATTTAGCAGGTAAATAGCTGAGGAAATTGTTTTTAAAATAGTTTCTTGTAAAACCCTTTTATCCCCAAATTTTCCCATGTGTTCTAATGTCTAGAATTGCAAACAATTATTTGGATTTTTGTGTAATGTTTTGGTTTTATATGACAAACACAAATAGAAAAATAGAAGGCTGTATACACAATCAATTATAGCATTTTAAAAGATGAAGATTGTTATCAGTTTACTAGTTTTATGGGGATGGACATAGGGAGGAACTTAAAGTTAGGTGTGTGTGGGGGTTACTAATTAGAAACACAATGGTTTTAAAATACTCTTCAATATGGAACTGTAATCTACTTTTCAGCTGAAAAACAAGTTGAGCTAGTAGAGATTGTAAAGAAATACCACGTACAAATGCAAAAGTAGGGAGGGGAGTCAGTGAAGCAAACCCAGGGAGTGCCCAGCACAGGTAAATGGTGGCAAGTTCCCAATTCTTCTTAAGAACTATACCAGTTGGAATATTCATCTGACACAAACTAATTATACAAGTGGCAACTGATTTCAGGTGTCACCTGGGGACCCATCTTTCATCCACCTTCAAGTTCCTAGATGAGTGTTGCCTCTGTTTCCTTACACCTTCCTACATGCTGCCCCTGCCAAGCTCCCCACTTTCTTGCACCATGATCCCTCCCTTTCCTCCTCCTAAAGACCTACTTCTGTCATGTAGTCTATGGTGAATGCTCAGCAGTATCTCCCAGTGTCTACACTGTTCTCCCATGTATCATACTTATCTAGATTTGTAAGCTTTTTGGATTGAGGACTGGGGGGCAGGTTCTCCATTGACTTCACCGGAGTTATGCCAACAAAGAAATTGGCCCCTTGTTTTCCCACATCTTTTGGCAAGTAGACTGATTTGTTCACTGTCATAAAGTAAGAGAATAAGCCCAAGAAGGCCAATATCTTTAAGCCATTGTTGCCAATCTCTCTTCTATGCTGTTTTGTGAGCCCTGTATGTTATCTCTGTCTGCAGATTCAGTAAAAGGTGACTGTATTAGAGAGATGCTGGAGACTCTCTCTCATGAATCATGAAATTCAAGCAAACCTTACTCTTTTGGAGAAGAGTATCAGGGATTGCTTCCCATTTAAAAGGTCTGAATGAAGAGGTAACAGAAAGATAAGTGAAAATAGTAAAAACTAAAACTAGATAAACAAGTATTGGAGAGGGTGGCAATTTCTAAACACCTGGCAGAACACAGTACAACAAAGGATTGAACTAATGCACTTGAGATTTCATTACAGGGTGGCCAAATCTTTCTTACTCAGTGGGAGAGGGTTAGCTCACCCATGACACACTGGTGTGACTTTATCCTGCATGTGATACATTTATGAAAAATGTTCTCTCTGCCATGAACTATAATTCCTTATGTGATCAATGTCGATGATACACCCCTGAGGTCATTCACCAAGAGAGGAGGCTTACCTACACAAGAGAGTTCCATTTAAACTTAAGATGTGAGTTAAACTGATTTAGTTACTCTGTGTAGTGGGCCGGCGTGGCTCCCTCCTCCCTGAAGAGGGTCGAGCCCCGGCAGATACCAGAGTGGGCAGAGCTACGGAGCCCTGAGCCTGCCCCTCAAAGGGTCAGGCGGCGACCCGGAACTATAAAAGCCGGCCCTCAGAGCTCAGTCAGGCCCCAGCGGCCGGAGAGAACAGACGTCCCTCCGGGAGCTTGAAACTGGGAGACGCCGGCAACCCAGCGGAGCCACCCAGACTGGCCGGAGCTTTCCCGCGCTTGCTACCAGGAAGAGCTGCCTGAGCTTCCCTGCGCTCGCCGCTAGGAGGAGCTGCCTGAGCTTCCCCGCACTCGCTACCAGGAGGAGCTGCTGGAGCTTCCCCACACCTACTACCCAGAGGAGCCACCGGAGCTTCCCTGCGCCTGCTGCTGCCCGGAGGAGCCGCTGGTGCTACCATGGCCCGAGTATCCCGAGATGTTCCCGGACCTACCACCCAGCCCCGGTCGTGACGAGCCTATGCTCCTGGAACCCGCTGAGGCTGACGTTAGGACCCAGGTAAGTCCTGAGGGGGAGCACGGAAGCAGCCGGGGGCAGCCGAACCCAGCAGGCTGCGCAATAGCCAGAGCCTATGTCAGTGTGTTGCGGCCAGGAACCCCACTGACTGACCAGTGGAGTGGCAGCCGCTGATAGGGCCCCGGGCTCGGACGCAGTGGAGTGCGAGGGCCTGCGTCCCCCACTGCCATCCCACTCCGGGGTGGCAGACTCCCCCTCTCCCTGGCCTGAGGGGGCCTTTAAACTGTTATTACTGCTTCAGCGTTTGCTGCCCGCCCTGACCAAGGGCTGGGCCTTTAAACTGCTACTGTTGCTCAGCCCTGACCAGAGGCCTGAGCCTACTGATTCTGTGTTGCTATCCGTCCTGACGTAGGAACCGTCCGTCGCCTTGCGGTTGTTACGGCTCAGCCCTGCCGGAGGGCCTGAGCCCCTTGCCCGTCGGGCGGATAAGCACCGCAAGGACTGCCGGGCTAACTTCCCGGGCCAACCAGAGCAGAGTGGGCCGGTGTGGCTCCTCTCATCTCCGGAGAGGGTCGAGCCCCGGCACCACCTTGCCTATACTCTGGCACAAAGTCCTGTGTAGGATACTCTTATTTCAAGTTTACAAGTGGCTTATTTTGGTTACCAAAATAAGAGTCTCCTACAAAAGGCTGTGCATTGGTCTAGTTAACTTAAGATTGATGTGATTTTTAAACCAATTTAAACTTAAGTGTTACTTTCTTATCAGTGTAAGACAAGGCCATAGATTCTGACCTTGTCTTATACATGGTTTTAAGCTAGCAGTGTCACTATGTCCGTGTAGCTGCTTTGGACCAAACCATTGGCGTAGGGGTTCTCCTTCTTTCCATACTACACCCTTATATTCACTGAGCCATATGGAAAGGGCCGGGTGCAGGGCCGGTGTAACTACTAGGTGAACTAGGCGGCCGTCTAGGGTGCCAAGATTTGGGGGCGCCAAAAAGTGGTGCCCTAAATTTTTTTTTACTCTATTGCTCCTGGCAGGGGGATGGGCCGCTTGCAGTCGCGTTAGGACCTATGTCTGCAGGCATCTTCTGCAACCGCGGGCCTCGATGCCTCCCTCTGACGAACCCCACATCACTGCCCGCCCGCGCCCGCCGTGCCAGCCTGGAGCCACCTCCTCCTCGAGCCCCCGTGCTGCCGCATTGCTCCCTAGCCCGCTCCCTCCAGCTCTGGCAGTCCTGGACGCCCTGCCACAGCAGTGGCTGCTGCCCAAGGGCTGCTGGCTGCAGATCGGAGCAGGTGACATCAGCCCACCTGCAGCTGGCCCTATTGACAGCAATGCAGCGGGGAGGGGGGAAGGAAGAGGCAACCGTGGCCACCAGTCCACCTGCAGGGGTGGATCATGGCCCTGCCAGAGTATACAGGGTTAAAGAGTTGCATAAGTATAACTGTCCTCAACACATGCCACCCTCCAAGGCTTCATCCCCGTCCATCCCTGGAGCCCTGTGGAGCAGGTAAATAGAGCCCCATTTTGGGGGAAACTGAGGCAGAGAACAGGGATGTGACTTTCCCAAGGTCACCCAGGGAGTCACTGTCAGAGTCATGCTTTGAACACAGGAGATCAAGGCTTCTAGATTTGCGCTGGCTCAGACCATTAGACCAGAGGCCTTCAAGCTCTGAGCTCTGCACCTGCCCACTCAAGGTATTTATCTGGGATTCGGGGCAGCACACTGCAAGTTTTCAGTGAAGAAACGTGGCTGTCTTGAGCCTTATGGCTACAAGGAAAATCTTCCAAAGGTGATGGTGGGTGTCTAGCTGACACAGTTCTGTCTGCCTGAGTCTGCAGTCAGCCTGGAACAACACCTCTAGGAAATGCGGCAGTAACTGTTAAGTCTGATTATGACACCATCAGAGCCAGATTTTCATGTAACATGGGTGACCAGTTGCGTGGTGCACAACCACTGCAAGTGTGCGAGCAACTCAGGTTACATGCAGCTGAACCCTGGGCAGGCTGCAGCACCCAAGAGATTTTTGTTCTCCCACTGAATGACAGCAGATGCACCAGTAACTTTACTAGGTAGGAGTTTAATGACCACATTAGGGCCATATCCTCCCCACTCCTAGCATTGGGCCAGCTACCCCTCATCATTCTTCGGATTGCTTGTATTGTTATTGGTGGGAGATCTGCTGTGGATTGAAGGGTGTTTATGGACCTGCCTTTGCAGGCTCAGTCCTGGCCCAGCATTTGAAATAAATTGCCCTGGGTTTCAGAAGTACTGAGAACCCTGGAGTTCCCACAGACATCGGGGAAACTGCAGGTGTTCAGCATCTCTGAAATTCAGGCCCAGAATGACACTGACACCTCTGCCCTGGGCCAGAGCTCTCTGAGTAAGGGGCTTCAGCAGCGATTGTCATAGAGCAAAGTAAAGCAACCAGGACGGTCATGACGGAGGCTGGAACTCTGTCCTCACCTCACACCTGTGGGGAAGACAGGCCTTCAGACACCTCCTCCCGCCTGCCTTGCACTTTCCAGCTGAGGAGCACAGAACCATTTCACACCTTAGCATGGTGGGGAGCTGAAGCCCAGAACGGGGAAGTAACTTGCCTGAAGTCATCCAGTGAGTTGGTGCCAGGCTGGAGAACAGAAGCCAGATACCGACTCCCAGCTCTGTGCTCTGATCCTCAAAACAGCCCTTTCCAGATCCATGGGAGGAGAGGCAGAGGGAACTCTAGCCACGTGCAGGAGACCCATGGCCATTTATTTTCATTAAATATGTAGACTAAATAATGAAATGAATAAATTTTCAAGCCGAACATCTATTAATTCTAATGAACAATGCCACATTATGCAGTATTCATTTCTGAAAGTTTATAATAAGCGGTGCTCTGGGGGGAGAGGGGGATGTGCAAGGTGGAAGTTTCACCTAGGGCACAAAATATCCGTGCACCGGCCCTGGCTGTGTGGTCACTTCTGGTTGTGAACCCCTTCCCTCCCACGTCCCACCCCACCAGGAGGAGAAGAAATATCCTAGTGCAAACTCAGGGCATCATTGTAAACCAAAGCTTTCACCAATCTTATCCCCATTTGAAACCAGGGTAAATTGTACTGGTGCAAGTCAGGGTTCGCACACATGCACTATTTAAACGGGGGGGTTGCACTAGTACTGCTTGCGTGATGTAGCTTTATTACTGGAGTTTTTGCCACCAGTTCACTTAGCCTCAGAGGCAAATTCTAGTTTCAGTTAATAGGTATGCAATTCCCACTTAAAGGCAAAATTATGATGTTTTTCTCTGTGGGGCAAGAATTTGGCTCTCAGTCAACTAGAAATTAAGAATCTGTTTGAAGAAAGAAAGGTATCAAATCAAACTATGATCATTAATAATCTTCTATTCATATTTGCTTGCTCTCTCAGATATTAAATGTTTGGTTCTTGGTCATCTTTGTTTAGGCTTATTTTGTGTTACTTTTTGGTTTTATTTAATATAATATATATTTTAAATCAGGAGTTGTTAAAATTTAGAGAATCAGATTAGGGAGGGAACTGGAAAGAATCTTGAAAGTCCCTGAAGATAAAGGGATGTAGTTGGGTGGTCACCCCGCTCTTGCCCTGACGGGGTTAAAGAAGCCCTGGAGAGGGCTGTGGTGGAGAAATGCTAGGCTGATTGGGGGAAGCAGCCACAGGTAAGGCAACACCCTAATCAGGCCACAGCTGGCCCTATAAGAGGGCTGAGGGCCAGAGACTGAGAGACACACTCTCTCTTGCTTCTGAGAGAGAAGGACCTGGTTGCCTGGGAAGCTGAGGAGGATACTCAGGGTGGAGCAATGCTGGGGAAGGGCAGAGGGAGCTGGGGAGCTCCAGCCTAGCAAAGTCCCAGGCTGCAGGCTGAGTTAAGGGCCCGCAAAAGGGTATTAGGGCTGTAGAGGGGCAGCCCAGGAATAGGCAGAGGCAGCTGGTCCAACCTCCCTTGCTGATGATGAGTGGTTTACAGACTGCAGTCTGCCCCAGTGAGTGGGGGCCAGATGGAGACTGGTAGTAGCCAATGAGGCAAGGTGGGGATAGGGAGTTGGGGTCTCCAGAGTGAGGAGGTACTGTGGTGGGCAGAACTCCTGTGCCAAGGGCACCAGGGTCTGGGAAGGACGTGGGGCCAGCGGCAAGCAAGACACTGGCCTGCAGAGGGCGCTCCGAGCTGGAAAGAGCTAATTCCCTGGACAACCAGCAGGAGGTGCTGCCCCGCAACAAGGGAAACTAAATATTACAACATACTTTGAAAACCTTACCCCATTATACTGAATTTGGACATGGAATTTGAAATGAGGTAATCTTTTAAAGGGATTTTTGATCCTAATGAATGGTAGGGGGAGGAAAATCTAATTGTTGTGGTGACATTGTCGGATATCTCTGGTAGGGAGAAAATTTCACATAAAGCAAAGGAAAAACTTTGTGTAAAGGATCAAAGGTACATTTGCCTCTCCCTCTTCCAACTACATATGCCAGGATGAGATAATTTGTGTCACTCAGATATGCCTTTGATTTGGATGATATAGAGTTTGGCAGGAAATGGCACTGTCTGTGACCATTAAGTAATCTTTAGTAACAAAATATGTAATTCAGGAGATGTTATGTCTGTAGAAAGTAAAACTGAAAGCCTTGGCGAGGTGTGAGAAAGGAAACAGACATTTAGTTTTGAATGAGAGTTTAATGACATTTACTATCTTGGGATTTAATCATGGTGGAATAAAGTGGTGGTTTGCCCCAGTACTTATGATAAACCATTTATTTTATGAAGCAAGTGTTTCTGTATTAAAATGATTGTTTTTCATTTTCCGTGTCTATATATATATATATATATATATATATATATATATATATATATATAATATGGCTGTCAAATGATTACAAAAATTAATCACGATTAATGCACAATTAAAAAAATTAAGCACACAATTTAAAAAATGTATCATGATTCAGGGCTGCCCAGTGGGAGGGGGGGAAGCAAGTGTGGCAATTAGCCCCAGGCCCCCAAGAGAATGCTCTGGTCCCAGCCCTGCCTCCACCTTCCCCCATCCCCCGACGCCTCAATGTGCCATGTACAGGAGCGGCCCTGGACAAAGCTAAAGTTGGGTGGCTCTAGCAAGGCCTGAGCTCCGCCCCACTCAGAGCCACATGGTCAGGGGGTGGGGCTGCGAGCTTCGGGGCCCCGCTGGAGTCACGCTGCTTCAGTGCTGTCTAGGGCCACTCCTGGATGCGGCACGCTGAGGCTCCAGGAGAGCGGGGAGGCAGGGGTAAGCAGCATGGCCGGGGCCAGGGGTTGTTGGATAAGGGACAGGGAGTCCCGGGGACAGTCAGGGCATGGGAGGGGGCAGAGGTTTGGGGGAGGCTGTCAGGGGACAGGAAACAGGGGTTGGATTGTGGGCATTCTGGGGGTCTGTCAGGACTCAGTGGAGGGTCGGAGCAGTCAGGGAACAGGAGGGTTGGTGGAGAGTGGGGTCCCCGGGTGGTGGTTGGGGAGGGGGAGGCAGGAGTAAGCAGCATGGCAGGGGGCCACAACCGAGGCCAGGGGGGGTTGGGTAAGGGCAGGGGGTCTCAGGGACAGTCGGCGGACAGAGAGAGGGCAGAGGTTCGGGGGTGGTGGTCAGGGGACGGGGAATGGGGGGTGTATCATGGGCATTCCAGGGGTCTGTCAGGACTCAGAGGGGGGAATAGGGGTTGGAGCAGTCAGGGGACAGGGAATGGGGGGGGTTGGTTGGGGGTGGGGTCCCAGGGTGGTGGTTGGGGAGGGGGTCTCGGGGGGTGATGGTGAGGGGACAAGGAGCAGGACGGGTTGAGGATTCTGAGGGGGCAGGCGGGGGGCAGGAAGTGGGTGGGGGTCGCATAGGGGGCAGGGCCAGGCTGTTTGGGGAGGCACAGCCTTCCCTACCCTAAAGTTCATTCAGCAGTTTGAGGCTTGCAAATGGCTATTTAATACAAAGAGCCAAGCTGTTATCTTTTCCATGGGGAAGGGATCACAGGAGAAGAGCAATATCTTACACCACCTACCTCCTTCCCAATCCTACCAAGGGAGACCCCACCCTCCCCTGCATTCCCCAAGGCTCCAAAGGGGCTAATTCAGTGTTTTCAAACTTTTGTACTGGTGACCCCTTTCACATAGCAAATCTCTGAGTGTGACCCCCCCATTATAAATTAAAACCACTTTTTTATATATTTATCGTTATTATAAATGCTGGAGGCAAAGCGGGGTTTGAGGTGGAGGCTGACAGCTCGCGAACCCAGTAATAACCTCGTGACCCCCTGAGGGGTCCCGACCCACAGTTTGAGAACGCCTGGATTAATTTAATTTTAGCACTCTGTGTCCATTCACATTCATATGCTATTTTTAGCATTTCAGTTTTCACAACATAGGCTCATCCCAGATTCTAGAACAAGCTCAAATGCTCGGTTCGTGAAGTATGTACATAGTCTATACTAAAGACAAACTCACAGTAACTGTCTCCATTTTGTGAGGGACCCCATGCAGCCAGTCTCTAGGAAACAGATACATTCATGGAGGTTAAGTTCATTATTAGCCAGGATGAGTAAGGAATGGTGTCCCTAGCCTCTGTTTGTCAAAGGGTGGAGATGGATGGCAGGAGAGAGATCATTTGATCATTTCCTGTTAGGTTCACTCCCTCTGGGGCACTTGGCATTGGCCACTGTTGGTAGACAGGATACTGGGCTGGATGGACCTTTTGTCTGACCCAGTATGGCCATTCTTATGTTCTAAGCTAAATGAACCCAAAGTTATGGAGGCAGATATGAGTCAAGGAAGCAAGCAGAGTATCAGAAACCTGGAAAAATCTCTGACTGGATGGCCTCAGGTGTTTAATCACAAGCTGAGGTGATTCAAAAGATTTGGATTTTTTTTAAGCAGAATTTTTTTATTGTTTCTTTAAATAAACACAGCAAGCAGCAAATATTTGGCCACACACTTCTGAAACCCAAACCATGTTCAGGTTTTGGCAGACTAATTTTAGCTTTTCAACTAAAAAAACACACAACAAATTTTGAAGGAAAGCAAACATTGTCTGTGATTTTTTTTCTGCTTTTTAAAAACCCCTAGTTTTTGATCCAAAAAAAAGTTTTGACGGAAAATATTTGTCCAACCCTTTTAATGAGCTTTAGTGCCTTTTAGCACTAGCTGATGCTGAGAAGAAGTGATACCTTGTAAAGGTGACTTGAAAAGAAGTTTTCTCAAAACTGGGTTTGTGCCGAGATGTGGAAGGTTTTTAAATGTTTATTTTTCCCAGGGCTTCCCCGGGGAGGGAGGGCAAGTGGGGCAATTTGCCCTGGGCCCTGCAGGGGCCCCCACGAGACTATAGTATTCTATAGTATTGCAACTTTTTTTTATGGAAGGGACCCCTGAAATTGCTTTGCCCCAGGCCCCCGAATCCTCTGGGTGGCCCTGTCATGATTAATCACGCTGGTAAACAATAATAAAATACTATTTATATAAATATTTTTGGATGTTTTCCATATTTTCAAATATATTGGTTTCAGTTACAGCACAGAATACAAAGTGTACAGTGCTCTTTATATTTATTTTTTATTATAAATATTTGCTCTGTAAAAGTAAAAGAAAATCAACCTTCTGCTGGTGGCATCTGACTCAGATGATGAAAATGAACATGCGTTGGTCTGCACTGCTTTGGATCGTTATTGAGCAGAACCCATCATGAGCATGGACACGTCCTCTGGAATGGTGGTTGAAGCATGAAGGGACATATGAATCTTTAGCGCATCTGGCAGGTAAATACCTTGCAATGCTGGCTACAAAAGTGCCATGCGAACGTCTGTTCTCACTTTCAGGTGACAATGTAAATAAGAAGCGGGCAGCATTATCTCCCGTAAATGTAAACAAACTTGTTTCTCTTAGTGGTTAGCTGAATAAGAAGTAGGACTGAGTGGATTTGTAGGTGCTAAAGTTTTACATTGTTTTGTTTTTGAGTGCAGTTATGTAACAAAAATAATCAACATTCGTAAGTTGTGCTTTCATGATAAAGGGATTGCACTACAGTACTTGTATGAGGTGAATTGAAAAATACTATTTTTTAAATCATTTTTATGGTGCAAATACTTGTAATAAAAATAATATAAAGTGAGTACTATACACTTTGTATTCTGTGTTGTAATTGAAATCAATATAGTTTAAAATGTAGAAAAACATCCAAAATATATAATAAATTTCAATTGGTATTGTATTGTTTAACAGTGCGATTAAAACTGTGATTAATTTTTTTAATCACGTTTAATTTTTTTGAGTTAATCGTGTGTGCTAACTGTAATTAATCGACAGCCCTAATATATATATTTCCTACATCTCTCAATGTGTATAGTACATCAAAATCATAACATTCATGATTTTATATGAGCACCAGTAAGTAAGAAAAGTATCTGAAAAGAGATACAGCATGTAAGTTCCTCATTTGAATAAGTGTTCTCAGAGATTAAACTTGTATGAGTCTCTTTTTATAAGAGGAAAGGAATGCTGTCCCAGAAGGTTCCAGGGCAGTTGACTGGACAGTTGGTTAGAGAGAAGGGAAAACAGGAGGATGGAGCATTGGTGAGTTTGTGGAGAAAAACACCCCAAAAAAGGAGCACAGTTAAAAAATGTGGTGATTCTGTACATTAGAGATAAATGGCTTTTGGGATAATATTCTAGTCTAGTACCAGTTAATCTGTCATAGAAACTGCTCCTGCACCCACTGAAGACAATGGGCGTTTCCCCATCAGCTTCAACAGGAGCAGAATCAGACCCCTAGGAAATAAAGACAGGGCCAGATGATCAGCTGGTGTAACTTGGCACAATGTCACTGGAGACAGTGGAACTATGCTGATTTACTCTAATTGAAGACCTGGCCCAGGAAGTCCGGCCAAATTCTGCTTACTGTAACACAGCTGTGTCTTACACCAGACTCTGGTGCATAACTTCAGTTGAATTACTCCAAATTTAGCAATTTTACTGAGAGCAGAATTTGGTCCATGTTCTTTTAACGTGGTTTAATAAAACCATTAATGGGTCAGATCCTACCTAACTCTTCTGTGGATGCTCAGAAAGGGATGAAAGAAAAATAAGAGGATCCATATCATCTCTTGTATGGCTAGGCAAAGCTACAGTCCATGTACTTTAGGGAGCATAGGGACTGCTTCCTTCCTTCTCCTCTCCAGGAACACAGCACCCCAAAGTGAGAGGCATAGGAGACTGTGCCTTAGCTCTACCTCTTTCCACACCAGTGCACAGAGTGGGACCAGTGTACAGGAGGACTAGCTAGCACCCCATGAAGCATACGGTAGTAGGAACATTTTCCCTGAAGCATTTGCTATTGGCTGTGGCTAGCACAACTGATTAGTAGGAGGATGAGGGGAGAGTTCTAACAACCACCTGCTATAAAGCAAAATATACTTTTTTGTATGTTTGTGGAGCCTTTGCTGCTACCGAGCAGCCACCCATGTTGGCGTAGCCCCAAGACTGAGAAACTGCTGATCTAGGCGTGAGATAGTCTCCATTTCCCCTTCAACAAGCTGAAAGAGGAACAGTTTGAAATCTGCCTGAAGATTCTGGTATATACTTGACTCAGTTATTTGCTTATAGGGCAATGACTCATCTAAGCAATATGAATCTGAATATTAGCACTAGCACTAATTTCCTATTGCAGATCTTTGTTTTGTTTTAATGTGCAAAACCAGCTATCAAACAGTGTAAGTGTGTGTACATATCAATGTAGCATGGCCCAAAGCACAAAACATTTGTGGTGTTAGAAGGTGTTGGTTTGAAACATTTACAGAATTACTTTGTCAATTTCATTTTGAAAAAATTGAATAAAACAGGATTATCCTGAATCATGATATGAACAAATACTGGCCACAGGCATGGGACATGCATCGTTTTGAGTAATGTGTGTCTTTTATTTCTTAGAACATTCAAGTTCTTTATCCATGGCTGTGTAGTTTGCAACTGCTAACTCTAGTGCTAGTGTTATAAAATCTGCTTTGTGGCTATGAATGAGAGTATCTGGGCCTGGCCCATAGATCAGATTTTTTAAGTGACCTAAGAGCCCAATCGATGAGTTGTGGGAGCCTTCTGATTAGGGTGACCAGACAGCAAGTGTGAAAAATTGGGACAGGCAGTGGGGGGTAATAGGTGCCTATATAAGACAAAGGCCCAAATATAGGGACTGGCCCTATAAAATCAGGACATCTGGTCATCCTACTTCTGATCCCCAAACTATTTTATTTTTTTAATTAAATCTTCAGTCCATATGGCTCCTTTGCTGCTTTCCTTACCTGTGGCTATGTCTTATTATCTGTTCTATAAAACACCTAGCATACTTTTTTGCTGTCGTAATAATAATGGAAGACAATGGCAAGCCTCTGACGTCACAGGCGAGCAGAATCAGACCCAAAATTTCTAAGATTACTTCCTGGTGATCAGGGTGGGAGGAGTGTCTTTCTTCACCTTTTTGAAGAAATTAAGGTGTTATGAATAACCATGCACACTTTGGGTTCAGGAGAAGAGAGTTTTCATTTCAGAACTGGGTATAGAGTCTGTAGCAACAGAGCTGAACAGGCCCAATGGCCTTCCACGAGCCAGCAGTGACAGATATAAGTTCCAGCTGGATTTCAAGTTGATGCTTGCTATGCTCCATTTTATTCTGCAAAGAGTTAATTGACCACGCATTTAGCCGCTCTCAGATGTAGTCCTGCTGGATACCCACTGATTTTCTTATTTTAACCACTCCATTAATCAGCCTCGGAGAAGGTGGTAAGAGAAGTGTTTGAGTTAAACATTCTTCTCTGTAGTAGATGTTTGAGAGTAATGGGGAAGGCTCCAGACAGCAATCAAAAGAGAGTCTAAGCCTCCTTGACACCGCTATGCATATTTTATCAGCGTTTCTCCCCCTCCCTGGTGGTACACCTCTACCCCAATATAACGCCATCCTCGGGAGCTAAAAAATCGTACCGCATTATAGGTGAAACTGCATTATATTGACCTTGCTTTGGCCTCAAGCATTTCCATTATTAATAGTCAGCAAATCATTTTTGTTAGAACTAACATGGGGTATGCAGTATCCTGTGCCTCCCTAAACAGCCTGGCCCTGCCCCTTATCTGACACCCACCTACTTCCCACCCCCTCAGAATCCCCAACCCATCCAACCCTCCCCACTCCTTGTCCCTGACTACCCCCTCCAGAGACCCCCCACCCGTTCCAAGACCCCATCCTCTATCTCACCCCCCTGCTCCTTGTCCTCTGACTGCCCTCTCCAGAGACCCCCTGTTCCTAATCACCCCCAGGACTCCCATGCCCTATCCAATGCCCCCTTTCCCCATCCTCTGATCGCCCTGCCCCCAGAACCTCCGAACTATCCAAACCCCACCCCCCGCGCTCTCTGTCCCCTGACCGCCCCCTGAGACCCTCTGCCCCTTATCCAACCCCTCGGCCCCAGCCTGGCACTCTTAACACACCACTCAAAGCAGCATGTCAGAGTCAGACACGCTGGAGCGTGCAGCGCAGCCCCTCCCCCCAGAGCACTGCTCTACCGCGTTAATCTGAATTCGTATTATATCAGGTCACGTTCTATTGGAGCAGAGGTGTAGTATAGTATTTACAATAACATTCAAATAGTCTAGGGCTGTTTACAGCTGGGTGACAGTTTTTTTCCCATTTCAGTCATGAATGTGTGTGGATGTTTTCAATTTTAGCAAGACAGATTCACAATTCTAATTTAACAAAATGCAATACTAAAAAATATGGGCCAGGCACTGCACAATGAATCCAATGAAACTCTAGAATAGCTCGATGATGTCAATAGTTTTGCATCAATATAAATGAAAGCTGAATTTGGTGCCCTGAGTCAAGGTGAGTTTCACTTTAGTAAGGACTACAGGATTTGACCAGTGTGTTTTCTTTTATAAGATGACTTTATCTTCTTTCAGATGACAGCTGTGTCAGTTCTGTTCTTCTCATGCTCAATATGATTAACTCAGAGATGTAAACTCTTCTCTCCTTGGTACAGATATGCTCTGTCCTGACATTCATATCAAAGTCTGACATTCAGAATATTTGAAGGAAACGATGTTTAACAAACAACAAAATCTATGAAATATAAATATAGTGTTATATGCTGTTTTAATTAGAGCAAGCCTAGAATGTGCACATGTTCACTGTCCCCATCCAGGCCGAGTCTGTGTTTTAATGTACAGATGTAAGCTTATCATGACTTTCACCTGAAGGAGTGTCCCTCCTTTGGGACAGTTCTCCTACTTCAAAGCCATCCTCTTCTATTCTCTTACCAGTTCACCATTACCAGCTCAATCCATTTCTCTCCCTCTCTAACTTCTGAATTGCATGACCAGATTTGGGAACCAAGTGCTGATCTGGATCACCCCCATTTAACCTCTGACCACTCCTTGCATCTGATTCTGGTGGTGAAATATGCCAATGACTGCTTTTACTGAAGGAGAGGAACAGGCTGGCAGTTTGAAGGTATGCAAAACTCACACCACATCAGCAGGACTGGAAAGATATGAGGAACTGGGAAAACAAGCCAGGTTTGAAAGGACCAAGTAAGAAAAAGGGAAAGACAGGAAAAGTGGATGAACAAAATCTCAAAATCTCCCATTCCATACAAACTCCCTCAGCTGGTGCACAAATCTCCGTCAGACATAAGGCTGGGACTTGGTAGTTATGCAGTTGTGTGGACTCTGGTATAAAATGATCATAATTAAAAACAGAAGGCTGCACTTAAGCTTGGCAGAACTGATAAAATAGTCGTGAGGTAATAGATAAATATATTCCTGCCTACTATGTTTTGGATGGCCTATACAGGGCTATTTATACACTACATAGAACACCTTGCATTGACCAGTAATGCCACTAGTGAATTTAGGCTCAATTAAACCTCCTCTTTGTTTCTAATTACTTTTTTTGTGTGCACTATGTTTAAATCTCCTGAGTACTTGGATAGCACCATGGCTGCACTGCTGGCAGTAGCATGACTTACTGCTACCTAGTGCTATCATCCATATCCATTTACATCTTGGTTTATGCTGTGGGATAACAGGAGAAACAAGACCTCCTCCAATCTGGTAAAATGAGTCTCCGCACTCACTGTATACACTTGTTTTAAAAACAATGGATGCCATAGCCTTCTAAGCCTGCACGCCCAATGGGTGCTTTCACCCCACAAAACCAAAAAAGCTCTTTTGCCTGTTCCTGCTGTGCTTGGCAACAGATAGCACACTAGCACTCCCCTGCCTGAGAGGTGCTATGGAATGCTAGCCATGCCTCGTTGATCTCTCTACTTTTGGGAGAATTCTGTGGCAAAAAAATAAAAATGCTGCAAACAATATTTTAAAATTCTGCACATTTTATTTGTCAAAATAACAATATAATCACACCAGTTTTAATTATTTTGGTAATATATTTCAAAATATCTGTCAGAAAGTATGTCTGTAACAATACAGATGACAAAAAGGATTCAGGAAAGTTTTTTTGACAAATAGATTCCTTTCTAGACATATTAATACAGAACTCTGAGTAATAATTCATTTAAACTACAGTGCAGAACTGTATTTCCTGCACCCCTCAGAAGCAGTGCAAAGTAGGTGACAGGTATAAGAGAGGACCTGAGGGAGAGGGAAGAAGTTGCTGGGATGGAGTCTGGGAGTGAACCAGGAGGGTTGCTGGATATAAGTGGGAGAAGTATAGAACAATTTTTGGGGGGTGGGGGTGGGGGAGGGATTGTTAAGGAGCATTCCCCATGCATACTCTGGCTGACATCTGCTCCTGTCCCTGCATCCCTCTCCCCCATCCCCCACTCAGCCACCCCCCCAACCCCATGTGTCCCTGCACCCCCCTCAGCCACACCTCTCTGTGATAGGATGCAGGTGCAGCCCATTTGACGGGTTGATTGACATCCTACCTGGGTGTTGGCTACTTTCCTTGCTATTGCCTCAGGGGAGCTAATATCTGGCCGATTCCCCAACTTACATTTTTTCAATGACGACCATACAACACAATTCTCATAACTTCACATGCATTAATGATACGCATTATGGATAGAGAAATTACTTTAAGCAGATCATAACCTTTCCCCTGATACCTTACAAGGCATGCTTTATATGTAAGATCACAATTATATAAAAATAAGGAATATGGGGGTTCCAGGACACTCCCCCAAGGTATAGAATGTCACACCCTCCCCCTGTTCTTATGTGTCCCTGCACCCTCTTCCCTCCATCCCCATGTGGCCCTGCACCTCCCTCAATCACCTCTCCCCCACATCCACATATGGTCCTGCACTGTCCTCCCCCATTCCCATGTGTCCCTGCATCCTCACTCAGCCAACCCCTCCTTGCATCCTCATGTGGCCCTGCACCCCCAATTAGCCACCCCCCATGTGACCCTGCATCCCCACTCCCATTCAGCCCCTGGCTCAATGCTATCACCCTACTAGCTCCTGTGCCTACTCCAGTCTGTCCCTCCAACTAGTCCTTCTGAATCCTGGTTTATGTGACCCCCAGCAGCCCCATGTGTCCTGCTCTGTATCTCCCCCATAACCCGTGTCTCCTCATCTAGCTCCATGGGCAGGCTGCTGTGTGGAAAGCAGCCTTTCCTCCTTCCTATCTGTGGCTAGCTGCTCCAGCCATGAGCAGGCTGCCCTCTGTTCTGGCACCACATCAGCCCCTTGTGGGCACAAGGTGTAATGGCAGTGCCTCTCCAGCAGAATATATTTTCTGAGGAGAAATAAAAATCTGCAGGGAGACATGAATTCTGCACACACTTTCCCCCAGGAGTCTCTCTCTTATTGTCCGACAGTCTGTAGCTCGGGCAGTCCATTTATTTTTATTTTCAAAGCACCCCTCCCAGCTCTAATTTGCAGGCAGGCAATCTCTTAGTACTTAATAAAACTGTTCGACCTACAATTGACCTTTTTTTCCTGGGCTTTTTTCGTACACATCCTCTCCACCACACAATGCCATCTTCACCTCAGTTGAACTCCACCTTCAGTTTGTGAAAGGTACTTTTCCTCCATTTTGTTTATATATTACACAGAGATTGCATAATAGTTAATCTACTAACTTCCATGTTTATACTATATTAGAGTAGCAATTTGATTTTATTTTTCTTTAACAAACTTGAGCTGTTTGGACTTGACAGACAGGAAGTAATTCATAATTGTTCTCACCCTAAATCTCTCTCTCTCCTTTACAGCACTTTTGTGAGAAATATATACCACGTATGTATATGTGATAAATTGAAAAGGTTTGTGATAAATTTATTATTCACCTTTAACCACCTTACTTATCCTCTGCCTACTAATCCAGATCTCTGGCACTTGTTCTAACATCTCCAAATCAACTGAATGGCTGCCATTTAAAAAACAAATCAGTCTGCCAGAAAAAAAAAATTTCCTTCTTTCCCAAATATGGAACTTGCCACAAAATCAACATTCCAGTTTGAGGGACAGCTTTAAACTCTTGAGGTCTTATTTCTTTGCAGGAGTAGAACAGGAGTTTTATGCTATTATGAAGGGGATATTTCCAGCTTTGTTTGAGGTCCAGCATGAAAGATTAGATTTTAAAGCAGTGACAGTCTTAGATACAGAAATTCTTTTACATTGTTTTTAGACGTTTCAATTGAATGGCTCCTGTTGAACCTTAGACAGTTGGACTCATGGTAACTGAGGCACCTGCCTTCACAAGTAAGTAGATACAAGAACCATCCCAATAACTATATTTAAAATTCTCTCAGATTTAAACTTTTCCACAGTGTGACATCTATAGTATATATGACTGACGCTTGTTAATAACTCACTCATCGCTTTGCCATTTGTGAGTAAAACAGCCAAATAAAATTCATGCTGATGAAAATTTTATCCCATCCCATATTTCATTGGCAATCTGGTAGTGAGTTGTGACCTCTATATTCAGGTTCCATTCTGACCTTGAGACCTTGTTTTGGAAAAGCTCTAAAACCTGTATTATTTGCGGTAGACTTTTGAAATATGGCAAGAGGAAAGCCCTTTGTTAAAGAGTGTCCTTTCTTTGTTCCATGAGGTTCCATCTAGGTTTTACTCTGATACACATTTTGAAAGTTGCCATTTTTCTTCTCTCTCACTTATATTCCTAATCAATTATTTTGGCGGCAGGCCAAAATAATCAAATACAAATATCCTAAATAGTCACATGGCACACATTGCACTGGGAGTGCTGTAGAGGGTGAGTTGGTTTGGGTCTCTGTCTCTCTCCCACCCCCAGCCAAGCATGTTGTATCAGAGGCCTAGCTCCTTCATTCTCACTGCCTGGCATGAGAGGGAGAAGGTAAGGGAGAGAAAGCAAGGCTTGGCGCCCTCTAATAACCCCCTCCAGAATGAAGTGCTCCTTCACTCAGGAACAACAGCTATCTCCTGCTGCCTATTGATGTGGTTAGTCCTGTAGCTCCAGGGGTAGAAGTTTGTCCTGAAGGTACAGGGTGTTCGAACCCTGCTGATGATGCATGGTTACAAGAGAGTCAAAATTTGTTTTTACCTTTTTAACAAAAACAAACCCTAGGAAATTATGCTAAAAAAGCTATGGTACAAGAATGTCATTTAATTTGCAAAGTCTAACACTAAAAAATTATGAAATACCAGACCTATGCTTGCTCCTGCAACCTTAATTCTGCCCCCTTGTATGTGTGCATTATAGTATAGATACTACTTCTCCCCTCCACAAAACCCTAGTCTCATGAGGTGCACAGGATGGACACATAATGGGGCAGAATTAAAGATGCAGCAGCAACCTTAATTCTAACATTTCCTAACTTTCAAGTGTTTGTCTTTGCAACCTAATTAACATTCTTTTAATATAGCTTTGTGTGTAATCTGTAACATATATACAGTAATTTTCCTCTGTACTATACAAATTCCCTTTGCTATCTCAGACTAGCTGCACATTAGTAAAATATTCTTGAATTTAATACAATATCCTTATTGTAATAACCTTCCTTCAATTACTATTCTTTGTAGCCAGTCAAATATTAGCATGACCTAGGCCTCTTATGTAGTTTCATTATCTTTAGAGGCAGTTCTTTTTTTAGAAAACTGCATCCTAAAGGCCTCTTTGACATTGTTTCAGAGCTGTCAAGTAGTTTAACTTGTCCTAAATGAAATTAATACAACCTTCTAAAATACTCCAAGTGAATGATACTAATGAGCCTTCACCCTGAGCATCATGGATTCTTGGTGTTTGAAACAAATGAGTTGGCAACTCTTCATATTAATTCATTATCAAACATATTTCAACGTTAACAAGACTAAATTCTGTTTTATGCTGTGCAGGTCTGCATAGTGAAAGAGAGTCTCTTTCTTGCTAAAAGCAGCAAAGAGTCCTGTGGCACCTTATAGACTAACAGACCTTTTGGAGCATGAGCTTTCATGGGTGAATACCCACTTTGTCAGATGCATGTAGTGGAAATTTCCAGGGGCAGGTATATATATGCAAGTAAGAAGCAACCTAGAGATAACGAGGTTAGTTCAATCAGGGAGGATGAGGCCCCGTTTTAGCAGTTGAGGTGTGAAAACCAAGGGAGGAGAAACTGGTTTTGTAGTTGGCAAGCCATTCACAGTCTTTGTTTAATCCTGAGCTGATGGTGTCAAATTTGCAGATGAAGTGAAGCTCAGCAGTTTCTCTTTGAAGTCTGGTCCTGAAGTTTTTTTGCTGCTGGATGGCCACCTTAAGATCTCCTATTGTGTGGTCAGGGAGGTTGAAGTGTTCTCCTACAGGTTTTTGTATATTACCATTCCTAATATCTGATTTGTGTCCATTTATCCTTTTCTGTAGAGACTGTTCAGTTTGGCCGATATACGTAGCAGAGGGGCATTGCTGGCATATGATGGCGTATATTACATTGGTGGACGTGCAGGTGAATGAACCGGTGATGGTGTGGCTGATCTGGTTAGGTCCTGTGATGGTGTCGCTGGTGTAGATATGTGGGCAGAGTTGGCATCGAGGTTTGTTGCATGGATTGGTTCCTGAGTTAGAGTTACTATGGTGCAGTGTGCAGTTACTGGTGACAATATGCTTCAGGTTGGCAGGTTGTCTGTGGGCAAGGACTGGCCTGCCACCCAAGGCCTGTGAAAGTGAGGGATCATTGTCCAGGATGGGTTGTAGGTCCCTGATGATGCGTTGGAGAGGTTTTAGCTGGGGACTGTATGTGATGGCCAGTAGAGTCCTGCTGGTTTCTTTCTTGGGTTTGTCTTGCAGTAGAAGGCTTCTGTGCACTAGCTTTCTTGCTAGTGCTTCTGTGGGGTAGCCAGGTAGAAGACTGTCTTAGTCAAGGATCCGAACATGCATGGAAATTTAACTTCCTTTTTAAGCATAGATGTGATCCTGCAAGGGTTGGGATACATTAAACAGGAGGGAGAAAGCAGAACTGGGTTCCCTTCACTTCTATATCCTCCACCCCGCTGTTCTGCGGATTAAAAAAAAAAAAGATACTTGGAGTCTTAAAAATCGGTCATTCATTTTATAGCCACTGAATTCACTCAAAACAATGTATCCATGACACCAAACAGTAATGTTTAAAAGCAAATACAATTCATTTATATCCTACAGTACATGGAAAATGATAAATCAGCCTTGGCACCTTGAATCCAAACTGGTTAGAAGGACAGTCACTGATAAAAGGTTGAAGAGACACTGTCAAGTTAAATTTACTGGGCCTGATTTTTCCAACAGATGAAAAAATCAAGAGCAATTTGATTGAATTTAATGGAATTACACTGATGTAAGTGAAAGGAGAACTAGACCCCATTATGCATAACACCTTAAGGAAATTCTGCTCTCACTTCAGTCAGTGTAAATCTGGAGTAACTCCATTAGCTTTAGTGAAGATACTCTGGATTGACACTGGTGTCAATGAGAGCAGAAAGTGGCCCCTCGTCTTGTTTGTGCAGCATTGTAATATTTCTCAGAAATTTAGAGCAATGTCAGCCATGCTTTAATGGAGCATAAAAACACCTTCCAATCAAACAAATAGGTTGCCATAGTAATACTAAGAATTAAAGGACCTTATTTTTCTTGATATACATAGTTGAGTGCATGGTTGCACTCATATTTGCAGGTCTTATCTTTCATACAGTGACATTTTATTTAAAGCAACACAAAATTTATTGTACTGTAGTACATGTAGCTGTAATATAGGTACTGTGTTAATCCAGATGTAGGCCAAGATTTTCAAAAGAAACCAGTGACTTTGTGTGCCTAACTTGAGACACCGTAAGGGTGAAATCCATGAATGAACCTACATGTTGCAATGCTTACTATTAGGACACAACTTTTAGGCACCTAGAAAAATCACAGATATCATTGTGATTGTAGCAATGCATGACTCATCTCTCTGGCACCTCCTGCTGGTTATCCAGGGAATTAGCTCTTCAAGTCTCTGGAGCGCCCTCTGCAGGCCGGTGTCCCACTGCCACTAGCCCCCATATCCCTCCCAGGACTTGATACCCCTTGTCTTGATACCCCCTGGCAATACCCCCACAGTCTCAGGGTCTCCCCACCCACGGGAACCCCCACCCCCTATCCCTACCTTGCCTCAGTCATAGGCTACTGTCAGTCACCAACTCGCCCCCAAGCCCTGAGGCAGAGTGCAGTGTCAGCCATTCATCGTAGGCAAGGTTGGGTCTGGACCTGCCACCTCTCTCTGCAACCCAGTGCCTCTATGGGGCCTTGGACAAGGCCCTGCAGCCTGGGGAAGTTGCCATCCTGGAGCTCCTCAGCCCCACCTTACTCTAGGCACCCTGAGCCAGGCGTGCGTGCGTGCGTGTGTCCAGCCCTCTCGCTGTCTCAGTCCTCTCCCAGGGCTGATTTCCAGCCCTTCACGGCAGGAACGGGTGACCATCCCGCTATAGTGATCCACAAAGCTGGGTTACGCACTCAGGATCTCTGTACAATGAATGGAGGAGAGACAGGTGCCTTAGAATGTGATCCACAAAAGCCAGTAAGCTAGGTAGCTCCTTGCCTAAGTTAACCAGTGGGAAGTGCCCTTGTGCTAAGCCCTGCCCCTTTCTCTGAGATAGCAGCCTAAGTCCAGGCTGCAGGGAGGCACCTATATCTGCAAGTGATCTTCAAACAGAAAACCCTCTCCTGGCTTAGGAGCCTATTTAGTTTCTTCTTCAAATGTGTTAGATGACAGCCTTGCTCCACACAAAATGGCCACAGGAAGAGGGGATGGTGGTGCCTCTGCCCTATCTTCCCCTATCAATAACTTTTAGCCCAGTGGTTAGAGCACTCAGTTGGGTTGTGGGACACCCTGATACAATTCCCACCTCTGCCAGAATGGTAAAAGGGATTTTGAATAAGGGTCTCCCATCTCTGAGTGCTCTAACCACTAAACTATGGGATAGTCTGATGTGGGGTTCTCTCCTGTTGAAGATCTTCCACTGTGGATAAATAATGAAAGAGTCATATACATTTGGAATTTCAAAGCGCTGCCCCGGCAGCGCTGCGGGAGCGCTGCCGTGGCAGTGCTTTGAAGTGTGAGTGTAGTCAGAGCAGCAGCGCTGGGAGAGAGCTCTCCCAGCGCTGCATGTAAACCACATCCCTTACGGGTGCAGCGTGCAGCGCTGGGAGCCGTGCTCCCAGCGCTGCTGCCCTGATTACACTGACGCTTTACAGCGCTGTATCTTGCAGCGCTCAAGGGGGTGTTTTTTCACACCCCAGTTGCAGCGCTGTAAAGTGTGAGTGTAGCCAAGCCCATAGTCCAGTAGTTAGGGCACCCATCTGGGGAAGGGGAAAAGCAGGAGACCCTGGTCAAGTTCCTCTGCTCCAACTATTCTTTCAGTATCCACAGTGCAACAGCTGTGAAATGAAGTTGGGTCTTCCACTTCCCAGTTGAGTGCTCTAACCACTGGGCTAACAGTTATAACGTGGAAAGTGGTGGCACCGTCACCTCCTACTGGCTTTTGAATGGGGCCTGATGTGTTACGTGCATTCAGCGGATGCACACTGAATCTGCACTCTTGGGTGAATTAGGTAGCTGAACGACTATCTTCCCCTGCTTCATGAATCGCTCTGGGGCTTAAGTGGGAGATAGGCATCTGGATGCCTAGAAGGCAGCAGTGCACATGCGCAGAGGCAAAAACTTTGGTGCCTAGGGAATTTTTACTTTGAAAAAGGTAGGCATTGAGAGAGTTTAGCACCTACAGGATTTGGTGGGAGTTTTGTGAATCACAGCGTGGGTCTTAGGTGCCTAAAAATGAGACTTAAGCATGTAAGTCTGGGGTTTAGGCACCTAAGTACTTCCATGAATTCCACCCAAAGTGCTTACCACCAGCACTCTGAAAATCAGATCTCCAGTTGCATGCTATTTGTTTAAAGGGTGCAACACAAACACAAACCTCTCCCTCTCTCCACCTGGAAGTTCCAGGCTTCTTGTGTGTGTGCTCATCTCATCAGCGTGTAAGAAATGCAATCCCTTTGATTTACTACTGAACCTTTCAAGATGCACTCTGTGGAAGTATACTATACAGTTTTGTAAAACTACTTGGCAGAGTAATGTAATGTTACTCTGATATATTATTTACATCATAGAAAAAAAGTTACCTACAGTCGTGATAGAAGAATAGAACCCAAAGTTTTATATGCAAAAATCCAATTAGAAAAAATTCTGATTTTGATGTTTATAACAGTGGATGTGTAGCATGCAGCTTTGATAACAGGTACAAAATTTAAAATGAAATACAATATTTAATCTCCTTAAGATTTTAACGCACTGCAATCATGTTTCATCTCCTGTTAAGGTGTTTACTCATTTTAGTTCTCAGTACCATAAAATATGAATGTCAAATCTCCCATGGATATCGCTCTCTTACATGCTAAATTGTTTTCTAGCTGCTTTGCATGCTTGTTCTGTAGTCACAAAGTAAATAAGACATTTACATTTCTGTTTAAAGTTTCTATTCATCACTACGCTCTGTTGGGTCCAAATAAAGGAGACTTCCAGTTTTTTTAAAGCAATTCTCTCTATGGAGGTTAAGTGGTTTTCTAACCATTCTTTGTGGTTTTATTGCACATTGGAAAAAATAACCCCAACTATAATATGATGGGGGCTAATTTAGCTACAACGAATCAGGAAAAAGATCTTGGAGTCATCGTGGATAGTTCTCTGAAGATGTCCACGCAGTGTGCAGAGGCGGTCAAAAAAGCAAACAGGATGTTGGGAATAATTAAAAAGGGGATAGAGAATAAGAAGGAGAATATATTATTGCCTATATCTATCTATCTATCTATCTATCTGGAGAAAGTAGATAAGGAAAACTTATTTACTTATTCACATAATACAAGAACTAGGGTTCACCAAATGAAATTTATGGGCAGCAGGTTTAAAACACAAAAAAGGAAGTGTTTCTTCACACAGTGCACAGTCAACTTGTGGAACTCCTTGCCTGAGGAGGTTGTGAAGGCTAGGAGTATAAGGGCATTTAAAAGAGAACTGGATAAATTTATGGAGGTTAAGTCCATTAATGGCTATTAGCCAGGAGGTGTAAGGAATGGTGTCCCTAGCCTCTGTTTGTCAGAGGGTGGAGATGGATGGCAGGAGAGAGATCACTTGATCATTACCTGTTAGGTTCACTCCCTCTGGGACACCTGGCATTGGCCACTGTCGGTAGACAGGATACTGGGCTGGATGGACCTTTGGTCTGATCCAGTATGAACTCTCCCTTTCTCTAAATTGATACTGATATTTACAATGGCACTGTCGAGCAGTTTAATTAGGCCAAAATTTGATTTACGTTCAGATGTTTAGAATCTGATGAGGAACGTGCAGTTTTTCAGTTTTTAAATTTCTATTTAAAGATGAACTATGGCCTTTTTAGGTTTTGTACTGAGGACTTACATGGGGTTTGAATCTTTGACTCAGCAGGCTGGGAAGAAGTTATTCCATGGCTCCTCTGAATTGTAGTAGTGTTTGTGGCATGCTCCCTAGACTTGATCTTCAGTCACTTGGTCCTTTTAGTACACAGATCCACCTGTTATACCCTATCCCTGCATGCTGCTAGAAAGAGAACTCTGGCATAGCAGTATTCAGCTGTGTTCAAGGAGCACAGAATTTCCCTGTGTGACTTTATTATTTGTATTACTCTAGTGCAGGGGTAGTCATGTGAACCATCTGGACTGCTAGATGCTTTTGAACAGACTTAAAATCTTTTATTTACTTATTATTATTTTTTTAATTATTTTCTCTGGAGTCTGGATCTTGACTATACCTTAACGACAAAATTTGGACCTTGACAAAAAATAATTGACTACCCTTCTGTAGTTTGTAGGAGACTTAGTCATGGACAAGGATCTCATTATGCTAGGTGCTGTACAAACACAGAACAAAAAGACAGTCCTTGCTCCAAGAAGCTCATAAACTATCTACCTGGCTGTCTATCTATATCTTACAAGGACATGAAGGCATCACGTTTTCTCACGTGACTACATAATACTATCCGTGAGGAGCAAGACTGTGAACAGATGTCACACAGGAATGTGCAGGCTCCAGCTGAAGACCTGGAATGACACTTGGCCTTTTTTCAATCAATTTTTCAAGTCTGTTGTCCTCAAAGCATTTACAACCTTTACTGATAGCTGATCTCCATTCAGGTCTGTCCTTGACTATGTCTTTGAAGTTATCAATGTTTATGATACACGAGGTGAGATTCTGCTTAATGGTGTCTTCGAAGAGTTTTTTGTTGATAACTCCTCCTGCACGTTCCAAATTTCAGCTCACCCCAGAAAATTTTTTCAGGCATGTATAATCACCCATTCTGAAAAAGCAGCAAAGAAGCCTGTGGCACCTTATAGACTAACAGACGTATTGGAGCATGAGCTTTCGTTGGTGAATACCCACTTCATCGGATGCATGACTTGTTCTGATAACATGACTTGTTCATCTCAGATGAGCTTTTATGATCATTGCCTCAATGCTGGTTGTTTTTGCGCTTTTAAGGATGTTAATATTTGAGACTTTGTCTCACTAGTGGACCTTCAGAACTGAGAGGGGACAGTGCATGTGAACATTTTAAGTTGCTTAACGTGTCTGTGGTAAACTATCCTGTTTCACATACATATGACAGGAATGCTATTGCTGCATTGGATATCATCAGTTTTATTGACTGTTTGATTGTGTGCTGGTTGAGTATTCTATGACGAAGTCTTCCAAAGACCTGGCTTGCCTTTCCTATTCTATTTGATGTGTCTTGATCCAGGGAACCTCACTTGAGATGGTACCGCCAAAAGACAATAGATTGATATTGACAGATGAGAGAGTGCTGGTCAGCATGATAGGCAGTGGTCTCTGCACATGGCAGTCTATCTGTTTTTAAGTGCCTGTACTCCCACATAGCAGTACACTGAGTGTTTTGATGGTTTCCAGGGCCTAGGGCAGTGGCTTTCAACCTTTCCAGACTACTGTACCCTTTTTAGGAGTCTGATTTGTCTTGCATATCCCCATGTTAAACTTCACTTAATTGGAATATAAATATTGTACCTGTGTTTCAGTGTATAGTATATAGAGCAGTATAAACAAGTCACTGACCATATGCAATTTTAGTTTGTTCTGACTTCGCTAGTGCTTTGTATGTAGCCTGTTGTAAAACTAGGCAAATATCTAGATGAATTGATGTACCCCTTGGAAGACCTCTGTGTACCCCTGGTTGAGATCCACTGGCCTAGGAGACTTAGTCATGGATCAGGACCCCATGGTGCTAGATGCTGCCATGCTTATGCAAAGGTGGGAATTATTTGTTCCTAAATATTAGTAACTTTCCTACTGAATTGACTTGGATTGCTGAAACTTTCTTTTCCCAAAGAGCAAACGTTTTCTGGAAAAGCACAATTTGAGTTTGGGAAAAGAATCCCAATTCTATTAAATTCATTTCTATTTCTGTCCCTTACTATGTCAGCTTGTTAAAATAACTTTGAAAAAGAAGGAACCATATCATATAGGCAATCAATCTTGAAAGGGACTTGTTTTCCCATCAATATTTATGTGTTGGATATTGAATGTCACAGAAACAGAGAGATTTTGAATTGAGCATATTTGATACTCATTGAATAACCAAAGCTCTAAGCCTGTAAACATGTAAGCAAGTGTGTAACTTTATATACTTTCCTTAGTCCCAAAAAAACAATGGGACGACTTGTGTTTAAAGTTACACTTACCTAAATCTTTATGGAATCAGGACATAAGTGACTGGAAATACATGTAGTATTTTTGTTTTTTTCATTTTTTTAATCATACACATCTTCAAGCTATCTCCTGGACACTTAAGCAATTAAATAAATGAACTCTATATGTGAGTTGCTATATGATTTAAAAATCATTACCTTCTGGAGTGCCAGTTTCCCAAACTACTTTAGGAGGTTGCTGGATCTCCTACTCCGGAATTTTTCTTATCATCAGTTCAAAACCTGGAAATTATTGTGGGGAATGCTGGAGCACTAGCAATATTTACCTAATGCCAGTAGTGGCTGAGCTGCTTGTGTGCTCTGAGTCTAAGACAGGAAACTAGTGTAGCCTTATCTGTTCAATCCAGCAAAAAATACATTTGCTGAAATTTAAGGGGATGAATGAGCATATACTGTAACTCCACTTTATTATCTTTTTCACTATTTAATTGTTTGCACGTTGTGCAAAGACCATTTGACGTAAAGAAATTAACTGGGGGCGGGAAGTCCAAGATCCTGATCTTGCAACGAATTCTCCCCTGGCGCTTATTGCAGAATTGAGGCTCAAGTGCAGCTTTGCTCTTCCTCAAAAGAAGCCCGCTGGTTTCGGTCTGGCCTGCGGATGACGCTGCCTGTCTGCACCAACAGAGGGGTAAGGACGGAGCATCATTCTCACCTGCAGCCGGCGGGGCCCCTTTTCCAAGGGATCCCAGAGCCAGCGGGGGAGTCCCGGAGCCGGGGAGGCTGAGCCGCCAGGAGCCTACAGCAGGTGCACCATGCAGGTGCCTCTCTGTCCCTCGCCACCGGCTCTGAACTCCTCGGGCTCTGCCCCCCCGTGAAGCCCCGAGAGGGAGAGCGGCCCGCGGCTGCGCTCGCTGTCCCCAGGGGCTGTTCTGTGACAGGCTGGTGGGTTCCCGCGCCCCGGCCAGTGCGCGAGGCCGGGCCGCAGTGCTGCGCGCGGGGCCCTAGTGCCATGGCTACGGCTGAGGGACTAGCCTCCCCAGCGCGCAGGGGGAGGAAGTGACCTGCCCGGAGACCGGAGGGGGAGTCTGCCGATCGCGGGGCCCGATGCGGCGCGCCGGGAGGGAGGAGGCGCCCACGGGGGCCCAGCAGGGTCAGCGGTCGGTGTAGTGAGCTTGCTGTGTGGCCGGACTGCAGCGGGAGCGTGGCTCGCCCCCCCCCGGCGGAACAAACCATTGCAGCTCGCCGCGGAGGTGAGGCACCTGTCATCCGCCGCCCGCGCTCGGCCTCCGCTCGGCGGCGGCAGCTGGCAGCGCACCCCCGCGCGCGGCGCAGACGTTCCGCACGCCCGGCCCCCGGGGAGCCGCGGGGCGGGCGCCGGGCTGCGGCGGGGCGCGGGAGCGCTCTCCTCCCCCCAGCTCAGTGTGCGCGGAGCGTGTTGCTGCCCCAGCCGCCGCTGCCTGCAATGGCGCTGAGTGGCGGAGTCGGAGGTTGCTGCCGGCTGGCAGGCTGGGGGCGGCAGCCGCGCCGGAGCCGGGGGCTGGGGGAGCCGCAGCTCTGAGCGCGCAGGGAGCCGCGGGAGGTGGAAGGAGCCCAAACCGGCGTGCAGCTCCTCTCCCGGGTAAGGGGCCGTGCGCGCACCGGGGAGCAGGGGCTGAAGTTAGGACTCGGGTGCAGCTTGTGTGCGCGACAAGGGGAGACATGCCCGGGGGCTTTTGTTTCCTTATACGCTGTAGCCAGAGATAGGGGGTTTATGGCCACCGTGCTTTGCTCCCTGCCGTGATTGCCACGGCTGCTGCTCCTACGCAAGGTGGTTCTTGGGCCAACGCTGGTGTGGGATCCTCTCGCCTTTCAGTCCGGAGAAACCGGTTCTTCGCAGCACTTCCCCTTGCAGAGGGGTTTGCTGTGACGCCAGACAGGATCCTTTTACCTTAAGTTAGCCTTTCTTTTTCTTATTATCGTTGGAAACATCGGCTGGAGTCTGTAAAGGAGGAGGCAAAGGGAAATGATCGGTGTCTAGGGAAAAACTGCTACAGACACCCCCCTTCTCCATAATTGTTGATTTTTTTTTTAAATTAATGATCCACGGTAGTAGAGATGCTGCTGCTGCACCTGCTGGTTTGAAGTGGTTTCCATCATATACGGGTATACAGTTTGGTTCAATGGCGCTCAGCACCCCCGCTGTAGAAATGGTTCCAGCGCCCCTGCACAGCAGTTGAGCCACAGCTGTGTGCAACCCTCCCCTGCTTGTGCATGGGTAGCTGGGCTTGAGTTTGGAGGTGATCTAAGAGTGTGTTCTCTTTCAGGAAGGTGATGAAGGGATTGTGTATTAATAGCCACATAATATTGCTTAGTCTAAAATAACCTCTTAGGCTTAAAGACTGGTGAATAAATGTGTAAGGTACTTGATCCGTAATCTTCCTGCTCTAAAATGCTAGGTGTGACTGCAGTATTATAGCATTCCTCCCTATTAGTGAGGAGCACAGCAGTCCTCATGCATTGCATTTGGAACTAGCAGCAATAAGTTATAGGCTAGAAGGAAGATAAGGAAACAGAAGGATGCTAATGAGAGATATTTTGCTCTCGATTAGTCATGTGTTGTTCTCCTGCAATTTTCTGGGCTAATGTTCAGGCTGGAATCAGATTGAGTTCTCATCCTTTACCTTAAACACCACTCAGAGTCTCCCCCCTGCCCCCCCAACTAAGAATCTCTAAATTCGTCCTGTTGAATCATGTAACTTTCCATGCAGTTTATTATATTTAAAACATAGCCTTTTTTGGTGTGGCAACTCAGTGGGCACGCAGATGTGAACTGGAAGATTGAGAGATTTAGCCTGTAGCTCCCTTTTTTGTAGTTCGCTAGATGCTTCCATGCTCTTTGTCATGCTAAAATAATACAGCAAGTGGAAAGGGGCAAGTCTTATTAAACTTCACTTCACTATTTTCAACACAGAATGATACCTTTTGAGTGCAATTTTTCTAATTCTTTTGAATGTTGTTTCATTGTTGAATCATTGGTCTCTGCATAGAAACACCATTCAAAGCATACTATTGTGTAGTTCAGAGACAACCTAGGTGAAATTGCAAATGTTAGCAGCTCAGGGAAACACAGTCATCACGTTTGCATGAAGTATTTCGTGCCCAGACATAAATAACACTGAGATTTTAGTTCTGTTTATTTTGTCCTTTACCATCTCCAGTCAAAAAGTTTGACTGCAATGAAACACTGGTGACATTGTTTTCCTTGTAATTTTATTCTTTGTAATTTTGTGTTTCACCTAGACAAATTTGTTTATGTTGTAATATGTTCATAGCATACATCTGAACATCACAAAACTGCCATGTTTCATTGTCATAGTGGCATGTTAATTAGTATTTGGAAGGAAATTTACTTTTATGTGGGCGTATAAACTTTTTCAGACTGTCTAATTGTTGAATCTTTAGCAAATTGAGTCTGCTTTAGAATTTTAATACATGTGTGCATTTTGGTAATGATGCTGTGTGAAGGATGAATCCCTGCATTTGTTTTTAATTTTTATTTCTAAATATCAGTTATATCAAATAACTTGAAAATTGAAGTAATTGATTTAGATTTGAAGAAATACAAATGCATGACTCGATTCAAAAAGTTGTACTTTCTGTTGCAGGTTAAATCTACATTTGTTCTGGAAAGCTATCAGTCTTGCCACTGTGTTTGGTGTCATGGTTGCTTGCACATATTTAGATAGTATCTGTCAGAATACCTACTGAATATGGCCCTGATGGAGACCAGTGCCACCTGAGAGGCACTTTCTTCTCAACCAGAATCTCACTAATAACAGAAGGCTGAGAGTGGTATATCAGTCACTATGTATATTGGTTTTGCACTCCTGAAGTAAACATGATGAAAACAGAGTCTTCAGGAGAAAGGTCAACCCTCCGAAGTGCCTCTCCTCACAGGAATGCTTACAGAACTGAGTTCCAGGCACTAAAAAGCACCTTTGACAAACCTAAATCAGATGGAGACCAAAAAACGAAAGATGAAGGAGAGGCCTCTCAGCAGAGCAGGGGGAGGAAATATGGCTCAAACGTCAACAGGATTAAAAACTTATTTATGCAGATGGGCATGGAGCCCAGTGAGAGCACTGGAGTTACCCCTAAAACCAGAGGGAAAAGTGGTCCCCTGTCTCCTCAAAGAATTAGACCCAAAGAATTTGTGGAGAAGGCAGATGGCTCAGTTGTAAAACTAGAGTCTTCAGTTTCAGAAAGGATTAGTAGGTTTGATACTGTGCATGGTGGTCCTTCCTATTCCAAGTTTACTGAAACTCGAAAGATGTTTGAACGAAATGTTCATGAAATGGGACATTCCAATCGCTATTCCCCAAAGAAAGAGCGAGTAGTTTCCAATGAACTCCAAGATGAGTGGTGCAGCTCTAAGTCTAATAGAGGCAGTACTGATTCATTGGACAGTCTTAGCTCAAGGACAGAGACCATCTCTCCAACAGTGAGTCAGCTCAGTGCAGTGTTTGAAAACACTGATTCACATACTGTAATAGTTTTAGAAAAGTCAGAAAACAATGAAGAATATTCTGTAACTGGTCACTACCCACTAAACCTGTCATCTACTGTTGAAAATCTGTCCTCCACTGTTGCAAACCTTGATGGATTCAGTCCCTTAAAAGATGCTAGTGCCTGGTCTTCACCAGCCAAACAAACTACAAGTTCTGTATCTGCTGAGACCTTTCAGCAAAACAGTACGTCTTCAACAATAAGAGAAGCTTCTAATAGCACTTTGCCAGTATCAAAAACAAATGAAGAAATAAGGAAGAATAAGGAAGCAAGTTTTGATCCTGTTGATGTTTGTGCAGCAACTGAACAAGAATTGGCCAGCATTAACAGCGAAAAGCGTGAAGAATCCTATACCAGGACTAAGGAAAAAATAGATACAGAAGTTTCTTTACAACAAAAAGAACATTCACAAAATGCAGAGAGCGCCTGTGTTGGCACTGGAGCTGCAGACATACCAAGAAACTTGGTAGCAGGTGGTGATTTTGCAGCAGATGTAGCTTCAGATGCTACTGAATCCCACTATGATGATGCCAGTGGAAAGGAAGTCCAGGAAGACTTGAATAACTTTCAGAGTTCACATGTATATATGCACTCTGACTATAACGTCTACAGGGTGCGATCAAGGTATAATTCTGACTGGGGAGAGACAGGAACAGAACAGGATGATCAAGATGACAGTGATGAAAACAACTATTATGAACCTGATATGGAATATGCTGAAGTTATTGGATTGCCAGCTGAAGATGAAATCCCAGCAAACAGAAAAATTAAGTTTAGCAGTGCTCCAATTAAGGTAATTTCCTCCCCCCAAACTTTGATTCTTATTTGAGCTTAACTTTGTTCAGGGTAGATTTTTGACAGCTGCATCTGATTCTGAAAAGCTTGCAGAGGTCCTTGAGACCATTTTTTGTTGTAGCTGGCAAGTGAGCATAATTTCAAATGATTTAAAGGGAGCTGAGTTCTGATGGCCCTGTCTCATTTCCTAGTCTACTTTGTGGTTGATTAAACCAGCAGAAATTGAGAATGAGTTTCAGGTTTGTGAGGCTTTGTAATTGAAACATACACATTCTGATGTATAGGACTTTATAAATATATAAATAGCATGGTGAAATATAAAAGGCATCTGTATGGTGACCATCATATTTACATTATTTTTGAAATTTAAAAATAACTTATGCATTCCAAACAGCTGCTGTTACTTTAAAGAATATCTGTGAAGAATTAAAGTTCTGGAGTGAAATACTGTATGGTATGAAATATAATGTGCTGTTGAACAGTGACAGTGATCCACTAGTATTGGATCATTAATCTTCTTCATCTGCATCAGTAACCTTTAATTGCTAGCTTCTTCAACAGTCAGTCTTTTTTCATGCTTCTTACTAATATCTACTTCAGTAAAGTAGGTATTAGTATAGGTTGGGGTGGGCAGACTTTTTGGCCTGAGGGCCACATTGGGGTTGCAAAACTGTATGGAGGGCCAGGTAGGGAAGGCTGTGCCTCCCCAAACAGCCTGGCCCACACCCCTTATCCGCCCCTTCCCACTTTCCATCCCCTGACTGCCCCCCTCAGAACCTCTGACCTATCCAACCCCCTCTGCTCCTTGTTCCCTGGCCGCCCCCTCCTAGGAATCTCTACCCCAACCGCCCCCAGGATCCCACCCCCTATCCAACCCCCCTGCACCCAGTCCCCTGAGTGCTCTGACCCCTATCCACACCCCGACCCCTTAACAGGCCCCCCGGGATCCTACGCCTATCCAACCTCCCGTGTTCCCCATCCCCTGACTCCTATCCACACCCCTTCCCCCTGACAGGCCCCCTGGGACTCCCATGCTTATCCAACCCCTCCCGGCCCCCTGACTGCCCCCCAGAACCTCCGCCCCATCCAAGCGTGCCCTGCTCCCTGTCCCCTGGCTGCCCCCCGGGAACCCCCGCCCCAGCCCCCTTATCATGCCACTCAGAGCAGCATGTCTGGCAGCCATGCCGCCTGGCCAGAGCTTACGTGCTGCTGCTCTGCTTGGCAGGAGCGCTTAACCCCACGGCCCAGAGCACTGCCTGCACAGCAGCATGGATGCAGCCGGGGAGAGGCCAGGGGCTAGCCTCCCCGGCCGGGAGCTCAAGGGCCGGGCAGGAAGGTCCCGCGGGCTGTAGTTTGCTCACTTCTGATATAGGTGCTTTAGCGTCTTATGTACATTGACATATACTAGAAGTAATTTAAAGGTCAATCCACTGAAATATACTTGATGTAAAAACATTGTTAAAAATAACATCTAAGAATGTGGACTGCTTCAAGTGTTTTAAGTTGGGGAAAGAGTTGGGGCACAATGACTTGTTACAACAGCATTTTAGCTCTCAGCATCAGAGTTGAATTACTCATGGGTTGCAAATGAAGTGCATTTGATAATCTCAGTGTAGTTACCAATGGACACTTATCCACACTGAAAAAACACTAAGGTATTTGGCACACCTGACAGTCTTTAAAGAGCCAAATACTGGGCTGGTGCAGACTAGGAGAAAAATAAGATTCTTTTCTGAAAAGTGACACTGTAAAAATGATTCCATCTGGTTTGACTCATCTACTTCCTCTATGTATTCTGAGACCACAACTACTTAATTTAGTGTGAAAAATAAACATTTTTGCAACTTGTCCTATCCTTGTGGATCCAGCTGCACGTGAGTGAGCCGGATTCTGTTCTATTTCATACTTAATTAACACAGTTAACTAAATTCCAGTTACAGGACCAAACTCTAACCACTGTTACACCTATTCAATCCCATTGAAGATGCGCCTGATTCTCCACTGCCTTCCCCCTTGTATAGTCATTTATAGCTATGCAGAATGAATGCTAAACACTACCAAATTAGAAAGGGAGCATTTTAAGACCACTTTTCACTGGTGTAAATGACTACATTAAAAGGAAGACAGTGTTCAATTGGACTGAAGGGGTTGGACAGTTATAATTGAGGGCAGAATTTGGCTCTGCAATTAGAACTTTGAATCCCATTGAAAGCAATAAGATTAAACAGATATATATCAGACATGCCAAACCCATGGGGAAAAAAAAAACAGAAATTGGGCTTGTTTTTGGCTTAATTAGCTTGTGAGTTGCTTGTTGGCTAGTTTTTGGCTTGTTGTATGTTTGGCTTGTGGCTTATTGCTTCTTTTTTTTTTTGATCGGCTCTCGGCAAGCAGCGGCAAGGGAGGGCAAGCAGGGGCAAGGAGGGGAGAGAGACGGGTGCCCAGCAGGTCCATCACAGTCTCAGATGCATGCCGGGGGGATCTAGCCACATAGAGTGTTGGGGTTCTTAGATGTTGGCTTGTTTTGAAATGGGATTAGCTTGATTTTTGGCTTATTGTGAAAGTCAGAGTGCTTATTTAGCTCATGAAAGTTGGCAACTGTGATATATATTGGGGAAAAATTTGTATTATTGGTGATGATGCAATGAATTTATATTATTGGTGATGCAGGAGTCAGGAAAAATACATCTTGATTTTCATACTCTTGGATACATTTGCAAGCCTGTCAGGTAGAAAAATAGTCTTTTTTTTATTTGTGGACTGAGCAAATTTGATCTAGAAATCACTATGTGACAATAAACATGGAATTCAGTGAAGGGTTAGTAATAGTTTTAAAATTTTCCCCAAACTGAAATGTAGAGAAGTAAGCATTTATAAGACCAATAGAAATGTTTCCATAATTTTGTTTTGCACAAAGAGAATAAACATTTCTCTACCATGGTTGAAACCTGAAGCAGCATTGCAGCATCAAGAATCTGAAAGTGAAACTGACTTCATTGATTTTTATCATCTGAGTTGCAAGAGATGCACAAAGTAAACAAGAACATAAATAGAAACAAAACTGGATTTTTAAAAATTATTTCACTTTTTATAATTGAAAGGGTTTTGTAATGTGGTTAAAATAAACTTGTTTACAATGTATGAGTTCTAAATCAGCAATGTCCGTGTCAAGCATGTTGATATTATGGAAAGTATTTGTGAATAAAACAAGCAAAATCTAACCTTGTATATGTAAGAGAGAATTTTATCTCGTATTCTTTATTCCATGAATAAGGTCACTTTAATTAAAAACAAAATATTAAAAGACATAATACTGGGATATGCTTTGCAAATACCTAGTTTGCATTTAATTCTTTGAGCAAAAATCTCAACACGCAAATCCAAGAGATTCTATATGGCCCTATAGATCATTCACATAATTTAGCTAACCCCTTCTATTCCAGTCTTATTAGAAATGATGTAGAGAGTGTAATCTACAACACAGGCTTTTGGGAAGCTTTCTTTACCGACATCCCCAGGCAGTTCTAATAGGCAGGACTCTTAGTTTCCTGGAAAATCTACAAATTATGGAAATGGTATTCCTCAAATCAAAGTTATCCTGAATCAGATAATCGTTTAGCGAAAGTAACAAAGGGACACATTCAAAGTTAACGCAGGCTAATTTTTTATATTTTTAAACTGTTCGAATTTTTTTTCTGTAGATTTTTCCATTCCTAACAGTAGTGAGCTATAAAGCTCTCTGTGGTCCTGAATAAGTGTCTCCTACAGTTGAGCAAAGCAGCATGATTGCTTTAAAAATATTCTTGTTATTTGAACTCTTAACGATACATATACCCAATGTAAAGAGAAGTTTTATTTCAGTTATGTTCAAGTAGTATTATATATTTCTATGTAATGGTGACTGCCCATCAGGAAAACAGATCCTCGAAAGCCATATGTGTAAGTGATAAGAGACAGGACATTAAAAAAACCATAACTTTTTATCCTTTGTTTTTTCCCATTTATATTTGATCTCTATTTTCTCACATCTATAAGCTCTCTTAAATTTCACCATTGGTTATGCTATCCATGTATGCTCTAGTGGGGTATCTGAGAAAGTGGAGCTTTGCTAGTTGTTTTCAATTACCTGAAATTTCTACTCTCACAACAGAGAGTTGTAATTAGCAAGGGAAAAATTTGATTTGACCTCGAAGAAATAGGGCGTAGACCATTGAATTCAGTAGCAAAACTTCTGTAGTGGGAGCAGAATTGGGCCAGGTTGTCCTTAAAAACTTTGTTCCAATATTTCAGTTTTTATTACTAATATGATCACCAGTGGTGTTAGTATAAAACATTCTCTGACAACTTCTGCCACTCAAAAGGAAAGGAACACTGTTTTAATTATTTTGGCCCTGAGCATCTCCTACTGCAGAGAGGAGGAAAATTGTGGAAAAAGCTGCAGTGGGAGAAGAAGTGGAGGAGAAAATGGTTTGAGAGAACCCTGTATAGTTGTTTTTTGTCCTATCTGCAAAAACTTGTGCAGCCTCTTGGCCATGTGAAAAAAGGTGGGAAGGTTTTTCACTAAGAGCAAGAACTGCAGTAAACATTTTTGAAAATAAATGCTGCTTGATTACTTTCCCTTCTTCCCTGTAGCACACGCTGTAATTCCCTCAGAGAGTATGTTCAGGCTGTGGGGCTATTCACTGTGGTATAGATGTCTGGGTTCAGGCTGCAGCCTGAGCTTTGGGCCCATCCCACCTTGTAGGGTTCTAGACTCAGGCTCCAGGCCAAGCCCAAAAGTCGAGACTGCAGTGGAACAGGCTGAGTCCTATGAGCCTGAGTCAGGTGGTGCGGGCCAGGCACAGGTTTTTAATTGCAGTGTAGACATAACCAGAGATGTCAAAGAGCACAGCCTGGAGCTAGCCAGCAGTGACAGAAGATCACAGCCTGGACATGTTGCCATGGCTGGTAAGTGCGGGTTAGAGGGGAACGTGGAAGGAGAATCCTTCTCTGCAGGTGTCATGGAAACTTGTGATTCTCTGGCCTCCACTGCATTTTCTGTCCCCATCTTGTGCCTGCTTCACGTCCCTGCTGGTCCTATGGACCAATAAGGAGACCAGTAAAGGGGACAGCAGCTGTTCAAGAACAAACTTTTTGTAACATTTGAGAAAGAAGTATGGTCTGTGGGTAGGTCACAAGGTTGGATCTACACTTGAGAGTAATATTGGCATAGCTACATCGGTCAGGTATGTGAAAAACTATGCTGACAGAATACCCAGCGTAGATGCAGCTGTCAGTGGAAGAGTGCTTCTGTTGATGTAGCTAACATTGTTTGGGGAGGTAGTGTTTCCATACCAACAGAAAAACCCTTTCTGTTGGTGTAGACTGCATCTATGCTATGCATAGTCTCCATAGTATGGATGTACCCTTGAGCTCTATATTGTGTCAGTGATTGCTTTGTGAACTTGGGTAAGGCATGTAATCTCTCTGTGCATTACTTTACACATCTTTAAAATTCAGATAATACACTAGTAGCTCAGTCTGTGTAATGACAATTTAAATGTTGTTCTACTCCAGGCATTTTTGTGTAGGAGTGGAGCATATAAACTAGCTGATGTCCAAAGCCAGCATTAATTTGATTTGATACTCATTAACACCCTCTTGTAATCCTTGCTTACACCATCCTCCTCCCAACGTAACTGATTTGAGGTAAGCTTTCAGGAAAATGTAATTAAATTTAATAGTGTTTCCTAAACTTGTAAAAGCTGTGCTTCTCTTCAGGAGTCTGAAACCAGTCCCACCCACAATCCTGAAATGTGGTGTTAAAGGACTACCCCAAATGAGAGGTCACTGACAGTAAATAGTGTCAAACTTCACAGTGTGATACTTCCTCTCCTTTCCATCATGTTGTGATGAGCAACTAAATACTTTAAAGGTCAATGTTGTAAACTGTCCTTATGGACATTCATAGTCTCAGCAAGTTCACATTGTCGAATTAGGTATACTTGGGTCACTGTTTCAAGTATTTTGCAACCATAGCAGCAAGAGACTTCTTATAAATATACTTTAAAAAAAACGAGGACCAATTGTTTGTGGCTCCCTAGCTGGTCTGTCGCACCCCAGTGGCATGTGCCCCACACTTTAGGAAATGCTGTAATATAGGAAGTAAAATCAATAGGTAAAATGTCACTAATTTAAATAGTACGGACTAAATGCTGTCCATCTACAAAGCAGAAGAAACCCCAGCAAACAGCCAGAAACCAGCTGCAAAGAGTAGCACGTACAATGTGTGGGGCCAAAGGAAATTCTGCCATGGTGCACAAGAGTGTGCTAGTAGTTTACCTGGCCAGTACAGTTAAATACACTGTGCACACTATGTCTCAAATCCTGAGCTGCACAAAGCATTCCTCCAATCTTGGAACTGTGTGGCTGCCATTCTGGTCCCAGGTGAAAATTACTAGCTTCAGGGATATTTACCTTTGAAAGGCCGTTTCAGCCACTGTGGATTGCTGGGTGCTTGGTATTCCACAGTCACATCACCTGTGTTAGCCTCCTAGTTGGGGAAGGCTAGTTAAGGCTGCTTTGCATGGGCCAAACTTTGTTTAAAAACAAAACAACCCCCCCCCACAGCTTTAAGGGACTGAAGATTCTGGCCCTATGTTCCCAACCGGGCAGGATATATGGGGAAAGTTTAAGGCTGGGCTGAAATTTGAGGTATGTGTGGTGCTATCTAAGACATACACATGTTGACAGTCTTTAGTATTTATATTGCAGTTGCACTTAGTGGCTTCAGGCAAGTTGGGAGATTCATTACGTTAGGTGCTCAGTGCACCTAAAGACATGGTCCCTGTCCTGAAGAACTTCCGGCACAAAGAAAACAAGTTACACATAAATGTTTTTCCCACAGAAAGGAGCAGGAGTTGTGCAATGCATTGACCTTGCCCGTATGTGGTGCATGCACTGCTACTTCCTTTTGAGAGTATCCAGTTACATGATGCTGCTCAAATTGAGCAGACTTTTAGGCCAGGACTTGAAAAATAAATTCAACACTTCCTAGCTAAAGCAGTGGCTCTCAACCTTTCCTGACTTCTATACCCCTTTCAGGAGTCAGATTTGTCTCATGTACCCCCAAGTTTCACCTCACTTAAAAACTACTTGCTTACAAAACCAGACATAAAAATACAAAAGTGTCTCAGCACACTATTACTGAAAAATTGCTTATTTTCTCATTTTACCACATAATTATAAACTAAATCAATTGGAATATAAATATTGTACTTTGCATTTCAGTGTATAGCATATAGAATAATATAAACAAGTCATTGCATGAAATTTTAGTTTGTACTGACTTCACTAGTGCTATGCATGTAGCCTGTTGATATACACCCTGGAAGACCTCTACGTACTCCCAGGGGTACACGTACTCCTGGTTGAGAACCACTGAGCTAAAGGACTAGGCCTACTTTCGAAGCAAAAATACTAATGGCCAGGGCCCCTCCTGAGCCACATCCCCTCCCATCCTGTCTCCTCCTGGTTGATCTGTCTCATTCGCCAGGGTCCAAAAGCCCTGGCCTCCTATTAGTGGTTCTCCCTCCCAGGCCATTGAGAGAAATTTGGGGTCCCATTACATCATGGTTGCTGGGGCTCTACCTAAGCTATAGACTTTTGGGGACCCCCTGAGCTCAGGCATCTGGTACAATTGTACCCATTTTGCCCTCTCATCAGCCTTTCATTGTCTCCCCTGCTATAGGTATATTATAGATCATTTAAAACTTACTCTCCAGTTAATCAGTGTATTGCATTGCCTCCCCCTCCTCCTGTTACAATGGATGGGAGTGGAACCCCCCCCAGTGCTCTGCTCCTAATTGTGGCAGTCAGGTACCTTCGACCACCCTAGCAGTGAAGGCAGCCAAACCTCCCAAAAATGCTCTATGGGGCAGTGACTGGGCCTCCCCTCCACTCCCCAACAATGACTCCTGGGACACAGCAGCAATGGCAGTGGAGCTCTCTCTGCAGATTCGGGAAGCTATTAGTGCACTAGTTACACACTGTTCACATTTTTAAGGTTATCTACATAACCATGAGCGCTAGAGACTTTTTCTGTGGGTGGGGAAGATGAGATTCTACAGAAGGTGCTGGCACTTATATGGGACAAAATCCTATTTCCTACTCATCGTGAGCTAGTGGGTTTTTGAAGCCCTGCTTGTGACCATTAAAGACAGTATTAGGCCCTCTGTCTCCATCTGTTTTCATTTCTTTTTCTTTCTCAGTCTCTCTCCTTCATTTTCCTTTTTTCCATTTTGATTTTTGTTGCTCCTTTTCTTCCTCAAGCGACAAAGAGTCCTGTGGCACCTTATAGACTAACAGAAGTATTGAAGCATAAGCTTTCGTGGGTGAATACCCACTGCATCTGACGAAGTGGGTATTCACCCACAAAAGCTTATGCTCCAATACTTCTGTTAGTCTATAAGGTGCCCCAGGACTCTTTGTCGCTTTTTACAGATCCAGACAAACACGGCTACCCCTCTGATACTTTTCTTCCTCAGTAACTCATGTCACAGTTCAGGGCAACTGCACCTGTATTCCCCCACTGTGGTTCAGCAAGGGCACCCACTCTAAGCTTCAGGCTCTCCTGGCCATCACCTCTCTTCAGTGGTGACACAACTCACTCCTTCTGATCAGGGTATTTCCAGGCTGCACAGTCCCCTTACTGTACAGTGGTATCTCAGCAAGAGACTCCGCCTAAGCAGGCCTGTTTTCTTTCTCTTCAGAGATTAATAACAGAGTAATTGACCACCATTATAAGGTACCACACAGTACTTCCTATGCAAGTCTATTTTATTCTGAAGGTAAAAGCACTACAGAGAAAACATTAAAAACAATACAAGAAGTTACACATATGATGATAAGGTTACCAGAGATCACCCCTAACACTAATAGGGGTGCTGGCCGGAACAGTCCTTCAAAACCTCACTCACAGAGTTTCCTTGTGCTTTCAAGTCTATCACAGCTTCATCTCAGATAAGCACCCAGTCTTATGGGGCCTCAGTAGGCCCAGTCCTTCCAATCCTTCTCTAAGGATTGGGACTCTTTGTAGACCAGGGGTCCTGTCCATTTGCTGGGTCAAGAAGAAGGCCAGGAGGCTGTTTAAAACTAGTCTATTTATCTAAAACCCCTTTTTGTTTGTTGGTCCCTGGAGAACCTGCTTTGAACTAGTATCTGCGTACTTCTCCAGGGGGGCGACTCCAAAGGGCTCATCCCCCTCCTTCTGGAGAAGTTACATACAATTCCAAAATAACACATACACAGTTGCATTCTGAATACAGTGAACCCCAAAGATATTAAACCTAATTCAGTAAGGTTTAACTTAATTCAGTAAAGTTTATCTTAATTCCATAAAGTTTATCCAGGATATTGTTAGTCTGTCACTATACCTTTTTAAATAATTAATAATAATAATAATAGTAATTAATTAAAAAAAACAAACCCAATCCTTGTTATGGGATAGCAATATGCAGCCACAGTATGAGAGCCAGGGCAGCATAGTATGTGAAATGACTGTTCTGCTAAGGGGATAGTGATCTGGTAACTTAGAAACATGGAATTTAGTCCTAAATTTCCCACAAATCCTCAGTCTATGTTGTCCCATCTTCCAGGAAGTTTCCGTACCATGTAATCATGTTGGAAGATCTGCTGACAGAGCTGTACACTTGTGTGTGTGAGCAAGGGCGACTAGGTATTTTGTCGCCCCAAGCATGGCGGGCAGATTGTCTTTGGCGGCTTGCCTGCGGGAGGTCCCCGGTCCTGTGGATTCGGCGGCATGCCTGCGGGAGGTCCCCCGAAGCCCCGGGACCAGTGGACCCTCCGCAGGCAAGCTGCCGAAGGCAACCTGCCTGCTGCCCTTGCCGCGACTGGCAGAGTGCCCCCCAAGGCTTGCCTCTCCAGGCACATGCTTGGTGTGCTGGTGCCTGGAGCCACCCCTGTGTGAGAGATGGGGTTGTAAGTGACTTTCATCTTCTACTGATATTTCTCCAGAAAGGGAGGATGTGTTCAATCGAGTTCTCACCTTATAATCTCCCTCACTGCCTGACAAAATGAGTAATATACTCTATTTTCCTATTAGAAGGGACTTGTTCAAATAGTACCTTCTTCAAGAGACCTGATTTACAGGATTTTGATAGAATCTCTGAGAAGATGTTTTACAAGAAATGTTGTGATTAGACTATGGTACAATGTGATAAAATAATGTTCTTCCAATTTCTCATCAATTGGATGGTGGTAAACTTCATTTTAAAAAATCAGCTCAAGGAGTACATTTTCAGTGCAAATCTTTCTGTTAATTGAAATACTATTTGTATTTCTTATTCACTGTTTACCTCACAAGAACATATCCAGAAATATAAATCGGTGGCGGTGGGGTGGGGGAAGAATCTGAAATATAATCTGATGTTGTAAATTGCTTTACAAATCTTTGCTCTGTAAAATATTTTCACTTGTAATTTATTTTGATATTTACTACATGAGGATTAAAACATTCACAAATCATAGTGTGGAAGAGGAAAATATTTGGTTGCCTGATCCCATGTTTACTTAGACTTGTCTACATTGTGCCACAGTGTGAACTTGAGGGGTGTGAATTGTGGAGTACTCTGTAATTCACATCCCTCTATTTCACACTGTGGTGCTGTGTGGACTAGCCCTTAATATAGTATTTAGAGATTATTTAAGTGTTGATGGTGTAGTTGGTGCTGGAGAAGACACAAATTAAAACTGCTTGCCCCCTGGTGGTTTCAATTTTAGGCCCCCTCCTGCTAGTGCCTACTCATTTGCGGTACTTTACATACTTGAGTAGACCTGTCGTGTGTTTTTGCAGAAATGTCTTAAACACACAAGACAGAACTCACTGGGAGATCTAGAGGAAGTGTTAGATGTTAAATGAATACAGTAGATCCTTTCTAATCCACATGTTGCTGAACCACACACTTCAGAATGTTCAAGGAAAAATGAAGGTGTAGAGCAGGGGTCGGGAACCTTTCAGGAGTGGTGTGCTGAGTCTTCATTTATTCACTCTGATTTAAGGTTTTGCATGCCAATAATACATTTTAACATTTTTAGAAGGTCTCTTTCTGTAAGTCTATAATATATAACTAAACTATTGTTGTATGTAAAGTAAATAAGGTTTTTAAAATGTTTAAGAAACTTCATATAAAATTAAATTAAAATGCAGAGCCCCCCCGGCCCGGTGGCCAAGACTCGGGCAGTGTGAGTGCCACTGAAAATAAGCTTGTGTGCCCCCTTCGGCATGCGTGCCATAGGTTGCCTTCCCCTGGTGTAGAGTATAGCTCAAATCTTAAGTTTTTGAAATCAATGAGCATATTGCCCTTTGTTTTGATTTGACTCCTCTCTGATTCACTCCACTGGAGGAAGAATGGTCTTAAGGCATGAGACTAGGAATCAGATGTTCTAAGGCTTGTCACAGATTTCTCGTGTAATCTTGAGCAAGTCACTGATCCTCTGCTTTGGTTATTTCCTTCTGTAAAATGGAGCAAATAGTTATAAACCTCACAGGTATGTGATTAAGCTCCATTTATCAATGTTTGCAAAACAGTTTGAGATGCTTGGATGGAGAATGTTAGGGCAGTTAAAATATTTTTTATTTTATTATACAAAACAAGGTTACACATTTTAAATAGTATTGTTACCCTTCTGACCCAAATGGTTAGTCATTATTCGGATCTTGTGGGTTGGTAGGAGGAGAAATTGATGATAGCCAGGTATTTCTTTGATGCAATCCTGTTTATTTATGAAGAGTGCAAAGTCCTGTTTCCCTGAACACAGCAGGAATCAAATAGCAGGAGTCAGTTTTTTTGCTCACAGATCCAAGCCTCTTTCCTGCAGCGCACTGCCCAAAAGCGCGTGCTCTCAGCTTTTTCTCAGGGTCAGCTACAAATGCTTCTCTGATTATGTCTGGTGTTTGCTGTCTTTTCTCTGTGCTTCTGTGATGTTTTTGCTGCTTCTCTTCCAGACACACAGCTACAGTCTTTTCAATACCCTGCCCTGTATTTGTAATCAGACCCACATGAAACTGCTGGGGACTGCATGGCTTAGCCATTGCCTAGGCTTGCATGTGTGCTGGTCCTTGGGCTGTGATTTTCTATTATTTCAACTATCACTGAATAAAGGGGCATGTAATTGTTCTCTCATTTACCCTGAATAGAAGATGTCTCTTACACCCAACAGCTTCAGTGAGGTGTTGTGATTGCCCAGACCTCAGCATAACAGCATTAGGAAGGGTAGCATATTACTGCATGTAATGTAAGTAATAATCAAATATTCCATTAGAGATCAGTCCATGCAGAATTGGCAAGGTCTAAATCAGTGGTCCTCAAATTGTGGGACATGCTCCCTGGGGGCAGGGGGATGATAGAGGAATGTTCGGAGGGTGCAGTGGAGCTTGGGCCAGCCCCCATGGGGGGATGGGGAGGAAGCACCCCCATACCCCACTCTGTCCCCATCCCAACTCTGACCTCAGCTGCAGCTCCTCTCCGCCCCCTGCTCCACCCCCCAGCCCAGCTCCACCTCTAACCCCAGCTCCTCCTCCATTCCCAGTTCTGTTCCCAGCTCCACCTTCAGCCCAAGCTCCTCTGCTGAGGAAGCCCTGGCAGTAATGGGTAAAGGGAGCGGGACAGGAAAAGTTTGGGCGCCACTGGTGTAAATTATCTAAACCCAGGCCCCCTATTCTGGTGGGAAGGTGGGGGTGTAATAAACTGCATCTGATTCTTCTCTGAGTTACACTAGTGTAAAACTGATGTGAATTAGAATTAGGCTCCTCATCTTGGCAGTATTATTTTTTTTTTATCTTCAGGGGTTACTAGAACAATCATCTTCCTGTAAATCTAAGTTTCTGGTATTCAGACACAGAATGTCTCTGGCAAAGGATGAAAATAAGTAAAGATTGATTGGGGAATATAGCATTCCAGAGCAAACTGCAGCTTTGGATTGTGAGATGGTCTTCACTAGTGGAGAGTGTTGCGTAGTGGTTAGGGCTCAGGGGGTGGTAAGGGAGACTGGGCGCTCCCACTTCACTATGCTCCAGCCCAGGGCCCTGTGAGAGTGACAGAAGGGTCTGACATCTGAGGAGCCCTTTAAGCCTGCCCTCCCGGGGCCATTTCCTACCACCTGCTATTATCCAGAGTTTGCAGTCTGTCACAGGCATGGGAGGCAAGTTTGTAGAAATTTTGGTGGTGCCCAGAACCTGCCCCCCCAACTCTGTCCCCCCCAACTCCGCCCCCACCTGCCTAAGGTTCTGGGCGGGGTTTCAGGGGGGAGGTCTGGGGTGCAGGTCCTGGGCTGGGGATTAGGGTGCAGGAGGGGTGCAGGCTTTGGGAAGGAGTTTGGGTGCTGGGTGCAGGCTCCGGACTTGGGCACGGAGTGGGTGTGTAGGAGGGGGTGAGGGCTGCAGGCTTTGGGATGGAGTTTGGGTGCAGGCTCTGGGCTGGGCGTGGAGTGTAGGAAGGGGTAAGGGGTGCAGGCTCTGGGAGGGAGTTTGGGTGCTGGGTGCAGGCTCTGGGCTAGGGCAGGGGGTGGGTGTGCAGGAGGGGGTGAGGGGTGCAGGCTTTGGGACGGAGTTTGGGTGCAGACTCAGCTGGAGGGGTGTAGGAGGGGGGAGGTGGTGCACGCTGGGGCAGAGGATCAGGCTGCAGAGAAATGAGGGTTGGGGCTGAGGATGAGGGGTTCATGATGCGGGGGGGGCTCAGAGCTGGGGCAGAGGCTCAGGGTGTGGGGGGATGAGGGCTCTGGCTGGGGATGAGGATTAGGGTGCAGGGGGATGAGGGCACTGGCTGGGGATGAGGATTCGGGTGCAGGGGGATGAGGGCTCTGGCTGGGGATGAGGATTAGGGTGCAGGGGGTGAGGGTTGGGGCTGAGGATGAGGGGTTCATGATGCAGGGGGGCTCAGCTGGGGCAGAGGCTCAGGGTGCAGGGGATGAGGGCTTTGGCTGGGTCAGAGGATTAGGGTGCAGGGGGATGAGGGCTCTGGCTGGGTCAGAGGATCAGGGTGCAGGGGAATGAGGGTTGGGGCTGAGGATGAGGGTTTGGGGCGTTGGAGAGGCTCAGGGCTAGGGCAGAAGAGCAGGGTAAGGGCAGCCTGCCTTGCCATTAGCGGATGGCAGTTGCTAGGACTCTGGGGCAGCAGACAGCAGTTCTGCCGGGAGCCAATCTGTGAGCAGGCAGGAACGCGGCGGAGGGGGGACGCGGAGGGTGGGGTGGAAGGCGGAGGCAGGGACCCGCTCCAGGCAGGGACGCGGCGGGGCCGGGCGGTGGGGGGAGACCCACGGGGGCCGGGGCCGGGGCCTGATCCAGGCAGGGCTGGGGGAGAGACCCAGCTCCAAATATTGCTGGAGCAGGGCACCCAGCCCTGTATATTCCTGGAGCCTGGGCACCTCGAGGCCATATAACTCGCCGCCTATGGTCACAGGAGGCTGTGAAGAGTGTGAGCTCACTGCTTGGCACCTCTTCGCATCTTGGCATGGTGTGGTAGCTCTTTGCTTCTTGAGGCAGTGGCTGCCTCTGCTTGGGCATTCGCCCTCCAGTCAGGACAGTTAGAAGTCTCTCCGTTTCAGGGGTAGTCCATAACCAAACCACGGGGCAGCAACACAAATAAACTGAGTTAATAGGTGAGAGGAGGAAATGCCCTCTCAGGGTATAACAGAAGCAGGTCCTTTCTTTCCTCAAGGAGGGACCTTCAGGCAAGTAGTTGATGGAGAGAGATCCTGTCTTCCCTCAGCCCTTTTCTCAGGAGTTGCAAGGTAAAGGTCCTTTCTCTCATCTTCTGCTCCATTTTAACTCCTCCTCCAGTCTGTGCACCTCTTGTAGGGCAGGGCTGGCTGAGGCCAGAGCAGCTCCTTTCCCCCTTGTTGCCCAGTGTGGGGTTTATGTACCCCATCACAGACCGGAAAAGATTCTATTTAGAATGTTTGTGCATAGTCTTTTTAATGTTTTTCATGCATGGACTTATACACAGTCACTGGATGAAAATCTGCATGTGGAATTCCTATATCTCAGAGGAGAATTTTGCTGGGTGTAATTAACTCTTATGTATATTAGTGTAATCTTCTTTTTTTTAAAAATATCCAGTTATATTTATGTACCTTTAGGAGAGCAGGACTCCATATCTTCTGGTCTGCTGACTGTTTTTAGGATGGAATTTGCTCTGGAATGCTATATTTCAAATAATACTGAACTTTTTTCACAGAGCATGGGATACATGGAAATGATTGTTCTGTGTCCCACCTCTTTAATTTTTTAATTGATAGTGGATGTTTATCCCACCCGCTGGTATAGAGATTGTTCAGGTCATTTAGATCTTTTCCATGGTATAAAGTCAATGTGAGTTGTGCATGCAGAATTTGGCAAGGAGAACAAAACCTATGAAATTTTGGATGATATCCTAGCACATGCAGTAAGTTCCTTTAGGTTAAGCACATCAGGAGTTATTTCATGTTCCCCTATTCTGTTCTCATTTACCCCAATGGCCAATATGTCCAGTGAATAATTTCTTGTTGTATGAGATGCTGTAAGTCCAAAGGGGATCTTTTAATATTCAGACCAGATTCCATGTGCTTCCAATACTTTTTTACTTGTCAAGATGACTACATTTCAAATGTACTGCTAATGTTGCTTATAGAAAGGCAAAAGCATCTGCGTGTTCTAAAAGGCCACTGTCACAGACTCCCCTCCAAGTTACTAAGCCCACAGCCAATATAGGCTCACTATTAAGGTTCTCAGAGCGTCATAAACAGACATTCCAAGGTTACACCACAGCAGTGCAAATGTATCAGCTTGTCAACAATTTTAAGAAGGAGCCTGTAGCTGCTAGGATTCAAACATTCACCTGATATCTCCACATTGGTAAGAGAGAGAAGATCTGCCAATATTAGATGGGTTTTGGTAACTAGTCTTTAGAAGGCGCTGAGTACCCTTCTTAGACCTAAAGAAGAGCTCTGTGTAAACTTGAAAGCTTGTCTCTTTCAGCTTCAGAAGTTGATCCAATAAAAGACAATGTGGGTGAGATAATGTCTCTCCTTTAAACAGTTGCAAAGAGAATGATACATAAACATTTATTTTCATTATTTACAAGGCCCAACACAACAGAGAAGTGATTTCACTGAAAGCGTGCTACTGAAAACTAGCTAAGTAATTTATGTAGTAGTTTAGGAAGCTTAGATACAAAATAAAGGTAGAGAGAGTATGCTTATTCCCATTTTCTTTGGAACTTTGTGGCATCTGAGTGCAGGAGATTAACAAGCTTCATGGCTTTTTATTAGGGCTGTCAAGTGATTAAAAAATTTAATCACGATTAATCGTACTGTTAAGCAATAACAGAATACCATTTATTTAAATATTTTTGGATGTTTTCCACATTTTGAAATTTATTGATTTCAGTTTCAACACAGAATTCAAAGTGCACAATGTTCATTTTTTATTATAAATATTTGCACTGTAAAAATAAGAGTATTTTTCAATTCACTTAATACAAGTACTGTAGTGCAGTCTCTTTATTGTGAAAGTTGAATGTACAAATGTATAATTATGCACAAAAACTGCATTAAAAAATAAAACCATGTAAAACTTTAGAGCCTACAAGACCACTCAGTCCTACTTCTTGTTCAGACAATCTCTCAGACTAACCAGTTTGTTTACATGTACAGGAGATAATGCTGCCTGCTTCTTGTTTATAATGTCACCTGAAAGTGAGAATAGGCATTCACATGGCACTGCTATAGCCGGTCAGATGCAAGATATTTACATGCCAGATGCGCTAAAGATTCATATGTCCCTTCATGCTTTAACCACCATTCCAGAGGTCATGCATATGTGCTGATGATGGGTTCTGCTCAATAATGATCCAAAGCGATGCAGACCAACGCATGTTCATTTTCATCATTTGAGTCAGATGCTACCAACAGAAGGTTGATTTTCTTTTTTGGTGATTCTGTAGTTTCTGCATCGGGATGTTGCTCTTTATAAGACTTCTGAACGCATGTGCCACACCTTTTCATTCTCAGATTTTGGAAGGCACTTCAGATTCTTAAACTTTGGGTTGAGTGCTGTAGCTATCTTTAGAAATCTCACAGTAGTACCTTCTTTGCGTTTTATCAAATCTGCAGTGAAAGTGTCTTAAAAATGAACAACATGTTGGATCATCATCTGAGGCTGCTATAACATGAAATATATGGCAGAATGTGAGTTCAACACAGAGCAGGAGACATACAACTCTCTGCCAAGGAGTTCAGTTACAAAATTAACACATTTTTTAATGAGCATCATCAGCATGGAAGCATGTTCTCTGGAACGGTGGATGAAGCATGAAGAGGCATACGAATGTTCAGCATATCTGGCATGTAAATACCTTGCAATGCTGGCTACAAAAGTGCCGTGGGAACGCCTGTTTTCACTTTCAGGTGACGTGGTAAATAAGAAGCTGGTAGCATTATCTCCCATAAATGTAAACAAACTTGTTTGTCTGAGTGATTGGCTGAACAAGAAGTAGAACTGTGTGGACTTGGAGGCTCTAAAGTTTTACATTGTTTTGTTATTGAGTGCAGTTATGTAACAAAAAAGCTTACATTTGTAAGTTGCACTTTCACGATAAAGATTGTACTACAGTACTTCTATGAGGTGAATTGCAAAATACTATTTCTTTTATAATTTCTACAGTGCAAATATTTGTAATAAAAATATAAAGTGAGCACTGTAAACTTTATATTCTGTGTTGTAATTGAAATCAATATATTTGAAAATGTAGAAAAACAACCAAAAATAGTTAATATGTTTCAATTGATATTCTGTTGTTTAACAGTGAAATTAAAACTGCGATTAATCATGATTCTTTTTTTTTTTTTAAATCGCAATTACTTCTTTGGGGTTAATCACATGAGTTAACTGCGATTAATTGACAGTCCTACTTTTCATGGTTTCCACTCTTTACCTAATCCTCCTTTCTGAGGTATTGGTTGTATCGCCTTTTTACTAAATAGGCAGTCTTTAAAAATGCATCCTTAAGTTTTCATCGTTGATTCCCCCCAATCATGCATGAGAGAACAATGTCACTAACCTGGATTAATGGCCGCCTTTGTCCATTTTTTCTGCCATAAGGAGACCGCAGCTGTAATGGGTGTCAGTCTGAGATAGCTGACTTTCCTCTTAGAACTATTTGAATGCAAGTGCCTTTCCTTTCAACATGCTGAGCCTTGACCAGTAAGGCATGGTTTGTATTAGAAAAATGACACGTTGATGATGATGGATGCCAGCAACAGGTGCAAATGTACATGGTTAAATGGCACCTAAAACAAATTATTTCCATCTTTTCCTGTGTAAAACACACAAAGTAATATCTGCTAATGAATTTTGATTGTTCCAAGAACACTTGATTTTACAGATCCAAAATTAGCATAACAATTTCATAAAATATTTCATACTTGTAATTATATGCCCTATTTAAGCATGTATGACTTTTAAAGCAGAACTCTATAAACATAGATTGAATTATTTTTAAGAGGGAAGAGTGAGTCAAATAAATGTATCTTTTAGTTAGAAGCTTAGCATTTTAAGGATGTTTCTTTTATCTGTTAGAGTTCGGTATTTTTTTTTAAGTAGAGGATGAAGCTGGGTTGTAGTTGATCAGTTGTCATAAAGCATAAAACTTCTCAAAAATTAATTAAATGCAGGAGGGAGCCTAATTTTTTCACTTGTTTTTCAGTGGCTGAAATTTAGCTTTAATTAAAATTAATCTCTTGAGGAACTTTTCAAAAGTAAATACAGGGTAACAGTGTGGCAGGTTAAACAAACCTGTTCACTTGCCTCCTGCATTCTAGCAAGTGGATATGATACTGCCTTTGCATTTTCTGTGTACTTCGCATCTATAAAAAGTTCATTATTCTGCCACTTCACAAGAAGAATATAGGTGTGAAATCCTAGCCCTATTGATATAATGGAAGCTTTGCCATCTCAGGTCAGAATTACACCCTAAATATATAGCTAGGATAGTATGACTTTCACACACACGTGAGTGCAACTGTGATCTATAACAAAACTAGTAGGTCTAATTTTAGCCTTGAGAGTATACTTTTAATAGGTTTCCTGTTAGGAAAACCCAGCCAAACTGCTATTTCCTGCTGTTAATATAATCAAAATAGCTATCTAAAAAGAGGTGTTTGAAGTTTTTATTTTTAATATGTGTTAAGATTGTACTAGAGCATACAAATTTGACCCATATTTAAAAATAACATTTCAGCAGTGCAAAAATAGAAGGGCCTGGAAAAATCCATCCAAGTAGAGCTGAGCAATTAAATATCAATAACCAAGGTGATAGATAAAATACAAAACAACCTATGGAAAAGATAAAGTTTGTTGGGTGACCAAATTCATTTACAATGGAGGCAAAATGATTCTTGCCTTTTAAATTTAACTATGGCCTAAATAGGTTAATATGTATTCCTATCACTTAATTTTTTTCTGTAATATTAATGAGAGTTACAGTTAGGACCCTGAACATCAGGTTGAAATCACATGCTGAAATACCCAAATCAAATGTTATCATAATTTTACATTGTACTATACTACATTGCAAATTTTAAAAATAATCACTCTATATAATGTACCAAATTGCTAACAGTCTCATTTTATCTGTGGACTTCTTTCCAATAATCATATAAAACAGGCACACTGTTAATTGCATATAGCTTAAGAACTGCTGTTAGAAGGGCCAATTTCTGTTTTGAAAGATGACTAACAGCAATTCATAATACACTTGAGAAATGATTAACAAGTTAAAGGTTTGATAGCACTTTGCATAAAAGGATTAAAATGAAAGACAACAAGAAGTTTAGGGGAAAAAACCCTTCATGTGTTCTTTTGACTCAAAAGTTGATGTGGTAAAATAGGTTTAAGACTGTGCATACAATTTTCTATTTTCATGGCAAAGGGTTGTCTGTCTCTCTTTAAGCCATTAGGGTAACCTCTGTTGTGATGTGGGGTTAAGCCATGCCCTTGAAAACATTTACCACCTTTGGAAGGCTGGATTTACCTTCTATCAGTCTACAAAATCTCTCTGAATTTGGCCTGAAGTCACTGGCAGAGCGGCATGAGTTGTTTTGTTCCTACAGAAAGTAAGGACGCTGCCTAGAAAGAACATTTAGCCTACATGGACCTACAGAGCAGTAGATCAGGTCAAATTGTAGTGCAGGGGTGGCCAAACTTACTGACCCTCTGAGCCACATACAACAATCTTCAAAAGTTCGAGAACTGGGGCATATCTGTCAGAGCTTGGGACTTCAGCTCCATGGGAGGTGCCGGCTGGGGTTTGGGGCTTCAGTCCACTGGGAGGTGCCTGATGGGGTTCGGGGCTTCAGCCCCACTCCTGCTGAAGTCCCAGCAGGTGTGCCCAGCGGGGCTGAAGCCTCGAGACGGTCCTCCCCACTGGACGGGAGCCTCTACCCCACTGCAAGGCAGAGGTCCCGAGCTCCCCACACCCAGTCTGGTAGGTGGAGCATGGGGGGGCTCTGTGAACAGCACTTCAATGGTAAAAGAGCCGTATGTGGCTCATGAGTCACAGTTTGGCCACTCCTGTTCTAGTGTCTCACATAACTGTACAGAAAGATGAGCATTTGCCCAATGATCTTAGCTTCAATAAAGTATTACAGATACAACACATGGCTGTTGCATTTTAAGCATTTTGGAATTGCAGTGGCTGTTTTCTTTAGCATTTACATGGCCGTGCATCAGTAGCATTGCTCTGAAAGTCATTAAAGATTTCTTTTAAATAAGCAGTTGAGTCCTTTACTTGCTATTTTGTCTTGACCTTATCTAAAGTAAGTGGTGTGCATGTAGCTTTTTAAAAAAAGCAGTCACTGGTTGCCTTCTCCTGCAGTTTTTTCCCTGTATTGATTCTGGGCACTTGCCAGTCTCTGTTTCCAGTGATGACCTAGGACATCTTTCTCATTTTTATTCTTTATTGTCTTGTCCTCTAACTCTGCTTTTTGGCATTCATGTATGTGCTATAAAAACAAAAAGCCAGACTTCCTTTTTTTTTTCTTTTTTAAAGAAATGGCAGTATATGGATTTGTGATTACAGAATTCTTTATCACTAAATTTTTCAATATTGTTTTTATGCATATGCATCTCTTGAAGAAAGCATTTAAAAGATTGAATGGTACTGTAAATATATAGAATTTGGTCTGATTGTTCAGTTTTCAGAAATTGAAAACAACTGGCAAAATATACCCTGACTAGTTTTTAATAAGCTTTTCACTGAGATTTTGGTGTGGCATTATCAGTCTTTAACTCCCTTTTTTATTTTGTCATGTGATCACGTTTTCTATGAATATTCCACATTGCAAATGAAGGGGTGATTGCAACGCAGTCAGTCATACCTGTGCTAGCTTTAATCTAGCTCATGCAGTAAACAGTGGTAGTGAGGACACGTTGCATGCTTCAGCACAAGCTAGCTTCCTCCGTCAAAGACTTCCAGGGACCTGAGTACATACTTGGGCTGCTGGCCTGCACCAGGGTCCATACTGCTTGTAACGAGGCACAACTTACCACTGTGGTGCCTCTTGCTGGCCATCCCGGGAATTAGCTCTCAGGCCTTCCAGTCCACCTTCAGCTAGTGATGTCACACTTCCGTCACTGCTGTCTCCACTCTTTGGGCCCATGTCGCTCCCGAGACTGCAGCATCCTCTGCTCGGCACGGCCTTCCAGCTGTGCTCCACTCTACTTCCCCTCGCCCCCTTCTAGTGGGGCTGACAGTCTTTAGTCCAGCCCCTCACCTCAGCAGCCAACTGCAGTCCAAGGTCTAGCCCCTTGCCTCGGGCAAACTGCAGCCTGGATACCGGCCACTCTCCTCATTGGAAAGTAGGCCATTGGGGAGAGGGGTGAGGGGTCAGGTCCCGTCCTGACCCAGAGATCCTATAGCCAGCAGTCACCTATTGCCCTTTTCCAACCTGCTGCCTATTTTCCCTGGACCACTTCCCCCGTAGCCCTTGCACCCTCTCAGCCCTTGTAGCAAGGCCCCAGCCTGGCAGTGGTCAGTGAGCACTCTTGCACTCTGCTGCCCCTGCCCAGCACTGGTCTCTCTATGGTGCTGCTTCAGGCAGTCAGCCCTTCCCCCTTGCCTTCCACTCCCCTTTGTTCTGCTGAGTAGTCCATTATATATGGCCCTCACTGGCCCTGGCTGGCTGCTCCAGCAAGCCTTCCCCCTATTGATGGGCTCAATAAGCCCTTTTTGATTAGTGGGTTCTGCGCAGCCTCCCTGGTGCTGCTTTTAACTCTTTCTTCTCCCTGTGTGAGGCAGCCGCCCCACCACACTGCCAAACTTCAGTACTACTGTTATTTTTGCTAGCTAGATTAAAGGTAGCTCAGGTATGGCATGTGCACTTGCTGATCACACCTTCACTTACTGTGTAGGTGTAACTGATGACGTCAAGGCCTCAGTCGTGCAAAGATTTAAGCATGTGCTGTAGTCTTTGCAGAATTGGGGCTTGTATGTTTTATGTATGTGATTTTCTGAAGCACTTACTAAGTTATATAAAAACATTTTGGGGCACTACTGTATTTTGCATCCTTCCGTGTGAGGTTATCAAGAACAATTCAATTACACATTCAATATGTGGTTAGATTTTAATAGTTTATTTACTATGATGATTAGCTGTTAATTTGTTAAACTGGGCCTTCCTTTCTCTTACCTAGGGAAAAAGCTATTTAAAGTACTACATAATTCATGTTTTTGTAGCTGTTTTAGTTCTGTCTAATATTTACTGTATTTTCTATCTTTGATATGACTGTTTATTTTACTGAAATAAAAACGTGAATATTCATGTGTCAAAGGGTGAATTGGCTAGACTTTTCAAATGGAAGGTAATTTTATTTGTTGTTAATGGCTTACTTGCAAGATTTTTTCTTTGGATATATGTTTAATTGAAATTGGTTATTCCCTAAACTCCATTCAGTATCACAAGTTAGCTATTTTACTTGGTGAAAACACTTTAGGTAAAACTTACATAATTTATCGTGTTTCCTTTAGTTGGAATCTAATGGCAAAATTTATAACTCAGTTTCTTCTGTAAGTCTTTTATAAGACTGCTCATCAAATTAATTTCTCTCAAACAAGATGTCTCACTTTGGGGGATAAATTAGTTTGTGAACAATGTAAATATTTACATGCGATTTCCAGTTAATCATTTCTCTAATTTATCCATGCCTGCTGTTTCTCCCATGAATGCATTCTGTTGCCAGTCTGACAGGGGGCTAGAACCAGACTGATCCCTCTTTAGCTTGGGGCTAACCCCAGAGGTGAAAGTAAGCCGATCTGATCCGGTATGGTATACCGGCAAGAGCTGGTACGCTGTGCCAGACTGGACCAGCTTCCCCGGTGGTGATTTAAAGGGCCCAGGGCTCCAGCTGCTGCATGGCGCCCCGGGCCCTTTAATTCACCGCTGGAGCTCCAGCAGCGGGGCTTGGGTGGCATTTTCAAGGGCCCAGGGCTCCACACAGCGGCTGGAGCCTCTGGCCCTTTAAATCCCCACCAGAGCCCAACAACAACGGGGGGGGTGGGGCGAGGGAGTTGGGTTCTCACCACTCCGTGAAGCTTGAATCGATCTAGAGTCCTAGATGGTGGTGGTAGCTGAGGGTCCGGAGTGCTGGAGAGAGGCAGAGCCCCCAGCATGATCAGTCAGGAGAAGATGAAGTCCCAGTGGAACTGTTGCAGATTTTGGATCCAGGCATCAGAACACTTACTTGACTGTGTGTAGGGATTTTTTTGTAGGGAAACAACAATGGTTCAAGGGAGAACACTAGATTTGTTTATGAGTAAACTGATGGCTCAAGGGAGTAGACCAGAGTTGTTTTTTTCAGGCTAGATGATAGGAACTGATCATTCCTGGCTATGGGTGGTGGTCCTTCGAGGGAGCTCACAATGCAATTAAGCAGCTTCCGTATTTGGATACCAATAAAGGATTTATTACTAGAATTGGACCGATAACTGCTGAGCTGCGTGTGTGCAGGTGTCGGTTCATTAACATCTGGAGCAGAGATCCCCTGTCATGCGCTGCTTCCCTGCTTTTCTGGTCCCAGAGTTCAGTGCGGCTTTTGCCTGGGAATCTTTCTTCTCAAGTCTGTATGCTAATGGAGAAGCCTCCCTGTCCCATCTTCGATGCAAATGAGGCTAGAGGAGTTGCCTTAATGCTGTCACCTTTGTCAGGAGAGAGTTAGGTGTGTCTCCCACTGCCTTTTCCTTGCTTTTTGTAAGTCTTTCTTCTGATTGGTTTTGGTTCAAGCACAGGCTGGGGGGAGGGTGGGCCCTTCATGAGTCAGAAAGGATGGATACTGTGCCCTGGTTCCCCAAGAACACAGAGCTAATAGGTAACAATGTTAAAAACACTACATCTGCCCTAAGTATTATACCCTTCTTTCTGGTGATCTATTAACCGTAGTTAATAATAACAGTATCTTAATTCTTTTTCTCAAACCCTCAAGACACACTCTACTAATCAAATAAAATGTGTGATGTTATTGCTTTAACTCTAGAACATTGAGTAGGCTCTCTTTTCTGTGTTATAAATCTTATAAATACATATAACACTTTTGTTCTCCTATTTCTCCCTGCCCTGCAATGTGAACCAGCCTGTATAACATAGCTTGTGAGTTCTTTGAGGCAAAGTCACACATTTTTATTTGTCTGTAAAGTACAGACACATTTTTGTTGTTCTATTAATAATAAATGGAGATTTTTTTCTGGCCAGTTCCTTAAAATCCAAAGGGTAAGGAAGGGAACACTTTTCACAGAAGACCATCAATATTTGTATCAAAAGAACTCCCTTTGTTCTTGACTACTCAGCAGCCAGATGAAAGAAAGCATCTAAAAGGCTGATTGCTATGTGACAGAGTTTATATGTACCTTTGAGGCTTTTGGATCTGAAAGTGTAACTCTTCTTAAATACATTAAAACATCTGACCAGATAAGGTGTTCTGCTATAGACCAATAAAGGATATGTTTCATATGATAAACTGTGTTTAGGTATGTAAATATGTATAATTAGAAAATGGTTCAAGGAGGAATAACTCACTGCTGTTTAAACCTGAGGGTAGAATTAACAGACAGAGATAGTATGAAGAAAGGCCCACACGGAGATTTAATTACCATTGTTTTATTCACATTGCATACATGAATCCAATGGGGAGTTAGGTGCCTACATGCTTTTAGAAATCCCACTGGACTCCTACCTACGTCTTTAAGTGCCTAAAATACCTTTGAAAATCTGGCTCAGTGTGGTTAGTCTCATTTGCCTGGAGACAGAGTATGGCAGACAGAACCTGCTAGGAGAGAATAATTTTATCATATAAAGAAAAAATGTTCATTCTTTTTATCATCAGCTAGTTGTAGCAATTGTTGTTTAACAAATGTCATCTTGTCATATAATAATTATGCTGTAATATAAAAGTTTTTGCCTGGTCATGCTAATTACTCATGCATGTCTTTTTGTTCTTTCATTAGCTCTATGGCTGAATAGCTTTTAATAAGTACAGTGGTCACACTTAAAATGGATATTTCATTTTTAGAGCTATTACTGGTTCCAGCATCATTTTGAGAATATCAGTCAAATCAATAGATGTTTTCAAAAATGAGTGAATTTTTCAAGTCTGACCAGTGAAAGTAAGACTTGTACTTAACTGTAGGTTGTCTACACTTCCATTAATGAGCAAGGGTAAACCACATCCAAATGTTAATTTAAGATGTCATTGTTTTAGGGAGTAAAACCACTTCAAGAATCCCAGGTGAGTAAATGCAACTTCTCCAATGGCACAAATCAGAATTTCTTAAAAAAAGTATATTAATAAAAGTGTAACAAACAACCACCTATGAAATGCATAGTTTCAAGAAGAACAACAGTTTCGTACATTCTCTTTTTTGTTTTCTTCATTATTATTCTCTCCACATCTCTTCCTGTCTATATTCCTTCTCTTTTCTTTGCCCTCTCTCTCTCTTTCGCTCTTGACCATTTACCTCTTTACTGGATGAGAGAGCAGACTTCAGTAATGTCAGGTGGTTCCTGGCAGTCTTCCTCATACTTATACCCTTTGCCATCTGATTTTGCTGAGGCATCAGACACCTGGGAAGGGGGAGCTATAGTGCTTGTTGGGCCATGTTGTACAGTTTGTACAGGGAGACTGGTGGTAATTTGGCCAAGATTGAATTTTAGTCATATCCTCTGGTAATCTGTTTTTGAATGTGGTGGCATTACATGAGCACATGGTTGTATGGCTAGAAGCACTGAGAGTTAAAGAAGGCATTTGGGCATGGAGATATTTTACTATTAAAATATAATACACCTTACTATTCAGAAAAATTAAGACCTTTAAACAGGGATCTTGGATGTGTGGGCTATTACACCCTCCTGGCAGTCTTATTTTGAATTGCCAACGCTCTTGTGGGCAGAGAACACAGAAGAGAGAGAGAGAGAAGCAGAGAGGAAAAAGAAAGAAAGTTAAGTGATGTCCTTTAAGCACAGCATGACCTTGGTAAAAGCTAGAGAGAGTGAGCTTTTGGGTCTGGGGTTAGCTAAAGAGGCATGGGACTGTAAGCTAAGGAACTACTCATTTTGTTCTTGGTTTCTCCTGTGTTTTGAGAAGCAGGACTTTGTATGTTCCTTGAGTATAAACAAGACTGCATCAAAGCAAGTACCAGACACCATCAATTTCTACTTCTGACTAGAACATGCCCAGGGACCCGAAACTTGATTAGCTTCTGGTGTCAAGAAGGGGCAACAATAATGTTGTGTGTCCTGAAATCAAACCATGTTTCCTTTTATATCTTTATTTATAAGAAACACTTGTTGGGTGACAAACACGAAAAGTTATTTATATTACCATTTACAAACATGAGTGTGGAACAGAAACGATATTCAGGAAATCATGGATAAATCAAAAATAGATGAACAAATTAGGCTAGTTTAATCCAAAGGTCTAGGTACTTATGGCGTTTATCTCAGTAATTATTACTTATTTTTGTTTTGGAGGTGCCGTGAGGCCTCAAGTGAGATCAGAGTATGCCATTGTGCTAGTCACTGCAGGTAAAAGTAAGTTCCTCCCACTCAGAGACTATACCGTAGTCTAAATAGACAAGACAGAGAAAAGGTGTGAGGAGAAACAGAGACACCAAGAGGTGAAATGACTCATCCAGAATCACACAGCAGGTCAGTGACTTATCTGGTAATAAAACACAGGTGTTCCAGCTCCCAGTCGAGCCCCTCTCCACTAAATCAAATTGCATTTCTATTGGTGTCTGGACATCTCATGACATTAGTGATTTTATCCCACAATACCCCGGTGCAAGAGGAAAGTACTGTCCCCTTTTTATAGAGGCATGGAGACTGAGTTGTTCAGGGCTACACAGGAAGTGTGTGATAAAGTCAGGAATTGAACCCAGACCTGCTAGAATTTCCTTAAACACAAGATTACTCTTTTTCATTGTCTGGATTCAGGATAGAGAAAACCTTCTCTGTTCTCCAGTACTTATAAACAGATATGCGACTCATTTCACCAGCCTTATAGTACTGGTAAAATGAAGCTTCAAGAAACTGAGAAAAGGGTGATGCATTTATGGCAGAATTCCACTGACGTGATTCTCATTGAAACTAAGGGGTTTGCCATGAGCAAGTATCTGGGGAATAATTTAATCTTGAAATGTATGTAGAGAAGAAGGGGGAAACTGGAATTCTTTTTATAACATCTTTATAACCTCCTATTCTTTATAATGGGGGTACTAAGTTTCTTCATGGCGCCAACCCCCAGGTAGTTGGATAGTTATTTGAAAACTTTTGGGTGTCATGTTTATAATCGTAGGCTTAGCGAAGTAGGAAACAAATCATGATCCCCCCCCAGTTGCTGAGACCTTTATTCCTTTTCTTGATGTTAAGCCACTTTGACAGCCAGGAAGCAGTGGAGATTTAATTATTAAGAAACAGTCTTGGTCTTTTTTTGAAATATTACTTTAAAATTACTCAACCAATCAAATTAATAACCCACCCTTACCCAAATGGTAAATGCTGACAGTATGGAATTTCTATTAAATTTATATTCCTTGTAGCAACAGAGTGCATACAGCAATTGAAACTTTGTTTTAGGCATTGAAGTTTCATACTATTAGATGTACCCTACAGGTACTGTTTCTATAGAATCATTTATGTAATTGCTTGAATTGTCCTTCCTCACATACAAACATTAACTCAAGGATATAATATAGTAAAGAAATACTTTCCTGTTTTATATAACACCTTTATTTGATGCTATCAAAGCATTTTACAGACAGCTGTAGGTTATAACTATTTATGTAGTTCCCAGATTGTTTGGAGACAAGACCCTTTCCCCGAGGAATTTTCTGTTTAAGGTTCTGATCCTTCAGCTGAATTCTGATGGACTGACCCTTGCACCTACACACATCCTTCAGTGCGGCTCTGTGCGTGAACAGGCTTCGACCTGTTCAGATCCAATGGCAGAATCTGGCCTAGATAAGAATCTTAACAGCTTGAAAAAACAAAGATTGCTTCTCTGTAATTGGGGTAGGCAGACATGTATTATTATGTCTATTTTACACAGGGGGAAGCTGACACAGAGATGTTAAGTGACTTTTGTTCCATGGTGCCTGAGCAAATCAGTAGCAGAGTCTGGAACAGAAATAAAGAGACCTAAGTCCTACTCCTGAGTTCTGATCAGTAGCCCACACTAGAAGCACTATACAGTAGAACCTTGGAGTTAAGAACACTAGAGTTACAAACTGACCAGTCAACCACACACCTCATTTGGAAACAGAAGTAGGCAATCAGCCAGCAGCAGAGACAATTTAAAACAAAACAAAACAAACCCCCCAAATACAGTACAGTACTGTGTTAAACATAAACTACTTTTTTAAAAAAGGGGAAAGCAGCATTTTTATTTTGCGTAGTAAAGTTTCAAAGCTGTATTAAGTCAATGTTCACTTCAATTGTAAACTTTTGAAAGAACCACCATTATGTTTTGTTCAAAGTTACGAGCATTTCAGGGTTATGAACAACCTTCATTCCCAAGGTGTTCGTAACTCTGAGGTTCTACTGTGCATCTGCTGCAGCATCTCCCATTGAAGAAAGAGATTTGTCCTGTTGACTTCCAGTCATTTGGGAAGTGCCTGATGTACAGTATATCAAAGATATCTACATAGCCCCTATATGGTCATTTGGGGCTGACTTCGGCCCAGTATAAAAAAAAAATTCCTCTTGATGTGCTTCCTAACCAGAGAAGCATAATGGGAACTGTGGAAAGCCTGAGAAACACAGTTATCTATTGTAGACGTAGTATGGTCCATATCCTTTTTTCAATTTTCTTTTAGCCAAACTAAAAAGGAATTATTTTCTGTGATCGCTAATAAAAATTTTATTCCCAGTTCCTAAATACTTTCAATTTGTAATATGATTGTTCTTATTACTAGCACTTGGAGTATATTACATAAGATTGTGTGTTTGGATCTGCCCAAACATATTTTGTCTTTATTCAAGGTTATCTTGTTGATATGTAAAGACACTTACTGGTACTGTACAACTAATTTATGAATTAATTAATTGCTTAGAAGAACTTGATCTGATTCATAAAGATAAGCCCTGCTAAGCTTTGAAGTCAAAATGAATAATGCTATATAAAGTACACTGAAATATAACTTGCAGACACTAATTACTGCAAAATAATAAAAATGTGCCCAATAATCATTGTGTAAATGAATAAGTTAATTAGCACTGTTTGAATGAAGGTATTAGATAGCTAAAGCACAAACAAATGTTTACAAATAAGTAGCTGAAATTCGCTCTGCATATAAAAATAGGAATTCGAGGATTTAATTCTAGTAATATGGCATTCTTTTTATTTGTGCACAGAATCACATTCAGTGATATCACATAGGCAGATAATATACTGTTGCTTTGCCTAACAAGAAATACTGCAGGAGAGGGTAGCCTTTATTTATGTTGGTCTGTGTTAAACCACAGCATCGTGAGGGAGTCCATCTCCTATGTTGCTATAATTTTAAGGTCAGTGGGGTGAGAGTCACCCTGAGGGATTTTCTTAGGTTTGGAGAGACATGAAGAATAAATACAATGACCATAGTTAGAAGTAAGGAATTTTGTCTGTATTATAAGTTAAGTTACAATCACATATACATATACAAAACCTGAGAGAGTCCATGCAATAGCCAATGCTATATTCCTATTCACATACCCAAAGATATCATAGAGTTGGGTGCATCACAGTACCTGGACACCTGTGGCTGGCCAGTGTCAGCTGACTTGGGCTTGCAGGACTTGGGTTGCGGGGCTGTTTCATTGCTGTGTAGGCATTTGTGCTTAGGGTGGAGCCCAGGCTCTTGGACCCTGCGAGGTGGGAGGGTCGCAGAGCTTGGGCTGCAGCTTGAGCCTGAAATCTACACTGCAATGAAACAGCCCCGCAGCCTGAGCCAGCTGGCACAGGCAGCCACGGGTGTCTAGTTGTTGCATAGATATATCCTGTATAGCTAAGTTGAAATCTAACGGGCCTCAGCCTGTAGGCCTTGCTTACAGCCTTTCTTGGCTTATATTACTAATACAAACCTACCACTCATAAATTGATTATTCTTAATCACAACAATAAATCCTCTATTAAATGATTAAATAAAATAATTGGCTACAAGAGTATGCAAAAAATGTTTACTATGGCTCTACTCCTGCAAATTGCCCTGTCCCACTTCAGCTGATTCCTGCACTCAGGCAGTGTTCCACTGAATTCCATTCTGACCTCCAGTCAGTGGAACTCCACATGGTACTCGTGGCGTAATTCTGTGCCTCTGCACATGCGCAGAATTCATGTCCCAAGCAGATTTCTTTGCTTTCCCACAGAAAAATGACTTTCTGACAGAAGCAAAGGGAAGCTGCAAGAGCAGTCATGCACGACTCCCTAGCTATGCAGGTACATCATTTCAGACATCCGGAGCAGCCAGCGGCGAGGTAAATCACTGCAGGGCTGGGGACACCCCAGCCCGTGGCTCCTACCCTGAGCCAGGATCAGCTGCTAGTCCTGGCTGGGCTGGAGGCAGGAGAAGACAGGACTTCCTCTTCCCTTGCAAGGAGTGGCTGGGGATGTGTCTAGGGTGATCAGATGTCCTGATTTTATAGGGACAGTCCCAATTTGTGGGTCTTTTTCTTATATAGGCTCCTATTACCCCCGACCCCCTCTCCCGATTTTTCACATTTGCTGTCTGGTCATCCTAGATATATCAGACACGTAGGTGCCGACTTCCCCTCTGCCCAGTGAGTGCTTGATCGTTCCCCCCTCTGGGTCCCTTGCCCCGCCTCCATTCCACTTCTTCCCCAAAGTCCCCGCCCCTGCCCCACCTCTTCTCCGCCTCATCCTCTTAGTGCGCTGCATCCCTGCTCCTTCCCCTCCCTCCCGGAAAGTCGTAAGCACTGCCAAACAGCTGTTAGGCGGTGGGAGGATGGGAAGCGCTGGATGGGCGGGAGGAGGAGGAGCGGGGATGCAGTGCACTCGTGGTGGGAGAAGGAGGTGAGGAGGGGGGAGCTTGGCTGCTGGTGGGTGCAGAGCACCCACTAATTTTTCCCCATGGGTGCTCCAGCGCTGGAGCACCCACAGAGTCGGTGCCTATGTATCAGACCCACCCCCAGACTCCTCCCCCAGCTGCAGGTAGCTCAGCATCCTCCCTTGCTTCCTGCCCCCATCGCTCCCCAGCTGCAGGGGGAGGGTCACTGTATGGGGAGCTGCTCCCCCATCCACCCAATCCCTGTACATCTGGACCTCCCATACCCAGACCCCCCACCAAGCCTCACACCGTACACCCAGAACCGCCGTAGTCCTCCATACCTGAACCCCACCTCTGCTTGAACCATACCCCACTCCATACCTGAACCTCAACCACTGCATCAGGAGGCCCCCTGCATCTGGACCCCCATGGCTGCACCCAGATGACCCTCCACTGAGTTCCCTGTAGTCAAACCCCCACCCTGATGAGCCCCATCCCTCTGCAGCACCCTAGGCCCCCACATATAGACCCCCACACCACTGACTCCCAACTAGCTACATCCAGACCCCAACCCACCAAACCCCACTTCCCCAGCACCCAGACCCCTCTGCTAAGACACCCACACCCTGACCCCTCCGCTGTGCCCCAACCACTTTTACCTGGAAGCCCCTGCAGAGTCTCATTGTCCCTGCACCTTAACCACCCCCAACGAGCCTCTGTGCATCCAGATCCCCCACACCTAGACCCCCCACTTCGCTGCCTGCACCCAGATTGTCCTACACAGAATCCTCTAACCACACACCTGGATCCCGCCACACTGAACCCCTCCACACTTGGATCCTGCCTAGTGGAGCTTGCCTGCCCCACACCTGGTGTGCCTGGCGCACAAGGGCAGGGCCCAGGTCTTGTGAGTGTCAGGTGCAGCTTCACCACTGAGTCCGTATAGATTCTAGGGTCAGAAGGGACCAATGTGATCATCTAGTCCGACCCCCTGCACAAAGCAGGCCACAGAACCCTACCCATCCACTTCTATAACAAACCCCTAACCTATGTCCGAGTTATTGAAGTCTTCAAATTGTGTTTTGAAGACCTCAAGCTGCAGAGAATCCACCAGCAAGTGACCCATGCCCCATGCTGCAGAGGAAGGCGAAAAACCTCCAGGGCCTCTGCCAATCTGCCCCGGAGGAAAATTCCTTCCTGACCTCAAATATGGCGATCAGCTAAACCCTGAGCATGTGGGCAAGACTCACCAGCCAGCACTCAGAAAAGAATTCTCTGCAGTAACTCAGATCCCATCCCATCCAATATCCCATCACCGACCACTGGGCATACTTATCCGCTGATAATCAAAGATCAATTGCCAAAATTAGGCTATCCCATCATACCATCCCTTCCATAAACTTATCAAGCTTAGTCTTAAAGCCAGATATGTCTTTTGCCCCCATTATTCCCCTTGGAAGGCTGTTCCAGAACTTCACCCCTCTAATGGTTAGAAACCTTCGTCTAATTTCAAGTCTAAACTTCCTAGTGTCCAGTTTATACCCATTTGTTCTTGTATCTATATTGGTACTAAGCTTAAATAATTCCTCTCCCTCCCTAATATTAATCCATCTGATATATTTATAAAGAGCAAGCATATCCCCCCTCAGCCTTCTTTTGGCTAGACTAAACAAGCCAAGCTCTTTGAGTTTCCTTTCATATGACAGGTTTTCCATTCCTCGGATCATCCTAGTAGCCCGTCTCTGAACCTGTTCCAGTTTGAATTCATCCTTCTTAAACATGGGAAACCAGAACTGCACACAGTATTCCAGGTGGGGTCTCAACAGTGCCTTGTATAACGGTACTAACACCTCCTTATCTTTGCTGGAAATACATATCTCCAGGGATGGAGAGAGGAGAGGCTGCAGGGTGATTTCCCACTTTTGTACAGCCAGTGATCTGTGCTCCCCACTGCCATGCTGAAGCCTCTGCATTCATCTATTGACAAATAAAACTTGCAACATTTTAAATTGTGAGCAGAATTTTTATTTTTTTTTGGCACAGAATGCCTTCAGGAGTAACATGGGAATTTACAGAACTGGGGCCTAAGCTAGTAGTTTGCATACTAGGAATTGCTCAGGAGCCTATACACTTTTCTTTCCAAGATCTGATAATCTTTTAAAATATCGGTTTTTGTTGGAGAATTTCAGGTCTGAGACCCTAACTGCTATAATTCCTCACTGTAAAGAGAAACTAAAGAAATTTAAATCAGCAGGTCACATTTCATTGCATATAACTGAATCAGTTTAAAATATATCACATAATCTTCAGTTTATATTTACTTCATCATTTGTCATTTTCCTTTTATTTCTTAGGCATTTACATTTTTCAACATCCGTTTTTCTTTTAGGATATTTCTGTCCCTTTGGTAGGTTGTTTTTCAAATGGATATCTTATGTCTTTGTTTTCTTCATTTAAAATTTGTTCATAATTCATTTTTTTCAGGTTGCACATTTTCCTATTTGTGTTTCTTCCATTGTCTGCATGTGTGTCTGATCACATACATACCAGAATCCCCAAAACTGCTGGGGGTCTTTTATAACTTGTTTTAATTAGTGTCAGCATAAGAGGCAAAAAGTGAACAATGCCTAGATGTCTTTGTTTGAAGCCAGTAATTTAATTTTGGCCTTATTTCCACGTAATTTTGTGCTTGCTTCGGTTAATATCACAATAACATTTTATACTTTATTTATAATACTAATGAGTCAATCACATTGTTTATATAAACAGTTTAAATGTTAATGATACTTTTCTGAAATTAATATGCTCTGTGTGTGTGTGTGTATCTAGATGTATAAAAATATCAAAAGGTGCAAATGTAAAAGCTCTTGTATTTGGTGATATTTAAATCGGTACAGTAACAGAACACTTTACCTGCTAAAGTGAAGGCTGCTTATGTCTCCTGGGATTCACTGACTGAAGTTCCACTCTTGCAGAATTTACTGTTAGACTTCAAAAGCTGAGTTTTGATTTTGTGTGCTGCAGAGCTGAACTTCAACCCCACCAAGTATAGGAATTTTCACAGGATGGATGCCCTGTCATCTGATGTACAAAGGTTTCTGGTATCCCCATATGCCATCATAAAACGTTCTTCTCACCTACCCATATGTTAATGATTCGCCAGCCCCAGTCATGCTGCAGCAGTGCAGATGATTCACTAGCTCCGGTCATGCTCAACAATTTACATTAAATTTTCATTGAGTTCAGTGGAAGTTTGGGGTATACGAGGAATGAAGAATCTGACCTAGTGTGTTTATTTGTTATTCTCCACACTTTACCTTTTTTCCGTATAGCATTTGATCCTTTTTGTACAGGGTACTTTTCTTATAGCTGTATGGCTTTTCGGAATTATGTTGAATGACTTAATAAAGCCAAAATGTTGGCAACTACACTGTTCTAAGATATCCCATTCAACATCGTGTAAAATTAACTAGTGAAGAAATCAGGGCAGATTTGATTTAAATCTCAGAGATAGATGTAGGTTTCATTTTTAGAAGGTACACACTATGCAGTTTAAAAGTGATTTATTTTGAAAACTTTTCAGATTAGTTTTACAGCTAATCATCAGAAAATGAACAATTGTTTGTTTGGTTATTTCAGTTACCAAAGGTAATTGAAGCAGATGTTTATGAAGTCATTGGGAGGTGAACTATCTCCAGTTTACAGGTTAATCATTAATATTTGGAGGATTTTCCTGCCATGTGTATTTGGAGGAGAACATCACCAGACAGACATTTTAAATTGTTTTATTTAACTTAAACAACAATGTTATGTATTCTGGATTTTTTTTCTTCAGCAGAAAACATATAATATTTTAACAAAACAAGCATATGAATTTTTGAATTTAGTTAAACATTCAGGTTTTTTAAAATCAGGTTTGTTTTGTTAAAATTGTTTTTAACAAATAGTTAAATGAAATCTTAAAAAAAAAAACCACAACCAAATATTGAATCGACTACGTCATCCAGGTCAACATGAGAAATATAAAATACTGGCTTCTGCAGCTAACTCAGTCGTCTTCACCTTCATTTTCCTGTTTGTTCATAATCTGGAAAAGAAAAACAAACATTCCTGCTTTTTCAGGTCCCAATTTCTCAATTTGGAAAGAATTAGTCCAAAGGAAGAAAATATTCGTTCTACACCAGCAGCAGAAGCGACTGCTGTTAAAAGTGAGATTATCACTTCAACAGTCTCTGAATCCAAGTGCTTAGGTGACTTTCACCAGTTCACCAGTGTGACTTTCTTTAAAACATCATGAGCAATGTTTCAAAGTGGAACAAAAATAGAGTGACAACAATAGAGACTGAACACACAAGAGCAAGAGTATTGCCCCAGTTTTGCTGTGGGTCGTGTGATTCATCTTTTGTTTACTTGTATGGGTTCCTGATTCCACTGTTGACTGTTCTGAAGGCAGTGCTTTTTGTCAGAAACTTTGCAGTCTTTGTGGTATGATAAAACACAGCTATCATTTTTTGCATTTGGTTCTTTGTTTTCCCTTTTGATTTTCTCTTCTGTCCTTATTAGTGATCTTCATTGCTTGTGTCAAGATTCCTTACCCACTCTGAACTTTAGGGTACAGATGTGGGGACCTGCATGGACACTTCTAAGCTTAATTACTAGCTTAGATCCGATATCACTGCCAACATCCAGAATTTTCAGTGTCTGGATCACTCCCTGTCCCCCCAAAACTTTTCCCTCCCTGGGTAGCCTTGAGAGACTTCACCAATTCCCTGGTGAACACAGATCCAAACCCCTTGGATCTTAAAACAAGGAGAAATTAACCATCCCCCCTATTTTCCCCCCACCAATCCCTGGTGAGTCCAGATCCAATCCCCTTGGATCTAAAAACAAGGAAAAATCAATCAGGTATTAAGAAAAAAGGCTTTTAATTAAAGAAAAGATAGGTAAAAATCATCTCTGTAAAATCAAGATGGAAAATACTTTATAGGGTAATCAGATTCATATAGCCCAGAGGAACCCCCTCTAGCCTTAGGTTCAAAGTTATAGCAAACAGAGGTAAAATCCTCTCAGCAAAAAGGAACATTTACAAGTTGAGAAAACAAAAATAAGACTAACACGCCTTGCCTGGCTGTTACTTACAAGTTTGAAACGTGAGAGACTGGTTCAGAAAGATTTGGAGAGCCTGGACTGATGTCTGGTCCCTCTTAGTCCCAAGAGCGAACAACCCCCAAAACAAAGAGCACAAACAAAAGACTTCCCCCCACCAAGATTTGAAAGTATCTTGTCCCCTTATTGGTCCTCTGGTCAAGTGTCAGCCAGGTTTACTGAGCTCCTTAACCCTTTACAGGTAACAGAGGCATTAACTCGTAACTATCTGTTTATGACAGCTTTCCATCCCCTTCCCATTCATTCTTCCTGTCCCTGCCTGTTACAATACTTCCATCCACTAAACTATTTCTATTGTTTTCTTTTCGTGTAGGTCCCAATTCTTAGTGATGATCATTTGAGCACAGTACTCAAATATGGCTTGTCTTGCTCATGTTTAAAATAGTTTATTTTAATGATCTCAAGAATAATTTAATTACATTGTTTCATCTATACAATCTACAAAAACGACACATCAGCTGAGTCATTTTATTGTTTTCCTTCGAAAACCAAAACGTATTTTCACTTATTTTCAGTATGAATTTCTTTACTCATGTAATGACATTACCTGAAAAATAAAATATTCATGTTAAAAACAAAACAGCACACACTCATTCTCCCTTCACCCCTGCTTCCAAGACCCTGATATGCTAACAAAGAGGACAATGTCCAGACACTCTGTGCAAAAATTATCTATATTTTAGCATCTTAGAGCATTTCCCAGCTTATGGACAAGTACCTTAATGATATTTAAAGTATGATTCAAATACTTTAAATTCATTTTAAGGAATCAATTGTAAGTGTTCAATAAAATGTTGTACATGTTATTCTATTTATAATGGCACGGTAAACAGTTGATTGCTGTCAAGTATCAGAGGGATAGCTGTGTTAGTCTGGATCTGTAAAAGCAGCAGAGAGTCCTACGGCACCTTATAGACTAACAGACGTATTGGAGCATGAGCTTTCGTGGGTGAATACCCACTTCGTTGGATGCATTGCTATGCATTGTTAACACGTTGATTGCTATTATTGCATACATTTCTCCCCATTGACGTTGCATGGGCATCTGCTTATGTCTCTTTGGGACACATTTAAACCATTGAAAAATCTCCCTAGGCCTGAGTAGGCTTTCAAGGGTTGTTAGATCTGTGCATTCCAAATGTCTGGTAACAAAGTGGTAAGCTCTGAGGTTTATGTAGAGGCAGAATATTTCTGTTCTGTTAGCGTTGTGATTTTTTTAAACAGACAAAGAAAAAAAACCTTTAGGAGAAATAAATGCTTTTAGAGAATAGAGAACAAGAGCATTATAATGAAATGCAGATTTCATTGCCTTATATATCTACTTATGATTCCTTGCTGGGATACTAAAGAATGGTAAGGACCTAAGATGTAGACTTAGACTCCCACAGAGAATTTCTGTGGGTTAAAAGAACAGGAGTACTTGTGGCATCTTAAAGACTAACAACTTTATTGTAGCATAAGCTTTCGTGGGCTACAGCTCACTTCATCAGATGCATGTAGTGGAAAATACAGAAGGAAGATTATATACATACAGGGAACATGAAACAATGGGTCTTACCATACACATTATAAGGAGAGTGATCAGTTAAGGTGAGCTGTTGTCAGCAGGAGAGAAAAATAACTGTTTGTAGCAGTAATGAAAATGACCCATTTCCAGCACTGGACAAGGAGATATAAGGAACTGTGTGTGTGGGAGTGGTGAGATAAGCATTGCCTCCAGACTGATACTGAGTAGGTTCCAAGACAAGATAATTATTTGTCACTTTCTCTGCAGACCATGAAGCTCACTATGCATCCTGTACAGTAAATCCCTCACCTGATAAACTTATGCATAATGAGTGACGTGAGAGCAGACAACCATGTGGCAGATTAAACAAGTCTTTAATTAATGGAATATGTGGCATATTATGCAATTTCATCTTGAGCTTTGCTATGCTTTTTTCTCTGTAAACATTGAGTGGAGCAACATTGCAGAGAACGGGTAACCATTGTAGAGGAGTAGATTTAAGTGTGCCTGAAATAGTACACATGGTGGAATTAAATTGTACATCGATTTATCTTTGTGTGAACAATTGAGCCCATATATTAGCACACAGCACTCTGCCACTGAGTAACAGAGTGCCAAGTCTGAAGTGCATAATGTTTGGGCATTGTCACCCCATGTTGTTCTGGACAGTTTTCATAGCTGGTTGTTCTGTTTTTTGACCTTAGTCACTGTCTTTGTAAGATGGTCATGATATGTTAGAGTTCTGTCCAATGTGAAGCCTAGAAAAACCAGGTGTGAATCATGCTTTATTCGCTGACCATTGAGAACTATGTTCAGCTCTCTGCCCACTTGTTCATGATGTAAGTGGAAAATACTTGACACAGTCTTACTTCCACTTGGTATCAGGTGCCACCGACAGCAATAATCGGCCAGATGCCATAACTGTGTTCCAAACACTTTTAAAGTATGTCAAAGGAGTATGATTTTGTGTCGAGGTATATGCATAAACAAACTTGCGAGACCCAGTACGTGGTAGGTCATTCAAATATAAGATAAATAACACTAGAGATAATACTGATACTTGTGGGAAGCCATTTTTCTGGTACCTCCAAGCATTTGTTTTGTCACCAATATGCACATGGAAATGGCGATTTCTCAAAAACAGAGCCGTTGCGTATACTAACCAACTTGGCAGAGTTGTAAACAATTTCACCAAAAGGCCCATGTGCCAAACTGTTTTGTATGCCTCAGTTAGGTCAAGGAAAATTGAACCAGTCTTCAGCTGATCTTGGAATCCATTTTCGCTGAAAGCTGTAAGTGCCAGCACTTGATCGCATGTACTACGATCGCTGGTGCCAGCATGCCTTCCACAGATGGTGAACTTCTTTGCAAAATCAGACACTCAAGCACGTTAAAGCAGACGCTTAGAAGTGAAATCGGTCTGTAGCTCGAAGGCAAGTGTGGGTTTCCCAGGTTTCAGCAAGGCAACGACCTTTGCTTGGTGCCAGATTCTAGGTAGTGTGGAATCCCCCAGAACACTGCTGAAAAACCAGACGAGCCATTCCCAAGTGCGAGGACCCAAATGTTTCATGAATTCATGAATTTCTTGCGCAAAGCAAGTGCTGACGCATTGTGGTTGGCACCACATGCACTTTCCGTCCTCTTCTTAACTTCACAAGAGAAACTTAAACCACAGATTTCAGAGTAGTAGCTATGTTAGTCTGTATCCGCAAAAAGTTAATGAAGCTATGCCAATATATACCTGGGGAGGATCTGTCCCTAAGAATATGCCCTTCTCTTAAGACTTTTTTTTTTAACAATAAAGAGTATTGCAGAATATTTGTGACAGCATTTTACATTTCATCATTGAAAATGGATACCAACTTTTTTATTACTGCCAACACACCAGACTGGTTACTGAATTATCCTACCATAGCTTTTGCATATGTGTAGGATTAAACAAATGAGAGAGAAGATTTATCAATTTGCAAGCATTAAGTTTTCCACCTCAGTTTGGCAGATTACCACAGAAGAGCTCTTGATTTTTCTAACGTGTTAGAAATAGAAGTGACAAACATGCACCAGCTCTACAGTGCAAGTAAAGTCAAGTTTAGCAGGCTATAGTACAACTTCAGAGTTACAACTCCTCGGAAATGGAGGTTGTTCATAACTCTGAACAATATGTTATGGTTGTTCTTTCAAAAGTTTACAACTGAGCATTGACTTATACAGCTTTGAAACTTTATTATGCAGAAGAAAAATGCTGCTTTCCCATTTTTTCGGTAGTTTGCATTTAACAGTACCGTACTGTATATGCCTTTTTGTGTGTGTGTCTGCTGCTGGCTGATTGATTGCATACTTCTGGTTCCAAATGATGCGTGTGGTTGACTGATCAGTTTGTAACTCTGGTGCTTATAATTCTGAGGTTTTACTGTCTTTCTCTCTCTCTCTGTGTGTGTGTGTGTGTGTGTGTGTGTGTGTGTGTGTGTTTGTTTTGCATAGCTAACCCCCTCATTCTGTAAGCAAGCTGCATCAGGGCTGTACTGACTTTTAGGCTCTGTTTCTGTCACGTGCATTCAGATAACTGAACTGATTTAAGGACCCTGGGATTTGATGTGGAAGTAGTGGTCCAAGCAGACAGAAGTACAAGGTAACTGCTTCAGAGGACAAGTAGGAGTCTGAATATTTCGGCTTGCTTGATCTTCTGGATGTTTGGGCTAATGTGAAATGAAAGTGGCCAGCAAAATAAAAGTGACCAACTCTCCACTCTAAATTGCTTAGTCATAACTGATCCACTCAGGTGACAGACAAGTCTGAATAATAGAAGAAGAAACTTAAGAATCTCACTAGCAAGGAAAGGAAGTCATTTGTCCTTCAGAGGATGACAAATTATTAACATATTTACTAGTAGAAGGGAAAGTAGACTCTCTGAGGCTCAGCAGAATGATTTATGTCCATTTTTAATTAGAAATCTCAATGTCCTAAACCAGATTATTCATCTGGGTTTCTATTCCGAATGCAAGCACAGTAGAAAAAAGCACTGTTGAGACACTCACTGATCTTCAGATTGTTAGCCATTTCAGTTTGGAGAATTGGTAATTTATAGTAAATAAGGGCTGGGCCACACGTTGAATGATGAGACTTAAAAGAACAATGGATTGCTCTCACTCCCTGGGCACCATCCATCATGTTTGCTGAATGAGGCAGGGATCTTGTGGGAGAAAAGAAGTATGTGACTATGTAATTTAAGTATCAGAGGGGTAGCCGTGTTAGTCTGGATCTGTAAAAGCAGCAAAGAATCCTGTGGCACCTTATAGACTAACAGACGTTTTGGAGCATGAGCTTTCGTGGGTGGATACCCACTTCATCAGACTACATGCATCACAGACTACATGCGTCAGACTGCGTGCATCACCCACGAAAACTCATGCTCCAAGACGTCTGTTAGTCTATAAGGTGCCACAGGATTCTTTGCTGCTTTTATGTAATTAAAGACTCGTGTATGCACAAGGGGGGGGGCAAATTAAGGTTGCATAGGCATTTTTTAAATGTCGAGAGCCAGACTTTGCAACTTGACCATTTTTTTCAACCTGGTATTTACATAATATATTTACACACACCTTTTTCTAAGCATAATGAGAACATCTCTATGTTCTCACGTTTATATTCTAGTAAATAGTAGCAGTAGTCAGTACAACACCAAAAGAGCCAAACAAGTCTTTATATATGCGTGTTCTAAGACTTAGAAACAGATTTTTTGAAAAGGAAACAAGAAAATATCATGTTAATTTGTTTTGCAATAATTACCTTGAGAATTGTCACAAATCTTTTCCTTCCTTCCTTTTCATGATGTTATGCAGTTTTGTATAAATTTTTGAGCCCTGTAAAAACAACTAAAGAAAGGACAACCTGTTTTTTCTCCAGAATGTATAAGTTTGGGTTTAGCATGAATTTGCATTTGTTTTACTCCTGTTTATGGTGTTTTCTGTATGTAAATAGCTTAGGCACTGCATTATGAATGGATATGAAGAATGAGCATAGCTTTTAATTGAAAACGTGAAGCGTAGATATTGGAAAGGTCAGGGAAACATAAGTTACATTGAAAATATAGTAAAGGTTCATTATTGATCCTTGCTTTTAGAGTTTTAAAAGAGGTTGAAAATTCCATACAGCCAAAGGTAAATCAAAGTGCAGGGATATCCAGAAAGGAAAGACATTTTTAGACAACCCATTAACAATCTAATGATGTGACTGACCTAGAGGCAGTTTTGGAACTGTCAGTAAAATTGCCTGTGAAGTCTGTAGAGCAGCCAGATGCTGTTGCTTAAAGCATGTCTTCTGCTTGACATCTGGGTCCTTTTTGGCCAACCTTAACCTTTGTCTAGTTATAAATTGTGACCTTAATTCTAATTTTAAAACAGGAGAATGTTAATCTTTTTTAATAAGTATATCCTGGAAACATTATTTTTGAAGACAAATATTGGCTTACTTTTTATGTAGTAAAGAAACAATTGATTTACCTTAAACTTTTGTCGAGTAATGTGTTTGCACATTAGGGCTGATCACAAATTGGACTTCTGACTAAATGAATTTTTTTCACAAAAGATATCTGCTCTGTGAAAAAATTCAGCTATTTATTAAAAAGACAGTCACCTGAAAATTTGCTCTTTAATTTAAGAGGAAGACGATCCCAACTTTTAGCTGAAACTTTAATTTGGAAAAGTTAGAATGTTACATTTTGATTTAAAATGTCAGAAAGATGTTTCAGCATTACTCATATTGAAAAGTTTGGCTTGCTTTGACATTAAACTGCATCCCCTTGAGCCTCTACGGTGCTTTATGTCCCCATGCTCCTTTCTGGGCCAGAGTCCCCAGCTGGACTACATCTCTGACGATGCACCACAGCCATGTGACTTCCATGATTCACTGCAATGGTCAGCAAGAGGGGAGATTAAAGTCATCCAACCACAGAACCTGGCCCCTGAAATTTCTTTAACTGTTGTCAGTTGTTCTGTGAACCGAACCCCATTTTCTGACCAACTGTACTGCATAATAGTACTTAGTAAGTCAGTCAATGATATTAAATCGCCTTTCACAAGGTTAATTATCACAAAATATCTCAATGTTCCTTTCTGACTCAACAGCTAAAATACTAGTCTACACCATGACTGTGTCCTGCGTTAACAACCTCCTCCTCCCTGGTTCCCCCGACACTCATGGGAACAGGGTGGCAGTGTCTATGATCACGCTCAAGGGTCCAAGGCTCTTCTGTTGGCCAGTCCTGTTCACAGGTCTGCCCAAAGCTGCTGAGTAGATTCTGTTCACTTTTTCTGATGGATGTGACATATTGTTGGTGTGTGTTTGTTTATAATAGCACCTCCAGTTTTCTGGGTCACTTTTCAGACATTTAAGAATGGCTGATCTGTGTCCTGAAGAGCTCACAGGCTATAAAATGGACTTGATTCTCTTGTTAGACGCATACAGAAGCAGAGACTAGGACTGTCTAGGAACAGGCAGACTTAGAGAGAAAGCTTAGGCTGAGTTTGTGTGTCCTGTTGCTGTTTGAATTACCAGTAAAGACAAACCCCAGCAAGGGGACTTTGGCTTATACAGCATGTGTATACTTAATTTGGAGTAAAATTGGAACATCACCTGCTCACACTCCCTTGCAGTCCATCCAAATGCAGCTGCTAACATTATTTCCCTCACCTGTTGATCAGGCTACACAAACTGCTCTCTTGAGTTCTTTCAAATGCCTATAGTGCCAAATGTACATATCTCAAACTCTTCTCTAGGCCTTGCACAACTCCACCTGGCCTGTGTACTAGAATAGATGGTGATATATCATGTTTACCTCATCCCCTTTACTCTCTCTCATTTTCTTTTCACACTCCTATCTTTCTGCTTTGTTCCTCATCGCCTCCTATATGGAATGATTTCCAGATTCCAGCACTCCAAGTTCCATGCCTTTCCTTGTTCAAAACTTTCCTGAAGATTCTGCGTCAAATTCTCTATATATTGTGACCATTTTTCGTTGCTCTAGCAGCCTAAAGGGACCATAATATTGGCAGAAATGAGCTCTGTTGCCATCTCAACAGTATGATTTGTTGTTTTTATTCTGATACAGCACTTAGCTTCCTGCAGCAGCTTGAGTATGAACTTTTCTCTGCTGTAAATTTTTTACAGCCTTGCTGGACAAAGAATCACCATTATAGACAAACCCAGCTCTAGAATTCAGGCATTAGCAGGACATCATAATCTCTTTATTTTTTTTTCTTTGTCTGATTGGTAAACTATGTAAACTGTGCATAATCTTACTTTCATACTCTGAAATTAGTTTGTTTTTAGCTCAAGTAACTCATAGTATCTTTTTACTAACAAAAATTGTTTCTCATAAATGTGAGTGAAGGTCTTGTGTACTGTGGCCTCATTCATCACTGACTGTAAAAGAACTCATTAGAACCACAAGTCTTTTTTTTTTAATGTCTCTCTCAATTTTATAATCCAACAATCTGAAGTTTTCTTTAGTAGCATTGACGTAAATGAAAGTGACTCATCAGAAAAAGACTAGATTTTCTACATAATAGGTTCTATTGGATTTGTCAATTCGTCAATGTCTTACTCTATATTTCAGAATTAATAATAATAATAATAATGCCTCAATATCACTTGACCCTTGTTCCATTACTTTAAAGGAACATTGTCCTTTTCAGTGAATGAAAATTCTGGAGAACGAAGGATAGTGATTTAGGTTGATTATATGGTAATGCCAGTGAGCTGTGTTTCAGCAATGAAGAATGTGATGATGAAATTCTTTGAATATTGATATAAGGAATGAAAATAGTGGGCATTTTTTTTACAGACCTTCAGACCTAGAGAGAAATGAAAATGGGATCTCGATCAACTATTGTGACAGAACCATTATATTTCCTGTATCCAGGGGAGGAATGTAATTATTCCTGTCTTGTGAGTAACACATGCAGACAAACGCACATTGTCCGGTTATGCTGGAAGGACAGGAGACACTGGATGTGGTTTAGTTAGGCCACAACTTTATTCCTAAATCTCTGAGAGTACCTGGCAGATAAAATTGTAAGTGTGGGTAATTCCATAATATTTTTCATATAGGTGGGGAGCTGGTGGCATCCCTCCCTCTTATCCATCTTGATCCCCATCCAACTCACTGCTGAGACCTCTCCACCCTCACCTTCAAATGAGGGTTAAGTGGAGGCTATAAAGAAGGGGAGAGGGGTTGACTCACTACCGTATCCGTCGGAGGAGTCCCAAAAAGTTTCCACTCCTTTAAAGAAAACCTCCTTTAAATCCTTTTCCAATCCATTTGATCTGATCACCATATCCATTCCCTACAGCATACCTGCTCTGGACATCTGCCACAAGGAGGTACCAGCAATTAGCTTGGTTGCCTCCTCCCATTCCTACCTGGGCTCCCTGATATCTACTGATACCCTTTTTTAATATTGGCCAAAAGCATATCCGCTCCCAAGTCTGACAAGTGGACTTTATCCCCTCTGAATAGCTTTGGTGCCCTGTATGCTATGCCTGGATGAGAAATTACCAACCCCCTATGCCACCTATGAATTTGGCCACCTCCCTATTCACAAACCTCCTAGCCTTGTTGACTCGTAGGGTCTTCAGAGCTCCCACCACACCCTGCGTTATAAAATTCCCAAGAGTAAAAATTGGACAGAGCTCTAGGATCAGGCTGAAGTCCTTAGCTCTGAGCATTAATTCCACTCCTTTACAGATTCCCAAATAATTTTCCTATTAGGTGAACCACAGGTGTATCTGATGTACACCATTGTGTGCAAAATGGGCATCAGCTGGTCCCATAATATTCCCCTCCTCCCATGCCAACACAGGACTGCTTCACCCCCAAGGCCCAGCGACAAACCTCCAGACAAACCAGAAGCCTGCCTAAACAATACTGTGCTTGCAGATCCCCACCGCTGTCTGCCTCGCCTGTCTGCAAGCATCTGGAATGCAAGCACAAAGGAAAATTAACACTGATTCCCCAACTGAGGTTTCATATATGTTCTATGTGCTTCAGAATGCTAATGCCCAGTTGCCTGAATTGTCCCAGCCCACAGACGGAGTTCTGCCACTGCTGTGCTGTCCTGATCCTGAATGAGTGGGAACCAAATTCATGTGCTGGAATCTCCAGCCTTGTCAGTCCCCATCTTAACGATGTAACAAACTGATGTGTTGTGAGGGGACTCTAATCCCTGTGATTCAAGAGAGGACCCATCTCTTCTTTGCCTGACTGCCTTGTATGCCGTCAGATCCTGCGCAGTGCAGACCGGGCTTCACCCTGGCGTCCTTGATCTAGCTTTGACCTCCACAAGGTTGACATCATTAATCGCCCCTCCCAGTGCATATCCCTTAATTCCAAGGCCCTTCCAGAAGAATCCCTGCAGGACCTGGGTACTAGCTTACTGATCCTAAAAGCTCCAAAAAACACTACCAGGAATGTAGCCCTGAACAAGATCCCCTCTTGCTGACAATGACATGTGGCCTCTAGGATCTGCACCAGATCCCTTAGCATATTGGAAATGATAGGACAATATGTTTCCACCCTTTGACTGGTGCTTTGAGACCACCCTTCTAGAAATCACCAAACTAAAAACCCACTACATGGATCTGGTTAACCATTCAGCCTACTGGCAAACATAAAGGCTGATAAGTGAGTGTAAATGGTTGATGACTCCAATTGGTGGGTGCTTAATAACGCCATGCACTGCAGCACCCAATCCTCTGTAATTAGCCATTTCATCATGAAAACTTCTCTCATAGCTCCAAAATGTTTGCGGAGCCACCAGTTTATGCATTACAGTGACAACTATCATATGCCAAGGTTCCATACTGTTAGCAGCATCCGTTTGGGTTCCCTGCCGGCTCGTGGTGCCAGCTCCTGAAATATGTCCATTTGAAAATGAGACCGTTAATCTGCTATATTATCATCAATCCTCAACACAGGTTTGGAAGAGAAACTGATGTTAAAGCTTAAACATTGTAGTACAAACACTCTCACCAGCTTCATAACCTTCTGTGATCTGAAGGACTGGCGGTTGATAACATATACAACCGCTATGTTGTCACACCAGAAACCCATCTGTTTGTTAGCAAATTCCATTCCAAAATTGGGGAGGAAGGAATCATAAAATGTTTTATTCTTCATTATCCCTTTTGTATCCAGGTGGAGGGCCATTTATGGGCATACCACCTGCCTTGGAAAAATACTCCAAAACCTCCCAAAGCATCCAAGTGGATCTTTAAATCAGCCCTGAGTATCTATTCATCCCTCCACCATGACACTCCGTTAAAAGAGGGCTTTCATTGCCCAGACTTGAGCATAAATAGTCCCCCTCTCTTTCAGTCACCTGGTGGGGATGGGTCAATGTCCACATGCTGACCTGGAATGGGGATGCCTCCATGTTGCAGGTACCTCACTGGCTTTCTGGTCATCCTTAAAAGGGCATCACACCTTCTGCTCTCTAGCCACCTTTGAGTCTGTGAAGCCCAACAAGGGTTCCCACTGCTTAATGTGCATTGATTCTCTTGATTCCCAAGAGACTTCAATCAGAGAAGAAGCTATCTTGGACCTACATGCCAATAGAGAGGAAGTGCAGAAATAACAGGAAACTTTTGTACGCCTGACCATGAGCTGTAGTATTTAAACTCAGAGTAGAAATGGGTTTATGTAATGTGATGTGTTGGATTCCAGAGAACCCATTGTGGGAAATGTAAGAAACTCAGTGAGTAAGGTGGAAGCAATTATTAAAATCTACCCGTATAGAAGAAAGCTGGGGGAAACCTAAACACCATAACTAAAGCCTGATTGTCTACAATTTCTTTGAATCAGGAAAAGCAAGGAGCACAAATTAGCTGATGTATCTTCCTGAGCAGCTACTCAAATATCTGTTTTAAAAAAGCAAACACCCTCAAACCTTTAGAGCCTTCCTTAAAACTCTCCTTCTTCCAGATACCTTTTCTATCATCTTCTTATGAACTGTCATCTCTGTACTTTCCCTTATCTGATCTGCTGTCATATAGTTTGACCTTTTTTACTTGCTTTTTCTAATTTTAATTGTATGCTTTTCAGGACTAGAAACATGTCTTACTATGTTTCTGAAGTAGCATATAAATTTATGGCCCTACATTAATACTTTTTATAATAAAATGGACAGAAGCAATGTAATATTACCATTAATTTGCATAGTGATTTCGTGTATTACTTCTTATTGTTCATCCTGACTGGTGCTCTACAAGGCTTCAGTTTGAGATAAGGCAAATTAAACTGTCAAAACAAAATTGCCTTTAAACTTCATAGAATGAGATTTCCCTGACTGTTGTAGTGGTTAAGCATCATGGGTTCTGTTCATACATGGACACCTGACTTCCAGATTTTTATTGTACATAGTCATACCTGTCAATGTCATCAAAGAAAAATGGAAAAGATTGTAAATATCCTTAAGTCCATCACATTTCCGTAACTATGCCAAGAGACCTAGAAAAAGGGATAGAGAGTATGGGAAAGTTGCTCAGCCATTCATTCTTGCTATTCAATCCCCGCCCCAGTACTCAGCATTTCATTCTTCACATCTATCAGCATTTCAATATTCTTTTTCTCCTTCCATTTCTCATTATTAGAAGCTCAGGACAGGGGCATAAAGAATTGAGAGACTGTTTGTTTTCCTTGTCCCAAACTGGGGAGCGGACAGCAGTGGCAGGATTTTGAGCTCCCTGAGGCCAAGATGGCAGGATGGAGGAGCATTGCCAGCAATCTCTGCATCCTCACTTGGCCTGGGGGAAGCAGCAGATGGAGTGTGAGTATGTAGGGTGTTTGAGAACGAGTTGACACAGAACTGGGAGGGGCACCTGCTTCCTAGCCAGCTGTGTCAGCACAAGGAGGTGTCCCAGCCTGGAATTAGGCAGAGCTCTCCCTGCTGTGCATGATGTGGGTTGTGCCCCCCTCCCCCTGCATGTGTAGCAGGTTTGATTGTCTGCTCCTTCCCCCAGGAGGTGAGGTGGTGCAATAGAGAATGGTTTTAGAATAGTAAGATGTTCTGATTCTCCTTTCCTGGTTATATCTTAAATCTGACATTCTGCCTGGGGGATGAGAAGTGTTCAGAGTTGGCCATCTATGCCTCAGCCTTCAATTCTATCTCTGCAAATCCCTTTATAACACTTCATCTTAGTCTCAATATAACACTTGGTCATGTTGCACAATAAATGTACATTATTATAGAAATTCTAAAAGGGCAGATTGGAAGAAATATCCTTAAATATTTCTAGACTTGCATCAATGGAAGTCACGGGTTGGTCCTGGAATTTTGGTGAGGGGAAAGTGAGTTCAGCACAGCTAACCAAGCAACAAAATGGGATATTTACTTAAAGACTGTGACAGCATGAATGTGAGCTCACCCTTGCAATTCCTGACCTTGATCTAGATGCCGGTTCTAGTCAAATCATGTCAACATTTATTGACTTGCCAAAGTTTACTGACTGCAAACATTAACCTGCGCATCCTACAAAACTGCTCTGTATACCAAACAAAATACTAACCAGTACTTCACTGCAGTAAAGTAAATGAACTAAAATACCCAGATTTAATGTAAACTTTTTGTTACGATATTAAAATAGATCAGACATAAAGTATAAATTAAACATAAAGTGAGAAATTATGCATTTTACAGAAGATAAAACATAGCATCTAAATTCTTACCAAAGGGCTTTGTTAACAACAAAAAAATGTTTTTAAATGTACCATAAAATCTTCAATGCTGCCAGTTTGTTGACTACTGGTAGAATATTTGATATCCAATATAAATACTTGACACAGATATTCTTCCTGTCTTTGACATTATGGCAAAACCTCCAGGTGATGAGATACTGAACATATACAGCACATAAGAATGAGAATTCTGAGTCCGACCAACGAGCCATGTAGCTCAGTATCCTGTCTTCTGACAGTGGCCAGTGCCAGCTGCTTCAGAGGGAATTAACAGAACTGGGCGGTCCTCAAGTGATCCATCCCTTGTCATCCAGTCCCAGTATCCGTCAGTCAAAGGCCTAGAGGCACCCAAAGTATGGAGTTGTATCCCTGACCATCTTGGCAAATAGCCACTGATGGTCATAACCTCCCTGAACTTATCAAATTCTTTTTTGAATCCACTTATAGTTTTGGCCTTCACAACATCCCCGGGCAGTGATTTCCACAGATTGACTGTGCATTGTGTGAAGAAGTATTCACTTTTGTTTGTTTTAAACTCGCTGTGTATTAATTTCATTGGGTGACCCTGCTTCTTCTGTTATGTGAAGGGGTAAATAACACTTCTTTATTCACTTTCTCCACACCATTCATGATTTTATAGACCTCTATCATATCCTCTCTTTAGTCTTCCCTTTTCTAAGATGAATAGTCCCAGATTTTTTAATCTCTCATATGGAAGCTGTTCCATACCTCTAATCATTTTTGTTGCCTCCCTCTGTACTTTTTCCATTCCTAATACATCTTTTTTTGAGATGCGGTGACCAGAACTGCGTGCAGTATTCTAGTTGTGGGCATATACCATGGGTTTATATAGTGGCATTATGATATTTTCTATCTTATTATCTATCCCTTTCCAAATGATTCCTAATATTGTTAGCTTTTTTTTTACTGCCACTGCATGTTGATCAGGTGTTTTCAGTCAACTGTCCACAATGATTCCAAGATCTCTTTCTTGAGTGATAACAACTAATTTAGATTCCATCATTTTGTATTGATAGTTGAGATCATGTTTTATAGTGTGTGTTTCATCTGCCATTTTGTTGCTCAGTCACCTACTTTTGTGAGATACGTTTGTAGCTCTTCGCAGTCTCTTTGGACTTAACTACCTGGAGTAATTTTGTACAGTCTGCAAACTTTGCCACCTCACTGTTTACCCTTTTTCCAGATCATTTATGAATATGTTGAACAGCACTGGTTCCAGCACAGGTCCCTGGGGGACACCTGTATTTATCTCTCCAATGTGAAAACCGACCATTTATTACTACTCTTTGTTTCCTTTCTTTTAACCAGTTACTAATCCATGAGAAAACCTCCCGTCTTTTCCCATGACTGCTTACTGCTTACTTTGTTTAAGACCCTTTGGTGAAGGCTCTTGTCAAAGGCTTTCTGAAAATCCAAGCATACTATATCCAGTGGATCACCCTTGTCCACGTTTGTTGACCCCTCAAAGAATTCTAGTAGATTGGTGAGGTATGAGTTCCCTTTACAAAAGTTGCATTGACTCTTCCCCCAACAAATCATGTTAATCTCTGTGTCTGATAATCCTGTTTACTGAAGTTTCAACCAGATTTCCTGGTATTGAAGTTAGGGTTACTTGCCTGTAATTGCCAGGTTCTAGACAGAAGATCCAGTCTGTGTAAAGCCTTTTAGGTTAATAGAAAGATCCTAAAACCAGTCTATCAAACATAGCATTTTGATCATGTGATAGTCTTTTTTTCTTAAAGTTTTAACCCTTTTCTCATCTTACTGACCTCTGTTCTTTCATTTGGTCTTTCAATCAAAAATCATGTTTTATTTCATTGTCAACATTTTTGGTACTGGCCTCTGATCTATTATTATTTATATAGTGCCTAGGACCCCTAATCAAAGATCAGGACCCCACTGTGGTTGATGGATAGGAAAAGTCATATGTTACAGATGTTAGGCACAAGGCACCTGCATGGTTTAGATGTAGTGCGGATGTGAGGAACTAGAGAGAAGCCTGAGTTGAAGATAATGCCCAGCTTATGGACATCAATGTCAGGCGGATAGAGATATTGTCCATTGTGACTGAAAAAAGAGGCAGTGAGAAGGCTCAGTGGGGGGAGGGCATGGATTAATAGCCTCTCTTTTAGCCTTTTTGAATTTAGTTGATGACTAGGCATCCACAAAGTGTCAGAGAGACAGGCTGTGATTTTCTGTTGGGCAGAAGGAGAGAGGTCTGGAGGCAAGTGAGTGGGTTGTCTGCATAGAGATGGTAGTTGAATTTGTGTTTTCAGATTAGATTACCTAGAGGTAAGGGGAAGCAGGATAAGAGAAACAAAGGGCAGAACCCTATGGAACAACAGAAAGTTGTAGGGTGGATGAGAAGGATCCTCCAAAGGAGACACTGAAGGAGCGATTGGTGAGGTAGGAGGAGAATCAGGAGAAGGCAGACACAGAAGCCAAGGAAGGACAATATTTCAAGAAGAAGCGCATGATCTATTGTGTCAAAGACAGCTGACAGGTCAAGGAGGATAAGGATGGATACTAGTTCTGAGATATGGCTAAGAAGAGGTCAATACAACCTTTGGCAAGAGCAGTTTTAGTGGAGAGCAAGGAGCAGAGGCTGAATTGGAGAGGGTCTGGGATGGAATTGAAGGAGAGGAACTCCAAAAAGTGTTTGTGAACAGCATCTACAATAAACTTAGAGATGAAAGGAAAATGGAGTGGGAGATGGAGAGGCAAATGTGGTCGAGGCTGGAGTATTTTAAGATGGGAGAGACTAAAACATGTTTATATTCTGAGGTAAAAGCCAGAGAGAGTGAAGAGTTAGAGGAGAAAAGTAAGGGAGGAAATGAGAGTGTGTCCAAGGGAGATAAGAAAATGGGATGGGTTCATGGGGCAAGTGGAGAGGTGAGAGGAGGAAAGCAAGTGAGAAATCTCAGCATCTGTGACAGAGGAAAAAGAAAGGAGAGATATAGGCGGGGAAGTGGGAAGAGAAGGCATGCTGAGGGAGGTGGAGAGGTCGCATTGTATTTTATGAGTTTTTTCTTGGAAGAAATCAATGAGATCCTTGCAGAGAGAGAATTGGAAGCAGGGGAGGGGAGGGTTTGTGGAATGAATCAAAGGTGCCAGAAAGGCACCTGGGATTGTGAGTGGGGGATTCAATTAAATTGCGGAAGTAGAGTTGTTTAGCAAAGAAGATGGCAGAATCAAAGAAGGAAAGAATGATTTATAGTGGAGGAAGTCAACCTGGTCAGGGACACTGTAGCACAAGAACAGGAGCAGAGGAAGGGGATGTTGTGGAACGTCAGGGATGGGAGTTGGCAGAGCAAACTTTGTGATGGGAGAGGGAGACAAAAAATTAAGAGTGGAGGAGAATGAAGCATGGAGAGAATCACCAACCATATCAATGGAAGAAAGAGAAGAGCAGCAGGGAGGAAAGGGCTGATAGCAGACGAAAAGGAATCAGTGCTGATGGCTTGGAGACCCGGAAAGGCCGAGTGACAGAGCAGGAGATGGGGGACAGTGATGAGCAATTCTGAAAGAGACCAGGCGATGGAGGGGAGAACTCACAGAGAATCAGAGAGAGGACAGAGCTTGGTGAAGACCAAGTTGAGTGAATGGTTCTTTTGATGGGCTGGGGAATTAAACCAGGACGTCAGGTCAAATTGTTAAAAAAGGAAGAGAGAGTGAGAGCTGGGAGTCAACATCAGAGGGGAAGGCTGATGGAGAGGAGAGGGAGGGGCAGTAGATGACAGCAACATTGAAGAGGAGAGGAGAGTCAGATGCACAGTTGTTCAAATGAAAAGAAACAGTGAGAAGGGGATGAGAGATGGGTTGGAAGTGGCAGGAATGGGGGAGAAGCCCAAACCCCTTTTCCTCATGTTCTGATCCATGGCTTGGAGTGTGAGAGAAAGAGAGGGCAGCTGCAAAGGCCGTGTCTAGTGAAGGGATTCAGGTCAGCCAAGAGCTGTAGGGAATGAGAAATGAAGAGTTGGGGATGGCTGTGATCTTTCTGGAGATGGAGTAGGCATTCCAGAGACAGCAAGAGGAGGGAGGGGGAAAAGCAATGGATGGGCATAAGATTAGGAATGGTGGAGGTGGCAAGAAAAGTGTGGGAGGTGGAGAGGCAAAGAATGAAGGAAGGAGCCAGAGTTGAGACAAATGGCAGAAGTGAGCAGGAGGGTGGAGATGTAGCACCTGTATTTTTGCTGGCAAGAGGAGGGAGGAGGTCTGGGTGGAGAGGGAAAGATAAGTAGGCAGAGTTGGTAGGAACTGGCTGGGTGAGGGTAGCCAGGAAGAAGAGATGGAGCTAGTGGGAAGGAAGAAGGGGAGAGAGAGAGAGAGGATGACGGCTGGACCAAAGGTTTGATTTTTCAGAAATACTGAGCAGCCATATCTCATCTGGAGTTGTAGGTTCAGCTGTTCTGAAAATCAGGCCCTAAGTGTCTTGAGTTATGGACCCAAAAACTGAGGCACCAAAATCAGAGGGCCACTTCTGGAAACCCTGACCTGTATTTGAAGTGTTTTATCGTATCCATTCCTAGTCTGATTTTGAGTTTATTTACTGAGAGAATAAATGTTGGCCATTCCAGCAACTTTATCCTCCTCTCTTTCTGAAACATCGCAAGGGACTCTCTAACTTTTACATGCACACCCACCAGATGGGCATAATGGACTTGTCTTTAAGATTCCATCCAAAGATGTCATGCTTTACTACTGCTATGCCTAGATGTGGGATGCTTCCAGTTAAGCCAGTGTCAGAATGCTTAATTGTGGGTTCTAGCGGTTACAGGCCCTGTAAGAAAATTTGCACCTGTGTAACTAGTCAAAGTTACATTGATATAAATCCCTAATGTAGATTTGCTGCACCAGTGCAAAGCAGGGTTGATGCTGATGCAATTTTACCTGGTAACATGCCAGTGTAAACCCTACTTTGTGTTGATGCAATGTGACTGCATTAGGGGATTGCAGTGGAGCAACTACATTCATAGATTCATAAAATGGAAGGCCAGAATGAACAATTATGATCATCTCATCTGACTTCCTATATAACATAGGCCATAGGACTTCCCTGAATTAAAACTGTTTGAATGGAGCATATCTTTTAGAAAAACATCCAGTCTTGATATAAAAATTTCCAGGGATGGAGAATCTACCACAACTATTTGGTAAGTTGTTCCAAAGGTTAAAATTGACTATTAAAATTGACACATTATTTGTGGTCTGAATTTGTCTAGCTTCAGTTTTCAGCCATTGGTCTTGTTATACCTTTGTCTGCTAGACTGAAGAGCCCATTATCAAATTTCTGTTCCCCTTAGAGGTACTTATGTAGCCACCTTAGTGAGACTTTCCTTAATGCAGACTGGACCATGATAATCTATTTAACAATGGTAAGTTACTTACATTCACAGTGCTTTGGGAGCTGCACAGGATTTGAATAACATTTTATTAATTTTTCAGAAATTAAACCTATGAAAACAGAATAGAGATGATTGTAAAGTACTGAGATATTTTTATAGACATGCTGGTATGTGGATACCTCTTAAAAGCTTAGTTCTGAGCTCTGGAATGATGGAGAAAGTGGAAAATACAAAATATAGAATATAGGAAAAACAGTGATGCAAAGACAAGAATATAACTATGCATAGTTCAATTAAGGGCAGTTGACCTGCATCTAGTCTGGATGTATGAGCAAGAGAAGCGACAATTAATATGGCAATACTGGATCATAAGATAGAATTTTCTTTTTTTACTGGGGCTTCCAGAATCATAACCTGTCATTAGTATCTAGTTAGCACATAGATCTAGAGGAGGTTGCTAGATCTGATCATCTGTATGACTCCTTAGTAAAAGGCTTAAATAACAGTCCTCTATTCCCTCCCCCCCACAAATATTTTTAATAGTAGTAAAAGTTTTCCATCCTTCCTATGGGATAGGATAGGCGTGATATCTCACAAATGCTCTTGGAATTAACGTCTCCCCTCTATACGTGCTTATAACCTCTTTTTGTGGTAATGGGAGGTATGCATGCACATGAAATGAAGAATATAACCGTATGTCTACCATTTCTTGGTATCTGTCAGTAAATATTATCTGTCTGGCCATTTAAAAATGATACCTAGTAGAATAACTGAAATTGCAAGTAACAGCTAGTACGGTTACGCAAGTTAATTGCTCATTCTTCAGTTTTAAAAAACTTAATTAAACCCTTCACATTTATAATTGTCTTGAAGAGGTGGCTTAGCTGTTCCCTACTGAATAGGTGTTTGCTGGAGTAATTTATACAGTGAAAGTCCCAAAGATGTCAGTTGTACTTGCTGCATTAGTTAGTATGTCCTATTTTGACCAGTTTTGATAATATATGAAGGATCAGATTCTTCTTGCCTTAGTCACAGACAAATTGGACGTTTATTGTGAGCAAAGCAAGCGGATTAGGCACAAAATGAAATTACTATCAGTTAAAACAAAATTGTTTTCCATTTCAAATTTTTATTGTAAAATTATTTTGTGTATTTTATAATAATCTTTTTCTTTAAAGAGAAGAAAACAACATTATTTTAAATAATTTAATATGTCCCACTTTCTGGTGGAAGATTTCAGAATTTGATTGACACATATCATACCTAGTTATAAAAAATTCAAACAGTACTTAAATATATTTAAGCACTAGTTTTTGACTAAAATTAGCACTACAGGTTAGCACTTATATAACACTTTATATTCCAAAGTGCAGTGCACATAAGAACTAAAAAATTATAAAAGTTGTGTTTTTGTAGCCTATGGATTTAAATATACCATGAGTAAATACAGTTAAACACAAGTTTCTTTGCAGTTTCAATTGTGGAAGTCTGAGAATGACGAAAATGCCATTGAATTAAATACAAAAGGAGTAACTGAGTTCTTCTGGAGCCAAGCTGGTATATTAACACAGTTCTTTTTTGACTTTCAGTATCTGTGGGTTTTAATGTAGGTGGCAAACTTGCCACAAAATGATAATAGGATAGTACTCAACATTTCTAAAAAATGTTTTTTCCCACCAGATTTGCAGCCTACACAGTAAAGTTATGTACTTGTATAAAGAGAAAATGTAATTTCTAAATGCAGGAATTCAGATAGCATAGAGGAATACAATTTCATTATGAATCTTTTTTTTTAAATGAAAGGACAAAGGTTTGTTATAGCTGCAACAATTTTTATTATTCATGCTGTTGTGCCTTGAATATTTGCAAATTGTTATAACAAAGAATGCAATGTGTATGCATGTTTCAGTGTAAAATTTCTTGTACAGGACTTAAAGAACAAAACAAAACATGAAATTGTGCTGGGCCGAGGGAGAAAAAGAAAGAGACTGCTGCAGCAGATTGCAATAAGTGAGAGCCTCCATGAGATCAGAAGCTGGCAGTATTACAGAATTGACATATTAGTACAGATGTGGAGCGGAGTTTTTTCCCCCATATTAACTTTTGACTGCTAGTGACAAAAGATTCTTTCGTTCAAAAGTACAAGAATAATAGAGACTTGGGGGATTTTCACAGACAAGTGTTAGTGTGTTTTAAAAAAAAACATGTTTTATTGAGAACTCTTATTTGAGTCTTAAAACTGGATTGGTTTGAGTTCAAATACTTTTTGTTCCCTTCTGGTTCTAAACTTTCCTTTTATCCAAAATTTGTATAGAATTGTTTATATTAAACCTGCTAGAGTATATTCTCCACTTGATGTGCTACTGGTAGTTACTTATCTGCGATGAGAAGAGAATAAATTGAAGCTTGTATGGGATAAATGGAGTTAATGTGGACACAGTGACAAAATGAGGACAGACACATGTATGGAATTAATATCACACCATAACTTTAACACCAGGGAGGGGCGCTACCTGCTCATCACCTGTACTCTCCTATACCAAGCATTTAATTGGTTCTAGGGCAGGAGTTACATGGCTCTTTACCATATAACCTCTAACTGGTGCTGGGGTTACAGAGCTCCTTACCATATAACCCATAATGTAGGATAGGCTCTCTTGAGTGGGTGCAGCAAGGTGGGGACTTTGGCCTGTGAAGGCCACAAAGTCTCACTCTATCATTTGACCCAAAAGCCCATTGCCAAAATCTCATGTCTTTTATCTTTGGGAACTATTCATTTTATTCTCTTAACTGGAAACCAGCCACAGAGAGTGCCAGCGACTAGCTTATTCACTGCCCACACACAACCACACTTCCTGGTATCACAATTCCTGTCCAGTCACTTCCTTCACATCCTATAGCCATATGTCAGCCCTTCCATCTGACAAATGTACACCATCATCCCTGAAAACTTCCGGCTGATTGTAATGGATGTCCTTGTGCTGTATCACTGAACCCCTGTGTACAGAAATATCATGGTGACTTCTCTTCAGTGTCTTTCTAGCCTTGTCCATGTGGGCTAGGTCTGCAGCTCCCAGACAGACCCACTTTGTGAATGTGTCTGACCATATCTCACGTCTGGCCAGGATTGCCTAATGAAGCTAACAACCCTCTGAATTCTGTCCCTTAAGTTAACTCCTGTGCATCCCCCAAGATCATTCTCCCTAAGGTGAATATCCAGGACGTGAGGTGGGTGCGCATTGCTTGTCACTGAGTGCAGAAGTGGCATGAGCTGATCCCCATGCATCCTCCTTCTGCCAAAGCACAGATGCAAACTGGCCTCTTGTGGGTCTAATGCACTATAGAGTACCCACAAATCCAGATATTGCATAGGCTCTGCGTAGCTTCTGGAACAAATAAGCACATTGGGTTAGTTATGTTTTGATGTTCCCTGCCATCTTTTCCATGGTGCAGCTGAAGGTCCTGTAACACTTTGTTGCCTGCACCTGCTATGGGCGAAAATTCCCTACAGCTGCTAACGTCACTGGCTCGATCCTGAAAGATGAATAGCAAATTTTGGTGGGTCAAAACCACGGTAGCAGAAGGATTTTCTCAGCACTATGCTGAATGGGTACCTTGTCAGGCAGCTGCCATCACTGTGTATGAACAGCAGTCCTGGCAGCTGTTCTTGCCTTTATGGGGCACAAGTGCCCATTTGCATATTCCTTCAACACCACATAAACCCCCTTTCCCTTCTGGTCTGTTTTAAGTACCTTAAGTGCAGGGACCCCATTCCTGCAGATACTTTCATGTCTGTTGTATCCTGGGACCTGTCTGCAGCTGTCATCGGCACCAGTTCACTCACTCTAAAAGCGCCAAAGAAGGCAATAACAAATGCCTCCTTAAATAAAATGGTCTACCTCCCACAGCTGTAGACCCACAGCAGAGCCTATACTAATTCCGTCAAGGTTTCCAATGGTATAGGTAATGGAGGTGAAAGTGGGCTGATAAAGCATACTGGTAAGATGTGATCACCGTTATGGGCCCTTACGCAGCTGATATGCAGCAGCGTTTTAATGTCCTTGCCCCTTCCCCACCCCAGGGCCTCTGATGGGGGTGGCAAAAGGGGCAACTGCCCTGGGGCCTGACGATTTAAAAGGGCCTGGGGCTCCCTGTCTTCGCCGCTGCTACCACAGCAGTGGCCAGAGCCCCAGGCAGCATGGACTGGACAGTGCTGAAGGGCTGGCTGGGGGAGGCTGATCCCCTCCAGTTCACCCCTTCTGCCCGAGGCCTCGCTCCTTCCAGAAAAAGTAAATAAGGAAGTGTTATTTACTCCTTCTCGTAACACAAGAACTAGGGGCCACCAAATGAAATTAATAGGCAGCAGGTTTAAAACAAACAAAAGGAAGTATTTTTTCACACAATGCACAGTCAGCTTGAGGAACTCCTTGCCAGGAGTTGTTGTGAAGGCAAAGACTGTAACATGGTTTTAAAAAGAGAACTAAATAAATTCATGGAGGATAGGCTATTAGGATGGGCAGGGATGGTGTTCCTAGCATTTCTTTGCCAGAAGCTGGGAATGGGTGATAGGGGATGGATCACTTGATGTTTACCTGTTCTGTTCATTCCTTCTGGGTCACCTGGCATTGGCCACTGTCGGAAGACAGGATACTGGGCTAGATGAACCTTTGGTCTGACCCAGTATGGCCATTTCTATGTTTTTCATAAAACATATATGAATTGGATAAATTTAGCAATATTTCTCTCATCCATACACATCAGCTGGGTTCAAGTTTGATGTCTCTCTAGTGAAAAAAATGGTGTAGCCCCACTGAAGTAAAAGGAGCTACTCCTGAACCTTCTAAGTGTGAGGTCAGAGGGGATCCCTCTTTCTTCAGCTGAGGAGATAAGGGATTGTAGATGACGAGGATAAACTCTTTGGGGTAGCGACCATCTTTTTTGTGTGTTTATACAACACTTGGCACATTGGGTCCTGGCCTACGACTGGGGCTCTGCAGTTTTACTGCAATACTAATGTGTCCAGTTTTGGGCCCCACACTACAAGAAGGATGTGGAAAAATTGGAAAAAGTCCAGTGGAGAGCAACAAATATGCACATGATTTATGAGGAGAGGCTGAGTGAACTGGGATTATTTAGTCTGCAGAAGAGAAGAATGAGGGGGGATTTGATAGCTGCTTTCAACTACCTGAAGGGGGGGTTCCACAGAAGATGGATCTAGACTGTTCTCAGTCGTGGCAGATGACAGAACAAGGAGGAATGGTCTCAAGTTGCAGTAGGGGAGGTTTAGGTTGGATATTAGGAAAAAAATTTCACTAAGAGGGTGGTGAAGCACTGGAATGGGTTACCTAGGGAGGTGGTGGAATCTCCTTCCTTAGAGGTTTTTAAGGTCAGGCTTGACAAAGTCCTGGCTGCGATGATTTAGTTGGGGATTGGTCCTGCTTTCAGCAGGTGCTTGGACTAGTTGATCTCCTGAGGTCCCTTCCAACCCTGATATTCTATGATTAATAAGAAATAATACCTGAATAAAATAATGGTTCTAGAAAGTTGTATCTACTGTCTCATGCATCAATGATTTTAGTGAATGTTAAATATGTTGTATTAGAAAGGCTTAAAGAGGTGTTTGGGAGCTGCTTATTCAGTTATTACTCATTGCCATGTTTCCTGTTCATCCTAATACTGAGGTGTGGGATGTGAGATCATGAAATCAGCTGGTTGCTGTCAAAACTGCATTTAACCCTGCATCTTAATAACATTTTGTAGGAAGCGCAAAGTGTAGCTAGATAGAACCCAGGTAGTAGCTAGATAAGTGTAGCTAGATAGGACCCTCTTTCACAACTGGAAAGAGTCTATCCTGGTCAGGTTTGAGATCCATTGGTGCGGCATGTATATGTGTTTCAGAAGCTTGCTGTACAAAAGTATTAAATTTGTTGAGGTGGCAGAAAGAGCAGGGTAGAAATTACTTGTCTGCATAATATTCCTGACTTCATTTATCTTTAGGATTTTATTAGGTAAAATTCAGCCACATTCTTTTATTTTTTTTTAAAGAATGCTACATATGTATATATTAAATTAGATTTCTTAACATATGTCTATATTTGAGAGAAATTATGGTGTATATTTAATCTTAAGATTTCTATTATAGTAAGTGCATTTATTTTTTCCTGACTATTGTTCATTCCTTGGAAGAGTTAAACAAAATTACTCTTCATATGATTGAATGTTTATTGCTGAGGATTTTCCTTTATCTTCTATTTCTTTAACTTTTGAACTGCATTATATGGCTGAAGTTCTTTTCTTGTTACACTGGAAGTGCAGAAAGAAGAAGGATAAACTGATTGTAGTTCCTCATGTTCCCTGCAGGCGGCAGCAACTACCATTTGCCAAAAATAATATTTGGCAACCTCTGGTCCCTCCTTTCAGTCTAATTCTAGTTGTTCTCCTGACTCTGATAGAGATGATAGTAGAAAACAGCTCTGAAGAAGAAAATTTCCTGAAAACCTAAGTGTAAAATTAAATAAATGAGAGAAAAATGAAACAAATTACATGCTGAACCCTACACCACTTATGATGAATGAATCATTGACTATTAGGATAAGAAAAGGACCTCTTCAGATGGTCTCAGAGCTAGATGTACAGCTCTAAATAGCATTGGGTTAAGAACTTCAAACAGGGCTACCGTCAGACACACAGATTTATCCCCTCACAAGATAAAGTCTTCCCAGTAAATTGTTTGTGTCTGAGATCTTGCTTTTTCTCTCCTGTAGTGTCTTACAGAGCTTTTCTGCCAAGCTTATATGACTTGATCTGTCAGTAGCTCATCAAACCCCAACAAATGTGCCCTGGTTTCTGAAGGATAGTTAATTCTCTGAGGGAGAAAATGAGCTTCTGTTCAGTAGTGGTGGAAAAGGGGGAAAATGAAGAATTCCATGTGTGTCTGAGCAACATTTATTTGCATAGTGATGGTGAACTGCTCCTTAGAATTGGTTGAAAAAATAATAAAAAGGAATGTGAACATTTTTTTCCCCAAAATGTCACAAAATTTTGAACAGCTATACAATTTGTAGCAAATATTTTTGAAGGGAGGTGGTAATCAAAAATCAATTTTTTGATGAAATATTTAATTGAAAACTCTAGACTCAGATGGAGGCCCCAGAGTTCCACAAGACTATTACATTTTAAAGCTCGAAAGAGTCTGTTGAAGATAATTAGATGGCAATATTCTTCGGTAAAGTGTTAACATGCCCTTTTCTGACCCTTAAAAAGCCCTTCGGGGATTTAGAAACAATCCTGAAGAGGAAACTGAAGTAAATGTTTTGTTGATGGTTTCCAGTAGAGGGTCTTGTGGCAAATAGTGCCAAGAATTTTCTCTTTCAAAAAGGTTCTCAGTTTTCATAGACTTCAGGAGTACTGTTGATTATTGCCATTGAGAAGTCTAAATCCACTGTGGCCTGATTTAGGATGAAAACATCTCGTTGTATTAGGCTGAAAAGAAGCCAATCTCTCAGGTTGGGGTCTCAGCAAAGTCAACTAGCCCACAGGTTTTTTCCAAGAATGGAAGCCCATTTGTACAAAAGCGTCTTGGAAATGAGCTAAGTAGAGAAGACTCTTTTAGTGTTAGCTTCTGTAGCACTGATAATAAGCAAAGTGGTCCTCTATAAGGCTGAACATTTACTTTGCAGAGAAAGTGGTTCGCAAACAGGCTCTTTCTGGAAAGCAAGCTCATTGTTGCTGACATTAGTGGGAAAAATAATTGGACTATGGGTGGACTTGGCAGGCTGTATTTTCTTTCAGATGACTGGTTTCTCTGTACTGAACTCTTCAACTTGCATGAGTTTATAGTTTCCATGTGTCATCACTAGATTTGGTAGAATAAAATGGACTGTATTAAACATTAACCATAAAATATGTGAGAAAGTTTGACTCTGTTTTTGTTATTTGAAGGTTATGAGGGTGGGTTTTTTTTTTTTTTAATAATGTTGAGAAAGTTATGTAACTACGACATGTTCTGGGACTTGTAATTATCAATGTCACCCTGAAGTCCTGGCTATAAAAGTTGTTCCTGGGTTTGAGTACTGCATACTTTCTAGAGTTCAAAAGAAGGGGAAGGAGAGCTTATTTGCTCTCATGTATAATAAATAGAAGTTCACAGTTGAATTTTTCCAGGATTAAAAAAAATGTAGTATAGTTCTTGTAGGAGATATAATTCAAATAGCAGAAATACTCATAGTACATACCATCCTTTAACCAATTAGAAACCCAATTTGGCTATTATTTCTGTCTTTTATCGCATTAGGAAAATGGCTTTTCTTTTGCAAGTGCATGTCAATAGGCAAAGTGGGGAAAAGAATAGAGCTGGTTGAATTTTCTTGTTCAGAAACATTTTTGAAGAAAAATAGCCTTTTTTTCCAAAATGAGAATTCTGACACAAAATGTTTTCCCTTTGAAATGTCCTGTTTTCTCTCCTCCCCCCGTGAAAAGGTACGCCAACACTGCAGCTGGGATCATGCTCCCCGGGGCAGATAGGCCGACACGTGCTTGCTCTGCTCGAGTTAGTATGCTAAAAATGGCAGTGTGGTCACAGTGGCATTGGGTGGTGGCTTGGGTTAGCTGCCCATGTAGATACCCAAAGGGCTGGGTAGGTTTGTACTTGGATGACTAGCCTGAGCTCGCTGCTGTCTGTGCTGCTGCGGCCACTCTGTTGTTTTTAGTGTGCTGCTTTAAGGAGAGCTAGCGTGTGGCGGTCTTCCCACACTGGGAGAAACTCTCCCAGCTATAGTGTAGACATACCCAACATTTTAAATTTTTGTTGAAAAATCAGAACATTTCTGCAAAGTATTTCAAATGAAATAAAATTCTTAAGACAATTTTTTTGTTTTTTGTTTTGAAATTTTTCTGACAAGCTCTAGAAAAGAATATCAAGATTATATCTTGCACTGGATCTCTGTCCCTTGCCTGGCTTTTCTAATTTTTGATAGATTTTTTTCTAGCATTGGTTTTCTACTGATAATGTTACCCTATTCTTGATTTTGTGAGGTTTGTGCTTTGAAAATAATGAACAATTTAACAGGGTGTGGATGCAAGGGAGGCAAGAGTGACTCTCGCTGATTATGAAATATTTTTCCAAATAAACTAAAGACTCAAATGACACTGTGGATTTACATCTTATTCTACTCAATATTAGAGTCTAGTACTCTAAACTTTCTGGTAAGATTGAAAACCTTCAAGAAAAGCTTCACTGTGTGAGACAAACTTAGGCCTTCTCAGCACCCACACATGCATGAAGGAATTCAAGTACATTAGAACTAATGCTGAAAATGATCTGAAAGCTTATGCAGGAAATTAATCATCACCATACAGTGTTACTTACATTTTTATCTAATACCTGGAAATTTGAATGGAAATGTATTAGAAATATGTGAAGGTGCAAGCGCTGAAATTTTTTTTTTATATATATGTTATTTGTTCTTGTGGAGTTTGATTGGTTGTATTGCCAGAAATATTTCAAGTGGAGGATGAAATGTCTTGATTAAATTGGAGACATTGGCCACAACCAATAAAATTAGACTTAATAAAAAGAAATGTAAAGTGATTAATATATAGGAGTAAGTAGTAATGCAACTGGTGAAAGGACAGGTGGCAGAATACATTATAGAAAAAACATTTGTGGATTATAGTGGATTATAAATTGATTAAATTAAAATATATGGTGATCTCAGAAAAGAGGCAAATGCCTTATTGGATGATAATAGAAGGAGTACTGTGTGAAACAAGTGAAACAGTTCCACTTTGCTTGGGATTGGAAAGGCCTCATTTGGAGTGCTAACATCCACCTTGAAAAGTTAGCGCAGAGGCATCCTCTCTAAACCATATTATTTTAATGTTGTGTGTGCATACATACCTTAGAATGGAATTATATCTATAAAAATCTTTAAAGATATTCATATGGTATTCATGTCATAAAGATTCATTCAGAAGACTTGACTATCCCACTTCCTGGCTGGTATAAGTAAAATGCCTTCCAGAAATCTAAATATCTTACATCAACATGGTTACCTTTACCAGTCAAGCTTTATCTGCTAGGACATTGAGCCTTAAGCATTCCGAGTTATCAGTGAGTTGGAAACAGGTAATGCCATATTTGACATACAGTGTCACTCCTGCTCCTCTTTTGAACCCTCGATCCTTGCTAAATATAGAGTTGCCAACTTTCTATTGGCACAAAATCAAACACCCTAGCCCTGCCCCTTGCACTACATTCCCCCTCCCTTGGTGGCTCGCTCTCCCCCACCCTAACCTCACTTTCCTTGGGCTGGGGCAGGGGATTGGAGTGTGGGAGAGGATGAGGGCTCTAAATGGGGAAGCAGGCTCTGGGGTGGAGCCAGAAATGAGGGATTCAGGGTGCAGGAGGGGGCTCTGGGCTGGGGCAGGGAGTTGGGGTGCATGGGGTTGAGGGCTCCATCTGGGAGTGCGGGCTCTGGGGTGGGGCAGGGATGAGGGGTTTGGTGCACAGCAGGGGGCTCCAGGCTGAGGGGTGGGGCAGAGGGATTTAGAATGTGGGAGGGAGCTACGAGTTGAGGCAGGGGCTTGTGGTGTGGGAGGGGTGAGGGCTCTGGGCTGGGGATGCTGGCTTGGGTGGAGCCGGGAATGAGGCGTTCAGGGTGTGGGAGGGGGCTCTGGGCTGGGGCTGGGGGTTGAGGTATACAGGGGGAGAAAGCTCTGGGCTGTGGAGTGTGGGAGGGGCTCTGGGTTTGAGAGGGACTCAGGAATGAGGATTGGGTTGCAGGAGTGGGTACAGGCTCTGGGCTCGGAGTGTGGGCTCTGGGGTGGGGCTGGGGAGGAGGGGTTTGGGGTGCATACGGGGGCTCAGGGCTAGGGCAGATGGCTGGGGTGTGGGCTTACTTTGGATGACTCCCAGTCAGTGGTGCAGCGGGGCGGCTAAGGCAGGCCGTCTGCCTGTCCTGGCTCTGTGCTGCACCCTAGAAGTGGCCAGCAGGTCCGGCTCCTGGGGGAGTGGACAGGAGGCACCACGGCACACGGTGCTCTTGTCTGCAGGCACCGCCCCCCCTAAGCTCGGTGCATGGGGCGGGGCCAGCGCCTGGGCCCCCGTGGACCTCCCCGTCTAGGAGCTGGACCTGGTGGCCACTTCCAGGGTGCACCGCAGTGCCCCAAGACAGGTAGGGACTAGCCTGCCTTACCTCCGCAGCACTGCCGACCAGACTTTTAACGGTCTGGTCCATGGTGCTGACTAGAGCCTCTGGGGTCCCTTTTTGATCAGGCATTCCAGTCAAAAACTGGACACCTGGTCACCCTAGCTAAATAGGTTATAAACATTTATTTTAACATTCCAGTCATGCATATCATCCCACCTGGTTCTTTTTATACATCATATATGTCCCACTCCCATAAGCACTAGTTAAATCTCTTTGCGCAAACAGTACCAATCTAAGACGAAAGGCACCACAGAAGCACGAAGTACAACAATTACTATATAACCTCATTACAATGACAAAGGATCCCATTGAATAGTCTTCAGTTGCTTCCCACATACTGTCAATGATGGTACCAAAACTCACAAACCACTAAAACTGACTGTCAATAAGCATTTTCTTTCCATCCAGCACCAGAACTGTGCATCATTTTACTGGCACTGAGGGTCATGCAACAATACACCCAACCATCCCACACATAGAAAGTGCTTACAAGCATTAACCCCAAGTCTGACACATCAGCAGATCTGCACTATGGGTCTAAACACTAGGGGACAACTGCTCCATGAAGCTACAAACTCACACCCTAGTCAAGGTCATGTCTCCTGAGCAAACAGCACTGCGTAGGTGAACCTTAGGGAACAGATTTCAGCAATTAGACTGCAGTCTCTGGCTATAGGAGTATGACAGCCATACCTACTGGTTTCTTCCAAGGGATAAGAGGCAAACACTAATCCATTCAGCCAGTAACTCAAGGTGGGATGCAGAGTCCATTAATACACTAAAGACAGCCAAAGTTTTCTGTTCCAAGGATGCAAGACATAAGCCCCAAGCTAAGTCATGTTACCTATAGAAACTGACTAAACAGACAGGAACAGCTGCTTATTAAAACAAAATTACTCAGTTGTTTTTCATGTATAAATTTTCTCAGAATACTCAGTACCACTAGTGAATATTATGGATTGATGTGTTAAGAAAGTTTCATTTAGAAAAATAAAAAAACTGTTTGAGTTATTAAAGAAGAGGAAAGCACCAGAAGGCAACTTCTACTCCACAGAGATCAGTAACAACCAGCTGTTCTTCCCTCAAATGGTTGTCAATGGCTACAGGGAGACTTTAACCAGGGACTGTTTCTTTGACTATTGATGCAAACGTAGTTGTCCTTTCCTAATGCGCAGCTGTCAGGATGTGCTGAACATTCACTGGAGCCGCTCACTCTTATGTTCCTTTAATTGGCATGGAGGTTGATGACCATTCTAAAAATTGTATCAAACTATGAAAGACGTGTATTGTTTTTTCGAAGTTAAAAATTATTCTGTATTAATTTGTATTGTTAAGGTTCTATTCAAAGCCCATTGAAGTCATGAAGTCCTTCCATTGACTTCAATGAACTTTTAACATGACCATTCAGAACAAATAAGACTCTTTGTATTTTGTATTTCTATAGTGTTCTGATAACATAACTGAGGAGCCAATTTCTATCCACATAGGGTTTTTCTTTAAAAAACAAAAAAACAAACAAACAAAAGCTGCAACCTGAAGGGAATTCTTACAGTTGGCTTTTACCAATGTCTAAAACCAAGAGTTTGAAATGAGAAAACTGACATAACTTTAATTAGGGTAGCACAAATGGAGTTCTGACAATATCTCAGTCCTTCAAAGTTTTTATTCACATGTGCTACTTAAATATTTTTTTTCAGTGTACAATGTTTCCAAATGCCCTTCAGACAGTGTATTCTAATTTTAGACAACACAAAGTCATAACAGAGGAGTTTTCAAATCTGTAAACTGCTACTGAATACTTATGACTATGTCTCCAGACTGGCTGCAGTAATGAACTTCTGACCCATTTAAAGGTATTTATTGCTTTCGCTATAAAAACCTGAAGCACAAAATATTTTTTTTCCCTCACTTGACAATCAAAGAAGTGGTTTTTGTCAAGCAATAATGGATGACAAGTGATCTACATTTCAAAAGATAAACATTTAACATCTTATTATAATTTTAGAGTATTTTTCTTGATTTTAATAGCCCTTAAGCATCAAACTATCCTAATGTACTGAGCTGGAAAGATTAAATAAAAAGAAACAGACTTTTTTCAAAATGTTTATACAACTTTTAAATAGAAGGATTATTAGCACTACAGTAACTCAGGTTGTCAGTCAGTGAAGATCCCACTGTAGGTGCACATGAACCTCATCTGCATGAGGTGCATGTTGTTTTTTATTTTGTTTTGTTCTGAGCAACAATGTCCATTAGGGCTGCACACACACATTGTGCTCCTGTGTGAGGGCATACAGAGCAGAGTGGCTGCAACCCTCCCTCAATTCCCTCGCAATTCAAAGCCAGTGATAGCGGAGAACTTTGAAGGTGGGGACTGAGGGCAGGTCATGGGACACACTGACAACAGCATCACAAAGAACCACAATTATTGCAGAGTAAGTAACCATTCGTTGTTCTCCAAGTGTATGCCAGTGTGGAACGTACAGACTGTATGTGGCTGTGGTGCCTTTCATCTTAGATTAGTACTGTTTGCTCAAAGAGATTTAACTAGTGCTTATGGGAGTGGGACATATATGATGTATAAAGAGAATGGGGAAATGGCAAAGCAGTGGAGAAGAGTTGCAAGGTGAGACAAGAGAAAGGGGAGGACAAGAAAGGACATCAGACAACAGAAGAAATAGAAAAGCAGATAAAAGAAGACAAGAACAGAGGAGAGGCAGAGATGCAAGAAAATAATGAGAAGGAAAGTTTATTGAGTCAGAAACTGTACTTTTTCTCAATCCCAGAGGTGAAGAGTTGCTTTGAGAGAGGCTGAATCAGATTTGGGAAGTGACAGGGGAGGGATGAATCACCTGACTCAAGGTTAGAAAACAAACAAAAATAATATTACCTTATTGGTGAAGTTCTGTTCCATGTCAAGACATTATTTTAAAAGGCATAGACCACATAGTTGAAAATCTGTACTCTGTTTTTTAATCTTTTGAATGATCATTAAATAACAAAGGAAATTAACACCACCTCCCTTTCTTTCCAGTAACACTGAAACTTTAATTAGAGATGAGGAGAGCATAGACTTTACCTTGGAAAGTTTAGCTTGTGCTAGAGTTCCTTTGCTTTGCCTTGTATTGAGTTTTAAAAGGTATTAATTATATCAAGTAAGGTAACTCCATCTAACTTTAGACCTTTAAATCCAAATCAGCACAAGGTCCGGGATAAGTGCACCATGGACTCTAAACTATCATTAGAACTCCTGCATTGTTATCTAATTTCAGAGGATGTGCTTGATACTATACAAGAGAAAAATAAATATAGTCCCTGCGTCATGGAGATAGCATTCTAAGATCTGTTTTACACTTAGAAGTTTTACTAGCATAGCTCTGTTTGTTATTTAAAATAATCAACCCCACAACTGACATAGCTATGCCAGCAAAAGCCCTAATGTAGATGCAGTTATGTCAACAAAAAGTCCTTGTGCTGGAATAGCTTGTTTTGTTGGGGAACTGGTATAAGTTATACTGGCAAAATAACTCTTTTGCCAGTATAAGCTGCATCCATACTAGGAGGGTTTGCCATTATAGCTATACCATTAGTTTCTCTCTAGTATAGAGAAGGAAGGGATAAGGCTGGTCCATACTAGGCAAAAAAGTGTTTTTTTAAACATGTTAGTTGATGGTGTTAAAACACTAGTGTAGGTAGGGCAATTTGTATTTTAACACCTGTTAGGAGGTAGTGATCAACCTGGAGCCTGAGACTGATCCCTAGCAGATGATTCATGTTCCGAAAAGCATCTGTTTTCCTAGCATCTGTTCCGAGGCCATGAATATTCCAGGGCTTCTATGCTGACAGCTACTTCCATCTCTAGGGATACCTATACTAGAGATGCTTGTTGGTATGGCTATGTTGGTAGTTGGTAGTTCTTGTAATGGAGAAGCAGCTTATACTGGCAAAAGTGTGTTTTTAAGTGTAGATCATACCTAAATCTCCCTATGAGAGAATGATTGTATAGACCAGTTTGCCTCATCTGCCCTGCACGGTTAGATTGGTGTCTGTTCTGTGTGAGGAGGCATATCCCTACTTCTGAGTTGCTGGGAGCTTGTTATATGGCCCTCCACCTCCAGGATATAGCCCTTCAAATCAGGAGGCTTTTCTGATGTGTCTGCCAGAATCATCCATTGTCTGGTGAATTTGCTATAAAAGTCATGGTCCTGTTACAGATAATCTGAACCTGAATCCTTCCCGTGCTGTCAAACGTTGCTTAGGGTATGAACAAGCAGTAAAGAAAAAAATAAAATAAAATGCTACAGAAAGGGTAAATCATGCATAGGCACAGGAACTAGTGGTGCGGGGGGTGCTGCAGCACCTCCAGGTTTTATGCAGGGCTCCAGTCCCAGCCCTGCGCCTGGGGGTCCCAGCCACTGGCCCCATGCCTCCACTTCTGGCCCTGCAGGTGGGCTACCAGCCCTGTGCCCAGGGGTCCCGGCTGCCAGCCTCACACCTCTGCTTCTGGAGTCCCAGCTGCTGGGCCCATGCCTCCACTTCTGGCCCCGCATGCGGGCTTCCTGTCCCACACCCTTGGGTCCTGGCCACCAGTCCGTGCCTCTGCTTCTGGCCACACAGGCCCCGCGCCGAGAGTCCTGGCTGCCAGCCCTGTGCCAACCCCCAGCTATGGCCCCAGTCTTGGCCCCCTTACCGCTGTCCAGGTCCCCACCTCCTGGACACACGGCCCTGCTCCTGGCCCCAGGTCTGGGGAGCAGAAGAGCGGTGTCAAGGTATTTTTCCCACTTTGAACTTTAGCGTCCTAAAAGTGGGGACCTGCATGTACCCGTCTAAGCTTAATTCCTAGCTTAGATCTGATAGCTACCACCAGCCAAAATATAGTGTTTGGCACACTTTCTGTTCCCCCCAAACCTTCCCTGGGGAACCCAAGACCCAAAGCCCTTGGGTCTTAAAACAAAGAGAAATAAACCATTCCCCCTCCTTTCCCCCTCCCAGACTTTCCCCTCCCTGGGTTACCCTGAGAGACTACACTGATCCAAACTCCTTGGATCTTAAAACAGAGAGGAATTAACCTTTCCCCCCTCTCCTTTCCCCCCACCAATCCCTGGTGAGTTCAGACCCAATCCCCTTGGGTCTTAAACAGGGAAAAAAATCAATCAGGTTCTTTAAAAAGAAAGCTTTTAATTAAAGAAAGAAAAAGTAAAAATTATCTCTGTAAAATCAGGATGGAAAAATGTTTGCAGGGTATTCAGCTCATATAGACTAGAGGGACTTCCTCCCCCTTAGCCTGAGATTAAAAGTTACAGCAAACAGAGGTAAAATTCTTCCAGCAAAATACACATTCACAAGTTAAGAAAACAAACAAAAGACTAATCCGCCATTTCTAGCTAGTACTTACTATTTTGAACATGAGAGACGGTTTCAGAAAGATTGGAGAAAGACCTGGTTGCACGTCTGGCCCCTCTTAGCCCCAAGAGCGAACAACGAAGAAAACAACAGCACAAACAAAGACTTCCTTCCACCAAGATTTGAAAGTATCTTGACCCCCATTGGTCCTCTGGTCAGGTGTCAGCCAGGATCACTGAGCTTCTTAACCCTTTACACGTAAAAGAGACATTAACCCTTAACCATCTGTTTATGACAAGCGGACACGGACAGAGGTTAGAGAACTGGCTTGCAGCACTCCCATTATTAAAAAAATCATGGTTAGTTAAAGCAATGAAATCAAGCTATAGATGAGCACCCGTGCAAATAAAATCATGGTTTTATAAGCTGTGATGAAAATTCTGAGTCAACAATATATTCCTCCTAAGGGGGACTTGTGCATCAGTTTCTTTAACTAAGAATTATTTTTTGCTAATAGCTTTAGGGCTATTCCAGCAGGTTTGCGCCTCTTCTTCAGTCTCCCAAGAGGTTGAAAGTATGTTAATATAAACACAGATATTAAGATAATTTTGTTCAGCATGTTTTACATTATGTCTAGCCAACCATGTGCTGGCTCAGACTGCAGCTGCCTTTTTCATGTTTTCTATATAGCTCTTTAAATGAGACATAGGAATTTAACAGAACCATGAAGGAAGAGGAGGGAATGATGCAGCTATTGATTTGTTTTCGATGTGGCAGATAACCCTGTTCTCTGAAAAGCACTAGAGCAAGAGTAAGAACAACATGTAGAAGAAGCATAACAAAAAGGTTGTTATATGTTGGAATTGTAGTTGCCATTACCAAATTCTGATTTGCTTTGAAAATGAGATTTGAATAATCAACAGGATACCAGAAATAGCAGTTCAATGAGTAGTATAATTAGATTATAGGAAATGTTATATACGATGAGACAGTGAAGGCCATTGATCATTTTCTCAGTGTTAATCACCTTCATTTAATCTTTTTAAAATAAGAAAAATATTTGTCTGTTTGGGGAAATATAGAACCATTCATTCATCTCCAAAACCATGTTTGCGAGAGCTTGAAAGTAAAATTTAATGGGGACCTGCAAATTCAATGTCACATCCTCTTTAAATTAGAATTGGTTTAGCTGTCTTATAGCTGTAAAATTGTTTCATTTGTTTGGATTTCACTAACTTAATAAAGAAAATATGAAATTGTCTGTACTGAAGTGCTAACAGAACAGACTGTGTGATAGAACTCATTTTATCACTGGGCTAAAATAGCATCCAAATCTTGAATAATAATTTTTTTTAACAGAATTAAGGTCATCTTGACGAGTATTTTGTAATTCTACGTTCTAGGCTCAGTAATATTAACTTGATGTCTGTAATCTAATGACATCTATCACTGACAACATATTATTTTCCTTTGTGATCTTTATATTTTGTAAAAGCAGCAAAGAGTCCTGTGGCACCTTATAGACTAACAGACGTTTTGGAGCATGAGCTTTCGTGGGTGAATACTCACTTCGTCAGATGCATGTAGTGGAAATTTCCAGGGGCAGGTATATATATATGCCGGCAAGTTAGAGATAATGAGGTAGTTCAATCAGGGAGGATGAGGCCCTGTTCTAGCAGTTGAGGTGTGAAAACCTCCCTGATTGAACTACCTCATTATCTCTAACTTGCCGGCATATATATACCTGCCCCTGGAAATTTCCACTACATGCATCTGACGAAGTGGGTATTCACCCACGAAAGGTCATGCTCCAAAATGTCTGTTAGTCTATAAGGTGCCACAGGACTCTTTGCTGCTTTTACAGATCCAGACTAACACGGCTACCCCTCTGATACTTTATATTTTGTGTTGCTTGATGACATAACCGCACTTGCTTATGAGTTAGCCCCCCGAGTCATTTTGCTATGGCATAATTTTGTTATTGAATAACTGTTCTTCACCGCTTCCTCATTCTTTTTTTATCTGCTTCTGTTGCAGACCATGCCCTTCTTTGGCATGTCCTTTTTTTTTGAGTAACTTTTTAACATGGCTGATACTAGGAAGGAAATACAGGGAATCCAGACTAGAACCTCCAACTGCTAGTCATTCTTACGGTAGTAGTGGAGCTGCACACTTTATCAGTGGTGATTTTGTTTTCATCTATGTCACTAATAAAAATGTTAAATAGCGTAGGGCTAAGAACTGATCGCTGTGGGACCTCACTAAAACCACACCCATTCAATTATAATTTCCCTTTACAATTACATTTTGAGATCTATGAGTTAGCTAGCTTTTAATCCATTTCATATGTGCCACGTTAATATATATCAGAGTTTCTCAAACAGGGGTTGCCGCTTCTGTAGGGAAAGCCCCTGACGGGAGTTGCTGGAAGCAGCAGCCAGTATCGTTCAAGTTTTTAAATCAAAACGTCATGCAGGACCTTAAGTAAATACTTACAGAAGTGTATTACATCAGCACTAGTACCCTTATCAACCAAACTTGTAATTTCATTAAAAAAAAATCAAATTAGTTTGACAGGATCTGTTTTTCATAAATCCATGTTGATTGGCATTACTTATCTTACTCTGCTTTAATTCTTTATTAATCAAGTCCTGTATCAGTTCCTCCATTATCTTGCCTGGGATCAATGTCAGACTGACAGGCCTATAGTTACTTGGGTCATCCCTATATGCATGTAGGCTGTTTGTTGTTTTAAAATTCTTTTCCCCTTATGTTATGATTTGTTCCTACCGTTAACATTAAACTTAAGTTTAGTTTAAGAAGGCTGTCTGGTCACTTATTTACCACTAGGGTGACCAGATGAGATGAAGAAAATATGGGGGGGGTGGAGGTCCGCCGGTGGAGCAAAAAAAACAACAACGAACCAGTGCTGCCGGCGGAGCGAAATATTGGGATAAATTGCATCCTGACCAAAGATTGGTCAGGATGTGGGATAACCACCCAAATATCGGGACGATCGCCCTATTTACCACTCGTCCCAGACTCCTGAAGGGAATGACCACAGGTGCTGAACTCGGTGGGACCTATTGGGTGAAAACAGTTGGTACACAGGGTACAGTGGCCCAAGGCCCAGTCTAAGAGTTGGAGAATCATGTGATTCCACTCCATCCTTTGACAGGTAGAGGCATGAAGCTGAACACCTGAGAGGGTGCACTCACAGAGACAATGAAGAGGATAGAAGTGCAGCTAACCCTGCAGCCATGAAAACTCTCTCATTGCTCATAATGACTCATTGCACTGTGCTGAAACACAGCATATGCCGTGATATACCAGTTCTCCTGGTGGTGCCTTTGAAGAGGGGAGCACAAGGTATACATAGACTGGAAGGGCAAGAAACTGTATCATAGGAGAGGTAGTGAGAGACAAAGAGGAGAGAGAAAATATATCTTATTGACAGCTATGACATCGTGTAAAATCCAATACAGCAAGATTAGAAAGGCAAAGGCACAAAATGAGCTCAAACTAGCTATGGGAATAAAGGGAAACAAGAAGACTTTTTATCAATACATTCAGAAGCAAGAGGAAGACCAAGGGCAGGGTAGGCCCACTGCTCAGTGAGGAGGGGGAAACAGTAACGGGAGACTTGGAAATGGCAGAGATGCTTAATGACTTTGTTTCGGTCTTCACTGAGAAGTCTGAAGGAATGTCTAATATAGTGAATGCTTACGGGAAGAGGGTAGGTTTAGAAGATAAAATAAAAAAAGAGCAAGTAAAAATCACTTAGAAAAGTTAGATGCCTGCAAGTCACCAGGGCCTGATGAAATGCATCCTAGAATACTCAAGGAGTTAATAGAGGAGGTATCTGAGCCTCTAGCTATTATCTTTGGGAAATCATGGGAGACGGGGGAGATTCCAGAAGACTGGAAAAGGGCAAATATAGTGCCCATCTATAAAAAGGGAAATAAAAACAACCCAGGAAACTACAGACCAGTTAGTTTAACTTCTGTGCCAGGGAAGATAATGGAGCAAGTAATTAAAGAAATCATCTGCAAACCCTTGGAAGGTGGTAAGGTGATAGGGAATGGCCAGCATGGATTTGTAAAGAACAAATCTTGTCAAACTAATCTGATAGCATTCTTTGATAGGATAACGAGCCTTGTGGATAAGGGAGAAGCGGTGGATGTGATATACCTAGACTTTAGTAAGGCATTTGATACGGTCTCGCATGATATTCTTATAGATAAACTAGGAAAGTAAATTCAGATGGAGCTACTATAAGATGGGTGCATAACTGGCTGGATAACCATACTCAGAGAGTAGTTATTAATGGCTCTCAATCCTGCTGGAAAGGTATAATAAGTGGGGTTCCGCAGGGGTCTGTTTTGGGACTGGCTCTGTTCAATATCTTCATCAAGATTTAGATGTTGGCATAGAAAGTACGCTGATTAAGTTTGCAGATGATACCAAACTGGGAGGGATTGCAACTGCTTTGGAGGACAGGGTCAAAATTCAAAATGAACTGGACAAATTGGAGAAATGGTCTGAGATAAACAGGATGAAGTTCAATAAAGACAAATGCAAAGTGCTCCACTTAGGAAGGAACAATCAGTTTCACACATACAGAATGGGAAGAGACTGTCTAGGAAGGAGTATGGCAGAAAGAGATCTAGGGGTCATAGTGGACCACAAGCTTAATATGAGTCAACAGTGTGATGCTGTTGCAAAAAAAGCAAACGTGATTCTGGGATGCATTAACAGGTGTGTTGTAAACAAGACACAAGAAGTCATTCTTCCGCTTTACTCTGCGCTGGTTAGGCCTCAACTGGAGTATTGTGTCCAGTTCTGGGCACCGCATTTCAAGAAAGATGTGGAGAAATTGGAGAGGGTTCAGAGAAGAGCAACAAGAATGATTAAAGGTCTTGAGAACATGACCTATGAAGGAAGGCTGAAAGAATTGGGTTTGTTTCGTTTGGAAAAGAGAAAACCGAGAGGGGACATGATAGCAGTTTTCAGGTATCTAAAAGGGTGTCATCAGGAGGAGGGAGAAAACTTGTTCACCTTAGCCTCCAATGATAGAACAAGAAGCAATGGGCTTAAACTGCAGCAAGGGAGATTTAGGTTGGACATTAGGAAAAAGTTCCTAACTGTCAGGGTAGTTAAATACTGGAATAGATTGCCTGGGGAAGTTGTGAAATCTCCATCTCTGGAGATATTTAAGAGTAGGTTAGATAAAAGTCTTTTAGGGATGGTCTAGACAGTATTTGGTCCTGCCATGAGGGCAGGGGACTGGACTCGATGACCTCTCGAGGTCCCTTCCAGTCCTAGAGTCTATGAGTCTATGAGCAGTGCTGAAAATATGTTGCAAGAACAGCAGACTTTTCTCAACTCAATACATGTTTAACCTCTGGGTTATACCTGAATTTTCAGCTAAATATAAAACCACCATTTATTTGGTTCCCTCCCACCCCCATAAACTGAAATTCACAGTACAATACTTAGGTAATGTATCTGAGGGGATGAAAACACTGTTTACAAGATTACTAATAGTTTGCTATATCTTAAGTTTCCTTTTAAATCTTCTTCTGTTTTGAAATATCACTAAAGAAATGATTTTAATCTGCCCTGTTCTTAACCTCCCCCCTGTACACCAGCAGGTCATAGATGTAAAGAAAATTTGGTGGCTCTACCTCGCTTCCTCCAGCTCATGAAGGGAGAAAATCCATAGTAAGGACCCAATATAATTCCCACTCAGATCAATGGCCAGCCTCCCATTGGCTTGAGTGTGAGCTGGATCAAACCCCCCCCCTTAGTTCTCAGAAGACAACATATTTGACAGACTTGTTCTCTTCCTGCCTTCTGGTTTTCAAAAGGAATTCTCCACCTCCTTACAATGGTAAAAAACCCCTTCCAAAAACTCAGAAATTAACCTTTGCAGGTTCCCCACTCCACCTTACTGACCAAACTAAAATTAAATCTTTATAAAATAGTAATCACAATTCTGAAACGTGTTGGTCACTGGTTGGATGTAATGATCCAACATTTGAAAAAAATCCCCAAACTTAAACTAAAATGATGGAAATAAAAGTTCGCATCTGCCTACTCATAACTACAAAATTTCTTCTGTGTTACCTCTACATGGAATAATGACTAGTGAAACCTAGGCCACTTGTCTTAATGCACCAGAAAAATTATATACATCTCTACTCCGATATAACGCGACCCGATATAACATGAATTCTGATATAACGCGGTAAAGCAGTGCTCCGGGGGCGGGGCTGTGCACTCCAACGGATCTAAGCAAGTTCGATCTAATGCAGTTTCACCTATAATGTGGTAAGATTTTTTGGCTCCCGAGGGCAGCATTATATGGAGGTAGAGGTGTAGTAAATTCCCAAGAGTTGAATATAATAAACTGAAAGTGGTGGTACACAACATCTGCGAATTATTAAGTGACAAGAGTCCTATAAAAGCAGCAGAGAGTCCTGTGGCACCTTATAGACTAACAGACGTTTTGGAGCATGAGCCCATGCATCTGACGAAGTGGGCATTCACCCACGAAAGCTCATGCTCCAAAACGTCTGTTAGTCTATAAGGTGCCACAGGACTCTTAGTCTGGATCTGTAAAAGCAGCAAACACGACTACCCCTCTGATACAAGAGTCCTATAGTTTTTAGGCCAAAATCTCAGTCCAAATCAGTGGCTTCTAAGGGGATTGAGATCTGAGAAAGAAATGCAGGAGAGGCCCTTGTTGAATTCAGTTAAATTTCCTGAGTATTTCTTCAAAACAGTGAACTTCTTAGACATACTTGGTGCAGACTTTGGGGGAAATTAAAGGCCACAGACTAGATCTTCAGATGGTATATGTTATCATTGCTCCTTTGATGTCAGTGGGACTGTGCCCACTTACACCAGCTTCATGTTTTCAAAAGGGGGCAAGTATCCATTCTTTAAATTTATGCCTACTCAATCATTTGCAAGTACAAGTAGAATTCAAATGCCTAGCTGATTTGCAGATCAAACCAAGTAGACAGAAACTGAAATTCTGTCATTTGCACCTGAAAATGTTTTTTTGAGCAAATGAATGCAAGTGCAAAACTGAAAGCACAAAATTGAAAATATGGCACATAAGTTTAAAAAAAATTATATTCAGTGTTTTAATCGTGCCACATATAATGAAGCTGAGTTTGTAACAGGATAAGGAAACAGAAAGGAGTTAATTTGATTGTTACAACAAAAAGTGAAACAATTGATAAGTGTGTACACTGTATAAATTTATAAAATCTTTTTAAAATGCTATTTTCAAAGTCAGGGATCGTTCTTGCAAAAGTATTGAAGAAGTACACACTGATATGTTGTGTCAACCTGACAACAAACCATTCTATGGTTGGTTGAACAGTTGAAAGCCAAAGAAAAGATCATATTGTATCTCCTCCCTTTCTCAAGGGACAATGATTAGTCCTGAGTCTAAAAAATTAATACTCAAAAAGAACAGAAGTAAACAGTATTCAAGGTACTTTAATTGGATGTCACCTCATAAATCACAGATAGCAGTTGGTTTTGACTTATGCAGCAATGAGAGTGATGAGACAGAAATTCACAAAAATTAAGAATGTTTGGTTTTCTTTCACTTGACATAACTCAAGTGAAATAATATAAGAATTTAATGTGAATATGCTACATGTGTGTCTCAATACTTGCTAATGTTATCAAATCTTACAAGACTAAGCACAAACATCCTAAAATGCAATAAAAAATATAGCATTATATCCTAAAGTCAATGTCACTTTTGCCTGGATAAAGACTATAAAATTTGGTCCATAAGCTAGGCTGATCAGCTAAATAAATGTCAACAGTAAGTATTACATTCTGCAGTAAGCCTCCATTTTCAGGTTTGAAAAGGTTCCTGAAAATTTTAACCTTTCAGATATATATTTTTTTAAAATATGAGTTAAAATATATAGTGAACTTAAAACCAAATAAGTTTGTTTCACACTTCAAGAATATTTTCAGATACTTTTTAATGGATAGTCAGTTAAAATGGTTGTTCTAAATGTTCAAATTTGAGAATATGCGCTTTGGTAATTTTTGGCAAATTAAGAGGTTATGAAAGAATAAAACTAGCATATTGCACATCCACAGTGTCATTTTTCTTATTGATTTAAGTGTGCACGTAGGTCCATTATTTTGAAGGTGTTTAGGTGCTCCCAGTGATTTCAATGGGAGTTAGGTGCCTAAATACTTTGAAAATGTAGCCCCTTCATATTTACCATATGTACATGTGCAAGTGAACATGTCTGTGCCTATCTGCACAATTACACATTTGGATCAGTGGATGTGTACAATTTGTGTTTCTTCCAATATTTTTAAGTTTTATTTTTAATTAGAAAGAGAAATAAAGGTCATGTAACATTATGGTCCAAGATTTTACATGCATAAAAGTAGGGAAATTTTAATACATGATTTTTGTTCACACCATCAGTAACTCAGCCATGTTGCTTTAATGACCACCCTCGAAAAGAGACTTCCTGATTTTAAGTGTCCACCTTGTATAATATTTCCTTTGTTGTTTTCTCGTTGTATTAACTTACAGTAAGGATCTACTCTTATCATGCAACAAAAATTTACATACCTATCTTCCTTAGGGATTTGTGTAATACTTTTCAAATAGTATCTAAACATTTCACTTTACTTGAGCTTTACTAAGCTGAAAAACTGAATGTTCTGGATCGTCTCTGCTCATGAAGGGGAAAGAGCTAGGAAAGGAAGAGATTATCTATCACTAGAACTCCCTGCCCCTTAGTGCCATCTAACTCTAATTTATTTTAACGTAATATGAACTATTGTAATCCCATGTTAAAGGGGGATTTTATTTTATGAAGATGTGAATCTTCACATGGAAATTTCTTTTCAACTGTGGTACCAAAAATGGACCTTTCTGTTGAGTTTTCTCTTTTTTCCTAGGAGGATTTCTGAATCCCTTGGCACACTCTTAGAGACAGGGAGGGAATTGTAGTGGAGGCAAGAGAGTTCAAAGTACAGCTATTAATCTGTCTAATGAATAAAAAGCTTTGTAAGTGGCATAACGTTTTGAAAAGGAGCAAGTTTCCTGCATACTCAACAGATCTGATTACCATGTGACAATTACAGTAGACTATTGTATGGGGTAAAAAAGAGGCCTTCAGACGCTTGGAAACATTTAATAATGTACCAGAAGACAGCTTTAGTTTACTGGCAATACACAGTTCAGATTTAATTTTTAGAGCATCTCTTGTCTCTGCTTAGTATATTGCATATGCTTAGCTTTTGCTTTATCCCATGTTACTAGGTTTTGTTGAAGATTAGTGTGCTCCTGGGATGATTTTTTGGCTGACCCATGCTTTTGTAGTAAAGTGAAGGTGACAGGAAATAATAGCCCAATGTTGATCTTTTCGTTTAGTCTCTTCTCTTGTAAATGATGTATGCCTCTGCGTTTTAGGCCTATAAATGCTGCTCCTCTTTTCTGTGGCAGTCTTGCCTTCTGCTGCTAGTACAGTTATGTCATTAGTGGAGGAAGTAGTAACTCCTGAGGCGCTCTCTCCCCTGAGAAGATGAGTGGTACAGAAATGGAAGCATCTTCCAAGTATCTGCAAGTGAGTACCATCACAAATAGAAGAGGATAGGGTGAAACTCCAATGGGAAGCGTCTGGAAGAGCTATATTGGGAGGATGGAAGACTGATGATGGCAGCCCATTAAGTAGGAAAGCAGTGAAGCTGGTCGTAAAACAGAGATCCTGCCTATTCCCTCCATCCCTCTTCAGAGATGAGTCTGGACAGTTCATCTGTCTCTAATCTCCTTTTGGCAGTCTCTTAGGGCATGTCCACACTTACTGGGGATTGACTCGGCTGTCCCCAGTAAGTGTGGAGCAGGTTGATTTAGCAGGTCTAGTGAAGATGCGCTAAATCAACCACAGATCATCGACTCCGGTACTCCACCGGAATGAGAAGCATAAGATAAGTCAATGGGAGAGCATCTACTGTTGATGCGGTGCGTTGTGGACACCAAAGTAAGTCGATCTAAGTTGTTATTCACATAGCTGGCGTTATGTAACTTAGGTAGACTTACTACTGCAGTGTAGATAAGATGTTATTCTGCTTAAAGAAGGAACTTGACACTTTTCCTCTCCATTTAGATCCCCATCTCAGGACTTGTTTTCACTACAAAATTATTTTATGTTAAAACATAACATTCAACAGTTGAGTTAATTAACACAACGCTGACCATGATTTTGCAGTCAGTTTAGACAAGAACAAGTCTTGTTCAGCATTGTCAGCTACTCCTAGCTAAATCAAAGTTTTGGCATTGGAGGTGGAGTTTGTGTTTTTATTTTAAAACAGAGCTAGATAGATCTACTGCTTTCAAAACCCTTATCTAAAAGTGACACAAGTTGTTCCAGCCATCCTTGGGAAACCTGGCCAAATCTGACATTCTGAAAATGCACTTCAAACCCCTGATGATAATCATATTGCTGAGAAGTGCCATAGTTTATGATACCTGATATAGGAAATCCAGTGAGAGATTGTAGACCTGCTTTTACTCTGTGTTAAAAATAGTTCAGCAATATAAAGAATGTTATGCATATAGAATATTTTGTATTGAATGCTAAATTGCTTCTGATGTTAAACTAGTGGAACGGAATCTGATTTACACTCCCTGAAATTTCATTGCACTCTGTTTGGCATGATGGCTGCCACAGCCCCACACCATGCTCCTCCTCTTTCCCTGAGGACCCGCCTCCTGGCCAGGCCGGAAGCCGGAGCCAGGAAGTGGTAAGAGCTGCCTTGGACCCTCCATCTGCCCTGGGTGGGGGCTGGGATATTTGAGAGCAGCCTCTGGCTGTGTCCATGCCCCCTCGGCATGCTTCCGCCAGTGGGGCCCAGAGGAGGGGGCTGGGGCTCTGGTCTGGCCTCCTTTCCGCTCCCCAGGGCCTGAAGACTTGGTCTGTGGGAATAGGGTTGCCAGGTATCCAGTTTATGACCAGAATGCCTGGTTGTAAAGGTAACCTGTCTGCTCTGGTTAGCACTGTTGACTGGTCTGTTAAAAGTCCGGTTGGCCGTCTGCAGCAGCCCAGGCAAGGTACTGTGCAGCTCCAGGAAAGCTGCCAGAAAATCCGTCTGAATTCTAGGTGCAGGGGTGGCCACAGAGGCTCTGTGTGCTGCCCTGAAACTGAGCGTCGGCTCCGCAGCTTCCATTGGCTGGGAACTGCAGCCAATGGGAGCTGCGGGGGTGGCACCCGCAGGCAGGGTAGTGCGCAGAGCAACCTTACAGCCCCTGCGCCTAGGAGTCAGAGGGAGGTGCTGGCAGCTTCTTGGGAGCTGACTGAGATAAGTGCTGCCCGGGGTCTACACCCCGCACCTCCTCCATGTCCCTGCCCCAGTCCTGAGCTCCCTCCTGCACTCAAACTCCCTCCTGGAGCCCACACCCCTCCTGCACTCCAATCCTGTACCCAGCCCAGAGCCCCCTCCTGCACTCTGAACCCCTGGGCTCCAGCCTGAAGCCCCCTCCTGTACCCCATGCCCCTCATCCTCAGCCTCACCCCAGAGCCTGCACCCCCAGCTGGAGCCCTCACCCCCTCCTGCACCCAACCCGCTACCCCAGCTAGGAGCACCGTCCCGCACTATCAGCCCCTCATTTCTGGCCCCACCCCTGAGCCCGCACCCCAGCCCAGATCCCGTCCCACACCCCAAACCCTGCCCAAGCCCAGATCCCCCTCCCACACTCCAAACCCCTAGACCCCATCCCCCAGCCTGAAGTCCCCTCCTGCAGCCCAATTCCCTCATCTCCAGCCCCACGTCAGAGCCTGCACCTCCAGCCAGAGCCCTCAGCCCCTCCCACATCCCAACACACTGCCCCACCCCTGTGAAAATGATCGAGTGAGTGAGGGTGGGGGAGAGCGAGCGATGGGGGGAGGGAGGTGGATTGAGTGGGGGGTGGGGCCTCAGAGAAGAGACAGGGGCAGAGCAAGGGTGTTCGGTTTTCTGCAAATAGAAAGTTGGCAAACCTGTGTGGGGAGAGGAGGTCCTGCTCTGGCTGGGAGGAGGCGGGGAGCCCCGGAAAGGCCACAGGCAGTGAGGAGTGGGCAGGGAGGGCTCCTCCGGCACAACTCCCGCTGATGCTGGCCCAGCCTCATCAACCTCCACACTCCACCTGGGCTCCCTCAGTGTCTGCACCCATCTCCCGCTGCCAGGCTGCCCCCGCTGGGTCCTGGTGCTGCCAGACTATACCTGCTGGGTCCCTCCTGCTCCCGGTGACTGGCTGTCCCCACTGCTGCCTGGGCTTTGTGCCCCAGGCAGCAACCATGTGTGGCACCGCTTCTCCTCGTGCCTCTTGCCTGAGGTTTGCAGTTTGGGGGTCCATGTGCACGTCACTGCTGCACCATGTCAGCTTGAGGCTACTATGCCCATGCTAAAAAGTGGACAGACGTGGCCTCCCACTTTTAAAAGTGTGGGGGGGCTATGGCCCCCTGCCCCCCTGCCCCTCCAATTCTGGCATCCCAAGCACTCAAGGTGTGGGGGGCCCAAATGCTCTTTGTGCCCAGGACCCCAATTAATCTTAATCTGCCTCTGCTTCAACTTTTTGAAATTTTGTGTGTGTTCAGGGACTGTTTCTTGACAAAGAATGCTACGCTTTATGGCGTGACAAAAATGGCTCATGAGAACAGTTTTTGCTGTAAGTATCAACTGATTCAAAGGGAGAGTGTGGGGCTTTTAAGAATCCACTCTGGCACTTTGTGCACTCTGCATCCGGTTTTAAATGTATTGCTTCTCCTAGCACCATGCAAGGGGTGATTTTCTCTTAGAAGTAGAAGGTGAAAAAGCTTCAGAGAGTTATACTGAAGAACTGAAGTGCTGTGCCAACTCTCAGGTCAGCTGTATGTGAAGAAGGTGAATGCACCTTACTGATATTTCAGCAATGAAATCTTTTTACCCTGACAACTTTAAAAAGTGTTTGAAAGGCTGCCTGTGCTTTCACCTCAAATGTGGGCGGAATAGATTGTCTGCAAGATACTTCTGAAATGGGACAGTCTTTCAAAGGTTCTTCATTGTCAGCTTAGAACTAGAGAAAGCACTCAGTCTATTTTAACCCCCCTGAAAGTGACATACTGTATTGCTGCTGTCTCTGCTTCAGTACCCAGTGATATTTTACCATTCTTCCTGAGTGTTATCAAATCTCTGAGGAAAAGTCCATTTTTGTAAGGAAATTCCCCTTGCTATCTATAGCCACTAACCAGTGCCACATACATTATTCACCCCTGAGGTGATACTACTTTTTGTCTTTTTCTACCTATAAATAGTTTTCTGAGTAATTAAGAGAAGCAATCCAAAGGTAGCATTTCTTTTCTCTCATGCTGGAAGAGATGACATCAATGGTGACAGGAGATGACATTATGGAAACAATTTACCAGCTTTGGATGCAATTCTGGCCCTTAAGCTCAACAGTGTTTAACTGATGACTGTAGTAGCAGAGCAATGCTTTGTTGTAAAGGTCACAGTTATTTCTGTGGACCAGTAAAACAGTGTGCATTTTCATAGGGTCGTAAGGGAAGAGGAGGAAGGCTTTCCATCACTCAGAAATTGAACTGACCACTGTTATTCAAGGCAGCTAAGCGTTAAAAGGGGGTGGTTTATTAATTCAAGTAAGTGGGAAATCTGTATCTATAACAATGAGACCACCTCAGTCTTTCCTTGCGCTATACAGTTATGACAACTATGGCCTTAATTTTCCTTTTGGTTGGATGTGTGAAATCTGTGAATTTAAGGAGTGTTTATGACCTAGTGTGAGTAGCATTAACCAAATTCGCATAAAACACATACGTTCGTTACGTATGTCTAACCTAAGTAGCAGAAGTTGAACTATGCCCAAGAAACTAATTTTGGTCTCTTGCCTCTTAATGAGATTATGTCATAGGAAAACAGTGCCAATACACTTGCATTTTATATTGTTTTATCGTTGGTGAATAGATGAGGAGCATCAAAGTGTTTGATATAAGAATTAAAAGCAACACAGTAATACCAAATCACTTGTTTTGTTGAACTTTTGATCTTTAATGTTCTTGCAATAGAGCCATTTGTTAATCTTCTCCAAAGTATCTCACAAAGAGATTATCAGTTTCTTTCTTAGTTGTGTTTCATAGCTGGATTAACAAATCATCCAGGTTTTGGCCATCTATAGATTCCTGTCATGTGTAAGGAAGTACAATGAAAGATGCATAGGTACATTATATTTAATATTGCACTTTTGAAACAGAACCCTGTTGCTAAGCCATTTAAATGCTAATCAGGTGAGGGAGGGGAAGGTTATCCTTTCCTGATATAGTGTATCCTTTGACCAAACTCATATGGTGTTAAATACAGGTGTGTATTTTTTAACATCTGCTTCTATAGCAGTGAATTATGGGATAAAAATTCAGTCTTTCTTGCTTCAAGAAGTTCAAATACTGCTGTAATCAACCTTTTGCATCAACCACCTGGACAAACATTATTGTGTACAGTATTGTGTTGTTCTTGAATTTTATTTTTTAGTAGACTCGCAGTAATTTATATAAATAGTAGAAATCACTATTTAATTTTTCACAGCTTTTTAGATAATAGGCAATTTAGAAAGCTGTTACATATATTTACAACTCTTTAATGAAATAACATGCATTCAGCAGTAAACAAATAGGGCCAAATACTACCTCCTGCAAATTACCTGGATCCATTGCCCAAAAGTCCCATGTAAAGGACACAGTCCATGCTCAGCTACCAGGTTAAGTGGGAGAGTTTTGTCTTCCTGTTGGGCCTGCATGTTAGCCCTATTTGGTCTTGACCTTTGAGCAGGATTTGGCTTTATGTGAATAGCCAAGCTATGAATAAATTCTTAAACAGCGATGTTATGTAATGTTTTAAGCATGGGCTTTATACTGCAGAAAACGCTAAAATATGCCATGTGTTCAAATACATTACTTACACTTTTTAGGACTTCTACTGTTTCACTTGCTGTGTTTGGTAATTATTAAAGAAGATAAATATTTAAATAAAGATTTCCACCATCATTACTCTTCTTTTCCTCTACTTTGATCCTGAAGCAAAGCTGTAATTGTTTTGTGATAGGGCAGTCATTTTCATCGTAAAATCATTTTTATAATTCTTTGCCAGTCCAGAGGGTGGATAATATAGCTTTCCTTCCTGCGTGGAGACATCGGGTTGCTGTCATTGCCCCTACATAGTAATGGGTTTTTTGGCAGCCAGATTCCATTCTCTAGTGGGAGAAAGAACTCCTGCAGATTACTCTGTGGATCCTAGCATGTTTCCTTCTCCATTTCTTGCTTCTGAATTCTGTTTTCACTGACACAGCACCGAAAGCCCTCGGGACAGTAGTTTGCCTAATACACCTGTACCCCAATATAACGCGACCCAATATAACACAAATTCAGATATAATGCGGTAAAGCAGCGCTCGGGGGGGGCGGGGCTGCGCACTCTGGCAGATCAAAGCAAGTTTGATATAACGCGGTTTCACCTATAATGCAGTAAGATTTTTTGGCTCCCAAGGACAGCGTTATATCGGGGTAGAGGTGTAATTGGCAGTTCATGCTTGTTCTCTTCCTTGCCTCACCATGATTTTAGCTCACTGGCCTTAGGCTGATACCAGTACTAAGGTGCTATTGTGTGACAGAGAGTCACATAGCCACCAGCTCCTACTCCTTAGCTACAGGAGTGTGCATTGGTGAGGGAAATCAGGTAAAGCAGTAGGTCTCAACCAGGGGTATGCATACCGCTGGGGGTATGCAGAGGTTTTCCAGCAGGTACATCAACTCATCTAGATATTTGCCTAGTTTTACAACAGGCTACAGAAAAAGCACTAGCGAAGTCAGTACAAACTAAAATTTCTCATGTCTTTGTAGTGTTGTCTCCTGTCTTTTGTTGTTCTGCCAGCTTCAGCAGTTTTTATGTTCTCGTGCCTGCTGGTTGCCCTTCTGTATCTGTGTATTCAATGGGAAGGTGATTTGCACCTGTATGTGCTATGATTGTGGGGATAGTTGCAAGTCAGCACTCTTTCTGTCCAGATTGCCTGGAAGCATGGGCGGCGCGTGGTTCTGACGTTTGGGGAGGCTGGCCCAAGCACCAGATTGTGGCCCCACCCTCTGCTGTGCCCCAAGGAAGAGGGATGGAGATGGAGAGGGACTCAGCATGTGGCAGGTGGTGGGGACCTCTTGAGGGGAGGAGAGGAGGGACTTAGTAGGAAGTGATGGGTGGTGGGGGCCTTGGTGGAGGAGGGACAGGAAGAGGCAGAGAGCGGGTGGGGCCATGAGGGAAAGTGGGAGGGGGCGTTGGGGGTGTAGCACAGGCGGGGCCACCATGACCTCGGCCTCTGTGCTGTCAGAGGTGGCAGGTTGGTGGCTGCGCCACTTCCCTGACCTATTCTACCTGCCACCTATGCCTGGAAGAACTTCTATCACTCCAGGTTCCTGTATGTTCAAATGTTTTTGCAACTGGGTAGCAGGATGGGGAAGGAGGAGAAGGGACATGGTCACAACAAGCTGAATCTGGAGTCGTCCTGATGGCCACGAATAGCGTAGATACTGGTCTGGCAATTTTTTTTATACAGCCTGCCATTTACTGACTATGGGGATATTCATATAATATGTTATCTTGAAGCTCAAAATGGGGAGCAGTCTTTTATAAAGACTCAGATTTCTTGGAAGTGGAGATGGAAATTTTCTCTGAGGAAGAGTCAGGCTTTTCCAACACAGGCTGATAAGAAGAATTAACCTCCTAATACTGATTGAACATATCTTGGCTACCCTTTATCTGGGGCATCTTCAGTGGAGGCATGCCTGATATTTGTAAGCCCTGGAAGACTTACCTAGAGTGCTCCCAGTTCAGAAGTCTGTTCAGTAGGTTGTAGATTTTTTTTTCACTCACAGATATGTGGACTAGTTCCCCTTCCATCCATGATCATGTGGTATCTTGATGACAAATACAGCAGTTGCTTACATTTTAGGAAAATATTTAATATATTTTAGCTGTCTTTTATATGACATAGGATATAGAAACAAGGAAAAGAGGCAGTTCTCTTAAAACTACAACCAAGAACCACAGATAGTGGTTCCCCAAGCATGGACTGCAGACTAAAGTAGAACATTTTGTTTTATTATGACTAGGTGCTACTAGTTGTTGTTGTTGTTGTTGTTATTTTATTTTAATGTATTTATGATTTGTGTTACAGAAGGTCTTATCAGACCCAGTCAGGATCAGGGCCTCATTGTGCTGGCCATTTTACAAACACAAGGTAAAAGGACAGTGTGTTCCAAACACATCACAAGAGGCAAAAAATGGGTGAATTAGTTGAACCATTAACTGATGGATGAATTAACACCTCAAGCTTGTGTTCTTACAAAACTAATTGTGGTTGGACAATGCTGACTTTTTACTTGCTTTGTTTGGGAAAACGAGTTGGCACAACTCCTACATATTCCTTATAGCTGAGGGTAAAGTGCACAATGGTGATGGAAGCTATTGTCAGTCTACTTATTGTAATAGAAAATATATATGGAAGATATGAAGGTTGTGAAGTTTCTAAAATGAGTAGTAATCATTTTTGCATCTACATTTGATGAGAAACTGCCATAGAGGGAGAAAGTTGTGAAAGAATCTTGTGCTGTGTTCAGTTATATAGCTTTTTGTTTTGTTACAGCTGCTTTATTAACTGAGTCTTGGGCCTATATTTTTCAAGATGGCTTCCAGCATGCACAATTTTTCTGCCAGAAACACAAGACTAATGATCTTGTTTCCTCCACAGTTCAAGCAATTCCATATCTCAAAAAGTGTGATGTAGGCACACCTGTAATATTGGAGATTAGTATTGGACAGATGGCTAAAATTAATTAATTTAGGCAAAAATTCTCATAACCATATACTCTATTCATATTCTAACCGAACATCATGGGTCCATTCTGTTGAAGTCCAGAACATAGTAATAGAATTGCTGTGTTTCCATCTGTGGTTTTGAAGGGCTGGGGACAGATGGGCATCCGAAGTGTTGGAGCTTGCCTTCGGCAGTCTGCTTTGCAGGAGCATGAAGGAGACTCTGTGGATGGGCCTGGGAACAAGAGCGTGGCCAGCTGATTCATAAGCAAGAGTCAGAGGGATTGAATGTTTCTGTTGATAAAAAGGATATCCAGAGTTAAAATACCTAGGGCTAAGGAAAGCTTTGGAAGGAATGTGAGGCCTCATTCATCAGGGTTTAACTGTGTCTCCAGCTATTATGGAATAGGATGAGGTCTTCATGCGGAGGGTCAGGGGGAAGGGGTGCATATTCAACATCTATGTACTGTTGCCCCTTTTTGACCCCAGGGGCTAGTCGAAGTTCAGGGCCCTGTGGATGTTCCAATTAAAAGTAGGAATTTTAAGAGTGTCTGGTATTTCTTTCATGCAGGATTGTTTATTTACAAGGAATGCATGAACTCCTGTTTCTTCAAATGAAGGCTAAACCAAGAACAAAAGGAGGAGGTTCTTAGCTTACCCTTGCAAGCCACTTAAACCAACACCTCACCCAATTCCCCCTCTTTCCCCCTCCCCCAATCTTGGATGGAAGAAAGGGACTTCTGATTAACTCATCCTAACCATTATGTTAATTGAAGGGTGTGTTCACACCCAGTTTCGTAGAAGTTTGCAATTCATGCAGTCACTTGTATCTCATGGCATAACAGTAGTATGGGTCTGATCTAGTGTGGCCATTCCTGTGTTCCTATGAACTGCGCCAATCCACTTGCCACAGGCCTCTTATATGGAATGTCTAGAATAAAGTTTGTTCCAGGAGTCAAACATTTGTGGTTTAGCCTAGGGCTCAGCAGGCCATGTTCTGTGTGGCTGTTCTGCATGCTGATGGCAGGTTGGACAGAGGCATTGTGCTACAACTGTAGATTTTTTCTTTTACATTAGCTTGTAGCATGTTGTTTTTGCTTCTTCCACTTTCTAAACAAAAAGTAACTACATTGAGGAAATGTCAAGGATTTATCTCTCTGACATAAAATCATAGTCACATTTTTGGATCTAGACATTAGCAGAAATCATGAAGAAATAAACCTCTTTAGTGTAGGAGCCTCATTCCTGAGCTAAAAAAGATCCACTGGCATTTTTAACATACCAAGTAAACTAATCAGTTCATTAGGGGATAATAGGATTAACTAATATTTGATGCCCTCAATGAGTTTTTTAATAGCAGTTGCATTATTTACACTCTCTAACTTAATCTTGCAGCTATGACTTAATATTGCAGTAAACTTTTTGGCTTTTTCTTATCTGATGTTATATTTTAGAAAAGTGTGTAAAAGGATGTCTAGAATTATATCTAAATTTTTCCATTATTAGAGCTAGACAAGTGTTATATCCTTAATAGAAAATGTTTCTGTAATAAAGCCATGTATAATCATTTTTTAAAAAAACCCAAACCTGTCTTTGAAAACTTAGCTGGAAAAAAACGCAATGAATTGATCTTATTACATTGGAACATTTATTTCTATAAAATAATTTGCATAATACAAATTGAGTCTCAGCGTCCTGTTTGGGGTATAGCAAGGAGATTCTATTTCTGAAATGGAATTCTTGATAACTAGCCATTAGCTGAAGTATGTCTTCCAAAGCTACTTGAACCACAGAATTAGTGAAGCAGCATGTGGGGAACTAAAACACTACGATGGCTTGCTGGCCAGTATCTGTGGTTTTACTACATGAGCCACTCTTGGAGGTTAGCTTGTACCTGGCATTGTGATAGAGCTGTTTGCTGCTTAGTCTCAAAAATAATTCAGAACTTACACAGTCAAGAAAAATAATGACTTAATGTTGTATGTATTGTATGTGTTCAGCACAAGGTTTTAGATCAGGGGTTCTCAAACGGGGTCACAAGTTTATTATATGAGGGGTCGCGAGCTGTCAACTTCCACCCCAAACCCTGCTTTGTATCCAGCATTTATAATAGTGTTAAATATATTAAGAAGTGTTTTTAATTTATAAGGGGAGTTGCACTGAGAGGCTTGCTATGTTAAAGGGGTCACCAGTACAAAAGTTTGAGAGCCACTGCTTTAGATGTTCTTTCGGAACTATTATACACATATTTTCAAATGGTTTTGAGAGACAGTACCGTACATTTTAAATGGTTCTTTCAAAGTTCAGAAAACTTGTATTGGCTGCTTTCCAAACTCCTCTTTTAGGGATTTTGTTACACAGATATCTATATGTAATGTTCCTGTATCTGGGGAGAAATAAAAGCAAAAGAACAGAGCAGAAAAATGAGTGTTTTAAAATATAAATCCAGGTTTCAATGGACTGTGTGCTGTATGCAGACTACCTGCCACTATTAGTCCACATGGCCTTGTGTACTTTCATGGTCAAAAATGCACACCTATGCTTCCAAGCTTGGTTGGCCATGGTTGGTTGGTGCTTCCAAGCTTGGTTGGCCATGGTTTACAGACCGAACAAGCCTCTAGCCATACCCTTCAGAGTCAGACTCCCTCCGATGGTGGACAGTTCCCTCCAACCCCTGCTCAGGAGTCTCTTTTCTCCAGGACTCCCCATCACTCATAATGACTACCGATGCATCCCTCATGGGATGGGGAGCACACGTCCCACCACACAGCCCAGGGGCTATGGTCTTCCACTGAAGCCTCCCTACATATAAACGTCCTAGAACTGCAAACCATATGCAATGCCTGCTGTCACTTCCTCCTATTCATTCAGAACCAACATGTTTGGATAATGACTGACAACGGCACATGCATGTTCTATGTCATGTTCTATGCATGTTCTATGTCAACAGGCAGGGAGGGGCTTGATCTCACTCGCTTTGCACAGAAGTCATGAAGCTCTGGAATTGATGCTTTGCGAACAACATCTGAATATCTGCCGCCCATTTTCCTGGGACCGTGAATTACCACAGCAGACAAATTAAGCAGACGTTTTCCCTGGGATCACGAATGGGAGATAAATGACACAATCATACGCAGTATATTCCGCATTTAGGGCTATCCAACCCTGGACCTCTTTGTGACTGCTTAGAACAAGAAATGTCCTGAATTTTGCTCCAGAGTGGGATTTGGCAAACATTCCCTGGGACAGGGGTTGGCAACCTATGGCACACGTACCAAAGACGGCACGCGAGCTGATTTTTAATGGCACGCTTCTGCCTGCTGAGGTCACGCTCGGCAGCGGGCTGAGCCAGCAGGCAGCAGCGTGCCATTAAAAATGCTGCACGACCCAGCCTGCTCTTCTCCACCCCCCGCCTACCACTCTCTCTGGTGGGGGCAGGGGGCAGAAGCAAGCTTGGTCCTGCTGACTGCTGCTGTATGGCAGGCTCCGCTGGCAGCCAAGCTTCCCTCTCCTCCGCCTCTTCCCCCAGCATGCTGCATCGAGCCCCACTTCCTCTCCCTCCCTGCCACTGATGGCCCTTGCGAGGGAGGGGAGAAGAGCAGCCCCAGCGCCCTCGCTGCTCAGACCAGTAAGGAGGCAGCGAAGGGAGGCCAGAAGAGGGGTAGGAGCAGGGCGTATCCCTCCAGCCTCTTGCCGTGAGCTGCTCAGGGCAGGGGGCTGGGAACACCTCCTGATTCCAGTCCCGCTCCCCCATCCCTCTGCCCTGACCCCTGCACCCTCCTTGCACTCTAGTCCCCTGCATCCCCCCCACAACCCCATCCCTGATTCCTGCACCCTCCATACATCCCCAGCCCCCTCACACATCCCCAGCCCTCTGCCCTGACCCCTGCACCCTCTTGCACCCCAGCTCCCTGCATTCCCTTCATGACCCTATGCCCTGACTCTTGCACACCCCACATGCCCAGCCTGAGCACCAAATGGGAGCTTCTGCACCCCCCCCCCACATTCTCACCTGCACTCCTTGCACTAAATGAGAGCTGCCCAGGTAAGCGCTCCACACCCAAACCTCCTGCCCCAACCCTGAGCCCCCTCCCTCATTCTAGTTCCTGGCCAGACCCTGCACCCTAACCCTCAGCCTGCTCCTTCACCCTCAGCCCTGTGCTCAGTGCGCCCCCACCCTCAGCTCAGGGCAGAGAGAGAGAGGAAGAGAATGGGCCAGAGCCAGGAAGAAGGTAGGTATCCACTCTATGTGAGCAGGGTCAGGACCCCAGGCTGGCAGCGGTCTGAGCGAGGCTGGCGGCTGGGACCCCAACTGGCAAGGGGCCGGCAGTCAGAGCCCCAGACTGGCAGCGGGCTGAATGGGGCCGGCAGCCAGGACCCTGGCTGGCAGAAGCCAGCGGACGGAACCCCAGACCGGCAGCAGACTGAGCAGCTCGGCCTGCTGCTGATCTGGGATTCTGGCTGCCGGCCCCGCTTGGCCTGCCGCTGGTCTGGGGTTCTGGCTGCTGGCCCCGCTCGGCCTGCCGCTGGTCTGGGGTTCTGGCTGCCGGCCCTGCTTGGCCTGCCGCTGGTCTGGGGTTCTGGCTGCCGGCCCTGCTTGGCCTGCCGCTGGTCTGGGGTTCTGGTTGCCGGCCCCGCTCGGCCTGCCGTTGGTCTGGGGTTCTGGCTGCTGGCCCTGCTCAGCCCGCCACCGGTCTGGGATTCTGGCTGCCGACCCCTTGCCAGCTGAGGTTCTGGCTGCTGGCCCCTTGCCAGCTGGGGTCCCAGCTGCCAGCCCACTGCCAACCTGGGGTTCTGGCCACAGACCATGCTCAGCCCGCTGCCGGCCTAGGTGAATGGAACCCCAGGGCGGGAGCAGGCTGAGCAGGCCGGTGGCTTAAGATCAGCATTTTAATTTAATTTTAAATGAAGTTTCTTAAACATTTTGAAAACCTTGTTTACTTTAGCTACAACAGTAGTTTAGTTATATTATATAAAGACTTATAGAGAGAAACCTAAAAAACATTAAAATGTATTACCGGCACACGAAACCTTAAATTAAAGTGAATAAATGAAGAGTCAGCACACCACTTCTGAAAGGTTATCGACCCCTGCCCTAGAAGATGCGTTCCTGATCTCATGGGCTCAACACTTAATGTATGCTTTTCCCCCAATACCAGTTCTCCACAGAGTTCTGACAAAGATACGAACGGATCGTGCCACGGGAATTCTGATTGCCCCATCGTGGCCCAGACAACCAGGGTATCCATTCCTCACCAGAGTGTCAATTTGGCCACCTATTTCATTGCCCCTCACTCCAAACCTCCTATCACAGCAGCACAATTGATTTCTTCACCCCAACCTGTCCATGCTTCACCTCAAAGCTTGGTTCCTACGTGGTTCTCTGAAAACAAATTAGCATGCTCTGAGCAGGTTCAAAGAGTGCTCCTACATAGCAGAACGCAATCTAATCTTGTCACCTATCTCAGAAAGTGGAATCGATTCACACAGTGGTGCTCAACTAAACAACTTCCTCCTACTTCTGCATCTCTTCCGCCCATACTTGACTACCTATTAGACCTTAAGCAATGTGGCCTTTCTTTTAGCTCCATCAAAGTCCATTTAGCTGCTATTACAACTTTTCATGACAAGATTGATGATACCTCTGTTTTTGCTCATCCAATCACCAAGCATTTTCGCAAAGGGCTCCAATCCCTATACCTGGACATTAAACCTCCTACCCCTCCGTGGGACCTTTGTTTAGTATCATCCTGCTAAACTCAGCAACCATTCGAGCCCCTATCCAGTTGCTCCCTCTTACACCTCTCTATGAAAACAGCATTCTTGGTGGCAATCACCTCCACCAGATGTGAAGGAGAAATAGCAGCTCTCATGACAGACCCACTCTAACCACTGTTTTTTAAAGACAAGGTTACCCTCCGACTACACCCCAGATTTCTTCCAAATGTGCATTCGTCATTCCACATCAATGAGCCAATACACCTACCAACCTTCTTTCCTAAACCACATGCAAACTCTTTTGAATCCACAGTGCATATGTTAGATTAGGGGTCGACAACCTTTCAGAAGGGCTGTGCTGAGTCTTCATTTATTCACTCTAATTTAAGGTTTTGCATGCCAGTAATACATTTTAACGTTTTTAGAAGGTCTCTTTCTATAAGTCTATAATATATAACTAAACTATTGTTGTATGTAATGTAAATAAGGTTTTAAAAATGTTTAAGAAGCTTCATTTAAAATTAAATTAAAATGCAGAGCCCCCCCGACTGGTGGCCAGGACCCGGGCATTGTGAGTGCCACTGAAAATCGGCACGCGTGCCATAGGTTGCCTACCCCTGTAACTGTTAGATGTACACAGGGCTTTGTCCTCCTATTTGGATAGAACCATGCCCTTTAGGAACTCTTTTAGACTCTTTGTCTCCATTGCGGAGTGCTCCAAAGGGACACCTATTTCTACCCAGAGACTTTCAAACTGGATATCTGAGTGTATTTGACTGTGCTATCAGATGAAAGTTACGCCTCCAGCTGGCGTCAGAACTCACTCCACTAGATCTGTGGCTACCTCCGTGGTTTTTCTACTCAAAGTTCCTCTGGCTGACATCTGTAAAGCGGCCATTTGGACTTGTGAACACACATTTTTTAAGCGTTATGCCCCTACTCAAGGCCCTCTCTCTGATACATGGCTAAGCAGAGCTGTATAATCTACCTCATTCTTACCAAATCCAAAGTCCCTACTTTCTTGAGACACACTCACACTGCTTTTCAGTCACCTGGAGTGGAGCACCCACAGGGACATCTCTCTCTCGAAGAGGAGGTTACTCACCTGTGCAGTGGCTGAGGTTCTTTGAGATGTGTCCCTGTGGGTGCTCCACTACCCACCCTCTTCCCCTCTACTTTGGAGTTGGGGTAGCCTCTGTTGTAGAGAGAGAGCTGAGGAGACCACTCGCGCATGCGTACTATTAAGGTACACTCAGAGCGGCGAGGAAGCTGGGGCAGGTTCTGCGTGTGCTCGACCGGTGTGAGTACTGCTGTAAAAATCTCCAGGCGAAGGTGCAGGGACGCACCGACACCTGGAGTGGAGCACCCACAGGGACACTCATCTCGAAGAACCTCAGCCACTGCACAGGGTGAGTAACTACCCACTCTGACCTTTCATGGATAGAAAGGAGGAATATTAAGTAGTTTAGCCTCCAAAATGAATTTATTTTCATGTTGCTATAATCTGATGGTAGAATAGGCTATAAATACTCTTTTTTTCTAAAATATCAATCTAGTATTATCAATAGAGAAGTTTTTAAAAACCCACCATTTTGGTGATACCTGCAAAAATCAGTTTGCATTTTGTGGTCCCTCCACTGGTTTTTCCAGCAGAAGCAAACTATTCCAAGATCAGTGCTGATATAATCCATGATGTTAATGCATAATAAAACAGAACAAACTTTTATTCATTGCAGCTCAGTTTGAAACAGAGGAACATTAAACAAGTAATAAAGTTGTATGCCTCCTAATTTCATTCTTTGGAAAAAATGGAGACTATAAAAGTAATTGATTGTGTTATTTAAATTAGAAATTGACGTTCACATCTAAGATTCTGTGTTTCTCATTCAGCTGAATGTGATTAGATTGTAATGTTTGGTTGTTCTGGTGCTGAAGCTTCTCTTTTGTGAGTCAGACAAAATTATTGTTGTAAACTTGAGTGAAACTGAGGCTTCTAACTTTTCAAATCTGGGCTTTCAGATAGTGCATCCGCTTGACTGTTTAATCATTCATAACAATGCCTTCAGTAGGGATTTGTCTCCAAGTTATTAATTGTCTTTTAACATAATGGATTACTTGTTTTTTGTTACATGTCTATTACAGAGTGTGAAATTTAAACATTTTGAAAGCAGCATGTGATTTGCATATTGTGTAATTGTCACAATATTTTTAGTTAAGAGAATTTATTTGAAAATAGGATCAAATTAAAATGGAACAGTATTTCTCTGAATGTTTGCCGATGTTAAATTTGTTTTATATTTATAATTGTTCAGAAGTACAAAATTACTGTGTTTGATTTCCATAAGCATTGGAAGGCACAGACCAGTGGTTAGGGGCAATGCAGAGTTGCACTTCCCTGGGGAGCACTAGGAGGCATACCTTCCTGAGGCTGATTCCTCGATATGCAAGGGAAGTATATTTGCTAATATTCTCCTTTATGGTATGCTGCCATTCCTATTTCACTTTATGTATACAAGCCCCTGTGGGAAGCCATGTCTCCCTGGATGAGTAAAGCGAGAAGTCTTTGGGCTTCCTTGAGCATATGGACTGCAACTGTATCTGACCTTTATGTAAGCTACATAAGGTTGTTGGGAAGATTCCTTACACCCTTCCTCCCTGCTGGGCACCTGGGAGTAGAATCCAGTCCTTGATAAGAGTGTAAAGGCAGTCTAGGATAATTGACCACAGTGTTTACTATTTAATTTATTTTGGAAATAACATTTAAATATGTTACCTGTAAAAATCAGTCATTTTGTGTATATGTGTGGCATAGTGTGGAAAGCATTGTGAAATATCTGTCAGGCTAAATTCTAATCTTAGTTTACATTAGCTTTTCTGCCTACTCAACTAATTTAGCTGCACTTTCTTGTCATTTTTCACCTTTCTAGTATCTCTTGAGACGCATTTTAAGTCTGTTTGCTTGAAATAAAGGCAGCGAAGGGCTTTTGAAATTGTGTTTTTGCTTTTAGAGGAAGAAGCTTCACGTAGCTCTATAGTAAATGTTGCTACTACAGACTCTCTGGCCAAAATTAGCTTTTGCAGTTATGCGGATATGAAGGGGTGATTCCAGTTTCACTGTTACTCAGTCACCCAGACGCTCCATTGGCAGAGGTACAGACTTGTGCTTGAGTATGATCTATAAGAGAATAATATTGCGGGGAACTCTGAGCATAAGGGGAAAATGGATGAGATTGGAGCTTTTCCATTGTCCAGCTGTTGGAGGGGGTCCCTTCTCACTTTGAAGACCACAAATGGTACCCCCCCACTCCCCCGCCAAAAAAAAATCCACCATTAGATCTGTACTGTAGGAACTACCATGGGCATATTAATAATAATTCCAGCTGTGGACTGCATAGGAGCACTGTTGGTAGAGGTTGCAGTGAAGATGTACTAAATTAAGCATCCTCTGGCTGCCCTTGCTACATGCCCTCCATAGCCAGCTCCACCCATTGTTTCAATTGCTTGAACTCCACAACCGAAGGTCTGTCTGCTGCTAGGTGTCCATAGTTATGGTTTATATTGGCAGAAGCCAACATAAATCAGGAATTAATCTAGCCCTTGGACAGCAAAATATGGCGACAAAAATAATATGCATTTGGATAAGTACTAATCTTGAGCATGAAGGACCACTTTTTGTATTCCTAAGGACCACTTTTTGTATTCCTAATCATTCCTAAATGATTCCTATCATTTGCAAGCATGATAATAATACCTGTTTTTTTGCATCTGTGCACATATCTTGCAGACATCTGGTTTTGAAAATGTAGCTCTTAAGGTCTGTTGGGTGGATGAAAGAAACAAAAGTCTTTTCCTAAATAAAGAGAGCGAAAATTCAGGCTTTTGCATAAATCCCTTTGCTATTAGGTAGTCCTTGAAGTGAAATCAGTTTGTTTAGGGGATAAGGACATGACATAACTCTGCCTACGTTTTTATTGTGCCTTTGATGATGAGTTATGTTAAGGGATTTAACAGTAATCAAATTAAAATTAAACCATGAAAAATAGTAGAGATGTTCCATTCTGAAAGCTAGAATATGAAACAGATTTTGACAGCTGCCCTTTAAGAAAGATAAACGGGCTTGCAAGCTAAATAGAGGTAAAGTAAGATTACCCTTACGGCAGTTTTTATAAGGCCTCCACAATCAGATAAAGCAGAATAACATTTAGAACTTGATTTAGCAAAATGTTTTCTACCTTTCATGCTAAATAGGCAACAACAGGGCATATACAAATTGATTTTAAGTTTCAAAATATTGGCAGTGTCATCATTATAAAATTACCAAATCCTTATAAACTCTTATGTGTCATATCCCAAAACAAAATTGTACTGTTGATATATGCCACAGTGGGAGAAATATCATTTGATAAAATTAGGTAAAATTAGTTTGTAGTCCACAGACTATACAGTATAGGTTTCTGATTTTAAATACCTATGTATGTTTAACTGCTCCTGTTTCCTCCAATCCTTTGTATGCTGCTTGGGCGACTGTCCCTTATCATGTGTTTGTACAGTGCCCGGAGCAGTGGGGGCCCTAATCGTGTTTGGGGCCTTTGAGGGCTAATGAAATAAAAGAGCGAGATTGTCCCTTGTCCTGTGTGCTTAAGAATGAGAGCAGAAGGCGACCCCTCCCCCCTTTACTCTTCTGTGCAGTCACTATGTTCCCAGCTGGTCCCAGCACAGTGGGGCAAAGCAGACTTACTGGGGCTGCTGTGTCCTCTTCCAGGAAGTGACTGAACCTTCAACCATGCCCCCTAGTATGTTAGCCAGCACAGCTGCCTTCGGTTGGGGACATAATCCGCTGCTTAGGTTCATCAGTAGAAGCTTAGTTCCTCTGTAGAGTACCAGGAAGGAATTATGACTCTGAGTCACAGTTTCTTCCCTGATGTGCTCCTGGGGCAGCATAGCTACAAATTAACCCCTACCTAGATTAGACTGCTAATGGTAACCCTCAACCTCTACCGCCTTCACCAAGGCTAAATATCAAAGGCTGTGCAAATCTTAAATATTGTTTGGAATAAGTGCCAGGGAATGTTGTTTGCTGATGATAGATGTACAACAGTGATCAGAAAAATTCTTTGCATTTCCCGCTTTTTGCCAAGGAATTCAATAAAAGGTAAGAATTTGGATTAGTAAAATGAACTAACCTTCCATATCAGAAGGGTAACCGTGTTAGTCTGGATCTGTAAAAAGCAACGAAGAGTCCTGTGGCACCTTATAGACTAACAGAAGTACACCTCTACCCCGATATAACGCTGTCCTTGGGAGCCAAAAAATCTTACCGCGTTATAGGTGAAACTGTGTTATATTGAACTTGCTTTGATCCACTGGAGTGCGCAGCCGTCCCCCGCCCGGAGCACTGCTTTACTGTGTTCTATCCAAATTCATGTTATATCGGGTGGCGTTATATTGAGGTAGTGATGTATTGGAGCATGAGCTTTACGTCTGATGAAGTGGGTGTTCACCCACGAAAGCTTATGCTCCAATACTTCTGTTAGTCTATAAGGTGCCACAGGACTCTTTGTAACTTTCCATAGGCCCTTATTCTCCAGTCAGATCTATGTGGGCAGCAGATCCGTATGCCCTTGAACAGTGGTTTTCAAACTTTTTTTCTGGGGACCCAGTTGAAGAAAATTGTTGATGCCCACAACCCAACGGAGCTGGGGATGAGGTGTTCAAGGTGTGGGAGGGGGCACTGGGCTGGGGCAGGGGTGTGGGAGGGGGTCAGGGCTCTGGACTGGGGGTGCAGGCTTGGGGGTAGGGATGAGTAGTTTGGGGTGCAGGAGAGGCTCCAGCTTTGGGGGGGCTCAGGGCTGGGGTGGGGTTTGGGGTTTGGGAGGGGGGTCAGGGCTCTTGGCTGGGGGTGCAGGCTCTGGGATGGAGATGAGAGGTTTGGGGTGCATGAAGGGGTTTCAGATTTGGGGGGACTCAGGGCTGGGGCAGGGGACTGGGGTGCAGGGCTGGGGCGCAAACTTACCTCCGGCAGCTCCCAGTCAGCTGTGCAGCGGGGATACAGAGGCAGTCTTCCCGCTTGTCCTGGCATTGTGACCCACAGTTTGAAAATCACTGCCCTTGAAGACCCTGCAAACACTTATTCACATGAATTCCTTTATACATATGACTAGCCCCATGATCTCGCATCATACACACTGCAGGAAATGTTTACATTTAAACACTTTTCATTTAAATTTACTTTTTAGATTCCTGAAAACATTTCTCCTCATAAATTGTGTACATCTTTTCTTTAGTATGTAAATATTAGGCTGAAGTTGCTGCCAATAACCTTTAAATACCACATCTATTCTTAATTAAGGGAATTTACACATGTAATTCCAGTCAGCATTAATGAGAATTACCCATGAACATTTCCCTTGTGTATCACTGGAATAGGACACACTTTTTGTTTTAGACAGGTTTCATACTGATTTACAAATATTTTATTTATAAGTAAAAAGTCCTTTCTCTCTTTTATTCTGGTGTTCTTCAAGTCTGAGAGTCTTTAACAGGTAACTTGCAGGTTAAAGTTTTACCATTCTGGCAGATTTTTTTGACCTCACCCACAAATCTTCATTTTCCCACAGTGAATTTCTCCTGACTCCTCCATCCAGAACAATGGATTAATTAATTCTGAATTAAGTTTACATATTTGCATATAGCAGCATGAATTACAAATGCTATGCACCAATCATTTTTTTCACATATAATCCAGAAGTAGCTGAGAGCTTTAATTTTCTCTTGAGTTAATAATTCATTTGGTTAGTAAAGTTAAAGGAGACTTGTAAAGGGTTATTTTAAATGGCTGTGTGCCTTTTAGTTTTACTATCTTACATTGTGTAAAAAAGGCTTGAATTTTTTTCAAAGTTTTGTTTTTTTCTGCTTACAGTTAGCTTTAAAAATATCAGCCTTTTAGCCTTGACAGGATACCTTGAAACCACAACCAAAACGCAGTAACAACAGCTATCTGTTAAAGAAAAATTATTGTAGCATGTTTGTTTTTAAGACACAGTTTTCTGACTTAGAAATTTTAAGAAATAGTAGCGATAGCTAAACAAATTAAATTTGCGGTAGCAAAAGTTTGTCAAAATTAATTGGTGGCTTCCTCTGTGTGGTTACTGTACCAGTGACTAACCCATTGCATTTTACTTTAAGCAAGAGTCACAAACCATAAAACGAACCCTTAGCGGGGAGGGCAGAATAGTTTGTCTCAACACCATAGAACAAATGGAAGCAGCAGCAAATGACAGAGAGAAATGGAATGAAAGAGACATTGGCATGGGAAAGATGAGTTTTTTTTTAAAAAGTCAGTTCATTTTTCTCTTTCTTGCTCGCTCTCTTGTTAATTATAATTGTTGTTCTATTACTACTGTATAATTGTTGTTCTATTACTACTGTGAAAATAAACCCTAGTTTACATCATAAATATTCAAATATAAAATTGGTGGGGGATGTCTCTTTAAGTATATTCTTGTTACTGAATGTTTTAGATTAGAGTAACTATTGAAACCATATGAAGTCTATTGAAAATCTCACTACATTGGGTTTATAACATGTCATACACAGATTGTCCCTTTTAATGTGTTACCTGGAATGTGTCCAGTTCATGTTAAACAGTTTCTGTTCTACTTTTAATAGAAATGTGCAGCTGTTTGCAACCAGAATTCTGTAACTGTGTACAACAGCATTATATGCTCAATTGTACATAGTAATCTACTTAAGCTAGTGAAACAACTAAAGCATACTTTGCTAAATGTTCAGAATTTCCACCCTAACCAGCCTGGGGCTGAGAGGTCTTTTTGTAGTCCAACAAGTGCAGATTTTTGCAAATGTCAAATAAAGCTTTCTTTCCTCAGTCTTCTACGCCAGTGTAGAGACTAGACAACTGGGCTGAAGTTCCTACCAACCAGCAGATGGCGACATCTTTGCAGGCCGGCTCCACAGCTGTGCTTTCCAGGCACTCATCCCAGCCCTGCCGACAGCAGCAGCATGGAAGTGAGGGTGGCAATTCACCATGCCATGCCACCTTTACAGTGAATTAATTTGAACAGTTAATGTTTTGACTTATTTTGCTAATTTAAAATTCTCTTGGTAGACATTTGCCAGTGTTGAAATGAAAAGTAGTATGTCGATTTGAATCATATTGCAGTCATAGAACAAATTCTAAAGCTTATTCTTTTGTAGATCTATAATAATATATACAGTGTATGGATGTGGCCCACATAACACATACCTGCATATGCGGCCCACAATGATAAATAGGTTGAGAACCACTGAGATTTTAATGCATCATTTCAGGTATGTGTAGGGCAGTGGTTTTCAGACTTTTTCTGGGGACCCAGTTGAAGAAGAATGTTGACGCCTGCGACCCAACAGAGTTGGGGATGAGGGGTTTGGGGTCTGGGAGGGGCTCATGGCTGGGGCAGAGGTTTGCGGTTTGGGGGTGAGGGCTGTGGGATGGAGACGAGAATGAAGGGTTCAGGGTATGGGAGGGGGCTCTGGGCTGGGGCAGGGGGTTGGAGTGCGGGAGGGGGTCATGGCTATGGGCTAGGGGTGCAGGCTCTGGGCTGGGGCCAGGGATGAGGAAGTTGGGGTGCAGGAAGAGGTCCCAGGTTTGGAGGGGCTCAGGATTGGGGCAGCTGATTGCTGTGGGGGGCTGGGGTGCGGACTTAACTCCAGCAGCTCCCGGCCAGCAGTGCAGCCGGGGTGCAGAGGCAGGCTTCTGACACTGCGAACCGTGCTGCGCCCTGGAAGCGGCCAGCAGCAGGTCTGGCTCCTAGGCGGAGGTGCGCAAGCAGCACCGCATGACTCTTGCCCACAGGCACCCTCCCCCAGTTCCCATTGGCCATTGGAGTGCGGAGCCAGTGCTCGGGGCTGGGGCAGCGCATGGAACCCTGTGCCCCTATCACCTAGGAGTTGGACCCGCTGCTGGCCCCTTCTGGGGCACAGCGCGTTGTCAGAAAAGGTAGGCACTAGCCTGCCTTAGCTGGACAGCACCAACAATGGGACTTTTAACGTCCTGGTCAGCAGTGCTGACCAGAGTAAGGTGACCCAGTGCCTTACTGCCGTGACCCAGTAGTGGGTCGCAACCCACAGTTTGAAAAACACTGGTGTAGGGGACCAATCTCTGTTATATATGTGGAAAGTGCCAAATATATAGTACAAAACCCACAAATTTTATTTGAAATGGAAGGCTGTGCTCTTGCCATTTTAAAGTTCAGATGTTTACTTAACTGCTATGCTTTCTTTCTTTCCTCATATTTTCTCTTCTGCTCTCTGTCGCCTTCATTGTAATGGGTAGGTTGCTGAGAAAATGTTTCATTAGGCTCTGAAAACAGTTAAATGAGGGTTCATTTTGATTTCTTCTGGCAGGGTATTTCAGAGTCTGGGGGACCCAACTCTGAGAATGCTTTACCTCTGGCTCTCCAAAGTTTCACCTTCAGCCTAGAAGTGTTGATGTGTATGGAACACAGTTTTCTTTGTGGACCATGGATGTAAACAAAAGATGGATAAAACAACATGTATATTGAATTGGAATTGTGTAGAGACTGCACGCTATCAAAAACTTATATATCTTCTACATTCACGTCACTGTATAAGGGAATCAGTAGCAGGTCATAAAATAAGATCGGTTGATGAGCTCAATTCTGTTTTCACTGGAGTCAGCAGGGGTTTTGCTGTTGATTTCAGTGGGAGTAGTATCAGGCCTTACGTGTGTGCTCTCAAAGAAAATAAAGTTTCAAAATATGGAAAAATACTGTTGACTCTAGGCATATGGAATTTATTTTCCTGAATCCCCACCCATCTGCATTATCGTTATCATTTACAACTGCATCAGTCATGACTAGATTTTAAATACTGGTTTAGCCAGATCATATTTTTCTTTGTCTATTCATACAGCTACAATGTACACACACATCTGAAACCTTTTGTTTAGCTAGCTGGTCAAAACAGTTTTTTGAATTATATTTACAGCTGGTGTTTCAGAACCAGTTATGCAGCCCACCCAGATAAAACCCTGCTTTTGGCTTGTTTCACAATCTCTGTTGCCCTGCATACCATATGAGGAGGCAGCAGAAGGCGAAATTTCTCTGGCAATGGAAAGCTGTGTGATTTTTGAAGCATTGCTGTGATTAACTGTAATGTAATACACTGGTATGAAGCTTAACAGATAAACATTCTTTTGCTTACTTTAGATAGCTTTACATCTTACTAGGATGCAATTCATTGTGCTAAAAAGAAAAGAGTGAGAATGTGAAACCATCATTAGAAAAAGTGCAGTCAGCCAAAATGAATTCTGCCTGCAGGTGCAGTTAAGGGAAAGTTAAATCTACACTGTGCAGTAAGTGCGTAGTGATCTGGCACTGGGAATGCTACATTACATTTTACATTTGAAATATGGTTACAAAATACAACAGATCTTTCACGATGTTACAAAAGCTTTTCCTTTTAATCCTTTTAGCATTTGTCTGTTCATTTTCATATACAAATGGGGATACTAACATGCTAAATGGCTGATTGTTGGTGAAAATGGAACACAACAGTTTCACTAAATTAACTGGCCTTTTTTACATCAAAACATGCTAACACTAATGTGAACATAGCTGTAAGGTTTCAAAGATTTTCGTTCCCTTTTAACCATAAACATATTAGAGTACGAAAGTATACATTTGTTTGTGAGACCAGGTGATAACTCGTTTATATTATGTGCCAAATATAGCTAGAGGATGACATTCACCCCATGCAGAAGGCCAGCCCAATGACTGACCCACATTTAAGTCCCATTTAAGCGCTATCTTGATGGTTTCATTAGTTCTTAAGTGATACATAGCCCACATCCTGATCTTCTGTATGAGAAAGAATTTCAGCATGAGTACTTTCACAATAAAACATTACATAGGATGATTTTCACATATTTCAAAGGAATAGTCTTTGTGAATCATTAAAATATTCTTGTGTTAGCCTAGCCTTAATTACCAACAGTGCTCGATAAATAAGCTGTGGTTAAAAAAAAAAAAAAGGAAAACTTTTTTCTTTTAAAATTTGTAGTTAAATTTATCCTACTTTAAAGTATTTTAAAGTGTAATCAGTGGTTATAGAAAGTGTGAATTTGAAAACTTTAAAGAATCAGAAATCCTCCTTTTATTCATAGGTTATGTACATCACAGGGTATGGCAGTGCAAGTATCTTTACTTGATGTGTCTCAGTCCTGATACGAAGAGATCAGCACTTCTTGTGGTGGGAGAGTAACTGTATCGCACCTTAAGCCGGGGAAGGGGGCGAGATTGTCTGGTTTGCCCTAGAAGGGGTTTATTGCTTTAAGGATGGAGTAGGGGGGTGAGAGAAAGGTGCATACGCTGCTGCAAACCCATTCCGCAGGGCCCGGAAAGGCAGGAGAGTTGAAAAAGGGCAAGCTGGAAGGAGAAGTTACTTTTCCCTGGACCATGTGGAGCAGCATGCAACCTGCCACCCATTGGAAGTGCCAAAATACCAGGTTTGATTGGGACCTGCTGTGGGCATCACGCTAGCCGCTCCTTTCTCAAGGGACTAGGCAAGAATTTTTCCTTCACCCCCAGATAGGCAAAGGTGGAGTGCGTTTTTTTCACCTTCCCTACAGGGAGTTTAGGGGGACTTTATTATGGTGAGTAGGGACGGGAGTTAGGCTATGATGTCGTAACTCATTACATAAGTGTGGGGCAGATGTCCAGTGCAGGTGCCCCATAGGCAAGGGATACAGTGACTGGACAGATGACTTGGTAAAGTACTTAAAAGAGATGTTTGCTAAAAGAGGGAATGGGGGTGATTCAGGGCTACTATGACTGGCATGGCAGGGAGCCACCCCGGCCCCACTTCCTTTATAGCCTACCTTAATCCTCATTCGAGGTGGGGATGGTAAATTCCCAGCAGCGGGTTGTCTGGGGACTAGGATTGGAAAAAAGAGGGTGGGGGGAGGGATGGAAACCGTGGGTTGATATTGAAATGATTGTGGAGTTGCCTCTCTACACTGTTATCTACTGGGTAGTCTCAGATATCTAATAGAAAAATTGCCATCTGATTAAACTGTATCCAGGGGCTCCTGTCCTTTTTCTGGGAATAGTCGAACAATAAATCATTCTCGTTGGCCCGTTTAATCTTTGCCCTGTTGGTAAAGACTTCCAACAGGGGTGCTAATTATTGCCAAATGTGAAATTCACTAGGGTTGACACCATTGAATATTAGAGAAGTCTAAGAACAGCTCACAAAATGATAATGACATTCTGTCACTAACAACCTGTGCAAGATTGGGACCAGTAATGTAGATTTGAAAAGATCAATCTCCTAAACTATTCTGTTCCCAAATCAAACCGTTTCCAGTTCACTAAAATACTGCCTATCATCTTCTTTAGAGTTTTGGTAAAGGCTTAGCTGGCCTTCCCAATAATGTAGTAGTGTTAATGTTTGTCCAACTTACAGAATATACTGTAAATGTGTTTTAAGAAGCACATTTAAAAAAAAAAGATCTGGATGGATAACTTCTAATAGTTCAGCTGATTTTGCCTTTTTCTAGTGAATTGTCTGTGATAAAGTTTTCTTAAATGGTTTTGTTCAAAACTATTTGCTCAATAATTCTTGATTTATAAATAGTTCACAAGCAATTCATTGTATTCAGTATATAAAATTCAAAGTTGTTTTGATTTATTTTTGATTTAACACATAGGTGTGTGCCTCAGTGGTTCACAGCCAAGAATACCAGATTCACCTCAAACTGGTGGTAATTCTGTCATTAGATTATACCAAGTCAGTGACAAAAGTAAACTTCTGTCACACCAGACTTGTTAACGAGAAATCAAAAATGCATTCTCCTTAGTCATCCCAGCCCTTACCTCACCGCCCAGACACTAGACTTTATGATAAGTGGTTATTGAAAACCAATTGAATCTAGGGATGTAAATAAAGTGTAAAGACAATAACCGTGTAACCGATTTAAATTATATTGGTTACATGGTTAAATGTTTAACTGAGGAATTATGAGTGCAGGGGGTGCTGCAGTACCCTCACATTTTAGGTGGAGCTCCCCTGCCGTTCCACACCCAGGGATCCCCTCTGCTGGCCCCCCACCTGGGATCTCAGCTGCTGGCCCCACAGCCAGGCTTCTGCTTGGGGCGGCAGCAGAGCCCTGGGTGCGTGACGGCAGCCAGGCATACTGGGATGCCGCACCTGGGTGGCAGCAGAGCCTTGGCCGGGGGGCTGGCAGCAAGGACCCCGGGTGGAATTTAATTTAATTTAATTCTTAACAGAAACCGATAAGCCTCAAGCTTGTTAACCAGTTAAACTTTTACATCCCTAATTTCATCAAACAATGGGTTTTTCTGATCTCAAGAGATCAGCCACATAGCCAAATCAATATATATAACTCAGATCTTATCCAATAATCACACTGCTGCCAGTTCTCTAGTAACTAAATTTTAAAGGCTTATTTATGAGAGGAAAGAAGAAGAGAGTTAAAATAGTTAATAGATCTTATACATACAGTAATTGCAATGTTCTTATATCAGGTTTGTAGTAGTGATGTTATAGACTGCTGGCTTGTAAAGTCTCTGGTAACTTCCAAAAGATTGGAAGGTCCTCAGTCCATAGTTCAAATATTTTCCTTTTAATTGTAAGGCCACAGTCCAGAGAATCAGAGCAGGAAAGAGGCAACATGGAGATGAATCAAAGGTCTTTTATACCCTCTGCCATGTGCTTGGAATTTTACTGTCACAGACCAAAGCTCACAGCACAGTTGAAAAATTGCTGGCACAAGAGGGAGTCTAGAGTCACATGAGCAAGTCACATGCCCATATATGTCTTGCTGACTCACAGGGGCAGCCATTACTCTCTGGGGCATCTATAGTAAGGCTCACTGGGTGGGAGGAGCTTCTTCTATGGCCTGTTATTAGAGTGACGTGTCCTTTAATGGGTCACCAAACTTGAATAGTCCATTATGTTGACCACAATGTGCTGGCCAGACTGGACATAAATTACCTCATGGATGTTACCTCAGAACAACACATTTAAGATATAGATATATTGCCAACAGGGCCGACTCTACTGTTTTTGCTGCCCCAAGCAGCATGCCAAATTGCTGCCGCGGAGGGCGGGGGCAGTCCATGTGCCGTTAGGACGGCACGTGCATTTCCGCGGTGGCGGCAATTTGGCGGCAGCTTCTATGTTTGGCTGTCTACGAGGACACAGCTTCTGTCTTCTGGCTGATGCTGGTATTCTGGCTGAAGACAGAAGCTGCGCCACCGAGGACAGCTAAACATAGAAGCTGCCACCGAATTGCTGCCGCCGTGGAAACGCGCGTGCCACCCTAACGGCACACGGACTGCCCCTGCCGTCTGTGGCGGCAATTTGGCGCTCTGCTTGGAAGCAAAAACACAGGGACTGCTGCCCCTTGCAGATTGCCGCCCCAAGCACCTGCTTGGGATGCTGGTGCCTGGAGCCGGCCCTGATTGCCAATATTCACAAATTCAGATACAATGATGATAGATGGATTTAAATGTGATTGTCATACTTAGCAAATCATTACTTTTTCGTTGACACCTTATGTGATGTACTTCGTACACGTTTTGTTGCAATTGTGTAACAATGGCAATATCATTGTTATAAATGGTCATATTTCAATCATACAGCATCACAATAGGTCACATAATATATTTCTGCTTACTGACTAGATGAGTCTAATTATTTAGAATTAACTTATATTTAAGAAATAACAATTTATTCTGTGAGTATTCTTGAATATTTGTTTTAAAATTGACTGTTTCTTTGACATTTGCTGACAACCAAGTTATCTGCTGGAATAGTCAAAGAAAGCAAAGGCTAAATGTGATACAAGCACAATACAAAATTAATTTTACATTTCTTTTTGTATTGATCCAGCTTGTATAGAAACAAAATATTGAGATGGTCTGTGGAGTTTAATTCTGTTTTGAACTATATGTTGAGATATCACAATTGATTTCTATAAGTGTGGGGAGGGAGCTGATTTCTGTCAGGGAAATGTTAGAATGGAATGTAGTGCCTGTACTAATTGGTGCATGGGGACGCATTGATATCAGTCTTGGCTAAACCATGTGTCTCACTCTTCTAGGCAGAAGAAAGATAGCACCGTAACTTCTTATGGCAATTGCAAATGATGTGAAGACATGGGGAAAATATTGTAGCAATTTCAGAAATAAGAGATTAATTAAAGAAATTAGAAATTTTGCCTTACATCATCCCATCTGTTCAAACTTGTTCAGACAGTAAATGTACAAGGTCCAGGACAATCTAGTTAATACTGTTCTCTATTCTAATTAATTTGCCAAATCAGTTTATTACAAAATGTTTTTTTCCTCTGCAGGTTTACTTTGATGTTTCTTAGTTTAAAAATAAACACTCTAGCATAGTAGTCTGTTACCTTGACAACAGCAAGGCTTGCTGAAACAGTGATAAAGGCATTTACAGCTGCACTTGATATTAATATTTTTGATATTTCTATACATTAGTTCATATTTTAACTATTACATAAGAGCTTCAGGTATGGTATGCCTTTTGATATTTCTACAGTAATGCTTTTCCCTCCCAGAAATTAAATATATTCACAGACGCAGCCATGAACTTTGGAGACACCGTGCAAGTAAAATCTAGTGTAGTCAAGCCTTTAATACTTAATATATTCAAAGAGATACATGAATTATATGAATTTTTATCATTTTGGCAAGAAATGCATATATTATTTTGCAGTGGCTTTTTTCAGCCTCTGAAGCATTTGGACTATTAGAAGAACCTGTAGTGTATTCTACTATTGTAAAAATAAACAGGAAATATATTCTCAGACTTTTATGTATATTACCATGTATTAAATACCAGTGCAGCATGTATTAAGTGCAATCATAACTACCTACAATAAAAGATATTTGCAGACATTTGTGAATTATAAGGAGTGTCCCATCATTATATAGAATTCTGTTGCGTCTATAAATGAACAAGTATTGGTTTTGAAAGAATTGTATCAGATGAATGTTTACTAGTATTTGCTGTGTTTACTTACTCTTTATGGCTGGATTTCTTTGATTGCCTTTTGCTAAGACTAAGTTTAGAAGTTGAGAAGCTCAAGAGGGAAAGTAACTGAAATACTTCCCTGATAGTTTGTATTTTCTAAATGGAGAACCTACGCTATATTCTCAATTACTGAGGGACAATTTTCATTCATTGATATATTTTGCTTTCCACAACCAAATCTCTGTACAACTTTTCATGAAAGATGTATCTGAATACTTGTATGCTAATATCTAAAATATATTCTTAAATTTATTCACCTAAATTTGGGTTTTTGCTGATTATGTACTAGATGTACCATATGGCTTTTAAAAACCAACTTCGTACTGTGGATAATCTAAGCAGTATACCCAGATGTACAGACACTCTTTTCTCAACCTGTGATTTATATAATTTTAACATTAGCTTTCATAAAAATTTTAAATCTGATTCAGTATCAGATAATGTCAGTAAGGGGGGGGAAAAGCTACCCTGTGCTTGCATTTTATGGAGGAGGTAGTATCACATGCCTATTTAGTCTCCAAATTCTGGGAGCCTAAAGGAAGTATTAGATTTGGAAAAAAAGACTGGCATAAGGGTTTGACATTGCTAGAGGCTTGCTGAAGAATAGCATGCTTTATACCTTAATTTTCTGGGGGCTGTTGTTTTGAACAATCAATTGTTTTTTTATTTTATGTTCTGCTAGGAATGTCACATATTGAATATGTCAGCACTGCAGTTGGAAGTGTTCTTGCATGTCAAATAAGTATACCCGTGCTAGCTAGTTTACACCTCCAACTGCGCTGGAGACATACCCATGTTTCTCTGAATGTTTTACACATAGCTCTCTGCATGCTATGACCAGAATACATGAAATCTTCCTTAAATAAATATTGAACAAGGCCCAAAGTTTGGAATACGAAGTAAAAATAGATGGTAAACGTCTTATCAGAAATGTAAAGCAAATATTTAGTCAGTAGTTTACACTATTGAAAGATAGGATTAAAAACAGGTCAGCTCAGGATAGAGGAACAGTTACATTTGAAATAGACAAAATTGAAAACACCTCTTCAAAACTGATAATGGAGTTCATTCAGTAGCACCATTAGTATAAAAGAAATACTTTGAGTGATACTGGTACAGCGTTACCAGAACTTCCAACTTATACAATGCAATGTACATATTCCTACATATATTTCTATCATAAATATCCAGTCTAAGCATTTTGCCTTCCCTGCAGCGTGGGGCATGGGTCACTTGCTGGTGGATTCTCTGCAGCTTGAGGTCTTCAAACCACAATTTGAAGACTTCAATAACTCAGGCGTAGGTTAGGAGTTTGTTATAGAAATGGATGGGTAGGGTTCTGTGGCCTGCTTTGTGCAGGGGGTCGGACTAGATGATCACATTGGTCCCTTCTGACCCTAGAATCTATGAATCTATAAGCATTTTACTATTTTTCAGTAATAATGCATTTAAATTAAAAAAAGGAAAAATAAAAAAAATTACAAGACCTTCTCCTTCCCACAATTGTAATTGTAGATGCCGAAAAAAGTTTAACTATGTATATATGATTGTCAGAAAGTCTCAGTACCAGTATTAAGGTGATTGTTATCCCTCCCATGGGAAATGGAGGTGCTCAACACTTCTGAAAGTCAGGCCCTAAGTTTAGAATAGTGCTGTAACACTAGAGAGTTGTAATATGGAATGTGTGTAACAAAGACATGGGGGGGGATGCCTGTTAGTTGAGCAACTGGAATTGCTCCTTCATATCTGTTGCACATTGAGTAGAATTTTGCTTTTAGGGTGGTATATGGAAATGTGGAATTAATTAAAATATTTGTTTTGTTCAACAGCTCACTTCTAGATTTCCTGAGGCTTTGTGGGGGGAGGAAGGGGGTAGCCTCTTTGCCAAGTCTAAGTTTCCACACACTCTGCTGTTTTCTTCAGTTACTAAGATAAAAACCACAAACTCAGCAGTTTTAATAATTGTGCAAATTCTAATTCCCAAGAGAGCAGCACTTGAGTATCAGAAGAGCATTTTTAACTCTGAGCCGGAGTGAACCTTCCAAAGAAGGGATCAAGTTTCTCATTTTGCCACTTCCTCAAATTAAGTAGTTTTTATGGAAGAATTTGCTAATGCAATTTTTTGCTTACCTTCCAACATGAATATATGTAGTGGTCAGAAACTGTAGGAATGGGTTCTCTAGAAGTATGGATGGTGGATAAATATAATAGAGAAACGATATTGAATTTCCTATGCTTGAATAGCACAACGTTTTCCATCTTGAGTGTAGTGCTCCTGGTTTTTTTTTCAGATAGCCACAGGAAAATGTCCTCACATATCTCTTAGGGCCGGATTTGTCATGAGCAGCATTTTGATATGTCTTAGTTTGTGATCTATGCAGAAAATAATATTTTATATAAATTGCACTACTCATGAAAGGTGCTGGGTAGCATCCTTGGAACCTGAAGTCTGCCGTCTGTGCACAGAATAGGCAGCATGTATGCAAGTTTCCCTTGACAAACATGGCCAAACTGTGTACTTAAGGGCCCACTTCAGGGGGAAAAGAGGATTGTTCAACCCTCATTGCTCATTCAGTCCCCAAACTAGACTGAGAACACTAACAAGATGATGGAGGGTTTTGTGATGGTAGACACTGCTTCACTTTGAACTCTACTGAGAATACCGAACTCTCTTCACATACGCTATCAAGTATCTATCTATAATCATTTATCTGGTTTCGGCTGACCTGGCCAGGATTTTAGGACTTGATCCCAATCCCAATGAAATCCATTTAAAGACTCCCATTTATTTCAGTGGATGTTGGATCAGGTCCTTGAATGGGTGATGTAGCAGAGAAAGCTCTACATCCCATCACTGCAGTCTCTTTCATTAAAAAAATGTGGACGCAGATTATACAAGAAACCCTTTTTCGTTAGTGTTTGCCTTACATGAGAGTGCATATAATTCATGCTATAGCTACAGGACTCTGTTTCTTATTTCTTTAAATGCATGTACATACTGCGCTTTATGAAGCTTTCAGCATGTGTGTAGCCTGTACGCACCAGAAATTACACCTGCAGCTGGCAAGAGCTAGATCAGGTGGATATGGTGCCCTGTCCCTAGATGTAATTGCAAGTAAATATCTCATGCCAAGTGTTAGGAGCAGAGAAAGGCAACAGAAAATGATGAAAGTGTGTCTCTCCTCATGTTGTTGTTCATGATGAATAGCTGCTAACTGAAGTCTCCAGCAGTTGTCCACAAAGCCCACCAGAATTGATGTATATATGCTTCTGACAGGAGAAGGCTATATTGACAAATCGTTACCCAAATTCTACTTCTGTAGCAATAGGAAGAGTACAGATTGAGTGGCCTCCACTTGAATATTGGGGAACCAACCCTATGGATTCTACTAAAAGTGCTTCATAGAAATAAGCATTTTTAAAAACACTCTAAGGTTACATGAAGCTTCACCAAAGATGTGATTAAAAATGTCTAGAACATAGACAGCAAATTTGAGACTACCAAGAAAAATACTGAAATGGAAGAATATAGATGATTGGTCTTTCTACTGAAGTGGAAGGTGCAGACATTTTCATTTAAGACCCACACTGTCATCTCTGCTAAATACCGATCTACATCAAGAGATGTTACAGGATTTTGTCAAGGAAGGATGTGGGACTGAGAAAATTGCTGGCATCTGTATTGTCACATTAACTGATGTTGGAGACCAGGATAAATTGCTGAAATTGGCAAAAGAACAGTGGAAACATTCATGTCACGGGAACAGGAATTTGCTGGAAGCAGTTGTGGAAATTTTCCTTTGTGAATTAGGTAATAAAACAAGTTGCCAGTGGAGGAAAAGAGAATCAGTCCTGTGATAACTACAAACTGACCCATGAAATGTGTCTCCTAATTCAAATAAGTCCTATAATTTTATTAATTCTAATGAGTGGCAAATACTTTAATGTTACCGAATAGTGAATGTTAACACATTTCTCTTTACTTCAGTTCTGCAAGTCTGTGGAGAGATTGCTATTTGTTTTGAGGTGGAGCATGAATGTCTTTGTAGTGATAGTGACAAAGTGAGTTTAAGTCATGTGTTTAATAGAGATAGGTGGTTTATCTTGGATTTCACCTAAGGCATCTTTTGACAATTATGAGCTTTTAATGTATACACAATTTAAAATTTGTAAAACGCCTTAAGGGAAAAAAAGCAACAGACTCTCTTGGATATGGTTTCATTAATATCAGTGGAATGAATTATCTGTGCTAAAGTCCAGAGATCCGATACAGCTTGGGGGCAGAACCAGACCTGATAGTCACTGGCAGCAGGAGAATATCATGCCTTCTCTTTCTCCTTTCTTTTTTCTCATTCTTTCTCTCCTCCATATGTTCTTATACTGCGCTCATCACTCTGGTAGATGTATGCCTTCCAGCAGTGCATTAAGCAATGTGATTAGTATCTGTCACGTGTTTGTTTTCTCATCTTCTTTCCAGGGGAAGAAATTTGTGCGAAGTAATGTTTTTGTTCTGGAATTTTTTTAGACATATATCTATACAAATGTTGCCATGTGTTTATGTTAGATAAGGCAAGGTCAAAGAAATGTGCACTGCACTGAGAAGGGAAGGTGGTGAAGTTTGTGATGATCCTTAGTTCCTGGGGGAGTTCATTCTCTACGGTCTTCGGCTGGCCCCCAAGAAAATGTTGTTTTGCACAAACAAGCTCTATTAGTGAGAGTTCCACTGTGCCAGAGCAGGGGTGCCTCCAGGAATTTTTCCTATGGTACGCACCATCAGTCCCTGTGGAGCCAGTGGCCCCAGGCCTCACCCACTGAGTCTGCACCATGCTCAGTCCCTGCCTGCCAGCCTGGCTTGCTCAGGTGCAGTGTTACTTATTCCCCATCCCTCAAAAGGGACATGGGCTTCTGGAAGTAGGGTGAGGCTGGGCAGGCCCCTGGAAAGGACCTCTGGTTTAGGAGCCAGCCCAAAAGGCAGTGGTGAGGAAGAGCAGTGCTGGCTGCCCCACTGTCCACTCAGCTTTGCCCCTGTTGGTCCTGCATCATGACTGGGTGGGCGAAACCAAAATCTAGTGAATATCATCGTGACCTGGTGCATGGGGGTCACAGCACCAGTCAGATTTGGCCTCGCGGTCCCCCAACCATGGTGGAGTGCTGACGGGGCCAAACCTGAGTGGGCGTTGGGGCAGCCAGCGCTGCTGCTTCTCAGCAGTTCCAATGGTACGCACTGTATGTAATGTGTGTATAGTTGGGGGCACCACTGTGCCAGAGCTTTAGGCAATCTTTTAGATACTCTGGGCCCAGGCCATCGGGTGCCTTGAAGATAAGATATTCAACTTCATCTGATATTCTGTGGGAAGCCGGTGTAGGGAGTTGATAAGAGGTTTAACTGGAAATTTTTAAGGACAGATTAGACAAACACCCATCAGGGACAATTCATTCTGGGTGAATTTAACTCTGCCTTACCATGGGAGGATGGATTAGATGACCTCTTCAGGTCCATTCCACCGCTACATTTCTATGATATGTTTATAGAAACCAGTGTTACTGAGGAGACTTTGAAACGTTGGGATTCAAACCAGAGCAGTAAACGGTTGTGTCACTGCCTGCCCTGCCCTGCAACTTCGGTTGTCTTGAATGATATCCTGCGATGGCACTCAGCCGTGACACCAACAGCCAGCATAGAAGCATGCACGTCACACCTTGGCTTCCACTGGCCAATTACTTTCTGCAGGGTGACCCCATCCAAATTTCCCCAAAGCTGTCTGCCCTGTGGTGGAATGCTCACAGATGTTATTAAATTTGCTGCTCCTTTAAAGAAATGATAAAATGCAGTTCATTAATTAAACAGGAGTTTGATAAATACTCTTATTTCAATCACAGCATGAATTGGTTTATAGTAAAACAAGTTTATTAAACAAAAAGACATAGGCTTAAATGATACCAAGTATTAGGAATAAAAATAGAAAGAGTTACAAGTAAAAATACACATCTAAGACTAAAACCTAATTTAAGTCTCTTATTTGAAGAAATATTTCTCACCAAGTCTTTTCCAGCATGTCTGACCAGACTCTCTGTGCAGGTCCCTTTGCAGAACTTAAAGTGCTCTGTTTCTTTGCCCTGGTTTACACTATGAGTTTAGGTCGAATTTAGCAGCGTTAGATTGATTTAACCCTGCACCCGTCCACATGACAAAGCCATTTTTGTGAACTTAAAGGGCTCTTAAAATCAATTTCTGTACTCCTCCCTGACAAGGGGATTAGTGCTGAAAATGACCCTGCTGGGTCGAATTTGGGGTAGTGTGGACGCAATTCGACGGTATTGGCCTCTGGGAGCTATCCCAGAGTGCTCCATTGTGACTGCTCTGGACAGCACTCTCAACTCAGATGCACTGGCCAGGTAGACAGGAAAAGCCCCATGAATTTTTGAGCACAGGTGATCATACAGAGCTCATCAGCACAGGTGACCATGGTGTCCCAGAATTGCAAAAGAGCTCCAGCATGGACCGAACGGGAGGTAATGCATCTGATGGCTGTATGGGGAGATGAATCTGTGCTATCCGAACTCCATTCCAAAAGAAGAAATGCCGGAATATTTGAAAAAATTTCCAAAGGCATGAAGGACAGAGGTTGTAACAGGGACCGGCAGCAGTGCCTTGTGAAGCCTACCAAAGAACCAGAGAGGCAAACGGCTGCTCCAGGTCAGAGCCCCAGACATGCCGCTTCTATGATGAGCTGCATGCCATTCTAGGGGGTGCCCCTACAACTACCCCACCGCTGTGCTTCCGTCCTCCCCCACCTGCCCCGGGCTACCTTGCAGTTGTCCCCCCATTTGTGTGACGAATTAATAAAGAATGCATGAATTTTAAACAACAATGACTTTATTGCCTCTGCAAGCAGAGATCAAAGTGGGGAGGGGAGGGCAGTTGGCTTACAGGGAAGTAGAGTGAACCAAGGGAGTGGGTTTTCATCAAGGAGCTTTTAAATGTCCAAAGGCACATTGTACCACCATTATGCACTTGCTCAACCTATAGCTGAACTGCTCCTTACTACTGTCCAGCCTTCATGAGCCATTGGAACAAGAGATAAACTGGGATAGGTGCGACTGTGCAGTGCTGCTGACTGTGAGAGCAGCCTGAGGCAGAAGCCTACAGCTGCCATGATATTCCAGGCAGGACTGAATCTCTATTAGACAAAACTTAAAGAAGAGAATGACCTGGAGTCATTCCGATTTTTGTCCAGGCGTCCCCGACCAACCTCACCGAGGCTGGCCAGAAGCACCCATGTCTGCCCAGGCACCCCTGTCCAACCTAACCAAGGTCGACCAGAAGCGCCTATGGGATGACGACGACAGCTAGCAGTCGTATTGCACCATCTGCAGGGCAAGGCAAGAGGATGCTGCTATATAGCACTGCAGTACCACGTCTGCCAGCAGCACCCAGGAGACATATGGTGACAGTGAGCTGAGCAGGCTCCATGCTTGCCATGGTATTTCGTCTGCATGGGTAACCCAGGAAAAAAGGCAAGAAATGATTTTTTGCCATTGCTTTCATGGAGGGAGGCCTGACAACATGTACCCAGAACCACCCATGACAATATTTTTGCCCCATAAGGCATTGAGAACTCAACCCAGAATTTCAGTGGGCGGCGGAGACTGCAGGAACTGTGGGATAGCTACCCACAGTACAACGTTCCAAAAGTCGAAGCTAGCCTTGGTACTGTGGATGCACACCGCCGACTTAATATGCTTAGTGGGGACACACACAATCGACTATCAAATTGATTTCTAAAAAATCGACTTCTATTAAATCGACCTAACTTCATAGTGTAGACATAACCTTTGTTTCTTCAGGTGAAGGGTAACTTAGGGGTTCACTCCCCCTCTCTTTATAGGCCAGTATATCTTTTAATTGTATTTTCAGATAAAGTTCCTTTTGTCCTGCTGGGAAGAAAATGTCATGTGGTCTGGTGAAGACTACATGCTCATTCCACCCCCACTGCTGATAGCTGAGTGGTGATCTCCTCTCCTTGTTAGCTTGATGGCTTTTGTTTACCTTTTATGTAAATTAATTTCCAATGTCTCTCAATTTACCATGGAGACACATTCAGAGGGGCGGGACCACATTCCTTTGTTTAGGCTCAGATATTTCCACATCCTCAGCAGGGCTGCAGATCAGTATGACTCTGCGCAACATTGCTAACCTCCAGAAACCCTACTCCTGCTTTGCAGTGCACCAGACTCCAGCTACTTCTAGCCAGTTCCTTCTCCTGCTCCTCAGCTTGCTCCTGCCCCAGCCTTGCTTGAGCCTGCACTAACCTCACTCCAGCCTCATCACCAGACTGCTCCAGGCCTGTCTCTGCCTCCTGATTCCCGCTAAACTCCCAAATTCTGACTGACCATTTTTTATATTTGGCATATATCTGGACTCTGACATCGATAGCAACTTGGCTTTTCTTTGAACTCTGATGACCCGGCTTTGACATCTGGCCTGCACCTGGACTCTGGCTACAGTTCTGACTCTGATTTGTCTGTGGCCTCTGATCTTTGTTTGCCTCTGGCCTGTACCTGGATCCTGATTCCGGGACCACCCCTGGCCCAGGCCCCACCCTATACCCAGCTGAAACCCATGCTCCAATCACTAGGCTGGATTATCAAAGGCAGTGCCTGAAAGAGAGGTGACGAAGGTATGAATAACTGAGGCCAGTGGTTCAGGAGGGGACAGGGTCTCCTAGCCAGCCAGAAATGGTAGAAAATGTTACTCATGCATGCCACTATGTGAAAGTTTAGTGTCAGTGAGGAATCCAGCAGCACTCCGAGGCTCTGGACTGAATTGACTAATTGTGGGTATGTACCTTCAGCCAGAGGAGACTGCACAATGGCTGGAAATTCTATGAAGTGTTTCCTCTACCCGCCACATAACCTTTGTTTTGCTTTAGGTTCAACTTCAGCTAGTTGTTCTTCATTCATGAGCTGATCTCATCAAGCACTGCACTGTTTTGATTGTAGTGGTATGGTCAGATGTGGCAACAAATAGGTAGAACTGTGTGTCAGCTGTATTTGCTGAGACTTGTAGTCCATGTCATCTGACCAGTATACCTATTGGCTGCATGTAGATGTTGAACAGGATTGGAGAGAGAATTGATCCTTATTGGACTACGTGAGTGAGGGGTGTAGTGTGGAGGTACAGTGTCTCATCACTACTCATTGGGTGTGTTCTTCCAGCAAGGGCTCAAATCTTTTTAGGGCATTACCCTGGATCTCTGCTATTTGTCTCAGGTGAGGTGAAGCAGCATTATCTTAAGGTTACCAGTATTCAGTGCTGCAGAGAGGTGCAGGACGATGAGAATGGAGGTCTACCTTCTATCCATTGAGAGCAGATGATCATCCATCAGTGCTACTGAAGTGGTTTCAATTCCAAGTCCTCTCCTGAATCCAAATGTGCTGGGTCTAGGATGTTAACTTAAATTAAGTGAGCCTGTAGTTGGCCTTTGACTATCTTCTTGATGAGCTTGTTCATGAATGAAAAGAAAATCAGCAATAGGTGAGGTTCTTTTCATCAAGGTTTAGGTCTAAACTTTCTTAGTATCTGGTTAAGGAAATAGTCTACAACAGCATTGAAGGGTTCTGGAATGGCAATGTGTCTTTGTCAAATACCTGACATAATTTGGAAGAAGCTGGTTCTTTTCTCATTTACAAGAACGCATTTTGAGGAGTCATCATATAGAAGATAGAACATTAAACAGGGCTGGTCAGAGGCGCCTCTCAGCTTTAAGATCAGCCAAAGCGATTCCCAGTCAACAGAGTCAAATGCAGCCATAATATCTACAAATGCAATGTGAATGGAGTACTTGCATTCCCAAGACAGTTAGAAGAGTAATGTCACAGTAGTTACAACAGTCTTATTTGCTACCTTTATACTTGCTATGTGGTAAAATAATGTTGTCTTTGCCAGTTGTAAGGGACAGACTCTGTTCTCCAGATTATGTTTACCTAAAGACAAAAAAGAATAGCTGGTCCAGAGCTTCTTAACAGTTCTCCAGGAATTTTACAGACTCCTGCCACCTTATTTCCCTTAAGCTTCTTTTCAGCTTGGATTGCATCAATAGTCAATTCACCAGGATCATTTTGTGCTGCATGGGTCATCTCTTTCAAGAAGCATTACTTCAGTGTCTGGGAAATTCTCCAGCCTGTGTATGCAGGACACGAAAGTGGGTGATCCTAGTGATTCCCTTCTGGTCATAGAATCTGTTAACTGAGATCAGAATCAGGACTTTTATTTCTAAGAACAGCAAAGTGTCCACAGAACCTCCCAGAGAACACAACAAATGCACTGATTTAATTGTAGGGGGCTTTATATCAGAGTTGGTGCTGTGAAGTCCCCACACATTCTACCGTGGCAGGATCTCTTTGCCTGTTGTGTGATGAAGTGTTCTCAGACATGTGACTCTCCTTAGTATCAGAGATACAATCAAGATACTGGCTGTGAGTCATACATCTCAGAACACAAAGATAAATGGGTCTGAGTCAGGAGGTCTTTGTCCCCTACACACTTTCTTTACACTGCATACAGGTTGGAATCCCGTAGGTCATCCTTGGCTGAATGCTGACTATAGGGAAAGGAGCCTGTGTGATTCTCCCTATCCATCTGTTCAAGCCCATTTTGAGAACCACACAGGAAAATACAACATAATTTTATGAAACCGAGGTTGCAAAGTTTATTTTAGGGTCAATTCCCACACTCTCCCAATTTAACAGCCTTTGGAATCCACATCTGGGAAGATGTGAACTTTGGAACAATATTGAGCATGCTCTATTAATAATGTCATTGTTAATATTATTTAACAATGAAAATCATATATTTATGTAAAACTTACAGAACATGTTAAAATGTGTAAAATGACGTTTTCCTAGAAAAAGGAGCTTATAAGGTAACATATTCAAAAAAGAATTCAGTGATGCATAAAATACTATTTAACTTTCATTAATTAGAACTTGAAATAGACCACTTGAAAAGCTAATCAATCTTTGGAGAGCCTTTACAAGACAGAGAGATTCTTACTGCAGTTAAGGAACTCCTTTTTAAAGCCTGTCCAGATCAAAGAGGCATTTCTCACCTTTAAAAACCCTTTGCAAATCTACCAGTTACTAAAGATGCCTTATGCAAAAGATTTCTTCCCAAGAAAATTAATCTTTTCAGAACTTGCAAGCCAAGCTGTTATAGCCTGAAATGGTTTAATGTAAAGATAGAAACCTACTATTTACTTTCTATTATATCTAGAAATTTCATCCTTTGGATGTACTGTAGCTTCAGTAGGAGAAATTAATCGATCATTAAGGGCCTTTTGAAAGAACACTGTATGTGGGTGGGTCCTTATTTGGCAGGCCACAAGAAAAGGAGTTTTTGCCCCTGTAGGGAGCTGCCTTGGCAGTTGGCAGCAGAGAGGGAAGAAATAGAAAGTTTACCTGGATGGAGTAAGGAGGAACAGGAAGTGGCTGGACCAGGTGGGGGACATTGCTCTTCCAGGTGACGGGGGAGAGGGAGTATTTATACCCAAAACAGTTTCATAAAATCTCTCTCTCAGCCAAAATAATTGAGGATGCCTCCTTGTGACGGGTGTCCTGTGCAGGTACTCATTATGGATGGGGTATGGTTATTAGATAAAATGGATTGGAAGGGGATTTAGAGGAAAGCAGGAAACTAGTGTAAGATCTAAAGTACCAATTGCTCTAGGGTAAGTGACTGGTCTCTTGGGGCTGGGAGCAACCTGATGTGGTGGTGTGATTTTTGGTGTAAGTCAGAAATTCTCAGCTGGGGGTCTGTGGCCCACTTGGTGTCTGTGAACCCTTTCAAGGGGTCCACAGGGCTTAAACCCAGAGCCCAAGCCCTAGTGTCCCCCAAGGGGCTGAAGCTGGGAGGTGCGGGGCTGAACCCATCAACACCCCCCCTCTCCCAAACTGCACCACAAGATCACAACAGTCCCGGGGGTTGCTCCACACCTCCCCCCACATCTCCTCTCCCCACCCCCTGGCCAGGTCGGAGGCAGTAAGCCAGAGCCGGACAGTCTGGGGCAGCTGCTGCTCTGGGTTGTGTCATGGACCAGGCAGTGGCAGTGTTCGCTCCTCTCCTGCTGGTGCCCTGGGTTGAAGCTGCTCCTCAGTTCCCAGCCCGCTTTGCTCACGCAGCCGGTAAGAGCTGCCAGAGTGAGGAGACCTTTCTCCGTGGCTGGCAGAGCTCTCGTGGAACAGGGACTGCAAGGGAGTCCTCCTGGCACACAGCCCATAGCTACTCTCCCTGCACCCTGAGCTATATTCTCCCTGCCCTCTGAGCTACTCCCAAGCCCACACATGGCCCCTGGCTACCCCCTGCCCACACACAGCCCCTAGCTAGCCTCTCTCTGTACCCCAGCTACCGCCTCCCTGCACCCTGAGCTACCCCCGTGCCTGCACACAGCCCCAGCTACCCGCTCCCTGCCCCTTGAGCTACCCCCTGCCTGCACCCTAAACTGTTTTCAAACTTTTTGAGCTAAGTCCCATATCTTTGAGTTGGGAATGAGAGAATGGGATGGATCACTTGATGATTACCTGTTCTGTTCATTCCCTCTGGGGCACCTGGCATTGGCCACTGTCAGAAGACCAGATCCCGGGCAAGATGGATACTGACCCAGTATGGCAGTTTTTATGTTCTCATTCTTAGTTCAGAAATGTTATAAAGTTGAATTGAGGAATATATGCCTAAGAAATAAAAAAGATATATTAAATGAGGGGGAGGAAGGGGAGATGGGGAGATTTTTTTTTCCAGTTGTGTAATTAAAAAAATAAGCACAGAGTGCATCTAGTTTTAGAAGAAGTGGAGTCAATTATGTTGCTCTCTCAGCTGATAAATTGCTAGGTGGGAACAACACAGATTCCGTTAACAATACCATTTAAGCTACAGTCATTTTCTTTTACGTGTTCTTCAGGAGCTAAACTTTAAAAGTTGTATCACTCAGTGACATTTTTAAAGCAGTTGCTGCCATTGTTATTAAATATTATTTAATAATATTTGCTGCACATTTTTTGTAGTGTGTAAAAGCTCTCTCTACCATCAGATCTGATGAGGAGCAGCCTTTGTTCTGACATTTGAGCTCTCTGACTTCTATTAAGAATTCAAACATAAAAGTTGAATGTGAATTTTTAGACATTAAATGGACAGCTCAGCTACAGAGTCAGAGCGCGGTGAATTTAGCCACGGCCCTGCCTTTGGCTTTCCCTGCCCCTTGTGGGGTGATAGCCTTGAGCAGTCCTTGCATGTGGCAGTGGTTGATTAGCATCTGAACAGAGTTGCAGTCAGGGAAGGCTTCTTGTGACCTCCCTGTTTTGGTGTTGATCTCACGCACGCATTGATATTTATCATAAATACTCTTTTGCTATCTAATTCTACCTTCTCTTGTTCAGCACTTGTAAAGACAGAAAAGGGGAGAGAGTGAAATTGTGTGTGTGGTGTGATTGTGGTGGGGGTATGGTGAGGAGTTTCCTTTGTTTAAAGTAACAAATGCAACAATAGATGTAGGACAGAAGAATTTAGATAAAATATTTATCTCCAGCACTATATATTTCTCACTACTGCCACAGTGGGGCAACTAAGTGAACAGAGGAATTATCTAAATAAAGCATAGGGTCACAAAATCTGAACAACTATCTCCATCTTTCTGACTCTCTAGCTCTAAAGAAGGCCTCAGTAATTCCTAATTAACTTAATAGCCATCAATATTTATATTGACTGACAGGTATACAAATTCAATAAACATACTGCACTTACCGTAGCATGTGAAAAGTTTGTATATGTATACACATACACATAGATATTAAACGTCATACAATAGAGTTGAAATGTTAAATCTGTCTTAATTCTACCATAATTATGCCATACTGTAATCTTAAAATTTAAAGTACAGCATAATCTTTAATTTTATATGTAAATGGTTTTTCATATTAGCAGTAGTCAGCTTCAGCTTTGGTTTTGTGTGTGCAGATTGGACCCTCAGGAAGAAACATCAGAGTTGAGATTAGATACAAGTTACAGTTAATCACAGTAGTTCCTGTGTGTTCTACTTTCATAAGTATTTGGAGATCTTTACTATTTAGATGGAGCAATGTTTGATTGGAACCATATGTTTGTGTGTTTAATTATTGAAAGAAGTAGAATGAGTCAGTCCTTCTAAAACATATACTGCATTTATAACCACATATGGTAAAAATGAGTTAGTTATATTCAGAATTGGTTTTCAATCCTTAGGAGACTGTTTCATGAATAAAGTGCTAATTTAAAAGCCTGAACTTTGAGGGGAGGAGGGGAACATTGCCTTAAAAACTCATTTCAACCAATGTAATAGAAAAAGCCATAAAAATGGATACATATAGCAGCTATTTCCTTAAGTTAACCGTCTTTGCTGGAATGGATAGTTGATCAATACTGGCATATTTTCAAAGGTTTTCAACACATACTCCAATGAAGACTATGACCGGAGAAATGATGAAGTTGACCCAGTGGCTGCATCAGCTGAATATGAACTTGAAAAGCGCGTGGAAAAACTAGAGCTTTTTCCAGTGGAACTAGAAAAAGGTATGCATTCTGAGCACCACTTGCAATTTCTCTAAACTGATGTGCAAATCTTTAAAGGGATTGCTGCATTTGCTTAGAGGGCATAACTTTAATTCTCGAGGAACTGTTGCAAATCTCTTGGCCCTTCAGACTGAAAAATATTCAGTAATATTATTTAAAGAACCAGCTTGAGGACAATAGTTCTGTATTTCTGTAAGAATATTGTTTCGTGTAGTTCACCTTACACGTTAATTGACATGATTTTTCATATTAACTTTTCATTCTCCTCTGGAACATTAGCTGTCTTGGCTAACTGTAGTAACCTTTTCCAAATGGCAAATGCAATATTATATATCTTTGGTGTGTTATTAAAACTGCAGAAAATTAAGGTTCTCACCAAGGAAATACTAAAAATGGGTTTAAACACGTGAAAAAATCAAAAGAAAACAAAAGCCGTACGCAAATGTACTTCTTTAAATGCCAAATTACTTTAAAATCAAGCATGTGTTGCTGCTTTTACTTGTCTTCTCCACAGATGAAGATGGACTTGGCATCAGTATTATTGGAATGGGAGTTGGAGCAGATGCAGGCCTTGAAAAACTGGGAATATTTGTCAAAACAGTAACAGAAGGTGGGGCAGCCGAAAGAGATGGCAGGTAAACTAGATTCAGTGTTTGGAATCTTCCTCAGCAATGGTTATTGTGGATATTGATTTTTGTAGAAAATAATTTCTGGTGGTTTGCATATGGCAAAAAGTTGTGTGTAATTTTATAACTAGAAATTTGAGTTAGTGTTCTGGCCCAAATGTTCTAATTTGGGTACCTAAAGGTAGGCTTCTAAATTGGCTTCAAAGAGAATTTTTGATGATCGGTATCTATGAAAAAATGTTCCTCAGCAACATTTTCCTAGCTTTTCCTGTGCAGTTTTGTGCCCTTGAGTTCCTCATTTCTCACTTAACATGCACTTTTTGAAAATCACTAGTGCAGAGTGATCTTCAGTATTATAAATTCTTCTTTGAGTGATTGCACACATGCATTCCAGCTCTCGATAACTTTACTCTCTGCAAGGTGGTGTCAGGAAATAAATCAATGGTGATGTGGCATATCCAGTCGATAAATGGTTGATGCAAACAAAAGTGCTTTTACTGAAAGCTTTTACTTTATTTAGTCTCCATCACTTACATATGTCCTCAACAGGTTAAGAGAGCACTGCAAATAAACCTCAGATTAGTATTTAGGCAAGATCTTAAGGAGGTCTCGAGTGGAGATCTGTAGACTTCTGGTGGCCTCCCTTCTGTCTGCAGGGGAACTTGAGAGGAATCCCAGAAATGTCTGAAGTGTCCCAAGTATTAAAATGTCCACCGAGCTCAGACCTCTTCCCCCTTTTATACCCAATTACATAGCTTGTTCATAAAAAACAAAAACAAAAAATCCTGCTGAGCAGAAGTTGTGTGGAGTTTTCCATCCAGTGAATTTTCCATCGGTTAACCAAATGTATTTCACATAGCAACAGTTAAAATGTTGCCAGACTTCCCATCGTGCAAAACCTTATGCTTCAGCAGCTTTGAGAAGCTCAAGTCAGGAGGGCGCATGGCCATGCTTACTTCTTGTGGGCATTCACTTTCCCCTCCTGTTAGTTTTGCTAAGGTTTCAGTAGCTGCCTTTTTAGCTGCTTTCAGCAATAAGCGTAATAATTGGTATTCCAGCTGCTGGCAGTGGTCTAGGCATGTTACTATGCTGTGGGCTATCAAAAATCTCCCCCCTAAAAATCCACCCAGCTTATGAACAGTTCTTGTGTTTTTCAGAAGATCAGGATCACTTTCAGTATCAAGTGTTCCCGTTCGACCTTCTTGCCTGCCCCAAGAGTGTTCCTTGAGGTACTGGCAGTGGTCGCAGCTTACCTTCAATGTCTGGGCATAGTAATTTTTCTATACCTCAATGACTGGCTACTCAAGGGCCAATCTTATAATGAGGTTTTTGACGCCATAAGGATGATGAGATCTGAGTTCCGCAAGCTAGAATTGCCGCTCAACATTGAGAAATTCACTTTGAGCCTGGTGCAAAGAGTGGAGTTCATAGGAGCCTCCTTAGACACTATATCAGCCAGGGCTTATCTTCCCTCCAACAGATTATCGATGTTAGCAGATGTCATCTCAAAGATTCAAAGCAGCCCACAGACATTGACAAGAAGTCGTCTTCAATTGCTTGGATGTATGGCAGTCTGCACCTTTGTGACACCACATATGAGGCTCCTTCTTTGATGTTTTGGGGGCTGGTTCAGGACTGTTTATACTCCAGACAAACACAGCCTGCACAAGTTGGTGTAGGTCCCTCATCAGGGAGATCATACTAGATTTTTGCTTTGGCCCCTTTAATATTTGTCCTCAATTGACTAATGCTCAGGCAGCTGAGAAAGAACTCTCTCATGTTCTTTCCAAAAGACTTCATTAATTTGAGACAGGTGTACACAGCTCTCTGAATATGGAGCAGCCTATCCCTGAATATGGAATATCTATTGTGCATCAGCTCTGGAGGTTCTTTCAACCTCATTCTTATATGGTAATCAGTAAGCATAATAATTAAAAGACCATCTTTTAGCAATAAATATGAATATATTTTGAGGAATGTCTCAAATATCCTAGAATAATTGATTAAAGATTGGGATGAGATTTCTAATATTGTAATTTTTAGATAAGAATCATACTTCAGTATTGCAGAAAAGCATGGAAAATTTACTGTAACAAGTCAGCAGATTACTCCGGGTATTACTTGCCCTCAGGGAAGATGAGAAACCTGTAGTGTGGGAATTCCAAGTGACTGAGCACCACTGTCTTAATTCATGCTGCTCTAGACATAGCAGATGTTGGGTAGTTGCCATGTAAAGGGCATTCTGTGGTAAATGTCATTGGCCAATTTATCCAGAGAGCTTCTTGTAAGCTCCAGTCCAAATTAAGAATAGGATGCTAGATAAACAGAGGTAATAAAAAGTGAAGGAATCAGTGGGCAAACTGAGTATCAAATACCAATACTCTTATCACATGTGATAGGATAACTGGCTACTTTGTATAAATAATCTCCCAGTTCAAGTACAGGACAGGTGTAGTGAATGATATGTCATTTGAAAATATTTTTCTGATAATAAATTTACCTGAGAACAGCTTTTGAGGAGTGTGTAACAGTTCACAACTTGAAACGTACTAAATTATATCTCTGCAAAATATGAATTCACATTTTTAGGGCCTAATTCTGCAACCTTTCTGATATTGAGTAGCAATTATGCAAGTTGTTCCAGCAACTTAAATTAGTTCATATTGGTGAATAACTGCTGACCTGTAAGTGAGGCTTGAAGAACTAGCCCTTCGAAAATAATAGAGAAACCACCAATTTCATTCATAATAAAATGCTGTTAAACTTTTTCTTTTTAAGTCTTTGTCACCCGTAAACCTTTCTCCCATTTGATACTTAATTTGTTCTCTCTCTCACACTCACACACACACATGCGCGAAATAGCATGTTGTTATTCAGATTGCTGCCAAGCTATTCAACACATCTCTAAAAGTGAGTCAGGAACAGGATGGCGGAAGAAAGAAATGTGGGGGTGAAAGGGTGAAAATAACCGTCTGGAAATTAATTGCACCTGATGTAAATTAATAGCCATCCTTCATCTTCATATCGATCATAAAAAATCCTTTAATATTTAGAAAAAAGGATGCTGTTGATTCTGCTGTTTAAAAAAAGATTTTAGGACTGAATTTTTCCTCCTGCTCCTTTGTCATTTAATGCTGATTTTGTAAAGACAACTACCTATGTGCACCATCCAATACAAACCTGACAAAGTCATCTTGACAGTTATATCTTCAAAATCCCAGATGGATAAAGAGAGAGGAAAGAATTAAATTTATTGAAAAGGAACTCTGATTATTTTATTCTGTAATTTTAACATACATTTAACATGTTACCTCTACATTTTTTATTAGCACTTTTATTCCATTTTTACATATTAAGGCCTGAGTTTCAAAAGGTCAGATACAAAATGATGCTAATATTCGTAAGCATGTTTGCCTAATTTCTGTATAGTTCCATGTGCAATTTGTGAATTTCCACTTGCAAATGGCCAGCTATTTGACAAACTGGCCATTTGTGCACAAATAACAGATTTGCATGTGAAATCATGTTAATTGCAAAAGCAGTTTTAGCAAGCAAAAATGCACATTAATTTCTTTATGGACTGGCCTTTTGACAAAACAGTTCTCAATTACATGGAAAATCATATTAGTATTGCTTATTTTGGTAGTGTCTCCAGGGTCAAGGATTCTTTCCAAACATAGAATAAGACATGACTGGAAAATAAACGTGATTACTCTTACATGTGTATATATAGGAATACATCATATAGGAAATGTCCTTTTGGATGGCACATATTATGTATTTGGAGGATTAAGAAGACAGAAATAAGACATGGAAATAAATTAGTTAGCAGCAAAGAAAAGAAATACAGAGAGAAGTAAAAACCAAAGTGAGCTAATGGACAAAAAGACTGTCAAAATCTGTCAATCTTTTTATATTATTGAAGTATGTTCAATGTAACGGCAACAGTTACATGTATAAAAATGACATACAGTTCTGAAGGAGAGAGGGGGGCAAGTGGGGTTGCAAAGATGCAGTTTGTAGGCTTCCACAAAAGCAATATTTTCAAAATTTGCTATCTCCAGCTGGGAAATAATCCAGTGATCCACAGTTGGTCCACAGTGACAGTATGAACTTGGAAGCTACCAATGTAGCTCCAAGGAGCCATTTATGTTCAGCAGTATAGTCCAAAAAGTTGGAAGATATTATTCAAAAGGCATGTAGAAATGTGAGGTGTTATGCCAAAGCTGAGAGTGAAATTATTTTTAGTACTCCTCCACAAAATGTAGTTTCTAATTTGCATTCCTGGAGCATGTGGTTCTGAGGTCCTATGGAAAACTTCCATTATTAGGTATTTATGCTCAGGAAAAAGTGCCATTTTTAAATATCTTGACTTAAAACAAGAAGTTTTCATCTGCTCTGTTTCTGTTGGTTCTTTTTAAATCTGTGTTATCTGCTATAGTAGTTCACATACAGATGCTGAAAATACGTTTCGTTTACAATTTTTATATCCTTTTTTATTCGAAAAACTGTTGGAATTTGTATGTTTCTAGCAGAGTTGAATTTGATATGGCTCTCTTCCCTCCACGTACCTTTAATAAATGATGATGCTATCTCTGCCCTAGGGGTGCATGTTGTGTGTATTCCAGAACAAAGAGTAGCAATTCATTTTTTTTAACTTTGTCACATGGAGCAGTAGATTGTGTTATAAATAGATGTTTAAAATCTAGGAGATTCTTCCCCTGGTAAAACAATGTAAGGCCTTATCCTTCATTCCTTGTACACCCAAGACTCCCTTTCGGGTAATTGAGAATTCCTAGTATCCAGGGGATGCAAGAGCAGACCTCTTAGGGTAAATTAGTCTTTAAAATTACCTTTATCTGAAATTTAGGCATAATCTACTGAGCAGTGGCCTTTTAGATACATTATAGACTATTAAAATATTCTTTTGCTCTAAAGAATACTCAGTTTTCAAGTAGCATGAAATACTAAAACTGCAGTTTACATTGTTCTTCAAGATTGCTTAGAAAAGTACAATGTATAAGTTATTCAAGTATCTCAAGGTATGTCTACACTACAACCACTATAGCAATATAGCTCTGATGCTTCAGCTGTGTCACTGTAGTACCATAGCTGACACTTCCTACGTCAGTGGAAGGGGTTTTCCCCGCAGTGTAGTTAATCCACCTCTCCTAGAGTTGGTAACCAGGTCTACGGGCAAATTCTTCCATCAGCTTAGCTGTGTCTACGCTCTGGGCTAGGTTGACCTAACTACGGCATACAGTCCTGAGTGATGTAGCTAGGTCACTTTAACTTTTAAGTATAGACCAGGGCTAAGTTTAGTTTTGTAATGTTCCAGATTCAGCAATTTGTTTTACCTGTGATTACATACAGTACTACTGATATGGAAGATGGAGGAATGTAATTACTCATAATACTAAGATTGTCTAAAGTTGTAATTATGAGATCTGTACACAGGCAGTGACATAATTTTGTATTTTTTTCCTTGCTGTTGCTTCCAGTACTCAGCAATATTAAATAGCAAAGCATGCTTTGCCCCACTTCAGGAATGCATTTAAGCATGTGCTATATAGCAGTGAAGTCAGCCCTTTCCTGAATTGGGGTCTATATCACACACAAATAAGCTTCATTATGTTGTATGGATGGTATTTACCTCAGTTTGTTTTATTTTGGTAAAACTTCAAACACTTTTTTAAAAGCTACAATTATTGCTTCCTTTTATGTTTTGATGAGTAATTTAGGAATTTTATTTGTTTTTCTGAAAGGATCCAAGTAAATGACCAAATTGTAGAAGTGGATGGAATCAGTCTGGTTGGCGTTACACAAAATTTTGCTGCAACAGTTCTCAGAAACACCAAAGGAAATGTCAAGTGAGTAATGTTTGAAGAAGAACACACTGATGGTACTAAACATTTCAAATTATCTGGTTGCTTCCATAAGGAATATCAATTTCTTGAGGTAGGAGCAATACAAGAAAGTGGAAAGGGAGAGGGCTCTATGTCCTTTAAACCTGTGACATCGCTGCTGGGACTCCCAGCAATAGTATAAATGATATTAATTTTTTGTGATGTGACTACATGATAATTAAGATTTGGACTGAAACCACAGGTAGGGTCAGATCCTCAGTTGCTGTAATTTGATAAAACTTGTTTTCTTTCAAAGGATTTAAACCAGGCTCTGACCCATTGTTCACATAAGCCACCAAATAGGTGCCAGTTAGATGGAAATCTCAAGGAGAATCATTACCAATACTATCCCAGTACTAATTCACTGAGCCACCCTTTTTCCAGTACTTGCTCTGGGTTTATACCCATATCAGATAGTTTGTCTACCTCCTTGCTATCAAATGTTTTATTCATTTGATTAGTTCCTGCTAGTTAAAAGGGATCGTTGCAAGTGTCAATAAAATGGTGAACAGCCTAGAAAATATTGTAAAATTCACTGAGTAAAATTCGTAATAAAAGATGTAAATTCATAATGCAAAAATGTAAAATACTTGTAAGAACCATAATACAATAATGTGATCATTCCCCTCTATTCGGCACTGGTGAGGCCACATCTGGAGTATTATATCCAGTTTTGGGCCCCCCACTACAGAAAGGATGTGGACAAATTGGAGAGAGTTCAGCGGAGGGCAACGGAAATGATTAGGGGCTTGGGGCACATGATTTATGAGGAGAGGCTAAGGGAACTGGGCTTATTTAGTCTGCAGAAGAGAAGAGTGAGGGGGGATTTGATAAGAACTTTCAACTACCTGAAGCGGGGTTTCAAAGAGGATGGAGCTGGGCTGTTCTCAGTGGTGGCAGGTGACAGAACAAGAAGCAATGGTCTCAAGTTGCAGTGAGGGAGGTCTAGATTGGATATTAGGAAAAACTTTTTCACTAGGAGGGTGGTGAAGCACTGGAATGGGTTATCTAGGGAGGTGGTGGAATCTCCATCCGTAGAGGTTTTTAGTTTAGTTTTTAGTTTTAGTGGGATGATTTAGTTGGGAATTGGTCCTGCTTTGAGCAGGTGCTTGGACTAGATGACCTCCTGAGGTCTCTTACAAACCTAGAGGTTTGAGTTTTTACATTGTTGCTATTTTAAAGCTTAAAATACTGAGTTTTCGGAGACAGACTGGCTGAACTCATCAGTGTCACAACTGGATAAAGAGGATTTTAAAAAATAATACACATATTTCAATGAAAATATTTTATAAGAATATACATGCACACTTACAGAAAGCTTATGCCATTAGCACCCCTTCCTACTAATGCAGGTATCTGCTGAGGAGAAAGGATGGGATAGAATTCGGTAGAACACCCTTTCTGATTTTGCCTCATTTAAAAAAACTGTATGATAAGGACCCTCCAGTTTCCTCAGTTATAATTGTGTCCAAGGTTCCATTGTCCATCTCACAGGGAAGCTCAGAAATGTGTGAAATGTTATTGGCCAGGCTGCTTGGGTTCAGGAGAGTGAGAATATTTGCCAAGCTCCATCATGAAGTCTGTGACATAGATATCACACACAAGTACTGGTTAGGCCCTGGCAAGTTGCACTGGTTTATGTTCTGCTTACTTCAATGCACTGTGTTTGCTTTTAATTACTGAAAGCTAGACACATTCCTGAAACCCTCCCCTAACATCGCTCTTAGTGTAATTCCTTTTGAAAGTGAATCTCAGGATGCCAAAGGTTACTACCAGCTTGAAAGTGTGGCTCTACCATAAACATAAATACTTGCTTACACAGTAGATTGGATCAATCAGATCAATCAAAGATAATGTCAATCAAATGATCAATCAAAGATAATGTCTCTTAAAAACATTATTCATAAAGGGATTGCATATTTTGCTGTCATTTTTATTCCCTCTTATGCATGCAGAAACCATGTCTGTGTTGCAAAGGAAAAAAAAAAATCTGTTTCATGGCAGAACCTGTCTCCTGTTTCAGTTGCTGTGACACAGCAGTAGCATTACAGAACAATCTCTCATCCTCCCTCTCTTTTGTGGACACACGTTCACTCCATCCCACATACACTCTCTGGGGCCTTAGGAGAGCTTCCGAGGATCATCTAGGACAGGACTCCTCTCCTTTCCACAGCTATTTGTGCCTGGCTGCTGTAAGTATAGGCAAAATTCATGCTGGCATTTGAGCATCATCACTTCCTTAGCAGCTGCCATTAATGATTCACATCACTTGTGGGGGAGGGGAAAGGAATGAGTGCTGAGAATCCCATGCAGGTAAGGAGAGTCGATATTGTTTCTGATTCCTATCTTCAGCCTCTCATGTTGCCAGGGAGTGCAAGTGATGTAAAACCCCCTCCTTTTCAGGAGGAAGTGAGATGGGAAGCTAAGCAAAACTGCAAATGGAGACACATTGGTGAGAAAATGTGGAGGTAGAACTCCCTTGCTATCTATTAAAGATGTTTCTGTAGCAAATCCACATACCAACCTCTGATGGGAGAGATCACACACATACTGTTTAATAGAATTAAAGTTCTGCTTTAATTACTATATATGTTACAGTGTTGACTTAATTAATTTTACATAATTGCTTTAATGAGCACTTCGTGGCCTCTGCGCTGTCCAGGTGACAGCATGTGAACTAACAACCTAACTTTTAATGAGCACAGCTTTTTTTTTTCACATCATGAATACAGCCCATACTGTGTGTACACATGTTCTCTCTGGATTGCCACATGAACATAGTTCTGTGTGTTTCCAACATTTCTTCCCCTTACAGTCCAAAACGTTACACACTGCCATTTTTCAATTGTCTAGCAAAATGCATTTTAGCCTTTGCATTGAGGCTTATACTCGATCGATCATGTGGAAAGACATTTATGAAAGGAGTGAAATTGAAACTACTTTCGTAATTCTCACCAATAATTTGGTCACTGCTTCTTCAGAAAGCTAGTATAATGCTGATCTTTAGTGATTTCCCCCCCTTTGAGCTTTATAAACATTTTTGAATAGTCATGATAATGGAGGTTAGTGACCTAGAATAGATTCTTCAATATTGCTTCCAGAAAAATGTAACCAACCTTCTGTAATTACCATAATAAAGAGACGGTGAAAACAAAGCCGTGGCTTCTATTTTTAAACTGTTCCAATTCAAGATAACCCCTCACACCCAGAAAATAAATCGCATAAAAACTTGAAGGAGCTGATGGTTTTCTATTATTTTAAATGTTATGCTATTCAGAAGAATTGCCATACCAGAATAGAAGACCATTAGTTCAACCAGTTTGCCATTCTATGTCTGGCAACAGCCTATGTGCTTTACAGGAAGACATTCCTCAACTGTGCTCTGTACAATTTGAATAGTGGTGGTACTGAGGGCCATTATATTGTAAACCATTTCAAGCCAGGAGGTGCGGCAGTACTCCCAGCACTCCTAGTTCCAGCACTGTGCTCTGCTATCCCTCTGTGGGAAAGGGAGCAGGGGGAGTTATTTCCTAATTCCAGCTGACAAATAGTTTCTGACCTAAAGAATGAAAATTGGTAGCCCTTGTAAGAACATAAGAACGGCCATAGTGGGTCAGAACAAAGGTCCATCTAGTCAAGAGTCTTGTCTTCCATCAGTGGCCAATGCCAAGTGCTTCAGAGGGAATGAATAGAACTAGTAATCATCAACATCCCCTAGCAAAGAGTTCCACAGGTTGACTGTGCATTGTGTGAAGAAATACTTCCTTTTGTTTTAAACCTGCTGCCTATTAATTTCGTTTGGTGACCCCTGGTTCTTGTGTTATGACAAGGAGTAAATAGCACATCCTTATTTACTTTCTCCACACCAGTCATGATTTTATAGACCTATGTCATTATCCCCCCTTAGTCGTCTCTTTTCCAAGCGGAAAAGTCCCAGTCTTATTAATCTCTCCTCATATGGCAGTTGCTCCATACCCCTAATCATTTTTGTTGCCCTTTTCTGAACCTTTTCCAATTCCAGTAATATATATTTTTAGAGATTGGGTGACCACATCTGCACACAGTATTCAAGATGTGGGTGTACCATGGATTTATATAGAGGCAATATGCTATTTTCTGTCGTATTATCTATCCCTTTCCTAATAATTCCCGATATTCCATGTTAGCTGCACATTGAGTGGATATATTCAGAGAGCTATCCACAATGACTCCCAAGAACTCTTTCTTGAGTGGTAACAACTAATTTAGACGCCATCAATTTATATGTATGGTTGGGATTATGTTTTCCAATGGGCATTACTTTGCATTTATCAATGCTGCATTCCATTTGCCGTTTTGTTGCCCAGTCATCCAATTTTGTGAGATCCCTTTTTAAGTCTTTGCAGTCTGCTTTGTACTTGAGTAGTTTTTTATCATCTTTAAATTTTACCACCTCTTTATTTATGCGTTTTTGCAGATCATTTGAAAATGTTGAATAGTACTGGTCCCAGTACAGACTCCTGGCGGACACCACTATTTACCTTTCTCCATTCTGAAAATTGACCATTTATTCTTATCTTTTGTTTCCTATCTTTTAACCAGTTACTGTGCTAGATGATCAGATTGGTCCCTTCTGACCTATGAGTCTATGAGTCTATGATCCATGAGAGGACCTTCCCTCTTATCCTATGACTGCTTACTTTGCTTCAGAGTCTTTGGTGAGGTACCTTGTCAAAGGTTTTCTGAAAATTCAGCTACACTATGTCCACTGGATTCCCCTTGTCCACATGACCCCTTCAAAGAATTCTAGTAGATTGGTGAGGCATGATTTCCCTTTACAAAAGCCATGTTGACTCTTCCCCAACAAATCGTGTTCATCTATATGTCTGACAATTCTGTTCTTTACTATAGTTTCAACCAGTTTGCCTGGTACTGAAGTTAGGCTTGCTGGCTTGTAATTGCCAGGAGCCTTTTTTAAAAATTGGCATCACATTAGCCATCCTCCATTCATTAACTTTAATATGGCAAGTCTAACTACAAATGTTATTTCAGCTCATGTAAATGCCAAGTCCTCTTTAATCTTGTGGAACTATTTAGCTTGCTAATCTTCTGCATTAGTGAATTCCAGTCTGATTTTGCACTGGAGGGATTATTTTTTGAAATGCGTATTGTCTTTTCAGTTTTACTGAGTGTCACCCTTCTCTCATCTTTCTGGGGATGGGATAAAGGGCAGTGTCAGACTAGTACCATTTGGTATAGTGGAGGGCCAGTTCTGCTGTAGTTATGGTTGGGATGTCCTTCCTGTTTAAAAGACTGACTTCTCTAAGTACTTTAAAATTTGCACAGTTACTGAGCTTGACTTGGAATTTGGTATGCCTCATGGGGGCACAGGCTTCGCGTGGTGATCCAGATTTGGAGCCGTTTGACCAAAGGCTTCCTGAGTTACAACCCCATGGGGGAAAACCCAGCTTTTCTGAAGGTGGATGAATTTCCAACTTCTTTTGTGCACACATAGGACTCAAACCAGGGCTGAGATCCTTGCATCAGGATCTCAGACATTCAAGGATTACCACCCACTAGCCCTTTCGGGGAAATCGCATTACAGCATTGTTTGGAGAAGTTTGGCACATGCCTATCTAGAGAACCAATCAGTTCTAAGGCTCATGCACTACACTGATTACACTGCATGTGCACAGAGAGAGAGAGGCTAAGGGAGTTGAAAGCCAGCTGTAGCTCACAGGACTTAATTTCTCCAGGGGAATGTTATAGGCATCAAACTTGAGCACTACCCAGGCACTGTGAGTTCACATCTAGCCCTGGGCATATATCCTCTGTCAAAGGATTTCTTTATTATCCAGGAATGTAGTCTGACTAAAGCAGAAAGGAAGGTGCTCATACTGTATTTAGAAGGTACTTAAACTATGTTTGAAATGACAGTAAATTACACATGCAAATGCTTGCTGGAAGGGGAGGGTGATTGGGGTGGAAGAGTGGGGTGGAAATAGGGGGAAAGGAGTTTGGAACTGCAGTGAGGGGAGGGATGATCATGGGGAGGAGATAAAATGGAGGAGTGTACGTAGGAGAGGCTTGTGGGGGTCAGATGAGAAGGAGAGGGTGGGGGTTTTGGAAGAATGGGAGGGGAGAGACAACTGGGAAGTGGGTTTGGGGAGTGAGTCATAGGGGGACAGAGAGAATAGGGGCAGAGGCACCTATCAGCCCCACATATCTCTTCCATGTATCTGCCTGGATCAGGGGGGCTGCCTGTCTTAGGAGTACTGAGCCTCTTTCTCTAGCTTTATTTGTGTCAGTTTCTGGGGGATCCCACCCCCTCTAGGAGGCTCTGTCCCTTCCATCATGCTATCTGGAGTGGTTCATGAACTTGGGTGCCAACCTTAGGGCTGACTGTTACAAATCAGCACACAAACTCCAGACTGGCTGTGTGTTCTATAATTAGATTTCATCAACCTAGTATCAAGTGTGAACTCCTCAAGCACTATAACAGCCTTAAAACGGAGTCACAGACAGTCCTCTTGGGCACGCCAGTCTATCTTGCCACCCAGGCAAGCCTACTTTTGTGATAGATGGTCCCTTACACCAAAAATCAGAACAATATTTAGGTTACTCCCAGTCCCAAAGAACCGGTCACTTACCCCTTGTCATTTGTACCTGAGATCTCTCACAAAAGTCAAAGCTTGTAGCCAGTCCTGTAATAAACTTATTAAAGATTTATTAACTAGGAAAAAGGAATGATAATTATTTATAAGGTTAAAGCAGGTAAACATACACACACAGATGAATTACAATTTTAAGTTTCAAAAAGTATTATAAGCTGCTGTAATATGTAAACTATATGTCTTTTAGAGCTAACCCAAGCTAAGCAGCTTGGGGATCCCGTGCTTATGCTTAGAAATATTGCCCTCTCTAAACTCCAAGCAACATAGTGGTACAGTTCTTTCTGGTCAGGGATTTTTATTCCTTTCCCATAAAGTTCAAACTGTGAAGGGATAAGAGTTTGTGCACATCACCTCTTCACAGGTGTGGGGAGAGAAATAAACAAAGTCTTTTGCCCACTAATGTTCCACAATGGTTCATTTGGTGTCTGTAGGCCTTCTTTTGTTGGACAGGAGATGACAAGTCTGGTGATAAACTAGTATTTCACACTTGGTAATGCTTCTCTCCTGGCTCTGGGGGTTTCCAGTTGCATAGCAAACACTTAACACTTAACTATTACCTTATGACATGGAATACAGATATTATAAGTGAAATTAATGCATGCAGCAACTCAAAAGCATTTCATAAAATCCAAACACTAAACACATTCTTATAAACGTAACATGTATTTTAACAATGCTAAAACACAGGTGAGCCAGACTGGTTTCCAGCTACTTATTTGTCAGTGTTCAGTGAGGCCTAGGAGCATTCGTATGAGCCGGCCCATCCTCCATCTGTGTCCTCTTCATGTGAGCAAGGATATGGGGGAGTTGCTCTTCTGGGGCATCTGAACTCCTCACCCTGCATCCTCTGTGTGTGGCAGGATCGGGGGGATCACTACCCATCTACAGGGGATCTGAAACCCCTTTTGACTCCCTCATGTGAGCTGGGATTTGGGGGACTTCCCCCTCCTAGGGGCATCTTTGCCCCTTTCCTTGCCCTCCCGAAGTGATATTGGCGGGGGGCAGGTCTTGTCCCTCTACAGGGGTTTGAAACCTCTGGCTTTCTGGGTGCAGTGCTTAGAGCAGGTATACTGGGAGCATGCAACAAGAACACGTTGCTGAGACTGAGGTGGGGCATTGAGAATAGGCATACTTGATGCGTATCACAGGTTCTCCAGCACTGGTGAGGGGGCATGGGAACACTCACAGACATGAATGGAGCAGTTCACCTATCTCACAGCTGTTCATCTCCATAGGGTGTTTACATTCAGATACATATAGGGGGTGTACATATGGCCATGTCTTCCGTGGCTGGCTACCACCCTTAGAATTGAGGACTACTTCAGAGAATATAGATTAGCTGCATACTGTGTATTCAGGGAACACCAGTGTCTGCATTATGTCAGAATACTGACCAGTATGATGGGAAGGAAAAGACCTTGCCCACCATGGGTTAAACCAGTGTTTAAGATTAAGAAATTGTTTATCACGGGCTATTGCATTTCCCAGGCCTAACCTAACATCTGCTTTTGTAGCATTTTTACACAAAGCTGACCCACCACTCAGTTCCGACACTAATAGACACTCTTAAATGAGAATAACTAATCTAAGTTAATTAACATCCAGTTTTTACTTGACTTTCTCGTAGTCCTATTTAAAAATCAGTTCAATGTTGTTGTTTCATAATGTAAGTGTTTTAGGTCTTCGTGACTGTTTGTTTCATTTTCAGATTGTTTCTTATGTGAAAATACATGAACTAGGATGTGGTAATTTGCTCATTCGCATAGAGAATCTAAAACTTTATGACTTCTGTAGTTTGAGGTTGACTTTTCTAAAAGAGCTTGATCTTATTCATGGAAAACTGTCACTAGATCTAGGTTATGTTGTTGCCACTAAATAGAAGTCTCTTTTCCTACAGGGTTCACGCCACGTAGTGGTGTAAAATGTGCCATGCTTGTTTGTAAATTGTTTTAAACGTGTTCTGAGGCAATGTTGTCTTCCTAGGTTTGCAAAGAGACAGAGTGAAACAGTGGGCTAAGTTCTGCTCTCCTCTAACCTCGCTACTTCACTGAAATCAGCTGGTTTTCTCCATATTATTTCAATGTACAAACCACTGCAGAACCACTGTACTTTAAGTTGAAAAAGTTCAGGAAAGTAAGGTATTAAGTATGCTCAAAAGTATCATTGGGCTGAAGGAAATCTGAGAATTGCTGCCAGATTCAGTGGAATACTTCCTTAATCCTCCAGGAGGGTTTTATTTTTTTAGTTTTGTTTTTTTTAAACTACAATAACTCAAAATGAATCTGAAAGTACTAATGTTCTGCTCATAAATTAGATGTAGCTTACTGAGTAGTTTTAAGTGAAATTGACTCTTTATTTCACCCTGTTTTACAAACAGAAATCCTGATCCTGAAATGACTTGTGCACATGCTTATCTTTACACACTCTGAGTCTTCCCAATGGGAGTTAGGGTAGAATTTTTGGCCCTGTCTCCTATATATCTTTCATCTCACCTTCAAGATTTGCCCTCAAGGATTTTTAATTCCCCCATATTTTCCATCTCCCCATGTCTAAGGATAGAATCAAATATTAATTATATTTCTAGCTCCAGACCTGTTTATTTTAACAATGCCTTTTAGGAGAGTGTTTCACATCTAGCCATTGAGTAAGATGGGTCACTGTTAATATCAAAGTCAGTTCATGCCATGCGTTTGGCAGCTGCGATGCTGTTTGTGCTGTTATGGCTCTTTGTGAATATCAGAAATAATTTACAGCAAAAGTAGCCACATTTGAAAACGGCCCAGATGTTTAGTATATTGCAATGGTCTGTAGTAATACTTCATGTTGCTGCTGTGTTTTATTATGTTTTATAGTAATATAAGTAATATGAAGTATAATTGCTGTTTTTATAATAGAGAAAATTGTCCTGATCATGAAGTCTCAAAGAAGTTAAAAAGGTTAAACTTTGATTTATCTTACATCCAGAAATAGGGCTACTGTATAAACAGCTTCTTAAAGATAATGTGGCACATAGATTTTACATTTCTCTTCTATTTAATAACACTTTTGACCTTAAGACTTAACTTGCCTGTTCTAAAATACATGTGCCTAATCCTAGTGAACCAGTGATGGAAAATATATAATTAGTCACTTTTATTTAAGTAGTACAATATGCTTCAATGACTAATTTTCTGGGCAGTGATTCACAACCTTCTGCCTCTTTTTTCATATTTAAACACTTCTGGTTATGACATTTTCTATCTTCATATTTAGAACTGGACTAGGTTTGAATATCTAATTAAATGTTTAAAAACCTCTCCCTCCATAGAAGCATTTATTGATAATTAAAGCTTTATACATCAAAAACATTTTTTCATGTATATTAGAGTGTGTGATATTTATTCTCTTATTGGTGTCAAGTGTTAGAAGGGTAGCCATGTTAGTGTGTATCCACAAAAACAACAAGGAGTCCGGTGGCACCTGAAAGACTAACAGATTTATTTATAAGAACATAAGAACAGCCATACTGGGTCAGACCAAAGGTCCATCTAGCTCAGTATCCTGTCTACCGACAGTGGCCAATGCCAGGTGCCCCAGAGGGAGTGAACCTAACAGACAATGATCAAGTGATCTCTCTCCTGCCATCCATCTCCATCCTCTGACAAACAGAGGCTAGGGACACCATTCCTTACCCATCCTGGCTAATAGCCATTTATGGACTTAACCACCATGAATTTATCCAGTTCCCTTTTAAATGCTGTTGTAGTCCTAGCCTTCACAACTTCCTTAGGCAAGGAATTCCACAAGTTGACTGTGCGCTGCGTGAAGAAGAACTTCCTTTTATTTGTTTTAAACCTGCTGCCCATTAATTTCATTTGGTGAACCCTCGTTCTTGTATTATGGGAATAAGTAAATAACTTTTCCTTATCCACTTTCTCCACATCACTCATGATTTTATATGCCTCTATCATATCTCCCCTTAGTCTCCTCTTTTCCAAGCTGAAGAATCCAAGCCTCTTTAATCTTTCCTCATATGGGACCCGTTCCAAACCCCTAATCATTTTAATTGCCCTTTTCTGAACCGTTTCTAGTGCCAGGGCATAAACTACTCCTCATTGTTTTTGTGTTCTCTTTTTGTGACCTTTTTTACCAGTTATAGAAATGTCTTTATTTTGTATATTTAAGTATATATTTTAAAACTGGGAATGTAACAAGGCAACTGGTCTAAAATATCCTTATTTAGTTTAGTTTGTGTTCTGAAAACTGTAGTCACTAAACACTGAACCTGTATTTTGGCAATTTACAATATCATTTCAAGAAAAAAAAATTAACACTGCTAAATATTTATTTTCTAACATATCCTCAGTCTGACTATGGCAGCAGATAACTCACTTAAACTCCTGTTTGTTGAAGTTGTAGGAATGTAGAGTACTTGCTCTATTTCTGTTTTGGAAAACACCTGGTAGATGCTTTGATGTCATTGTGTGAGGGTTTTATTTATGTATACACTAAGACCTTTATGTGTCATTGTCCAGACTTAATTTTGTTGTCTGTTTCAAGACCTGAAAATAGTATAACAATAAACCATGAGTGCCTTTGGAAGGGGAGGAAAAATATATTTTAAAACCTCTAACAATAACCTAAAATAGCCTACCTTCATAAAGATGTCAGGACATTCAACTCCAGTATTTCAGGACTAGTGTTGCCAGGTGTCTGGTTTTTGACCGGAACGCCCGGTCGAAAAGGGACCCTGGCAGCTCCAGTCAGCACAGCTGACTGGACCATTAAAAAAGTCCGGTTGGCAGGGCTGGCAAACTCCAATGGGACTTGTGGGGGCCTAGATGCCCCGACGCCTAGGAGCCGAGGGACACATTGCTAGTTCCGGGGAGCCGCCTGAGGTAAGCGCTGCCCAAAGCCCAAACCCACTCCCTCACCCCAATCTCGTGCCCCAGCCTGCAGCCCCCTCCCACACCCAAACTCCCTCCCAGAGCCTGCAGTCTGCACCTCTTCCTGCACCCCTGCACCAGCCTGGAGCCCCCTCCCGTAACCTGAACCCCCTCATTTCTGGCCCCACCCTGGAACCAGCACCTCCAGCCAGAGCCCTCACCTCCTCCTGTACCCCAATCCCCTGCCCCACCCTTGTAAAAATGAGCAAGTAAGTGAGGATGGGGAAGAGCGAGTGACAGAGGAAGGGGGGATGGAGTGAGCGGGGGGTGGGGCCTCAGAGAAGGAGCAGGTGTTTAGTTTTATGCAATTAGAAAGTTGGCAACCTATTCAGGACCCTTCCTGGTCTAGAAGCCAGAACTTTCCAGTTGGAAATATAAAATTCTCCCCTTTTCAGTGGTGAAAAATTACCCATTTTTAGTCCCAAGAAGTCATGAGATATCAGATTTTAAACCTATTGCTGGTGCAAGACTGCATATTGCACATCCTAGGCCTTTGGATTATGTACATAATGGCTGTGTGAAGCTGTTATGGAGTTTTAGGTCCCAAAGGAAGGGGGTTACGGGGCAGAGGGCCGTGAAGTGCATGATAAATGCTGTGTATTACATGGGTCCACAGTTTATTATATGGGTATTACCGTCACATGTGTATCTATCACAGGTGCCTTGGTGATATCTATCTAATAAAAGCCTGTTTAAGTTAGTTAGCTTAAAGCAGAATTAATTTTTGCTGTATTCTCCCTTTACTTGTTGCTTCAGAGGACAGACTAATTCATGACAAACATGGATGTTCTCCATCTTTACTTACAACAACCATGTTAAGGACCCAGTGCTGCTTCCATTGAAGACTGAAAGTTTGGCCATTTTATTCATTTGGAGTAGTAGTAGGCCCTAAAATTATAGATCAGAAGAGACAGGACCAGGCTGTTTGGTGCTGTATCCCTATATGGAAGGGATAGGCCAGAGAGGCAACAAGGAGGTGCTTTATCCCTCTGTCATGGATGGGTCACAGTGCCAGATTTAGTGACAGCAGGATCAGTATGCCAGTTTGAGAGCTGGTTTGATGAGGGTTAAACTGATTATTTGTATTCTGTTAATCTCAGTGTTTCCTGTTGACATTAGAAAGCTAACTATGTTCTTTATGAATGGTTTGTTTTGGTCTCCAACTTGGACTCATCATTTCAAATGGGTTCATTTTAGTCACCTTTCTTTCCCTTTCCGAAGTCATCCTTTGCTACTTTGGTTCTGTGTGTGCAGCATATCTCCAAATTGTATTCCTTTCTGCTAGTCTATGACTTCATGGGTAGATTGCTTTAAATCAAAGAGATTTAAATCACTGGTTTTAAGCATGATTTAAATCAGCAAGCAAGAAACCTCAATTTAAATCATGAATTTTAATTGTGTATTACATTTGTACTTTTTTACAAAGATTGATTTTCATTAGTTGGTACCAACTGAAAAGTACTTATGATTTTTATCAAAGTCTATTTGGATGAAGATTCAAATTTGATTAAAATGCACAAAACATATTTTACGTTTTTTTAAAAAAATATTAAATAAAAGTACAGTAAAAGCACTGTATACATCAGAAGACAACGTTTTTCAAAACATGTTTTGCACTTAAAGAAAGGAAATATGACTTGTAGTTAACGAATTGAACTGATTGTTACTGATCATTGTGTCCTTCCAGATTTTAGAGCTTGCAGATCTTGGCCAATCACACTCAGTTTGCATTCATAGATTGGAAGAGGAAAATAAGATTTCCTGCTTTCTCAACTCCCAATTGGTCTCTGAACTTTGGCTGGACTAGTCATTGAACTGAACTAGTTGAATAAACTGAAGTGAAGAAAATATTCTTTCTGCACCTGCAAAAGAGGCTACTGCTGTCAAAAGCTGGTTTAGCATTTCAACAAATCCTGAATCCAGGTGTTTAGCCCATGATTTCCACCAGTTCATTGGATTGACTTCCTTTAAAACTTGGCATCAAATATGTACTGTTTAATATTATTTTATGCATTTATTAATTATAAGTGTAGGTCTTAACATAAGTTGTCAATTTCAGAGTAATTTTAAATAGGTTTATTTTTTAAAAAATAATGCTATATTTCATTTAACTACAAAAATCAAATTTAAATTAAAAAATCAGTTTTTTAAATTATTTTTATTCACCCTGGTCTGGCAGATTACTTGGCATGGGCTTGGATTTATTCACTCATGGGACCTTGTCTTACACAGATGCCAAATTCCACATGACTTTCAAGAACACACAATGCCATCTAATACTGTGACAAAGTTCCTCCTCTACCTTAGTGGGTCCTGCGCTTATTGGCGGATTTGTTCACCTCAGTGATCTTCCCCTCTTGTGGAACCCACAGTCTGGGTCAGCTCCTCCGGTGTCTGATCAGGAGTTGGGAGGTTTGGGGGGAACCCGGGCCCGCCCTCTACTCCGGGTTCCAGCCCAGGGCCCTGTGAATCGCAGCTGACTGTAGTGCCTCCTGTACTAGCTGCATGACAGCTACAACTCCCTGGGCTACTTCCCCATGGCCTCCTCCAAACACCTTCTTTATCCTCACCACAGGACCTTCCTCCTGGTGTCTGATAACGCTTGTCCTCCTCAATCCTCTAGCGGTACACTCTCTCACTCTCAGCTCCTTGCCGTCTTGCTCCCAGCTCCTCACACACGCTCCTTCTCCTCTGGCTCCTCTCTGCCTGACTGGAGTGAGCTCCTTTTTAAACCCAGGTGCCCTGATTAGCTTGCCTTGATTGGCTGCAGGTGTTCTAATTAAAGTAGCTATCTCTACTACCTTCTAGAAAGATCTTAATTGGCCCCAGGTGCCTTGATTAACCTGGAGCAACTGCCATTTGGTTACTAGGGATTTGTTTAGCCTGGGGCTAACATACCTGTTTCTCAGTACTTTACTGTAGCCATCTGGCCATGCCCCATCACAATACAAATAGAATTTTTCCTCTTACACAGAATATAATGCACCCTCTAGTGTTTTATATATGTTCATCTTTTGCCCCAAATGTTTAGGAAACAACTAAATCACCATATGGAATGTCTCAGTGGCCTGACTTTGCTTTACAGATCTGCATAATGTTTTTCAGCTGTAAGCAGCTAATCCTCTTTCTAGCATGTTAAGAACATACTCTTCGAACTTTGATTCGTTTAAACTCCTAAGTGTCTCTCACTTGTTTATAACATTGGTATTATAGTGTGATTATCTGTCTTACTACTGTAATACATCAAGCATCTAATTACAGTACGTCCAGTGTACTGGAAAAAAATCTGTGTTACAACCAAAGCTCATCCTAAAATGTAATTGCTGAAAACTAGATCTGGGTTTCAACCAAAGCAAGGGAACAAGTTTTGAACCTGCAGCAATAACCAACTTTGAGAGAATAGTGTAGTGACAGAGTTTCATGAAATAACAGGAAAATTTAAATGTACTTTGAATTAAGAAAATAGCATAAGTATCATCTATAGACGTATCCATGGGAAAAGATGAAAATCCAGAAGCCAAACTGATTGGACAAAAACATGGAGATCAATTCTCCACTTTAGCGGGGTGGGTTAGGGGCCACAAAGGTGTGTATAACGAGCAGGAAATGCAGTGCAGGTGGGGAAGGATAGAACAGTGGCTCTATAGTACACTGCACTCCTAATAAGCCCACAGAAATCTCTCTATGCTACTACCATGTGCCTGTTTTTTTGCAGGCTTGTGGGAGGAAATGTGCTGCAGTTATTGAATTAGAAGTGATGATTACTCCTTTGTGAATTCTGTGCCAAAAATTAAAAATTTTGTGCACAATATTTTAAAATTCTGCATATTTTATTTGTCAAAATAACACTATATAATAATGCCAGTTTCAATTGTTTTGGTGATTTATTTCAAAATACCTGTCAGAAACTACATTAGAACCTCAGAGTTAAGAAGACTTTGGGAATGGAGGTTGTTCATAATTCTAAAATGTTCATAACAAAAAGTTATGGTTGTTCTTTCAAAATTTACCACTGAACATTGACTTAATACAGCTTTGAAACTTTACAGTGGAGAAGAAAAGTGCTGCTTTCCCTTTTCTTTTTTTAGTAGTTTTCATTTAACACAGTACTGTACTGTATTTGCTTCTTTTTTTTTTCTTTCCTGTCTCTGCTGCTGCCTGATTGTGTAATTCTGGTTCCAAATGAAGTGTGTGGTTGACTGGTCAGTTTGTAACTCTGGTGTTCATAATGCTGAGGTTCTACTGTATGTCTGTAACAATACAGATACAAAATAAATTCCCCCAGGAGTAGAGAGTTAAGGAAAGCCCTATGACAACCCAGTTCCTGCTTCTCTGCCCCCCCCCCCGAGCCCAGCTGCGTGATGCCCTCCAGACCAGACGCTCACACCCCTTCCTCCTCACCTAGCCATGCCCCGCTGCTCAGACACTCCCACCACCTCCTCCCAGAACCCAGCTGTGTTCCCCCCAGCCCAAACACTGCACCCTCTACCCTCCAGAGCCCAGCTGCTGGGTCTCCCCAGCCCAGACTCTGCACCCCTAAAGAGCCCAGCCATGGGGCTCCCCAGCCCAGACGTTCGCACCAACTCTGAGCTCAGCTGCAGGGCGCACCCCAGCTCAGACACTTGCACTTCCTCCCCTTGAGCCCAGCTGCGGGGTAGCCCCCCCTCAGCTTATCTGCTGGATGACTCCCCCCACATCCCACTCTCACACATCCCCTACCCCCCAGAGCCCAGGGATTCAGAGGGAGAAACAGCCTGATGCTGGGTCCCAGGCTTATGTGGAGTTTCCTGCATGCTGTCTCCTTCCTTTAGGGTGTTCTGGGCAGGCCCGCCTGGGGGGGGGGGGAAGTGGGGCAATTTGCCCCAGGCCCCGCAGGGGGCCCCCACGAGAGTTTTTTGGGGCCCCTGGAGCGGGGTCCTTCACTCATTCCGGGGGCCCCAGAAAACTCTCGCAGGGCCCGGGCCTCCAGAGCTTCTTTCGCCCCGGGTCTTTGGCGGCAATTCGATGGCGGGAGGTCCTTCCACTCTGGGACCTGCTGCCAAAGTGCCAAGTCTTCAGCAGCAATCCGGGGTGGGGGACCCGCTCCACCGAAGACCCTAGGCCCCCTGAATCCTCTGGGCTGCCCTGGTGCTGGGAGCTGTAGCTGTTGGGAGCCCTCCAGCTCCCTTCTTCTTTCCCTCAGCGGCGTCTTCTATTTGCAAGCTGGGGACCCAGGCTCTGCAGGGTTCAGGTGCCCCTAGTGGTGGCCAGCAGCTCTGCAGCCAATTTCTGGGCGGGGGAGGAGGAAATTCTGTGCAGAACATTAATTTCTGTGTAAATTCTGTATTGTGCAGTGGTGCAGAATTCCCTCAGGAGTAGATGACGTGTAACAAATTTGCCCTGCTCTGGGTCTAAATCCATGGTGTTCACACTCTGTGGAGGGGGAATTTGGAACCAGACTTCATGAGCATTGTTAGTGTTGTTGTTTTTTTAACACAGTACTTGTACTGTACCTGGTCACACCATGTCTGGTGTATATTGTTTCTTCTCTGGCAAGAATAGTCTACATAGTGGGCTTTGCATATGGTCACAGCCACATCAGATATTTTGCACAGTTAATGTACACCATTAATAAAAAAAAATCAAAAACAGAGCTTGAGAAAGGATTGAAGAATAATCTTGTTCAATAATGTTTTCTGCAGGTTTGTAATTGGACGAGAAAAGCCAGGACAAGTAAGTGAGGTTGCTCAGCTGATTAGCCAGACCCTAGAACAAGAGCGTCGCCAGAGAGAGCTCCTGGAACAGCATTATGCACAGTATGATGCAGATGATGATGAGGTAATATACTTGCTAGCATTCCTCCTATTCATTACTTCATAATGTTCCCTTTTTGATTTCCAGTTCATTCTTTCTAACGTGCTTCGAGATAATGGTGAGAGGAAGCGGTGTCATATGAAAACTAAATCTATTGTACCATGCCTGTAAAAATATACACCTGTTTTACTAATGCATATATTCCTATGGTGCTCAAAAATGTAACCATGCCCACACTGTATTTTAATCAATATTGATCTTTAAGACTGCTTCAACCTGGGGCTGTGATGCACTAGCCAGCACGATAGCTGGTGTATATGACTATGAATTTCACGAATGCCTGGTAGGAAACTTGTCCTGCTGTTGCATAGGACAAGATTCCTAAATCCTCTGCCCCAAGTTGGAACAGCTAAGTAGCACAGGGCCAGATTTGGTCTAGATTTTCTGTACAGTCAGTCGAAGAGACACTTGGGTACTGCCATCTCTCTCTCCACCAACTCTAATTGTTTCTTTACCGATTTTAGCATGTGTCCTTCTTCAGGAACAAAGTCACTTACTACGTTTTTCAGCATGTATTTAAAATAATCCTTTTGTTCGAGGAGAGTGAACATCAAATTGATTGACACTTCTGTAAGCATTGCTCTTTTGTTGAGGTGTCTGCTTTGTCTATATTAAGGAAAGGAGGTTGGTTTGCTAATACACTGAAGCATTATTCTCTCTCTGGGAAAATGATTATTTTTTATCTTCCAGTAATTAATTTTTTGGGGTTTCTGTAGAGAGATGCATGAGGGCAATTGTTCTTTATCATCCTCAGCCTCCATTAAATGAACTAGTAAGAAATTTTATTTTGAAACTTCCATCTAATCTATTTTTTCCATTTTGGGTATCTGATGGACCCCTACGAGTTAGAATGCAGATTAACCCATACCATATACAGCCTTTACTGAAATGCATGTTCAGAGTCGTCATATTTACATCTCCCAACACCCACAATGTGCACATATACTCATTCTGACACCAACAGGCTTTAGCCATACAATCCCCTTAATTTCTCCCTAGCCCCTTAAAATGTCCCTCTCCCTACCTCTGATGATAAGACAAAAAGCAATGGGCTTAAATTGCAGCAAGGGAGGCTTAGATTGGAGGTTAGGAAAAACATCCTAACTGTCAGTGTGGTTAAGCACTGGAAGAAATTGCCCAGGGAGGTTGTGGAATCTCCATCATTGGAGGTTTTTAAGAACAGGTTAGACGAACACCTGTCAGGAATGGTCTAGTTATTATTATAGTCCTGCCTTGAGTGCAGGGAACTGAACTAAATGACCTACTGAGGTCCCTTCCAGTCTATGATTCTATGATAAACATCTGTTGCCTGGAAGAAATCTGTTTCACACCTTTTGGTGACCAGCCCCAAGTCACAGACCTTGAGAACATCATTTTCAGTGTATAACTCCTTACATTATCTGTGCATACATTTCACAGTGATTATGAGGACCAGTGTGACACAGGCTTTCAGTAGAAATCCTATATGACTGTTCGGTGAACTAGTATGTAGATACCGGACCCAAGGGATCCCTGGTAGCCCTTAAATACTCCAGTGCCCTCTGCCAGTTGTCACCAAGAGATCCCTGGGTCACAGTTGGTGTTGGTAATTCCGTTGGTGACACTGTTTCCTTTGAGTCAGTTCTGACCTAATGCCCCAAGAATGGTGTTAGAAAGTACTATGTTGTTGGAGGTGTCTTTTTTCAGGTGGGACCTACGGCAAAATTGCCTCATCTCACTATTGTTTTGTCATTGTCCTTTCCCTCCTCCTTTTTTTTTATTTAGGCTTGGCAGAATTTGGTTTTTATTTTTTTATAGTTTCGATGGATAATATTAATGTTTATTTTTAAGTATTTTTCTATTTTTAATCTATTTCAGTTTTCACATGTATGCAAAATTATGGGTTTTAAGCATTTTTTATATTTATAGATTTTTATAGATTTAAATTTTCACAGTTGTGTGAAATTATGAGGGGATCAGACAGTAGTTATTTAATGATAATAGATGTTAAGATTCAAAAAGTTAAGTCTTTATAACCATTTAAACACAAATTGTCAACATACCAAGTCAAGGTATACAAAATAGATATTCTTAAATCAAGTTCTAATAAGCTTTCAAGCAGCATTTTTCTTACTTTGCCTATCTGTAGATTTCTGTTACTATCAATGGAAATATTTTGTTGTCGGTTTACGTGTGTGCGGAAAAATCGCTGTTTACTGACATTTAATGATAAAAAAAATCTAATCCTTCCAAGCCTGTTTTATTCCATCCACCTGTTGCATTTTGTCATACATCATTGAAGATGATTTCCGCACCTTGGGGTGGGAGGGTTCTGGCTCGCCAGGCAAAAGGATACACCTCTTTAAGGACAGAGAGGCACAGATGTTGCTACAGATGCAGACTATGTCATCAAGGGGACACTAACTCATCCCCAGGTAACTGGAAGAGAGGGGAGATTATGTAGGGGAAATGCCCTCTTTCACCAGGACCAAACAGGGCAGCAGCCGCCCTCTTATCCTTGAAAGTAGTGAAATATCAGGATCTGCTGTGAGCATTGCGCTAGCCACTCCTTTCTGGGGAGCAGGAGGACAAAGGAGGAATTTTCCCCTCATTGCCAGATTGGCCAAGCAGAGTGAGTATTTTTTTGTCATCTCTATAGTGGATTTGGGGGCAGGGAGCTTAGTTGGGGCGAGCATGGAATGGGAGTTAGGCTATGATGTCCCAACTCATTATGTAAATGTGGGATCGATGTCCGGTGCAGGTATTCTGAGGGGAATGGAATAATGATCAAATAAATAGTTTGGTAAAGGATTTAAAGGAGGTGTTTTTTAACGGAGAGAAAAGGGGGTTTGGGGCTCCTATGACTGGCATGGCAGGGAGCCAACTCCCCTCCTTTATAGCCTACCTTCCCCCTCATTCAAGGGAGGGGATGGTAAGGTCCCAGGAGAGGGGTTGCTGGGGATCCAGGGGACAGGGAGCTGACAGAAGACCCCAGGGTAGATATTGAATTGATCATGGAGCTACCTGCACTGTACACTTTTGTCTGCTGGGTACTCCCAGATAGTTGTTAATAAAGTTGCACTCCAGTTAAACAACTTCCAGTGTCTCTTGTTCTTCTGGTATAGCCGGACAGTAGCTGTCACATTCCTTCTTTGCGATAGCTGTATTTCATGGTGAATGATATGCAAGCGCTGTAGCAACCTTGCAAATTTCTACTCACTCACTTGTTTTGGACAAGTATTTTAATATCATTAGGTTTTTTTATTATCTCAATGGTCTGAATAGATTTTCAGTTTTTATCCTTATTTTATCAGTGTTCAAAGTAACATGAAGAACCAGTTTAGAAAATGACATGACTTAGCTGAAGAAGCAAAATATTATTATGTTATGTGAATTAATATCCAAATACCAAAAGATTGTTTTTAAATGGGGATAAATTGTTAAGCAAATCCAGTGTTTCCAACTGTAGTAACTAGAAATGTTGTTGTGAAAGTGGTAGTTGACACGACTCCAGTATACGTCAAGTGTCTTGCATGTGATGAGCTGAGTGCAAGCTGTCAGAAAACATTGATGAAGAGGTAGCATTAAACTGTGTCCGTAGTCCATTAAGTACCATTTCATCACTGTTGGAGACTTGTAGATAAACAAAAGATTAAGCCTGAATCTGCTATTAGTTATGCTCATTGGACATTTAGTGCCGATTTCCCCCAGTGTATGTGAGAAGAGAATCAGGGCCACTCTATTTATCATCTGTGCTATTAAACAATATGAATTAATATGTTTTCCATTTAAGATGGAAAAATACAATAGAGTTACTATTCATGTTTTTAAAGATGATTTTATGGTATTATCTGCTGCAGTGTACAGCAAATTTGAATGAATAATGTCAAATGAAATCCACCCTGATATAGAGAGCTAGCAAAAGGCCGATATACCACTTAAGTGCCTGGTTTTCTGTAGAACTTAAGTGTTGAATAGGCCTTTTGCTGACCTCGTTGTATAGGGGAGAATTTGAGCCATCATGAAGACAGTATGAACTGAACTTTTGCCGTCAGAGTGCATAATATAACTTCTCATTTGGCTACCGTACAGAAGAATTCTTTTTTATTTTTTGTTGTCAACCATTTTAGAAAACTGAGAGGGAATTTCAAGGAGCCTCAAGCAACTACAGTAACAATAACAATTGTTATTGTAAAAAGGTTTGTTATTTTGAAGCAAATAACTTTTGTCTGTGCTTTGCTGGCTTTTTTTACCCTAATTAAATTTTCATGTATGGCTTATTAACTTCACACAGGGTCTGAACAACCTAATACTAGTAGTTTTATATGACATAACAGGCAGCAGACTTTATTAATCAGTCCATGTATATTCATGACATATACATCAGGTATTCCCTTAAATTGCTGTGTTGTACTTTTTTAAACACAATTTTTGCATTATTTAATTAATTATAAGGGTCCAAAACTGCCTCTTTTGAATTCATTAGCAAAACTCCCACTTATTTCAGAGAGGGCATGAATGAGCCCATTGTCACAAATGATATTACACTGCCATTGTCAGGTTCTGTACTTTATTCAAATACCAGCCTATGGCCTTGTCTATACTAGAGGACTCAGGTGTTTTTGCTTCAAACCATTGTTTTGCATCAGCTGAAGCAGAAATGATTGTATGGATGCACACAAACCAACCTCAGTTGGTGTAAAATTTTCCTTTGTGTCTAAACAAGTACTGCCTTACACCTGTATGTTCAGAGGGGGTGAATGTCAGTTTTGATCGCACCATCATCTGGTGAAACTCTGCAGCCTGTCTACAATAAACTGTTGCCCCAACTTAACTTAAATGAGTTTAAAAACACTCTTCTTTCTATTTAAGTATGGTCTGTAAGGAAGGAATCAACTTAAGCTAAATTAGTATAAGCCGCTCTTAAACCAAATGAAGATCATCCACACGTTTTTTTGCCAGTTTAGCAAATCAGTTTAAAAAAGCCCCTGTATCTAAATAGGTGTAAGCTGGTGCATAGATAAGGCTTCAGTTCATTGGCTGAGAGTCCCATCTTTGCTTCCATTTAGCCATCCCCATCACAGGTCTTCAGAAATGCACCCCCAAACCTGGTCCCTCTCAGTGGAAAAGGCAGTTGTGCTGTGTTCCTCATGGCTTCTTACCTGTCAGCTCTCTATTCTTCTCCTAACACCTCTGTGTCTCTGGAAGGTTTGGAATATGTGGTATATGGCAAAAGGGAGAGATTGCAGGCTCAGCCAGTGCTGTCTGTGGAGAGGAGAGGGATGTTTCCAGTTAACACCAGCTAATGTTGGTGGGGATCATGGCTAGTAGAGGGGAGCATTTTGGAGGGTATGGGATACTGGGAGGTTCCTCCCTAAAGGGAGGGGTTGGAGGGCAACAAGAAGACTTCCAGTCAGTGAGCTAAGAAGGTTCACCAGGTGAGAGAGCTGTCATTTGTGGCAGCTGCCAAGAACGACAGCTGCAGAATTGACATTGCCCGAGTTGAATTTGTTTGTGATCAACTTTAGAGGAGAGTTGGCAGTTTTTCAAAGGGACACTATTAAGGGCCCAAAAGCAAGCTATTCCGATGGTAGGAAGATAGAAAATGTGGCAAAAGACCACCTTGGCTTAACCACGAGATCTTGCATGACCTTCAAAATAAAAAGGAGTCATATAAAAAATGGAAACTAGGTCAGATTACAAAGGATGAATATAGGTAAACAACACAGGAATGCAGGGGCAAGTTTAGAAAGGCAAAGGCACAAAATGAGCTCAAACTAGCTATGAGAATAAAGGGAAACAAGAAGACTTTTTATCAATACATTAGAAGCAAGAGGAAGACCAAGGACAGAATAGGCCCGCTGCTCAGTGAGGAGGGAGAAACAGTAACAGGAAACTTGGAAATGGCAGAGATGCTTAATGACTTCTTTGTTTCGGTCTTCACTGAGAAGTCTGAAGGAATGTCTAACACAGTGAATGCTTATGGGAAGGGGTAGGTTTAGAAGATAAAATAAAAAAAGAGCAAGTTAAAAATCACTTAGAAAATTTAGATGCCTGCAAGTCACCAGGGCCTGATGAAATGCATCCTAGAATACTCAAGGAATTAATAGAGGAGGTATCTGAGCCTCTAGCTATTATCTTTGGAAAGTCATGGGAGACAGGAGAGATTCCAGAAGACTGGAAAAGGGCCAATATAGTGCCCATCTATAAAAAGGGAAATAAAAACAACCCAGGAAACTACAGACCAGTTAGTTTAACTTCTGTGCCAGGGAAGATAGTGGAGCAAGTAATTAAAGAAATCATCTGCAAACACTTGGAAGGTGGTAAGGTGATAGGGAATGGCCAGCATGGATTTGTAAAGAACAAATCATGTCAAACCAATCTGATAGCTTTCTTTGATAGGATAACGAGTCTTGTGGATAAGGGAGAAGCAGTGGATGTGGTATACCTAGACTTTAGTAAGGCATTTGATACGGTCTCGCATGATATCCTTATCGATAAACTAGGCAAATACAATTTAGATGGGGCTACTATAAGGTGGGAGCATAACTGGCTGGATAACCATACTCAGAGAGTAGTTATTAATGGCTCCCAATCCTGCTGGAAAGGTATAATAAGTGGGGTTCCGCGGGGGTCTGTTTTGGGACCGGCTCTGTTCAATATCTTCATTAACGACGTAGATGTTGGCATAGAAAGTACGCTTATTAAGTTTGCAGATGATACCAAACTGGGAGGGATTGCAACTGCTCTGGAGGACAGGGTCAAAATTCAAAATGATCTGGACAAATTGGAGAAATGGTCTGAGGTAAACCGGATGAAGTTCAATAAAGACAAATGCAAAGTGCTCCACTTAGGAAGGAACAATCATACATTCACACATACAGAATGGGAAGAGACTGTCTAGGAAGGAGTATGGCAGAAATAGATCTAGGGGTCATAGTGGACCATAAGCTAAATATGAATCAACAATGTGATACTGTTGCAAAAAAAGCAAACATGATTCTGGGATGCATTAACAGGTGTGTTGTAAACAAGACATGAGAAGTCATTCTTCCGCTTTACTCTGCGCTGGTTAGGCCTCAACTGGAGTATTGTGTCCAGTTCTGGGCACCACATTTCAAGAAAGATGTGGAGAAATTGGAGAGGGTCCAGAGAAGAGCAACGAGAATGATTAAAGGTCTTGAGAACATGACCTATGAAGGAAGGCTGAAAGAATTGGGTTTGTTTAGTTTGGAAAAGAGAAGACTGAGAGGGGACATGATAGCAGTTTTCAGGTATCTAAAAGGGTGTCATCAGGAGGAGGGAGAAAACTTGTTCACCTTAGCCTCTAATGATAGAACAAGAAGCAATGGGCTTAAACTGCAGCAAGGGAGATTTAGGTTGGACATTAGGAAAAAGTTCCTAACTGTCAGGGTAGTTAAACACTGGAATAAATTGCCTAGGGAGGTTGTGGAATCTCCATCTCTGGAGATATTTAAGAGTAGGTTAGATAAATGTCTATCAGGGATGGTCTAGACAGTATTTGGTCCTGCCATGAGGGCAGGGGACTGGACTCGATGACCTCTCGAGGTCCCTTCCAGTCCTAGAGTCTAGCTCAGTATGAATAGAAACAGAAATTTCATTTCAAATGGTGTCTTAACATACAGTGCAGTGCCAGCGTATTTGAAAACTCCAGAGCAAAACAAATTTTCCCACTCAATGAAAACCAAGTTCACATCAGAATACATTGACAACCTGGCTACCTAGTGGGGAAAAATCTAAGCCTTTGATATTTATTCTAAGGATAGTAGTTTTCTTAGGTTTAAGAGACTTTGAGTATTTTAGATTCCTCAAATTGAGCTGCTTTAAAATTTGAATGATCTGATTTGACAATATTCTTCACAATCTGACTGTATATGTAAAAACAAAGTTAAATTCAGCATCCTATAGTCAACAGATGAAAAATACTATTTTTTAAATTGCAAGTTTGAAAGTAAGACCTAACCAAAACAACATTTAAACTCACTTTACTGGCATCTGCCACAGAATTTCACTAACAAATACTGATCCCAGAGTTGTGTTGGAGCCCTGCCTAGAGACGTGAGAGCTGGAGCAAGTGCCATGTGTTTCCTTTGCCAGATGTTTCCATCAATAACACTGGTGCACTAACAAGAAAGTAAACCAATAAATCCACGCTAATTTCCAGCATCGTTAGAAACAAGAAAACAAGAAATGTGGTGTTACATGGAAAAGGCCAGAATTTGGTCGTGTCAAGGTTCCTTCCCCACTCTGAACTTTAGGGTACAGATGTGGGGACCTGCATGGACACTTCTAAGCTTAATTACTAGCTTGGATCTGGTATCGCTGCCACCATCCAGAATTTTCAGTGTCTGGATCACTCCCTTTCCCCCCAAAACCTTCCCCTCTCTGGGTAGCCTTGAGAGACTCCTTCACCGATTCGCTGGTGAGTCCAGATCCAATCTCTTGGATCTTAAAACAAGGAGAAATTAACCATCCCCCCTCCTTTCTCCCACCAATCCCTGGTGAGTCCAGATCCAATCCCCTTGGTTCTAAAAACAAGGAAAAATCAATCAGGTATTAAGAAAAAGGCTTTTAATTAAAGAAAAGAAAGGTAAAAGAAAACCCTCTGGGAGAGTTTAGCATACCAGCTACTCTCACAGACAACAGATTCCAAACACAGAGGATGTTTCCCTGGGCAAAAATCTTAACACACAGAAGAATACCCAAATTTGATAATTCCCTTAATGGTACCAAGACAAGTTACAAAGAAAATAAACATAAACCTATTTATTTCTTTCTAAAACTTACTACTCTGATAAGAGGCTGGTTGCTTGATCTTTTTCACTCCGGCTGAAACTGAAACTCTAAGCAAAGGAAAAACTTCCCTCCTTCCTTTTGAAACATCTTGTTCCCCCATTGGTTCCTCTGGTCAGGTGTTAGCTAGGCTAGGTGAACTTTTTAACCCTTTACAGGTAAAAGAGGCATTAACCCTTAACTATCTGTTTATGACACGCCCCCCAAATCTCAGACAGTGTGGAACCACACTGGCGGTGATTTCTTCCTAGAACTTTAGAATAAACAGATTAATAAAACACATGCACCTTTACATATGCTACTAATTATGTAAAACTACAAGATTTTTCACGTTCCAACAACAATTTAACCAGTTAACTCCGGGAAACTTTCACGGGAGAGTGCATCAGCTACTTTGTTAGAAGCTCCTGAAATGTGTTGAATTTTAAAATCAAAATCTTGGAGAGCTAAACTCCAACGAAGAAGATTTTTGTTGTTTCCCTTGGCAGTATGAAGCCACTTTAGCATAGTGTGGTTGGTTTGTAGCTGGAAACTCCTTCCCCAAACGTATGGGCGTAGCTTTTCCAGGGCATACACAATGGCGTAGCATTCTTTTTCACTGATTGACCAGTGGCTTTCCCTCTCAGACAGTTTCTTGCTGAGAAACACGACAGGATGAAATTCTTGATCCGGTCCTTCCTGCATTAAAACTGCTCTTACACCACGCTCAGATGCGTCTGTGGTTACTAGGAATGGTTTATCAAAGTCTGGGGCTCTTAGCACAGGGTCAGACATGAGTGTTGCCTTAAGCTGGTTAAAGGCCTTCTGACACTCATCAGTTCACTTAACTGCATTTGGCTGTGTCTTTCTGGTCAGGTCTGTCAGTGGGGCAGCGATTTGTCTGTAGTGTGGTACAAATCGCCTGTAATATCCGGCCAAGCCTAAGAAGGATTGGACCTGTTTCTTTAACTTTGGGACAGGCCACTTTTGGATAGCATCCACCTTGGCCTGTAGGGGATTTATCGTTCCTTGACCTACCTGGTGTCCAAGGTAAGTCACTCTGTTTTGGCCTATTTGACACTTTTTAGCCTTAACAGTTAGTCTTGCCTGCCTGATGCGCTCAAAGACTTTTTCCAGGTGCTCCAGGTGTTCTGCCCATGAATCAGAAAAAATGGCTACATCATCGAGGTAGGCAACTGTAGATTCTCCCAGTTCTGCTAGGAGACCGCCGTCTACAAGTCTTTGGAAGGTGGCGGGTGCATTTCGCAGCCCGAAAGGAAGCACATTAAATTCATACACCCCTGCATGGGTGATGAAGGCTGACCTTTCCTTGGCGGGTTCATCTAGCGGTACTTGCCAGTACCCCTTGGTTAAGTCTAATGTAGAGATGAACTGGGCACGTCCCAGTTTCTCCAATAGCTCATCGGTGCGTGGCATTGGATAGTTGTCGGGACGAGTTACAGCATTTAGCTTACAGTAGTCTGCGCAAAAGCGTATTTCCCCATCTGCTTTGGGAACTAGAACCACTGGAGATGCCCATGCACTGTTAGAGGGGCGGATTATACCCATCTGTAACATGTTTTGGATCTCCTGTTCTATAGCAGCTTGGGCATGAGGAGACACCCGATAGGGTGGGTTCTAATTGAGTGAGCATTACCTGTGTCAATGGAGTGGTATGCCCGTTCGGTCCGTCCTGGGGTGGCTGAGAACATTGGGGCGAAGCTAGTGCACAGCTCCTTGATCTGTTGCCGCTGCAGACATTCCAGGATTGTGGAGGTTCACCTCTTCAACGCCCCCATTACTTTTTCCTTCTTAGTAGACACTTTCAGGCCACTCAGTGTCAGCTCCTCCCTGTGCTGTAAACTGACAAACCTTTAATCCTCTGGAATAAAAGGGCTTTAGAGAATTAACATGGTACACTTTACGCTTTAGGGTTGAGGTGGGGAATGCTATGAGATAGTTAACAGCTCCCAGGTGCTCTTGGACCATGAATGGCCCTTCCCATGATGCTTCCATCTTATGAGCCTGTTGTGCCTTCAAGACCATAACCTGGTCCCCTACTTTGAAGGAACGCTCTCTGGTATATTTATCATACCAGGCCTTTTGCTCTTCCTGAGCATCCTTTAGGTTTTCTTTAGTAAGTGCTAAAGAGTGTTGGAGGATGCTTTGTAGGTTGCTTACAAAGTCTAGAATGTTAGTTCCTGGAGCAGGTGTAAACCCCTCCCATTCCTGCTTCACCAACTGTAATGGCCCCTTAACCTCATGGTCATACACAAGTTCGAATGGTGAAAACCCTAAACTGGGATGTGGTACAGCCCTGTAGGCAAAAAGCAGCTGCTGCAACACTAGGTCCCAATCATTGGAGTGTTCATTTACAAATTTACATATCATGGCCCCCAAAGTTCCATTAAAACTCTCCACCAGGCCATTGGTTTGATGGTGGTAAGGGGTAGCAACAAAGTGATTCACCCCATGAACTTCTCACAGATTTTTCATGGTCCCTGCCAGGAAGTTAGTTCCCGAATCTGTAAAGATGTAGGAGGGCCAACCTACCCTGGCAAAAATGTCTGTTAAGGCCTGGCACACAGTTTTAGTCCTGCTATTGCTTAGAGCTACTGCTTCCAGCCATCGGGTAGCAAAGTCCACAAAAGTCAGTATATACTGCTTTCCTCTGGGGGTCTTTTTTGGGAAAGGACCCAGAATATCCACAGCTACTCGCTGAAATGGGACCCTAATTATGAGGAGTGGCTGGAGAGGGGCTTTGACCTGGTCTTGGGGCTTTCCCACTTGTTGGCACACCTCACAAGACTGGACATAATTAGCAACATCCTTGCCCATCCCCTCCTAGTGGAAGGACTTCCCCAACCTGTGTTTGGTTCTGTTCACCCCAGAATGGCCACTGGTATGATCATGAGCTAAGCTTAAGAGCTTTTCCCAGTACTTAGTTGGAACTACCAACTGTTTTTGAGGATGCCAGTCTTCCTGGTGTCCACCAGAAAGAGTCTCCTTGTATAAAAGTCCTTGTTCTACAACAAACCGGGATCGGTTAGAAGAGCTGAGAGGCGGTGGGGTGCTCTGTGCTGCCACCCAAGCTTTCTGAAGGCTGTCATCTGCTTCCTGCTCAGTCTGGAACTGTTCCCTTGAGGCTGGAGACACCAGTTCCTCCTTAGACTGTGGACTTGGGCTTGGTCCCTCTGGAAGCGATGTAGGTGATGGGGTTGTTTTCATTGATGGTGAACCGCTTTCCGCTGGTGCACTATGCGATATTTCAGGCTCTGGCTGAGCTTGTTGGGTAGGGTTGTCTGCTGCTTCTGCCAGCTCAGGCCCGCTGATGCCCTCTGGCGCTGGAGTTGTAGATGGGTTTGCAAGCACTGGCGTCAGTGCTGGCAACGGTTCTGGTGCTGGTTGTTTTTCCAGTTCCGGTTCTGAGATTGGATTCACTATGGCTGTTGCAGTCGTTTGCAGGGGATCCGGGTCCACCACCTCTGTCTGGGTCTCTAGTAACACAGACGGGATCCTTGTGGACGGCTCAGGAACAGGGATGGGTCTGGAAGCTTGCTTGGCTTGGCTGCGTGTAACCATCCCCACCCTCTTGGCCCGCTTCACCTGGTTGGCCAAGTCTTCCCCCAGTAGCATGGGGATGGGATAATTGTCATAGACTGCAAAAGTCCACATTCCTGACCAGCCCTTGTACTGGACAGGCAGTTCAGCTGTAGGCAAGTTTACAGATTTTGACACGAAGGGGTAAATTGTCACTTGGGCCTCTGGGTTGATGAATTTGGGGTCCACTAAGCATTGGTGGATAGCTGACACTTGTGCCGCCGTGTCTCTCCACGCGATAATCTTCTTTCCACCCACTCTCAAGGTTTCCCTTCGCTCCGAGGGATTTGAGAGGCATCTGTACCTGGGAAATCTTTGGTGTGATGGTAGTGTAATGAACTGTACTCGGTTGGGGTTCTTGGGGCAGTTGGCCTTTATGTGTCCCAGTTCATTACATTTAAAACATCGCCCAGCTGACTGGTCACTGGGCCGGGTTGCTGGAGACTGGTGAGGTGGGACAATAAGGTGTCTGGGGCTTTCCTTGGGTTGTAGGTGGGGCCTTGGGTTGCCCCCTGTGATAGGGTTTAGTTTCGGTTTGCCCGCTCTGATATTCGCTTCTCTTGCTAGTAGCTTTTTTCTTTTCTGCCACTTCCACCCATTTGGCTCCAATCTCCCCTGCCTCGGTTACAGTTTTGGGCTTCCCATCTAGGATGTACCTTTCTGTTTCCTCAGGAACACCCTCTACGAACTGCTCCATTTGCATTAGGAAGGACAGCTCTTCCAGAGAGTTAGCACTTGCTCCTGATATCCAGGCATCCCAATTCTTTCCAATGTGGTAGGCATGTTGGGTAAATGACACATCTGGTTTCCACCTTAGGGCTCAGAACCGCCGAGGGGCATGCTCAGGTGTTAGCCCCATTCTGATTCTGGCCTTGGTTTGAAAAAGTTTATTGTCGTTCATGTGTTCCTTAGGCATTTCAGCCGCCACTTCTGCTAAGGTCCACTGAGCTGTGGCCTCAGCTTTATCCTGTACTGGTCTGTAGAGATGCTGTACCCATGGCAGGCCCTTTAGAAATTTTCTAAGGCGGCCTTAGTATCATCACCTGCCTTGTAGGTAGGGAATTTTCTGGGATGGGAAACAGTACCTGGAGAAGGGTTGTTAGGGTTGGCTGGTAACCCCTGCTTAGCCCTTGCTAATTCCAGGGCATGCTTGTGGGCCTCTCTCTGGATCTCCATAGCCCTCCGGTGGTCAGCCTCTTTGGCTTTCTCTTCTCTTTCTTTCTCTTCCATCTCTCTTTTGTGAGCAGCCTCTTCTCTGGCCGTCTGTCTATCATGTTCCTTTTGGCTCTCCTCAGCCTGGAGTTTGGCTAATTTTAGTTGTTGTATGGTTTTTTTCTCTTTGCCTGACATTTATCCCTGCTCTGCCTGAACTATCTTGGTTAGCGAGGCAAAACAAACGAACAAACAAACAGCTTTTAACTGGACTTCTCAGAATGAGAAGAAACAAGAAAAACTGGTTTGTAACTTGTCTTTTGCAAACTGTTAATTACCCTCCAGCTAAGCCCAGCTGGAATCCTTTCTAACAAAGCCTTGTCAGAAAAACCTTTATCTGTTTGCCTTCATGGTATCTCTCCTTCACTGCTTCCCCAGCATCTCAAAGGAGGGAAAAAAAATCTGGCTTTTGGTTCCTAAAAAATCCCTCATCGCTGCTCACCATGTCAAGGTTCCTTCCCCACTCTGAACTTTAGGGTACAGATGTGGGGACCTGCATGGACACTTCTAAGCTTAATTACTAGCTTAGATCTGGTATCGCTGCCACCATCCAGAATTTTCAGTGTCTGGATCACTCCCTTTCCCCCCAAAACCTTCCCCTCCCTGGGTAGCCTTGAGAGACTCCTTCACCGATTCGCTGGTGAGTCCAGATCCAATCCCTTGGATCTTAAAACAAGGAGAAATTAACCATCCCCCCTCCTTTCTCCCACCAATCCCTGGTGAGTCCAGATCTAATCCCTTTGGTTCTAAAAACAAGGAAAAACCAATCAGATATTAAGAAAAAGGCTTTTAATTAAAGAAAAGAAAGGTAAAAGAAAACTCTCTGGGAGAGATTAGCATACCAGTTACTCTCACAGACAACAGATTCCAAACACAGAGGATGTTCCCCTGGGCAGAAATTTAGTTACATAAAAAAATATCCAATTTGATTCTACTTCTAATTGCATAAGACAGGTTACAAAGAAATAAACATAAACCTATTTATTTCTTTCTAAAACTTACTACTCTGATAAGAGGCTGGTTGCTTGATCTTTTTCACTCAGTCTGAAACAGAAACTCTAAACAAAGGAAAAACTTCCCTCCTTCCTTTTGAAAAAATCTTGTTCCCCCATTGTTTCCTCTGGTCAGGTGTTAGCTAGGCTTGGTGAACGTTTTAACCCTTTACAGGTAAAAGAGGCATTAACCCTTAACCATCTGTTTATGACAGGTGGAAAGTAAAGTTTCTGTTCTATCTACGAGCCTGATTCTGCAAATGTGAATATGAGTAATTTTGCTTATGTTAGTAGTCTCCTTAAATTCAGTGTACTACTCATGTGAGCTCTAAGAATATAGGATACAACACTGAAAGCAGTAAAAGAAGGATAAATAAATAAAATAATCTGGAGGAATATGTAACTGTTCTGAAGGTCCTGTTTCAGCACTGAATACATATAAAATATGTATATGTATAGACTATACTAATAAGTATGTAAAATATATGTATATTGTATGGTGTGTGTGTGTATATATATATGTGTGTGTGTGTGTGTGCTTATACACACACACACACACACACACACACACACACACAATATGTATAACACTATTACAGATGCACAGACAGGTATATTGAATTAGGCCTCATAGGAGTAATGTTCACATTTCACTGATCCACACTAATATGTGTGGATTGGTCCTACCAAGGGGATGACATAAGTTCTGTTTTTAATACCTCTTTTTACAGAAAGAATACTAGTAAATTCTTTATTTTACAACTTTCGGTTTTTTTATTCGTCTCTGTAGTAGTCTTAAATTGAAATTTTTCTACAACTCTTAAACTTTCCTATGAGATTTGCTATTTAGGTGAAAAGTGGTGATGTTTATTATATATTCATTGCCAATAATATTGTTTATACTTGTGTGTAAAACACCTAGCATGCTATTAGCACTGTTTAAATAATGGGGTTGATTGGCAAAGGTGCAAATGGCAGTTAGGTATCTAAGTCCCACTGAAAGGCAGTAAGAGTTGGGTGCTTAAATGCTGTTTGTGCATTTGAAAATCTCCCCCCAGTATTTAAAATATGTGTTAATAAAAAATGGGACTAGCAATTACTTCGAGCTTGATGAGAATAGATTGGTGATAAAAATGCTGTGCACTTTCATCTGAGGATCTAAGGGCACTTCACAGAGGTTAATTAAACCTCACAACACTTCTGTGGAGTAAGTATTATTATTCCCATTTTTACATGGGGGAAGCTGAAGTGCAGTGGGAGGTTAAATGACTTTTCCAAGTTTACATAGCAAGTCAGTGACAGAAATGGTAATTGAACTTGGGAACCTTGACTCTCAGGGCCTGATTCTGGCCTCCAGTCTAGCAATGCAGAGCAGCTGGAATGCCTTTTTAACTGGCTGCCTGAAGAGCCCTTCAGAGTGGGGGAAACCTAGATGGCCTAGGGTCAGAATAACATCTCACACACCACTCTCCTTGTCACCCACTGGAGTATAGGACATAACAGATTAGCTCTGTGACCAGCCAGTCCCAGCTGGCATAACAGCATAATTGTACGTACAGCACATCACAGATATTATTAATCTTTACATGATGTCAATTAATATTCTAATTTATGGGAAGTTGTCCGTATTACATGTTAGTTTAGAATTCTTGGTAGTGTTTTGCAACAATTATATGCCCTTTTCTTCTCCCGTTAACATTATATTGTATTTCCCTTTGTTGTGAAATGGTTTGAAGATTGTTTATAGTTTTTCAGCATTCTCTCCATCTTGTAAGAGAGCACTTATTCCACAAACCACATTTCACCAACCCAAGAAACACCCACTGCTGTTCTTCAAAACCAGCAAGATCAGGTTGCTTATACAGGGTGAAATCCTGTTCCCATTGAAGCTAATGGGAATTTGGCCATTTACTACAGTGGGCCAGCTTTTCACCCCCATTGATTTTTTTTTTTTTTTTTTAGAAAAGTATTTTTCCATGTGGATCTTATGCTTCTTATATGAATTCAGACATAATGAATAAACCACCAGATATTCAAATGCACCATGGCTTGTCAGCCGAAGGGTCACAATCTCCAGTGGTGTTATAAACAAGTGCCAGGGGTCAGCATGGCCCTGTTCTTTCCATATTGCTAAATGAGAATGGTTCCCAGCTAAATGGAAGGGAGCGGGGGTCTTGCAACTAAAAAGATTGAGAGCCACTAAACTACAGCTTTATAAAGGCAGACTGATCTTTTCTGAAAATGCTGCAGTATTTATGTTTTTGTTTTCCTGATTGAGCCAGCGCTGGCTCTAGGCACCAGCAAAACAAGCAGGTGCTTGGGGCAGCACATTTGCAGGGGGTGGCATTAGGGCCATCCTTTTTTCTTTTTTTTTTCCCCCCTCACTTCCTCCCCTCTCACAACCCTGCAGAAGTGGAGCCATGGAGCAGCTGGGGATCCAGCATGGGAGCTGAAAACCCACAGGACCCTGGAACTATAGTTCCTTGCCTAGCTCCCCACCTAAAAAGCCAGCCCTAGAGCAGGGAAAGAACTATATTTCCCAGCAATCCCTTGGCAGCTATCAACAGGAAAGGGAGGGGTAGGGAGTGAGGTAGCTGAGCCATGCTGCGAGTTGAAAGAGGTGGCACTGTGAATGGGAAACCAGTGTGCCCAAGGAGTAGAAGGCTTTGCCCCAGATGTCCCCTTCAGAAGACTTCCCCAGACTGCATTAGGGATACTGGTGTGACCTCACCTTGCAGCCCCCAAAGAAAGAATTGAGTGGACTAAATGGACGGTGAACCTCTCTATCTGCAGCCTAGCAAGGGAGTTACTTGGATCCCACTATAATTTAAAATGAAAAGTAAGGAAGGGGAGGATCTGCTAGAGTAGCTGGGCAGCTTTAGATACAGTACCAGGCACTTAGGAGGATTTCCACTTCTGAGCCATGGAAGCAGAAACTGGCTTTTCCTTTCCAGATTTAGCCAATATTCAGAAAGGGAATCTAGCACCTGCCTTCCAGATTTGAACACCTTCAAAATTCAGGAGTGCTCAAGCTCAGTTTGCGCAGCTGTTACTTCATTTCTCCCAAATCAAATATACTGATCCACTGTAACTTGCGGTAGAAAAAGGAGGATAAAATTGAGCAGGAAATGCTTCCCAGTGGTTATTAGGACTGGAATTACTATTTTCAACAGCCATTGCCTTTTTGTTTTGTTTTGTTTGTTTAAAAGGAAGACAGTGATATTGCATTGGCAAATTTCCCATAGAAACAAAGAACGGAACAAAAGAATAATAAAGGCACCTCAACTTTTCCTCATTTATGTAGGACAGTCTTATAATATGCATCCAGATATCCTCCAATCTCACAAGCTGAAAATTGTTCCACTTTACTGCAGTTCTCTAACCATATGGGAACCAATTCTGTCTGTGTTCTGTGCACATCTAAAATTCCTGCTGAATGACCCGTCTGGGGAGCAAGTTACCAGTGACACAGGGCTGGGACAGCAGGAAGGTGCAGGTTGGGGTGAGAGCCCAGGGCTGGGTGGCAGGGGGGTGGGGGGAGGGCACTGGTGAGGGGGGAAAGGGGGAGCCCGGCGCTGGGGTGGCAGGGAGTGTGGGTTGGGGGTGGAGAACCCAGGGCTGGGGCAGCAGGGGAGTGTGGGGTGGGGGAGCCCAGGGCTGGGGTGGGGGGCAGCCAAAAAATTTTTTTGCTTGGGGCAGCAAAAAACCTAGAGCTGGCCCTGGATTGAGCTGTACTTTTACCACTGAGATTCCTAACTGCTTGTGCCAGATCTGAGAGAATATAACGTTCGTTGCACGCAGAATCCTGTATGTGTATGCTTACTAATCTCAGTGGCCATATGGAAGTGTTCAGGTGTTATAGATTTAACTTTTTAATTACAGTGCAAACAAGCCATGTCTAATAAGAGGATAACTGAAATATTTTAACTCCGTAATATTAAGACAGGAGAATATGCTACGGATGAAGAAGATGAAGACATGGGACCTGTCGTTCCAGGAGCTGACATGGCCATTGAAGTGTTTGATCTTCCTGAGAATGATGACATGTTTTCCCCAACCGAGCTGGACACCACTAAGCTTGCTCACAAATTCAAAGAGGTAAGATGGACAACTCGATGAGATTTCTGGGGTTCTAGTAATCTCATTTTTCAATTATTTGGATTTCTCTTTGAATAACAGAATTGATTTCCAGCTTATTTGTATAATCAATAGTTGTAAATGGCTTAAGCAGTCACACTAGAAATAAGTGAGGCCTATTTTCTCAGTTGTTTTTAACATTTGTTGTCAGATATCTGTTGTATTGGCAAAGGCTTTGTAAAGCATGAATCATTACTAGTGCTCCTTATTAGAACAGTTTGATAAATTTTCAGCAAAAAAATCCTTTTATGTCTCAGCACTTTATTTGCAATTTTTCAGCTAGGAGAAGAAGCTGTGAGTTAGTTCATTACTGGCAGATTGATTGTCTTTCTAAACAAATGTTTACTTTAAGATTTGAATCTGGAGTTCATTGAGAGACAAATGAGCTAACCTTCAGTGAAAATGAATGTAGTGGACTCTCTTAGTTCCCTTTACCTACATCACAAAACCACTCTTAAGTGTACTGCAGTGCGACACGTCTGGCAGTTGGTTTAAGAAAGACTCCTTTTTTGGAGAAGCAGGCACGTTGCAGGTTGGGGTTGAGGTGCTTTGATGGCGCTGGGTGGGGAGGAGGCTTGCACACAGGGGCGGCTCCAGGCCCAGCACGCCAAGCGCATGCTTGGGGCGGCATGCCGCGGGGGGCACTCTGCTGGTCGCCGGGAGGGCGGCAGGCAGCTCCGGTGGACCTCCCGCAGGCGTGCCTGCAGAGGGTCTGCTGGTCCCGCGGCTTCGGTGGAGCATCTGCAGGCACACCTGCGGGATGTCCACCGGAGCCATGGGACCAGCGGACCCTCCGCAGGCAAGTCTGCAGGAGGTCTACTGGAGCCGCGGGACCGGCGACCGGCAGAGCGCTCACCGCGGCGTGCCGTTGTGCTTGGGGTGGCGAAATGGCTAGAGCCGCCCCTGCGTGCATGGCACCTGCTAGTACTAAGTCTGGCTTGGGTCAGCAAGAATGTACATGTATAAAACATAGAAAGAAACATGCATGCCCTGTTCCCCCAAGGAACATGCATATTATATATCTAAGATCCAGATTTGCTTGCCAAACCATTTACCTAGCCCTTATTTAGTGCTAAAACAGAAATATACTAAAATGTCCATTACATCTCTGCCTTCAGTCAAAGAGAAACATATATTTACTATCTGTATTGCAAAACATAATTCCTTTTGTCCAAACAAAAACGTTCCAAATGTCCAGTCTACACATTGGTATGTTTGTGAGAAAAGTCTCTTCTTCTGTTTCTACCTCAGTGGGATCTGCTGTACCATATGCTGATTCAGTGATCTGACTGAGTGATCAGTATTCATTTTTTACTTAATAAGAGAAAGCATAAAAATAACAGATAAAACCATCTGTATCTGAGCAGATTGTAATTTATGCAACAGTTTGGATTTGTTTGTTTGATGTAAGTCTCTTTAATAATAGTCTAAATATAGTTCACTTGCTTGTGAGCTTTTGTAGGAGGGATGGAGAGGGACTGCAAGCAGATGGCCCATGGCATCAAATCATGACCTTCCATTGCATCATTACCTCTGGAAAGGACATAGTCTAATACAGCCATCCTCCCCCTCATCTCATCTTACCCCAAAGTAGTGAGGTAGCTGATCAAAGTAAAGGCTTGGTGTTTGTACAAACAACATATTTTTGAGATGGCTCTCTTCTAATTTCTCCTGTTCTTCCTCCACCCTTAGGAGAAATTGTTTTTCTAGCCGCTCACAATCACCAGCCTGATCCAGGTCTTGCAGTGCAGGGAACCAGGTGTGAAGGAGTTCAGAAGTCTGACACATTATGGATGCTTCTTGTAGATACTAAACATAGCATCTCCCTTACAAATCCTCCACTCCTATCTGGCCAGAGAAGGAAGAGTCCAAAAATTCCTCCTTTCCCAATATAGTTTCAACATCTAGTGATTGAAGGATGGAAGGCCCACTTAAGCTCTTTGGAGGTACTGTGGCAGTGAGGATCACTGGTTAAGCACCATGTGGGGACTGGTGCTAGTGTGAAGGAGCAGCTGTGACTGCTGGTCCAGCCATTGGAAGCTGCACAATGGTTGTGCACCCCACTCTATAGTTGACAGATAGAGTTTGTCTCCTTAGCCCATCTCCCCACATCTCCCCCATGTAATGTTTTACTACTTGGGTTTTACACAAGTGAAGTGAATTAAGTGACTCACTAGCCTAAGCTATATGTTCCTATTGGAGCTAGGAAGGCACTTGTTTCTGTTTTATCTGACTCCTTCCCAATCTTTGTAATTTTATGAAAGAAAAGATGTGGAAAAAAATATCTGTACGCACAAAAGCATTCTCTTCGCCACCTGTACTCATCCTTTCTTTCTCAGGATGCTGTCTTCCTCAGTGCCACAAAGCCATAGATTGGAAATGGAATATGCAAGAACATTAAAGAGCTGTACTATTGGCAAGAGCTCAGCTTCCTCCCTCTCCATCCTAGGCCCAATCCTGAAGTCCTCTATGCAGGAAACTTCCATTGATTGCAGATCTGGGGCCAATGTGCATGCAGAGAAATTCTGATCTCTCTGCTAGTCTTACCTAGTCAGGAATGGCAGGTGACAGCATATAATTTACAGTCATCTGTACTGGCTTTTTGTAACTCAATTGGGTAAGCATTTAGCCCTCAAAAGAGCTTCCCTTGGATATTTTTTCTTCCTTTTTAATCATAAAATAAAGATGAGTCATGTAATTGTGTGGAAAAGTTTTGAGTCACCAAATAATGGAAAACTTTTTTCAAATTATAGATCCAGATCCTCAGCTGGTGTAAATCTGCATAGCTGGTATCCTGATTTATACCATCCAAGGATCTGGCTCATAAACTTTCCTCTCCTAGCCTTGAAAAAGGAGGTATTCTTGTTGGAGGAAGTATCTATAGTAATATTCAAAAACACTACATTGTGTGTCAGTTAAGGTTGATCTATAAATAACATACTTAGCACAAAATAAGGAAATGAAAAATAAGGCACCTAAGTGTGCATACCTTTACTCTTGCATCAGGAAACACAGACGCCTGACCATTATCACAACCTCCATATATTCCACAAGTTCATATTTGCCCTAGTAGAGAAGTCTGCCTTCCAGCATCTGCTCACCAAGCTCACCATTACCATCATCACCACCACAAACAGACCATATTTGCTTTCTACTATTCTTTCAGCTCAGTTCTCACACCAATATTGTCACTTGTCCCTAGTAATGTGCCAAAGCTAGAGCCTAGTGCAGGGGATAGGAGTGGGGATTTATATTCTGGCAGTATTTGTAGAGTTACATTTGTACCAAAGCAGCAACTATTATTTTTATGAAACAAAGTATCTTCATGCCAGTGCCTTGTTGTGAAAGTGGAGCCCCTAAGCCATCTGGGCACTTTCATGAAGGTGCTGGTATTGATCATCGTAGCTGTTGCTTTTGCCACATATCCTAACTTTGAAATATATTCAGACAGCTCAAGAGCTCTGGCCCTGAACCGCTTGACCTGTTCTATAGACATCCTGGTCTCCAAGAGAGCAGTCATTCCTTTTGCCAGAGTTAATCTTCTCCAGCATAGCACAAATGGCCTGGGGCTGGGAAAACCCAGTGCCCATACTCTGTGTTAGTCCCTATTTTCAGCTGCAGGGAACATTACTGTATGTTACAGAAAGGCAGTGTTGTGCACCTCTCCTAAACTGGTCCAAAAGGCTCCTGCATACCCTGTTAGAAAATGGAAGAGGCTAATGTAAATTACGTTGTCCAGTGGCTAAGCATGATTTCAGTAGTGGTGAATAGCATGCGGTTTCAGTTGTGTTGAGTAACATAATTTTTTGTTAATAAAATAATTGCATAGTGTCCAAACTCTCACTATGTACATACTTTTGACTCTTGTTTTGATTTGTTTAAATTTGGAAATAAATTAACAAAATTTACTTGAAAATCCTCAGAAAATTTAAGCGTCATGCAGAAATTATGCATTGCACATTTGGAGCAGACACACTCTTGTTTTTCATACAAAAGAAAGAGGCTGGCCAATTTGGTCAATTTCACGTTCTTAGGGTTTTAAAAATTGTAAATTTCATGATTTCAGGCATTCATGGTGTTGTAATTGTTGAGGTCCTGACCTAAAAAGGACTTGGAGGGGTCGCAAGGTATTGCGGGGGAGGGTTGCAGTAGTGCTACCCTTACTTCTGTGCTGCTGCTGGGGGCAACTCTGCCTTCAGAGCTGGGCAGCTGGAAAGCAGCGGCTGCTGGTTGGGAGCCCAACTCTGAAGGCAAAGCTTCCGCCAGCAGCAGCACAGAAATAAGGGTGGCATGGTATGGTATTGACATCCTTATTTCTGTGCTGCTGCTGGCAGAGCACTGCCTTCAGAGCTGGGCACCCAGCCAACAGCTACTGCTCTCTGGCCGCTCAGCTCTGAAGGCAGTGAAGAAGTAAGGGTGGCAATACCATGACCCCCCTGCAACTCCCTTTTGGGTCAGGACCCCTAGTTTGAGAAACACTTGTCTCCCCATGAGATCAGTATAGTAGAGGGTAAAAGCACACAAAAGACCAGATTTCACGGGGGGAGACCAGATTTCACTGTCCGTGATGCATTTTCATGGCCGTATATTTGGTAGGACCCTAATAATAAAGGTTAAGATACCTTAGGGTAAAGTTGCATTTGGGTAAACATAGGCATTCTTTTGAAAATGTAAATATATATATTAAAATGAATAATCCGTCTCCACGGGACTCCCACAGTCACTGATGGTTCAGTGAAACTACAATGTGAATACACTATAGACTCAGCGCTTGTCTTCATTGCACTGTTTTCTTGAACTATAACTCAGGTTTTGACCTTAACCTGACTCCAGTCCACGCATAGAAATCTCTAGTTTGAGTTAAGTGGCATTTTAAACTAAAGCTAGATGGTCCATCAGGTATAAGTTGATGCTCAAGTGCTGCTGATGCTCAAGGTAGTAATGCAGTGGGAACTCAGCGACAGGTTATAGCGCAAATTAGCACTACTCATCGAATGCTAATCCAGTCACTTTGTGTAGCTCGAGTGTAGTATTGCAGTGTGGCTTCCCTCACTCAAATTAGTTTAGCTCAAGCGGAGTAACTCAAACTAATTGTTGCAATAGAGACAAGACCTATGAGACAATCGCCACTTTTTCCTCTTCCCTTGCATCCAGTACCTGTATGTATAGAATCCTCCCTGCAAGCTTCTCTATCATATGGAGCTATTAAATCATCTGTTTCTGTATTTTATTTCTGTGACATGCCTGCTTAATCCAATCAATGGGACTTTCTACGAACTCCAGCGTGCACTGGGACATTTTCAAATTCAAATCAGAGGAGAGCAAAAGCAAGCAAGATAAAAGCTATCTTCATCTCTCTCTCTTTTTTCTTTTTCTTTTTTTTTTTTTTTATGTGCAAGGTGTTTCTTTTGCCAGACAGATTGAGTGTCCTAATCTGAAATTATGAGTGGTTAGGCAGAACCCTATCTTTAATTAGGTTTCGCAGACTGAGTCATTTTGCAAGATAGACATTTTAATTTACAATATACTGCACTGCAGCACTTCTCTAGGCCTTCTGCTGTGTAATAAGGTATTCAACTGGCAGCACAAGCTTTAAAAATATTGGAGCACTTAGTCTCTTAGTTCACTTGTTTATTTTGTGCTTTTAATTTTAGTTGCAAATCAAACATGCAGTTACAGAGGCTGAGATTCAAAAGCTGAAGACAAAGGTAAGGATCAATACATAGTTAATTCGTGCTGATTTTTTTTCCCTTTTATCTGATGGAAGACACATATCTATGTGTAAACCAAAGTTCTTACTAAGAAAGAATGAAACTCAGATTAAGCTTGTTTGGGTTTAAGTCTTCCAGCAGACGTTTCAGTAAAACCTAAAGCACAAATAGCTATTGAGAAATTGCTAAAATATCTAGTTTTCATTAAATCTTGCATTTTGAAGGATAATATAATGACTAAAAGACCAATTTTATTTTTATACTGTACTAATTCATTTTCTTTAACAATTCTGTAAATTATATTTATATTCATTAATTGTAGCCGCCTTAACAGTTTTCTGATCGGTAGAGATGTGAAGACTAGCTATTTTATTCTCCCCCTATGACTTTTGGCATTTTCCTTTCCTTTAACTATTAATTTCTTTGGATATAATATTTGCTTTTTGCATACATGAGAAACTACTGCATGCAGTTTAAAACATGTTATAAAAGGCAAAAGATGGTTGATTTCATGGAGAAAATTATCTCACAATTGGCTCTTAGAAATTAGATTTAATTTATTAATACACAGAACATGTGTTTTCTGATATTTGGTCTTTTAATACCAATTCAACCTTTACGAGGAGTTCAGTTTTTGATAATGATTTAGTTGTTGAGTAATAGGTTTTATAACAACATTTTATGTACATAATGGAACAAAATAAAAGGAAGACAAAAGAGCAATTTTTAAAATTGAAAAAGGAGTCAGCTGATTTTTTCTTATAAACATCTACACCCATCATATAATTTGCTTAATGATTATCAAATAGATCTGCTAAGATTACTGTTAAAAGGCAATTGTAATTTTATTTTATTTTATGTGAACTCTCATTGTTCTCTTTCATTTTAGAAAGCCAGAAATTTCTTCCCCTCCTTCCAGTTTAGACTCTGATCCAGCAATTGCACCCACATGCACAGCCCCATTGACTTTTCCCTGTAATGCGTCCTGGATGTAGGCATTCATCTCTGCAAATCCAGTTGCGGGATTGGAGTCATTGTCTTTTTCTTTGCCACACATTTTCCCTTGACCTTTATAGTGGAACCATGGCTATTTTTTGTTAAACTGCCAGTAAAACAAGTACCAGAGGGGTAGCTGTGTTAATCTGTATCCACAAAAACCGTGAGGAGTCTGGTGGCACCTTAAAGACTAACAGATTTATTTGGGCATAAGCTTTTGTGGGTAAAAACACCACTTCTTCAGATGCCTGGATGGTTTTTTACCCATGAAAGCTTAAGCCCAAATAAATCTGTTAGTCTTTAAAGTGCCACCAGACTCCTTGTTTTTTTGCCAGTAAAATAATATGCCCAGTCTACAAGTTACTCTGTGTGTACATCGTTTATGATAGCAGCGCAGCTTTGCCAGTACAAGTTAACTGCTGTTGATAAGCAAATAGTCTGTGCATAAAACATTATTTGCTTTGTGTAAATTGTATGGACTTTAATCTGCAAGGTGCTGAGAAATCTGGCTCTGATCCAGCTAAGCACTTACGCCTACAGTTAGTTTTAATAATAATAAATAATATCTAAATTTTACCTACCACTTTTGCTTCCAAAGATACAAAATCACATGGGAAAAGGATTAACTACTCTGAATTTATTGGGTAAAATCCTGACTGTTGGACCAATAGAGAGACTCCCATTCACTACAGTGGATCTAAGATTAAGTGCTTGGCTGGATTGTGGACAGAGTGATCAGCCCCTTGCTAGACAGAGCCCTATAACTATAATGGACATTTTTTATCAATATCATCTCTTTGATAATTTATAAAATAAATTAAATTTAAGATTTATAAACTAGAACCAGATTTTTCCTATTCTTATAACAGCTTTAAAAATTAGTGGAAATATTGGGTTTAAAACTTGTCTTTTTAATTAAAAAAAGCTTCCAAATTAAAATTTGATATTAGCTCTACTAATACTTCTGTCAGTGTATTAAGATACCAGTCTCCCTTTTTAACTTTCTAAATTACACTGATTATGAAATTATTATTACGCGAAAACTGATGCAATAAATTTCAAATTCAAAAGAGTTTCTAATTTCAGAAATAAGGCAGTTAACTAGATAAGACACAATTAGCTTTTCCTCCCTTGTTTTCTAAATAGCTTTGTGGTAAAATCAAATGTAGAAGTTACAATTTGTAATTCTAATAATAAAATATCTTAAGTTTCTTAGTCCATAGCGCTTTCTAACGTACCTGGTTCAGATACATGAAGTAAAATACACTCCCAGTGCTCCACTATGTCCCAGGCACAACACCAAAATGCACCAACATTAGAAAGCTGGAATTTTAAAAATGATACCAACATTCCACAGGAGCATAGACGCTGCAATGGATGCCAGAAGCAAAAGACTCAAATTAATTTAAGTTTATTCATTCTTCCGTGTCAAACATGTATTATAATGTTCTCATTGTACAGGAATGCTCTTTGCATTAGTAATGCACAACCTTTATAATCATTAATACACTGCTATTCACGCCTCTCAGTATTTCAAAGCATCTTGAATTACTGATTTTTAATTATCAGAGGGGTAGCCGTGTTAGTCTGGATCTGTAAAAGCAGCAAAGAATCCTGTGGCACCTTATAGACTAACAGACGTTTTGGAGCATGAGCTTTCGTGGGTGAATACCCACTTCTTCAGATGCATGTCAGATGATTTTTAATGCAGCTTTTTACTCTCAAGCCACTGTATTTACTGTGTCCAGCTACAGGCTGCAGAGAATGAGAAAGTGAGATGGGAACGGGAGAAGACCCAGCTCCAACAGAACATTGAGGAGAATAAGGAAAGGATGATGAAACTAGAGAGCTACTGGATTGAGGCCCAAACCCTGTGTCACACTGTGAATGAACACCTCAAAGAGACTCAAAGCCAGTATCAGGCTTTGGAGAAGAAATATAACAAAGCAAAGAAATTGATCAAGGACTTTCAGCAAAAGTAAGCGGCTGCTAGAGGCCAAAGATTGAATTAGTGGCCAGATAGGGAATGTTTATGTCATATAATTGCATCTCTTTTGAAATATGAAACACAGTGTTAAAGGCCTGTAAGGTAAACAACATTTTTCACTTTGCTGCCATTGAAACCATTGGGCTTTTTATTACTGAAAAATGTCAGCATTGTGCATATTTTTAAAATGACTAACAGTTAATTAATTTGCACTATTCATCCTTGATATGTGAGAGAGCCATATTTGCAGCAGTTTGTTATGATGATGTGGCATCAGTCTGACTAAGTATTGTTTTGTATTGATGCAACATGAAGAAGCAAATCATGCTGAGACATTCTCACACTGTGTTTTTCTTCATCCTGGCTCTTGAGAATGTTTGAATTGAGCTGAGCCAACTGGACCAGGGATGGGCAAACTAAGGCCCAGGGGCTGCATCCGGCCCTTCAGATGTTTTAATCTGGCCCTCGAGCTCCGACCAGGGAGCAGGGGCCGGGGCTTGCCATGCTCCATGCGTGCCATGGCTCCTCACGGCTCCTGGAAGCAGCAACATGTCCCCCCCTCTGACTCCTATACGTAGGGGCAGACGGGGCTCTGCATGCTGCCTCTTCCCCAAGCGCCACCCCCACAGCTCCCATTGGCTGGGAACCATGGCCGATGGGAGCTGCAGGGACAGCACCTGCAAGTGGGGCAGCGCGCAGAGCCACCTGGCCATGCCTCCGTGTAGGAGCCGGAGTGGGGACGAGCCGCTGCTTCTGGGAGCTACTTGAGGTAAGTGCCACCTGGAGCCTGCACCCCTGAGTCCCTCCAGTGCCCCAACCCCCTGCCCCAGCCCTGATCCCCCTCCTGCCCTCTGAACCCCTGGGTCTCACTGTTCTGCACCCTGGAGCCCTCACCTCCATGGCACCCCCAACCCAAACCCCAGAAGAGCCGCCTCCCACACCCTGATCTCCTCATTTCTGGCCCCACCCTAGAGTCCACACCCCAAGCCGGAGGCCTAACCCCCTTCCACACCCTAACCCCCAATTTTGTGAGCATTCATGGCCTGTCACACAATTTCCATAGCCAGATGTGGCCCTTGGGCCAAAAAGTTTGCCCATCCCTGAACTAGAGCATACCCAAACAATTTCCCCTGACTCCCCATTCCTGACATCTGAGCAATAATTTCTTACATTTATACAATACTTTTCATTCTCCAAATAATTTTACAAATTTTACACTAGGATTGCATCATCTGCTACTGAAATCAGCCATTTTTATAATGAAACTCAGCTGTTTTAACAGTACATTGTATAGCAACAGTAGACAGCTCCTAGCAGAGGAATTGAATACCCTATCCCACTGAAACCGCAAGGAGGATTTTAGGTAGACAGAATGTCATTAGCCCCAGTGGAATTTTGCCAGTCTACCAGAACTAACTGGCATCTCTTTTGAAATGTGCCATTGGATCGTTAATGGACTCAGCTTTTCAAGACCTTAGAAGTAGGGCCAAACCATCAACTGGTGTAAACTTGCCTCAGTTGTACTACCCAGAGTTACAGCAGTGGAGGATCTGGCCTGTAATTTTTGACTGTCTCAATACCCTATATTACCTCACAGATTTACTTATAATTTTTGGATAATTAGTTTCATACCTTATGAGTTAGAGATGTAAATAAGTGATGATACACAGTTATTTGCATATCTAACAGAGCAATTCCATCCCAACTGTAACTGCAGAATTCAACATAATTTGAACTAGTGATGCTTTATAAGTACAAATTATGAAAAGGTTAATTTAGTTTATGACAGTTTCAACACAGTTGTTGACAGTCTGAATAAGTGGGATTTTTACCTTAATTAGTTTTCCACAATATGTTTACAGTTTATTCATTTGGGTTGGTAATAACTGCTCAGTTGTTTTCTCCTACTTGCAGCTGCATGTTTACCATTATCGGATTAGTGCCAAATCTCCTGTTAACTAAGGATTATCTTTTAAACAAATGGGTATATTAATGTGTATTGTTCCAGTACATTTGTTAATGTCATGTTTGAATCTGTGATTGCTTTGATACCAGCAAATTTTTTTTTCCCTTAAGAGAACTTGACTTCATCAAACGCCAGGAAGCTGAGCGAAAGAAAATAGAAGAACTGGAGAAAGCGCACCTTGCAGAGGTTCAAGGCTTACAAGCTCGCGTGAGTAATGTTCACTCAAGTGTCTGAAGAATAAGGCAGTGCTGTCTGATAGTCTGGAAAAAAAAAGCATAGTTATTCGTTTTAGCTAATAATTTGATGTATTTCTCTTAGATTAGAGACTTGGAAGCTGAAGTTTTCAAGCTGTTGAAGCAAAATGGGAGCCAGGTTAACAATAACAACAACATTTTTGAAAGGCAAACGTCTTTTGGAGAAGTTTCCAGAGGAGATCCAGTGGAGAGCCTAGACGTAGAACAAGTGTCTTGCCTGGACGGCTTAAGTCAAGGTTTGTCTGAACCAGCCTTAAACTCCTGTTAATCCAGTTTGCTGTGTATGAATATCACAGTTGTGACTTAAGAATTTACAGTAAAGAATAAATGAATATCATCATAATCCTATCATTTTCACCAAAATGCAGCATCTGATAGCGAACACTTTATGTAATATTATTTAGTGGTAGTGCAGCACTGCAGAACAGCTGTAAAATGAATATTCATCAGTAAGTGTAAGTGACGGAGGATTGTTCATCAAGCAGAGGTCATTAATAATTCATTAACCATCAGTGAATTTTCATTGGGATTGCCTATAACATTTAAGTTTCATTCCGTGTTTGTGTTGTGACAATAAATAAGAGGAAGACTGTCATTTTTTTTCTTGTGTCCTATGTCTGTCTTTAATTACCCAATCTACTAAAGATCAGACAGGAACAAAATTGCCAAAATGAGAAAAATATAATAAAATGTCTAATTGTAAATGGATCTCTTGTATGTACAAAGAATAAACAAATGAGCTGTGTGTATATATCATGTATGTATGCAGGTACTAAATATATTTATCTATACTATATACTGATAAGCATGTACATAAGTGTATATATACTCACTTCTGTGTGTGTGTGTGTGTGTGTGTGTGTGTGTGTGTACACACAAATGGAAGATAGTACTCAGGCATCTGAACTGTAAAGTTCCATTGACATATCAGGACATCATCTTAACCATGAAAGTGAAGTTCAAATGGTTTGTGATGTCATCAGACCCCTAAAATGTGTTTATATGACCTTAGTAACTGATTTCCTGTCTTGTGTTTTATATATTCAAAGAACATCATAAGATTTTAATAAGAAAAATGTGTTTTTATTAAAGTCATACACAAAATGCAAGCTTTGCCCTTCTCCATGTTGTTTCTCTAATGAACAAAATATTTGTTGTAATTTACAGTTATTTTAAGATAGTTACGGACAGCTCATTCCTGGGGTGATGGGCAGGTGGCATTGGAAGTAACTTAGGCCACCATCATACAGTTTTTGTTGATCATTTCCATATTGATTAATATGTCATAGTCCAATGCTTTTCTTCACACTTAAAAAAAATCTTATTTCGTGGCTGTAATGTCACAGCTTCCCTTCAATTTATCAGGTTTCTCCTCTATAACCCAACACGATTAAGACACAAGTGTCTGAAAAGTATAATACTTATCCTCATTTCCCAATAAATAAGGAATAATCAAATGCACATAGAATAGGAGGAGACCGGCTAGGCACTGGTGCCACAGAGAAGGATGGCATGAGAATTATAATAAATGATAAATTGTATGAGTAAACAATACATATTAGAAGCAGAAAGCCCAGTACTGTGTGTCACTCTTGTATTACCGAGAGTCTCCAGAATGAAACCAGTGAGGTAATTGCTCCTTCTTCTTCGAGTGCTTGCTCATATCCATTCCAATTAGGTGTGCGCGCGCCGCGTGCACGTTCGTCGGAGACTTTTTACCCTAGCAGCACTCGGTGGGCCAGCAGGTCGCCCCCTGGAGTGGCGCCGGTATGGCGCCTGATATATACCCCTGCTGGCCCGCCCGCTCCTCAGTTCCTTCTTACCGTCCGTGTCGGTCGTTGGAACTGTGGAGCATGGCTATCTGTTCTCCACCTCCCTAACCTTTCACTCTTGTGTAGTATCGTGTATGTAGTTCTTTCATCGTAGTTATAGTTAGTGTTAAATTTAGTAAATTGTAGTTCTGTGGATAGTTAGAGAGGATCAGGGGTTCGCCCCTTTTTTCCTCCCCACGGTACCGGGGCCCATGCCCGGTTCACCGGGCTTCAAGCCTTGTGCGGCCTGTCATCGGCCGATGCCCACAGGAGATCCGCACGACTCCTGTCTGAGGTGCCTAGGCGAGTCCCACCTTGCGGACAAGTGCCGGATCTGCAAGGCGTTTAAGCCCCGGACAAAGAAAGAGCGGGACAGTCGCTTAAAGCAGCTCTTGATGGAGGCAGCGCTGACTCCCATCTTTGGCACTGACTCCGGCACCGGGACCAAGTGTCTCCTCCGCTCCGGACCGCCCGGCACCGACAAAGGCTTCGCTTTCCCGCCCGGCACCCCAGCCGGCACCGCTCCCTCTCCTCGAGGAGCAAGAAGCACAGGACTCCTGTGGCACCTACAACTGCACCGCAGTCAGAGCGTGCTTCCAAATCGGACTGCCCGGCACCGTCATCCGCCGCGGCACCGAGCGTCGTCGCACCGTCGATTCCAGCTTCGCAGGCGCCATTGAGTCCGGTGCCTCTTAGCGCCCCAGCACGACCTGCAGTTGAGCTCGTCGTGCCTTCCACGCCGGAGACCTTCTCCGTGGCACGCGACCTCATCGCCCTGACAGAGCCCGAGCCGCCCCAACCCCCGGCACCGCCGGTGCGGGTTATCCAGTCGATGGGCAAGTCCACCATGGTGCGCCCACGTTCGCCGGGTGCTACCGAGCATCAGTCCAGATCGAGGGACTACTCTCAGCGGCGCCGATCAAGATCCGGACGCCGCTCGCAGTCCCGGGGCCGCTCCCCGCGGCACCGGTCGTACTCGCGGCACCGATCAAGATCCCGGTCGCCGTCGTACTACTCCCGGCACCGCTCAAGATCGCGGCACCGACGTTCCTACCGAAGCCGTTCCCGGCACAGCAGCGCACGGCACCGGTCGACCTCCCGGCACCGAGCTGGTAGCAGGTCCCGGTCCCGATCGAGGTACCACCATGACTCCCGGTACCACTCGCCGGCACCGCGCAGAGGCGAAATCTGTATGCGCAGGGGCCTGGCACAGTCATTGACAGCTCCTCCGTGGCCTTCACATCACTCGTCCGCCTCTTCACATGTGGACAGCGCCTCCTACGGGGGTTCTGATGTGCAGGCCCACCCGGACCATGGACCACCTCAATGGTCCTTTTGGACGCCCTGGGCATACCACCAAGCCCAGGGCGAACCATTGGGCCCAGCATGCTCCAGCCACTCAGAGCACCGTGCACCAGAGGCCACAGTCAGCCGGCCTCCCCCCTCGGGTATGGAGGAAGATCCTGCGCATCCCCTGGCACAGCAGGATGCCCCAGAGACGGAGGTCCCTCAGGACGAGGCTTCCGTACAGGAACCACTCCTCCCTGGGTTATCTTCTTCCTCGTCCCCAGATGAGGCGGTAGTGGGCACATCTTCATCAGGGCCCCCGCCGATTGATCTCCGCGCACATCAGGACCTTCTGCGGCGCGTTGCCCAAAATATAAACCTTCCTGTAGCGGAAGTCCCTGAAGTGGAGGACCTGGTGGTCAGCATACTCTCCGCAGAAACACCGACCAGGGTAGCCCTCCCCTTCATCAAATCCATCCAGGCGAAGGCGGACACCATATGGCAGTCTCCGGCCTCCATTCCACCCACAGCCCGCGGAGTGGAAAGAAAATATATGGTGCCATCCAAGGGGTATGAGTACCTCTACGTACACCCCGCCCCCTGCTCGTTGGTGGTACAATCAGTCAACGAGCGGGAGCGCCACGGCCAGCAAGCTCCTGCGCCAAAATCCAGAGAAGCCAGGCGCATGGACTTGCTGGGCTGCAAGATTTACTCTGCGAGGAGGCCTTCAGCTCCGTGTGGCAAACCAGCAGGCCCTCCTGAGCCGATACAGCCACAACACCTGGGAGGCTGTCGGCAAGTTTACAGAGCTAATTCCCCAGGACTCACGCCAGGAATTTTCAGCTCTCCTGGAAGAGGGGAAGAGGGTTGCCAGGACCACACTGCAAGCGTTCTTAGATGCCGCAGATTCAGCAGCGAGAACGCTGGTGTCGGGTGTAGCCATGCGTCGGATATCGTGGCTGCAGGCTTCCAGACTACCGCCGGAGTTGCAGTACACGATCCAAGACCTGCCATTCGACGGGCAGGGTCTATTCTCGGAGAAAACAGATCCCAGGCTACAGAGCCTGAAGGATAACCGGGTTATCATGCGTTCGCTGGGAATGCACACACCCCAGACTCAGAGAAGACCATTCCGCCCACACCCTCAGCGCCCTTACCCCCCGCCTCGCCCCAGACAGGACTTTACCCGGAGGTGAGGCCGGCCAAACCGCAGACGACAGTCGGGTCCTCAAAGGGGTAACAATTCTGGGTCCGATAAACCACCGCAGGGACCCAAGGCAAATTTTTGAGGGTGCGCCCGAGAGCAGCTTACCAATCCCTTCCCTGGATCCTCTTCATTTTTTCAACCGCCTCCGCCCCTTCCTGCCGGCGTGGTCCCAACTGACCTCGGATTGTTGGGTCCTGCGCACGGTGGAGTTTGGATACCATCTTCAGTTTATTTCTCCACCCCCCTCCCATCCTCCCTCCTCGTCCCTCTTCAGGGACCCCTCTCACGAGCAACTTATCGTCCAGGAGGTTCGCAAGCTCCTGTTCATCGGAGCTATAGAGGAGGTGCCGAAGGAGTTAAGGGGCAAGGGGTTTTATTCCCGGTATTTCTTAATCCCCAAGTCAAAAGAGGGCCTTCGGCCCATCCTCGACCTGCGAGGACTGAACAAATTCATCAGAAAGTTCAAGTTCCGCATGGTATCCTTAGGAACCATCATTCCTTCCCTGGACCCCGGAGATTGGTACGCCGCTCTCGACATGAAGGACTCATACTTCCACATTGCGATTTTTCCTCCGCACAGGCGGTATCTACACTTTGTGGTAAACCAGGATCACTACCAATTCACTGTCCTCCCCTTTGGTCTCTCCTCGGGTATTCACCAAATGTATGGGGTTGTTGCTGCTTCCCTGCGCCGTCGTTGTATCCACGTCTTCCCTTACCTCGACGACTGGCTTATCCGAGGCACTTCGGAGGCGCAGGTGGTCGGCCACGTCGCCATCATCAGGGAGCTATTTGCGAGCCTAGGCTTGACCATCAACCCAGACAAATCCACTCTGGTGCCTACGCAGAGGATAGAGTTCATCGGGGCATTGCTGGACTCCAACCTTGCGACAGCCAGTCTTCCCCTGCACCGGTTCCAAACCATAGTTTCCCTGGTCAAAGGTCTACAAGCCTTTTCGACCACGTCTGCTCGAGCTTGCCTCGCTCTCCTGGGGCACATGGCCGCATGCACCTTCGTCACGAAGCATGCAAGACTCCACATGCGCCCGCTGCAGACCTGGCTCGCGTCAGTCTATCGACCAGGCAGGGATGCCATAGACACAATCATATCGATTCCACCGACCATTATAGGCTCCCTCGGCTGGTGGACGACGTCCTCCCAAGTATGTGCAGGCCTACCGTTTCACGCCCCCCAGCCCTCAGTGTCCTTGACAACGGACGCGTCATCGCTAGGCTGGGGTGCACACCTGGGGACCCTGCGCACACAGGGTCTCTGGTCGACAAGAGAGCTAACTCTCCACATCAATGTGCGCGAGCTGCGGGCAGTCCGACTGGCATGCCAGACGTTTCAATGCCATTTAAACAGCCGTTGTGTTGCGGTGTTCACGGACAACACAACGGTCATGTATTACATCAACAAGCAGGGCGGGACTCGGTCCTCCCTGCTGTGTCAGGAAGCAATACGCCTGTGGGACTTTTGTATAGCCCACTCTATTCACCTAGTGGCCTCCTTTCTCCCGGGAGTGCGGAACACCCTCGCGGATCACCTGAGCAGGTCCTTTCTATCCCATGAAGGGTCCATCCGTCCGGACGTCCTTTATTCGGTTTTCCGGAGGTGGGGGTTTCCCCGAACAGACCTGTTCGCCTCCAGATCGAACAGGAAATGCCAGGTGTTCTGCTCCCTACAGGGTCGTTCCCCGGGCTCCCTGTCGGACGCGTTCCTCATTCCGTGGAAGGGACGTCTTTGTTACGCTTTTCCACCCTTCCCTCTCGTCCACCGAGTCCTGATCAAGGTCCGGAGAGACAGAGTGTCAATAACCTAGTCCCAGGTTTGGACCTTAGCGTCCAAAATATGGGGGTTAGCATGAAAACCTCCAAGCTTAGTTACCAGCTTGGACCTGGTAAGCTGCCACCACCCAAAAAATTAGTGTTTTGGGGCACTCTGGTCCCCCCAAAAACCTTCCCTGGGGACCCCAAGACCCAAATCCCTTGAGTCTCACAACAAAGGGAAATAAACTTTTTCCCTTCCCCCCTCCAGGTGCTCCTGGAGAGATACACAGAGGCAACCTCCGTGAATCTAAGCAGAGGGAGTCCACCCTCTCTAATTCCAGTCCTGGAAACAAAAGCACTTCCCTCTTCACCCAGAGGGAATGCAAAGTCAGGCTAGTACATCTAACACACACAGATCTCCCCCTGACTTCTTCCTCCCACCAATTCCCTGGTGAGCTGCAGACTCAATTCCCTGGAGTTCCTCACTAAAGAAAAACTCCAACAGGTCTTAAAAGAAAGCTTTATATAAAAAAGAAAGAAAAATACATACAAATGGTCTCTCTGTATTAAGGTGACAAATACAGGGTCAATGGCTTAAAAGACATATGAATAAACAGCCTTATTCAAAAAGAATACAATTTAAAGCACTCCAGCAACTATAGACATGTAAATACAAAACAACAAACCATTTTTGTACTCACAACTTGGAAACAGAAGATTAGAAAGCAGGAAATAGAAAAATCCTTCTCATAGCTGAGAGAGATTCAGGCAGAAGACCAAGAACAAAGGACTCACACACAAACTTCCCTCCACCCAGAGTTGAAAAAATCCTGTTTCCTGATTGGTCCTCTGGTCAGGTGCTTCAGATACTTATTTCCAGGTGAAAGAGACGTTAACCCTTAGCTATCTGTTTATGACATAGAGCCCGCCTCATCCTGATCGCTCTGGCTTGGCCGCGGCAGCCCTGATACACCATGCTGCTCGACCTGTCCCTGGCGGACCCAATTACCCTACCTCCTTGGCCGGATCTGATCACGCAGGATTTCGGCAGGATGCGCCATCCGGATCTACAGTCCCTCCATCTGACTGCATGGCTCCTGGCTGGTTAAGCCAGTCCGAGTTGCGCTGTTCTGCAGCAGCACAACAAGTGTTGCTGGGCAGCAGGAAGCCTTCCACACGTTCAACCTACCTCGCAAAATGGAAGCGCTTCTTCTGCTGGTGCAACCAGCACGGCCACGCCCCACACTCCGTACTAGTCTCCAGTACCCTGGACTACGTGTGGTCTCTCAAGCAGCAGGGATTGGCGATCTCCTCTCTACGTGTTCACCTCGCGGCTATATCCACCTTCCATCCAGGCGAGGCTGGCAAGTCCGTTTTTTCCCATCCCATGGTGTCAAGATTCCTCAAGGGCTTGGAGCGACTGTATCCTCACGTCAAACGGCCTACCCCTACTTGGGACCTGAACCTTGTCTTGACCAGGCTCATGGCGCCCCCCCTCGAACCTTTAGCCACATGCTCGCTGCTGTACCTGTCCTGGAAAGTGGCCTTCCTAGTCGCTATCATTTCGGCTAGATGAGTCTCGGAGCTTCGGGCTCTGACCGTGGACCCTCCGTATACTGTATTCCATAAGGACAAGGTACATGTACCCGGCGTTCCTCCCTAAGGTCGTCTCCGCCTTTCATGTTAACCAGGACGTCTTCCTGCCAGTCTTTTACCCAAAGCCGCATTCATCCCGACGAGAGCAACAGCTCCATTCCTTAGATGTCCGAAGGGCTCTCGCTTTCTACATTGAGAGGACCAAACCCTTCCGCCGTTCACCGCAATTGTTTGTGGCAGTGGCGGAGCGCATGAGGGGCATGGCAATCTCCTCTCAGTGTATCGCATCCTGGGTGACGTCCTGCATCCGGACATGTTACAACTTGGCCCACGTTCCTGCGGGGCCTCTTACCGCCCATTCTACAGGGGCTCAAGCTTCATCTGCCGCGTTTTTGGCCCATGTCCCCATATAGGAAATCTGCCGCGCAGCCACCTGGTCTTCTGTACACACCTTTGCATCACACTATGCACTGGTCCAGCAGGCTAGAGACGACGACGCTTTTGGCGCAGCGGTTTTACAGTCCGCAACATCTCGCTCCGGTCCCACCGCCTAGGTAAGGCTTGGGAATCACCTAATTGGAATGGATGTGAGGAAGCACTCGAAGAAGAAAAGACGGTTACTCACCTTTGTAACTGTTGTTCTTCGAGATGTGTTGCTCATATCCATTCCACACCCGCCCTCCTTCCCCACTGTTGGAGTAGCCGGCAAGAAGGAACTGAGGAGCGGGCGGGCCAGCAGGGGTATATATCAGGCGCCATGCCGGCGCCACTCCAGGGGGCGACCTGTTGGCCCACCGAGTGCTGCTAGGGTAAAAAGTCTCCGACGAACGTGCACGCGGCGCGCACACACCTAATTGGAATGGATATGAGCAACACATCTCGAAGAACAACAGTTACAAAGGTGAGTAACCGTCTTTTTCTACTGAATATTGGCTAGGCCTTATTTGGGATTTCAGTGCCCATTGAAGTCAGTTTGCGTTCTCCATTGATGTTTGAGCAGCACTTTATAAAAAAATAAAGTAGACAAAAGTGAAGGCAGTTCAGAAATGATAGAAAATCTTGCAGTTAATACCTCTGAGGAAATATAGAAACATGGGTCATATTCAGTTTGGAGGTGATGGAGACTCGATAACTCTCAACAAACGCATAGAACTGTTGTAAGAATACAAGGAATAATTATTCTTATCAATGAACAAGGGACAGAGCAAGAAATTAATGGGACTTAACCAGCATTAAAGGAAATGTGTGTTAAATTTAATTATATAAAATACTTTAACAATAAGCATAGTTAAGTGGTCGAGAAAGCTGTCAGGGAAGGTTGACAAGGCCTCTTTGCTAATGATGCTATTATGCAGACTTTAAGAAGTTAAATCTATCCTGCAGTGACAGATAGGAAGGTGAGAAGGGCTAAAGACATACTAAAGGTCATTTCTAACCCAAACAAAAATGATCCTATGAAAACCCTTAGTATTGGCTTCCCAAGACCATACAGTAGCCAACAGTTGCAGTGCATTCTGGACCAGTGCCTGCAAAGTTCTGAGTGCCCTCAACTTTTATTGATGCCCACAGGATCCTTGCAGGAGGAGCTCAGCTTTTTGCAGGATTGAGTCGTGTGAATGAAATGCAAGTTCCTGATCAAATAGTCATTTAAGAGCCACTGACGGTTAATTATACAGATAAATCTTGATTTTACGAAAGTCACAGGGGCACCCAAAACTTTTGTGTAATGAAGGAAGCTGCTGCTCTATGAATATTAAATAATATTAAAGTCTAGTTCAAACAAAAATTCTCTTTGGATAGAAGAATGCATTAGGTTACCTGATGTGTTGATTTTTGGCAGACTTACGAACATTTTATTGATATTTTAACAATTGTTTCATGAACACAAACTAAATATTTCTCTGCAAGCAAATCAGTCTGAATTATTATGTTTAATATAAGATTGTCCTGCTAAAACTGTTCTGCCACGTTGCAGAATTCGTTCCCACAAATCAGAGTTTGTGCATGTTTCTTTCTAGTAAGCATTTATGACACTGAAATCTCTGAAATTTACAAAAGCACTTATCATTACAAGAACTTTTATTATCGGGGGTAGCCGTGTTAGTCTGTGTCCCCAAAAACAACAAGGAGTCCAGTGGCACCTTAAAGACTAACAGATTTATTTGGGCATAAGCTTTTGTGCATCTGAAGAAGTGGGCTTTTTATCCACGAAAGCTTATGCCCAAATAAATCAGTTAGTCTTTAAGGTGCCACCGGAATCCTTGTTGTTTTTTAAGAACTTTTATGTCTCCCAGACAGCCCATTATATGTTGCATCAGATATTTACAGTCATATTTTTAGTGCAACTCTTGACAAAAATGTGGTTTGGGTCAGAAAACTTGCTGTGTAAAAAAGATCCTCTTCTGAAAAGTATTAAGCATACTTGCTCTCTGTGTGTCTGCATCACAGCTGCATATGTTGCTGACAAAAAATGAATCTCTACAGCTGTCATTACTACAGAGCCAATACAGCCATAGATGTAGAGCTGAAATCTGTTCTAAAGCACCTGCCATCATTGTAACTTAGTACCACTCCCTAAGGCTAAAATTTTCCAACTTGGTTGCTGAGATTGGATCAAATTCTGTTGTGAAAAGAGACAAGCTTTTGAGCTACCCAGAGCTTTTTGTCAGGTACTGGAAAGGTACATGGCTACAGCACTGCAAACAAAACTGGTTACAGAAAGTTAGATATCTGATTCCATATTTAGGCACCCAATTAATTGGCTTGCCTTTCAGAAGGGCTGAACACTCACATATCTATGGGCTTAATAATTATGTAGGTAAAACTAGGAGCTGTGGCTGCTCAGTAGAGCTAAGCAGAAATCCAATTTTCCCTTTCATGGGAAATGCCGTGCTTGCATTTTGAAGAGGGGGAGGGGAATTTGGAACAAAACGAAAACAAAGAATTTTAAATTTCCACAAACTTAATTGTTTTGTTTGGTTTTGGACTGATCACAATGTTTTGTTCCAACTACAGCGTTAAAAATTAGCTTTTTATACTATAAAATTAAAGGAATTTCTAAACAAAAAAATCATTTTGAAACAACAAAATTGACATGTTCCATTCTGAAAATTCTGAAATGGAACTTTTCAACATTATTTTGAAATGCTTTGGGTTTTTTTGTTTTAAATGACATTTCAGTGAAATTGACACATCTGCAAAATTATTCATATTAAGCAAAAAAGCATTTTACACTCGAAGAACATTCTAGTAGAAAATTCATGATCAGCTGTAGTGCTCACCACTTCTGAACAGTTAGACAACTTATTGGGTGGATAGATGTGGATTTAGGTGCCCAGATTTGAACATTATAGTTTAAGTACAATCTTTATTGCAAAGCAGTTAAATTTTGACTGCAGAATATTATTTGTGCTAATGCAAAAAAGCAGAAAGAACCCAGCATGATTTTCAGATTCCAGGCTGAGTTTGCAGTTTTGACAATAAAAAACAAAAAATCAATTGTAAATTAAATAAATATATAAAAAGTGTTTGTGGGCTTCCATATTTCTTTTCACTCAATGAATTCCATATCTGTGTCTCTCTTCTGACTATACTCATGTTTTGAGGGTAACTTTATGTTCTGAGGGAGAATCTACTTTTAATAATGCCATTCATGTGTAAGCTTTTTAAGAAAACCACATCTCTTGTGTCTAGTTTCATTAACTAATCACCCTATGCATATTCACAGAAGGAGCTGTTAAGGGTGGAGATCCCGATGATGTCTTTGGTGAGTGCTTCTCCAGAGCAGCATTCTGTGATATGCAGTGTATTGTGCAGTCTTTGTGACAGTCATGTGGTGAGATACACTCTTGTGTTTTTAGTGCTTAGAACTGTAATTCCATGAGTGTGACAAATACAGATGAATCGCCAGAATTATAATCCTGTACTTCTTAATATGTGGCTAGATCCTGAGATACTTGCTCAGTTTTTACTGAGTTCTTAGGCAAAAGCTCCAGAGGCATGTCTTCACTAGAAAATCAGGTTGTGTAAGAACACAACCTTAAGGTATCATATTAATTCACATGATGTTAAATGTGATTTTTAAATCAGTTTAGGCAGTGACATATTTAGTATCTTCTTTGCTGGTCATAGATAAACTCTTCCTGAGCCGTAGGTTCCAGGTCGTGATCTAACACACCCTAATTTTGACAAAACCCTCACTTATGTTAGTGGAAATTTTGCCTGAATAAGAAAGAGTAAACATGAATAAAGATCTCAAGATTTTTCCTCTATTTTGCCTTCATGTGTGTGTGTGTAGTAGTCACTGGAGTTTAAATCCCAGAAAAATTACAGAGTCTGATATCTTTCTTTGTTTTGATGGTCAGTGAAGTGTATACTGAACAAGAGAACTGAACTATTTATAAATGACCTGAACTATTTATAAATGATCTAGCTATGCTGATTTGTTTTTCACTTTTCCCTCATCACCACGTTTGCTGTCCTAAACTGTTTGGTTTGCAGTTCTCTCTGGGTACCTGTTGCATAGCTTTTCTAGTTCTTGTCTGGAGTGCTCCACTTTTAGGTCTGCACATGTCTGTGCATTTTGTGGCCCTCAACATCCAGTGTGCCCACTCTCATGTAGCTATGCATCTTGGTCCATGGACATTTTCTATGGTTTGTCATTGTAACACTCATGGTTTGTAGTGAGTGCTTCTCTCCAGCCTTTCAACTGCTCTGAGAGTCTTCACAAAGGTTTCTTGGTCATTGTGGCTCATCTTCTACAAGTGTGAATAGTCATTTCCCCTACCTGGACAACTGGATCCTCGAGGGTCATTCCTTCCACACCATTCGTTAGCAGCCAACAAGCTAGCTCTCTTCCACTTTCTGGGTCTTTTGCTCAGTGCAAAAAAATCTGGACACCTGTTCAGGGCATCGACTTCATTGAAGCCACCCTGAAGTCTGCAACTTAGAGAGCATACCTACCCACAGACAGGTTTCCCATGATGTCCAACTTCATCTCTACACAACAGCAAAGCCCTCAAATCAGAACAATGTCTGTCTTCAACTTTTAGGACACATGCCAATCAGCGTTTTTGATGCCTCCAAAGCTGGCTCAGAGCTGTTTATGTTCCCACCAAGCACCATTTGTCCATGCAAGTATCTATCCCTCAGAGAGTCTTTGACTTTGAGTTGGTGGAAGGACCCCCACAAGATTTGTGTGGGAGCGCCATTCTTGTGTCAACTCCTTAAAAAGATTGTTGCTACTGATGCCTAACTGTTAGGTTGGGGAGCTGACTTCCAGGACTTAACAGTGCAAGACAAATGGATTCCCCAGGAATCATCACTATACATCAATCTGCTTGATCTCAGGGCAGTTTCAGTATACTTGGCATCATTTCCTACCCAAGATCAAAGGTCATTCAGTCAGGGTAATGACAGACAACAGAGCAGCCATATTCTGTATATACTGCCAAGGAAGAGGAAGATCCCAATCCTTAAATCCAGAAACCATAAAACTTTGGAATTGGTTAATATCTGACCAAGTCAACATCTCACTGGCTTACCTACTAAATCTGCAAAACATCATAGCAGACACTCTGAGCAGACATTTCTGCCTAAACCACACATGACAGCTGAGTGCTTTGGTAGTTCAAAACATTTCTCTCTTCTGGGGCATTCCAGGGAGAGAACTCTTTGTGATGCTACCCACCATGAAATGCTGGTGCATCTGTTCGAGAGGAGGACATGGTCACAAGTCCTTGGGCAATGCTGTCCTCGTTCCTGTCCTTGAACATGATATATGCCTATCCCCCAATACCATTGCTTCTTAGGGTCCTCATCAAATTAAGACAAGAAAAGATAGTAATCATTTCTCATATCACTGGCCTGGCTGAGCCAAGTATGGTTTAGGGACCTGAGTCACCTGTCTCTCTGGTCACCTTTTCATCTCCCTCTGACAGCAGACATAGGAATTGGGCACCATAACCCATTCCAGACTCTCCTCACTTCATCTCAAAGTCTGGCACTTCAATACTCTGTGGCTTAGAAAGAGTCTGTTTTCTTGTGCTGTTGAACAATAGGAAACCTTCTACAAGACTTACCTGCAGAAGTGGAAGAATTTCCAGTATTTTTGGTATTGCTCATCCTACCACTGAGACATTCATCAAGGGCTGGAACAATATTTTCCTTAGTGTTAGAGAGCCTACTCTGCTTTGGGACGTTACTCTACTTCCTGATGCCTTGTGGAAAACACCCTTTGTACCCACTGGGAGTTGTTCCCTTCTCCATTTATCCTTCAAAACCTCATTTCTCATAGCCATCACTTCAGCCAACAGGATAGAGGAATATGGAATGCTTATGGCTGATCCGCCATACATAATATTCTGCCAGGGCAAAGTGATTCAGTGACCCCATCTTCACTTCCTACCTAAGTTCTCATTAGACTTCCACATCAATTCAAGACATTCAGTTACACTGCTCTACAGCCAAAATGCTTCTGAAATAAATGTAGTCCAACTTTGCTAATTCTGGGTCACTGAGAACGAAAATGATGCTTAAAATTGTTGATTGGCTCTAGTTTTCAAGATATGCTATCGGGTCAGTATATACGACCGTTGACTTGGGAATGGCGGAGGATAAGTGAGTTATAAAGGGAAGGGATCTCAATTTAAACCAGAAATGACTAAAATACATCTATGACTGGGTTTGGACAGTACTTGCTTTTTAGGCAAAACAATGAATGATGCAATCTGAAGCTGGTATTGCATCATACATGATATGAATTGCATCATGTTATTCCTAGAAGTCATGGATGATGCAATCATAACGAAGCTTACATCACTCTGCTGAACAAATTGCCCTATATCAGCTCTAGAAATCATACAGTGTCGTGTGCTCTCTTATTTGTCAGTGTTTGATTTTGCAAAGGGACACATTTCAGTTTAGCCAAAGTGAGCAGAGATGCCTTGTACTTGTGTGAACAGTGCAGATAACTTCTGCTATGTTTGTGGTGAAGTGACTTTTGCATCACAAAAGCGCAGAATAACTACTATGGTTAAGAAATCCTATCACCTTTATTTTGGCTGCAAAATTGGAGATCAGGACAAGAGGTGGGCCCCACACATATGCTGCATCACTTGTGCAACAAATCTTCGCCAGTGGTTGAACAGGAAAAGGAAATCTATGCCTTTTGCAGTGCCAATGATTTGGAGAGAGCCAACAGATCATACCAGCAATTGTTACTTCTGCATGGTGCCTCCAGTTGGGAAAGGTGTGTCAAAGAAGAAAAAGTGGACTGTGCATTATCCAAACATTCCATCAGCTATATGCCCAGTACCCCACGGAGAAGACTGCCGGTTCCTGATGCATCAGAATCATTTTCACTTGAGTCAGACAAGGAAGAGGATGAAACTTCTGGTCTTGTACCATCAATGTCACAGGACCCACATTTTCTCCCATCCTCCTCCTCTGAACCACACCTCATAACACAAGGTGAACTGAATGACATTGTCAGGGGTTTGGAACTATCTAAGAGTAAGGCAGAGCTGTTGGGCTCCAGACTACAGCAGTGGAATCTCCTGGCAGGCTATCAGGGCAAATGGAGCCCATCAATGCTTGCAGACTATGGCTGGACAGTGACAAGAGATGCTCCATTTAATGAATACAAGAGACAAGCCTAGAAGCGTCGAGTAGACACTGAATAGGACTAAACTATGTACAAAATAGTTTTTTGCCTTTTGTTTCATAATAAATTTTATTTATATAACCCTTTTGCTGATTTTTAAAGTGTTACATAAACAGGACAAGTGAAATATTATCATGTAAAGCAACCATAAACACATGAAAAAAGACCTAGGTTTACAATTTATGATTAAAACTCTGCTATCTACACAATATACATAGACATAAAATGTAAAAACTTAAATATCTTAGAAACAGTAGCCAATCAGTTGTTTTAATTGTCATATTTGAATTCAGCACATCAAAATACATAATAAATATCACATTTTATCTCTGAAGCAGACAACTTCTCAAAAATTGTAGACCAGTGTTATTAGTATTTACCCAAACCTCATGCTTCCAGGGAATAAGCCAGTCTCCACACTCTTGATGTAAGAAGAGCCATTACCTTCTATCTCGACAGGACTAAACCACTTAGAACCTCCCCTAGATTTTTTGTTGCCTTTGCAGAAAGGCTGAAGAGAGCCTATGTTTCTAGGCAAAGACTATCTAAATCGGTATCATGTTGGTCTGTTAGGAAGCTTCTTGGGTGTATCCTTTGCCTAAGCTGATGGCCCATTCTGCCAGACACCATCTGCCTCTACAGCCCTACTTAAGAGCATACCTATCACAGACATAGCCAATGTTGCTACCTGGTCATTTGTGCACACCTTCTCTCGGCACTATGCATTCATGCTTCCAGAGCAAATATAGTCTTGGAGAAGGCTGTTCTCTGAATATACTGAATCTGTCTCTTCAGCACCGTCCTCCATAATTGAGGCTCTGCTTGGGATTCACTTGAAGTGAAGGATCCATAGGGACAATAATGCAGAGAAGGAGAGGTTACTTACCTATACAGCAACTAGAGTTCTTTGAGATGTTTTGTCTCTGAGTGCTCTGCTGCCCTCTCTCCTTTCCCCTTTGCTTTGGAATCTTTGCCTGCTGGACATCAGAGTTGAGAAGGAACTGGAGCAGCAGCGGTATGCTTCTCCCTATCTGCCCTCAGTCTGGAGCACATGGAGATGTAGAGCACACATGCTCTCCTGAGGACATTGCTGGCAAAAATCTCTGGTCAGAAGGATATAGACATGCACACACCTAAAGTGGAGGATCCATAGGGACAAAACAGCTTGAAGAACTCCAATTACTGTACAGGTAAGTAACCTCTCCTTCCTAACACAGCTTGCAGAAACACTGGATTTGGGGAGATTTTGAAAGACAACCAGCTGCTAAGGAACTGCAGCAGGCATTAGCTGAGCTGTTTCCCTCCATGCTAGCACTAAAACAGTTCACGTTGAAATGGTCCTTAGACTTGAAAGTGAGCCTAATGAAAATGTTTTTCGGAGCAAACTAAAGACAATTGGAGTACTTTGGTATGAAGTGTTTTACAAGCTTTCCTTGGGGTTAGAAAAGTTCATATACAAAAGTAAATTTCTTTAGAGTAGGCAAGGCCAATGGGACTGCTTGTATGTCAGGGTTTGCAGGGTCATGACCTTCATTTATACCCTTGAAATCAAGAGTGCTCCGATTATCACTTCCAAGACTATGTGACTCTGTAAGTGCTTCATATTACCCCAGTGTTTGTAGAAGGTGAAATTTTCAACTAGCTTCATAAGTTTGCTTATAATAGGAGGAGGAACCCATCCCACTGTGTGGTTTATTTCAGAGAAGTGCACAAAGAGTTATATGGCTGACCTTGCTTAATGTTACAGCTTCAGTGCGACTTGGTGCTAAGGATTGCTTTTTACCCCTCCCCATGGGATAGCAATAACATCTCTCCCGCTCAATCAAATAGAGCATAGGAAAATGAGGAGGTGATAACCTACTTGAGATCACTTGATAACTTTGATATTTCCGGAGGTTAGTGCAATGTAACCCAGTATAGGAAGTCTGAAAATCTGTTGAAAAGCTTTGAGGCAATTCACTGTAGCTCAAATCCTGTGGTCCTTAATCAGATTGGAAACTATTATCAATCTCAGTAGGAGAGTGCCTGAGTAGAAAAAATTAGTTAAGTACCTCAGGATTTGCCATAAGAACAGCCATACTGGGTTAGACCAAAGGTCCATCTAGCCCATTATCCTGTCTTCCAACACTGGCCAATGCCAGGTGCATCAGAGGGAATGAACAGAATAGGTAATCATCAAGTGTCCATATACACACACAATACTTTAATAGTTGCAAGCTACACAGGTGCTCAGTTTTCTTTTTTTCACAATAAAAACTAATATATTGAGTTCTGTGTATATAAAATTTTTGTGTCTTGTTCAAGAATTGCACAACTTGGCCTCTGCTGATCTCTGATCAGCCAAGGTTGGAATAGGAACCAGTTTATCCGAGCCAAGATTTCCACCTGGTTACTATCTAGTTGTACAAGAAACATACATTTAATTACTGTGTTATGAATGCTGTGGTTATTGTCTGTCTTTATAAGCAGATCAAGTTTGGAAGTTCCCCAACTTGGCTATGCAGACTTGGAACTTGACCCAGAAAGCATCTCAGTAATTGACAAAACCACAATTCTTGCATTGTACATACAGAAGTATAGTAAGCTTGTGGGTTCTAATACAGATTGTGTTTGAGAGATTAGTGAGGAGAGGGAAAATTGAAACTGTAAGGAATTTATTTTCTTTCTTGGCATGCAATAAGAGAACAAATTTTAAAAGATTGATTGCATCTTATTACTCTTTCACAAAATGTTTAGTTTGCCAAAATATTCAAGCCTCTTTCAAGTGAAAGATATAAAGAGCTTTCTAGAAATACTGCAATTATGTTAACACAATTTGTTGAGAGAGTCATGTATTTAAGCTTAAGCTGACTAATACCCTTTGTTCACAAGGCATTTTTGAGCAGATCACCTTTGAGCCCAGGTTTGTCTTTTGTGAAAATGTAGCTGTTTCCTTGTTCTGTTGTTTGTGAAATGTTATTTTTGAGCATGTGCTCCAGCTATGGTGTAGGTCTGCCCATGGTTGAGGGAAGAGAGAAGATCTGAAAGGGCAAGCCTTCTGTTTCTATTTGACAATTGGGTTGATGGAGTTTTATGGTAGGCAGGCACGCACAAGTGTGTAAGGGGAGGTGGGAGATGAGAGGGTACTGGTACCTAGTTCTTTTTATCTATGTTAATAATCATGTGTCTGTAATCTCTTCATATGGACTGTTGGTGAAATTCACCCCTCCCTGTAAAAATCCCAAGTGTTAAGGCTTTGTACAGAGAGGTAGGTAGGGTGGCGGAGTTCACCTCCCCAACCTGCATTCAGCCCTCTGTGGTAGCTCTCCCTCTCTGTGGGTCAGACAAGTACTATCCTGCATGGGCGTTTTAGGCCACTTGCTCAGCATAATGGCAGATCTAGGAGTCCTTCTCATGGCCCACCTTCAGCAACTCCTTTGTCAGCTTTCAGCATGGGCACAAAATGCCCCTCCATCTCACATATGGGAACACCTGTATGAACTTTCCATCTGTGCCTCTATCCTACGAGGCCAAAGCAATGTTTCCAAGGTGCAGAGTGCCTTTCATAGGCCCTCCTGTGTTGATTAATTTCATCCTATTTGCACTGTCATGACAAGGCTCAGGAAATACCTTCGACATTTTCTTGCATGGAAATTTGTATTTTGAACCTCTTGAGGTTTTCACACACAGCTGTCACATTCACTTGCTTGATGACCTTATAAAGTCATTTTACTGTGGGAAAGGTCAGAAACAGCTCCTGTAAGTGGCTAAGGAGGTTGTGCTAAAGTGATGATCAGAGTGAAGACTGCCTTCTCCAGAGTCCTGCTACAGAACTGTAGTTTGAGGAGAAGCTAATGACACATTGTTACGTGAAGATGAGGTTGCCTTTGTATTGCAGTAACCCTAAATCCCTATTGTGCTAGGACCATTGGTTCTAGGGTGCTGGTGGGTTTGTTTTGTTTTGTTGGTTGGTTGGTTGGAGGGCTTGGTTTTTTTGGTTTTTTTTGGCTTTAGAAGGCTTCAGATGTTTGAAAGAGTTCTGAATGAGATGGGGAAGATCCAGTGTGATGATGAGAGGAGCAATTCTAAAGGGGGCAAGGAGGCATAAAGCAGCAGCTGAGGTTGGTAATGGTCCATTAAGAAAATGCTTTTGTTCACAGAGCGGATGGGAATGGGAATGGGAATGCATAAGCCATGTTTGTGTTGTCAGACATAAACGTGGAAACCAAACTCCTTCAATCTCCAGAGAAAGACCAGGATTCCTCCTCACGCCACCTCCTTTCTTTTATTAATTTGATTAATAAATTGCAACTCTCAGATTTGTATTGCATACCAGCAGGAATTTAAAAACAATCTGATCAATCAGATTCCTCATTTCATAGAACAGATACATAGATATACTGTGTATACACACACACAATTGGCTGAATCCCTGGAAAGTTTTGCAACATGGAGAAATGTCTTCTTAGAGTTTCTTTTAAAAACATAAGTGCCAAATTCATAAGTTTTATGTAGGTTAGACTCATTTACACTCACTCAGATGTCATTTATGCTCAGATACCATTAGCCTGTGTTTATACCCACACATGAGGGAGCAGCTTCTTTCCTGAGCCAAGATCAACTTGGCACAGGACAGCATCTGTTATGGCTTTCTTAAGCTGCAGAGGCCCTGATAGAATTTAGAGCAGCTTATGGGCTGCTGTAACTTGAATCAGTTGGAAATGGTCCCTAATAGTGATGATCATATGCAAGCTATGAGCTGAAATAGTTGAGAAGAGATGCAGCCTGCTTCTCCCTGTCATCATCCTGCTCTACCTTTAGGTGGCTGGGGTGAGCAATTGGCAAACCCGAGCTCCTATGCCAGTTGAAAATTCCCTCTTCCCATAGAAATTATTAATAGATGAGCTGTGGCCAGGTTCAGGCCCTTTACAGTGCTCAGGTGGCTATAAAGGACCAGGCCAGGGGCAGGTAACTTGGCCCTGTGAGTCTAAATTGGTGTAATTTATTTGTCAAGGAGCTGGAAGAAGGTGTATATTAAAGATGGGTGAGGGTTACTTTAATATATGCCTTCTTCCTGTTCTTAGTTATGTAAATTACAATGATGTGAACTTCCTTGCATGTGGATAGAGTGGGTATGAGGGAGTCTAAGTTAGTGTAAGTAGGTCTAGTTTACACCACTTTACGTATCACTTATGTATTTGGCACCATGAGATGTTTCATTGTTTTGTATTATAACTGTTATATTATGTTATAACTGACTGTTATGACTTTACAAAATATTGCACTGATTTACTGGGTCTAATTTTTCAGTGTGTGCAACTTTGTGCCTAATTTCTATGCACAGTTACTGAAATTGCATTTGTAGATTTGCTAATAGCTTATGCAAATGCCTGGCTTTTTGTACATGCATATCGTTAATTTGTGCAGCCAGTTTCAGTGATTGCACTTGCAAATAAGGCATGTAAAAGTGCATGCACGTTTGGACATACATTTGCAGATCAGGCCTCTGTGTGTAATCTGACAAGAGTTAAATTGCTAATTTTATCCAAGGAATATTGTTATTAAATATCTTTGAATCCTGTTTTCATAGATTTCAATGAAGCAGTCCCAGAAACAGAGAGGCTGGACTCCAAAGCACTGAAAACTCGAGCCCAGCTTTCAGTAAGGAACAAACGGCAGAGACCTACTAGAACAAGGCTCTATGACAGTATCAGTTCAACTGATGGAGAGGACAGCCTTGAACGAAAGGTGAGAAGGCTTTCCCTTTCTCTTATTCATAGGATAATGTGCTAGATTACTCTTGTTATTTGTTTCATCCTGTATCTTCGTCCTTTCATTTTAGTCTAGGTAGAATGTATTCATCTGTGGCCAACATATTCTGAACAGTCTGAACAGTGTGCAAGCCGTGTCACCTTGGAGGCAGCACATCTGTTTTTCTCACAGGAACAGCAAAATTCCTGTCTCATTTTCATGTATTATGCTATTGTTGTGAAGGTCACTTCATTGTTTTCCCCATTTGAACTAACAATGAGCACTATGCTTAGCGGGTCATTTAATTTATGTGGGAGGAGAAGCGAACTCGAATCCTGCATTTGCTTATTTCTCTGTGCGAATGACAGTTAATTTAATATCTACTCTTTGATTTTTCTGATCCTGACTCTTGAACCTGTAAGCAAATTATTGGTATGAAACACATGTGTGTGATATAAAAAGTAACAGTGTGACTTACTAGAACATTGCTTAAAAATATAAAGGCTCCACAAATTGTTGTTAAATGAAAGGATTGCATGTTCAAAATAAATGTTGCTCTGATTGGTTGCTAAATGGCATAACTTGCTTTATAATCTCTTATACCCACAGCCTTCAGACAGTTACAGTAGTCCCATGCACATTTCAAAATCACTTCTGCCCATATGTGTGAGAGCATCCTCACCAGCATCAGATTCTGGTGCTTCCTCCCTCTCCCCAGTGGCTAGCAGTGCAGCCTTCTCATTTGACAACGTAGCTGAAAACCAAGAAGGAGGACAGCAGCACAAAGGAGGTGTGCTTTCCCATTATGCTCGGGGAGACACTCCACTTTCCTCTCCTTCAAAATCCAGTCACAGTTCTGAAACATCTCCTTTGCATCACCCAACCAACAGGAATGTTTTACAAGACAAAGGTATAATTATTTTTTACAAATGAGTCAGTGCGTCGCTTTGCTCACTTACGTTTATGTGGTGCACTCTTCTTGTTTTATTAGCACTTACGTCTCTAACAGGCCCTGTAGACACCTTGAAGTCGGAAAATAGCAGTTCTCTTCATTTGGTGGTAGGTGGAAGGGACACAGATTAAGTCAAGACAAGAATTGTTTCCTCTTTTTCCCTCGAGCTGGTTGAAAAAAGGAGGAGGGAAATCACAGAAGTATTTTGAAATTTTTATCCCACATTTATTTTTTTAATTTGGAAATTTAAAAAATTCAGACATTTGTCAAAATTCAAAATGTTTCAGTCAGCTCCATATACTTCGTGAGTAGAGCATACCGGACTAGTGCTTAAGAACATTCTTCAGTGTTTATACTGAAATCCTGAGAGGCACTTTAATAAAACTGTTAGTAACTCAAAATGTGTGGGTTGGACATTGGTACCTGTGTTTCATGGTGGAGGTTATATGGAGAAGAGCATAGCATAGATGTTGTAGTTTTGTTAATAGATGAGGGGCTATGTTGTCTTCTGGATTAAGCAAGAGACCAAAAACCAGGAACTCCTCTGTTCTAAACTCAGTATTTCTTATTGCTTGTGAAGCTTTAACCAAATCATTAGTTTTCTCAGTTTCCTGAGATGTAAAATAGGGATAATGATACAGTGCATTTTTATATAGCTCACGCAGGTGTTTCAAAGATTAGTTTGGTTGTGCTGCAGTTTGAAACTACAGTGTAGTACAAAGTACTACTCCTTTTCCAGCTCCAGTGTAGTGCCAGTGTGTCTGATTTAGGCATTTTAACTCATAATGTCTCTCTTTACTTAGATTGGGCATTCCTTAATCATTAGTGAAGCAAAACTAGCATTAATGTCAATGGGGATTCTGTCCAATAAGGACTTATGTTGGGACCTTTAACGACTTCATAAAAGACACTCACTGAATTAAAATAACTACAAATAAATACTCACTTTGGTTTTGTTGATCTCCTGCTGAAAATTTTTGCCATTGTTTTATTAGGAGTCAAGTTTTTCCCCATCATAATATGATAGACAATAAGGCCCTCTCCAACAGATTCTTACCAAGATACTGCGTTTGGAAAAGGTGAACCCTGATGTCAGCATTCTGACCTTGACACCAGAAATTCCTATTATATATCCCTATTTATGGTACTCTAATTGTGGGATAGCTAATACATTGGAGTAAAATTCAAAGCTTGAGTGCAATGTGTCAGCTGATAAAAAACTGTAGTTCTGTGTAAATGTGTTCATTGGTGAAATCATAAGTGCTGCATGACCTCAGTGAAAATCGCATTTGATGAGAACTTGGCTGAAACTGATGGGTTTAGATCTCAAAATCTAGTGGAATATACCCTTGCATGGTAAACCCTCCTTCATTCAACTATCAGAGGGGTAGCCGTGTTAGTCTGGATCTGTAAAAGCAGCAAAGAATCCCGTGGCACCTTTGGCCGTGCTACATCGGCCAAACTGGACAGTCGCTACGGAAAAGGATACATGGACACAAATCAGATATTAGGAATGGCAATATACAAAAACCTGTAGGAGAACACTTCAACCTCCCTGGCCACACTATAGCAGACCTTAAGGTGGCCATCCTGCAGCAAAAAAACTTCAGAACCAGACTTCAAAGAGAAACTGCTGAGCTTCACTTCATCTGCAAATTTGACACCATCAGCTCAGGATTAAACAAAGACTGTGAATGGCTTGCCAATTACAAAACCAGTTTATCCTCCCTTGGTTTTCACACCTCAACTGCTAGAACAGGGCCTCATCCTCCCTGATTGAACTACCTCATTATCTCTAGCTTGCCTGCATATGTATACCTGCTCCTGGAAATTTCCACTACATGCATCTGACGAAGTGGGTATTCACCCACGAAAGCTCATGCTCCAAAACGTCTGTTAGTCTGTGAGGTGCCACGGGATTCTTTTCTCCTCCTTCATTCCTCACTATTGTCCTTTTATATGTGTTTAATTATACAATTAATTGTAACAAGGGGATTTGAAGCCCACTCAGTGCCCCCTCCCCCATTGTAGGTCCTGGAACTAATCTATATTTTAATTGATACAGAGGTGATATGCTTTTCCCACTATGAACAGTGTTCTGTGGGTAACCAGAGTATAATGAGTACTGGTATGTTAAAATCAAAGTAGAACAAGTTAGTTTCAGACAGAAGTATTTGCATTTAATATGTTCTCCAGTACAGCGATATCCTCAAGTGTTTGGCAGCCAGTGTTCCAGTGACTGCTTTATAATAGCATTTAATTGATTATTAACTAGTCTTAAAAATTCTTATTGTACAGGAAATGGGCCAGTAACTAAACACAGTAGATTCTCTTGTTGTGTTTGTGGTGTGGATTGAGCTGGGTTTGTTTTAAAGACTGAGAGTACTCATGTGTGCATGCACACTCCTGTGCATGTAAGTGGCTAATGACTAAACCTGTAATATTGCACCGTTCTATATTCTCTGGTTAATGAACATGGCACCTTTCAAGTATTTGTCTGAAGTGTTACGGAAAGCCATAGCTCTAAACAGTTACAACATAATGAGAGAGATTACATTCCAAAGTTATTTTAAAGTTTCTTAGTTTTTTAGAATAGTTCTAGCTTAGATTCTCTCTTGGGCTGTGACCATTTTTTACAGCAATATCATCATCCCAACTCTAAAGATAGCAGATGTGCTTTCTGACGGATCCTCTGGTGCTGTAAAGCTACTTCTCCTACCCTACTGCTGCTGGCGTAGGAAGTGTGGTTCTGGGAAGAGGTAGGCCTGGACGTCTCTGTCAGCTCCTTGGTGCTGTTAGCTGTGGATGTGAGTTAGAGTACTGCTTTCCCTGAATTACACTGTGTACTGCTTGGCTGTAGCTGAAAATCTGGGCTTTTGTTTACAAAGCAGCCCCCTTCAAAATTACTAGGACTGAAAAACCAGCCAACCAAAAGCCAGTTAAAGTAAGATTAAAACATTAGAAAAATTAAACAAAATACTAAAAAGCCAAACAACATGATCAAAACAGATTATCAAGGAGACATTCAGTCATAGGGGCCAGTTACACAACTGATGTGAACAGCACATCTCCAATAACTTAAATAGAATCATGAGCACAGAAAACTTGCCCCAGTATTTTTAGAAATATCTCCTTTACTACCAAGGAAGAATGTAGCACATCTCTACCTCTATACAACACTGTCCTCGGGAGCCAAAAAATCTTGCTGCGTTATAGGTGAAACCGCATTATATCAAACTTGCTCTGATCTGCTGGAGTGTGCAGCCCCGCTCCCACGGAGCACTGCTTTACTGCGATATAGCTGAATTTGTGTTATATCACGTCACATTATATTGAGGTAGAGGTGTATAACTATTTAATTGGCTTAGATTTCTCTGCTACTGTGCTATCAGAGAAATAACATCCCGAATTATAACAATAAAGGAAATATACAAATTGAAATCTTAATTTTCCTGGACCAACACGTAGTCTTTTGATATTTGAAAATGTGCAGGATGTTATTCACGAGGTCAGATTAAATTTCATATTGGTTTCCTCTGGCCTTAAAATCTATTAAATCTATGAAAGTATTGTTTGATCATTAGCAAATAATATATTAGTATCAGAGGGGTAGCTGTGTTAGTCTGTGTGTCGGTAAAAAGCGACAAAGAGTCCTGTGGCACCTTATAGACTAACAGACATATTGGAGCATAAGCTTTAATAAAACACCTGTATGGATATTGTGTAGCGTTCTAGTTAGTGACAAGTTCTGAAGGAACACAAATATGAATTTGGAGAACTATTAACTGTGGTGTGTAACCCACTTAAATCAGCCTCTGTACCAGATGACTAGAGGTGAGCTAATGTAATGCGGATTTTTTTTAACGGTTCCAGAATCAGTCCTGACAATAACAGGCTGGTAAGCCTGATTTCTGTACCTGGCAAATTGGTTGGAATATAGTAAAAAACAGAATTATCAGACACATAGATTAACATGATTTAGTACGAAAGAGTGAACATGACTTTTGTAAAGGGAAATCATGCCTCACCAATGTAGTAGAATTTTTTGAGGAGGTCAGCAAACATATGGACAAAGGTGATCCAGTGAACACAGTATACTTGAACTTTCAGAAAGCCTTTGACAAGATCCCTCACCAAAAGCTCTTAAGCAAAGTAAGTAGATATAAGGTAAGAGGGAAGGTCCTCTCATGGATGAGTAACTGGTTAAAAGACAGGAAACAAAGGACAGGAATAAATAGTTTTCAGAATGAAGAGAGGTAAATAGTGGTGTCCCCCAAGCATCTGTTCTGGGACAAGTGCTCTTCAATATATTTGTAAATGATCTGGGAAAAGAGGTAAACAGTGAAGTGGCAAAGTTTGCAAACAATACAAAATTACTTAAGGTAGTTAAGTCCAAAGCTGACTGCAAAGAGCTACAAAGCAATCTCACAAAACTGGGTGGCTAGGACACAAAATGACAGATGAAATTCAATATTGATAAATGCAAAATAATACATATAGGAAAATATCATTCCAACAATGTATACTAAACGATGGGGTCTAAATTAGCTGTTACCCCTCAAGAATGAGATCTTGGATCATTGCGGATATTTCTCTGAAAACATCCGCTCAACGTGTAGTGGTGGTCAAAAAAGCCAGCAGAATGTTAGGAAGCATTAGATAATAAGACAGTAAATATTATAATGCCACTATATAAATCCATGGTATGCCCATACCTTGAATACTGTGTGCAGTTCTGGTCTCCGCATCTCAAAAAATATATATTAGAATTGGAAAAGGTATAAAAAATGGTAATGATTAGGGGTATGGAATGTTTCATTAGGAGAAGAGAATAAAAAGACTGTTCAGCTTGGAAAAGAGATGACTAAGGGAGGTTATGATAGCGGCCTATAAAATCATGAATGGTGTGAAGGAAATGAATAAGGAAGTGCTGTTTGCCCCTTCACATAACACAAGTACTAGGGGGCCATCTGATGAAATTAATAGGCAGTAGGTTTAAAACAAAAGGAAGTATTTCTTCATACAACACACAGTCAACCTGTGGAACTTGTTGCCAGGCGATGTTGTGAAGGACAAAAATATAACTGGGTTCAAAAAAGTGTTAGATAAGTTCATGGAGGAAAAGACCATTAATGTCTATTAGCCAAGATGGTCAGGGATGCAACCCCATTCTCTGGATGTCCCTAAACCTCTGACTGCCAGATGCTGAGACTGGACAATGGCGTATGGCTCACTGGATAATTGCACTATTCTGTTCATTCCCTCTGAAGCATCTAGCATCAGCTATTGTCCGAAAACAGAATACTGGGGTAGATGGACCATTGTGTCCAGTCTTATGTTCTTCCAGCATTATGATCCAGGCATACACATTTACTAGGAGATAATGGCATGCAATCTAATCCTTTTCAGTCAATCTGTTTATATGCAAACTAGTTAGTTTATAATATCTCTTGCATGATGCCAGGGACAGCCAGACAATGGCACAAGTAGGCAGTTCATTTCTGTACTCCATTAAGAAGGCTGTCCATTTCACAGTTTCAGAATGCAAGGCCCTCATGAACCCTTTTATCAAGGAGGAGGGCAGGTAGTTTTGGCAGGGATAACGTGGAAAGTTGTTAAAATGTGCCAGTGCAGTCTATTCTAAAACATCTCATTTTCTCAGAAAGAGACACGTTGTCAGTATACACCGAAAGCACTGACAGAATAAATTGTGCCAGATCGATAGAACTGTGTCAAGACCCTTACTGTATCTGTTGTGGGGGCAATACTTCGAGAAGGTGACCAGGCAGCAAGATTGAAAGTCAGGGTAATGGAGGCAAGTAGGGAGGCTCCACATATGTGATGGAGTGAAAAGGGGCTATTTCTTTATATTCTAAATTAGCAAAAGACTAGTTCCTTCTAAAATCTAGTATTAATTTATTACCAGTGTAAATCCTTATCTGCAGATCCTAACTCACCAAAATAGTCTCATTGAGTCCCATGGAAATAAATAAGGTTTTACAGGACTAGCCCCAAAACATGTATAATCCAGAAAAGCCATGTTTGTTTTTCAGTTGTTAGTAACATTTTATTTTTAAAAAATTGAAATGTGTTTCACAACTTTTGTAGTGTTCGTCTCCCCAATCGTTTCAGCTCTGCTCTTCTTCCTCTCGTTCTTTTTTCATTGTCTTCTCTTCATGGTAGATCCTCAAAGCTCTTTGTTATAATGATGAAAAATGTACAAAAAACCTCTATCACAGCTTGTTTCTCTGCTTTGAGTTATGGATATAGATGATATTCTAATGCAGAAACTGGGCTTCTCTGTACATAGCACAAACATTTAAAAATCGAGACACAATTTCAAACCAAAGTGAATGCTGAATATCAACCTGGATTTGATCTTGTTTTGTAGCTGGTGTTTTGGTGTTTTCACTCTGTCACTTTCTTTTGTGCCTGTCACAATCCCAACACACATTGTAGATTCATTCATTTCAATTTTATTCTGATTTTAAATAACAGTGATAAAATAAGGGAAGTAGTCTGGGAATTCCTAATGCTGAAGAAAACAGAGCACAATCTTTTCACTGAGAATCTGAAAAGTTTTAAACCTGTTAAATGACAAGAATACACAATAAAGACAAAAGAGACAACTTAAAACAATCTACTTTCTGTACATTGGGGTAAAAATTGCATAGTAGTCTCATCAGCCTTTGTTGTAGGAGGGATTGCTGCTCGAGAGTTTGGCATGTGTTTTGCCGCTTTGTGTACTACCACTTTTATTCCTGGGAGAATTCTGCTCCAAAAAATTAAAAATTCTATGCCCAATATTTTAAAATTCTGCATATTTTCATATTTTATTTGTCAAAATAACAATATAATCAGGTTAGTTTCAATTATTTTCGTAATTTATTTCAAAATACCTGTCAGCAAGTATGTCTGTAACAATGCAGACAGCAAAAAAGATGCAGGAAACGTTTTTTGACAAATAGTTTCCTTACTAGGTGTGTTAATACAGAACTTTGAGTCATATTTATTTAAACTACAATACAGAACTGTATTTCCTACACCCCTCAGAAGCAGTGGAAAGGCTTCAGGGGGTCGGGGTAATGGAAGAACTGAGGGAAATAATTGCTGGTAAGGAGCCTGGGAGCGAACTGGGAGGGTTATTGGGTGTGGGTGGGAGAAGTACGCAAAGTTTTTTTGGGGGGAGGGGGGTCCTCCCCCATGCAGGCCCTGGCTTACTCCTAGCCTCTCCCATTCAGTCAGGCACATCTGCTCCTGTCCCTGTGTGTCCCTGCACATCCCTGCCCCATCCCCATACATCCCTGCACCCTCACTCAGATACCACTTCTCCCCTCCGTCCCCATGTCCCTGCACCTCCATTTAGCCATTCCTGTGTTTCCATGTTGCCCATACTCCCACTCAGCCACCTTATCTCCATGTGCCTGTGGACAGCGCATAGAGACCCCCAGCCCCTCTACCTAGGGGCCGTAGGGACATGCCATCCACTTCTGGGAGCTGCGCGGAGCCAGGGCAGGCAGGGAGCCTGCCATAGACCCGCTGTGCTGTGGACTGGGAGCCGCCTGAGGTAAGCGCCACCCGGCCACAGCCTGCACCCCGAACCCTCCCCTACATCCCAACCCCCTACCCCAGAATCAGAACCCTCTCCCATACCCTAACTCCCTCCTAGAGCCCTCACCCCCCAGCCCTCTGCCCCAGCCCAGAGCCCCCGCCTGTACCCCAAACCCCTCATCTCCAGCCTCACCCCAGAGCCCACACCCCCCTCCTGCACCCAAGCCCCATCCTGGAGCTCTCATCCCCACCCACACTCCAACCTTCTGCCCCAGCCTGGTGAAAGTGAGTGAGGGTACGGGAGAGTGTGTGATGGAGGGGGATGAAGTGAGCGGGGCAGGGGCCTCAGAAGGGGCAGGACAGGGTTGGGGCCTCGGGGAAGAGGCGGAGCAAGGGTGTTCAGCTTTGTGCAATGAGGAAGTTGGCAACCCTGCTTCTGAACCCCCTCAGCAGCCTCATGTGCCCCACACTGTCCATCCCTCCATATCCTGTCTCCCCTCCCCTGGTTTCGTGGGCAGGATGCTGTGAGAAAAGCAGCCTCCTCCTCCCTATCCACAGCTTCTTGCCCTCTGATCTAGTGCCACAGCAGCCTCTGGTGGGAAAAAGGTGTAACTGCAGCACCTGTCCAGCAGAATCTATTTTCTGCAGAGACAAAAATCTTCAGGGGACATGAATTCTGCACATGCGCAGTGGCACAGAACCCAACCAGGAGTATATTCTTTGGCTCTCCTTTTGGAAATTTGATGCTTGTTTTCTGTTTCAGCATAAGGCCAGGTGTCAGATCTTCATGAATGACTTATGTAAGACACAAACCATAGTTGCTGTAAACAACTTGTTTTTAGAATGTGTTGTGTTTCTTGGCCTACCACATCATGCCTCATGGGTTGCTTGTGCATTGCTTTTATTTCACGAACAAAAAATGCCAAAATGTTATTTCCAGTGTAAAATATTTGTTTCTTAGTTGCTGCACTGCAGCAAACTATTTTTGAGGAAGCCCTGAGTGATTCTGCAAGCTGTTCATACCAGTGCAGCCCTGCGCCTCTGAAAAGCCACTTTGAATGGGTAGCATGCAGGGTAGGGGACTTAGAGGGCATAGCTGTGCTTGTGATAGTTTTTGGTTTTTGCTTGTATAAAATCAACAGACCCCAGTCGTTGTCGACCGGGATCAAACCCTGGGACCTTGGGATCTTAACGCATGAGCCTCTACTGCATGAGCTAAAAGACACATGTCTCTTAGCCAAAGCTGTAGCAGTCTCATCAATGTCGAGCTGGTTTAGCTGCCACTAGAGGGGAACAGATTGCCACACCAAGCAGGTATGGGTTATGTTTGCTTGCTTATTTATTCTTAATTCTGAGGGCTTGATTTACGCCAGTGAAATCAGGAGTATATCTAGTGAAGCCAATGGAGTTGTTCCAGTGTAGAACCAATGTAAATGCGATCAGAATCAGGATGTGAGACTGTAGTGTAAAAGACACGAAGAAACCTAAGGAAACGAGTGACTGATCTTCATTCATCCCCGTAGAATACTTAGACATGGTCAATCAAACCCATGTTTGTCTGAAATTTTTTAACTGCTATATTTTGTTTTGTTTTGTTTTGTTTGCTTTAAGGATTTTACAGCACTTATGTATAGTCAGTTTCACTGTTTTGACTGTAGGGACTGTTATCTATTTCCTCTTTTGTTTTTTTAGGGTTATCAGACAGTAACAGAGAGGGGAAAGAGATGATTGTAAAATGGCAGAGATTGCCACCGGGTCTCAGAGCAGGTGTAGAAATGGAAGCTATTTTAAACTCATTTTTACAAATTGACTAGATTACAAGATGACTGTGTCTCCTTTGATCAAGTCATGAAAACAAAATAGTTTATTACCTCTTGGCACTCCTGTCATAAAAATTATCCAGTTCTACAAAGCTGCTGGAGTCTTTCAGAACAGATATTCAACAGCCATCTTTGACAGTAAAGTATACCCCAAAAAAGCTTGTTCTTGGCAAAAATAGAGATTAGATAGACCCTCTAGGGGTTTAAAAATGACTCATTTTTCATATTTCTCCTTATTAGCCTTCTGTGTGGCCTGCCTAAGTACAAATTCTTACATTAAAACTCAGTTCAAATAAGGTGTGTCCCCCCCCCCCCCCGTTTTCCCTTCAGTACTTTCTCTCAAGTTTCAAAGCAGTTCCTTGAGGTACTTCTTATACCATTTTTACCACTTCTTCTCAAGGAAGGGAAGTTATTTCTGTAGTTGCACCTAATTAAATGACACGCCCCACTATTTATATAGATATATAGTGTGTATGTATGTACAAATGCACATGTACACAAACTCTTCTGGAGTTACTGTTTAATATCAGATAAAATAATAATGTGTATTTTTTTCATGTATAAAGATATCCTGTGTGGTCACACAGGTCCCCAGTCATCAAGAGCAACCAGCCCTACTATGGGGCAGGCAGAAAAAATAAAGCGGAAGCTTGTGGATCTTGGGTAAGCATTTTTTTATTTAAAAACTAGATTACTATTAGAAGGGGATGGAAAGCTAAATTTCAAATGACATTTGTTGATGATCTCTAATCTTGTTATAGGGCTCCCTTGAGAAGGAGTTCCTACAAGGGCAAGAAATGGAAAGAGAGAGAAGTCATTAGAGTGGCCTGTGGCACCAGGTATGGATAAAACAACAAAGATGTAATCCGTCTCATCCTAAAATCCTTGGCAAAACTGTGCAATCCAGGAGATGAAACCACTGATAGTCCACCTTTCCTGTGTATTGCTAAAATCAAGTTATATCCCAGGGGCCAAATTCTGCTCTTATTAGCTTCCATGTACCCTTGTTATAGCCTGTTGTTTTTAAGGAGAAACTGACATTGATGGGAGAACATTTTAACAAATAGCAAAATAATAAGTACTCATACTCTAAAAATAGATTGAGCCACATGATGCCCAAGATAGGCCTATGCGCCCATTGACAACGATGGGAGTGGCACACACACATTAGTAGAATTCACACACACACACCTATATAAAATATTAGGACTGTCAAGCGATTAAAAAAATGAATCACGATTAATCGTACTGTTAAGCAACAAAAGAATACCGTTTATTTAAATATATTTCAGGTATTTTCTACATTTTCAAATATATTGATTTCAATTACAACACAGCATACAAAGTGTACAGTGCTCACTTTATATTTTTATTACAAATATTTGCACTGTAAAAAAACAAAAGAAAAGAGATTTTTCAATTCACCTAATACAAATACCTTAGTGCAGTCTCTTTATCATGAAAGTTGAACCTTCAAATGTAGACTTATGTACAAAAAATAACTGCATTCAAAAATACAACAATGTCAAACTTTAGAGCCTACAAGTCTCCTCAGGCTACGTCTAGACTACCCGCCGTATCGGCGGGTTAAAATTGATTGCTCGGGGATCGATATATCGCGTCTCATCTAGAGTTGCGGAATCGACAGGGGGAGCCGTGGACATCGATCCCGCGTGGTGAGGAAGGGTGAGTAATCCGATCTTAGATATTCGACTTCAGCTACATTATTCACGTAGCTGAAGTTGCGTATCTAAGATTGATTTCCCCCCGTAGTGTAGACCAGCCCTCAGTCCTGCTTCTTGTTCAGCCAAATGCTTAAACTAAGTTTGTTTACATATGCAGGAGATAATGCTGCCTGCTTCTTGTTTACAATGTCATCTGAAAGTGAGTACAGGTGCTCATATGGCACTGTTGTAGCCGATGTCGCAAGATATTTACATGCCAGATTGCTAGCAATTCATATGCCCTTTCATGCTTCAACCAGCATTCCAGAGAACACATGCCTATGTTGATGACAGGTTCTGCTTGATAACAATCCAAAGCAGTGCAGACGATGCATGTTCGTTTGCATCATCTGAGTCAGGTGCTACCAGCAGAAGGTTGATTTTTTTCTTTCGGGTGGTTTGGGTTCTGTAGTTTCTGCGTCGGAGTGAAGCTCTTTTAAGACTTCTGAAAGCATGCTCCATACCTCATCCCTCTCAGATTTTGCAAGACACTTCATATTCGTAAACCTTGGGTCGAATGCAGTAGCTATCTTTAGAAATCTCACATTAGTACCTTCTTTGCATTTTCTGAACTCTGCAGTGAAAGTGTTCTTAAAACAAACAACATGTGTTGGGTCATCATCCGAGACTGCTATAACATGAAATCTATCGCAGAATATGGGTAAAACAGAGCAGGGGACATCCAGTTCTCCTCCAAGGAGTACAGTCGCAAATCTAATTTATGTATTTTTTTAATGAGCGTCATCAGCATGGAAGCATGTCCTCTGGAATGGTAGCCGAAGCATGAAGAGGCATATGACTGTTTAGAATATCTGGCACATAAATACTTTGCAATGCCAGTTACAAAGATGCCATGTGAATGCCTGTTCTCACTTTCAGGTGACTGTAAATAAGAAGCAGGCAGCATTATCTCCTGTAAATGTAAACAAACTTGTTTGTCTTAGTGACTGGCTGAACAAGAAGTAGGACTGAGTGGACTTGTAGGCTCAAAAGTTTTACATTGTTTTATTTTTTAGTACGGTTATGTAACAAAAAAACCCTACATTTGTAAGTTGCACTTTCTTGATAAAGAGATTGTACTACAGTACTTCTATGAGGTGAATTGAAAAATACTATTTTTTATCATTTGTACAGTGCAAATATTTGTAATAAAAAATAATAAAGTGAGCACTGTACACTTTATATTCTGTGTTGTAATTGAAATCAGTATACACCTCTACCTCGATATAATGCTGTCCTCGGGAGTCAAAAATCTTACCGTGTTATAGGTGAAACCACATTATATCGAACTTGCTTTGATCCACCAGAGTGCACAGCCCCGCATCCCCGGAGCACTGCTTTACCGCGTTATATCCTAATTCATGTTATATCGGGTTGCGTTATATCAGGGTAGCAGTGTATTTTAAAATGTAGAAAAAATATTTAATAAATTTCAGTTGGTATTCTATTATTGAACAGTGGAATTAAAACTGAGATTAATTGTGATTTAATTTTTTAAACTGTAATTTTTTTTTTAGTTCATCCCGGTGAGTTAACTGCGATTAATCGACTAATCTATAAAATATATGTGAGGCCCTTTACCCTAAAAGCTTGACACACAGTGTTTCACCAAGCACTGAAAAGCAGCCTCTGATGGGATGGAGGACAGCAAACTTTAAGTACATTTTGCAGCAGCCCTATAAAACAGCTGATTTCAGAAAGTGAACAGCTTCATAACAATTTAAAGATACATAGGAAAATTACATATTAGAATTAACTGCTTAATGAGACACCATCTTCAGCACCTCTGTTCACTCAAACTCAAAAACCCAGAAATGGCAACACCACACCTCTTTCCCACACGACATATAGTGAACTTTCCTTGAAGATCTCCTGTGCAAGTACTAAGGAGCTTTGGCCAGATCTCAGACCTAGGTCATATGGCTGCAGGCATGAAAGGGCGAGTCTTTTTGTTAAATGCCAAAAATGGTGGAATAATAAATTCTAAAAACTGTAAAAAAAACAAACTGATCTAAAACTAACAGAAAGGAACACAAATGCAAAAGAAAAACAATACTATAAATGAACAATCAAAGTAAATAAATTAATCCAACTGTGAATTCTCTGCAGAAACATCATTTTGACTTGGGCTCATGGACAGTGATTTTTGGAACTCTTCTGACATTCTAACTTACAGATACGTTTAAAACTTTTTACAAGCATTAAGTCCAAGTTCTAACCTTGTATCTGAGAGGAGGATTGTTGTGCTGAATATAATGTTCTAGATTGGTGCAAACGACTCCCGGTGATGTCAGTGAAAGCAGTTAGCCATGTCTTATTCTGGGGGTAAATCACTGCAGCCCCATTGAAATCAGTGGAGCTACATCTGTTTACACCATCTGAGGACCTGACTCATTGTGTGTCTCTCTAAGGCTTCGTAGAGCTTGTGCTATATATTGCTGCATGTCTCTGGGGAAAGAGAGAAATTTGTAAAAGAAAACTGTGTTCAGTGATGTGTATCTGTGAGAGATCTAGAGTCTTTAGTGAGTATATTTAGCATTTGAATGACAAACCAAAGGGAAAAAAATGAATCTTTCCTTGCCTGTGAGAAATAACCCTTAGAGTAGAATTGTTTTCTATTTGACTGTACAAAATATTTCTTCTTTCCTGTGAGAAATAGTCAAGAGCAGGCTGAGAATCAGTGAATAGTGAAATATAATCCTGATAATTCATTTCTAATAGCCTTTCATTTTTCACTGCTGCATATGCCTGCTTTTGGATTCAGTTGTTGAAGGCAAAGATTGGTATTACCTCTTTCAAAATTCATGAGCTTTTACAACTCTCATTATGTCTCTGTAAATGGGAACATTATTATCACTGTGTAACGTTTTAAAGACTGCTTATACTTTCCTTTGCTTCTGACACTAAAGAATTTGCTTCTCAAGATCTTTGGATTCTAGGGAAAGATGCTTTCCCTAGAATCCAAAGATGAGGAAGCTCTTTGAACACAAGTGACCGATCCCATGACAACATCCTATTATAATGCTTTGTTCCTATTAGAGCGACTGATTGATGTAGAATTAATCATTTTGCCAGATACATGCTTCATACACTATTTTGCCATTGTTGGCATTTGTACTGATTGTGCTCTCCTCTGTGACCACCACTGGTCATAGATAAATCAGAACTGCCTCAGTTCTGCAATGCATATGGGAAACATGAGCTCTCCTGCCCATGTAGCAGAATGAGCCTACATGTTATCAAGCCCAGCAATGTAGAGAACACCTCTATTCTTCCCTGCACAGCAAGATTTTAGAAAAGATCTGGGGTAAGCTTAAGGGAGGAGCAGGAGTGAGGCTGATGGATCTTCCACTATGTGAATGGCCATCTTTACTGGGGAGGGGGATTCCTGCTCTGCCGCTATGGGTGGACCTTATGCCAAACATGGCTACTCATTGGCCTAGAGCAATCAGGCTTGTCTGCTCCAGCCAGGGAACAGCTGATCATTTTCTGCTTACTGTAGTTAAATAAGCTGCTTTTTTTTACAAGCTGAAGTTGCATTACATGTTTTTGTAAACGTACATGGTCATTTGTCCAGCATTTCTCTGGGCTGGCAATAGAGTTCAGTTAGTATTAATTACCTGTACTTAGAGATATGGTACGGTCAGAAAAAACAACACTTAGGCACTGTTCAGTTCTTATCTGCCACCAACTTGCTTTGGTGGTCATTTACCCTCTCTTTGCCTCAGTTTCTCTATCTGCAAAATGGGTGCAATACTTCCTACTTCGCAGAGCTGCTGAGGATTAATAAGTAGGTAAATGGTTGTAAATCAGTTTGAAGGCTTGAAGTGATAAGTATTACTTCCCCTTCTTAAAAGTACTGCAGCATGCTAATATATGGGGATATTTGGAAATTGAATTTTTAAAATAAATATGGCTCTAGGTTTTGTACAATCATTATAACTTCATCCAGATTTCATTAGAGCAAATAAACATCTCCACCCAACAAAATATACTTAGCTCCATGTGCCTGCTCTGAAACCCTAGTGAGCCCTCTTGATCTAGATTGTATTTTTCTAAAGTTAGGGTAAACTAAACTAAAATGATGTGTATGCATGAAAGAAGAGCCTTTTGAAGTGTCCCAGCCTTAGGAATATACCCACCATATACAGATAAAAAGCATAAGAAAGACAGAGAGCTAAAATCCTGCTCTGACACCAGTATAAAATTCAGGGGGACTCCATTAATTCCAATGGAGTTATGCCAGATTTACATTGGTGGCCAAGGGTGCTGAAACAATTTGTATAGTAGGAGTGCTGATTGCTATTGAACCAAACTGTAAACCCTCTCTGTGATGGAAACCACTTCAAGCCAGGGGGTGCTGCTGCACCCCAAGTTCTAGCACCTATGCTGGTGCAACTAAATACAGACTTTTGCTGTGAGATCCGGGGGCAGAGTTAAATACATGTATTTTAAAGCAATAGAACCATTCAGTTCTGAAACAGACTGTCATAAATCCTGCTCAAAAGGTATCTCAAATTATAGCCAAAACCCATGAGCCAAATTCTGGCCTCAATTAGGTCATGGCAGCCCCAGTGATTCTAGAATGTAAAATCTTTGGGCCAGGGGCCAAGACTTTGTAGCTTGTCCATAAAGCACCTAACACACTTGGACACAATATAGGTAATAATTTACCCTGTTATTCTTATAACTGTTAGCTTTTCCTCGATGATGACATTCCATTCATTCTATTTTTGTTTTAGCAAAGTTATTCTTACCTAAAAAAAACTTAATATAGAAAAGTCTTTAAAATTTATGTCAGGATAGTGATATTACCTATAGAGAACTTGAGTTCAAAAACTACCCTTTTCTCCCTTTATCTAATGGTATGTTTTCAGAATGCCAATACCTGCAAGTTATTTTAGTGTTCAACCATGTTTTTAGAAGTAATTACTCTTTTTGTAATTATGTTATTTTAAATAATTATTTAATTTGTTTATTGAGTTTTATACTGTAACACAGATCCCGGCTCCTTTCTCTTAAACAGGACCACTCGAGAGATGCTGGAGAGCTCAGCAAGCAATGCATCTATGTCAGAGCGATCCTCCTCTCTCCCCTATAGCATACCATTCACATGGTATGGAGGGAGTGGCAGGGGATCCAATTCTTCCAGCAACCTGCCTTCATCTAGCAGCTCAACTGAACCGTCCTCTGAAAATCTAAGTCCAGCTAAAAAAGGGTCCAAGGTAGAAAACAAAAGCTACGATATTCCCAGCATGTGGGAAGCTCAATGCTTCCGGAGAAATAAAGAGCCAATGTGGTAATACTGCAATAAACAATGCATGGTGTTCATTGTACAGTAAAAACACATAATTTTTAATACTACCATTCCAGATTGTGTATTCCTTTTTATTCCGTCTCTCTTTTGATGTATGTTATTAATAAGATAGGTATGATATGCTGCGCCATACCAAATGGCACCAGTGGAAAATAGCATTTTTATCCACAGAACAAATGCTAGATTTGTGTATTAAATTACAGATATTTTACTGCATTTTTCAGGACTGATTGTCGAGGGGAGAGAATATCTCCGTCTAACCTCTCAAAGTGAGATGTTTGCAAACTAAAAATGTCAATAATGTACACTGTTTGCAGTGTTGTTGTAGCCCTGTCGGTCCCAGGATATTAGAGAGACAAGGTGGGTGAGGTAATATCTTCTTTAGGACCAGCTTCTGTTGGTGGAAGAGATCACTTTTGAACTTCACTGTTAGTTATCTGCCTTTTTTCCACAATAACAAATCTGCCTTTTGCACATGTTGGATATCAGATTTAATTCCATTTCTGAAAATATTTGAAGTTAAAAACATGAATTATTTAAAATATTTCTGTGATTCCTTTCTATGTGCATGAAAGCTTTCAGCATGATAGCCCTAAAATGTATTGTACATAACTTTCTTGTGTTGTTTAATCTGTTTTCATCTGTGGGAAATATTTCTCTAGCAGAATATACCTTGTTAGAGCCTGTGCATGTCACTATTTATCTTGGGCTGGAAAGGAAACTGAAGTGGTTCTGACCCTCCTTTTCAGGAGTGTGACTCCAAGTGACATTCATTTTTTACATATGCAGTAGCAATTTTCAGAGTTTTCAAGGGCATTTACCATTCCTTAGGGCCTACATAGGAATCTACAAGATTGCAGAACTCTGACTGGAAACAAAATCTTGCCATTATGTGGAGAGAGAGACAAGATTACGTGATGTGGATTGAGCAAAGATAGGGCACATAAAGGCGACACAGGGTGTGTGTGGGGGGGTGTATTTTCAAAGGGATAAAGAGTAGTTGGATGTACCCAACTTTCATGTAATGTCATTATCCCACTAGTTCTCCAGAGGGACTTCCAGCAGAAAAGGGGAGGTCAAGGCTTGATATTTTTCATATTTTTTAAAAGAGCTAGTTGGAAAACGTGTGGGTATTTTTGTTGTTTGTTTCTTTGCACTGACTTACACTTTTTACATTATTGCACGTTTGTCTCTGGATTTGAACACCAAGGATGTGGAGCCTGGATCTGTTTGTTTTTTATTGAACCTCAGGCGTGTCAGGAATTTCATAATTTTTGTTGTTTTGAAATTGAACTGTTTTCCAAACTCTAATGCAGATCTGTTGCCAATTGTTGTATTCCCCAATGGTGATTTTTATGAATTTCTAGGAAAACATAGGAATCATGGAGTAATATTTTGCTCATCCTTGCTATACAGTATAATATTTGTCATTTCATTTTTAAGGAAAATAAATGTCTATTTTGTGGTCACTGTTGCAGTGAATAGCAGCGCCTAACATCAGAAGGTCTCCTTTACCTTCTGTCTTATCTAAAGGTTTAGGCAAAGAGGGAAGCACCTCTCATTTCTGAAAGAGTTTTAGGGCCCAATCCAAAATGGATTCACGGGATGATTTTCTTGTCTTTTCAATAGTGACTTTCATTTCTCCCTCATAATCCACCCTCTCTCCTATCCATGGTGTAACTGTATGTGCTGTGTTTGTCCCAAATGTGTGGAGGGCAGGCATTCTGGAAGGCTGCAAATGCTATTGATCAGCCATGAGAAGCCGTGAAGTTGGCAGCCTCAGAAGGGGCAGGGAGTGTCATCTCTAAGTGGAAGCCTGGAAATTGCCGTCAGACATCTTTGTTACTAAGACACTAACCTGGCAAAAATGTCTCTTAAATACATACCACAGTAATATGTTGTTTGCACTGTTTTTGTGGCTGTATTGGTCTCTCTAATACCACAGTAATAGACATATTACATATTATTTCACAAATCATTAACAGTAATAAAGACTGGGCGTCCTTATAATAATTGGTTCAGTAAATATTGAAATCACTCCTGAACTATGCCAGCCTGGAGGGAAAAAGCAAGTCTCCTACAAGATGTGTGTATAAGATCTTACGTTGACTTTGACCCATCTTTTTGTCTACAGAATTTCACATTCACTGATGACTTCAGTCCCAGCAGCACAAGCTCAGCTGATCTGAGTGGTTTAGGAGCAGAACCGAAACCCCCTGGTTTCTCTCATTCCTTAGCATTATCATCAGATGAGGTATGTCTCTGTCATTCTTACAATGGGCAAGAGTTAATTTGTTTCTCCAATAGGATTTTTCTTAACAAGTATTCAAGTGATAGTTTTTCTAGAAAACTTTGTTGGAAAAGAAGAATTTGATTCCTAGTTTGCCTTTTATTACAGTATTTTTCATACTTCAGTATATAAAGGAAATAAAATAGGGAAATAACAAAATAAGATCGGATTCCTAACAGGGCTTTGGAGCTGTGCTCTGGCTCTGCTCTAGCTCCAGGCAAAAACCTGCAGCTCCACTGCTCCGGAGCTGCTCTGCGTTCCAGCTCTGGGCTCTGCTCCAAAGCCCATGCCTTTGCCACCATTTCATTTCTGTATATTTTTTCTATAGTTACATTTAAGTACATGCAAAGGGACCAATATACACAGTTTGTTAATGTCATTTATTAAAAATAAATAAACCAGGATGCCTTTGAGGGCATATGGAGTGTGGGCTAGCTAGGTTGTAGAGGTATGGTGTAGGTAGACTAGCTGGTGAGGCCATTTATGGTTGAATTTTAAGGACCAAACTTCAAACCTCTGTGTGTGTGATGAGTTAAAAAAAAATCACCCGTCTGTGCAGTTTTTGCACATTATTACACGTCTATAATATGTAAAACTTATACCATGCACATTTGCATTCAAGTTGTGCTTGGTTTGTGCATGCACAACTTTACCTAAATTCTGTGCTGTTTTTTGACCAGAGGTTTTCTTGTTTTGTTTCTTTGTGTTAGTGTGCCCATTGGATTTGGTGCCAAAATTACATGTCACAAACAGAAGCTATGTTTTGAAAATGGGGTCCTAAACCAAGCTTGCTAAAGTCACTGGGCCAGCTCTTCTGTGGAGCTACAGTTATTTACACTAGCTGAGGATGTGGACTACTGACTCACTGAGCAGCAGATCATGTCTAGGTCTCATGTGAACCCAGATGAGGTGCAGATGAGCATCTCTATCTTTTTATAAACACAGAACCTGTAATCCACTGTAAATGTTATGGTGAAATCCATATTTTCTTGTGTGAGATACATGCCAGAATTTTCTCTAGAGAGCTTGATTTTGAAACATCTGTTTCTATTATTTTTAGGGCACTTATGTTTGTTATTAATATACTACTACAGACTAATATTAATGCCTGCTCTGCATGTGTTTAAAAGGAGATGACTGTTACATACAGCCACAGTTGTCAAAATTTAAGTCTACAAGGCTAGAAGTCCTATAGACACTACTTACTATGGTAGGAATATTGCTGCTGTTTAAGAGTAGATGTTTTCTGTGCCCACAGTAGACTACTGGGCAGTGGTCATGTGAGAATTGTCTGTACTAATGAGAATAGCAAACTGTAAAGATCTGTTCATTTAGGCTCATTCATTCTACATGATCTTTCTGTTTTGACAGTATATTTCACTAAAACCTACATTATTAAATATTTTTGCTTTCTTATTATTTCACATAATTCTTATTGTGCTATGTCTCTTAGTGTAGATAATACTCTGTATCTGGTACGCCAAATGATAAGTTTTTAAGCCCTGTCTCTGCAATATCTAATATAAACAGGCCTATAAAAATAAAATAAAATAATGGCCTCTCTGTCCTCTGCTGCATACTAAATAGCAGTTTCTGAATCAGTCAGTGTGTCCACTGAGTGCTGCAGAGGACACGTACCCAGCCCTTGTTGTAGGGGATGCTGCTTGGATGAGTCTTTAGCCATTCACTGCTGACTGCTACAGATCTGGGGTTATTAGTGGCACTGCCAGGAACCTCTTCCACAGACCTCCCTGCTGGAGACGACATAACACTTGTGAGGCAAAAGAATGATAAGCAAGGGGGGAGGAGAAACACACATTCTTATTCCACTTCACACCCCAGAAATTGAAGGTCTTTGCTGCTTCCATTGTAGTCATTGGCAAAGCTCCCATTGACCAGTGGTGCAGGATCAGGACAGGCCCTAACTACGAAATTGTGTGCTTTGTAGTTAAGCTTTTAGCATAACCTTTCTGAGTTTGGAAATAGTTTTAAAAGCGCTCTGTTTTTCAATAACCAGATGTGTTTGCAAATCGCGGTGCTGCCCTTGCCTGAATTTTCTTGCACGCTTTTACATGTTCTGTATTTTGTTTCTATAATGCTTTTCTTTCCCATTTCTTTGTTGCTCCCTCACTCAGAGCCTGGATATGATTGATGATGAGGTGAGATACTAGTGAGCTCTTTGTGGTGGACTGTGTGACCGTGGCGTGGCAATTTGTCATCTCATTTGCAGATTTGCATTTTTGATCTTATTCTGTTGTGTGGCAAGTCTCCCTCTTAAAGCACAAACACAAGCCCACAGGTGTCATCCTTCCTGCTGCAGTTTTTGGGCTTATAGCAAATTACATTCCTTGTGGTTTATTGAGGTGTTTTGTGGGGGCTGCATTTCAGAACAAGTACACTGGACTGAATCCTCCGCTGTGCTGAGCTCATGCTTGGTGCAGAGTAGGCAAAAGCTTAGGCTTTAGGGTTTATGCCATCTTTCCCCATCCCTGATCCAGGGCCTGCTAGGGGCTGAAACAGCCCCCAGTGCAATTTAAACCAGCCTAAAGACTGTTCTAAATTCGCCAACTGCAGTAGTCCCATAGCAACTGCTTCACTGATCAAGGATTGATCAGAGCATCATGTGTTCCAGCTCAATACCAGCATACCCCACATGCGGCACAGGGGGGAGGAGCTATGCCAGCTTCACATCACCCAGGAATCCCCAGCTGTCTCCTTTAGTATAGCTTTCCTGCTGTTTCCTTCACACAGCACAGAGCAGCCAAATCAGGGGCCAAGGATATGGCTTAGTGTCTGTTGTATACAGTGACTGTGTCTTCTTATAGTCTTCCATAGACAATAACTTTGGCTATTTATTATCATCACCTTGAATTTTGGAGTGGTTTTTTTAAGGAATTTTTTGAATTTCATATTTTAAACTTTCCAAACATACTGTAATGCTCCTTTAAGGTAGACCACAACATTCCAGTATATCCTTAAAAACATTCTGTCCAAAGACATGTTAAAAGATTAAAACCTGGAGAAGGGATGGGAATCTTCCCATTGTGAGTTGTGCTGCCTAGCCCTAGCCAGTCATTGTCTGTGACTTCCTCTTTCTTGTGCCTGCATACAGAAAACTAAAATTACCAAGCTATTTCTGTTGCACTATGTGATATCTGGGTAGATACCGTTGTAATACATTGGTGTATAACTACTGAAGTGTTGTAATGAAGATAGTACAAATACCTCTACTGTAGAGTTGCAAGTATGTGCAGCAATATGCCATTGCTAGTCAGTTTTGCCCTTTTAATTATATGCATCATATTTTTGTCACAGATCCTTGATGATGGACAGTCTCCTAAACACAGTCAGTGTCAGAATCGTGCTATCCAGGAATGGAGCATACAGCAAGTTTCCCAGTGGTTAATGAGCCTCAACTTTGAACAGTATGTTTCTGAATTCACCGCCCAAAACATTAATGGAGAGCATCTCCTTCAGCTGGATGGGAGTAAGCTTAAGGTAATGGACTATCTTGGGGACAAACTTTGAACGTTGTGTATTGTCACTGGAGATATTCTTAGAGAAAAAGAGAATTCCTTCGGAGTACAGAAAAGGACTGTGTATGGAATGAAGACAGACTATAATAATAGACATGGCACAGAGGGCCAGAGTGTTACTAGAATCATTTAAACCCATTTCTTAAAGAAATTGAGGCCCATTTGCTTTGCAAAAAATGTGAGTGTACAGTTTACCCACATTTGCATGCACAGATCAGATAACTGCATACATAAGTGGTATTTGAATGCACAGATTTCTCATCCAACTCCATTTTGTAAAAACGTGAGCTATGTAGGATGTTAAATATCAGCACGGAAGTAGAGGTAAAATATCTGTAGGCTTGGGAGAATTCAAACTTTTGTTATAATTTCAGCAAATAATACCTGTTTATTGTTAAGCATTTTTTCCAGTTTGCATTGATTTCAATTTTCACAGTTGCAAGAAATTACGGGCGGGTGGGTGGGTCAGAGTAATTATTTAATGAGAGTGTATATACTGAGATTCAAGAAGTTAAAACACAAATTGTTAACAGCACATTTAAGGATATTTACTTTGTATATTTTGAAATCAACCTCCGATAAGTTCTCAAGCAGCATTTTTCTCACTTTTGTCTATCTGTTAATTTCTGTTGTTACCAATGGAAATATTTTCCCCCAGTTTGTGTGTGTGTGGTGAAATCAGCATTTACTGACATTTACCAATTGAAAAAAATCAAATCCTTCCAAGCCTAAATATTGGACTGCTGGTGAAGAGAGTGTCTTGTGCAGCTTTACTTTTCTTCATCAGTCCATTTATATGCTTCATTGTCAGTCTCTTTCTACCACACATTTGTCTTCATATGTATCAGGGAAGGGGTTGACCATGGATAGTATATTAGAACTAGATACACAGTTTAAAAGTTTTGATATACAAAGTGTGCATTAATTCGTTGCAATGAAATCATGAGCATATTGCTGATAAAATAAATAAAATCAGTTGTTATAGGGGCTCAGCATATGTGAAATTCAGGCCCTAAGTGTCTCAGCTGGGCACACAAAATTTACCAACTATTTGAAAATTTGGGTTTTAACCTTTCTGTATCTCCAAGATTTTTTATGGGGGAGAGAATGGTGTTGTGACAAAAGCAAAGGCTGGGACTTAGGAAATATGGTGTCTGTTCCTAGCTCTGCCACACACTTCTCCGACTCTGGGCAAATCACTTTACCTCTGTGTACCTGTGTTTCTCAGTTGATCAGAATCTTTAATATTCTATAAAGTGTTTTGATTTCCTTACGTGGAAGGCAACATACAAGAGAAGGGCAAAGTATTATTATTTTCAGTGCACTAACTTGATGTCATGAACTCCTGTTTCCTACCTGACTTTAACTCAAGTTTTCACTGTCTTCAGTTTAGTTGAGTTTGTTCAGTTTTCACTGTCTTCTGGTTTGAGTTATTTATTTAATTTACATAATTTGGCCATAAACGAAACCGTATGGGATTCTTTAATTCTCTTTCTTTCTTTAATATTAGACCCTTGGTATGACATCTTCCCAGGACAGAGCAATCATTAAAAAAAAGCTAAAGGAAATGAAAGTGTCCATCGAGAGAGCTCGAAAAGCTCAAGAAAAAATGGAAAAGCAAAGGGAAAAGCTTAGGAAGAAAGAACAGCAGCGGCTTCAAAGAAAGTCAAAGAAACTAGACAAGTCTTCATCAGATGCAACAGAGGGCGCTAATGAGCAATGATGAGCCAGAACTACTATTATGTTAGTTAATGTGGAGATGCTTCAGGCAAAGAAACTCAAGTTGTCTACAGTACCCCTCCCATTTTCTTGTGGTCATTACACAGGAATATGTACACAAATATGATGCTATAAATAGAACAAATAGGGAAGTTTATATTGTTTAGCTACATTTTCCTGCAGTTACAATACATGCTCTTATTTTTGATCTGCTGAACAATCCAAAACCATTATTTTATTTTATTTGTTGTTGTTATTTGCAAGCCAGGTGTCCTATTTTGGAGAAACATTGAGGGGTTTTCCTTTCAAACTGCTATTTTGTATTGGGCTGGTTGTTTTTGGTCACATTGGTAACCAGTGTGACAAAGAGGGATGTGGTCCATTGCATCACAACCACATTTTGAACAGGATCCCTAGTGGTAGATTGCAATGATCAGTGGGGATTTTTGAATTTGGGAAACTGGAGTTGTTCCCACATCTGTTACCATTGACTCATCTTTCTAACTGGAATCTCAACTCTTTTACACGATTCTGATATTTAGTTCTATCTGCTAGAACAGGCTACAGCTCGCATCAGTACCTTGAAATGCCGCTGTTTTGCAAACTCAGTTGTTCAGTGACTTGTAATTATATGCTGGAGATAAGGACAGGAGAGTCATTATCCTTTCTGGGCAAAAGAGGGGAGGTTGACATTCTTGTGAACTGTACAGTGATTTAATACGAGAAGGAGGCAAAGCTGCTTTACAAGGGGTTCTGAGTGTAACATTTATTCTCCCAATATCTGAGCAAGGCTGACTTTCTAACCCTGGCAAAACAGATAGATCTTTAGAGTACACTGGTCATTGTGCTCATGGGGTGTACAGATAAACTTTCCTGTAACACGCTATAAGCTTCCTTTATAAACAGATTCTGAAAAAAAAACTGGGTGTTTGGAGGGGGTTGTATTTTTAAGGAAAATACCACATCTTCAGATTCCGTCTCCACTGAGTGCTGGGGGCAGCGAGCTTTGTGCTCTGACCTGCAGAGCTGTGATCTAATCACAACTGTTGTCTGCTGAAATGATCTCCAGATCCGAGCCTGCTAAAGGCTTTCAGTTTTCAATGAAGTGCAATTTAAAAAAAAAAAAAAGAAGAAAGAAAGAAAGAAAATGCTGTTCAAAGAAAAACAAGATTCACTAATATTAAGGCCAACTAATATTGGCTGCAATATGGAAGAAGACTACTAAATGCAAAGCTGTCATGCACTACCTGTTTTAAATAGAGTGTCCTGAGGACATGCCCCACTAAAAATTCAGCCTTGAGGCATACTTTGCAGAATGTTTGGAATGCTTAAAATTGGCTGTTGCGCTACGTACTTCAGAGATTTCTCGTATATAGATATGTCTCTTAATGAAGCAAACAGTATAGTCTGGCACTGTGTGGTATTACAGTCTCTTAGCAGCCTCTGTTTAAATTTTCATTATTTCACCAAATGAATTGGAGGACAATGAACAAGCTTGCATAATGGGAAGATGAAGATATTACATTATTGCTTTATAGTCAATGCTTACTGTGTAGTAGCATTTATAGGTTATAGCAACATCCATTCCCTTCAATGCATTCCATAGGTATTGACATAAGTACTAATCTCTGTAGTCCGTCATGCCAGGCGTTAACTCTTGTTTTGTTAGTTATTGATGCAAAATGAAAAACTTGGAGTTTCAGCAGACTGAAAGTTAACTGCACATGCTGAATGATTTTTAAAGGGATTTTTTTCCCCATCATATATTTTGACATTTACCTTTTTTTTTTTTAGCTCTTCTGAAGCTCAGACTTCTGGAATGTCTTAACTGGGATGCTATGCTCATGTTAGCTAACATTTGTCAAAATTTCATTTTAATGGTAATAGTATTTTTACCTGTAGAAAGCTCTGTAAATAGATACAATTTAGTTCATTCCGTACAAATAATCTGACAAATCTACTTAAGTAATGGCTTCCTTTTTGTTTCCAAATCTATTTTCTACATGTTTCTAGTATATATTTCATTGATCTATAGACATAAAGTAATGAAACTGCTGTGAAGGAGACTCTATTAAAACAGCACTGATATTTCTGGTAGGTCTTGGTGTTTCCTAATGCTGCCAGAGAGAAAAAGAGGAGAAATATAATTGTGGGGAGAAATCATCTCTTCAGTTGAATCTTTCTATCTCCTTTCTAGGAGACAAATAATACTACAGTGTCATGGCGACCTGGTGAAACTAATGCTCAGTTATTTTAGGAGCTTATGAAGTTATATTTAGGTAAGAGAAAGTTATCTGGAAGAAACTGGAAATGTACTATTTTAAATACAATGTTGATTAATGCATTAGATGATGATTTTCTCCTTAAGTTATGTTTACATGATGGTAATGTTTTAAGTGGTTGTGCATAATAGACTGTGGGCATGTTCCTATTTATGTTCTTTGTTTTCTTAAAAGCCCAAGGCAGACTACAGTGTGTGTTATGCATTGATTTTTCATTCTTGCTCTTTAGAGCAGCGTCTAGTTAACCTCGTTGTAAATCAGGTTCTGATTCTGCAGATAGCTAATTTGATTTATGTGCTAGTAATAATTGTTTTTACTGTTTTATAGAAACTTTAGAGCTAAATGGTGAATTTAAACTTTTTGTAATTATTTGAGTTTAAAATCTAACTTTAAAAAATAGATTTAATCAGTTAAAAATAAAAGTATAAAATGCAAAGTCACTAATGAAAACAAAGTGGACCAAGCAGTGTCTGAGTTCTGCTCTGCCTTCTATGATAAGGTATATTTTAAGATTCCTTTTTATTAACGATAGTCATTGATGTATGACACACACACAGTCATGTCACAGTCACAGTGGTTTGTGACCAATACAGTTTGAGTGGTTTCGACAAAACCATAAAAAGTTTGTCACAATTTTTCTTTCCCGTATTGAGACATGATATGCATTTGCCCATTATATAGCTAATTAAAAACTCAGAATGCCTTTAACCGCTTCACTGTAAGCGTCCCCTAAGAACAATGCTAGTTTGGAATAGTGTGTTACCACTATCGTAAGAAGGAAGAGAATGGACAAATGTCCTGTACTGAATGAATAGATGAATCTTCTGCTCCCAGCCTAGCTGGCAGGGTATCTTACACAAATGTGACTCTAATAAGCTACTTCTGTGGCTTCCTGATCCCTGGACAGCCAGTCACCAGTCCCAGTGAGGAATTTAGAGCAGTCTCAGGTATTCTGTAAGGTGTGCTAGCTTCCTAGGGGCTATTCTGCAGCCTGGTGTCCCTGGAGCACATCTACACTCTGGCCATATTCTTTCTAATCCAGCCATACAGCCTATGCCAGCTGTACCCCAGTTAGTTATTCTCCTGTGCTGGTGCACTCACAGCTAACTGGTTAGGTAACGTTCACCCTGTTTTGTATGTGGTAACTGAGTTCTGGATCTGCTAGTGCCAATAGGTTAGGCAGCCCTAGTTTATGTACGTATGCACATCTTCTAGCTGTGAAAAGACTGTGAAAGAGTGAATGAAGGAGGCAGAGAGTGGGATTTTTAAGATGTAGGAAATAGAAGATGCAAAGGTGCTCTCATAATTTTAGCCCCAGAAAAGCCAGTGTCTGCACTGAAATCCAGCAGTAGCATTGAAACCGTTCTGGAGCAAAAGGCCATGGTTTGTTCTGTACAAACTGCCAAATATGTATGGGTCTCATTCCCCATTGCCTAGTACCTTGTGGAGCCATTTGCATCTGGGCAAGTGAGTGCTAAAGCTGTCATTCTGATTAGGTGGTGTTGGACTCCCACTGTGTACCAGTGTAAATGATTACACCAAGTGCAAAGCAATGAGGAGCTCAGCCCATTTAATGTTGCATAATGCAGATTAGTATTATCCCCCGGTTTCTGCATTTCATCTGCCTGCCTTAGCAGAGCTAATGATGTTTATGTACATAAAGCCCATCACAATTAATGGAGTAAAACTAAATAATGAAGCAAAAAAGTAACAAAAGCTGTACAGAGCTGGGTTATGTTTATATATCAGCTTGGGTAGGTGCTTTTATGTCAGTAACCATTTATTGTGCCATGATGGAGCTGAGACAATGCTGCATTTCTAAGCAAGAGTGTTCACAGGATCTAGAGCAGCATTTCCCAGAAGCCACATCAGTCCTCAACTCCCATTGATGTTAGTGGGAATTCAGGATGTTTATCATCTGGCAACCTCAGGTCTCAGCACGTCCACTATGCGTACAAGCATCAGCTGCCATCCATGCAACTCATCAGCAATTGCTGTTTAGAGCACATACAGTTGAGACAGGCAACCAGAGGCAATGATGCCCCACCACAGAAGCTCATCTGCTGATGTGTTCCTTTTGAAATCAAAGAAGGCATAGGCAGCAGTATCATGTTGTGTATGTGGGGCTGGAATATACTGTTCTAGTCTAGTAGCCTGTGCTATGGAACTGAAAATCAGAAGGAAAGTTTTGTGTTTGCATAGCCGTATTTCTTTAAAAAGTATCTTAAAGAGCGATTTGTACAGGGTGCCAGATCTGAAATTTAAGGACCGTTTTCAAAAACAAGGTTTATGTGTCAATTCCTTAGCCGTGTTTTCAAATGGATAGAAAAATTTTGTGTCTGAGAGGGAGACAAGCAAAATGATGTTGTTTTGGGACCTAATCCTGTTCCCACTGGAGTTTTGTCATTGAGTTCAGTGGGGTCAGGATTGAGCCTTTTAATAGCACTTGCTTAGTCCTGTGCTGTACCTCAGCTAGAGAGCAGGCAAACTGGTTTATAGCTTTTGTTCTGTAAGCTTTCAAATCTCTGAAAATCCGTAATTTGGTCCAAAACGCTGAAAAATAGAAAGTTGGTTGAAAAAGACAGCACATATGTGAGCAACTTGGATGTCTTTAACAGTTCAAATGAAAGAGGCAGAGTTCACCGAGAATTTTTTTTATCAATGATTCAGAATAATGAAAGAAATTAGCATTTCTAGAAATGAAAATGATTAAGTGATGGGGCTTGTGGTTTGCTTTTTAACAAATACTTTTGCATTTCTGTGTGTACGTAAACATACACAAACTTACACACTGTATTGAAGAGATTAGTAACAGTTAATATGTAGGTAATTGTGAGTTTTCGGGCTACATGCACATAAGACACACATCAAGGGTTCTGATAACATCATAAGAGCAAAGCTCTAGCAGTTTGTACCAGTTGTATAATAACTCCGATGTGTTTTTAGCCTCACTCACAGTTTTCATGTTATGTTTTATATACTTGATGAATCACAAGATTTTAAACAAAAAAATGTATTAAAACCATATACAGACTGTTCCTCTGTACATTCCTCTGCATGTTGTCCTTGTATTCTTTTGGCAGGATAGAATTAGTATTACAAGAAGAAAAACTTTTTGTACATTTTGTAAACTTAGCTTAGATGTCTATTGGAGAGCTTTGAGCAGTTGATTATGGGGCAGGATTGTGATGTCAGAAGTGACTCATCCAGTCACCACACAATTAGCTATACATCAGGTGCATGTTGCACAGTCCTTTTCATCAAAGCTCTGTATATGTTTTATTGCATTTTCGCACATTTTAAAACTGTCCTATTTGAAAGCTGTGAGATCACAGTCATGAAACTGAGCCGTCAGATTCCCTCCTGGTCCTAAGACAGGCCTTCTTTCACTACCTGGCAGTGGGACTGGGACTTTTGTTATAGTCAGTAAATAATGACTAAAGGGACATGTATGTCTTGTTGGGAGGGTTTGCCTTTAGCTCTTTGTGCTGCTTGTTTCTTTCAGAAGTTGGGACTCTTTCTTAGGCACAAATCTAATTTATCCGGCTTAATCCTGTGCGGTGTTAAGGGCTTTCAGCACTGTTTGGCTTTGGAGGAAGGTGCTCAGCATTTTACAGGATCAGCCCCAAACTGAGCAAAAAAAGGGGCTAATCCTGCTATTGTTTTCAGTGTGAGTTTTGCCATTGACCACAGAGGGAGCAGACAGGGGTGTAAATGCGAGAAGACTCGCAATATTGATGGAGTGTCCAGAAGAAACAAGAATTACATGGCACGAAAGACAATAAGGAACAAATAAGCCTCCTCAAATGGAGATGACATAGTGCACAGTGAACCTCCCCAAAATATATTTGCTTTCCCTGATGCATTTACTGTTATAACTACTGCTTTTGTATTTTTCAGTGACGTTGCACTTATAAATCACTGGTAACTAACAGGTGTTAATACATATTGCTAAAAGACTGGGCAGCTAAAAAACAGAAATGCACTGTGTGCCACTGTAAAAACTGGCTTTTTATTATTTCTTTTTATCTTAGCAAGGGAGATGGTTGTGTTTCAGAATTTTTTTAAGGTCAAATGTGTATGAATTGCATGTAATCCTGGACTTTTCATTTGAACATCTTGGTGTCTAATCAACTGCATGGAAGAGACAGTAGTGCCCTGTCTGAGCTTGTTCTCTTGTGCTTGGTTAATATGTACTTCTCTGGATCGTTGAGTTTCCAAAAACAACATTCCTTTACATTTGGTTATTTGGAGGCATTCAAAGCAAAACATCATGGTGGCCCTTTGTTTTCTTACAGATTTAAAAAAAAAACCAATCATCTTTGATTAAAATTAATTCGTTAGTGTAAATACATTTCTTGCCAATGAGTATTATTGTTAGACAACGAATGCAATAAAAAGAGAACTACTGAAACTTGGTACAAGAATTTTTATTTAGTCTTCGCGCCTCTGTTATTCATTCCAGAATTAATAAACTGTTACTCAAATTGGACAACTACTGCCATGTGTTAGGGTCTGTCTATTGCAGAATAAGATGGGATGTGACTTTAAAGCACAATAGCTATTCCAAAGAAGATTAAGCTACAAAAAGGCACTCTTAGTGCAGAAGAAGTGTCCACATGGCAAGCTAGCTATTCTGGGCTAGTTCTCCTTGTAGGTGAACACTTAGTTGTGCTTTTGGTGGCTTTCACATAATTGTTCTTCCCTTCCTTTCCCAGCAAGTCTAAAGTTCATTTTAAACTCATTTGTTAGCCAGAAGATCAGGACAGATGGTGCAGGATTCACGTTGGATCTTATTACACTCCATGATTCTTATTGCTGCAGGTCCTAGTGAGTGCCCCTTCCAGGCCACCCACTTGGACGTCTGGGAAGGGAATCCAAGCCTCTGTGCTTTGGATGCCCCATAGGTGGCTTAAACATTTGGAGCCTTGGCAGGCTGCAACAATGGTTTCTCCCTTGGCTTCGCTGCAACATTTCCTGGGCCCTGAGGCTGTCTGTTACCCCTTAGAAATGGAGCTCCTAAGTCCACCTGGCTCAGTCTTCTCTTGGGAGTACTTAGGGATCATCGGTGTCCACAAAGGCAAGCAGGGTGTACATGATGGGAGCTCTCCCCACCTGCAAAGCCCCTTACCCAGCTTGTGTGACCTTGCTCTCTCCTGCCTGATGCTTCCTGATGGGCACCCCCGTTCCAATGAGTTCCCTTATTTAAACAACGCTTGGTCACCTACCTGCCTTTGTTAGTAAGGATGCAGCTGTTTTTTAACATACCAAGTTCTAAGTACTGTTAAGGTTCCTACTAAGTATTTTCCATTGTCCCTGTCGGGTGTGTACCAGCTACAGGACTGTTGACAAAGGTAGAACAACATACACACAGTTATTCATGACACAGTTGTTTTTCATAATACAACTTCACAAAATCAACCAGAAATCATAAATTGTAGAGACATTCTCAGTGCATCACAATTCTGTTTAAAAACCATACTCCCACGGCATTATATGGCTGATTTTTCTTAATGAAGTGTTGAAATGTAACACGTGCTGATATATGATCTTCCTAAGTGGACCTAGAAAATAAGCCACTAGCTAGCAGTTCAGTGCAACGTAAATCATTGAGGCTAACCATGGCAGAACTTTTTAAAGAGAGCTGTATCTCTTTTGGTAAGGCATGTACAGTATCATGTCAATTCACTCGTCACCAAACTGAAAATTGTAAAGACCATTTCTCAAACCACCTGATGGTGCTGTTCTGCTCAGCACAAATTTAATAACTGTATATAGCTGAAGTAACGGCCATCACTGCAGTGGAGTATCTAGACAGTATCTAGACCAAAATAGTCACCATTGAATCTCGATGGAAAAGGTTCTGAGTTCAGGCTCTAAGTTTCCCAATAGCTGGTGTCACCAAGTGTCATGTTTCAACAACATGGTCACCACCTGCAAGAGGGTGAAAGGATCATTTTAACCCTTTAAACAATAAGGTACTAATGGTGTACTTGTTTATTGGTAGATTGTATAACTCGTTCTTCCAACCTTGCCCCCGTCCCGCCACTCACACTCTCAACACGGTTGCATCTGTCCATCCTCCCTGCCACTCCCACTGCAAACTGGTTCTATGCAGGGTATGTCTACACTACGGGATTATTCCGATTTTACATAAACTGGTTTTGTAAACCAGATTGTATAAAGTCGAGTACAAGCGGCCACACTAAGCACATTAATTAGGCAGTATGCGTCCATGTATCGAGGCTATCGTCAATTTCTGGAGTGTTGCACTGTGGATAGCTATCCCGTAGCTATCCCATAGTTCCCGAAGTCTCCCCCGCCCACTGGAATTCTGGGTGGAGATCCCAATGCATGATGGTGCAAAAACAGTGTTGCAGGTGATTCTGGGTAAATGTTGTCACTCAATCCTTCCTCCGTGAAAGCAATGGCAGACAATCATTTCACGCCCTTTTTCCTTGGATTGCCCTGGCAGACGCCATAGCATGGCAACCTTTTTTGCCTTTTGTCACTGTCACCGTATGTGTACTGGATGCTGCTGACAGAGGCGGTACTGCAGTGCTACACAGCAGCACTCATTTGCCTTTGCAAGGTAGCAGAGATGGTTACCATCCCTATTGCACTGTCTGCCATTGTAAATTGACGATGAGATGACGGTTTTCAATCATTTTGTACTGTTTGCAATTGGGAATTGGTGATGACGGTTATCAAGCATTTTGTACCATCTGCTGCTGTCATGGCTGCTCCTGGCTGGCCTCGCTGAGGTCGGCCGGGGGCACATAGACAAAAATGGGAATGCCTCCCCGAGTAATTTCCTTCTTTATGTTTTGTCTAAAAATAGAGTCAGTCCTGCCTAGAATATGAGGCAAGTCTACTAGAGAGCCAGAGAGTACAGCCGCTCCGGGTCAGAGTCCCAGAGATCCCGCAGAAATGAGCTGCATGCCATTCTAGGGGGTGCCCCTGCAACAACCCCACCCGTTGCTTCCCTCCTCTCATACCCCTCCTGGGCTACCTTGGCAGTGTCCCCTCATTTGTTTGATGAAGTAATAAAGAATGCAGGAATAAGAAACACTGCCTTTTTAGCGAGATAAAATGAGGGGGAGGCAGCCTCCAGCTGCTGTGATAGTCCAGGCAGGACACTAAAGGATGGCAGGGGAGAGGAGCGCAGCCTCCCGCTGCTATGATAGTCCACGGAGTACAGAATCTTTTCTTTAGATGTGAAAGGGGGGCGGGAGCTGATGGAGCTCAGGCTCCAGCGGCTTTGATGAGGACGGTTATGCAGCATTTTGTACCGTTTGCCAGGAATGACAGGGAGTCATTCCCATTTTTACCCAGGCGCCCCCGGCCGACCTCACCAAGGCCAGCCAGGAGCACTCATGGGATGATGATGAGGATGGTTTTCCACCATTTTCAAATACTTTGTAATTTCGTCTTCTGTAACGGAGTTCAGATAGAACAGATTTGTCTCCCCTTACAGTGATCAGATCCAGTATCTCCCATATGGCCCATGCTGGAGCTCTTTTTGGATTTGGGACTGCATCGCCACCCTGCTGATCAACGCTCCACGCTGGGCAAACAGGAAATGAAATTCAAAAGTTTGCCGGGCTTTTCCTGTCTACCTGGCCAGTGCATCCAAGTTCAGATTGCTTTCTAGAGTGGTCACAATGGTGCACTGTGGGATACCGCCCGGAGGCCAATACTGTTGATTTGCGGCCACACTAACCCTAATCCAACATGGCAATACCAATTTCAGTGCTACTCCTCTCGTCGGGGAGGAGTACAGAAACCGGTTTAAAGAGCCCTTTACATTGATATAAAGGGCCTCATTGTGTGGACGGGTGCAGGGTTAAATCAGTTTAACGTTGCTAAATTCAGTTTAAATGTGTAGTGTAGACCAGGCCGCAGTTTACTCCATAGTCCAGCAATGACCTGCCTCCTATCTACTGTGTAGAAGATAGATGCCTCACAGAGTAGTTTTCATCAGTATTTCCTGCCGGTCCTGTTTGGTGAGTAGTACCTTATGCTATGTTGAAAAGTGTATGTTCCGCAATCTACCACTTGGACTGTAGGAGGGCTTTAAAAGAGGATCAAAGAAAGCCATCACTTGGAATTTCTGACCTCCATCTCCCAAGGGAGGAATTGTCATGTAGAAGAGTTTTACTGTCTACAAGCACAGGCTGGTCTGCTTCCTTTTCCATGTATTTTAGCAGCTGTATGTGAACTTGCAGCCGTAGCTTTACATAAGTTGTTTCATGTGCTCTAGTTGTTCTTTACAGCAAATGCATATGGGTAGAAGGCAAGTCAGAGGACTGTGTGCCCAGGCCACAGCCAAGTAGTGAAACTGGAAAAACGCCATGCAGAAAAAACAGACTTGAACCATCGGTAGGTCAGGCTTGAAATGTGTCTGAGTCATTTGGTCCTGTGACTAGAGATTTCTGCTAGAAATCACTTTATATGTAGAGTTGTGTTTAACGTCAGTTTTTTTGCTGCATAATTAAGCAAGGTTTAAAGGTCATTCTATACTAAATTTTTTGAGACAGCACTAACAGGGCCTATATTGAAGATAGTGCTGTGTCCAACAGCTAGTGATTAATGTAGAAAACTTAAGAGCTACAGGTAACCCTGTGCTCCTCACAGCAGGGCAAACTGTTAGTGACTGGGACCCTACAGGGTTCAGACAGACACGTGTCTTGTGCCTGTACAAAAGACAGACCGGATGAAATGGCCAGTGCAGCATAGGGCCCCAGTGCTAACAACACAAAGAGTTTTGTAAGCATAAGATAATGCGTTTGCCTGATTTTTGATGTGATGTGAGGTACTACTACATATTATATATATATATATATATATATATATATATATATATATATATATATAAAAAAAAATGCCTGTAGCTAGTCATTTAATTTTTCCCCATTCCATTGTTCATTTTAGTTCATGAGTGACAGCAGAACATTTATACCACAGCTATGGGCTCAATATAAAATCGTGAAGAAGAGAGACAGCGACAATTAAAACAAAAACCAGGATCAATACAGGCTTTATTTTTCCCAGAACCAAAAATTGGGATAATGGACAAAACGATTCCAAATAATTTTACATTTGAAGAAGGTTTAATCTAAAGGATAAGAGGTAAGATGGGTCACATTTTGTATAAGAATTCTGTGATGTAATATCTTTTCATAAAGATGAGAACATTCATGGTTTACCAGGTTTACAATCAAATAAATTTTTGACACTACATCAATTAATGAATCTGGAAAAGCACAGGGAGTAGTAAAGCTAAACGTTGTTTATAATGATCCACTGAGTATTATGATGCCACAATTTCAAATTAAAAAAAAAATCAGTATTTATATTGCTCATCAGAAACATAACATTTTGATCTTTACAATATCATGTCAGGTGATGTTTCTCCTTATCAAATTTTGTTTACACAGTAATTAACCACAAGACTAGAACATATTCCAGAACAAAGTATATTTGAAGACATATGACTTTCTATTAGTACTTCCCCCAAATAGGCCCAGTTTGTGCTTTGGAAAAAGTGGGGGAGGAGGAAGCTGTGCTTTCCCTACTTGTTCATATTAAACAAATGCTGCAGGGAGAGAAGCTGCTGGGGCAGCCAGTTTGCTCCCCCTAAAATAAAGGCAAATGAGCATACAGTGCGTTCTCTGGCATTCAGGGGTTAGGTTCATGCTGGTACTGATGCAGAGTTCCTCAGTTTGCACCAGATGCAAGGCACCTCCCCTCTGTTCCAGACCCAGGCTCTTCACCGCCATGAGTTAGCCCCCACATTGGCAGGCAATCACATGTGGCTTCTAGTTAGCTTCCAGTTCAGGTGGGGCAGCCCTAACCTGTGCTCTGGTCCCTATGAGCCCTGGGGCTGTTACAGCAGCGAGCAAGTAGCCAGGTCACAGGAATGCCTTGGCCATGTCTCCCCCCACCCCCACTAGAGTGGGGCTCATCAGTGGAGAGGGGGTGCAGGACTGATTCTGCACATGCTGGCATGACCCCTAGAGCAGCCAGTGAGAGCTATACAGTTGTTTTATTTTCCCCTTGAGCCAGACCTCACCAGGCCCTTCTCTGTTTCTGTAAAAACAACACATTCTCTATCCAACCACAGTTGCTGCTGCCAAGTTGCTGTGATTAGAAAGTAATCTAGTATTGCAGAGTCTTAGATCGCAAAGTCACAACAGCCTAGCCACCATGGTACAGGAAATTGACCATTTTATCACCTTGTAACTCACTGGTAGCAGCCACACCTGAGTTGCTCACTTAGTACAATGCGCTCTCCCCACTAGCAGCACTGACGCTAGAGCCCAGCGTGTTTGGAAAGGTGGCTCAGACAGCAAAGAGAGGATTTGGAGCGAGCAGAGTCTAACGGGAACATGGAGGCAGGGGTAGCAATAGGGAAGGGAACCAATAGCAGTTATCTCTGTTCCTAGGTTGATAATGCACGGGGCCTTTTTTAACCATGGGCTAGAATTCTACCTCTAAGGCTGACCTTTTGCTCTCGTGGTTTAGAATATTACTAGCTCCTTTGCCCAGCCTCATCTGCCATGGGTAGAATTATAACCTAGCTGACTAGAATTTTTCCCTTCTATTGCACATGGATTTTTTATATAAAGGATCATTAAAAATAACCCGTCAGAGCTCCTGGTAGTTGCTTCCCAGTGCAGTCAACAGAGTTTAAGCCACAGGAAGAGTACGACAGCCACAGCTTCAGGACAGGTTGCATCGAAACTTGCTCCCGTGGCAGTGTTCTACCCGATCCAGTACAGCATCCTCCCATTGCAGATCAGGGAGCTGGCACTGAAATGATGCTGCTTTCACATTTTCTATCATTCCTCATAACTGTTCTGTGCCCTTGGCATCTCTCCCCCCAATCTACAGCTGAAGAAAGGGTGTGAGAGTGATTAAGTAACCTCTCCCCAGCAACACAGCTCAGCCATGGCAGAAGTATGATTAGAATGCAGCTGTCCCTGATTCCAAGTCCTGAGTTCACTCTCCAAGACCATACCGCCTGTCTTCTTGCCAGAGAAACAGTGGCAGAATTCTTTCGTCTCGAGGGGGTGGAGTAGCATACTGGCTAGCAGACAAAGATCATATGAGCCTCACCAATACAATGATTACACAGTGTGGACTGTGCCATTCTAGCAAACGGCGGTAGAAACCTTTGCCGTGAGCGAGGCACTTTCACACAGCATGGAAATTAAACACATAGTGCACAAACTGCACTCTATGCTAAAGGCCTTCGCTGTGGTGCAGCTTTCACCACTGCTCCTCTGGCTGTATGGAGAGACTGCAGGCTCCAAGACACTGTTTGGTTAAGGAATTTCAGACCTCTTCAGAAAGAAGAGATTTTTGAACTCATTCTTTGAAGGATTATTTAAATCATGCACCTAATACTCTCGTATGCAGGCAAGAGTATGTCCGAGAACAGGTTCATGAGAAGGCAACCCATGTGTTTCAAATAATTTCTTACAGCCTAGGGAAAACTGATGGAGGGGGGAAAAGGAGCCCCTCCTCCCGAAGTACTTGGGTCACTGATCCAAACCACGAAATGACGTGTTTATTCAACAATGCCTCCATTATTTTACACAGTAGGCAGATCATCAACTCCCCAGCAGTCTGATCACAGTTGGTAACCCAAGAACCAACTAATTTTCAGCCATTTTCTTTTAATGTTGAATTTGTAATTTACATCCACACCTTATTATTGGCCTGGGATCTTCCACATTAATCCCCACACACTCACCCACATTTTTACCTTTAAATCCATTTCTGTTCACCACTGAATAGAACTGATGTTAGCTCCTTGAGGCGAGGAAGGCTAGGAATACATTTTCATAACTCTTATTGCAATGTAGCTTGGAATTATTAGCAATTTAGAAGAAACTGAACCCTCCCCTCAACAAAGTCTACCCAGAGTGAGCTATAATTCACAGTAAAGAGCTCTGTGGAACACTGTGCCTATGAGCAGTTTCCCAGAATACACTGCAGCAACTGAACATCCCTGAAGCACTGAGCCATTCTCAGCATACACCTGGGTCACTGTAGGTTTTGCAGAAAGAATGTTCTGGATCCGGATTACCTGAAGAGGGAAGCGTTACGTGCAGTCAATACAGAAGTTGTACTACTTTTAAAGAAGCTGATAAGAGTTCAGCAGAGACAAGACCTTTTAAAAAGTAAATTAATTTAAGCTAAATAGTTAAATTCATAGGTTAGATCATCATAATGGTCCCTTCTGGCCTTAAGATCTATACCCTCCCATAATACAGGTCATAGAATTTCACCAAATGTTTCCCGCATTAAGGCTACAACCGGAGCATACTATTCAGAAAGCTACCGTCTTAATTTAAAGTGACAGAGAATCCACCACATCCCAAGGTAAGTTGTTCCAACAGCTACTTACCCTCGCTATTAAAAATTTGCACATTATTTCTAGTCTGTATTTGTCTAGCTTCAGCTTTCAGCCATTAGATTGCTCAATACCTTCATCTGCTAGATTTAAAAAAAACCTAAATCAGAGGTCTTCTCCCTCTGTAGGTACTTTTAGACCGTGATCAAGTCACCTCTTAACCTTCTCTTTGTTAAGCTAAACAGATGGGACTTCTTTGGTTTCTCTTCAGACCTTGGATCATTCTTGGTGCGCTTTTCTGAACCCCTTCCAATTTGTCAACGTCCTTTTTGAAGTGTGGACACCAGAACGGACACAATGTTCCAATGATTGTCTAAGGTAGCAGAATACTTGAAGGAGAAAAGTTCCACTGCTATGAAATGTTAACAATTTCAGTGTCAACAGATCCCTGAGCATAGAGTTTCTTGATGATGGCAGCAAGAGTGCATACAAAAAAGCCACTCTTATTCACGCTGAGTAGCATCGTACTGTGCAAGTACTCCCATTGGTATTTTAACTGAATACTCTCAGTTAAATCACAGAAAAGCAAGGATTGCAGAAAGTAGCTCACTAAGGGCCATTATAAAATATAAAGAGTAAATGAGAAAGAACAAGGCTAAATTTGTCCTTATTCTATTCTCAGGCAATATTTCTTTTACAAATACAATTAAACTGAGCTAGCACCAAACATGTAATTCATCAACATTTAATTAGACTGCAGCTGCAGAGAAAGCAGCCTGGAATTGATTGAACTATCAGATGGAGATTTTTTCTGGTGGTCACTGAGGCATTTTAAAAGATGTTATCTGGCAAGGCTCACAATAGTCAAGTGCTTGGAGTTCATGCTCTTCCAGTAAATTTGGAGTCTAGCCACTAGTTAGGAGGGAAATGGAGTCTGAAAAGGTTGTTCACGGGTAATTCCTTTTAATATGAAATGCTAGCTAAGGGGTGGGATTTTCCAAAAGCACTGAAGTGACTTAGGAGCACTAGTCAGTCCATGGAACTTGAGCTCCCTACCTCAGTTTAGTCCTTTTGGAAATCCCACCTTACCCATCCATGTATCACCTTTTGCATGGCTATGAGCTGCTCTCTCTTGGCAGTTGCCATCTTGCAGGTCAAAAAGCAAAGCAGGCTGTGGCTTTTTCCAGACCCATCTGCTTTGCACTATTCCTGACCACAGCCCACACCTTCCCAGTCTTCTTCGCTGTACATACGTCCTGCCCTTCCATCACCCTGCCTGAAGAAGCATCTCCTGCCTCATGGTTCACTGAATCCAGGGTGAAGTCAGCTCAGGTTCAGGATCAAGGTCCAAGCAGCTGGAGGGATTGTTTCAGTCAGGGTGGCTGAGAGGTTGCAACTGTGCAGCATGTGGAACATAACTTGTTGGGAAAGTGGGAGTGTAGCCATGACAGTGCAGGGGCCTGGGGCAGATCAGACTTTCTGCTCTGTCCTGTAAGCTGCCATGCATCCAGTCAGTTTTACCACTATCTGATAGACACCAAGATGACACAGATTTAAAGAGGTCTCAATATGAAGTTCATAGTTTTTTAGCCAGTCAAGGCATGGCATGTTGCTTGTCTGTTCCTGGGAAGGCAGAGGTGAGGAGCGCAGCTTTGGCGAGTCTATACTCCAGAGGGAAAACCATCTCCACACGCTCTCTCAGGTGATCTCTGAAGTAGTGCCCACTCCACACAAGAACTATCTGAGCCCAATTATTCTCTGTGCTGCTCCAGTTAATGTCAGCATTGTGCCTCAGATATCAGTGCAGTTACTCAAGCCTCGGATCAGAGTAACACAGTGGTAAATTGGGTACTTCGGCTGGGATTTTCTAAGGGACCTAAATGAGTTACACCCATGACTCCCACTGAAAGTCAGTGGAAGCCAGTTGCTTAACTCCAGCTGAGATTTCCAAAGGGGCCTTTCTGCTTAACTTATTTCCTAATTCCGATGCATTTAGTTTTGCTCAGGAATGTTAACAAAAAATACTTGCATTCACATAACCTCAAAGCACTGGTTATTGTGGATTATGGCTAAAGATTCCATATGACAGAACTGAAATTTTTCTCCCCTTCAGCTCTGAACAATTAGCATTAATACAGATATTACATTACCTACATCCACCGTTCAGCGCCATTGTATGCTACATACATTAGCATCAACAGCTGATTTTTCTGACTTATAGCATTACTACCTTATATCATCAATAAAGATACAAGCACTATTCCATAGAAACCAGACTGAAGTATTCCTTTAAAGCTCCGCATTGTTCTTCTATTTTGTTTTAGAAGACTCACCAGTGTCTCATCTACACACAGATTTTGTACTAGTATACCTATTTTGGTTAGGAATATGGAGGGGGGGGAGTAAATTTGTTTGTTTTAATGCACATAATTATTCTAGTGGGGGCACAGTCATACCGGTATAAAAGTACCTTACACCAGAATAGTTTATTCTCCTTCCCATAATGGAATAATCTGTACCAGTATAAACACTTCCATACTTACATAACTGCATCCACACTCAGGGGAGAGAGGGTGCAGTTGCACCACTTTAGTTACATTTTTCTAGTTAAAGCAATACAGTTTTACAGTATAGACAAGGTCTAATCTTCCAATAGAATCTGTCAAACTAACCTCAGAACCAGGAAGATTCTCAGGATCATAGAAGAATAGCTTCATGCCATTGGGATGACATCCTCCCCAAACATCCCCAGTGTAAGGATCAACAAATAAGTTATCGACTAGTGTGTCCAATTCCAGCACCTATCAAACATGGGAGAACCCAACACAGTGACACACACGTCAAAGTCACTAACTTCATTTATAGCCTCTCTTTATTCATTTATCATCAGCATATTTCTCAAAAAGTTGGACTGAAACCCCCACAAGAGTTTCTCCTAACTACACCTTTTGTCAACATGCACCGTCTGTTGTACTGCCCAGATATGAGGGTGATGGGCACATTATAAATACTTACATACTTGCTTCAGCAACTCATTCCAGCTTCTAGAGCTGCAGGAAGGATCATATTATTAGCCCCAGTCACCTTCAAACCTTACATTTTTATATAGGTGTGCATGCTGCATTACAGGCATGAAAGTTCGCAGTGTCCCTCCCAGCTAGGACTGACAACCTGCATTAAAAAAGAAAAGGGGAGACTGACTCTTGGGGTCAGCAAGGAGAAGACTCAGATCACGTGGAAAGGAAAGCTGTCCTTGGGAAAGTTATCTGCTGGGATGCTATCAGCTGCCACACTGGATCATACCCATGGTTCATCTTGTCCAACATCTTGTCACCAACAGTGGCCAGGCACCTGATGCTTTAGTGTGAAACTCAAGTGTAAGAAGTCGAAATTGGGAAATCATGGAAAAACCTGCCCAGAGGGGTTTATATCCTTTCCAAAACCATTTTATTCATAAATAATCTTATCCAGTGTAACTGCAGATGTTCCCATTTCCATGTAACTTGTGCTGCTCCAGTGGCATAAAGCAGCCTTAAAGCTGGTGTAATCAGCCCCTTGAGAATTTCCCCAGCCTAGGGGAAAAGCCTATAGCAGCGGGTACTAAGTCATCAACTCAGCACCTGGTATAAGGAGTGTGAATAGAACATCTATACATTTGCTGATCCCCAGCTGCTGGAATGGCCCTGGAGGAGTGTTGACAGTCTTGATACAGGAGGGAGGGATAGCTCAGTGGTTTGAGTATTGGCCTGCTAAACCCAGGGTTGTGAGTTCAATCCTTGAGAAGGCCATCTGGGGAACTGGAGTAAAAATCTGGGGACTGTCCTACTTCAAGCAGGAGGGGGTTGGACTAGATGACCTCCTAAGGTCCTTTCCAACCTTAACATTCTATGATTTCAGAGCAGCCCTGAGGTTTCTCTGGATTTTGGCTGGGGACCAGGATGCAGCAGAACCAATTCCAGAATCTGGGGTCTCAGTAAGAAATCCCTGGAAAGGAAAGGAATTGAAAACATGGAAGAGTTAAAGGGTTAATCTTGCCTCAGCAGGGTGGACTAGATGATCTGTTGAGGTCCCTTCCAGCCCTATGTTTCTATGATCCTTTGTGTAGGTGTGAGGGAGGGAAAGAGACATGAGTGGCTGAAGAGACATTAAAAAGCTGGCATTAGAAATAGCTAGGTGAATTGGTCCCCAAATCAGAATATCTGAATTCCTATCTGGAATTGTCATTGTTAAATGCCTGCAGAGTGAATTATTTCATCATCTGGAATTTTACCCAAACTGTGTGTTAACCCCTGGATCCTATTATTAAATAGGGAACAGTAACCAATCTGGGGTGATTACAGAAATACTGACAACAGGAGCCCCTCAGCTAATATAGATGCGTGAAATGTGCTGCAGCCTGTTCTACAGGCCCACAGCAACCACAAGCCATTATTACCCTAGCATACCATATGTGTTGCCACCATCTCATAACACCAGCCTTGTATGCTATGGGCCCAATTATCTCTAGGCAGGAGAGAAGTAACTCTCATTGACATAAAAAGGAAGATTGCCAAATTCCAAGGCAGAAGAACTGGAATATTTATGTTCTGTAAATTGCCCTCTGTTTCCCAGTCAGATACTACTTGCTGCTCTGAAAGCTGCTTTCTGCTTGCAGGCTGCATTAATGAACACTAACTGCATCAACAGGTCGATAGCGCCCCAAAGGAGAACTTGATTGGTGCCAAACTCAAGGTTCATTTTAAGGTTGCTGGTATTAGGATGAAGTGAACAATAATAATTGCTCACATGAGATTCCACAGGAACACCTCTCCCCTCAGTACCACAAGAGCCAACCACAGCCCTCCAGCACTTTGGTTTGCATGTATATGAACACATTCTCTACTCATAATCAGGCTATGACTGAAAGAGATCTAGGCTCCCTAAAGGGCACACACTAAATTTCAAACACAGATTAGGCTCTTGTTCTAAGTAGCAAATCGCTTACCTTCAACTGAGTTAGATTCCAGTTAGCATGTTTTTCCATAACATGGACACGATGAGCCATCAGGTCAGCAATATAAACATACCTTCAATAGAAAGTGTCTATTAATAAGGTATCTACACAGAGATAAAAGTAAATTGATTCTTTATGTGCAAGCCTTGATTTTCAGATGCTTTAAACCAGGGATTGCCAATCTCTGGCACGTGGCCCATCAGTGAAATCCCCTGGCAGGCCGGGATGGTTTGTTTACCTGCAGCATCCGCAGGTTCGGCCAATTGCGGCTCCTGCTGGCGGCGGTTTGCCATTCCAGGCCAATGGGTGTTGCGGGAAGCGGTGTGGGCCCAGGGATGTACTGGTTACCACTTCCCGCAGCCCCCATTGGCCTGGAACGGCGAACCGCGGCCACTGGGAGCCGCGATCGTCTGAACCTGCAGACACAGCAGGTAAACAAACCATCCTGGCCCACCAGCGGCTTTCCCTGACAGGGCTGCGAGCTGATATTTTGAAATATTTATAAAAATTCCAAGCTCTCCATCACACACTGAACTCAAGATAAATGGCTGAAGTACTAATCGTGTTCCAAGGTGTTTTAATGTAACAACCAGGCCTCTGATCAATAGTGTCAAATACATATTTTGTAAAAATACCAGTCGCAAATTGTATAAATGGTTAACACTCTGAAACAGGCTCCCAGTACATGGTAGTCTGTACAAGTTAAATGAACAGTTGCCCTTATTACAAGTTTAGAAAGAATTTTATCCATTAATTCTTGCAAGCAATGCTAGCATTTAAAAATTGTAAGTATCAGTTTGAGTAAAAAGTAATTTTTGATATTATTGGCTAAATTACCCTCAATAGTTGAATTAAAAAAACAAAGGAACATACACTTTATCGTCTGTTATATAATCACTTCAGATTACTTATTACAACCATAATTTACAACGAGCACCCAATCAACTACCCAAATATACATCCACAAGTCAATTTAGATGTCTAACCACACAATCTGCACATGCAAATATTTGCATGTAAAAGTCAGGAATATTGTCTGAGTTTTTTTTCATCATTTGGTCCATCAAATGTATAAGGAGACCAAAAGAGACTTACTTTTTGTCTGGTGAAATGTTAATTCCATTGGCTGAGTAAAACCCAGAGGCTACCTCTTTAACTTCTGTTGGACTGTAGTAGACAACATTTGACCAGGGCAAGCCCAAGAACAACTCCAAGAACACCAAGATGGAGTTAAAGAAATAGTGGTCATTAGTTGCATAGAAATGATCAGGTCCCAGAGCCACAATATCATTCACTCTGAAATGAGAAGAGAGAGAGAACAAATACAAAGGTTTGAGAATTAGTGTTCTGAAAAGTTTTATGGGATTATATTTAAATTTGGCAAGGATTACGAGTTCTCTTTAAAGAAACATTGTGGATGATTGTTCTTGTATTGCTGGAAGATTTTCTGCATCCTGAAGTCTTTAAACCATGATTTGAGGATTTCAATGGCTCAGACACAGGTTTGATACAGGAGTGGGTGGGTGAGATTCTGTGGCCTGCATTGTGCAGGAGGTCAGACTAGATGATCGTAATGGGCCCTTGTGACCTTAAAGTCTATGATTTTATGGACTAGAGGAGACGATGAAAGAGATTTCTAAACCACAACAAGAAATTACGGTAAGTTTTCTGTCTGATAATGTAGGATTCTAAATAGAATATCTGGAGGCATGTTCATATAGTGAAAACTGGATTACAATAGAGAAGAGAGAGAGGTGCCATATGCACCTTTGAACAAACTTAAACAGGTATCTGAGGCAGTGGTAAACCAGATACCAGCTCAAGCCGAGGCTCCTAGGCCTCACTGAACACTGACAAATGCATAGGTAGAAACCAGTCTGGCTCACCTGTGTGTTAGCATTGTTAACCTAGTGTGACGTTATTGATATAATCTGGGACCATATAGAACATGGTTGCAACCACGGTCCTGTAGTGGCACCAAATCTTAAAGGGGGTCATATAAGGTGTCTAAGACCAGGTTACGGGTTGCTGGTTATGATTATGCTGTCTGTATGCACGTATCACTTTGTAGTTGAAGTTATGAATATTGGCTCTATACTGTCTGTACGTCAAACTTATGCTGTGCTTCTGGGAGACATCCCAGACAAGTTGGTGTTAGCTCTGCCTAGCCTGCTTGATGGCCCATTAAGGACCATCAGCTGTACAACTGACCCACTGAGAGAAGGCAGATAAGCCCTGTAACTCAGCAAAGTATGCAGGAACTTGCCCATGGGACTCCAAAATCCATTTTGCTGTAATTTTCCACAGTAAGAACAAAGAGGTTCTTACACCTGGAAAAGCCTATAAAAGGCTGATGCCTCATCTCCATCTTGTCTTCAATCCTTCTTCTTACTTCTGGAGGGACTTTGCTACAAACTGAACAAAGGACTGAATGACCCATCCCAGCTGTGGATGTACTCCAGAGACCTGATTTGAACCTGCAGTTATTCTGTCACTGCTACAAGCCTGAACCAAGAACTTTGCCATTACTGTATGTAATTGATTCCATTTAACCAATTCTAGCTCTCATCTATATCTTTTTCCTTTTATGAATAAACCTTTAGATTTTAGGATTGGCAACAGCGTGATTTGTGGGTAAGCTCTGATTTATATATTGACCTGGGTCTGGGGCTTGATTCTTTGGGATTGAGAAAACCTTTTTCCTTTATGGGGGTGTTGGTTTTCGTAACCATTCATCCCCAGGACAAGTGGCATGGGTCGTGATACTGGGAAACTGGAATGTCTAAGGGAATTGCTTGTGTGACTTGTGGTTAGTCAGTGGGGTGAGACCAAAGTCCTCTGTGTCTGGCTGGTTTGGTTTGCCTTAGATGTGGAAAAACTCCAGCCTTGGGTTGTAACTGCCCTATTTTAAGCGATTTGTCCTGAATTGGCACTCAGTTGGGTCCTGCCAGAACCACATCATCACACCTAGATCAGGGGTTCTCAAACTTCATTGCACCGCAACCTCCTTCTGACAACAAAAATTACTACATGACTCCAGGAGTGGAGAATCAAAGTCTGAGCCTACCCCAGCCCCACCAGCTCGGGGGGGCGAGGAGGCAGCAAAGGCAAAGCCCAAGCCCCACCACCCAGGGCAGGGAAGCCAAAGTCCAAAGGCTTCAGCCCCAGTGGGAGCCCTGTAACCTGAGTCCTGCCACCAAGGGCTGAAGCCCTTTGGCTTTGGCCCCAGGTGGTGGGGTTTGGGCTTCACTTTCAGCCCTAGGCCCCAGCAAGTCTAACGCCAGCCCTGGCAACCCCATTAAAATGGGTTCGCAACCCACTGTTTTAGAGTCCCTGACCTAGATCTTAAGTTGTTAAGAATATGTTTAGACCTGATGAAATGCTTGTCGGATGTCCATCTACTGATCTCACTTGTAACATCTGTAGCCCAGGGTATAAAGTTATATTGAGTGTTTGCACTGTAAACATCTGTAACTGTGTAACTCAAACAGGAGAAAAGCCATCTCTAATGCAAAGGCTGGCTTCCTACAGGCCACCTTTGAAACCAAATGAGCCATTGTGAGACATCAAAGAACAAAGACTTTGTTAATTGCAGTCCTCACCCTCTCTCTCTCTCTTCCCCTCCCTCCCAGGAAGAGGAGACCTGTGCATGAACTCATCCAATGGCTTGGACTCTGGGGAGAAGGGGATAAAAATCCCTGACAAGGAGAAACAGGGTTCTTTTTGCTGCTTGGACTCTAAAGGGGAAAGAATCACTAAGCACAAGCAGAAGACCCCCCAGCTATGTTGCCTGAGTTAGCCCTAAAGGACATGTGGAGTTTGCTTATTACAGAAGTTTCTATTACCTTTTGTCATCTAAGACTAACTCATTTGTGCGTATATGTTACCTGCTTTAACCTTGTAAAATAACACTCTTATTTCCTTTTCCTAGTTAATACATCTTTAGTTAGTTTATTACAGGACTGGATACAAGAGTTTCCTTTGGTGAGAGATGTGGGGTACAACTGACTTATGGTAAATGACTGGTCCCCTGGGAATGGGAGCAATCTGATTGTCGTTGTGATGTTTGTTCGAAGGAAACATCCATCACTGAAGCAAGCTTGCCTGGTCGGCAAGATAGCCCAAGGGCACTGTCTGTGACTCCATGGTAAGGCTGTTGTAGCACTTGTGGAGTTCACACTTGTTACTTGGTTGGTGAAATCTAATTACAGAACATACAACCAATGTGGTGCATGTGTCCTATTTCCTGACTGTTTGCCCTGTGGCTGGACCCCACATTCATGATCCAGTCCAGACAGTGTGACATTATCATCCTGAGCGCACTGATCAGGGTTGGTTCAGTGTTTGGGAGGGTCTGTGACATTCTACTCCCAAATATGGAATGAAGTCATATAGGACCAGATCCACAAAGGGACTTAGCATTGTAGTGTTCAGCATTGCAACACCTAGCTTATATGTGCCTTGAAAATCACTGAAATACACAAAACGTGAGTTAGGGTATGTCTTCACTACTAACGCTAAAGTTCTGAGGTGAGGGCCCTAGCTGCTGAACTATGAAACGTTTTGATGTAGGTCTCTCTCAATCCCTCTTGTTGAAGCAGTGCCACTTCAATTAAATACTGATAGGGCCAGTAGCGTAGCTAGTGGGATGCAGGAGAAGCAACCGCTTCCCCTCAGCACATTTTCCAAAAGCAGCGTTTTAGTTAGGGGTTACCATGGCACCAGCAGGCGGGCCCCACGCTCCTCTCTGAAGCTTTGCCTGCCGGGTCGGCACTGGGCTCCTGCAGGCAAGGGGTGGGGGGGCAGGGGCTGGTCCCTGCAGTGGGGCAGAGCGGCGCTGGGCACAGGAAGCAGAAAGCGGCAGTGCTAGCAATTCCCGAATCAGCTCTGACTCCGCGTGCTGCTGGGGGGCGCTGCCTGCCTTTGCGTGGCCTAGCCCGGGCTCCCCAGTCTGCCCGCCCGCCGGCGCTGCTGGGCATGGCCGCCTCCAGTGCGTCGCCCCGCGCACGGGCTCTTCTGCAGCAGTGTTTGGTCTCCCAGCTGCAGGTGAAGCCCCCCGAGCCAGGCTCCGAGGCTGAGTGGGTGGAGGTAACGTGGGCAGCAGGCCGGCCTGCTCTGGCGCTGCATTTGCAAAGCCATCGCGCCTCTCCTTGGCTGCTGCTGTCCGCCACGGCAGGGACAGTCACAGAACCTCTCTCCTGGCTGGGCCCTCCCGCCGCTACTCACTCGGCATTTCCGCTCTGTTTGCAATGGGGCTGTTTGCCCCAAGCCCCAGCCCTGCTGCGCTGGGAGCTGTCTGAACCTTAGCGTCCAAAATATGGGTACTAGCATGAATCCCTCTAAGCTTAATTACCAGCTTAGATCTGATAGGTTGCCACCAGTCAGGACTTAGGTAGAGCATCTGATAGACTCTGGTCTCCCCAAACCCTTCCCTGGGGACCCCCAAGACCCAGATTCCTTGAGTCTCAAAACAAAAGAGAATAAACCATTTTCCTTCCCCCTCCTTTCTTTCTCCCAGCTCTTTCCCGTCCTGGGTACCCTAGGAGACCACCGTGATTCAATTTCTTGAATCACCCCTTCCCCCTCCCTTCTTCCCTGGAGAGAGATATAGAGATAAACGCCGAGAGCAGGTTTTTCTTCCCTCCTCCCTTTCCTTTCTCCCACCAATTCCCTGGTGAGTGCAGACTCCCTTCCCTGGAGTCTTACAAAAGATAACCAAAAAAAATCAATTAGATTCTAAAAAATAGAGGAAAACTTTAATAAAGAAGGAAAAACATAATAACTGTCTCTGTAATCAAGATGGTAAATATATAGGGTTTTTCTAGCTTATAGACAATAGAAAGAAGCTTTCTCCAGCAGAAATACAATTTAAGCTACTTCCAGCAAGTACACATCTGCAAATAAGAAACCAAGTTAAAAGACTATAACCGCCTTTTTTACTTACTAACTATTCTGAATAGATAAGAGACTGTAGCAGGGAGACTGGCAGAAACCTGGCTGCACCTCTAGTCCCGTCCAGGACCCCGAGAGAACAACGCACAAACCCAAAACCCACAAACGAAGGCTTCCCTCCACCCAGATTTGAAAGTATCTTGTTTCCTGATTGGTCCTTAACTATCTGTTTATGACAGGAGCAGTTAGCAGCGCAGCATGTTTCTTGGGGAAGCCATGCGCCTACCCTGTCTTGTTCTGCTCCTTGGGGACCAGCTCCCCTGGTGTAGTGCAAGGCAGAACAGGGAAGCATTGGGCAAACTCATTGGGCTTGTAGGGGCTCCCTTCACCCACCGCGAGGCGTGGGCTCCTCCTCTGCAGCACTGCCCGCCGTGGGGCTGGGGCTCTCCCGGGGCTCTGCCCTGCACGCGCCCAGCACCCCAGGGCTGCTCCTACCTCCCCTGGCTGGCCCCAGATCCCCTCCCCCGGGGGGCTGGAGTCCTGCTGCGGATTGCGCCCCTCTGCCTCCTCCGCAGGGCAGGCAGCCCCAAGGGGTTGAGGCCGTGCCACCCCTTCCCCAACTTCCCCCTCCAGCAGCTCCCGCATCGCCCTGCCAGGCCTGTTCAGCCCTCGGCCCCACCGGGTCTTGCCCTCATGCAACCCGCCCCTACCATGCAGGTGCAGGGGGCGGCCCATGGGGACTGGGGGAGCCGCAGCAAAGCCCTGCCCAGAGCTGGTGCAGGAGATGAGCCTGGCTCTCAGCCCAGGCTCTGGCATCAGCCTGTAGTGGGTGCGGAGCCACCCCCCGCCAGCTAGGTTCAGCCTAGCCCCGCTCTTAAAGGGACAGGGACCTCACCATGGCTCAGCCTTGCTCGGGGCATGTGGGGGTGTCAGGATGCGTGCAGGAGGCATCCGGTTCCTGCAGGGTTCAGCACCGTAGCAGCGCAGAGGGGAGGCCAGCGTGGAGTGGACCCCATGAGGGTGCGGGGGGTGGGCGGCGCAGCCTGGAGGAGCCAGCCAAAGAGAGGAGGGCGTGGAGTGGCCAGAGGAGCCAGGCCAGAGGAGGATCCAATGGGGGGGGGCACCTTTTTTATGTTTGCGTCCCCTGCTCTTAGAACCTGGCTACGCCACTGGATAGGACAAGAGGCAGAGTGAAAAATCACGCTGTCCAGCGGCTAGGACACTCACTTGAGAGGTGGGAGGTCCCTGTTCAAATCCCTTCTTATCAGGTAGTGGGAAGAATTGAACAAGGGTCTCCTACATCTCAGGTGGGAACCCTAACCACTGGGCTAATAGGCTTGTCATAAACAGATAGCTAAGGGTTAATGCCTCTTTTACCTGTAAAGGGTTAAGAAGTTCACCTAGCCTAGCTAACACCTGAGCAGAGGAACCAATGGGGGAACAAGATGTTTCAAAAGGAAAGAGAGAAGTTTTCCTTTGTTTTAGAGTTTCAGTTTCAGCTGGAGTGAAAAAGATCAAGGAACCAGCCTCTTATCAGAACAGTAAGTTTTAGAAAGGGACAAATAGGTTTATGTTTATTTTCTTTGTAACTTGTCTTGGTGCAAATTAAGGGAATTATCAAATTTGGGTATTCTTGTGTGTAGTAGATTTTTGCCCAGGGGAACATCCTCTATGTTTGGAATCTGTTGTCTGTGAGAATAGCTGGTATGCTAATCTCTCCCAGAGGATTTTCTTTTACCTTTCTTTTCTTTAATTAAAAGCCTTTTTCTTAATATCTGATTGATTTTTCCTTGTTTTTAGATCCAAGGGGGTTAGATCTGGATCCACCAGGAGTTGGTGAGAGAAAGGAGGGGGGGGTGGTTAATTTCTCCTTGTTTTAAGATCCACGGGGTTTGGATCTGTGTTCACCAGGAAATTGGTGAAGTTTCTCAAGGCTACCCAAGGAAGGGAGTGCTTGTGAACGGTGGCAGCCAGACCAGATCTTAGCTGGTAATTGAGCTTAGAGCTTCTCATGCAGGTCCCCCACATCTGTACCGTAAAGTTCAGAGTGGGGAAGGAACCCTGACATGGTGAGCAGCGGTGAGGGATTTTTCAGGAACCAAAAGCCAGATTTTTTTTTCCTCCTTTGAGACGCTGGGGAAGCAGTGAAGGAGAGATACCCTGAAGGCAAACAGATAAGAGATTCTAACAGAGGGCTTATTGTTAGAAGGGAAGCTCCAGCTGTGATCACTGGAGGGTCATTAACATTGCCAAGGCAAGTCATAAAAACCTGTTTTACTTGTTTTTTATCTAAGGAGTCACATTAGAGTAACCAAAGATTCCAAGCTGTTTTCCTCCCCCCTCAGATAGCTAAGGTAGACCAGGGGGAAAATGTCAGGCAAAGAAAAAAAAACAACCATACAACAGCTAGAATTAGCCAAACTCCAGGCTGAGCAGAGCCAAAAGGAACATGACAGACAGATGGCCAGGGCTGAGGCTGCCCACAAAAGAGCTACGGAGGAGAAACAAAAAGAGATGGCGGCGAGAGAAAAAGAGATGGAGGAGAGGGGAAGAGAGAGAAAGCATGAACTGGAATTAGCAAGAGCTAAGCAGGATGTACCAGCCAACTCTAACAACCCTTCTCCAGGTACTGCTTCCCATCCCAGAAAATTTCCCACCTACAAGTCAGGTGATAATACTGAGGCCTTCTTAGAAAATTTCAAAAGGGCCTGCCTTGGGTACAGTATCTCTACAGACCAGTACATGATGGAGCTGAAGCCACAGCTCAGTGGACCCTTAGCAGAGGTGGCAGCTGAAATGCCTAAGGAATGCATGAACGATTATAAACTTTTTCAAACCAAGGCCAGAATCGGAATGGGGCTAACACCTGAGCATCCCCGTCGGCGGTTCAGAGCTTTAAGGTGGAAACCAGATGTGTCATTTACCAGACACGCCTACCACATTGAAAAGAATTGGGATGCCTGGATATCAGGAGCAAGTGCTGAATCTCTGGAAGCTCTGTCCTTTCTAATGCAAACGGAGCAGTTCTTAGAGGGTGTTTCTGAGGAAACAGAAAGGTACATCCTAGATGGGAAGCCCAAAACGGTAACTGAGGCAGGGGAGATTGGAGCCAAATGGGTGGAAGTGGCAGAAAAGAAAACAACTACTAGCAATTGGAGCAAATATCAGAGGGTGCAAACCAAAACCAAACCCTATCACCGGGGGCAACCCAAGGCCCCACCTACAACCTAAGGAAAGCCCCAGACACCTTATTGTCCCACCTTACCAATTTCCAGCAACCCACCTTGGTCCAGTGACCAATCAGCTGGGCGATGTTTTAAATGTAATGAACTGGGACATATAAAGGCCCACTGCCACAAGAACCCCAACTGAGTACAGTTCATTACACCACAATCACACCAAAGATCCCCTGGCCCAGATGCCTCTCAAGTAGCCTTGGAGCGAAGGGAAACCTTGAGAGTGGGCGGAAAGAAGGTTATCTCATGGAGAGATACTGGGGCACAAGGGTCAGCTATCCACCAATCCTTAGTGGATCCCCAATTCATCAACCCAGAGGCCCAAGTGACAATTTACCCATTCACGTAAAAATCTTTAAACTTGCTTACAGCTGAGTTGCCTGTCCAGTACAAGGGCTGGTCAGGAATGTGAACTTTTGCAGTCTATGACAATTATCCCATCCCCATGCTACTGGGGGAAGACTTGGCCAACCATGTGAAGCTGGCCAGGAGGGTGGGAATGGTCACACGCAGCCAGGCCAAGCAAGCTTTCACACCCATCCCTGTTCCTAAGCCATCCACCAGGGCCCCGTCTGTGTTACCAGAGATCCAGACAGAGGTGGTGGAACTGGATCTTCTACCCATGAATGCTACAGCCATAGTGAATCCAGTCCCAGAACCAGAACTGGAAAAGCAACCAGCACCAGAACTGTTGCCAGCACTGACTCTAGCGCTTGCAAACCCATCCACAACTCTAATGCCAGAGGGCACCAGCGGGCCTGAACTGGCAGAAGCAGCAGATAACCATACCCAAGAGGCTCAACCAGAGCCTGAAATATCACACAGTGCACCAGCGGAGAGCGGTTTACAATCAACAACCCCATCACCTACATCGCTTCCACAGGGACAAAGCCCAAGTCCACAGTCTAAGGAGGAACTGATGTCTCCAGCTTCAAGGGAACAGTTCCAGACTGAGCAAGAAGCAGATGACAGCCTTCAGAAAGCTTGCGTGGTGGCATGGAGCACCCCACCGCCTCTCAGCTCTTCTAATCGATCCCAGTTTGTTGTAGAACAAGGACTTTTATACAAGGAGACTCTTTCTGGTGGACACCAGGAAGACTGGCATCCTCAAAAACAGTTGGTGGTTCCAACTAAGTACCAGGTAAATCTCTTAAGCTTAGCCCATGATCATACCAGTGGCCATGCTGGGGTGAACAGAACCAAAGACCGGTTGGGGAAGTCCTTCCACTGGGAGGGGATGGGCAAGGATGTTGCTAATTATGTCCAGTCTTGTGAGGTGTGCCAACAAGTGGGAAAGCCCCAAGACCAGGTCAAAGCCCCTCTCCAGCCACTCCTCATAACTGAGGTCCCATTTCAGCAAATACCTGTGGATATTCTGGGTCCTTTCCCAAAGAAGACCCCCAGAGGAAAGCAGTACATACTGACTTTCATGGATTTTGCTACCCGATGGCCGGAAGCAGTAGCTCTAAGCAACACCAGGGCTAAAAGTGTGTGCCAGGCCTTAGCAGACATTTTTGCCAGGGTAGGTTGACCCTCCGACATCCTTACAGATTCGGGAACTAACTTCCTGGCAGGGACCATGAAAAACCTGTGGGAAACGCATGGGGTGAATCACTTGGTTGCTACCCCTTACCATCATCAAACCAATGGCCTGGTGGAGAGGTTTAATGGAACTTTGGGGGCCATGATACGTAAATTCGTAAATGAACACTCCAATGATTGGGACCTAGTGTTGCAGCAGTTGCTTTTTGCCTAGAGGGCTGTACCACATCCCAGTTTAGGGTTTTCACCATTTGAACTTGTGTATGGTCGCGAGGTTAAGGGGCCATTGCAGTTGGTGAAGCAGCAATGGGAGGGGTTTATGCCTTCTCCAGGAACTAATATTCTAGACTTTGTAAGCAACCTACAAAGCGCCCTCCAACACTCTTTAGCCTTTGCTAAAGAAAACCTAAAGGATGCTCAGGAAGAGCAAAAGGCCTGGTATGATAAACATTCCAGAGAACAGTCCTTCAGAGTAGGAGACCAAGTCATGGTCTTGAAGGCGCTCCAGGCCCATAAAATGGAAGCGTCGTGGGAAGGACCATTCACGGTCCAGGAGCGCCTAGGAGCTGTTACCATCTCAAAGCATTCCCCACCTCAACCCTAAAGCCTGAAGTGTACCATGTTAATTCCTAAAGCCCTTTTATTCCAGAGAATTAAAGGTTTGTCAGTTTACAGTCCAGGGAGGAGATGACACTGAGTGGCCTGAAGGTGTCTACTACGAACGAAAAAGTGACGGTGGCGTGGAAGAGGTGAACCTCTCCACAATCCTGGGACGTCTGCAGCGGCAACAGATCAAGGAGCTGTGCACTAGCTTTGCGCCAATGTTCTCAGCCACCCCAGGATGGACCGAACGGGCATACCACTCCATTGACACAGGTAATGCTCACCCAATTAGACCATCACCCTACCAGGTGTCTCCTCATGCCCAAGCTGCTATAGAACGGGAGAACCAAAACATGCCACAGACAGGTATAATCCGACCCTCTAACAGTGCATGGGCATCTCCAGTGGTTCTAGTTCCCAAACCAGATGGGGAAATACGCTTTTGTGTGGACTACCATAAGCTAAATGCTGTAACTCGTCCTGACAACTATCCAATGCCACGCACCAATGAGCTATTGGAGAAATTGGGACATGCCCAGTTCATCTCTACATTAGACTTAACCAAGGGTACTGGCAAGTACTGCTAGATGAACCTGCCAAGGAAAGGTCAACCTTCATCAACCATGCAGGGGTGTATGAATTTAATGTGCTTCCTTTCGTGCTGTGAAATGCACCCGTCACCTTCCAAAGACTTGTAGATGGTCTCCTAGCAGGACTGGGAGAATCTGCAGTTGCCTACCTTGATGATGTGGCCATTCTTTCTGATTCATGGACAGAACACCTGTAGCACATCAGGCAGGCAGCACTAACTGTTAAAGCTAAAAAGTGTCAAATAGGCCAAAACAAAGTGACTTACCTTGGACACCAGGTGGGTCAAGGAATTATAAACCCCCTACAGGCCAAAATGGATGCTATCCAAAAGTGGTCTATCCCCAAGTCAAAAAAACAGGTCCAATCATTCTTAGGCTTGGCCGGATATTACAGGTGATTTGTACCACACTACAGCCAAATCACTGCCCCACTGACAGACCTGACCATAAAGACCCAGCCAAATGCAGTTAAGTGGACTGATGAGTGTCAGAAGGCCTTTAACCATCTTAAGGCAACACTCATGTCTGACCCTGTGCTAAGGGTCCCAGACTTTGACAAACCATTCCTAGTAACCACAGATGCATCTGAGCGTGGTGTAGGAGCAGTTTTAATGCAGGAAGGACCGGATCAAGAATTCCATCCTGTCTTGTTTCTCAGCAAGAAACTGTCTGAGAGGGAAAGCCATTGGTCAATCAGTGAAAAAGAATGCTACGCCATTGTGTATGCCCTGGAAAAGCTACGCCCATACTTTTGGGGACGGCGTTTCCAGCTACAAACCAACCATGCTGCGCTAAAGTGCCTACATACTGCCAAGGGAAACCACAAAAAACTTCTTCAATGGAGTTTAGCTCTCCAAGATTTTGATTTTGAAATTCAACACATTTCAGGAGCTTCTGACAAAGTAGCTGATGCACTCTCCCGTGAAAGTTTCCCAGAATTGACTGGTTAAATTGTCCTTAAAATGTAAAAGATCTTGTAGTTTTACATAATTAGTAGTATATGTAAAGGTGCATGTGTTTTTTTAATCTGTTTATTCTAAAGTTTTAGGAAGAAATCACTGCCAGTGTGGTTCAACACTGTCTGAGATTTGGGGGCGTGTCATAAACAGATAGTTAAGGGTTAATGTCTCTTTCACCTGTGAAGGGTTAAGAAGTTCACCTAGCCTAGCTGACACCTGACCAGAGGAACCAATGGGGGAACAAGATGTTTCAAAAGGAAGGAGGGAAGTTTTCTTTTGTTTAGAGTTTCAGTTTCAGCCGGAGTGAAAAAGATCAAGGAACCAGCCTCTTATCAGAGTAGTAAGTTTTAGAAAGGGATAAATAGGTTTATGTTTATTATCTTTGTAACTTGTCTTGGTACCATTAAGGGAATTATCATATTTGGGTATTCTTGTGTGTATTAAGATTTTTGCCCAGGGAAACATCCTCTGTGTTTTGAATCTGCTGTCTGTGAGAGTAGCTGGTATGCTAAACTCTCCCAAAGAGTTTTCTTTTACCTTTCTTTTCTTTAATTAAAAGGCTTCTTTTCAAATACCTGATTGATTTTTTCCTTGTTTTTAGATCCAAGGGGGTTGGATCTGGATCCTCCAGGAGTTGGTAGGAGAAAGGAGGGGGGATAGTTAATTTCTCCTTGTTTTAAGATCCAAGGGGTTTGGATCTGTGTTCACCAGGAAATTGGTGAAGTCTCTCAAGACTACCCAGGGAAGAAAAGTAGTGCTTGTGAGTGGTGGCAGCGAAACCAGATCTAAGCTGATAATTAAGCTTAGAAGTGCCCATGCAGGTCCCCACATCTGTGCCCTAAAGTTCAGAGTGGGGAAGGAACCTTGACAAGGCTTTAAGCATAGGCGTGTGCACAGGATGTGCCCAGGCACACCCTAATGCCCACAGGCCGTATCCGACCCTCAGGGCTTTGGATCCAGCCCGTGGGATCTGCCCGTTGTGGTGCCGCAGGCCCTGCACCGCTCTCAGAAGCATCTGGAATGGCACCACATCCCTGGGACAGGCAGAGGGCTCCGTGTGTTGATCCAGGCACCCAAACCCCTGCAACTCCCATTGGCCAGGAACGGGGAACGGTGGCCAATGGGAGCTTCGGGGGAGGTACCTAGAGGTGTGGCAAGGGCAGTGCATGGAGCCCTGTGCCCACCCCCAGGGGCTGCACAGGGATGTGGTGAGCGGTGTGGGGCCAGGGCATACAGGCAGGAAGCGCGCCGCTGCAGGTAAATGATGCTGGGCCGGAGCCTGAACCCCTTCTGCACCCTGCCCCCCAACCTCCTGTCCTGAGCCCCCCTGCCTGCACCCCGTACCCCTCCTGCACCCCACCCCCAACTCCCTGCCCTGAGCCCCCTGCCTGTACCCTGTACTCCTCCTGCACCCCAACTTCCTGCCCTGAGCCCCCTGCCACACCCCTCCTGCACCCCAACTTCCTGCCCTGAGCCCCCTCCTGCACACCGCACTCCCTCCCACACCCAGCACTCCCTCCCCCACTCCAACCTTTATGATGTTCACCTTTAAAAAATATATATAAATAAAATTCCCTGGGTGCACACCCTAATGAAATGTGCTGCACACGCCTATGGCTATAAGGGATGTTTGCCTTCTCTTCCGCCCCCTCATTTGTTTTGTATAGACTTAAGGGTATTCTGAGCACACCTACTAGAATGTCGCTTGCAGGCACGACAGGCATTCCCCCACCTATCTTCCCCCAGTCAGAGTGGCTTAGGCATCCAAATGCATGCCTGAGGCAACAGTACACATGGCCGGGTGCAGAAACTTAGGTGCTTAGGGGACTTTTACAGCAAAAATGTAGGTGCAAGTGAATTTAAGTGCCTGTGCCTTCAGACTGGGGTTATGGATTGCCGTGGTGCCTAAAACTGACACAGACACCTAAATCTGGGCTTTTAGGCACCCACATCCCTTTGTGGTCCATGCCTTAACTTACAAAGGAGATAGGCGAGAAGTGTAGTAGCTTGGCAGTATATCTGTGAGGTACTGATGAAAGCAATGGGAAAACATCAAATGGAAAGGTCCTCTAAGGTTTACATTGCCTTGAATATAAATTAAGCTTTAACTAAAACAGCCTTTAGCCAAATGGAAACAGGTGCTGTGGTTTGGGTTGAGTACCTTGACAGAAGTTGGTGTCGGATAGTTTTCAGGTGTACAAGAGAATTTTCATCTTCCACAAATTTAAACACCTCAACTGTGTTCTTGAACTCTGGATGATTCACAACGAAGAGGTACACTGAGTCATCTAAACAAAGAATGTGGAAAAATTGTTGAGTTTAACAAAAATGACACGGCAGCTTAAATGTCTGTGTCTGGTATGTATCTACCTCCACTGCTGTAGTATACAAGTGCCTTTTGATGTATTTACACTCAACACCCCTGTGAGGTGGTAGAGGAGGATGCCAATAGACTGAAGGGCCTTCTACTGACAGAGAGAGCCTTTAGAGGATGACGTGTCTCTATGAGTCATTCAGTACCAAAAAGCTGCAGAACCAGAGCTTCATTTCAGCCACAAGTCAGTCTCCCTTTTTGGTCACTACTGTGCAGTGAGCTAGAAGAGAAATGCTCATTGTGCACAGGCTCTAGATGCCGGACAACAAAATTTCAGCTAAGGCTCATAGCACCAGAACTGCAGGATCTGAACAGTGATGGAGGCATTATATTTCCATACGATGAGTTGTCTTCTCCCACTCCCCTTACTAAACAACCATGCCGTAAAGCGTTCGAATACTGCAATTGGTTACGGCGGCGATATTACAGGGCGTGCTGTGCCTCCAATTCTTTTGCTGTCTTTCTGGGAGTGTGACCTTAGTGATACCTTATGGGTCTCCCCTCTGCTCAAGAAGGAGCTCCACAGCTCAAAGACTGGGACCCTGGCTTCAGCACCTGCTTCCCATCGGAGCTCCTCCACAGGGCTGGCTTTAGGCCGATTTCCCCGAATCGGGCCCCGCACCCTAAAGAAGAGCGCCTAACTTAGGCGTCTTTTTAATTTTTACTCACCCGGGGGCGCTTCGGGTCTTCGGCGGGTCTTTCACTCACTCAGAGTCCTTCAGTGGTGCCGAAGGCTCGGAGCGAGTGAAGGACCCGCCGCCAAAGACCCGGAGCGCCACTGGGTGAGTCATCCCTGCCAGGGCCCCGTCGAAACTATTCAAATCAGGCCCCGCACTTCCTAAAGCCAGCCCTGCTCCTCCAACAGGTCCAAATGATCTTGAAACCCTTGTTGGAGACTTCTCCTCTGGGGAACTATACAACGAGTGTGTTTGCAGTTACACAAGACAACCTTTCCAAAACAAGCCATCATTTATTAGTCCGCAGGAACCCAGTGTGCAGGGACATCGTGTTAAAATGGTAAAGAAAAGGCTAAAATACACAACTCTCCCCTAACCTGTCAGCTTTTCCTTCCTTGGTTAGGAGGGTCCCTCTTTGCCCTGGCCTGGAAGACAGACAGCATGCCTGCAGCTGCCCAACAGTCCCAGACTGGAATACTCTTCTCCCAAGGGGAGGACAAGTTCCTTCTACGAGCCCCTTAGCACTCATGTCCTTTGTTTCAAGTTCCAATGAAGGTGTTTTCATGTGTGCTGCCCTTCCCAGTGTTCAGTTTGTGGTCAGATAGGTAAGCACATACCCATATTCCAAGACACCAGGTGTCATTAAAAGTTAATGGTCTAGTGGTGTTCTCCATTGGAGCTCCAAGGTAGCTCTATCCATGCGTTTATAGTTAATTCATGCCAACCCAGACATAAATATGTGACCCCCACCCACTCAATTCAATGCTTATTCCTTCACTCCTGATGAGTTTCTCTGGAAAAAAGTTAACCTCTTGAGACAAAGTAGGCGTAAGCAACAATACAAAAGTGAGTGAGTAAACTGAGTCATACAAATATGCATAAAAATACAGACATTTCCCACATTCTCCATAGTTATATTCAATATACAGGACATATTTCTATCTTGAAGACAGAGTGCCTCAGTTTATATAAACCCATGTACAATCTCAAACAGCCAGCTTTTTGTTTTATTATACGAATATCTGCTGGAGCATCACACTTTTTTCCCACCCATGTATCAGGTTATTGATGGTGCAACATGGAGTGTGACAGAGATAGCAAAAGGTTTTAACTATTAATCAATAATAATAATAAATCTCTAGGTTGAGATTTCTTGTCTTCATTTAACAGTCATCTTACCTTTGTCTATGTAAGTGCTGATCCCATGAGGGTTAAATGATGCCAGATCAAACCCGCGGCTGATCCTGAGTTCTACTGCTCTTGGGTTTTCATCATTCAAATCCATCAAAAATATTTCACCTGGCTTGTCTGGAGCAAAGCTTTTTAAACCTGGATATTTTAAACCCTTTAAGATTAAGTAAACACAATGAGAAAGTTAAGAGGATCCTAACAAAGCTGCCGGGACTAACTCTGTTTTGGTTTGTGGATATATCTCATGATATAGCAACAACCATACTAATCTGTCTCTTTCCTTTTGTTGTTGTTTTTTGTTTCATGTTCTCCCTAATCAATTGATCCCTCCTTAACTCTCACTATTCTGCCTGCATCCTTCTCATGTTGCAACCCACCCACCCCAGATACCTTTGTGCACCCTCTGCACCATGTACTGCTGATGCCCCATCACTACCGAATATTCTCACAGTGCTGCTGCCTCTCCACATCCATCTGCTGCTACGACACCCTTCCACAAAGAAACTCCCTCATTTTGCTGCATCCCAGAGACATCCCTTCCCCACTGTTTTTCTAAACACCCCACCTCACAAACTGCCACAGAATCCACAGTGCTGCTCCAGCACCCTCATTCAGTGCTGGTAATTCCCCTTTATAGCCACCAGCCACTACTGCTCTGCCCAGAGCCAGTTTGAGCACCCCTGTTTCTTGTGATGCTAGCCCCCACAAGGCATCTGCCTTCCCTGTGCTGGTTATCCAAGACAATGCTGCATACTTACTGCTGACTCCCACAGTGCAGATTCCCCACTTGCAATATGCACCCAGCCACACTGTGCTGGTCCTTTCAAAACAAGCACCTCTCACCACAGCTTTCCTGCCTCCCGCTCCCCATTCTCCTCCCACCTCAAGTGACTTCTAAGGGCCTATATCCATCCTGTCTCTACCTCTTTTGGCTCCTAACTCTCAGTCCCATGTTCCCCCACTTTAACATTTCTTCAGGACACAGCATCATTGCTTTTAGAAGCTCAGACGACTGCAGCTTTGTAACACCACTACCGTGCAAAGTAATACAGGGAATCTCTGAACTGATTCAGGCTATCTGGTCAAAACGTTTTCAAAATATGGGCAAACAAAGCTGCAGTGCCACAGTTAAGCACACCTGAGTGGGTAAGGAGACTACCTAGTACAGTTCCTCTAGACAAAATCACAAAAGTTGGTGACACAGATGCTATCACACATATTAGTTGTTTTTCTAATAGCGATAGTAGCTGGAATCACATGAATGAGACTCTCAGCATTCATGTAGCAAAACACAGTTCCTAGTCCTCATGGCTGTGGAGAAAAGATTGAATATGTGAACCCTAAGGGCTCAACAACCAGGAGGTAAGCAAAAAGAATCCAAAAGTTAATTTAAGAAAAAAAAATCATGATTTTTAAGTATCAGAGGGTAGCCGTGTTAGTCTGGATCTGTAAAAGCCGCAAAGAATCCTGTGGCACCTTATAGACTAACAGACGTTTTGGAGCATGAGCTTTCGTGGGTGAATACCCACTTCCTCAGATGCATGTAATGGAAATATCCAGGGGCAGGTATATATATGTGTGCTAGCAAGCAAGCTAGAGATAACGAGGTCAGTTTAATCAGGGAGGATGAGGCCCTGTTCTAGCAGTTGAGGTGTGAAAACCAAGAGAGGAGAAACTGGTTCTGTAATTGGCAAGCCATTCACAGTCTTTGTTCAATCCTGAGCTGATGGTGTCAAATTTGCAGATGAACTGAAGCTCAGCAGTTTCTCTTTGAAGTCTGGTCCTGAAGTTTTTTTGCTGCAGGATGGCCACCTTAAGGTCTGCTATAGTGTGGCCAGGGAGGTTGAAGTGCTCTCCTACAGGTTTTCGTATATTGCCATTCCTAATGTCTGATTTGTGTCCATTTATCCTTTTCTCTACGGAAGATAAATGGACACAAATCAGACATTAGGAATGGCAATATACGAAAACCTGTAGGAGAGCACTTCAACCTCCCTGGCCACACTATAGCAGACCTTAAGGTGGCCATCCTGCAGCAAAAAAACTTCAGGACCAGACTTCAAAGAGAAACTGCTGAGCTTCAGTTCATCTGCAAATTTGACACCATCAGCTCAGGATTGAACAAAGACTGTGAATGGCTTGCCAATTACAGAACCAGTTTCTCCTCTCTTGGTTTTCACACCTCAACTGCTAGAACAGGGCCTCATCCTCCCTGATTAAACTGACCTCGTTATCTCTAGCTTGCTTGCTAGCACACATATATATACCTGCCCCTGGATATTTCCATTACATGCATCTGAGGAAGTGGGTATTCACCCACGAAAGCTCATGCTCCAAAACGTCTGTTAGTCTATAAGGTGCCACAGGATTCTTTGCTGCTTTTACATGATTTTTAAGCCAATCTCCTGATTTGGGGAGGCTGACTCAAATGTTGAACACTTTGGGATGGCAATACATCAACAGCACGTAAAGTTACATGTGCCAATGGTAAAGGTTGTATAACAATAACCACAACAACACTGCAAGGTTAAGAAATGAACTTGCCCAAGTAGGAGGAAATGCAGTTTGAGCTAACTTAAGTCTGCATTATTCCCAGGAAGCAGTGCGCACAGAACATGTTCAGCCTGTAATTTGCAGGTATTACTCCTGTGCATAATAAATTAGTACTCAAGCACCTGCATAGGTGGGGAGGTGGGAGCTCATATACTTACAGAACTAATGAGAGCCAGGCCATTAGGAAGGATGTCAATATCTTCTGCACCTCTTTCTGCAAAGACAGAGAAGTGGTTTATTCACAAACTGTTTACTAGTCAATTCTTAGCTCTCTCTCACATAATTCCACTTTCAAGAGATAGTAAATAGATACTGTTTTTAGCTACTGTGCTACTCGTACCATGTGTCTAAAGAATTAGCAGAAGATTCAGTAGCTATTGAAAATAATAGTGCATGAATTCCAAGTTAGTGTTCAGGTTTACCCCCTCTCTAGGATCTAGACTTGTCTGACAACAACTCAGACATGTGCTTCCTCCACCTACCACTGAATTTTGTGCTTGAAAGCTTGACCTCCAGGTGCCCTTCTGTCCTAGCTACCTAGTCCCCTCTGTCCCTGAACCCTAGTCCACAGTAGAAAACGTATCCATTTCTGACAATAAGATCAGCAGCGGAACCAGCAATGAACACTGTTTAACTGCAAGTGTAGACCATAGATTTTAAGGCCAGAATCATCACAATAATCTAGTCCAACCTCCTACGTAACAGAGCCCACAGAATTTCACCCAGTGGTTCCAATAGCCTAATAACTTGTGGTTGGCTTGGAACATCTCATTAAGACAGACATTCAATCTTGACGTTCAGACTCCAAGTGATGGAGCATCAACCACACTGCAAACTGCTCCAGTGGTTAACTGCCCTCACTGTTAAAAATGTGTCATTTTCAATTTGTACTTTGCCAGCTTCAACTTCCAGTCACTGGATATTAGAATATCTGTGCCTGCTAGAATAACGAATCCTCTGGTGTCAGTGATCTTCTCCCTATGTAAGTAGTTTAAAACCTTGATTAAGTCACTCCTCAGCCTTCTCTTCAATATACTAAAGAAACTGAACTCTTTTAGTATCATTGTAAAGGGTATTTTTCCAGACCACAAATTCGCACAGCTCCTCTCAGGACCCTCTCTCATTTTTCAGGAGACCAGCACAAAACAGATTTCTAAACAAGTTTTTTAAATGAAAACTTAAAGATCCTGCAGAAAGTATTGCCTTCTTAAAGAAGAAAACCTCTGCAGACTCATCAACAGAGCAGACAAGAAACTATACCTAGGGCTTTTCCATTCCTGCTTTGGCACAGCCAACCTGTGATCCTGGCCAAGCCATTTATCCTCTGTGGCTCAGTTCCCCATCTGTGAAAATGGGGATAATGGCATTTGCTTACCTCACAGGAGTGTTGTGAGGTGCTCCAATACTACAGTGGTGGGGGCATATAAGTACCACAGACAGACTGTGCTGGTTTGTGAACAAGTGAATCATGAGCTGTGAGCATTTCATCTCCACTTAAATCAAAGGAGTTTTCCCAAGTTTGGGAACGGAAAATTAAATTACAGGTTTATGAAGCAGATAAACTAGAGAAAATCTACAGACTAAAATGTTCATTACTACCTTAAAGAGATTGCACAACAAATCAAATATTGGCCATTCATTTCTCAACTACCTTCTCGTTAGATAAGAAAGGTTGAGGCTTCCATTCAAATATTTGTTGGATTAGGTCTTGCTAAACAACCTCCCTCATCCGCTGTGCGTGCACAAGAGGGAGAAGTTCTTTTACAGAAGAAATTATTGAACTGTAGATCGATTATCCCACTCCTACAGACCTGTGTCTACTTTGACCTTTTTCCAGAAAGCTTTTCATTGGTGCTATTGCTCTGAACAGTTAGGCGGCATGATAGTTAAGATCCCCACCTACCACTGGTGAAGCTTCACTCGGCGTAAGGAAGTCACCCCACAAGAAAAAGATGAGGAGTGGGAAAGCTGCAGGGGAGGGGGAAGCAGGAAAAGCCTTTAAAAGATGTTTTATTCACTAACTGTTAGCAAGAGAATTGAGGTGTGTGTTTAATTTCCTTGCTGAAGGTGTTTCTCCAGAGTTCGAACTAGAGCTCACTGAAGCTTATTCCCATTTATCTTTCATTGCAGAACTTCATTGTAGGATTTTCCATACTACAAACCCTATCTCTACAAAAAGAACAGGAGGACTTGTGGCACCTTAGAGACTGAAGTGAGCTGTAGCCCACAGAAGCTTATGCTCAAATAAATTTGTTAGTATCTAAGGTGCCACAAGTAGTCCTATTCTTTTTGTAGATACAGACTAACATGGTTGCTACTCTGAAACCTATCTCTACACAGCATGAAAGAATGCCAAGGGTCAGAAACAAACACCAAAACCCTATCACACTCACAGGGAGGGGAAACATGTTTTCAGTTAAATATGGTGAATGAACAGTCGTGAATGCTACATTAGAGGATTGGTCTGCTTTGCCACAGCCAACAAAAGCCACATAATGCTCCATTGTTACGTCATAGCTGTCAATTTGCATTAATAATAGGGGTTTATAGCACTAAGCAGAGTCAATAAGACAGGGAAATCTTTGAAAGTTGCACTAGAACTTCATGATGTTACCCAAGAGGTGTAGAATATATGCACTTTTTAATAGAACTTGTTAATTGATCAAATAATTTTTACTCTGGGTATCTAACCAGCTCTAACTGCAAAGTGAAAGATAGAGGTCCTCAAATTGAACCTATGGCAGGAAAGGACTTTCAGTATTTTTAGTCTTAATCAAGATTAAATAGTTATGATGTCTGTAAGGTCCATGTTTAAGTACATGCTAAATGTCCCAGATAGCCATGACAGATTCATAGATTACAAAGCCAGAAGGGACAATTGTGATAATCTAGTCTGATCCCTGAAGGATAAGGCATTCAGCACATAAAACTCACTCCTTCAGGCCTCACAAAAATTGCAACAGTGCTTTCTTTAAGTCGGGGTCCCCAACGCGGTGCCCATGTAGCCTGGTGTAAATTTAGTGAAGCCTGAGGGCTGCTTTACCTTCAGACAAGAGGATCTGCCTGCACAGAGAAGCTGTAAGATTGGGAGTGCAAAGATTAACTTCAAGTCCCCTTTACAGAACACCCCTGTTAGGTGCTTTCTGCAGCTGGCTGTAGGTGAGGTTCTAATCTAATAAAGACGTGTGGTTTTTCTTTAGTATGTAGAGGAAGGCTTCCTTCTATCAGTAAGTAAAGTCCATTCTTGGTCTAATCATGATGGGTGCATATCTTTGTCATCTATGCCCTTTTCCCCACCCTCCATGCTCTCTACAAACTTTATTTAATGAGTGGTAGAGGATTTTATTTACTTTTTTTGCATTTCACCAACTGAGGCAAGATTTAAGAACACAGCATTTTTAAATTAGGATGTTCTCTACAGCAAAATACAGAATTTCACTGCAAGGGTACAGCAAGGAATACTTTTATAAATCAGGTTACATAAAACAGGAGGAATCTGACAGCTATGAGTATTTCTCACTATAGATCACCAGCATGAGCTGAAAAAACTCGTTACTCTCCTACCCATGCGCTCATGAAAGAGGAAAATGTATTAATACTTTTTCGTAGCTGTTCAGGCAGAGTAATGTTTATATTACATATATAATGGGGTACAGGACTGTAACTGAATTACTTTTCAATGTGGACCCCCATTCTTAATATTTTTAGGACAACATCCTAATGAAATTTTGGCAATCCTACTTATGAGCTTGGGGAATCCTCTACCACTCATTAAATAAAGTTTGTAGAGAGCATGGAGGGTGGGGAAAAGGGCATAGATGACAAAGATATGCACCCATCATGATTAGACCAAGAATGGACTTTACTTACTGATAGAAGGAAGCCTTCTTCTACATACTAAAGGAAAACCACATGTCTTTATTAGATTAGAACCTCACCTACAGCCAGCTGCAGAAAGCACCTAACAGGGGTGTTCTGTAAAGGGGACTTGAAGTTAATCTTTGCACTCCCAATCCTACAGCTTCTCTGTGCAGGCAGATCCTCTTGTCTGAAGGTAAAGCAGCCCTCAGGCTTCTCTAAATTTACACCAGGCTACAACAGCTACCAGGGTCCAAAAATGTCGCTAATGTAACCTAGCTAGACACACCTCTTGCCATGCCCTGTTTTCCCCTGTAACATCAGCTCCAGTGAATAAGAGGCCATGTCAGTTCTGCAGAACAGTATCACACCTACATAAAGGCTAATTAAACTGGCTTTACACTACATCAGCTATACAAAGGAGTTGCCCCAGCCCACTGGATCCAGCCCAATGTGCACACACACATATGTACACATTCACAAATACACACTGGGTGAAGGTCACAATATGTTCTATTCGCACTACTGTTTCTATCCTGCTCTTAACACTGTCACATGCTCCTTACACAACAAGAGGCATAAAAGAGGGGAGAGGGAAGGGAAGAAACACTCCTGTCAGTCAACCCTGTTCTTGTCTACTGTTGGAAATGGGCCACATCCACCCTGATTAAATTGGCCTCGTTAGCACTGACCCCCCTCCACTTGATAAGGCATCTCTCATCTTTTCATGTGCTGTGTATTTGTACCTGCCTACTGTATTTTCCACTGCATGCATCTGATGAAGCAGGATTTGGCCCACAAAAGCTTATGCCCAAATAAATTTGTTAGTCTCTGAAGTGCCACAAGGATGCCTCATTGTTTTTGCTGATACAGACTAACATGGCTACCCCTCTGAAACCTGATGCTCTGTGTGCATGCACCAGGTGGCTTTATTATTTGTGCTGTTGTAGCACATAGAGATCTCAACTTGGCATTGCCCACATTTTCGCCATAAAGCTTTGCATGTGTCTCTACAGATTGGGCACTTGATCCTTCTCAACCAGTATTACATGGCACTATACTTCGGTGAAGTATCGCTTTGCTTTTTCCTTTTGCAGGGTCTGGACACAGACAGCATTTGTGGTTAGGGCAGTCTGCTACCATTATACCTTAGTCACCATTACTGCCTGCTGTTCATGATTCACAGTTAGGATCATTAAGCAACTATACCTATTAAGAGTAGTAATGATACAAGCAGGATACCTTCCCTCCCAGGGAAAACTAAACCACCCTAGAATTCCCTCTCTGGTGCAGCTCTAACCACTGTTAAATCCTCAGACACACACTCATGGAAGAACCAGTCCGCTGTACTCAGGCACACCTATTCCCTCCTGAGGTGAACACAACTCTATCTCCTCTTCTCACTGCAAACCTGGGAGCAGTTCACCACACGCCATGCTTTAGCTTCACTGTGAGAAATTCTGAGTAGTGTATAATCTAACTCTCATAGAATACATTATAAGACAATGTTGAGGAGGCATTGTCCTGTTCCTGACGTACAGGATAAAATCAGACTCAACGCCCAACAACTGTATGAGCACAAAACACACAGACACTGATACTGGATGTTTGAGAATATAAAACTTGTTTTATTCTTTTATTATAGTATTAAAGCATTTAAAAAAAAAAAAAAGCTCTTCTATCTGCAGTCAACAGCAAAACATATACTCCAAATGTCTGAATGCAATATTACAAGTAAACTTTTGTTAAGAATAGGTCAAAGTGTAGTTTGATGTCAGAGCTTACACGAAGTCACAATTTTTTGTTCCAGTTAGTTTTATTCATGCAACCTGCCCCTTAAAACACAGCAATGCCTGCTTGAATAAAGTTCTTGGAAACAGCCATAGCTTTTTTGGGTTTCTCTCATAGATCACCTTGTTGTGGCAGCTTTTGTAACAGTCACATGTATGTGGCACTTGAATACAGGAAAATCATCGATCCCATGGCTTCCCAGAAAAGCTGGTTGTCCAGCTTCTGGGTTAACAATACAAAAGCTGCTGAATTGGCAGGATTCCATATTTTGCGATAAGAACTCCATTTGGGTCATGGGACTAGGTTGCTTTTGCATTTACAACCTGCTGCAATTGATGCAGCTCTCTTGTTTTGCAGTCTCTGCTGAGCTATTCTTCATGATCTCATTCACACTTTGAATCTTCAATAGGATTTCAGGTGGTTAAACAAACACCATAGGTATGCTACATTAATTGAGATGTCCAACTTTTCACCTGTATGTGACACATTCTGTTGCAGTTCTCTGTGTTAATTAGTTACACTGCACTCTAGGGTTGCCAGGTGTCCAGTTTTAAACTGGAATGCCCGGTCAAAAATGGACCCAGGTCACTCTGGTCAGCACCGCTGGCCAGGCCATTCAAAGTCCGGTCAGTGGCACAAGCAGCGCTAAGGCAGGCTCCCTGCCTGCCATAGCTCTGCATAGCTCCTGGAAACAGAGGCATGTCCCCTCTCCAGCTCCTAGACTTAGGCCTGGTCCACACTACAGCGTTAAATCGATTTAAACAGCGTTAAATCGATGTAACGCTGTACCCGTCCACACTACAAGGCACTTTAAATCGATTTTAAGGGCTCTTAAAATCGATTTCTGTACTCCTCCCCAACGAGAGGAGTAACCCTAAAATCAATATTACTATATCGATTTAGTTAGTGTGGATGGAAATCGAAGTTATTGGTCTCATTCTTTTACTGAGCTACCCAGAGTGCACCGCTCCGGAAATCGATGGTAGCCTAGGACCATGGACGCACACCACCAAATTAATGTGCCCTAGTGTGGACGCGTAAAATCGATTTTATAAAACCAGTTTTATAAAACCGGTTTTAATAATTTCAATTTTATGCTGTAGTGTAGACGTGGCCTTAGGCATCCAAGGGGCTCCGCATGCTGCCCCCATCCCAAGCATAGCTCCACAGTTCCCACTGACCAGAAACTGCGGCCAATGGAAGCTGTGGGGGGCGGTGCCTGCAGAGGGGACGGCGCATAGGGCTGCCTGGCCACGCCTCCACATAGGAGCCGGAGGTGGGACATGCTGCTGCTTTCGGGAGCCAAATGACATAAGTGCTGTCCAGAGCCTGCATCCCTCACCCCCTCCTGTACCCCCAACTCCCTACTCCAGCCCTGCTCGCCCTCCCACCCTCCAAACCCCTCGGTCCCAGCCTGGAGCACTCTCCTACACCCCAAGCCCCTCATCCCCAGCCCCACTAGAGAGCCCGCATCGCCAGTCAGAGCTCTCACACTCCCCCTCATCCACAGCCCCTGCCCCAGCCCAGAGTTCCCTTCCGCACTCCAAATCCCTCATCCCTAGCCCTACTCCAGAGCCCACCCCAACAGCCAGAGCCCACCCCTCACCCACCCCAGCGAAAATGAGTGCGTGAGGGTGGGGAGAGAGAGCAACACGGGGACGGGGGATGGAATGAGCAGTGGGAAGGGCCTCAGAGAAGGAGCAAGGCAGGGGTGGAGTGGGGCCTCAGAGGAGGAGGGCAGGGGGTGGGTGTTCAGTTTTGTGCGAGTAGAAAGTTGGCAACCCTATTGGGGCTCTGTGCAGATTCAGGGGTCTGGTCATACAGAACTCATCCCAGGGTTGGGATCTGTAAAGTAATCTCTACAGGAATCACACTGCAGACTGTGCAGCAATTACTTTGCCTGATGCTGAAATACAGCCACCTCTGGCTTGGAAGAAATGTGGTAATTGCTTAGCAGCCCATAGCAGCATTACACAATCATTTAGGACAGGGAACTGGAGACTAGCATACTAACTGAAACTGCAGGCAAAAATTTAAAGAAACAGAAAGCAATTGCCCAGTGATACATAATCGAATGGGTTCCTATTTCCGATTCATGTAGTCTTTCCATGCCTTTATACACAATATTTTATTCTGTTCCATATACTTTCTATGTGGGGAATGTGTCTACTAAAATCATTCAATTTCCTCCCTTTTGTTTGCCTAGGACCACCTCAAAGCCACTGACATTACAGCACGCTTACTCATTACCACGTTTATTGAATAATTTAAATCATCAATTATCTTTTTTTTTAAATCATTCTAAATGCACCACAATGTGAAAATGACTCACGGATGCTAAGTGTTTGTCCTGCAGCATGGAACAACTTTCCTGGGAGGCTCAAGAGTCCAGCAGGAGGGATGTCGGTTTTGGAGTACAGCCAACTGAGGAAGTTTTCTACACTATGAATATTTACCAACAAAACTTGCCTCCTGTTGGCACAACCTTGCATGCATCTACACTCAAACTGGAGTACTGACAATACCCAAACTTCCCTGAGTGATAAAAGTCTCTCCTGGTATTCTTCTACTGGGACAATGTCTGTGTGGATGCTATATTATGTGTATCAGCACAAACATTCCTCCAGAAACAAGCCTACAATGCCACTGTCTCCACAACAGTGAGAGATCTGGTGGAATTTTGAACTCTGCTGCCGAGGCAGCAAAAAAATATGGTTCTGTCTCCCAGACCTGTCTCTACTACGCAGACCTAGATGCTATCCTGAGCCGGGATCCCACCTGTGAGTGACAGCAGACACCTCATGACACTCAGAATAAGGCACCCTAGATTTGCACAGTGAGGAAGAGCTTGTTGAGGATGGGGCCATGGAGGATTCAGAACCAACAGACAAACAGGACCTCTTCAAGACCAAGCTGAACCCAGAGAAAACCCACTGAGGAAAGGGACAGGGACTCTAACTGATGTGATTTACTGCCCTTATTAATGCACTTATTTCCTCCATAGCTTGAGAAATGTTGTCCCCGTTTCCTTCCCTGCCCTCCCCTTCCCAAAATGGCAGCTGACTGCACATGGTCAGGGAGCAAAGGAATTCTGTTTTAAAGTAGCCTGTTTATTTTAAGAGCATGCAATGTCAGTACAACAGAAAAAAAAATCAATAGAATGAAAACAGGATGTATACTCTTGTAAATACCTTAGGTGCATTCAAAGCACATTCCTCTGCAGGCAAAATAATTCAAATACAATTACAAAATGCAACTAATATTCAATGCATTCAGAACAAAAAAAGAAATACTTCCAGTGATTGAAAGTTACATGAACCAACACTTGAAAATTCAAATTAAACACACTGAGCTTCAAAAGAATGCTTGCAAGCAAGCCAGAATCTGGGCATTCAAACTACATGATTTGGCAGAAAAAAAAACAACCCACTAACAATATGTGAGTCCAAAACAAATTATTTGCTATGGTCAGATTCAGGAAAGAGATAGAACAATTTGTGGCTGGTTTAGGGGGCTTGTCTTGGACAGGCTCACAAAGCCAGCCAGTAGTCATGACCTGCCTTTACTTGCAGTGATGCAAGTTTGTCTTGACCCAGACATCTTTCCTGTTCTCTGGCACAATTTCACTGAAATTTTCAAGCACAAAGTGTTTGAGCTTTGCTCACACATTTCTAGCCAGAGTAGCCTTTTTGCTTCTGCCATGGTAGGACACTCCGCAACGAGCTCTGGGAGGACATGGGGCTGGTGGTATATGGGCCCAAGTACCCATGAGCCATCTCAAGTGGCTGCCTTTTCTGGGCCTTTGGAACCTGTATAAGGGTACGTCTACACTACAGGATAATTTTGAATTAACTTAAACCGGTTTTATTAAACGGATATTATAAAGTCAATTGCACGCGTCCACATTAGGCACATTAATTTGGCGGTGTGCGTCCATGGTCCGAGGCTAGCATCGATTTCCGGAGCGTTGCATTGTGGGTAGCTATCACTATAACTATCCGGCCAATAACTTCAATTTGCGGCCACACTAACCCTAAATCGATATGTTAATATCGATTTTAGCGTTACTCCTCTCGGGGAGGAGTACAGAAATTGATTTTAAGAGCCCTTTAAATCGATTTAAAGTGCATTGTAGTGTGGACGGGTACAGCGTTAAATCGGTTTAACAGCGTAGTGTGGACCAGGCATAAGCGATATATTTGCCACAACCCTACTTCCTGTAATAAGTTTAGCAGTGTTTACTATACTATCCCAAAAGTTACTTGGGCCACCAGTTCCTAACAGCCAGTGGGATTGAAAGGTGCCCTCATATACTCACCATACTGTGTGCTGTTTCCATGACCCTGAATAGGGTTGCCAGGTGTCTGGAACGCCCGGTAGAAAAGGGACCCTGGCAGCTCCAGTCAGCACCACCAACCAGGCCGTTAAAAGTCCAGTTGGCAGTGTAGCGAGGTCCCAGGGCTAAGGCAGGCTCCCTACCTGCACTGGCTCCATGTTGCTCCCGGAAGTGGCCACCAGGTCCTGTGGCCCCTAGGTGCTGGGGTGGCCAGGCATTGCGAGACTCCACATGCTGCCCCCACCCCAGTGCTGGCTCTGCAGCTCCCATTGGCCGGGAACTGCGATCAATGGGAGCTGTGGGGGGGCAGCGTCTGTGGGCACACAGGCAGTGCGCACCACACAGAGCCACCTGGCCACCCTTGCAGCTAGAGGCCTCAGGGACCTGGTGGCCACTTCTTCGGAGCTGCAATAAGCACCGCTGGGCCCCGCACCCCAAGCCCCTTCTCCGAGCCCCCTCCTGCATGCCAAACCCCTCATCCCCAGCCCCACCCTCAGACAGAGCCTCTACCCCCTCTCACACCACCCTAACTCCCAGCCCCTCCCACAGCCCAACCCCCTCATCCCCAGTCCCACCCTAGAGCCCACACTCCCAGCAGGAGCCCACACCCCCTCCCGCACCACAACCTCCTGCACCAGCCTGGTGAAAGTGAGTGAGGGTGGAGAAGAGCAAGCAACGGGGTGGGGGGGGGATAGAGCAAGCAGGAGTGGGGCTTCAGAGAGGGGGTGGGGCATGGGTGGGGCCAAGGTGTTTGGTTTTGTGTGATTAGAAAGTTGACATTCCTATTGCACTTCTGTCACTATCTACAAATGACATTCACATGCAAGACCTCAGAGTAATTCCCAACAAGAGTTGCTATGCATCATTCCCACTATATGAGATCACAGTTTTTAGGAGCCATCACTGGGGCATACACGGAGATAGCGCTGCACCAATCAAATCATTGTGCTGTTCTACAGAATAAGCAGACCCCATCAATAAGTCCAGCCTTTGCATACACCTGCAATCACCACTACACTGAAAGACCCGTGAAGAGATCCACTCAAATATACATTGCAATTAGAGTGTGACACCACCCGCAAACCATATTTCAAGTGCATATTCAATTTCATAGCTACAGTAAAGACTAGTTGTGGAAAACTAACCTAAAGCATCCGTCTTACTATGATCTCAATGTGAAATACAAGATTAAATTATAAAAACCAATGGAGGAAGTTAATTAGCAGACAATACTTAAAATGCATTTACATAGCCAAGGTAGGTTTGATATCACCATAAACAAGCAATTATAAAACCCACCCAAAAATCCCATGGATGGCATTATGCAGCAGCTAGATAAACCACAAAACTAATTCTGCAAATCATGGGACACCATACATATATGTTTAATTTAATAATTGGAGATATCCCATCTCCTAAAACTGGAAGGGACCTTGAAAAGTCATTGAGTCCAGCTCCCTCCCTTCACTAGCAGGACCAAGTACTGATTTTTGCCCCAGATCCCTAAGTGGCCCCCTCAAGGATTGAACTCATAACCCTAGGTTTAGCAGGCCAATGCGCAAACCACTGAGCTATCCCTCCCCCCAGAGGTTGGCAACCTATGGCACATGTGCTAAACACAGCACGCAAGCCAATTTTGAGTGGCACACTGCCACGGTCCTGGCCCCCAGCCCCGTCCCCGCCCACCGCTCTCCCCTACGGGGGCAGAAGACAGAAGCTTGGTCCTGCGGCAGCCAAGCTTTCCCCCTCCCCTGCTTCTTCCCCCAGCATGGTGCTGTCCTGCCCCTCCCCCTCTCCTTCTCTGTGCCAATCAGCTGATTGCCCTTGCAAGGGGGGAGGGGGAAGAGTGGCAGCATGCATGAGCTCCGTAGAGGACGCAGAGAGAGGTAGGGATCGGGCACTGGGGAAGGGGTTGGAACAGGGCATATCCCTTCCAGCCCCCTGCCATGGGCCACTCAGGGCAGGGAGCACCCACACGAGCCAAGTACAGCAGCTCTCTGCCCTGACCCCACACACACACTCAGCATTCTGCCTTGCACCCCCCACACCCCCCAGCCCTCTGCCCTGACCCTTGAATGCCCCCCACAACCTTCTGCCCTGCACCCCTACACCTCCCAGCCTCTTCCCTGACCCCTGAACCCCCCCACACACAGCCTTCTGCCCTGCACCCCCCACACCACCAAGCCCTCTGCCCTAACTCCTGAACCCCCCACACACACCCAGCCTTCTGCCCCACACCCCCACTGTCCTCTGCCCTGACCCCTGAACCTCCACACACACGCAGCCAGCTGCCCTACACCCCCCACACCCTCACTGCCCTGACCCCCCTACACTCCCACTGCCCTCTGCCCTGATCCCTGAATCCCCCACACATTCCGAGTCTTCTGCCCTACACCCCCCACACCCCACAGCCCTCTGCCCTGAACCCCCCCCACACCCAGCCTTCTGCCCTGAACCCCCCTACACACCCCCATCTCTCTGCCCTGACCCCTGAACCCCCCCCAGGTCTGGGGTCCCAGCCGCAGGCCCCACTCAGCCTGCTGCCGCCTAGGTGAACAGAACCCCAGGCTGGCAGCGAGTTGAGCAGGTTGGCGGTGTAAGATCAGCATTTTAATTTAATTGTAAATGAAGCTTCTTAAACATTTTGAAAACCTTTTTTACTTTACATACAACAATAGTTTAGTTATATAATATAGACTTATAGAAAGAGACCTTCTAAAAACAAAATGCATTACCGGCACGCAAAACTTTAAATTAGAGTGAATAAATGAAGACTCGGCACACCACTTATGAAAGGTTGCCGACCCCTGGTGTACAGTCATCATGAGTCTTCCATTTAGTCCTCTGACCATTGCCTGCCAATTCAAGATGTGAAGAAAAAGAAATGCAAGCATCAAGCCAAAAGATGGATTAATGCTAGACAGACATTTGATGATGTTATCTTCACAGATAAGACAATTGTGGAGATAGAGACATACAGCAAGATGTGTCTCTCTCACTTAGGACTTCACTATCTCAAGCCATGATTAAAGCATACACGGAAGCTTTGTTTCGGAAGCAATAAGTAGACAGTGTCAGTCCTAAACTCATATTTAAAAGCCACAGTAAATACAAGCAGACAGACCCAGAACGGAGAAAATGTGAGTGCAGTCTACTACTGTAATTAAAGTCGGTCTGGAATTTTTCAACTAAATGTTTCATCAGACAATGCCAGTTCCTCAAAACCAAAACTGTTCACTGACTCCTTATGCTAAATAATCTGTTCCATCTTGTATATAGCTGCCACACTCTGAGCTGAAGAAGACCTGAAGAAGAGCTCTGCATAAGCTCGAAAGCTTGTCTCTCTCATCAATAGAAATAAAAGCTATTACTTCACCCGTCTTGTCTCTCAGAGGAAACAGCCTATTTCAGCAATTTCTTTTACTTGAAAAAAAGAATTTTGAAGTTGCCAGTTTCATTTCAAAACGAACAGTTCAATTTTCCCAGTCTGAGATTACTTTCAGTTTCAAAATTTTAGCTAATTATAGTAAGAAAAAAAAATAAAATGGTCAGAATCAGAACAAAACATTACAGTTGACCAGAACTAACTTTTTTTCTCCACCAGCTTGCGAAATTTTGTTGAGATTTTGACAATCCATCCCAATATTTCAGGGCTGGGGGAAAATTTTGAAATTTCAAACATTTTTGTGGGATAGGAAAATCATTTGCTGCCCAGCATGAACTATAATCTCAACATGAGATTTGATAGGCACTGGGGTGATGTTGGAGGGTGCAATCCTGGATGGGGGAGCAAGGGGCTGTCCGGAGTTAAATTTATATATTTGTTTTTAATGCTGTTTTAGGCCATTGGAAGTTTGTCAGAGCTTGTATGCTGGTGCATCTTTTACATTGTTAAATCTAAATAAATTGATAAAATAAACTTAATTACTGTATTTGTCACTGTCATATTAAGAACAGTCCAAGGGCAGAGGGTAAGGGAAACCCAGATACCTAGCAGTGAGTTTGAGCTGCCCTGACCAGCCCAGTGTAACCCAACTCACTATTGTTATAGTCTGGATCTAAAAGCGGTCATTCAATACGTCACTGGACGTATTGAATGACCGCTTTCTGTCCTTGCTTCTATCTCTCAAAGTTCAGTGCCCTTGTTTCAGGAGGCAGGAACTTTGAAGCAGGGCCAGCTTTAGGCCGATTCGCCCGATACCCAGGAATCGGGCCCCATGCCTAAGAGGGCCCCATGCCTTAGACATTTTTTTTTTTTTTTAAAACTTACCCTGGGTCCCTGGCTGCGATCTGCTCAGGGGTCTTCCGTGGTCCCACTCCCTTGAGCGAAGCGCAGGCGGGAGCGCGGCAAGCCCCGCGGCCCCGGCTGGAGCCCCGGCTAGAGCGCGGCAAGCCCCACGGCCCAGGCTGGAGCCCCGGCCGGAGTGCGGCAAGCCCCGCGGCCCTGGTCTCCCTGCTGGAGCTCCGGGCCTTTAAATAGCCTCCAGAGCCCTGGGGTAGTGAGGGGCTCTGCGGGCTATTTAAAGAGTCAGGGCTCCAGCTGCCTGCCTCTGCCAACCTGGTCCTTTAAATAGCCGCCAGAACCCTGCCACCCCCATACATTCCCCAGGGCTCCCACGGCTCTTTAAAAAGTCCAGGACAGGGTAGAAGCTGGGGAGCCCCGGGTCCTTTAAATAGCCCCCAAAGCCCTTGTCATAAACAGATAGCTAAGGGTTAATGTCTCTTTCACCTGAAGCACCTGACCAGAGGACCAATCAGGAAACTGGATTTTTTCAACTTTGGGTGGAGGGAATTGTGTGTCTGAGTCTTTGTTTTCTGCCTGCCTGCTTTCTCTGAGCTTTGGAGAAGTAGTTCTACTTTCTAATCTTCTGTTTCTAAGTGTAAGGACAAAGAGATCAGATAGTAAGTTATATGGTTTCTTTTCTTTGGTATTTGCATGAATATAAGTGCTGAAGTGCTTAGATTTGTATTCTTTTTGAATAAGGCTGTTTATTCAATATTCTTTTAAGCAATTGACCCTGTGTTGTATCATCTTAATACAGAGAGAACATTTGTATGTATTTTTCCTTTTTTTTTTATATAAAGCTTTCTTTTAAGACCTGTTGGAGTTTTTCTTTACTTCAGGGAAATTGAGTCTGTACTCACCAGGGAATTGGTGGGAGGAAGAAATCAAGGGGAGATCTGTGTGTTGGATTGCTAGCCTGATTTTGCATTCCCTCTGGGGGAATAGGAAAGTACTTTTTGTTTCCAGGATTGGGAACAGAGAGGGAGATTCACTCTGTTTGGATTCACAGAGCTTGTGTCTGTGTACCTTTCCAGGAGCACCTGGAGGGGGGAAGGGAAAAAGGATTATTTCCCTTTGTTGTGAGACTCAAGGGATTTGGGTCTTGGGGTCCCCAGGGAAGGTTTTTCAGAGGGACCAGAGTGCCCCAAAACACTCTAATTTTTTGGGTGGTGGCAGCAGGTACCAGGTCCAAGCTGGTAACTAAGCTTGGAGGTTTTCATACTAACCCCCATATTTTGGACGCTAAGGTCCAAAACTGGGACTAAGGTTATGATATGGTGTGCAGCTGGTGGGATATAGACAGAATCCAGAAGCAATATTATATTTTTCTCTTCTCTGCTAAGGGCTTTTTAGCAGAGAGAAACAGTTGGTTTTAAAAGAGAACCAGAGAGAATTTTTTTTTCTGCTCTCTCTGGCAGTTTGTGGCTTGCATGTTAAGCGAGAAGCCATTAAGAGACTGTTGAGGGTCTTTTGTCATGCAATAGCCCTCCCATTAGGAGGCAAGTACCAGCACTTATATGCATGCAAATAAAGTGGTTTTTCTGGTTTCCCTTCATTGAACATTAGCTAGAGAGAGAAAAGGAAAATTAGCTAAAGGCACTGTTGCTAGGCAGACTTCAGGAGGCAACAGAGAACCTGCAGTTCAGAAGATAAACACCGGAGGGCACCCCAACACAAGAAAACAGGACTCATGACTTCTAAGGCAAAAATTGAGGCCGAAGAACAAATCAAAGAAGCTGAACACAGGCGACAACTGGAAATAAAACAAAAAGAGATGGAGATGAAAGAAAGAGAAGAACAGATCAAAGAGGCAGCCTACCAAAGAGAACAGGCAGCCTACCAAAGAGAACAAGCAGCCCAAGAGGCAGCACACAAAAGAAAACTAGAAGAAGAAGAGGTGGCCTACCGAAGGAAACAAGCAGAAGAAGAGTTGGCCCACAGAAGGAAGCAAGAAGAAGAAGAGGCGGCCCACCGCCGAGACATGGAAAAACACCAAAAAGAAATGGAAAAACAACAAAAAGAAATGGAAAAACAACAAAAAGAGAATGAAGAGAAGGAAAAACAGAGAAAACATGAACTGGACTTGGCAAAAGCTGGGCTGCCTGTGCCAGCCAACCCTAACAACCCGGCGCCAAATATTGCTCCATAGCACAGGAAATTTCCCACCTACAAGGCAGGTGATGACACCGAGGCCTTCTTGGAAAATTTTGAAAGAGCCTGTCTTGGGTACAACATCCCCGAAGACCAGTACATGGTAGAATTGAGGTCACAGCTCAGTGGACCTTTAGCAGAGGTGGCAGCTGAAATGCCTAAGCTGCAAATGAATGACTATAAACTTTTTCAAACCAAGGCCAGATACCGAATGGGGATAACCCCAGATCATGCCCGTCGGCGCTTCAGAACCCAAAAGTGGAAACCAGAGGTGTCATTTCCCAAACACGCCTACTACATTGCAAAAAACTATGAGGCCTGGATAACAGGAAACAACATTCAAACCTTGGAAGAACTGAACCTCCTCATACAAATGGAGCAGTTCTTGGATGGTGTTCCTGAAGACATCACACGGTACATACAAGATGGAAATCCCAAAGATATCGCTGAGGCGGGGGAGATTGGAGCCAAATGGATGGAACTGGCAGAAAGCAAGAAAGCTACTGTCAAGGGGAACGATTACCCCAGGGGGCACACAGACCATAAACCCTACAACCGAGGACAGCCAAAGACCCCACATACCACCCAAGTAAAGCCACAGATACCCTACCCTTCAACCTCACCAGTCTCCAGTAACTCACCTCGGCCCAGTGACCCATCAAATGGAAGATGCTTTAAGTGTAATGAACTGGGACATATCAAGGCCAACTGTCCCAAGAACACCATGCGAGTGCAATTCATTACACCACCATCACACCAAAGATCCCCAGGCCCGGATGCCTCTCAAATACCCTTGGAGCGAAAGGAAAATTTGAGGGTGGGCGGAAAGAAGGTTACTGCGTGGAGAGACACGGGGGCACAAGTGTCAGCTATCCACCAATCCTTCGTTGACCCCAAATTCATCAACCCAAAGGCCAAAGTTACAATTTACCCCTTCATGTCACAAGCTGTAGACTTGCCCACAGCTCAACTGCCTGTCCAGTACAAAGGCTGGTCAGGAATGTGGACTTTTGCAGTCTATGACAATTATCCTATCCCCATGCTACTGGGGGAAGACTTGGCCAACCAGGTGAGGCGGGCCAAGAGAGTGGGAATGGTTACACGTAGCCAAACCAGGCAAGCTTCCAGACCCATTCCTGTTCCTGAGCCGTCCACAGAGGCCCCGTCTGTGTTACCAGAGACCCAGACAGAGGTAGTGGACCCGGATTCCATGCCAACCACTGAAACAGCCACAGCACCTCCAGTCCCAGGCCCGGAACTGGAACAGCAACCAGCACCGGCGATTGCAACCCCATCTTCAAACTCAACGCCAGTGGGCGCCAGCGAGCCACAACTGGCAGAAGCAACAGACAGCCATACCCAAAAGGCTCAGCCAGAGCCTGAAATACCCTCAGGTGCACCAGCGGAGAGCGGTTCACCAGCAATGGAAACAACCCCATCACCTACATCGCTTCCAGAGGGACCAAGCCCAAGTCCACAGTCTGAGGAAGAACTGGTGACCCCAGCCTCAAGGGAACAGTTCCAGACTGAGCAGGAAGCAGATGACAGCCTTCAGAAAGCTTGGGCGGCGGCACGGAGCACCCCACCGCCTCTCAGCTCTTCTAATCGATCCCGGTTTGTTATAGACCAAGGACTTTTATACAAGGAAATTCTTTCTGGTGGACACCGGGAAGAATGGCAGCCGCAAAAACAGTTGGTGGTTCCAACTAAGTACCGGGGGAAGCTCTTAAGCTTAGCCCATGATCATCCCAGTGGCCATGCTGGGGTGAACAGAACCAAGGACCGGTTGGGGAAGTCCTTCCACTGGGAGGGGATGGGCAAGGACGTTGCCAAGTATGTCCGGTCTTGTGAGGTATGCCAAAGAGTGGGAAAGCCCCAAGACCAGGTCAAGGCCCTTCTCCAGCCACTCCCCATAATTGAGGTCCCATTTCAGCGAGTAGCTGTGGATATTCTGGGCCCTTTCCCAAAAAAGACGCCCAGAGGAAAGCAGTACGTACTGACTTTAGTGGACTTTGCTACCCGATGGCCAGAAGCAGTAGCTCTAGGCAACACCAGGGCTAACACTGTGTGCCTGGCCCTAACAGACATCTTTGCCAGGGTAGGTTGGCCCTCTGACATCCTTACAGATTCAGGGTCTAATTTCCTGGCAGGGACCATGGAAAAACTGTGGGAAACTCATGGGGTGAATCACTTGGTTGCCACCCCGTACCACCATCAAACCAATGGCCTGGTGGAAAGGTTCAATGGAACTTTGGGGGCCATGATACGAAAATTCATCAACGAATTCTCCAATAATTGGGACCTAGTGTTGCAGCAGTTGCTGTTTGCCTACAGGGCTGTACCACATCCCAGTTTAGGGTTTTCACCATTTGAACTTGTGTATGGTCACGAGGTTAAGGGGCCATTACAGTTGGTGAAGCAGCAATGGGAGGGGTTTACGCCTTCTCCAGGAACTAACATTCTGGACTTTGTAAGCAACCTACAAAGCACCCTCCGACACTCTTTAGCCCTTGCTAGAGAGAACCTAAAGGATGCTCAAGAAGAGCAAAAGGCCTGGTATGACAGACATGCCAGAGATCGGTCCTTCAAGGTAGGAGACCAGGTTATGGTCTTGAAGGCGCAACAGGCCCATAATATGGAAGCATCATGGGAAGGGCCCTTCACGGTCCAAGAGCGCCTGGGAGCTGTAAACTACCTCATAGCATTTCCCAATTCCTCACTAAAGCCTAAAGTGTACCATGTTAATTCTCTCAAGCCTTTCTATTCCAGAGACTTACAGGTTTGTCAGTTTACAGTCCAGGGAGATGATGCTGAGTGGCCTGACGGTGTCTACTACGACGGAAAAAAAAGACGGTGGCGTGGAAGAGGTGAACCTCTCAACCACCCTGGAACGTCTGCAGCGGCAACAAATCAAGGAGCTGTGCACTAGCTTCGCCCCATTGTTCTCAGCCACGCCAGGACGGACTGAACGGGCATACCACTCCATTGATACAGGTAATGCTCACCCAATCAGAACCCCACCCTACCAAGTGTCTCCTCATGCCCAAGCTGCTATAGAACGGGAGATCCAGAACATGCTACAGATGGGTATAATCCGCTCATCTACCAGTGCATGGGCATCTCCAGTGGTTCTGGTACCCAAACCAGATGGGGAAATACGCTTTTGCGTGGACTACCGTAAGCTAAATGCTGTAACTCGTCCGGACAACTATCCAATGCCACGTACCGATGAGCTATTGGAAAAGTTGGGACGTGCCCAGTTCATCTCTACAATAGACTTAACCAAGGGGTACTGGCAAGTACCGCTAGATGAACCTGCCAAGGAGAGGTCAGCATTCGTCACCCATGCGGGGGTGTATGAATTCAATGTCCTTCCTTTCGGCCTTCGAAATGCACCCGCCACCTTCCAGAGGCTGGTAGATGGTCTACTAGCTGGACTGGGAGAATTTGCAGTTGCCTACCTCGATGATGTGGCCATTTTTTCAGACTCCTGGCCCGAACACCTACTACACCTGGAAAAGGTCTTTGAGCGCATCAGGCAGGCAGGACTAACTGTTAAGGCCAAAAAGTGTCAAATAGGCCAAAACAGAGTGACTTACCTGGGGCACCAGGTGGGTCGAGGAACCATAAACCCCCTACAGGCCAAGGTGGATACTATCCAAAAGTGGCCTGTCCCACGGTCCAAGAAGCAGGTCCAATCCTTCTTAGGCTTGGCCGGATACTACAGGCGATTTGTACCACACTACAGCCAAATCGCTGCCCCACTGACCGACCTGACCAAAAAGACCCAGCCAAATGCAGTTAAGTGGACTGATGAGTGTCAAAAGGCCTTTACCCAACTTAAGGCAACGCTCATGTCTGACCCTGTGCTCAGGGCCCCGGACTTTGACAAGCCATTCCTAGTAACCACGGATGCATCTGAGCGTGGTATAGGAGCAGTGCTCATGCAGGAAGCAACAGATCACAACTTCCATCCTGTCGTGTTTCTCAGCAAGAAACTGTCTGAGAGGGAAAGTCACTGGTCAGTCAGTGAAAAGGAATGCTATGCCATTGTGTACGCCCTGGAAAAGCTACGCCCATATGTTTGGGGACGGCGGTTCCAACTACAAACTGACCATGCTGCACTAAAGTGGCTTCATACTGCCAAGGGGAACAACAAGAAACTTCTTCGTTGGAGTTTAGCTCTCCAAGATTTTGATTTTGAAATTCAACACATCACAGGAGCTTCTAATAAAGTTGCTGATGCACTCTCCCGTGAGAGTTTCCCAGAATTCAGTAGTTAAAAAGTGTTCTTAAAATGTAGAAGTCTGTTAGTTATATACTTAGGAGTATATGTAAAGGTGTATGTGTTGTATTAATCTGTTTATTTTCAAGTTCTAGAAGGAAATCGCCGCCAGTGAGCTTCCCCACTGTCTGCAATTTGGGGGGCGTGTCATAAACAGATAGCTAAGGGTTAATGTCTCTTTCACCTGAAGCACCTGACCAGAGGACCAATCAGGAAACCGGATTTTTTCAACTTTGGGTGGAGGGAATTGTGTGTCTGAGTCTTTGTTTTCTGCCTGCCTGCTTTCTCTGAGCTTTGGAGAAGTAGTTCTACTTTCTAATCTTCTGTTTCTAAGTGTAAGGACAAAGAGATCAGATAGTAAGGGCTTGTCTACATCAGAAAGTTGCAGCGCTGGTGAGGGAGTTACAGCGCTGCAACTTAGGAGGTGTACACATCTGCAGGGCACCACCAGCGCTGCAACTCCCTGTTTGCAGCGCTGGCCGTACTCCCGTTTTGTCTCGGGTGTAGAGGATCCAGCGCTGGTGATCCAGCGCTGGTAATCAAGTATAGTCACTTATCAGCGCTTTTCTTGACCTCCGTGGAATAAGCAGGTATCCCAGCATACCTGAGGAAGCCTCTGGTAATCAAGCTGGTCTCCTTCCCCGGCTTGCTCTCGCGTTCCCCGAACCCCGAGCAAGCAGGTCTCCTTCCCTGAGGTTTGCTGGGTGGTTCCGGGAAGGCGAGAGCAAACCGGGGAAGGAGACCAGCTTCGCCGCGGTTTGCTCTCGCGTTCCGCGAACCACCCTGCAAACCGCAGGGAAGGAGACCTGCTTGTTCGGGGAACGCGAGAGCAAACCGCGGCGAAGCTGGTCTCCTTCCCCGGTTTGCTCTCGCGTTCGCCGAACCCCCGAGCAAGCAGGTCTCCTTCCCTGCGGTTTGCAGGGTGGTTCGCGGAACGCGAGAGCAAACCGCGGCGAAGCTGGTCTCCTTCCCCGGTTTGCTCTCGCCTTCCCCAAAACCCCTTGAAGCCGCCCAACAGCGCTGCAGTGTGGCCACATCTAACACCACTTGCAGCGCTGGTTGCTGTAATTGTGGCCACTCTGCAGCGCTGGCCCTATACAGCTGTACTAATACAGCTGTAACAACCAGCGCTGCAAAATTTTAGATGTAGACATGGCCTAAGTTATATGGTTTCTTTTCTTTGGTATTTGCATGAATATAAGTGCTGGAGTGCTTAGATTTGTATTCTTTTTGAATAAGGCTGTTTATTCAATATTCTTTTAAGCAATTGACCCTGTGTTGTATCATCTTAATACAGAGAGAACATTTGTATGTATTTTTCCTTTTTTTTTTATATAAAGCTTTCTTTTAAGACCTGTTGGAGTTTTTCTTTACTTCAGGGAAATTGAGTCTGTACTCACCAGGGAATTGGTGGGAGGAAGAAATCAAGGGGAGATCTGTGTGTTGGATTGCTAGCCTGATTTTGCATTCCCTCTGGGGGAATAGGAAAGTACTTTTTGTTTCCAGGATTGGGAACAGAGAGGGAGATTCACTCTGTTTGGATTCACAGAGCTTGTGTCTGTGTACCTCTCCAAGAGCACCTGGAGGGGGGGAAGGGAAAAAGGATTATTTCCCTTTGTTGTGAGACTCAAGGGATTTGGGTCTTGGGGTCCCCAGGGAAGGTTTTTCAGAGGGACCAGAGTGCCCCAAAACACTCTAATTTTTTGGGTGGTGGCAGCAGGTACCAGGTCCAAGCTGGTAACTAAGCTTGGAGGTTTTCATACTAACCCCCATATTTTGGACGCTAAGGTCCAAAACTGGGACTAAGGTTATGATAGCCCTGGGATAGCAGGGAGCTTGGGGGCTATTTAAAGGGCTGGGGCTCCAGCTGCCTCTGCTGCACCCTCTGCCTTGCCCACACCAGCCCCGCTACCCCTGCCTGCAGCCACCTCTGCACCAGGTGCCCATAGCCAGTCCCTGTCAAACCCCCGGCCGTGTCTCCAGTCAACCCCTGCAACACACCCGTGGCCCTGTCCAAAGCCAGCCAGCCCCACACACACTTCTGCCTGCACCAGCCCTGCACACCCTGCCCTGTCTCCAGCCAACCCCTGCTGCACCCCCCTGCCTGAAGCCAGCCAGTCTCTGCCTCTGCCAACCCCTGCCAACCCCTGCTGCATCCCCCTGCGGCCCTGCCTGAAGCCAGCCCGCCCTCCGCACCCCCTATCTCCAACCAACCCCGCACCCCTTGCCCTGCCTCCAGCCAGCCCCATGTCCACTGCTGCCCTGCAGTTCCAGGACAGTAACCCTGCACACCTGCTTCAATGAGGTGGGCAGGGAGCAGCTGAGACCCACACATGTGAAACAGCAGTCATTAATAACCAATCAACAGCATATATGATGCAATGTACATAATTTATAATTTTATTATTTATATAGTTATGGAAAGTAAATAATACATGAAAGAAATGAAAGGCTTTTTTTTCCATTTTTTTTTTTAAGTCATCCCTGCCAGGGCCCCGCCGAAAATGTTCGAATTGGGCCCCGCACTTCCTAAAGCCGGCCTTGCTTTGAAGAACTCACCGGTTATTCATACCATTGTGTAATGTAGGTGCAAGCAACTGATGCAAGTTATGGACAACTGAAGTCATAATTCTTAAAATGTGTTTGCCAGTCAAACAGGAGTTATCCCACTCTAAACAAAGGAATGTGGTTTCTTCATCAGGCAGTTACTTCCGAAGTACTTTGAGGGCCTATCTTCATATACAGCGTTACACAGGTGCTGCTGTAGCGCTTTAGTGAAGATGCTACTATGCCAATGGGAGAGCTGTTCCCATCGGCATAGTTAATCCACCTCCCTGAGAGTAGCTATGTTGACGGGAGAAGCTCTCCTGTAGACTTAGCACTAGACTAAAGCTTCTATGTATGCTTTAATCATGGCTTATACGGGATGTTAGATCAGTATAACTATGTCGCTCAGGGATATGGATTTTTCACACCCCTGAGTGACCTAGTTATATGATATAGGTCTGTAGTGTAGATCTGGCCTCATGGACAATGAGAACGTATTTATATAAGTCAGATAAACAAAGCTATCAAGCTAACAAGTTGGGAAAAGAGACAGTGTAGCCACACCCCAGCAAGGAAAATAAACTTTTCTGAACTAGAGAGACACTTAAGCAAATTAATCAACTGACTGAATACAATGTTAGTGTATCATGTAAGATTTTATGAATGCCTGTAACACACTGGTGATTAACATACTTGTAAATGGCATGTATTAACACTATAAGAGGAATTATGAATACTCACTGATATTATGTTTGAATGTGTGTGGCTGAACAAAGGAAAGAAGTGTTCCCATCCAACCTCCTACGTAAATTAAAACATAGTAAAATCAAAACAATGGAAGCCCCATTTAACATACCGGAGGATGGGAAGCCCACAGGAAGGGAAGAACAGTGTGAGGTCAGTGTCCGAGTGGGCACAGCAAGCTGAGCACACAGGAGGGCTTCCTGCCTCCTGAAACAAGGGCACTGAACTTTGAGAGATAGAAGCAAGGACAGAAAGCCATTTCAGGCAACCATCACTAGACCGACAAAGGAACAGAGCTCTTGCAAGCTGAGAAAAATGGGCCCTTCAACCCAAAAGGATTGGGTCTGAAGTCTGTGGAACCGAATATAGGTAAGCAATCTGTCTAGGAAAAGGTCTTCCACCTGGGAGAACAAAGGAAGCCAGAACCTTGTGCTTTTGTGGAAAAATTGCAAAAAAAAAAAAAAAAAAAAAAAAAAAAAAAAAAAAAAAAAATGTAGACATATAATTAGGAAGGCCAAAAAAGAATTTGAACAGCTAGCTAAAAGTAAGAGCTAAAAAATCTGTAAGTACATCAGAAGCAGGAAGCCTGCTGAACAACCAGTGCGGCCGCTGGACAACTGAGATCCTAAAGAAGAACTCAGGGAAGATAAGGCCATTGCAGAGAAACTAAATGAATTTTTTGCATCGGTGTTCACAGCTGAGAATGTGAGGGAGATTCCCAAACCTGAGCCATTCTTTTTAGGTGACAATTCTGAGGAGCTGCCCTAGATTGAAATGTCATTAGAGGAGGTTTTGGAACAAACTGATAAATTAAACAACAACAAGTCACCAGGACCAGATGGTATCACCTAAGAGTTCTGAAGGAACTCCAATGTGAAACTGCGGAACAACTAACTGTGGCATGTAACCTATCATTCAAATCAGGTTCTGTACCAGATGACTGGAGGACAGCTAATGTGACACAATCAAAAAAAAAAAATAACACCACGAGAAGACTCCAGAGGTGATCCTGGCAATTAAAATCTGGTAAACCTAACTTCAGTACCAGGCAAATTGATTGAAATATAGTAAAGAACAGAATTATCAGACACATGATAATCCACTAACTATTGCTGGGGATGGGTCTACATGGTTTTTGTAAGGGGAAATCATGCCTCATCAATCTACTAGAATTCTTGGAGGGGGTCAACAAGCATGTGGACAAGGGTGATCGAGTGGATATAGTGTACTTAGATTTTCAGAAAGCCTTTGACAAGGTTCCTTAAGCAAAGTAAACTATCATGGGAAAAGAGGGAAGGCCCTCTCATGGATCAGTAACTGGTTAAAAGATAGTAAACAAACGGTAGGAATAAATGGTCAGTTTTCAGAATGGAGAAAGGTAAATAGTGATATCCGCCAGGGATCTGTACTGGGACCAGTACTGTTCAACATATTCATAAATGATCTAGAAAAAGGAGTAAACAGTGAGGTGGCCAGATTTGCAGATACTCAAGATAGTTAAGTCCAGAGCAGACTGTGAAGGGTCACAAAGGAATCTCACAAAATTGGGTGACCGGGCAACAAAATGGCAGATGAAATTGAATGTTCATAAATGCAAAGTAATGCACAATGGAAAACATAATCCCAACTGTACATATAAAATGATGGAGTCTAAATTAGCTGTTACCACTCAAGAAAGAGATATTGGAGTCACTGTGGATAGTTCTATGAAAACATCCACTCAATGTGCAGCAGCAGTCAAAAAAGCTAACAATGTTGGGAATCATGAGGAAAGGGTTAGATAATAAGACAGAAAATATCATATTGCCTCTAGATAAATCCGTGGTATGCCCACATGTTGAATACTGCATGTAGATGTGGTTGCCCCATCTCAAAAAAGATACAATGGAATTAGAAAAGGTACAGAAAAGGGAAACAAAAATTATTAGGGGTATGGAACAACTTCCATATGAGGAGAGATTGAAAAGACTGGGACTTTTCAGCTTGGAAAAGAGATGACTAAGGAGAAATATGATAGAGGTCTATAAAATCATGACTGATATACAGAAAGTAAGTGACTAACCTGTGGAACTCCTTGCCTGAGGAGGTTGTGAAGGCTACGACTATACCAGAGTTTAAAAGAGAACTGGATAAATTCATGAAGGTTAAGTCCATTAATGGCTACTAGCCAGAATGGATAAGGAATGGTGTCCCTAGCCTCTGTTTGTCAGAGGGTGGTGATGGACTGCAGAAGAGAGATCACTTGATCATTACCTGTGAGGTTCACTCCCTCTGGGGCACCTGCCATTGGCCACTGTTGATAGACACGATACTGGGCTGGATGGACCTTTGGTCTGACCCAGTATGGCCATTCTTATGTTCTTAGGAAATGTTAATTACTCCTTCTCAAGACACAAGAACTAGGGGCCCCAAATGAAATGAATAGGCAGCAGATTTAAAATAAACAAAAGGAAGTAAGTATTTCTTCACACAATGCTCAATCAACCTGTGGAACTCTTTGCCAGAGGATGCTGTGAAGGCCAAGACTATAACAGGGTTCAAAAAAGAACTAGGTAAGTTTATGAAGGATTGGTCAATCAATGGCTATTAGCCAGGATGGGCAGGGATGTAAAACCATGCTCTGAAGTACCCCTAGCCTCTCTTTGCCAGAAGCTGGGAATGGGCAACAGGGGATGGATCACTTGATGATTACCTGTTCTGTTCATTCCCTCTGAAGTATCTGACACTGGCCACTGTTAGAAGACAGGATACTGGGCAAGATGGACCATTTGCCTGATCCAGTATGACCATTCTTAGTGTACTGATGGAAGAAGAGGCAAGTTGGGAGATGATTGATTGGTGAGAGAAACCATTTTGAACAAAGCCTGCATCTTGTTACATTTGACATGTGCTTTTAGAGGTGGTGTTTTCACTTTTATTTGCTTGTAACCCTTTCTAACTTTGTTCCTTTTACTTAGCACCACTTAAGTCCTATTGTTAATACACTTATTTATTTTCATGATGAACTAACTCTGTGCGCTGTTTAGATAATAATCTGTGATGCAGTTTGTCTCTTTACAGGTGCAACAAACATCATTTCTCAGAGCTGTCCAGGAGAAGGCTGGACATTTTAGGGCAGTGGTTTTCAAACTTTTTTTCTGGGGACCCAGTTGAAGAAAATTGTTGATGCCTGCAACCCAATGGAGCTGGGGATGAGGGGCTCCAGGTTTGGAGGGAGGCTCAGGGCTGGGGTCGTGGATGAGAGGTTTGGGGTGCATGAAGGGCTCCGGCTTGGCGGGGGGGGGCCTCAGGACTAGGGCAGGGGGTTGGGGTGTGGAAGGAGGCCAGGACTTGGGGTGCAGGCTCTGGGCTGGGCTCTGGGATAACAGGTTTGGGGTGCAGGAGAGGCTCCAGGTTTGGGGGGCTCAGGGCTGGGGCAGAGGTACGGGAGGTGGTCAGGGCTCTGGGCTGGGGGTGCAGGCTCTCAGATGGGGCCGGGGATGAGGAATTGGGGTGGAGGAAGGGGTTCCAGGTTTGAGGGGGGGCCTCAGGCGCAAACTTACCTCCAGTGGCTCCCGATCAGCGGCGCAGCTGCGGTGCAGAGGCAGGCTTCCTGCCTGTCCTGGCACTGCAGACCATACTGCATCCCAGAAGCAGTCAGCAGCAAGTCCAGCTCCTAGGCGGGCACCTCCACAAGCAGGTCCGCACAGCTCTTGCCAACAGGCACCACCACTCCCGGTTCCCATTGGCCAGGAAGCAGCCAATGGGAGTGCAGAGCTGGTGCTTGTGGCGGGGGCAGAACGTGGAGTCCCATGGCCCCCCCACTTAGAAGCAGGACCCGCTCCTGGCCGCTTCCAGGATGCATTGTGGTGTCAGAACTGGTAGGCACTAGCCTCTCTTAGCTAGGCAGCACCACGGACAGGACTTTTAACGTCCCAGTCGGCAGTGTTGACCAGAGCCGCTAGGGTCCCTGGGTGCTGAACAAGGTGACCCAGTGACTTACAAGCCACAATGCAATACTGGGTGGCGACACAAACTTTGAAAAATACTGGTTTAGGGCACACAATTTTGGGGAAATTCAGGACTAGGAATGTGTTGGAGTTATCTAGTTGGTTGTAATCCAGGCTGGTGGAAGCCAAAGTGAGGTTGTAGACAGGCTGTTGAGATCAAAGCTGCTGAGCCAGGGCTATGTAAGCACACAGATGCTCCGGGTGTGACCTACATGCTTGTGGCCCAGGGTGGGAGCTACAGCAACAGAGCATTGTGAGGGTCCCAGAGTTATGGGTAAGTGGTGACAACTCCCCACTGGTCCTGGATTGCACCCCTGAATCCTGACCAGACTGTCACAATCACTTTCTGCAGTGATGAGTACCCTAGAAATATTTACTACAAAGGTCCTTTCTTCCTTCTTCTGTCAGGATATGGAATTATTTTGTACTTGCACCATACTACAGCATAGATTATTAGGGTTGGAAGGGACCTCAGGAGCTCATCTAGTCCAACCCCCTGCTCAATGCAGGACCAATCCCCAAATGGCCCCCTCAAGGATTGAACTCACAAGCCTGGGTTTAACAGGTCAATGCTCAAACCATTGAGCTATCCCTCCCCCTACGTTAAATGATACTTCAGATTCACCTGCCTGAGGATATGAAATGCAATTCCATCATGTTTCTGAGAATAATGTACACAAGTTAGACAAAGCAATAGGTTGTTCATGAGGAGAAACTCCTAAGATAATTATTTCCATGAATTCTTAATTAAGAGACAGTAATATGAATAGAGCTAGGTAAACAATTCACAAATGATCACTTATTCAAATGTACTCTTCTCTTTGTGATACACACAAACAACTCATGATTTTTTACCAATGTGTTCACTATTTGCAGTTGTTCAATGAATTGCTTAAACTAAGCATTGTTTGCCTATGAGTTATTCACAAACTGTCAGTTACAAGTACCTGATATTCATACTGCACAATTGGCCCACTTATAACACAGTTTCAGCTCACTAATTGACTGATGCACTTTCTTGAACAGAGGAGGGAAATCTAGAAGAGAATATGGGGTGGTCATGAGACTTCCAACGTGAATACTCACTTGAGTGTTTCATGAAACTTCTTTCTGCAAACATTCTTGTGAATAATTAAAAAGGATCCACCAAGAAGGGGTCAAATAAAAGCAAAACAAATTGCAGGGTTCAGTTATATAACAATTCCTGATTTTGCCCAACTGTAAACACAAGTGGAATGTACCCTTTTCCCACCCAGGATGTAGATTTCTAACAATTAAAAAGATCACCATGGACTGAAGTTTGCAATTCAGGTGTGCAGTTATGCCAGCTTGAAAGACATTTGCCTTTTTTAAGAGAATAACCTTCTCCCCCTCATCCTCTCACCAAGATGAGTTTCTGACCTTTTTTTTTTTATGTTGGCCTTCGAAAGCAAAGTGAACAAGAGTCTAAAAACATGAAGTGGGAAATTCTATGTGGAAAAACAAACAAAAGTGAACTAGACAGCAAAACCAAGACTGCAGTAACTTGAAAACTACCACTGGTGAATGATTTTTAACATAATGACAACAGACTGGAAGAGCTGCTCCATTCTCCCATGTACAAAATGAGTAGTTTAAGATTACTTCATTCAGCGCCAAGATAGTCAATTAATCACATGCTCACTAAAGAGGCCAGACTGACTAGTCCAGTTTTGCAGATTAATACAGATATTACAACATTTTATTGGGGAATTTTAAGAAAAAAGACTGACATACACCTGCAAATATTCTTATGTAATTACAGTGGGACAGATCCTGCAAACACATGAGCAACATTACATGGCTGAGTTCAACAAAAACATGAGTGAGTAATCTTATTCAGATAGGGAGAAGTGTTTCAATTTCCTGGCTTCCTTTATGAATTCCGTGGCAAAACTATGTTAAAGTAGAGTTGAGGAGGTTGGTGGTATGTCATTTCCTTGCAGAAAGCTGAGCTGAACTAAACTCAAACTTCTGAAAACTAGAAAACTTGGAGTTAAGGTTGCCCATGTCCATGCAACCTTAACTCTGCCCTCTTTCAGCAATGCCCCAATATGCCCCATTAACACAAAACCTTTACTCTGCCGGCCTCACTATTGCTGAAATGTACAAGCTCTTCACCTCTTTTTACAGCCCATTCACGCTCACTCACAGAAATGCCATCTAACACTATTAAAGGACAAAAGGAAAAGAAAATGGTTGGCAGAGTAAAAGGTATGTATGTTAACAGGGTGTGTTGGGGCACTGCTGAAAGGGGAAAAGTTAAAACTGCATAGGCAACCTTAACTGCTCATTTCCTGCTTTTCAGAAGTGTGAATTTTGCTCAACTCAACATTCAGCAACGGGATGACACACACACACCAACCAATCTCAACTCTGCGGTAATGTAATTTTTTGCCATTGAATTTCCCAGAGTTATTTTTAAATAGGAGAAATATGTTGTTGGTAGGAATTAGTAATACTTCCAGACTGCTGTCTACGCAAGTAAAGAAGTGAACATGTTCTTACACACCGTCCCCAATTTCAGTCCCCCAAAGATTCAGTGGGCACTGTGCACTACCTTGAGTAAAACTTGAAAAATTGAGACCTTTTTGACTCATGTAACAACAATAGTTTGACCTCCGGCTCTGTGCAAGAAGAACCCACCTAGAAACTATTTTAAAAATGGATATTTTGGGGGACTTCTATCTCCACAACTCCTAGCTCAAATGAGCCCAATTTTGGGTCACTAACCCTGCGCCGCCCACTCCTGAGGCAAACCACATTTCAATGGAATCCAACTAAGCATGTTGATTTTAGAGGACTTAGAAAGGTCAGTCTTTAAACATAAGTTGTGATGCAACCTCTACTATCTTGGTGCTGCCATTCGACTATTATTTGGGACCCCAATCCAGTGAAGTGAAGTTTGGAGTGACGTTTTCAATTTCATATCATCATGCTGACTTTTTAACTTGCAGCAACTTCTTGACATTATTAGTTTGTTCTCTGTTTATACAACGTCTGCCACAACGGGGTTCTGGTCCATGACTCTGGCTCGTAGGTGCTATAAGAATACTGCTACTATTAACAGTCACCCACTGATATGTTGGAGCCACTGAGTCTGTTTCCTTGCTTTGACTTTGCTCTGAGGGCCAGCAGATGACAGGAATGCACCTGAGCAAAATGCTCAGCTAGGGTTGGGAATGTTATGAAAGAGGAGTAAGGCAGATAGCTGTAACATTGTGTATTTCTCAACCACAGTCTTTGGGCAAAAGAGGGGCATCAGCATTCAGTTAATCTTCATATAAATATCAGGCTCCAAGATGTGTGTGAGGGACAGTTAATTATCTTGCTCATAAGTTAATCAAATTGTTTTTGCCATTTAGAGTTCTATTTTCCTGAACAAAATGAGCATTTTGCAAACGCAACAAGGAGTCCAGTGCCATCGGACTCCTTGTTGTTTTTGTGGATACAGACTAACACAGCTCCCTCTGATACCTGACATTTTGCAAACAGTTTGGTAAAGACCCATTTGCTTTTCCCAAATGGGAGCGAACACACCAGGTTACACTCAAGAATACCTTTTACATGAAACATTATCAAGGGAAATGAAAATTCTGCCTCTTCCTCTAACAAATATGGGCTCAACTCAGAAGAATGAAATGCTTTCAAACGTAAGTTCTGCTGACCTCCCCTCCCCACTATCACATACAAAAAATTCTACTTGTGTTTGTTCAACTACATAATTTTGAGTTCAGAAAGGCATTTAATCCCTGCAACAGTCAGCAAGTGAGATTTGTGAAATCAACAGTGTTACTCAGCTAGGTCAGAGGAAAAGCTGTAAAGTCCAACTGAGCCAAAGCATTCCACAAAAAATAGACAAGGGAGTTCACCATATACAGATATTAATAAGTACAACCCTGTTAGGATTTTGTTTTAGCAGCCATTAGAAAGATCCTGTTAAACAAGGCATAGGTCTAATTCCCCCCCCCCCCCGACACACACAATAACCTAGTATTCTTCAATCAGCAAATCCACTCATAAGTGCTCTGAAACAGGAAGAGAACAAGTTAATGGCAACTTCAATATTTAAAACAGCTAAACCTATTTTGACCTGGCTGATTTCAACATGTGAAATGTTTGTACAAATAAAAAAGCCATCCTTATGATGCTGAGCTCACTACCTCAAATATGAAGGAGATATTTTAACCAAAGAACATGTAGCTAAGTGGCTAAAAGCCATGAGAATTTACAATTGCTCATTTAGCTAAAAAAAAAAAATCCCAGTTTTCCTTGTGCACAACAGAAATATTAAATTAAGAGGATAAAATGACCACTTAATGTATACCAAGATATACAGACATGCTAAATTACACATAAATATTGTATTTGTTTCTATAAAGAAAAGGAGATGAAGAAATTTACATTTTCATTTTCTTCATAAACAGGTCACATATTAAAATTTATTTGTATGGGACAGTGCTAAGGTCTGCACAAATAAACACGCACAAAATTAGCTTCAGTGCTTAGTATTTTCAGGCATGACCTATATAGAAAGTAATGGCAATCCCCTTTTCCTAACTTGGCTAGTCATAAGCATGGACATTCTGTCTTTCAAGTGTTATAGCTCACTTGCATATTCAGGTTAAATTATGCAATACATTGAACTTTGGGATACCATAACGTGAGAAAGGGGAGTGTGCTGCTATATGTATCTCATATACTAAACACCTTTTCTATTTCTCCACATCCACTTTGACTGGACTCTGATCTTAAAACCACCAACTCCGCCCAGCATTTTGCCAGCTTGCTTTTATCAGCACGCCAGTTAACTCTGTGCCTGTTGCTGTCTCTGAAAATCTTCACACTTGCAGAAGCTCCTGTAGGAAATGTATTACCAGCAGATAAGCATCTGAAGGTGTGTCCCACTAGCATGGCCACACCTCACCATGTGCATTTCAGATATGCAACAGATCTTTAGTTGGTCTCTCTATCTTCATGGTACTGTGACAAAGGTTGTGAAAAGACAAACAACAATGGCAATGTACGTATACAGCTTCCCATCCCAGTACTAACCGAAACTTTCCTTCGATTCTAAACATCCAGCTGTTCACAACAGAATTTTCTGTCTGCTGACTCTTTTCTTCCCCACTGGAGTTCAGGGGGTTCACAATAGCAAAAAGAGTATTTATAGGCCACCGTTATTTTTGTTTCCAGAGTCAGCTTTTTAAAACCTGGCTTTGGTGGCTGACTTCAAAGCAAAGCTTCCAATACAAAGTACTTAGTCCTATCACATACGTACCAATTCTTTTAATAAGCTGGCAGTTGGGAAGTTCCACTGGTTCCAGCTCTCTGGAGGCATTCATTTTACGTCTGCAAGAGGAAATAATACAGGTTAGTGGAACAGATCAAATTGAAATGGTGTTGACTGATATATGCCGGCTAGCATATAAACAGATTTCATAATACTATGTATTATCTGCACCATATACACAAGTGTGCATTAAGTACAAATATTGTAACAGTGATACGGTTTAAACTGATCTATACCATAATCCTTTTCACTTATGCTAAGTCACCCATAACACCTTGCACTTACTGAAGCAGGCATTTGGCACAAGGAGATAGGAAACTTGTCAAAATCAAGATATATTCATTCTAAGTCTTAGTACAAGCTAGGGAGGTAACTTCACGGACCAGTACCTGGAATATGAGTATCTAAAACAAAGATAAGGAAGGAACATGGGAACTGGGACAAACTGATGGTTTGGGTTTTAGTGACGTATAAAGGGATGTGCAACTTGTAAAATCATACAAATAATCCCAGCTGAAATGTATACCTTGGGGAGCACACTTTCTGCGTAAGGTGAATATAACATTGCTGCAGGACACTGCTCTTTGGAGACTGGTATCGTACAGAACTTTTTTCCTGTACCATATTAATAAACCTGACTGACATTGGTTACATGGTCTCTTAAATATATTTCATAATGTACCAAAGCGTGGTCAAGCAATTGATTATACAATTTATCAACAGGCTAATGCTCAAAAGGTCCCCACTTACCTTTACTTTAGCTATAGAACCAGCCATTTCTCAGCAAAATGCTAATGTTAAAATATAAAATAAGCATCAGAGTGGTCTTCATATATTAATCTGTGTAACTGCAATAGTGCCAGATCCAAACATTCAAAAATCATGAGTAAGACTTAAAAAAATCACCCACAAACATGGGATATTTATAAATAATAATTCTGGAGCTTTTGTTAATCTCCTATTTGTGAGCTTTTAGAGTACCCCCACATCATGTTTTCAAGCTTCTCTCTGAAATTATGATGGCTAGACACTTTCATTAAAAAGTACCATAAGCTGAGATTCTCACATAACTCAATGACTCAAGGAGCCGGGACTTTAGAAAGTCATCCATTATTGTGGCATAAAATGGAAAGCATTGGGAATACTGTATAGACTGAGCAAATATAACTCTAAAAATAATTGTTGTAAACTTTGATGTCCAGAAGTTAAGCAACTCTAGCTAGATGGGTTTTGTAAAGTTACGCTTTATGCCTAAATTAAAATACTCTAGATACCAGGCTCCCATATAGGGCCTAACGCACTAAGTCACTATTTCAGAAAGAAGAGTCACCTTCTTTCCCCCCAGTCCAATTACTATTTTGGGGGTCTGTTAATTCCATCCTATCCTATCACTCTTATTGCTTTCCAATGCCAAAGTATCTTTAGGGGCAGCACTCCCTGTTGGTGAATGACAGGTGGTACTATTCTTGGTACAGCATGTTTGGTCTAAGACTGTTTTGTTTCCTCCTGTACCAAACACTGAACACTCTTGCCCCATTCCCTGCCACAAGGCCCCGCCCACCACTCACACCATGCTCCCTCGCTCCGTCACTCGCTCTCCCCCACCTTCACTCATTTTCACTGTGCTGGGACAGGGGGTGACGGCTCCAGCTGGGGTGCAGGCTCTAGGGTATGGGCGGGTGTGACATTCCCTGGTGTTATCCAGACCAGTGATCTGCTAGGTCACTCTAGTCCTTGACTCTGGGAGCCAGCCTTATCCTGCCCTGCTGTGAGAACCCCCACTCCTGGGCTGTTTACGCACAGCCTCTGGCATGTAACCTGCTCCTTGGATTGTGCAATTGAATGACACTAGCCAATATCTCCGGTCCCAGACCCAACCCTAGGAACCTCCATCTTGCAGTGTCCAGTTATGCCCGCCAGATGCTGCAAGCTTATATGAGTTTCTCAATTTAAAAAAGAAATTGATATGTAGGCTTGTTTTCCCATTCATGAAGACATTGGTACCGTGCCAATTGAGGCCTTATGCTATTTGGGGATGTGGTTTAACTTGGCAGACAGAGAATCAGGGTGTTAGCAGCAGGACTCAAAATTGCCCGTGGGTGCACATACAGATGTGATAAAATAAGGCAAGTGTTACCAGCATAACTGTGTAGCGTAGGCCTGGCTTTGGTATATAGCTAGTTACTGGGAGCTGTATACAGTACAATAATACCCCACAATCTATTTTCGTATTGTCCTTCTGCTCAAGAAAACTGTTGCAAATGGCTAGTGAATCTGAGACATTTCTTTGCTGCATTACCTTTTCCTTCAGCCATAGTCCTACAATGACCCGCCAAGAATGACTGCTCTGGTCACAATTCTAAAATCAGTGACCAGAAGCCTGACCTCCTTTAAAATACCCGCTGTGTTCTTCCTACTAGCTTACGTCTATAAGCATAGGGGTCTGGCTCCATGTAAAGCTACAGGTAAGCTCTGCACTGCTGTCTTGTCTAGAAAAGAAGGCCTAGATTTCCTTGCCCTGTGGGGAGGTGTGGTGCCAGCCCAGCTGCGGAATAACCGCAGGAATATAGAAGTCTATTCTGTCATCACAGAGAAGATGCTGAAGCTGGGGTAGAAAAAGGTGATGAGCAGAAATGCCGGGTCATGGGGAAGGGAGTCCAACAGAAGAGCTGGGGCTACCCCCTAATACTTGCTGCTTCTGTGCAATTCTGGCAGGGACTCCATCAGCAATCTGTAAGTAAGAGTGGACACCTCATGAGACCCAGAGGAAGGAGCCCCAGTAGTGCAGCAATGACTGGGAAGGGAGATGAGGAGGATACAGACCCCCCCGAGAGCCAGCTCTTCAGGAGACTAATGGACCCCGCCCAGACACAGAATCCATTGAGGACGGGTAAGGGAGCTCAGGGAGCTATATTAAAGCATAATTTTCTCTTTACTTTCTTCGTGGGCCCCAAATCACCTCCACTCCCTTTCAAAATGGCAGTCGAATGAGCACAGTCAGAGAATAAAAGAATTCCCTTTTGAAGTAGCCAGAGCCAGTTTATTTTAAAAATGTGCCAGCAACAAAATAAGAAACTATCACAGCCAGTTAGTAGCCAGCAGCTTTTGGGAGCAAGATAAAATATCCATCACCATAAATCCATTAAATGCAAACCTAAACAGATACATTCTGAAGCGATACCAGAGCATTAGAAAATGTCAAAAACCTTGCAAGCACTCCAGTTTATTATTAGTCAGGCAGACTATGGTAGAACCTCAGAGTACAAACTTTGGGAATGGAGGTTGTTCGTAACACTGAAATGTTTGTAACGCTCAACAAAACATTTTGGTTGTTCTTTCAAAAGTTTATAACTGAATATTGACATAATACAGCTTCGAAACTTTACTATGCAGAAGAAAAATGCTGCTTTTAACCATCTTAATTTAAATGAAATAAGCACAGAAACGGTTTCCTTACCTTATCAAATCTTTTTTTAAAAAAAAAAACTTTTCCCATTTTTTCCCCCAGTACTTTGCATTTAACACAGTACTGTATTCGCGCACGCGTGTGTATGTGTCTTCTGCTGCCTGATTGCGTACTTCTGGTTCCAAAGAGGTGTGTGGTTCACTGGTCAGTTCATAACTCTGGTGTTTGTAACTCAGATTCTACTGTACATGATTTTTATGTAAACATTGCAAATGGCAGTGCTTTGGTTTTCCAGTCCTAGAGTCTTTATTTAAAAGGTGTATGCTGTACTTTGATTCAGGGGTAGGAAGTGGTAGAGATGGTGCTGGTAGCTCAAGGAGGGTGACTTTGCTTTGGCTTGCAGAGGAAGGCAATGGCAAGAACCTTCTCCTCTCATGGGGGGTTTCCTGGCCATTTCTAGGAAGCGTGGTCTTGTTCTTTCTGTCACACAAGGACATCTTCTGTGGACCATCACCAACTGGCAGCATATGGGCTAGGGCCACTTTAAGCCTCCTTGAGCAGCTGTCTACCCTGGGGGCCCTTGCCAGCCTTAGGAGTGATATCACCCATGAACACCACTGTCTGTAATAAAGTTAGCAATATGTACTGCACTATCCCTACACTTATTGCCCAGGACACCCCACAGTCCTTACACCTCCAACGGCAGGCTTTGAACAGCACTCTTATGCACTCACTATGCTGGGAGTTGCTGAGCAGTCCTGAACCAAACCCGACCCTCTGCATATTTTTATGTAAATCTTTGTCTCAAAACTCCCTACGCTTTTTCACATTGCTTTTCCTTTCTGTACTGTCTTTAAATAAGACAGATGTTGTTAGATTTATCAGCGGCCTTGGCTTGGGCATCCTTGAGAGGTGCAGCCTCCACTCCTGCTGAAAGACTGACTTTGACCAGGAACGAAAGAAAAAAGGACCAAGAAGGACATGTTCTCTGAGCTCCTCCATTGCTCAGAGCCCCATGCATGAGAGAATAGAGATTCAAGTAAATCCCTGTATTCCCTTTATGCTGGAGGAAGGACCTAGAGATGCATTGAGAAGGACCAAGAGATGCATCAAAATGTGCACAAAGACATCATGCAGCTCTACATGCAGACGCAGCTGTTACAAAACATAATGGAGCAAAATGCCCAAAGACTTCCACCCAGCAGCCATTGCACTGCATGGACAATTCTATGTTCCAGGGACTATCCATCCCCTACACTCTCAAGGTACCGGCATCGCCTGCAGCAATACCTGTCCATATTGCTCAATGCCAATGACAACTGAGAACTGCACAGTAAAACTGAGTTTTGTGAAAGTCATGCTTTATTTACTGATTCTTACAAAGCAAAACATGTGACTGCCCAAGTCAGCACCACTATTTCAAGACTCATAGCAAGTGTTTACATATCATTTAACATTCATACACAAACACAAAGTGATAGATGTGGCAATTTCCTGTAATATCTTTGAAAAACCTTATTAAGTTTAAGTGTCTTTGGAATCTGTTGTATTAAATGCAAAGATTATGTATTACTGTGGGCTGGGATTGCATGCCATCTCTCTGGAGATAAATGGGAGGTGAACTCTAGTAAATGTTATCAACTGTACTGAACAATGGGCCAGATAAGAATGAATTTTTGGGACAAACAGTGTCAAGTGTTTGTCTGGGAAATCTCTAGAGGGAGGTGAATACAAATTCCCTACTTCCAGTTATGCAAAAACTCAATCTTTTGAAGCTATGCCCTGAGGAAAGGACCATTGTCTGCTGATAATCTGTTCTCAGAGTCTAAGGTCAAAGGCACAAGCTGTAGAAGGGAAAGACTAAAGACTAATCCATGCATGGGTGGCCAGTTCTGAGTTGAGGCTGTTATGAACTTGTAGCCACAGAAAAACTCCTTAATGGGGTTTCAAGAATTGACTCTTACCAGAGCCCTCCTTGGAGTTGGGAGGTGATCTCTAGTAAGCTTATTTGCATGTGTGTAACTTTTATTGTTTTCTCTTAAAGTGAAAGCATTACAGAATAAACATACGTGGTTAGAGAGGGCTGTGTGGCAACTTATAACTGCTGGCAACTACACTGCTTGTCGCCTCTGGAGAGAAAGCAAAGCTCAGAAGCAGGCCTTTCAGGCAGCCTGGCTTGCTGGGAATATCAAAGCATAGGCAGAGAACTGCCTGGAAAAACCCTGGCAAGAAAGTGAGAGAAGCGAGTCTCTACCCAGGGGGGAGATGGCTGATTAGTTGGGAGCCTAGAGTGGTAGCCCTTGATAGACCATGGAGGGGGAATACAGGTGCAGTTGCCCAGAACGGTGACACCTAGTCATGAGGCATCTCCAGCATCCTTTTAATCTACCAAATGCACATTCAACAGTCATCCTGCATCTGCTCAGGTGGGAGTTAAATGTTTCCTTGCTGCCATCCAGGGCTTCATCAGCCAAGGAAATAAAGGCTAGGGGAGGTCCCCAAGAGTCACATGTTGGTGGGGGTGAAATGCCAACAGTATGCGCCGGTCTGAGAAAAGTGTCCCTGACTGAGATTTTCAAAAAAAGTCCAGTATTTTTGAAGATGTGAGAGTCAAGTTCCTTCCCTGATTAGCCAATGTTAATGCTAATTGATATGATAATATCCTTGAAGCCCAGGTGGCAAATTTCATGTGCCAGGCCACGTCAACACTAAAAAGTTTTGCCAGCATTTTTTCAAGTACACAGCTGTTGACATTAGTGTGTCTAGAACATCTGAAAGCTTTGCTGCCTTTGCTGATGCCATATATCCTCCGTGCGAAAGATTGCATCAGCAAAACCCACAGTGCAGGAAGGATAGGCATCCGTCAATGAAATGTCCACCTGTGATCCACCAATGCTTGCATGAACACAGGAAAGTACCCCTTTCTGTTTATGTACTCAGAAGAAAGCTAGTGGGAGGTGCAGAATCAGAAAGTGTAGCCCATATATTGCCTCCTCTTCCCTGTTTGGAAAGCCTATTCCATCAAATTCCTCTGTTATTTCCTGCACATTGCCCAGAGTCACAATCCTGTGCAGCAGGATATACTTAATGGATTTTCCCCCACCCCACACCATAGATTTTCCAACATCAAGGTGATTGACTACTAACTAATAGCAGCCCAGAACTGCAAGTCTCCAGAGCACAATCACTAGTCATGTCTCCAGTCTCAATGCAGCACCCATTCTACTATCCCTGAGCTGGAACACTGGGGAAGCGTGGCACTCACCTCCAGGAACATGGCCTTCTGTGTCCAAAAGTGCTCTGGCCACTGCTAATCATCCAGATTTACATCATTATCCAATCCCAGCACTTGGTTCTCATTTCACAGGTACAAATGCACTTCTCCACTGTTTGTAACTGGTCAGTGAATGCCTGAAGCAACTGGGACTGTCATTCTCATTTCTGCTGCTGTAGGACTACTAGTGGTGCTAGCTGAAGTTCAGAATATAGAAGAATTACTCACTCAGTCTCTAAAACAATGAAAATTCTGTTGATCTCTTCAGCATCTATGCTCCCAGCGAGATAGCAGAGAAATTGAAAAGCAAAGAGAAGACCAGAGGGTATTTTAATAACAGTGTGAAAAAAAGATTATGTGATGGAACAAAGAGAATTGTGGCAACTTGATCCCAAGTTGCCATAATTCCCTGAGAATGCTGGTATCCCACAACGCACTGCAAAAACACCCCACAAGAAAATGAGACAAACGGTGGTGTGGTGGATGCCTATCCTTCCTGCACTGTGGGTTTTGCTGATGCAATCTCTCGCACGGAGGATACATGGCATCAGCAAAGGCAGCGAAGCTTTCACGTTTTCTAGCGACACTAATGTCAACAGCTGTATACTAGAAAAAATGCTGGCAAAACTTTAGTGTTGACATGGCCTGGCACATGAAGTTTGCCACCTGGCTTCAAGGATATTATCATTTCTAACAATGTCTCAAAATTTATAACTGAGAAACTGATCCTCATCTCTTTAGGAAATTCACTTGGAAATGTCTCAAAAAAATAACCTTAGTATACACTCCCAGCCAACCCCTATCCCACCACTGCAACACAAAAAATGCAACATTGAACATCCTCATGTGACTATCACAGTGTTTCTCCTGTTTCTTGCTTGAGACCTATTTCTTCTACATCTGAGGAATACAAAAATGGTTTAAAAACAACAACAAAAATTCAAAGCAATAGAAGCTTTTGAAGTACACTCTCTGCATCAAGTGTTCAGGAGAAAGTTAGCATCTGCCAGAAGTCAATGGAAGCTTTAGCATTTATGTCCGTGGACACTGGATCAGGACCTTATTTATTATTATGAATTTTTAAAACTAAAGCATAATAAGAACAAGAGGAAAATAAGTAGAGTGTCAATGCCTTTAACAATCACACATCTGAAAATACAGCAGTTCAGCTACATCAAGAATTGTTCTTTTAAGAAGTGGAGGCAAAAGTCCATGAATAGTGTGAATTCTTACTATGCTCGGACCCCACAGCAGAGATAGGATGTGAATAAGCTGCCTCCATTGCTGTAGATATTAGCAATACAGTATGATGCATACACCAATTTAATACAAAATTAATCACTTTTCACCTCCAAGAGTATTAGAAATCATGTTAAATGTGTTTGAAAAAAGACAGAGATTGATAGGACCCTTTCCACTATCATATCACCAGACCACGATGTGCCAGAACGCAAGGGATTAATGTGAATAGCAGCAAAGCTATAGAGAACTTCTTAATTTTCATTTTCTTTTGGAGCGGGAGATATTAAGAAAAAAAATCTCACTTTCCAATCTCCTCCTTCCAGTATGTATTAGAGGAAACTAGACAGCAGTCTCAACTCTTATCTGAAGTTGTACATTTCCAGTCTCCAGGCAGTACTGCTGTATTAGCAAGGTTGCACTATAGTAGGCTTATAATGCAGCACATGCACACATCAGAAAAAAAAGTAATAAAAATAGAATATTCACAAAGCACTTTTAGTTTGATCTGTTTCTAGCATACAACTTCATTTCACCAGTTTTCAATATTACTTCAATCCTGCTTATTCAGCTTTTGACAGGGACCTGCTACTTACTGTGCTCTGAAACAGCTCACCCAAAAAATAAACTGGGAATGCTAGAACTTTATCAAGATCCCTGCAATGTGAGGCATAACAGTAGCAGTTTTTTGGTGTCAATAAATTTCCCAGTTAGTGCTCAGACTAGTGGTAGGACCAGCACTGAACTGAATTTAGTTCAAAACACAATACTTCTCTTAATACACTTGTACTGCACTCTACCCTGTACAAAAATAAGTAACAAAAAGTTTCTTTGTAATTAGCTACGTTAGATCTAAAATTTAAATCATTTAAATGTTGTTCCTTTGATTTCTTGCAAATATTTTTACATCACTCATTATTACCAGGATAAGGACTCCACTGTCACCTAACTAGGGCTACGTCCAGACTACCCGCCGTATCGGCGGGTTAAAATCGATTGCTCGGGGATCGATATATCGCGTCTCATCTAGACACGATATATCGATCCCCGAGGGCGCTTATATCGATTCCGGAACTCCATCAACCCCAACGGAGTTGCGGAATCGACAGGGAGAGCCGCGAACATCGATCCTGTGCGGTGAGGACGGGTGAGTAATCCGATCTTAGATATTCGACTTCAGCTACGTTATTCACGTAGCTGAAGTTGCGTATCTCAGATCAATTTCCCCCCGTAGTGTGGGCCAGCCCAAACTAATTTCACATTTACTTTTCTAGCCTAAAGCTACTAAACTTACATGGTTAGGTTTCCAGATAAGCTATTTCTGTAATATTGTATTACTAGCCTTTGCTATACGTACACTCTACTTCTAGGGTTTAATAGCTTTGATTCATTTAGTATTCATCTCAGTACTCAAAACTCCTCTGAAAGTTGAAACTGCCATGTTTCCTTACTGGAAGTATATTGGTTCAAGTTCCAGATAGTACACAAACTGGTTTGCTAGTGGCTGTTTATTCACAAGTTCTGGCTTTAAAAAAAAAAAGTTATTTATTTTTGCAATCTAAGTTATTTCACAACACAGATTTTTTTTAAATGACTACCTGATGAAATTGTATTTACCATCTTGACGGTGTGCCAACATACCCTCAGTCATTATGACCTCTGTTGGACGAGGAACATGCAAGTAAACAAAGCTATCCGCTTAAGGTTCATACTTCACAGACCCCATTAGCTCGGGTTAGAAAAGGATTTGACATACCCAGCTAGGACATCAACCTACTGTAAATCTGATTTAACTGGGGAGAATATTTCTGAAGTTAGTTTCAAGCCTGGCTTAGAATGACCAATGCAAAAGCAAACAAAGCAAGCGCTCCGACTGCATCTGGAGGATAACAGGGTAGTTTACATTAAACTCTCCCTTCCTCCGACATATTCAGTGGCATTTCTATATGGGCAGGCTGCATGCCACGCTAGACAATGAGATGAACTGCAATCCCCTGGGAAGGCAGACAACCACTTTTTTAAACTATGATGTAATAATCTCAGATGCTCAGCGATCCAGGCTCTACAAAGCCAGGCTCTTCTGTCCTGCACCGCTCTGCTCCAGTCAGCTTTGCACTCAGCCTGAAGCCCGCGGGCAAGCTTTGCCAGCCGATGAGGGCATGGGAGGAATGCACAATCGAGCCTTCTCTGCCTGGCACTTCTGCTCTGCATGCCCCATGCAGAAGGACAAGAACTCTGGGCGATAAGGACGTGCGGGACCAAAGAGCTCCCACTAGACCGGAGTGACTTCTAATTCGCTTCCCCACCCGGGGCCGTTCCCTTTCAAGCAGCGAACGCGGGGCTGTGGACACACCCCGCCCCCGCGAGGGAAGGAAAGCACGAGCTAGACGGACAGACCCCGGGTCTCCCCAGAGCTCGCCAGTCTCTCCAGGGGACAAAGCTCCCGACGTGCCCCGGCTCGGGCCAGCTCCCTGAGACGGGGCTGCAGCCACTTACCGGAACTCCATTAGCCTCTCCCCGAAGAGGGCGGCGAGGAGCCCGGCCAGGGCGAGCACCAGCACTTTCCCCATGGCGCTGTGCTGCAGACCGGGCTGTGCCCTCCCCGCAAACCAGGCCGGGCGCGCCCGCCTAAGAGCGAGGGCCCCAGAGCTCCGCCCCCGGCCGCTGATGATCCACTCCCAGCTGCGAGAGCCTCGGGCCGGGCCGCTAATAGGGGCAGGGACTCCGCCTCCCGCCACGCGCTCGGCCAGCCTCGCCCTGCGCCCCGGGAGCCTGGCCGGGGCTGAGTGCCCAGGGGCTGGCAACGGGAGAGACACAAACTCCCCGAGCAGGACAGAAGGGGCAGGGGGCACTTCTACTGCAGCCTAGCAAACATCAGCCGCAGGAGAAAGACCCTGGGCTAGATTCACACAGGAACTTGGGGCAAGTCTGTGCTACAGAATTGATTCCACCCAGGTTGCATCGATGTACAGCCACCGCAGTAATTGAATCGGTTTTAAACGTCCACACTATGCTCCTGGTGTCTGCGATGCACGTCCTTGCCAGGCATGCTGGCACTCATTTAACTGTCATTATGTCCTGGCTTCTGAAAGGCAACAGCATTCGGTGTAAGCAACACTGTTTCTACACTGACACCACCTCGCCCTAACTACATCGACCTAAGCGCTGTGCCTCTCACAGAGGTGGTGTTATTAAGTGGGTGGAGAGGGCAAGTTACATCGGCAGGAGCTAGATGTTAGTGTGGACACTTACAGCATTAGGTTGACAGAAGCTGCCTTATGTCTACGTAATTCTGTAGTGTAGACTGGGGCTTAGGCAGACACCTAGCCTGAGGCACCAGTCTGCAGGCACCTAGGGAACTTCTACTTCAAAAATGTAGGTGCTGGGGGAGTTTAGGCACCTACAGTGTTTGGTGGCATCTGGGGGGGTGGGATTTGTGAATCCCTGATTCTGGAATTTAGGCAGCTAAAATGGCAGCTAGGGGACTAAGCCTTTTGCGGAATCTTAGCCCTGTGTCTCCAGTGATAAGAAATGGCCAAAGATTTCCCATTAAAAAGCAATGAGGGAAAACTACGTGTGTCCCCAAGGGAAACAGGCACAACCAGCATTGCTAACCTGCAACAATTCAAAAAGCGTCAGCCAGGCCTCCCTCAAATTACAAGGTTAGCTTAAAAATCATGAGATTTTAAAATAATAAATATTGGGGTCTTTTTTCTTTTGGTTTCCAAGCCTTTCAGGTTCACTCCATGTTTGCCAGCTTTTCTCTGAAACCATGAGGGCTAGAAATTTACTTTAAAAAAAAAATGGAAGCTGAGATTCTCCTGTAATCTCTTCATTTCAGCATCTATGGCAAATCAGCTGCCAGAGAGCAGATGCATTCCCCTCCACCCCTTTGCACTACCCTTTGATGTCCCACTCTGCATGTGTGTGGAACTCAGACATTTTTATTCTTGGTTCCATACAGAGTTTTTACATGTAGGGAACCTAGGCACACCAAGATCAAGTGGTTTAGCAAAGGTCACTCAGGAAGACTTGCAGACCTAGGAATTGAACCAAGCCCACCTGATTCCCACTCCAGCATTTTAACAGAAAGACTAAGTCCCTCACGTCACTGTGGCAATAACATGTAGCAATGTAGCAATACTCCTTGCAATAGCAACCTCACTATAGAATGGCACCTGCCCAGCTACCCCTCCTTCCAATCACAGAGGGACGAGGTGTTTCTGGTCTGAATGTCTTTTTGTGCTCCATGGCTTTTCTAGAAACAGAGGTGCTTGTCCTTTTGTGGAAAAGCACCAGAAAGCTTCAGAAAGCAGCAGCTCAGATTTGGAGGCTCTGCTCCATATGCATTCTCCCAGGCTGTTTACAAGAGTGTTCAAAACACTATGTAACTATCAACATTCATCCTTGTGTAAATCCATTGGCCTGAGATTTGCAGCTCCCAAAGCTACACGTTAGAACAAAATAAAAATATGTGAAGTATAGAGAACAGCTATCCTAGGTTAGAGATGCTAAATAGATATTAGAGCTGGACTGTATTTCTTCTGTTAACATTTACAATTTTGAAGTTTCACAATATCAACATTTTGCTATTTGAAAATTTTTGACAGGCTTTGTAGTTGGTTGAAAAACTGGGGAGAAGTTGTAAATCTACTGTTGAAAATTTTCCATTTGCCCCCTCAAAATTCAAGATGTTGAGAAAAATTTTCACCAAAATTCAAATCAATCTGACCAGTTTTAATAGACACTATTTTAAAATAGTCCTCATCAGCTGTAAACGGTAGCACCATTAACTTCAACAGAGCTTTGCTTGTTTACACCATCTGAGTTTCTGAACTAATATTTAAATTTATATTGTCTCTTTAAGTTATCTGAACAGGACAAACCAGTGATGCATTTTGCCAGACGTGATCCAAAATAAATATACAGGAATTGCACTTGATGTTTTTAACATTTTAACAATAATTTGTGAATGTTTTCCTTTGCTTAGTAAATATTTCCTTAAAATTCTTCATTTTGGATTGTAACATGGCTAGAAGTAACAAACAATCAATAGCTTCTCTGAAACTGCCCCAGATGTCTGAATATGTGCAAGGCTACATGTTAGTGACTTCTAGGTGCATACAGCTGAGACATGAAATTTAATTTAGTCAGAATCTACCTAAAGATATTTTCTCAGGCCTTCTAATATATGCTGCCTGTTTCATTCCAATTTCCATCAACCTCCCGCACTTCCCTCTCCCACCCCCACAATATGCCTAAAACAAAAAAATATTTTTTATAATTTGGGACGCTTAGCAGGCTACTGACAACATCTGTTTCCTCACAAGCTGACATAAAAATGAGAGGGCTGGAACTGTATTTGCCAATCTTTGTAATGCATTTTGAAATTCTCATATGAAAAGCATCAAAAGAACAAAGTGATATCGTTATTATTTGATTTTTCTATTTCTGTAATAAAAATCCACACAGAGCTATTAATGAAGCACTGAGCAATAAAGGAACGCTGTTGACCCATTTTTCTGTAAAGCTTATACATGTTTTGCCTAACAGAAATATTTGTTCTTCTCTTCTTGACCATATGAATTTTCCACACTAATCTATATTTTAAAATGGAATATTCCATCAAATGAAGAGCAGATGGTCACCCTAATTAGAAAGGGACATCAGTGATTTTAAAATCCTGTGACAAAGAACACATCACTCCATCAGTGTCCCTGAGGTACAGTGTCACCTACCATATGGCCAGCTTCTTTGAAACTGCTGAGCAACTCAGTTACTAAATTGCACCTTTGTTCATTCAGTCATGTCTCTAGTAGAGCCTGTTTACTCTAACTTCTGCAAATGAAGGTGTTTATGCCATGCATTGAAACTACTTTGCTAGAGTTCAGAGTCATAGTGTCCATTCCAACTCCCACAAAAGTCAATGGAAATTCTCCTATTGACTTAATAGGAAACAGACTCAGACCAGATAGTAGGAAGAACCTCAAACAAGAAACATTTCTTGCTTACAAATGGCATTGTATTATTTATTTAAATTGTATCTCTTACTCAAATGAATTCAAATGATTGTCAGACCAGTTTCTGATCTTATTTTCTCCACTGTAAATCCTAAGTAAGTCTTCTGACTCCAGTGAATTACTCTGGATTGATGTTCATGTCACAGAATATAATCTAGCTCTTGTAATGCCTGGGTTGGTAGAACCTACTGTGTTTGCCTGTTTGGGCAATGACATATGCTGATGAAGGTTGAAATAGTCTGTTATTAAATCAATAATCTATATTAAATCAATAATCTATATACAATATGTAGCATCCTTCAGAAGTTATTTGATAAAAAGATGAAGACTATAATTAGAATACCGTGCTTCAGAGAAGTGGATGGAAAGGACACATGTTTAAAAAAGAAAATATATAAGACTTGCATAGTCCTTACATCTCTTATTACTAATGTCAATTGAGAATAGATCAGTTCCAAAATTATCTTGATTACTGGAACATTATGCAATTCAGAAAAATTATCTTTGCTTCAGATTGCGTTCTGAGACATTTTGTTAAGAACATAAGAACAGCCATCCTGGGTCATACTAGCCCAGCATCCTGTCTTCCGACAGTGGCCAGTGCCAGGTGACCCAGAGGGAACGACCAGAACAGGTAATCATCAAGTGATCCAGCAGCAGCAAAGAATGGTGGCCAATGGTGGCAGAGAGACAGTGGCAGCAGTGAGCAAGCTGGAGAGGTGGGAGCAGCAGAGGCATTTCTCAATGTACCCCTAGAGATGGGAGATGAACACACTTCTGAACTTTGGATCTTTGCTAACCAAGGACAGCCAACTGTGAGTGGCATGCAGCAGAGGGAGATGGCATCGGCATGTTAAGGGACATCTGTTAGTTGGATTTTCACATTGCAAGGCAAGAAACTGAGGCAAAGGGCACTGCCCAATGCACTGTGGGGTGTATATTTGCCTATAGTCACATACTTTTGAATTGTGGCTGTGATATTAATGTTGGGTCCCCTTTTCCCCTTTTAATAGAAGTTTTATTTTGTTATACACAGCCTAAGTGCTTGCAAATGAGGGAAGTATGGCTACTTAGAGGTACCACTACCCAGGGGTGATGTTTAATTTTCTGAGATTTCCGGGTGGGGGCTCAAGCTCGTTCTATTCTGTGCTGTTAAGAGAAACCCCGAGACATTGATCCTGACCCTTATTGGTGCTAACTCCGCCTTGCAAAAGGGTTACATATATATGTTTTGATCAACAGATTAATAGGATTTAATATTCCAAACAATTCTGATAAGCATGTACCTATAGTACCTAGGAATACTAAAGACATGAATTACTCTGTAGTGGTATCTCAATCAAACAGATTAAAAATAAATTCATATTAGAATCTTTTTCAGTTATTTAGTCACTAGCTCCAAAAACTCAGATGGTTCCCTTAAGTAAGTGTGGGTTTATGGCCAAAATGTGGCCCAGCTACTGCAGGCAAAAGGTACAAGAGACCTTCTCTTTACACCCCTGCAGTGTGTACTGATATCATGGGTAGCAACACAGGAGGGAATCTCAACTGATCCACTATGTCCCCCACTATGTGAGCGGGAGGGGGAAATGCCCCAGATAGCATTGCTGTGCCCCATCCCAACCATAGTGTGTCAAGTAGGGATTGTACCAGGGACTGCACACTGCATCACATATAAACCCAGCACATTTTACTCGCTCATTAGTCATGATTAAGTCTTGTAGGTCCCAATCCTGCAAATACATGGGTTTAACTGTATCACCATGAGACACGAAGTAAAGTGTATAGGTGCTTGCAGGACTGGGACATTAGTCAATAAAAGCAATTTCTGGAAGTGGATGTGTCATAAACAGATAGTTAAGGGTTAACAGAACAGGCGTACTCCATGTCTCTTTTGACTGTAAAGGGTTAACAAGTTCAGTGAACCTGGCTGTCACCTGACCAGAAGACCAATCAGGGGACAGGATACTTTCAAATCTTGAGGGAGGGAAGTTTTTGTGTGTGCTGTTAGTGTTTGGTGGTTGTTCTCTCTGGGTTCTGAGAGTGACCAGACGTGCAACCAGGTTTCTCTCCAATCTCTTTGATACAGTCTCTTATATATCCAGAATAGTGAGTACTAGGTAGATAAGGCGAGTTAGGCTTATGTTTGTTTTCTTTATTTGCAAATGTGTATTTGGCTGGAAGGACTTCAAATTTGTATTTTGCTGAAAGGACTTAATTTGTACTTGTATACTTAGGCTGGGAGGGTATTCCCAGTGTCTATAGCTGAAGGACCCTGTAAGATATTCCATCTTAAATTTACAAAGATAATTTTTACTGTTTTTTTTCTTTCTTTAATTAAAAGCTTTTCTTGTTTAAGAACCTGATTGTTTTTTTATTCTGGTGAGACCCCAGGGGACTGGGTCTGGATTCACCAGGGAATTGGGGGAGAGAAAGGTTAATTTTCTCTCTGTGTTAGGATTACTTTCTCTCTCAGGGAGAGTCTGGGAGGGGGAGAGAGGGGGGGGGACGGTGGATTTTCCTCCCTGTTTTAAGATTCAAGGAGTTTGAATCACAGTGATCTTCCAGGGTAACCCAGGGAGGGGAAGCCTGGGAGAGGCAACGGTGAGGGAAAGGGTTTACTTTCCTTGTGTTAAGATCCAGAGGGCAAGGTTTTGGGGGGACCTGAGTGTACCAGGCACTGGAATTCCTGGTTGGTGGCAGCGCTACAAGTACTAAGCTCGTAATTGAGCTTAGAGGAATTCATGCTTGTACCCCATCTTTTGGACGCTAAGGTTCAGAGTGGGGAATTATACTATGACAGGATGTTTAAAGAAAAGGAACAACAACAACAAAAATGGTGAAGTACAGAACTGCTCATAAGTGAAAGGGATGGGTATGTATGACGTACCAGGGAACAATCTGGACCAATGAATAGCTGTGTCCCCTCAGCTCTCTAAGCTGAGGTGCCTTTTACATTGCTTTGCTGTGAGAGCAACCATACCTGGTCTGCTCTCACACAGCCTCTAACATGTCAAATACTCCCAGTTATATTTTCTGAGTGCTGTAGTCAGCCACTCTTGAATTACACTGCAGAGAGTCACCAGCAAACTCCCAATCTCAGACTTTCCCCAGAAATGTGTGTCTTGTACTGCCCAACTTTCTCCTAGACAATGCAAGTGCATATAAAGTCTGTCATTGTATTAATAGAAAATGATATGTACAAGTCCTGTTATCGTAAATGGAGTTTCTCAAACACTTCAATTTAAACACACTGGTTTAGATAAAACAATAAAACAAGTTTATTAACTACAAAGGATAGATTTTAAGTGAATATAAATAATGAGTCATAAAAGTCAGAATTGGTTACAAAAATAATAAAAGTAAAATGAAACTAATGCCTAACTTAACAAACTAGAGTGAATTCAAAGCAAGGTCTCTTTCACCATGTTCAGCAGTCCTACTGGCAGAACTTCTTTCAGTCAGGATTTCTTCCCCAGTCCAGCACTGCTTCCTTTGTTCTTCAGGTGTCATGGGCAGAGAGAAAGGGAAGAATGATTTGGGATGTCTGCCTTCCCTTCTGATAGTTGTTTCCCTTAATTGAGAAGCATCTCCAGCTGAGGTTCAGGAGACAAAAAGTTTTTGTGGACAGGAAGCCCAAACTGTTTCTTTTTAAGATGTAGATTTTTTGCCCGTGTCCCTTTTCCTGCCAATGAATAGCCATTTAGCAGAAGATGGCCCATTTGACCTTGTTTACAGTGGGTGAGGCATCAGCTTGCCCTTTGTCTTGTAAGAACTGGTTTGGCTGCTTTCCAGACTTGGAATATGCCTTGGTAACACCATACAGAGGGATCTTATAACTTTATATAGAATGTTGCCACACATATTTTATCAGGACAATATTGACCAGTGAGTTATGAGTTTTCAAATGATACCTCACAAGGCACACTTGTACAAAGTTGATTATAATAGTGTGTAAGGGATGAAGAGAGGGGACAGACCATCACAGTATGGAAATATAGTGCTTGGGAAAACTCAGGAAGGATTTTGCACAAATCAGAAAGAAATGTGCAGCATGATCACTCCATAGAAGAGGCTGAGGATTTGAGATTCCATGGTTAGGGACATTCATCCCCTGAAAAATGTGTAGTGAAAATCAGTACAATGTACTTCATTTCTTTTCAATCACCTTATCCTTGTGGGACACGTTTATTACTAATAATTCCTGATCATATTGTACATTTACAACACAAGAAATAATTATTTAGAAAGGTTTTTATAATGTATCATTTTATTAGTACAAAACAAAATCAGATAGAAGAGTATTAAGAAAATAGTTAGAATATCATGTATCAGTAAAAACATTGTATGAGATTTTAAAAAAACAACAAACTTCATAATATCATAAGTGACAGATGCAAAATAGTCCCTGGATTCACAAAAAACTACAGTAAAAATGGAAAAAAGCAATATATATGATATGTCATGCCAAAAATATATCCCGTGGCTCAGACTTTTAGATGTACACAATTCATTTATTAAACTTTGGATTCTTAAACAGGAAGGCTCACCAAGTTTGATTCCCAGCCTTCAACTGTCTAGATAACAAAGAGGACAGATCACTGGTACAGAGTGATCTGGATCACATGGTAATCTAGGCACAAACAATATGCCTGTTAATACGGCCAAATGTAAATGTATACATCGAGGGACAACGAGTGCAGGCCATACTTACATGACGGGGGTCTTAATTCTGCGAAGCGGTGACTTTGAAAAAGATTTCAGAGTCATGATGAATAATTAGCTGAACATGAGATCCCACTGTGACATGTGGCCAAAAGGGCTAATGCAATCCTTGGATGCATAAACAAGGCAATCTCAAGTAGGAATGAAGAGGCTATTTTATCTCAGTATTGGCACTGATCTGATTGCTACTGGAATACTGTGCCCAGTTCTGGTGTCCACATATTAAGAAGGATGTTTATAAATTGGAGAGGGTTCAGAGAAGAACCATGAGATCGATTAAAGGATCAGAAAACAGGCCTTACAGTGATAGACTCAAGCCATCTATTTAGCTTCCAAAGAGAAGGCTAGTGGGTTACTTGATTGAAGTCTATAAGTACTTACATAGGGAACAAAAATATTTAATAATGGGTTCTTCAGTCCAGTTGTGAAAGGTATAATATGATCCAATGACTGGAAATTGAAGATAGACAAATTCAGGCTGGAAATAAGGTGTACATTTTAACAGTGATGGTAATTATCCATTGGAACAATTTACTAGTGGTCATTGATTCTCCATCATTAGCAATTACTAAATCAAGATTGGATGTTTTTCTAAAAGATAGACTCTAGGAATTATTTTAAGAACTTTTCACATGAAAAAAAGGGGGAATCCACGAAGCAGAGTATGACTTTGAAAGCCAGTCTGCTTCCCACACCTCTCTACACAGAGTACAGCGTGCTGCCCTTTGCTTGAGGTTTCATGGAAAAGGCATGATTTAGCCCTGTGCCAGCAAAGTCTGCTGCACTCTGTGGGGATGGGTTAGGGATTCACTGCCAGAGGAAGGGCAGGACATGTTTCCATCACTGCCCTTCCTCAGGGTTCTACCAGGGGAGGGCAGCTTTAGTTTTCACCAGGTGTTCAATAGAAGTCTCACTGGCATCCTGGCCATGCTCCACTTCCCCCACTGCCCCACACTTTTCAGGCTGTGCTACTGTCTTGTGGGCTCTTGATGGAGGGGAGCTGACAGTCATCACACGCTGCTACAACCTTCCTCTCTCAAGTTTTCTACCTCCAGGGATCATGTGCTGTCATGGTATAATTCCCCACTCTGAACCTTAGCGTCCAAAAGGGTCATGGGGTACCAGCATGAATTCCTCTAAACTCAATTACCAGCTTAGTACTTGTAGCGCTGCCACCAACCAGGAATTCCAGTGCCTGGTACACTCTGGTCCCCCCAAAACCTTGCCCGGGGACCCCCAAGACCCAGACCCTCTGGATCTTAACACAAGGAAAGTAAACCCTTTCCCTCACCGTTGCCTCTCCCAGGCTTCCCCTCCCTGGGTTACCCTGGAAGATCACTGTGATTCAAACTCCTTGAATCTTAAAACAGAGAGGAAAATTCACCTTCCCCCCTCCTTCTCTCTTCCCCTCCCAGACTCTCCCTGAGAGAGAAAGTAATCTTAACACAGAGAAAAAATTAGCCTTTCTCTCCCGCTTCCCTCCTTTCTCCCCACCAATTCCCTGGTGGATCCAGACCCAGCCCCCTGGGGTCTCACCAGAATAAAAAAACAATCAGGTTCTTAAACAAGAAAAGCTTTTAATTAAAGAAAGAAAAAACAGTAAAAATTATCTTTGCAAATTTAAGATGGAATATGTTACAGGGTCTTCCAGCTATAGACACTGGGAATACCCTCCCAGCCTAAGTATACAAGTACAAATTAAAATCCTTTCAGCAAAATACAAATTTGAAGTCCTTCCAGCCAAATACACATTTGCAAATAAAGAAAACAAACATAAGCCTAACTCGCCTTATCTACCTAGTACTCACTATTTTGAACTTATAAGAGCCTGTATCAGAGAGATTGGAGAGAAACCTGGTTTCACGTCTGGTTCCTCTGAGCCCCCAGAGTGAACAACAACCAAAAACTAACAGTACACACAAAACTTCCCTCCCTCAAGATTTGAAAGTATCCTGTCCCCTGATTGGTCCTCTGGTCAGGTGACAGCCAGGCTCACTGATTTTGTTAACCCTTTACAGGCAAAAGAGATATGAAGTACTTCTGTTCTATTAACTCTTACTTATCTGTTTATGACATGTGCCCATGATGAACAGCAAGTCAGTGGCAGAACTAGGAACAGTCTGAGAACTTCTGACTTATAAAGAGCAAAACATGGGATTGGGCCGTGCTGCTTCCCTATGCAGCCAGTTAATACACAGGTCTGTAATTACCATTTTATCCTTTGTAACTCCATCCAGAGGGCTCCTTTTAAAACATAATGTCCTCATTTGATTGCAAGCTCTTTGACTAGGGTCTCTTACTTTGGACCGCCCCCAGCTTCTGGCAATGACTAAGATGCAAATAAATAATAATCATTAGACATAGGGCCTGAATTGATAATTAAAATGAGCAAGAGTGAAACTTCATTTAACAATGTGCAGTGATTAAAATAGGGAAACATCCTTTACCCTAAGGCACCTGCAACAACTGAAATTCTAGAGATGATGGCTGTACATTTTCTGCTACTGAGCCACACCCCAGGAATTAGCCAGTTTTGTGAGGTAATTAACTCTTTTTCAGTGGCAGGCTTTGTTGGCTTAGTAGTGGCAGATCAGATGGCATGGCTGATGAGCAAAATATTTCTCTACTGTTGATTGGTGAAACACCAAAAGATACGTTCAGTTTGGTACTATTATTTTACTGCTTTAATAATGAGCTTGATTAAGTTGTTATAAAAATAAGGAATTCGAAGATAATTTCTCATGGAACTCTAAAATGGTTTGTAGCATCCAGCTTACTAGATATTTAACTTTTTTTATAATTGTATATACTCATGGGAACAAGCATGTTTATAAAACAACAAAAGATTCAATAAGCTATTTGACTGGGAGCCCATTGTGCTGAGTGCTGAGCAGACACAGAAAAAACAAGTGCCTCTGCCCCAACAGCTTAAAATCTACCGTATATACTCGATCATAAGCCGGTTTGTTTGTAAGCCGACCCCACCAAGATGGATAAGTAAAAATGGAAAATTTTTATGACCCATTCGTAAGACAACTCTATAATTCAGGGTTCGCCAAACTTTGGCTCCCGGGCCATCAGGATAAGCTGCTAGCAGCTGAGATGGTTCGTTTACCTCGAGCATCGGCAGGCATGGAGGTAAACCTAAGTAAACAAAGTGTCCCGGTGTGCCAGCGGCTTACCCTGACGGGCCGGGACAGCAACTGGTGGGGAAATTTTTATGTGGGGGAGAAGCTGGGGATCAGGGGAGTAACCCCTGTGACCACCCCCCACATGACCCCATCCCTAGCCCGGGACCCCCACACTCTCCCCATCCCATCCCATCCCTTCCCACTTTATCTGGGGAGGGCCAGGGGAGGATGTCTCTGGCCTGGCTGCAGCTGCTCCGGCAGGCTGTGCGGCATGGCCGCAGCCTGCTCCGGCGGGCCAAACCAGGCAGCACGGCTGCAGCATGTTCCAGTGGGCTGGGCTGCATGGTCGCAGCATGCTCCAGCGGGCCGGGCGGCATGGCTGCAGCCTGCTCTGGGGGACGGGGCTGAGCGGCACGGCTGCAGCCTGCCAGCCCCGGAGCTGCAGTTGCTTCAGAGGCTGGGGGGAGTGCAGCATGGCCAGAAGTGGAGAGACTCTGGCCCCACCTCTTCCCTGCTGGCTGTGCTGTCTCTCCTTGCTCCCTCTGTTGAGGGGAGGGGCTGTGTCCCTCCTCTCCCTCTCTATACCTGTTCATAAGCTGACCCCCTTCTCAGATGCTTCTCTTTTTTACTAAAAAAAATTGGCTTATGAACGAGTATATACAGTAAGCAAGCTACTAAGCTTTTCATAAAATCATAGAATATTAGGGTTGAAAGAGACCTCAGGAGGTCATCTAGTCCAACCCCCTGCTCAAAGCAGGACCAATCCCCAACTAAATCATCCCAGGCTTTGTCAAGCCGGGCCTTAAAAACCTCTAAGGATGGAGATTCCACCACCTCTCTAGATAACCCACCCATTCTAGTGCTTCACCACCCTCCTAGTGAAATAGTGTTTCCTAATATCCAACCTAGACCTCCTCCACTGCAATTTGAGACCATTGCTCCTTGTTCTGTCATCTTCCACCACTGAAAACAGCCAAGCTCCATCCTCTTTGGAACCCCCCTTCAGGTAGTTGAAGGCTACTGTCAAATCCTCCCTCTCTCTTCTCTTCTGCAAACTAAACAAGTCCAGTTCCCTCAGCGTCTCCTCGTAAGTCATGTGTCCCAGCCCCCTGATCATTTTCGTTGCCCTACGCTGGACTCTTCAAAATGTCCACATCCATTCTGTAGTGCGGGGGCCAAAACTGGACACAATACTCCAGATGTGGCCTCACCAGTGCCGAATAGAGGGGAATAATCACTTCCCTTGATCTGCTGGCAATGCTCATACTAATGCAGCCCAATGTGCCATTAGCAATCTTGACAACAAGGACACACTGCTGATTTATATCCACCTTCTCATCCACTGTAATCCCCAGGTCCTTTTCTGTAGAACTGATGCTTAGCCAGTCGGTCCCCAGCCTGTGGCGGTGCATAGGATTCTTCCATTCTAAGTGCAGGACTCTGCACTTGTCATTGCTGAACTCATCAGATTTCTTTTGGCCCAACTCTCCAATTTGTCTAGGTCACTCTGGACCCTATCCCTACCCTCCAGCGTATCTACCCCTCCCCGCAGCTTAGTGTCATCTGCGAACTTGCTGAGGGTGCAATCCATCCCATCATCCAGATCATTAATAACGATGTTGAACAAAACCAGCCCCAGGACCAACCCCTGGGATACTCCGCTTGATACCCATTGCCAAATAGACATGGAGCCATTGGTCACTACCTGTTGAGCCCGACAATCTAGCCAATTTTCTATCTGCCTTACAGTCCATTCATCCAATCCATACTTTTTTTAACTTGCTGGCCAGAATACTGTGGGAGACCGTATCAAAAACTTTGCTAAAGTCAAGATATATCATGTCCACTGCTTTCCCCATATCCACAGAGTCAGTTATCTCATCAGAGAAGGCAATCAGGTTGGTCAGGCATGATTTGCCCTTGGTGAATCCACGTTGGCTGTTCCCGATCACCTTTGTAGGCTGACCCAAAGTTGGGTATATATAATTGTAATTTGAGGATTAACAGATTCTTGTCCCAAGATCAGGCCCATTAAGATTATTGAAAAATTATCATATAATTTGGGAACCCCAATGTGCACAGGTTCAACACTCACACCATAGAGACCCTTTATAAATACACCTCTACCTCAATATAATGCGACCCAATATAACATGAATTCAGATATAACGTGGTAAAGCAGTGCTCTGGCTGGGGGGGGCTCCAGTGGATCAAAGCAAGTTCGATATAATGCGGTTTCAGCTATAACACAGTAAGATTTTTTGGCTCCTGAGGACAGCATTATATCGAGGTAGAGGTGTATTTATACAAATATATGATTTATTAATAATTTAGCAAAGTTATACACACACTTAAACTCAACAAGGCAGATAAAGATAATACAGAAAGTACATTTGGATAGCCATGCTCACACCCTTGTCTTTCTTAACCTACTTAACCATTATCTTACATACTTAACCATTATCTTTCTCATCACCGCCATTGTCCTCATCTTCCCTTGTGTCCCCTCCCAAGGTCTACGTCTCTCTACCTCTGCTGCCCCTTGGATGTTACTTTTATTGTAGGTTACGCTGACGCTGCCATGTCTAATGCATATTCAATAGATGTCCTTATTTGTATTTCCTCTCCGTAAGGTGTCCGTTTTCTATAAGTTAGTATATGTAGGATGTTACCCTATTAGCATACATGTCAATTTGTTGTCATGGCACCTTTGCAGTCGGACATTCTGTCTGGAACCTTCCAGACGCTGGTGTCAGCTGTGTTCTGTGTGTGGCTGATGTTGGTATTCTGAACAAAAATTCCTCCTCTTGCATGCTACTTTCAGTTCCCTATTACTTATGAGTTACTTAAATTTCTCTATGCCAAAGATTTATAGGCCTCAAGCCTCATGCCATCTGCTAAAGCCAGATCTTACAGGATAAAAGCCTGCAGGTTCTTTGCATTACTACTAAATATAATAAAACAGAATAACAAAGCAATGAATATAATACAGGTAAGCTGGCCCACAGGGCTGCAGGCTCCCCCTTGATAGGGTGATTGCTAATGAACCCAATCACATAAATTAGGGCCTTACTATATGTTTAAAGCCTATGCCATACATACACTAGATGACTGATGGAAGCACCACCTGCCCAATCAAGATGTGGGTATAAATGCCTGTGGTGTGTAACAAAATTTAATGTGACCTTACACTCCAATTCACCATAAAAATATATTGATATTTGGTCACTGCCATACTGGCCATTCCCGATATATGTCACTCTCTCTATATACTTGGCTAACCAGGTAGGTTTGTAGAACTGATAAATGAAATTGTTTTCAATTGTTCACTTTATTAATGTAACTTCTGTTCACCATTCACTACACTTGCCTATACTGTAACTTCTGTTCCATATTGTAATTCAAACCCCATTTTAAAACACTCACTCCATTTTGTAAAAGCTTCCTCTAACCTTCATTTTTGCAAACCCTGCTGTAATCTTATTAGTTTAGTTTAGATGTGTGAATGAGGTATGTATGAATGATGGAATCAACCTCCAGCCCCAGCCTGTCCTGATGAGATAAAGTTCAAATACCAACGGCTGAAGACCTAAACAACAGCCCTAAACAAAGTAAGAAGCATCCACCCTAAAAAGAAAAGGACAACAGAACAACAGAAGGAAGATCAAAGCCAGGTCCAAAGCTGAAAGTCACGCCTGCAATTGATGGGTGATCAATCTAAACCCAGAGGAAGCGTGACACAGCAAGACCTATAGACTTTGAATCCAAACTAAAAGCCTATAAAAAAGAAGGGTGAGATGAGAGACTCTGGGTAACATTCTGCGGCCAACATGGAAGAACATCGGTGCCTGCCCAACAGAGATCCAGCTCAGCCTTGTGCCCAGCTTTCCTGGCCAGTTAGCCGCCACAAGCTACGAACCCAAGCTGCAAAATCAAGCCATGAACTTAAGCTATCTTCAGGACTGGTAACTATGCAGCAGCTGCAGAACACCTGATGAATGTGGATGTGTGTGTGTGAAAGTGTGTGTGTATATAGGTATTAGGTATAATGTGAATGTGTGTGTGTGTGTGTATAGGTAATAGGTATAATGTGTGTGTATAAGAATTAAGATATTAGTTATTAGTCATAAATTGTTATCATAATAAATGTGGCATCTTTGCCTTGTCCCCTTTAATAAGATCCTGCTGGTTTTTATTGGTCTAATATAATTGGTATAACAGGTTACCAGTGATGAAGATGACAACGGATCCCATTGGTACCTTTCTTCTGGCCACACCGTGGTGTGTTCACCTCAAACATTACTTTTATACTGATGTACTGATTCCTTGTTAGAGCACCAGGTCATCAGTGAAATTTTTCACGTTGGGAGGTATACCACCAGAGGAGGTACATTGCTGTGATAGTTGTAGACATTATCTTTGAGGTAACCTACTGAGCTGAGCTGCCAAGTGACCAAATACATCCCCATCTGGATTGCGCCCAGTTAAGAAGGTAGTACAATGTAATCTTAGTTAAGTAAGAGTCTTAATTAGGGTGTAGTGTCACAGACTGCATTTCTGAGCTTCCCTCAGTAGACAGCAGTGGCATTCCTCAATAAGGGTTAGAGCAAGTGGCTCTTCCTGTTTCATATTAAAAACAACTTTAATACCGCTATTTTGCAGCTATATATTTTTTTGATTAAATGTGGGGCTTTTTCAACCCATAATTATGCTATATGTGTATCCTGTATGCAGAAATTGATATATGACATATGGTTTTCATTATACCTTTGATATAAGTGTAGCCACCTCCCACCCCAGAGTTATTGATGAGAGGATTGCTCTTTCTTCCAGGTTACTACAGGTGACAAAGTTACATTTGTTAGCTGAGGGTTACACCTCTACCTGGTACATCCTTTTACCGTATGTTCAGTTTTCATACATATTGTATTATGTTCCAATACATATACATATATATATGTATACATTGATATAATTAGTTCAGGCAATAAACTTAATACAGTTTGTTTTGATTTTTAATTTCCCCCAAGTTTGGTATAATGGGGATGAGATCATATGGCTTCAAGGAAGGCACAAATGTACCAAAGAGAGTCCTTACACCAAAGCAAGAAAAAGAGTCCTTATAACGGGCTGCTGCCATTGACTCCAGACCGCGGCTACTTTAGCATTAAGAGTTCATCATTTGGAGGTTTACAACAAAGCCTATTTTCTTTGCTTTGCTTTTCATGGTTCAAAGACTGCAGCTTGTGAGTTTGCCTCTTTGAACAAACTGTTAGGACCAGAAGACTGCTGCAGAGGAGAAACAATGCTGTCAACATAGTGCTGTAAGCTGGATTTGGGTCCTCTCGGAAGGTCTTGTCTTATTGCTGAGTACCTGCAAAGACATGTCTCTCCCCTGGTACAGCATAGTGAGATTTGATGATATAGCATTTACTAATTTAGCAATGTAGTTTCTTTTGTTATTCCTAAATAAAAACACCAACATATTTTAAAAGGGCAAATTCACAAATAACAAATAGCTAAATAGTTAACAAGATCACTTTTCACTAGACATATGCACACCCCACCCTTGTTGGGGTGATAATCCTGAGGGTTATTTTAATACCAGGTTATATTAGTTATATTATGAGAACCAAGCAAAATATATGACATTATAAAGCACTATAGGTATATTATATCTATTAATCTTTCTTACATTAATAGGATGGTGGTTTGCTCAAGAAACTTTTTAATTGTAATTTGGAGTTTGCCAAACTGGCCACATTGCCTGACAAATTCCAAATCAAAGCTAATATTATATATATGTGTCTCTGTGTGTGTATAAATAAGAGTTAGTTCCACATAAATTGTTCATTGAGACAAACATATCTATATCTTTGACTGATTTTTGCAAAGACTGAACCACCCCAGGTACCATGGAAGGACAGAAACCATGGTGGTTAGATTCTAATTTTACTACTGAACTAGTGTGGAACCACAAAGAAAAAATATTTTACTACTAATTGCGCAGAAGATTATTGTTCCAACAAAAACTTTCCCAACGTGTGAGGAGAAAAGAAAAAAAATGGCTTAGTCATGTGACACAAAAAATAAATTCAAAAGAGAAATACGTTCAGAAAAAGTTCAGACAAGTAATTCCAACATACGACCAATGGATTAAACATTGTTATTTAGAGCGGGTCCAGGAATACTAAGGGTTGAAATTATTAATTTGTTCTAGGTATATAGCTTGGTTTGCCTATAACATAAGTGTGATTGTTAAGCCAGGAACCTGCTTTTCTTGAATCTTTAGAACCTAGATTAAAACAGAAGTGGGTGGGAAAAAAAAGAATTAGAGCATATGCTATTTTTTTCAGGAAATATGAAGGCAAAACTGTAATTAGATTAATTCCATATTTTACATTGATGAATTAGGACCTATAATGATAAGCACGATTTATCTTGCGGTAGCAAAGTTTGCTACATGTTGAAGAAGCTTCAACACTTCCTTAAAATAATGATTCCTGCATAAAGCAAAAAGATTATACGTTGCTGGCTTTCTCTCTCATATTGGGTAAGTCTGGAGTTGCAACTAACCTGATACCTATTTATGGAATAATAATACACAACTGATTAGTTAAATTGAGAAGGTATGTAGAATACAAACATGCAAGTAACAAGTACTGAATGCTTGAACTTGTCCTAAAGGCATTACCTTGCTTGCATCCATCACTCACAGGTTAGGAGTAGTAAAGGTTTTCTTTACCTTGTACATGCACATTAGACATTTTAGACATAACCTTTTTGTTTAAAAGTAATCTTTACTCTCCCCCTCTACAACATCCAATTTCTTATTTCCTAAGATGACAGTATCTGGCTTACTCAACTCCTCCTCTCGCACTGTCGCTGGAGGACTTCCCCTATACGATTAGATGTTTAGGGGGGATTCATTTTAATTATTTTGCTAAACTTCAAGTTAGAAGCAGTTTGCTTTGCCTATTTCTCTTTTTTCTCCCAAGCACAGAGTAAAAAAAAAACACTTCCCCTTTTTAGTAACATGCTAGCTGCTGGTCAAAGCCTCAATGATTTTTGCTGATGAGGATTTCTTTGTCATTACAAGTTAAAGGCACATTAATTGTTGGCTTGGTGGACTACATGATATGGGATAAAGGCATGGTTACAAGGTCTTTATGACCTGTGGGGGAACAAATCATTTGGTACCTTCTGGTAAGGGTTTTCCATGGTTCCTTTAATACCTCTTAATCAACCATTTTTACATTATTATTGAATTTAGTCTTCTGGGATTTTAACAGCCTGCTTAGGTGGAAGTTGGATTTATACTACAGCTGTGCTCAGACAGTCCTGTTGCTTTTTATTTATTTAGAGTTATTACTCATCAGCAAGCGTTAGTTGGTACATTACTTTAGATGTATGATCATATGACGTATTAGACATATGATATGTATGATTATATGCTATCAGTCAGGGTGATTGAAAATAGCCTGGCTATGGTGATGTTTCGTTCGTACAACATGCATGAGTTTCTATATTTGTATGTTATTTCTTGGTCAACCACAGAATTCTCAGTAGACCACTTCAGTTTTTTCAACTCCTACTTAAATGAGCTCAAGTACATTATATTAACTAAATTTACTCTAAATCTACACGCACACACACATTATATATATAGGGATGTCTCTCCTTAAATAATTAAACCCTTAACTGGTTCAGCAATTACTTAAACAAGTCCCAAGAAAACAGAGGGGAGAGGGGTTCTGCTCCATCTCTCTTCCCTCGATGGATTAACTCAGGTAAGCTGGCCCACTGGGCTACACCTTCCTCTCATCTGAGTGATTCAATATGGTTTCCTTGAGGACACTGCTTCATGATTTTTCCAGGGACTGAGGTGAGGCTGACCGGTCTGTAGTTCCCTGGGTTCTCCGTCTCTTTTTTAAAGATGGGGACTATATTTGCCTTTTTCCAATTGTCCGGGGCCTTCCCCGATCACCACGAGTTTTCAAAGATAATGGCCAATAGCTCTGCAATCACATGAGCCAATTCCCTCAGAACTCTCGAATGCATTAGATCTGGACTCATGGACTTGTGCATGTCCAGCTTTTCTAAATAGTCGTTAACCTGTTCTTTCACCACTGAGGGCTGCTCACCTCCTTCCCATACTGTGTTGTCCAGTGCATCAGTCAGGGAGCTGACCTCGTCTGTGAAGACCGAGGCAAAAAAAGCATTGAGTACTTCAGCTTTTTGCACTGTACAATCGTGATCGCTATTAGGCTGTTAATTGACATCTATCAAAGATGTGCTACTAAAAGTTAGCATTCTCCACCTCTTGCACTTTAATCCTCAAATAAATGGACATTAGACATTCTTAAGATGCTGAAATTTCTCAAAAAGGAATATTTTCCAATCATGAACTTTTGGCCCACATGTCCTAGCCCTGTATCAGCCAGAGGAATGCAGAAGTCAGCCAAGGAGCTTGAACCTATGTGACATGACCTGGCCGTTGTCCATGTCACCAAGTCAACACCACAGCTGGCCTCTTGCTGGCAGAGAAGTCAAGGACAGACTAGGCATACGTTTTACTTTTAAGCCCCTTTTCCCTCAGCAAGAGTGAATCTAGCCCCTTGTTTGAGCAGCAGAACATTTATTCTCCTTCCTCCCAATTAAGTTCCCTTCTTGTTAGTAGGAGTTGTGCACACATAGTAAGAAAACTGAGATGCCTAATATATGTGCAGAGAGAGAGGCAGAACAGGTGGGATCAAACTTTTCTATGTGAAGCAGAGTTAAAGCAATATTACATGAGTTTATATTATTCTAATTTATATTGCAGTGATAAATATTTTGCACCCTAATAAGTACCTTGAGCATGGCTCACTTTGGTTTTTCTCTGAATTGCAGGAATCTCTACAGTAGTAAAACCACATTGCTCTTGGGGGACATTACAGTGCACAGTCTTTCCCTTCTAGTTGCATAGAAGAACTTTCACACTTGTGCCAGTCTGTCTGTTTACAATCAACTCAGCTCAGCAATCAGATTGTTGTTTTTACACTTCGAGAACATTTGGCAGTGTACCACCCACTACTGTGGAAGAATGTTGAAATGTTTTTGTCCTGCCATTGTTACAGCCCTGTTGGGTTTCTCTAATTCTACTTGGTTACCTTCCAGCATTGCTCCACTTGATTCAAAAATGTTTCAGCCTGGGTTTTAATCTAGATGGTACCCTCCTCTTACATGTCTTCTCTACCAAAGGGAGGCTATACTGGCTCATTGCAAACTATCAGTTTGTTTTTGAAATTGAAAGCACATCATCAAGTTTCTGCCCCTTGCTTTAGTGCAGATCCCTATATTCTGAATAGCTACTAATCAGTATACTACTAGTATGCTGCATGGCTGTTGAGAAATAACCATACATCTCTTATGCAAATTACTACTCCTTAGCCAATCAGAATACAGAGCTTTGCAACACAAACATGACCACACTACTGTAAGTCATTTACAGTACAACTATACTCCAATTGCCTCAGACAATTCAATTTTGGCAAAATTATATTATATTGCAGGATTTTTTTAAAAAACTGAACAGCTTGTTGTTGGTCACTCATATCCAGAATCAGCATGTTTCCTCATTTCTCTTGTCTCCTTCCATCTGGGTTTTTCCCCAGGCTAATGTCATGTACCTATCCTGTGTGACTAATTTGCTCAGGTCCTTGCTGGACTGCTCCACTCAGCCATGATCATCACTGGCATGAAGGAGAAAGAGCCCTCGTCAGAGGGAAGGTGGTACAACTTATCGAGCAGAAAACGAACACAAGGGAAGCAGAGAACTGAAAACCAGACCAAGTAATTTGGGCTAATGGGATCAGACACCAGTGTCATATCATTGAATCAAGCTTTAGATGAAAGGCAGCTAAGTGCTTCCCAGCTCAGCTGGAGCTGAGAAAATTGGTCTCTATCTTCTGAGGCTCAAAGCATGTGCAATTTCCAGTCTAATCACTATGGCCCAGATCCTTAAAAGTATTTAGATGCTTAGGGTGGGATCCATGAAGGGACTTAGGCATTGCGTGCTGAAAGTCACAGCACCTAACTTTTAGGCACCTGGAAAATAACAGGAAGAACACTGTCCCACAAAGCTGAGTCAGGTGTCTAGGCATGTACAATGAACAGGGAGAAACAGGCACCTGAGAATGCAACCCACAAAGCCAGCATGCTAGGCATGGAGCTGACTGAGTTAGCCAATGGGAGATGGCAACTAAAGGGCTAAACACCACATCTCTTTCCAAGATAAGCACTTAAGTCATGTGCCTCTCTGCAGCCCAATCTCTATTTAACAATCCCTGAATGGGACCTATCCCTCTGGAGTCAGGCAGCTTAGGTGCTTCTTGGGGGGAGAAAGTGGTGCAGACTTTACTTTTAGCCCAGTGGTTAGAACGCTCACCTAAGATATGGGAGACCCAGGTTCAATTCCCCCTGTCTGCCAGAGAGGAAAAAGGATTTGAAGAGTGGTCTCCCACTTCTCAGGTGAGTGCACTAATCACTGAGTTATGGGATATTCAATGGGGGAAGGGCCCTCCCTCGGTGTCTCCTGATGAAGCTGTTCCATGGTGGATAAATAATGAAAGAATGATTAAACAGGGGTACAGGAACTGGGTTCTCCACGTAGAATCATAGGATATCAGGGTTGGAAGGGACCTCAGGAGGTAATCTAGTCCAATCCCCTGCTCAAAGCAGGACCAATCCCCAATTAAATCATCCCAGCCAGGGCTTTGTCAAGCCTGATCTTAAAAACCTCTAAGGAAGGAGATTTCAACACCTGCCTAGGTAACCCATTCCAGTGCTTCACCACCATCCTGGTGAAAAAGTTTTTCCTAATGTAACCCTTCTGCCCTCTGAGTTGGTAGCAACAAGGGCCAGGTTCAGTATCCAGGGGTTTCGTTTCAATAACGCAAAGCAAAACTGGCTCGAGCCCCCACCCAGTGACCCAAGACAATTACATACAACCCCCCGGGGCGCCTCTATGAGGCAATACTTCCCCTCTTGCAAGCATGGAGTCTGAGTGTAGCAAAATCCTTTTAATAAAGGAGGGAAACAATGCGACATTACATTGGGGAAACACCACAAACAGGATTCATAACACAAACCATGAGCAAAAGATTCATCTCCAAGCAAGTTTGGCAGTATCCTTTTCCCCTCGGGGTCTTAAGTACAAATCACCCCAAAGTCCAACAACCCAAAGTCTCTGTCCCTGGTCAGTGCTGCCCCAGAGTTCAAAAGTTCATCTGCAGAGTTTTACCCCCCCCAGCCTGGGTGGAATTGGGGGGGGCGCCCAGGGTGTTAAAGGGCATCTTATGTGGGCTGAGGCCGACTGTCCCATCTCTTCGTGGAGGTCTGCTGCAGCCTTCACCACGAATGGCTCTGCTCTACCAGCTGCTCCGCTCCTCCAGCTGTCCCTGCAAACTGCTCCGCTCTGCTCCACTCGCTGTTCCGTGGGCCGCTCCAACCATCCCACGGGCTGCTCCAACCATCCCACAAGCTGTTCCACTCCACCAGCTGCTCCACTCCACCTGCCATCCCATGAACCACTCCAACCATCACCACAAACTGCTCAGCTCCACTCCGCTGGCCGCTCCAACCATCCTGCAAACTGCTCTGCCAGCTACTTAGCTATATATCTTCAGGCTCCCCCACTAGTTAACAGATCAGTGATCTCAGCTCAGTAATTTCAGCATTTAGTGGTTTCAGCTTGTAGTAGGGGAGCCCCAGTGCTGGTGCACCATTGGCCCAAAGTGAATTCAGCTCAGCAGCCTTTAGCTAGACTTCTAATAGAATCAAAATTAGCTCCGCTATTCAACAGTGGAGAGAGAGAAAAGAAGGTGCAATTGTTGTGCCAGGCCTTCAAAAGGGGCCCATACCATCCAATATACACACACCTGTCCCCCAACCTCTCTCAATTCACTAGATTTTGGAACCCATGTCCCTTGTCTAGCGGGTGCTACTTAGTTGATGGTGAGACCTTCTGTCATAAAACAGTATCATAGTCCTTCATTCACATAATCAGGGTAACAACACTTTATTTCTCTGTAGCAGGGTGGACCTCTGCTACTGCCCTGAAGGGGTTAAAAACAGCCCTGGGAAGGGGCTGGGGCTGAAGAAAGCAGCCTTTAGGCTGGGCTGATGGGGGAAGTGGCTGCAGCTGGGGCCACGCCCCAAACTGAGCCACAGGGCCTAATAAGAAGGCCAGGGAAACCAAGGGAAGCAGTCTCTCTCTGATTGGAGAGGGAGACAGGCCTGCCTACTTGGGGAACTAACCTGGGGGACCTAGAGGAAGGCAGGGCTGGGGAAAGGCCTTAGGAGCTGGGAAGCCCTAGGCCAGCAACTCTCCAGGCTGCAGAGCTGGTTCTAGGACTCCTAGGTACTGGACTTGCAGAGGAGCAGCTGGAGGGTGGGTAAAGGCAGCCAGTCCAAACCCCTTGTTGCCTGTGATGATTGGCTGATACACTGCAGTCTGCCCCAGGGCATGGGGTCTAAACAGAGACTGGCAGTAGCCACGACTGAGGCAAAGAGGGGATAGTGGGGTGAGGGTTCCCCTGGGAGGGGGGATACCCAATTAAAGTGGCACTGGGGTCCAGGGAGGGACATGGGGGCCAGCAGCAGACAGGTGGATCACTGGCCTGCAGAGAGTGCTCCGGGCTGGAATTTGAGCTAATTCCCTGAAGTCACCAGCAGGAGGTGCCGTGGGGGTGAGTCCACACGTCTACATTCTCCTACCCCAATGCCTGAGAAATTGGGGATCCCTCAGCTGTCAAAGTGACCATTTTGGGCTGCCATGGGCTCATGCTAGGCGGAGTGAGTGTGCCTATGCAAACAAGATCAGCCCCCTAAGTTCCTTTCCACGCTCGCCATAATTCACCACCGGATGACAGGGTAGAGCTCATCCTGGCTCTACTTACACTAATATCCAGCCTAAACCTTCTCCACTGCAACTTGAGACCATTGCTTCTTAGGGTACGTCTAGACTACCCGCCATATCGGCGGGTAGCGATCGATTTCTCGGGGATTGATATATCGCGTCTCATCTAGACGTGATATATCGATCCCTGCAAGCGCTCCCATCGACTCCAGAACTCCACCAGCGCGAACGGTGGTAGCGCAGTAGACGGGGACCCGCGGACGTCGATCCCAAGGCGTGAGGAAGACAGGTAAATCGATCTAAGATACTTTGACTTCAGCTACCCTATTCACGTAGCTGAAGTTACGTATCTTAGATCGATTTTCCCTGCCCCCCCCCCAGTGTAGACCAGCCCTTTTTCTGTTGCCTGCTACCACTGAGAACAGTTTAGATCCATCCTCTTTGGAACCCCCTTTCAGGTAGTTGAAAGCAGCTATCAAATCCCCCCATATTCTTCTCTTCTGCAGACTAAATAATCCCAATTTCCTCAGCCCCTCCTCATAAACCATCCCAGATGGGTGCTCCAGCCATTGGACTATCAAGTAAAATTAACATATAAAAACAAGACAAAAAAAGTAGGTAGTCAAAAGAGTTTTGGAAAACGCTTAGGTAACAGTTCCAAACTGAAAAAGCTATTTCTGTTGTGCCTGGTTGAGCCCTAATAAAGGCAAAGAAAATTCAGACTGCACAGAGTTGTGTTTTTCCAATTCCTGCATTGTTATTGCAATGGAAAGGCCAAGTCATGTGATTTTTATTCATTTTATAACTTAGTCAAAACTCCTGCTGACTTCTTTGAGAATAAGCCTGAGTGTGCACAGAGATAAAATTAGAGTGAAAACTGAATTAAGGTCCTGGAGGATTTGGCCCATGGAATATAGAAAAAATTGAAACAAAGTAACAACAAAACCTATATGTAGTTCCTTATGTAAAGAGTTTCTTATGCTTCTGAAAAAGCTGTGAATGGTTACTATGGCAACTGACATGAAATGGAAATAAAATGCTTTTAATACAAGCTGACTTCTCCCCACAAATTTAGAAACTAATCAAATCAGGCTGGAGCAAATGTGTCCTTAAAATATGTACTTTTTAATATTAAAAAAGGAAATACAAGCACAACCAGCATACAGAGTACTTTGAAATGTCAATATATGTTAACATTTTAATGACACAATCATCCAAAAGGCAAAAAAGTCATTTTTAAAGGAGTCTCTTTTAATAACCCTGACTTAACTTATGAAGAATTTAACCTTTACATGGAAAAAGTTCCTTTCTGTTTTCCTGAAATTTGCCATAACTTTAGATGCTCATGAAAGGCACCAGATTGACAGACCTGGACACTGAAATCTTCCCCGGGGAATCGAAGAATCAACTGAATTCAATGATTAATTGTAGTGTAGAGCATCAACTGATAGCCAATGCAAGTGCAATAGTTCACAGGCAAGACTTGAATCCAGTCCAAAGTGCAAAACTCCCATTTCTAGCAATTGTAATTTTTCCATGAGCAATGCAAGCAGCATTTGGCCTGCAGTACACCCTACTGAAACAGTATAATGCCTAATACTACAAACTCTCATTCAGCTCAGCATTTGTCACATCATTACTTCATAGTATTTCTCACATGAGTAAGCATTTGCATGATTACATCCACAGAAAGTAGAACGGTAGCAAGGCCGGCTCCAGGCACCAAAGATGGAAGCACGTGCTTGGGTGGCCAATGGAAAGGGGCAGCACGTCCGGGTCTTTGGTGGCAATTTGGCTGTGGGTCCCTCAGTCCCTTTCTTTTTCTTTGAGCTGCCGCCAAAGTGCCACTGAGGAGGAAGAGAGGGAATGAAGGACCTGCTGCCGATTTGCCACCGAAGAATGAAGCGGCACAATTGAGCTGCTGCTGAAGTGCCGCTGATTGGCTTTTTTGTCCCCCCTCCCCCCGCTTCGCCACTTGGGGCGGCAAAAAAACTGGAGCTGGCCCTGAATGGTAGTAATCTCAGTGAAGAGTCCATTTAACTACAGGCGTAACCTAGGCAGGCAGTTCTCTAGGGCAGGGACTAGTTTACGTGTTTGTACAATGCCTCGCACAATGCACATTATGCACCATTGATGGGGGGCAGGGTCACACAGGAGTAGGATGACCAGACGTCCTGTTTTTAAAGGGACAGTCCTATTTTTTGGGACTTTTTCTTATATAGGCACCTATTACCCCCCACTCCCTGTCTCATTTTTTCACGGTTGTTATCTGGTCACCCTACCCAAGAGGGCAGTTTGCCCTGTCCCTCGCCCCCATTTGAGAAGGCCCACAAATTGAGTGGCGCTGCAATCTGGCACACTGGATCACAATGCTACTCACTGAAGTTTGGTCTGACAACAGAGGGGCTGCTGTGCCAAACCTGAGTGCCACCATGGTAAGTTAAAGTGAAAGTGGTTCAGTTGTGTGTATCATGTGAAAAAATTCTGGGAAAGCCCCTCTTTTTCATATATATTTATTAGGAAAAGTCTCTCATACACTGGTTCAGTTTTTCATAAATGTAATTTTCATAGCCCAGACCTTGGAATAGCTGGTTATGAACTCCTCTTCCTCAGTCAAACTTTAAGACTCCTGTTTAAGTCACTTCTGTTGTGAAGGTTGCTGTAGTGAGGCCAGGCAGCTGGTGGTTGCACTTGGGAAAAGGGACGACTGTATGGCTACATTTGGAATTTCAGAGCGCTGCCGCGGCAGTGCTTTGAAGTGTGAGTGTAGTCGGAGCGGCAGCGCTGGGAGAGAGCTCTTCCAGCGCTGCATGTAAACCACATCCCTTACGGGTGTAGCGTGCAGCGCTGCCGCCCTGATTACACTGAGGCTTTACAGCGCTGTATCTTGCAGCGCTCAGGGGGGTGTTTTTTCACACCCCTGAGCGCGAAAGTTGCAGCGCTGTAAAGTGTGAGTGTAGCCATGGCCTTGAGACATTCCCTGTTGCAGGGTCCTTTAAATATACAAGGAATTCTGTTCATCTCGTTGCTATGAGATGACACTTGTTTATGAAGAATCACCTTTTAATGGCTTCTCTCGAAATGGAGTCCTTTGCCTCATGTAAATAGAACACGATGAAAGAGTTGTAAAAGAAGCTCCAACTCAGGAATGTCACATCACCAGTTCAGTTACAAGAACCTCATGATATTTTAAATAATGCAAAATGCTGTGGCAAAGCTGCAGAAAGGTGAGGGACTGCTCTTAACACAACTACACCATAGGTAAGATTTTTATGGAATCTTCATGATACTGGCAGGAGTTTTTTGGTTCTTGCATTTATAAATCCAAAACTGAGTTATCCTCTAGTATGTGATAATGTCCATTGAAGCAAACATTCTCAACCAAGCTGAACCTAGGAGCTTCATTTCTAGGGTATATTGTTTATAATCACTGTATTGCACAAAACAAACAAACAAAAAAACCAACCCCCCTCCCACGATTTTCTGCTTTGGAACATAAGGAAGAGATGTGGGTATTAAAATAAAGAATGAAAAACTGGTTGCTCTGCAGTATGTTTGATCTTGTTCTGTATATACCTCTAAGGGAAGCAAACTATTCACTGTCTCAACTCCAGTTTAAAGAAGACAACTTATCTGTAAATTGATCATAATATTTCAACACTGCTCATACCCGATAGCCTCTGGGCATCTTAAAATAAATATGTAGCAGCAGAAAAGACTTAATTCTCTGAAGCAGAAGTTATATAGAAACACACCAAAAATAAAATGAAAACCAAACAAGCTTTAGATAGGCCACTGCCAATCACTTCATGATTTGTCAGAGCTAGGAGGCAGATATCTTGGCACAGAACAAAGCAATAAACTTCCATTACAATATGGATCAGGGATAGCAGTGTCAGCACTCTTGATTTTATAATATACACGCAGCTTCATACTAAGCAGATGCAGTTTTTAAAGCAGACTCTTCAAGAGCTGAAAACTCAAAGGCAGTACTTGCTGAATAGGAACATCACTGCTGTTCGGCAGCAGTTAGTGACTATATTTGATCCTGACACCAGTGCCGGATACAGAAAGAAAAGTTACGCATGTGCATAAATGATTGGGGCCCCAACTTCTTTACTACTTTATTAGAACGAAGGAGAAAAATTAAACAGTGACAAAGAAGTGGAGGCTAACTCACTACTAGGCAAGTAAAGAGAACAAAAGAGAGCAGAAGAAAATTATTCATTTCCACTTTTCCCATTCAGACCTATTCTGCAACAGAGCTAACAATTTCACTACTTCACTTTGAAGTTTGCTTACAACCAGAAACAAGTGTATGTGAAGTGACACCTTGTTTGTCAAGGTATCGTCTCTGTATGTGTCTTAAGTTACATCCATGCTCCACTGGCTCAGGAGAGCCTGTGACATCTCACAAAGCAGGCTTGCCATAATTTTAAAGTACTAAACCGATACTTAATTCAAAATGGCCACCTGGGCTTTAAATCCCATAACAAAGAGTTTGCCGGTCCACCAAAAAGTGGAGTCAAGTTTCTTGGCTTAAGATAGGGTAGATACTTCCTCTCCTTTCCCAGCTACATCAAGAGCTAGCCTGTAGGAGTGGCAGCCATCCCTTTTTATTTTATCTGCTAGGCCCTGATTGGCTTCCGCCCTTGTCATAAACCTAGTCCCAGATTTGGGCCTTAGCATCCAAAATATGGGGGTTAGCACGAAAACCTCCAAGCTTAGTTACCAGCTTGGACCTGGTAAAGCTCCCACCACCCAAAAAATTAGAGTGTTTTGGGGCACTCTGGTCCCCCCAAAAACCTTCCCTGGGGACCCCAAGACCCAAATCCCTTGAGTCTCACAACAAAGGGAAATAAACCTTTTCCCTTCCCCCCTCCAGGTGTTCCTGGAGAGATACACAGAAGCAAACTCCGTGAATCTAAACAGAGGGAGTCCACCCTCTCTATTTCCAGTCCTGGAAACACAAGCACTTCCCTCTTCACCCAGAGGGAATGCAAAGTCAGGCTAGTAAATCTAACACGCACAGATTTCCCCCTGACTTCTTCCTCCAACCAATTCCCTGGTGAGCTGCAGACTCAATTCCCTGGAGTTCCCCACTAAAGAAAAACTCCAACAGGTCTTAAAAAGAAAGCTTTATATAAAAAGAAAGAAAAATACATAAAAATGGTCTCTCTGTATTAAGGTGACAAATACAGGGTCAATTGCTTAAAAGAAATATGAATAAATAGCCTTATTCAAAAAGAATACAATTCAAAGCACTCCAGCAACTATAGACATGTAAATACAAAAGAAAAAAACAATAACCCCTATTGTTTTTATGATCTCTGTACTCACAACTTGGAAACAGAAGATTAGAAAGCAGGAAATAGAAATCCCCTCATAGCCGAGAGAGAGTCAGGCAGAAGACCCAGAACAAAGGACTCACACACAAAAAACCCTCCACCCAGAGTTGAAAAAATCCTGTTTCCTGATTGGTCCTCTGGTCAGGTGTTTCAGATACTTCTTTCCAGGTGAAAGAGACGTTAACCCTTAGCTATCTGTTTATGACAACCCTACCAGCCCTTCTAGCTACTGGAGGACCAATTCTTATAGGTCATTCTGGCTGGCATCTCTACACAGCTCTTGGAGGTCTGAACTTGCTGCTCTTTTTCTACCAAAGGACACCAATCTGGGTGGTGCGTGGGTGGCGTGCTCAGGCAGTAGGGCCTTTAGCAAACACCTGATACACCCTTCTTAATCTATTGTACTGACAAAACCAAGTTTTTAGTTCTGTCACCATTACAGAATAAATGCAGCCAAGGCAGAGTACGGTGGATTTTATTCTGTTTTGTGAATTGTCAGCAATATTTTAATTGTATATAATTGCAATGTTGTATTTTTAAATGAATCAATCAGAAGATTGAAGAATCTTTCTTACTGGTGATGATGCAAGAGCCAGAAAGAACTCAGCATTCTTTTAAGGTTCCAGTAGAGAATTTAGTGTTTTCAGTCTGCAAAATAGCCTTTTTACTTGCAGAGTGAATTTGGTATGGAAGTAATTGAGAGAGAATAGATTTGGAAGCCAATAATGCCATTTTGCTGATTTTATCTTCTCTTTAATTTCTGGCCCACATTACTGTAGTATCTGAGCATCTCACAGTCATTAATGTATTTTTCCTCACAGCACCTCAGCATCCCTATTTTATAGATGGGGAAATGAAACACAGAGAATCTAAGTGACTTGCCCAAAGACACCCAGGAATTCTATGGAATTGAGTCTCAGTCCCCTCAGTTCCAGACTAGTGCCATTGGACCACCCTTCCTTACCATGCACCTTTTGGACAGCATTGGTCTGAGGTGGGTCCCTCAGCAGAGAGCAGCTACTGTGTTTCTCTGCAATCTCCTGCTGGCAGACTTGTCTATCGTAGCTGCCCTTATATACTGGTTTACACCGGCTTACAGATCTAAATGTATGTCAAAAAGTACATAGAGTCTAAATAATAAATATGATGAAATTTTAAGTGCCTCTCCAGTATGAGAGCTGGAGAAAGCGCATTGCTGTATTTACATTTCATCTGAACTTCTCTTTGTATGCAATCCCTAAGCAGATCGCAAAGACCTTATCAACTGTCCATCTACTCTGTGACTATTCCACTCCGTCAGACTTTGCACATATGAAAATCATAGCTGAAAATGAAAGGAGCTGTGGGCAAACAAAATCATCTCAGAAAGCTAAGAAATGGAATGACATACTTGGAGATAGATTACATAATCAAGAGCTATCTATTACATTAAATGTGGTGATTGAAGATCCTTTGTTCAGTACAACAGGATCATTTTAAGAATAGTCTGTCTAGAAGGCTACAGTTTAAAACACCTCCCACACTGCTCTAATTCTGTCTCTCTCATTCCTTTGAGTTTCTTTACTGGCCTCTTGTCTGTTTCTGCATCAAGTGCAAAGCCTTTGTCTTTACCCTCAGTGCTCCACAGAACTGTGCACGTGCCCCTTGCTTCCCATTTCATTTTTAATTGGAGTGTGGACGTACCCTAAGTGGCCTCCCTTTTGTCTTTGAAATCTCACTCCACAGCTCAGTACCTTCAGTTAATTTACTTACCCTGCTACAATCTATTCTGCTGCTTTCTACCCCTTCCTTCACCCTTGGTCAAAAAAAGACAAGTAGCGAAGAATCCCACTGACTTCAATGGGCTTTGGATCAGGCTGAATATAATCTTAGATGATTTTTTTTTCAAATTAACATTCGGTTGCTGTTCCTTTTGAAATCAGTGACAAACTCCTATTGACTTCAGTGGAAGTCAGATTGGGTTTCAAGGCCTGTGTTCAATTTTACCTTACCTGCAGTTATCTTCTCTGTTTGTTCCCTCTCACCTTGGTCTGTTGTGATCATATATTTTTAGATGTTTAATTTACACTGTAGCTCTTCAGAATAGAGATCTGGTTTTCCTACAGAGTACAATGTATCTGTAAAATACCAGTCACACCTGCAGTGCTATTGATCCAATCCACAATAATAATAATAATGTTGGACCATTGTTTGGTGTCAGCATTTTCAAAATATTTGCAGCATTTGGGCTCATCTGACATCAGTCGTGACTTTCAGAAACAAACTGCCATCTTGTGGTACAATTTGAAAGAAGTCTGTAGAAAATTATATCTATAGAGATCTAGGATTTTTTTGCCTCTCCCTGTGGTCTTCAGAGTTTCACCTTTTCTTTCCAAAATAAAAAATCCAAGATACACTACTTCACATGCAGAGATAAAGTTTTATTATGATTATTTGTCAATCCAAAACATAGGGCCATTTCTAACAAAACTTTACTCAAACAAGTAAAATCACATTGAATACTGTTGGATTACTCATATAACCAAAAATTTGTAGGACCAGGCCCATACACACATAATTAATTATAATTAAGGCTACAATTATGTCATGGAAGTCACAGAATCCATGATTTCCAGAGACCTCCTTGCAGGGTCGGCGCTTCCGTTTAGGCGACCTAGGCGGTCTCCTAGGGCGCCAGGATTTGGGATGGCACCAATTCGGCGGCAGAGGGTGCTTCCGCGCTCTGGGTCGTCTTCGGCAATTCTGCGGCGGGTCCTTCACTCTCTCTGGGACCCGCCGCCGAAGTGCCCCGAAGACCGGGAGCACGGAAGGACCCCCCCCCGGCACAGAATTGCCACTAATGACCGGGAGCGCGGAAGGACCCCCGCCTAGGGCGCCAAAAACCCTGGTGCTGCTCCTGCCTCCCTGGCATTTTCTGCTTCAGCCCTAGGGGCTGTGGGACTCTGGAGCTGGCAACCAGTAAGGGTCTCAGACGTCGCAGCTGCTGCAGGTGGCAGGGCTGCTCGCAGCGCCCAGCTGCTGCAGGTGGCCCTGCACCTACCAGCCACTGGCCTCTCAGCTCCAGGCCGTGGCAGGGGGGATCCTGGAGCCACAGCAGCACTGGCTGCTGGACCCACCCCCCCTTTTCCATTTTGTCAGTTATTTTTAGTAAGAGGTCAGGTCTACTACCAGACAAGTCACTGGCTTCCCTGAATTTTTGTTTATTGCCCGTAACCTGTCCATGACTTTTACTAAAAATAACTGACAAAATCTTAGCCTTATTTATAATTATATCTATATTTTTCCTGCAAAGTCACCAGTGCTATATATTACAATCAGTTTCAAATCTAGGCTCTGACTCCCATTAACACAAAGGCCATGGCTACACTCACACTTTACAACGCTGCAACTTTCACGTTCAGGGGTGTGAAAAAACACCCCCCTGAGCGCTGCAAGATACAGCGCTGTAAAGCGTCAGTGTAATCAGGGCGGCAGCGCTGGGAGCTGCGCGCTACACCGGTAAAGGATGTGGTTTACATGCAGCGCTGGGAGAGCTCTCTCCCAGTGCTGCCGCTCCGACTACACTCAAGCGCTGTTGCGGCAGCGCTCCCGCAGGGCTGCCGGGGCAGCGCTTTGAAATTCCAAATGTAGCCATACCCTAAGGTTCCAGATAGTTAAGCCCATTTTAATACCCTTTACACTGTCAGACTGATATAAAGGGGTTTTAGCATTAATGAAAGTCAGACCCATTGAAGAGATCTTTCAACATCTCACTCATTAGGTTGCAAGACTCTGTATACATCTCAGATCAGTGATTAATTTAAACTAGATGGAAAACTAGTACTGCATATAAACACAAAAGCTTTCTTAAGGTGAAGTTATGGTTACAGCCACCTATTAGTATTTTGATTATATAGCATCTTTTGAGAATGTAGTAGTTAATGTAAATGTTAGGAACCCAGGAGATGTAGCAGAGCCATCCACCAATGAGAATGAAAGAAGGGTTTATACAAAAGACATTATGACTGTATGAAAAGTCCTTCACTGAAGCTAATCTTAAAGCTAGGCCCAAACAACTACCATGAGGCCACACCAAAGAACTACTGTAGTTTGATCCTTCTGCGGTAGAGATCTGAGCAGTCCCTTGCCTCACAGGAGTATGTCTTATTATGTATTCTTTAGCAATTCTGCATGCAGTTTAGATCCAGAAGAAGCAGCACTGAACAATCAGAACTAAAAAAGATGAAGATATTATGACCCCTAGAGCATTCCAGTACCAGAGGCCAAGAGGCTCACTGGTATTTGATAATGAGTTTCAGCTGGCCTGACCAATTCAGTGTACTCCAACTCACAGGGGTTATAATCTGTATATAAAAGGTGTCATGCACTGTGTTTTTGGAAAACTATTAACTCACGTATCATTAATATGGGATGTATGTATGTGGTCTGTACTAAGAGCTGTGTATATACATTGGAATGATGACTAAAATGTGTTTAAGGTAGGCATGTCTTGGGGAGTTGGTAAACTGGCCTGCCCTAGACAAAGGAATGTATTTGCTTCTCTCACCAGCCCACTCATTAGGCAGAGACAATGAAGGTCAACAAAGGCATCAAGCTAACAAGTGGGAAGAGAAACTTTATCTGGACTACAAAGAAGGGGATCTGAACCTCAAGTGGCAAGCAATTGAATCACCTGATTATATACACAATATTACTGTATTTACAAGTTTATTGAGTAGGGTGTTTCCCGAAAGCCTATGGTATAGTGGTGATTAATATCATAGTAAAATGTATGCATTAGCATTATATAAGGAATTATGGATACTCATGTTTATTAGGATTCACAGTCTGTATCCAAACAAAGGGAGAAACAGGTCTTTTTCAGACAGGAGGGAAATGTCACAGACGGAATGTTACCTGTCTACTATGTAAATTAAATATGGTGGAATCAAAACCCTGGCACCCCAATTTACATACAAAGGGATGGGAAGCCCACAAGAAGGGAGAAAAGGCATGAAGTCATCCTGCCTCTTGACACAAGGTCATTAAACTTTGGAAGATATAAACATGGGTGGTGGGTACCATAGGCTAGGGGAAGCTGTGCCTCTCCAAACAGCCAGGCATGGCTTCGCTTATGCTCCACCCCCAGGCAGCCTCCTCCTGCTTCCCATTCTGTGGCTCTTTCCCTGTCTGTGCCATGGCTCTGGATTGGGGTGGAGCTGGTACTGGGCTTGGTCCGCGGCCTGAGCCACCCAGTGCACTGGGTCTTGGGACTGCGCTGGTGCTCCGCGGCTCGGGGTGGGGGCACTCCAGAGCTGGGGGTGCTGGGACCACGCCCCCCACCCACTCAGCACTCTGGGGCTGGGGAGGCTGGGGCCATGCTGGTTGGGCAGGCAGCATGGTCCCAGAACCCCAGCTCCGGAGTGCCATCAATCATTTTGGAGCAGGTCCCTCGGCCTGTTCTGTGTTTGCCCATGGTGTGAAAATGTCAAGTGGTTTTACACCTACAGTTTCAAAAGTAGCCACTTATCTTGAGTGCCCAACTTGAGACATCTTGGGTCTGATTTTTATTTGTGCTAAACACCTGCAGCTCCCATTGTATGTAGTTGGATTTGTGGGTACCAGGGACCCTTGAATTGAAGCAGCGGGCATTCAGCACCTCTGAAAACCATGTCCAAAGTGTTTCAAACTGAGTATTCGAAGGGTGAGTCACTCAAAATAAATGACTATTTTTGAAACTGTGGCCCTCAACTGTGTGCAAAGCAGAATGTGTACAATTCTAGGTTGTGAGTGTGAAACTATAGTGGGTAACATTTTCCAGTGCTGTGCTCTGAGGCTTTTGTACTGCAGTTCTGTGACAATGAAGGTTTGTGTGTCAAGAGCAGAGCTGGGCAGAAAATGGTAATTCTGTTTCCTGGGGGATTTTGAGATTTTGAAATCCAGGTGAAACACAATTACGGTTCTTTTCCCAGCTCCACTGGAATCCTGGCTCTGGGGCAGCCAGCTGGAGCCAGGGAGCCTGGAAGCCCTGCAACCCCAGTCTGCTCAGGAGCTGTGAGCCTAGAAGTTTGGGCTCTTAGGGCTTCCATGCTCTTGGCTCCCCATCAGCCTGCCAGGGAAGCTGCCAAAAAGCCTGGAGCCTGGGCTGCCAAGGAGCTGGCTGGGGGACCTGGCAAGAAACCTGGCAGCTGTCCAGTGGAATTTTGTTGACATCAGCATAATCACGTGAAACGTTTTCATTTTGACCAAAAAAAAGGTGTCCATTTTTTTTTCAATCCAGCTCCATCAAAAAGGCTAATGTGGAAAGTGCTGTAATGGGTCTCGTTACTTGCAAGTGATAAGACAAGCAAGTAGAGTTCTGGCAAGAATCTTACTTATAATGAAGACCCACAGGTCTTGAACTTGGGTCTGTCAGCAGCTTTCGTGTCCTGGTTGCTGTCCGGTGGCTTGCTAGTCACTAGTGGGCTGAGTGGCTAATGGAACCCTGGCCCAGCAAAGGCTCTGCTCACAGCATCTTGACTGGAGGAGTGCCCAGTCCCACCTGTTGATCTGATCAGGCTTTTTAAGCTGGAAGGAGGCACAGGAAATTGTCTGTGCAACTGGGCAAATTACTGGCTGGCTGCTACCTTGGACCTTGCCTTCTTGCCTGACTCCTGAGCCCAGCTAGCCTGACTTGTCCCTAATTCCTGCTTTCTTGATACTTGACTCAACTCCTGACTTGACTCATGCTCTGACTCTTGGGTTGACTTCTGATGCTGACTCCTGCTCCGACCACTAGGGATGACCACCCAAGCCCTGATCATCACGCTTACTGCTTTCCCTGAGAAATGAGACCAGAGTTAAGCATCTTTTAATTTAATTTTAATATTTTTTACACCGGAGAAAAGTCTGATTAATGATACTTATTCATATTGGTCTTATAGCCACGGCTGTCTGTGCTTGCTTTGACAGAACTCAGAGTATAGTGACATCCAAGATAGGCATTTCAATGTCTGAAATGCTCCGTAAATAGAACAAACAGATCAGCATGACTTAGTGATAAAATTACCTTCTGGTTTACAGGCTCTCCAGCATGCGACTGCACTATAGGGAACTCAGCACACCCTTCTGTGCATAATATAAACAAACATAGTTGAGAATAGACCCAGGTGAGACATATATAAAAGGAGAGAGCATGGAAGAAAGGATTACTCGAGCTGCGACTGCCAAGTTACTGAAAAAAGCTTTTCTTGAAGCTCTAAAATCAAATGACTACAAAACGCTGGAAGATCTTTTGAAACAAAAGCAAATAGATGTGGACATGGTGTTTGAAGTGGAAGATGAGAACCTGATTTTGGCATCATACAAACAAGGTAAAAGCAGCAGCAGCTGCTGCTGCATTTGCAAAACCTAAGCAAACTGGTCTTAGTAACTTACTTTTGCAGAAGCAATTGTCATGTTTTTCCCTTCAAAATGTTATTGCTTAAATTGATTCATGAGCTATGACCTACATAACTAGTCAAAGGTAGCTCGGCCTTATGCTTCTTAGAGTAGCCCCTGATGATCCCAAATATATTTATATGGAGATTAAAAACTAATGCATTAACACTGCTCACTCCTCTGTGGCCGTGTAAGTCACCAGGAGCTGAATAACTGGTGTAGTACTGCTGCAGTATGCCTCCTATTTCAGAGGCTCCTTACATCTTATCTGGTGGTTTAGGTTGGGGGAAGGCCCACCACCATTCTCAGAGCTGTAGGTTCGAGAAAGCCTGGAGAAAGGATTCCTTTGCTCTTCCCCCCCGCAGAGAACCCTAGAGCACAGCCAGAATATGTAAATATATTGGTATATATAAATTCTGTGTACACACCCAATCAATCCACATGAAAAAGCCCACCCAGAAACCTATGTTGTTTCAAGCTTCCCATTTTTAGCTTCTTGTAAAAATAGAGTATATTCCCCTTAGTTCAATCCCCAGGAAATGCCCTAGGCATTGAATGTTATTTGATGGGAGATGTTTTCTTTTTCAAAATCATAGACTTCATGCCATAGTTTATTGTCAAATCAGAACAAGTAACCTATTGCCACCCTGGGAAAACAGTCAAAACAAACACTTCAGCCACAGAATCCTCTTCTCGGGATGGAAAAAAATAAACAAACTCATAGCTAGGTGCTGACCAATTTCCAACAAATGTATGTCTTAAAGCAATAAAGCAGGTTTTATGCTCAGCTAGCACCAAAACATTCCAGTATTTACTTTCTGCAAGATTTCTCATGTGAATCTAAGAAGCAATCAGCTACCTTTTTCAGGTATTAAGCACACAGAGAAATAAACACCTGCAGTTCAATCTCTCAGCTAGTACAACAAATAACCACTTTTTGTCCATGTTTGAAGGACTAATAATCTCACCTTTACTTATTTCCTGTGTATCCAATACATGGTTTTTGCTTCTCTAGTTTCAAAGAGACAATGGTGATGCACAATCAATATTTGTTTTAATTGGATGGTTTCTGAACAATCTCACACAGTGATGAATGTAACACCTTGAAATATTGTCTCTTGTATTGCTCTCAGACTAAAGGCTAAAGAAAGTTCATGTGTTCCTACAAATTTAACCCATCTTATTTAAAATGTGCAAATTGAATGAAGACGGCCATAGATCTATCCCCTTTGGAGAGGTCTTTCCTCCATCATGAGGCACATGCACCTGTCTCCCCAAATCACAACAATGCAATTATTCTTTTTGTTGCTTGAGGGCATTCCACTGACTCCAGGGAAAGTCCTGTCTTTGTTGAACAGCCTGAATAACTAGGCTTTGATAAAGGGAGATCCAGGAGGGCAGAAAGAAACCATCATCATGAAGGCCCTGATCCTACATCATTCAACTCAATGGGAGCTTTGCCAGGAGCTTTGTAGGGTCGGAATAGGATGATACTATATCCCCATGACTGCTCTGTTTCCTCCCTTGAGGGGAATGGCTGGTGGATTCAGGTAGGACTAGTCTGCTCTGCCCAAACTCTTTCACTTTCTTGTTTCTGCACCACTCCCGGAAATATCCCGTGCCCTGGGGCACAAGCAGCCTCTATGAAGCAAAACTATAAAAATGGTATAGTGGTGTTTCATGCTTGCTCTTGTGTATTTAGCAAGAGATTCCATATCAAATTTGTACCATTTATAATTTACAAATAAGAATTTTCTAGCTACCAACTCACAGGCTCAGTTTGGTATCTGAAAAATCGAAGCAGGGCTTTTTTTATATACCATAGCTCATTGGCAACAAGAAAGTCTGGAATCTGAATCTAGCTGGCCAACTTTGTAGTTGATGTATGAGTCAGGCAACTTGCTCTCCTGCATCTATACAGGCAGTGCTATACTGGTAGTAATAAAAGCTTATATTTTTCTGCAAAATAAATAGATACATCTTGGAAGCAGATAGCCATAGTATTAGAATGCTGCATTCACAGCTATTTTATGACTAACACTTAAATGGAAATCAAGCATTTAATAGAGTTTTTTAAAAACTTCATTACCAAACAAAGCATATGATAGATATGTACTGGCCAATTTAATTATGAGGAGAGTGAATTAAACTCACTGGAAGAGGAAAACAACAAACATTACAGGAACAAGTTATATACTACCCGTTCCTATTTTTTCTCTCTAATATAGTATATATGTCTAATGCAACTATGTTAATGTTACATTAAGGATGAACATTTAATGTCATGTGCAGAAATTAAGTTTCCAATTAACTTGATCCCAATGTACGTCCTGAATCTTTTTTGGGTAAGCATTTTATGCCATAGCAGTATTAAGCCTATGGATTTATTCACTATGTGGGGAGGAGAACGGCCGGGGTGTGTGTGTTATGGGAGAGGGAAAGACAGAAATAGAAAATGTTATATATGTTCAATGCAGTTCAATCTTACCTATCGCATTTCCTGAATTTTAACTGAAACTTATCTTTGTCTTAATGTACATTTTTGTACTTAGAACAGGTATTGGTTAGAGAACAGGACACAAAGTCTGTAATTCTGCTGCTCCTGCTCCAGATTATTTTCTTTTACTTTTATACAGATTATTAAAATCACCACTTCGGAGACTATGTGCAATCATCAAGAACCAAGCATGTTTTGGGTACAATATGGGGATGTCGGTGGGAACACACTAAGTTCACTAAGACTTGTGCCTTTGGAGAAGATAAAACAGTTGTGTACATTTCTAAGTTCTGCTTTTTTAATGTGGGTGCTGTCGTGTCCTGCTGAGTGCTGGCGAGTAGGTTTGGCCTAATTAGGGTGATCAGATATCAAATGTGAAAAATCAGGATGGGGGTGTGGGGTAATAGGGGCCTATAGAAAAAAAAGCCCCAAATGTCAGGACTGTCCCTATAAAATCGGAACATCTGATCACCCTAGGCCTAATTGCCACCAAACATCGCCTCATGTAGGACTGGCAAAAATTACACATTTGATTTAGCGCCATTCTAATTTTGGTGGCTTGATGATCTGCGTGATTAGGAGAATCCACCTCAGAACAGTAGTGAGGACTGGTGATCAGGCCAGTGTGTGCAAGAGCACCACCTTTTGTTCAGAGAGGAACTGGGAGAGTGAGACAGGAATCAGGAGCAACAGCAGCCACCCTGCTCCTTCACCCTCCAAGCCTAGAAGGAAAATTTCAGCGATGGCCATGATGCTGTTTTCAAGTGAAATGGGTTCCGTAATGTGAGCCTGTGTTTCAAAGAGAAAAAAACCAATGTTGCAAGATATTGCTACATGGTAAAATGTCGAGGGAAGAGGGGGTATCAGCAAAATTGCCAGAAAGAACAGTGAACATTTTCTGAACCAAATTTCATGCAAAAATGTTATTGCCATCACACGGACCTACACACCAACTAACACCCCGCTGGACACCTGCAAAGGGTAGCAGGTGACAGTAAGTCTGTAATACTGCTGCAGCTACATTGCAAGGAGGCAGCCGTGCAACATGCATCATGAGCCCGTCCACAGGAAGGCAGACCCCACGCCCTGATGTGAAATCCTGAGATCTCCTACCCAAGAACAACATGATGTGCTACTGTTGAGTCAAGGGTCTAGCCAAGAGTCCTGCATTAGAACCTAGGGGTGCGATACTCAGCTCTCATTAGACATACTCATGCTAGCTCTTCTTGATGTAGTGTACTAAAAATGGTAGTGTAGCCACAGTAGCATGGGCTAGCCAACCTGAGTACAAGCCCACCAGAATCCCCGAGTAGGTACTCACCACATCTTGCTGGTGCTGCCTCTTGCTGCTGCCCATATGACCCCAGCTACACTACTATTTTTAGCTCACTAGCTCCAGGAGAGCTAGTGCATGTCCAACATGAGCTGAGAAGCACACCGCCAACTCCTAGTGTAGACGTAGCCTGAGTGCAGCTTTTTATTCAAATGTAGCATTTGCGCAGCTTTTACCAGATCAAAGATCCTATTTCCACCCCCTGTACATTTCATCTGGTGGCATTTCAAATGCTTTAGGCCTTTTTTATTCAGTCTTTTTATTCAGGTTGCAGGAAGAAAAAACTACCCTTGGAGTAAAGTTACGTGGCAATTCATCTGTTCAAAAATCAATCCAGTCAGCCTGCATGCCGGCAGTGCTTAATGAAAGTAAGGTTATTACTCCAGAGCACTTTGTATACACTAGACCATAACTGATTAAATTACATTAAAATAAATTAAAGCTGAACTCCAACACCCTTCCACCTCCCTCCAATTAGTCTAATTTAATGGCTCATTTGGAAGATTCTTATTCAAGGCTGGTAACGCATCTTCACTTTTTACAGGATATTGGCTGCCTAGTTATAAGTTAAAATCATCTTGGGCCACTGGACTGCATATATCAGCCCTGTATGGATATCTGGAGAGCCTCATGGTACTGCTAGATCACAAAGCGGCCATCAACTACAAGCCAAATGGGAAAGCTGCTATCCATGTGGCCTGTGACGTGGCAAACGTTGAGTGCCTCACAATCCTTTGCAACCACGGAGCTAATGTTAACTGCTTTTCACTGAGTGGCCATGCACCCTTACACTTCTGTACCACAAAGGCCTCTGTGCCTTGTGCCCAGCAGCTCATTTGGAGAGGTAAGTCAGTCTATAACTCAGACAGTCAAGTACCTCTGAGGTTTAGGAGGAGTTTAAGGGTCTGTATTATATTGTTAAGAAGCAAATAATCATATTTCATGCTTTCATAGCCCCCTAGTGCTTCACAAACAATGTGTATAGAGCCCCACTGAAACACAGCCAACTCAGAAGAGGGCAGCAGTCCAGCTGCAGTTTGGAGAGCAGGAAATTTCAATCCAGGGCATCAGGGCAAACCCTTCCTCATGCCAAAAGTAGTCTTTAATGCCCACACAGAGTAGGCAAGGCCTCAGCTGCAAAAATAAATGCACACAGCCATAATATGTGCTGGAGTTTGATAGATAAACTGAGAGAGTTTTTCATTAGAGTTCACCCCCGAAAGTCTACAGCTATGTCCTTGTCCTGAAGTTACAGGAAATGTGTGTGTGTATAGAGGTAGGGGGTAATTCCTGTTGACTTCAGTGGAAGCAGGATAAGCCCTTAAAAGAACTGCAAAGGAGGAAAATAAAATCTATATTACTTACAACCCCCCTTCCCCAAGCTATCTTCAAAGAACATTATTAAGTTGCTAAGTCAAATACTCAAAAGTTAGAAAATACCAGAATTAATGTTGTTGTGCATCAGTCTGGTCCCTTTGTACGTATACATTATGATACAGTCTATAATTACATGATCACAGGACCTCTGCCTCCTTAAGCACCAGATGGCTAGTACTCGTGAACAAATAAACCTTATTCAGTAGCTTGTTTTGTCCTTGTTAATTGTGTGGACCCAGCTTTATTTACTGCAGACAGTGGGTCTGGGTCTGGGTCCTGGCTCTGAAGACAATCATTGCTTTCTGTCATGGGGTCTCTCATCTACTGGCCATTTTGAGAATTAGCTCTGGTCAGCAGGTGTGCCTTCCGGTGGGGTGGCTCATCTCTGCCTGCAGACCTACTACAGTTCCAGTCTTACTGCCTCTGCTTCATGGCACAGCCCTCCAGCCATGTCACACTCCAGGTTCCCCCCTTCAGGGGAAGTGACACGAGGGACAACTTCTTCCACAACAGTCTAGCCCCTTCTTGCAGCGGCTCAGCAATCTATAGCCTGGCTGCTTCAGCAGCACGTGGGTGGCCCCAGTCCAGGGACCCTGTAAGCAACAGCTTTCCACCGCCCCTTCTTTCTTTCTTCACCAGTCTGTCTCAATTCCCCAGGCCACTTCCCTGCAGCCCCAACACCTTTGGCTCCTGCACCTTCTTCCCAGGACCTCAGGCCTACAAGCCCCAGCAGCCATGTTCACAGTGCTAGTCTCTGCAGCCCTCTAGCTAGCCAGCCAGCCAGCCAGCCAGCCCACCCCCTCCCTAGGACTACCAGCAGCAGACTCCCTTGGTCTGGCCTGCAACTTTCTTTTCTATGGGCCAGCTGGGCCCTGATTGGTTAGTCCAGCCACTGCCCCAATTGGCTGCAGCCACTGCCCTAATTGGCTGTTTTTTTGCAGCCGTCCAGGCTGGGTTTTCACCCGATCAGGGCCAGTGCAGGGCAGATGCCCCATCACACTTTTCTTCTGGGTTTTTCTATGGCGCTCATCAGTATGGTATCTGAGCACTTCACCAACACTAATGAATTTATTTTCACAATACCTCTGCGAGATGAGCTGTCAAGTATCAGAGGGGTAGCAGTGTTAGTCTGGATCTGTAAAAGCAGCAAAGAATCTTGTGGCACCTTATAGACTAACAGACGTCTTGGAGCATGAGCTTTCGTAGGTGAATATCCACTTCGTCAGATGCACTGGTTTCATTATCTCCATTTTACAGATGGAGAATAGAGGGGCATAGAGGCTAAGGTCAAAAGTGTCCACTAATTTTGGCCAATTTTTTGACTGATTTTTCAGAGTATTTTGCACTATATAGCACTTTCTATGTTCTAACCATAGCTCCCATTGACTTCAATTGCAGCTGTGATTACTCAGCATTTCTGCAAATCAGACCCTAGGGATTTTGAAAATGAGGGACACCCAATTAGTGACTGCGTATGCAAGTGATTTGCCTTGTATCACATAGGAACCCTGTGACAGAGGCAGGGATAAAATCCAGTTCTCCAAAGCAGTTTTCAGCTGCCTTAACCATGAAACCATGGTTTGTCTTCCTGCAGTCCCTTGCATGCCTTCTGTCAGGGTCAGGTCATGGGTGACCAGACCTAGTAGTTCGAGCCAGAATCTGCAGTCATGAGATAGGACTCTTGGTCTGGGATACCAGGAGGTCAGAAGCAGGAGACAAACTGGAGATCAGAACCACCAGTTGGGAACCAGAATCTAGGCTGGGACAGGCTACCAGCGGATCAGAGGCAGGAGACAAACTGAAGGTCAGCAACCATAGGTCAAGTTGGGCTGGAACGCCAGGAAATTGAGCTGGGTAGTGGATAGTATAAGCCACACAGCCCAGAGCAGGGTGAAACCTAGTTGTTCAGACAGCTTCCTGTTCCTGCTGCTAGCTAATCAGCTGCTTTGAGACTCTGCCAAATGGACCTCAGGGTGGGCACTCACACTGGGGCTGGGCTTTATGGGTCTCAGGTAAGCTATTGCTAATGGGCTGCTAGGTGGAGGATTGGCACAGGGCTATACTCATGAACCTTGCAGGCTTGGGTTTGAGACTCCTGAATGATGGTGTCTTCTGCAACAAACAAAGTAAGGGTACTGCAATTAAAACTTTCTTCATTTCCCCCTCTGATGCATCCTCTAGACTAGGCCTATCCTGTGCACTGAATGAAGCAGGGATCCCATTCATAAAAAACAAAAAGTAATAATGCAATTAAAGTCTGTATTGTAGTGCATATGCACAGACAACCTGAATTCTGCCATTGCTTAACTTTTGAGTGTTTGACTTTGCAACCGTAATAATGTTTTTAATGTAGTTTTGTGTGTGTAATTTCCTAGGTTTTTTAAAAAAGCAGCTAGAAAAACAGATATGCCATCATACTGACACCCACATGGGTCATCAGCAGGGTTGAAACCTTTAGATGTGTTACATAGAACTCTGCCACTTGAGTTAACAGAGTAACTTATAGTAGTAGTAGGTTGTTATCCTCCTTGTGGGCCAGCACTAGCAGGGAATGAGATACTTTACCAGAGGGTTTAACAGATATTTGCTGACGGCAGAGAAATAGTAAGATTTCAGAGATCTAGGGTTCCATTCCAGTCTCTGAAGAGGATTGTGCTCTGCTGAGCACAGACTATTATGCCCATTCCCCAGACATGGCCTTTTCTGCCCCTTCCTCGCTAATCTATTCCTGTCCCAATCCTGTCTCATCCCCATGCCTGGCTTCTCATCCCACTCCCATTCTTCTCACTTAGCCTTTCCCAGTCTCTACTCCTCAGGTTTCTCATCCTAGTTCCAGTCTCCTTGCCCAGTAAATCCTAGTCTTCCCCTCACCCCCCAGAATTCCCATCCCAGCCTCACTCCTCCCCATCCAGTCTGGGTAACCTTATGTAGCCATTCCCAGTTGCTCCCCACCTGTCATATCCTTGCACCCAGTCTCTCTCCACCTCACAGCCTCCAGTATCCCTCCCTAGGCTTCTCATCCAATCTCAATTCCCTCCAGTGACTCCTTATCCCCCATCTCTTTGCAGAGCCAGTCCCATTTCTCTCATTACGCTCTGTTTCCTCATCAGATTTCCCCCACCTCCTTCCCACTGCTCCACTCATTCATAACCCCAGTCTCCTCGTCCACCTGGTCCCAGTCTGCTCTCTTTCTCCTCATCCATCTCAATCTCTTTCACAGCCAGGGTTTCCCTGTTCTCTTCTGTTGTCTCCCTGCCCAACCAGTCCTGATTTCTCCTGTTTCCCCTCGCTCTCCTGGCCCAGCCAGTCCCACTCTCCCCTCTGGTCCTCAGTCCCAGTCCCTTCTCCCACTACCCTCAGTCTCCCTACCTCTTCGGACACCATGTCCTAAGCAACTTCCCCCACCCTACCACCTGTTCTGGCTCTTGTCTCCTCTGCATTTGATTTAGGCAGCTTCCTTCCTGCAGTCTGGGACCAGCGGAGGGTGGGGGTGAGGGACCATGATAGCGCAGGAGAATACAGGCTACTTGCTCTCATTTCTGGTGCCTGGAGCCAGACCCAGCAAGGCTTGGAGCAGTCAGAAACTGCAATTTCAGGGTAAACCTTGCTCAGCTCCCTGCAGCCACAGTCTGGAGCATGCTCATCGCAGGCGGAGTCTTCAGGGAATTAAGCTGCACGTCTCTATTGAGCATGTGCAAACTGTGATTTTTTAAAAAAATGTATAGCTTGGTCAAAGTTGGGCCAGTTTTCACAAGGATGGCAAAAGGCCCACACTGACACAAAGGCCACCTCCCTTGCCAAATGTAAAGTCATTGCTCCAAAGCATGGGGATGCTAGAGCTGCTAAAAGAAAAGGTAATTAGAGCCATATATTTTCCCTTAGCTTTGTACTAAATCATTCTGGCTGAAATTTTCCAGAAAACGTTCAACTTGAGACAAACACTCAGCATGGGAAGTTTCAGTCCAAATGCTTAAAACATGGCAACTGAAAACAGGGTCTTATAATGGAAAGAGTTGGGTAATCTCAATAATAGGACGTGCTATCAGTCCCACCTATTATTAGAATCATGGCAAATGCAAGTGCTTTGGTTTAATTTGCTACATATGTCATTACTGCAGACCTTTCCTTAGTTCTCAGAGCCAGCATATGCCTTGTGGGCAAAGCAATCTGTGATCCCAAATAAATTACCACACTACTTTCCTTCGGCCGGAAGATACCTATTATTTTGTTTAGTAGAAAAGAAAATTAACGCCATCAATTTTATTCTGCCTGAAGCAAATAATCCTGACAGCAGGAGTTAGATTCACTATCATAGGAAAGCATAAAAAGACAAATGTGCTCTTGCAAATGCAGTGTAAGATGCATGTAAATGAAAGTATGTATTCTAAAGGCTTCCTCCTCCCATCTATCACTAACATAATAATGCCTTACAATTACAGAGCCTCCTTTCATCCAAAAGCACTTTACAAACTTAAACTCCTGTGCAAATATCGAGACTCCACACAAAATGGAACCACCTCTGGGGTGAAACATGGCAGCTGATTAATAGGACATGGCAACACTACACAATCAGACATGCCTGTACTGAAGGCTCAAAGATGTACCTCTCACTCCTACCCTCACCCAACTCACATCTCCAGTTGTCTCTCTGATATCTCTGCCTGCATGTCCCAGCAACAGCTCAAGCTTGGTGTGACTAAAACTGAGCTCTTCATCTTTCTCGGTTTCCCCATTTTCTGTTAGTGTTAGCAAACCTCCTGTCCCTCAGCCTGATGAGCCAGACCTAATTTTTCACACTGCTTTCTCCTCACCCATTCTTGATGCTGGCACAAAATCCTGCCTGTGCTAGCAAGGGTGGAAAATTTTAGAGCAATCAGCCCACTGAAGACATAGACATGTAGGGACTTTCATAGGACTGGGCATCAGGAAATCTATGATGCCTGCACTTACCCTCTTCTGTGCTCCTGATTCCCCTCCATTCTAGGAGATGGAATCTCTCAACTTGTTTTATAAACAGTGTTTAATTTTGCTTCTGCAATGGCTTGCAATTACTTGGGGCAGACTGTTTGTAGCTAGGATGGAGTGAGATGACCAGAGACTCAGCCACAGTAACAAGGAAGTAAAGACACCTCCAGTTATTTTGGCAGAAACAACACAAATAGCAAGACAGACTTTACGCTCCTTTTCCTTTGGCCATCATTCGGAAGCTGCAGACACTGACTGCCCAGTAGATGGTGCTGTTGTTTCAGCAGGAATATTAATTTAGCACCGAATGCTGCAGTTATACCAATCCTATTACCAGCTTGAAAAAAGGGCCAATCCTCAGCTGTCGCCTTAAGTGGAGCTACACTGATTTACACTACCTGAGGGTCTGGCTCAAAATACTTTTCCTCCTGGACTCCCTATTCATGAGATGCATGCAGCAATCACTGTCAGGTGTGTTGATTTGTGAGGGGCTTTCTACTGGCATTAGAAGTCAGAAGTATCCCCTTTTCTTCACTGCCTAATTTATAGTAGAAAGAATTTCAGATACAGATTTGGACCTGAAACAGAATGAACCCAAAAGATAGAGACAAGCCCAAGCTGGGAAACTTGCATCTGGATCCAAATGTGGATTTTTTTAAAGCTCATGAGCCTTTAGCTCTACAGTGGAGGCACGGGAAACTCAGAGACCATTGCTATGGACCATCTCCACATGGAACACGTATCCTTCCAAACAGCTTCCCAGTCTCTTTGAAAGGTTGGCTCCAAAGTGGCCACTGACTGTGCCCCCTCTTCTGTACCTGCCCTATATTCTGCTCAGGGCCGGCTCCAGGTTTTTTGCAGCCCCAAGCAAAATAAACTAGAAAATAAATTAAAAAGGGGGGCCGGAGTGCCGCTGCCAAAACAAACAAACAAACAAAAAAGCCGAGTGCTGCACCTTGAAAAGTTCCACCCTAACCACATGCTTGGAACACTGGTGCCCAGAGCCGGCCCTGATTCTGCTCCAGGGGAGGATGTGGTTTACTGAAGACTTTGCTGGTGGTAATTTCCAACAGATTTTTGGAAATTTGCATGGCCCTGAATCTGCTCCTGAGTGGACCTAGTCGGGAACTTCTCAACACAACCAAAACTTTTTGTGGGAAGGTACCAATTTCAACTAAACTTTTGTTGGGAAAGTTTCTTAGATCCAGGATGGAATTCCTGGGAAGCGGGAGGAGCAAGAGACCCCAGAACAGCAAATAGCCTGATGGTTTGGGAATTCCTGTGGGATGTAGAAAACCACATTCAAGCCCCTGCTTTGCCTGATTCAGACCAGGGATTTGGATTCTGGTTGACTGCCTTAACCAATGGATTCTTGGCTATTCTGGGGCAGGTGTTTCCCAATCTCTCCTATTGGAGTTGTTCTACTTTGTATAAATAATTAAATATTCATTGGGCAGAAAGCCAAAGAATGATGATAGCCCAGTGGTTGGGGTGCTCATCTGGGATGTGGGTGACCAAGGTTTAAGTCACTGTTCTGCTTCATTCTCCTATCACCAAGGTGAGTGCCCTAACCATCAGTTATTGGTAAGGCTGTGAGTTTGTCATGGAGGTCAAGTCATGGATTCCATGACTTTCCGTGACCTCCATGACTTCTGCAGTGGCCAATGTGCCTGACTCAGGAGCAGTTCAGGCAACCCTTGTGCCAGTCGCACTGGCCGCTGCTGGGACAGTCTCAGGCCACCGTGCACCCACCCCCCAGCAGCAGCAGAGTTTGGGTGTGGGAGGGGACAGGGGGTTGGGGGAGGGAGCAAGGGGTTAGGGCACAGGACAGGACTTACCTTGGGGGCTCCCCAGAAGTGGCAACATCCCCCTCGCTCAGCTGCTAGGCAGAGGCATGGCCAGGCAGCTCTGCAGCCAGGAGACTATTTTAGTCTATTCCAGTCTTATGGCTGGAACCACCAGGTGGTTCAGTCTTACAATTTCTTTTTTTTTTACCGTACTAGTAGCGTCCAGTCTTTGAAGAAATGCTGTATTGTTGTTAGTTATGCTTTGAAATTTCTTTTTGGGGGAGCTGTGGCAAGCAGTAAGGCAGTTTGCTCTGTGCCTTACATGCTCTAACTAGAGTCAATTCTTGGAGACAGAGTTGCTCTCTAAGAACCGGGCAATGATTCTTATGCTGAGGTTCCTGAAAGTGGGGATTGCCTGCATGCTGTTTGTGATCACCTCTGTTCAAGAACTTATGTATATAGTGTAAAAGGAACAAATTGAACTAAGAATATACCCAGACTCTCATTTCTCTTCCAATGGGAAGCCAATCTGCAGGGCCTCTGCAACTTGACTGAAAGGTGACACAATTCTGATCTAGTCATATTCTGATCCTCTGCCAGTTAACATGGTATTTAATCAGAAGAGCCACTGCTCTCTTGACACATTTTTCTCCTTTCTGCAGCATGCTATGGAGGAGAGCATGTGGCCCTCTGGGAGGAACTTCTGAGCTAGACAGGCAAGCAAGTGATATGTGTGCTATAAATACTTAGAGAGATAGCCCAGATGAGATGTATGCATCTCTAGAAAGAAAGATATTTTTGCGTTTGCTCTTTTGTGGCAATGGGTGACCTGATGAAAACCTAGCTAGAGATATTTGCATAGAGAGAAGAGACAAAGAGGTGGGGAAAGAGGATATCATAAGTGGAGCTTTGATTACAGAACAGAGCCATCATGTACAGCATCTTCATGAAATTGGCTTAGAAAAACAATGTGTATTTGCGCAATGATCTCCCTTGATTCTTCTTCTTAACAGGAGCAAATGTGAACATCACAACAAACAATCAGGATGAAGAGACTCCCCTGCACACAGCTGCACGTTTTGGCATCCCTGAACTGGTGGCATTTTACGTGGACCAAGGAGCAAATGTTGATGCTGTCAATGCCCACATGGAAACTCCACTGGCCAGTGCAGCTTACTGGGCCCTTCGCTTTAAAGAGCAGGTGTACAGCCTGGAACACCACCTAATCTGTAGGATGCTGCTAGACTATAAAGCTGAAGTTAATACTCGTGATGAAGATTTCAAATCACCGCTCCACAAGGCTGCCTGGAACTGTGACCATGTGCTGATGCACGTACTGCTTGAGGCTGGGGCTGAAGCAAACCTGATGGACATCAATGGCTGTGCCCCCATACAATATGTTTTGAAAGTGACATCTGTGCGGCCAGCTGCCCAGCCTGAAATTTGCTACCAACTTTTACTGAATCATGGAGCAGCTAGAATATATCCTCCACAGTTCCACAAGGTGAAGGATGTATATGGTGCAATGGTGCTACTCTAGAGTAAAGTTAGAGTGAAGAGATGATATTTTGATCTGAATTAGCTTTTTGGGACAGATTCAAAGTTCAGATTTGAGTTCAAATAAGGTGAGGGTTTGAATTAGGATTTGATGTGACCTGTTCTTGTGAGACTTTGGCCCAAAATGACAAAAATCTTGCAAGATCAGCTGTTCTCATGAGATTTGCACCTTCTCATTGTTCCAAGAGAGCAGCTACTGATGCCATAAATAGCCCCCTTTTGGTTTTGGAGTCAACCAGAAACCAAAACTGTAAGTGTTGGTTGAAATCTAGGGTTTCGGATCTTCCCTCTTCAGATATACTGATATGCCTTAGACAAACCCAAATTACTGGGCTTAATATAGGGGGAACCAGGTGACATTTAATGGTTTGTGATATGTAAAGGAGGCTAGACAAAGTGATCTACCAGTTTCTTCTGGCCTTGAAATCCATGAATTTTTGACGAATCATTTACCCCTGAAATTTGAAGGCATCACATTTGAGTTTTAGTCCTCTACTAACATGCGGTATAAATGGGTAAAGCCAAAGAAGAGGGTTGACTAGAGAGTAGTGGGGAGGAAGATCAAAATATTTGCAAGATATTCCTCAAAGAATTCCTTGAGGTCTGCAAAGTCCAGGGCACTCATCAACATGGGACATATAGTTATTTATATCATTATATATATGATAGGCTTTCTGTACTGAGTAGGGAACACAATATGAACTTGTCTATGCTAGAACCTAAAGTGTTTTCACCACTGTTTGAGGAAGTCAAGACCAGCTTGTTTTCATTGTATAGACTGGGCCTTCCCTTGAGAGAGTATTGTGTAGAGGACTTGGAGTCAGGCCTCCTGTGTTTTATTTCTGTCTCTGCCATTGACCTGCTGTGTGAGGTGTGTCAAGTCTCTATGCCATCATGTAACCACCTGTAAAATATGTAATACTTTAGCTCATAAGGGTGCTCGGAGGCGTACATTATTAATGCCTGCACAAGGCTGTGCGGAAAGGTAAGCATCCAATAAATGCAAAGTGGGATTGCATGAATGTGAGCAAGGGCAGGATTTGGTCCACTCTCAATTAACAAGTCATATTAGAGTCAGAACTGTGTCCAGGGCTCTTGCATGATTTAAAAGCTTGACTACTTACTTATAACAGTGCTATTTTCCATCCTTCATTTTACAGCGTTAGTCGGGGCAGGACTTTTGTTCATATTCAAGGACCTATTCTCTGCTCAGGCATGCCTGAAACTCCTGTCATTAACATTCATCAAAGTTATGCCCTATGTTCGGGAAGGGGAGTGGGGAAATTGTTAGTACATTTGTGACTGACAGCCTTCAGAAAGCAGGGAGAAGATTGCTTCCATTCGTGAAGGTACACTCTAACCCGGATGTGGCCTAATGGATAAGGCAGTGTGGTAGAAACTGTGGGAACTCTTTTCTATTCCTTTCTGTGGCACTGATCTGCTGTGTGACTGGGGGCAAGTAATTCATCTCTTTTTCCTCTCCCACCTTCAGTCTGCCCTGTCTATTTCGATTGTAAATGGCCATCTCTTACTATGTCTTTGAACAATGCCCAGCACAGCAGGGCACAGATCTCAGTTGCAGCCAGTAGGTGCTACTGAAATTTAAAGAATCATAATGTCTGCTTCCCATTTGCAGGTGTTGCAGGCCTGTCATTCCCACCCTAAAGCCATTGAGGTTGTCATTAACTCATACGAACACATCAAGTCAACATCAAGGTGGAGAGGAGCTATACCCGATGACATCTTTGAGGTAAGCTTTTAATGAGCTTCCACTTGTGTTTGCAATGTTTGCCTCCCTAACATTTCCACCCAGTCACAGAAAAGTGATTGTAATTACAGATAATGCTTTGGAAAGCCTAATCCAAGAGGACAGGATGAGTATTTTATAAAATGGCTTGCACACAGAAACAGGGAACAGAGAATGCAGTGCTGATTCTAAGCAGTAGCACTGAGAATTTCAGAGCTATGTGGAATATTCAGGTCTACACTGCAACTTTAAGTGACAGTTCATTTTTGAACAGGGTATTGGAGGGAGTGCACAGCAGGAAAAATAGATACTTGACTTTTTTCATATGGAAAGTTTTCTCACAGAAAAATACTGTATGGTCAACAATGATTTTTTTCTTTGTCAGAAAATATATGTTCTGAGCCAAAAAAAATTGATTTTCCATCAAGAAATATAAAAATCCCATTTTCATTTCAAACCAGCATTTTAAAATGAAATGACAAGTTCTGTTTCATTTGGACATAAAAAGTCACCATGTTTCTGATTTTCAGTTTAAAATAAGTAAACAAAAGGATTTGCCGCATCAGCATGTCTCTTTGGAATGACAGATTTTCAGTTTTGACATTTCCGAGTCAGAATTTTTCAGAAGTTTTCATTCTGTTAATATCTTTTTTTTGATATTTGAACTTCCTATTTGGATTTGGACCAGACACTAATTTCAAAATGTCAAAATTTCCTTTTGGATTGAAATTCCATTTTCAGAACTTTTCTAAGTAACAGTCCCTAGAGGAACTCTGGCTGAGCCAGGCACAGTTTCTCTAGGGCATGGGAGTCCATTATCCTTTAAGTCAGTCTAGCATGTGTTGATTGTGCCCCAGTTCATCTCTGCTGGCTAGGATGGAAGGAAGCGGACGGCTGTGGCTCCTTCCACTTTGGAAAGCTTAGTGCCATTGCCGCTGCTAGGTTCATGCAGTCTTTGCTGTCAAGGAGAGCAAGGATTGTGACTGTGGCTGACCCGTCTGCAGGGCCCTCAGTGAGTAGATTTATAACATCAGTGGATAGTATAAAAGTGCCATGTTGCGTGTATGTGACACTATATGTTTTTGAGCCCTGTTATGGTATTTCTGGCAATTTGGTCATAGCTCCAGAAGGAGATTCATGACATGTATATACATCCATGAATAAGGCTGCTGGATGAAAACAGAAGGGGCCTGGGCTGGGGGTAATTTAGGTGAAAAAAATCAGCATAGACATACCCTGAGTCTCCTCTGAAATCAGGAATAACTTCACTGAAGTCAGTGGAGGAAGATCAATGTGAAGCTGGTAAAAATGGAATGAACATTGTCATAGAATGAGCTACTGTATTATACTATTCTGCCAGTAGGTGGCACTCTGTGTAAAAATACTTTATTTGAAGGTAATCCTAGTCATACCTCGCAGTGCATTACAGGATCGTATGATGAACATATCTGGTGTGGATAAGTAAGTTCTTTAGCCAGTCCACATCTAGTACAGAAGTACACGGCATGGTGTTAGCTGTGGGATTAAGAACAGAAACAAAAGGAAAACAGCAACAAAGCTTGCAGACAGAGGGAACAAAGATTGCAGGATCTCATCAACATGCCACTCTTCAATGGCCTGGAGAACTTCAGCTTTGATAAACTTTCAGAACAGACAGACTGGAAGCAGTATTTTGCAAGATTTCACATTGCTACCAAGCTCCACAAGGAAACTCATGATATACAGGTATCTTCTTTAATTTATGCTGGGGGGAAGCAAGCAGAGCATATCTTTAAATCCTTTTACTTTATTGATGACAGTCACAAAGATGACTATGAAAGGGTTCTGGCTGTTTGATTCATACTTTATATTTCAGAGAACTATGAAAGAGCACATTTTCACCAGAAAATTCAAGGACCAGGGGAAAATGGTGAATGTTTTATTGCAGTTCTGCATGCATTTGGTTGAAAACTGATTTTGGGAAAGCAAAACATGAAAATACCAGAGACAGTCTTTCACAGATGCTACAATGAAGAGAGATCTAACTCTAGCCACAGCTATTCAAATAGCAAAGCAGCCTGAACTGGTGAGGCAGCAAGAACATGGGTAACTTGCTAAACTTGACAAATAAGACACTAAGTTGGAAGCTGTGAACAGATGTAGCAGGAGTGCTAAAAGTCGTTACCATAAGACCCCTGATGAAAAGAGAGAGAATTCTCAGGCTAAGAGGGACAAATTCCAGAGTAAATGCACAAGGTGTGGAAAAAGTCATATCCTAAGAGATGATGCATGTCCAGCCAGAGACAGATGGTGTATTAAATGCAAGAAGTATGGACATTTTGCAGCTGTTTGCCACACCAAAGCAGTCAGGGAGTTGACTCATATAACAGACAATCAAGAGCCATTGTTTCTGGGATTTATCAAGTATGAAGACATAGAGCCTCTTCCAGGAAAGTGAAATCGAATATTCATGGCAAGATTATTGATTTTAAAATTGACTCAAGAGTTGACATCACAGTTAGCTCTGAAGGGATTTACAATCATCTTCAACCCCTCCAAGGGCTTAAATCACCTGACACAGCTTTCACTAGCCCTGAAGTATTGTGAATTGCATGGGTCAGTTCACTACAGAAACAACTTACAAAGACAGAAGCTATGTACTCAGAGTACATGCGCTCAAAAGATCGAAGACCAACAACTTTCCCAGCTACAGTGTGGCAGCCATGATGGGCCCAGTGAGAAAGGTGGAAGATTTGGATGGAGGATTTGATTATCTTGAACTTTTGAAAGGAGACCCAGCACAAATCCATTTAAGAGGCAATCTGAAGTATACAGTGTACAAACACCTCTGCCAGAGAGCCCTTGGAAGAGACTAATTACAGATTCATGCAAATTCAGAGGACATAATTACCTATTCATTGGGAATTGTTTTCCCAGCTATATAGAAATTTTGTACTTGAAGGACATAATATGTCACAGTGTTATTGAGAAACGGAAGTGCATGGTTGCTCACATCTGTATTCCAGAACAACTAGTGATGGGTGATGGACCACAATTCACTGCAGCAGCATTTAAGACATTCCAAATGAAATATGATTTTGATCATATTATTAGAAGCCCACATTACCAGCGAATGAATGGAGAGGCTGTGAGAGCTGTCCAGGCACCCAGGAAAATCCTACAGTAGGAAGATCCAGTCCTTGCTCTTCTGAGCATAGGTGTAGTTTGACTTCTATATTTGGGGGGGCAGGGCCTGGCAGGGCGGGGCCAGCTCCACATGGCAGGGTCCAGAAACGGAGCACCACCTCCACCCCCTGACTCCTCTTAGCAGGCCACCCAGCCTGTCTGGGTTGGGCAGGAGGCACAACCAAAAATTCTAACTCAAAAGGGGAAGATGGAGGGTCAGCTCAAAAAATTTGAAAACTACTGAAAGTAGGGTGCATGCAGGGAGTAGCGAGGGGCTGTGTTCAGTGAGGGGTGCAGCTCAGGGCACAGGGAGGGGCTAACTAGGGGCTCTGTGCCAGGAGAGCCCCCTTGTGGTTGCTGTTCCCTGAGGGCTCTGTCAACCCCAGAGCCTGGTTCTGCTCCGCCTCTGGGCAGATCTTACCCACTGCATAGGCAGTCAAAGGGGTCTGGGAGTTTAGGAGTAGCCACAGCCCCGGACACCAGCAGTAGGAGATGGGGGAGCGCCACGGCTGCCTGCTCCGTGGCACCAGCCAGAGAAGCAGCCGCCCTGCACTGCCGAGCTCTGGTTTCCTGCCTCTGACCTGACCGTGGTGTGGAGTGTCAGGGAGGGGAAGCAGAAGAGAGCGTGCGTGTGTGTGTGTGTGTGTGTATGTGTGTGTGTGTGTGTGGCTGCCCCTGGACCTGCCTCACTGTGGTTAAGGCACTGCAGTTTGGGGGGACAATGCCCCCACCATGCCTCCCCCAAATGCTGCTCATGCTTCGAGTTACAGATCAACACTAATAGTGGCTACTGGATATAGTCCAGCACAATTCATGGTGGGAAGACAACTCAGAATTACTGGTCCTATTTTGGAAAAGAACCTAGCTCCATAGTGGCCAGAAAGTGAGTAGCCAAATTGGATAAAAAGGTTAAGTGATGTCAAGTATCAGAGGGGTAGCCATGTTAGTCTGGATCTGTAAAAGCAGCAAAGAGTCCTGTGGCACCTTATAGAATAACAGACGTATTGGAGCATGAGCTTTCGTGGGTGAATACCCACTTTGTCGGATGCATGCATTCACCCACAAAAGCTCATGCTCCAATACATCTGTTAGTCTATAAGATGCCACAGGACTCTTTGCTGCTTTTACAAGGTCAAGTGAGTTTATGAACACTTTCACAACTGACGTCACTCAGTTAGAGAACTGCCAGGTCTAGAACATGGTGACTGTGTTTATGTCAAATTGGATGGAGAAAAAGGATGGACAACTCCAAGTGCTGTAAAGAGAAAGAATTCAACACCCAGATCAAATGTGATCAAGTCTAGTGGTGAAGAGTTCAACAGAAGTCATTGACATCTACAATTTGTTCCTCAGAAAGAAAAATCCACAGAGCAAACTCTATAGGTGGCAGATACAGAACAAGAAGAAGACTCAAGACAGTCGTTGCAACTAATGGACAGCCAGATGACCAAGCTGTTACATGTTTGGGTCATGTAATTAGAAAACCAGCATGATACTGAGACACTTAATAGACTGATAGGTACTGAACTTCAAAGATAATGTGATAGGGTAAATACTGTAAATGGTAGGGAAGTAGATCTTAAAGGGGGGATGTAATGGAATGCCAAACTGTATTATACTGTTCTGCCTGTAGGTGGCACTGTGTATAAAATACTTTATTTAAAGCTAATCTTATTAAAGCCATACCTGGCAGTGCATTAAAGGATTTTATGATGAACACATCTGGTGTATATAAGCAAGCTCTTTAGCCAGGCCATATCTGGTACTGAAATGCATGACAAATATCAGATCCAAAGATACTTTCAGCTGTTCTTAAAATTCAGGTAACTCTGAAAGTCTGAGCCAGATGTAACAGTCTCACTTAGAGTATGTCTGCATTTCAATCAAGCTAGTCTGGGTACTAGTAGTAATGAAACCGCACAGTATGGGCTTCAACATGGGCTGTACAAGCATACCTGGAAGCTGGAGTAATTATGGCAGTGGCTGGTCTGTGATAAAAGTCTGTGCTGCTGCAGCTTCACTGCTACCAGTATTTGAGCTAGATTAAAGATAGTTTAGGTGTGTCTACACAAGTTGGAATCATGCCCCCAATGTGTAGACACATACTTAGATGCTACTGCTCAGTAAAATGAATATGTCATTGCTGCAAAATGTATCATAGAACCACGAGATGGTTATAAGTGCTTTCTCCAGATTGCCCAGTTTTATGGGAAACGAGGTCTTATTGACCTAAAATACATTTTGTTTTGCCTTTGCAGATGCATAGAGATTTCTACGACTCTCTGTTCACCGTGTGCAGTAATTCACCACGGTCGCTCCTGCATTTATCTAGATGTGCTATTAGACGAATATTGTTCAAAAGATGCCACAAAGGAGTCCCTTCACTTTCCATTCCACCTCCATTGAAGAAGTACTTGCTTTTAGAACCAGAAGGAATAATTTATTAAGCCTTAGAAGAGCAGACTGATAGTCCATGCAATCTCTGGGTTTGCACACATGTGGAGGGAATTATCATCAGGGAGTTTTCACTAGGAAAAGTTGAAGTTCTTGACAAAATTCTTATGCAAAGAAGGATCTGGTTTCATAAATACCAATGCTGAACAGCTCTCTCCATTATATATACTGATCCTTCTTTCAATCTAGTTTTAAATTAACTGAACCAAGTGCGACTTCCACCACTTCACTTAGGTAATGATTCCACTGTCTATTAGTTATCACTGTGGAGAATGTTTTCCAGATATCCAACTCAAACTGCCCTTGATATTGTTTCAATTTAGTTTTCTTCAACCATCATTTCAGGAAGAACAAAACAGGATAGTGTCAGAAAAATATCTTTCTCATCAGAGTCAGCTACATCTTTCCCCAGAAACAAAAAGATCAAAGGGCTTTGAATGAGGCCCATAGACTGAGTTACTGTATTTTAAGTTGTTTTCCTGTGGATTGCCACTGAATTGGATGTTAGTTTATTATGTTCTGCATTGCATCACATCATATAATGTTTTGTCATTCACTGCAATTACATCATTGTGCAAGTGGAGTAAAGAAGAGATTAGCAGTGTTTACGTTCATACCTGTGTGTGATGAAATTCCTACTTGTGTGCGTAATGTGTGTCATTCAGTAAACTTGCACGCTGCTGAAGAGTTCACCATCACCGCTGAACTGCATCATATGGTAACTGTGGCAGGTCACCATTTCAGCTCAGTCCACAGTTCATAAATTCAGGTCCTAGAGAGGAATCTGGAGAAATTGCTGAGCTGATGGTCCTGCAGATCTTTTTACTAGCTGTATCTCTTGTTTATCCACATCAGGCCAGATCCTGCATGGTACCAAAGAAGAGTATCTGGTAAAAAAAACACAGGTAAAAAGAGTAAGTCTGGGGCACAGAGAACCTCATTTTGAGGTAATAAGAGTGATGCTATATCCTGCCTAATAGCAGAAAAAAGGCATAGGACGGGGATTCATAGCAAAGTGTCCTTTTAGTATGATGAGAATCATGCATAAGCCCATGTCTCCTCAGAGAATGGTGAGAGGGAGCAGTCATATAGGGGGCATGAGTCTTAGTGCTACATAGGGTTTGTCTACACTGCAATTAAAAACCCAAGGCTGACCTGTGCCCGCTGACTCAGGCTTACTGGTCTAGGACTGGTTCATTGCAGTGTAGATGTTCGGGCTGGGGCCGGAGCCCAGGCTGTAGGTCCCTCTAAGGAGGGAAGCCCCGAGCACAGGCTGGAGCCCGAGCCTGAACATCTACAGCTAAGCTAAACAGCCCCACAGCCTGAGCCCCATGAGCCTGAGTCAGCTGTCACGGGCCAGCTGTGGGTGTTTAATTGCAGTGCAGACCTACCTCAGTGCGCACTACTACGCCTAGCACTTCAATTCAGGTGCACCCCTGAAGAGCAACAGCTGACCACAGCCTATTGTGTACCAATGACAAGAGCTTACTGGATCAACCCTGAAAAGTAAATCAGAATGATTACAGCATGCTTGGCTCCTTCTTATTTAGCCTGAGCAATAGGAGTTGCATTTCAGTCAGAGAGGTGGTATGGTCTGAGAGGTGAGGTGCCTCCATTTTATTCCTGGCTCTGCTACTGAGGTTTTGTCTAACCCTGGGGTGGTCACTTATCTCCCCTATACTTCAGTTTCTCCATTTATATAAAGGGGGCAACAATCCCTGCTACCTGATGTGCTGAGATACCACTGAGTCTACCTGTTCTGCCAGCATGGCCCCCCTTTAATCTGTCTTGCTGAGCCAGGCTATTGAAGCCTCCTCTAACACACACACTGGCAGGGGCACACCCAGCAGCAGATCAGCTCTGGGAAGACTCAGTTAAGGGACTTGCTCCAGCACTCTGGTGCTCACTCCTTTTAAGGGGTACAAACCCAAAGGTTTTATGAAATTCGCCCCCTCCAGCAATGTGGAGAGAGCTGTGCACACTTCTTGTCCCCCCAGTTAGAAATTGCAGAAACTGGGTTTAATAATAAACAAAACAAATTTTATTAACTATAAAAGGCAGATTTTAAGTGGTAAAAGGGGTAACATACAGAACAAAGCAGATTACTAAGCAAATGAAATCAAACATGCAAACTAAGCTAGTTTCACTAAAGAAATTGGTTACAAATAGTATTTCTCACCCTAGATAGTGTTGCAGGCACTTTGTGAAGTTTCTGTGGTTCAGAGCTCCAGTTATATTCCTTTTCAGTCTGGACCCTTGTCTTCTCTTCAGGTGGCTTCTGCAGTCTTTCTTGTTGGTCAGACAGCCCTGGAGAGGAGGAGACCTGTTGGCCTTCCGCCCAACCCTTAAACAGAACTTACATAAGGCAGGAATCCTTTGTTTCCCAAACTTGATTCCCTTTCCCTTACAGTGGAAAGTTACAAGAAATCCCAGGCAATGTTTTAGTATCAGGTGACAAGACCATCTGACTCTGTAGTATCACAGCATCCATGAGTCAGTGGCAGTATGGAGTGTCCTTGGGAAGGCCAAGCTTTTCACAGTCCATTGTCACCATCCACCCTGTCTGGATTTTCCATTGTTGTACCTGAAGTGTTAGCAGTGGGCGTCACCTAAAGCAGCACTGTTGAAATACAGATACTCAACTTCATTAAACAGGCATACAAATTGGATAATCGCATTCGGTAAATTATAACCTTTCCAATGATATCTCACTAGTCATCTATAGTATATTTCAGTTCTGTCATATTCATATGATTGGCATATTTTCATAAAGAATATGGAATGACACGTCACACTGGAGTGTTGTGAAGCTGAATTAATTCATGTAGATGCAATGCTTTAAGTTCCTTCATGAAAAGCACTACCTACAAGAAATATAAAAGATTTGCTCTGTGTGTGCACTGAGTCATTCTCTGCAGGAAGCACAATGAATGGACTGAGATGAATCTCTCAGCCCCTGGGATGATGTGGGAGCAAGTAGGGCAGAAGGAACCCATAGAATATATGTTAGAGTGTGGCCATGTTGTAACCTGACCTGCACATACTTCTTTATCTATTCTGTGTGCTGCAATCTATCAGCTAATTCATACTAATTAATTTAGACTCAGCAAAAGAGACTGTGCTTAGAGAGGCCTGGGCTCAGAACAGGACTGGGAGCTGGAAACTCCTGGGATCTGATTGCAGCACTGAGTCTGATGTCTTGTTTTGTAAAGGTGGTGGTGATTTTTATGTGTGTTGTAGCTGATTTCTTCACAGTAGAGCCCAGAGTATGCTAGGTGTTTCCAGACATATGAGAAAGGCCAGCCTGCTTGATTTCTCTGCCGCACTTTACTTGCCTTAAAATGGAGATAGCAACACTTGCAGAGATGAGTGGAGCAGTTAATATTTAGAAAACCCTTTGATGATTGAAAGCATTGTAAGGAAGGGCTAAGTATTATCATTATATTATTATTAAAGCAGTTTGACCTAACAACTGACCTACCTTGAAAGTTTTCCTATAGTAAAGTTCCCACCTTCCAGATGCCTGAATTGTATTTTTAAACCAATCTTTACTATAGCCAAATTTAAAAATGAAATAATAATAATAATAATCATACCTAGGTCTTATAAAGCACTTTTAATCAGTAGATAAAAGGAGGGCAGCATCGTTATCCCCATTTTACAGATGGGAAAACTGAGGCACAGGGCAGCGATGTGATTTGCTCAAGGTCACCCAGCAGGCCATTGACAGAGCTGGGACTATAACCCAGGCCTGCTGAATGTCAGTCCAGTGCTCTAGCCACTAGGCTTACTTTTGTTTCATCTTGCTGTGAATTATATCAGAGAATGTGCACTGTGATAGGAGAGAACACTGGTTTGTTTATATTTATCTAGACAATAACTCAGCTTGTTATTTAACAATGTCTGGTTCGGGCAGACACTTTTAAAGAAGAACAACACTGACCATTAAGGAAAAAAAACCATTTCCCTTGTGAATAAAATGGGGTATGTAGTGTACTGAGTGTTTACAGGGCCTCTACTTACTGAAACTAAGCAAGGATTCTTGAAAGGTCTCAGTGATACTGAACTTTATTAATGTTTCCATCGACATGGCCAAGAATGGCGAACCACAGCCACTGGGAGCTGTAAACGGCTGTACCTGCAGATGCTCTGGCAAACAAAGCATCTCACAGCCTGCCACCCTGACCAACCCGCGAACTAAGTCTGGGAACCCCTGCATTAATGCCTAGGCTATGCTAGCACTCTAAGTCAATGTAAGTTATGCTAATTAAGTTACATAAGTAATGTAACAAGTCAATGTAGCTTACATCGACTTAAAGTGGTGTCTACACTGCGCTGTCGATGGGAGACACTCTCCTGTTGACGTAGCTTCCGCCTCTTCTTGAGGTGGGTTAATTAAAATGATGGTAGAGTGCTCTCATTGACTTATCACGTCTTCACTAGACCCACTAAATCGATGCTGCTGCATCGATCGCAGTGGTGCCAATTTAGCTCATAGGGTAGACAAGATTTGCAATTTTTTTGTCAGTAGCCAGTTCTGTTTATTTAGCATCAGAATAATCCACTTGATATGGTCCCAGCTTGAAGCAATCAGCTGAGATTTTCACAGAGGAATTTGAAAGACATCCTGGAAAAGGTTAGGTTGTCTACAAAATAATATCTTTTATAGGAAACGTATCTGTGTCAAAGGGGGATCAGAGAAAGGTTCTGCAATCAGAGCAGGGTGAGATAAGACTCTGTCTTCTAAATGAATTAATTTATAAATCTGATGGCTGTGTGAGCCTTTGTAGTCAGCAGATGACAGAATGAGATCACTGATTTTATTTGAACCACGCTGGTTAAGGAGGTGTGATTCTGCATCTGGAAGAGGGAGGTCTACTAAGGGAGAACAATAGGGTTTTTTATGACCTGCCATAGTTAGGACTCCCTTGCTGAGAGAGAAGAAAAAAGGCTGTCACCACTGTTCCTAAATTCCCTCCTATCCTCCCCCTTTGCAGTGCGTACACTTGTTTTTTATTCTGTGGGCACCCAGCCTCACTTCTAAGCTTTGTATCAAGCAGGTGCCAGATTATAGCCATTGTGAGATCTGACAGGGAGCACAGCGGGATCAGGCTGATTATAATGATAGGAATTTGCAAGCTGTTAAAAACACCGAAGAACACCAGTATCCCAGAACAGCCGGATGATACACTTGGACTGCATTTTTTGTTTTAAGGGAGCCCAACAATAAATGAACCTAGTTATTTGTTAACTTGAGAAATTCCAGCATTTCTTTTTGCTATCTTCTTCTTTCCTCCCACATGGTTAATGGAAACCCCCAAGTGAGACACCTGGTGGGTACCTGGAATTGGTTCATTATTTATTTAGCTGAGAAGATACACTTATTGTTGATTCTAACTGACTGCAAGTCCCTGGCCCTTGCAAACTATCAAACAACTCCCAGAATTTTTTTTATATACTTTTAAAAATTGGATGGCTTTGGATTGGTGGTACTAGGAGATAAAGCCTGCCCCTTTTAGGTGGTGAGTTCAAATCCAGTCATGGTCAATAATGACAAAAAGTTATTTTCAGGGCTCTTTGAGATTTATGTAAAATCAGTTGCTTTTTTTCTGCCATGTTCCCAGCAAAGAGGTATCCACATTACAATAGTCTCCACCACACAACCTAACTATATCTAAAGATGGAATGGGCCTGGTGATAGAACTAGCTGCTGCATTTCTAGGATGTGGCTACATCCATCAGGAATTGGATGTCATCACAAATTCATTTGCAACAGGCCACTCATGGTAACAATTTTCCGTCATCGTTATTATTGAGAGCTGCATGTTAAGAATTGCACACCGGAAGCCATTTGCATTGTGTAACAACAGCAACTTCATTGAACGAACTAATATATAGACAATGTTGCACGTTCCAATGGGCCAACAGCCATAAGGTCCATCTAGCCCAGTATCCTGTCTTCCAACGGAGGCCTGTGCCAGATGCTTCAGAGGGAATGAACAGAATAAATAATCAAGTGATCCATCCCCTGTCACCAATTCCCTGTCTCTGGCAAACAGAGGCTAGGGACACCATTCCTGCCCATCCTGGCTAATAACCTTTGATGGACCTATCCTCCATGGATTTGTCTAGTTCTTTTTTGAACCCTGTTATGGTTTTGGCCTTCACAACATCCTCTGGCAAAGAGTTCCAGAGATTGACTGTGCATTGTATGAAGAAATACTTCCTTTTGTTTGTTTTAAACCCGCTGCCTATTAATTTCATTTGGTGACCCCTAGTTCTTGTGTTATGAGAAGGAGTAAATAACACTTCATTATTTATGTTCTCCACACCAGTCATGATCTGATGGACCACAATCATATTCCTCCTTACTCGTCTCTTTTCCAAGCTGAAAAGTCCCAGTCTTATTAATCTCTCCTCATATGGAAGCTGTTCCATATCTCTAATCATTTTAGTTGTTTTTTTCTGAACCGTTTCCAGCATTCTTTCTATTAATGATCTACATATATATGGACATTTCCTTTTCAGAGCACTTTTATAACATCTATTGACTCAGGCCCTGCTTTTCTACTGACTGCGAGCAGACAACTGGACCTAGAGCCCCATTTACTTAACCACATGATACATGTCAGTAGAGCAGGGGTTCTCTTAGGTCAAAGTCAGTCTAGCTGTATTCTGTACTGTGTGTTTCTCTAAAGTCTTTATTTTAAAGTCTTAGCTGATCAGCACTTAGATCCTGTGGAGATGACCTTGAGCTAGATAATTGGGTCAGCAATATAGCACTTTTAAGCAGCATTATGGATCGCATTGCTGGCGTAGTGCCAGCCGTGACACCTTCCCATGAGCAGAAGCCAGAGACTGCAAAGCACCAGCAGGAATCCTGGAAAGGGATCCTCTAGGCAGCCAAATAGAAACCTTTGGTAAATCCCTGCTAATTCTCTTGACTATCCAGCCACAAATTTCTTCAAAGCCTTTGCAGTTCATCCTTGAAGCAGGCTATTCATCCCTCATGAAGCTCCGTGATGTCACTGGTCTAAAATGAACAAATATAGAAGGTTGAATTCTCCACTGATTCCCATGGTATGCAGCACCATTGACTTCAGTGGGATTGTTCAGAGTCTATGCAAGCAGATGTTTCAGCCCCGATTGAGTAGATTTCCCCTCTTCACATAAAGTTCCTCTTTGTGAGGATGGAGGGATGCTTGTGTGCACTTTTTTCCTGCTGCTGCTCAGGAGGACAACAGGGCTGGGGTACATTGTGTAACTAAGCAATTTACATGAAGAAAATATCTGACTCCATGTCACTGATTTCTCATCTAAGTTGAAACCACCAAGCCAGATCCCCAGCTTGTCTACTGCTTGGCCAGCAGGGAAGCACTGTAGAGAGTGTGCTGGAAGATAAAAGATTGAGTGGTGATGTTTAACATGAAACTTTTTAGCTTCAGATTTTGATTTTCTGCCATCATCTATTTTGTTAGTGCTCAGTTGAGAATCCAGCTGGTGGTTAAATGTCTGCTGGAGGAATTGTATTTTAAGGAGGGACTTGGAAGAAAGGATGAAGTCCTGGCTTTCCAGGTCAGGGAACAGGTCTTGCCCCATACTTCTACCACACATTTAGGCACAGGCAACTGGAGACTTGAATAGGAAACTAATTTTCTTTTTGCCTTGAACATCAATGCTGGGGCAACTGACTTCACCCTTCCACACTTGCTTAGATGAGATAATCAGTTCTCCTGCTTTCCTGTGCTAGAATGGTCTAGCCAGCCACAGGTTTTGTTGAAACCTCAAGTTAACTGGTCTGAGGAGGAACTTATGCTGATCTCAAAAGACAGCAATGTTTAGCTTTTCTGGAGTTGTGCGGCAGGCACACACCTAAAACATTAGGAGATCTTTGGCTCTTATGTGGTAGGATAGCTGGCAGAGGCTTGACTTTAAGTTGTATGGCAGAGTTAGCTCAACTGAAATTATCTCAGCAGCCCAGCACAGGTATATTTTAAGCATTTGCTTTGCCACCATTATTTCAAATCATGTAAAGACTTTTGACAAGAGATTTTGCTTGAGGGACCAAGCGTTTGTAAATTAAACACATACCACATCAGCCTCTAAAATGGGATGAGAGATTGAAACAGTCCCATTTATGATGGCTTTGTGTGGCATACACGATTGGTAGAGCTCTGCCAAATCAGAGAGACACTAGCCTTTCAACATGTTGCAGGGTCTGCAAGGCCCCTGGTGGGACACTGCTGCTTTTTTGAAGTGTTGCAAAGTGCAGACAGTCTGGGCACAGCAGTATTTCCATTTACTTTCAATCTATGGAAGTGGATTCTCCCTGGACTCACTAGAGTTTGCTCTACAGCTAAATAACAGAACAGAATGTGCTATTACCAGAGCAGCTGAAGCCTGGCTAGAGTCTGACACCTTAACCTCTCTGAGAATTATATTAAGGTGCTGGATAGATCTACTGCCGTCTCTATTTGTAGAACCGCAGGGATTTCTGGTACAGACAAGTGGGTCACAAAAGAATCCTGTATACAGTAAATGTCAGACTAAATTGGCTAGCTGCTCAGAAATGTGTTTGTGACTATTTCCGAATGCAACTCAAGCTTTGTACCAATCAGAGGGTTTCAATGACCTGTTTGATTTTAATACATTGTTAACGTTGTAACAACATACATTTTTTGTGTTGCTCCTTACACTATAGGGGCAGTGTATTCAGTGCTGCTGAATTAGAAATAACAGCTTTTAAAACGAGGACAGGAGTGTATGTTATGGTGTTAATACCACTGATGAACTTCCATGCGCTCTGTTTAAAGCTAGAACTAACTGGGGGTGTTGATATGAGCCCTTTGCTAGGTGCTTGAATACTGATCCAGTTGAACCCTTGTGACAATGTAACTGACATGGGTTAGATTATTTGCATTTCTATTACTATCAATTTAGATTATTTTAACAATAAAATACCTTAAAATAGGAAGCTACATTATCTGAAAATATCAGTAAAGAAAATCTCACTTTTTTTTTTTTTTTAGTTTATTTGAATCCAGGTGTATTTGACTGAGAAAGATTTTCTGTACCAATTCCATCAGATCTCTCAACTGGTGAAATCAGACACACAATGGGGAAAAGACAAAACTGTAAATATGCAGCTCCTATAATTTTAGCAGCAACGATCAGGGACAGAAGAATAGCAACTTTCAGAAATTTACTTTAGTAATAACATTATAAATTACATCACACCTTTTTTTCCATGAGAGTGCCACAGCACCCCGTAACCTATATGCATGCAGGTCGCACTTCACACATTACAGAAATCCAGCCCCTCCAGGTGCAGGGCAGCACCCAGGCAGACAACAGTACAGCAACTGGGGAAAGATTAAATAGTGGCCAAGGAGAGCAGGGCAAATTCCTTCTCTAACAAAAAGTACCATAAGACTTTCAACCTCCATGCAGAGCAGAACTGACCTTGGTTTTTAAGGTATTATCTGTGAGATGCACTTGCATTAAACTCTATTGAGTTAAATGTATCTAAGAGGGATGAGTCAACCCAGGCATGTTTCAAACCTGTTGTTTCCTGGAGTTTGAGGGGCAAGCTGAACACTGTGGTAAATGTGTACAACCCCAGTGAAGTCAAGGGAGTTGTGCCTGCTTATGTCAGTGGTGTATTAGATCCTAGGTATTTTGAATCTAGAAATGGGCTCACACATAACTGTGGGTCCCATCAACTTTGAACTGTGAATTGTTTGAAATCTGGACTCTAATTTGTGGTTTGGGCCCATCTCTGTGTTAGACCAGCCTTGCCATAGCTCTCCTGCCATGCTTTAACACAGAATGGTTCTTTCCTTCCTTCCTTCCTTCCTTCCTTCCTTCCTCTCACCCTCCATGGTTTAAAGCCCTTTTGTTCTTGCTGCACTGGTGAGAGTTTATACCAGTTTAAAATCATCTGTAATTTAGATTTCCTTCAATAAATTATGCAACCACGCGCACACATGCTCAATATGCAAACATAATCCAAGACTATCGCCTATAAACTAATCAAGCTACTTTTACAGGTTGAAAAGGAAGTAGGCAATAAATAACTATATTTATTTCTGTTTTTAAATATGTGGGAGGTGCTCAAATACTACATTCCTGGTGGCCACATAAATACATAGATAGACACATAGGATTAGATCATATTCATATTAGATTAGATTAACACAAAATGGAATACTGTATGTACTGTAATATCCATCAAGGCTTATAGGTTTTTGGTGCAATCAGGCTTGTAGCATTAGTGACCTGGAAGATGCACAGCATTCCATTCTGCTAGGTAGTTATATACATAATTCAGTTGCCTTCATTGTTACTCCCCCTCTCCTTTCTATTTTAGAGTCGAAATTAACTGGGTGGTTTAACAAATCAGTATTTATATATCTATATGTATAATTATATATAGAGATATAAATATATACACACAACATTATATATACACAATAATATTATAGATATAGTATTATAGATTGTATTATATATATAATAACAAGATTTTCCATAAAAGGTGCCTAGACTAAGGGTTTACCCCAAAATGTAAGTGTGCAACTCACACTGAAATCAACAGGCCAGGGCCTCACCACAGATACACTGATATAAACATGGAATAAAGTTATTGATATCAATGGAGTTGCACAAGAGTCACATCTATGTAGCTGAGAACTAAATATGTCCCACTGGTATCACTGAGATTGTACATGTAGAAACAGAGAGAGAATTTGGTTCTTGGACTGGAAGGGCAAAATATTTGTTTTATATAAGGAGCCACCATGAAGTTTGTGGAAGGGATTTCTCTATGGAGTTCCCATATGTCAGGTCAAAGTAAATTCTTGAATTAATTAAGAAAATAAAAATTGCCTCATGCATTATTCCCCTTTTTTTCCCCTATTTATTGTTGGAAGTCAGCTATAACAATGTTGGTATATTATTTCTATTTTCTTTTCTGAATGTATTATAAGGTACGACAGTTATGAGTTCAGCCTAAATAGATATCTATCACTCGGTAGGTCCTTTTATTTTGTATCCTTTAATATTATCAGTGTGTTAGATCTATTAATTGTATCAAAGGACAGAAAAATGACCAAAGCCTTACACAGTCAGCAAGGCTGTACTGGTTTCCATGCATTGTCACATACTATTTGAGATATTGTAAAGTTGAAAAAACAATGGTTAATTTGTTTTAAGTGTAAATGAATTTGATCAACTGTGTTCACAACAAAATAGGGAAACTCCAAGTTTCCAAGGATTTGATTTGTTAGCGCGTGTTTGGACAGAAGAGGGCAGCACACAATGACTTCTAAGTGATGCACCTGATTCTGTTAGCGTTTGGAGTCACATAGCAGTAGACTCCTTTGCCAATATGTACACACGTGTAATGGAAACAGACAGAAAGGTAATTATTGTAAAATGCTGTTTCTCTATCTTTTTCCAGTCTGAGTGCTCAGAGCATTTAATACAGGTTTGTGAAGTGCATGGAATAGCAAAATGCCACAAGGGGCTAATTTTATGATTTATTACTAATCGTTTTTTCTAAAAGTGAAGAACTGATAGACCTGGATTGAGCCACATATGGTGCAAACTATGATCCACATCTCTGATGATTCACTTTACTCCCAACCTTCACTGCTATTCCACTACTGGACCTTTTCTGAGCAAACATTGTCAATAAGGCAAAGCTGGTGGTTTAAACCATTGTATTACCCTACACACACCCCTTCAATCATCCTGCTTTTGATCAAGTCCATGTTTGTTTTTATTGTATTTGGCTTTTCTTACCACTAACCAACAGTAATTCATTTTACTCAGTGGGTTGTCAAATGTCCTTCACTTCTCCCATTCACGTAGCTCCACTACTCATCCTTGATCCTCTTGCCCTCAGCCCAATGGCACAGTTGTCTTTGTCCGTGCTTCCTCTCTGAAGGCCGCGGTTCGCCGCTCCAAGCCAGTGTGGGCTACGGGAAGTGCCTTGAGCTGAGGAATGTGCTGGCCGCCCTTCCCGCAGCCCCCATTGGCCTGGAGCCAGTGGGAGCCACAAATCGGCCGAATCTGCGGATGCGGCAGGTAAACAAACTGGCCCGGACCATCAAGGGCTTTCCCTGAACAAGCGGCGGACCGGCTTTGAGAAGCACTGTTGTAGTTGGATTGTAAGCTTTTTGGGGAAGCTCTTGACTGTAAATTCTCCCCATTTATCCCCAATCCCCTTCCTGAACATGTTCCCTCTGGCCCCACACTGGGTCCTGGTCCCAGTCTCCTTGGCAAGCAGTCCCGGTCTTTCCCTGGTTCCTTGTCCCTCTCACACTCAGACCAAATTCCTCTGCTGCCAACTCCCAGTCCCAATCTCCTCATCCCACTGTGTTCCCTGTGCCCCACTCCTATCCCTGGTTCTTATCCCCTTTGTATTCAAGTCAGGCAGCTTCCTCTCCTATGCTGCCTGAGCACCAGTAGGGAGAGCATTGTGAACACAAGAGAGACAGTCTCCCTGCTCAGTACCATGGCAACCCAAGCAGCAATTGGAGGGAAATTCCTGCTCAGCCCTGGGTTGGAGCATGCTCAGTGCAGATGGAATCATCGGAGAATTTAGCTGCCAAACTCTGATGAGTCTCTACTGAGCATACACAAACTGAGATTTTTCAAAGGCTTATAACTTGGTCAAATATCAGCATTTTTTCACTGGAATAGCCAAAGGCTCATCCTAACAAGAGGATGACCCACCTGTCAAATTTCAAGTCCCTACTCCAAAGCACAGAGGCAGTAGAGCTTCTCAATAAAATGGTTGTAAGAATTTATTTAACATGGACAAAAAGCTTCGATGTTTTCTCCTAATGTCATTCTCATAAATAGCTGGACCATTTTAGTTGAAACAAACAAATAAAACCCAAAAGCCCTCAGCCTGAGGTTCTCACAGGGCATGGAAAACTTCAGTCCCAACAGTTGAAGTTTGGCAAAGTTAAAAGAAATGGAAAACAGGGTCTTAGAATGGGAAATATCAGGTGACCTTAACTTTAAGTAGTGCTCCTAGCTCCACCTATAACTACAAAGTTGCAGTATAAACGTGAATTTATCATCCCACCCCAGTGCTTCTCAAAGTCTGTGCTTGCGAGTCTATTGCTTCTTAGAGGTGCCCAAAGGGTGGTGTGTAATTGTCCCAGGTCACTGGGTTGGGACTCGAGACAGTTTTGTGTTGTATTGTTGAAAAGGAACCCCTAGATACTGGACCCGGCCCTACTGTTCCACCTCCCACCTTTGCTGGTTTAGCTATAGTCCTGTTTACATTTTATCCAATTACTATCCTCTTGTCCCTAACACATCCTCTTTAGACCTTGTGTAATGGCCAGTATCCTTCTGAGTGAAGAGGACGTGGATAAGGACTCCTTTTGAAGTCAATCAGTCTAGCTAAAGGGACTGCTAGGAGTTCATCGACTAGAGGCATTATTGTTGAGTGACACTAAGCACTCATCCTCCTCACAGATCATGAGACAGGCCTCTTACATCTGCAGCCCTCTCAGCTCCTACCATCCTGAGGAGTGAGAGACTAGAGCCAAGGATCAAACACACTATCATAACCTTAGTCCCAGATTTGGACCTTAGCGTCCAAAATATGGGGGTTAGCATGAAAAAACCTCCAAGCTTAGTTACCAGCTTGGACCTGGTACCTGCTGCCACCACCCAAAAAATTAGAGTGTTTTGGGCACTCTGGTCCCCCTGAAAAACCTTCCCTGGGACCCCAAGATCCAAATCCCTTGAGTCTCACAACAAAGGGAAATAATCCTTTTTCCCTTCCCCCCTCCAGGTGCTCCTGGAGAGATACACAGACACAAGCTCTGTGAATCCAAACAGAGTGAATCTCCCTCTCTGTTCCCAATCCTGGAAACAAAAAGTACTTTCCTATTCCCCCAGAGGGAATGCAAAATCAGGCTAGCAATCCAACACACAGATCTCCCCTGATTTCTTCCTCCCACCAATTCCCTGGTGAGTACAGACTCAATTTCCCTGAAGTAAAGAAAAACTCCAACAGGTCTTAAAAGAAAGCTTTATATAAAAAGAAAGAAAAATACATATAAATGGTCTCTGTATTAAGATGATACAATACAGGGTCAATTGCTTAAAAGAATATTGAATAAACAGCCTTATTCAAAAAGAATACAAATTAAAGCACTCCAGCACTTATATTCATGCAAATACCAAAGAAAAGAAACCATATAACTTACTATCTGATCTCTTTGTCCTTACACTTAGAAACAGAAGACTAGAAAGTAGAAACTGCTTCTCCAAAGCTCAGAGAAAGCAGGCAGACAGACAAAGACTCAGACACAAACTTCCCTCCACCCAAAGTTGAAAAAATCCGGTTTCCTGATTGGTCCTCTGGTCAGGTGCTTCAGGTGAAAGAGACATTAACCCTTAGCTATCTGTTTATGACATGCCCCCCAAATTGCAGACAGTGGGGAAGCTCACTGGCGGCGATTTCCTTCTAGAACATTAAAATAAACAGATTAATACAACACATACACCTTTACATATACTCCTAAGTATATAACTAACAGACTTCTACATTTTAAGAACACTTTTTAACTACTGAATTCTGGGAAACTCTCACGGGAGAGTGCATCAGCTACTTTGTTAGAAGCTCCTGTGATGTGTTGAATTTCAAAATCAAAATCTTGGAGAGCTAAACTCCAACGAAGAAGTTTCTTGTTGTTCCCCTTGGCAGTATGAAGCCACTTTAGTGCAGCATGGTCAGTTTGTAGTTGGAACCGCCGTCCCCAAACATATGGGCGTAGCTTTTCCAGGGCGTACACAATGGCATAGCATTCCTTTTCACTGACTGACCAGTGACTTTCCCTCTCAGACAGTTTCTTGCTGAGAAACACGACAGGATGGAAGTTGTGATCTGTTGCTTCTTGCATGAGCACTGCTCCTATACCATGCTCAGATGCATCTGTGGTTACTAGGAATGGTTTGTCAAAATCCGGGGCCCTGAGCACAGGGTCAGACATGAGCGTTGCCTTAAGTTGGGTAAAGGCCTTTTGACACTCATCAGTCCACTTAACTGCATTTGGCTGGGTCTTTTTGGTCAGGTCGGTCAGTGGGGCAGCGATTTGGCTGTAGTGTGGTACAAATCGCCTGTAGTATCCGGCCAAGCCTAAGAAGGATTGGACCTGCTTCTTGGACCGTGGGACAGGCCACTTTTGGATAGCATCCACCTTGGCCTGTAGGGGGTTTATGGTTCCTCGACCCACCTGGTGCCCCAGGTAAGTCACTCTGTTTTGGCCTATTTGACACTTTTTGGCCTTAACAGTTAGTCCTGCCTGCCTGATGCGCTCAAAGACCTTTTCCAGGTGTAGTAGGTGTTCGGGCCAGGAGTCTGAAAAAATGGCCACATCATCGAGGTAGGCAACTGCAAATTCTCCCAGTCCAGCTAGTAGACCATCTACCAGCCTCTGGAAGGTGGCGGGTGCATTTCGAAGGCCGAAAGGAAGGACATTGAATTCATACACCCCCGCATGGGTGACGAATGCTGACCTCTCCTTGGCAGGTTCATCTAGCGGTACTTGCCAGTACCCCTTGGTTAAGTCTATTGTAGAGATGAACTGGGCACGTCCCAACTTCTCCAATAGCTCATCAGTGCGTGGCATTGGATAGTTGTCCGGATGAGTTACCGCATTTAGCTTACGGTAGTCCACGCAAAAGCGTATTTCCCCATCTGGTTTGGGTACCAGAACCACTGGAGATGCCCATGCACTGGTAGATGAGCGGATTATACCCATCTGTAGCATGTTCTGGATCTCCCGTTCTATAGCAGCTTGGGCATGAGGAGACACTCGGTAGGGTGGGGTTCTGATTGGGTGAGCATTACCTGTATCAATGGAGTGGTATGCCCGTTCAGTCCGTCCTGGGGTGGCTGAGAACAATGGGGCGAAGCTAGTGCACAGCTCCTTGATTTGTTGCCGCTGCAGACGTTCCAGGGTGGTTGAGAGGTTCACCTCTTCCACGCCACCGTCTTTTTTCCCGTTGTAGTAGACACCGTCAGGCCACTCAGCATCATCTCCCTGGACTGTAAACTGACAAACCTGTAAGTCTCTGGAATAGAAAGGCTTGAGAGAATTAACATGGTACACTTTAGGCTTTAGTGAGGAATTGGGAAATGCTATGAGGTAGTTTACAGCTCCCAGGCGCTCTTGGACCGTGAATGGCCCTTCCCATGATGCTTCCATCTTATGGGCCTGTTGCGCCTTCAAGACCATAACCTGGTCTCCTACCTTGAAGGACCGATCTCTGGCATGTCTGTCATACCAGGCCTTTTGCTCTTCTTGAGCATCCTTTAGGTTCTCTCTAGCAAGGGCTAAAGAGTGTCGGAGGGTGCTTTGTAGGTTGCTTACAAAGTCCAGAATGTTAGTTCCTGGAGAAGGCGTAAACCCCTCCCATTGCTGCTTCACCAACTGTAATGGCCCCTTAACCTCGTGACCATACACAATTTCAAATGGTGAAAACCCTAAACTGGGATGTGGTACAGCCCTGTAGGCAAACAGCAACTGCTGCAACACTAGGTCCCAATTATTGGAGAATTCGTTGATGAATTTTCGTATCATGGTCCCCAAAGTTCCATTGAACCTTTCCACCAGGCCATTGGTTTGATGGTGGTATGGGGTGGCAACCAAGTGATTCACCCCATGAGTTTCCCACAGTTTTTCCATGGTCCCTGCCAGGAAATTAGTCCCTGAATCCGTAAGGATGTCGCAGGGCCAACCTACCCTGGCAAAGATGTCTGTTAAGGCCAGGCACACAGTGTTAGCCCTGGTGTTGCCTAGAGCTACTGCTTCTGGCCATCGGGTAGCAAAGTCCACTAAAGTCAGTACGTACTGCTTTCCTCTGAGCGTCTTTTTTGGGAAAGGGCCCAGAATATCCACAGCTACTCGCTGAAATGGGACCTCAATTATGGGGAGTGGCTGGAGAGGGGCCTTGACCTGGTCTTGAGGCTTTCCCACTCTTTGGCATACCTCACAAGACCGGACATACTTGGCAACGTCCTTGCCCATCCCCTCCCAGTGGAAGGACTTCCCCAACCGGTCTTTGGTTCTGTTCACCCCAGCATGGCCACTGGGATGATCATGGGCTAAGCTTAAGAGCTTCCCCCGGTACTTAGTTGGAACCACCAACTGTTTTTGCGGCTGCCATTCTTCCCGGTGTCCACCAGAAAGAATTTCCTTGTATAAAAGTCCTTGGTCTATAACAAACCGGGATCGATTTGAAGAGCTGAGAGGCAGTGGGGTGCTCCGTGCCGCCGCCCAAGCTTTCTGAAGGCTGTCATCCGCTTCCTGCTCAGTCTGGAACTGTTCCCTTGAGGCTGGGGTCACCAGTTCTTCCTCAGACTGTGGACTTGGGCTTGGTCCCTCTGGAAGCGATGTAGGTGATGGGGTTGTTTCCGTTGCTGGTGAACCGCTCTCCGCTGGTGCACCTGAGGGTACTTCAGGCTCTGGCTGAGCCTTTTGGGTATGGCTGTCTTTTGCTTCTGCCAGTTTTGGCTCGCTGGCGCCCTCTGGCGTTGAGTTTGAAGATGGGGTTGCACTTGCTGGTGCTGGTTGCTGTTCCAGTTCCGGGCCTGGGACTGGAGGTGCTGTGGCTGTTTCAGTGGTTGGCATGGAATCCGGGTCCACTACCTCTGTCTGGGTCTCTGGTAACACAGACGGGGCCTCTGTGGATGGCTCAGGAACAGGAATGGGTCTGGAAGCTTGCCTGGTTTGGCTACGTGTAACCATTCCCACTCTCTTGGCCTGCCTCACCTGGTTGGCCAAGTCTTCCCTCAGTAGCATGGGGATAGGATAATTGTCATAGACTGCAAAAGTCCACATTCCTGACCAGCCTTTGTACTGGACAGGCAGTTGAGCTGTAGGCAAGTCTACAGCTTGTGACATGAAGGGGTAAATTGTAACTTTGGCCTTTGGGTTGATGAATTTTGGGTCAACGAAGGATTGGTGGATAGCTGACACTTGTGCCCCCGTGTCTCTCCACGCAGTAACCTTCTTTCCGCCCACTCTCAAATTTTCCCTTCGCTCCAAGGGTATTTGAGAGGCATCCGGGCCTGGGGATCTTTGGTGTGATGGTGGTGTAATGAATTGCACTCGCATGGTGTTCTTGGGACAGTTGGCCTTGATATGTCCCAGTTCATTACACTTAAAGCATCTTCCATCTGATGGGTCACTGGGCCGAAGTGAGTTACTGGAGACTGGTGAGGTGGAAAAGTAGGGCGTCTGTGGCTTGACTTGGGTTGTATGTGGGGTCTTTGGCTGTCCTCGGTTGTAGGGTTTATGGTCTGTGTGCCCCCTGGGGTAATCGTTCCCCTTGACAGTAGCTTTCTTGCTTTCTGCCAGTTCCATCCATTTGGCTCCAATCTCCCCCGCCTCAGCGATATCTTTGGGATTTCCATCTTGTATGTACCGTGTGATGTCTTCAGGAACACCATCCAAGAACTGCTCCATTTGTATGAGGAGGTGCAGTTCTTCCAAGGTTTGAATGTTGTTTCCTGTTATCCAGGCCTCATAGTTTTTTGCAATGTAGTAGGCGTGTTTGGGAAATGACACCTCTGGTTTCCACTTTTGGGTTCTGAAGCGCCGACGGGCATGATCTGGGGTTATCCCCATCCTGTATCTGGCCTTGGTTTGAAAAAGTTTATAGTCATTCATTTGCTGCTTAGGCATTTCAGCTGCCACCTCTGCTAAAGGTCCACTGAACTGTGACCTCAATTCTACCATGTACTGGTCTTCGGGAATGCTGTACCCAAGACAGGCTCTTTCAAAATTTTCCAAGAAGGCCTCGGTGTCATCCCCGGCCTTGTAGGTGGGAAATTTCCTGTGCTGTGGAGCAATATTTGGCGCCAGGTTGTTAGGGTTGGCTGGCACAGGCAGCCCAGCTTTTGCCAACTCCAGTTCATGTTTTCTCTGTTTTTCCTTCTCTTCATTCTCTTTTTGTTGTTTTTCCATTTCTCGGCGGTGGGCCAACTCTTCTTCTTCTTGTTTCCTTCGGTGGGCGAACACTTCTTCTTCTAGTTTTCTTTTGTGTGCTGCCTGTTTGATTTGTTCTTCTCTTTCTTTCATCTCCATCTCTTTTTGTTTTATTTCCAGTTGTCGCCTGTGTTCAGCTTCTTTGATTTGTTCTTCGGCCTCAATTTTTGCCTTAGAAGTCATGGTTCCTGTTTTCTTGTGTTGGGGTGCCCTCCGGTGTTTATCTTCTGAACTGCAGGTTCTCTGTTGCCTCCTGAAGTCTGCCTAGCAACAGTGCCTTTAGCTAATTTTCAATGTTAAGTAAACCTGAAAAACCACTTTATTTGCATTCATATAGTGCTCGTAATGACTCTCAATGGGAGTGCTATTGCATGACAAAAGACCCTTAACAGTCTGGTAATGGCTTCTTGCTTAACATGCAAGCCACAAACTGCCAGAGAGAGCAGAAAAAAAAAATTCTCTCTGGTTCCCTTTTAAAACCAACTGTTTCTCTCTGCTAAAAAGCCCTTAGCAGAGAAAAGAAAAATATAATATTCCTACTGGCTTCTGGATCCTGTCTAGATCCCACCCGCTGCTACACCATATCATAACCTTAGTCCCAGATTTGGACGTTAGTGTCCAAAATATGGGGGTTAGCATGAAAAACCTCCAAGCTTAGTTACCAGCTTGGACCTGGTCCCTGCTGCCACCACCCAAAAAATTAGAGTGTTTTGGGGCACTCTGGTCCCCCTGAAAAACCTTCCCTGGGACCCCAAGATCCAAATCCCTTGAGTCTCACAACAAAGGGAAATAATCCTTTTTCCCTTCCCCCCTCCAGGTGCTCCTGGAGAGATACACAGACACAAGCTCTGTGAATCCAAACAGAGTGAATCTCCCTCTCTGTTCCCAATCCTGGAAACAAAAAGTACTTTCCTATTCCCCCAGAGGGAATGCAAAATCAGGCTAGCAATCCAACACACAGATCTCCCCTGATTTCTTCCTCCCACCAATTCCCTGGTGAGTACAGACTCAATTTCCCTGAAGTAAAGAAAAACTCCAACAGGTCTTAAAAGAAAGCTTTATATAAAAAGAAAGAAAAATACATATAAATGGTCTCTGTATTAAGATGATACAATACAGGGTCAATTGCTTAAAAGAATATTGAATAAACAGCCTTATTCAAAAAGAATACAAATTAAAGCACTCCAGCACTTATATTCATGTAAATACCAAAGAAAAGAAACCATATAACTTACTATCTGATCTCTTTGTCCTTACACTTAGAAACAGAAGACTAGAAAGTAGAAACTGCTTCTCCAAAGCTCAGAGAAAGCAGGCAGACAGACAAAGACTCAGACACAAACTTCCCTCCACCCAAAGTTGAAAAAATCCGGTTTCCTGATTGGTCCTCTGGTCAGGTGCTTCAGGTGAAAGAGACATTAACCCTTAGCTATCTGTTTATGACACACACATTTCCCACCTGTGGTCACTGAGCCCAGGTCTCCATAGTAGGTGGAAAGAAATTCTTCTTGCCAGTAGCGTGTACTGGACACACAGGTGCAGCTTTATTTAAAGTGCAAAAGTCACAAGTGGATGGCCCAGAATAGTTAAAGCTCTTGCGGTTGTAACCCTTCTGCCAGGTGGAGCCGGCAGCCACATGGGCCGGGTTCAGTATCTAGGGATTTCTTTTCAACAATACAACACAAAACCGTCTCGAGCCTTGACCCAGTGACCTGGGACAATTATATACCACCCTCTGGGCACCTCTAAGAGGCAATAGACTCGCAAACACATACTTTGAGTGTAGCAAAACCTTTTAATAAAAGGAGGGAATTAACTCAGCATTAATTTGGGAAAACACCACAATTAGGGCTCATAAACAAAAAAATGAGCAAAAGACCCACCCCCCAAGTAAGTTGGGCAGTGTCCTTTTCCCCTCAGGGTCTTAAGTCCAGCAACCCAAAAGTCTCTTTAACGTGCCCATCCCTTCGCTGTACCCCACTCACAGTTGCTGTCCTTGGCCAGTGCAGCCCCAGAGTTCAGAGGTTCATCTGCAGAGTTCACCTCCCACCTTATGTGGAAGGCGGGGGGAAGCACTTTACACGCTGCACAGCTCAGGTGCTCGTTGCCCCAACAGCCAGTTGCCACACCTCTGCAGGGCTCATCTCTGGCCCACTCCACAGCTTCTCTGCTGGCCGCTTGTCATGCCACTCTACCAGCCACCCTGCTGGCCACTTGCCATACCTCTCCCCAAGCTGCCTGGTTAGACACTCATCAAGATGTCTTCAGGACCCTCCCCACACTTAATACAGCTCTCAATTATTTCAGCTGTTAGTAGTGGAGCCTTCCTGCTGGGGCACACTAGACAGTCTCTTGCAATAGAGACACTGTCCCAAACAAGATTTAATACTTAGACCTAGATATCAGCAATGTTAGCTCTGCAGCATGTAACAAAACTCTAAATTAGGTAGGTGTGTACATACAACCTATCTCAACTCATTGGGCTTTGGAACCCACTTCCCCTGCCTAGTGAGTGCTCTTCAGCTGAGGGTGAGTCCCTCCATTGGGTTATGCCAGGTACAGTTCTGCTGCCCTCAGTTCACACAACAAGGATAACACCCCTTTATTACTCCTGCCCCAATAACAAGGAGACTGGGGATTGAACACAAGCCACAAGTGATCATTTGGGCAAGAAATCCAATTATGCTGAGCACCTAGGCAGGGTGGGTGTGTCCATGCAAACGAGATCAGCTTCCAAAGTCTTTTCCCACAGTTCACCACTAGATGTCAGGAGAGAGCTCATCCAAACTCTGCTTACACAGTTACACAATAATCAATGAGTTCCTTAAATGGCAGGCTGCATGGCAGGATTTTTTTTTTCTTTTTGGACAAAGGAAATAAATGGATGTTTAACCCTTCTGCCAGGTGGAATTAGCAGCAAAAAAGGCTGGATTCAATATCTAGGGGTTTTCTCCTAACAATACAAAACAGAACCAGCTTGGCTCCCACCCCGAATGCCTCAAAGGCAGTACTTCCCCACTCGCAAGCACTTCGTCTGTGTATAACAAAAGAAAAAAATTATTAAAAGAGAAAGATAATCCAGTATTAAGTTGGGAAAACATCACAACCATGATTCAAAAGCATGCAACCATACGCAACCAACCCCCATACCCCCTGCAGTACATTGGGCAATGTCATTTGCCTCAGTTTCCTACCTTGTGGTGTGAAAGTGCAACAAACGAATGTCCCTTTAACATGCCACTCCCTTTCCCCTCTACTGCAGCCTACTCACAGTTGGTTGTCCTTAGTCAATGAAGAGTCCGAGTTCAGAGGTGCATCCACATGGGTCCAACTACCATCCCTGAAAAAGGCACATGTAGGGGGCATTGGTCAATACCTTTGCTGCTGCTGCCACCGGCTTATTAATACTGCCACTGTTATTTCTACCATCTCTAGCCACTCATTGCTACTGTCCTCTCCACTGCTGCTCATATCTGCCACTGGCCACTCACTGCCACTTCTGTGATATCATGTTCTGAGGTTCTCCCTATTAGCCTATCTTTTTGAAATTTCACTGGGTAGCAGAGAACCTCTATGCTTCTGCCTCTTTGTTGTCTTTCAGTACAACACTCTCCTATACCAGGTCTAAAGCATAGTCCCTAAATCTCAGCACCAGTAATCACTGAACAGAAACAAGGACTCTCAACTGAGTTAAAAGAGCTCTTGTCTTTAAACACCATAGAGAAAGCCTCAAATAGTATCTGGAACTCTTTAGACAGAGACCACACCACTCCTTTTGAGTAGGATTTGGCATTCCTACATCCTGCTCAGCAAGTTAGGTTCAAGTTAGAATGCCACCCTTAATCAGGGCATACTAAGCACAGTTCTGCTGCCTTTTACTCATACAATAAGGATAACAACATTTAATTACCCCTGCACTCAATATGAAAGTGAATTGCAACTGATAACCTGCCAAAATTGATCACTTTGGCAAAGCAGGTCTGTCTGCTGAACACCTAGGCAAGTCAGGTGTGTCTATATAAATACAATCTGCTCCTGAAGTCTTTTCCCCCAATGCATCACTCGGGAGAGCTCATTCAGACCCTGTTTTCAGATGTTTTCCATTACGTACTGATCTGTGTATCAGCAACAATCAGAATAAATAGCTCCTAGAAAAAGCAAGCTGGATTCATAGTGACTTGGATTTGAACTTTGAAGCAGTTCCTGAAATAGGCTCAGGGTGGTGAGGAGTGACACAGAATGACTAATCCTCCCACATTCTGGCTTGTCTCACATAAACATGTTTTTAAGTTCTCGGTACAGCTGGCATAGGAACACACTGTACTTTGTTTCACCCCCAAAGTTGGAAGAATGTAAGAACAATGCCAGCTGTTGTTTTCCAGCTGGGTGTCTAAGGATGCACATTTATCAAGCACAATTCTACGAAAGATGACGGCATGCTGTAAGCAAGAGAAAACACCAGAGTGGTCAGCAGCTAGCAATGGAACAACAACCCTGTGTTATTTCAATGTTTGTGATCACTTATACCTTATTTACAGCATTGTTTTGTTTCCTTTTATCCAACGCTGGCTGCATTTCCTAAAACTAGCCCATTCATTTCAAAGTGTCTGGAGATAAACAGACTATGGGAGGCAGGCTTAACTTTTTAGGCTTGCAGCCTCAAACAGCTGGAATCATCTTCCTGCTTCATTGAAACGGTCTGGCACATTTTTAAGATTTTAGCAAACTCTTAATTCTTTATTTTAAAAAAGCCTTGCCTGTCAGAAATGAATGGAAGCTGTGACCAATCACTGTTGTCTGCTGATACAAGGCCCAATCCTCTTGTCTCCACGTGCAGGCAAAACTCTTCCTGCTTCTGGACAGAAGGGTCTGACCTTTAGATGGAAATGTTTTGCAGAGTCGTGCTTACCCCACAGAGTTGGGCTCCAGATCTGGACTGAACCTTTCTCAAAGTTGAGGGTTGTTTCATGCTCCGTGGTTGGTTTAATTTATTATAGAACTAAAGGCTAGTCAAGAAGTTCAGTCCCAGATCTGAACTCTCCTCCTTTGGATTTTTCCTCAAGACCCACATCTGTCACAAGGCCTGTAAAACATGAGCCAGTTATTAGTGATTAGGTTGAGGGGCATAAAAGGATAGCTTGCACTTACTTTATAATATTTTCAAATGCGACTGTGTATGCATGGATAAACATGTTTCTATATAATATAATATATAATATGTTTATAATATGTAAATATGTTTCTATATAACATACAGTATATCTAAACATATTTCACTGTACCTCTCTTTCCTCCATCTATGTCACTAGAATGTAAGCTCCTTGGGAAGGGATTGTGCCATCTTATATGTTAGTGCAGCGTCTGGTACAATGACACCTCAGTCCTGATTAGATGATAATGTAAAGTAAGACCTGGACTACACTAGAAAATTAGGTCAGTTTAGCTACATCGGTCAGGGGTGTGAAAAATCTACACCCTTGAATGGTGTTGTTAAAATGACCTAAGCTGGGTGTAGACAGTGATAGGTTGACAGAAGACTTCCTCTGTCAACCTAGCTACTGCCTCCCGGGAGGTGGATTACCTGTGCTGATGGGAGACGCCCTCCAGTCGGCATAAGTAGTGTCTACATTGAAGTGTTATGGTGCCTCATCTGCAGCTGTGCCTCTGTAGTGTTTTAAGTGTAGACAAGCCCTAAATGTTAACTAATGACTGTTGTCTCCTTGGAACCTTCCAAAAATGCATATATTCTCTCAGTCTCAAAGAGCTACCCTGGACCAAAGCCCATTGAAATCAATGGGAGTCTTTCCATTGACGTCAGTGGGCATTGGATAAAGCCCTAAAAAACTAGCTAATAATTATCACTGCTCTATTATTTTTATCATACATTTCTTAATATAGCAGTCACACTTTACATTAAGGTTCCATTTCTAATAGTTCATAAAGGGTTAATAAATTATTACTGTATGCTATAAGCACATTACAGGCATGAGTAATGTGTGTTACATGTGATTATAAGCACAGCAGCAATAGGTGTTATAAGTTGTGGTTATATGCAATTTATTGATTTTATAAAATCTGATAACAATTGGGTAACCATTTATTAAAACATCTATTAACCTCTTTATAAATGGAACCTCGCTATACAGTGTGACCAATATATCTTTACTCTATTAGCAGGAGTTTCTCTGTAAGAATACGTGATTTTGCTAACAAAGACATTTGTTTTAGCCTTTCCTGGGCAGGTAGCTTTGTCTGAGTGTCCTGTCTGAACACATGAAATGAAGATATGCCCCTCTGAAGGACTAAGCTGTTCATGAAAAATCTATTGTCTCCTCACAATAGATGCTGCAGTTCTTGTAAAGAAATAGGAGTCTCTGCAATCCCTTTATGCTCTGTCTGACTGCGATGGTGGTAAATAAAGATTTAAACTCAAGACGCACTCTCTCTCCTGAACATCAATTCTCTGGGGTGGAGAATAAACATCTACTGTAGAGCAGAGGAGGTGGCAAGGACAACTCTCTGGATAAGGGCAGAGAACAGACCCTATGGCCATCCCTGAATACTAATATCTATAATATAATTTCCTAAGTCTATCTGAAACAATTTCTGATCCCCCAGTGAATAATTTTGCTGTTTCCCAGATGCCTTGGCATGGATGGTGTCATTCAATGACAGGCAGCACACTCGAGTTATGTAGTACAGTCTCGGATCGTTTGCTGAAGTGAATTGATAATCCAATGATCTTGAAAAACCATATCTCAGATGTCACACTCTTACCACTCAGTTAGATAGGATATGCTCTTAATGTATATAGGACAGTACCAGTGGTGGGAAGAGGAATGAGTAGAGGGACAAAGAGGAAAGACAGAACTCATGGAGTGATTTTTGTGCATTTCAGTGTATGATGTGGCATTCCAGTGTGCAAAGCTCCAGATGTACTGGGTCAGATATTCACAATTAAGCATGCATAATTGTACATGTCTAGGGACTGATGTAAAGCTTCTTGAAATCAATGGATGGACCCCCAGTGACTTCAATGGACTTTGGATCAAGCCTCTGATGAATACATGAAATCTCTAGTATGTGCGCTGCTCAGGTATTGTGCACATGCCTGGCCAACCATGTTCCTAGCTGCCAATGTACATGTGAATGTACCTGCTAGTGCCTGCAGTGGTATAAGCCACCCTAAAACAGGAGAGGCAGGCTGGGCCAGGTCAGCCCTTCTGTGTCAACCTGCAGAGTTGACCAGTGGTGCAGGGTAGTACATGTTGCACCATCATCCCAAGGGTGTTTCATTGTGGCTATGCTACCCATGAGTTCTGACAGGCATTGTCTCCCCACACTGCCTCCCAGAGTTCCCTGTGAGGTAATGAGGCTCTTAACCATCCCCAAAGTAAACCAGTGCACTCATGGTACAATCTGTGCCATAATTCTCTCTTTAAGCATGGGATCGTCTTTCAGTTAAAAACTACCTTCTCATAGCACATTGCTGCCTGTGCTGCATGTCACACATCCTTGCTGACTGAGCCAGAGAAAGGCCATTCCTTTTATTACTCTTATCATAACCTTAGTCCCAGATTTGGACCTTAGCGTCCAAAATATGGGGGTTAGCATGAAAACCTCCAAGCTTAGTTACCAGCTTGGACCTGGTACTTGCTGCCACCACCCAAAAAATTAGAGTGTTTTGGGGCACTCTGGTCCCTCTGAAAAAACCTTCCCTGGGGACCCCAAGACCCAAATCCCTTGAGTCTCACAACCAAGGGAAATAATCCTTTTTCCCTTCCCCCCTCCAGGTGCTCCTGGAGAAATACACAGACACAAGCTCTGTGAAACTACACAGAGTGACTCCCCCTCTCTGTTTCCAGTCCTGGAAACAAAAAGTACTTTCCTATTCCCCCAGAGGGAATGCAAAATCAGGCTAGCAAATCCAACACACAGATCTCCCCGATTTCTTCCTCCCACCAATTCCCTGGTGAGTACAGACTCAATTTCCCTGAAGTAAAGAAAAACTCCAACCGGTCTTAAAAGAAAGCTTTATATAAAAAGAAAGAAAAATACATACAAATGGGCTCTCTGTATTAAGATGATACAATACAGGGTCAATTGCTTAAAAGACTATTGAATAAACAGCCTTATTCAAAAAGAATACAAATCAAAGCACTCCAGCACTTATATTCATGCAAATACCAAAGAAAAGAAACCATATAACTTACTATCTGATCTCTTTGTCCTTACACTTAGAAACAGAAGACTAGAAAGTAGAAACTACTTCTCCAAAGCTCAGAGAAAGCAGGCAGACAGACAAAAGACTCAGACACTCAATTCCCTCCACCCAAAGTTGAAAAAATCCGGTTTCCTGATTGGTCCTCTGGTCAGGTGCTTCAGGTGAAAGAGACATTAACCCTTAGCTATCTGTTTATGACAACTCTGTTTATAGGCTCAGGTATTTTAAAGAACAGCCAGTAGTACTGGGACTGTATCTCTGATAGAAAAGGCATAATCACAATCATAAACATTCACTTTGGGGCATAACTGGGCCTCAGATGGCCCAGGGTTTAATTCCTGGTTCTGCAAGTGGCCTGCTGGGTGACCTTCAGCAAGTCACTTAAAATTGCTCTGTGCCTCAGTTTTTCTGTCTGTAAAATGGGGATAATGATACTGCCTTCCTTGTTAAAGCAATTTGAGATCTATGGATGAAAAATGCTACAGGAAAGCTAGGTATTATTATCATTAATTAAAATTCCAAAGGAGCAGTTTGTCATCCCTGATTTCCCTGTGTCGCTAATGACATTTCAAATAATTTTAAATGATTTGTTTTCAAGCTCTCTGCTCACCCTGCATTACCCACCCATCACAATGGGGCACAATCTTGTCATAAATTAAAGCCCCTGAGCTGCTTTAACTTATGAACCTTCCCCATCCAGCTACCAATGGGATGCTCTGTAGTGCAGAGTGCTCTGGTCACTCCCCCCCTCCCATTTCTGATATGCTCTCATTCATTTCTCTGTGCCAAAGATTAAAGGTTGAGGACATAGCATATACCTTGACTTTAGCAAAGCTTTTGATACGGTCTCCCACAGTTTTCTTGCCAGCAAGTTAAAGAAGTATAGATTGGATGAATGAACTATAAGGTGGATAGAAAGCTGGCTAGATTGTTGGGCTCAATATGTAGTGATCAACGGCTCGATGTCTAGTTGGCAGCTGGTATCGAGCGGCGTGCTCCAGGGATCAGTCCTGGGGCCAATTTTGTTCAATATCTTCATTAATGATCTGGATGATGGAATGGATTGCACCCTCAGCAAGTTCATGGATGACACTGGGAGGAGTGGTAGATATGCTGGAGGGTAGGGATAGTGTCCAGAGTGACCTAGACAAAAGAAATCTGTTGAGGTTCAACAAGGGCAAGTGCAGAGTCCTGCACTTAGGACGGAAGAATCCCATGCACTGCTACAGGCTGGGGACCAACTAGCTAAGCGGCAGTTCTGGAAAAAAGGACCTGGGGATTACAGTGGATGAGAAGCTGGATATGAGTCAGCAGTGTGTCCTTGTTGCCAAGAAGGCTAATGGCATATTGGGCTGCATTAGTAGGAACACTGCCAGCAGATGAGGGAAGTGATTATTCCTCTCTATTTGGCATTGGTGAGGCCACCTGGAGTATTGTGTCCAGGTTTGGGCCCCCCACTACAGAAAGGATGTGGACAAATTGGAGAGAGTCCAGAGGAGGGCAATGGAAATGATTAGGAGGCTGGGGCACATGACTTATGAGGAGACGCTGAGGGAACTGGGATTATTTAGTCTGCAGAAGAGAAGAATGAGGGGGGATTTGATAGCTGCTTTCAACTACCTGAAGGAGGGGTTCCAAAGAGTATGGGACTAGACTGTTCTCAGTGGCGGCAGAAGACAGAACAAGGAGGAATGGTCTCAAGTTGCAGTAGGGGAGGTCTAGGTTGGATATTAGGAAACACTATTTCACTAGGAGGGTGGTGAAGCACTGGACTGGGTTACCTATGAAGGTGGTGGAATCTCCATTCTTAGAGGTTTTTAAGGTCATGCTTGATGAAGCCTTGGCTGGGATGATTAGTTGGGGTTGGTCCTGCTTTGAGCAGGGGATTGGACTCGATGACATCCTGAAGTCTCTTCCAACCCTAATCTTCTATGATAGTTCTTTGGGCACTGTTTTGGTTCATATTATAAGCCACCAGAATGGCATAAAGGGACCTTAGTGAGGGATGGATTTTGCCCCATTGTGGAGATTTTCCCTGCAAAATGCATATATTTGCAGAAATCAATTGCACTGTTTTGGACAGTTTGCCTCACCACTTAAATATGATTGATAGTTTTCTGAGAATATTCTGCCTTTTCCCTTAACAAAAAAAATGGAGTAAATGTAAAAACCTACCAGTCTATTCTGCCTCTTAAAATATGCATCTATGCAGCTGTTAAAAACAGATCACTTGTCTCATTGGCCCAGAACTAAAAGGGATATTGCTGCTTATCAGGCAATAATGTATATTTACCAAGGGCTAAATCCTGCCCCAGACCTGTGTAGTTGGGCTTGGTGTAGGTGTTAATATGTGTGTGTGGAATCCTACCCCAAGCTGTGGAATGGCAGCAAAGTTGCTCTCCTGCTACTATAGCAGCCATGAAGTTGTACTAGTTGATGCTGCTGCCAACTTTGTTCCAGAGGGCAAGGGTGGAGGCTCCTCTATCCCTGCCTCTGAAACCAGGGATTCTGGGGCCAGCCACTGATCTTGGCTCTATGACACAGGATGTTTAGATCTCTCTCCATGGACTGCAGAAATCCTGCCTCCTGCTACACAGAAGAACTACACCAATTCTGCTGCATCTAAAGCCCTTGAGGATTGGGGTAGGATTTAGAGTTCACATTGTTTAATACTACCTTGTGAATAATATTGTGGACTGTAAGCCACATCATTATATTCACCTGGCTTAGAAAATTAGTCTTGCACAACCTTTCTTCTCCCCTCTTTCCAATTTCTTTGCATGCCACCAAGGTAGTTAATTAGGACCTTATCCAGCAAGGCTGAGCACCCATTGTTAATGTACATTCAGCAGTTTGAAAGCATAAAGGCTTACATAATAATACAGTTCCAAAGCTTTTTGCAGATGAAAGCTGGAATTTTCAGAGGCACAAAGGGCAGCTAGTTACCCAACTCCCATTTCTGCCTTTGAAAAACTCCCTTTAAAGACTTAACCTCACTCACTGCTTCTCCCAGTTTAAGTTATTTAGCTCAGCAGTGATTGAAATCAGTGAACATTATGGGTAGGTTTGCACTCTGTTTTAAAAACAATGGCTTCTGAAAAATTCAGCATTGGTTGGAGATGATGATTTATTCTCTAGCTTTCAGAAGCCTTCCTCCTTTCTGTAGCACACGAGAAGAAAACCATGTTTTTTCTCAAAACCATCTTCAAGTGTTTAAAAACATTTACATGCCATTCTCTTCTGGGCTGAGAGCCAGGTTCCTAGAACAAGTTTTAATGGAAACTACACAGCTTGAAAATAAGGACCATTAGTGGAAATACAGACACAACCAGTCGTGGAGCATATGTGCTATGAAATTTATATTTAAATGAATGGTATTCGGTCAAATCTGTAAGATTATGAAAACCAAACTTTTGGAATTGAAAATCCAGACCAATAGAAATATTTTAATGTAAATATTAATTTAATGGAAACAATGTTTTTACCCCAACATTGTGTTAGTAAACTTGGTCATTTTTCATCATGGAAGATTATAGAAAGTAGTAAGTCAACGATATAGGAAGTAGAAAGTATACGGGATAACAGATTCTCAGTTTCCCCCCCCCCCCCATAGAATGAACTCCATCTTAATAAAAACATTGTCTCATGGCTAACTCCCTTTTCATTCAAGATTGGGTACATTACCATCCCAGATACTATAACATACCATTCCCTTGGCAACTACAATAATTGCTCACAGGGAAAAGTAATACTAAGAAAAAATTTAACGTACATCTTACATGCCACATTGCATTGAAAACTGGATAGGGAACTAGAACCAGAAGATGATAGCTTTCCCTACATCATGAGCTGCTATGTTTGATTTTTAAAATTTAACTCGTCAATGTTTTTTAAATCAATTTTATTGTACAAACATAACATTTTCCCAGAAGAGTGAGGGTAAAGTGATAATTGATAAACAGCAACATTGGAGGACATACTCAAAATATTCTCTTGCTATTTTCTTCAGTTATTTTAAGAAACATCCCAGTTTTTCCTTCACTATTGTTCCCCCTCAGACTCATGTAGTGCACTGATTTTTATAAGACCATTCAGTAAATGCTAGTTTTGATGCATCTTTCCACTTTCTCTTGGCAGTTATGATAGAAGAGGTCACTTTTGTTTTTTAAAAATGTAGCTATACCAATCAGCAAGATGCTTGATTCTACAAGTATTATGGATAAGGATAGTGGAGTATCAACTTCTGGGTTGTTAGTAATATCCCAGTAGATTTGTACTCTCCTATCTGTCTTCATCTGTTTTCTCTTGCCCCACACCTGGATTGCAAGGTCTTTGGGGAAGGGATGACCATTGTTATTTATACAGTTCCTAACAGCATAGGGTCCTAGTCTATAGGTTTTATATTTACTCAGTTGGCACTACAAATTTATTACTAATAGGGTGGTGGCATTGCTATTCTTTATTCCCAACCACTCCATTACTTAAACCCCCTATGGGTATGGCTACATTTGGAATTTCAAAGCGTGAGTGTAGTCAGAGCGGCAGCGCTGGGAGAGAGCTCTCCCAGCGCTGCATGTAAACCACATCCCTTACGGGTGTAGCGTGCAGCGCTGGGAGATGCGCTCGCAGCGCTGCTGCCCTGATTACACTAACGCTTTACAGCGCTGTATCTTGCAGCGCTCAGGGGGGGGTGTTTTTTTCACACCCCAGTTGCAGCGCTGTAAAGTGTGAGTGTAGCCAAGGTGGGTGAGGTAATTTTTTTTTTTATTGGCTCAACTACTGTTGATGAGAGAGACCAGCTTTCAAGCTTACACAGAGCTCTTCTTCAGGTCTGGGCAATGCACTCCAAGTAGCATAGCTAAATGCAAGGTGGAACACATTGTTTAATGTAAGCAGTTAACACATATTCCAAGAGATCACTCAAGGTGAGGTGGCCTGTTAACACCTCTCCAGTCACAGTGAGGAAAGGGGTGATGGGAGGTTAAGTGGGTCATAGATTGTTGTAATAAGCCATATCCAGTTCATGAGTTTTAGCTATATAGCAGAGTTATGAATTTAAGCTCCCAGGCTCATCTTTTGAAGATGTTGTTCAGGTTTCCTTTGAGGAAGGAAAAAAAAAAAAGTCCTAGGATGACATGTAAGCAAGAGCTGTACTTAAAAATCATAGCATCCTTGTGGCAAGTGGGAGGCAAGGTAGCCAAAAAGTTCGTTTTTTCCCCCCCTTAAATACAGAAGCAGTTTATGCTATGAAAGACTTCGGGAATGACCCATATAAAGAGCTCTGGAAAACACCTGGAGGACTGGTTGCAAGTGACCCAGGAGAGATGGAAGGGTGCATCAATCGGCTTATATTGTCTTCCCGATAGAGATTATCTTTTATGATGTGTTTTAGGCCCACTGTGTTTAGATCAGACCATAAGGAAAACATTTAAAAATTGGCAGGTGTGTAAATGATGCTCAAATTGCAAAGAGTTACCTTAACTGCAAGTGTCTGTGCACTTTCAGTCCTTATTAAAAAGAAAACACTGTTGTTTCACCCTCCCTACCCAGTCTGCTGAAAATATTTAAAAAAAATAACCAACCACATACCACAACACTAAGTGCTGACAGAGTAATATATTAGGGCAGATATTCTGCAAAGCTCACTTTACAACTTCAACAAATGGAGGTTCTACAACCCACAAACAAAGCTACACCCTGAGCAGACCCACCGCAATAATGAAGTGAAAGAACAAGTCAGTTAAAAAATATTTATTACAAAATTATAACACTTATGTACAGTACAAGGCTTAAAATCAGAAGCTTTATCCTTAAAACAAACTTCAAAAACAGTTAAGATTCTAGTGCAAAGTAGTTAAATACAAAAGAGACTCCTTGTGGAGTGCTGATCTGGTATGCGTATTGATAACCACCTATGGCACTGAGTGTGTTTTGAATATAGAGTTGGTACTAAAGACTCACTTAGCATTAGAAAGTTTCCCTATAATTCAATATAGGCTTAAAGATAATGCTGTTCAGAATACTTCCACCTGCAAGTATTAACATTATTCACAGCAGCATAAAAGTGTACGTGATGTTTTGAAAATAAAGACACTCTTCTCCAGGAGAGGGACATGTGGTTATATATTACAAAAGTACTAAAAAGCATGAGAGCACAGGTCATGCTCAGGCATTAATGAGCCTAGAGAAAGAGCCAAAATTTATGTTTACCTGAAATGAGAGACTATGTCTAGGTGCACTTCATGACCTTGTCTAGCATTCAAGATCTATAAGCTACTGAAGCGCTGGGACACAGTAAAGATGACCTTTTTAATCTAAAAAAATATAGGGATGAAAGATATTTGATTCTAAAGAGTTGATAAGGAAGAAAAATGTATTCAGTCAGCCCATTTTATAATTTGTTTAGACTATCCGATCATCTTTGGAAATTCCAGATCATGCAAGGTGATAAACTAAATTATTCACCAACTTTTATGTAGTGTATTAAATCATTCTGCTCAGTAGTTAAACTTAAGTAGTTTCAGTGCTAAGTTTTTCTAAAACACAGTTTCTATAAAAACAAATTAAACATTTGGAAGAATCTACAAGTTCTCAAGTCAACATGAGAGAGTTTACACCAAAAGAGCTACAAAAACATTAAAACATCTTTTGAAGGTGGAACATTCTCTGAAATGTTACTACACACATGGACTAAAGCTATAATAATGAAATAAAAACACCATACAGTACAGTTATACACAGTACTAGTTAAAACTCATTCTGCTGAACAAGGTAGTATAACAGTCTACTATTGCTTGGATTAAGAATTAAATTAAATCTGATGTCCACAGCAAGAATGTTTAGTGGCGCTGTCTCTGTTTCTAGAGAAGATGATCTGCATTACAAAACCATCACACAACTAAGCATGGATACTAATTGTTCATGTGAAGTACTGGATTCTCCATACATGGAATTCTTTGAAAAATCCAAGCCTATACGTTTGGTACAGCTCTTACAGTTCAAAGATGTGAACTACATGCATCATTATGTTTGTCACAGTCAAGTGCATCCCCAAGATACATACACATAGCCTTCTCCAAGTTACCTTGAACACAACTTGCTAGTTTAAAAAAAACAAAAACAAAACAAAAAACAAACAAAAAACAATTCCTGAAAATGGCACCAATCTTCTACCCATTCAGGGCAAGTAATAAAAGTTATCTAAGCAAGCTATTTTTGGAATAAAAGTTGTCTAACATTTACCATTGGGAAGTGCAGGGAGAAAAATGGGACTTTCTAATGTCATAAGATACTTAGCCATGTGTGGGTCAACCAACCTGCCACACCTTAAGGTTCCTATCCTGCTGCTGCCCGGTCATGTTAAAGTGGATCTGAATAGGACGGTGTTGTACACCGGTATACATGCACCTAACTGCAGATTTCTGTAACATGGTAACACTTTAATGACTGTTCTGGGAGAAAAAATAGGTACCTAACTGACAAGTGTCAGCATTTAGAGGTTCAAGTGTAAACATGGTTCAGAAACTGTATACATCTATTATATCAAGTCTCAGATCATGTACCTGAAATTCTGAAGTATTAATCTGAACTTCTTATACAAGAACTTTTTTGGTAAGGGCAACATTGAAAGATATACAGATTTTTAGGTTTGCTTTGTACTGAACTGCACAGGTCAAATCGTGCTGTTTAGATAGGGCTGACATTAGGGAAAATGGAACCCTGGGCCAGCTTATATTTTGATGCCTCTGGCCCCTACTGCCTCCCCATTCATTTCCCCCATTGTCCCTGGCCCCCACTGCCTTCCTGGGCTCCCCATTGCTCCTGCTGCCTTCCCTCACAATGCCCAGAGTTCCTTTCTGCAGACTTGAACCCCAGGCCCACCCTGCTCCTTGTAGGGTGACCAGATAGCATGTATGAAAAAAAAAATTATATATATCAGGACCAAGTGTGGAGGGGTAATAGGCACCTATACAAGAAAAATCCCCAAATATTGGGATTGTCCCTATAAAATCGGGGACATTTGGTCACCCTAGCTCCTTGCCTCTTGACCAAAGCAGCTGGAGAGTGGTGGCTGCTGGTTAGGAGCCCAGGTCAGAAGGCAATGCCAACACCAGTGGCAACGAAGAGGTAAGGGTGGGATGGTAGAATATTGCCACCCTTACTTCTGTGCTGCTGCTGGCAGCGCTGCCTTCAGAGCTGGGTGGTCAGAGAGCAGCAGCTGCTGACCGGCAGTCAAGAGGTGCTGGGGCTATGAACTGCCCAGGCGAGAGGTACTAGGGCTCAGCGGTAGCAAGCTCTGGAACAAATTAAGCACTGATGGTGCCCCGCTGACCACAGCGCCCAGGGCAGGCGCCCACCCGTAACGCCAGCAATGGTCTAGGCTATAACCTGCAGCATGATCTTTCCTTCCCTTATTCCAACAGACTGACAGTCCTCCTATTCCATGACCTGTTGGAAGGAACTGTAGAGTAATGCACTCAAGCATTAGTCCTGATAGAAGGGAATCAAACTGTCTCTTCATACAACTTGACATATCTTTCACACAGCTGCACTTTGCCTCACTGAGTTTTTTGGTTTACTTGGGATACACCAATCATCTGCCTCTGTAGCCATCTGATAACGCTTAAAGGCAGACTTGTTGAACACAGGGAGCTTTTCTATTGATTCTGTTGAAAGAGCCTAAAAGCAAGCAAACAAAATATACAGGAATTACTTATTCAACAATCTCTTTTAGGTCACCGTTCCACAACAATAAGAGTTCTAAATATACCATTAAAAAAAATCAAAGCAATATAGATTTAACAATAAGTTTTAGAGACCTGAGCCACTGATACTACAGTTACACAGAAAACCACATGCTTGGATTAATAGTCAGGTGAGCATTAGTCTTTTGCATCTGTAATAGGCCACAGCAGTGTGCTCTGTTGTGCTTATGTTTGCCAAGGAGAGTTTGGCCAGGAGAAAGATGTGCTGTCATTAAGTGTCAAGTCATGTTGCGGTCAGATTTTACAGGCCATGAACCTGTTTGTGTTCTGCATAATATGACTTCTTTGGGGTGATTTACAATCAAGATAATCCCAGATATAGCAGGACAACCCCTTTCTCAAAAGGCCCAAAGAGGCATTTGTACGTCTCACCCCATTTTACAGATATATGATTCTATGATGAAGAGACAGGTTGGGATGGTATTAATAAAAAGTTACTGTGAAGTGGAACACATACATATAAAACATATACACACCATTTTATAGCTTGTGCTTAGATACTTAAAATACAGTTAAATTTTGTAACGCAGTCAGCGCAAGTATCTCTCAGTAGTAGATGCAAAGATTGCTAAAAACCTTTGTTTTTTTTTTTTACAGTTACCTGCAGAAACCTGGTGTATGTAGTAGACTGGACCCTTATTTAACAAAGAATCTGACATAATTTGAAGTCTTTATCTTACCTAGAATTCAGAATCTGTACAATAGTTGAACAGATAAATTACTGGTAACAACTATTTATATTTCCTTATAAGGCTGGACATCTCACTGCTGAAAACAAAGATCAGTGAAGATCTGCTACTTGAATCTTTGTACTTTGGGTGCCTCAATTCTAACCAGCAGCCCTAACCCATAAGTTTCTACTTAACAACTGTGTGTGTGGGGGGGGGGAGAGAAGAGACCTCAAATACCAGTGTAAATTGGATCAGCTGAAAACTACTACAAAACTGACCCTCAGCTCTGAAAACCAAGCTGAGTAATTTCTAGCTCACCAGCAAGAGAGGGTCTGCAGGCCAAGTTAGGCCTTCAGCCATTTTTATGTAGAACCACACTTTAATGTCAATTAGGTGGGATAAGTGTACCTATCAGTAATCAGCAATATTACTTTCATGTAACAAAAGCACATACCTTCAGGTAAACAACAGCATCTGTTCCATAACCTGGTATAGAATATAGATTCAAGTCTCCTTGAAAGTATTTAGCATATAGACGAGAAATTGGCAAGCCATACCCAAAACCAGCCTAGAAATAAGTAAAGTACAATACATCAAAATGTCTTCCATTTCCAGAGAGCATGACGACTGTTCCAGGGAGACAGTTTAGGTCCCTGAACATCTCCATTACTGCAGAGCTTCTCTCCCTCCCCCACCCCAAAATGTTAACAACGAAGTCTCATTTAGAACACTGGAACTTTATGAAAAAATTACTCATCCTCAATCATAAAACATGCTGAAAGATCTTTCAAGTCTTCAATTGGGGAATTATATATTTTACACCTCTCACTTTTACATACTTTTACAGCCATGCCTTCTCTTTTTAACCAGACTGGGGCAGAAGCAGAGAGCTGGAAAGATGGCAAAGGAACTTGTGTTCTAAGCTTGTCCCTAAAGGGCCCAATTTGGGGTAGGAATGTTAAGAGTGCAAGTGAGGGAAGAGAACCAAGATGCAGAATGGCTGGCTAGGTTTTCAGAGAAAAAGCGAAGGGAACCCTTGCAATGGCCTCTACTCTGTTCAGCGTGGCAGCAAACTGTTGGCTCAGCTGTTGTCAACAAAACCCATCAGGATATTATTATGGGGAGGAGTGAGGATAGGGAGCAGAGATCACTGAAATACTGCTCCTTCCTTCAAGTTGTGACTCTTGAGAGGAGAAGGATTCTAGCATAGACAGGTCCACAGGTTGTTAGACAACCAACTTGTCTCTGTTTTTGACCCAACAGTCATTAGAAACACATCCCAGCTAGTCTCAAGCATTGCTGCATTCTTAAAACAAACATATAGCCCAATTTAAACAGAATTCCTAAAGGCTATTAACATAGGATTGGGGCACAAGAAGGGAGCAGAAGCCACTGAAAGACTGCGCCCTGTAACATGTAGTTGCTTTGTCCACGATTTTTGCATCAAATAGAGGTCATTCTTCACTTGAGGGGGGGAAATAAAATCTAATGTGCAAGAAGAGAGGGTGTTTTGTTTTGTTTTTTAAATGGAAAGGGGATGAGACATTAAAAAGCTGCCTAAGGTGGAGATCAGAGAGACTTTTAAAGATACAAATGAAGAAAAATGCTGAACCCTTAGAATGCCACTGGTCCCATTCCAACAAAGCATGTATTTTTTATTGCAAAGTTCAATTCACCTGTGACTAACTTACAAAGCAGTGAGACTCTGAGGCAATTCCAAGTACTTTATCTTGCATTGTTCCTTTACAAAATTACTATAAATTTCAGATCTTACCAAAGGAGCATTACGAGAGTCATCCACCACTGGTCTCGGTGCTGTGGAATACATGTAGCTAAACAGGAGATTGATTTTCTTCAATGGAACACCACCTCCTGTGTCAGATATCTGATAAAAAAATTAGTCAGCTATAAGTCTGTTCTAGAAATAGCACTGAACATTAGCACCTGAACCCATTCACCAGTAACCCAACAGTTATTCCTGATTAGATACCACAAAAGCTTAGATTTCTGATAAATAACCTGTCTAAAGTAATCTACAGTAGAAGACACTATAGTAGATATTAACTTTGTCCTACAGTTGTAAGTCAGCAAGCTTTTCTATTGCTATTTGTTGTGGAATATTCAGTCTTTACTTCATTTACGGGCTACTGCAGTCAAGTAATAGATTACCTTAATTGTCAGGTCTTCATTTCCTAGAACAACAGTCACTTTAACTGGAGAAAGGGAAGAATTGTTCTCCTGATGTTCAACTGTTGCCCTCATGGCATTCTATGGAAATTAAGGTAATCACCATCATCAGAAGAGTTTGGCTCAATTAACTGTATGTTACTATCGCAGCACCACAGATAGTAGATTCTGGTGTGGTTCTGTCCTCCCCCCCACCTCCCTCTTCCAAGTGCATACCAGGTCTTTGTTAGAAAGAGCTGACTACCCCCACCCCCCAATTGTTTGGTCTTTGGGGAATGTTCTTAGCAATTTAGTATAGGGGGACTGAAGGAAAAACTTGCAACTGAAGTGACTTCTAAAGACATTTTATTTGGGGTTGAATTTTTGGAAAGGACACTTCAATATACATATCAGAAATGACGCTGTACCCGCCCAACATGAAGATTAGATATTAGACATTTAAAAAGGAAATCTGTAGTCAGATTCTAAGAGAACATGCCCAGGTCAGTGTGGAGTCCTGGTGCTTTACCCCAAACAAGCCACACACCACCTCTTCAATCCCATTACCTCTTGGTCTATTTTTGTTGCCACCATATTCTTTTCTTTCAAGAGCATACATATGCAATATTAACTACCTCAAAAATATTGATATTTTATTTATTCCTCACCAATCTTGTATTTGACATAAACTAACTAAAATGTTTAGACAAGGATGCATGCTCCTTTGATGCTTCCCATTCCTCTCTTTGCATATCCTTCTGTGCATCACAAGTTTGACAGATACCATAAGGCCCTTCTTACTCCACTGACAGAAGGGACTCCAGAATTCATAAGACTACGCTCAATAAAGGGAAGAATATCCCCCTCCACCCACACTATCCCGCTCCACCCACACAACCCCCCCCTTTTTCAACACTCCACTGCATCTGAATTCCAAGTCATTCCTATCTGCTGCCACTCTCCATTCCTCTAGTTACCAGAGCTATAGTTCCTCTAGGGCTGTCTGTCTCATGATCTTAGGCAAGACATAACTAAAAACAAAAGTGGTTGAAGACTGAAATACATTAGTTCACGCTCACAGAACTGGGCAATGACATGCTCATAACAGAAACGTGGGTTTACAAACCTTGAAGAGCTCAAACAGTATATGGAAGAGGTGGGAAGGAACATAAACAATGTGAATGGGTTGTCTTGGCACTCTTCCTAGAGAGGGGAAAAAAAAGAAACATTTCCCCCATTTTAAGGCTTTTCTTTTGTTGCTTTTGCTTCCCAAATCAGCTCTACTATAAGCAAATGATGTCATGCTATAATAAATAAGGAAATGAGAGGAAAAATTTTATTCACCGCCCCCCCCAGCACATCATATACCAATTTGTATACAATTGGTTATTTCATGAACACAGTTGTTTTCAAGTGAGTGTGCACACATCATTCAGTTTTTAGCATTCCTATGGAGTGGGCAAGAATTAATCGCCCAGAATCAGACACACAGAGTGTGGATTAAAACTCAGCAGTTCCTGGATTCTAGTCCTGCATCCACTTTCTAAGTGTAAAGAGAGCTTATTCCTTGCCATCATATGCTAGTGCTTGTACTATAGGGGCAGGTCAAGTATGTTCTCTGCAGGATTTGCAAGAACCACTCCTCAAAAGAGAATGTTCATATTTGAGAGTCAGAAAGCCAGTGCGCTATCTTATGGAACCAAAATGCAGAGATCAGTTGTTGGATTCCAACAACTGATGTGAAAAAGGCAACTTGGAGGAGCTTAAAGAAGTGGAAGGAGCAAACATGAGATTAGGCATCTGGTAAACAAGCTTCAAGAGGAAGCCATGTACGGACTACTCTGACAAAAGCATTAAAGAGAGATTGAGTGAAAGGGTCTTTTTCTAAGAGTTAGAAAAGTCAATTAGGCTATTGATAAGGATTATTAGTCTGCAAATAAGAGATTAAGCCATTATCTTACCATTCACTTGAATAAGACTTAATTCTGGAGAAGCTAAGTAATACTGGTCACAGAGTCTCCGGGAACTTTCAAAAGCATCTGCAATATATTTTTAATTTTACAAAAGTAAGTGTATGTAGTAATAAAGCAAAACAAAGTTATAATATAGCAATTTATTTTCTTTGGCAACATATCACTTCATACTACATTCATGTGTTATGTTGTAAATTTAAACATGCATGTTTAACATTTTAACAGATGCCTAGAGATTGAAAGATAGAAGTCTGCCACTACACACAGCTGGTGTTGATTTGCCATGGACTGCTCTCACCTCATCTACCACTCATTAACACTTGATCAATTAGGTCTTAAATTACTTCTAAGATGGATTCTTCTGCTATTTTGCACCCTCTTTAAAACCAGGAGATCAGCTAGTCTATAGCTGATATAACTGTCAGGCACTTAAAAGAAGTCATTTTCAGCACCCCACACAAGTACATCTTTTGTCTGCATGTCAAACTACTTGCAAACAGTCAGTGCTAACCATGAAGAGAGAGCCTATTGATTTAACAATGTACATACCATTCACCACTCCCACCACATCACAGCATGGATCAATGCTTCCAATGTGCTGTTGGTGACCCAAGTTGGTATTGTCATCAAAAAGGAGTGCTGTTTAAGATAAACCAATATTATATTTCATTTCTGGTAAGCAACAAAATTATGAAAAGTCAGTTCACATGCACATACTCTGATCAGGAAAAGATTCCTTTTTTTTTTTTTGGGTAAGTAATAATTTCAGATACTGGAGATTCCCCCCCCCCCCCCCAAAAGATCCAGTGGGAAAAATAATCTAGATTTTCAAGAGTCAAGGACAAGGAGGGTTTGGTGCCTGGAGAACTACTGCTTATTTCAAAGACACTAACTATGCTGATTTTTTTATTTTAAACTGGTGGATCAACATCTAAAGCAAGGGTTCTCACAACAAATTTTTTGGTAGCCTCAAAGTGCAGCCACCAACTCACAATTTTAAGTAAAATACTTAATTAACTTGGGGGGGGGGGGGAATAGGGGGGAAAATAAATATGCACATATACATATCATTTTAGTTTATTATGTAAAGGGTTTGGTTTTTTTTTTTGCAGCCTCAATAATAATGTACAGTTGTCTCTATTCTTTACTGGACCTAAACAGAATAGAAACACAAATAAGGTGCTTTGCACATTCCTGTTTGTTTTTTTTAAAGGCAACCAATAAGCAATAGAAACAACAGACTTGCTAGCTGGTAAGTCTGCTGCTGTAAAAAGTAATTGAATGTTTGTTAATATCAATTTTCACAGCAGGCTTACCCAGCCCTGGCAAGCCAGGGAACAAATTGAGCCCTGGATGGGGAGGTGGATAGGGAAACAGTGGGGACCAGTGGGGATAGATAGGGGGCCAAGGAGGTAGTGGAGGCCAGGGGCAATGCAGTGAGGTGGTAAGCCAAGGGCCGGCACCCACAGCCGGGGTCCAGCACTGGAGCCTGAAGCCCTGTGACAAGAGGCTGCCACCGTCACCCCAGGGCTGAAGTCTGAGCGTCACCACTCCCGGGAAGGTGGGGAACTCACTGGCTGCCTGCTCATCTGGCATTTGTGGCTCCAGAGTGGGGCAGGACCAACTTTTGCTGGTGGCCCTGGGGCAGGGGCCACTGCTCTGCTCCCCGCCCCCAGTTACTGCCCAGGAAGCTGTGGCCACAAGAAAAGCCCATGGGGCCGCATGCGAGAAATGCTTAAAAGTCTATTCATGGGTGAGGATATCACTAGTTTTCCACACAAGCCTTTTCATTAGTTTAGAGTTAACATTGAAGTTTCAAATTGAGATAACTTATATAAGTATTCTGGTATTCTTCTAGCTCATATCTGCAGTTAAAAAAAATACTAAAACACTAGTGACATATGAAGTCACCTGAGAGAGTCCTCTAATAGTCATAAGAAACTTTTACTTTAACATGTTCCACAACACCTACAATACATTTTCTCAAGGGAAAAGTGAAGACTTACTGTGTTGGTTTATTAGCATCCGGATTGATATACGATTCATGTAAAATCGATCCAAGAAGTATTGAATATTTTGATTGGTGACTAGGTCCACTCTGAAGGTGTCTTGGTATTCAATTACTCCTTGCGCCATTACAGGAACAACATCGTGGTGTCTGTTTCGGACTATAACAAGTGTATCTATAAAGCTAGATAAATCACAAGACATTCAGATAAATATTAAGACTGTACATGGGTAAGTTTCAAACAAGAAATTCTCTGTAGCGGCATCTTAAGTTTTGTGCAAAGAAACTCTAATTTAGTCAAAGTGCTTATATTAAAAAAAAAATTATAACAAGTGCAATTGGGTTTTAAAGGCAACCTCATAGCATAACCTTTAAAGGACCTCATCACTAACCTAAACAGAAGATCTCACTTTTTAAATACAGGGCCTGATTCACCAATGCATCACTTCAATTTTACATCAGAAAAACTGGATGGTGAATCAGGCTCATAAAAAGTCAGTTCTCTCTCTGATGATTTTCACTTTGAAGAGTTTGTTTACACAAGCGACACAGCTGTGCCACTGCAGCGCTTCAGTGTAGATACTACCTATGCTGATGGGAGGAATTCTCCCATAGTGTAGGTAATCCACCTCAAAGAGAAGCCATAGCTAGGTTGATGGAAGAATTCTACATCAAGTGTTAGGGTTAGTATACCTGTGTTTCTCTGGGCATGGACTTTTCACACTATGAGGGACCTAGCTATACCGACGTAAATTCCTAGTGTAGGCCAGGCCAAAGTCATTCTTTTCCCAGGGGCAGATAAAGAAACTTCTGGCTAAGGTAGAGTGGCAAGCGAAATTGCTTGACTTTGCCAAAAGCACTTACAGTCCACATGCAAACACTCTCTCTCATCACCTGTCTAAGTTTTCCCATGTCTAGCCACTTCCTATGTCTTAATCATATACATAATATTTTCTTTTAAGGGGGCTTTTTGGCCCGTAGGTGAAATGAAAGAATACATTGGAATACTAGTAATATCAAATGTCTAGGTCTACTTCATCAGAACCTGAGTTGAATTAATACAAAACCGAACCAAAATCGGCACTCCAACCTGCAATAGAACTTTAACTGAAATGGGATGTCCCAGAGTAATTTTGTTTAAGTTTTTTCCCCTCTCATACCAGTTAAAATACTATTATACCTGTTGGCTCTGAAAACAAGATCTGTTAAGATATCAACAATTTTCAGCTTTATTCCATTGGCTTGGTCAGTTTCAACATGTCACTTTTATTTAAAAAACTGCTATAAGCCAATGTAGCTGCAACATGGTTAGCACTTAATATACCTTGTACTGAAACAAGTCTAGTCTCTAGGTCTTTCAACTATGCTGGTAACTCAGCATAGTCAGTCATTGTAAGCTGAATGTATTACAGAAAGGAAGATGAAAAATGAAATGCTTACTCAGATAAAACCCTGTGGTCCTCTGGGTTTTTTTGATTAAACTCAACTAGCTCCATTAGACTCTGAATGTACCTAGAAAAGATTGTCCACAAAACACCAAAAGGCTGCTTATTTAATTGTTTGTTAAAAATGTTAAAGTAGCAGAAAAAGTTCTCCTCCCCAAAAAGTTACAATTGAACAAGTTAATAAGTTGCCATAGCTCTAAGATTCTACTCAAAATTAACTTTTGCATAGTTCCATGCTTATAGTCAACTCCCCCTCAATGCCAGCCAGTCCGCCCTACAAACTCTACATAAAATCTGAAAGTGAAGCAGTGTTTGTTTGGCTCATCCACTGCCTACAGTAAGAGATTATGCAGGCTAAATTTCACAGCGTCAAAGAGTGGAATTTAATATCTGCAATTGAAAGTCTGTTAATAATTTTGTTGATGTGAGAGCCAGAATAGGATCCACTTGACTCTTCTATTGTTGTGTTAATTCTAGAGAGCAGAAAGAATTCGAAAAAAACCAACTTATTTTTGTCACTAAGAGACTTGATTAGATTTAATTGTGTAGTCAAGTTATTTGATTTAAAAGGTGCCAGTTTGAACATTATTTTACAAGTTCATAATCTCATTTTATTATTATTATTACTACTTCTAACATTTTTCACTGTCTGGTTTGTATGCCAAGGCATTAGTAATGTAGTAATGACAGATTTTCTTGTATTTAACCTAAATAAAGACAGGAATAGCAGTTGAACAGTCTAAAATCTTCCACACTGTATTTTGTCTCAATGCTCCCTTTGACAAATTGGTACCAAAAAAAAGCTAGCAAAAGGACCTAGAGACTTACTATATATTGCCTTAGGCTACTTTAATGTAGGGATATGCAGGTGGTCAGATTTCATTTATTTTGCTTAAGAGTCTACATGTTATTTTTCAAGACATGTTGTGCGGTGTTGTAAAAACAAGTTATGGCCGTTTACAATTCTGTTGATAAGAATGGGACTGTGTTTTCCAGGATGCTTAAGAGATCATACAGATTCATGAATGGGTAAAGTCATATTTGAAGATTTTTTCATCTTACTTCGTTGCCCTCTGACCATATACTTTGCTATTGTCTTCTCTTACTCCAAGGATATCTAGTATAGAGTTGTCACCTCTATCATATTCTGTACTGAGTACTTAAACAAAATCCTTTGCACTTACCAGCTTTTTACCAGCTGTACTGATGGAGTGCTCAGTAACTGATCAGGAAGCAGGTCAATTTCTCTCAGGATATTTGCCAGCCTCACAGGAAGTTCTTGCCTCAAAAATGCAAAAGAGGTTCTTTCACATCCATTACTTGAACCTATAAAATAAGAAAAGTTAAGCATTTTTTAAAATGTATTTACAAGCGTGAGCAGGTTTCTTTTAGACTCCCTCAAATCCCAGTATTACATTATTACAAGAGCATAAATATGTAACAACCTAAGAAGGATGCTGTATTGGCTATTTCTTCTGCACATATACCAACAACTCTTTACTCTAGATGTTTTCTAGATGACTATAGTGGATACCTAGTTCAGCAAGAAACAGACATCTGTAGAATGACATCTAGTTAAAGACATATTTTGCATTTCAAGTTCAAGCAGGGGGATTCCCTCTTCATTAGCTATGGGAGCCAAGGTAGCCTATGTAAACAGTGTACTCTTACAGTTAGTCTGTCAATCACTCACTCCCCTCCACCCCTTAATCTGAACACATCACTGGAACATGATTTATCACCTTTAGCAGCTTTGAAAATCAGATCTGCCGAACAAAGCATTCGTATTGTGACTGGTACATAAAAATCACATCTGTTCTGTTCACATGCACTACAGTTTAACACATACAAACGGTTGAGCTATTTAAGGTGATCCCCATCAACAATATTAAGGTACAAGATAAATTTCTGCATATTTTGGGATTCAACGTTTAATGAAACAGCCATAGGATCTTTCAGCTTCACGGCACACTTGCCAGCAGCACAGGCTTCCGGTTACTACCCCAGTCAGAGAACAGCACCTCGGAGGGAGCAGCACTCCCGGGGCGTCGGGCAATGTCAGCAGCAAGGCATACGATCAAACTCCTGATCATTCATTCGTTCTACTAACGGGTTTGTACAGCGGTAAAGAGCTGCTGCCAAACTGTTCGGCTTTGCTGACTTCCAATCTTGTGGAGCAGCCAGAGGGGGGTCCCGTCCCCCACGCTGTTTATAATGGGAACATCTCGGATGCTCACGACGAGAGCAGCGCCCCCCTACGGCAGAGGAGAGCCCCACCCCGCCCCCAATCCCTAGCCAGAGTCTGGGGCACAGGCTTCAAAAAACCACGTGGCTCTAAACTGGGAGCGGGGGCACCTGAGCCTGACACACCCACGAAGGAGCCGGCCAGTGGCAGAGCGCTGGAGCCAGCCACGGGCCAGGGTCCCCGCCGGCAGCGCAGAGCCTGAGGCGGGCAGGAGAGCTCCCCCCGGCCCGTACCGAAGTCCAGGAACTGCTGGATGGAGAGCGGGGAGGGCGAGTAGCGGGAGAAGCGCTCCACCTCGCGCGGCACGCGCCCGCTGACCCCGCCCGCCGCCAGAGGGGCGGCGCTGCGCAGGGCGACCCGCGCGGCTCTCATCGCCACGCGCGGCAGGTGCGGTGACCGGACTGACTCTCAGACACTCGCTCGCGCCGCTCCAGCTCTTCGACTCCTGAAGCTGCCTCTCACGTGCGGCGCTATTTACCGCCCACAGACCGACCTCCCGCGGGGCGGGGCCATGGCAGGGGGCGTGGCTCCAGACAAACCGCGCCCAACAGAACCTTGCCTAGGCCGGGACGAGACAGGCCAAGCATTCTGGCCAGTACCATTGTCCGGCAGCGTAGGGGTGTGTGGGCTGCCCTTCACCCCAAGAGAGCCCAGCGGGCGCCGCGGAGACAGTCCAGGGAAGAAGGAACAGGGGCGGCGGGGGCGGCTTGCAGGTGGGGCGGAGGGGCGTGGCCGCTTCTCTGCCTAGATGCCGCTTCAGTTTCTTTGTTTACGAGGCAAATCAATGTGAAACCCCTTCCCTCCTCCCGCGGAGTGAGTCCTTCCAGGGACCCAGCTCACCGCTCGCCTCATTGGTTGTTCCGGCCGAGCTTGGCCTTCTCGAGCGAGCCAATCCGCGGAGCTAGACCCACGCCTTCTTGGGCCCCGCCGCGGAGTAAACAGCTCGACTCCGCCCACATCCCCGAGGGCGGGGCTGGAGATGCTCTTCGTAGAATTCTGAGAACTGGGCCAGGGCCAGGCCTGGGTACAGCCCGGGAGGATTCGCCGCCAGCTGCTGCCGGGCTGGGCACTGCTGTGCTGCAGCTCAGGGTGTCACCTGGTTCTTAGGCCGGGTGTTTACACAGCGCGCAGCACATCGGGGTGCTGCTGACCCCTGCATGGGGTCCCCGGGACGCTGCTGCAATGCTATCACGATAATAGCAAACTTAGCATTAACATTGATGGCCCGGTGTCCCCCCTCGAAGCCGGAGTGGGGCCACTTCTCCCCACTCTGTTGTGTCTCACACTATTTGCTGCCGTTTTTCTTCCAGCCCAGCGCCTTGGGGCGTTCATTTAGAAACAGTTGTTAGCCCTCCTGGCTCTAGAAAAGGTGACTCCTAAAGGCTCACATGAATGATATCAAACAAAAGACCCCAAACTATTAGTTCTCTCTTAATCTTGCAATTTGTGAACACTTGGGATTGGTGATGCTAATATAAATGGCAGCCTTTGACCCAAAGCAATTACAGTCTGAAAAACCAAAATGTCTGAGGGGAGAACAAGGCACCAAAAATAATAGGATGCTACCGCACAGACTAACTGGGTGTGCAATTCTCAACCAATTGTTAGCTGTAAATTCCACTTGCCATCTGCATAACCAGTCTTATTTGGCAGTTTTCTGTATGAGGCTGTTTTCTATACTGCTAAATCCAAGAAGCTGGGGCTATTGCAGATTAAGGAAGAAGCAGTTGCTTTATAGTGGCTGGTTTGCCTCCTTTTGTAGCTAATTTAAGGTTCCAGCTGTCCTGCTAATGCTGTGGGTATGGGACTAACTCCGAATAGGAGGCTGATGAGGTTTTTAACTTCTCCCTTTGTGTTGGGCTGTAATTGTGATGTAGTACTGGGAATGGATATTAACACAGAGGAGATAGGACCTGTGCAAAGAACATCCTGAAGTGACTGAGAATGGGATTTGGAGCTTTTCACCTCTAGGGCGCTTAGGCGGCATCTTGGGTTGATAATGACCAAAGCCCAGATCCACAAAGTATTTAGGCTCCTAACTTCCATTGATTGCAGTGGAAGCTAGGATCCTAAATGTCTTTGAGGATCTGGGCCCAACTGTCTAAAGACAACTGTCTGACCCTCTGGTAGTTTGGTTCCTAGTGGCCTTCACCTTGTGATCCTTGTTTGTTGTCTCACGAGACGGGCTAGGGAATGATGGATTGAGCTACTCTCTCACCTTCAGCTGGTCCCCTCTGGTCACAGGTAGGGCTGGGAAAAGTGTTCTACCTGCTTTGTGGAGAGAGGACTTCAGTCTCCAGTACTATTTGGCATCTTCACAAGCCCTGAAGTCACTCGAATAAAAGCAAAGGAAAAAAAGACTGCACAATGAACAAGGTGTGCAACTGAAATGTGGTGCTAATAATTCCAGCCAGGGTGACATCCTAAATGCTGGTCATTAACAGCAGGCCCAAATTCCATTAAAAGCTATGCTATAAAGGGATGTAATCTCCATCCACCTGTATAACTCTAATCAATATTATTTATATTTTCATATGGAAAGGCGGATAGGGCCCTTAACCAAACTCTTTGAAAATGTAGTTTAACATATAGAACAAAACACTCTGTACTTAGATTTCTTCTGGTGTTTTATCTCAACATTTTCTCTTCCTGGGTCTTATTTCTTTTATCCCTTTTTATTTTTCCACGTGCAGTGCACTTGCAATTTGCTTCTTTTACCTCTCTGTATGCCCCTCTTCTCCTCTGCCCTTGCTCCACTCACTCTACCAAACAGAAGTGAAATTCTATCACAGAAGTAGCAGTGTGGAAATTATATAGCACAAACAAGGACATTTAACAGAACTGATTTAATCTTCAATTAAAAATAAATTAAAGTCTAATGCTCTTGCCAGCAGACTGTATTTTAATTGAAAGTTGTTTGAGTTTCATTTCATTTAAATGTCATTTAATCCACCTGCCAGGCATGGATAGCTGTCATGCAGATGATAAAAAACAAAGCATCTCAGCTTAGGAAGCACTTAAAAAAAATATGTCCGTGCTGATTGTAGTGATCAGTTGAGAACGTGGAAAGGTCCTCAAGAATGACCACTTTCAAAATCAAGTTTTGAGCTTACAACCTGGTTAACAGGGCTGGCATTAGACTTGCTGGGGCCCAAGGCAGAAACTAAGGAATGGGCCCCCACCCTGCCTCCCTCATCAGTTTACACACTGAATTTCTGCAGTGTTTCTGAAGCCAAAGCCCAAGACCCTCTATGCGGGGATGAAGCCCAAACCTCCCTGTGGCATAGGGCCTCGGGCAAGTTCCCTGCTTGGTGCCCCCTAACATCAGCTCTACTTGTTAATGAGTTCATATATCATATTATCATTTGCCTGACTGCTCTCATTGCTTAATACAAATATCATCTATATCCTTAAAGAGTAGTCTTTTATTACACACTGAGTTCTAAACAGGAAAAACCTACAGAGTGTAGCCCCTTTTGTTCATATTTTTATCATCACCCAAATGCATTTTGTACTCCATTAATTTTCACTGCATTCCACTGACAGTTAAGCAGTGAGTGGGTGAACAAAAGTCTTATGGGTTCCATTTTACTCTTGGTATACTGGTACAGAACAATCGTTGAAGGGAGAATATCAAGAGTGCTGCCCTCCCGCAACTAATAAAGGACAAAGGCCCCAGGAACACAAAGATCTAGATGTTTTTCTAAACCAAAAGGCAAACTTCTGTAATAGGCTACTGTGAGTACCACTACTCACAAGTATAATCCAACAATGAAAAGAGCTTTATTATTCCAATAATTGCTTCGGGAAAAAAATATATTCTCCTTAATATTGCAACATTGTCTGTTTATTTTTTACTAACTGTAAGTATGACTGTTCATAAATGGGGACATTACAGCATGTGTTGAGTAATGTAATTTTGTGTTCTTGTGACCATTACTGGTGGCATTGTCTGGTAGAAATTGTTAGGGATATTCTGAATATTTATGGTGACCAGATGTCCCATTTTTAAAGGGACAGTCCCGTTTTTTGGGACTTTTTCTTATATAGGCGCCTATTAGCCCCCACCCCCTGTCCCATTTTTTCACAGTTGCTATCTGCTCATCCTGTGAATATTGGACTATCAATTAATTAGTACCCATGAACCTAGGAATTTGGCTGGATTCATTGTCAATTAAATCACATCTGGAGGAAAAGAATGGATGGCAGATAGTTAAAATGGAACCCACTTTAAGTATGACTCAGCAACTTCTCATAACCACAGCATTGTTTGTTCCTGCTTTGGCTCCCTACTTACTCTCTTCCTTTGTCCCCCTTCTGACTCCAGCACTACATGGCCCACCAGCGCCTATCCACCATCCATAATATCGGAAAACTGCACAATATCAGATTCTAAACACTGGGATTCATCACATCTATTCATTGTCAATATTTCAATTTTCTCTTCTGAACAGGGTTGCCAACTTTTTAATATTTAAAAACTGGACACTCCTGCAGGAGTGCCAGAACCTCCCCTGGCTCACCCCTGTCCCCGAGGCCTCACCCCTGCCTCATCTCTTCCCCGAGGCCCTGCTCCATCTCTTCCCCCAAGGCCCTGCCCCGTTCGCTCCTCTTTCACTTTCCCCCAGTTGCTCACTGATTTTCCCTTCTCCCCCACTCCCTGTGTAGGTCAGGAAGGACTTGCCTGCAGAGCCAGGTGTGGGAGCTGCAGCCACGCAATGCAGATAGGAGGTGGCCCTGGCTCAGTAGGGGCTGGCACAGGTTATGACTTGGTGCCTACCTGCTTCTCCTCCCGCAGTAACCAGACTTTGGGTATCTGGTCAGTAGATCTGACCGGACACCATCAGGTCCCCTTTTCAACCGGACTTCCCAGTCAAAACCAGACATCTGGCCACCCTGCTTCTGAAACATTACTGCACCCCTGCTCCAAGTGTTGTGGAAAGGAAGCCATAAGGCTTTCACTTGTTCAATCACAGTAGTGTTTTCTTGGGTTTCCTCATGGTGTTCTTAGCTTTGCTTCAGTTTTATTCTTTAACACAACATTGAAAATCCCTTTGCTCTCTACCACAACACAGTAAAAAGCACTTCTTGCTCTCCTGCATCAATCCCTGTCATAAATAAGGATAGTTTCTTTCTATAAGGATACCAGGAAGTCCTGAATCTAAGCAGAAGGAATGGCCTTGTGTCTAAAGCACAGGATTAGGAGTCAGGAGAGGAGAGTTCTATTTGTGACTCTCTCAGACTTCTTGTGCAAATACAAGCAAGTCAGTTAATCTTTGAGACACTGTTTCTATTTGTGAAATTGACATAAAACCTTCCTTACAAGGGTAACAAGAGACTTAATTTCGGAATGTTTTTGAAGCACTTTGATATTCTCTGATAGAAAGCATAATAGAAGTAGAAAGTAGTATTAATGAGGGACATATCTTTCTACTCTCTTCTTTCTGTCTCCCCATAAAGTTAAAGTACTGACGTACAATGGCAAGAACTTTGTCAGGTTGCTGAGATAGTCCACAGTTCAGCTAAATTAAGTTTAGTAGGCGAAAGGTTGCATGGAGCTACCTTCAAAGACTTTCCATTGCTCCGTTGACAGTGCATTTGAATGAAGTTTAGTAGGGGAAAGGTCACAAATAACTGCATTAGATATTGCACAACATCCTCCTCACTCCTCATATTTCGCAGAAGTCAGAGTACAGTAGCTGGATCATTTTACTGCTGCATGAATACACGAGACAGCAAGCCAGATGGAAAAAATCTGTCTAGTGCTATAATAATCTTTCAGTATTGTAGATACCAACTGTCCAGTCATAAACAGGAGACTCCCTTTCTTTTGCTTCCCTGTCCCCAGTATTCTGATCTAATGTTTTGTGTCTCTTGTTTTTAACTCCTTTAAAATTACATTTAAAAAAGGTGAAAGGGATGGACAATGAATGACTGCATTTAAAATGTTTCTAGATCTTTTGATAAGGGTAGCCAGACATCAGGTAAGCTATAAACATCTCAAGGTGGGTGTTGGAGATAATGGGAGGAGAGGCTAAACTACAAGGCTTTTATCAATAATCTTGAAGAAAAAGCATAGGAACCCAACTGTGAAAGAAAGGTGCCTTCAACAAATATACCTTGAGGAAGAGCCTGTCGCTAGAGAATGGAACTTCAGCTTGGTAGACTGTTTACTGTGCATAGGACAGTTATCTTCAGCCTCAAAAGTTCCACTGTGATCAAGAATGCTGCTGTAGAGAAAACAGAGGTGATGTGTGATGAGGTCAGCCTAAAGCAGCCTGGTGAGAAGAAGATTTTTTTCCCCTAGACTCAGCTAGTTGTCTCAGAACTGCTGAAGTAGCCTAGCTGAGGTAGAGGAAACAGAGAAAGAGCAGGATCAGCAGTGTACGAGCAGTGAGGCCAAGGGAAGCAGCTGTGTAGCATAGTTTTCTTTGTCAAGTAATTACACCCATCCATTCCACTGTAGTGTATGCATGCCTCATGCACCGTTTTCAAAGAACTGTTTCCCTCAGTAGTACCTGTTGGAATGGTTTGAGTGCCATGTGGGAGGAGCCACTGGACTGATGACGAGGGACAACTAAGAAATAACAGGTTCGGAGGAGGTTGACAAGGAGGTCTCGCAACTTTGTGGGGCCACGGATAGGGTGTGTATATATGAAAAGTGTGGAAAAGTGCAGCCAGAACCTCAACAGGAGGTTCTGGAGGAGCTGGAATACGGGCTGCAACCTGGCATATTCCATATAGGGGTGCGCCAGGGTCTCCCTCATGCTACAAAATGGACAGGCGATGGGGATGGGGATGGGGATGGGGGTTAACTGCGCCAAGTACATGCCCCACAGCTCCATGATATCCCCAGCATGTCTCCAGGCCAGTTGTCAGAGCCGCGTGAACCCTCCGCCTGCCTGCAGTGTGTGGCGGGGTCTGCTGAGAGCAGCCCATGGCCTGTGTCCTCACCCATCACAGCTCCCCATCCAGGACAGGTGGAGAGTCTGCTGCTGCCCGTGTGGCTCTTTCCACGGCCAGGCTGCGGCTCTGAAGTGCCCCACTGCCCCAGCCAGAGCGGGGTTGGGGAGAGGTGCATGGGCAGCTGTGGTGAGCTGGCGCAGAATCGCAGACCCTCCACCTGCTCTGGGTTGGGCTGGGCTGGATAGGGGCCGGGGGCTGGGCTAGCCACCCCAAGCCTAGGTTTCACCTGCCACCCATGGGGTTGCACTGATCATAACCTCCAGTTCAACAGCCAGTTCCCCCACTGGATCTCAACCTTGGGCTAACTATGTGAATGGGCCCTCTCTTTGAACCTCTAAGAAAGTGGCGTTTCTGCCTGCAGTAACCTCAGCAAGGAGAGTGGATATACGAGAGCCTTGGTCTCAGTATCTCCTTACATGGTTTTCCATAAGGATAAAATTTACCTATATCCACAGCCAAAATTATTGACAAAGGTGGTCTCCAATTTCCATATAAACCCAACAATTTATTTGCCAATGTCTTCCCAAAGCCTCACTCGCACACAGAGGCTTGAAAACTTAATTCGATGGATATGAGGAGAGCATTGGCTTTCTACATTGACCTCATCAGACCATTTTGATCCCCACACAGTTACTTGTTGCAGTTGTGTACAGGGTAAAGGGCATACCGGTTTCCACTCAGAGGATTTCCTCTTGCATGTGATTGTGCTATCGCTGAGCTAATGTTACACCACCCCCAAGAGTATTAACTCATTCATCTAGACTGCAAGTGTGTCAGCAGCTTTCCTAGAGCACGTTCCTATTCAAGACATTTGTAAGGCAAGAACCTGGTCATCAGTTCACACTTTTGATGCTCATTATGCAATTTCTAGTCAGTTCAGGAATTATGCCAGTTTTTAATGGATTGTTCTTCAACTACTGTTCTGGGCCCGCCTCCACATTAATCTGTTCATGAATCACCTACAGTGGAATGAACATGTGCAGTCACTTGAAGAAAAAAAATGAGCCTGAACCCCCCCCCCAGATTATAACCTCCCTCTACCCCAGCTTCCTGCATAAGGGAATCATCTCATTCCAGCTCAGGTGTGCCTATTAAGTAGCTAGGGTTGCTGATCCCAGGTCTCTAGCCATTAAAGGGACAAGCTACCCTGTTGTAGACCAGAAATCTAAAGAGCACAATACTCTGAAAAGCAGCAGTTCTAGCATTGTCTAGAATGATCAAATTTCTTGATAATTGAACGGTTTCATGGGCATGCTCATGTAGAGCACATTAAGGAAATAAAGTCTTGAATGGACAAATGCATGAATAACTGTGGCAATAAGTATCTGCATAATAGTTCCAATCAAGTCAAGCACAGCTGGAAACAAACCTCTTTTGACCACAAGACATATCAGGAGCAATCAGGTTGGAAGCCTTGCAGAAGCATTACCTAGTGCAAATTATAGCAGACTCACAATAGGGCATAAGTTGTGTGTAGGCCTTGGCCTGGATGCTGGAACAGGGGTGAATTTCACTCCACCTGCATGGCCCTTTTCACATTGAAGCCAGTGGGAGTTTGATCATTCAATGCAATGCAACAAGCCCAGCCATAATTACTGCAGTCATATATGCATATGAAGCTGTTTGTTCATGAAAAGGCCTGATGAAGAACCAGTACAAGAACATTGTTAGATATAAGCAGCATTTTAGATGTATAGCTATAGATGCTGTGGTATGTGTGTGGATGTATATGTATTTCACACATATATAGTGGTTAATTTATATTTGGAAAAGAGATTTAAAAAAGCACGAATGAAGTTGAGATTTTCTGCACTAAAATGTCTGCCGGGAGAGGGATGAGAGGAAGGCAAAGCGGGTTAAAATACATGGTGAAAAAAAATGGTGACAATTTTCAGTTCCCTATTATTTGGAAAGGAATACAAATGTATAAACAATCAGTCACATGCCTTCAAAAAGCTGGCATTGCACTTCCTAAACTTTCTTCAAACAAAACATATTTATACTAAATATTTACTGAAAGTAGAACACAGTTTACCCAAACAGACTAATCTTTTTCCCCTCTGTATGTGCCACCAGAACAAATGCATTATAGGTCTAGACTGACATAATTCAAAGACTTCAGGGTTACATTGCTTGCTTCCAGCTGCACAATAAACAAACTCCATTTTAAAACAATAAGGCCCAGTCTGCCTCTTAAGTGGCAAATAAATTCTGCTCATATGTTCTCCCATTCACACGGCTATTTTCTGAAAAGTGTCACTTGCCTACCCTTAAACTGCATGTGCTAACAATGAAAAATATAGATTCAGAGTGAGCTTGAAGGTCTGGAAATTTCCCAGCCACAGACAGAGAAATACAAGAAGGCCTGATTGCTCTCAGTTCTGTACGTATTTGACAATATTATATTTTAATGTTCAAAAGAAAGAGCAACAAAACTCTTAGATTTGCCTGTACTGTAGACAGATGGGTAGATATACCAGCCGAGCAAGATAAAACAAAGCCTGGGCAAAATAGCAAAACAGCTGAGAACACTTGGCAACAACCACCAAAAGATCTTTTCAACCTTCAGCAAACTCGGAGAGAAGACTGCCTTCATTTGAGGTAGCTGCTACTTTAGCAGCTTTCCCTTTTCTTTTTATATCTCCACTCCAAACCAGTTGTGAGATAGAACCCAGATTACCAGACTATTTTTAATCCCTTACATGATGGAACTACCTTGGGTGGCCACTGACATTCCAAAATACATGATATTCTGATACTTCTGGGAATGATGTGGGCCTGCCTTTGCCAGGGGGACCCTACCCACACCACATGCCTCTGCATGCACGGTATGCATGAGGTCACATCACAGGGGGCTGGGGCCTTCTTTAAGAGCTCATTGCCCTGCCCTCAGCAGTGTGACCTTGCAGGCACAGTGTGGTATGTTCTTAAAAATGGCATCCCCTATCTGAAATGGCCCAGTACCGAACGAGGAACAAATCACCCCAAAAGAGGACTGTCCGTTCCAGAAATGGATGATTGACCTCTCTAGACCTACTAGGCCTAGTGCCTACAAGGCCTACCTTCTGAAGCACCTAGAGTTTGCCTCTGAGATACAGTATTCAGAGCACAATACTGGCACCCTAGGGGTTTGAGGTACAGAGTAGCCTCAATAATTACGCAGATCTTGTGCCAAATATCTAAAAGCCTTCGAGTAGAGAAGGCTCACAGAGAACATCTAAATTGTACTGGAAAGGGACCAATTCACTCTTGCCAAGTAATAATTTGATTTGATTTAGTAACCTGTGAAGTGGTTCACTAAAACGATGAACTTTAAGGGAGCTATAAAGAGTGTGATTATCGATACCTAATGTAGCTGACCTTTATGTGCTGAAAAGATCATGAAATAGTCAAGACAGAAAAATTACAACCTCTTTTTCTTATTCTCTTTAATGGCCTGCAGTTGGAAAAACTGGATCTATTGAGCTCCAGTTAAAAGTTAAGGCACCCAGATAAAATAAGTTTACTATCTGCAAGTTAAAGCTTTTCAAATGTGTTATTGATCAACCTTAAAGGTTAACCTTTTTACTCAAGGGCAGCCTGATCCACCAGCCTTAACTGAACCTGAATCCCCGCGCATTCTTTTCCACTCATTGTCTAACCTTTCCATTAGCTTTCCCTGTTTTGTTTAAGGCTCTTTTGTAAAAATGCTGAAATATAGCTGAAGCCTCCAGTTTTCAATGGCACAAATAGGAGTCACGTGACCAACTTCATTAATTTGCAGTAGGAATAGCTGGCTAACGGCCTTTCATGCCTTTGAATATCTCCCCAATATCCAGTGCACCTAGGAAGTATGCATGGGCAGAACAACATAATCTTCCTACGGCATCATCTAATTTGCACTTGTATTAGATGGCTTGCAAGACGTTGTTACCTTTCCAGCACACTCAGTTCGGGTATTACATCCATATATAGTAGTTAACATTCTGAACACATCACCTTTGCAAGTGTCCTTTTAACTTTCTTTAAAACCTCATCACACTAGTTCCACAGACGTCAGCATATTGATTACCACAGTGTTCGGGAACTGACATTAGAACACTGTCACTCATCAGTTTGACTAGGGACCAAAAATGTCAAAGCATGCCATTGAGTATATAAATCCCTTCAGCCCTGTTCACAATCTGCTCCTATTAGTGCTACAACCTGGGAAACACTACAGAGGAGAAGGGGCACAGCCAGGAAAAACATTTTTCATTATTTAAATAGTACCCTAGAAAATGTCTACCAGTCATGGTAGTTAAGTTATAATTTTCCACACCAGTTGCAACTTGCATAATTCTATTGTTTTATTCAGGTTCTTATACCACTCTCTTCACCACAGTACATAAGTGCATTAAAAAAACATGACTAACATTTGGCACATGCAGTTCTCTTTTTTCTCCTTTTAATCCCCAGTGGAAAAATTCTCATTTTTTTTTTATTTATCCGTTTAATGTCTGCTGTGTGTTTGTTATCGAAGGCGTGGTGAAAAAGTTGCATCTTGCACTTTGAAGCAAAGGGTGTAAGGTTTGTGATGATCCTTAGTTGTTGGGGGAATTTGTTCCATAGCTTTGGGCTGGCCCCAGAGAAAGCTCCATGTCCTGCACAAATGAGCTTTACCCTTGCCATGAAGAGTTCCAATTTGCTGGACGAGCACAGTTGTCGACTGTGGCCCTCATCTTGGAGCTTCAGATGACCTTTAAGGTATCTTGGGACTAGACTATTGAGTGCCTTGAAAATAAGGATGGAAACCTTGGACTTGACTCAATATTCTATGGGAAGACAGTGTAGAGAGCAGAGGGTATGTCTGATGTGTTCATAGTATCCTGTGCTGCAGAGGAGAAACGCTGTAGCATTCTTTACTGGAGTTTTTTAAGGGCTGATGACTTTGTGCCCAAGTATATTATAGTGCTGTAGTCTAAAAGAGAGATGGTGACAATATGAATAATTGAGCTCACCAGGGTGGGACAGTCTCCATGCCAAATGGAGATGGTATAAAGTGCCACTTATGGATATTATGCTATGCTAGTGTAGGAATGTTCCAAGATTCCTCACTGAGAACTGCCTTTGAATCAAGGAAGGAGTTTTATGTCGTGTATTATTTACAAATGGAGGAGAGTATGCATAGCTTGGCACGTGGGTTGGGGCTGAGGCCTGATCCAAAACCCACAGAAGTCAACTAGAAGTCTTCCATGGAGTTCAATGGGCTTTGGACAATAGCCTGAGTCAGATAGGCAAGAGAGAGAACCCGATGAAAGGTGGCAGCCATGAAAAGCAGAAACAGAAGACCCAACCCATTTTTGTTCATTTGTTATATTTTTCCAGATTGCAAATAAAGTTTAAGTTTAATGATATTCAGAAAATATTATTGTTTGGTTTGCCACTTGCTCAGCTCCCTACTCTAAATACAGATTAATTCAATGAAGTTACAAACTGAATATTTGCCTATGATTTGACAACTTAAAAGGTCCAAAGTCTTTAGTTAAAATGGTAATGCACCATATCACAATATCCACCATATTACCTTTTACAGTGTGAAATATTATCCCTGTTATATACTAACATGTATTTCCATTTAGCCTTCCAGTTTTCTGACGGCATCATGTTTATTCTGTTAAAGCCTCTCAAAATATTGGCAGTTTTTTCACAAAGGTGGCCACCTTTCTTTTTGAGAGTGTAGTTTTTGCACCCAAAATTTGTAAATCTGCATGTGCAAATCTACATAACTGCAGTTTTAGTTACCTGATTATCTAGGATGACAACCTTTTTAATATGGCTGCAAATATAGCCTTATATTTTGCCTTTAAATATTTTAGTCACTTGTCAGATTTACAACTTTTCTTAAAGTTTTTATAAACTAAAATACAAATATTAATAGCCAAACCATGACAGATGCAGAGCTGCTCAGTAATAATTTATTGATACTATATATTGCCCTGGTTATTGGGAAGTTTACTATCTGAATATGTTGGTTAAGTTTAATAGTGTCCGTAAGGGAAAAAAAAAAAAGCGAGAAGAGAAAGAAAAGTCTAAAATAAGCCACCCCTCAGCAGACAGTTAAGGGTTGTTTGAAGGCAATACAACAATGCCAGGACCAAAAAAGGCCTGGGAACCAGAGGATCAAAAGGAATACAGCAGTTTAAAAAGGGACTCTCCCTGAAGAGAGAGGGAGTAGTTGTGAAGGAGCTGTTCAGGGAAACCAGACTGACTTAGATAGCTATTGAGAGGGTATGAAGAAAATAGGCCTGCCTAAACCACACAGGATCATAGGGCTTGTGGTAAGATAGGCCTGCCTAAACCACAAGATTGTAGGGCTTGTGGTAAGATAGACCTGCATGCAGAATATTTGTTGTTTTAAAATAGTTTTCTCTGAATACTTCATTCTTACCAGAAAAATAAACAATACTTTGGTTTAAGAAGGCTGTCTGGTTACAATATTTACCACTGGTCACAGAGTCCTGAAGGAAAGAACCACAGGTATCCAAACCCAGTAGAACCCACTCAACAAGCGCACATGATACACAAGATACTGTAAACCAGAACCTGGCCTATGAGTGAGGTTGTTGAATTCCACCCCAGGAAAAGTAAATGTCTGAGGCCTGAAACCCAACGATGTATACTCAGAGAAACAAGGAATGGCTATTCTAAAATATATGGTTATACCAGAGAGTGGTTAAAGGTCATGCATATTTGAAATCTAGGAAGTAGTGGATGGCATCTACTAGAATTAAAGGGCTGCTCCCTCATGTGAAGGAAGGACCAGAGGATCTAGGAGACAACGTAGGATGGACAACAACAAATGACCGAACAGGAAGGGGAGCGTGGGTGGGTGGGTGGGAGAGGTCAGAGGTTCAAAACAAGGGTACCAGACGGGGACACCAAGTAAAGAACCTTGGACACAGCTCACAACTTTGCAAAAGAATCAGTGGATGCCACCCACCTTTGCCTGGATGTGAGAGATAACCAGGGAATGGAAGGAGGCCCCATAGTTGCTGAGAACCTCCCTGTGGAACTGCCTGCTGCTGGACTGATGAATAGCCATCTTGGGTAACAGCAGAAAGAGGTCAACAAGAAGATCCCACAACTTTGTGGGGCCACTGACAGGGAGTGTGTGAGTGAAAAGATATGGAGAAAAGTGCAGCCAGAACCTCAGCTGGAGGCTCTTGAGGAGCTGAAAGACAGGCTGAAATCTGTTGTACTCCACACAGATAAGTGCCAGGATCTCCCTCTTGCCGCAGAAAGGGCTAGCGTTGGGGGCATCTGTGAACCCTGTCAGCCGTGCTCATGGCTCTGTGAAGGAAGTGCCAGTTAATATCCTTGGCAAGCTGTGCAACTAGCATGGAATAAGAGACTGGTCTACTGGGGGTCCTTACTCTCCCTGGGTAGCTGGGGAAAGGTCATCACAGACAGCCTTAAGACTGAAGTCCTCTCTTTGGGCCAGATTCTGCAATCCTTGCTCATGCTGAGTTGAACAGGAAACGCTTTGTTATCTGGCATGTTGGGAGAATGGGGGGGTGTTGATTAGTCAAAAATCCCAGTTAACTAAGTTATATTTACCAATGGAGGGAGGGAGTTTAGGTGTGGGGGGGGCTCGGCGCTGGGGGTTGGGGCATGGGAGGGGTTTCAGGTGCTGGATCTGGGCGGCGCTCATCTTGGGCAGCTCCCTGGAAGCAGTGACATGTCCCTGCTGCTCCTAGGTGGAGGTGCAGTCAGGCAGCTCTGCACACTGCCTCTTCCTGCAGGCACTGCCCCCACAGTTCCCATTGGCCACAATTCCCGGCCAATGGGAGCTGTGGAGCCAGCGCTCAGAGTGGGGGCAGCACACAGAGTCCCCATGGCTGTTCCTCCACTTAGGAGTACCAGGGACATGTCGCCGCTTGCGGGGAGCTGCCTGAAGTAAGCGTCACCCAGATCAGAAATCAGAGATATTAGAATTGCCAGTTTCTAGAGCTTTCCATTTGGTAAGGTGCCGATAACACAGCATTTACTCCATATAAATAATCCTATTGCCCTAATTGCTGGGAATCAAGGTTATTCAGAATCATAGAATCATAGACTTTATAAGGTCAGAAGGGACCATTATGATCATCTAGTCTGACCTCCTGCACAATGCAGGCCACAGAATCTCATCCACCCACTCCTGTATCAAACCTGTGTCTGAGCCATTGAAGTCCTCAGATCATGCTTTAAAGACTTCAAGGTGCAGAGAACCTTCCAGCAAGTGACCTGTGCCTCATGCTGCAGAGGAAGGTGAAACCTCCCCAGGGCTTCTGCCAATCTGCCCTGGAGGAAAATACCTTCCTGACCCCAAATATGGTGATCAGCTAAACCTGAGCATGTGGGCAAGACTCACCAGCGAGACACCCAGGAAAGAATTCTCTGTAGTAATTCAGATCCCACCCCATCTAACACCCCATCACAAGCCATTGGGCATATTTACCGCTAGTAGTCAAAGACGTATTAATTGCCAAAATTAGGCTATCCCATTATACCATCCCCTCCATAAGCTTATCAAGCTTAGTCTTGAAGCAGATATGTCTTTTGCCCCCACTACTCCCCTTGGAAGGCTGTTTCAGAACTTCACTCCTCTGATGGTTAGAAACCTTCGTCTAATTTCAAATCTAAACTTCCTGATAGCCAGTTTATATCCATTTGTTCCTGTGTCCACATTGTTACTGAGCTTAAATAATTCCTCTCTCTCCCTGGTATTTATTCGTCTGATATATTTATAGGGAACAATCATATCTTCCCTCAGACTTCTTTTGTTTAGGCTAAACAAGCCAAGCTCTTTGAGTCTCCTTTCATATGACAAGTATTCCATTCCTCGGAGCATCCTAGTAGCCCTTCTCTGAACCTGTTCCAGTTTGAATTAATCCTTCTTAAACATGGAAGACCAGAACTGCACACAGTATTCCAGATGAGGTCTCACCAGTGCCTTGTATAACAGTACTAACATCTCCTTATCTCTACTGGAAATACCTCGCCTGATGCATCCCAAGACCGCATTAGCTCTTTTCATGGCCATATCACATTGGCGGCTCATAGTCATTCTGTGATCAACCAATACTCCTTGGTCCTTCTCCTCCTGTGTTATTTCCAACTGATGCCTCTCCAGCTTATAACAATAGTTCTTGTTATTAATCCTTAAAAGCATGACCATGCACTTTTCACTATTAAATTTCATCCTATTACTATTACTCCAGTTTACAAGGTCATCCAGATCTTCCTGTATGATATCCCGGTCCTTCATTGTATTGGCAATACCTCCCATCTTTGTGTCATCCACAAACTTTATTAGCACATTCCCACTTTTTGTGCCAAGGTTAGTAATAAAAAGATTAAATAAGATTGGTCCCAAAACCGATCCCTGAGGAACTCCACTAGAAACATCCCTCCAGCCTGACAATTCACCTTTCAGTATGACCCGCTGTAGTCTCCCCTTTAACCAGTTCCTTATCCAACTTTCAATTTTCATATCGACCCCCATCTTTTCCAATTTAGCTAATAATTCCCCATGTGGAACCATATCAAATGCCTTACTGAAATTGAGGTAAATTAGATCCACTCATTTCCTTTGTCTAAAAAATCTGTTATCTTCTCAAAGAAGGAGATCAGATTGGTTTGGCACAATCTACCTTCTGTAAAACCATGCTATATTTTTTCCCAATTACCATTGACCTCGATGTTCTTGACTACTTTTTCCTTCAAATTTTTTTCCAAGACCTTGCATACTACAGATGTCAAACTAATAGGCCTGTAGTTGCCTGGATCATCTTTTTCCCCTTTCTTAAAGATAGGAACTATGTTAGCAATTCTCCAGTCATACGGTACAACCCCTGAGTTTACATATCCATTAAAAATTCTTGCTAATGGGCTTTCAATTTCATGTGCTGGTTCCTTTAATATTCTTGGATGAAAATTATCTGGGCCCCTGATTTCATCCCATTAAGCTGTTCGAGTTTGGCTTCTACCTTGGATGTGGTAATATCTACTTCCATATCCTCATTTCTATTTGTCATCCAACCATTATCCCGAAGCTCCTCATTAGCCTCATTAAAGACTGACGCAAAGTATTTGTTTAGATATTGGGCCATGCCTAGATTATCCTTAACCTCCACTCCATCCTCAGTGTTTAGTGATCCCACTTCTTCTTTCTTTGTTTTCTTCTTATTTATATGGCTATAGAACCTTTTACTATTGGTTTTAATTCCCTTTGCAAGGGAAAACGCTACATGGCTTTTGGCCTTTCTCACTTTATCCCTACATGTTCTGACCTCAATAAGGTAGCTTTCCTTGCTGATCACTCCCATCTTCCATTCATTGTAGGCTTTCTGCTTTTTCTTAATCACCTCTCTGAGATGCTTGCTCATCCACTTTGGTCTACAATTCCTGCCTATTAATTTTTTCCCCTTTCTTGGGATGCAGCCTTCTGATAGTTTCTGCAACTTTGACTTGAAGTAATTCCAGGCTTCCTCCACCTTTAATCCCCAAGTTCTACAGTCTAATCCACTTCCCTAACTAATTTCCTTAATTCTTTAAAGTTAGCCCTTTTGAAATAAGAAACTCTAGTCACAGATCTATTTTTGTTTATCCTTCCATTTAGTTTAAACTGAATTAGCTCATGATCGCTCGAACCTAGGTTGTGCCCTACAACCATTTCTTCTATGAGGTCGTCACTACTCACCAAAACCAAATCTAAAATGGCATCCCCTCTTGTTGGTTCAGCAACTACTTGGTGAAGGAATCCTTCAGCTATCGCATCTAGAAAAATCTGAACCTTATTATTATTACTAGCACTTGTCCTCCAGTCTATATCTGGGAAGTTAAAGTCTCCCATGATCACACAATTCCCATTAGTATTTACTTCATTAAAAACATTGAAAAGTTCTCTATCCATATCCAAATCAGATCCCGGCGGTCTATAGCACACCCCAAGCACTATCTCAGGGGAGGCTCTAGTAGCTTTCTTCTCCAATGTGATTTTTGCCCAGACAGACTCAGTCTTATCCATTCCACCATTTCTTATTTCTTTACAGTCTACCTCCTCATTGATATACAATGCTACTCCACCACCTTTGCCTTTATTTCTGTCTTTCCTAAACAGCGCATAGCCTTCAATACCTGTACTCCAGTCATGACTGCTATTCCACCATGTTTCTGTTATCCCTATAATATCCGGTTTCACTTCCTGCACCAGTAACTCTAGTTCCTCCATTTTGTTATCTAGGCGCCTCGCATTAGTGTACAAACATCTTAATTCTTGCTGTTTGGCTTCACTCACATTCTTTACCCGATTAGGCCTAGACATTCTACCCCCAGTATCACCTATTAGAATTATATCTACAGTACCCTTCCTCCGTATGTAAATTCTCCGACACATGACAGTATCCTTTCTTACTTCATTTTCTTCCCTTTCAGTGTTAAAATTCGGCATGGAGATTACCTGGACATCTCCCAACCATCTCCCCCCAATTCCTAGTTTAAAGCTCTCTTAATCAGTTGTGCCAGCCTCCATCCTAGAAGTCTATTTCCCTCCCTACTCAGGTGAAGTCCATGCTGAGAGAACAGTCCTCTTTCCATGAATGCCTCCCAGTGGCCATACATCTCTAAACCCTCCTTATAGCACCACTGCCTGAGCCATCTGTTGATCGCCTAATCTTGTCACACCTTTTTTGCCCTTCTCTAGGAACAGGCAGAATCCCACTGAAGATCACCTGAGCCTCAATTTCCTTAAGTGTCTTCCCCAGCCTGGCATAGTCTCCCTTGATACATTCCAGCGAGAATCTAGCCGTATCATTTGTTCCCACATGAAGAACAATCAGCAGATTCTTTCCTGCTCCCGTTAGGATCCTCTTCAGCCTCAGATCCACATCCTGTATCTTAGCACTGGGCAGAACCTTCTGTTCTCTGGATCAGCTTTGGTTACAGGCCTATCTATTCAGTAAGAAGTTTTCAATCATGTAGACCTGCCTTTTCCTGGTGACGGTGCGATTCTCCAGTCTATCCCCTGTTCCTCTTGATTCCTATTCACCCTTGCAATCCTCTGCAACCCATCCCTTATCTTCCTGGGGCTCATGTTTGGTGTCATCTCCATTAACTCGTCCCCTCTCCTTATAGGGCTAGCTGCTTTTCTCTTCTTCCTTGCCCTCTGACCTTCAGCGACCACCTGCTGTGCCCCTTCATTTTCCAACTCTGCAAACCTGTTCCTGAGCTCTATTGCTCCTTCACTGGCCCGTCTCTTTCTCTGCCTGGTTCGCTTAGTCACAAGCTTCCATCATCCTCTTTCCTCACCCAGCAGTCTCCCCTCAGAGTTCTTTGGTCCTGTTTCCATCTGCAAGTCTGAACTTTTCCCTTCAGCCTCATCAGGTCTTTGCTCCATCATCTGCTCAAACTCCCTTGTAAACTCGACCAAAGTTTCCACCCGCATCTCCAATCCTCAGATCTTTTCTTCCATCAGCTCTATTAGGTGGCACTTCATGCAGACAAAACTCTTTTCAGGTACACCCTCCAGGATCATGTACATGCCGCAGCTTCCACATCCAGTCATCTTCACTGTGTCTTCCACTGCTTGGGTCACTACAACTGCTGCCTCTGTATCTGTCATAGGCTTCCCACTTAAATCCTGTGAATCTGTGAAACACAAACCAACCCAAAACACCACCACCCACAGCAAAACAAACCCCCAACAAGCACCAAGACACTGCTAGAACACTGCACACTCCCTTCAGTAGCCTGTGTGTTCCTCTGCCTGCATCTCTTAGTCTTCCCCCAAACTCCCCCTGTAAACTCCCACTCAAACTCCCCTGTTTACAGCTCTGTTTGCTGACTCCTGTGCCACTGCAGCTGTCTATGACCAAAGGGTGGCAGAATCACTACAGCATGGGCACTAATAGTGCAAGTTTCCTCATATAGTCCCAACTTGTAAGGGTCACATCCAGGGGATGACAGTAGTTTAATGTCCATGCCCATTCAATCATGGTACCTCTGCTGAACTTGCCAGCAAGGGTGAAAATTAGTCCCTCTTGTATTGGTGGTTACTAGGCTGTGGATACAAGGCCACCTGTTTCCTGCAATCTGAATCAAGAATATCAAAGCATTTCACTTAGGACATTGTACAGCTGTCAGATGGTAACTTTAGATCACAACAGTTCTGGGTTGGATTGGAAGCAATGACATCCCAGAATTACAAATCCCTTAACCATTTTCCTGAGTCATCTAGTCCTGTATTTTGTTTATGCAAAGTACTGAAAAGAAAAGTCTAAAAATAAGAGTCATTTACTTAAATGTAATTCAGTAACAAATGACTTCCATTAAAAGTTGGGGATGGGAAATGTTAATGGAATAGCAATCAAAACAGTTAAATAGAAAAGTCAGGTTACTTCATTATTATCTTATCCATGGTATGTTGGGGAATAAATTAGTTTAAGCAAATAGTTGATATTTAAGGTTTGTACATGAGCTATTGTTGGAGAGGAAAGCCTCAGGGTTAATTTGATTTTCTTTCATTTTGAACATTTTACTAAAACAGCACAGCAAACAGGTGAGAATGGAGCCTCTCTCTGCCAGCTCATCTTCAGTCAGGCAGAATAAATCTCCACTAATTGTAAATAGATATGCTTGTGTTAGGCTGAAAATTTAATAAAGCAGAATGTCATGGAATCCCAAGTGCTTTACAGACAGACTAAGTGAGGACAAAGTTCAGTGAAAAGAATGTAAAAAGTGAAAGAAAAATACTGGCTCTTGAGTTAAATGCCCAGATCTTCAAAGGCATTGAGGCACCGACCTCCCACTGAAATAAGTGTGTTAGGTGCCTAAATATTGTTCGGGATCTGGGTCTTGGTGTCCTGAGCCCAGATTTCTAATGCTAAGGTCTAGTCTACGCTACAAAGTAGGTTGATGTAAGCCACCATGTGTTGACGTAATTGTGCATGTATCTACACTCAAATTTGTCACCCACTGATGGAAGCACCCTGTGATTATGATGAAAGTCGCAACACCTCTCCAAACAGCAATGAGTCATGGTCAATGTACTGTGGTGCAGTGTGAGAGTAGGTACTGCGTAACTGATGTTGCCCTTAACAATCCTCCAGCAGCTATCCCACAATGCCCAACACTGACTGCTCTAGTCACACTAGTGAACTCCACGGCCAGGGGTCATGGTGACGTGGAAGCCACCTCTCCCTTAAAAAAACCCTATGTATTTTTGAAATACCTTTTCCTGATTGCCCAGCTTGGTGAGCACATCTAGCATCACTCCCTGATTATGCACAACTGCCCAGCTGACCATGCTGCTTACATGCTCTGGATGTGCTCCTCCCTGGAGTTGACAGGAGGCATTGGATCTCTTGGGCTTGGGGGGAGAAAAGGCTGAACCGGCAGAGTTACGGAGCAATGGTAGAAATATGGAGATCTACGAGCAGATTGCATGGGGAAATGCAGATGAAGAGGTACAAAAGGGATCCACAACAGTGCTGCGTGAAACCAAAGGAACTGCAGCAGACATACCACCAGGCCAGGGAGGCCAACAGTCGATCTGGTGCAGAGCTGCATGCCACACTTGGCAGAGAGACACCCCTACTCTATAACCCCCCAGAATACAGTGGATACCTCCACGGACCCTGAGACGCAGATCTCTACTGCATTGAGGAGGAAGAGGAGGATGGGGGACACATGACCTGGAGGTCACCTACACCACAAGCTGGGACCTGTTTGAGACTCCTCTGCAGTCTATCCAGTCCTGACAGCTGAGCATGGGTGAACCCGATGCAGGGGAAGGAACCTTAGGTAAATGTGTGGATACATCTTCCATAGCAATGTTTAAATGTACAGATGGTGCCCAACCCCAATTTAGCAAGACATAAGTATTGACTTCATTGTTTTACTCATATTGGGGTAGTAGTACAACAAACAGAGGTGGAGCTATCTGCTTCTCATTCCCTATAAGATTTATGGTGGGGAGGATGAGGGAACACAGAGCAGTTTGTTTATGTGCACGGGGATGTCCCTTGAATCCTGCAAAGAGATCATAATGAAACTTTAATGCAATTCTCCCCCAAAGGTTTCTAGGAATGGCAGGCTTATTTCTTCCTCCACCATAGGAAGAAATATGCCTTCCTCCTCATGCCAGTCCACGATGACTTTGGCAGGCACCATTGCAGTCAATAGCTAGTGGTATATGGGTTGGGAGGCTTTGGGATGCCAGCCGCAGCTGTGCTCTCCATGCTTCTGTTACCCTCAGGAGTGAGAGATCAGCTTAAATTACCACTGCCTGTGGAAAATACTGCCAGTACTCAGTGCCATTGCCCTAGAAATGTTATCATTTCATGCAGCTGAACAATTCCCTTTTCAATCCCACACCTGCCCCCTACATACCTGCTGAGTCACACTCACCGTGGCTGGGATGGGAGAGCAATGCTGGGCAGAGACACTCAATAACCACATCTTGTTTAAAATTTGGGGGAAGCAAAGGAAGGGAGTTCTGAAACTTAACTTTTTCTTTCTGTTGTGACTATAAATACAAGACCTCTGTGTTTTATCTGTAGCTGCTGCCTTTGTGGCCTTAAGAAAGTGGTCACCAACCCATTGGTAGTGATTAACTGGTCGATCCTGGAGCCTCTGCCAGTCATTTGCGATCTCCAGGCCACTAAAAGTCCGGTGGTTCAGTGGGCCTCAGGCAGGCTTCCTGCATACCCTGGCCCCATGCCGCTTCCAGAAGCAGCCAGCTGTTGGCACATCCCTGTGGCCCCTGATGGGAAGGTAGTTCCCAGCCAATGGGAGCTGCGGGGCAGTGCTGGGGCAGGGGGAAAAAACCCAAGAAATGTATAAGGCAGCACCAGTGATTTTAAAGGGATTTTAAAGAGATGCCAACAGATTTGTAAAGTAAGCTTGCCAGTTTTAATTTTTATTGTAGTATAGTTTAGCATAGTATTTAAATATGTGGATGTGTAACACCGACAGACCCCGGTCATCGGTGGATGGAATTGAACCTGGGGCCTCTGGAGCTTAATACATGAGCCAAAAGCCAACTGACTTGTAGCTAAGGCTGTAGAGCAGACTCATTAATTTCTCGCTCTCTCTGTGGTCTCAGTGCCACTAGATGGGACAGAACACCACACCCAGCAAGTATGTGGGTTATGTACTTCTCCTAGCTGAGGAAGCGCATTTTGAGCTTCAGACACTTGCCAGTTGAAATCCCAGATGAGCCCCCACTTGTAATGCTGGAAGACCACGGTCGCCAGTGGGTGGAATTGAACCTGGGATCTCTGGAACTTAGTGCATGATCCTCTACAGCATGAACTAAAAGCCAACGTGTAGAGCAGACTCATTAACCTTTCTGTCTAAGTGGTCTCAGTGCCACTAGAGGCGACAGAACACCACAACCAGGAGGTATGTGGGTTACATATGCTTGAAGTGTGTGTGTGTGTTTTAATTCACATTTTACTTATAAACATTTTAAAGCAAATTTAAGAACTACTGTCAGCAATTTGTTACAAACTGGCCACTTGTAACTAAGTGCTTTGCTTAGAATCATTTAAATTACACCACTACCTTGATATAAAGCTGTCTTCGGAAACCAAAAAAATCTTCCCGTGTTATATGTGAAACTGCGTTATATCGAACTTGATTTGATCCATTGGAGCGTGCAGCCCCTCCACCCCCCCAGAGCGCTGCTTTACCACGTTATATCCGAATTTGTGTTATATTAGGTGGCATGATATCGGGGTAGAGGTGCATATGCTATTTTACTTTGAATGCTCTTTAATTTGCAACAAGAGATTGTGTTTCAGAGACTTTGTGCTTTGTTTAGGATTTTTAAGTTACAGTGTATTAGGGATTATTAGTTACATTAATAAAAGATACTTTGTTTTGGAAAGAATATTGCTTGTGTCAATTACTTTATTGGAAGGTTATATCCATATCCTTAGTGTTCCCTTAACAACCCTGGAAATTTTTACCTCAGGAAGGATAGACTAAGGGGTAATAGAAAGGTTAATATAGTGGCATCTCATAATCCATTTTTGAGGTAACAGTCTCTCCAGTTCAGAGGTGAACCAGATGTACTACTACTGCATGTCTGCTCTATGGACAATGTCCATTTCAAGGCTACCAATTTGGCACTTTTCATAAATAATAATTTTACTTGACTTTTCAGACAAAAACAAAACAAAACAAAACAAAACAAAAAGCAAACATTTGTGATAATGACCTATATTTCTTCCGGGTTGCTAAATATTCAGTGTCGGTAGAACAATGAACAAGATACTGTATCATTATCTACTCTCCAAACAAACAAGCTGTGACTAGCTGGAATAAATATAGACATAATTAGAGTCTGGATTACATCTGCTGGTAGACATAAGGGCACAAAAAATACCATCTCACCCAAATGGAAAACACTTAGTGTAACAAAGGAATGGACATCACATAACAGATCAGGCAAACCAATCCATTTACACCAGATGCATGTTGGTTATTGTTGTTTATTCTTTACAATACTCTCTTTCTTTCTTTTTTTTTAACCTATAAACAATAGGCTTTCATTTTTCATATAATGGACAATGCCCAGCCCCCATTCTGCAACTGACCGGTGAGTAAAAAAGGAAAAAGTTATTTATAGTTCCATGGCTTTCCAGATTCATGGGGAATGTTTGTTTTTTTAATTCACTGAAAGATGTTCATACTAATACAAATAATATGACATTTTCATTCATACACAATGGTGCCACAATCCATAACCCACAATAACTCTCTGGCATGACTCTTCAGCAATTTTGTGGGTCATTGGGTTCCTCTGTGTTTGTTACAATACTAGTCTGCATGTGCACGTGACAAAGTGTACATATGTAGTGCTAGCTGTGTTTTGGTATCCAAGCAGAAAGACATTAAAAGAAAACCTATACATGTCCACACTCAGAATAAATATCTATGAGCCATGATGATATTTATGATCCAAAAAACATTGGTGTTAGGTCTAATTCAATCGCTATGGTTTTGACAGCGTCCCTTTAATAACTATTGGTGAACATTTTGTTTCCCTTTAATGTAGAAAAACTTCCTTATTCTCTTAAATTCTGTATTTTTCCATAGGAGACTGGAAATGAATAGGTTTAATATGGTTCTATAGAAATTACTCTATAAACCTATCAGTCAAAATTTTCATCTTGTGTAAATCATCTTCACTCTGTTGAAATTAGGAGGACCTAACTAATTGAGCATATTAACATAGAATCTTAGTATGTCTGAATCTGTATACAGGATCCTCAAAGTACAAATGGAGGACAAGATTTTCAAAAGTATTTAATAATCATGCATGCCTCAATTTTTGAGTGGACAACTTGAAAAAAAAATCTTAAAAGTATTTTCTTTTTTCCTCAGTACTTTTTGAAAATCAGGACCCGAGCTCAAATTGGACACCCAAGTACTGAGGCAACCCAAATCACTACACACTTTCGAAGATCTTGGACACTGAAACTGTTACAGAAGAGTGATGTGTTCTGTTTCCTCCTCCACAACCCCCTATAAAAAACCCCGTGCTTCTCTTTATTCAAAGCTACTCTTGCAATGGGGAAAAACTTGATGTGCATTCAAGAAGTGTGGTTTACATGGTCATTAGGAGGCATGTATATTGTAGCTGATCTCTGTAACTAGTGAATACTGGTGTGATGTTATTAATATAACCTGTGACTATATAGATCATTGTTGCAAGCACTGTTATATATTTGCAGCAAATATTGTACAAAGGTTGTTGTGTAAGGTGTCTATGGAAAGGTTATGATTTGCTGATTATGATTATATTATCTGTATGGGTAAAACATTTTTGTCTTGATTTGAACCTACAGTTTATTCTATCACTGCTACACATCTGAACCAAGAACTTTGCCATTACTGTATGTAATTGATTCCATTTAACCATTTCTAGCTCTCATCTATATCTTTTTCCTTTTATGTATAAACCTTTAGATTTTAATTCTAAATGATTGGCAACAGTGTGATTTGTAGGTAAGAGCTGATTTGCATATTGACCTGGGTCTGGGGCTTGGGAGAACCATTTTATTTTACTGTGTATTGGTTTTCATAACAATTCGTCCCCCTAATAAGTGGCACTGGTGGTGATACTGGGAAAACTGGAGTGTCTAAGGGAATTACTTGTGTGACTTGTGGTTAGCCAGTAGAGTAAAACTGAAGTCCCCTCTGTTTGGCTGGTTTGGTTTGCCTTGGTGTGCAAAGGAATCACACCCTTGGGCTGTAACTACCTTGCTCTGAGCAATTTGTCCTGAACTGACACTCTCAGTTGGGTCCCACCAAAGGCAGCATCATTACAGGTGGATTTTAATTTTTTTAATAAAGAAAAAAATTGGGATTCAGTATTCAGTTATTTAGTTTCTCAGGCATCATTGTGCTTGAAATGAGTGGGCCCAAAGAAAGATTTAGTACAATCAGAGTCATTTTGTCTAGTTTGAAATGGGATTGTGCATCATTACAAAGTATCCATACTGGCCACAATCTTGCATCTTGTTCCATATAGGCAAACTACCATGTCTTTATGCTGCATGGGTAAGATCTGTGCATATGAAACAGAATATATGATCAGGGACATTGTTTGTGGTTTTTACTGTTCCACTCAAGTTACATTTTTTCAATTACCCTGATGAATTATTTGTCAAGTTATCTTGTGTTATACCTAAAGATCCTGAGTTTGTTTTAATTTTTACTCATTTTCAATGTTTATATTTTGCAACGAGTGTCTTCCCATTTTATTTTTAAAAAATCATTTTTAGAGTTTATTTGAATTGTAACAGCAGACGTGAGCAATAAACAGAAATAAAATATATTTTAAAAAAGAAAGGAGAAAACCTTGGAAGATGGTTAAAATAGCCTCATATCCTTTTTCGCACCCTACATTCCTACACTGGGTACCATCACATACACAAAAGCAGCTTACCATATTGCTGGTATGCAAGAAGTGAGAGCTCAAAGAGGAAGAATTACAGGGCTGTAATTACAATGGAGAGCAGAGATGGCAAATAGGATGAATTCTACTGGATGTCGTCTAAAAGAATATTGCCATTTCCTGATTTATTTTTTGCAGGGTTTGCTTTTAAAAACTGATGCTTGTAAAATCAATCTCCTTCTCCCTCTCCCTCTCCCTCTCCCCACTTTAGTTTAAAATGAAAACTGGACCCCTTAGTTACAGCCCATATAACAGTCAAAATATTGTAGAATGGACTAAATCGCAAGCCTCTTTGCTTCTCTACAGTCAGCCTCCCCAGCAGGTTTCTGACCATCAGTTGGCTAGGCTGAGTACAAAAAGGAGTGTGGAGTGTCTCCACAGATACTGCACAGATGGCTGTTGTGGATCCACTCAGGCTGCAGGTGGTACACAGACCACAATCAGACAATGAAATCTGCAAAAAAATTGCTATTCTTTCAATGTGTTACTGTACAATGCATCTTTTAAATTTCACAAATAATAAACTCACTACCCTGCTTTGTCCTTGAAATTTAAGGCCATTGATATGCAGCACAATCTCCCAATTTTCTTCTGCTCTGCAAATTGAGTGGGTCAGAGGCCCAATGCCAGAGCGAAAGGTAAACCAGAATCATAAGCCAGAGGCAGAGCCAGGGATCAGTATCAGGGAGACAGAAGTCAAATGTCAGAACCAGGGGGTCAATCAGAGTCATAAGCCAGAGACAAGGATAGGGTTCCCAACCCTTCCACTTTCGCCAGGAGTCTCCTGGAATCACACACTCTATCTCCTGGAGGCTACTTTAGCCAAACCGGGAGATTTTGGGTGCTAACCATCTGGCACGGCAGTGGAGCTAAGGCAGGCTCCCTTACTTGCCTTGGCTCTGCGCCACTCCTGGAAGTGGCCAGCACTGTCCCTGTGGGCCCTGTGGAGTGGGAGCTAGGGAGTTTCCACGTACTGCCCCTATCCCAAGCACTGAATCCGCAGCTCCCATTGGCTAGGAACTGTGACCAGTGGGAGCTGCGGGGGCATTGCCTGAGGATAGCAGTGCAAGGAGACCCCTTGAACAACCCACCTAGGAGCCACTGCCAGAGTGATGTAATGGTTGCTTTCAGGAGCCACCCAAGGTAAGTGCCAATCTCCTGACCCCTCTCCTGTACCCCAACCCCCTGCCCCAGCCCAGAGCCTGCACCCAAACTCCCTCCCAGCGCCTGACCCTTCACCTCCTCCTGCACCCAAAGTCCCTCGCAGAACCTGCATCTTGCACCCCAATCCCCTGACCCAGCCCAGAGCCCGCACTCAAAGTCCCTCCCCGAGCCTGTGCCTCACACCCCCTCCCACACCCCAATCCCCGGACCCAGCCTAGAGCCTGTACCTTGCACCCAAAGTCCCACCCAGAGCCCACACCCTGCACCTCCTCCTGCACCCTAGCCCTCTTCCCCAGCCCAAAGCCCACACCCAAACTCCCTCCCAGAGCCCAAACCCATGGCCCTGCCTGGTGAAAGTGAATGAGGGTGGGGGAGAGCAAGCGATGGAGGGAGAGGGGATGGAATGAGCAGAGATAGGGCCTCAGAGAAGGGGTGGGACCTGGGCATGGCGGGGCAAGTGTCTTTGGGTTTGCGCTATTAGACAGTTGGCAACCCTAGCTGAGGATCAAAGCCAGAAGTCTGAAGCTGGAGGAGAGAAGCACATGGAGCAGAGGCTTGAAAGAGGCACTGGAACAAAGCAGGAGCAGCTGTAGGCAGGGTACACAGTAAGTAGTCACTGATCTGCTGTAAAGGCCATGTTTATAAGTCAGTCAGAGGTGGTGGCCACTCTATTAGTTCCAAGGCAGTGCAGCTGGGCTCGTTGGTTGCCTAGCAGCAAAAGTAATCAGGAAGCAGGCCAGCAGCTAGTCCTAACTGGTATGGTCCCTGACATCAATTGCTATAAGATGCCTGGATATAATTCTTTTTAATAATAACGATAGAATCATAGAAATATAGTGCTGGAAGGAACCGCAAGAGGTCATCTTGTCCATCTGCCTGTGCTAATGCAGGTTTAAGTATATCTAGAGCATCATAACATGAATCAAAACACAGGAAATATTAAAACTGACCTTTAGCAAGTTGAAAAACATGCACAGATATCAACGGATCCAAGAAAAAAAATAATTGCATTATAGTATAATTATATGATGTTTCTGAACTACCTGCTCTTCTACCACCACATACAGATAATGGGCTCCAAAGCTGCTGCTTAAAAATTGAGCATGAAGACTTGACATACCCTCAAAACAGAAAGCAATCATTGGTGCAGCCTTGCAACAATCTGATGGAAAAAAACCAGTAGAGAGATAGCAAAGTGAGAGTGGGTTCAGAACACTCTTACATCAGACCATTACAGGTGGAAGCACAGGTGAACACAAGGAAAATGTAATACACTGATGCAGACATTTTTGCACTAAAATTACAATATGGTAGCTCTGCTAAAGTACCTGCAGTTGCATTCTGGTGATCTCCAGTTTATTTTTATTATTGTCAGGACATGACACTTAGAAATAAAGGTTACCTGATGTGATGGTATGGAATTTTTTAAAAATACAGATCATCATATCCAAGAGGGAACAATAACCTGATTCAATTTTTGTTAGCAAAATATTGCTGCTAGATGGCTAAATAAACAACAGTTCATGACCCTAATATAGGCTATGCATTGTGTGTCTTTTCTCCTTTTTCTTTTTTACATATTCTATTTCTCTATCCTACAACTTCTCTCTTTTCAGCTGTTTTCTTTTTTCTTTTCCTCTTTTTATTTCCTCATTGTCTTTCCCTTTCTTTCACCGACATGTTAATTTGCTTATGGTTTTTCCATCAGTAGCATCAAAAGCAGAATTTAGCTCAAGAGCAGCACCCCTCTTTTTTTGAGACTTTCCTTTCTCCCTTATTATCTGTTGCATCTTCCCTTATATGTTGACCCTAATTTCCCCTTAATGATTCTTTCTCCTTGTTTACCTCTTTTTCTCCCTGTCTGGATGACAGACCTAAGTCCACCACCAAGCAGATGTAATGAGAAGAGATGACCTTGTCTAAGAGTACCTGCCCTGGGAGACCTGCCGTACTTTATAGGCATTCCAAGCACCAATATTGACATCCATAGATTAATATTTTTCTACAGATTTTTATAGTTACTTGAAGAATTCTTAACACTTCCATGGCTGTTTTTAAATACAAATACTTTAACTGAAGATAGTAACTCATGAAATATCATCTCACAAAATCTATGGAAGTATTTAATAATATAGTGAATTGTTACACTGCCATCTAGCGGTAGTATGTCACAATAGACAGGCAATTATATCCTACCATATTTATTTTTATTCTTATGTGTGTACTAATGAAGTATTACTTATTAGCAAGAATAAGACTGCCCTGCTGTCTTTCCTATCAAACTTACAGCTCATGGACTTGACAGAAGAATCTGAATGGTAATTATTTAACAAGAGGGACAGTATTTTGTCCTTTCCTTGTATTTATTAAATTAATTACAATACTTCATATGAACAAAGACAACTCCATTCCTAGTAAATATCAGAATTAACAAAGATTGTATGTAACTTTTCACATGTAATGAGAAGGTGGACTAACTAAAAGGAGCCAAAAAATTGGACAAATATTTTCTGCTAGCAGAGCATCAAACTACACAGTACAACAAAACACGGAGAAAGACAAATAATATGAAAACAAACACTTATTTTAGTGAAATATCAGGTAGGAATTTTTTTTCTTACAAACAAACACCAACCAGGAATTTGAATGCATAAATAACGATGTAAATGCATAAAAGTTAATAAATTAAAAATGATTGTTTCCACTGCATTTACTACTGAGCCACATTGCACCTACAGACTGTATTAAAGCAATAATATAATTATAAATACAGCTCTGAAGTGCCAAACATCGCATAGGTATAATAGGGGCAAATTATGGTTTCTGTGGGAGAATTTCTGATTTTCCTGACAGTTTGCATTTAAATCCTCAAACTCAGCACTGCACTGATATACTTGTAGCAGTACATGATAAATTGGTTTGAAGGCGTTTACAGTGTGCACCATATAGCTTCTGAGCAAAATACTGTTCCCAGTGAAAATATAAATTTTGCCATTGACTTCAATGTGATCAGGATCTGACCTTATACAGACACAGACCTCAAACCTGGAAGTCATTGCACTCAGGTGGACTGTTGTTGACCACATATCATCCTATGAAGTTCACTGGTCTGTGAAGGTACAAAAGTCCACCCATGTGCAAGAAGCTGCAGGATCAGAGCCACAGTCCTTTCTATATATAAAAAAGTAAGACATACATTGTAAAATGATTCCAAATAAACTTGGCATGTGCAGTTCATAGTAGTGAAAGTTTCCTGCCTTTGTAATAGGTAGAGATGCATGCTTTATGAAAATAGGACAAATACTGTAAAAAGGTGGAGTAAAAAAGTAGGACATTTGGCTGTCTGACTATAGGATAGGCAGAGCACATAAGCTTTCTATAAAATAGAACAATTCTATCGAGAGCAAAAGCTCTGGTCGCCCTAGTAATGAACCATATTTACGGGAAAGAAATATATGCATATCCTTTATGCACTTGATCATAGTTACTATTAGCTGTTTCTGTTATCCCTAGCTGAAAAACACAAATAATCAACGATGTAGATAGGCATATATTCATCCCTCTAGTGTTCAGAAGTGACAAGAAGATAGATCGTGGTCCAGCTTGTGTGACTTACTACCTTTTACCAGCTATTTCAACCACAGTTATCCTTAACTCTGCCCTGTAGTGATGCCAGGAAGGGAGGAGGGGGAAACAACCAAAAAATCCTAATGCGCCTTTCAAAATCAGTTTACTCTAATTAGAGATTGCAAATGTAACAGAGTTACTCGCAAAGTTAACAGAGGATGAATTGCAGGTACCCGAGTGTGATATGGAGAGCAACAACTTATCGGTGCTTTGTGCATTCACAGAGCAGCTGCATACGGTAGGCCATTGCTTTTGGGCTAGGGAAACAAGCACTAATTGGTGGGATTGCAGTGTCATGCAGGTGTGGGGTGATGACCAGTGGGTACAGAACTTTAGGATGCGTAAAGCAACCTTCATGGGCCTATGTGCTGAGCTGTCCTCCAACCTGCTACACAAGGACACCAGATCGAGAGCTGCCCTTTCGGTAGAGAAGAGTGTTGCAATCTCTGTGTGGAAGCTGGCAAATCCAGACTGTTACTGGTCAGTTGCTAATCAATTTGGAGTAGGAAAGTCCACTGCTGGGGCTGTATTACTCCAAGTGTTCAGGGCAATAGAATGTATCCTGATGCAGAGGACCCATGACTCTGGGAAATGTGCATGACATAGTGGATGGCTTTGCAGAGATGGGTTACCCTAACTGTAGGGGGGTGATTAATGGCATACACATTCCAATTTTAGCACCAGACCATCTTGCCTCTGAATACATCAATAGGAAGGGATACTTCTCCATGGTGTTGCAGGCACTTGTGGATCATCAGGGGTGTTTCACAGACATCAGTGTAGGCTGGGCTGGAAAAGTGCATGATGCACACAACTTCAGGAACAATGGCCTGTACAGAAAGCTGCAGGCGGGGACTTTCTTTCCAGACCACAAGATCACAGTGGGGGGCGTAGAAATGCCCAGAGTAATCCTGGGAGACCCGGCTTACCCCTTATAGCCCTGGCTCATGAAACCTTACAGAGGGCACCTGGACAGCAGCAAGGAGTGTTTTAACAAAAGGCTGAGCAGGTGCCGCATGATAGTCGAATGTGCCTTTGGCCATTTGAAAGGTCACTGGAGGTGTTTCAATGGCACAATAGACCTTACCAAGGATAATATTCCCGTGGTCAGAGTCTCATGCTGCACTTTGCATAATCTGTGTGAATCTAAGGCTGAAATGTTTGCTCAGGTGTGGAGCACTGAGGCAGAGCGCTTGGCTGCACAGTTTGAACAGCCAGATGCTAGGGCAGTCAGAGGAGCCCAGAGGGCTGCTATTAACATCAGAGAGGCTTTGAGGTACCACTTTGACAATGAGGGGCAGTAACACGTCTGCTTTGGAGTTGCTTCCCTGGTGCATCCATGTACAATTCTGGGGCCCAAGATCCATGCAACACAATGCTTTAGAAGCCTGTTTCCAAGAGTGAATTGATTGCTATACGCTTTTGTAGAAAACAGAATAAAAACACTGCACCATTAAATACCTTAGCCTTTATTTATTGTTAAAAAGGGTAAAACCTCACAACTGTGTGTAGCTCCAGCTATTATTGTGCAAGCTGTGAGAGGGGGTGGAGTGATGGGGAAACTCCGGAGTGCCAAAACTAGGTGTCTTTTTCTAAAAAAGTCAGATTGCAATGTGTACGCTATCATTGTTTTGTCGCCAAAAGGCAGTTTTTGGTGACAAAACATGCAAGTGTAGACAAGCTCTAAGTCAGGGGTTCTCAGACTGGAGGTCAGGACCCCTCAGGGGGTCATGAGGTTATTGCATGGGGGGTCACGGGCTGTCAGCCTCCATCCCAAACCCTGCTTTGCCTCCAGCATTTATAATGGTGTTAAATATATAAAAATGTGGTTTTAGTTTATAAGGGGGGGTCGCACTCAGAGGCTTGCTATGTGAAAGGGGTCACCAGTGCAAAAGTTTGAGAACTACTGCCCTAAGTGGTCTCGGTGCCACCAGATGGGACAGAACACCACAACTAGGAGGTGCATGGGTTACATATTTCCCCTCACTGAGGAAGCGCATCCCGAGCTTCAGAGTCTTCCCAGTTGAAATCCCAGATGAGCCCCTACTTGTAACACCGACAGACCCTGGTCGTCGGGATCGAATCTCAGACCTCTGTGCATGAGCCTCTACTGCATGAGCTAAAAGCCAACTGGCTGTTAGCTAAGGCTGTAGCGCAGACTCATTGATTTCTCTCTCTCTCCGTGGTCTTGGTGCCACTAGAGGGGACAGAACACCACACCCAGGAGGTGTGTCGGTTATACAAACACTAAAATCCCTTAATCATTATCATATGGATATCGCATGACATCTGTACAAGGCAAAGTCCTTTCTGGGGGCTTTAACTGTGCATTTCCATAGCTTAACATGTCTGGATTTCTTTTAAGTAATCTTAACTCTGAATGTCCTGGGTTTGTAATGCTTGGTTTAGGATAATTACAACATCCGTGTAATTATTTTTACTCTTAAATTACTGACACATCCTCTCATTCTTAACTCCATTTTAATGTATTTTTATCTTGGAATAATAATAATAATGCTGCTGTTGTTGGCTAGTAAGAATTCAAATTTTTACTGCTCCTTTTGTAGCTGCACAGCATGTTGAGAATCAGTCCAATAATTATAACTCCTAATAATTAGCAACTGTTCCTGCATGCTTTATCTGGGGCATTTACACTATTTGCCTCTTCTGCCAGCTGCAATGACAGAAAGTCAGGAAAGACACACAGGGCCTACAGGCTGCTGGCAGGCAATTATATATAATAAGGTGCTACAGAAAGCACAGCACAGCAGGTGCAGCCCAAGGAAGAAGAGACAAAGTGCTAGGGTTGGCACAGAGATGAGAAGGAAATCTGGGATATAAACTGGTGGCACACAAAGCCTGACCCAGAAAAATATGCAACGCCAAGGAGGAGTAAAACCTTTACCTAGCAAGAAGCTGCAACTTAGACAGAAACAGGTTGTGGGGAGTAAGTGATTGGAAGTGAATCCCGGAAACCATCTGCTATAAAAGGAGGGTGATCAGGAGGGGAAGGCAGCCTTGAGTATGCATTGAGGAACATGATGGGTGGGGAACCCCATGCACTGGACAAGCAGCATGGATCCACCCAGTCCTCCCGGTTGTAGTCCAGGAGGTCTATGATCCTGGTGGTATCTGCCAGTACCAGCCTCCAGTGTACTGAGGACTGCGTCACCTGTACATCAAGGTGGGGGTTGTGTGACAGGGGCTCTGTGAGGAGATCTTCCCCCTTGGCACCCACCATAGACTTGGTCACTGAGACCAGCTTCCAGGTCTGGAGGAGGTCCTGGTAGAAGACTGGCAGCTCAGAGAGGTTTTGTGGAAGATCCCTTGAATGGAGATAAAAGAGCTGCCAGTTGTATCAGAGCCCTCAGAGGCGGAGGAGGAAGGCATGTGCCAGCATGCTCATGCCAGACTACCTGCACCATAAAGGAGTCTCTGCAGAAGACATGGACCTGACTGCAAAGGCAAAGCAGGCCCTGTCCCCCCTCCTCCAGGGGATGATTCAGAACCGCTGCAGATACTAAGTGCAGCCCCAGCCGAAAGAACTCCAGCGTTAACTTCTGGAAGCAGGCCAGGGTATCCAGGGCATTGAGCCGGTGCCAGAGCATGGACAGGACCAGCTGGTTAAGCTCCAGCATAGGTGCTGCAACTAAAGGCGTGGGGTTGCTGCAGCACCCCTTGGTTTGAAGTGGTTTTCATTATATATGGAGTTTACAGTTTGATTCAATGGCTCTCAGCACCCCCACTCTACAAATTGTTCCAGCATCTCTGAGCTCCAGTGCCCTCTCCTGCAGGGAAAGGCACCAGAGCAGTTCCATCCACCTCTGAAACCACTTAGCCACCATGCCCTCCAAATCACGCCAATTCTCTGGTGAGGAGAGATGTGTGGCTGAAAGGTAGATGCCCAGATGGAGCAGCAGACCTGTGCTCCACCAGATGGCCTAGAACACAGGTAGGAGGGACTTGCCTCCCACCTGTCCCAGATTAACAGGCCAGAACTCTTGACCCAGTTGACCTGGGCAGAGGTGGCTGCCAAGTAGACAGCTTGGCAGGCCCCCAGCCATGTCAGGTCACCGCGGTCCTGGACCATGAGGAGCACATTGTCAGCATACTCTGACCACCTGCAACTCTGGCTTGTGAAGCACCAACTCCATCAACCTCCTGCGGAGGAGACAGAGGAAGGGCTCAATGACCAGAGTGTACAGTTGGCCTGACAGCAGGCAGCCTTGATGCCCCCCTCGACTGAAGATGACAGGTTTGGTCAAGGTCTAGTTGAGCTTGACCAAACACTCTGCGGAGGTATTCAGCACCTGGAGAAAGCCCACAAGATGGGGTTGGAAGCCAAATACACACAGAGAGCCTGGGAGATAGCATTCAACATGGTGGACCATGGGTTTCTACTGGTCCAGGGACAGGAGGGTGAATCCCTATACCATCCTTATATCCAAATAAAAGAAGGTCCCAGACTAGAAAAAGATTATCAAAGATGGTTCAGCCCAGGACAGTGTAGGTCTGGGTGGGATGGACCAGGTCCACTAGCAGGAACCACAGCCGCAGCAAGATGGCCTTCACTACAACCTTGTAGTTTGTGCTGAAACGCAAGACAGGACTCCAGTTCCGAAGGTCACAGTGGTCCCCATCTTGGGTAGCAGAGTGAGCACAGTCTGCCTGCATGATGAGGGAACACCCCGCTCCCTAAGGACTCAGCCCAGATGATGGTGAGGTCCTGGCCCAGGGTGTCCCAGAATATGTGGCAGAACTCCATGGTCAGCCCATTGATGCCCAGAGATTTATTAGTGGGCATCAGATGGAGGGCTTCCGAGAACGCAGCCAGAGTGAGAGGCAACTCCAGATGGTTCCAGTCACCCGCGCTGACCATTGGGAGTCCATTTCAGAACACCCCACAGGCATTCGTCAGATCTGGGGAGAAGAGGCTGACACAGAAGGCCCTGGCCCTCCCCCGTATCTCCACTGGATCTGTAAGGGGGGTGTCATCACCCACCTGAAGGCAGGTGACATACTTCTTGGCCTGTCTCTTTTTCTCCAGGGCATAGAAGAAGTGAGAACCATGATCCAGCTCCTGAAAGAGGCAGACGCAGGATCGAACAAAGGCATCCCAAGCTTGGAGCTCCTCCTGCTTATCCCAGCATGGTCTTCAGAGTGACAGATACCCAGGGCTGATGGCCAGATGCCTCTCCAGCTTCAAGACCTCCTGCTCCAGCAGCCCTATCACCGCCTCTCTCTCCCGGGTGGTCCCCCCTGTGTAGTCATGACAGAAGAGCCAGGTGCTAATCTTATCCACATCCCAACACCACTGCGCTGAGGGAAAGGTGTGCCTCTGTCCTTGCCAGGCCAGCCAGAACTCCTGAAAAGATGTCACGAAGCCCACATCTCCCAACATGCTATTAAAATGCCAATAGGCCAACCCTAGCCTCTCTAAGGTGGGAAAGGCCATCACAGCCACCAGGTGGTGGTATGATAATGGGGTCAGCCAGATGCTGGATGAGTGGGCCCGCACGAGATGGAGGTGAGGCAAATAAATGTGGTCCAACCAGGAGTGGCATGACCAAGCATCCTCCACCCAGATGTAGGTGAAGGTGGAATTGTCATCCGGGTGGTGGTCGTACCAGATGTTCACCAGCGAGTGATGGTCTGTGATCTTCCTGAGGACATCCATGGTAGCTGGGCACCTCTTGGTCCCTGAGTGGTCCCACTTGTATAGGCTGACATTGAAATTCCCACCCAGGACAAGGTACTTGTGAGGATCCAAGAGCTGAGGAAGGTTGACGCTGTCTGAAAGAAGAGCACCTGCTCTGGATCTGGTATCGGGGCACAGACATTGATGAGGTTCAGTGTCAGCTTCTCTACACAGGTCCAGAAAGTGCAGCAGGTGACCCAGCATGACCTTGGCAAACCCATGCACCTCTGGCTGTAGGTTGGGGGAGAACAGCGTGGCCACCCTGCCTGAAAAAGAGGTGAGGTGGCTGAAGCACACCCTGTCCCCCTACTCCAGCTGCCAGCTGGCTTCGGTGGTTGGGTCCACGTGGGTCTCCTGCAGGAAGACCGCATGGGTCTCTTCCCCCTCCCAAAGGAAGGAGAGCACCTGGTACCTGCGGAGACCCACCCTACAGTCTCGGGTGTTCTAGGTGGCAACGGTGTCCAGCTTCATCACAGGGAAAGAGGAGGATCCTTGTGGGCAGGAGTGCCACCAACTCTCGTTGGGACCTGCAGCAACCAGGATGTCATGGAAGCTGCAGGCTCACTGGTAGGCCATGGCATCCTGCCTCCCAATCCCCCTACCCTCCCCGTAAATGGCCCTCATGGCCCAGAGAACAAAGTGGAAATCCCTCCCAGCACTGAAGAGCAAGCTGCACCTTACTCTTGGAGCCAGAGGTGTCCACCAGGAAGCAGCACAGATTGACCCGTAGAGCCTGGGGGGGCTTGAGGTCACAGACTCTGGGTCATCTTCTGGCTGTCTCCCTGAAATGGCCCCATGGCCTATGGAGACAGGCAAGCAGGAGGCAGACCTCCAGCATGGTGCCTGTTTTGCTGGTGCTGTGCAGCGGCAGCCCATCTCAGTCCCGGGCAAAAGGGGCAGCATCAGAGGTACAACAGCAGCTCTGAGTGGACTGGGAGAGGGAAATACAAAACCACTTCCTGGGGGGTTGTCAACAGAGAAAGGAAACAGGACAACCTCAGGGGTGGCAGTAGCATGGGAAGTGGAAGGGAAAGGGGAAGGGGTGGAAGTAGTGGCAGGCCCAGGAGGTAACAGAGATGATCAAGTTACTCAGTCCAGCAGCAGCAGCTCCTCTCGCTCAATGTCAGCAGTGGGCTCCCAGCCAGCAAGGCAGGGTAAGTGCAGGGAGTGAGTCCCTGTTGGGAATCTAGGGATAGGTAGCTGGCAAACCTGCACTCTGATCACTTAGGAGCTAATTAGTGTGCCAGGAGATGCTGACTGGGGTTAATGATGCAATCAGGCTGGGTAGGGTAAGAGTCCAATTGGCCCCATTAGACCAGAGCTGATAAAAGAGGCACAGGAAGAAACCCTAAAGAGGAGAGAGTGAGGAACAGGGGTAGCTGTTCAGAGAGAAGGGAGGCTGCTGGTCCCTTCAGGCCCTATTTAGTGGGACTAAACCTTGACAAACACTGTAAATAGGAGGGAGCATGGGGCAGTGTGGTGAAGGGGGTATGAAATAAAGCTTCACTGAGCTCACACCTGGAGAACATTGTGAAGTTTCTGTGGGGAAGAAGATGGGGCAGAGTAGGGCTCCTATTACGAAGTAGTATTGTCAAAGTTGTGGGTGCTCATGCCTATTCTGCAACTGGCTGGGGGAGGGGCGTGAGGGGAGAGAAAAAATGGAGCAAGCTAATCACTGTTGGGTGTTTTTTTTTTTCTTTCTTTTCTTTCAGTTTCAGCACTGATACATCCACTTATGGGGTGGAGTACAGAAACTGACTATGCATAGCACATTGGTTAGTAGATGGTGGTGTGGGGAATAGTAAGGATTTACTCCCTAATGATTTATTTTTTTAAAGTGCTGTTGGACTCTGATATCCATGCACAGCTGACAAGACCTCAGTTTTCAGGATTTCATCCAATTCTATACTTGGTTAACTGCATGGAACACTTCTCAGGCAGATGAAGTCCTGAGATTTGAAACCGAGATTCCAAGGGAATCAGGGCCTATCACACTTTAAAACTTAAAATGAGGCTTACATTTCTCAAGATACAGCCATATAATTATAATAACAATGATATTTTTAATTGGATCTTAAAATTAGGCTTCTAATCCATTTTTAAGAACATAATTTTTAGATGTGGTTCACACCAAACAGCCATTTATTTATTTTATTTACACTTGTATTGTCATAGTTTGAGAGGGTTGCATTGACATATTTGTTTGGGTTCCTTTATGAAGATTATTACTGTATTTAGGACCCTGGTATATCAGTAGTAATCTTCCCTGTTCTAATCTAGTATTAATTTTTTTAATTTAAATAGAAAAAGTTGCCTGTTCACAACTCTATATGTTGACAGTTATTTGGAATCTTAGGCTTTGTCTGTACTACAGACCTGGCAGTGGCACAGCTGTGCTACTGCAGCTGCCTGCACGCCAGTAAGATCTCTCGTGTAGCTGCTTTATGCTGGCAGGACAGAGCTCTCCTGCTGGTGTAATTAAGCCACCTCTAATGAGCAGCGGTAGCTATCTCAGCAGGAGAGTGTCTCCTACTGACATAGTGCTGTCTATGCTGGTGCTTTTGTTTGGCAGAGGAGTGTTGGGTTTTTTCCCCTTCCCACAACCCTGACTGACAAAAGTGCTAGTATATACAAAGCCTTAATCCATACAAAAATAACCACCTAGCAGCATGTGCTCTCACACAACAAAATTCAATTCACTTAACCAACCAGTAACTCAAAGCAAGAAAACAACTCCCACCCCATATCCTGTCTGGAGAATTATTTTCTCTCTCTTCTATGAAGCTTAAGCTGTCACATTTCTTTGTTATGTGCTTTCATCTTGCTTGCATTAGTGTAATACAGATAACCAGACTAAGCATTGCTGCTTAACCACATCCAGTACACTGAATTAAGGAAAAAAAAAATGATTTGAACTTGAAGGAACTGGAGCCCAAATCACATGACCTACAAAACAAACTATGGACAAGAACAAGGCTACAAAATGCAATTGCTGAGGGGCATTAGGCTGGGCTTCTACCCTGAGATCACTGGTCCAAATCTTCCCTCCCCCCATTGTTACAGTTTAAAGTTGTTGGCATTTGGTAGACAGTCCTAGCAGACAAGTATCTACATCATAACACCCCCCAACACACACTGTAATTAGCACTAGTTGGTAGTCTCTGTAGAAAGGGAATGGACTTAATGGGCATGGGGTGTGGACTATTAGTTCACTCCTAGAGATGGTCACTCCAGTTCATAGCAGTGGCATAATGCGAGGAAGCTGATACGTTGAATATCCTGCCCTAAGGATAAACTCCAGAACTGACAATCCATCACCTTCCATGAGTACTAAATTCAAGAGTTTAAAAAATGGGATTAGATAGGACATGGCATACTAAACACAATCATTAGTTTGGGATACATTCAGGCCCACAGAATGGCCCCCTTTGCACCATTCTGGGCCTGTAGATCCAGGCCAGGTATAGGTATTTAACCTGCATACCTGCCTATTTGGGGTTATCTAAGTGTGTCCCTTTTTACCACATGTACTACCTTTTTTAAATGAAGTACCTTATTCTGTTTGTCCAATAACACATGACCGACTTCTCTGGACTATTTTAGTAAATATGCTGACGATGAGATTTTAACAATTTAGATCTAACTTCAAGCAGCAGGAAGTAATTGCTGTTTTAGTTCTGTGTTCATTATTATTTAACATTTATATTATGGTAGCAGCACAGTCTTTCACTCACATGTGGGGCCCTAATGTGCTAGTTGCTGTACAGATAGGCATATCAGTTCGCTACTTTGAAGGGTTTACAGCCTCAAACAGGGCAAGTTAAGCACATTTAAATCACAGTCACAGTAACTGGTCAGAGTTGGGTTTGATAGGATTTAGTTTGTTACCCTTTGAAAAGGCTATAAGAGTGGGTCCCAACTGCCTCTGCCTCAGCACCGGGGACCCCTGCTCCAGGAAAACAGGCTCCATGTTATCCTCTGCCCCAGCTGCATGGGCTGGGAGAATTCCCCCACTCCCTTTCCCTCAAATTGCATTGCACTAGGGGCCTCCTGCTCCTCCACCATCCCCTGCCTGCTTACCAGCTGCTCCTCCCCACAGTTTGCCACCCTCCCAGTCTCACATGGTTCCCATCTTGCTCACAGTTCACTGTTCTCCCCCACTTCATCTTCTGTGGTCCCCTTCCCCTTGCAGTTCACTGCTCCGCCCTGCCTCAGGCGGTCCTCTTCCCCTCAGAGTCTGCTCTTCCCCCTCCCATGTTGCAGGGGGGAAAGTGTGTTACCTACTCCTCAATGCTCCTTTTCTGTTTGCTACATACCTCCCCTGCCCCTCCCAGCCCCCCCTTTTGCTGTTTGTTTGCTTGCCCTGCCCAGCACCTTTTGCTGTCTGTATACCTGCCTTCCTTAGCCCACCCAAGCCCCCAACTCCCCACTCCCAAAAATGGGCTAGCAGAGCTCTTAAGGTAGAGTCAACCATAGGAGCAGAGAGACTTACTCACCTGTCTCAGGTGCCAGAGGTCCCAGGGCAGGAGATGAGGCATCTTTGGAACCTCCTAGACACAAGTAGTGTAATCACTGCTCTTTTCAGGCTGATTCTCCACATTTTTTCTTCTCCTTTGATTGGCTGTTGTTCCCACTCCTCCTTCAGTCTCCCTAATGCGGCCACATAATATAGGGCATACACCCAGGCTCAGATCTCTTATCTGACACTGCTTATTTGGCATGTGGGAGTCCCACAGTGTAACCACCTGAGACCCTGAAACTAGTGCCTGAGCCCCACACTCACTCACTTACACATGGGGTGGGAGGGATAGCTTAGTGGTTTGAGCATTGGCCTGCTAAACCCAGGGTTGAAAGTTCAATCCTTGAGGGAGGCGCTTAGGGGTCTGGGGCAAAAATTGATACTGCTAGTGAAGGCAGGGGGCTGGACTCAATGACCTTTCAAGGTCCCTTCCAGTTCTAGGAGATTGGTAATCTCCTATTATTATTAATGTGCTCCCTTAGTGTTCCATGGAAGCTGTGGTGACTCTGGGCTTCTAGTTTAACCTAACTGGTGATACCATGGCAGTAAAGCAAGGTACACAGACTTAGCAAAGGAATCTCTGAAGCCCAATTGCTTTACTCTTAAAGGCACTCAAAAGTTACAGATCTTTGAAAAACAACAAAAGTTCTGAAATGTGCCCTCCCTAGTCTGATCTGACCACTTCTGTGAGTCTGAGCTTTGTCAGCATTCAGGTTGGGCAGTCCCTATTCTCTCTCTCTCTTCCATGTTTAGCTTACATGTGGCAATGCCTCGCTCCCCTCCTCCCCCTGCTTCACAGCTGTATTTGTCTAATTTTTTCATGTGCTAAGCTGAAGAACCCCAGCCCCACCGTCCTCCGCTGTGTCAGGCTTGCCCCTCCTGTGGGCCTCTATGTAAAAAAACATTGTTCCATGGAGGGGCAGTAGTTGAGAGACCCTGTCTGGAATGCAATAGAATTATAGCCTTGCCTTGGGCAAGTTTAGACATTTGTTTGGCACAGAACACAAAATGGAGTTCACATTTTGATACAGACATATCCCCAGCACTCTGTCACATACACAAAGAAGCAAGCAAACAAACCCCAACATGGAACTAACACATTTGCTAACCATCACCCTGATCATTCTGCTTGCATCCTGCATCTCTTTTTCTCATAAGCTATTCAGGGCAGGGTCCATCTCTTAGTATGTGTCTGTACAGCACTAAATGCAATGGACACCAATCATGATTGAGGTCTTTGGGCACTACTGTAATATAAATAATTAGGGCTGTAAATTAGTCACACTTAACTCAAGTGATTAATGCAAAACAAATTAACTAGATTACAAAATAAATTGCTATTAATAACAATTTTAATTGTACTGCTAAACAATAATAGAATACCAATTTAAATGTATTATAAATATTTGTGGATTTTTTTTATATTTTCACATATATTGATTTCAATTATAACAAAATACAAGGTGTAGAGTGCTCACTTTATATTATTATTTTTGATTATACACCTCTACCTTGATATAACGCTGTCCTTGGGAGCCAAAAAATCTTACCGCGTTATAGGTGAAACTGTGTTTTATTTAACTTGCTTTGATCCACCGGAGTGCACAGCCCCACCCCTCCGGAGCACTGCTTTACCACGTTATATCCAAATTCATGTTATATCGGGTGGTGTTATATCGAGGTAGCAGTGTATATATTTGCACTGTAAAAAAGATAAAATAGTGCTTTTCAATTCACCTCATACAAGTACTGTAATGGAATCTCTTTATCGTGAAAGTACAACTTATAAATGTAGACTTTGTTTTATTTTTGAGCGCAGTTATGTAAAAAAATATGTAAACTTTAAAGCCTACAAGTCCATTCAACCCTATGTCTTCTTCAGCCAATCACTAAGATAAACAAATTTGTTTACATTTACGGGAAATAATGCTGCCTGCTTCTCATTTAAAATGGCACTGCCAGTGAGAACTGGCAGTTGCATAGCACTGTTGTAGCCAGAGTTGCAAAGTATTTATGTGCCAGATATGCTAAACATTCATATGCCCTTTCATGCTTCGACCACAATTCCAGAGAACATGCTTCCAAGCTGAGGACACTAGTTAAAAAAAAAAAAAGTGTTAATTAAATTTGTGATTGAACGACCTGGGGAAGAATTGTATGTCTTCTGCTCCATAGCTTTACTTGCATTCTGCCATATATTTCATATTATGACAGTCTTTGATGATGAGCCAGTATATGTTGCAGATTTGACAAAACACAAAGAAGGTACTAATATGAAATTTCTAAAGATAGCTACAGCACTCAACTCAAGTTTTAAGATTCTGAAGTGCCTTACAAAATCTGAGAGGGACTTGGTATAGAACGTGTTGTCAGAAGTCTTAAAAGAGCAACACTCTGATGTGGAAACTGCAGAATCTGAACCAGCAAAAAAGAAAATCAGCCTTCTGTTGGTAGCATCTGACTCAGATGATGAAAATGAACATGCATTGGTCCGCACTGCTTTGGATCGTTATTTAGCAGAATCCATCATCAACATGGACGCATGTCCTCTGGAATGGTGATTGAAGCATGAAGGGGCATATGAATGTTTAGAATATCTGGAAAGTAAATACCTTGCAACGTTGGCTACAACAGTTCCATGTGAACACCTGTTCTCACTTTCAGGTGACATTGTAAATAAGAAGCAGGCAGCAGTATCTCCCATAAATGTAAACAAACTTGTTTGTCTCAGTGATTGACTGAGCAAGAAGTAGGATGGAGCGAACTTGTAGGCTCTGAAGTTTTACATCATTTTATTTTTGAGTGAAATTATGTAAAAAAAAATTCTACATTTGTATGTTGCACTTTCACGATGAAGAGATTGCGCTACAGTACTTGTATGTGGTGAATTGGAAAATACTATTTCTTTTATCTTTTTTACAGTGCAAATATTTGTGATCAAAAAGTGTAATATAAAGTGAGCACTGCACACTTTGTATTCTGAGTTGTAATTGAAATCAGTATATTTAATAGTGGAGAAAACATCCGCAAATATTTAAATAAGTGGTATTCTATGATTGTTTAACAATGCGATTAAAACTGTAATTAATCATTACTATTTTTTAAATCTCACAATTAATTTTTCAATCATTTGACAGCCTTACAAATAATGATACTAATAATAAGTTTTAAAAATAATCTAGTCCCTTCTGACACCAGTTTCCCGCTTCAGACAATAACACTGTCCCTCTGCTATACAATGGCTGAATTCCAAGGCTTCTAGGTCACTGACCAGTGCAGGAGGTACCAGTGATGCTGGGTGTTGTTACATTCTAAATCCTTTACATATATACACGAGTTCTGGAGCAGAGACAATCAAACAGCACACATATTATCCTCTCTTCCAGAAATTTCAGCCACACACCATCACCCAGTTCTCAGGAAGCAACTCTGCACCATAAATTGATTCTAGCAGATCAAATCTTCCTGATGCTTGCAACAACTTCCTCTCAAATGACATTTCAATAACCAAATCACCCACAAACATTTCTTCCAAGACTAACAGCTTTCTCTGATGCTAAGAAAAAGAACTTTGAAGACTCTGTAACAGTGCTCCAGGGTGACACCTGCCTTAACAACAATAATTTCAGAAGTGATGTTCCACATTTCATCCAAAACTTGCTTTGATTGCCCCCCCCCACACACTTCTCCTTTTGAGGCTTTGCTTAATATGTGGCCTTTGAATAGCCGGAAGGCACTCAGTACCATTCTCTGTTATATGCAGAGCACAGGTGCCTAATAAGTATTGCCATTAGGCCATAAAGTGCCTAATAAGTATTGCCATTTCCATTAGGCCTTAAATATGTCCACGATGATATTCACTTTTCAAAATATCCTTCAGTTACACTTCCAATAAGGTTTTCATTTCCTCTGTTGCCCTTTGTGAGACAGAAGTTGCTGTTGCCTGAGATGCTCACAATCCATTGTCTCTGTGTGATGATCCCTGGGAGAACCCAGGTTTGTAAAGCACCACCTGCCCGTAGCGTGAGGAAGCCTTGTATGTACCTGCCAGGGTAGCGCCCCCTCATGACCTTGGCCCATGGGCAGCACAAGTGCTCCCCTCCCAGCCCTGCAAGCTGTCCTGTCCCTCTTTAGGCAAGCAATAAGCACTCATCAATCCCTGAGCCCTCTAAGCATCCCTCTGGAGTGTCCAGACCCTAATCTACTGAACACTCACAGACTATCTACTCCCGAAGGAATACTACACACCAGCTTACTAGTTTTACTCAGGATCACCACACTACTTAACGCACAATGCTTAGATATTTTTGTAGTGAAAACAAGATTAAATTTATTATCAAAGAATGGAGATTCAAATGATGGAAAGAAAGAGTACTGGAAACCAAGAGTTACATATAAAATAAAATCATAACATGCTTGCTAGAACCTAAAATGAACTCACAAGACATTCCCTTGTCTCCCCCAGGATAGCTTACCCCAAGTCCTTTCCCCAGCGTTTTCAACCAACATGGCTGAGAGCCCAACATTTCATAAGATCAAGACTGCTGGCTGCTTGTCTTCCCAGATTGAAGGATGTTAGGGCACCTCTCTGCTCCTTCCAGATATACCAGATCTTTGATCTTGATTTGAAAACAGTTCCCCCCTTTTTATCTATTCCTGTTAATTTTCCTTTGAAGTTCCCAAAAGCTCTTCATTAGTATTTGATTTAGGTTATGTCTACGCTACCACTTTTGTCAGTATAAATTATATTGCTCAGGGGTTTAAAGAAAACATCCTCCAAGCGACATAAGTTACACCGACAGAAGTACTGGTGTGGACAGCCCAATGTCGGTGGGAAATGCTCTGTCACCAACATAGCTACTGCCGCTCATTGGGGGTGGTTTAATTATGTCAATGGGAGAGCTCTCTCCTATTGGCATGGAGTGGCTACATGGGAGAACTTACAGTGGCCCAATTGCATCAGTACAGGTGTGCTGCTGTAAGGTCTGTAGTCTAGACATGGCCTTACCATGCTAATACACTTCTATTGTAAGACATACAACACACAACGGTTAGCTAAGGAGATAAATGTCTCCCACCTCCTGTCTAGAGAAGTTTGTCTAAAGGCATGCTACCTTCAAATACCCAGCTCTGTCTACAAGGCCTTAACAACATAACTTTGTGTGTGTGTGTGTATGTAGAATATAATCAGCCTCTATCTTATATATTTTCCTCACATGCATCCCACAGTGATTATGGTGACCACTATGATGCTGGCTTTCGTTAGAGACCTTACATGACACTTTTTGTAGGACTAGTATGTAGACACCAGACCCAGAGAGCCCTGAAATCCTTATGTACTCTCATGCCTGCTCCCAGTTGGCATAAAGAGCGTGTTGGGTCAACCTCCCTTTTGTGTAACAAATTGTTTGTCATAATAACTTAATGTGATTTTTGATGAATATCTAGGATTTCAACGAACTACAATAACAAACTGTGAAAAGGATGATAAATTATTTTTCATTTTAAAGTATACTTATACATGGTGTGATACAGGATGGCCAGGGAGCAGTGAGAGAATGGTCCTTTTGAGTGTTGGGACATGGGTGCACGCTAGCTTGCCCGCTGCTAAAAGCCCCTCCCCCAGCCTAGGTAGAAGCTACTAAACACAGAACCCAACCCAAGCTCAGAGGACAACAAAGGCAACAACGGGAACAGGCGTCGGGGTCAAAGGGCCCAAACTAGGGAACAAGAAGGGGACACCGAGCAGAGAACCCCAGACAGCACCCATTGCTCCTCGAAGGCGTTGAGAGAGCTGACAGATGTTGCCCAGAGCAACTCTGTGCAGATACGTGAGCGGATAAAAGAACAAAAGACAGACCTACAGTTGCAAGGCCCCCCTCTGCCAACCTTTTCTCCCTGGTGTTACGAATGGCCACCTTGGCCATGGCCAAGAGGAGGTTGACGAGGTGGTCCTGCGACTTCATGGGGCCTCGGATCGGGTGTGCGTAAATAAACAAGTGCAGGAAGAAGTGCAGCCAGAACCCCAATAAGAGGTTCTGAAAGAGTCAGAAAAGGGGCTGCAACCTGGTGCACTGAAGCTGGCTCAGGGTATGAATAGGGGGAGGCCAGGAAAGCTCACGGGGCAGGGGGCCAATGGAAAGATCCAGAGGGCCTGGAGTGAGAGGTGGGTGGGGCGCACCCTCTCGCAGGACCTGCTTGAGGGGCAAGGGGTGGTGTCTTAGCCCCCCGCCAAGAAAAGTGTGGGACCCCACATACTAACATTGTCCATCTTGTCACAATGGACTTTGCAAATATAACTATCATATTTTAGACCTACCAAAGCTGACAGTATCATTTAAATGTTACAAGTGTGCATGTGAAAGAGAATGGGATATAGGCAGATGTAGCTTTATTACAGTCCTTTATTTTTATATTATGTTTACATAAACTTTTTTCCCAAGACTGTACCTTCATCTCAGATTCGTATGTCAGGTGAGTTGAGAAGTGTTTAAATATACTGGCTACTATACATATTTGTATCACTGCCCTCTTTTGTATGGAATACAATATGTCAGATCTGCCCCATTTCTGAAGTTTCATTATTTTGTCTCTAAATGCTGACCTAAAATATGTTTAAAGGGCTAAAACTACTGCAGTTTGAACTCAAAAGTCAAGAAATTCAGAGTTCAGGATGCTTTGAGAACCTGAACTCTGTCCTCTTGCAATTATTTAGTTACATGATCACCTAATATCAGATGGCTGAACATAACTACTTGCAAAATTTTACAGGTATGAATTAAATGTGAAGATACAGAATTGGGACAGAGTTTGGGTGATGCTGAAAAATGTATGTTTGTTATGAAGTGATGTTGAATAGATATTACTAGCAATTAGGTTTTCTTGAGAAAAATGAATATCAGTTATAAATGGTAACAGTGTCATAGACATATTAGTATTTTACATAGCACCTTGTATCCGCATGGTGCTTTATAAACAGCTAAAAAGACAAGGTGTCTGTCCCTTAGAGCTAGCAAGAATTCAACAAAAATGACAAGCCTATATTGTGCAGGGGTAGGGAAGGTAAGAAATCAGTGAACACAAGGAGTAGAGAACTCATTGAGTTGATTAATTTTACATGTTTCAGTTTGGCCCCTGGGTTTGGTAACTCCCAGGAGCACCCCTAGAGCACCTTTTTAAAATATAGGTAAAACAACAACATTTTCTCTCCATCTCATGGTATAATAGGTGATTTCAAAGAGAAATTGTTTTTTTGTATATGCACCTCAGCCATTTTATTCTAAATTTCCTTCTATGCTTTCATATGAAAGACTACCATTGACTTCACTGGTAGCCTGTTACTATTTATTAATTTTTCATTTTTTTCAGCACCTTCTCTTTTGACATTGCATTCTCTGACATCTTTATCCTTTGAAAAGAGTAGGTGTCATCTAACAATGAAGCTATAGACTTGATAATCTATTCCCATGAGTGCATACCTAAAGCATGTCTGTACCTTGAAGCAGATGTCCCTATTCAAAAGATTTGAATATAGCACATATCAAAAGTGCATCTCTGTGGCTTGGTTTGAGGGTGTACTGTGGTTTTAAAGAAGTGTGGTGTGAGCAATTACTGAAACATGGAATTACATTAGTTTGTAACAAAAACATGACAAAAATATAAGGCATTTAGGATAATAATGTGTCCTTTGAAATGGCCAATAAAGTGTTGCTAAATACTACATCTTAGCATGGACTTGGTCTTCCTCTGTTTTCTACAAGTGCCTAACATTTTGGGTGCTACCATAATAACAATAATAGTAGATAGCAGAAGCAGAGAGGGTAACATGGTAAAATGTCTGGCTTTGCAAATTCAGGAACACTGCATGACAGCAAAGGCCCAATCTTGACTAAAGCCTCTTTCTGTGTACTCCTGTAATGGCACAACAGCTACTAGGGAAACTTAAAGGAAAGAGTATCAGAGCGGTAGCCGTGTTAGTCTGGATCTGTAAAAGCAGCCAAGAATCCTGTGGCACCTTATAGACTAACAGACGTTTTGGAGCATGAGCTTTCGTGGGTGAATACCCACTTCATCAGATGCATCCAGGGCCGCTCAGAGGATTCCAGGGGCCTGGGGCCGTCGGCGGCAGGCAGCTCCGGTGGACCTCCCGTAGGCGTGCCTGCGGAGGGTCCGCTGGTCCCGCGGCTCCGGTGGAGCATCCGCAGACATGCCTGCGGGAGGTCTACCGGAGCCACGGGACCGGCAAGTGGCAGGGCGACCCTGCACTGCGAAATGTCTAGAGCTGGCCCTGTTTGGCGGTGGGGGGCCCCCGCCGCGGGTCTTCGGGGCACTGCGGCAGTGGGTCCTGGAACGGAAGGGCCCCCCGCTGCCAAATTACCGCCGAAGACCGGGTTGCACTTCAGTAGCAGGTCCCGCTTCGGCTGTAATTCACTGGTGGGAGGTCCTTCCGCCCTGGAGCGGAAGGACGCCCCCACTGGCAAAGACCGGGAGCGGAAGAAGCTCCAGGGCTCGGCCCTGCAAGAGTTTTCCGGGACCCCTGGAGCGAGTGAAGGACCCCACTCCAGGGGCCCCAAAAAACTCGTGGGGGCCCCTGCAGAGCCCGGGGCCTGGGGCAAAAAGCCCCTCTTGCTCCCCCCCCCCGGGCGGCCCTGGATGCATCTGTTAGTCTATAAGGTGCCACAGGATTCTTTGCTGCTTTTAAAGGAAAGAGAGAATCCGGGGTGTGGGGGATATTTGCTACCTTGCTTCCAATAGAATTGAGGACCACTACATCCTTAACAGCAACTGACCTATCCTGCAAAGCTCATTGTTTTTGGAGTGAGATCTGTGATTCAGTGCAGCTCAGCTGAGTGTGATTGAACTGGATGTGGCATGAGGGTCCGATGCCTTTTTACTGGGCTCTGAGCTGTGTGCCAGATGCGGCAAATTCTTCTGCACCACTTGCCCTCCTGCCTTTGTACTGTAGGGTGAAGGTTGTATGTTCTTTGGAGTTGCCTGTAATAGTTGGTGTTACTGACTAGATGTGGCCCTTCCTTGGGACACAGACTGGGTGTGGTCAAACTCTCCTACTTTGAAATGGAGCATATCCCTGGTGTCTGTTACAGACATGGATCGCCAGGGATGGATGTACGGCCTTCCCACTCACGTGGCAGACGAGGTGTTTATATCACAGCCTGGATGTGACTTGTGCCCCAGACTTGGGCGTGAGTCTGATGCTCCTGTGCCACAGTCAGACACCTGCTACTCTCCCTTTCGGCCGCTGGGTCCCCGCGCCAGGGCCTGGCAGGGAGAGCTACCCCGTCAGTGAGTGTCTCGCGGGGAAGGGCTGCCTCTCCTCGCCTCTCTCGCTGAAGATGCGCGGGGCTGGGCTGCAGAGAGGCGGGGAGATGTCAGCGCCAGGGGCGAGGAGGAGGAGGAGGGGGGAAGCGGCTGTGCCCGGGAGGAGCCTGGCCAGCGTGAGGCAGCACATTCTCCCAGCCGCAGTAGCGAACCTGCAGCAGTAAGGGGGCACCACAAGAAATCGCAGCAGCAGCAGCAGCCATTTGGGATCCAGCCTGCCTGTGAACGCCGTGCTCTGTCCACCTCCTTCCTCCCTGCTGCCCGCGGCCGGGGGAGCGCTGCGCACAGCCGGAAGCCCGTTCGACAGCTGGCGGGGAGCACAGCAAGGTATAGCCTGGGTGTGCGCGCGTGTCCCTTGGGGTACCACTGGCAGCATCACTTGCGCTGGTGCTGCGCGGTGGGATGGCGAAGCCGTGCTCCCGGGGTGCAGGGCTGAAAAGCATGGAAGGGTCCGGGGTGCAGCCGCAAAGGGGAAGAGAAATGCTGTGTCTCTCCCTTTGATCATCTTTCCTACAACTAAAATAAAAAGCATCTAGCCTGCACGCAAAGGGGCGGGGGGGGGGGGAGGAAAGGCACTGAAAATGCCCCCCTAGCCCCTAACCTGAGAAACAGCTCGGGATCCCTCTGCGGTTGCTGACGGGATGCAAAGTGGCCTGGTGATTGTAGCGCTCCCCTAAATCTGAGGGTGCTCTCCCCATCTGGACAAAGACCGGGAGAGCGTGTGCAGCAGGGGAGTTACTGGGATCTCCCACATCTACAACTAGACTAGTCCTGGGCTGTAGAGGGACCAGTCCTACTAGCAAGGGGATGGACTAGCTGGCCCCAGAGAGCTTTTCCAGCTTTGAACACACACACTCTCTCTTTCTCTCTCTTTCCCCCCCCCCCAAAAAAAAAAACTTTGCCTGGGGTGGGAATTATTAATCCCCACACATGCCTGCTCCCTGTTCTTGTCCCAGTTTACAGCAATACCCATTCATATCAGTGCATCGTCAGAGCAGGTACCTCCTACTACGCTGGGCTGGGTGAAGAAGAGAGGATATGGTGCTTGGAATAACTTGGTTTGTGTCTTAGCGCTGAAGAGGTTAAATCAAAACCGGTTCCTATGTTTAATTTTCTATTTAATAAAAGGAACAACCGGATTACTTAAATCCACCAAAGCAAACAGAATTAACATTCAATCTTCTGCTATAGCTAGTTTCACAACAGGGTGTGACAGAGTGCTAGGTGGGAAACCCTGAGTCAACACTCTGTTCACAAGAGCTTCAGTCAGGCATAGCGGCTTGGAGCTAAGGAGCCAGACCTGTGCCTAATGTGTGGGTAGGGCAGGATAGAAAGGCTAATTAAGCCATTAGCTAGACCCCACAAATAGGCACAGGAAGGCAGTGAAAAGGGCAAAGCAGGCAGTCAGAGAGATGGCACTCCCTTTGCTTGTGAAGGTGCTAGGTATGCTGTGAAGGTGGTGGGACTCAATTATAAATAAACTGCAGAGGGTGTTGAACCAGCACAAGGGATTCTGCATGGTTTGTAGATGGAGACAGAAGCAGGACCAAGGAGGCCCTGTGACACCGGGTTAGTAAATGATAGAACGAGAGGCCATTTTTCTATGATTAGTGAGCTTAAATCAATTTCTCAATATAATGTTTTTATAGTTATATCTGTCCATTCCTGGGAATTCCCAAAGATCAGCAGGCAGCATAAACCCCATCCTCCTCATATATATTATTGTTTGGAATAGCATATGTATAATAAATATGCCATGTAATACCCTGTCCAGAAGCCTCTCCAATGTGTCTGATGCATTACACAAGTCAAAAGCCATACTTTTAAATTGTCACAGGCCTTGCTCTGGTATGCAAGCAATCTTTTTCCCTGTGCCTTGGATCCACTTCCACTTACCAGAATCACTTTTAAGATCCCGTGTGGAAAACCAGACTGAAGTAGCATACGATTGCTCATGTGAGTGTTAATACAGGGTACATTACTCTACCTTAAATACTTCTGTCCTATAGAATCTAAACAGACTAAAACATTGTAACCTAATGAATACTAGAGATGAAGTGGAAAGGCCTGACGTGTTCTAGGCTTTGGACACTTGTACCTAGAAATTTATCTTGACATAATTTTTTTTCTTGATCTTCTTTTCTGTATGAGGAAATAAAATTACCTGTAAAACATGCCAAACTTTCAACAATGCAATTCAGCAAAATTCTGTTGGGGGCAGGGGCGAATCACACACCTTTCTGAGGCTGAGAATGTTACTAAACCTTCTGTATGGAATTCTGTCACCATTCACTGATGTACCATATCTTGCTGCTTGTAACATGTCACCTTTTTAAGAAAATGAGATGTTTTCCTTCTAGGGGGAAGCTCCTTCCAAATCTCTTCCTTCCTTCCTTTTCACTCCTTTTATGTGCTCAGCGGGCTGAGTGGGTTTAGCCTGCTTACCTCCTAACAGTCAAGTGCCTTCCCCATCTGCGTTCTCCACTGGGACATGAAACAGCTGGTCTAATGGGACCACAGTCTGCACTGAGTTCCCCTCCTCCTCATCTCGATCCCTGGGCGGGGCTCTCTTCCACGATTCTCCCAGGCTCACACCCTCAGGCAAAACAGCTCTGACTGCAGCCTCACCCTCCTCCTGCAGCTAGTCCACTGGCCAGGCATCCTGTGGGATGGGCATTCTCACCCGTGAATGGCTCTTCTCCGGCTTCCAGCCAAAGTCAGCAGGCAAGTTTCAACTTTCCCCATATCTCCCCTCCTCCCAGAGGTGATGTGTGGGGTGGTCATGTGCTCCTCCACCCTCACTATCAAGAGGTACCTGTCATCTCCGCTGGGAGCACTTTTTCTGGTATAGGTATACTAGTGTACTCTATTGGCAAAGCAGCCCTAGTGCGATACAGCTTATATTAGAAAAATATGAGCTTTTGCCCGTATAGCTTTTTCCAGACCCCTCTTCTTCCCCCACTCCCACCCCCATGCAAAATAAACTGTACTGGCATAAACCCAGTTTTGCTTGTATAAACTGCATCTACTCTAGGGGCTTCTGCTGGCACAGCTGTGTTGGTGAGGGACCACAGCTCTTCAGCCCCTGACCGACAGAGCTATACCAGCAGAAGTTTGTAGTGTAGGCATGGCCTTGCTTTAAAAACAAACAAATAAATCAAAAATCTGAGATTCTGAAAAACAAGATGGCAGCTGATACGCCATTCTGGACCAATCTAAGTCCTTCTGCTACTTGATAGTTCCCTATTTATACATCTAAGGATTGTGTTAGCTCTTTTTGCCACACAACATTACACTGGGAACTGATGTTCATTTGGCTATCTACCATGATTCCTAAGTTCTTTTTGGTCATTGCTTTCCAGGGTATAGTCCCCCAACCCTGTAAGAGTGACATACAGTCTTTATTCCTAGATGTCTGACTTTGCATTTGGCTGTGTTAAAAACATATGTTGTGTGATTGGGTCCAGTTTACCAAGTGATCCAGATCGCTCTCTGTAAGTGATCTGTTTTCATTTACCACTCCCCCAACTTCTGTGCCATCTGCTAAGTTTATCAGCAATGATTTTATATTTTCTTCCCAACCATTGATAAAAACAATGAATAGCAATGGGTTGAGAACTGATCCCTGTGGAACTCCTCTACAAACACATCCATTTGTTTCCCTGTTAATCCATGGGATTACATACTGGGATCTAAAGCCAGTTTTCACAAAAGTAAATGCAGGGGAAGCTTTTTGCCTCAATAATGTACACAAAACATGTTAAGAAAGGCTTGGTTACAGTAAACGTTACAGTAAGAGAGGGCCCAGTGCAGGAGGGACAAAGTTTCTGGAAATCATTTTCTGGGATGATAATGCACCATGGAACAATGTTTAAATTACTGCAATGACTAAGGGCATAGGGCCAAGTTCTGCCCTTACTGAAGGCAATGAGAGTTTCTCACTGACTTCAGTGAGGGCGTAGTCAGGCTCACGGAGTGATGCAGGTAACCAACTATGCACACTGTTTGAAAGCATGGGCCTGATCCAAATCCTATTGAAGTCAATAGAAGTTTTTCCACTGACTTACACCGGGCTTGATCCAAAACCCATTAACAGCTGTGTTTTGGCCTACATACATATAATTGCATTATCTGATGAATAATCAATGTTCAGATGACTCTTGAGTCCCAGCAGTTAATCACAGAGCAAATGTACCTTTTTACCCTATTTGACACTGGTCCCATGCCTGCATATTGGCTCCATGGGCCTGGAGAGAATAGGCTGCATCCTCCTGAGATATAATCCCTCCCTGAAGTCCTGGTGCTGCTCCATGTCACTTCTTCTTCCCTCAGCACTGTCTAAATGCCCCAGTTTGACTAGTAGAATAATCAAAGTTTAATTGGTAAAGTGAGTGATTTCATCAGCATCACTCACTAGTAAACAATTACACGGGGACATTTTTAGGAACACTGCTTTGTGTTTCCCAATCCTCTTTCCACATCTCTTCCCTCTCTCCACGTTTCTTTGGGTCTCTCTCACATTTATCAGTTCAGTTGTTGGGGGCAAACACAACAAAATTATTCCTGTTGTAATATCTAATGAATACGGCAGGATTACCGGTATGTTAAAAAATGTGGAATGACACATACTTAAGTGTATTGCTCTGTGCTCTTAAGTCCCTGATCCTGCAAACATTATCCATGGATGGATGCATCTTTTAGTTTTATGAATAAAATTACTCATGTGCTTAGACATTTGTAGTATTGGGCCCCAAATATGTGGGTTTAAATTGTGCAAAATCTTATATTATTCTGATCATATAAAAATATTGCTTTCCAGAGATAGGATATCAGAATTATTATTAAGGGCCAGAGTGTGATGTCCTGAGACATGTGCAATAATACCACTTACCATGAGTAGTCCCATTAAAGTCAATTGGGCTACTTGTGGAGTAGAGGACTACTCAGTGCGAGTAAGAATATTGTAATTTGGTTTTAAATAAATATGCAAAAATTAACTATGAATACTAAAGATTTGTTCACAGACTGTCAACCCATTCATCCCATACTGCATATGGACAAAAATACCCCTAACAACAGGCAACCTAAAGAAAATGTAGTTAGTGTTTATATGTGATGCCTGGAGTATTAACAGAGTAGCTTAAAAATCTTTAACCTTTTGGAACTAAATGAAAAATTTGACCTAATCATATCCCAAGCGTGCAGTTATCTATTCAAGTGCATGATATTCTGCACTTGGCAAAGCTTGTGAATGTTGTATCCCTGCCTTTCACTATTTCCATAATAATAATAAAAAAAAATGTGCTGATGGGATCAGAAGGTATTGTAATGAAGACAAAAAAACAGTGTTGCCATTCTGCATTTGTGCAGAGAAAGCCCATGGGAAATGTGTCCCATTGTTTCCAGCGGCATTTTCTTCTTTGGGGAAAGTTGATTACTTTAATAGTGAGAAAACAGAAGAAAGTCAATTTTTTTTTACCCTTATTGGGCCTGTCCACATGCCTTGAAACACATTATGTAAATTCTGTATTATTTTATATTAAACATTTAGGCCTGGTAATTATAAATTAAAGCCCATTTAGTTTTATCTCACCAGTCCAAACACAGAAGAACTGAAAAGAGAAGGATAATTGTATTTTCTGTAACCAATGCAGTCTTTTATGCACTTTGAGTCTTGGGCCATGCCTACACTAGCGAGCTTACAGCAGCAGAGCTGTACCGATGCAACTGTGCCACTGTAAGATTGGTCATGTAGCCACTCTATGCCAACAGGAGAAAGCTTTGCCATTGATATAATAAAATCACCTCCATGAGACATCGCACTGTCCACACTGGCGCTTCTGTTGGTGTAACTTATGTTGCTCAGAGGGGTGGTTTTTTCACATCCCTGAGTGACATAAGTTATACCAACAAAAGTGGTAGTGTAGACATGACCTTATAAGTGATCCTTTCTTTACAGTTTACTATAGCCTTGTGATTATTATTTTTTCTTATTTAAAATATTTGTATTATATAAAATGCATATGAAGGCAGAGAAGAAAACAAATATAGAAAGAAATTGTGCATGCCACCAACAAGGTGAACCAATGAAAACAGAACTATTATGTATAATTATAATCCACATATTAGTATTAATCTCACAGATAAAAGAATAAGGACCAAATCCCCTCAGTATTGTTTTTGTAATCTTTCAACTAAACAAAGTTCTTTCCTGACTCTCACATGAATGCAAATGAGGCTTCAGTGAAGCCAATGGGATTGCAGTGGTATAGATGAAGTCAAAACCTGGTCTCTCATTTCTATGTATCAATCAATTGGCATCATTTTTGAGACTTCATTTTTCTCATTTGGGCAACAAAAATGATTAGGGGCAACAGCTTCCGTATGAGGAGAGATTAATAGGACTGGGACTTTTCAGCCTGGAAAAGAGACAAGTAAGGGGGGATATGGTAGAGGTCTATAAAATCATGACTGGTGTGGAGAAAGTAAATAAGGAAGTGTTATTTACTCCTTCTCCTAACACAAGAACTAGGGGTCACCAAATGAAATTAATAGGCAGCAGGTTAAAAACAAACAAAAGGAAGTATTTCTTCACACATTGCACAGTCAACCTGTGGAACTCTTTGCTAGAGGATGTAGTGAGGGCCAAGACAATAACAGGGGTCAAAGAAGAATTAGATAAATTCATGGCAGATAAGTCCATCAATGGCTATTAGCCAGGATGGGCAGGGATGATGTCTCTGGCCTCTGTTTGCTAGAAGCTGGGAATGGGTGACAGAGGATTGATCACTTGATGATTACCAATTCTGTTCATTTTCTCTGGGGCACCTGGCATTGGCCACTGTCGGAAGACAGGATACTGGGTTAAATGGACAATTGGTCTGACCCAGTATGGCCATTCTTATGTTCCTAAAATAAGACATGCTCTTTGTAAAAAAACCCAACTTTTCCTATGATTTCATCATACCTACTGTAAATCACAGATCAGAAACAGAGGTTGTTGGAATGTTTGCCACAGTTGTGCTTGTTATTTGATATCATTAGGCTTGACCGAATTCTTTTTTTTTAAAATAATTTCAGTGGATAACATCAATCTTTATTTGTTAGCATTTTTTATTGTTATCAATTTATATTTTTACAGTTGCAGGAAATAGTGCAGGATGGGGCCAGAAAATAAGGAGGCTCAGATGATAATTATTTAATGACAGTAGACACAGAGATTCAAAAGTTAAAACTTTATAACCAGTAAAACACAAATTGTCAATGTGTCACAATATAAAGTAAATATCCTTAAATCAAACTCTAAGAAGTTGTCAGAGAACACACATCTTGAACTCAGCTCTTCACACAGGGCTCTTATATGGTAGTAAGTTCTAACCTGCCATCCAGTGACCTCTTAGCACTTTCCAGAATAGAAGCTGAACCCTGACACAGGACTCCAGTCCTGAAATCTGATTGTCAGAATGCTGGGAGTCCTGGTTGGTTCACATCATCTACATAAACCCAGCACAGGATCAGGAAGTTATCTGTGTAACTGGAATCCATCTGCTTTTCAGATACCCAGTTGGAAGAAAGATGGTTTTGTGGACAGGGCATTGAACTAGGACTCAGGCTAACACATATGCACACCAGCTGGTTTACAGTAGTACTGCTCTTATTTGATTAATGTCAATAACTTATAATGCAAGGGATCATATGATAGGTGCAGTTCCTTTTGACTACTGACTACTCTTGTGTATGATCCCAAGGGACCCTTAATGCTCTGGCACTGCAAAGAGGTCACTTAGCATTACGTAGGCAGGGCAGCCAGAATTGCTGCTGGCAGGAGTGGGGCAGGCATCCTTTACTACGGCACCCATACTGGCTCACCCTGATGTCATACAAGCCTTCACTAGTAGTAGCTGATGCCTCCAGTGTGGTGATTGGGGCTATCCTCTCCCAGCAACTTGGTCCCAAACAAGTATTACACCCATGCACTTCTTACTCAAGGAATCTGACCTCCTCAGAGTTTGAACTACAAAATACTTGAAAAGGAATTCCTGATGATAAAAACTATATCTGCAGAATGGTGGCACTACCTGGAATGAACTCATCACCCAGGCCAGATATTCATTGACCATGAAAACCTGGAACACCTATGTAGGGCAAAAGCTTTAAACCAATGGCAGCTTCAGTGGGCTCTGTTTTTCTCACAGTTCAAGGTGGACGCCCTGTCCTGAATATACAGTGCCAATCAATGAGACCCAAGCCAGGAACAACCCTCATTCTCTCAAACGTTAGCTTTCTCAGTGCAGCTCATCACCAGGATATACACAGATTGATATGTTCTGTCTCTGCTTCAGAAATTCTGCCTGATGAACAAACTATTATAGATAGGCAACCATATGACTCCCAGGAAGGGATCATGTATGTAAAGGACTACATCTGTGTGCCCCCAGGACCCGCAAGCGTTGCAGTTCTGCAACTATGCCATGATTTTCCCTTCGCAGGGCAGTTGGGGTACTTCAAGATCCAAAGACTAGTATTCCACTCCTTTTGGTGGCCCTGGATGCAGCTGATCATATTAATTGCCTCCTGCAATGTTTATGCCTGTGGCAAGATCCCAAGCCACAAGCTCAATAATCTCATTCTGCCCTTGGACACCCCATCTTGACACGGGGCAGACATTTCTGTAGATTTTATTGTAAGCATGTAGGGGCAAAATTAGAAAGATTGTAATGACCACAGTCCAACAAATCTCTAACAGGTTTGATGGTAGTTGACCACTTTATCCAAATGACCTACTTATCCCTTGCACAGGCCTCCCCTCTGCTGCAGACAGTCCAGATTTGGATTAGCCAAGTAGTCCACTTCCACGACCTTCCAGAATGCATCACCTCTGATCGAGGGTCTCAGTTCATGGCCTGGTTCTGGCACAAAGCCCTGCACTTGGTGGGAGTCTGCACATGTCTTTCCTCCACTTATCACCCCCAATCCAACGGCCGGGCAGACAGGGCCAACTAAATTCTCAAGCAGCATCTGTGATGCTACATTAATCATCAGGAGGAAAATTGGTCCTCAATTCTACCTTACGCAGAGTTTCCCTACAAAAATGCAGACCATGTATCTATAAGTCAAAGCCCATTTTTTTTCCAATTATGGGTTGGTTCCGCCCGCAGTTACCTGCACCATCTCCCAACCTGGTTGCCTCAGAAGGGGTGCAGTGGATTTGTCAGGCTTAGGAAGAAGTGAAGAAGCACCTGGCAAAGGCAAGAGCAAACAATAGGCAGCATGCAGACCAGCATCGATAGCAAGGCCCCACCTATGCAGTGGAACAAAAGGTATGGCTCTCTACAGACCATCTCTGCACAGACAGGCCTGCTCGCAAGCTGGACTTTCGGTTTCTTAGCCCTTTTAAGATCCTGTGACAGGCTAATCCAGTCACTTTTGAACTCAACTAAGATTCACCCAGTGTTTCACGTATCATTTTTGAAACCCTACACAGAAAACTCTTTCCGTCACAGGACTCAGCCACCTCCTCCCATGGTACAGGTATAGGGCCACAAAGAATATGTGGTTGATGAGATCCTGGACTCAAAACACAAATATGGCAGACTCTGGTACTTTGTTGATTGGGAGCGGTATGATCCTGAGGAATGTACCTGGGAGCCTGCAGAAAATGTACATGCTCCTGCACTTGTGTGGGCTTTCCATAGGAATCACCCCCAATAGCCTGGTCTGTGTCACCCTGAAGGCATCCCTTGGGGAGCAGGTGATGTCAGAGACCACAGGGCTTAAACCCATCTCTGCAGGGCTCTTAGGCACTAAAAAGTTCCAACCTGCACCCAGTGACGTGCTGGGTGTTGCCAGAATAAAAGCAGAACCCTGACAGAGGACTCCAGTCCTGGAATCTGATTGGCAGAACTCTGAGGGTCCTGACTGGTTCACAGCTTCTATCATAGGTGGCGAGTTCCATACCCACGTGGTGCTCGGGCACCAGCAATATTCAGAGCCTAGGGGCCCAGCTCCACAAATATTTAGGGCCGGAGGGGAGACCCGGCCCCACCTGTGGCCCCTTCCACGCCTTTCTCGAGTGTCCCCGGGCCCTGACTTGCTGCCCCCAATCCCCCTGCTCGCCTTTCCCGGGCTCCAGAGCAGAGAGGCACTGACACACTGTCTCTTCAGGCCAGCTCCATGTAGCCTCCCTGCAGCAACTGCTCCCACAGGGTCCTAGTGCCCCCATCTCACTGGCAGGGCAGACTGACTGTGAGCCTGCCGTTCCCCCTCAAACCCTTCCCTTTTCCAGCAGGACCGTCCAGCAGCACACCCTCCCAGCCCACAGTCACTGCTTCTGCCCCATGCTGGGTAAGGAGGCAGCCCCCTCTCTCAGCCTCAGTGAGGCTACAGTCAGGGGCAACAGCAGGGGAGGAGGCGAACACAGCACCCCCTGGCACCCACCACGGGAGAGGTCGGGGAGATTCCTGGACATGAGAGAGGCCCTAGAAGCACATGCAGTGAAAGTGGTGGGGGTTAGTGTGCTGCTGGGGGGGCAAGAAAGGGGGCTCCTCCCCCAGAGCTTGTTGCTGCCGGCAAGGAAGGGCTGGGGGGAGTCCTCCTCTCTGGCCCCTGTCCCAGAGCAGCCTGACTGCACCCCAGACTCATCCCCAGCCCTGCCCCACCCCAGAACCCACACCCCAGCCAGAGCTTTCACTTTCACCCCCCACCGCATCCTCAACCATCTGTCCAAGCCCTGAGCCCCTTCAGCACCCCAAACACATTATCCCCAGTCCCAGCCAGAGCCCTCACCCCCTACACCCCTAGTCTCGTCCTGAGCCCCTCCCACACTCAAATCCCCTCATTTTCAGCCACACCCCACAGCCCTCACCTCTGCACCCCATCCCTCTGCACCCCTCCCTCACCCAAACTCCCTCCCAGAGCCTTGAGCAAGTGGGGGGCAGAATTGGGGGGACGGAGTTTGGGCACCACCAAAATTTCTACAAACCTGCCACCCCTGGCTTCTCCATAAACCCAGCACAGGAACAGGAAGTTGTCCATGCAGTTGGAGTCACCCTGCTTTGGACAGCTTCCCCTACAATACCCACTGTTGCTACTGTTCTGGTAACCTGACCCCGCCTGACTCTTGGTTTTGCCCTGAGGCTTGCCTTGGACTTTGACCTTCTGGTATGTGATACAATCTGATTCTTGCTCTGACCACTAGATCAGACCGCCCAGGCCCTGGTTGTGACATAAATTCTCAAAAAGCATTTCTTGGATAAGCCCTTCAAGGAAAAATATGTCAGCCTGCACCTTGTTCTTTATCAGCTGTTTGCCTAGCATTTCTCTTCCTTGTAATTAGGTTAGGAATGTGAAGATTCTTTACATAGTAGACACAGGAACTGGAGTCAAATGGAGCATTTTCTGGCCTTTTGTTTATGTCTGGCTTTCAAACACAGTTTGATAGGAAAGTAGCAAACTGAGATGGTGTGTGATGGATATTGTAATCACATGTAATGTCTTTGGGGAGCATATTGTATAAATGTATGAATTACTGTGGACAGGGATTGTATGCAACTCCATGGGAGGAAGGTTGCCACAGCTCTACCAGGAACTAAGAACAGTCGGGAGTGAATAAGGTAAATTACTCAGGTTGTAACTACTCCACAGAGGTACCACTCCCTGCGCTGAGTTTTCCAGAGAACAGACATTGAAAGGTCTTTTAGCTTAAAAAGGCTGCATTTAAACTGACTTGGACTTTCTCGTCCAGCAAATAGATGGGACCTTTTGTCCAAGAGCTCCCACCGTTGTGGAAGGGCTGGAAGGACTTTGGCTTGCTAGGGCTCTGTAAGACTGTGTGACCTTTGGTAGGCTTTTAGCATGTGAATAGGAATTTTTATTGTTTTCATACATTTTCACTGTAATGCTTTTACTTTAAAAGTAAATGTGCTTGCTTAGAATGTGCGGTAACCTAACTCCTGGCAATATGCTGTTCATAGTTTGCAGAGAGAAAGCACATCAAAGGCTCTGGCCTTTAGGCAGATTGCTTTGCTGGGGATATCACAGTGTAAGGCAGGGGGCTGTGCAGCCTTAAATTCCCTGGTTAGGAGAGAGAGAGAGAGAGATGCGGGTCTCCACACAAGAGAGGTGATGCCTGGGAGCTAGAAATCTTAAGCGGGTGCCCTTGAGGAACCATGGAAAGGGAATATAGGTTCCATTTTCCTGAAACTATGACAGTGCGGATGGAGTAACATAGAAATAAATTACCTCACGTGGCAGATGTTAGTCATGTCTCTTAGTACATTACTGGGAGGTACTCAGTTACTTCTGTGATGAGGGTGCTATAAGAATCTGTGTAGAATAGACTAGAATCGCACATGCCATAAAAGGAAATGGTGAATCAAAACCAAATATCACTGAGATGAAAAAACACACAGACAATGAACACAAAAGAAATGAGTTCCCAGACTATAGGGCTGGTTCTCTAGTCCAGTGGTTCCCAACCTGTGGACTGGATGTTACTTTGCGAGCCCATTTCCCATCTCTAATATCTCATGGAATTAGACTGGCATATTTACTTGCAGTTGGTTCTTCTCAGATGCCAGGAGAGCCCCTTGTGCTGTTGTGCCAATTTCTGTGATGCCTCAGTTGAAGCACCATGGGAAATAGCACAGAAGACTGTGGCACATCTAATGAGACCCATTAACAAGTGGCTGAATGTGAAGTCAGACTATGAAAAGGTCCAGAACCCTAATCACATCCACCCCCAATCATAAGTAAAAGCAATCCTTTTACACTACATTTTTACAACTAGATAATAAAAGAAACAGGAAACATTACAGCTGGAGAAGAAAAAGTTGACAAAGAATACATAACAATCTTATCTTCCACATGTGATTACCCATGTTCAATTCCCTGCTCTATCACAGGCTGCTTGTGTCCTTGGGCAAGTCACTAAGAGTACATCCACACCTGGGCAGTGAGGCTTGACTGAGATAGCAGCGTAGGCGTTTGGGTTTGGACTGGAACCTGGGCTCTGAAACCCAACGAGAGGGGTGGGTCTCAGAGCCCAGGCTCCAGCTTGAATCAGAATGTCTAACTGCTACTGTTAGCCCTGTAGTGTGAGCCTGAGTCATTGGACTTGGGCTCTGAGACTTACTGCCATGGGTCTTATTTTGCAGTGTAGACATATGCCTCAGTCCCCATCTGTAAAATGGGATTAATGACAATTGCCTACCTTGTAGGGGTGATTTGAGGCTAAAGACATTAAAGAATGTGAGGTGCTCAGATACTGCAGCGATGGGAGCCATAGAAGTACTTGAGATAGATATGGCACAAACAGCTCTAAAGCCAGTTGCAAGCTCCTGTGCACTGTTGGGATATAAAAAGTGCATAGGCCATGTGCTGGCACTCTGCATAATGGGGAATTTTAAAAGCAAATACATTTTAAAACAACTTTCCCATAGTATCAGAGGGGTAGCCGTGTTAGTCTGGATCTGTAAAAGCAGCAAAGAATCCTGTGGCACCTTATAGACTAACAGACGTTTTGGAGCATGAGCTTTCATGGGTGAATACCCACTTCGTCGGATGCATGTAGTGGAAATTTCCAGGGGCAGGTATATCTATGCAAGCAAGAAGCAGGCTAGAGATAATGAGGTTAGTTCAATCAGGGAGGATGAGGCCCTCTTCTAGCAGCTGAGGTGTGAAAACCAAGGGAGGAGAAACTGGTTTTGTAATTGGCAAGCCATTCACAGTCTTTGTTTAATCCTGAGCTGATGGTGTCAAATTTGCAGATGAACTGAAGCTCAGCAGTTTCTCTTTGAAGTCTGGTCCTGAAGTGTTTTTGCTGCAGGATGGCCACCTTAAGGTCTGCTGTTGTGTGGCCAGGGAAGTTGAAGTGTTCTCCTACAGGTTTTTGTATATTGCCATTCCTAATATCTGATTTGTGTCCATTTATCCTTTTCCGTAGAGACTGTCCAGTTTGGCCGATGTACATAGCAGAGGGGCATTGCTGGCATATGATGGCATATATTACATTGGTGGACGTGCAGGTGAATGAACCGGTGATGGTGTGGCTGATCTGGTTAGGTCCTGTGATGGTGTTGCTGGTGTAGATATGTGGGCAGAGTTGGCATCGAGGTTTATTGCATGGATTGGTTCCTGAGTTAGAGTTACTATGGTGCAGTGTGCAGTTACTGGTGAGAATATGTTTCAGGTTGGCAGGTTGTCTGTGGGCGAGGACTGGCCTGCCACCCAAGGCCTGTGAGAGTGAGGGATCATTGTCCAGGATGGGTTGTAGATCCCTGATGATGTGTTGGAGGGGTTTTAGCTGGGACTGTATGGAATGGCCAGTGGAGTCCTGATGGTTTCTTTCTTGGGTTTGTCTTGTAGTAGGAGGTTTCTGGGTACACGTCTGGCTCTGTTGATCTGTTTCCTTATTTCCTCGTGCGGGTATTGTAGTTTTGAGAATGCTTGGTGGAGATTTTGTAGGTGTTGGTCTCTGTCTGAGGGGTTAGTGATTGAAAAAGAGCAATATATTCAATACCAGCATAATGCCTTATCTCAGTCTGCTGGCTGGCTCAGATGTCCTATCAAGGGGGTAATGGAATCTGACTTTTTGATTTGCTCTAAAATCCTAGCAGCAGACTTCTTGGCCATTTGAAGCCTGGTAAGCTAGTTGGAAGATCAAAGAATTACAGTAATATGCATAGGAAGACAGCAGCTAGAGATCATAGAATCATAGATTATTAGGGTTGGAAGGAACCTCGGGAGATCATCTACTCCAACCCCCTGCTCAAAGCAGGACCAATCCCCAACTAAATCCCTAAATGGCCCCCTCAAGGATTGAACTCACAACCCTGAGTTTAGCAGGCCAATGCTCAAACCACTGAGCTATTTCACCCCCGCCCCCCATGTTTGTCTCTTGTATCATTTAAAGAGGGAAACGCAGGACTTCTTGCAGCATTCCTCATGAAATTTAATGCATTATCTTTGCTATATGTGAGGTTCACTGTGTTTAAAAAAAAGACACATATGTAATAGAACATTATGGCTCTTAATGAGGGGTTTGCAGTGTCATAAAGGAACAGTGAAAGATTAAATAGCTGATGCTCAGATCATGGAAAAAGCCATTTTGATGTCCTGACATTAAAAGAACCATCTTCTGGAAACCTATTCAACTGATATCTGAAAAACTGCTTGAAAGGGAAGTTAAGCCCTCAGGGTTTCTGTCATCAGCCTTAAAACAAATTTGCATATTTTCTGCATAGAAATAGGATCCTACTCTCTGTTGCCAAACTGCAGCACTAAAAGGATGCAAAAAGCTTTATTTAGTCCTAAGGGCTCCTAGGGGAAACTCTGGAATCAGCATTCAAATGTGTGCAACAGATTAGGAAAATGACTTCAAATAGTATCAGAGGGGTAGCCATGTTAGTCTGGATCTGTAAAAGCAGCAAAGAATCCTGTGGCACCTTATAGACTAACAGATGTTTTGGAGCATGAGCTTTCACCCATGAATTCTTTGCTGACTTCAAACAGGATTTAGACCATATCATTGCAAGCCCCACAAATCCAACACAGATTTTAAAGGCAGAGTAATACTGATATTATCATTAAAAAGTCATGTTATTTTCTAATCATTTGCCTGTTCAAAAGATCTCATCTTTTATATTGACTAATCACATGGTTCATTGGCACCCAGAAATTATTATTGTTGCTTAAGGTAATATTGCTTTGTGCTATTTATGTGGACTAACATTGTTCTGGCTGTTTTGTTTTCTTTCTCTCAAACTGAAAACAATGAACAATGCATTTATGTTTATGAATGGAGCCAGGACAGGAGGAGTAATCCAGCTGGCTATCAAAAAAAATATGGCCACATGTAGAATTATACAGCCAGATGGGCCAAAACTTGTTAGCTAATTGAATCTTCCATAGTCATAGTCCCCTGCTGTTTTCTACATTTACACTGAGCTGGTAGAGGATGAACCAGGAAACCACTGTAGGCTGGGAAGCCTGAAAATCCTGAAACCTACTGTGCCATGATGCAGCCCACAAACTTCAGCCCTACATTCTGTGTTGAAGTATGGCTTGGATAAAGAGGAATTTAACTGCTGGTGTGTTTGTGCTGGTGTGTGACTTCAGCCTGAGGAGTGTTAACTTGCATGAGTTGCTATATACAGCTCAGTTTGTGCTGAAGCAGATGCTCTCGATCCTGCTCTTTCTGCTACTGCTATAGATTTGTTGAGTGTTTATGCATTTACCCCATATTGCTTGGATTTCTCTGTTTCCTCAGCCTCCATAAACAAAAATATCTTCAAGGACAACATAAGAATTTCAGTTGTGTATTTGGAGTTCCCAGGAAATTTTGCTGTCAGTACCTGCTATATGATGGACTCATTTTACTTGTTTTGAGGGGGAAAATTTGTGACAGCACAAGAATTTGAGAGCTTGAAATGTCATGTCTGTTTTAGCATGTAGATTTCCAGGTTATCTCCTGTCAGTGCAGGCACTGATTTATATGTAGCTGTCATCAGTATCACTGGAGAGTCACCCATTTAAATTTCCCATGCACTGCATCAGACAATAGACCTCTGTTGCATGTACATGTCAGGGACTCTAACCCCCAGACGGCAAAGTTCGTTGTCTGACCGCTAGAGAGACAGGCAACACCAGCAAGGTCCGATCAAAAGCTCTTTATTGACAAGTGCACGCATCAATAGAGAGCAGCTCGTCTCCAGAGAGAACCAGCCTGCTCTTTACATCTTAGTATAAGCCTATATAGACAGTTCCGTCGCGTCATAAATTATTCACTGGAGCAACCCACCCCCTTCTTCTAACAACTAGAAACTAGACACCTTTTAGTATACATGCATGCCTAAAGTTAGAACTGTAGGGGAGTTAAAAACAAACAAAGAACAAAACCAGGGAGTGAAAACAAGGAGGCTGGGAAACTAGGGCTCTTATCAGTTCTTCGAAGGAGCTGCCCTAACACAGCACATCTGGGACTATGCCCGGAATGCAGCTTCTCTCTTATCTCACTTTTTCCCAGCGCTTGTGAGACATGCTGCTGCTTCTCAGTGTTTTTCACTCAGGAATTACCCACAAGCCTCTGTTAGCCTGACTTTGGTCAGGTTGGCATACCTGGTTTTGTCTGCAATATCTTTATTCAGGCCTAACATACATGCCATTTGCATTGACCACACTGATTCTGAGCTGTAATGTGTATGTGGTCAGTGAGGTATGTAATTAGCTCTTTACACTAGACTCTGTTCTAGTGTCTCTGAAGGAATCTTTACGTAAAGTATTATTGAGCAAATAAATCGCTATTGATGCCATTACATAATAGTACATAATGGTTCTGAAGCTGGGGTTACAGACTGAGTAAATAATCAGCCAGTTAAGTCAATGATTTGTGAAGTAACAGTATGGTTTAATGGTTAGAGCACAAGTCTGGCATTAGTTAGTCTTTTGGGAGATATTCCTGCTTCATATGATCTGTGCTGCAGGTCACCTATCTGTAAAATAAATAAACAAACATAATCTTGATTTGGAGGGCACACTCAAATGACTGCAGAGGCTGGTGACTGTTCAAAACAGTGAGAGCTTATTTCTTACGAAGACTTTGCATGAATCCTTAGAAGGAGGAGTGAATTTCATCCTGCAAGAAGGGCAATTACTTCACTCAGGTGAAGATTCACTTTCACTTCTACCCCCTAGCAAATCCTTGGTGCCCAGTTTGGCTACTTGGCACGGGGGGACAATATACCCTCAGGATATAAAAATGGTCACAAAAGAAATAAGGCTGACATTAATATTTAGAGCCTGATCTTGCACCAAAGTATGAAGTTTACAACAGGGGTCCGTGGGAATATGATTGAGCTCCTGGTGTCTAATCCAAAGTTCATTGAAATCAGTGGGAGTTTTTCAGGCCTTAAAGCTTCCATTTAAACTGACAAAAAGCAGTTGCTTCAAAAAGGTGACCTTCTAATAAAAGTCATTAGTACATAGTACTAAAGTTAGTTTTACCCAATGTTTGAGGCACTGTCTCGGGATAGATATACCCCGTCACAGGGTGCCGGGTCATGTGTGGTCAAAGAAAGGGAAGAAGGTGTACTGCAGTCGATTAGGGCGTATGCTGGTGACCCTTACTATAAAACGTGGTAGTACAGCCTAGTGGCCAGAGTCAATAGAGCAGCCCTTCTGCTCTAGGTAGCATGGCCTAATGGCTGGAGTCAATAAAGTTGCACACCTCTGTGGGATTGTGTGGCCTATTGGCCCATTGGGGAAGTGGAGTGTCACTCACAGGTGTGTGGCACTCAGGGTAGGAGGACTCGGGCCCTCTCTGCTCCTCTGAGCCCCAGCCCAGGGCCCTGGCAGTGGTGGGGTTACTCGCCACCGAGTATCCTCCTGAAACACACTGACTGGTTCCCTGGTTCACCCATCGGAGCAAAGTCTAAGTCCCCTGGCCTGCTTCCTACCCTGCCTTTGCCAGCGATGGTCTGCAGGTCTCTGGGGTACTCAGGCGGTGTAGTTTCTGATGGCATGGCCTCCTCTCTGGGTTCACTAGGCAGCCTGGAATCCGTCTGGTGCTTTGCGTGCCTTGGCTCTGGGCCTGTAGCAGCTCCCTGGAGAGAGTCTGCTGTCTGCGTACTCTCCCTTCAGCATCCTGCCCACACTGAGCTGGGCTGCTTCCTTTTATATCTTGCCTCCGGGCATGCCCAGCAGAGGTGAAGGGGTGTGGCTTCTTTAGCCTGAAATGCACAGTTAACCCTTGTGGGGCCAAGGTGGGGTAGCACAGGGATATTTTGGGGTGGTGTCTTAAAATGGGAAATTGTCTAACAAAGATTATTTACCATATTACACTATGGTACTAAGGATCAATGCTTATATAACTATACATTTACAATAATCTCGAATATCATTTTTGATGCAATCAGTAAACAGAAAAAATGTTTAATTCTGACCATTTTTCTCAGTTTCCATAACTTTATTTTATTTTTCAATAGAGTCAAAATGTCAGACAAAAGTGATTTAAAAGCTGAGCTTGAGCGCAAAAAGCAGCGCTTAGCACAAATAAGAGAGGAGAAGAAACGGAAGGAAGAAGAAAGGAAAAAGAAAGAGGTAAATATGCACAACTCATTAAAATGTCAGAAGCCTACGGAAAGGTTTAGCATTCCAATATGATGTACGTAGGGCAGGTGTCATGTAGGAAGTGATCCTTATAACCACAGCAGCTTTAAGCCTAAAATAAAAATGCTAATTTCAGCCACGAAAATTTGAAATAAAAATCACCTCCAGAATATACAAGTTGTCAACAGACAACAGTTTGGACAACATGATATGCATGTGTATGTAGAAAGGAATAAGATTTGCCACAATGCTTTCTTCTGGGAATTCCTTTAGTGGGGGAAGAAGGCCTTTTTTTTTTTTTTTTGACCCATTACAACCTAAATAAATGTTTTGGGGTTTTTTTGTTTTGTTTTTTATTCTTAAGACTGGCTTGATTGCTGGCTAAGGTAACAGATTTACAGTGATGATTCTCCACTAAAGTAAAACATAATTGCAATTGCATTTTAGCCTCCTGTCATCAGTGCATCTTTCAGCTCTATTAAAGTTTGATTGACATATTAGTTTGTTTGTCCTTGACAATATGCATTAGGTTTTTCATTAAGGGTTTTGTGCTTCTTTTTATTCAGTCACTTAGTGAAATAGAGGTGAGAATTGACAGGGAAAGGATATTCATTTTCATGCAAAGTCAAAGAAGCATTAAGCGATTATATTTCTTTGCCTTCGACTGTCAACACTTACTGTAGTCTAAAGCACCTGTTATCCCTTATTAATAACTGGTTTCCTTTTAAACTGACACCTTAATATTGTTCACGTGTTTCATAGAATTACTATGGAATCTGATGCGATACAAGAAATCAAAAGTTCTAATTCATGTTGTCTCTTTTAATCTTTTTATCATTTTATACAGTTTTGTACAATTACCAATAAACAGTCCATAAAGTCAGTCAGGGAGGGGAAAGGAAGAAGAGCCACCTTACTCCACTCCATAAGTGGTTTTAAACACGCTGTATGTATTAACAGCCAGTTAAGCGAGACATGGGGAAAGAAGGGAGCCAAGCCAATGGATTGTATGTCTTCTCACAGACATCAGGAACCAGGAGGTTTCAAAGCCCCACCTCTTGCCTTTCTCCTGCTCTTTCCCCTAGCGAGGCTTGTGTGTGTGTGTTTGTAGGGGGGCATTTCATGGAAACTAACTCAGATCTCGAAGAGTTATGAACATTTGTTTCCCTTTCTATTGTTTTTTCCCATGGAAGGAAAACATTTAGCCTCATGTAGGCCCTATTCCTGGAGCATTGCTGTCAGTGGAAGTTTTCCCATTAAATTCAGCGGGAACAGAATCACGACCATATTTATTTATTACTTTCAAGTGTGTCAGGGTCAGTACATATTTTGGCTAAGGGCATGTCTACAGTAGAAACTTGCATCGGCGCAGCTGCACTGATGAAGCTGTGCTGCTGTAGTGCTTCTAGTGAATATGCTTTAATCCGACAGGAGAGAGCTCTCTTGTTGGCTTAATAACTCCACCTCCACAGGAGGCGGTACCTATGTTGGTGGGAGAAGCTCTCCTGCCGACATAGCACTGTCCACACCAGTGCTTAGGTCGGTGTAACTGTGTTGCTCAGGGGTGTGGATTATTCACACCCCTGAGCAACATAGTTATACTGAAGTCATTCTGTAGTGTAGACCAGGGCTAATTCAGTATGACTGTCTCTACCTGTAGCATGTCAGCCTTCTTATGCAGAATCAAGATCAAAGGTCTCTCTTAACCTCCCAGTATTCTACAGTACAATGGCATCCAACAAGTAATAGGGAAAAGATTTGAATCATAGCTTAAGAAATATTCCATATAAATTTATACTGGTTCCTGCAAACATCCCTTTGGCTCAATACAATCTCAAACACTGGCAGAGTCCTCCTGTTATAAATTCAGTATAAATGAGCTGCCCAAGTATATCTTCATTGCTGTCACAGTACTCCATAATAGCCCAGGAACCATGGTTGCATATACGTTCTCCTCCCACTTAATCAAGAAACTGCATTGTATGTCATTCAAGCTAATTGTTTATTATCTTTTATTCAGGCTGATCAGCAGCAAAAGAAAGAGCCAGTTCAGGAAGATTCAGATCTAGATCGCAAAAGAAGAGAGACAGAGGCTTTATTACAGAGCATTGGTATATCCCCAGAACCACCTCTAGGTACTTAGATGAGCACATTGTAAACATGTGGCTATTACACAGTTGATGAATTTTTTTAAATTAAAAGCATGCTTTGCTTTTGTGTTATTTGGCTGTATTAGTGAAGTGAACTCTTCTGCTTGGAAACCATTCATATCATATCACTCATATACGCCAGTTCATAGCATTTCCAGCACTTACCATTGCAGACCATCAGCTTTATTTCTGAGAGGACTTTTCATAAACACAATTCTAAACCATGTTTGATTTCTTTGGTTGCTGCTCTATTTATATTCTCTTCTATCTTTCCACCCAATGATATTAATATTATATCTCTTTAGTACCAATTATTGGACATAAATACAGTTTTATCATTTGTATACTCAGAGAAGAAAAATATCTCTGTGGAAGGTTTTCTTATTATTTTAAATAATTTTAACAAGCAAAACTGAAGAGAATTAAAAAGGAAAATATCCAAATATTAACAAACTTATAGTCAAATCATTATTTTAGATTGTTTTATATAGTTTATTCCTTGCTTTCATTGCTTTTCTGTTTTTGACTGTTTAGTTCTTAAACCCCTAGATTCCTCACCTTAAATACATATGGGATGATTTTATAATATGGGTTTCATTATCAAATCTATTTTTGTTAACATGTCTTGCATGTAGTGTTTTATTCTGTGTGTTGCTCAATGTGTGATCCCAAATGTGAGAAATTATTTTGTCTTTTTTTCCTTTGTTTCTCCCTCCCTCTCATTCAAAAGTGTCTTAAATATCCTGGATGAAATCATGTCCCCATTGAAATTAATGAGGAGTTTTCCCATTTATTTCAATGGGGCCAGGATTCCACCCCCTATATACTGCTGCCTGCAAAATTCAGGGACATCCAAAAGCTCAACAAACCATTCAGGCCCTAATTCAGGAAAGCACTTAAGCACATTCTTATGTGCTGTCCTGAATAGGGGTGCTCTCCTGAACTCCTGCCTCAGTTCCTAAATGAAAGTAACTAAAACTTATAGAAATGTGTACCTATTTTAATAAATTATGATGCTGTAATTCCAGCAATGAGGTATCAGATCCTGAAAGAAGTGTCTGACAATTATTTGTTAGGTTATTTTAACTTATCAGAAAATGCATTTTGTATATTATAAAAGCAAATTAACAGTAATTTTAATAGAGAAAAATCACAAAATATAAATATTTATCTACTAAGGAGCACCAAAATTATTATGTCCTGTCTATTGCATATGGAGTCATAGAGTTTAAGGCCAGAAGGGACCACTAGGTCATCTACTCTCACCTCCTGTATATCACAGGCCACTAACACCACCCAGCAACTGCACACTAAACCCAACAACCAAACACACGTAAAACACAAGGCAGAGTAAAAAGCGACAGAGTCCGGTGGCACCTTATAGACTAACAGAAGTATTGGAGCATAAGCTTTTCGTCTGACGAAGTGGGTATTCACCCAGGAAAGCTTATGCTCCAATACTTCTGTTAGTCTATAAGGTGCCACAGGACTCTTTGTCGCTTTTTACAGATCCATACTAACACGGCTACCCCTCTGAAACTTGACACCATTGCAGAGTAGTTCAACTTCCTATCCTGAATTAATGATGTTTGCTATGTTTACTATGACACTATCCAGAGAACCTTAATTTAACATCTAAAATTATTAATTCTTGTTAAACAATAGCATTTCCTTTTCCCCATAAAAATTGGCTATCAAAATCTCTTCATAAACTCCCTCAATCCTTCCTTCAATGTTTTTAAGGCCAGGCTTGACAAAGCCCTGGCTGGGACGATTTAGCTGGGGATTGGTCCTGCTTTGAGCAGGGTGTTGGACTAGATGACTTCCTGAGGTCCCTTCCAACCCTAATATTCTATGGTTCAATGAAAAATTTCTGGAAAAATACACCACAAAACCAATGATATAACTGAGATACATGAATGATATTTTCATCCTCTGGACAGATGACCTAAACTCCCTCAGATTTCCACCACAACTTCAACTATCATAACCCATCCATTAAACTCTTTTTAGAACACTCCCACACCAGCATCAGCTTTCTGGACACCATGATTAGCTTCAACAATGGACTCTAGCAGACATCTATTATACAAAAAACCCACCGATCATCACGCTCACTCCCACAGATCCAGTAATCACCTGAGACACCAAGAAATTTGTTGTCTACAGCCAGGCACTCAGATACCACAGAATACGTTCCAGAGAGAAAGTCTGGGATAGATCTTAACGCACTTAAAACTGCCTCCACCAAACAAGGACATTCCACCAGAGAAGTAGGTCACATAATGGAACGGGCCACTTAAATGTCCTGGGAGAACCTGCTTCACCACAGGAGAACTCCCCACCCCCGATCTTACACACATAGATGTCACCTATGACCCCACACTGAAATCCATATGGGATATCAAACAATTATAACTCATACTTGATGGGGCCTACACCCTGAATTTTTTTTCCTGATCCCCCTTCTGGCATTCAAACACTCCCCAACCTTGCTGCACTCATCATCAGAAGACACCACAGACCAGGAGACACCAACTCAAAGTAGCATCAGATCTGGCCAGAGCAACAGATGCAAAACCTGTAGACATATTTCCGCTGCTAATATGATCACTACCCCCACAATACACCTTTCAGAATCCATGGGTCCTACACATGCCTATTTTAACACGTGGTGTACCTCACCCACTGCATCAGCTGCCCCAATAACAACAATATGGGTGAAACTGGACAATCACTATGCTCTCAAATGAACTCACACAAAAAATGATAAAAGAAAAAAACACTCTATCATCTATGGGTGAACACTTTTCACAAAGTAATCACTCCATATCTGACCTCTTAGTCCTCACCCTCAAAGGAAACTTGTACAACACCTTCAAAAGACGAGACAGGGCACTTAAAGTCATAACTCTGCAGGACACTAAAAACCACAGACTTAACAAAGCCACTGGTTTTATGGACCATTACAACAAGTTGTAACACACCATGCTGCTTGCTAACTTTCTATTGTCCTACAACAGATGAATTTGGTCTCCTACAACATGTTGAACCCCTTGTGCTTAACAATCTGTCCCACCTTGTATTTAACTTGAGCAGCCTGGTTTCCTTCCCCAGACTGAAAAAAAGCTCTCTGAAGCTTGAAAGCTTGTCCTGTCCACCAACCAAAGTTGGTCCAATAAAAGATATAACCTCACCCATCTTATCTCAATCAAAAGACATTAACAGCTGTAATCTTGTCCCTTTGGATATGCATACAATATTCAGCTCCCTCTGGGGTTACCTAAAACTGAGGCTACATCTACACTTGGAGCTAGAGATGTGATCCCCAGCTTGTGCAGACATAACTAGCTCTCATCAGTTTAGAGTGCTAGAAACAGTAGTGTAGATGGGGTAGTCCAGGCAGTGGAGAGCAGCGACATGGAGCTAGCCATGACACATACAAAACTGCCTGAACCCCCTGGGTACGTACTCGGCATGGCTAATCTCTGCCATCACTCCTGCTGCCTGTGCTGTTCTGGCTACAGTACTAGTTTTAGCATGCTAGCTCGATGAGAGCTAGCCCGAGTATGTCTGTTTGAGCTGGGAATCACACCCCAGCTCCATTGTGTTGACATACCCAAAGATGCAAAGCCACTGCTTGCCTGTACCTGCCAAGGGGCTGTCATGAAAATGAATTCATTTTCATACTCTAGTCATTTCTCTGCCAATCCCTAGTGAGAATATGTGTGAAAGATTTGACCAAATGGAAAATCCAAGTCTCTTGACAGGTCTGTCATTATATCTTATAGGGTATAACAAAATAGTTAAAAGTTTTACTCTGTTAAATGTAAAAGGAAAATGCACATGATTTAAACCAAATGGAAACCATTACTGTGCATTAAAATCTTTCTGTGTTTTCTTCCATGTGACTGCTTTCAAGGATACTTGCATTAAATCTGAACAGGAGACATCTCAGTCTTTCTTTCGGACAGTTAAAAGAAGTTTTTTGTTTTTTTATTTTACTTTTTGTATTTGTTGTTTCTACACTTAAGAGCTTTAACTCTTATAAATTTGTTCCTTTCCTACTTAGTAAGACAAACCTGTCTTTGCATATATATACATATACATGAAATATACCAGCCCTTGAAAGTAAAGGAAAATGCCTAAGAGTCTGATCAAATGCCCATTGAAGTCCACGAGAGTCTTTCACTGACTTCAGTGAACGTTGGGATCAGACCCCCAACAGAAACAGTAACACTCTGTGACTCGAATTACCTAAAAACTGAACCACAACAATACATTCCTATACATTCTCATTGCTGCTGAAAGAGGCTTTTTTTACCTGGTTGGATTTCCCCATTCTGTTTTTACTTTGGATCTGATTTACACAAAGAAACGCAGGTCACATTCAATAGATTTTAATTTAAATTCAAATGTAATTGCTTTATTGCCTTGTGCCATTTGATTTTAGCAGAAGAGTTCACTTAGATTTCTAACAAATAAACAAAAAGGTTTGATTTTTTAAAATCTTCTACAAATCAAATTTAAAATTAGCAAAAGAAACAGCAGTGTTGCTTTACTTCCACAGTATCCCTATGTCAATTATGTATAGAATTAGAGTTGGCTTTCAGTCTGTCTAAATTCATTACAATTTTAAAATTTCCAAAAATATTTAAAAATTCACTTGACTCTTTTCCTTTTCTTTTCCTTTCCTTTCTTTATTTGCTTTCACCATTTCAAACACTCCTAATCATTTATCCACTATAATTTGGTTGATTGGTTTTGATTTGTCTGACACTGCTCTTCATCAGTGCAGTCGCTGCATGATTTAACATGGGATACCTGTTATTTTCATTATTTAGTCCCAACCCCTATGTCTCCCTCTTCGAAATCAGTGAGCACCCCCAGTGAAGCTGGCAGCCAGGATTCAGGAGATCTGGGACCAATAGGAAGGTAAGACAGACATTAGATAATGTTGAATGAAAGTATTTTTTCACTCCCCACTTTTTTTATTTGTTTAAACAAGAACATTGTAGGTCCAATATATACATTTGTTTCTGCATTCTCCACCATGTGTTACCATTCAATATGGCTGGTGTCAGGTATGGAGTAAAGGTATGTGGCAGTCTGATCTTAGGTTATAGACATCAGAAACTAATGCAAGAAGCAGAAATGTATACATAAGCTGCCCACTCAGAATGGAAACGTGGTGAGCCCCAAGGACATAGAAAATCCTGCAAACCCGTACCCATGTGAGTAATCCTTATTTATATAGGTAGTCCCCTTGAAGTCATATTGGCCACATGATTCCACATATAGCACCTGTCTATGTTAAGTTTTTGGTCTGCTGTCCAGCACTGTGCATGGTAGTAAAGGTGTGTATGTAAGAGAGGCATGGGGAATACCTTATTTGGAAACACCTGGGAACACATAAGAGCGTTTCACTAATGTTCCTCTCCGCAAAACTGTGGCTATCAGATAGCTGTGTGTATGGAATGGGAGGAAAGTGCTTCATCAGTGTGTCAGTAAGAGACGGGCCCCAAGGGCACCCAGAAATGCCCTTGTTGCATCTTCAACGTATTACTGATATTGGGAAATGAAATGACAGCACCATAGTGTTTCCCAGGGCATCCTGAGTATAATGGGGACACCTGTTGTCCTGGCTTGAAACCACAAGAGATACAAATTTCTGCACCATATTTCAGGGACAGAAACCATAGTGAATGGTGGATCTCCTAGTGACTGCACTGAGGAGGGGTTAAGCATTCTGTGACTGTTCCAGTCATCCACAGCAGGGTGTGTGGTCCAGACCTCCATGAACTCCTGGGAAACAGCCTGTGAAGCTGTGCAGACCAGTCTGCAGTTTGGAATTGCCTGTCAGGGTGACCACACCCAGCCATACCTGTACATTCATAGACACTATTGACCCTGGGCTTCAGGTGGCTTCATTTACCAGGTTCCAAGATCATTTAGAACTCATTTTTCCTTTCCTGCACTCCGATTGTTATATTATCATTGCAAGAGCTGATATAAGAGGAAGTTAAATAAGCCATTATCCATAAATAAGCAACATTTCTGCTGGCATGACACAGCTCATACTCATGCCAAGCACACCTTGTGCACAGAAAGATCATATTTTTGATGCTGAAAATGTATTGTTTCCTTACTTAACCTAATGAGCTCTCTTTGCAGTACCACTGTGGTATTTGGGCTACATAGACATTGAGGAAATGCACCCATCCCTTCCCCTCCACGCCATCTCAGAAATGTGGCATGCACTTTAGAAGTGGTGGAGTTAATTAAGTAGCAACCCATTACTATGAATAAGGCAGTTCAAAAACTGGAAAAGAATGTAATGCCAAATTCATAGTCAGACAGCCGACCCTGATCTGTCAAAACCCCTTGGATATGAGAGGAAATGGCAAATATGTGCAAGAAGCATACAGGCAGCTATTCACAATGACACTGTTCCCTACAAAATGCCCCGTGGCAATGCTAGCTTGAGATTCAATATGTAATGTCACAAAACTTCCTCTGGATCATTTGGGCTCAGCCAACAATGGCAATACCATCTTTCCATCAACCCCACGAGCATTTGATTCAGAGTATGCAAGATGCTAGAGGAAAACGCTGAAGCAGTTCTGAATTCATCCCATTAAATGAGAATCATGTTCTTGTTTGTGAGGTGACTCACACTTGTGCCATCCATTCAGCCAATAGTATAGTTAGCAAGCTGTAATTTCACCCTTAATGGTATCCAGGAGCTAGTGGATTCCGGCATGAATATTTTCACTCCACCGCTATATGGCGTGCTTGCAGGGGAGATCTCAGTACACCTGATCACTGTGTACAGCTGATCAGGAGGAGGGGAGCGTGGCAATACTTCTTGAACCATACACCACTATTTTGACAGATGTTTTCTGGTTGAAATTCCCAATGTAAGTGCTTCACCTGTGTCAGGAACTCTGTTGCCTCTGCCAAGCAATCCCATGAACCTGGCTGGGCCCAGTAAACCCACATGAAGACCTGGTCTACACTAGGAATTTACATCAGTATAGCTACGTCTCTTAGGGGTGTGAAAAATCCACCCCCCTGAGAGACTTAGCCATACTGAACTAACCCCCAGTGTAGACAGTGCTAGGTCGATGGAAGAATTCTTCTGCTGACCTAGCTACCACCTCTTGGGCAGGTATCAGTGGGTGAATCCCTCCCCTCAGCATAGGTGTGGACTTGATGACTTTCAGGGTCCCTTCCAGTTCTGTGAAATAAGTATATCTCCATATATTTTGGGGGAAGGGATAGCTTAGTGGTTTGAGCATTGGCCTGTTAAACCCAGGGTTGTGAGTTCAATCCTTGAAGGGGCCATTTAGGGATCTGGGGTAAAAGTCTGCCTAGGGATTGGCCCTGCTTTGAGCAGGGGGTTGGACTAGATCACCTCCTGAGGTCTCTTCCAACCTTTACATTCTATGATTCTATGATCACCATTTCAACCCTGTCATAACAGCAGTGTGGTGGCTGTTCACCATGTTCTATCTCCAAAACTGTGCCAGACCTGCTTCCTGTCCAGCCCTTGCTCCACCCTTCACCTGCTCTGCTTCAGCCCTAATTCCTGCTTGCCTTTGAACTCCTGGTTCTGACCATTGGCTTGCCTCCTGACCACACCTCCAGTTCTGCCCTCTGATTCTGCTCCAACCACTAGGCTAGATTCCTGCTCCATGCACTAGATCACACTGCCTACACCTTGGTGTGTGACACCTTACTATAGGCTTTAATTTATAATAGATGCAGGCTTGCTACATCAATATATTGTACATTGATGCTGACAGTGGTTCATGCTTAATCGATTGATTACACCTTTGCACGTGGAGGGAGTTATCTGTCACAATTTGGCCTACACAAGTATTCACATCTTTGTCATCAATAGTTGCATCTCTTTGTTGGCAGTCAAAACAGACTGTGCAAGTGTCAAGGCTACACCATCATGAACCACTGCTGTCTTCAGCCCATACTTCCTCAGTGCTTTCAACCTATTGGAGTGTCTCAAAATTAGGCTATAAATTTGAAGGCATTTTCTGGATTGCTGCGAGTATACCATATAGTCTCTGTTAAACCCAGCCCTGGGTTTGTGGTCTGCCACCATGTCTGATTACTACAGAAGGATTGAGTTCTGTGCCAGAAATGGCAGTTGTGTTTTATGTGCATTGTCCATTTCTGATATTATTGTCTCTATAGCATCCTGCTGAATCAGGGATCGGCTGATGATTTTTCATGGCAGCTAGTCTCTGCTCGCTGAGCATATATAAACAACAGGCACTACTCTTCCTCCTTTTATTTTACTCTCTGTGATGGCAATGCACCTTTACCCATATTGCCATCTATCTCAGAAGCAATATGATATTTAATGCTGTCTCGCAAGAACCACCCCCAGCCCCCAGTTCCATTGAAGGCTGGATAACAACGGGGCAGAATCCAGACTGGATAATTTAGATGGGTGAGGAAGCAGTTCCTGCACTGTTAATGCCTCACCCACAAATGGGTGTTCTGTTACAACTAGTCATGTTTTGATGATGTTGCGAATATTACTGCAAGCATGGGCAGCCAGTGACCCGGCTGATGAGGGAGGCTAGCCGCTTGTGCCCAAGGCCCCACCTCTCCCAGTATGCCCTCCTTCCCATGTGGGAGCCCACAGCGTCCCCACTGCAGGCACCAGCCCAATGCCGGACGGCCGCGCAGCATGGCTGGAGCACCCTCAATCCCGGTGGTCCAGGAGGCCAGCCCCAGAGTGCCAGGCAGTGCAGCTCCACTGCCCCCAGCCCTGGAGTGCTGGGTGGCATGGGCCGAGAGCCAGGCAGCGTGGTCCCAGCCCCAGCTGCCCTGAGTCCCTGCGGGAGGCAGGCCGGCCAGCCCCAGCCCCAGCCAGCCTGGGCCAGGGCAGAGCGCTGGGAACTGCAGGTGTGGTCTTGGGGGCAGGGTGTGGGTTGAGCCACGCACAGCCTCCCCCAGCCAACGATACCCACTGTCCATGACTGCCAGAATAATAAGCAAGTACAGACAGGCAGCAATCTTGCAGGTATTCTGACCACTAAATGCTGAAGCACTTACCAAAGGAAGAACTTGCCATCAAAGCAGAGTCCCAAGGCATGGATTTTGCATGAGGAGGTGGGATATTGCTTCTGGGTGAAGCAGTAATATTGAGGGCTGCATATTTATCACTGCAATCTCAAATTGGAATTTGCCATCAAAGCAGAGTCCCGAGGTATGGATTTTGCTTCAGGAGGAGGGACATGTTCCAATTTGAGATTGCAGTGATAAATATGACTATCTTCCTCTTGATACTTTAGTGAGGCTATGGGATCAGGTACTTGTAAAACATATTAATACTCACTGAGAACATTTGAGACAGATTATTTTGTCAAGAAACTTAACTGCTACTTGGTCTAGGTCTGGTGTCCATAATTCAAGAAGTATGTTGATAAATTGGAGAGGGTTCAGAAAAGAGCCATGAGCCTGAAAACATGCCTTATAGTGATAGACTGAAGGAGTTCAGTCTGTTTAGTTTAACAACAGGAAGGTTAGGAGTGACTTAATCCCACTCTGTAAATACTTACAACAGGGAAAATAAATTTGATAACAGGTCTCTTCAGTCTTTTAGATGAAGATACAATTAGATCTAATGGTAAGACAAATTCAGTCTAGAAATAAGGTGAACATTTTTAACAATGAAGGTAATTAACACTGGAACAGTTTACCAAGGGTTATGGTGGAGTGTGTATCACTGGAATTTTTTTTAATCAAGATTACATGTTTTTTCTAGAAGATATGCTTTAATTCAAACAGGAATTAGTTCAAGAAAGTCCTGTGGCCTTTGTTCTTCAGGAGGGCAGACTACATAATCTTAAAGGTTCCTTCTGGCTTTATAATCAATGAATCCCAAAGAGCTAGAGCAGCTGGGCATCTTTGCTAACTTGCAGTTCTCACACAGATCTCTGTTAAGAGCTATGACTTAATAATATTAACACACTAGATGTTAAAAATCTTCTGCGTACTCCAAAGCCTGTTAATGACACGTTCTGGACATACTTGCATACCAGTTAGGTAATTAGTGAGTAACTGGCCTTATTGTCTGCTGGCTTGCCTTAGATAAGTAGCTAGCATTCCAGCAAGTATTGCTTTACACTCACAGATTAATGAACTTCCATTTGCATTTTGTCGTTGTGTCCCTTTTCTCCATGTGTCCCTTTTACCTGTGTAGTCCAATCATGAGTAGTAACACTAAAGGGTGCATTGGCAGAAGGGACCTGATGCTCTAATGTAGTGAGTGAATTAGTCTGACGTGGCAGCTGGCCTATCTGGAACAAACATTGTTCAGCCTTGTAGTGTTATCCTGCAAGCACCATTATCCTTGGACTAAGATAATGGCTAAAAAATGTTATGATGTCATTATGCTTATTAGGTGGGTATTTTGGGGGCAGGGCTAGAATGGTGTGAAACTATGGAACCACAACTATCTGTTTGGCTGGTTTGTATGAGTTTTTTTGTGTTATCTTCAGGGTCATGTTGAAATATGCCAAGGCATTTTCACTGGTGATGAAAGTATGGTTTTGAAGCAGCCTGACTTGCCTTGCAGAATATGACAGGAGGCAGTGAGTCTGAGCTGATGGTAGATGCATAATGGTGCTAGAAATGACTGACATGGAGTCTTTTGAGGGCAGGGTCATGTATTGGCCATGTATTGGCATTCATGTCAAAGAGTAAATCTAGACAGACAAAGGCACACTGTACCTTGCTTTCTGAAGCTGTTAGCATTTCTCTTTGTGCTGGGCAAGCACTGGACTGGGAATATGTTGGTCCTCAATATCAGACTCCTTCAAACCAATTCATAAGAGCTCTGCTAATTCATACAGAGGCTTCATTATTTGCCAGGCCATCTACAGGGAGTGAATTACAGTCAAAGCAGGTTTTTATCAGCATGCCTATTTCCCAAATTGCTTTGGATCAATCAACTGTACTTTTGTGCGTGTTCCGCCCTCTGCACTCCTTGAGGCAGCTCAGAGGAACTGAAAATTGTTTCACAGCATAAACCGGCAGGTGGTGTGGGTTGAACTGTGTGTCAAAACCGGTGAGGAGTTCTGTCTGTGGAGGATCCAACCAGGACTCTCTTCATGTCAGACTTGAAGGAGCCTATAATGAGCTTCCTCAGAATGGTGTATGTTTTGGTTATGCATTCAACGTAATGGGTGTGACCATGTAGGTTGATGACAAGGGTGTGTGTGTGTGTGTGTGTGTGTGTGTGTAAGAGAGAGAGAGATATGTGGTCCATTGGGGAGAAAGTGACATTTGGCAACCTGGGAGTGCAACTGAGGAGATGCATCCTGCCAAAACAGGAGTCATTGTTAGTGTCCAGCTAGTATCATGCAGTCACAATTAGAATCTGATTTTTGCTAACTAGCTTTTTGGTGAATGTCATGGAATATGGGATGAATCAGGGGTTGTGGCAGGGAGCCTGAGTGCAGTTAATGTGATGAGCAACAACAACCTTGCCTTCTGCAGGAGATTAAGTCAGCACCGAGCCCCTTCGACAGTAATCATGTGCTCCTGACCCCTGGAGGTGATGTTGGATACTCTCTACTCCCATACCTTCTCACACGTATGGGATGCTAGCAATCAGATTGGAATATCTATAAATCTTGGCTCTTGGAGGAACATATTGACCACCCAGTGACCCTGAGAAAGTCCTAATACTTGTCAGAGGTAGGGACAGAGCATTTTCATACCAGCTCACGTGTAACAATGAATACTGGAATTATCTGTGCTGAGTGGACACACATGGTGGCTTTGTACCTGACAATGTGGACCTCTTGTGGCATGGATAGTAAATGATAAATTCCCATGGACTTTACTTGGGAGCTCTGTACTACTAGCAGGAAGAGAGTGTGTTCCCGTTGATTTATTGCATGCCCAGGGCCCCCCTGGCTGTTGACATGAGATGCGCGAACAGATCAGAAGTGATCCACTTTTTCCAAATATCTGCAGTGCCTGTATGTTGTCAGCTAACATAAGGTGTCCATGTGCAAGATCACCTCTCTAGGGGGGTATTTGTGATCGTGCTGCTTGCCTGGGTACAACTTGTGCATGAGCACTGAAATTCCTTTAGACTGTGTTTGGGGTGTCCCATCTGACATGGGGCACCTGCAAGGTTGGTGCCACATTCTCTGCTCCTCAGTAAATGGCGAAAGGCTCAGTTGCCTTGGATATACAAAAATAAACTGCTATCTTTCTTCCTGCTACCACTTTTCCTATAGTCTGTTCTAGCTCCTTACTCCTCATATATTTTGCTGCCCATACTATGTCTGCTACATGCCTCATAACTCCTTTGGTCAGAATGAAGACAATAGTATCAGGAAATACTGAGGTTATGGCCACCTTTGTAGTGGTGTAGCTATCTCAGTCACCATCTATGACTGGCTACTTCCTGCTTTAATCTGGTATTCCGTAATAGTACTGAAATCTGGGTGAATTATTTCCCATTTCTAATCTATTGGTCCATAGTGTTTTCTGTGGCCACTGATCCTCCTAGGATGGTGTCTAAGTGGATGAAAACATTGCACTGGATTTTTTAACAGTAATTCCTACTTAAGCAAATCTACAGTGCTGTGCCAAAGGAAGCAGGAGTTTTTACATATCTTCAAACAAATCTGAACCCCATGAGGTCAGTTAGACTACTCTGGTGTGTAAAATTTGCTTGCATAAATATAAAAGTCTGCAGGGTCAGGTCTTATTCAGTGCAGTGTAAAGAAGAGTTGGGTTCTTAGAAAAGGTTTGCTTATAGTGAGGAATTTTATCAACTAGCGGTCCTTATGTTTCAATACTATTGTAATTTTTTGTGCATTTTAGTCTGCTATAAAAACTGGGTTGGCTAATGTGCCCTTTGGTTGTTGCTTTTTTTTGTTCTTAAATTTTTTCAAGAAATGAGTTGCAGAGTATAGTACATGGAGCATTTTTGGGTACAGAATTGCAGTGATAATCCTAGAACTATGGCTGTTGATTAATTGCAGTTAACTCAAGCAATTAACTCAAAACAATTAATCATGATTTAAAAAATAGTTGTGATTAAAAAAATTAATCGTGATTAATTGCAGTTTTAATCACACTGTTAAACAACAGAATACCAATTGAAATTTATTAAATATTTTGGATGTTTTTCTACATTTTCATATATTATTGTATTCTGTGTTGTAATTGAAATCAAAGCGTATATTATTTTTTATTACAAATAATTTGCACTGTAAAAATGATAAACAAAAGAAATACTATTTTCAATTCACCTCATACAAGTATCATAATGCAATTTTTTTGTTGTGAAAGTGCAATGTACAAATGTAGATTTTTTTTGTTACATAACTGCACTCAAAAACAAAACAATGTAAAACTTCAGAGCCTATAAATCCACTCAGTCCTACTTCTTGTTCAGCCAATCGCTAAGACAAACAAGTTAGTACAGGAGATAATGCTGCCTGCTTCTTATTTATAAAGTCACCAGAAAGTGAGAACAGACATCTGCATGGCATTTCTGTAGCTAGCATTGCAAGGTATTTACGTGTCAGATATACTACACATTCGTATGCCCCTTCATGCTTCAGCCACCATTCCAGAGGACATGCTTCCATGCTGATGAAGCTCATTAAAAAATAATGCATTAAATTAAATTTGTCACTGAACTCCTTGGGGGAGAATTGTACGTCCCCTGCTCTGTTTTACCCACATTCTGCATATATTTCTTGTTATAGCAGTCTCGGATGATGACCCAGCACATGTTGTTCATTTTAAGAACACGTGCACTGCAGATTTGACAAAACACAAAGAAGGTACCAATGTGAGATTTCTAAAGATAGCTACAGCACTTGACCCAAAGTTTAAGAATCTGAGGTACCTTCCAAAATCTTAGAGGGACGAGGTGTAGAGGAAGCTTTCAGAAGTCTTAGAAGAGTAACAGTCTGATGCAGAAACTGCAGAACCCAAACCACCAAAAAAGAAAATCAACCTTCTGTTGGTGGCATCTGACTCAGATAACGAAAATGAATATGAGTCGGTCCGCACTGCTTTGGACTGTTATTGAGCAGAACCTGTCATCATTATGTACGCGTATTCCCTGGGATGATGGTTGAAGCATGAAGGGATGTATGACTCTTAGCTCATCTGGCATGAAAATATCTTGCAATGTCAGCTACAACGGTGCCATGAGAACACCTGTAATCACTTTCAGGTGACATTGTAAACAAGAAGCAGGCAGCATTATCTGCTGCAAATGTAAACAAACTTGTTTGAGCGATTGGCTGAACGAGAGGTAGGATTGAGTGGACTTTCAGGCTCTAAAATTTTACATTGTTTTATTTTTTAACATAATTCTACATTTGTAAGTTCAACTTTCATTATAAAGAGATTGCACTTCAGTACTTGTTTTAGGTGTATTGAAAAATACATTTTTTTTTGTTTTTTACAGTGCAAATACTTGTAATAAAAAATAAATATAAAGTGAGCACTGTCATTTTGTATTCTGTGTTGTAATTGAAATCAATATATTTTAAAATGTAGAAAACATCAAAAATATTTATTTAAGGGATATTCTATTGCTGTTTAATAGTGCGATTAATCATGATTAATTTTTTTAATCGCTTGACAGCCCTACCTAGAACCATAGAAATGTAGGGCTGGAATTAACCTTGAGGGTTCGTCATTCTACTCCGTCTCCTGAGGAAGGACCAAATATACCTGCACTGGTTCTGATAGGTGTTTATCAAACCTGTTTTTAAAAATCTCCCAGCGATGGGGATTCCGCTATCTCCCTTGATAGTCTATCTCAGTTCTTAAGTATCTTCAGAGTTGGAAAGTTTTTGCTAACAGCTAACCAAAGTCTCAATTGCTGCAAATTAAGCTGATTACTTTTTGTCCTACCTTCAGTGGACATAGAGAACAACTAATCACCGTCCTCTTTAACTAAAGACTATTATTGGGTCTCCCTTAAGTCTCCTTTTCTAAAACCTAAACATGCCCATTTTTTTTAACCTTTCCTCAGAGGTCTGGTTTTCTAAATCTTTTATTTTTTTTTGTTACTCTCCTCTGGATTCTCTCCAATTTGTGCACATCTTTCCTAAAATGTGGCACTCAAAACAGGATACACTACTCCAGTTGAGGCCTCACTAGTGTCAAATAGAATTGGACAATTACCTCCAGTGTCTTACATATGACACTTGTGTTAAAACACGCCATATATTAAGATTTTTTTGCAACTGCATCACGTTCTCTTTTGAGCCTGTGTGGTTCCTGTCTAAGTTACTGGACTTGAATTTGGAGTGGAGGGGACCACAGCTATTTGCATCTAGGGTTGCCAGGTGTCCAGTTTTCGACCAGAATGCCTGGTTGAAAAGGGACCCTGGTAGCTCCGGTCAGCACTACTGACCAGGTCATTAAAAGTCTGGTCCGTGGCACAGCAGGGCTAAGGCAGGCTTCCTACCTGCCCTGGCTCTGCACGGCTCCCAGAAGCAGTGGAATGTCCCCCCTCCAGCTTCTATGGATAGGGACAGCCAGGGGCCTCCACATGCTGCCCCTGCCCGAAGCGCCAGCTCTGCAGCTCCCATTGGCCAGGAACCACGGCCAATGGAAGCTGCGGGGGTGGTGCCTGCAGATGGGACAGCATGCAGAGCTGCCTGGCCATGCCTCCACATAGGAGTCAGAGGGGGACATGCTGCTACTTCCAGGAGCTGCTTGAGGTGAGCTGCCCGGAGCCTGCACCCCTGACTCTTTCCTGTGCTCCAACCCCATGCCCCAGCCCTGATCCCCCTCCAGCTCTCTGAATCCCTTGGTCCCAGCCTGGAGCACCCTTCTGCACTCCAGAGTCCTCATTCCCAATCCCACCCCAGAGTCTGCACCCCTACCTGGATCCCGCACAACCCCCGCATCCCAACCCCCTGCCCCAGCCTGGAGCCCCCTCACATACTCAAAACCCCTCATCCCCAGCCCTGAGCCCCCTCCTGTATCCGAAATCCCTCATCCCTGACCCTACACCAAAGCCTGCATCCACAGCCAGAGCCCTCACCCCTGCCACCCCAACCATCTGACTCAGCCCAGGATCCCCTCCCACACCTTGAACCCCCAGTTTTTGGCCCCTCCCTGGAACCCACACCCTGAGTCCAGAGCCCGTACCCCCTCCCACACCCCCAACCCCCTGCCTCATCCCAGAGCCCCTTCCCATATTCTGAAACCCTCATCCCCATTCCTCCAGCCCAGAGCCCCCTCCTGCACCCAAACTCCTCATCCCTGGCCCCACCCCGGAGCCCATATCCCCAGCTGGAGCCCTCACCGCCTCCTGCATCCCAAACCACTATCTCAGTCCAGAGCCCCCTCCTGCACCCTGAACTCCTTATTTCTGGCCCCATTCCAGAGCCCTCACCCCCTCTTGCACCCCAACCCCTGAGCCGGCCCAGTGAAACTGAGTGAATGAGTGACAGAGGGTGATGGAGTGAGCAGGGGGCGGGGCCTCGGGGAAGGTGCAGGGCCTCGGATTGGGGGTGGGGCAAGGGAGTTCAGTTTTGTGCAGGTAGAAAGTTGGCAACCCTATTTGCATCTTTTAGTTACAATAGCACCTTACTGTCTGACTGTTTGCCTCATTTTCTGCCCACTGTCCTATTGGCAGAGCAGTTACTGTGACCTCCAGATTGTGTTTTATGGAATATGGTAGTAGTTTTCCCTTTAGATTGGCTCTTCCTACAGATCTAGGCCCATGTAAAAGCATGGGAATTGTTTTCTAACAAACAGGTCCAAACTTTTTCCCCTGTGCCCCTCTGAACTGTCACACAGCCCTGGTCCCTTGAACCATTAAAGTCCCTCCCACCCCCTCATTGTGATTTTCACCATCCATTTGTCTCAAACTGATTCAGTCAGTAGCTCCTATGGTTCCATTTTCCTTCTAATATTGTTTTGCTTTTGAATACAGTGCCTCCACCCTCAGGTTAACCTCTTGCTGCTGTGATGGCATGGGTGAGACAGATGCATATCTAAAGCACTCAGCTGCCTGATGAGTTATAGAGAATAGCTGAAAGAAGACACGTTTTTGGATGTTTTTGTAATAACTCTTTTGTAGCTTTTATTTTTAATTTCTCTGATCACCAGTTATGTCAGAAAAGGCTGTCAAATGATAGCAGATGTTCTTAACACCTAATACAGTCGAAACTTGCAATAACGTGCCCCGCGATAGCGCAAATTTGGGTATAACATGATCATAAGTTGGCTCCCCTTTAAGGCTGTAATACTGTTTGCGTTTTGCCAGAATACTTTTTTTACGACATTTATAAATAAACCGTGTTCTTCCGGTCTTATAGAATAAAGTGACTCCTGGCCATTGCAGGCATATTGCACTTAGTTCTCGGGTTGTACATATTTATGGTGTTTGCCTATGAACTTGTTATTAATTTCCTATATTTAAAAAAAAATTGACCATTATGGAGACACCAGTTCGCAAATGCAAGTTGTTTTCTGCCCAAGAGAAATTGCACGCCCTGGATCAACTAAAGAAGGGCAAACAACAAACTCAGCTTGATAGAGATCTAGGAATTAGTAACTCCACTCTGTGAGGGTGGAAAAAAGAAAAAAAAGCTCCATAGCCTACCCTGCATTCTTGAAGCAGAAACTGGTTTACAGCGTAAAAAGGTCAAGTTTGCTAATGACGAAAGCTTAGATTCAGCCTTGTACCAATGGTTTGTCCAGGCTCGCTCAGAAGGAGTTCCCATTTCTGGCCCTATTCTGAAAGCTCAAGCAGAGAAATTTGATTGCCTTATCAATGGAAATGAATCCAAATTTAAGGCGAGTAATAGCTGGCTGGACAGATTCAAGAAAAGGCACACTGTAAGCCAAGTTCTTGTGTCTGGGGAAATGCGCTCAGCTGATAAAGAGGCTGCTGATTCCTACCCAATTGAGCTTAAAAAGTTGCTGGAGGAAGGTTGCTACACAGCCGATCCAGTTTACAACTGCGACAAGACTGATTTATGCTTTAAAATGTTACCCGATCGCACCCTCACAACTAGGACTGATAGTCACAAACGAGAAGACTTTAAGCAGAGGAAGGAACGAGTCACTCTCTTGTTTTGCGTCAACAAATCTGGCAGCCACAAAGTCAGACCTCTGATGATCGGAAAAGCGAGGTCTCCCAGATATTTTAATCATGTTAATATGAAGGCCCTTCCCTTTGACTACACCAACAGCAAGAATGCATGGATGAATAGCTGCATATTTAAAGACTGGTTCCATAAAACTTTCATGCCAGCTGTTCGGGCTCATTTGCGAAAACTCAAGCAGGAGGAAAAAGCTCTCCTCCTGCTGGATAATTGCCCTGTCCATCCCTCCAGCGGAAAATCTTGTCAGGTGTGATGGCAAGATTAAAGTCTCTTATCTCTCGAAGAACACTACGTCAGAAATCCAGCCACTGGACCAAGGCATCATATCGGTATTTAAGCAAAATTATTGTTGCAAAATGATCAAGCGAATGGTAGCAGATAACAATTCCTCCCTCGACACATCACTGATGTCACTCAACTTGAAAGAAATCTGTCATCTCGGCGGGAAAGCCTGGGATGCTATCTCTGCACATTGCATTGAATGATAGTGGATAAAGGGTCTTGGTTCAGCTTTTCCATCATCTACACACGATGATGGTAATGATGACGAGCCTGAATTTACAAGATTCATTGAAGACAACATACGTTTAGCTGAAGAAGCACTCAGAGAATGTGAGCATAGTCATCATATCCTTAACTGGTTTTCAGCAGATGACATCTGCCCCATATATGAACATATCTCAAATGACGAAATTGTTGCAAATGTTAGCGGAAAGAATGAAGCTGCACCACCAGAGCCCGAAACCGGTGGCGATAATGACGATGACGATGATGGCACCTCAACTGCCCCACCAAAAGTGTCCGAGGCAGTAAAGCACCTAGAAGCCAGTTTGAGGTGGCTGGAAACTCAAGACGTGGACAGCATCAAAATCCTCCAACTCAGAAGCATTCTTGACTTTGCTAGAAGCCAACAGTCTGCAGCAAATAAGCACACCACACTAGTTAGGTTTTTTAAGAAGTGATGAAATTTAAAATTATGTAGTCATGCAACCAGATTGACTTTGCACTCTGTGCAATGATTAGTATAGGCGATTTCACATGTTTCTTTCATGTACATGTAATTAAATTACTACTTTTGTGTTTAAAACACGCTGGAATAACCATTGTTGTTTTTTTACAAGACTTAAACTGACTGGCTTGATATGGTAAATTTTTATAACCCCACTATAAAGCGACCCCGCATTTATTGCGATCAAATTTTTTGGACCCCAATTATCATGTTATAGCAGGGTTTCACTGTAATTATAATAAGTAAGATTTTCTCTGCTGATCTCTCCCTTTCCCAGTGTCTCTAGTTTTCTCATCCACCACACCCCTGTGCTGTGTTCTTTTCATGCACTTGAAACCACTGGAGCTTGCAGTCTTGGTGACTCAGCTTTTATTTGCAATCAGGTGTTGGCACCACCATGTGGCGTGATGGACATTTGACAAAGTTACCATACTTAGTGACAGACATTGGAGGGGCTTATGTCATTCAGTCATTCAATTTTTTGAAAAATTACCATGGACCTCAAAATTTTTACCACAGATGCTTGTGTCCATGTATAGACACACTGCTGACCCCTGTTTGCAATGCTTTATTTTTAATCAGTTCCTTATCTAGTAGAGTGGAAGAGCACAATTTGACTAGTTAAACAGAGTGTTAGGATGTTACACTCCTTTATGAGGGTCTGTTTCACAGGGGCTAGACGTGAGTCAAGAAGAAAAGGAAGGGGGCAGATCTCAATCTGTTTTATTAATATAAGTACTAAGAGAATTTTTATTTTATAAACAGATGTGATTCAGGGCAGTGTATGTCCTCTCTCTTCTGAAAGACCTTTACTGTATCCAGAGAGGAGAGATGAAAGTAATGAAATGAAATTTCTAATCTACTAAAGCCACTACAATTCAGTAGGGCTCAGTTGCCCTATCATTAAGTTAATACATTTGACAGGTTCTGCACAGTGATGTTGTGCTATTGCTGAGGTTTCAAGTTGCCAGCATTTAACTGTATTACTGGTTTCACAAATGGTAGGGTCTTCTTAAACTGTAAGCAGACATGCTGTTATTGCCTGGGAGCAGCAGTAACAGTTTTCACTGACAGCAGATTTTTCTTGATTGTGTCAAAAGTTTTTTTAATCACTTTTAAAGAGCTGCTTTAGTTACCAACTTGCACACAGTTCAGTTTGCTGAGCCAATAAGGAATACATTTAAAATGATATCCAGATCATAGTGAAAACTCAGGATCCATTGGAAGGAAAATAAATTGGTCATAAGAACTTGGGAAAGGGTTCCAGAAAATTAATCTCTCCTTCCACCTAGGTCATTAAAAGAAACTTCCACTGATCTGTATTATAGCTCTGAAATTTGAATGTCAGAAAGCAAATTGCACACTCCTTGGGAGGGATAATCATTCATTAAATTTAGGATCTAAATGACAGAAGAGAAATGCATTATGCAGGCTCAGTTAGACATACACAGTACATTAGGTGCCAGAGGTGAAAGATTTTATTCTAATCAAGAAATTGTTAATTACTTTTGTCCCCTGTCTTATTATCTGAGATGGGCATCATCTTATAGAGACAAACAGTCTTTCCCTATAAAACAATCTAGTGTCAGATGCTAAAATACCCTATACAAAGTTTCTGAAAGTGTGTGACAATGTAGTTCTAAAAGCAGTGGGAATTTCCAGCTGGAGATCACAACTGGAGAAGCTGAGATTAGAAGTAGGTGAAATTTTGTAATACAGCATTAGGGAAACGTAAACTAGCTACCATGATCAGTTGCATCTCCTAGAATATATAAGATAAGGAAGATTACCGTTGAATGACAAGAGAGTACCCAGGCGTGAAAGTAGAAATAGGGACTTACCAGTACGGAGTTGGGTTGGGGCCGGCTCTGGCCCCCGGACGGGGCGGTGATCGGGCGGTGGGGTCAGAGCCAGCCCTGGCTCACCCTATGCCTATCAGTGCCCTCTCCTCCCCCACCGGGTAGCAGCAGCAGGTGCTGCTACGGCCCTGGCCCTTTAAATAGCCGCCAGAGCCTGCTGGAGCCCTGGGGTAGCAGTGGCAGCTGGGGTCTCCGGCAGCGGTTTAAAGGGCCGGGGCTATAGAGGCAGCAGGAGCCCTGGGGGCTATTTAAAGGGCCCAGGACTCCCCTGCTTCTACCGCTCCGGCCCTTTAAATAGCCCCCAGAGCCTTGGGGTAGCGGCGGCGGGGCGACTCTGGCAGCTATTTAAAGGGCCCAGGGCAGAAGAGGCAGCGGTAGTCCCAGCCCTTTAAAGACCCCAGGAGCCCGGCTGCTACTCCAGGGCTCCGGCAGCAGGACTCTGGTGGCAATTTAAAGGGCCCGGGGCTCTAGCTGCTGCTGGGAGCCCCAGGCCCTTTTTAAATTGCTGCCTGGGGAAGCCAGGCCGCCCTGGTTGAATGCACCAGCTCTTGCTGGTATGCCTTAAGAGGGCCTACCGGCTTACTTTCACTTCTGAGAGTACCACACATCATTTATTACATTTCCTCCCATAGTTACCATGAGTTGTCATCAGAACCTCTTGGTATGTGGGTCTAATCTTCTCGTTCAGTTCATTATAATGGGATAGATTGTGCTTTAAGGTGCTGTTATGAGTTTTGCAGAGGGAGCTGCACTAGTGCCACAGGAAGAATTCCGGCTTACTCAGCTGACTTTCTCTAGGAACTCTGGGGCACCGTGGTGCAACAGGACCTTTGCTACCCTTTAAATAGAAACATCATGAAATGCCTGACATACTTCCTGTGTCCAGCTTGGCCATATGATAACGGAGCCTTAGGCTCACCTTCATCCCATTCAGCCAGGGCTAAAGCTGACACCAGCCTCACATAGTGTCTGAGCTGCCTAGTCACATTACGGCTGGATCCTCTCCAGGGGAGGGATAGCTCAGTAGTTTGAGCACTGGCCTGCAAACTCTAGGGTTATGAGTTTAATCCTTAAGGGGGCCATTGAGGGATCTGTGGCACAAATCTGTCTGAAGATTGGTCTTGCTTTGAGCAGGGGGTTGGACCAGATGATCTCTTGAGGTCCCTTCCAACCCTGGTATTCTATGAACACATAAGAGGACTGGAGTGGGGGAAGTTTCTTGCAATCTTTTTCTTCCTTTAGTGCCTGTCCAGGGACAGACACAATCTGATCCTCTATATTCAAAGCATGTACATACATTAGATGTGTATAAAGCCCTAAAGTTCCAAAGATTCTCTATCAACATTCTCTATTCTCTAGCAACATTTTGCTATCCTATAAATATAAGAAGATACCTTAGGGACAATATGAGGCAGTTGCTTTTAAGTCTCTGTACATCTGACCTAGAAAGTGAGGAATATTTTTCAGTGCCTGCCAGTTATAAAGTCAGAATGGTCTATATTAATTAGAATCAGCTGCAAGCCTTTAGTGTGTGAGCTTGTGGCATCATTAAGGACTTTCATATATGCAGTTCAGTCCTCTGGATCTTTGATTATTTTTCTCATTAGCGAGTTTCTCCAAGCTATAAATTGGAGGAGATGGGGAGGTTGCCATTCCCAAAGGAACGCTTTGTAACATATCTTAGAAACATGAGCTCCAGCTGCATTCAGTAAGCCCATCTACACTTATTACACTGCTAAACTTAAATTTAGCAAGAAAAACAGATATTTTTTCTGAGTAACATATTAGTTATATTAAACTTGTGGTTATTTCTAACTATTCACATTGATTAAGGGGTAATTCAGTCTTACTTCCAGTCTCTCCCTAGTCTTCTGAAAGAGAAAAGAATTCCTTGCTCAATAGCTTTCACAAATAATTTGGGTGATTAGCATGCCTGGAGTCAACTTGCCTAAACTCAAAGTCCTACCTAGAAGGAATCGTCAGCTAGGATTTTTAGTGGTTTATTTTAGAACAACATTAGGAACATTGGTTCATGATCAGACACCTCTTTTTCTAGATTTAAGTGTCAGAAGAATGACTGGAGGATTACAAAAATCAATTCTAGTTTGCAGGTGTCTAAGAAAATGTATGTTTGAGCCTAGTAATTCCAGGTATTAGAGATGTAGAACTTGGTATGTTTTGGCTTTGCTAAAGATCTGCAATAGATGTTAGTGGACACAGAGATTAAAAAGGTGACTAAAAGTTGGCATCATTTGTATTAAAGCAATTTATAGTGGATAAAGTGATAGACTTCCCAAGTAAGACAGCTGAGACCAATATGAAAGATGCTTATAACGTTTTGTGCCAGGTTTGTGGCTTTATTTCTAGATATGATCACAGAAATCATGCGTGAAGGCCATGAATGCGTGGATCACCATAGTCAGGTCTGCATCTGAAAGGATGGGGTGTACTCTTCTGGATAGTTGTAGGTGAAAATAGGTGGCTTTGTCACCATGGTTACTCGGGCATCTGCTAGCACTGAAGTTTATAAGCCTAAAACTAACCGTTCAAAGGAAGGGCTGTGAAAAGCTCCCATCTTGGCTTCAGACCTAAAATTTCCAATTATTTTTTTCAAAACAAGTTAAATTAGTAGCTACACAACAAAGATAACAAAAAATGCATTATTCATTGTGAAACCACTGCAATAAATCACTTTAGTCTTAAAGTAAATCCTTTCACTTGTTTAACAGGGGCAAGCCAGGTTTTAGCAGAATGGAAAGATGTCCTCACACAAGATTTCACTCCAGTTTAATTAAATCGTGCCAACATCACATACTTAGTTAAACTGGTGCAACCTCTACATGTAGACTAGTCCTTCTTTTCTGAAGCACAAGGAAAACAAGAACCCTCAATGTTAATTTTGTGTTTAGTATGGTAAAATCTCACTTTCCATTATGGTCTAGATCCTACTTATCTTATTCACACAAATAGCCCCTTTAGTACAATGTCTATAATGCCATGTCTGTTTGTAGATTCTGAGGATGACCCTTTTGGGAACGTTATTTTTAAGGCAAGAGGTTACAGAATGGTGATTTTGAAGAAAGCCACTGATTCACAAGAGCAGTCATCAAGCCACACAGCCTTGTAGCCCACCGTTCTGTAAATTGCTGAAATTCTTCTCTTTCTGAAATCATCTTCTTCAGTTCAACGATGTCTGATGAAGATGAAGGCACCAACCTGCATGTTATCTGTTTGATTCCCCTGAAGGGCTATGTGTTTCTTTCCTTCTGTGGCTCCTGATGGCTGGTAAAAGGCCAATGATGCATTTTTTTTATGGGACCTTATCCAAAGCCCCTTAAAGTTAATGAAAAGAATCCCATTAATTCAATGTGCTTTGGATCTGGCCCCTGCAATTCCTTTACAATCAGGGAGACAAGGACATATTAGCTTTCTGAGACATTTTAACATAGACATGAAAAATACAGTGGCTAAAATATTCCAAGCTTTCTTTTCTCACCCAGTTTATTCTTGAGGTTTAAACATAAAAATAAGATTGAAGAGTTGATGCATATCTGAAGGAAGAGTGTTCAAGCAACATTACAGATTCCTGTGCTACAGGAGCAAACAGACCAATGGCTTCTTCACAGATCGGTATAATGTAATCCTGTCTCCTTCATGCACATGATTTTTATTAATCCAGTTTCAAAATGATAGTCTACAGTTTGTGACACTTACAGTAGGTCTTTGTAGATTTGCGGGCTCAGCAAAAGCTTCTAACTGTTTGACCTTCCGTGCTAGCAGATACAGCATGCTGTTGACAGTAACCCTGCTGACAAATTAACATCAATATCAAGACCAGAATTTTGAATAGCAATAGGATATAAATTAGATCAATGTTAGAATGACATATATAGAATGTGATATAATTAAACAGATTGGGTCAATTTAATTGCTGACTTACATTAATAGGACTCCATGGGACATAAGACATAAGTCAACAAGGAATTTAGCCCACTATATCTATCTTCTTTCTTTAAACCATGTTTAAAATGGTTAGTTCTAGTCTGAATTCAAATGGGCATCAAAGCCTGTTTAAATGTAGCCCCACAGTTTATCTATGATTTAACCAGGATGCAGAAATATATAAATCTCCATCTTCTTTGTAAATAGTCCCTTTTAAACACATTTTTTTTTTAGCACCGACACTCTCCTTTGTTTAGAGCCATTACTATTGCTAAAGGCTGCCAGGTTGCCAAGAGATAGTGCTTCTCTCTCAGGGAGGTCCCTGTCACTCTTTTTATTGGTTGAGATTGGAAGTAAGGGCGTCCATCTGTTTGGAAGTGTAATTATAATCCAAAGTGCATGACTGTGCTCCAACACCTTTGCCAAATCCCCTGTTGGCTTAATACATCATGGCGTTCTAGTGCACTGTTACACATACTCTATGTACGAACACTCTTAGTGATGTATGAGCATTCTGTTTGAACTAATATCGTAAGTAAACCGCTTGTTTAGTAACAGAACCTCCCAAAATACTGATAATCAGCTTGTTGGAGTTTTTCTGCTTCAGAACAAGTAGCACAAGTAGGCATTTTCCCTTAGATAAGACTGGCAAAGTGCAACTGGTTTCCAAAACAGAGCACACATGGTGTGAACATGATGATTTAAAGCCAGAGCAAACTGTACTTTTCCATTTCTGACCAACAGCTTTTGCTCTTCTGTTCCTTCATAGATCAGTTGTTTTGAATAGACGTATTACCTTTTTAACTTGAGAAAGTAAATGAGAAAGGATCATTGCCAAAACCCCCAAAGTTATAAAAATCCCAAAATGATAGTACACTGCAGTTAACAGAATGAACTGGAATAAGGAAAAATATGTATCAAACATCTGGAATACCATTTCTCCATAACACCTTAGTGTTGATCAATAAGAAATTTAAAATAGAAGCTTTAGAGAAGTTATGGCATGTACAAAAAACAAAGCTATTTTTACACCTCCAGAACTTCATCAAAGAAGATTTTTGTAGCTAAATCAACAATTGGCTCAACTATAAATTCATCTTTTTCATTACAATCTGGAGAGCTTTCAAATCTAAATAAGAGCTAACCACATAGTAAATGGTATTACTGAGTCTGGAGTAAGCCAAAGGAGAAGAAGATAGGCAGCAATGTTTACCTTCATAATGAAAAAGTATATTCAATCACATACTTTAAAAGTAGTCTGTATTCCTGGTGTCTTTCAAAATACCTTTCACAGTAAGCGTATTCTTACATAAATTATTTTTTAAATAGATGATTTTGATGTCATCTGTTTTTCAGTGTATTCCTTTAATTTGCATACTTTAAAGTACCTATTGGTCTGAGCCTTGTGGAAATTTTGACCCAAATCTGAACTTTGTGATATGGGACCAGCTCTGCTTCACAGCAGAAGCAGAAACTGGTGTTCCGTGCAATGTTTTTCTTATTGATTGATCTTTTTGCCTGCTCCATTCACAATGAAAAACACTAACTATGGGCTCTCCAAGTATTGCAGCAAGCAGCTATCATGGCAAATCCAATCTTTGTTGGCTGTTAAGAAAGGCCAACAGGGAGCTCAGAGGGAGAGCATGAGATATGTATGCCCATGATCCCAGTAGCACTGGACTGGGAATGCATGGGCCTCCAGAGACAGGAGGGAAGAGGTGCCTCACAGGTCTGGCCGGGGCATTTTGCAGGGTCTACCCACTGCCAGCAGCTGTTGGGACAAGAGAAATGAGGATAGCCACTTTTCCTTTGATTTTAAAGCCACTTTCTGCTCTAATGGGCCAAGGTGCCTCAGTGCTTAGTCTGTCACACATGCTGCCCTCCTCCATATCCTGTCTCTTGTGTTTGAATTTAGCAAATTGCCATGTGAAGCATTATGGGATGTGCCTCAAATCTATGGAAAAATTAATTGCAGCCTTACCTATGGAGTCATGACCTGCTCCTCCATAATATAGTTAGGATTAGGTGGTAATAATATTTCCGCTCTTGAGAGACCATTTTAGGACAGGACATGTTACTTTTGCTGGGAGTGTCATTAATGAAACATGAATATTGCCGTTCAGCTGTTCCTTTTGGAGTCACTGTCAGTAGTTTTTCCATTTACTAGGAAAGCAAAGCAGCTCTTGATGACAAGAAATGACAGACCGGAGTGTATGCTTTCCTCCTGTCCTGCTGCAAGGCCCAATTTGCAGTGCTGTCATGTGATTGTCTGCCCTACCAGCGGCCCCTTTGGAAGACTAGCTGTTCCATTGTTGCATTGTGTAGCCTCTCTGAAAGCACAGCTTTTCAGGCTAGTGACCTGGGAGAAGAAGAGAAGCTGTGCAGAATAAACATTCTGCAGTATCAGCAATTGAAGTAGCAACTTGATTTCAGCTTCAGGGAGGGACAGCTGCAATAATGCTTCCACTGTGTTGCACAGATGATTAAGTGTTGGAATATCTGGGAAAGCAAATAGTTTATCACCAGAGTAATAAATAAGTATAACAAAACAATCAAGTAATCATGTAATCTACATAAAAACCACTAAGATTATATGATTGGAATAAGAGCTTCTGGAGGTGTGGTTCAATAATACATGGTAGCACAATGGGGTCCATCTTTTCTTTTGTAATAGCAATACAGAATTGCTCAGACCTCTCTCACGTCCCATCGTGACTTGTGCGATTGTCTCTACTACTCTTCTCAAATCCCTGCTCTGAATTAGGGAGTGCCAAATGCCAGGGCCAGATTACCAGTAATGTCAAGAAGCAGAAAAATATCATAGACAACTAGACCACACTGACCGTCTGATCCTGTTCTCTTCTTCCCCACAGTCTTTTTGCAGGTTATTCTAGTGTGGGAGAGAATGGAGACTAGTTGAAGGATCAGTGATGTCTTTTTTCTCCTAACTGGTGAAGGAATGTCAACATCTCAGGGTATGTCTATACTGCAATGAAGAACCCATAGCTGGCCCATGCTAGTTGACTTGGCTCATGGGGTTTGGGCTAAGGGCTGTTTAACTTCTGTGTAGATGTTCAGGCTGGAGCCTGGGCACGAGGACCCTGGGAGGCGAGAAGCTCCCACAGCTTTGGCTGCAGACTAAGCCTGACAGTCTTCACTGCAGTTAAACAGCCCCGTAGCCTGAACCCAAGCCAGCTGGCCCGGGCAAGACAAGGGTGTCTAATTTCAATGTAGACATACCCTAAATGCACAGTCCTGAATTTCACTCATGTCAGATAGACATGATGCCTGTAGAGTAGTAACTGAATTCATATTATTAGGTAAATGCAGAATATTAAAATGTGGAATTCTGCTGGAAGAGTTTGAAAATGGTTCAGTTTAGTTGAGCATAAACCAAATTGTACCCACACTTGTACCTTTCCTATTAAGTTGCAGCCATGATCTAAAAAGCCTCACTCTTTACATGTAGCTTCTTGTTCAAGGAAAGCTGAAGAACAATTCATAGTTGATAATGGCTACACTGTTTTTTAGCCTACAAACAGCCAAGGGCAGCAATTGCTTAGCAAACATGTCACAGGAAGATTGATAGCGGGGCTATTGTTTGTCACTATATGGGAGACTTATGTAACAAACTTCTTTGAAACAATGTAGTGCAGTCTGACTAAAATAACATCTGCACTTTCTGAATGATGGGAATGGCCTGATCTGGCTCAGTTCTGAGCGGCTCTCTCGAGCTGTAACTCATTGAGCCCTCATTTGTGGAGTTTCCTGGAAATTTCTCGCTTCGTGTGTGTGTTTGATTCGCCCACAGAAGAAACAAGCTGTTCAAGGCTCAAAACTAATGGATCTCAGGAGACCGATGGAAGCAAGGGCATCTGCAAGGGAGCCCCATATTTATTTCCATACCAGCTTCCGCTTCACCCACTCTCCTCCATCTCTCAGACAGTGGGTTCTGGCAATCTATTTTTGTAGATTTTAAGGCCAGAAGTGACAATTAGATCATCTAATCAGATCTCCAGAATAACACAGGACATAGAACTTCATCTGGTTACTCTTGTACTGAGCCCAATAACTTTTATCCCAAAAACTTGCAGGGCTGTTTCATACACCGGGCTAAAATGGGTAAGTTACTGCTTAACTTCCCAATTGTTTGTGGTGAAGTGGGATGATGGCATCAAGTGACCACTCCTTGGCCACATGCTTTCTCTGTCCTCTAAGACAGTGGTCCCCAACCTTTTTGTGGCCAGCAGCACATTCATGTTTTCAGAAGAGCATGGCGGGGGCCAACAATTTTTCAAGGCTTATTTTGTATTTGTACATTAAATAATACGTAAAACATCATATTTAATATTACATAATCCATAAGATAAAAAGGGTAATTTTATATGTAAAAGGTATTAATTAAATTATTCGGCAATTACTTTTTCAGCTTACCATGTGAATTTGCTCTTTTTTATCTACCTGTAAGAAAAATTAAGGAGTTTTTACAAAATAAATATCAAACAGTTTTCATCTTATTTATTTTAAAAAAGAAAAACATTGTTGAACTGCCGGTCCAAATATATTTATTATTCTTACTTTAATATAGAATGAAGCCTGCAGCCCCGGAGTTCTCTGTTCCCAGCAGCCGTAGAGCCGCGGTTTCTCTCTGGCTTAACCCGTGGCCCTGTGCCTGCTGGGGACAGAGAACACCGGTGCCCGCACCCTGCAGCCCTGGAGAAGCCGGAGAGAAGCCGCTTCTCTCCCATGCTGGGCACTAGGGCTGCCCCGCGCATGCCGGGGATAGAGAACACAGCACCCGCAGCCTGCAGCCCCGGAGTTCTCTGTCCCTGGGAGGCACGTAGCTATGATTTCTCTCCAGATTAATCCATGGCCCCGCGCCTGCCGGGGACTGAGAACACTGGTGCCTGCAGTTTGCAGCCCCAGAGTTCTCTGTCCCTGGTAGGGGTGGTGCCGCGGCTTCTCTCCGGCTTCGAAGCCATGACCCCACCCCTGCCAGGGACAGAGAACTGCGCCCGCAGCCTGCAGCCCTGGAGAAGCCGGAGAGAAGCCACAGCCCCGTGCCTGCCAGGGACAGAGAACACCGGCGCCTGCAGCCCCGGAGTTCTCTGTCCCCAGCAGGCTTGGGGCCGCGTTTTTTGTCCCCTGCTGGGCACTAGAGGGGTGCACATAAATGCCCCGGTGGGCGCCATAGCGCCTGCGGGCACCGCGTTGGGGACCACTGCTGTAAGATATGGACGCTGCAGAAGAGTAGAATGATTCTGAAACCAAATATTACTATACAAATAAATAAGTATCAAAATAATTCTGCAAAAAATGACCTCTCAGTTTTATAGTTTGACTTTCAATACTCTTAAGGAGAATATATGTTGTGGGCCTTGTTCTGATTTCAATTGCACTCCACTCATCTTGGCTATTTTTAATGTAAATACAATGAAAATATGAATTGAGACTTAATGTTTTTCCATTTAAATGTTTTTTTGTGACTGAACTTGCTGAAAAGTGCCTTGAAAATGGAAATGTCATGGATATGATCCAAACTCCATTAGAATCGTTAGAAAGTTTCTCACTGGACTTCAGTGGGTTATGTCTCATAATAGGTCCAGTGTGGTAGAAGCAGTGTTAACTCCCTGCCTTGCTCCAACAATTCATCCATGCTGACCTGCAAACAACACTTCTAGACACAAAATTGGTCTTCGAGCCTGTAAAATCTGCACTACATCCTTCCCCTTCCCCCACTTCTTGGCATATACAAGTGTCATGGCTAATTTCAATTTGCATTTAGGGAAGAAATCATTTCTAGTCCTTTTCTTTGTGAAGAAAACCCTGAAAAAGTAAGTCAAGCCCTAGATTTAAAAGGTTGGCCCTGATTTTTCATGGAGCTCTTAGGACATTCATAGTCTCCCCTTCAGATGTCCAAGAAGGATCAGGCTTAGTGCTAATACTCGTGAGGATGCTCAGAGGTTCCTCCAAGTAGCAAGAAGTAGCAAGGGACAATTCTAGACCCTGGCTTATTTGGAATATTGTCTCTTGTAAAATGTTCTGTCTTTGCCCTATGCACAGACAATTTTTACACACAATTTTTACGCCAATAATTTAGGCTCTGTTTGTTCTGGAGCAGGATATTAGTGACCTGAAGCCCCACTTCCTGCAGACTCAAGTTTGGCAGTGCCCCAAAGAATTATCTTACTAACCATCCCTCAAACCTTGTGGCCAGTTCTGTGCACAGTGGTAGGATTGCAGTGGATGGAGGTCTGTTACATTTTTGAGTGGAGGCTGAAAAACTGTTTTCCATACCCACCCAAAACTGCTAAAACTGGCTTTGACTCAGAAGGGTGGAATGTTGTTTTTAAAGATTTATATTAGTGTCTAGAGGCCTCAAGGTCAAATCAAGGTCAGGATCCCATAATGTCCCATACACATAAAGTGACATAGTTCTAGGTCTGAGGAACTTGACATTTAAGAGGATTGGAGGGGAGGGGGAGGTGGCGGTTGAGTCTCCATGTTCATAACCTGGATTGTAAACTGTTTACCGCAGAAATTGTCTTCACTATGTTTGTACTGTATGTAAGGAATGAGACCCTGCTCTCTGACTGTGGCCTATGGATGCTATTGTAATAACCATGAAGCTGGTATCACTCTGTTGTATCTTTCAACTATTGCACCTATATGTATCAATTGTAGTGGTGTCTTTTGTGATTTTGACACCTGTCCAACTCCTAGCGGATGGAGAGCTCAGAACTTATTTCCTTCAAGACACCAAATGGCTATTAGATGGTAACAGTTCACAATTACTTCTGACCTGGTGCTAATTTGAATAGACCTAGATGGTCTGTAGCCCTCGAGCATTCTGTTGCTAAGCTCTCAGTTTAATCACACTGTAATGGAATTCTCCCTAATGGAATATTGGTTGTCTCTTGGGAAATTTGATGGGTCTGAAAGTGGATAGAGAAAAGAGGGAATATCTGACTCAAACATGCTACATATATCTTTTTCCTAAGTGTTTCAAAAACATGGGTGTGCAAATGTAAGTGGCCCCAAGGTAGCCATAACATTAAAAATTGGCACTTACTCATGAAATCACACTATGTGTTACTGCCCTTGGCAGCATTTCTGGGGTCATTTTCACACAGATGGCTTGTGTTTAGCAATCTCTGTAGTGCCTTAGGCACTGAGGTTTTTTTCCTACCATCAGACATTCAGATCTTTACCTGCATTTCAGGGACAAATTCTACTCTTCACTAATGTCTCAATTCTTCTCTTCCCGTTTTACAACATCCTAGCTTAGGCAGACAAGATAGGCTCCTGCTCTAGAAAAGTCTCCTAGAATAATTCTGAGACACATCACAAAATCTCTGGACAACATTTTCTGTGCTGCACCTCTCCTATTACAGCTCATGGGAGCGAATGCCCTTGCATATTACCAAATCTATATATCTTCTTGTTATCATTTTTCATCATTTGTACATGTTTATGGCTATGAGATTGATTGATTGTTTTTCATTTTGACATGTGCTGTACTCTGACATGTCCTTGCTCCCCTCCCTAGGGAGTGAGCTGACACTGGCATCAGAGCGATGAGCTTATCAAGTATAGTAGGTTGCAGCATTTATATGGATTGAGACAGTTTCTTCAGATTATACGTTAGCAGAGGTTGCCATTTTGTGGTAGGGAATGTGCATAAATCTGCACTAGATGATATGATTTGTACTGGGTGAACATGGTAAAAGAATATTCTGTGTACAGCTTTGAAATCTGGATTCAGATAAATAGGATTGGATCAAAAAAGGTGAGATGATCACCAATTTAGGGGCCATCGTGAGGTAGTGACATCAGATAAGTTAGTTGTTTTTGTGACGGAGAAGGAGGCTTGTTTCACTTTGTTTTAACATCTGCAAATGAAGACCATGCATAGTCTAATGCTTAAATCACAGCAAAAAGAGTTAGGAAGACTTGGGTTCTCTGCATGCCTCTGCCACAGACTGGCAATTTACATGGGCCAACATTTTTAAGAGGTGTCTCCAATTGGGAAGCCAAAAATCAAGACACCTGGAATGAGTGACCACTTTTGAAAGTTTCGGCCTGAACTTCTTGCCATATCAATTCCTTCATTTATAAATTGGGGGATTATATCACTTCACAAGAAAGCAGAGATTCTTACTAGGGCTTGTAAAGTGATCTGACCTCCTCAGATGGAAAGTTTCATAATTTTCTATATTATAAAACCTTTAGCTAAGGCTGCATTCCTGGATTACTCATCTATTCTTTGATAGCACAGAGCTTCCATCAGAAAGAAAAATCAGTGGCAGGTAATTATATTGAAATAATTTAAAAAATAGTCAGGATAGATTCTTATATGATGAAAAAAATACTTGTTTGTTTACCTTGTCCCACAAAATATTAAACATTATAATTTGTGATACAGGTCATCACAAAAAATACTTTAAACTTGTATATAATGGTTTATTGTCAGTTTCAGAAGACCTATTAAGGGCTTAATTCTTCAGTGAGGTTTCACGGGGAGAGTTCAAGTACATCATGTCATACACCCTATCATTGTAACCTCTGATAAATGCCTACTGCAAATCTTACAGCTTATTGTGAGTACATAGGGAGCAACTAGTGAGTCTGTAAATTGTTTAGAGATCCAAATTATACATTTTTATTAAGTAAATTCTGGAAAAAAAGCCTCAGACTGAAAGTCTCTTTCCTTTGTTTACTAGTACAATGTACTCCAATTCTATGTAATTTTAATAAATTACCTGCTCTTGTAGTCTAGCATCAAACTGTGTTTGACATTAATTGTGGCTCTCAGGTGTACTTTGAGATGTGTCCTGTTTATGTACTGTATAGAGCATGTAATTAATGAGATGAGCTTTTTTTCGTCCTTTCAGTTAATTCTCTATGCTCTTTTTTTCCTTTGTGCTGCACGGCTGATAACTACCTTAGGACCCTGCAGTGGGACACAGACCCCTCAGTGCTGCAGCTCCAGTCTGACTCTGAACTTGGGTATATATCAGCTCTTTTGTTCATTTTATTATTTCTTTGCAAGAGTTATGTTGAAAATGCTTCCCGATTGAGCTGCTTTTGTGTGGATTTAATTTTTTATTATTATTGTTTTAGTGAATCTAAAGTACCATAATTTAAGTTTTCTTTTGTTAGTTTCACCAGTAATATTAAGCTTTGGCAGAGAAATTTTTTTTAAAGAGGAAACAGGAAAAAAAAGCCTATAAAAAGATGACCTGCAATTTCTGCTGTCCCAGAACAATAACAAACATTACCATTTCATTATGAATGAAATGTTGTTATAGTGGCACTTTAACTGAAAATGTAATATACGCAGTTAATTATACCAATGTCTAGTTAGTCTTTGTTAATTCTGACTTGTCATACTGAATTACTCACAGGATGCTCCTCTATCCCCATCTTTACATAGTTAAAGTTAAAGTTGTTTCCCTTATACAGTAATAATCACACCTTCTCCTTCCTGAAGACTTAATAACGTGAACATTTATATTTGTACCCTTAGCAAATAAAACTATCACTTTCACAGCCTCAGAGTCATTTTGCTTTTTAATTGAGTCTATGTCAGTTAAGGTTTGTTTACTTATAATTAGGCTGAAATTAATACTTTTTCTAGCTTGGGTTTTTTTTTTTGCCATGTGCTTGTGAAGAAGTTAACTGCTTTGAGTAACTGAAACTAACCACTATCACTGGGTGACTGGTATATATTTTTTTAAAGGGTCAAATTTATTTAGTAGGAAAAGTGTCTATTGTTGTACAATAGTGAAATCCATATTATGAAGTATTTTTATAATGGACCAATCAGCGGAAATCAGTTTTAGCCAATGACACATGAAACTCCAAATATCTCCTGATTCCCCTAATGTTAGCATCACAGTGGAGATGGAACTGAAGTTCAAAGTGAAAATATGGCTTGGTGATGAGTCATTTTATCTTGATTTGGATATCATCCATGTGATCACCAAAGTTAACTATCACAAATGGTTTGGCTGGTGTGGGAAATACTGTAGCACAAGAATCAGAGGCTAAGCTACCCAATCATTTCCTGCCAATGCTTCTCAAGGTGTGAAAATTGTTTTTCTTTGTTCATATTGGGAGAGTTAATACAAGTTTGAGGTTATGAATGAATAAAATGAGAGGGAAAAATATGCCACAAAATATAGATTTGAAAAGTCCACTTGCAGTGATGGTAAGGAAACTTTTCCTCTTGAGAGGAAATTTATCAATTTGTGCAGAATTTAAGCTTTTGTTTAAACAAAATTTTCCAGCCCTGATGTTTCAGAAGCTAATCTTCTAAATAAGAACTTACATAGTACTATCTTTGTGAGTCTACAGCAGGGATGGGCAAACTTTTTGGCCCGAGGGCCACATCGGGGTTGCAAAACTGTATGAAGGGCCAGGTAAGGAAGGCTGTGCCTCCCCTAACAGCCTGGCCCCTGCTCCCTATCTGACTCCTCCCACTTCTCGCCACCTGACTGCCCCCCTCAGACCCTCCAACCCATCCAACCCCCCCACTCCTGGTCCCCTGACCCCCCCAGGAATCCCTACCCCTAGCCGGCCCCGGGACCCCACTCCCTATCCAACCCCCCTGCTCCCAGTCCCCTGACTGCTCTGACCCCTATCCATACCCCCACCCCTTGACAGCCCCCCTGGGACACCATGCCTATCCAACCCACCTTGTTCCCCATCCCCTGGCCCATATCCACACCCCTGCCCCTTGACAGCCCCCCTGAGACTCCATGCCTATCCAATCCCTCTTGCTCCCCATCCCCTGGCTCCTATCCATGCCCCCGCCCCCTGACAGCATCCCCCCCCCAGGACTGCCATGCTTATCCAATCCCCCCATCCCCCGACCACCCCCCAGAACATCTGCCCCATCCATCCGCCTCCTGCTCCCTGTCCCCTGACTGCCTCCTGAGAACATCCACCCCTTATCCAACCCCCCCAGCCCTGGCCCCCTTACCATGCTGCTCAGAGCAGCATGTCTGGCAACCGCGCCACCTGGCTGGAGCCAGAACGCTGCCACTCTGCTCGGCAGGAGTGCGCAACCCTGCCACCCAGAGTGCTGCCAACATGACGGCATGACTGTGGGGAAGGGGAGACAACGGGGGAGGGGCCAGGGGCTAGCCTCCCTGGCTGGGAGCTTAAGGGCTGGGCAGGATGGTCCCACGGGCCGGATGTGGCCCATGGGCCGTAGTTTGCCCACCTCTGGTCTACAGGTAGATATTTCTAGTGCTTATGCTGCTACTCATATTTTTCACATAGACTGCAGATTGAAATTGACAAGATTCTGGTAAATTTCACAGCTGCTGTTCAGAATCCAGTTGGTCATAATGCAAATGATAAAGACCATGCCAGTTTCACTTTGCTTGGTGCTTGGCAAAGCTATGAGCAGTAATCTAGTCAGGCAATGGCCTATTCATAGGGGGAGAAGAAGAAGGAAAAAATATCAGAAAAGCAGCAGTTTAGCAGACATCCTCCCACTTCCCTGCACTACAGACAGAAGTGCTGGGTAGGGTTCATCAATGTTACTCTTCCACACCAGAACTGTTAGGCAGCTTTTGACCTCCTCCTTTTCAGTGGCCAATTGTGATGGGCAGTGTGGCTTCAGATGTAGCCAACTCCTACAGTACTACCTGGACAATGATATAAAAAATGGAATTTTCAAAGTGTATTCTCATACAGAATCCTGATAGAAATCCTGGCATCCCTTCCCAGCAATGTGGGTTGAACGGTGAGCATCCCTACGAATCAAAGTCACCCAAGTTTTCTTTCTTTTAGAAGGAAAAAGCAAGAAGCAGGGGCATATATGGCACATATATGGATAAGCACCATGACAGCCAGATGCTTTCTCTCATGCATACACTGTCAGTGCAAAGAAAGGAATGAAGAGTAAATTCATAGCAAGGCTGGGTGTACCACAGGCACGTTCTCCAATGCATGATGAGTTCTGTCCATTTCTCAATAGCAGCCATTCTTCAGAAGGACAATTTTACTAGGAGAAACAGGACTTCCTCTGATGGTACAGAAATCTGAAAAAGGAACGATGCACAATAAATTCTGTAGATTGCATACAAATTGTTCATATGGCTAAAATGCCTGTAGTGGATTTGTATCTCTTCTGATTTCTCAGACATAGGGATATTTTTTGATGTAAAAGACTAGAGATTTAGCTGCTCAGTCCCTAGTGACATTCCTTGACTAAGACCCTATGAATAGCTTTGAAAATGTATCCTTTAAAGATTCTGCAAATCCAAAACCACTCAGCAGGCTGCAGACTCAAAGGGTTTAAGAGCATCTAAAAGGAAAGATGCATGTGAGTGGAAAGGTGACATGGTTGATGGCAGATGTGTGTGCAGCCTTACAGGAAGCTTGTGTTCTGGAATAGGACATTTTTGCTTATAGCTGTGGAGCTCAGGTCCTGAATGGAGGTAATGAATTTGTGATCAAGGGCTAGACCAGTTTTTGGCTATACAAGCATCCTTTGTTGGCTGATTCATGGAACCAAAAGGTATGCTATGAGGCTACACACTTTCATAGAATCATAGAATATTACAATTAGAAGAGACCTCAGGAGGTCATCTAGTCAAATCCCCTGCTCAAAGCAGGACCAACACCAACTGAATTATCCCAGCCATGGCTTTGACAAATGGAGCCTTAAAAGCCTCTAAGGATGGAGATTCCACCACCTCTCTAGGTATTCCAGTGCTTCACTACCGTCCTAGTGAAATAGAATTTCCTAATATCAAACCTAGACTCCCCCACTGCAACTTGAGACTATTGTTTCTTGTTTTGTCATCTATCACCACTGAGAACAGCCTAGCTCCTTCCTCTTTGGAACCACCTTCAGATAATTGAAGGCTGCTATCAAATCCCCCCTCACTCTTCTCTTCTACAGACTAAATAACCTCAGTTCCCTCAGCCTCTCCTTGTAAGTCATGTGCCCCAGCTCCCTAATCAGTTTCGTTGCCCTCCGCTGGACTCTCCAATTTGTCCACATCCCTTCTGTAGTGAGGGGACCAAAACTGACCAATACTCCAGGTGTGGCCTCACCAGGGCTGCACAGAGGGGAATAGTTACTTCCCTCGATCTGCTGGCAATGCTCCTATTAATACAGCCCAATATGCCATTGGCCTTCTTGGCAGCAAGGGCACACTGCTGACTCATATCCAGCTTCTCATCCACTCTAATCCCCATGTCCTTTCCTGCAGAACTGCTGCTTAGCCAGTCAGTTCCCAGCCTGTAGCTGTGCATGGGATTCTTCCTTCCTAAGTGCAGAACTCTGCACTTGTCCTTGTTGAACCTCATCAGATTTCTTTTGGCCCAATCCTCCAATTTGTCTAGGTCACTCAATCTTTATTCTTTCAGATGAAAAAAGACCATCTGATATAACAGATTATTATCAGTGTGAGATACTAGTGAGCTATGGATCTGTAAACAATGCCTAAATTAAACATGTTTGAGATTAGAAATGTAATCTGTTCTTTCAGTGAAGTTCTCTAAAATGGACTTTACCTCATGTGCAGGCTATCAGTCTGCAAAGCAGTTGACCAAGTCTCAAGTCAGACTTTCACTCCCACAAAGAGTTATTGAGTGAACTGATATAGTATTTTCTTTAGTATTGAATGGGATTCTATGTAGGTAACACTCAGACTTACTATTTTAGAAGCCTAAATTAGTATGGCACCAATACTCAATTGAGACCACAATAAAGAAGTTATATGAGTGAAGAAATCTGTGGGATTTCAGTAAAGAATTCCTAGGCCTAGATAGAAGGTGACTACATAGGAGAAGTCTATTTAATCATATAAACAATGTAGATTTGAAATCAGTGATGGTGTCATAAACAGATAGTTAAGGGTTAATGTCTCTTTTACCTGTAAAGGGTTAAGAAACAGGGAACTAAACACCCGACCAGGGGACCAATCAAGAGACAAGATATTTTCAAATCTCAGTGGAGTGAAGCCTTTGTTTGTGTTTTTTGGGTTTTGCGTTGTTCTCTCTGGGCTCTGAGAGTGACCACACGTACCTACAGGCTCTCTAATCTTCTATTCCAATTTTGTGAGTACAAAGGTAGAAAGGCGATATAGTGTTTTTATTTGTTTTCCTTTATTTGCAAATGTGTAATTTGCTGGAAGTATTTTAAATTGAATTTTGCTGTGGGGGAGGCTTCTTTCTAGTTTCTATAAGCTGACAGACCCTATAACTTTTTACCATCTAAATTGCAGAGATAAACTTTTACCTTTTTTCTTTCTTTTTATTAAAAGCTTTGCTTTAAGATCTGTCTGATATTTTTCTCCTAGTTAAGGCTCAAAGGAACTGAGTCTGTGTACACCAGGGAATTGGTGGGGAGAAGGGAAAGAGAGCAGGGGGGAGAAGGGAAAAGTGAATTTCCTCTTTGTTTTAGATTCACGAAGTTTGAATCTGGATTGCCTCTGGGTGAAGGGAAAAGAGGAAGGGGGAAGGTATCATTCCTCTCTGTGTGGTGATTCAAGGAGTTTGAATCACGGTGATCTCCTAGTGTACCCAGGGCGGAAAGGAGCTGGGAGGAAGAAAGGAGGGGGAAGGGAAATGTTTTATTCCCCTTTGTTGTGAGACTCAAGGAATTTGGGTCTTGGGGTCCCCAGGGAAGGTTTTGGGGGAGACCAGAGTTTATCAGGCACTCTACTCTAAGTCCTGATTGGTGGCAGCACTACAGGATCTAAGCTGGTAATTAAGCTTAGGGGAATTCATGCTAGTACCCATATTCTGGACGCTAAGGTTTAGAATTGGGAATTATATTATGACAGATGGTAGGAAAAGGAAGAGTACATGACATTTAACTTTCATTTTTAAAGTCTGAATCCTCACCGCATTTAGTCAAAGTTGTTACAGATAAGCAGCATGAGAGTAAACTTTTGGTAGGTGTTACAGATCCCCACAATGTATCTCAGGGAGAAGAAGTTTCTAGGTTTCATGTGGTTTTAAAAAAGAATGGCTTTTCTTCACATCAGCAGAGGTGCATCCTTGAAAACTGGCATCAGGCAGGCTCATTACTTCTCTAGTAAAAATGAATCACAAGCTGTAACAGCTGCTATTGCTCTAGTGGATTGTTACTTTATATGACTGATTCATACTGGTTACCTAGTGACTGTAATTGTATTTAGTACAGTAACACTCAGCGAGTCAGACGAATCAGAAAAAAATAATATAGCGGATGCAGCAGTAGCTGGAGAGCAAACTAGCTGTCAGCCATATGATACTGGTTTACTTTTGGGACTCTTATTTCCTTTCATATATCACCTTTTCTGAGGAATAATCCTTAAACACAGACGTATATTATGATAGTCCTGGAGAGGGGATATACAAGCTGTATTTGAACCAGTTTCCCAAACTCAGATTTTATTACAGGATACTCAAGTTTATACAGAGCTATGAATTTACTTCCCTGCCTTCCCAGAGACGTGCGCACACACTTCCCAAAGGTTGATCTAGAGACAACCAAATTTGAAATTTGTATAGTCAAATTATTAGTTGCAAATTAATTCATCTGAGGGATGTTGGAATTTTTTGCCCAATACACTATTAACAGATAAATATTACTTTATTCATCCATCTCTACAGATAATTGAATAATATTCCGGAAACAATTTGACAGTTTTTCTCTTCATCGGTCACTGAATACATTCCATTTGACTAAACATTTTCGTTGTTTGACTAGTTGTATCTATTATTTCAATAGCCAGAAACTATACTGCTTGGTTTTCTTGCATATTTCCATGCAATTTATTTATAGTTAGGAAAACAGAGGGAAAGCAAGACAATTCATGCCTCTATGCCAGCTCTGTGTTCCTGGTGACTCCCCCACCCTTTTGCAGTACAACCCCAGTAAAGCTATGTTGGCAGGATTCCCATAGCCATCCAATTCTCTGGGAGCCCTCCTTTAAGGATACTCATCAGGAGGGCAATATTCAGTCTTTATTCTGTTTCTCCCCAGCTCCATATAGGTGATGGAGAGATACACTTTCCCCTTCAGTTCTGTTGGCTCCTTTCCAAGCTTGTCCCCATCATTATGTGGATCATAGCACCTATAGGTGTGTAGAGGGTATCCATCCATCCTCTGTGCACAGATCTGCTGAATACATGAACAGGCCCTATGAACACAATATCTCTTGCCCTTCCTATTACATCTCCTCCCCACAACATGAACTCTACCTCAAAAAAGCCGGAAATATGTAGCGCACAGTTTATTAACGTTAATTCTATTTTGGCTAGTAGTTCTCAGGTTAATTTCCTTCAGTGAAAAGTCAGTGTGTTTTATTAGATGCTTCCCAAGAAACTAACCATATTTAGTTTATTAGTTTTCATTTTAGCAGACACTAAAACTTTGTCATCCTGTCTGTGAAAGCTCACTGTGGTATTTTAATGTAACAGTGCTGTATACTTACTTGACTAACCTTCTAATCTCACATTAAATCTTAGACGCAGACTGCACAAGCTAGGTGTGTCAAAGATTACCCAGGTTGATTTCTTACCACGGGAAGTGGTGTCCTACTCCAAAGAGACACAGACACCTCTTGCTACACATCAATCTGAAGGTAAAATAGTTCCTATTTCCAAATTTGTCAAGAATATTTTGTAGCATGGATAAAAATGATATAAGCTGGTTTGTTTGAGGTTTTTTTAAATGAGGGAGAATGGTGATGTTTCTATTTACCACACATTTCCTGTTTATGTGATAATGGGTTGTCATTGAGAGTAATTATAATAATGAGTTTATATACAGGTGGAATTAAAGTACAGCAGCCCTACAACAAGGAGTGTTCTAACTGTGGTATCATGAGGGCATATTTTCAGAGAAATCATTATGTATCTAGTTAAGAGATTGCTTCATGCTGTTTTCTTGCTTTCTCAAGGACGTGTATTAATTCCTAAGGTTCTGCAGAGAGGTAATATTTGAATGTTACTCTCATATAATGGCCTATTGTGATGATGTCTTCTCTAATGGATGGTCCCAGCAAGATTAGAATTTACAGCTGTTCAAGGAATGGTGTCTTCTCACTTTTGGTGTTGACAGTCCTGGGTTCTATCCCTGCTGACAATCCTAATGTCTGTATACATAGAGTTGCTGTTATGTTAAGTTTTGTCATCAGTTAAAATATAACATGAATACTTGGCATTCTAGTACTGATCTGACCATTAGCTTAGGTTACTTAATACATATATTTGCCTTCATTGTGCTGTGCTGGTGTCCTAGGCTTAGTTTGACTTCTATATTTGGCGGGAGGAGGGCAGCTCCAATCAGGCCAACGGGGCCACATGTGGGGAGGCAAGTTCTGTGCCGGCCCAAGGCTTGCAAGTTGGAGGAATAAGGCTGCCTGTGGTCCCCCAAAACTATGCCCATGGCTGGTATATATTGATTTGAATGTAATCGCATACCAGTTAAACAATAGCCTGGTGCAATATGCACCTTTTTCTTAAATATTGTATTTGTCATTTGTCACCCTGTACAGAAAAGGTAGGGGAAAACTAAAGTATAATACACTAAGCACACCCCTAGAAAGGTCATCATAAGAATTAGAGCCATATCTGAGGCACATGTTATAATTAGGGCATATGAATGAACAGGAAATGTTCAAAGGATGACTGGGTGCTATACTACAGAAAATAATGTTGACCCTCCCAACTAGGATAAGAATGACACACTTTGGCCCTACCAAATTCACGGCCATGAAAAATGTGTCACAGACCGTGAAATCTGGTCTTTTGTGTGCTTTTACCCTATACTATACAGATTTCATGGAGAGCAGCATTTCTCAAATTGAGGGTCCTGACCCAAAAAGGAGTTTCAGGGAGGTCACAAGGTTATTTTAGGGGGTCATGGTATTGCCACTCTTACTTCTGCACTGACTTCAGAGCTGGGCAGCCGGAGAGTGGTGGCTATTGGCTGGGTGCCCACCTCTGAAGGCAGCAACACAGAAATAAGGGTGGCAATACCATACCATCCTTACTTCTGCGCTGCTGCTGGTATCAACTTTGCCTTTAGAGCAGGGCTCCTGGCCAGCAGCGGCTGCTCTCCAGCTGCTCAGCTCTGAAGGCAGCCGCTGCAAGCAGCAGCACAGAAGTATGGTCAGCGGCAGCTCCAGGCACCAGCGCTTCAAGCAGGGGAGCACTCTGATACTAAAAAGGTATCTCCTGATTTTAAAAGAAATAATGACATTATTCTTCCCTACCTAAAAACAGATTACCTTTTCTTTTAAGAGCAGGTAATTCTCTTTGTTTGAGGGGAATAATAACATATTATTTCTCCCACCCACTCTGTTATTTCGGAGGATGTGTGTATGTATTCTTTCCACCTTTTGAGCACAGGTACCTTATTCTCTTGCTTTGTTTAGGTCAGAGTAAGCATCCACCCTTTCTTTGTTTTCCTTCCCAGAAATGTATGCCTTCAAAAAATTGAGATCCTGAGTTTGGAGGCTAAGAAAGACAGGGTTCCCTCCTCCTTGTTAAGTCATAATTGGACTTGAATTTTGGTAGTTAAACATATTTAGAGATATCTTACCTTCACGGCCTACATTTCCCTGAAAAGCATTTTAGGCTTGATTCAGGCCTGAGTAATGCCAGCTTTTATCTTAGGGAGCTTTTGATGGTGAGACTGCTCCTTAGAGAAGAGATTGCAAGCAGTAGAGAAAGAAACTTAAATTGTTCCACTAGGACAAACTGCACTGGGTCATCCATATTCTCATAAGTAACATTCCAAAGTAGCCTTCATCAATGACTGCATCCCCGGAAGTAATTCAGAGCTTGCCCTCACCTGGTGGCACACAAGGAGAATGCATCAGTGCCTGATCTCTGCCAGGGATAAATCTCCTGCTAAAGTGCAGCTGCTCCCAGTGGTGCAGGAATCTGCATGTCTGCACTACCTTTGGGTACATCCAGACTACCCCCCGTATCGGCGGGTAGCGATCGATTTATTGGGGATTGATATATTGCGTCTCATTTAGATGCGATATATCAATCTCCGAACGTGCTCCCTGTCGACTCTGGAACTCCATTGGAGCGAGCCGCGGTAGCGGAGTCGACGAGGGAGCTGCGGACATCGATCCCGTGCCGTGAGGACGGGAGGTAAGTCGGAATAAGATACTTTGACTTCAGCTACGGTATTCCCATAGCTGAAGTTGCGTATCTTACATCGACACCCCCCCTAGTGTAGACCAGGCTTTTGATGGGGGTGTATGCGTGTGTGTGTGTGTGAATGGAGCACCATCAACACTATAGCGCAGACAGGAGAAGTATCTGCCCTTTCTAGTGTTTTGTTCTCTCTTTCTTTTAACCAGAAGTAAATTCTACAAGTTATATTTATTCCTTTTCTATCATGCTAGTGGAATCTACTCTCTCATGGGAGTTATTAAGCTTGTGCAATTTTTCAGGCTTGTTAGGCTAATTATAATAGGTACCTGGATCTGAAGACTGTTACTGAAAAATAAGCTCCTTATATAGGGGAGGGAAATTTGAAATTTTGGCACAAGAGATTTTCTGACATTCACCTGATATCTTCTTGTATAAAAACAAGGTATTATTCTCTTGCTATAAACAGAATAACCTATTCTTAAATTATAAAGATTGTGCCAAACAGCCAAGGAATCCAACTCTTTTGATTTCAGTGGAGTTACACTGAGGATGCTTTGGTCTCAATCTAGATATTGTAATGTATTCCTAATGTTAATATGGGCTATTTAGGAAAGAGGAAGGAATAACCATGGTATTCAGTTTTGAAGTGGACCAAATAAAGTGGCAAACCTACTGTGGAGGCTCACAGGTGGGGAGGGTATTTTGTATTTCCGAGCTGATGTAATTTTCCAAAGTAATGTTACTGAAAGTAAAACGTTTTTTACAAATGAATCAGGGGACTACCCCATGTCCAGGATTGCCAACTTCAGGATTTAAAAAAATCATGAGTCAGGCCCCAAAAATCATGAGGTTGGCCTAAAAATACTAAAATTTTTAAAAAATAATTCCTTAAGAGTTATTTTTGACTTCTGGTTTTGATCCTTTAGGGGGCATGTTTTAAAGCTTTTCTCTGTAATTATGAGGGCTCAAAATGTACTCTTTTTTTAATGGCAGCAGGGATTCTGGCATATTCACATGATTTCAAGATCTAGGGCTTTAAGAAAAACACCTCATATGCTAAGACTCCTCATAAAAATGGTGATACCTGGCATACTGTTTGTCTGTGATACGAAGTGTATGTAACAGACATGTCAAGACCCACAAAAACGCTTGGGGAAGGTGGAACAAATGAGTCTGAAGGACATGGAGCTGATCAACAAAAGACAAAAAAGGTAGAGATTACACTACTGAAAGAGTCAAAATAAGAAAATAAAGAATGACTGTTGAAAATGCAAAACATATTTGGGAACGAATCACTACATAGAGCGCATAAATTAAAGAGAAACAAAGCTTATAACAACAGCTCTGCTGTTTTGCTTATAGGAATAGGGCATTATTATTATTAACACTGATGGTGTCACTAATTTTGTTCTAATTATGCAACAGACTGTTTTTATATTGCCTGTTATTTGATTCAAATAGGTATAAAAATCTGTTTGTCTTTTCTCCCTAAACCAAACCATACCAGAATCAAACTGCAGCATCTCAGATGCTGCCAATAAAAGGTCTACATTTTATAATAAACGTCTATATTTCCCCACTCTTCAACCCTAAATCAGCACCTTTTGTTTCTAGCTGGCATGAACAGCTTCCTCCCAAAGCCATCGAGGCACTTTGTAGGGCAGCTGAAACACTGCTGGAAAAATGCCAGAGTTTTGGGGACTAAAGTCAAGCACAAATGCAGACTTTGTCCTTTGTATCAGCATGAGATGCTGTTGCTATTTCACCCAGCCAAAAACATCCAAATTCAAATCCCCTTTGTTTAATCAAATCAACAAAGATTATTTTTGTACCAGACTGTACTAGACTTGATGAGACTTAAAAAAAAAACTATAGTAAAAGATTTTGTAGACATTGAATGTCACGATTGTATCCACATCCCTAGATACTCCACGTTATTTTTAATTATTCATAAAAATATATTTTAAAAGCATGTGAACAGCACCCTCTAGTGGTATTATGATAAACTGACACTTGATCTGTAATGATGTATTCTTTTCAGAAAAAATGGTTGCTTGGTGCAGTTATTTTGAAACATATGTAGAAAACATTGAGAGCACTGCTCTACAGTGAGAACTTTTATTTAACTAGAAACATTCTTCATCAGAACTTATCATATAGAATAATAAGAATAAAGCCCCAGAAACTATGTTCCTAAATGTGATATGAAAAGAGGAATATAATTACATGGAACATTGGTTTATAGAGAAGAGACCATCAGCTACTACCTTAAAGTTGGACCACATTAAAAAATAGGTTGTCAATGCTGTTTAAATAACCCAGTAGGATTTGTGATCATACCCTAAATGTATGTGCACAGTGAAAATTGCAGTAAACCACACTTGCTGTTAATCCCCTGAGTTAAACTATGACTAATACATTCTCAGAGTTTCAGGGACAATTTATTTTTGCCTCTGTTAAAGCCACTTTCATAAACTAGATTACCAATGACAGTCGGTCTATTGATAATTATCACTACAGCAAAGACTGTATTAAGTGAAAGCAAGTTATTAACTATCATGAATTTTTAGCCTGTATTTATGTAGAAAAGTTGTTGTTCTGTTAGTAGATATTTCTATGGTTAAGAATTAGGAAAATGACCTAGCTTTGGAAAGTGTTGGCTGGCAGTTTTGGTGCACAGAATGGCACATTTGGCATTGAAGAAATGATTTCCTTTGGATGGCAAACTAAAGAAGTATAGAAGCATAGGAGATGGGTGTGGTCTCTGGGTTTGGAGGGAAGAGGCTGAGGGAGTAAAACTCCCCTGAAAGTTATACTTTCAGCAATAAAACCTTGCTTCATTTGGCAAACAGAAAAGGAAATGTTAGCCTGCTATATGCATTGTCTACCTGTGTGTTTATCAGTTATCACTGCAGTATCCTCTGGGTGTGAAGGTGGTGAAACTGGGGACTTCTGGAGGAAGGTTTTTCATAGGCTTACGATGATATTGAGCAGAGAGCTCTCTTGATTCTAAACTGTTTTCAATAGACGGATTGGAGAATTTATGAAGTATCAGTAAATCTCAGGAAATTGCCTGCTGAGCGCTGGTTTATTAGACAGACTATTGGCCTGGATCATCCACTGTCACAGTAAAACCCACAGTAGGAAGTCTGGGGGAGGGTAGCTCTGCAAGGATCTCTTCACAGAGTTCATTCCTGATTGTTCCATTGTGGGAGAACAGCAGGGGTGGTGAATGGTTTGACTCCCTCAGAAAAGGTTACAGGGACTGTCTGCAAAGCTAGCAGGAACCGGGGATGATCTGTTGAAGACCAAGGCTCTCTGCATAGAGGCCTTGTGCCTCCATAATCCCCCCTAGCTCTGGTGCCTCCCCACCCCCAAAAACAAGACATTATCCTCAACAGAAAAGATAATACAGCCCTAGGCTATAGTATCTTTCCTAGTAATTCTCTGGAGGGCTGGATGGTGGACAACATGCATCCCTCACAGCTGCACCCATGCCAGCCCCAGTCCATCCTATCGCCATCTCCTCCTCCAAGGTAAATGGTAGGTACAATATACGGTATGGTTAATCTGACAGAACAGAGAGGCATGTCAGCTTTAATCTAATCTTGAGGCTTTGGCTTCCTTGAGGGTAGAGTGTTGCATAGGGAACATTCCCTACATAACTAGGATACTCCTTCAAAGTTATTGCAGATGGAAACAGGAATGATCAAGGAATGTCAATCCATACCCTCCCTCCTGGCAGTTTCCACCTGATCCTAATAGATGATCGCTGTTCAGGGCTGCACAGGAAGCTGACCCCCTCCTCCACTAAAGAACTAGACCAGTCCGTCCTCGGGGGAGTAATCTTGCTTAGCTGCCACTAGCAGAGATCAATCTGCTCCTTTAGACAGAAGTTCCAGTTCAAAACATTAAACCAAATGAGATTCTGGGACACCTGGTGACAATTGGCGAAAACCAGAGCTCTGATGCTAATGGTCTTGACCTCAGACTCCTTTAACTAACCGCATGTCATTTGTGTATCCTGACATTTGAAACCCACAGTGATCCATGAATTTCGAGACAGGCCCACTAACACCTGTATGCAAATATAGTCCCAGCTTGGGTGCAAAACTAAAACTTCATCTTAGTTCTTTTCTTGCATCATTGGGAAAGATCCTGGCCATTTTAACCCAGGAATAACTGATATGTCAAACCCCATTGAAATAGCAGTCTGACTTCAGACTGGCTTGCTCCTAGCAGATTTCAGATCTTCATCTTATACATCTTTTTGTTCACATAAGAAAGGGATTGAGATGAGGTGGGGGTATAGAGAGCATCGATAGCCTGAAATTGCTCATGAATATGTATTATTTTTGTCAATACATTTGAGTTAAGAGTTTTGAGATGGATTTGGATCAACATTTCTTTAGGAAATAGGGATTTCAGGAATAGACAGCTGCTAGGTAGAGGAAGGTTGTGGGTTTATTCTCTCATGTTGTATATCTTCATTGTAAAATATTTATCCCATTGATAGTATTTAAATACCCTGTGTATTGACATGTATTGCAATTGCACACAGTGGTCACCATTTTAAAAAAACATTTAGACAAATTCTATGCATTCACCGAAGTTATACCCTATCTTATACAAAGGGGAAAATCACTTTACAGAGAACATTCCCTTCACAGTTAGGATACTGCTTGAAACTTATTGCAGATGGAAACAGCAAGGATCAAGGTCTACCAGTGCTTGCCCTTCCAGCAATTCCAACTTGATGCTGATGAATGATTCCTACTCAAGACTCCAAAGGAAGTTGACCCTCTCCACCTCAGATATTACAATTTAGTAGCCATTGGCAAACACTGGCTGTGTAATGGTGACCAGCGTGTCTCTATTAAAAAATTTAAGGATAAGAAGAGATTGCTTTATAGAAGTAGGCATTTGTAATCCTCAGTGGCCTAATTAGTACTTAGTAGCTATAATACATTGAAATAAGCCTGAAAGTAGATAGCAAACCCATGCCAGAATAAGTTAAATCCATAATATGGAGGGTCCATCATCTGTCAAATAGAAAAGACATAGGGCAGAAGTAGATGGGTGAAAGTACCCACATCCTAGGGTGACCAGATGTCCTGATTTTATAGGGACAGTCTTGATTTTTGGGTCTTTTTCTTATATAGGCTCCTATTACCCTCCAACCCCTGTCCTGATTTTTCACATTTACTGTCTGGTCACCATTAAAGAAAAACAATTTTCCCTGTTAGTGAATCTTCTAGACAAGATTAGGACAGGGGCTGTCAGACTCTGTGAAACTGGAAGTGACTGGATTGCTGATAACTTTTGTTCCTTCCTTCATATTCTTCATTTAAATTATTGTGGAAGTAGATGGTTAAATCCATCTATCAGTTATCGTCTAGCTATCCATGTTAAAAAGTTTTAGATTAGATTGCTAGATAGCCAGGTAAACATCATGGTATCCAAACACTAACACAATTACTGGATCAGATATAGTTACACATTATAGTCTGGGAGTTGGAAGTTCTGGGTTCTATGTCTGCCTTTAGCTATGAATCTACTGTGTGACGTTGGTCAAGTCACTCCACTTCCCTGCACCTCTGTTACTCCTCCCACCTTTTGTCTGTCTTATCAGTAAGATTTTGTCATGGATACTTTTAGTAAAAGGTCATGGGCAATAAAGAAAAATTAATGGAAGCCCATGACCTTTTACTAAAAGTATCCATGATAAAATGGGAAGGGGCTGGGCAGCTGCAGGGTGGCTGGGAGCTCCAGGCCGCCGATCATCCATGGGGGTGCAGAGGTCCAGGATCCCCCTACCCCTCTGCAGCAGCAGGGAGCTGCAGGGTTCCCCTGTCCCTGCTCCTGTGGCAGGGAGCTGCGGGGATCCCTCTGCTGCCACCATGGTGGGGAGCTGCTGGGGATCCCCCCTCCTGTGGCATCTGTGAGCTGCAGGGTATCACCCCTGCCCAGGGCAACTTGGAGCTTGGGGGCCCTGCCTCAGCCGACAGGGGTACCTCACAGCTCCCTGCTGCTGCAGGAGGTAGCGGGACTACTAGGGCTGAAGTCATGGAGGTATTTGGAAGTCACGGATTCTGTGACTTCTGTGACCTCCATGACAAATCGTAGCCTTTGTTATCTGTTTAGCTTGTAATCTCTTTGAGGTAGGGACCATCTCTTACTGTGTGATAAAGCTGTGCCTAGCACAATGGGGCCTTGAGACAGTAATAAATAACAATGCTGCCAAAAAGTTGGTGTAGACCAACAAGAATGAAGAATAAATAACCACGGATAGTCAAATATCCTGCTTCTTACCTCTGAGGTACCTCTGGAATTATTGTTATTGTTCCATCTTTTCTTCCTCATCTCTTCCCTTCTTCCCTTTCAGTGCTGTTCGTCATGGCTGTGGGAAAGTTAAGCTGAAGCAGTGAGTGTTACACTTTTTGCTGAAAGCTGTGCCATGGAGATCAATGTCTCCACAACTAATAATTGAAGGGAACAGCAGAGGAAAGGGATAGAAGTATGACTTACTTTTCTGTTTCTTTAATTGAATAATGTTTTCTTACTTATCAGAAGACTTTATCGTACAGTTTTGATAACCAATGTATCACATGAACTCAGCCAGTTCTTCATTTTGGTAAGTCCTGCCAATTATTGTACTGCGTAGTTCAGGGGTTCTCAACCATTTTCTCTCTGAGGACCCTCTCAACATGCTATAAAAACTCCAGGGCACAGCGGGGGCAGGGGACACTCAGGGCTCTGGGCCAGGGGTGGGAACCCTTGGGCACAGATGTTGTTTTACTTCTATTTGGGATGGAGAGGGCAAGGGCCAGCATGTGTCTTCAGCCAGCTCTGTACAGCAGGGCCCAGAGAGGGAGCGCCACCTTCATTCCCTGATTCACCTCAGCAGGCCACTCACCTGTCTGGGGCTCTGTGCCAAGGGCTGCTCACTGAGGGCTCTCCCAGCCCCAGAGCCGTCTAGGCAGCTCTGACTGGCTGTGTGAGCAGAGGGGACTGGGAGCTGAGGAGCAGCTGCAACCCCGGGTACCAGCAGCAGATGGGGGAATCCTATGGCTGCCCACTCCATGGTCCTAACAACCAGAGGAGCAGCTGTCCCACACTGCCTGGCTCTGGCTTCCCACCTACAACCTGGCCAGAGGGCTGGGCCTGAGGAGGGCTGGGGGCGTGGAGAGAGTGAGGGGTGGAGCTGCCCCCAGGACTGTCCCATTCTGGGTAAAGCACTGCAGTTTGGGGGCAACACCCTTGTACCCCTTCAACTCTGCCCATGAGCTCAAGGTTTCTGCCTGCATTGGGGTTTCAGCCCCTTTACTCATGGCTTCAGGTTGGGGGGCAGCTTGGGATTTCAGCCCTTTCACCCCTACTCCCAACTTCAGCCCGTGTGTGTGTGTGTGTAAACCTGGAATTGGGACTTCAGCCCCATGCCACTCCCTGCTTCAGTCCCATGCACGGGAGGGCAGGGGGCATGCCAGTCCTTTGAACACTGGATTTCAGAAAGCCTGCAGACCTCCTGAAAGGGATCACGGACCCCTGCTTGAGGACTGCTGGAGTAGTTGGTATTCTTGAATACACACATTTTATTTACACTGTGTTTAAGGTATATATGTTATAGAAAAGGTAGAAATAAGTCAGAATAGAAACCCTGGACCCACATAGACATCCAAAATGTATAGCATCAGCCCATCCCTAATTATTGATCTCAGCAGCACAATTATAGAATAGGACAATGAGGTGTTTTTTGGGGGGAGAGGGAAAGTTATACACTTGTACCAGATATGGACAGGCTACAGAACTTGTTTATACTCACCAGATGTGTTCCTCATAAGATTCTTTAATGCTCTGTCAGTTTATGGCTAAGGTTTCTTTAAATAAGGTATTTCACATACAGTGCCGCCTAGTGGCTGAACAGTATAATACAGTTCATCATTCCATTACATCTCCCTTTAAGTTCTACATTCCTACCATATACAATATTTACACTGTCTTTGAAGTTCAGTACATATTAGTCTGTTAAGTGTTTGTGAATCATAAGGGTTTTCTAACTACATGACCCAAACACCCAGCAACTTGGTCATCTGGCTGCTCATTAGTTTCATCAACTGGCTGTGGTCAGTTTGGAATCCTTGAATCATCCTCTTCTTGTTCTACCATCTGTAGAGTTTGCTCTCTTGATTGTTCTTTCTGAGGAACAAACTGTAGATGTCAACTTGTTTCTGCTGAACTCTCCACTGTCAGTTTTGATCATATATGACCTGGGAGCTGAATTCTTTTTCTTTATAACAACTGGCATTTTCCATCCTTTTTATCCATTCAATTTGACATGTTGTAGGGGTTTCTTTAACACTTTACTCCTGGGAGAATTTTTTTGTGTCTCTGTATTGTTACAGACATACTTGCTGACAGGTATTTTGAAATAGATTACCATAATAATTGAAACTGGTGTGATTTTGTTGTGTTATTTTGACAAATAAAATTTGCAGAATTTTGTAGAATTTTAAAATACGGGTGCAAAATTTTTAATTTTTTGGTGCAGAATTCCCCCAGGATTAACCTTTATGCATAGTTTTTGTCTTCGTAAGTTGTTTCTGTGGTAATCTGGTCCATGCAATTCAGAACACCTCCAGGATACTTCAGCTTTGGAAGGAGTTGAAGGTGATTGTAAGTCACTTCTGAGATGCCTGTGACATCAGCTCCTGAGTCAATTTTAAAGTCAATAGCCTTGCCATGAATATTGAATTGCATGCTCCAGGCAGGCGCTATGTCATCACAAGTGATAGATCTCAGACACAATGGATCCTAATTGTCTCTAATAGGAGTCAACTCCCTGACTACTTTGGTGTAGCAAACAGCTGCAAAATGTCCATATTTCATGCACGTATTACACCATGCATCTCTGGCTGAACATGCATCATCTCATGGAGTATGACTTTTTCAACATCTTGGGCACGTAGGCTGGAATGTGTCCCTCTTAGCCTGGGAATTCTCCCTCCTTCCCTCAGGGTTTTTCTGACATTCAAGTGTCTGTTTATAGATTCTAGGCTAGTTTCAGGTTTTTAAAGTTGTTTGTTTGACTAATTCTGACTGTTTTGCCATCTATATAACTGTGGTTTAGGATTCAATCTCTCTTCAATTGTAGCTACTGCAAAAGTTTTTTATCTGTTAACCCAGTAACCAGCTTGTCTCTGGTATCTTCATGTTTTGCATTCGCAAAATCACAGTTTTCAGTCAATGTCTGCACAGCTGTTAAAAACATTCAATGTTTTCCCCTGATTCTTGAATTCTCTAGTGAAACATGCTCCTTCTTAAACCACATTTCTCTGAGGTATAATGTATGAATCAAGCATTTACAGAATGCATTCAAAGTCATCTTTATGACTGTCTTCAGTAAAGTCGAAGGATTTAAAGGTATGTTCTGCCTGCTTCCCCATAGCACAAATTAGAGATGATACCTGTTCATCTCCAGCTTCTTTTTGGAGCTTGTTTGCAATTTTAAATCTTGCAAAATACTGCTTCCAGTCTGTCCATTGGAAAGGTTTTTCAATGCTGAAATTCTCTGGGGCATCATGTTCAGATCCAGCAACCTTTTTTGCTGTTTTCCTTCAGTTTCTGTCCGTAGTTTACTCCCAATGCCATGTCATGCTCTGTCATCAGATATGGACTGGCTACAGAGCTTGCTTATGCACACCAGATGTATTTATCATAAGATCCTTTAATGCTCTGTCAGGTATTACCTCATCCACCTTGTCCTGCTAATATTCTGGGACCAACACAGGCTGTATGTAATGGATTAAAGTACAGTGAAACCCCGCTATAACGCGATATTTGGGGTCCAAAAACTTCCATCGCGCTAAATGCGGGGTCGCGATATAGCGGGGTTTGTCAGTGGTCCCCAACGCAGTGCATTGATGTGTGCCGCCTAGTGCTCCTAGTGTGTAGTACTCAGCAGGGGAGAGGAGCCGCGGGACAGAGAACTCTGAGGCTGTGGGCACAGAGAGCACCGGCACCCGCAGCTCAGCAGTTCTCTGTCCCCTGCAGGCGGGGAGCCGTGGCTCCTCTTGAAGCTGGAGAGAAGCTGTGGCCCCGCACCTGCTGGGGACAGAGAGCACCGGCGCCCGAAGCCTCGGAGTTCTCTATGCCCAGCAGGCAGGGAGCCATGGTTCCTCTTGAAGCCGGAGAAGGCAGCAGCCCCGCACCTGCTGGGGACAGAGAGCACTGGCGCCCGCAGCTTCGGAGTTCTCTGTCCCTGGCAGGTGTGGGGCTACAGCTTCTCTCTCCTGCCGTGGTGTTGGGGACCATTGGTACAGTACCGTACTGTATTATGCCTTAAAGGGGAGCCAACCTGTGATCGCATTATATGCAGGGCGCATTATTGCGAGGTTTGAATGTATTTTACACACAGTGCCACCTAATGGCAAAATAGTATAACACAGTTTGGCATTCTTTTACAGGGGACAAATGTTATATCTGTCAGCACTGTCACAGATAATATCAGATTGGATAGACCACTGATCTGACCCAATAGGGCATTTCTTGGGAAAGATCCTCAGCCAGTGTAACTTATCCATGACAATGTACACAAGCTGAGGGGTCTGCACCCTTATCTTCTAGCTGTGTATGTATGCTTTTAGAGAAAATTGCTGAATTAGTTAACTCAACAATAATATATTTTTAAATTCTTTATAGTCCTGCATAGGGAACAAGTTAGGGAAGAGTAACTCTGCCATTTAGAAGTTTATCAACTTGACATAGTTTAGTAACAACAGGCAAGATCAAATTCCCATTGCAAGCAGTGGAAAGACTCCCACTGACTTCAATGGGAGCTGGATTGGGCCCAAGATGAAATGCTTGCCATGAGCCTAACTAGCTGAAATCTCTCATAGTTTTGTCATGTGAAGCTGTTTTATACATTTTCAAATCCTTTTGTTTGAATTAGATTAAACATAAAAGTCTTTTGCAAGGCCTTCTAGCTTTGGAAAACAAAGTAGCTTGCATAACAGCTAAGTAACCAAATACCATCCTCCTTTCTCCCTACTTAATGGTCCTGACCCAGATCCTCAGAGATATTTAAGCACCTAACTAGCACTGATTTCAATGGGAGTTAGGTGCCTAAATTCATCTGAGGTTCTGGGCCACTGAACCTGCAAACACTTATGCATGTGCTTAGCTTTATTCTCGTGATTAGTCCTATTGACTACTCAAGTGTGTACTGTTAAGTATGTGTGAGTTTGCAGGATCAGGGCCAAGGTTTATAATTCTCACTTGGTGCATCCCATTTTCCAATTGACTGCAAACTCCGTAGTGGAGGGAAGGTGTACGCTTTGTAATTCTATATCACATTTATCACAGCAGTATCAGTAAAACACGTAGCACATTGCAGATATGATGAATACATAATAATACTAATAGCAATAAATAGTTTCATTTCAATATGTTTTTCTTAAGAAAAAATACTGGATTTTATCCCCTATATTTACCTGGTCAATTAATTATGTCAGCTGCTTAACAACATCTATCAATTCACTAAATTATAGGAATTGTAACTGTGCTCTGAGATCAGGCACATCTTGCAATAATTTATAAATGTTACATACTAAAACTAATACATTTGCTTATTCTTGAACTTTTTCAAAATGTCCCTCTGTGAGGAAATGTGTTTGTATTGTTATTAGTTTTGACAAACTGGATTGTGTCTTGGCCATTGTTGAATGGTTCTCTCTGCCCCCAAGCCCACTGAGAGACAAAGAATTTGTAATGAATTTGATTAAAACTTTATGTGGTTTATGGTGCTCACTTCCAGCTGTTCTGCCATTCTTCTCCAGTGAATGAAGTTTTCTCTAATGCATAATGATGTGTTTTACATGAGAGATGTTTGAACCTCTTCTTAGTAGCCCTGAGGTAGTTTCCATGGTATGAAACAGTGGCGAAATATATAGTTTCTTAAATTTCAGTGAGTTATGTTTGTTTATGTTTAAGTGGCATATGCTTCAATACATAGATATATCTATTAAAAGGGGTTAAAGAAACAGATTAGGTTTCAGCAATGGTCATTATGGGCCAGCTCCTCAAAGGTATTGAAAACAATGGGCTTTAAGACTTAAATACCTTTGGTGATCTGGGGCTGTAGGCTCGATTGTGCAGCCCAGGTTGGCGAGCACTTACCCACACAAACAGTCGCAATGACCCTGAGTAGTTGCTAAGCATTGTGAGCTGGCTCCTTGTTGCTAGCTATCAGTCCCTTTCCCCTGCCCCCCCTTACCCCCCCCCCGAAAAAACAATTAAAAGCTAGCATCTAATTTGGAGATTTCTTGCACACCCAATTTTTTTAGAAATGTGGAAAACTATAGTCTTGTATTATTTATTGTGAAAAGGCCAGATTTTGAGATTCTTTCTCTGGGTCCAGTTGCTTTCTCATGTACAAATATAGAACAATTCAGGAGGGGTTGAAGGAAGGGAACACATTTCTGAGAGCTCTTCAGGGCTGGGATTTTCTTTTGCTCTCTTTTCCTATAGTACCTAGGCTCCAATTTAACAAATTACTTCAGCACATGCTTAATTAATGGGATGTAAGCACATGCTTCTAAATTATTAATAATTTGTATTGTGGTAGCACCTAGGAGCCCCAGTCATGGACTAGGACCCCTCATGCTACAAACTGTACAAACACAACATGAAAAGATGTCCCTGCCCCAAAGAGGTTCCAAGGGTTTGACTTCAGCACATGCTTTCAGCATAAGCTCACACATACATGCTTTGCTGATGTGGGGTCCAAATGCTATGCAGCCCTAATCCAGATTGGTGTTATCATAACCTTAGTCCCAGATTTGGACCTTAGCGTCCAAAATATGGGGGTTAGCATGAAAACCTCCAAGCTTAGTTACCAGCTTGGACCTGGTACTTGCTGCCACCACCCAAAGAATTAGAGTGTTTTGGGGCACTCTGGTCCCCCTGAAAAACCTTCCCTGGGGACCCCAAGACCCAAATCCCTTGAGTCTCACAACAAAGGGAAATAATCCTTTTTCCCTTCCCCCCTCTCTGTTCCCAGTCCTGGAAACAAAAGTACTTTCCTATTCCCCCAGAGGGAATGCAAAATCAGGCTAGCAATCCAACACACAGATCTCCCCTGATTTCTTCCTCCCACCAATTCCCTGGTGAGTACAGACTCAATTTTCCTGAAGTAAAGAAAACTCCAACAGGTCTTAAAAGAAAGCTTTATATAAAAAGAAAGAAAAATAAGTACAAATGTCTCTCTCTGTATTAAGATGATACAATACAGAGTCAATTGCTTAAAAGAATATTGAATAAACAGCCTTATTCAAAAAGAATACAAATCAAAGCACTCCAGCACTTATATTCATGCAAATACCAAAGAAAAGAAACCATAGAACTTACTATCTGATCTCTTTGTCCTTACACTTATAAACAGAAGACTAGAAAGTAGAAACTACTTCTCCAAAGCTCAGAGAAAGCAGGAAGACTGACAAAAGACTCAGACACACAATTCCCTCCACCCAAAGTTGAAAAAATCCGGTTTCCTGATTGGTCCTCTGGTCAGGTGCTTCAGGTGAAAGAGACATTAACCCTTAGCTATCTGTTTATGACACGCCCCCCAAATTGCAGACAGTGGGGAAGCTTACTGGCGGCGATTTTCTTCTAGAACTTGAAAATAAACAGATTAATACAACACATACACCTTTACATATACTCCTAAGTAGAAGGAAAAACAGAGAAAACATGAACTGGAGTTGGCAAAAGCTGGGCTGCATGTGCCAGCCAACCCTAACAACCCGGCGCCCATTATTGCTCCACAGCACAGGAAATTTCCCACCTACAAGGCAGGTGATGACACCGAGGCCTTCTTGGAAAATTTTGAAAGAGCCTGTCTTGGGTACAGCATTCCCGAAGACCAGTACATGGTAGAATTGAGGTCACAGCTCAGTGGACCTTTAGCAGAGGTGGCAGCTGAAATGCCTAAGCAGCAAATGAATGACTATATACTTTTCAAACCAAGGCCAGATACAGAATGGGGATAACCCCAGATCATGCCCGTCGGCGCTTCAGAACCCAAAAGTGGAAACCAGAGGTGTCATTTCCCAAACACGCCTACTACATTGCAAAAAACTATGAGGCCTGGATAACAGGAAACAACATTCAAACCTTGGAAGAACTGAACCTCCTCATACAAATGGAGCAGTTCTTGGATGGTGTTCCTGAAGACATCACACGGTACATAAAAGATGGAAATCCCACCGCTGCCACCATATCATAACCTTAGTCCCAGATTTGGACCTTAGCGTCCAAAATATGGGGGTTAGCATGAAAACCTCCAAGCTTAGTTACCAGCTTGGACCTGGTACTTGCTGCCACCACCCAAAGAATTAGAGTGTTTTGGGGCACTCTGGTCCCCCTGAAAAACCTTCCCTGGGGACCCCAAGACCCAAATCCCTTGAGTCTCACAACAAAGGGAAATAATCCTTTTTCCCTTCCCCCCTCTCTGTTCCCAGTCCTGGAAACAAAAGTACTTTCCTATTCCCCCAGAGGGAATGCAAAATCAGGCTAGCAATCCAACACACAGATCTCCCCTGATTTCTTCCTCCCACCAATTCCCTGGTGAGTACAGACTCAATTTTCCTGAAGTAAAGAAAACTCCAACAGGTCTTAAAAGAAAGCTTTATATAAAAAGAAAGAAAAATAAGTACAAATGTCTCTCTCTGTATTAAGATGATACAATACAGAGTCAATTGCTTAAAAGAATATTGAATAAACAGCCTTATTCAAAAAGAATACAAATCAAAGCACTCCAGCACTTATATTCATGCAAATACCAAAGAAAAGAAACCATAGAACTTACTATCTGATCTCTTTGTCCTTACACTTATAAACAGAAGACTAGAAAGTAGAAACTACTTCTCCAAAGCTCAGAGAAAGCAGGAAGACTGACAAAAGACTCAGACACACAATTCCCTCCACCCAAAGTTGAAAAAATCCGGTTTCCTGATTGGTCCTCTGGTCAGGTGCTTCAGGTGAAAGAGACATTAACCCTTAGCTATCTGTTTATGACAGGTGTCATGACTAGGGTTTGGCCAGTCAGGCCTAGTGGTCAGAGCAGTGGAGGTCAGAGCTGAAGTTAGGAACCAGAGGTCAGAGCCCAGGGTCAGAAGTTCCAAGAGCAAGCTGAGAGGCAGATCCATCACAACCACTGGCTGGTAAGCCCACCTTATTGCACAGACACTTCCTAGAACTCCCCTTGGGCTTAAGTAGTGTGCCTGGACCAATCAGGGGACATGAGGGAAGCTGTCCTTCCAAGGCGGAACTTCTTGTGGTGTTTATTGCCACAGGGTTTGTATGATAATACACACGGCCCTGTCATGGGTGCAGGTAGCAGCACAGAAGAGTCAGCTGCCCTGCAGACCTGGGTTCTAAACTAATGTAGAGGTCTGTGGAATTTTCTGTTGGGCTGTGTGTGTGGGTGTATCTCCCTTTATAAAAAAAGTAGGAAGAAGTTTGGCCATCAAACCCCACACTTCACCCACGATCTGCATGTATCTCAGGTGATCAGCAGGTCAGCACCATCCACAGAGAGGTGCTATGCATCTCTCCCCTGGCTCCCTGCCAGCACAACTTAGGTTACACTTGCATTACCCTCTGAGTGGATGGCCTGTGGAGTTGGGAAAGGAAATAATTTGTTAGAAATAGCTGCTGGTGCAGCTTCCCACTTAATTGAATGGGCTTGGTACTGGACATTACTGAGCCTGAATTTAGCTTTGGGCTTGAACCCAAATCTTTATGATATAAGCTAGATTAAAGGGGTAAATCACAAGAGCAGAACTAGGATTGCCTAGTGGTTAAGGCACTGAACTAATGCTTGGGAGATTTAAATACAGTTCCTGTCTCTGCCACAGACTTGCTATGTGACCTTGAGTATCTTACTTAATCTTTCTTTGCCTCCAGCCCCTTCTATAAAATAGGGACAGAAATACTTCTTGTCCCCCAGATGTGTCCTTTCTGTTTAGACTGTAAGCTGTCTGGGGCAGGGACCATCTCTAACTATGAGTCTGTTCAGTGCCTAGTACAATGGGGCCCTGATCTTGGTTGGGCCTCTAGATGTGACTGTAATAAAAACCAACAATAATATGCTGACTTTCCCATAAGCAGACTTCTCAATGTATTTTCTGAAACATGAGGGGAACCAGTACAGTAAGCTGGGACATGGCTAGGGCTGGTCAGAAATTTTCTGATGAAACTTTTTCCAGCTGAAAAGGCTGATTTTTCTTAATCTAAACATTCTGTGGGCATCTGTCAGTTTTGATGAAACTTTTGACAGAAGCCAGGCTGGTTTCTGACAGAAACCTGCCCGGTTTCCTGCCAGCTTACCCCCGCCCCTCCATGGCAACCCATCTGGCAGGGAGCTTGGGAGCTGTCAGGCTGCCATGGAGGTGGGCAAGCTGGCAGGAAACCAAACAGGTTGCCTGCAGCGGAGGCTCTCAGAACTTCCAGGCTCCTGGGTAGTTTTGGAGTTCAGGAAACATATTTGAAATGTTTGGTGTTTCTGAAACAAAGTATTGTGGAAATTCACTTCTGAAAAAAAGTGTCACGGTTTGGACTTTTTGTTCTCATGTGGGACAAAACATTTCCAAAACCTTGAAATTTTCTCATGGAAGTGAAATTCAGTTTCCTGTCCACTCTAGTCATGAGCTCTCTGAACTATGCCAGGTTAAGGTTGTTGTCTAATGGAGGTCTGGCTGTCTTCGACCTGGGTGTTTGGGGTGCTCTCACTTAGGGTTTCTGAAAGTGGCAAGCAGATGCCTGACTATCTCGGGGCCAACTTTCCCTCAAAGCAGTAGGGCTCAGTGTTTCTTCTGTGAGAGAGTATGGCTTGCTGAAGCTGGGAGAAGAAGGTGGTGGGTGGGACAAGTGATTCTGCTAACTCTTTACAAAGCTCACTTTCAGTTCTTATTTTTAAAAATCTTGGCCCAGAGAAGTCTGGGGTGTGGGCAAACCAAAATGCAAAGGTGTCTTTGTCAGGGTCTGTGGAGGCTGAGGGCTCAATTCTGGAAGAGGAAGAGACTTCAAGAAGTTCCCTAGAGAAAAGGGGGAGGACAAGATGGCTTGAGCCAATGGGGCAGCCATAGGAAGTTCTTGCATCTGTGCAAAGAGTGGCTTTATCCATGGAGCCATCTCAGGGGGCAGATGATGGAGCCTCCAAACCTTCACTGGTTTTGAGTTGACTGCTGCTGACAAGGAGACCTTGGGTGGAAATAAGTGTGGAGGAGGAAGAGATAATATTTTTTGACTGACAGCTGTGGTTCTGTCCTTGGGTAGCTGTTGCCAGACAGTCAGGAAACTCGATAAAAGGTAAAAATCACAAGGTGTGAGCACCTCCTCTATGATATTTAACATCTCAGTGAGAGAGGCAGAGCTCTATGGTATCACCTCTTCAGAGGATGAGTCTGGGAATAGGAGATCTTCAGTGCAACAGAATTGCTGTGTCTCAGATGAGAAAAAAATATCAGTGGTTAGCTGGAGATAAGCCCCTCATGGGGGGAATCTGAATTTCTTTGTCCACATGAGTTCCTTCATTTAACATGGATATTTTAAGTTTATCCAATAGTATTAATGTGGCATTGTTCCCCAGCTGATGAGACATTTCATAGGAGAGTGTCAGTCATAAGTTAAAGAGCAAAAGGTTTTAAGGGAAGATTCACAGACAAGGTGAGACTCAGTGCCCAGTGGGATGGAAGAGAGTTCAAGATAGATGGGAGCAGCATGAGTGAAAGAAGAGTAACACTCAGCTGTAGAGAGAAAGCAGAGGCCAAGAAGAGCAGAGCCAGCCGGAAGAGTGTGTGTGGTACATGAAAGAGCAAGAAGGAGTAGGTGGAGTGAGTTTGGAAAACCACAAAGGCCGTTTCAGATTGTCCTCAGAAAGGAGGAGAATGCCCATAAAATGTGCAGAGGAAGGGAATGACAGGAACCCACATCCATTACCAAGAGCAGCCTGACCAGAGACTAATGAGTCAGCCTGCTTCATCTCCTTTGTATCCAGATGCTGAGACCAGGTTAGACAATGTGGGCCAGATTGTCTTGCAGTCTGGCTCCTTTGCAGCACTTGGGCGGCATAAAGGAGCCAAAGTCTGGCCTGGTTAGCTGAGAATCATCCCAGAAGGGAGGTGGGAGTGTCAGTGAGATAAAACCAGCAGAGCCAGCTCTTGGACCAACTGCCCCCTCCCCAAAGCTATCATTGAGGAATGGATGGGGCAGAACACAGCTCCCCTGGCCAATTGTCAGCTGGTGGATAGTGCCTGAGAAAGCGTCTACAGCTGGCATAAAACAGAGCAGACTCAATTTATGCTGTGGTGAAAGGTGAAGTAGCTGTGGCTTCAGAATCAGAACTGTAAGTTCCTCCCTTATGGTAGTCACCTCTGACCTGCTAGCATAAGAAGCAAGGCAGAGCCACACAGAAGCTGTGGAGTGCAGCAGCAGAGTGTATGACACTGTGCACTTGCTTTTAACAGCAGAGGGAGAAGGTAGAAATCAGCCAAGAAAGGAAAAGGAACAGTGAAAACACAATATCTTTTTTCTGTGTTTTCTAATGTATGCCTGGCATGGCTAAATAACAAAGGAGATAAGTATGTGAGAGTCTCGATAGCTGGTTTTATTAGCAAATGAAACTCCCACAACAAAGGCAGTGGGGATTGAAGAATGGGGCTTGGATCAAGAAAGGTATGAATTTCCAGTCTATTGAAGGACTTGTCTCCACTTACCAGGAGATTGACATATGGTGATTGATCCGTCAGGGGTCGATTTAGCAGGTCTAGTGAAGACCCACTAAATCAACCACTGATAGTTCTCCCGTCGACTCCAATACTCCTCTGGAATGAGAAGCATAAGGTAAGTTGATGGAAGAGTTTCTCCCATTGACCCAGTGTGGTGTAGACACCACAATAAGTCGACCTAAGGTATGTTGCATAACTTAGGTCGACTTAGTCCTGTAGTGTATACCTGCCCTAAGGGATAAAATATTACCCTCTCTGTCACGTTCTGCATATAAAGCAATGATATTTTATGGATCCTTATTATTAAGAATGATGGACAGGAAGTGGACAGCTGGTGTCTCACAAGCTGCCCTCTCCCACATCCCACCCTGGTCTACACCCCACAACCTCTTAACTTCTCTGCAAGTTGATCCTATTTTCACTGTGGAAAAAATGGGACACTGTCATCACTGATGCCACTGAGAAGTGATTTGGTGAGGATAAGACAAGTTGACTGGGAATGCTGGAAGAAAAAGGAGCTCCCACTTCCCTGCCCTCTCATCCTTTCAGAATGAAAAAGTAATGAACAAGGTCACTGTCAGTCCTTATTGTTTTCTCCTAGTTTCAACCTCTCCACTCCAGTACAGTTCTTCCCCCAATATATCTGTCTGCTGTATCCCTAACACACACATCACTGATCCATTCACACCCTCATTTCACCAGTTGTCTCCATTCTCCTTGCACTCATCCTTGCTAACCTGACCCATCCCTTGATCACCTCAGAACCTCCCCTCAGCTCCCTCTGGCCTGGTGCCCACCTGCTCAGAAACGTTCACATATCTGTGCCCCAAGCTGACAATCCTCCTTCCAACCTAAGCCATCCCAGGCTCAGAACCACCCTGTCAGCTCTGAATCCTCACATATCTGATATCCTGCGGAGCACAGCACCCCATCACCTTTCTTTCTCTCTTTATTTATTTCCTTTTGTTTTCCATTCCTCTCTTTTTTTCTTTCTCTCCTGCTCCCTACCAAAGCAGGAAAGATGGAGGTTCATGGGGTAAATTTGGTTATCATGAATGCGGAAACAGTCACATAATCGTATGGGTCACATAAAGGAAGCAAGGGGCTACATTGTGACTGTCTTGGTATTTCAAGAGACTTTCCAATGTTTGATTCTATCTCACTAAATAGAAATATTAGGGAAGGAAAGAGCACGTGGTAAATGATCAAATCTACTCCTTATTGTTCAGCAGGATTCCAATATCTTTAGATGGGTTCCAATTGGTATAAGGACAAGTTGTAACTTGAAATAAATAATTTGAATTCTATTCTTTCAGAGTTGTTTGCATTTTCTTATTAATCTCACTATTAGGAAAGATTTGCAGTTAACTGGATTTTTTGTTGTTTAAATCTTCTCTTTGTGTTCTAAAATTCATGTGTCAGAGTTCTTAGAAAAATATTTATGTATTCCAGAGACTAAGGTATTGAATGACAAAGGGATATTTTTAAATGAGTCTCAAAATTGGGCTTTATGGCCCAGATCCTCAAAGATATTTAGATGCCTAAGGGAGTTAGGTGCCTAAAAACCTCTAAGGATATGAGCCAAAAATTGTACACACATCTGTGTGCTCACAATTAGTCATGCTCACTTTCTTGTGAGTTAAGACACTCTTGAATGCAAATAGAGGCACTTAGAGGTCTCAATCTTCAATTTCTGGAGGCTCAGTAAGAGGTTTGCTTGAATAAAGACTGAGGAAGAATTTAGGATTGAGCCTATATTTGGAAGAGAATAATTTAAATATCAAAGTTTGTTCAGGAAACAAAAATTGGAGACATTGGAAATGATGAAGAATAGGAGAACAAAGGCTACAGAAATTCGAGTATATCAGCGTATATAGATAAAGATAACAGAATTAATTTCATGTAAGGAAACATAAGTGTTAAACTGTGGGAGAACCTGTGAGAACAGCTGCCATAGATTTGGAAATTTTAGTTAACTTGGGCCAGCACTATTCATGGAAAAGTCAGTTCATGTGGACAGACGTTAACCATAGCTGGGTAGCAAGAACAGAAGACTAGAAAACATTAAATGAAAAAACTGTGCAGCCCTCTGTCTTGAGGCAACATTCGGGACTTATGAAGTAAAAAGAAAGCTCCCATTGACTTTAATAGGACCAGGATTTAGCCGTAGGATAGGGAGTTAAGAGTTTTTTATGTGCCACTCTTTATATAAAGTTGCCCATTTTATTTTAATTTTCCTTGTTTCTGTCAGTGATCCTTAAGAACCCTGACTCAGTCATATTTTTACAAGAGTTTCTCACATGCCCTTGTGATCCTATAATGTAATATAGCCTGGTGTGATTATATTTATCTTATTGGAATTCCTTGAATGATTTTCTGTGCTTTGTTTTATATCTTTTATTTGAAGTACTGTGTGATCTATGGAAAATGTATGCATGTCTACACACACATATATGTAATCTCCCATTCTATGATGAAATATGATAAAAATGGTTAAGGACACTGATAAGAAGTAAAATATGCGGTGGATGATCTTAAATATGTCTATGGATTTGAAAGACTGTTGTAGCCCTACAGTCTCATATTAGGCTATTGTTTCTAGCAATATTCCCTTTTTCAAAATACTACACATTTTTAAGTGCACTCACTGTACTTATCTGAAACTTTGAAATGTTAGGGCCAGACTGTACTTCTGTGTGGAAATACTTGCATGGGGTCAGGAAATCCCATCAAGCTTTCTCCAGAAGAAACCTCTGATTTGGCTCATGACCTTCTTATAAATACTCCAAGATCTACATGGATCCCAAATCAGGGAAAGACTCACCAAAAGAAATGAGTCCTGACAAGGGATTTGGTGGAGTATAATTATGCAAATAAGACCTTTTCATGCTCTAGATTCATTTACCTAAGTAAGTAGAAGCTTAAAAGAAATAAAAAAGTGGTATCATTTCTTATCTTGATGCATGTTTTTAATTCCTGTTTTGGAATCTGGTGTCACATTGCTTCTGTCTCTGAAGATATAGATACTTATTTTATGTAGCGCTGGTCCAAATTTTTCTTATGAAATTTTTTTCATTGAAAAATGGCCTTTTTTAAAAACAAAACTTTTTTCACAAAAAAGTTCTTAACAGTGTCAAAATTATTCTTTTTTGGCTACATTACTTACTTTCTGGAAATAAGGTATAAATATCAGAATAAAGTATATTTTTTTAACAATGAGGGTAATTAACTATTGAACAATTTACCATCACTGGCATTTTTAAAAATAAAGATTGGATGTTTTTTCTAAAAGATCTGCTCTAGAAATTATTTTAGGAAAGTTCTGTGGCCTGAGTTATACAGAAGTTCAGAGTAGATGATCACAGTAGTTTCTATTGGGCATGGAATCCATGATTAGATGAATAAAATATATATATCTTATCAGTATTTTAATCATGTTTATTGAATTAGTTTTGAAGTCATTACAGAAAATACTTAATTTACCAATGTCCACCTGCTCACACATACACTCCTATGCCTCAGGCTGAGAACCATGCCTCTTCTAACTTCACCCATCCACAGCACAAAACCACTCCTTCGGCTTTCATAGAATCACAGAAATGTAGGGCTGGAAGGGATTTTGAGAACCAATCAAGTCCAGCCCCTTATACTGTGGCAGGACCAAGTAAACCTAGTAAACCATCCTTGACAAATGTTTGTCCAACCTGTTCTTAAAAACCTCCATTGATGGGGTTCCACAGCATCCCTTAGAAATCTGTTCCACAACTTAACTACCCCTAAACCTCTCCCCGCTGCATTTTGAGCCCATTACTTCTTGAACTGTGTGAACATGCTTGACATGCCCAGGGTCACAACACTCACCTGCCAACATCCAATCTCTCTTTTTCTCTCATTTTGTCTTTCCACCTGTCTTCAGCCATGGAAAAATTTACAAAACAATTTCAGTAATATTTTTAGTAAAATTTCATTTAAAATATTTCAAATATATTGCACAATTGGTAAAAAAGTCTATTTTGAAACTTGCAAAACTTCTTAATTTCACCATTTTTCACATAATTTTCTTGTTTTTTTTGACCAACTCTAATTTGATTGTCGGTTTATCCAGGTGAAAATAAACACAAATACATTAAAACTAATTGTATGAATATTCTTGAAGCCATCATGTCCGCTAAATGACAGCAGTATAACAGTGCAAACGGAACAGTGAGATGAATTAACAGAGGTGTAGGGCACAAATCAATAGCTTGTGTGAATATGCATAAAGTAGAAGCTTGACAGTCCTCTACTGGACTCTAGGGGAGAAATCCTGGCTTCATTGAGATAGATGTCAAAACTCTCAGTGATTTCAATGGGGCCAGGACTTCACTCTCGGGGGCTAATTCTTATTTACGCCAAGGCTGCTTGATATCATGCTAGCAGGCTGTAGATTACATTGGCACTCCCTGTTGCAGGCCCTCTACACTACCAGAGGGGTGTAAAGCAGCTCTAGTGTAACTGGGATTCAGGACATAGTAATTTACACTCATTTAAGTGATTTGGCCTGAAATGATACTATTCAAACAGTGGCATCCTGCTTTAATCCAGTAGCAGAAAAATCATCAACTCCTCTTCAAAATCCTCCCCGGCCTCACCAGCACATTCGAATAAAAGACTTAATCTAGTGGTTCAGCTGAAAGAAATTTAAACCACAGTTCACTGATGTTGAGCCCACTATTCTGCATCGGGAAACATAAAGAAAAGCATTGAAACACGTAACTGAAGGCAACTGTTAAACAGACTCTGCACTGAACAGTAAGAATTTTATATCAAATGGTTCTGATTGCTTCTTCCCTCCTCCCACCCCCCACTCCATTCTGATGGTCTTAATTTATAACATGTACTAATGAAAAAATCAGTGTATGCATAACAAAGTGCTGATAATTCGTGAGCCTAGGGGTGACTCAGGAAAAGATGGTCACTTTCTTCTGCCCCTGAGATCTCCGGCTTTCTTGATGCCGACATGCATACACTTTCATATCCCTAGCAGTTTGCATATTTTGTTAGTATGAATATGCTGATTTTTTTGGTTTAGGATTAAAAAAAAAAAAACTAGCAGCCTGTCTGATTTGTTGTAATAACAGCATGCTTTCTGCACGGACTCATTTTCTTTACCTTCGTAGCAAGATAACATACAATTAGGGAGTGATGTCAGCTTATAAAATTTTGGTGTAAAATTTTGGTCACACCAAAGTACCATACTTTTTAACAAAACTGGCAGACATGTCTTTTGGCAGCAGCTGCTTGCCATGTGATTTAAAACTTCCTGTCACTATAATTGATGTGTTTTTATTCTTTCCACTTCCTGAAGCCTGACCAGAATTAAAATTGCTGTTGGAATTTCCTGTCAAAGCAACTCATTTATTCGCTGAACAGCGCACTGACAGTACTTTGATTGGACATTGCCTTCAGCTATTCTTGGGCAAAGAGATTGCTGTGAATTATACTCCTAGTGCAGGTTTGACTTCCATGCATGCCACATCTGCAGATATATACAGATTGTCCATCATGCGGTAACCTTGTCCTAATGAAAACTCCACATGTAAAAAATGTTAATGATTTGAATATCAAACTTGGCCACCTGCTGGGGGCCCTGGTTTTTGTGTTTATTTAGGAAACCCCACAGAGCTCTCAACTGGTTGTCTCACCATAACCAGAACGGGCTCTGCTGTACTTCCTACATTAAAGAGAATTTACCTTCCTTTATATCTTCCTTGTAAAAAGCTAACATGTTTGGCTTTTTAATTTGCTGCTCCACTATGCTATCTAAATTCCACCCCAGAGATGGCTACATTACATTGGTATATAAGTTTTCCCTATGGGCTCTACTTTGTACTGTTCATAAAGTGCTTTGGGATCTTTCAATATTAAAGATACTGTATAAATACAGGCTGTTCTTATTTAACATATAGGCACGATGTGGTGATGTTGTGGTCTATTAAGGGAATGAACCAAAAATACAGTGAAAGATGAATCATTGACTTGCATCATCTGTAAATCAGTGTTTTCCTGTTAGGGTTGATAGACAATTATGGTTTATTTTTGGAAAGCTGAAGAATGAGGATAAGTATTGGGTTATTCTGCAGTTATAACTGATACAGAGTCACTGCCAGTGTCCCCAGATGTAAAATGGGTGTGATGATACTTATCTTACCTTTGCCAAGTATTTTGATATCCTAGGTTCAAAGATGCTTACAAACCTGCATATTTGTTATTATTATTATTATTAATTAATACATTTTAACATATATAATTTTCGGGGTAGGGAGGCCCTAGAGCAGGAGTTGGCAACCTTTCAGAAATGGTGTGCTGGGTCTTCATTTATTCACTCTGATTTAAGGTTTCGTGTGCCAGTAATAAATTGTAACATTTTAGAAGGTCTCTTTCTCTAAGTCTGTAATATTTACTTTACATACAACAATAGTTTAGTTATATAAGGTTTTAAAAATGTTTAGGAAACTTCACTTAAAATTAAATTAAAATGCAGAGCTCCCCGGAGCGGCGGCTAGGACCCGGGCGTGTGAGTGCCACTGAAAATCAGCTCGCACTCTGCCTTTGGCATGCGTGCCATAGGTTGCCTACTCCTGCCCTGGAGATTCATGTGTAGTCTTCTTTCCCTGACCAAGGATTTTTCCAAGCACTCTTTCATCATTTTAAGGAAACAGCTCTAGAGTTTAAGTTTCTCGAGTGGGTAGGTGGGAGATCAGTGGTCTCTGTATGTGAATTGGACTGCATCTGTGGCTAGAGAAGCAAGGAGAATGCCATTGCAGGAGGGAGCGATGGGCAGAAGCATAAGTTACAGACTCTAACTTCCAGAATCTATTTGTGGCAATACATTGTGCTGTGCAATTGAAAAAAAAAGACTCTGAAAATTATGATATGGAGTCTGTAAAAGACAGAGGTTTCAAACCACAATACGAAAGAAGAATAACAATCGTGTGAAGTTTTGCTGACCAGGGGTACATCTGGGGAAGCTTCTAAACAACTTGAATTATTCTCACAATCTGCATTATATATATATATAGAGAGAGAGAGTTAAACTCACCCCTGTACAAAGGGACAGCACTAGCCTAATGCACCACTTAAGCCCAGGATTTAAATGGGACTAACGGGTGCCAAAGTGCAGCGTCCTGGACAAAGATAAATTTCCCCATTAGTTGGTACAGACCCCTCATTCGTTATTTTCCATTTGGAAGTGTAATATTCTGCAGAGCTGGGGCTAAAGTTGCAAGTTATCAAAAATCAAACGGAAAAGAATACAATGAAACCTCCAGGGTGGTGGCTGACACTCTTTCAAGTGCAGCATGTCCGGTCTCAATAAAATATTTTAAAATATTTGTAGTTTTCTCAAAATAAATATAAAGTGTGATCAGAGCAATCTACGATCTTCTGAACGGCTGTTCTTAAGGCGGGGGAAGGAAGGAATGAAGAGTGGAATAATGTTTAAAAAAAGAAAAACACAAACAAACTTGGTACTCTGCTGCTTAAGCAGCCACGTCAGCCTAGATATAAATGCCCAGTGCAGAATAAGCCAAACCAACAGTTCTGAAGGCTCCAGGAAAGACATAATGCTGACACAACATTAACCAAGTTTCCAAATGATTTCAATCACTAGATAAATATCAGTTTCAGCCCTAAATGATATTCTTAAGTAATTGTCCAATGCCCAGTTGGGCTGGAATGGTGTTCCTTTGGAACTAATTCAGGCCAGCTTTAACTGCTGGGGAGTGCTGGGCCAAGATCAGACTTGAGGGCTGGAGCCTGAAATGCCATTAAACAGGCTGTAGTCAAGACAACAAAATGCTTCATGTGTTTAGTCTAATACGCCATGGGACTTGTTTGCGACAGTTACAGTATTAAAGCTGTAATTATAGTCAGTGAACCACAGATGTACTGTAGCCATAGGGTTTAAACAGGGTGTTATTGCACTGGAAACCACCTCCAGTAGGTTATAAGTTCAAAGGATCCACTTTTCCCCCCGTCCTCCCAGTGTTTAATTAGATACTAAAGCCTCCTATCTTACTTCTGAATAATTACCATCAGGTACTTTTTAATATTCTGACTTGTTTTCTTGGCTCTCTGACTGTTTGTTTCATAAAATACATAGTTTATACTTCCCTGATTTATTTATAGTGAGTATTTAAAATAAAGCCTAAGTGAAATACCATTTTTATGATGTTTCAGTGGTGGTTAAACATACCTCTGGGCTGCTGCGTTAAGCCAAGGCCGATGTAAATGCTAGTACTTTCCACTTGAGCAGAGAATGAAAAGCCCAGCAGACAGGGGACCTAGATTTCAGTGTAGTAAGTAGCAGGAACAATTTTTTCATCGAGGTAGTTCAAAATGTAGAGAAGTAGGAGCTGGTACCAAAAGCTGCTGCAGAGGATTTGGTGAACTTTAAGTAGAATAATTCAGGTTAACTGACATTAGATATGTGCCACTATGTGGTGTTAGGAAATAAACGCTATGGAAATGATCTGAGCATAGAAAAAAGCCTTATGCTGGGGCTATCCGTGTTTAAGAGCAGATATGAAGTGTCTAAGGAAAGAAGCCAAAATTCATATTCTTTGCTTTCCTAAACCCCACAGATAAAATTTGTTATTTAGATTAAACAATGAGATAACTGAATATTGACTCCCCATTTTAGCACTGAGTACAACAACTTTTTTGATTAAGCAGAACTGAAATGGTTACCATGTAGGAAAATACAGGTAATATTAAGATGAAATATGTCTGCCTAGGGATCCATTTATTTCCCCAAAATAGCCAATTTCTTTTTATATATGAATGTCTGTATGTTTATATATATTTAAATGCCCCATTTGCTACACTGGTTTTAGCTTCTTGTTAGCATCACTTCTTGTTAGCATGATGTTCTACAGCACAAGGCAGCTGGAAAAGTGAAACATGTGTTCAAGAATTTATGCAGTGTCTTTACTTTCTTTCATTAGGAGAACCAACAATAATAGGTGCATATTATAAGTTAACAGTGTTAAGCAGTATGTTATAGCCATGTCTGACAGATATGTTGTTTACATTCATATTTTATATTGGTGAAACTGTAGCTTTTTTACAACATGACATTTTTCAAATGCAATATTTATATCGGTGCCTCCATGCATAGGAAACTTAGTCATCTAAAAACATGATATGCTTTAAATCCACTTGTCTCCTTTTCATTAATAAAATATTTCAGGTGATTTCCTACCAAAATACGGAGCTCAGCATGTTCTTTATTTGAGGCCTTTTAGTAATTGTTGAGAGAAAACTTTTGTACCTCATACTAACAATAACCTATCTTATTTTAACCTGGCTGAAACTTGTGCTGCAAGTATATACAACCCTCCCCCATGAAGCGTGCTTTTGTTGAGTATAACTGTCTTTAGTGCCGTGTATGCCCTCAGTCTGCACATGCAATCTCTGCTGATGTCAAGGGGAGTTGTTCTCACAGACAGAGTAAGTGGCACAAATCCTGATATGCAGTCCTTACTTGACGAAGTCCCACTGAAGGTGTTCTACCTACCCTATGCCTTTCCGACAATGTCCCCCGAGGGCCCTTGACACTGATGGGAATTTTCAATTCTTTGTTGAAAGTTATTTACTTATATCTATGGCAATGCCTTGGGTAGGCATTGCTAACAGAAGTTTAAATAGTGGCTAAGAATATGCTCTTAAAGTCACAGGCAACTAATACAGAAAAATCTCATTTAACTTCTGTAATGTTAACTGAAGGGTAGTTTCCCGCTTCCCATGAATTCTGTGTCAGACAAATTTAGAACCATAGGAGTTGTCGTACTAGATCCAAGATCTCTCTAGTTAACTATCTTCTGGCATTGGCCAGTACCAGATTCTTCAGAGGAAAGTGCGAGAACCCTGCAACAGGCAGATGTGAGATAATCTGCCTCCCCTTCCCCCCACAAAGGTCTGATCCTAATCCTTAATAGCTAGAGATTGGCCTTGTGTTGGCCTTCTTCACAGGGGTAAATTTCATCCCCAGTGAATGGATGAACATGTTATAGCTGGCCCAGTCCTGCACCTCATCTCCCTTCCTCCAATGTGGCTCAACAGCTGTGCTCCCCTGGTGATTTCTTTAAAGGGTGCCATGTCTGATCCCCTTTATGGCCGGCCAGCCAGTAGGGTGAGAAACCTGAGCAGGGCTGCAATGGTGGTTGGCCCCTGTGTAGGGAATGCATATGGGGAGGAGGGGAATATTCTTTGGGTATCTGATTGGGGTGAACCACAATCCAGCCGATAGCTGGAGGTTATGTCGCACGTTTTCTGGCATGTCAGTTCTATGAATGGGACTGGGTTAGTTCCCAGAGTGGGAAGATCTGTCACATATTGAATCAGTGGAAGTGATGGATATCCTGTTCCTTCATCACTTCCCGTTTCACAGAACTGCCGTCTATAAACTGTTCCTCTTTTGCTGCCTTTTTGCCCTCTCAAGCTTTCCAGAAACACTAGAGCATAATAGATGTATTCCAGGCTTAACAACTCTCACCTACTCCATCCCTTTCAAACAGCTGTTAATAGCTATCAGTCAGAACTTGGCCATCTTAGTAGAATAAGTTTTTGTTTAGGTGACAATGAGCTAGTGTGATAATTACATAACATTTTACATGGTGATTGTGTTAAGGTCCCAAACGGGACTTCTGTGAGTGTGCCTACAGCAGAATTTTGCGTGATGAGTAAGATTTTGGCCAAACACGCTGAACTAAGAAAAAAAAAGCCACAAACTAAAAAGTAGGATGTACACTAAATAATGTTTCTTCTCCCCTTCATATACTGTTCATGCAACCCCATTGAGGGTTAGTTGATTCCTACATTATACTGAAGGAGATAAGTAAATAGAATGGCTCCAGGCCTTAATCATAATTATCGTGAAAGAGAAAGAAAGAAAGATCCAATGGTTGTACATCTTGAGCAGTTGATTGCACCCCATCCTTTTGGTATTGCTTTTTAAAGTCAGTTTGGAATTATATCTGTGCGCATTATGTTCCTCCAGGTGCATTAGATTATACTAAGTGCAAAGGTCTCCTGTCTGATCTGCATCACATACCTCTATAAAGGATCTTTAGTGCATTGTCTGCATTCCTTCCGAGTATGGAAAAGAATCAACAGATTGGTAAAGATAATTTTGCTCTTAGAATGTCAACTAAACAAGTCAACCCCTTCTGCCATGCACTTATGCAAATCATTTGCATCTATGTTTGACCAAGTTTTATATTTTTTAGAAAGTCCTGGGCAAACTTCTGGTCTCAGTAACACTCCTGCATCCTCATAAAGTCACTGGAGTTCCACACTTGTTCAGTAGTTGAAAATAGCATTTGGCCCATTGAATTCGCTGTTTTTGCTGCAAGTTTAACCCTGTGGGACGTGCCTCCTCTTTCCAATAACCAACAATGAGATGCAGTGTAGTCTGGTGAAATGCTGTGTGGCTAGAACATAGGACTGGGACTTAGGAGAACTGGGGTCTACCCTTGGCTATACCAGAGATTGTGTAATCTCATAGCCATGCTACATCCTATCGAAGTGAAATGCTATTTTTTCCTTCTGGTGAAAGGATGAGAAAAAGAACGAACCACAGGTATCAGTCACTTCACTTAATGTGCTACTGGAAGGTACACATATTCTGAGGTAGTATAAGAACCACTATAGAATAGAACAGAACAATTTTGTGAGACACTCCCCCTCAAATTTTATGGCGGGAACAGTGCCTAAACTAAGCCAAAGTTTGGAACACTGAACATATATTAATATAGGGTTAAGTTCTAAATGTGTAAGTTTAGTCTGCAGTGTATTCACCAGATACAAAGAATGTGTTCGTGAGTTTGACTCTTTAAATTAGCTTTTATTATTATCTATATGGCCTCACTGGCATGCATTGTGTCTTATGGACAGATCCCTGCCCTGAGGAACTCACTATCTGAGGGCCTAATCTTTGCATTCACTTATTGCTAAGCATAGTGCTCATAATCTTGAAGATGAGGAGTCTGGGACATACATCAATAAGCAATAGGAAGGGAATATAGTGGTTGGGAGAGAGTTATTTTTCAAAATTAATTTTAAGCTGATTGTATCAGTTGTTCCAGGCAAGAACCTGTTCTTGTGTTCTGCCAGTGGCACAAAGTAGGCAGTAAACAGCTGAATGAACTGCTGGATATGGATTCTTTGGCATAATGAAATCCCTAGATAGCTTACCCCAACCACTCTCCTGGGTCTGCTGTAGGGCTCTTTCAGAGGGGATGATGATATGAGCAGGTTGCATTTGTTCTCTGTTAGTCAGTTCCTTGGGACCTGATGCTAATAAATGCAATTTAGAGCAGCCCTGAGACTTCTCTAAGTTATTCCTGCAGTCATACTGGTCCTTGGTAGTCCTACAATTTGGGTATGGGGGAGAGCATGAGGGTGATATAAAGGTATAGTTACACAGATTTAGGACCTGATTCAAAGCCGTTGAAGTCAACAGGAGTTTTTCTATTGACGTCAAAGAGCTTTGGGTCAGAGCCATAATGCATAATTGGAAAGAATTACAAGTATGACTAACAATTATAATGCAGAGAGATTTTAGCTCACTCCAGGGTGATAAGTTTCATGCCTCCTTAGTTCTGAGAATAAAAGAAGAATGAAAAGCATGCCCAAAAGCTGCCATTCTGCTAAATCTGGTCCACTGAGACAATCTTACTTGTCTGTTGTTTTGTTACACCATATGTGATCATGTTTGCTTTTGTACAAACTGAGATAGTTTCGTTGAAGCAGTCGCTGTCCTAGTTTCCAGATAAAGGAATTGGTACTCTATTCACTGGTACAGTCCATTAAATACAATCTATTGTAAACAGAGAAAAATAAACTTGAAATTGATAAAAGGGTGTTCAGTTTAGTGCTATTTATAAAGAGTCCGACTAGAGAGGAGATAGTATTGATTTGTCTTCATATAATCTGTCAATTACTCCTACCCATAAGAGCCAGTATAACTTCAAGCAAGCCTTGGGAATTCTCTCTTTCTTTGTGAAATAAAAAGCCTCAAAGTCTCATGCAATCATACTGTGTCTTTTGTGGATATCATGAGAGTTTGGGCTTATGTCTCTACACATAGGATAAATGCACTGAAATCCTGTTAGCTGAGTTTTATATAAGAGAAATTGGGTTCCATAGAGAAAGTGTCTACTTAAAAGCCCGTCTTTCTCATGTGAAAAAATATTTCTAGAATCCAGTGATTTCTCACTGTAGTTATTTTTTCCTCACACATAATTTTTCCTACCCAATAAGAAGTTTGGGTTGGGAAACACTTTTTTTTGGGAAATTGGAAAGTAGTTTGTGTGTATGTAAGGCTGCTGTTTTAATTTGAAAGAAGAAAGATTCCTTTTGAATTACAGAGGCATTCATCTGCAGTGAATTTAGATGAGCATAATTTTTGTAGGGGAGCAGAAAGTAAGTTGACTCTGATAGTGGAATACCACATGAAAATGTCAGCCCCAAATGTATTTGAATGCATTGCAATATGCACAGATAATGAACCACTACTTACAGAGAAATTGGTCTGTGAAAAAAATGACATTGCTTTTAGGTTACTGGTCCGTCAGTGGGAACCTGAAAAAGTCTTAAGAGGGATATATGGTGTACGGTTTTCAGAGATATTTACTACATTTAAGTATCAAGGCTAGTTTAAAAAACGATTTTGAAAGCATGAGATTAGTAAATATTGGGATGCAAAAAAGTGTTAAACTAGTTAGTTGAGGTGAAACTGACTGTGCAAAGGACTAGCATCAGGTCTCTGCATCACTGAAGTCCCACTTAAACCCGGCTTTGGGGTCTGACATGGGACTTGTTGTATGGGGGATAATTCATCTTTGGTGAAGGTGAATTACACCTTCTCTCTATATGCTCCATGCAAAATCATCAAAATAACAGTCTTCAATTATACATTTTCTGGGAAAAGGTTGTTTACACAGAGAATTGTTGCTGAATAACTGAAATAGTCTTAGTATAGATAGTTTTATAAATATTTTCTCTCTCTCTGGAGTTCTGTGTGCTAAGAGATAAAAGAGTTGTCATGAACCACTGTGCTAATCTGAAAGAAGAATTTTGCCTTCCATGATTTTTAATCTCATTTTAATCTTTAATATATTAATAATAATTCTACTCAATGCCCGTGCCTTTAGTCTGTAAATATCATAGTGCTTTACAAGGGCTAGTAATATCATTCTTATTTTTTACAGACAAGAAAAATGGGGATATCTACACTGCAAGGTGATTGTAGCAGATAGGCATACCCATGCATGTTTTAATTTAGCTAGCATGACTGACAACAGCGGTGTCGATGTGGCAGCTTAGGTTTCTGCACAGGCTTGCCAACTGAGTACACATCTGCCAGGGAGCTTGTGTTCATACTTGGGTTTCTAGCCTACTGGAGCCTGTGCCACTGCATCTACACTGCTATTGTTATGCATGCTAGCTAGATTAAAAGCTACATGTGCTACAATCACACTTTCCTGTATAGTGGAGACATACTCTGAGAAAAAGAGAGAAGTTAAGTGATTTGCCCAGGGTAATAAAATGAGTCAGTGGCAGAGACAGGACTACAACCAAAGTCTTTGGATTCCCACTGTGTATCTACTAGACTGTGATGCCTCACAGTATGTCATTGGGATGAGCAAAAGATATATTGCATTGCAGTAGCTTTCGTTTTTAATCTAGAAAACTGCAGGGAAACAACCAGTAGAGTGTGCTGCTGACTTGTCATAAGAGAAAAAAATTCCCTAGTTGCTGCTTCAAAAAACCTAAATTCTCTCTCCCCTTTATTATTCCTTAAAAGAAAAGTTGTCATGCCAGTTTAGAATTTATGTCTTTTTAATGTTGCCTTTTCCCAAGAACCTTCATATAATCAACAGGCAAAATGGTTTTGGATCATCCCAAGGGTTGGGGGACCAGGAGCCAGTGCTAGTACAGTAGGTTAGAGTAATGGAGTTGGGTTGTCTCATTTTTCTTTCAGCTTGAAGTTCCCATTCTGAAGGTCTCATTCATGAAGGTCCAAAAAAAGTGTTTACATTTCCAGTTTTCCAGCTGACCTTACCAGTTATCCTCTGACCCGTGTTATGATCTAAAAACATCTGTGAAACCCTGGCAACTTAAGTATTTGGAGACTGAGCTTGTACAGAATCTCTCATCGCCTTTCCCCTTGCTTATACAGGCATTTTGGTATTTTTTTCAAGAGCCTGTATAAGAATATTTAAAGGTGGTTTAATGAATTGTTTTTAAAATGCACTATATCACTATATTATGTTATCTTTTATGATGTTGTCATAAGTATTTTTAATATGTAATTAACTTATTAAAAATTGGATTTCTCTCTGAATCCGAACTTCTCCCTACATGGCACTTTCCCACTAGCTGAGAATGTAGATGATCAACTGCCTGTGCAGCTGGTAGGTGCCACCCTTGGATGCTTGATTAGCTGGCAGAAGATGTATTATGACAGCATGAAAAATATCTCACATTGGCAAATGAGCCCACACTTTCTACCAGACATGCTACTCTAAGTTTATGAGTTAAACAAATAAACCCACCCAGTCATGTTTCATAGTGGATGATTTTGATTGGTCAGTATAACTTGTGTAAGCCAGAGTCATAAACACAAAGACTAGCAGTAAAGATGAGAGGCTTGAGTAATTCTAAACCTTTATTACTGATAAAAACAGATGAAAAAAACAAACCCTATGCTTCACAACTTTCACCTTCCAAGCCAATTCTGAAATGTCCCTCTGGTTTTCAAACTCTAGTTAAAAGAGATGGGGCTCAATTTATTATTTCTGCTTTGTGTCAAAAATGGCAGATTCGCATTAAAGCCACTGTGTCACACTGACATAGCCTTAAGGAACTCTTAATTTTGAGACTTAATTACAGGGATGGTGACTTTCTGTACTCATTGGAACACAAACAACATCCAGTTGGCCAGGAAAATTTGAATTTTGCACCAATGTGAATTCAGAATTCAGAATTCGGGTCTCTCCTGCTCAGCATAAACAAAGCAGCACAAGTGAAAAAGTGATATGGACAAACAGAGGTGGCCATGATGGGAAGAGAGGAATAAACAGATAGTAGAGCAGGTGCATATGAGAACAAAGAGGGAGATTCAAGAATGTACATGGTGCTGCTGCTGGTGAAGCTGCATTGGTAGTGCCAAAGATGGGAAATATTAAAGGGTGGGGGGACATGACTATTTTAGAAAAGACCTAAGATGATTGAGGGAAGTTCACAACTCTTCTGGTGCTGTTGGTTCAGTTTTGTGGCTGCAGACTCAACATGATAAGAGTATATTGATTTTCAGTGTGAAGACTCTTTAAAGCCAGAAAGTTCAGAAAAATTCATATTTAAATAAATGAAAGCCTAGCTCCTAGAGAATCCAGCAAGATCATTGTGAAGATCCCCATTCCATTATTTCCACAGCATTTCCCCGACCAAGTCTGCATTCTCGAAAAATAGGGCAAGTAAATATCACCATACCCTTTGGTCAGGATATGGGCTTGGTTTGCAGGGGATGTCGTCCAAGTTTAGTCTACAGGATCAAGGCCAGAAGCAACAGTTCATTCTAGTGTCAGGATGTAGGATCAGGCCGGAGTTAAGGTTAATGAGCTACACTGGACTGGAGCCAAGTGAGTCAGCCAAAATAGGGTTAGTGGAACAGGTGCAAGATGAAGTGTCAGGAGCAGAGCAGGGGACCAGGAGCAAGGCAGGTATCAGGAGTGTGTGGCTGGATCTGTTTGCAGCAGGAATCCACTTAGTTGCCCAGACAACCTCTAGGTGTTTCTCCTAGGCCTTAAATAGCCTATCTGGGCCAATCAGGGAATGTAGTAGGCTCTGGCGGTCAGAATCTTTGTGAGCAGGACATCTAGTGATGCGTGTCCCCCCAGCCTTGTGCTGAGTCCACAAGACAGATCATTGGTCTGTATAAATATTCTAATCTCTCTCCACCACATTACATACTCTCCTTATTGCATGTTATAAAAAAGGGCCCAGATCTGCCCTTCAGAACCTGTGTGCCACTCTCACTGCATTTAATCAGAGTTGCACATACTTATATGCAGGTGGGATTTGGCTCTAGTTTTATTTGGGGGTATTGAGAGAAGTAACTGGTTAATTCTTATGAAATATTGTAGTGTTTAAGTGTTGCCGAGTTCACTAAACTGGAACACAGTAGAAGCTATTCAAGGGTCATCGTTGACGGTGCCCATTACTGACTGCAGATACAAAACTGGGAAAAAAAAGAGTGGCTTTAAAGTTAGTTCTGAATGAATATTACGGAAGAAAAACTGTTGATTAGAGCTGGGTGAATAATGTATTTTTTGGCTCGCTGGCAATTCCCAAAAATCAAAAGCAAATTGTTTCATTTTTATCATTTACCTTTTAACATGTTAAAAGGTAAAATTAAAAGACATTTTGAAACAAAAATTCATTTCAAATAAAAAAAATCAAAACATTGCATTTTCAAGATGTTGAAATGAAACCTTTTTTCTTATTTTTTTCTTTTTTTACTTTTGAAACAATTTGGCAAAATTGACATGAATTCATTTAATGTTTTGATGCTGATGAATCTGCATTTTCCAGTGAAAAAATTTTTGGTTGAAAAATTTCACCCAGATCTACTTTTGAGAGTTTGATGAAGATGAGAATTCGGTATTGTAAAACCAATCAGAGGGACCATTTAATGAAATGACTCTCTCTTTTTCTCCCCTCTCCTTTCCCCTCTCTTCCCCCCTCCCCTCCCGGACAAAAATGTAGACATATGCTTCATGGACTTGTCTTATCTGAATGTTTGTGCTTCCATAAAAGATAATCACTAGGTAAAGGGGGAACAACATAAGAAACAATATATGGAATGTCTGAATATGTATAGCTATATTCAGTGCATATATGTAGGCATAGACTTCAGTTAAGGGTCATATACAGGTGCATCCACAATTCCCAAAGATCTGGTGGTGCAGTACAGTTGTGTGATGACCTGATGACGTTGTATTAAAGTTCTCTGCTCTATTTCTACTATTATCATTTTGGCAAACTGTTCTTGAGATTCTGTACACAGTTCTAGCACTACTCCTTATTTTTGTTTGCACAGAGATTTCTGAAAAATAAAATCTCCTTTTGGGAGATCTTTGATGCTTGGTTTCAACTCAGAGGAGAATTGTTTTTGTAATTGAAGAAAGTCTCTTGAGCCATTTAAAATAAAAGTATGCTGAAAATTGTGTTTTTTTCCTACTCTCCTAAAAAATGGATGAAAAGTTAAATTGAATCTTATAGTTACTATTGTTGTCTCTCTAACATTTATCTACAGAGGAGTCTCATGCAGCACTTATCAATGTAGTATCTGAGCATCTCATAATCCATTTACCCTCACATTCCTGTGAGGTAGTGAAATATTATCCCCATTTTATAGATGGGGAACTGAAACACCAATTTGCCTAAGGCTCCAGGGAAGTCTGTGGCAGGGCAAGGAATTGAACCAGGCTGTACCAAGTCATAGCCTGGTGCCCTAACTAGTGGACCATCCTTCCTGTGTGTGGGCTGCACTTGCTTCAAAACAAAAGGTGATCCTCATATCTCTTTTAGCTAAAAAGTGGCATTACTTAAATAAATATTACTGTCTGTGGAGAAAGACCAGGTTTCCAACAAATAATCTGAAAGATCAGTCTGATTATCCTAGATATTTACAAAACAGATACACATCACAAATAGAGAAAGTCTATAATCTTAAATTCACAGCCTTCTTGCAATATAATATAAATGCAGCACAATTGTGTAAGCAGTAGGAAAGTAAGAAAAAATAGACTTATTATAGTGTACATGTTTTAAAATTTTAAAAGTACTGAGCACTGAGTATACATTGAAGGGACTCCTGTTCCAAACATGGCCTCCGTTTGTGACACAAATTACAGAATTTACACATGCAAAATTCATGTGCATGCATAGATGGAGTGCAAGCAAGTTTTGTGCATGTACATTCTGTTGTATGCATGCCCAAGTCAGAGTGCAAAGACTGCACACTGTGTGCACACAACTGGAGGCTAGATGAAACCTCTGAAAATGTGGGTGCTGCTGTTTGAGACACACATTTTACACTCAGATATATGTGCATAATGTTCATTGATTGCACTGGGAGCTGTGCTCTCATCTATAAAGGCAGTGTACCGCAAATCATATTGAATTACTGGTTTTAAAAAGTGCATCAGTTAGAGGAAAGCAGGCTTGTGTCAAATATCTGCAAAGATTTACTTATGCTTTTAAGCATAGACAATAATTTACATTCTTAAATAGGACGTAGTTCAGTTTTTCCCAGGTTTAATCATTAAACAGGGAAAAACTTAATTTCACCAAGTGCAATCAAAGAATTTTGTACTGTAGCAATTAAAAGTACAAAACTGGAATCACGGCTACAGCAAATGAAACAGCTGCAAGCACTGGTATATTTTTAGCATTCATTTCAATCAAAATACACAAAGGGCTTTTATTTGTCTTCACTATTATTCATCAGGTGTAGCTCTTGTTTCTGTAATTCAGCAGCCCCACTAAAAACACACGTGTGCTTCTAAAAACTGATTTACCAATAGCAAGAAACTCCTTTTTTGTACAAGAAAAACTAGGTGAAAATGTTCAGAGGAGGAGTGATTGTGGTTCGCTTGCTTTGGCAGGAAGGGACTTCCAGCTATATTTGAACTGTTTAAATAAGGAAACCAAGAGCTATTTTGCTGTTTCTGTTACTTTTACTGTACTTCATGTGTGGTGCTGAGTTTTCCTTATTGTAAATGCCACACATGAAGTCATAGGCCTTGTTTCTCATCATTCCTAGCTCCTGCCATGCTGGGGAAGTAGGTCTATTTATTGAAATGGCCAGAATTTTGTGTCTAAGTCAGCAAGCAGAGTCCTATATATTCACTGTATAATTAACCAGATGGTAGCTCTAAATTCCATGTCCAAACATGTTCACTCCATTTTTCCATATCTGTTAACAGACAGAATGAAGAACTGGCTCTGTGGGCATGTACAGCTCAAAGTGCTGTTCCATTATGCCATGGTATCATAACCTAGTCCCAGATTTGGACCTTAGCGTCCAAAATATGGGGGTTAGCATGAAAACCTCCAAGCTTAATTACCAGCTTGGACCTGGTAAAGCTGCCACCACCCAAAAAATTAGAGTGTTTTGGGGCACTCTGGTCTGGTGTTTCAGATTACTTCTTTCCAGGTGAAAGAGACGTTAACCCTTAGCTATCTGTTTATGACATGCCCCCCAAATTGCAGACAGTGGGGAAGCTCACTGGCGGCGATTTCCTCCTAGAACTTTAAAAAAAACAGATTAATACAACACATGCACCTTTACATATACCACTAAGTATATAACTAACAGACTTCTACATTTTAAGAACACTTTTTAACTACTGAATTCTGGGAAACTCTCACGGGAGAGTGCATCCGCTACTTTGTTAGAAGCTTCTGAGATGTGCTGAATTTTAAAATCAAAATCTTGGAGAGCTAAACTCCAACGAAGAAGTTTCTTGTTGTTCCCCTTGGCAGTATGAAGCCACTTTAGCGCAGCATGGTCAGTTTGTAGCTGAAACCGCCGTCCCCAAACATATGGGTGTAGCTTTTCCAGGGCGTACACAATGGCATAGCATTCCTTTTCACTGGCTGACCAGTGACTTTCCCTCTCAGACAGTTTCTTGCTGAGAAACACGACAGGATGGAAGTTGTGATCTGTTGCTTCCTGCATGAGCACTGCTCCTATACCACGCTCAGATGCATCCGTGGTTACTAGGAATGGCTTGTCAAAGTCCGGGGCCCTGAGCACAGGGTCAGACATGAGCATCGCCTTAAGTTGGGTAAAGGCCTTTTGACACTCATCAGTCCACTTAACTGCATTTGGCTGGGTCTTTTTGGTCAGGTCGGTCAGTGGGGCAGCGATTTGGCTGTAGTGTGGTACAAATCGCCTGTAGTATCTGGCCAAGCCTAAGAAGGATTGGACCTGCTTCTTGGACCTTGGGACAGGCCACTTTTGGATAGCATCCACCTTGGCCTGTAAGGGGTTTATGGTTCCTCGACCCACCTGGTGCCCCAGGTAAGTCACTCTGTTTTGGTCTATTTGACACTTTTTGGCCTTAACAGTTAGTCCGGCCTGCCTGATGCGCTCAAAGACCTTTTCCAGGTGTAGTAGGTGTTCGGGCCAGGAGTCCGAAAAAATGGCCACATCATCGAGGTAGGCAACTGCATATTCTCCCAGTCCTGCTAGTAGACCATCTACCAGCCTCTGGAAGGTGGCGGGTGCATTTCGAAGGCCGAAAGGAAGGACATTGAATTCATACACCCCCGCATGGGTGACGAATGCTGACCTCTCCTTGGCAGGTTCATCTAGCGGTATGTGCCAGTACCCCTTGGTTAAGTCTATTGTAGAGATGAACTGGGCACGTCCCAACTTTTCCAATAGCTCATCGGTGCGGGGCATTGGATAGTTGTCCGGACGAGTTACCGCATTTAGCTTACGGTAGTCCACGCAAAAGCGTATTTCCCCATCTGGTTTGGGTACCAGAACCACTGGAGATGCCCATGCACTGGTAGACGAGCGGATTATACCCATCTGTAGCATGTTCTGGATCTCCCGTTCTATAGCAGCTTGGGCATGAGGAGACACCCGGTAGGGTGGGGTTCTAATGGGGTGAGCATTACCTGTGTCAATGGAGTGGTATGCCCGTTCAGTCCGTCCTGGGGTGGTTGAGAACAATGGGGCGAAGCTAGTGCACAGCTCCTTGATTTGTCGCCGCTGCAGACGTTCCAGGGTGGTTGAGAGGTTTACCTCTTCCACGTCACCGTCTTTTTTTCCTTCATAGTAGACACCATCAGGCCACTCAGCATTATCTCCCTGGACTGTAAACTGACAAACCTGTAAGTCTCTGGAATAGAAAGGCTTGAGAGAATTAACATGGTACACTCTGGGCTTTAGTGAGGAATTGGGAAATGCTATGAGGTAGTTCACAGTTCCCAGGTGCTCTTGGACTGTGAATGGCCCTTCCCATGATGCTTCCATCTTATGGGCCTGTTGCGCCTTCAAGACCATAACCTGGTCTCCTACTTTGAAGGAACGTTCTCTGGTATGTTTGTCATACCAGGCCTTTTGCTCTTCCTGAGCATCCTTTAGGTTTTCTCTAGCAAGGGCTAAAGAGTGTCGGAGGGTGCTTTGTAGGTTGCTTACAAAGTCCAGAATGTTAGTTCCTGGAGAAGGCGTAAACCCCTCCCATTGCTGCTTCACCAACTGTAATGGCCCCTTAACCTCGTGGCCATACACAAGCTCAAATGGTGAAAACCCTAAACTGGGATGTGGCACAGCCCTGTAGGCAAACAGCAACTGCTGCAACACTAGGTCCCAATTATTGGAGTATTCGTTGACTAATTTACGTATCATGGCCCCCAAAGTTCCATTAAACCTTTCCACCAGGCCATTGGTTTGATGGTGGTACGGGGTGGCAACCAAGTGGTTCACCCCATGCGTGTCCCACAGTTTTTGCATGGTCCCTGCCAGGAAATTAGATCCTGAATCTGTAAGGATGTCGGAGGGCCAACCTGCCCTGGCAAAAATGTCTGTTAGGGCCAGGCACACAGTGTTAGCCTTGGTGTTGCCTAGAGCTACTGCTTCCGGCCATCGGGTAGCAAAGTCCACGAAAGTCAGTACGTACTGCTTTCCTCTGGGCATCTTTTTTGGGAAAGGACCCAGAATATCCACAGCTACTCGCTGAAATGGGACCTCAATTATGGGGAGTGGCTGGAGAGGGGCCTTGACCTGGTCTTGGGGTTTTCCCACTCTTTGGCATACCTCACAAGACCAGACATACTTGGCAACGTCCTTGCCCATCCCCTCCCAGTGGAAGGACTTCCCCAACCGGTCCTTGGTCCTGTTCACCCCAGCATGGCCACTGGGATGATCATGGGCTAAGCTTAAGAGCTTCCCCCGGTACTTAGTTGGAACCACCAACTGTTTTTGCGGCTGCCATTCTTCCCGGTGTCCACCAGAAAGAATCTCCTTGTATAACAGTCCTTGGTCTATAACAAACCGGGATCAATTAGAAGAGCTGAGAGGCGGTGGGGTGCTTCGTGCCGCCGCCCAAGCTTTCTGAAGGCTGTCATCTGCTTCCTGCTCAGTCTGGAACTGTTCCCTTGAGGCTGGGGTCACCAGTTCTTCCTCAGACTGTGGACTTGGGCTTGGTCCCTCTGGAAGTGATGTAGGTGATGGGTTTGTTTCCGTTGCTGGTGAACCGCTCTCCGCTGGTGCACCTGAGGGTATTTCAGGCTCTGGCTGTGCCTTTTGGGTATGGCTGTCTGTTGCTTCTGCCAGTTCTGGCTCGCTGGCGCCCACTGGCGTTGAGTTTGAAGATGTGGTTGCAATTGCTGGTGCTGGTTTCTGTTCCAGTTCCGGGCCTGGGACTGGAGGTGCTGTGGCTGTTTCAGTGGTTGGCATGGAATCTGGGTCCACTACCTCTGTCTGGGTCTCTGGTAACACAGACAGGGCGCCTGTGGACGGCACAGGAACAGGAATGGGTCTGGAAGCTTGCCTGGTTTGGCTACGTGTAACCATTCCCACTCTCTTGGCCCACTTCACCTGGTTGGCCAAGTCTTCCCCCAGTAGCATGGGGATGGGATAGTTGTCATAAACTGCACAAGTCCACATTCCTGACCAGCCTTTGTACTGGACAGGCAGTTCAGCTGTAGGTAAGTCTACAGCTTGTGACATGAAGGGGTAAATTGTAACTTGGGCCTTTGGGTTGATGAATTTGGGGTCTACGAAGGATTGGTGGATAGCTGACACTTGTGCCCCCGTGTCTCTCCACGCAGTAACCTTCTTTCCGCCCACTCTCAAATTTTCCCTTCGCTCCAAGGGTATTTGAGAGGCATCCGGGCCTGGGGATCTTTTGGGTGATGGTGGTGTAATGAACTGCACTCGGATGGTGTTCTTTGGACAGTTGGCCTTGATATGTCCCAGTTCATTACACTTAAAGCATCTTCCATCTGATGGGTCACTGGGTCGAGGTGAGTTACTGGAGACTGGTGAGGTGGAAGAATGGGGCGTCTGTGGCTTTACTTGGGTTGTATGTGGGGTCTTTGGCTGTCCTCGGTTGTAGGGTTTATGGTCGGTGTGCCCCCTGGGGTATTCGTTCCCCTTGACCATAGCTTTCTTGCTTTCTGCCACTTCCATCCATCTGGCTCCAATCTCCCCCGCCTCGGTGAGATTTTTGGGTTTTCCATCTTGTATGTACCGTGTTATGTCCTCAGGAACACCATCCAAGAACTGCTCCATTTGTATGAGGAGGTGCAGTTCTTCCAAGGATTTAACATTGTGTCCTGATATCCAGGCCTCATAATTTTTCCCAACGTAGTAGGCGTGTTTGGGAAATGACACATCTGGTTTCCACTTTTGGGTTCTGAAACGCCGACGAGCATGATCCGGGGTTATCCCCATTCTGTATCTGGCCTTGGTTTGAAAAAGTTTATAGTCGTTCATGTTCTCCTTAGGCATTTCAGCTGCCACCTCTGCTAAAGGTCCACTGAGCTGTGGCCTCAATTCAGCCATGTACTGGTCTTCAGGGATGCTGTACCCTAGACAGGCTCTTTCAAAATTTTCCAAGAAGGCCTCAGTGTCATCACCTGCCTTGTAGGTGGGAAATTTCCTGTGATGTGGAACCATAATTGGCGAAGGGTTGTTAGGATTGGCTGGCGCATGCAGCCCAGCTTGCGCTAAGTCCAGTTCATGTTTTCTCTGTTTTTCCTTCTCTTCATTTTCTTTTTGTTGTTTTTCCATTTCTTTTTGTTGTTTTTCCATGTCTCGGCGGTGGGCCACCTCTTCTTCTTCTAGTTTTCTGTGGTGGGCTGCATTTTTGGCTTCTTGTTTTCTTTTATGGGCTGCCTGTTTGATCTGTTCTTCTCTTTCTTTCAGCTCCACCTCTTTTTCTCTTTGTTCCAGTTGTCATCTGTGTTCTGCTTCCTTGATCTGTTCTTCGGTCTCCATTTTTGTCTTGGAAGGCATGGTTCCTGTTTTCTTGTGTTGGGGTGCCCTCCGGTGTTTATCTTCTGAACTGCAGGCTCTGTTGCCTCCTGGGGTCTGCCTAGCAACAGTGCCTTTTTCCCTTTCTTCCTCTAGCTAATCTTTTCAATGTAAAGTAAACCAGAAAAACCACTTTATTTGCATGTATATAGTGCTGGTATTTGACTCCTAATGGGAGTGCTATTGTGTGACAAAAGACCTGTAATAGTCCCGTAATGGGTCCTTGCTTAATATGCAAGCCAAAAACTGCCAGAGAGAGCAGAAAAAGAAATTCTCTCTGGTTCCTTTTAAAAGCAAACCGTTCCTCTCTGCTTAAAGGCCCCTAGCAGAGAAAAGAAAAATATAATATTCCTACTGGCTTCTGGATTCTATCTTTCCCACAACGCTGCCACTCATATCATAAACCTAGTCCCAGATTTGGACCTCAGCGTCCAAAATATGGGGGTTAGCATGAAAACCTCCAAGCTTAATTACCAGCTTGGACCTGGTAAAGCTGCCACCACCCAAAAAGTGTTTTGGGGCACTCTGGTCAGGTGTTTCAGATTACTTCTTTCCAGGTGAAAGAGACGTTAACCCTTAGCTATCTGTTTATGACACATGGCTACAGGAGCAGGATGCAAAGACCCTGCTCAGGGGCAAGGGAGTCTGTGATCCTGGCATTCTATAGAGCTGTGCTCCAGGGGGGTGTTAGCATAGAAAGGAGTTTGGCAGGGAAGGAGGGATGGGCCAGGATTGGTAAAGAGGTATAGTCAGTAGCTCCATCCCTTTGTGGATGTGCAGGCCACCTCCTGCCTGTCTCCCATGTAGCAGAGTAGCTGCAGAGGCTACTGCAACCATGAGATGGCTCCACTGTTACTTTACTACCTGGCAGTAGATTTGTAGACGCCAAGGCCAAAAGGGACCATTGTGGGCATGTAGTCTGACTTCCTGTGTAACACAGGCCCAAAATAATTCCTAAAGCAGATCTCTTAGAAAAACACCCATCTTGATTTTAGAATCGCCTGTGATGGAGACTCCACCACTTGGGTGACCAGAGGTCCCGACAAATTCGGGACTGTCCCAATTTTGAGAAGTTTGTCCCGCGTCCCGACCAGAGTACGGTTGGGATGCCATTTGTCCTGGTATTTTGTTTCCTGGTCTTTGGCGGCAATTCGGCCGAGAGTCCTTCAGTCGCAGACAGTCTTCAGCGGTATTTCAGTGGCAGGTGCTTCTGTCTTTGGTGGCAAGGTTTATTACCTGCTGCTGAAATACAGCCGAACATGGTCCGCGACCGAAGGGCTTTCTGCCAAATTGCCGCAGAACTCCCGGATGGGTGAGTGTAAAAAAGCCCCAAAAACGCTCCCCCTGCAGCGGTCCTGATATTTTCCCTTTAACATCTGGGCACCCTATCCACCAGCTTTGGTAAATTGTTACAATGGTTAATTACTCTCATCGTTAAAAATGTGTATCTTATTTCCAGTCTGAATTTGTCTAGCTTCAGCATCCAGGCATTGGATTGTAAGCCTCTATTCCCTTCCATTCCTTTGGCTCTCCCCTTTGCTGAATCCATTCACTCAGGTTTTGCAGAAGGGAGAGAATTTGGGCCTTGTTCTGTGAAACATTTTATAATTGTTATGGTTTCCCATCTGCCCTCACCCTTCTCAATTTATTTTCCAAGAGAAAGTACTCTCTTGGCTTCTGTGTGGATGAAGATCCAGCTCTAGCTATTATATCCTGCCTCAGTATCTACAGCCCTATTCTCTGATGCCAAATTCTCATCTCCTCTTCCTCTAGCTTCCGCTTTTCTTCCCCAGGTCATTTCACCCTCTGTTGCGTATAGCTCTCTCTCACCTTTGGGGACTCTTGCTGCTTTATAGATCCTCTCCCTTTTGTCAAAGCCATTCTCTATCCGGCAGAAATTTAGTTGGGGTCCCATGAGGTACGTTAGCTTAAACTTAATCTAACTTTCATTAAAGCTCTTTCCTATTACTTGTTGCCCTCAAGCACAAATCAGTATTGCAACAGTAAATACTAGTTCAGTGAAGATGGGAGCATTAGAGGTAGAGATGGAGAGGTGAAGGGATATGGCAATTTGGAGCCTGTGTCATCAATAGGATTACCTCTGGGACAAAGTCCTTGTATCTCTGCGGTGATGTTTGTGTCATAGTGTAATGATGCGGTGATGCAGACATTACAGCTTGTTGCAACGTGATGTTGTATCAGCTCTGAAGATAATTTGGGACTGCTTAAATATTCTGCAAGCTGTATGTGCAGGCGATGGTGTAATGAACACCAGACCGGGGTGGGCAAACTTTTTAGCCTGAAGGCCACACTGGTGTTGCAAAACTGTATGAAGGGTAGGGTAGGAAAGGCTGTGCCTCCCCAGACAGCCTGGCCCCCGCCCCCTATCCCTTCCCTCCCACTTCCTGCCCCCTGACTGCCCCCCTCAGAACCTCTGACCCATCCACCCCACCCCTGCTCCTTTGCTTCTTGTCCCCTGATCACCCCTCCTGGGACCCCCCATCCCTAACTGCCCCCCCGGACCTCACCCTCTATCCAACCCCTACTGCTCCCTGTCCCCTGACTGCCCCAACTCCTATTCACACCCCCACCCCTTGACAGGACCCCTGGGACTCCCATGCTTATCCAACCCCCTCATTCCCTGTCCCCTGACCACCACCACCCCCAGAACCTCCACCCCATCCAACCGCCTCCTGCTCCCCATACCCTGGGAGCCCCTGCCCCTTATCCAACCCCCTGGCACCGGCCCCCTTACCATGCCGCTGAGAGCATCATGTCTGGCCGCCACGCCACCCGGTTGGAGCCAGACATGCTGCTGCACTGCCCAGCAGGAGCATGCAGCCCCGCCACCCAGAGCTCTGCCCATGTGGCAGTGTGACTGTGGGGGTGGGGGGACAGCAGGGGAGGGGCCAGGGCTGGCCTCCCTGGCTGGGAGCTTAAGGGCTGGAGAGGATGGTCCCGCGGGCCGGATGTGGCTCACGGGATATAGTTTGCCCACCTCTGCCATAGATCATAGACAGAACTACTGAATAAATCCCACAGACTTCTGAGGAGCTGGGGCTTGACTGCAAGTCCTTCAGTTTAAATACTGAGGCCTCTATCACTGAACTTATGGAGAGAGCTCCTAGCTCATATTAGTAGTAGCCTCTCTATAGGTCAGGCATTAGAGAGTAATAGCATACACATATGTACCCACACACAAAGAGAGCTACTCAAAAATGGTATTAAATTTTTCATGGAAAAAATCTCAACGTTTTGAACCAGCTCAAAAACAAACAGAACTGGTGTGCTTCAGATGAGCATGTCAGTCGAGACTCTCATTCTTCAGAACTTGGTGTGGCTCTCTTCATCACTGACTCCTGAAGCTTCTGCACAGAGATTTTCCCTCACACTTGCATGGAAGGATCATTGACCTCCTCCTCTGAGCAAGTAAACAGAGCCCGTATTCATTGCTGTGGCATTCTTGGAGCACAGTGGAGGGAGAGGCAGCAGTCAGTATACTAGAAAGTGGAAGCTCAAAAGTAGGGAGATGAGCAGCTTAAAAAGGAATAGTCACCAACCCCATGTTAACTTGTGAACCCACCATCACAGTCTGAGACTGTAGCTTGCCCAGAAGTGTTATCAAAGTTATTGTTGTCCACCAACATGCAAGTAGGCCAAGCAGACAAAATGACTGTGGGCCGTGTGTATGGAGACACTTTCAATGTTCACCTGAATTCCAGTGCTCAAGTGTTTCTCTTTCCCCTGAACTGCTGCTTCTAAATGTTGTAGACTCCTGTACAAAGCTTTTGGGAGCTGTGTTGTGCAGTGAAAGCCATTTTGCTGTTAAATATTGGCATACAGATACATAACTAACTACATTGAAGCAATGATTGTGGTGACATTAATTATAAATATCAGTCTAACTTGTTGCCAATGTCTTAATTTCAAACACATCTGAAGAGGTTTCTAAGGGATTTTACCAACAGCACTGTAAATTATTTGTCAGTGCATGATGAAAAGGCTGGATTGTTTATACTTCAGTGTTATCATCTTAATAGACGACTGCCTGCCTGCCACCCACATTAACTATTTTTTTCCTTCAGGAAGGTGTCTAAGGTGGGAGTCTGTTGTGGGCAGCTGAAATTTCATGTTTATATTTCAGAAACCCTCAGTATTTGGTCTCCAGCTGAGGAAAGTACACATTTAGAAATTACAACATTGGTATTGGCTATCTGTAGCTTTAGGAAGTGGCTGAGAGCTGGCAGTCAGTTAAAACTGGGCAGGAGTTCAATATCGGAGTTCTGCTGCATGTTTTTGTAGGATGTGCCTGAATCCTGGGCTACACTGCAGTATGTTTTTGAAGTAAAAGTACTTGAAAAGGAAATGTAACCCTTAAGCAGCTTGTTCACATTTTCTGATATAGACAGGTTGAGCCATCGTGCCTTCAGAATTGTGTTTGGGGTGGAAGCCTTCAGCCATATATTTTGGACCAGATTCTGATCTCATTTACACTTGTGTAAATCTGGGTAACTCCATTAACTTGGGGAAAGGAGTGACACTGGATTTATACTGGTTTAATTGAGATCAGAGTGCTATTTTGGAATATGACTTTAACATGAGTCCTATTCAGTGACAGAAATAGCAGATCATGCTTCCCTGAGACAGAGAAAGACATAATCCTGTTATCCTAGGAACAAAGAATGGTCTTGTGGTTGAGGCATAGAACTACCTGATTGTGCTACAGACTTCCTGTGTGACCATGCGCTTGTCACTTTAGCCTTTTTAGTGGCGCTGCGGTGCCAACATATCGTTTTAGATGCTATACTTGTAGGCACATAAGTAGAGAATTTTTTAACTTAATCTGGAGACTCCCTTTGGTAAAGGGGAGGCTTATCTGCAGGCTCCTCTTTGCAAAGGGAAGGCTTACTTGCCTCCAGTGATTGCACTGGCTGCAGTAGGGTTGCCAACGTTCAAATGGCAAAAAAATGAACATCCTTGCCCCACCCCTTCCCCAAGGCCCCGCCTTGGCTCGCTCCATCCCCCCTCCCTCCATAGCTTGCTCTCCCCCACCCTCACTCACTGAGGCAGGGGCTATGTGTATGTGTGAGCGGGATCAGGGCTCCAGCTGGGGGTGCGGGCTCTGGGGTGGGGCTGGGGATGAGGGGTTTCAGGTGTGTGTGGGGGGGCCGGTTCTCCAGCTAGGAGTGGGCTCTGGGGTGGGCTGGGGATAAGTGGTTTGGGGTGTAGGGGGGTCTCAGGGCTGGGATAGGGGTTTGGGGTGTGGGAGGGAGTTCGGGTTTCCGGCGATGCTTACCCCGGCTCCCAGGAAACAGTCACCAGGTCTCTGCAGCTCCAAGGCACATGGGCAGCCAGGGAGTCTCGGCATGCTGCCCTCGCGCCTGCAGGTGCTGCCCATGCAGCTGCCATTGGTGCGGTCAATGGGAGCTGCAGAGACAGCACCTGCAGGGGCGGGCAGCGCGCACTGCGCAGAGCCACCTGGTTGCACCTCCACTTAGGGGCTGGTCATGTCGGCCACTTCCAGGAGCCGCATGGAGCCAGGGCAGGCAGGGTGCCTACCTTAGCCCCACTGTGCTGCCAACTGGGAGCTGCCTGTGGTAAGTGCCGCCCCGCCGGAGCCCATACTCCTCCCCTCCCACACCCTAACTCCCTCCCAGACCCTGCACCACCACTTGCACCCCAACCCCCTGCCCCAGGTTCAAACCCCCTTCCGCACCCAAACATCCTCCCAGAGCTTGCACTTCACATTCCCTCCTGCACCCCTAACCCAGCCCTGAGCCCCTTCCCGGAGCTTGCCCCATGCACCACCTACTGCACCCCAACCCCCTTCCCCAGCCCTGAGCCCTCTTCTGCCCCCAAACTCCCTTCTGTAGCCTGCACCCCACACTCCCTCATGTAATCCAACCCCCTGCTCCAGCCCTGAGCCTCCTCCCGCACTCCAAACTCCTGATCCCCAACCCCACCCCAGAGCCCACCCCCCTAGCCAGGGCCAACACCCCCTCCCAGATCCCAACCTCCTACCCCAGGCCCTGAGCCTGCTCCCCCACTCCAAACCCCTCAGCCCCAGCCCAGAGCCCCTTCCTGCATCCCAAACCCCTGATCCCCTTCCCTATCCCAGAGCCCCCTCCCACACCCTGAAACCCTCATTTCTGGCCATACTCCGGAGCCTGCACCCCCAGCTGGAGCCCTCACCCCCTCCTTCACCCCTGCCCCAGCCCCGTGAAAGTGAGTTAGGGTAGGGGAAAGCAAGCAGTGGAGGGAGGGGGGCTGGAGTGAGTGGGGGCATGGCCTCAGAAAAGGGGCAGGTCAGGGGTGGGGCCTCAGGGAAGGGATGGGGCAGGAAGTGGGGCAAGGGTGTTTAGTTTTGTGCCATTAGAAAATTGGCAACCCTAATATTGACTGTAACCAGTGTTTACGAATCCCTGGGGTGGGGCAGCTGAGTGTCTAATAAATCCACCCAATTGACATCCCCACTATAAATCTATGCATAAAACAGACTCCTGTGCCTGCACAATGTTCTCAGATGGAACCAGTTAAACTCACTTAAAAAACCTGCTTGGTTCTTTTGAAAGAGTTAATTAAATTGACTAGAATATGCAATAAGGAAAGGATCCAGGGATCTTAAGTCGAAGAGGGAAGTCATGCCCCTTACCAGTAGAGAACAGAATGGTAATTGCCAGCTGTATGAATATATTTTGCTGGCTAGCAAAGAAGTGGCATTGACAACTGGCAAACACACTCTAAAAAAAAAAATGTATTTTTGAGGCAGGCCCGTAGCCAGAACTTTCATTCGGGAAGGCTCATAAGTGGAATCAAAACTCTTGGAGGTAACATGAAACTGCATTAGAAGGTTTGGGTTTTTTTTGTAATCCCACATTTAATTCTGTAAACATTTCATGCTGGAATAATAATGTTGTAGGTTGGTTTTAGTCAACGCCCCCATCATCCTTTTTCTCTCTGGCCCCTTTCCCCTCTCTCAGCAACACACATGCTTAGAAGGTGGTGGTCTTCATGGAAATTAGGACAAAATCATCCTTTCAGATTTGCTATGGGGATTGCAATTGCATGTTGTGTACTTGGGCCAATTCAACAAGAGACTTCAACATATGGTTTAAGACAGAAAGGATGGTCCAAAGGTTAGAGCACCTGGGATTTGCAAGGTGCATAAGCTAGGCACCTGCTTATGCACCTTGCTGAACCAGGGCCTTTAATCACTCCCACACATCCCCTTGACATCAGTGGAAGCTTTATCCTGGGATCAAATAAAGAATACAAACTAATGAGGCACAGTGTGGGCCAGAGAGCAGGACTTTGTCCTAAAAATGGTGGAAATAATGGAGGTGTGTAAAACAAAAGGTGGCTGCAGAGGCTGGCCATTTAGCTTTACAAAATGCTGTTCTATGAGTGAGGTGGAATGATATCAAAGATCAGCTTCTGCAGTCTATAAAGCCAATTTGCATTATTCAGTGGTAGAGAGGTAACTTGCTGCTAGCGATCTCAGAGTTTCATTGTACAGCAATCTTTACTGCTCATAGCAAGTGAAAATCATTTCAGCTATAGAAAGCCCAAGTAATCAGGCTCTTAGAGTGGTGAAGAAAGGGACTGGAGGTAAAATTCATCCCTCTCCTAGCCGAGGGCTAGCATAGTACACCAGATTATGTGCTGGACTGGATGCTGCAGTCCTCCCTCTGCACCACTTGTGCAGTGTATTGGGGAGGGGGAGCCATTGGATCCCAGCAGAACTGGATCCTGTGGCCCTTTCCCTGACTACTCCACAGCTCAACCCTGTTAGCAGTCTTCACAATGGACAACAAGAGCCAATGTTGTGACCCCTCTTGGCACCACGTGGAGGGCACTCCTGCAGAGCTGCACTGCTTACTCCATATACCCCAACATAAGGGTTAAATGAGGTGAAAGACCAGCCCTCCACACAAGGTGAATGTCATGCAGTATGAACTAAGGACACACAGAGAGCGATTTTTCCATTTGATACTTTCTTCTGCAGATTATGCCAGTTTGTAAAATTTTCCATGAAGCACCTTTGTGCTTTCTCCCAGGCCACTTTCTGATTTGTGGGAGGAGCTCCCTGCAAATATCCACCACCTCATTCTCCTTGTAAACATGCCTCTTCAGAACTCTCCCCTGCCTACAAAAAGAAAAAAACAACCTTAACAATGTCTGGGCAGATGATGCACTGGGAGCACTGCTGATCTTCTGACCAGTATCATCTCTTGGTGCTCCCCTACCTGTCTTTGTCCTTCTTTTCGTCCCTCCTCTTGTATTTTCTACTAAAAGTACAAAATAGTCACAGCTTAACTTGATGCCCTGACATTTTTTTTTATAATGCTTCAATTTGGAATGGAATCCACTGTGTTTCTTAGATCTCATTAAAAGTCAAGGTATCAGTTACAGAATGAATTCCTAAAATCTACTTTAAATCAGGAGTATCATACATTTACTACTTGATGAATATTTTTGTGGACATTTGGACCAAAACAGGAAAATAATTTGTGTGACCTTTATTCCCAGCTGCAGAATTCACCTTCAGGATAAGAGTGAGCCTAGAAAATTTAACCCCAAAGGGTGAAGTTTTGAGAAAGTTATGTGCAGGAAAGAGAAATCTGAATCTTAAATAGTGAGGGAATGTGGTAAAATTTTACAGTTTCTTTTATTAATAATGCTCAAAGAAGTGCTGAACAGAGCCCTGGCGTGGGAAGTTCTCTGCTTATCCAAAGACGAGGTTTGGCATGGGGAAAGGAAGGGCAAGCTTCCTCACCAACATTTTTAAAAATCTCTGACCCAGGGAAGTTGGCTTATGGGTGAGGGGATAATTTAGGCCTTGCCTATACACAAATGTACACTGGTTTAAATAAACTGGATTTAGTGAAACTCCTGCAAACTCTTGTGTGGGCACTCGATTTCATAAATTCATAGATTATAAAGCCAGAAGGGACTGTTATGATCATCTAGTCTGACCTCTTGTATAACAGAAGTCAAAAAACTTAATTGAATTTTAGTTTGAGTGTCTGATTCCATTTTAGCTTAAACTTTCTTCCTAACTGATTTAAGCTAAACTGAATAAGTCTAATTTAAACCTAAATTAGAGTGTTCACACAAACTTTTGCATTGATTTAGCTAAACTTGTTTAAATAATTCACACTTTTAGTTAAAAGTATGTATCTCTGTGTAGATCTTTGTGGCTATTCAGTCTTTAATCTCTCTCTTAAGGCTGCCAATGAGGGCTCAATTAGTGCCTACAGCATGCTGTTGATACTTGTCCATTAGAAGTTAGACTTTGACCACTGTTTTATTTTACATAGTCCAGTGAATGGCTATCACAAAGCAAGTGCTTCCAGTCACTGGGAAACATTTGGGCAGATGACATAAAAGTGAAAGACTTTGAAGTTCACTACCAATTCTTTGCATTATCCACTCCTGCGAGTGTAAATCTTCCTTAAAACATTGATACTTCAATATCTTCTGCTGTTTGAGGCTTAACTTAAAGTGTCTTTATCCCTATTACATTTAATCTTTACTAGCCAATTGTATTTGGTGTTGTGCGTGGTTGTATATTTCTGCTAAATCAGATAGCACCTTGATATTTGGAAAAATAATATGACTGTCAGGGCCAAGGCATGGGTGGCCTGGCCCAGGAGCCAATTAGCAGGAATCAGACCAGGCTGGAACACAAGAGATCAGAAGCAAGAGATAAAATGGAGGGCATGGGTCAAGAATCAGGGTCTGAAGGCAGGAACAGATAAACACCAGACCAGCAGTCCATGGCAGGGTGGAGCCCAGTTGTACAGACAACTTCCTGTTGCCTCCTCTAGCTTAAATAGGGGCCGTGGCCCAATCAGGAGCCTTGGAACTCTCCCAGTCTGCTCACAGGGATTGGCAGTTGGGCTTCATAGACCCTTGTCCCAGGTGCTGCCTGTGAGTGGCCTGGTGGAAGATTGGCATGTGATGACTCCGTGAACCCAGGTTTGATACCCATAGTGTCAGGCTACATCTTAAATTTGCACCAAGAACACCCTTTGCATTCTTCTCTTTATTACTTTATACACCTAAGAAACAGCCAGGTTGACAGGTTGCTTATGCAGCTCCTGCCATTTGCTGTTGAACAAACATCATAACAAAAGGTGTTGCATGGCAGCTACAGTATGAAAGGAATTAACACATCCTTATTTGGTGGCGGATAATGTTTGGAAGTTCCAGAAGCACATCTTGAGGTAGAGAACAATATTTCTTTTATTTAATAAATTATGTACAGTTGTTTTGTATGCTGTTCTTGCAATTTATGATAAAATTGCACTGGAAAAACAGATGAGAGTGAAAATAAAATTCCTGAAATTTTTGGAAGAAGAAAAAAAAAATCTGTAGTGATTGTTAACATTACAAAAAAGGAGCTGTTTTTCAGTGGCCTATCTGGATTTCCTTAGCGAAAGGATGAAAGTAATTTTTATGGAGCTCTCTGAGAGCAGATTTAGATTTTTCTCCCTGCATTGTTTTTATAGTGCTGCCAAGAAGTATAATTGATGGGGGGAAGGAGGAGGTAAATATTAAAGATAAAATATATTTGTCATTGACTCTGGGAAATAGTTTTTCTTTTTACAAAACAAATTCATAATAACCTTAATGGGGCTGAAAAGTGAGGGACAGGCAGCAATAGAAACAGAAGTCCTCTATTAATTCTAAGCTACAGTGCACCTGCCTACCATTTTACTTGGCCTATGCATAAATACAGGGCTTTGGACCAGGTTACCATTAATCTCTCATCTTTTCATGATTATTCAGTCATTTAATCCACAAAATACGTTAAATGATATATTATAAACCTTTCATTTCTAAATGATTTAACTCACAAATCTCTTTCTCTCCATGTGTTTATTGCATTCCTTGGCTGATGAAAATTCTGTCTCTACTAGAAAGTGCCAAGCAAACCATGAGGTATAGAAATCAATAGGCCCTATCTTGCAAGTTGCAAAACAACTCCCAGGACAGGCTGAGCACCTTCAACTCCCCCTGAAATAGATGGGAGTCGAAGGTACATGGTGCCTTGCAGGATTGGACCATTAGGAAGCACAACTGTCTTAGGGCCTGAACCAACTCCTGTTGAAGTCAATGAGAACTTTTCCACTGACTTCTGAGGATGAAGAATAGAGCCCTTAATGTTGTGGTAAAAGAAACTCTGAATGCAAGAGAAATACAGGAAGGACATTCTAGGTTTATTTCATTGTTGTATCCACTGGAGGAGCTAACTGGAGTAAAGGGAAAGCAGGGGGCCCTATCCTTCCCCCCACCTCCTACTGGATATAACTAAGTCCAGCTCAGTTTACTGGGTTTTGCCCTCATCCCTGGGGAAGTGGGAGACAAGGGCCTCAAGCATTTTGAAGTTTAGTTCTTTATTCAGAAATGTCTATAGCATTTCATTGTTGAAAGTTACTAATAGGGAATGTGTAGATTTAAAAAGAACTGGCCTGATCGCTTGCCCAAAACTGAAAAAAAAAATGTTTTGAAAAGCACAGTTCCCTTTTTCTGTCAGTTTATTTGTTAGTTGCTTTCCTCTCCGCTCCTAGTATTAGATGAGTGCTGGAAGCAGAAGAACTAGAATGCCACAAGAAAGGCCATTTGTGTTGTATTTCTGACCTGGATGAAACTTGAATGTTCTGGAAATGTGAGAAGGAAAATATTTTTCTTGTGAAATTTCCCATGTAGTTTTCAGAATGAAGAGGTTGGAATAAAGTCCTCTACGCTTTGGAGAAGCATCTGAAATCTGGGATGTTCACCAAAACCAAACTTTTTTAAAAAATGGTATTAAAATGAAATGAATGCTTGTGAAAGATGACAGATTGATAGGCCTGGAGACTAAAGATCTCTTCTTATGCATGGAACAGGAAGAGCAATTGGCAGTGCAAGCTTATCCACGCTATCTGTCAATATGCCTCAATCAGAATTGGATTAACTCATAGGCAACCTATGCACCCCATGTCCATAACCCTTTAATCCTGCAATTTCATTGAAGAGTTGCATTGAGACTATCTCAATGTTGAATGGTTATCTGTGCTCCCTTTTCACAGCACTGAAATTCTGGCCTCGTTGAAGTCAATAGGAGTTTTGCCATTTACTTCAGTGGGGTCAGAATTTCATCCTGTCTGTCTACTTCTCTTTCTCTCCCACTGATATAATCCTTTACTCACCCTCTTCCCCACACCAGCTAACATGCTGTTGCTCTTCTATAGTTCCACCCAGAGACCACTTGGTACCTCTGCAGGTTCCAAACACATGGTGGCTGGCCATCTTCTCCTCTTGGTCCACCTTCCTGCCATCTTCCCACATTGCTGCAGCATACCTTCCTGGTTGCCTCTCCAAATCAGTTCTGTTCCCCAAAATAACTATACCCAGTGCCCAAGACCTAAGGCCTATCAGTTAATGGAGCTGCTATTCTATTGGGGAGGACTGCATCCAGGAGTAATTCATGCTCCAGACCTTTTGCCATGATTACCAACAAATGTGCCAATTACAATGTGAACACCTGTGCACTAGAAACTGGGCTGAGATCACCAGCCCATCTCATACACTGCAGACCTCTGGCATTGTATATTGGAAACAGCTCCTGGACTATTTTAATAAGTGCTTTTTATGTTTGTTCTGGAGTTAATGAGAAAAAAACAGAGAACTTCTGAACCAAGTTCTATGGGACCTTGGTCATCTCTATTTTCCCCATACATGGGAACAGGTAAAATCTAGTTTTAGTTTAGCTATCAGTCTATGAGCCAATTGAACTAAATAGGAAAATATTTGAAAGCCAAGTTGTATTTCATTCCAGCTACATCACTGATTTAAGTAGGGGAAAATGTCTTAAATATTCTTCATTTTTATGATTTAATGTCCCAGCTGCCTCACTACACCTCCTCTGAAATGAAACATGAAACATGGCTGGAATGGGCTCACTACTAATGTTCATCAAGGCTCTCCCCCCTACTTGGGGCTAGATCATACCATTTAGGCACAGCCCAGAGGAAGGTGCAGTGCAGAGCTGCACCACCACAGAGGGTAAACAGTGTGTATGTGTGTGGGGGTAATGGGGGAAGTCTGCTTTCCTACTATGGGTGCAGCATTCTCCCTTCTGTGTGCTGGTGTCTGGGTGGAGCCAAGGGGGCACCTCCTCACCACGCCATCCAGTCACTTTGAATACTTGCTGCCTGTCCCCTTTGGGGAACCCTGGACCCCAAGTAAGTAGAGTGGGTGCACTCTCTGTGCTCCCCCAATTATTAATTATTATGATTTATTGATCATTTATATTATGGTAGCATCTAGAACCTCCAACTGAGATCAAGGCCCCATTGTACAAACATAGGCACTGTACAAACATATAGTAAAGAGACAGTCCATGCTTCAGAGAAATCACAGTCAAAATAGACAAGACAAATGGTGGAAAGAGAAACTGAGGCACAGGGCTGAGAAGTGACTTGTCTAAGGTCCCAGAACATTTCAGTGAAAGGGAAGATGTATGACATGTCAGTCAGTGGGTAGAAAGTGAATAATGATAAAAATCTTAATTGGCACTGGCAGGTAAATAAAGCAACAGTTCAGAATTCCAGGATTGAGACAACAGGAAATGTGTATCTCTGATATTTTTTTCAGGGTAAGGGTACTGTTTCTGTGCACTCTGTGATGTGTGGGCCAGTTTAGTTTACACAAAGTCATGCTCCTTTGGTGCTTACAGTATTGACGGGACTGGCTGGGAGACTAAAATATAAATTAAAATGAAAGAAAAGTCAGTGGAATGAAAATAAAGGACAGAGATCTGGGGAAGTGTCAGATCTCTACAGCAGGCTTGGCAAAACACTTATTCCTCACAGGTGTTAAAGTGTAGCTTCAGATTGTCAGTGGACACTGATGAGACCCAGCCAAATTTCATAGAGAAGGTCGTGACACATCTTATATTTCAGTTCAATAGGAATGCTATTTTCTGAGAATACTGTAATGTACAAGAATAGCTCCTATGAACTAAAGTTCTATAGTTAGTGTTAATGTTGGCTCTGTGATGTATAGAAATGAAAGCTACTCATTAGCATCAGGTAATGAAAGGAAATAATGTTTACATACCAATACTAATGGGGACTGGACAGCAAGTTTGGAGTTACACTGTAGATAAGGCATCAGACCAAGAACCGGGAGACTTGGGTTCTGTACGGACTCTAGAAGCTTCTTATGTAACCTTAAGCCAGTCATTTAATCACTGTGTCTCTTTTGTTTCAGGCATTAGATCAGGATGCAAGAGATCTGAGTTCAATACCCAGCTCTGACTTAGATTTTTCTGTCTGATTTTTGGGCCAGTTACTTAATCATAGTGGCTTTTGTGGTTCAGACCCTGGATTCGAGATCTGATTAGATTCTTCTGTGACCTTGAGCAAGTAATTTACTCTCTCTGTGCTTCTGCAAAATGGGAAATAATAATGCTTCTTTTCTCTTTTGTTTCCCTATCTTGTCTCTTTAGACTGTAAGCTCTTGGGGACATGGAGTGCCTATTGCTATGTGTACGAATAGCATGTAGTAGGGTAGGGTTCTGATCTCAGTTGGAACCACTAGGCACTGCTATAATAAAAACAATAGTAAGAAAATGAGGATAATAATGCTACAATACCTTGCAGTGAAGCTTGATTCATTAATATTTGTAAAATGCTTTGAGATCGCTAAGTAGAAGGCAGTTAGAAGGATGCTGTATTAGTATTTATTTATTTTACATCTACAGCACCAGTTTGCATGGGAATCAGTAGCATTTTAACCGTATTTCTGGCTGCATTTTAAAAACAATTCATGTTCTAAAAATGTAGTTAAGATTAAGAAACCTTTCTTGTAACACAATTCTACGCTCACACTTTTCCCACTTTTCTAATGCCTCTAGTGCACAAAAGTCAGGAAGAAAATCTTTCCGTGACATGCTGGCATTACCAACTCTTTTTAAGTGGGAGGACTGTACTCCTACACAGCAGATTTTCCCTGTGTTGTGGTATTCGTGCAGCAAAGAGCTGTACTTCTGAAGGGTTTCTTGTGTAAGCTCTTTCATTCTTCTCTCGCCTTGTAGCCTCGTTTTAGACTCATAGCCAAGAAGAGGTCAGGAAGTACTCCATACTGCAGCTTCTTTTTCTGTATATATTTTTCTGTGGTTCTCCACAAATCCATGGAACACATTCCCTTCCATTTCTCTCTCTTGGAATAGTTTATGTTTCATTATTTGCAGATGGAAAAATGACAACTTGACAAACAGAGGAGGACCTTTCTATTTAAATATTAGCCTCCTTTCAGGCTCCGAAGTACTTTAGCCAGGGAACACAGAGAATGCAAAACATGATCATAATCTTTTTGTCCAACATTTACAAAAAATTCTTCTCCCCAGGTTTGCACATGTACATTCTTTTATTTCACTGAAGGAATCTACAAATCTTCATGACTTCTAGATTTGGTCAAACTGTTAATACACTTATTGCTTTTGACATCAGATATTGGGTGGGTGGTTTGTTTGTTTATTTTAGAGCACTACATTTTCCTCTCCATTTGCAATTCCTTTCCCTTGCTAGTAGCAGAGTGACAATCACTGATTGCAGGAGCCTTGAAAAGGCCACTAAAAACCCAGCAATCAAAACTATCTCATTAGGACTAAGACCCAGACTCAAGCTACATTCCCTGTTGTTGAGGATTTTTTTTGTTACTGTTCCATACTTTACAGACAAAACTCACTAACCTTTTTCCACTTTCTGACTTTGACGTTCCAGCTAAGAAACCTTGACAGCACCTAGCATCTCTGCTCAGCTGTCTCCTTGTCTCCTCAGATGCAATTTATTTTAAATATTAACACAATGTTACTTAGCTGTCATGGAGACACGCTGGTGTGAAAAGGCTTCTAATATGTGAACCTAAGAGTTTTAAGGGTTGGCGGCATTTCAGGACAGTGTATGCATGCCATGTCTTGCTTTGTTTACTCTTAGGCTATGGCTACACTAGAGAATTTACAGCAGCAGAGCTGCAGCGATGCAGCTGCACTGGTGTAAGCTCTCTAATGTAGCCACTCAAAGTCGACGAGAGAGATCTCCTGTGAGCTTAACTACTTCAGCCCTGCGGGTGGCGGTAGCTCTGTCAGTGGGAGAGTTTCTCCTGCTGACATAGCGCTATCCGCATTGGTGCTTAGGTCAGCGTAACTTCCAGTTCCTCGCATGCACTTTCTCTCCTCTGGCTTCCTTTGGCCTGACTGGAGTGAGCCCTTTTATAGCATCAGAGGGGCCTTAATTAGAGTCAGGTGCTTAACGGCCTCACCTGACTCTTAGCAGGTTAATTGGAGTCAGGTCACTCAGGGAACGGAAGACTGCTTATCCAGTGGCCAGTATATCTCCCTTCTACTACTCTGCTGTTCCTAACTGGCCTGGGTCTATCACACAGGTTATTTCATATTTGTAGATGCTTCTATAAACCTACATAAACCAGCCAGGAGGGAAGCAGAGAGCTCACATCCCTGCCTTCCTTCCATGATTTTGTTACTTAAATCAGTGTGTTTGTAGAAACTGATGTCAAGGAATCAAATTAAAATGCTTTTATATTTTGCCTGTGTTCATACCCCTGAAGCCTGGTGGTAACTGCAGTTTAAAATAGTTGTTCTGCTGTTACTTCTCCTCCGCCCCAATACCCCCCTCCGAAAAATAACCTTCTTTAGATTTTAGCCACCTGGTTATAGTTAGTTTCCTTTTTTAGCCTTCAAAATAGATCAGACATTACACTGTTAAAAACAATTTTCACTGTAGGTATTGAATATCATACTGGGCTTGTAGTAATAACTGATAGATATCTAGAATAATCTTCAATATGGACTGAGACTACAAAGATCTGTCAATCACGGCGTTTAACTTTAAACACAGATGATTTGAATTCGTGTTAGCAGCATGAGGAAACCAAGAAGATGGAACAGTGCTGTTCAGAGAAAAGACGATAGGATTACCGCTGCTGTAAGCCTTTTCCTGCTACTTGTTTGAGATACTAAATCAAAGCGAAGTTTATGAAAAAAGCTACGACCAGGGTTTCTAAATCTTCATTCCTGCTGGGATTTTCCTATTATAAATCTGCTGTCAGAAATGAGTGCTTTACTTGTGGCTTAATTTTATGCAGGCACAAACACCTTGGTTCAACACGTTTTGCCAGAGACTGTCTTAGCTGTCTTAATGCAACAGAGTTCTCATTAACTGGGACCTCTGAAAAAGAAAAATGCACACATGCTCTTTTGTCGTTGGCCATTGCTTCGTGAGCAGTCTGATGAAAACTGAAATAAAACATGAATTCCAAGGTGGTGTGTAGAAATGAATGTTTGAATCACACAGTTTATGTGAATTATCCATGCCAAAGAACATTACAATCCAGCTTTTGAATGAAGTTTTGTTTAAGTGGTGGAATGTTCATAATTTCTATTAGTTATGCTAAAGCTGTGAAGTTTAACAAAAGAAAAAAAAAAGTATCCTTGTGGTTTTTTTCCCCCTTTTCTGTTCAACTGTGTGCACAGGGCAGCCAATACATTGGCTTCAGAGAGACTTGTCTAACTTGCTTGTCTTTTCTGCATGCAAAAGCCATTGTGCCAGATTCATGCCTGGTATAAGTCTTCTGTCTTTGGAAAGAATTTGCACCATTGGCATCAATAGGAGCTCTTTATGCAAAATAACTGCAAAATCAGTCCCCAAAAGTGATCAACATCACAGCATTTAATTTGCTAACAGATTCTGAATTCTTGTCCTGTTCATTGTAGGTTGTTTTATATTTGTCCATGAGAAGACTAGCTTTGCAGCATGCCTGGGTTAAAATTTTGCTTCCAGGAACTTAGCACTGGAAGCATTTCTTTGGGTTTGACTCATAGGGAAGGAATGAGGATCTTGAATTCATGTACCAGAGATCTCTGATCATGGAAAAAGGGAAAGTTGCTGCTCTGCGATTGAAGATATTATTCCCAACAAAATTCCTATTTATGTATTGTTTCTGTCTGACCCTTGTATAAGTCCTAGTTCTGCTAAAAAAAACTAGCATAATTGCGGAAGAGACATAACAAGAGCTGTGCAGAGAAATGAAATTCTGTTTCATGGGGGATTTCTATGTTTCAAAATTTGTTTTCATTCCACTTAAGAACAAAAGCACAAAATTTTGAAATTCTGTCTGAAATTTTTAAAAAAAAAATTGTTTTGGGTCAACAGAAACAATTTATTTTGATGAAATTGAAATGTTTCGTTCAACATCATAATGTATAATACAAAATTTTAAAAAATCAAAATGAAACATTATTTTGAAAGGAAAAATTGAAATGTTTCATTTTGACAATGTCAAAGTGGGATGTTTCGATATTGCCAGAACTTATTTTTCCCTTTTTCGCCCACCAAACTGTAATTTCAGTGAAATTGACATGATTTCACACAGTTTCAATTTTGATGGAACTGTATTTTTTGATGGAAAATGGTTCATTCAAAGTTTTTTTGATCAGCTCTAGATATAACATTCAGCTGATGAAATGTAATGTTGTTTTGAATTACCTTAGCAAAATGCTTTACTTGCAGTAAATCCACTGATATATATACATAGTGTGTGTGTCCTTAAATCATATCACAATGTAGTTACTGAATGAGTTGGGGAAATCTAGGTTCACACTTATAACTTAGGAGGCATTTGTGTTATTGCTAAAAAGAATATACTTAAGAACTAAATCCAGGAAGTTACATCTTTTATTTTTCTGTACTAAATCTACAAAAAGCTGGCTCTTGAAGTTAAAATAAAAGAGCATGGAATAATGTATTCAAACTTGTTTGCATTTGTCTTCAGTTAACACCCAGTCAGTCATCTGTAGCTTTAATTTTCTCTGTTTTTTTCTGAAGTTGTCTGAACTGAGATGTTTACAGTGTTTTCAGAAGGGAAGGAGGATTTTGCTTTTACAGTTAGCCTGTTGTGCAGCACTTTAAAGTATACATTTGCAAAAGTGTGAAGGCATAAAGTAGCCCCAGGAGTGATTTTTCAGATGAATTTGAATTATGGAGTGGAAAAAAAGGAGCCATACTCCAAAAGTCAGTCGTAATACAGAGTTTAAATAATGCCTTGGATCTAAAATCTGTGTGCCATACACCTATTTAAATTTTTTGAGGGCGTTGATCTTTCTGAAGTCTGAATACAAGAATTCTGTGGAGTGTAAAGGCAGCACTGTAGTTGTCTGAACATTATAATCCCCCAAAGCTGGAGAGAATGAGCCATATTAGATTTTTTTATAGTAATAATGTAGACTTATTTTTTAATGTCACAGTACCAAATTTTCAAAGGCCTCTGAAATGTTTGCAGGAAAAAAAAACATACATGTACCTATTTGTATATGAAAAACATGCATTTGCAGGTGGGTCTGGGTCTCTGCATGCGCAAACTGGACGAAGCAGCAGTGAAAGCACATAACAGTGAATTAGGAGGATTCTGTTTCCACATCTGGCTGCAATTTTCTGTGTAATCTTGGGGAAGTCGTTGAACCTCTTGTGTCTCCGTTTTCCCCCAGTAAAATTGAGATAAATAATAGTTGTTTCACAAGGGTGTTCTGAGGCTTAATTCATTAATGTTTATAAAGTAAATGAGGATTCCTGAGTAGGTGGAGCTTCTGTTCTCCGTCTCAAACAAATGAGAAGGGGGGAGTGATATTCAATTAAATTAAAAGGTGGCAAATTCAAAACCCGACAAGTGAAAATACTTTTTTCCCCATACACTGGTGCAAATCAGGAATAATTCCAGTGACTTCAGTGGAGTTACACTGCTGTAAAACTAATAAAGTGAAATCAGAATTGGGCCCATATAAGTAATTAAAATAGCCATATTTTCATAGGACCCTGAGAAAATGCAGGTGCCAAATGAGTACTAATTATTATTGGTTTAGTATGTTGTACAGTGCCCTGGGCTTGGTGGGGACAGGGGTGGAGCTGAAGGTGATGTTCTTATTAATACAGTTATTTTTATCAGTTATTTCTACACCCCCACAAGTCAAAAGTCTTTACTGCATTTCCTCTTTCTAAGATGTGTGCATAAATGTAGGGGTTTGAAGGCTCAAAAATTGCAGATGCAAAAGTGCCAGCATAAATGTTGAGACCACTTTTGAAAATTTGGCTTTAATTCATAAGTAAGTTGCCAGAGAATGAACACAGACACATTCGAAGAAAAGATAGTTGGAAAGTTAAGTTCTGATCTTGTAAATGGCTGTACAAACTATGGAGTGGTTTGGGGTCCTTGGGATGAGAGACATTAGGGAGGAAACCTCTCATTGACTTTAATAGGTCCAAGATTTAATCCTAGGCACCGAATCCTGCTTTCAGCGAAGACAATGGGATTTCTATGATTGACTGCAGTGAGATTAGCACCAGGGACTATGTAAATATCAGATGATATTACTGTATACAGTGTTGTGGCTGTGTTGGTCCCAGGATAGTAGAGAGATAAGGTGGGCAAGGTAATATCTTTTATTGGATCCACTTCTGTTGGTGGGAGAGATAAGAGAAGAGTTCTGTGTAAGCTTGAAAGCTTCTCTCTCTCACAAACAGAAGTTGGTACAATAAAAGATATTGTCTCACCCACCTTTTCTCTCAGACAATATTATTGGTTGTAGGATTTTTAATATCTGAGAGCAACTTTTGTATTTCATTTACAACTAGTGTCATATATATTGGTAGCTGTTTATCATTAACACTTATATTTTTGTGATTTAATAGTATATTTTATTATTTGAGCATTTGAAAATGACGTTAACAAGCCCACGCTACTAAACTTTCCACATGACTCTGTGTCCCTTCCCAGAGTTAGAATCCTCTTTAATTATTTCTAGGGCTGTCAATTAATTGCACTTAACTCAAACAATTAACTCAAAACAAATTAACTCACTTAAAAAAATTAATCACAATTCATCACAGTTTTAATCACACTGTTAATAGAATACCAATTGAAATTTAGTATAAATATTTTGGATGTTTTTCTACATTTTCAAATATATTGACTTTAGCATATCTGGCATGTAAATACCTTGCTGGCTACAAAAGTGCCATGTGAATGCCTGTTCTCACTTTCAGGTGACATTGTAAATAAGAAGAGGGCAGTATTATCTCCCATAAATGTAAACAAACTTGTTTGTCTTAGTGATTGGCTGAAAAAGTAGGCCTGAGTGGATTTGTAGGCTCTAAAGTTTTACATTGTTTTATTTTTGAGTGCAGTTATGTAAAAAAACCAATTCTACATTTGTAAGTTGCACTTTCAAAATAAAGAGATTGCATTACAGTACTTGTATGAGGTGAATTGAAAAATACTATTTCTTTTGTTTATCTTTTTTACAGTGCAAATATTAGTAATAAAAAATAATAAGAACATAAGAATGGGCCATACTGGGTCAGACCGAAGGTCCATCTAGCCCAGTATCCTGTCTTCTGACAGTGGTCAATGCCAGGTGACCCAGAGGGAATGAACAGAATAAGCAATCATCAAGTGATCCATCCCGTCACCCATTCCCAGCTTCTGGCAAACAGAGATTAGGGACACTTCAGAGCATGGTTTTGCATCCCTGACCATCCTGGCTAAAAGCCATTGGTGGACCTATCCTTCATGAATTTATCTAGTTAATCTATAAATGATCACTGTACACCTTGTATTCAGTAAAAAGAACGAGGAGTACTTGTGGCACCTTAAAGACTAACGCAATTCTCCAATAAAAAAACTTCAAAAACAGACTCCAACAAGAAACTGCAGAATTGGAATTAATTTGCAGACGTGACACCATTAGATTAGGCTTGAATAAAGACTGGGAGTGGATGGGTCATTACCACAAAGTAAAAACTATTTCCCCATGCTAATTTTTCCCCTGCTGTTTCTCATACCTTGTCAACTGTTGGAAATGGGCCAGCCTGATTATCACTACAAAAGTTTTTTTCTCCTGTTGATAATAGCCCACCTTAATTGATTAGTCTCTTTATAGTTGGTATGGCAACACCCATTTTTCCATGTTCTTTGTGTATATATATCTTCCTACTGTATTTTCCACTGCATGCAGCCAATGAAGTGAGCTGTAGCCCACAAAAGCTTATGCCCCAATAAATTTGTTAGTCTCTAAGGTGCCACAAGTACTCCTTGTTCTTTTTGCTGATATAGACTAACACAGCTACCACTCTGAAACTTGTATTCAGTGTTGTAATTGAAATCAATATATTTGAAAATGTAGAAAACATTCAAAAATATTTAAATAAATGGTATTCTATTAACAGTGTGATTAAAACTACTATTAATCACGATTTTTTAATCGTTTGACAACCCTATTTATTTATTCTAAATGGTATTTTCAGTAGCACAGTAGCATTAGTGAGGATAACTTATTCCAAGTTTTCAGATATTGTGAAAAACTGCGTGAGTTAAACTATTCCATCTTCCATGGAAATATCTCAGTCTGTAGAAAATGCTTTCTCTCTCTTTTCCTCTGTGAAACACTGCCAGGAATTATGTTATATCATCAGAACAACCAGGATTCTTTACAATTGTGCTTCCTGCTTGTAGTCAGTTTGAAGTCTGTAAATGCTGCTTTAGGGGTTTTGCCATTTAGCTTTGCTCTATTACGGCATTTTATTTGAAAGACCAATCGTGCCAAAGAAAATTAAAAGTCTCTCACTTTTCTTCCTACATTGCATCTTCAAAGTGGAATATTTTAAAACACAATAGAATTGCACATCAGTTTGGAAGAGAGAGTGGGAGGAATCAGTGGGGGAAGAGAAAGTTATGTCTCTAGTGGGGTTCTGTGCAATTTCATTCTCTGGGGATTGAAAGGTTTTTAACCAACTCAACATTTCAACCGCCTGAGAGAAGAGAAAAAGAACCATGTCTTGTCTAGACCGACCAGAAACTAAAAACAAGGGACACTTTGAATTTTGAGACTCTGACCACAACTGAAAACTGTACTCAGGCCAAGTAACTGGAAAATCAGTTTCTTGGGTTAAACAAATGCTTCCCTTAAGAATCACAGGCAGCCTTCCATTTTAATTAGTAGAGAAATTATTATATTGTGAAGCTCCGAATCTAATATTTGAACCAATGCAAAGACTTGCAGCTGGGGCAGTTAGGAGGGTAGTTTAGCCAAATATGTGACTTTATGAGAGGCCAGACAAAAAAAACAAACAAATATTCTGAGGCATTTCCTTGCCATTTGGCTGTGATAGTCTATCATTTGTCATAAGATGGAAAAATAAGGTCTGCCTTCCTAGTGCAGTGGCCGACTGCACCAGAAACAGAGCCAACTGCAAACAGAAGATCAGGAGGGGGCATGGAGCTGGAGCTCAGCAGTGAAACCTGAGACCAAGAGTTGGATATGGGACACTGTAATCCAGGAGTAACTTTATACAGTAACCTTTATGGAGAGCCTTGCAGAGAAATGTTGAGTAAAATTCACTGCTGGGGTACTTAAATTCAGACAGAACTACAGAAAATTGCAGCAAAAATTTTATGAATAGGTATAGTACCAATATGGCATGTATTGTAGGCATAGTATGTCATAGAAACATGAATACCCTTGTTAGCCAATCAGACTCCAGTGCTTCTTATGCATGTGAAATGCAGGTTTATTTAAGTATAAATATCTTTTCACTGGAGGGAAGATGGCTGAGGTACTGGACTGTGTCTCAGGAGATCTGGGTGTAATTCCTGGCTCTACCACAAACTTCCTGTGCTATACTGAACAAACCTTTGCCAGGACTGTCATTACATAAGAAAAAGGAAGGGCATGGGTGATGCTTTTTAGCACTAGGCAGAGGAACAAATCATTAAGTTTTTATGTCGCAAGAAACAGGAAGTCAATATCTGTCTCATATTGGTACATATATTAAATAGGGATAATAATACTCACCTACTTAACAGGGATGCTGTTAGGCTAAAATAATTAATACTTGGGTAAAATGCATTGAGATCCTGAGGACGAGCATGTTATATAAATACTAAGCATTCTCATTATGACTTTATAATAAAATAAAAATATTCTTCGAAGATTCAGGAGCACCTCTTTGACTCCACTAAAAGTAATTTGATTCACTCAACCTGTGTTTTTGCAATCTGAAGCTGTTTTGCTTTCTCCTGTAAAAGACAGGCACTTTTCCAAAAACATTCACCATGGAACTTAATGGTGCTAGCTCATCGGTTCTTGTGGTTCTGTCATTCATTTGTGCTCCTAGAGAACTATAGTTAGAATGAATGGAATCAGATGTCTTTTTATTTTTCAAACAATCAAGGCTAGCCAACATGGAAGGTTTTATCCCTCAGTAAGTATGAAGCCACCGTGAAAACACAAATCCGCCTCCTGCCTTCCCAACACTGAAGCAGTTCCATGGAGCCAGATATTCAATGAGGTGCTAGTGTCACCCGTCGTTTCCTCTGTCCTAGGTGCTCTGAGTAAAACCAACTTCTAATGACACACACTTCTATTCCCAGTCCTTAACGTACTGTTGTGATATAATATTTTCTGACATCTTTTCCTCCTATTTAGCATTTTTTCCCTTCTCTTCCCTTTTTGTATTATGGGCTTAATGCCATGAAAAAGCAATGGTTCTCTGTATTGTATTATAAAGACAAGTTGATGTGGTTGGAGCCTGTTTGGCTTACTGTAGCACAGTCTTTGATGGAATTCAAGAAAGAAAATGATTCTGCACTTCCTAGTGTGGTTCTGACCCTGCGAACATGCATGTAAGTAACTTTATGCATGTGAATAAGGATTTACTTACATGCATGAAATCACTCATGTGCATAAGCATTTGCAAGATAAGGTCTTATATGTTTAATTCATTTTTTCACTTGAAAAGTTCAGAAATAATTCCATGAAATTCTGTCCTACTGCTAAGGCTTGCCGGCACACAAGACTATTTCCATCTGTGATGACTAAAGGGTACCCACTGTACATCTGATCTCACATCCCATTTAGCAAACAAAATTCACAGATGAATTAATTCCCTGCTTATTTCAAAGAACTGCCTGATGCAAGTGGGAAACTGGACTTATTTCCAAAGTATAAATTGCTCTTTCATGCCATACGAGAAATGACATCAAGCCAGATTTCAAATGATAGTTTTTCAAACATATACATCAGGCAGTCATAATACAAAAGCATATGTTTGAATATTTGTTGCATATTTTGCTAATGATGCAAGTAATATAATCTAAAAGGAAAGATAATGGTTATGCTCCCCCCAATGTATCTACCCGCACTATTCAACTTGTTTCAGATCCAGACTTATGTCAATATAAACACGACTCATTTTTCCTAGCTTGCTCTGTTTGTAATTCATTCACATCAGTAACAGCAAAATTATTTTGTACAGTCATAAGTATAATAATTATGCAACTATTTCTGGTATTTCACAGTTGCTAGTATCAAGTGTGTGTGAAGACACTTGGATTTGTTAGAGTTAAACTTGCCATACATACAGCTGATTCTTTATGTCAAAGACTCTGTATAATAACCTACCAGATTCTCATAGACACACTGTGACTCATAGAGTAAAATATATTATTTTGATGTGAATAAATTGTAATTTTAAAGGCATGTTATTATAAAGGGATCATTTGTAACTACACAGAATTAAAAATTGTGCTGTCAATGTGATTCAGCATAGCTCTTGATACAGAAAACAATACACAGGAATTGTGACTTCTTAACTAGTCTCAAAGGTGCAGGTCTGTGGAGGTGTAAATCCCATACCTAAGGGAGCAATACAGGGGGGCATGCTGCCTGCTGTTGAATTGGTGGTGCATATATCAGTAGGCAGGAGCTTTGCTTTACATAAATCTTTACAAAATATTTAGCTGCTTTGTAAACTATTTGAGCAGTAACTCTGCTAACTGCATAGAAACAGAAACCACATACTCAAAGGCAAACATTTAAAAATTAGACAGTCTAACGTGAGAAACACACACCTCGAGAAATAAAACATAAACAAACATCTTCTTATATGTAATCTTATATGTGATTACATTAGATTAAAATTAGATTATAAATTCTTTGAGCCAGGAAACATTTTCTTTCTGTTTGTACTGAATGTGCCTACTGTGCTTTTTCGTGATGTAGAACTAAATAAAATAATAATGATTCAAAACCCTTTAGCCCAGATAGATAATAAATAGTTCAGTCAGATACAGATGTGGGGCCTGATTTTCTGGGGCAGCCTTTAATGTTGTGCCCTCAGTGAACTGTTGGAGGACTTGGTGACACCTGGACATTCTAACCACCTATTTCCAAGAGGTAGTCATATGTCTAAGTGTTACCACTTCCTCCCTCAGTTTCTTGTGAGTGTGAAACTGTGAGCACAGTTGTTTGTGGATGTCAAAGTGGAGGCCAGATAGTGCCCAGCTGAAAATCAGGGCCATGGGATCTATCCAAAGTGCGATGTTAGAAAGGAGTAGTCTAGGCTTGAATCCAGCAAGGTGCAGTTAGGTCTAACTGTCTCCATCATCGAGTCACAGAGCTCTGAACTGGGGAGGAAGAGCTTGTTAGGTCTAACTATGTCAAGCCACTAACTATGTCAACCAGTCCCTGGTCTGGTTCCATTGTCTAAATGGCAGAACATCTTGTTTAACCGCAACGGGTAACAGAATCACTGACAATGAGAAAAGTTACATTTACAATGAGAGGCTGTGTGGCCTTGTGAATGCTGCCCTGCTACTCAGGAGACCTGGGTTCTATTTGTGGCTCTGATATTGGCCTGTTGGATGACACTGGGCAAGTAACTTCCCTTCTCTGTGCCTCAGTTTTCACATCTGTGAACTGGGGATAATGACACTGGCCTCCTTTCTATAGTGCTTTGAGATCTAGGGATGAAAAGCACTGTGTGACAGCTAGGTATTGTTACTAGCACTAAGTCTTCTAATATGGCTTCTTTCATACACATCAGGGTTCTGATTGTGATTTCACTTCCATGGGTTTTATACCAGGGGCTTCAGTGGAGTTACTCCTGATTTACAGTAGTGTGAATGGAGGGGCAGACTACACATGTTTATGCTGTTGAAAAGTTATTTTTTTAAACATACCGCATACAGGGCAGAAGCCCACTTTGAAAGGCAGAAGCCCACTTGTGTTCACAACGCATGGGCCCACCTACATGTGCATGCATACTTACTGCCACTGCATATTCCAACCGAGTAACGAATAGCTGGGCACTTATGGAGAAATTCAGCTATTGCCACATAAAACTCAAGTGATAGGGCTTTGCCCAAGGGACTCCATCAGAGCTGGGTGGAATTCATACTCCCAGCCTGCAGGTGGGACTGCTATTCCAGCCTATCCCTCTGGGCAGGGGATTATTTCTTTTCTGGGGCCCAGACAATAGGGCCCCAATCCTGACTGAGTCTTTGGGCACTGCCATAATATAAATACTATTACTACTACTGCTGGCTTCAGTAGAGACCATTTTCCCTCTGTGGCCTATCCAATGGGTCACTGGATCCGTTAGTCCTTCCACAGATTCATCCGCAATGGCTCTTTCTCTGTGGGCCTACTTGGGGCAGGCTTGGGATGACCCTTCCCCAGGTGGCCCTCTCTTCTATATCCAGCCTTTTGCAGAGTGCTAAAGTGGGACTGACGTGGTCCCCGGGGCTGAGTCCCTTGCTCTTAGGTGAGTTTTGGCCCTAACTACCTGTTTGGATGTGCAGTGGTAGCAGTTATGTGTGAAACTGTGGGTGAGCCTGTATACACACTTCTGATATGGAGAGTGTCCACCTCTCTTCTGGAAAAATTTCAGATCAGGTAAATCTGAGGACAGGTATTGCTATAGCAAGGTACTAAAAACAAATGAATCTCTTATTGCACTGATAGAAAAAAACAGTAAAAGTGTCACCTTCAGCTCTTTCCCTTTGACATGCAAGGCACAATTCACAAGGCTACATAATCCCTGAAGCAACTTAGAGGTATTCTGTTGATCAACAGAGAGAAGGGAGAGGTGACGGTCCCTTATTTTTCAATGAATGCCTCAAAACATACCGAGAATGACTTAAAAATACTATTTTTAGATCAGTAGTTTATTCAGTTTTAGAGATCCACAGTGATAACTCAAAATCAAGTTATACAAAGAGCTCTATTACCAATATGCTGGATCAAGACTCAGCTTGAATGGCAAAGGGCCATTGAATAGCCCTGACAAAAGAGAGAGGGTCTGTGGGTTGCAAAATGGTTCCTATTTGCATGCATTTTTTCTTGGTTTTAAAATTTAGTCAGAATATAGACAGCCACAATCTTTCCCATAAGAAAAGTGTAACATTAATATTTGTCACTGCTTAGAAAAATACAGGAAAGTGGACTCAGAACTTTCCAATGTTTTCATGTAAGTTCAGTTTCAAACCAGTATTCTAAACTATATGAATGTGTGTGTATCCGAACATCCAAAAGAACCATCTAAGGAGAATGTTAAGGATGCAAAGCCAAGCAAAAGTAGGAATGCAAGAAGTAAGTTTGCCTGTGCACCCTTAATTCAGCCATCTTTTGAGGGCATTGTGGGCATTGTGGGAAGGGACTGTCTTTTTGTTCTGTGTTTGTACAGCACCTAACACAGAGGGGTCCCAGTCCATGACGGGCTGCTAGGCATCACAGTAATACAAATAAATAATAAATAATGACATAATCACCTACTATTTTTTCCAGAGAACTCCTATATCATTCAGTGAATGCATTTTTATCCTCTTAATTCAATGTGTGGTGTCAGGTCTTATTTAATACATTAGCCAAACCCTGCACTCTTTTATCTTCTCCTGGGTGTTTGGTTCTATGTCACTCATCACCATAGTATCTGAGTGCTTCACAAACTTTAAATAATAATTTATCTTTATATCACACCTGTGAGGTGAAGGTATAATTACTGTTATCCCCATTATACAGCTGGGGGAGGGAAACACAAAGCAGTAAGAGACGTACACTAATCCTGGGTGCCCAACTTGAGCCACTTAGGTTTTCAAGGTACATAGCATTTTTATTATATTTTGTAAGTTCAGAGCACAGCTCCAATTGACCTCAGCTGCAGCTGTGAGCGCACAGCGCTTCTGCAGTTCTGAGCCCAGGAGTCTCATGTTGGGCATCCAAAAAATGAGGCCAAACACTCAAAAGTTAAGAAATTCCAAAATTATGCCATAATGCATATGCATAAGGGTGCTGAATTAATATTCCACACTCAATCTTAATTTTGGCATTTCCCATCTTTTCAGTATTTAGCTTTGCAACCTTAACATTCTCTTAGGGCTTGTCTGCACTGTGACGTTGTGTACAAAACTTTTGTCTTTCGGGTACTCAAAAAATGCCCCCCCGCGAAAGACAAAAGTTTTGCTGATGCAAGTGGCAGTGTGAACGCGGCTTTGTCGACAGGAGCACTCTCCTGCCAACAGAGCTAACGCTACTCGCAGGGCTGGAAGTATTTTTTCGGCACAAAATTCCGACAGAGAATGTTCACACACACCAACTTTTAGCAACAAGGCTGTGTCGACACAGCCTTGTCGCTAAAAGCTGTGTAGTGTAGAAAAGCCCTAAATGTAGGTTTGTTTGAGTATGTGTGTGTGTATAAAAACACTCTCATGCATGCACCTTATACCCTATGTGTAATTTATTATACGCCCTTAAGACTCCCACTCAAGCAAAATTAATATACTGACATGCATCTGTAAACTGAAATTTTTAACTTTTCTGAGAAGAAGTATTTCACATATTGTAAAAATATTTGGTTATTTTTCTTTCTGAAATTGAATCTAAAGAAACAGCATCTATTACATAAAAGGACTTGCATTAAGAAAGAAAGCTTTTTGTGTGCAGATGTAGAAACAGAACTCCCAGTATTAATTTTGCATACGTATGCTTTAGGAAATATTGCATACATGTCATCTTCTGCTCACTTATACATGTTTTTTCTTGGTTCACAGATCATTCCCAAAGTGCGGGGGAGGGAACAAGCAGTGGAAAAATCTACTTCAAAAAATGCCAGAGTTGAATTCCACTCCTGCATCCAATAGTCAAGCCTGCGTTTCCCCACAGGGAGAGGCTGGTGGGCAGAGTCATGTGGAGCCCACAATGGGAGGGTTAAGGAGCTGGATCCATAAATGAGTTTGGCTCCTCTCATCCTGAAAGTTGCCCACAATACCATATTCTATTTTCACTGCATTGCTGACCCCAACTGTTCAAGCATCATGAGTCAGGCCCCAACAGATCATGAGCTAGGTCTAAAAATCATGAGATTTTGCAAAATAATAAATATGGTTGGGGTGGTGGGTTTTTTGCCTTCTGGGATTTGAACCTTTAAGGTGAATATTTGAAGCTTTACTCCGCAAACATGAGGGAGAGACACTCCCCTATTTAAAACAATGAAAGCAGAGGTTCTCATGTAATCATTTGATAATGGGAGCTGGGGCTTTAAAGAAAAACACCAAAGTATTGCAAGATTTGCAGTAAAACCGTGAGGCAACCTTACATTTAGACCATATACATATGTATCTGCATGTGTGTGTATCAGTATTGCCAACCCCAAAGTTTCAAAATCCTGAATTAACCCCCCAAATATGAGTTTTTAAATTATTATTTTTTATCTTTTGGTATTTGAATTCTCTCTGCTCACCCACAGTGTATGTGACAATAAGAGTTGCCAAATTTATTAAGGCAATTTTGGCTGCCACTGCAGGAACTCTCCCCCCTGTCCAGCAATTAATTCTTCCCCCTCAGCTCTGCTCTCACCAATTCACATCAGTTCTACACCCCCTGCCTCACCTCTGCTCCCCTGGCATGCCACATGTCTTCATTGCCCCCTGCTAGGTCTGGGGGGATTGCTGCATGGTCCCCTCCATCCCTTCCAGACTGGGTGTTGTAGGTGTGGAGGGAGGGACAGAAGGACTGTCCTGTTCCATTGATCACAAGATAGAGGAGGGAGCAGAATGTACCTGAGCTGCTGAGCTCTGTCTGTTCCCTCATCCCTTGTCCTCCCTCCTGTGAGCATGGCTCCTTAGGGGAGGAGGATGGAGCTTGCCTGCGCCTTTCAGCAGCTCTGACTGGCTGCTCTCCTGCAGGAGGAGGGGCAGTGGGGGAAAGCAACCAATGAGAGGGACTTCCCCCATAGTCAGGCCCGAAAATCTGGAGGGGGTTGGAGCTTCTTGTGTGCTCCCCAGCTGGTTGCAGTGGGAGCTCCTGCTTCTCTTCCATCACAGGCTAATGACGTGTATGTGTAGGAATACGCTGTTGTCTCCTCCTGTCTGAAATTCCTCTCCTGTCCCCTCCTATGATCTGTGGCAGTGGGTGCGAGTTACTGATGGATCCCATGGCCAGACAAGAGTAAACAATGGACCTAGCAATGCTGTGGTGTTTCTTTGCAGTGCCTGGCTACCCCACATGCTGTGTCTGTTACATCAGCTAGTAACCAGCCTGGACTCAGGTAATGAGACATTTCATAGGCATCAGGGAAAGGTTCCTGGGTAGGCGAAATGGTGTGAATGGTCTGATGCCCATTATGCAGTTGAAACCCAGTACAACTGTGCATCACTGTGGCTGAACACAGCCTGTCCGCACTGACATCTGACTGTAGCCAGCTGCATTAGAAGAAAGTGCCAGTAACTACACAGTTTGATAATCATGACACACCACAATCCTGCTTCCAGGCCCTATGTTAACATGCTGGTGTTAGAATTGCCGAATGCCACAATTGCAGCATCTACAGGTACATTATCAGGTCAAAGATACAATGATCATGTCTGTAGAAGTGCCACACAATAGAGAGCCATATGTCAATAAGCAGACTGATGGCAGAGTCGCAAAGGAACCACAGCACTCTTACAGAGGACTACCATGCTGTGGGTACATATGACACAGGTCAAAAGGTACAGGAAATCAGAATACACACTATGCATTCTCCCATGTAAAGAAAGACTCCAATATTGTGTTGATGCTCAATTATCCTGCTTTGTGCAACTGTGGCGACCAATGCCCTTCCCCTAAATCATTCCCACATGATATTTACTATAGTCCAGTAGCTCATGTATGGCTTTTCATGGTTACCTTAGATCCCTGTTCCACATTGTCTGTTCTTAGGCTTTCAAATGTATTGCATTTATAAGGCACCACAATATCTAGGTCCCAATTTGTGTGTATGGAACAAAGTCATGCAGTGCAGACTACTCTGTCTTGATTATGCCTCTTTTTCTGTTCACCACAGTCACTTTTCCAGGTGTGTGCCTTGCTTTGTGCAGCACCTGTGAACTGGGGAATGCATTGCATTGCTTTTGCTAGGAACAAGACAGAGCTTACCCTTTGGTGAAGTTTGGATTGCTTTTAGAGCTTTTGGGTGCAAGTTGCATTCTTGTAATCTCCAGAGCACTGAGCACTGGTCTGAACAATCATATCCCTTGTAACTTCAGACAAACATAATGAAAAGAATTAACAGTTTTGCCCTTCCAGGAAAAAGGGGAATATATGAATGAGGGAGGGGTACAGAGAGAGAGAGAAAGATTTGCATAGGTCAGAAAAGGGCAATAAAACATCTGGCATTAGTAACTGACATGTGTCAATTTTAAGCATTCATTAAATTCATATTAATGCAAGAACCATTCTCAAACTCCAAATGCCACTTTTGGTTGCTGTGTTCTTCCATCTGATGGTGATGACTTTTCAGAACTGTACTATGCTTGTTTGCTTGCCACTGGCATCTGACCTGAGGTCAGACTTCTATTTAACCCTTTCCGGTAGGTCAAAAGACAAATTAATCTGGTGAGAATTGAATTGGAAATGAGGTGTCTGGATAACAGGTGTTCCACTTGTGGAATTGTTGCCAGGCTAAAACGTGTTTCCATCTATTCCTATGCCAGCCAAGAAATCGTCTCGGAGGTCAGAGAGCCCTTCTTAAAACATTTGAGATAGAAAGTTGCCACAGGGAGTGACAGTAGCAGGTGATTTATGCTAGAATATTGTCTTTCTGATTTTTGAGAACTTTCTGAGAAGGACATTTGTAAGGAATTTATTTACTTACTAACAGGTTCAATGGCTACAAGTCCAAAAGGAACCCTCTCCCCTTGAAACAGAATGTTACAATTCTTTATTTCTTTTTTCTAGAGGATGAAGACGATGATGAGATTGTGGAACCCAAAGCACGGAATGACTCAGAGACGGAAAATCAAGAACAGAAACACGAGGTGAAAGAAGGTATGTATTAAAAAAAAAGGATTTTGTTATCATTTTTGAGTGCTCCATCCTGCAAATAGTTAACATCATGTCTAGTGCTTACTATTGGCAGTAGTCCCAAGTAGCAGCCCAAGAAATTTGAAAACAATAAATACATTTACTCAGATCTAGATTAGTGACATAAAAGAAATATGGTGCAGAAGGAAGCTGTATCTGGAGAACCCAGTTAATGGATCTGACAGTCTTGAAGCATAAGCAAAAGATGCTGTTCAGACAATTTTCCTGCATTATATCAGGAATTCTCTGCAAGTTGCTGCATACCATGGAAAGTGTTCAGTGTATGTTGAGTCATGGACTTTCCATTCCACTGCCACATAAAGGGAATCCCAATGCTTATATTTGGAATCTAGGAGGAAGAGAGACAGTGGACAGATGTGAACAGAAGGGAAAAAACCCTAGAGTCCTAACAATATCTATTTATTTTAGTTTTCCACATACTTGCAAGCGAGCCTTTTCTGTACCTACGTTATTATATCTGAATGAGTGCCATCACTAACATCTTCTAGTTCTTTGTTATAATTTAGTCTTGTGGAAGTGTTTCATATTGCCACTGACTTCCTTCCTTGACTAACAGAGCCAGATCTCATGTGAGCGATCGATGTGTAAAGTTTTGGTGGCAATGGGCTTTGTGACACTCACAGCACAGAATTCAAAAGAGAGCACGGTAGCTGCTGCAAATGAAATAGTCTTAAGGGGGGTGTTAAAACTCAATGAATAAATTCACTTTTGCTGGACAGTAAACAAACTTGACTTGTGGTGGCAGAAGTAAAATAGCAGTATGCCGATGATGAGCATTAAATGCTGTGAATAAAATGATGTTTGGTCTATTTCTCTCTCTTTTCAACCCTAAACGATCCCGTTTGCCTTTCTAATGAAATCCCTCTTCTCATGCTCTGAGCAAAACTCAGAGTCTGAAGCCATCTTTTGTGTTTCATGGAAGTGATTAAAACCATGTTACAAGTCAAACAGGAGTTTAGAAGAACATTTCCTGCCGGTGCTGCACTCTGTGAGCCTTATTCAGAATTAATGGCTTTTCTGCAAATTAGCACATAATGGGTTAAAAGCATGTTTATGTTGGCATTAAGTACCCTGGCTTCTTTTTTTCTGCAAGGCAAGACAATATTTTGCAAACTTTTTAAAGAATCTCTAATAGATATTATAGTGGCGCCATTCACACTGCTATATAGTAGTTAAGGCTGTGTCAGCACTTCCATTATGAATCCTGTTTTTCAGGGATTTATAACCCAGCCGTAAAAATTTGCTCTGGGCTGAAATTTGGTTTCAGCTCAGGGAACACTTTTTTTTTAAACAGATTTAAAACAAAATCAGCTTGGGCTTGTGTGAGTTATAAGAGTGTAAAGTGTACGAATCATGAGGGGGAGAAAGGGAGACAGACAATTTTTTCATGTGTATAACTCAAAAGTGGGTTCAGTATAAAAAAAATAATAGATTGACCCTGTTATGTTTCATTTTCCTCTAAGCCAGCAAGACATTAGTGACATACTTTCTCAGAGTTTCAGGTCTTTTCCAAAGGAAATTGGAGCTTTTCTTCATGGATTATAGGTGCCCGAGTATGTGCGTGTGCTTAATTTTACCCACAGGAGTAGTGCCATTAGCTTCAATGGGACTAGTCACATGCATAAGTGTATGCAGGATCAGTATCTGTTATTGGTCTATTTCATAATGACAACAAAGGCTAGAATTCAACCACGGTATAGCGGGCCAGCTCTGTGCTGTATGCACCACTTACGCCTCGCATAAGGACTGCACTGAGGCACCAAGAACAGAGTGGCAGCACAAAGGTGTCTATTCATCATGGAGAGGACTACTGCACTGGCCCCATACAAGCTTCCACAGAAGATCACACTGGGGGCAGGCAGGGATCTACCTCTGTGAGGATCCATTGGCACCAGTGCTTGTCACAACACACAACTGACACACAGAGACTGTGGTGCTATTCCCAGGTCCCATCATTCTGCCTGCCATTCACTTCGTAAGAGACAGTCCTTGCCCTACAGAGCTTCTAATATAAGGCCCTAATCCTGCAATTTACAATGTGTAGGAGGAATGCTGCATCTGTGTGGAGCTCCATCAACATCAACAGGCCTCTGCATAGAGGCAGCAGTCCACCGAGCATTTAAATTGCAAAATCAGGGCTTTGGACTGTCTGTCAGCTGTTCAGGGCAAGGATTGAGTTTGGCATCTAACCTTTTTTCTGTTTTGAAGTCAGTGAGGCTTCTCATGGGAGCCATCCTGCATTTAAATTGCAGGATCAAGTCCTAAATAGACAAGACAGAGAAAGGACAGGTTCAAAAAAGAATTTGATAAGTTCATGGAGGATAGGTCCATCAGTGGCTATTAGCCAAGAAAGTCAGGGATGCAACCCCATGATCTGGAAGTCTCTAAACCTCTAACAGGATGACAGGGGATGAAACACTCAAAAATTGAACTGTCAATTCCATCTGACGTATCTGGCATTGGCCTCTGTCGCAAGACAGGATACAAGGCTAGATAGACCATTCTTATGTTCTTATAACTTCTGGATCATGTCCTATTTTAATATTTAATTATCATTGTGATGAAAGAATCCCTTAGTTGCTAAAATCAAAATGGTCAAAGTATTATTCACCATATTTCCTGCCTGCCATAAACCTTTAAAAAAAAAATCACCAGAGATTTTTACTGAACACAGACTCTAACTCAGCAGGCCCAGTAATAGTTTTGAAGGTCTATCTAATTGAGTCACTAATGTGTGCTTAAATATTCATTTACCTAAGGGCTGGAGCATTTATTTATTTATCCATATATTTTCCGTGGAAGAGGGTCAGAAGTAATTATAGGTAAATAATCCACATTTTATCATTTTCAGTGGAATGTTCTGAAAGGAACTTCAATAGAATAAAATTAAAAAATCACATTTAAATAGCACCTCTTCACTGTGTTTAAACATTGGTGGACCTAATCTTGCTTTCCTTACTCAGGCAATGCATCAAACTCAAACTTTAGGTTTGCAGAATCAGGCCCCACGTTGTGTCTAGAAGGAACAGAAGACAAGTTCAAAAAGAACCTGCTGTGGACAGAGAGCCCTTAACTTCAAAATGTCCTGGTTTTTGACAGTTGATCACACAGATCCTTAGAGGAAAAGTTCATTGACTTTAACTAATTTGTTAGATAACTGGAGAAAAATAATCTTAACCAGAAATAGAGAAATTAAATAAGAAGCTTGTAAGGAGTGTTCAGAATACCTGAAAATGCTTCAACATCTCCGCTGATATGAATCAGCAGTTGTGTAATACAGGGGACTTGCATTTGAACAATAAATCTTACCGGAAATGCAGCCTGATGGCCCCTATCAAGAAAAACAACGGAACTGTAGCCAGAAACACAGGAAAAACAATAGGGGCATAGCCCATCAATAGGATATGAGGGCATGTTCTGCCAGGGTTTGCTCAGCATTTTACAAGATTGTGTCGAAGATTTTCGCAGTTCTTGTTAGCGAACAAATCTAAAGGTTGCATGAATTTTCACCATGCCCTCCACCCGCACCCCCAAAAGAAGTTCAGTACTAAGAAGAGCTGTGCTATCTCTGGTTGTAGCATGCTAACACAATGAGGCTGCTTCCTGTTTCATTCCTTTTTTTTTTAAACAGATATATTTTTGAATAGATGCTAGTAACTTAATCAGACTTTCATAATGGGCTAGGCTGCAGGAAACTATTTCATATTCCTTTGCACTTATTTAAATGTAGATTTTCTTCTATATGTTTATAAACTCCCTTTGACTCCATTGGGGAAAGAATCAGGCCCTGACTGATTAAGGTTTGCAGAATTAGCCTCTCACTTATATTGTCATCAAAACTATTAGTTTATATTTAACCCAATTTTGCTCCCATCTGGTGGGAACAAGGCTGGACCCTTTTTTAGGTCCATTCCTAAATTTATAAGAGAGTTCCTATGTAGACAAAGTACATTTTTGCTTTTATGTCCAAACACATCAGTTTAAAATTTGTGGAAAAAAGACTCAAGATGCTGCAAAATGAAATCTTCAGGGATCATTTTAATTCAGGTGATAAAATGCCATTAACTTTCATAGCTACATGTTAAATAACTGTTGCCTTCACGTCTCATTCAGTTTTTTTTAGTTTTTAAAAAGACATTTGATTCAGTGTAGACTATATTTCATTGTGGTTTCTGGATGCACATCATATTTTCTCCTCTGAAATAGTCTGTCTACATTTTTAAAAATGGTATTATAAAATGTATACAGAGAGTTTATTGACTTTTGTTGCGATCCCACACAGCTCCAGAGACATCAGGCCAAAATTCTGCTTATGGTTACATGATACAACCCCATTGAAGTTATAATAAATTCATGGCCCCCTAGGATTTCATGGTTGTCATTATGCATCATGCTATGGTCCATCAGAACTTCATGGTCAAAGTGGGGATAGAACTTGGACCCTCTTTCTATCTAATAAGATGCTAGAAAAATCTGTTAGCAATCAGCAATATAGGGCCTATGCATTATTTAGCTGTGTTGGTTCTATCCAGTAGAAGACAGTGGTGCACATACACATTATCCAGTTCAGTACAAAGTGAATGGGGTTTCCTCATTTTAAAGGAGGGATTTGGTCCACATTGTTTACAACTATTTTTATTAAATTCCAGCGAATCAGCATATATATTCACTTGATGCTGGTAAACTAAATATCATATTGTTTAACCTGTGTTAAACATCAAAGTGGTATGAAAATTATATATATGTTTTGTTTTTATCTATATAATAAATAAATTTGAAGCCCAATATTACATTGTCAGATATAATTTGTGAAGATGGTGTGGGCACATCCAGGTGAACAAGGCCTCTGGGGAAAAAAAATACTTTGATCAGCCACTTAGGCTTCTCTTAGTTTCCTCAGAAGAAATTTGTGCGTCTCTTGAAAGCTGAGATCAAAGTATCTGGAAGCTGCCAGAAGGGGAAAAAATTGTGGAAAATTGCATTGAACCTTTTTATTTTATTCAAGGTAATGGTCATACAGGGATAAGGATCTGGAGGGAAATGGAAGTAGCTCTGAAAGATAAATGGGTGGAAAAATCTTCATATTAAAAAGAGCAACCATGTGTGTTTCAGTTTTCTGCTTATACTTGTATTTGTCACAAGTTGCAGAAGTGTTTTGCATTAGAAAAAGTAATGATATTAACATTCTTGTAATCAGAGCTTGCCTCAAATAAAACTTCAGAGGCAGCCGAATGAAACAAGAAAACAAGGTTAAAATATGAAGCTTAATATTGCCTGGGGCATCTGGTGTGTCCGTAAGAAAAATGAGGTAAGCTTGTTTATGTTGTGCAAACATTAGCCAAGGTGTTTCTGATATTGAAGAGGGTTTAATAGACTGTTGGCATCACACGGATGATCCCTAGCTAGGAGGGAGATTTTGCTGAGGCAAAACTGCAGCCATTCATGTCTTCATTGCCCACATATTAGGAATGGCAATATACAAAACCTGTAGAACACTTCAACCTCCCTATAGCAGACCTTAAGGTGGCCATCCTGCAGCAAAAACACTTCAGGACCAGACTTCAAAGAGAAACTGCTGAGCTTCAGTTCATCTGCAAATTTGACACCATCAGCTCAGGATTAAACAAAGACTGTGAATGGCTTGCCAACTACAAAACCAGTTTCTCCTCCCTTGGTTTTCACACCTCAGCTGCCAGAACAGGGTTTCATCCTCCCTGATTGAACTAACCTTGTTATCTCTAGCTTGCTTGCATAGATATACCTGCCCCGGGAAATTTCACTACATGCATCTGACGAAGTGGGTTTTCACCCATGAAAGCTCGTGCTCCAAAACGTCTGTTAGTTTATAAGGTGCCACAGGACACTTTGCTGCTTTTACAGATCCAGACTAACACGGCTACCCCTCTGGTACTTCATTGCCCATTAACACCCTGGAGTTTTCAAGCTGTTTATTTTTTTCCTTTCTCCCTTCTTCTGATTTTTTTGTAGCTGGCAAATGTCCAAGTAAAGAATTTATATTTCCAGGCTGCAGAGAAGATTAGGTTTACCTGATAGTTTTAATCATTTGGAGCAGTTTAAAATTAGTTTGCCATTTGCCTTCACATTCATTTTCTCTCCTTTTATGCCTTTTCACCGTATTGTCATGCTTGTTGTCTGTGATGCTGGGAAAGCAGTTATTTGGTGAGGTTGGGATGTTGTCTCATTACAGGCTTCCTCCTGCTGTAGTAATAGTTTCACTGCATAGGAAGGCCATGCAGGGGATGTGTATCCCCCTACCTGGCTTGGAACTCCACAGGGACCACTAATATCACAGTGCATAGTGGGAGGGAGGTGTCTGGCTTGGGGGAGACAGAGGGATTGCATCATGGAGCTTCAACAGAGGCTACACATACTAACTGCTCAGCAGCTCTGTTTCCTGGCAGTAGGATTTTGCCCACACCCCATGCATCTTCCTCATCCCCACTCTGTCTATGGACCAGATGCTGTGCAGAGAATTTGCCTTTCAAACTAAGCTTAGACCAGTTCAAGTAACCCTAGTGTGTAGCTATTTAATAGGCCCCCATGTTAGCTTGGATTAGCTGGCCTAGAGAAAGAAGATTACACCCTGGGCAGTAGATGACATGGTCTTCAGTGTGGAATAATGAGTTCTTTGTTACTGAGCAGACTATTGCCTGTATTGGGGTGGGCAGTATATTCCCCTCATCAAAGGGAAAGTTGAAAGTCTCTGTTAGGAGGGGTCCCAAGTAGAACCCTGCCACAGGACTGGGATCCTGTGGGTCTCACAGGACCTGCTGCCATAATAGCAGGAGCAGGTAAAATGTACTTTGTGACAGGCAGACTGGGTGGGCAAATAAATCAGTAATTTGCTGGAAGACACTAGATCTCTTGTCAATTTGTCATAAATAGAATTTCAGCAAAGTAAAGCAAGTTTTTCTTTTTTTTAAATAAAGGTTTTAACACTTAAATTTAAGCAAGGGGGAAGAGGTTTGATGTCTATTATACCAGGAGTAAAATGTTTTTTAAGGCTGTCAATCATAGTTAACTCAAGTGATTAATGCAAAACAAATTAACTAGATTAAAAACAATTGTAACTAATCACAATTTAATCTCACTGTTAAACAATAATAGAATACCAATTTAAATTTATATAAATATCTTTGGATGTTTTTCTACATTTTCAAATATATTGATTTCAGTTACAACACAGAATACAAAGTGCACATATTACTTAATATTATTATTTTTATTACAAATATTTGCACTGTAAAAGCGATAAACAAAAGAGAGAAAAATTTTCAATTCACCTCATACAAATACTGTAGTGCAATCTCTTTATTGTGAAAGTGCAATTTACAAATGTAGAATTTTTTTTCACAATCTTGGCACTCAAAAACAAAACTATATAAAACTTTAGAGCCTACAAGTCCACTCAGTCCTACTTCTTGTTCAGGCAATCACTAAGAAAAACAAGATTGTTTACATTTATGAGAGATAATGCTGCCCACTTCTTATTTAAAGTATTACCTGAAAGTGAGAACAGGAATTCACATGGAACTGTTATACCCCGCGTTGCAAAGTATTCACATGCCCGATATGCTAAATAATCATATGCCCCTTCATTCTTTGACTTGTAGATTGCACTATATTTTAAAATCTTTTTTACAGTGCAAATACTTGTAATAGAAATAATAAAATAACATGAGCACTGTACTCTTTGTATTCTGTGTTGTAATTGAAATCAATATATTTGAAAATGTAGAAAAGCATCCAGAAATATTTATAATAAATTTAAATTGGTATTCTATTATTGTTCAACTGTGTGATTAAAGCTGCAATTAATCGCAACTATATTTTTAATCTCATGATTAATTGTGATTATTTTTTTAATTGTTTGACAGCCCTATTTTTTTACATGGTTAAAACAATATTTGTTTTATTCTTTTAGTGGTAAAAATTGTGTCTAAATTCTGGGTATGTGTATGTGTGTATATTAACCAACTTTTTTTTTTTTTTGGTAGCATAGGGGAATCTGTATCTCTTGCAGGTTTTGCGGAATCTAAGATTTTTGCGGGTGGAAGTGGGATAAAAGTGAAAGAAACAACACGGGAGCCGTTGGGAGTGGGCATTGCAGGGTGGGACTGGGGCAGGATTAAAAATTAGTCCCACTTAGGGCTCAGGTCCCAGGCGTTCTTTCCTCTCTTGTACCATCAAGGAAGGTCAGAATCACATTCGGTGCCTCTCCTTGCGCTGACTTTTTCCAGTCATTTCAGAGCTCTTGTTTTCAGAGTGCTGCACATACTCCAAGTCATATGACACTGGAACATGAGCAGTAAACATCACACTAATATTTCAGCCTTTATGGGGTATGATGGGCCCCAGTGACTTGCTGCATATTTGACCGCACTATCTGAACTGGCCCTGCAGTTTAAACATTTAGAGCAATTATGATGAGGAGGACAGACTTATACAGGACAAACATTAGTAAGAGAGAGGAAGGGTGTCCAGTGGTTAGGGCAGTAGTCTGGAACTTGAGAAACCCAGATTCGGTTCCCTGTTTTGCCACAGACCTTGGGCAAGTCATGTCTCTCTGTGCTTCAGTTCCACACCTGTAAAGTGGGGATAATAGTATTTGCTTATCTCACAGCGGTGTTGTGACGATAAACACAGTGAAGGCTGCAAAGTGTTCAGGTTCTACAGTGCTGAGGGCTATATAAGAATCATAGATAAATATTCTGCTTTTGCTACCTCCATGCTACCTGAATGAATCCATGTATCTGAAAGCAAATGTGGTTCCCTGTGTCCTCTTCGGTGCAGCGTGGTGCCAAGCCTTCTAAGGCCAAAATCCAACATAAAGCTACTGGGGGAAAAATGTCAAAAGGGGTGTGCACAGCTGTGTCTATCTGGTATTTGAAACAAAAATCCTATATACTACAGCTCAGCAAGTGGAACATAGTTTCAAAGTGTAGCTTTGAACTCTGTCTCTTTGAGTTTCATTAAGTGTCAGGGTACACCAAGGTATGAAGTTACAGTTTAATATCAGTGCTCTCGAGGTGTTCTCAGAGATACAAGGTGAATTCATGTATATTGAATTAACCTTTGGGCTGTTGCTATTTAACCAAGTAAGACCTGGAGAGACTGTGAGATATTTTCAAAAATAAATACTTCAATTGAAATCTGAACAATCAGTTCAAACATAGAAGACCTTTGATTCAGCTATTAATTGGTACCGGTTGGAATCTATAGTTTTAGAAAAACACTTTGTTAGCTGTTGATTCTTTTACGATACGTTGTTTGCGCGCCTATTTACAAATGTTGGGCCAAATTCTTTTCTGGCATAACTGCACTGAAATCATTAGAGCTTCACCAGCTGGGAATCTGGTCCATTGGCAGGATTAATTTGTTGTAAATTCAATGACACCTGTGGCATTTTCCAAAGGTAAATACTGCACCCTTTTCCCAAGGTAGCTAATATAACTAAAATAAAGATTAAGAGTTTAAAATGGCATATTGGTAAAGACAGCTATTCAGTTTACTATGTTTGATTTATAAGATTATAGAGATCGCATGCAATGCATTACAAATCACTGGAATTGGCTGGCATAAACTGAAAGCAGAATTTAGCTTTGGAACTCTTAAGAACTTCTCGATTTCCTTTTCTCCTTATATCCATGCTCAAGTTATTGTTTGTGAACAGGTTATTAAACCCTGTGAGGAAAGTAAATTCAGTGCATCGTGTAAGGACTGTTTTTTAACTGGTGGAATATATTGAAAATGTTCTTTTCAGAATTTGGGCCCAGTTAGTGTAAACCGAAGGATCTGGCCCATATTCTTTGTAATAGGATTGTTATATATGACCCGCTTGTGGGTGGCCCTTGAGTGAGTACACAGTCTGAGGAGCAGGGCACAAAGAGCCTTCCCCCACTTGTGCCCCCACCATCACCCTAGCAAGTTCCACCTACAATTGCACGATCCCACCAGGTACAGTGAAGAGATGAGGCCATGGCCCCACCTCTCTTCTCCACCAGCAACACAGCTGGCCACCATCATAAAGGGGAATATATTGTGAAGGGTGTGCTCCCTTGTGCACTGCAGAGCTCTAGGAGGCACCTACTCAGGGCTATAAGCCAATCTAAGGGCGAGGTATTCAGAGGTTCTGAACACCCACAATTCCAGTTGAAGTCAATGGGAGTTGCAGGAGCTCTGCACCTCTAACGATCAGGCTGTAGTGTAGCAAAGTGTGATGAACCTTAGAGATGTATAACATAGGTATCATATACGATAGCTGCTGATTATAAATACATATAAGCATATGCTATGATCACACAAACTGACAAAATTAAGTGTGCAACCCAAAAAATCCCCATATCATGTAAGTAGGCTTGGGAAAATTCAGTCCTTAATTTTTGATAATATCAATGTATATTTTTAAGCATTTTTTTTAGAATTTTATCAATTTAAATTTTCAGAGCTGCAGGACATTGAGGGGGATCAGACAATGGGGAGGATCAGACAATAACTATTTAATGACAGTAGATAACGAGAATCAGAAAGTTAGTTTTATAATCGTTAAAACACAAATTGTGAACATCACGTAAAAATATGCAAAGTAAATAGCCTTAAATGAAATTCCAATAATTTCTCTAGCAGCAACTTTCTTACTTTGCCTAACTGTAAATTTTACTATTATTTATGGAAATATTATTTTGTCAATTTGTGTGCGTGCAGTGAAATTGATGTTTCTCCGCATTAACCAATAAAAATCTAATTCTTCCAAACCTACATATAAGTAGTCACATTTCTTCCAATGGTCATTCATTTGGAAAATGTCTAGTCTTCTAAGGGTTAATCATATTTTTAATCCAATGTCAGAATCTGGCTCAAAAAAATATTATGCCTGTAAAAGATTTTGTTTCTCTGTAGCTTTTGATGGTGTCAGTGAGCAGGGACTTGTACAGTAAGTCTGTCCACTCTGGTTTTAAAGTTCTTTTACAAATAATAAATTTTTTTTAAAGAAATAGTATTTGTTTGTTTTTTAGATTTTGCTTCACTGTTAATGTGTGAAGGAAACTTTAGCTATTTATTTCATTGCCTCACAAACTATCCAAAACAGGAACAAAATTTACCAGTTAGAAAATGAAAGAACAGAACAAATATTATCTGACGTGAAATCCAGCAGCCCTTTTAATACAATGAACTGTAGTATAACTTTTACCAAGTTAAGAAGATTATTTTATTTTAGCCATAAAAAGTTATCTGCTTTAAAAGGGCATTTAAGACAGGTCCTCTGTTATATAAGTGTTACCTTTTTTCAAGTTTAGTATGGCAATTAATGTCAGTCAGAACTATTTCCTGAAATATGAACGAAGGGTTTATTTAATTTTGAGTCTTAAGTATTTTCCTCTTCAGAATAATAAATATGCAAGATATAGGATCTCTTCTGCACAAATGCCACATTCTGTGAATACAGGAGTACATTTTGATACATTTAAAATAATTCTTAGTAATGATTTTAGATGTAAAGCAATGATTTATTCCTGTCAATACTGCAATGAGCTTTCATATAAAAAGTTCCTTTTTACTGAAGACTTTGATTCATTTGGCAAAGTCTCAGCTGTCATATTCTTAACAATGTTTTTGTTCTTTGCAAGCTCCTCCTAGAGAATTGACAGAGGAAGAAAAACAACAGATTCTGCATTCAGAAGAATTCCTGATATTTTTCGACCGAACAATACGTGTAATTGAGCGAGCTTTGGCTGAAGATTCAGACATATTCTTTGACTACAGTGGCAGAGATGTAGAAGAGAAAGATGGGTCAGTTTTTTATTTTTTTAACTAACACCCCACTCTAATATATATTGAAGAAAAGCTAATAAAGGTGCATCTTTAAAAAAACAGAATACTTTACAGAGAGAGACCATGAAACCTCACAGGTTGATACATTTGAAAGTCTATAATCAGTGTGTTATACTAAATTATTTTGTAAAATAGCTTCATGCTTGATTGCTCTGATTTCTTTTAAAATTCTTATTAGAGCTAGTCTAAATTTTTTGAATTTCAGTATTTTGACAACATTTCAAATGTTGATGAAAACAAGGAAAATATTGGGGAAAAATGATTTTTCCCTCTGATTATTTGTCATTTCATACTCCTTTTTAAACTTTGGACCAGATTTTTATGGGTAGTTAGGCACCTAACGATGTGGAAAGGCTCATGGGATCTTCAAAAGTGACTAGGAGCCTAACTTCTATTGGAGTTGAAAATCCCCTAATGTTCCTTACTACTTTAAAAATCTGGCTCTTTGCAACTGAGCTACTGACTAGATCATCAGGAGGAATTTTCAGGACTTCTTCATTATGATTCTTCTTTATTATAGCACTATCTTTCAGACAATATAAAAAAATCAAAGTCTTGATCACCTGTGTTCATTAATATGTCATTATACATTTCAAGGGTAGGGTGTTAGTACTGAAATCTTAGCTAGTTTCCACCTGGAGTAATTACATTCTGGCTAAATGAGGGCTTGACTACATGGTCAGTGAGTGTGTGACAAGCCGAGGTGTGAATCTACAACACACTAGCATGCTGTGCACTAACTGGCCATTTGGACCCTTCTGCGGTGCACTAAAAGTTCTAGGGTGCAAAGTGTACATGGCAAAGTGTACTATGGAACATTTAGTGTGTGGTAGCAGGGTCCACCCAGCCAGATACTGAGTGACAAGCTAGAAAACTGTAGATTCATACCCTAGTTTTGCATGCACTAAGTCTTTGTGTGGACAAGCTCTAAAATCCCCCCTCACTCTCCTCCCACAGTTTTAATTGGATACAGTATTCTTCATGTACTGCCTTAAGCTGTTGGGTAACATTGCAATCCGCTACAGAACAGCTGCTTCACTTCATCCCAGAGATTCCTGTGATTCCTCTACACAGAGTTTATACAGCCAGTTAGTAAAATCTATGAAGTATTTGGATCCATGTAGCTGAAAGGTGCTATGTAAATGCAAGATCACAATCATTAAATATCTTTAAATTAAAGCAAGAGTTTCTTTGTCTAAAGTTCAAGAAGAATCATGAAGACACAACTTTGAACAGCCCAATCCGTTGAATTCACCCTTCTCCTCGCAGAGCCAAACCTAAGTGGGTTTAGATGTGATGGAATCTACTTCTCAACTGCCAGCACGCAGGCAGACCACAGGCTGCTGTTCTAGCCTATGGATTGGAATAATAGCAACTGCCCATCTGTGGAGCTGCCCAGCCACTGACTCTCTATAAGCATAAATCCAGTGCCCCCTCCACAAGGCTTTCTCCTTTTTGTGCTGTTCTATCTGGTGCTGGTGCAGAGTCCATCTTTCCAGACATAATGGGTTTGGAGGTTGTCTTCTGAGAAGTATTAGTGCTCCTTACCAGGCTGTCATGGGGCTTCCATGACATTACGGTTGCCAACCCTCCCGGATTGGCCTGGAGTCTACCAGAATCGGCCTCAGTCTCCCAGTGACTATTAAAAGCAATCTGGGAGTTTTTAATAGGCCAAAAGTCTGGTCGGTGGTGCAGCAGGGCTAAGGCAGGCTCCCTGTCTGCTCTGGCTCCATGTGGCTCTCGGAAGTGACTGGCATGTCTGGCTCCTAGGCGCACGGGTGGCCAAGGGGTCTCTGTGCACTGCCCCTCATGCCCCTCCCAGAGCGCCAACTTTGCAGCTCCCATTGGCTGGGAACTGCAGCCAACAGGAGCTGTGGTGGCAGTGCCTGCAGGCAGAGGCAGCAGGCAGAGCCAGCTGGCTGCCCCTGAGCCTAGGAGCCAGGCATGCCAGTCGCTTCCGGGAGCTACCCAAGGTAAGCGCCACTCAGAGCCTGCACCTCTTACCCCCTCATACACCCTAACCCCCTGCCTCAGCCCTGAGCCCTCTATTGCACCCAAACTCCCTCCCAGAGTCCGTGTCCCTTCTGCATCCCAACTTCCTGCCCCAGCCCTGAGCCCCTTCCCACTCCCAAACTCACTCCCAGTGCCCACATCCTTTACCCCCTCCCATACCCCAACCCTCTGCCCCAGCCCTCAGCCCCCTCCTGCACCCAAACTCCCTCCCAGAGCCTGCACCCCGCACACCCTCCTGCACCCTAACCCTGTGCCTCAGTCTCAGCCTGGAGCCCCCTCCCACCCTCCGAACCCCTCGGTCCTACCTCTGAGCCCAGAGCCCACACTCTCTCCCGCACCCACCCCCTTACCCCAGCCTGGTGAAGGTGAGTGAGGGTTGGGGAGAGTGAGTGATAGAGAGAGGAGGGATGGAGTGAGAAGGGGTGGGGCCTTGGAGAAGGGGCGGGGCATTGGCATGGTCTCAAGGGAAGGGTGGGGCAGGGGGCAGGGTAAGGATGTTTGGCTTTGTGCGATTAAACAGTTGGCAATGCAACCCTAGATGACATCGAAGACCTTACTTAGACCATTGCAGTGAGTGAATCCACAATGAACACAAGAAGGTAACATGTAGTAGGGGAATACATATATAGGACCAGACAGTCATTATAACTTGAGTGGCTGGGGCATATTATGGCTTTAGAAGAACTATACGCATTTCATAGGCACTGTGGAATATGTTGTTTATTATTATTTGAACTGTGGCAGCACCTAGAAGCTCCAGCCAAGGACTAGGATCCCATTGTGCTAGGTGCTGTACAAACCCTAAACAGAAAATGGTCCCTGCCTCCCAAAAGCTTACAATCTAAGTATAAAACGAGAAACAACAGCTGGATACAGACAGACCAGATGGAGGAGCACCAGGAAACAATGAGATCATACTAGTCAGTGTGATAGGCAGTAGTTACAGTTCACTACTTGCCTAACAGTTGTCAAGTTTTTGGTAAGCATTATGGCACAGGAGAGTTTTAAGAAGGGATTTGAAGGAGGATAAGGAATTAGCTTTGTGGATGTTTACAGGAAGCTCCTGCCATGCATGAGAGGCAACATGGGAGAAAGGGATCATTGTTTGAAAATGTAACAAGTGGGTGATGAAGGGTAGAATCATTGGATGATTGGAAATGGGAAGTGACATCTCAGTAGCATGAGAGAGATGCTCGGTGGGGTAGGGATAAGCTGAGAAGGGTCTTGAAAATTAAGACAAATAGCTCATGTTTGACTGATGGAGAAAGGGGAGCCAGTGGAGGGATGCAAGGGAAGGGGTGACAATCAAAGCAATGAACTAGCATAATGGTCTTTGCTGCAGAATTTCAGATGGAAATGATTGGGGCAAGATTGCATTTGTCAAGTCCAGAGAAGAGGATGTTGCAGTAGTCAAGACGTGAGATGATGAGAGCCAGGATGAGACTTTTAGCTGCGTGGGTGGATAGGAAAGGTTATATCTTAGCGATGTTACACAAAAAGAATTTGCAAGGTTTAGACAAAGCCTGAATGTGAGGATCAAGAGAGAAGACAGAATTCAAGATGATGCCCAGGTTGTGGGCCTGAGTGACAGCAAGGATGTTTGTCCACAGTGATTGAGGAAGCTGAATGAGGGAGGGCTTGGGGGGGGAAATTAGCAATTCTGCTTTTGGACAAATATGTGCACAAATTTATTCCAAATGCAAAGATGTGACTCTTTTGTTACTCCCAGGGAAGCTGGCCAATAAGAGCAAATAGCCAGGGACAGGATTATTAAGTGAAAATGACAAGGCTGGAAAAGAGGGAATGGGAAAAGGGAGCAGTCAGAAATCCTTGCATTTGTGGTCATGGCAAGTAAGCCTTGGTACTTTAAAGCATACCTTTTGTTGTTTGAATCCACACAGAGATGTTCAAGCTGGAGCCAACCTTTCGTTTAATCGTCAGTTCTATGATGAGCATTGGTCAAAGCATCGCGTTGTCACCTGTATGGATTGGTCTCTTCAGGTAAGATTTGCAGTTGTGAACCACATATAAAGGTTTGATTCTGTTTTATTTGGTAAGGTTTTGTTTCATTAACATTAGGCATTAGTTAACAATTGGCTATGAAAGAGTGTGTGTGTGTGTGGGGGGGAGATTAGTGAGTATATGAATCTGTCTTTTGGTTGTTTTTGATGTTAAAAATCATGACTTAATATTTAAACTATGTATTAATAACCCTACTCAAATGGTAAAACCTCCAGTTTTCCACTCTCCTAACAACTTCTACCCTACAGTTACACATTTTCTGTACAAAAGTTTGTGGCACATTGAAAGTTTATAATTTGACAACCAAATAAAATAAACACAATTGCAGGAAGAAATAACTAGCACAAAGAATTTAATATTTTGATTGTTTTATTTTTCATATTTAATGCCATAAAAAAAGATGGTGAATGTACCTGACTCTGCCACAGAGATTTTCAGCAGAGCTCTACGAAAACTGAAGGGTCTTACTGAAGAGTTTAGGTCCAGCTTGCCACAGAGTACTGTGGTTTTCAGTACTGGGGCTTCCTTCCTGCAGGTCTCTGAGATATACAGGAGCAGTGACTAGTTGAAAGGGGAGCAGCAGATGAGGACATGAAGTATCCCTGCTTCTGAGCACCTTAGGAGCTCAATGTGTAAAAGTTTATGTGCTTAAAGTTGAAGTAGATGAGCAGTGTACATCGATGGGGAGAGGCAGTGGAATAGTCACCCAGTGATTTTGACTAGCAATAATTTTCTCTGCATCTTCCTGTACACCTACTAAGATGCACAGTAGGACAGTCTTTTATCCCTCCATACCAGGTGACAGGCCTTTGTGTGTTAAAATGACAGTTGACAAGGTGAGGGGAAGCAGTGAATTGGCAGGCAATTAGAATGAAAGGCATTGGAAGCCAGGGAGAGACAGTCCTGCATTAGATCAGGGGGCCCACATAATTTAGTTTTAATGTGCTACATAGGCCATAGTGCCTTGGTTACATCATACATGATCCAAGATACTTTAGGAACAATGAGGTATAATCTCATCTGCATATGAACTGAGTTTTTTTGTCTATATAACTGACTCCCCAAGAATCAAATTAAGAATTTATTTCTGTGCTTTCATATCTAAGAATATAAATTTTACAGGAGGTATGTACTGGCTTGTGGGTGGCCTTTAAACACATATGGATTTACACAGAAATCAAGTATAAGCCTGAGGAAATGCTTATCGTGGTTGTTCACTTGTTCAGGAGCTGGAAATTACATGGAATTCTTATCTGATATTTTCCTAACAGGCAGCTTTTAGTAGTCCCAGGACAGCCAGATAAAGCCGAGTTAGAAAACTGCCAGATGTAATTGCTCAGCCCCTCAGGCACACAAGCATGTTCTATTTCCCGCCTCTTTGTTCTGGGGTGGCCCCACCCCATGCTTCCCTCCCCTCCCTGCCTTCCCCTCCCAGTCGCTCATGAGTCCTTATTTCTTTGGCATGTGCAGTTGAGCTATTCTCAGTGCCACTCCACATTTCATTGGTGGAGGAGGGGGGGAGCATTCTGGCTTTTCTCATTTCCTTTGTCATGTACATGTAATGCAGAAGGAACTTGAGCAAGCTTGATGTATCTCACCAAGCAGAGGTTTATGGTACCCTCACACTCCCACCCCGACATTATGCAATGCCTAGTGTAACAAATGGTATTTGACCGATCAGGCAAATGGCAGAATACATTACTCAGTTGTCTGTGATTAAACTGTTCCTGGAAAGTATGCTGAAGGTAAATAGGTTAACTGGAAAAAATATAAAAAGAACATTGATGCCTTGATTAAACACCAGAGGGGTAGCCGTGTTAGTCTGGATCTGTAAAAAGCAACAGAGAGTCCTGTGGCACCTTAAAGACTAACAGCTGTATTGGAGCGTAAGCTTTCGTGGGTGAATATCCACTTTGTCACCCACAAAAGCTTATGCTCCAATACCGCTGTTAGTCTTAAAGGTGCCACAGGACTCTCTGTTGCTTGATTAAACACATTATCTAGTTCCCTAGTCACTTGTGACATATGGGTCAGGACATGTGGGATCCCTCATACAATTGAAGTCAATCCCGTAGTCCGCTCTATCTTTTGCAGAAAGAAGGGTAAAAGTCTTAGATCCTTGCTCAGCTTTTATTCAGGCAAATGCCCAAACTTTCATGTAGAAAGGGAGGGAAATCACATTGCTTGGTTTAGAATGAGGTTATATCGGATAATCTAAAGCCAAAAACAAGTGAAAAGCCACAGAGTTCAGACACACAGTGCCTGATCCTTCTTGACTCTCGTGTGATCACCCCAAAGGCAGGCCAAGGGTGGGACATTTTACAAAACTGTCCTTAATGTAGACAGGACCTAAGTGTGGTGTTTGTCTGTGGGATTTACCCTTGCCTTCCCAAAAGGGCAATTGGTATGCATTCATTGATTGGGGACCTGGGAATCAGGATTTTCTTCATCAACCCCTGAGAGGTGCCCACCTGACAATTTTCATAGTGCTTCACCTCCTCTCTGAATAGCAATCACTCCATCAAGTCAAAACTCCTCATAATGGTGGTTGTCCAATTCAATATGATGCCAATCAATGATTGAATATCTAAAACTGGGACTAAATTTACAAGTTGATGCCTACACTATGACTGCAGAATACATGCAAACTGATAACTTACAAGCCGGCATTTGTTTGTGCTCAGACGGGCTACCATAAAGTCACTCAGGCCTGGTCTACACTACGAGTTTAAACCGATTTTAGCAGCATTAAACCGATTTAACGCTGTACCCATCCACACTACGAGGCCCTTTATATTGATATAAAGGGCTCTTTAAATCGATTTCTGTACTTCTCCCTGACAAGAGGAGTAGCGCTAAAATCGGTATTACCATATTGGATTAGGGTTAGTGTGGCTGCAAATCGACGGTATTGGCCTCCGGGCGGTATCCCACAGTGCACCATTGTGACCGCTCTGGACAGCAATCTCAACTCGGATGCAGTGGCCAGGCAAACAGGAAAAGCCCTGCGAAATTTTGATTTTCATTTCCTGTTTGCCCAGCGTGGAGCTCTGATCAGCACGGGTGGCAATGCAGTCCCAAATCCAAAAAGAGCTCCAGCATGGACCGTACGGGAGATACTGGATCTGATCACTGTATGGGGAAACAAATCTATTCTATCAGAGCTCCGTTACAGAAGATGAAATGCCAAAGCGTTTGAAAAAAAAAATCTACAGGCTACACAGTGCTGCGTGACAAGCGTAACAGGAGCCAGAGACTCAAATGGATGCTCATGGAGGGAGGGAGGGAGGGGGTACTGAGGACTCCAGCTATCCCACAGTCCCCAGGAGTCTCTGAAAAGTATTTGCATTCTTGGCTGAGCTCCCAATGCCTGTAGGTTCAAACACGTTGTCCAGCGTGGTTCAGGGTATAGCTCGTCAATTTACTCCCTCCCCCCACCACGTGAAAGAAAAGGGAAAGAAATCATTTCTTGACTTTTTTCAATGTCACTCTATGTCTACTGAATGCTGATGGTAGACGCGATGCTGCAGCAGTGGCTCTTCTCCTCTCCCCAGTGGCAGACGGTACAATATGACTGCAATCCATCGTCACCATCAACCCCGTGCTTGATAACTGCTGAATACCCCTGGCTGGCCTCAGGGGCGCCTGGGTAAAAATAGGAATGATTCCTGGTCATTCCCAGTAGATGGGACAGAACGGCTGGTAACCGTCCTCATCATAGCAACTGGGGGCTGAGCTCCATCAGCCCCCTCCCTTTCCTGTGTAAAGAAAAGATTCTGTACTGCCTGGACTATCATAGCAGCGGCATGCTGGGCTCCTCTCCCCCGCACTGCTTAATGTCCTGCCTGGACTGTCATAGCACCAGGAGGCTGCCTCCCCCTCATTTTATCTCACTAACAAGTCACTGTTTGTTATTCCTGCATTTTTTATAACTTCATGACACAAATGGGGGGGACACTGCCACGGGAGCCCAGGAAGGTTGGAGGAGGAGGGAAGCAATGGGTGGGGTTGTTGCAGGGGCACCCCCCATGAATGGCATGTAGCTCATCATTTCTGTGGGATCTGACACGGAGCGGCTGTGCTCTCTGATACACTGGTTCTCTAGTACACTTGCCCCATATTCTAGGCAGGACTGACTCTATTTTTAGAAACCATAAAGGAGGGATTGACTCGGAGAGTCATTCCCAGTTTTGCTTTTGCGCCCCCAGCCGATCTCAGCCAGGGGCACCCATGATAGCAGCACAGAGCACAGAAGGACAGATAACCATCATCTCATTGCCAAATTACACTGGCAGCAAACGGTACAGAACGACTGATAACCATCTCTGCTATCATGCAAAAGCAAATGAATGCTGCTGTGTAGCGCTGGAGTATCGCCTCTGTCCGCGGCATCGAGTACACATACGGTGACTGTAAAAAAAAAAAAGCTGAACGAGCTCCATGGTTGCCGTACTATGGCATCTGCAGGGCAATCCAGGGAAAAAAGGTGCGAAATGATTGTCTGCCGTTGCTTTCCCGGAGGAAGGAATGACTGACAACATTTACCCAGAACCACCCGCAACAATGATTTTTGCCCCATCAGCCACTGGGCTCTCAACCCAGAATTCTAAGGGGCGGGGGAGACTGTGGGAACTATGGGATAGCTACGGAATAGCAACCCACAGTGCAACGCTCCAGAAATCGACGCTCGCCTCGGACCATGGACGCATAACGCCGAATTAATGTGCTTAGTGTGGCCGTGTGCACTCGACTTTACACAATCTGTTTTATAAAACCAGTTTATGTAAAATTGGAATTATCCCATAGTGTAGACGTACCCTTAGAAACCTCCAGTTGTGTTCTACAGGAAAATGAACTAGCCCCAAATAGGCAACTGTGCCAGTAAACAGATACTTAGGTACACAACCAAACCGTCTTTACCTCTCTCCCAATCCTAGGAGGGACTGGCTGATTTTTGGTGTAAAGCAGATCAGTCTGAAGGATGCTGTACTTCGTATCAGGTGCCAATGGCCCGTAAAGGCTGTTCCAGCAGCCAGGGAATGCTGGAATGTAGGTGCAACTCACCCCTGTTTCCTTTTCCCCAGAATGGCCCATACACTGGAGTTGGGAGAGGAGGTGAAATGACAGCAGCTATGGCAGCCCTATGCTAACCAAATACTCCTTCACACATTGGAAGAGGGGTCTGGGATCTGGCCTCTATTCTATTTAGGAATGATAAAAATTGAATAAAAACATAATCAGCTGTATGAAACACTGGTCCATAAAAAAAGACCAAATTAGGTCTTTTATATGACACTCAGCTCTACGTTATTGTAGTATTTCTGTTATGGTTTATTTTGCTCCAGAGGAACTTTTGAAGGATGAGAGGAGGAGGAAAAAAGATTTTAAAACCTTTTTTAAAAATGGCTTTGTAGGCTTCAAACTAGAAGGGGCCAAATTCATGAAGTCATTATAGTCGTCATAGTTACATCAGGAATTAATTTGGCCCATTATCTTTATAGAAGCTGTCTGTATTGAAGAGCTGTTTGTTCCAGCTCTGCATTTCCCCTGCACAGTGGTAAATGGCTTGGGACTAAGAGATCTCACCAGCCTGCCTTTGTAATGCTGCAGATACCAGAAGAAGAACTTGAACTGAATCACTCTTGGTTGAAACTGGAGAGGCTTGATGACAAGTCATTCTCCATAAGGGCCCCATTTGTTTGCCAGAACCCCTATCATCTAACCTGGACATGCTATAAAGCTTGTCTTTTTATCTTGGACATTTGGATTGAGGGATAGAGTTTTTTGAAGTATACCTCTACCTCGATATAATGCTGTCCTCGTGAGCCAAAAAATCTTACCGCGTTATAGGTGAAACCGCATTATATCGAACTTGCTTTGATCCACTAGAGTGCGCAGCCCTGACACCCCCGGAGCACTTCTTTACTGCATTATATCCGAATTCATGTTATATCAGGTCATGTTATATCGAGGTGGAGGTGTAGATGTATGTGTGTAAGTGGGGGATGAGAACACAGATGTTTTGTGTGAGTAGATTATTGTTAATATTATTATTTTGATCTTGATATTTGGAACCTGGGATTTTTAATGGTCGTAAAAGTGCCCAGGCCAATTTTAATGGTCACTTATTAGCTTAAATTATGAAATACATAAACAAATATTTATATAAAGTATTTGCATAATGATATACTCATTCACCCATATGCCAGCTATATATAAATATATGTATTTGCTTATTTTTCAGCAAGATTAGGTTAGATTCTTTTGTAATAAAGTAGATTTCTTGGTTTTTCTCATTCTTGATGTAACTGAACTGAAGTAAATAGACTTTCATCAGAAATATGTTTGGCTCCCTGAACTTAAATTAGTTTTGCTTATGATATTTGAAAACAATATATTATAATCAATATAGTCTGAAAGTCTAATTCATCATACATGTTTTCTTTGAGATTGAGTGTACTAGAAAATATGGACCTGATTCTTCACTGTAATGAGTGCCCTCAAATCCTGTTTGATGACACTCTGCACTTCAAAAGAGTACCTCAGCATCTTGCAGAATTAGACCCTGTGTGAAGAAAGTTTTCATTTGTTATTTGAATCTTCTGTACTAGATGCCTTGTTCTTATTCTGAAATAAGAAGGAAAAAGCAACTCTCTACCGTGCTGAAAAATGTGGACCTCAGAATAAAAGCTGATCTATTGTTTGAATATTATGTGTGTGTGTGTGTGTATATATATATATATATATATATATATATATAATATAAATTGATGGAGACTAAAATTTCATAGTCTCGGAAAGGAAATTTTTAAGCATTCAAATTAAATTTTCAGATTTCACTATTAGTAGAATTTCAGTAAAAGGACCTTTTTCATAGCAAAGTTTGAATATCTGAAGCCTTTCTTAAGTTATACATTTTAGAGAACTACCTACAGTAAATAATAGTATCCTGGTGATATCTGAGAGGATGCTGATATAAAACCAACAGAGAAATCTTTAAGGACTTTACTAATAAAATATAAAACCAAAGTGTAGCTAAACAGTATGTTTGGAGTGGTGTGTGTTATTATTAAAACCAGATACTTGATACCGCATGTAGCGCGAGAAATGATTGCTTCTGTCTCATATGATTTCACACAGTTTCTTCATCCCCAAAACAGAATCTAATCCTACTGCATGTTCTCTCGTGTCTAGTACCCTGAATTGATGGTTGCATCTTATAACAATAACGAAGATGCTCCACATGAGCCAGATGGGGTGGTCTTAGTTTGGAACATGAAGTTTAAGAAAACCACACCAGAATATGTTTTCCATTGTCAGGTAAGATTCAGTAAGCCATTCATTTCCTACTAGGCAAAACAGAGTTTGCTATGCAACCCATCTGCCTATTGCCTGGATGAAGAGGCCAAGGTTAAAAATAGACAATTTTGGAAAAAGTACAAGCAGCAGTCTAATGTTTTGAGAAAGCATCAATCCTTCTGAAACAATAATGCAGCCCTGTCAGGGATTGAGTGTCATTCTCTATTTAAAACAATCCCTAAAAGAATTAGTTTATAAAGACCTTGCACTTATGAAGTAACTGTGGTGTACCACTTCCTCATCCAGGCAGCAACATATGCTTTCCCACCCACGTTCACTTCCTTGCATCCTCTGTGTCCCAAGCTGCCTACTCTCACTCCTCTGATGTTCAATGTGATTTTTCAACTTTAAAATGCATAAATATACACCATATTTCTGAACATTCATTTTGCTGAGATCTTGGTAAAAATGACTTAAGCAATATGAAGATTCTTCAACAAATTAGCATTTGACTATCCTTTGGGCTATCCAGCTACCATTTAATTTCACTCAGTGCTATTGCATGACCAAGCCTCTTCAGAAGTCTATAGACAATTTAAAAATCGTCTGATGCTTCATTTCCTTGTGCATGTTTACACGTCTTTCCCCATTGTTTTTCTATTTCGTTTGACATAGCCTGAAATCATCTGAATTTTCTGCTCATATGCTCTATTTCCATCACATTGCCCAAATGATGGCGCATGGCTTGGGTCAATATCCTTCCATTGTAATTATTTTTGGAATCCTGGCATGCAAAAAGCATGTGGAAAAGTTTGTTTGTAAAATTTTACAATTGGGGATTAGTAAACTGCAGATTATGCTGTGGTAAAAGTTGCTTCTTTTGGAAGAATATGTATTACCTGGCTAGCTATGTGAACTGAGTGGTCATTTTACATTTAAGGACCAAACATTTTTTTGAACTACATTTATGTTTGGACTTTGGTACATTGTCAGATGTAACATAGTGGGAGGGAGTTGCTAGAATTGGAGTAACTGCTTCAACCTGATTAATTCACATGTTCTTCTAATTTACTATCCCAAAAGCAACTCTGCAAGAAGCTGGGCCTGCACAGTAAATATGCCATACGTATTTTTATCTTTGAAATAAGAACATTTTTTTCTTGGTATCCTATTTGGCAGTCTGATATGTCCCTTTAACACGTCTGAGAGCATGGCATCCCAATTATGCTCAGATCATTATAAGATATTCGTGCAGCTTCATGTTCTAAACAAAATATTAAAGTGGAGAAAATACCCATTGAATATTCAAAAGGAATATGGTTTTATTCAAGTTAATGGTCAGATTCTGACCAGTCTTGTATGGGAAGGGGAAGTCCTTCCTGTGAGGGAAAGACCAGCTACAGAGAGCATAATATACCCCATGAATTAAAAATCTGCCAGGACATGCACTTAATTTAAAGCTAAACCAGCTCATGGAAATGAACAAGCATTGAGCCAGATTCATCCCTCCATGGGAAACCATCCCCTCAAGGCACAAAGATGTCTTCAAGATTTGACTAATTGAGATTCTTCTTACTTCTCCCATAGCAGGGAGGGGTAGATCTCCTCACTTTCTGCCATGACATAATACAAGCATTGGGTCTGGACCCCTGAAAATCTCTGTCTTTTGGGATAGTCATGTAGCACAGTGCCTTCATGCAGAAACTTGGGTTAACCTCTCCTACAGTGACAATGAGCTCAGATTCTGTGTCTATGGGAAATGTTGTGTTGCTGTGGCAGGATATCCACAGACATGTTGATGCTCATGTTCTCCAGTGCCATTTTAAGTTGGAGCCAAATTTGAACCATGGTTTCTGGAAAGGTATAACATAGAATTTCTCCTGTGTCCCGGATTGGCTGAGCATACACCATGTGATTTAGAGGGGCAGCAGAAAGCATTTCACCTGGTCTCCTGAAGACAGGCTGTTTTAGCTGAGCTAACTGATTCAGATGGAAAATACCAAAAAAATGTATGCTACTCAGAATCTGGAAGTCAGTTCTCTAGATCATCATGTTGTTATTCTATAAGTTAGTGGAAACCAAACGTGGTATTATTTATCCTCGTTATCATATGCATTACAGTTTTGCAAGGGAAACATTCCCTGACTCAGAGTCCTGATTCAGCCACTTCTCTAAGTCTTGTATCAGCTATGCCTAGTTTTCCTTCAGATCCAGCTGATACTGTGACTGTTCAGCAGTTATAGGTGAAGGCACATTCTTCATTACAGCTACAGTGCCCAGGCATGACAAAAGTTCTGCCTTGATCAGTTGTCCCCCACAACACCTCCCCATCCTTTGTCCCTGTATTTCCACATATCTGAGGTCTTGGAAAAACATCCGTTGGTCATAGGTAACCAAAATGTCCTATGCAGGCAAGACACCTGATCTGCTCACAGCTGTCCTCCCACAGTGATCACATATTATCTTTGACATAGACTCCATAGACAACACCCTCCATCATCTTCTACTCCACTATGATCTTTAAACTCAGCCTATACAAATATGTATATAATGACTAGAAATACCACCACCTCTATTTAGTTCACGCTGTAGCCATTCAGATATGTAAAAGCTATTTATGAGTAAAACATAGATAAAGCTGTAACACAAGGACCTGCAGTTCTCAGTACTGCATGACAATTAGCTTAGAATAACTAAGGCAGTGATGACATAGGTGGTTACTAGGTAAGTTGTATTTAACCAGTAGATTGATCTTAAATCACAAGATAAGGAATACAATAAATGAGAGTGGTACATGATAGGGAAGGGCAAAGGGGGGTACTGCAGAAGTATACTTTTGGAATTTTAGGAAAATTTAAAAGTATGTTGAACTTAACTAAAACTTACATGTACTAACTGCAGGTGTACCATGGCAACTAATTGATGTAAGTGCTAATAAGAATAAAGTAAATGATTAATTGACCTAGTGAAGATAGGGACCCTAATAGTGTTATGTGGAAGTATGTACAAGGAAAGAAAGTTGAAACCATCATTAAATATTGTAAGATATTATCGGGGACAGCGTAACTGCCTATGAAAGCTAAGACCCAGCCTGTGGGCAGTGGGATACGTTGGAATGACCATATGCAGATCGCTTCATCTATTCTGGGGTTCCCCAAAAGGGATGATGTGAGTATGCAGGTGTTGGACAATGTTGTATTGGCTCTATCTCCTTTCCTATATTATAGTGGTTGTGATCCTGTTGATTTGACTAACAAATTTTATAACATTGCTAGTCAGAGAGCACATAATGGACTGTGGTCCTCAAGGTCCTCATTCTGTTGACAACCTCACTACTGTAGGTAATTTGGAAGCAGAACCCTTCCAACTATTGCATAGTAGATAAAAGCGAATACCCGCTTATCAATCAGGCTACAATACTCTCAGTATGCCTCTGAGATACAGCAGAAGCAGGCCAGATATGTACCCTTTACTTTGTGCTCTCCACATAAATCAGCCACACATGCCAGAGTACAACATTAATAGACACAGGCTGAAGCCTTTCTTTTTCTGCATGGAGGAGAAATAGGAGCATGTACTTGAGTTGAATATATTGCATATTGAATTGTATTCAATTACATGAAAAGTCTCTAAAATTGTTCTAGTACCTATGAATTTCCTGGACTCCTCATTGTTATTACCAGTAGGTACATCCTGTGTGGTGATGTTTGATGGTGGAACTTTCACTTGATGTGTGGAACCTTCACTTTTTTATGTTCTGATCTGACTTTCAAATGTTTTGTGTTTTCAACTTACAACATGCTGTATATAACATAACTCTACATTAACAATGTATTTTTGAGGCAGATGAAGTGAGAGGAAGAGATGGACTTTTTGTTTTTTGAATTACCGCATTCCTTCCCATTTAAATGCCTTTTTTATATCCCCTAAACCCAGGATTATATTTTGCTCACTAGTCCAAGTTCTGGTTCTAGTGAACCCACTTGATCATCCACAAAATCAGATTTTGCCTTTTGAACAGCAGCTTTGTAATGAGATTCAGACATGAGGAAACTGGACATTACAAATGTGAGTGTCTTCAGACTGCACAAAGAACCCAGGCAAACTAATTCTGAGAAAAAAATGAATACATTTATGAACCCATTTCAAACCAAGCTCTAGGAAATACCCCCCATATATGGTGTTATAGCATCAGCAGCAGTACGCTTGTGGAACCTCTATAGACCATTAATCAGATAAGTGAACTTCATTGGACACAACCTTAAATGATTTCAGCTTTAGAGTAAATTCTGTGAATGTTTGAATTTCCGTGTCAGGAGTCATAACCTTACTTCTGTATCTTTTCCAGTATATATTAAAGATGGTTATAAGTAAAATTCATTAGAATGGAGTTTAAAGCTTTTTAGTGTTTGGTGTGTATTGTAATCTTTTGTGAGACCATTGGAATTGCCATAGCTGATCACATCCATTGTCTGCCTTGTCCAGTGTTCTTTCTGAAAGTGGTCAGTACCAAATGCTTCAGTGGAAGGTTTATAGTTGCCACAAGGTCAGTTATGCAGTAATCTGTCAATAGAGGAGTTTTTTCCTAACACCAGGCAGCTAGGCTCAGGTTTTAAAGAATGTTTAGGCATTGCTGCATTCAGTATTGCAATGCCTAGCTGATTTATGATCCAAAGTCTCATTGTCAAAATTGGACACTTGTGGAGCCAAAATCCCAGTGACCGTTTATACGATTTAGGCTTCTGAATGCCTAAATGACTTTTGAAAATGAGATTTAGTCTTCCAAATCCGTTAGGCATTGCAATGCCGAATGCAGCAACACCTAAATATTTTCAAAAATCTGAACCCTAGTTATTAGTTAAGTCCTGAAGCCTAGGGGCTGATCTCCCCATAACAGACCTGATGAAGAGCTCCGTGGTGAAAGCTTGTCTCTTTCACCAACAGAAGTTGGTCCTTACCCAACTTCTCTCTCTTATTTTAGCTATTGTAACTGGTGATTATATTCTTGCTATTCTTATAAACATCTAATTCTTTTTAAAATCCTACTAAGTACTTTGGCCATAGGTGCTGGAACTAGGGGTGCTGGGGGTGCTGTTGCACCCCTTAATTTGAAATAGTTGCTATCATATATAGGATTTAGTTTGGTTCAATGGCTCTCAGCTCCCCCACTATGCAAATTGTTCCAGCGCCCTTGACTTTGGCTCATTAATGTAGTGTGGGTGGCAGTACGTTTCACAGACTAATTATACATTGTGTAAAATGTTTGATCATTTTAAAATATGTTGCTTTTTTATTTCTTTGACTATTCTCTTGTTATGTTTTAGAAGGGGAAAGACTAAATAACACCCAGCTCACCTTCTCTCTATTATTTATTATTTTATCTATTTCTATCACATTATCTCCTTTTCCCCTTTCTTCAAAACAGAAACAAGACTCCTAGTATTTTTAATCTCTTCTGATTTGGAAATCTTCCTTTGCTTCATCATTTCTTCTTTTTACCTTTCTCTGGATTTTTTCTCTTTCTGGATATATCCAGTGACATGCTGCTGCCAATATTTTAACAAGGGAGTGCCACAAATTGTTTCCTCCTTTAGCTCATCATAAATCCCAGCACCACAAGGGTGCATGTGGTGGTGGAAGTGGAGAGACAGGGAAGAATGAAGGACATGAGTTTGTTCATTTGTTTTCTTGTGTAAGCAGAAACGTTTTATCAGAAACATAACCAAAGAGAAAGGCAACAACCCTTCCAAGGAAAGATTTGTTAAATGCTTTTCACTGTGAGTGTTCTTTGGTAATCACAAATATACTGTGCATATTGATATACTCTGCTATATTGATTAATATAGCAAAGACTTCAGCCTGTGTAATTTCAAATGGGAAGGGTCAGGGACCCTCCCTCTGGAACATCATGGACTCCTAGGGCAATGAGATACGTTCAAAAGGCAAAAATGTGCACTTTCGAAGTATTGTATGGGGCCCCGTGGATGAGCCAATCCTTGCAGGGATGGTTTGGCAGCATCTAGAGAGGGAGTGAATTGCAGCATATCACGTTGACTCTCTCTTCAGTTTGGTGGCAGCATTTTAACAAGAGCTTCCCAGTATTCCCCTCCACTATATAGCCTTTTTTGGATGGGGATGACCAAAACTGACCACAGTGGGCCTGAACATCAGCTGGTATAAATCAGCGTATATTGAATGGAGCTACACTGACTTACGCTACCTGAGGATCTGGCCCAGTATTCAAGGTGATAGCATACCCAGAGCATCAATTCATAACAGTATTACAATATTTTCAGTCTCATCCTCTACTGCTTTTTTAGTAGAGATTAATATCATGTTTGGTATTGTTTTCATTGTGCAAATAAGTGATAACTTCTGGATTATCCACAAGTGCTAAGGTTACTGTTACTCATTGTCCATTGTTTATGTGTGATTAATCATCTGTGTCCCATGATGTTTCTCTTCCCTGATAGGATAACCTAAACTTTAAACAGGATACAAATCTAAAAAGCATTTGAGGCTTTGCATCCCACCCAGACCTATACCATCACGGGCCATGCCAATTTTGATAATCTTTTTCAGGTCTGGGATCTTCGTCTGCTCAGGTATGGCAGTGGTCTGTCATTCACCCTCCTGTCCCTGGACCAGACGAAGGCTTTCTACGGGGTGGCCCATGGGTATCTCCTAGGCACTCTGCATACATTTGGCTTCGGGCCCCAGTTTGTGAGTTTTCTCCAGATGCTGTACGCCTCCACAGTGTTTGGCTCAACTAGACCCTGACTGGACCTGTCATCTTTGGTCAAGGGGAGCATCAAGGCTGCCCGCTGTCAGACCAACTGTACACTCTGGCTGTCGAGCCCTTCCTTCTTCTCCTTCACAGGAGGTTGATGGGTTGGTGCTCCACGAGCCAGAACTGTGGGTGTTCCTGTCATTGTATGCTGACAACGTGCTCCTCGTGGTCCAGAACCTGGACATTTGGCATGGGGGGAGGCCTACCAAGCTGTCTCCCCAGTGGCCTCCTCTTCCCAGGTCAGCTGGGTCAAGAGCTCTGGCCTGATGGTTGGGAACGGGTGCAGACGAGCTCCTCCCACATGTGATCCAGGTCACCTGGTGGAGTGTAGATCTGTTGCTGTATCTGGGCATCTACCTTTCCACCACCCATTTCTCCCCACCAGAGAACTGGCACAACTTGGAGGGCAGGGTGGCTAAGCAGCTGCGGAGGTGATGGCACTGCTTGGATGCCTTTCCCTGCGGGGGGGGGGGGCACTCATGTTTAACCAGCTGGTCCTGTCCATGCTGTGGCACTGGCTCAACATCCTGAACCTGCAGAGTAACCTGGCCTGCCTTGAGCAGCTAACTCTGGAGTTCTTTTTGCCAGGGCTGCACTGGGTCTCTGCAGGGATTCTGAGTCTCCCCCTGGAGGAAGGAAGACAGGGCCGGCTCTGCCTCCACAGTCAGTTCCATGTCTTCTGCCTCCAGGCCCTGCAGAGACTCCTTTATGGTGCAAGTAGTCCATCATAGCACTGTGCCACGTGCCTTCCTCCACTGCCTCTGAGGGCTCTAATTTAACCGGACCTGCTGGACTACGACCAGGGTTGGGGGGAGGGGGAGACCTGGGTGTATCCACTGGTGCTTGGCTGACACATGGGAATCTCCACCCCCCTAGCACTTACTCCAGGAGGTGAGGGCATTCTTACCTTCCACCTCTTGGGTTTTTTTTCAAGGGGTCCTGCGGGAGGATGCGCCCTGCCTGGCCTTCACTCCTGGCCCTCTGGATCTTGTCATTGGGCCCTGGCCCCATGAGCTCCCCACAGCCACTCCCTCTGTGTAATCTGAGCCAGCTGCGTGAACTGCACCTATCCCAGCTGTACATAGTCAAGCTCCACACCTTTCATTTCTTCACCCTTGTGTCCCAGCCCAACACCAAGTGGCAGGAACTCCTACCATCTGTGGAGAGTGAGACGCCCTGGTGGGCCAGTGTGTATTCCATCCTGGTTCCAAGGCCCGTGTTCTTGGTATGGTTCACACACACCCCCAACTCTTGCTCCTTTTGTGGCGTGAAGGAGAACCTGGCACACATCTACCTCACATGTGCCAGATTGCAGCCCCTTTTCTGGCTCCTCCAGAACCTTCTTCTCATGTTCTTGCTGCCCTTTTCCCCACACCTCCTGATCTATGCACACCCCATCCATGGCCCCACAAAGTCACAAAACCTCCTCATCAACCTTCTCCTGGAGCTAGTCAAGGTGGCCATCCACCATACCAGGAGGAGGATGCTGAAAGGGAAGGTGCTCTGCAACTATGGGACCTACTTTTGTTCCTCCCTTCGCTCATGTATCTGGGCAGAGTTCCTTTGGGCTGCATCCATTGGCTCCCTGGATGCTTTCGAGGAGCAGAGGGCGCTTTCCCAGGTTCTCTACTTGGTGTCCTCTTCTGACTCCCTGCTTATGAACCTGTGACCCTCGCTCCTGTCCCTGTTTGTCATTAGTTGTCCTCCCTATTTACTTGAGATCTAGATCTGGTAGCGCCTACCCTTAGGGACGGGCCTTCAGATGTGAGCAGGCTTGCACCCGCCCACCCCCAGACCCTCAATAGGAGTTGTTGTCCAGCACTCTGGCAGAGACCCTGCCAGCGGATCAGGAAGTAGGTACCTAGATACCAGATTTTAAAATAAATCAGTTACTTCAGGAGTGAGGGGGAGAGGAATCCAGAAGCCATAGATATTAGCTGACCAGGAAAGGGTTACAAATAGGTCAAATTGAAACTTCTTTTCTAATTTGGTGGACTCTTTGTGCATTTTTTTTACACTATTTAAGAAGTTCTAATCTGTAATCATAGTGACAGCAAAAAAAATCATACACTTTATTTGACTATATTTTGATTTATTTTTTAGATGAATACTTGAGCTATTCATTGCCTATTTCTCTGCAGTGACTTTTCCAAACATCCCAGAAGTGCAGTGTTTTGTACATATATGACAATGAAAATCACAGAGTCATAAATTCATAGAACTGGAAGGGGCATCAAGAGGTCATGTAGTCCAGTCCCCTGCACTCATGGCCAGACTAAGTATTATCTAGACCATCCCTAACAGGTGTTTGTCTAACCTGCTCTTAAACATCTCCAATTATGGAGATTCCACACCTCCCTGGGCAATTTATTTATGGGAGAAGTAACTTAATTCAGCATATTTTTAGGGAGAAGAGGCTATGTGCAGCAACTTTTATTTTAGGAAGGAGTAATCATTTTAAAGTTCTTTCAAGGAGTCAGATAGACTTTTAGCATAATCACAAACAAATATTTTTTGCAGTATAGCATCTTTAGTAGCAGCATCTATTTCTGTCCTTTTCCTACAGTGCCATGCAGTCATACTTACTTGGTAGATTCCATGTCTTTAGTAAACTGTCAATTTTTTGTGGGATATGGGCCTTGTGTTTTCTATTTTAATTTCAATAAAAGCTGTCCATGCTTGGAAAATATTGGTGGATTGAGTATAGTAATCAGCCACTCAACCACACCACAAAATGTTTCATTCCTCCTTAGTTTTTCTGTAGTGGCTTCTATACACTGTTATTAAGTTATGTGTTTGACCACTCTTCATTGCTTATCTTGGTGTGGTCTTCCCCTTTTCAACTGAATGGATGGAATCAAAAAGGCATATCTTAGAATTAAATGCACTGAGGTAAGTGAAAGACTATATTTAGCGGCTGGTGTTGGCTAGAGTTGCTTTTTTTCCCTCATTTGGTTCCTTTGTTGTTGTCTGCTCTTTCAAAGTCAACATAAATTCTCTCAGATATATTAAGTGCTCCTGAGGGGCTTGTTTTCCAAAGGTGCTGAGCACCCAAATGCACAGGAGGGGTGTGTGTGTGTGTGTGTGTGTAAAATGGGTTTGCAAGGTGCTGAGGTAATATGTGAAACTAAAACACTCCCTCTTTTTTCCTGCACGTCAGCCTACTTCTCTGCTGAAGCAAAGGCCAGAGCTCAGTCCTTTCAAGACTATTTTTTAAAGTATTACAGTGGCAAGAGGAAGTCCCATACAATTTCTTAAAGAATAAAATTTAAAATATAAATATCTGCAACTAGCATTTGCAATACTTGTGCAAAGTTTTCTTAAACAACTTTTACACATGAACTTTGCTGGTGTTTTCCCACCGAGGTTTCCCCATATTGTTGCTATTACATAAACTTCTGTGGAAGGTATACCTGAGTGTACACACATATACACACACCCCTCTGATCTTTTCACAGAGATGCCCTCTGAGTCTCACATCAAAAATGCACGTGTCACCTAGACTCCTCAGAGTTAGAGGAGACTGGCAGCTCCACAGTTCCCCTGCAGATCCCTTAGAATTTCTTCAGCATCAACAGTCCAAAGATCTTCATGGCCAGCAGAGTCAGTAGGTGACAGTCTTCTCAGCTTCCAGAGAGACAGGGAGTCTGTAGCCTTGATCCAAAGTGGCACAGGCTCTAAGATGCAGATCTCACCACATGTGCTGTTATCTGCTGAGTCCACAGGGCTGTCTCCAACTCCCTTTTATAACCATTCCCTACTGAAGTCGAATTGGCTCCGCTCTCAGATGGTGGATGTCTGGAGCCCAGCAGACTGTTTGCCCTTAATGGAAACTCACTGCGTAACTTCAGAGGCAGCTACTAAGCATGCCCAGTAACTACCCCACACTGGTTCTTGTAGATGCCTCTGTCTGGGCCCTTCTAACTAAGTACTCTGCCCTGCCCTGTTCTTGCCATTTGTGCACTAAATCAGGATTGGGAAAATTTTCACAGTCTCCGATGAAATGTCCTCACTATCCACAATTGAAACATATATGTTCTCCTGAATAGGGGGAAGCAGATGTTGGCCATGTTATCTGCAACCAAGTCAACTGCTCCTCTGCTCAGAGAGATTTCTTTTTCCAGCCTATTTCAGAATTGCTCTCCCCAGTACCGGATGTTCCTTTATCAGCTAAAGGCTACTTTAATTAATGGGTCTCCCCATCCCTGCTATCTCTTGGTGAAGCTTTCGTTCTCTTTTTTTTTTAATCTGAGAACTCCTTCTCAGTTGAACTCAAACAAGAGTTCTGCATAGGGAATATTTCTATGTCTGCCATCTGGATTAATACCCTTGATCCTAAATTTGGTTTGGCGTGATTCATGTAAAAAACGGTCTTGCATGTAGGAGTAAAATTCTGTGTCTTTCATTCCATCCCGAGAATTTCTTGGACTAATATATGTAATCTTCTCAGGTACCCAGAAGGTTGATCTTGCGTATATTGATAAATTTCAGAAAACTGCACCTTAAGCTCTGATGCACTCACTATACCTGCTCTTTTCTATTGCTAACCTAGCCATCTTTCCTCATTTCTCTTATCTATGTAGCTTGCCTCTAGCCATTGCCTAGTAAAATAACTATCAGTTGAACTACTTTTGGATTTTTGATGGTTGTGAACGGCTTCCATGGAAGTCAACAAGAATTGCACTGACTCACTCCAAGGTGGATTGTGACCCATGGGAAGTGGCTTAGCTGTCTCTGTTGAGACCAGTGATATCACCCGGATGAAATGTTGTAGGCCAGGACCATATCCTACAATTTATGTTGACAGTGAACCTTCACAGTTAGTACTGTAGTCCACTGATTGTATCAGCTGCTAAAGTTAAATGAAAAGTAATTCATATTTTTCCACAAAGCCAATCAACTCGAACTCCATTTGAAACTGACTTCATTTCTTTATAATAAAATAATGGCAAATTTTATAACTCAAAGTGTGGGAGGAAAATCTCAAGAAATCTATGATGCCATTAACATTTAGCTCTGTTCTGAAAGGAACTGGGTCCCATAGAGCTATATCCCTTCCCTTTTGTTTACCTTTATACTCCCAATACCTTCCAAAGCTGTTTTTCATTATAACTTTGATATATCATTATCTTGAACTGAATCTCACCTTTATATTCTCCTTTAAAGCACCATGCATACCAAGGCTACTGTGTAAATTATAACAACATAATAGTATGCGGCCCATGATGTGTGTGCTAATACAAAAATGAGTGTTGTTTCAAAATTAGTAATTAACACTATGACTCATATGAACACTGTTGAGAAGAAAAAGGACAAAAAGAAAGAAGTCAGCCAGCACCAGAATGCTGCTTTGCTTTTAGCAATGTTTAGCATCTATCTCCTTATTCATTTGAAACTCGGATTTCAGTTATTAATCAAAGAATTAAGAAATGACAAGATATTGCTTTTCTTGGATAGAAAGTTTTATAAACAGTTACAGCTAAGAGCATTTTTTGAGGAGGTAGAGTGTGACATGTTTGAAATGTTATGCTGTCATTTTTAGCAGCCCTGTTTCACTTTTTATGTGTTAAAATTCATGATTTGTAATGAATCTTTACCAACAGCATTCATTTCCTCTGCTTAAAGCTGCAGTATTCTTTCTATTAGACCTGATTCAAAGACTACATCAGCCATGTAGCTTATGCTACACATTCTATGATTTTAAAAAATGTTCCAAATCCTGCTTGTCTGATCACTTGCACTGATACCATTTTGAATTACTGCAATTTAATATAACATAATTTGTAGAAAACCTAACCTTTTCATTTTCAAAGTTAGACATGTAATATTTTTAGAAGCTTTAGCTACCTAAGGGAGGGGGGAAGACCCCATTCAAAACCTCTATTTCATTAAAGAGAATTATAGTGATATTGATGGTTTGCCAAAACCTCAAGCAGTGACAGAATCCACAAAGTGCCCTGAAAGGGATACCTTTGCAAAACCATTTCTTCACAGATGCCTTAAATTATTGATGCTTAAAAAAATACGATGTTGTCAGTTTGCTTTAGAATTTGGAGCAAACTTTACTGATAAAAATTGCAGATTTGATATACTGTTAGAAAAATAATCAAATCCTGTGATTGCTCATGTAGGGGTTCAGTATATTAGGCATTGCAGATTTGCATACATTTTAAGATTTAATTTAAAATGTATTATGGAGGAAGAAAAAAAGCATAGTTTTCTTTTAGTTAATATGATCATTACAGTTAAAAAAATTGTTCTTGCACATCCAAAACTCCCACCGCAATGGGAGCCTGGAGGGTGCAAGGAATGCAGTATCAGACCTGAAATCAGTAAGTAATAGAGATCTCTCTCTCTGCAGAATTTTTTGCCGTAAAGGACATAAAGCACTGTGTAATTCCTGAGCCATACGGCAAATGATAGATAAACAGCCATAAGCATGACTTTTTTGTTTAGGTTATGTAACTATGTTCTCTGTGTAAGCTACTTCCAATAGAGTGCATTTGGTCCATATATGAGTAAATTATTTTACCTTATGTTTTTGTGTCTCTGTGGGAGCATTATGTGAACAGTGAAGTCTCATACTGTGTTATCTGGCACAAGATGCAGAACAGTTACTCTTTTGAAGTGCTCCAAAGTCCCCAAAAGCCAAAGAATCCATCACTAAAAGCCTGACTCCAACTGTCCCCTACCTTAGGTCTAAAATCAACAGCTTCCCACCCTCTGTCCCCACAGCTGGATGGCTGGCAAACAGCTCCCTGAAAAGAACTTTTGTATAAGGAAAACATTAATTTAATGATGATTAATACCCCTTGCATTCCATAAAGTGAAAATAAAAGTATTCACTCACTAGTTGAGATGCTGAAATTGTCAATAGAAGATTTTTCAGAGAGTGGCAAAGAACTTTTCGAAAATTAACAAATAGGAAGTGTATGTATTCTCTACAAGTAGACTTCAAAACTGTCAAATAATAGGTGCTACATATTCTGTTCTGTAGGGTGAGACATCATTTACTGGAGCTCCAAAGATGATAACTAACCATTTCATTTATGAAGCAATTCTCACCAAGGCATTCATTGGTGTCGTACAATAATTTCATCTACATTATATAAACATAACGCAACACGAACAATATTACAAAAATGTTGACTTACCATAAGTCTAACTTGACAAGAACTGGTGAAATTCTATTAAAACCAGGATTGTATCTTGAAGAAGTCCTGGGAAAGAAGTTAACATCCAATTACTTTAGTGTGAAATGCCAAACTAATGTTATGTGTGGAAGAGCCAGAATGCTTTTAAAAAAATCTCATAGTGGAGGTAATGAAAATATTTTCATTATCTATAAAACAAAATGCATTAGGGTTGGATTAACATCTATCATTCATTCATTCTGGCTGTCCTTATAACAAGTATTATTAGTGTTTTTGTGGCTAGGTTATATATTGTTCCCACTGTATGGACACACACTAAATCACTCATAATTTCATGTGGAGAACATGGTTAATCTTTATGATCTTGTGTTTATAATATGTAAATAGAGGAATATTTGGATTAGGCTAACAGTTCACAGGAAATGTACAGTATTGCTCTTTGCTGTTAGTTATTTGAGTTGAATCCCTAAGCATATGCACTGGGGTAATGATGCATTGTCAGAAATATACATGGCACAAAAGACATCCTGTCATTGGTGGGGCTAGGTGGCCCAGGGCAGGCTATATGTTGTTGCTTATCTGAGTAGCAGCAACATGTGCACTGATGTTGTTAGTTAGCACTGGTTGGTGATGTTAGCATGCATGCTGGTGGCCCATAGGCTCACCTCATTCCTCTAACTCTGAATCACATCTCCACGGGCTGTGATCCATATCTGAACATGTTTCCAGGGTGCAGCTGGCAGGTCACCCTTTTGTCCATTGGCAGGAAGTTGCCTGTACCTCTTATAGCTCACAGTAGGCCAATTTTTCTCCTTGCAGTGTGCCCAGAGAAGGCCCTTCCTCCTTCCATACCATGAACACTGTTATTTTAGCCCTTTATCTATTTCATGAGGGGAGGAAGAGTGTGTGGGGGTGTGTGTATGCATGCTCATGTAGTGTATGCATGCTCATGTAGAAATGTGATTTTGTCTTTATGATCTGGGCAAACTCATCCTGAATGAGTGTAGGATAGCCAAGAGTGGATACTGAGGGCATCCCTAGTATGAAAAACTCTATGGTAGTCAGGTACTGGCTGAATCTTGTAAGTTCTCGTTTGTAGTTTTTATAACATTTGATTGATTGGTTCATTTTTAAGTAATATTTTAGTAAGAATCAGCACAATATTGCTTTTTGGGTAAAACTGGACTTCACTGAAACACACTTCTAACCTAAACTCTTTTTTTTGTTACTGAATTTCCAGTTCTTTAAGTATCAAAAGTTTAAACTGAGTTGGTGTAAAATATCCACCAACAGATCTCTAACAGATCTCATGAGGCCCATCAACCCAGAGTTCTACTCTGATAGAGTTTAACAAGCCCATAGGAGGTATGTGTGCAGGGAGTTATACCTGGGTGAGATATAGAGTAGACAGTGGAGGAGACTGAATGGGTAGAAGGTGAGGCTTTCAGCCACATTTAAAACGTTAAGTGTCTAAAGTTTTATTTCTAGACAGCTATCAGTGTTTAAAGTTAAGATGAGTAGGAGACTGCCTCTTCTTGTCCCCTTCTTTGCCCTCCTTTTCCTTGTAACTGTCAATCCCCTTCATCTCCAGGCCTTTCCCAATTCACTGAATCATGCCTCCTGGCAGGAGCGGCTCCAGGCACCAGCACAGCAAGCGTGTGCCTGGAGTGGCAAGCGGGTGGGGGGGGGGGGGGCGCGGCATGCTGGTCGCCGTGAAGGCGGCAGTCAGGGAACCTTCAGTGGCATTTCTGCGGGAGGTCCACCGGTCCCACAGCTTCGACGGCAATTTGGCGGTGGGTACGCTGAAGGTGGAGGGCCAGCAGATCACCCGCAGAACTGCCGCCAAATCCACAGGACCGGCGGACCTCCTGCAGAAAACCGCCGAAGGCTCCTTGACTGCCATGCTTGGGGCGGCAAAATACATAGAGCCGCCCCTGCCTGATGGCTTCCTGTACCTTTTATGATGAACCAAAAAACAGGAAACATTTCAAGACATTGAGAAAGAAATTTTGAACTCCATGAGCCAGATCCTCAGATAATGTGAATTGGTAGAGCTATTCTCTTTTACACCAACTGAAGATTTGGCTTCAAAACTTTAACATTTCTTTTCTATTTTTTCCAACTTCTCAGAAAAAAAATAATGTACCTAGGATGAGATGTGAGGCCTGTGAAATTTCAGAGGAGTAGGATTGCTTCTGTAAAGTTGCATGGTTTTTTCAAATTGGGCTTATACTGAGAAGCTTCCTTCTTAACTAGAGTGACTACTGTTTCTCCATGATGCGCTGTATGTATAGAGCTAGTATATACATATTGGAACAGTGTCAGTCACTGACAAAGCAATAATAATCCGCATGTTTCTTCACTGCTGCTCAAACACAGATTTCCCTGTGGTGGTTTAGTCTGAGATTCCACAATACAGCTGTTTATCTGTAGTAATCTATCTTTCTATCAATGTTCCTAATTGCAATGTTCAATTAATTTTCAATTATTTTTAATTATCCAGTGACACCACTTGTAAATGATACGTTACTGGAAGTGATGGCTTTGGGCAAATATAAAGTCTGTCAATCTTAAGTAGAAGGTATAATTAAATCAAAAGATAAGAAAAGATTACTGTAATTATTTTTACAGTGAACTGATAAAAGTTTGTCCAAGTGACATAGACTAAGGAGTACAAAATGTCAACTGCTTAGAAACAATTAGAATAAAACACAAAAATTAAACATGTACTGTCTGTCCCTCCACTTCCTTTAAGCTGCCTATTAAAGTCACCGGTTAGCTATATCTGGAAAAAACATTAATTGGCTCATCCAAGCTCCACTCCACATAGGAGTCAAGGGTCTTTGGGAGGTATAAAGGAGGCTCTAGACCACCTATGGGCTTCTCTTCCTTCCCCCTTAAATCTGAGGTTATCCAGGAGCCAGTTTTGCCCCAAGTGTAAATTAATGCAGCCTCAGATACTTCAGTAGCCACCAAGAGACTTTTCTGCCGTCCAGGGATCACCTGAATGTAAGGGCGTCTCGACCAAGCCCACTCTGCAAGCCCATCCACATGTGGAGACACCTCTCCACAGAGGCCCTGATTCAAAACAGCATCCCTGTTTAGGAAAACTCTGAAGTACTTACTTAACTTTAATTATGTTCTTAAGTTAAGCAGATGGTTAAGCATTCTCCTAAATAAGGATGGACTTGAGCATGTGCACAAGTGCTTTCCTGATCATCCAGCCACAAAGCACAGCCCCTGCCACTGTTTCTCTGCGCCTGCCCAATGCTACTGTGCCCATATGAAAAAGTGGGTGGGCATGGCCCTCCTGCCCTCTCCCCAGTTCTGGCACTCCTGGACCCCCGGACTATGGGGGGGGGTCCAAATGTTCTTTATGCCCAGGGCCCCAATAAACCTTAATCAGCCTCTGCTCCTGCCTCTTCCATGTGTGCCAGAGATCACTGGAGAAGATGGTGAGCTGGTTTGGACTGCAATGCTATCAGCATGTATAGTGGCTTGGATAAGAACAAGCTGATGAAAGCTCAGTCCAGATGGAAGTGCTATTGGTAGGTATGGAGAAGGTGTGGCAGGAGGCATGTGTTTTCATTATTCAGGGGATAAGTTCACCCATTGTCAGTGAAGTTCACAATCTAGGGGTACTTTCAGACCTCTGACTGCTCTTGGTTTTGCAAGAAATAGCAGTGGTTAGAAGTGCCGTTTTGTATCTGAATCTGGCCAGAAGGTTTCAGCCTTACTTCTGACCTGACCCTGCCACAGTTATGAATGCCTTTGTGGCCTGCAGATTTATTGCAAGGTGTTCTACATAAGGCTACTCTTGAAGTCCACTGGGCATGGGAATAATATGCACTGCTCAACAGTTTTAGCTATAAAAAACTTAGTATAATTGTTCTCTAAGGCTTGTGCAGGTTCCCAGTTTATTTCTGGCTTCACTTAAAGGCTTTGTTTTTCACTATAAAGAGCTACATGGTTTGGTTCATGGCTGCCATAGTCCTATTATCAAAAAAAAAGGAGGAGTCCTTGTGGCATCTTAGAGACTAACAAATTTATTTGGGCATAAGCTTTCGTGGGCTAGAACTCACTTCATCAGATGTATGAAGTAAAAAATACAGGAGCAGGTATAAATACATGAAAGGATGGGAGTGCTTTACCAAGTGTTAGGTCAGTCTGAGATAAATCAATTAACAGCAAGATACCAAGGGAGGAAAAATAACTTTTGAAGTGGTAAGAAAGTGGCCCATTATAGACAGTTGACAAGAAGGTGTGAGTAACAGTAGGGAGAAATTAGAATTGGGGAAATTAAGTTTAGGTTTTGTAATGACCCAACCACTCCCAGTCTTTATTCAGGGCTAATCTGATGGAATCTAGTTTGCAAACTAATTCCAGTTCTGCAGCTTCACGTTGGAGTCTGTTTTTGAAGTTTTTTTGTTTTTGAAGTTTTAAAACCTAAGCTTAGTCCATGAAAGCTTGTGCCCAAATAAATTTGTTAGTCTGTAAGGTGCCACAAGGAGTCCTCATTTTCTGTTTGTTTGTTTGTTTGTTTTTTGCTAATACAGACTGACATGGCTACCACGGAAACTATAGTGCTATTATGTCAGCTGAGATCAGTTAGTGCTTCTGTTAACAGTCACTCTGAGTATGGAATTTGCTACTTCTGTTGGTCTGATAAAGCCCAATTCTGTTAGCTTTTGGGGGACTAGTGTTACGTGGGCCTCTGTTTACTTGAGCTTTTGTCCAGGAAGGAGATGGTGGATACTTTAGGAGAGTGTCAAATGAGCTCATTCAGTTGACAGTGATCAACAACATGTTATACACCTCTACCCCGATATAACGTGACCCGATATAACATGAATTCGGCCATAACGCAGTAAAGCAGCGCTCCGGGGCGGGGGAGGGCGCGGGGCTATGCACTCTGACAGATCAAAGCAAGTTCGATATAACGTGGTTTCACCTATAACGCAGGAAGATTTTTTGGCTCCCAAGGACAGCGTTCTATCTGGGTAGAGGTGTATTTATTTGTGCACCCAGAGACTTAGGGCCCAATCCAACTCCTTTTGAAGCCAAAGAGAACATTTCGATTGACTTCAGTGTATTTTGGATCAGGCTTTTCCTAAAGGTTACAATGGGCCAGATTTTTAAAATAAAATACTTTTAAAAATCTGGTTCATTCTGTACAAAATGTGTGAAGAGCTATATTTTCAAAGTGACCCCAACCTGGCCTCCATTTGTGTCTATGCAACTTTGGATATGCACCTCTCAAGCACTGGTCCATTACTAGATGAAAATGGTAGAATTATCAATAAACATGCAGAAAAGGCAGAAGTGTTCAATAAATATTTCTGTTCTGTATTTGGGGAAAAATAGATGATACAGTCTCATCATATGGTGATGACAACATTCTTTTTCCACTTCATTTGTATGTCTGGAGGATGTTAAATAGAAGTTATTAAAGTCAGACCTTTTAAAATCAGCAGGTCCAGACAACTTGCGTCCAAGAGTTTTTAAAAAGCTGGTTGAGGAGCTCACTTGACTGTTAATGTTGATTTTCAATAAGTCTTGGAACACTGGGGAAGTTCCAGAAAAGTGGAAAAAAGCTTATGTTCCAGTTTTTAAAAAGAGTTAACAGGATGACCCGGGTAATTATAGGCCTGTCAGCCTGACCTCAATCCTGGGCAAGATAATGGAGTGGCTGATATGGGATTCGATTAATAAAGAATTAAAGGAGGGTAATGTAATTAATTCAAATCAACATGGGTTTGTGGAAAATATATCTCATCAAACTAACTTGATATCTTGTTTTGATGAGATTATAAATTTGGTTGATAGAGGTAATATATTGACATAATATACTCATACTTCTGTAAGGTGTTTGACTTGGTACCACATGACATTTTGATTAAAAAGCTAGAATGATATCAACTTTACATGGCACACATTAAATGGATCAAAAAACTGGCTAATTGATAGGTCTCAAAATGGAATTGTGAACAGGGAGTAGTCATAGAGCAGGTAAGTTTCCAGTGGGGTCCAACAGGGATCAGTTCTTGGCCCTAGGCTATTTAACATTTTTATCAAAAACTTGGAATAAAACATAAAATCATGACTGATAAAGTTTGCAGATGACAAAAAATTGGGGAAGTGATAAATATTGAAGAGGACAGGTCACTGATTGAGAGTTACCTTGATTGCTTGGTAAAATGGATGCAAGCAAACAATATACATTTTAATAAGGCTAAATGTAAATGTATACATCTAGAAATGTGGTGTGTAAGTCATACTTACAGATTGGGGGACTCTATCCTGGGAAGCAGTGACTCTGAAAAAGATTTGGGGGGCATGGTGGATAATCAGCTTAACATGAGCTCCCAATGTGTCACTGTGGCCAAAAAACCTGATGTGATACTGAGATGTATAAACAGGAGATGTGAGTAATAGCAGTAGTTACCTCTATTTTTGGCAGTGGTGCCCTGCTGGAATACTGTGCCCAGTTCTGGTGCCTGCAATTCAAGAACCATCTTGATAAATAATAGAGGGTTCAGAGAAGAGCCACACCAATGATTAACGGATTAGAAAACCTGCTTTACAGTGCTTGATTTAAATAGTTCAATCTATTTAGTCTAACAAAGACGTTAAGGACTTGATTGCAGTCTGTAAGTAACTACATGGGGAATATTTAATATTTAATATCTAATAATGGGCTCTTCAATTTAGCAGAGAAAAGTGTAACATGAACCAATGGCTGGAAGTCGAAGCTAGACAAATTCAAATTAGAAATAACATATAAATTAACCGTTGGAACAAGTGATTGTGGTGGATTCTCCATCACTGATCATTTTTAAATCAAGACTGGATGTTTTCCTAAACGATCTGCTTTAGGAATTACTGGGGGGAAGTTCCATGCCCTGGGTTATAGAGGAGGTAATGATGATTCCTTTTAGCTTTGGAATGTTTGAATCTCACTGACTCTTTATTTTACAATGCATAAAATGTTCCTGTCACTAAGTCTTTGGTGAATAAACAAATCTGACAGTGAACAGGTTTGACCAAAGTCAACTAACTTGAACTCCTTCCCTTTCTGTACAAATGGGTGCTGCTCATGTTTTGTAAATTCTATCACCTGCAGGCACAGGTAATTCACAAATAATGCAAGTATGACTTTGAACATGCACAGGAGGCCCCTTTTGAAAAGTTGTCCAAAAATAAATATACTGTATCTTTTAGAACACTTTTGGCACTCAATACAGTGCATTCTGTGGTGTTTGAAAAAGAGAGCTGTAGAGGTAATGGAAGAGAATAACTAAGGTATCTATTTAATCTTATATTGTCAGCTTTTACTTATATTAAAATATATTCACTACATAAATCAGGGACTGCACATAAGGATGAAAATAGATATAATTTTCAAATCTTAATGGAAGTAGCATTTTTGAATGTGGGATTGATTTAAGGATATTTTGCTACAGTATTTGTCAGTGGTTTTAATCAAACTGGCCCTGAAATTCTGCACCAGACCTTGTCTTTAAGCAGCTATAATGAGTAGAAAAAAACAAAGAATTTTCATATTTCTTTATGACCTGTTGGGAATGAAGAGTAAAGCATTTCAAGTAGAGCTATAAAGTCAAACTTAAGATCTTTTGTTTCAGTTCAGTTATGGGCCCTTTGTGAATTATTGCAGACAATTCTTTATAATTTATCACACTGATTTTCTTAACTTGGACGAAGCCCAAACACAACTGAGGTAGCATGCAGATTGAATTACCGCTTGCTTAAAAGGAGGGTGGTCCCACCAGCGTAGAATGGGGTTCATTGACAGGCTGAGGACCTTCCTTTTTAGCTACCTATGTTATACTTAACCCTTTAACATTAGAAGCCCAGTTCAATAAAATATGTAATGACAAAAATGAAGAGTGTAGCATTATTTTACCAGCACATTAAAAGAGTTGTACACATCTTCTCTGGCAAACTGTCTAGAGAAATTCAAAGGTAAGATGCACATCTCCCTGTGAAATAGCTGTGAAATGCATTTGGTGTCAATGCTTTTTGGCATTGCTGAGTCCCCGGCTGCTGACAGCCATGTTGCTTTAAAAAAGATATTTGTTTAATTTGTATTGATCTAGGAGCAGCTTTACACAGGTATTTAGGTTTACAAAACTTCCACTAGATGCCTGTCTGCATCTTTAGGCACTGAAATACTTTTGTAAAGCTGGCTTCTCACTGGCAATTAGACAATGTACAGTAGGGTTGGGAGAAGAGGACGGGCTGCTGCTTTGGATGATTTACGTTGCAGCTCCTTTAGTATTATGTTTTTAAATTGTGTCACTGGTGTCCAGAGCTTTGGATGGGCACCTATTGGTCTGGAATTGCTTTGTTTTAAATCAAAAGGAATACATAAATGGATCAAGGTGTGGCCATGCAGTGCTTTACAGAGACTATAAATACTTTATCTGCCTGTTCTAGGGCGACAGTCATAAAGTGATCATTAAAACATTTTGTTCACATATCTGACATATTTTTAATGGCCAGTATTGAAGCAGGTCAGAAGTAGGTTTATATTCTCTTACACTGAATCCCCATACTGCCAATGACATAAAATTGATGTCACATTTTACCAAAATAGCCACTGCCAGCAGCAGACTCAGAACTGTCAATGGAAAACTAAATACACTGGTTTGCCATATACCATGTGCAACCCTCCCCATTTCTAAAGGGTTGTTCAATGTGTAAGTCAGCAGCAAACGTTGCCCACTCTTTTCAAAAGTGTTTCTGTTTATTCAAAGTACAAATTGCTTCTAAGTGTCTGACTTTTCTTATCAATGGGCTGAGTAAATGTTGTGAATTATTTTATTTTATTATGGTAGTGCATAGAGACCTCAGCTGAGGGCCTATTGAGTGAGACAGTTTATAGGCAGGTAGAGATAGAGAGTCCCTGTCTCAAAGAATTTACAATCTAAGGTTTCAATCCCACAAATACCAAGGCATGTGCTTAACTTCGTCATGTGAGGAGTCCCATTTATAGAATTGTGGAGTACTTAAAAAGATAAACAAAGGAAGTGTTATCTTCCTCCTTTAACAAATAGGGAACTGTGGCACAGGGAGATTAAGGACTCGATACTGAGCACACGTGTCCTGATTAGGTAAAGCTCTTAAGCTAATGCTTAACATTAAGCACTTCAATAGCCTTGTGGGCTTTAAGCACAGTCTCCAATTAAGTAAGGTGCAAAACACGCTTGCTTTGATGTACTATGCTTATAAGTATCAGAGAGTTAGCCATGTTAGTCTGGATCTGTAAAAGCAGCAAAGAGTCCTGTGGCACCTTATAGACTAACAGACGTATTGGAGCATGAGCTTTCTTGGGTGAATACCCACTTCGTCGGATGCATGCCGATGAGGTGGGTATTCACCCACAAAAGCTCATGCTCCAATACGTCTGTTAGTCTATAAGGTGCCACAGGACTCTTTGCTGCTTATGCTTATAAGAAGTTCTCATTATTATTTCTCAATGCTTCTCAAACTAACCGTCTCAGAATGTTCAGAAAAGACTGCATGCTTACAGTTGTGCCATTATTTCGTAGCTTTGGTTTACCAAGTTGAATACCATTAAGGAATGTATTTTTAAAAGAGATAAAGCTCAGGTTCCCTTTTCACAGGAGCAGTTTGTGGGCGTAGATCTGACGTGTTCCTTTAACTACATGGTTTGCACCTGCAGACACACAGCTTAAGGTGCAATACCTAATATTTGTGCCCTTAGTTGAATTTATAGGTACAAAAACTGATGTTTTTTTTAAAACGTGGCCACTGTGCTCAAATACAGCTGCAATACAATACTTTTGGATGCCAGAGCTGTTGCATACCTGCCTTGTAAACCTCTCTGAGAAGCAGCTAAGTTTCCTGACATGCTGCTTGCCTCCTTTTTAAGGACTTAGTACTTTTTCAATAAAAATAAATTTAATTTGAGGCTACATTTCAAGTCAGTTGGTCTGATGGTAGAAATGGAGCAGTACCAGCTTTGGATTTAGAGCAGTCGTGTGGCTGAGTCTCTTGATGTAGCTTTTATGTGGTTGGGTGAGACATTCTTAGAAACCCCAAACATTTTTGAAGATCCTAAACTGGAGACATTCACAATTCCTCCCTCCCTTTTTGCCATTAATCCTTCATGTTTTAGCAAGCACTGAAGTTAATGCAACCTACACTCTTTCCTGTCAAATTGGGCCCCCTCCCTCCTTTTTTCTCTTGAATAAAGCAGTCTGTTCCTTCCAGTCCATACTCTTGTAAATCAAAGGGATAGATGTCAACACACGCCATACCCAAGTATAAACTTCCCTTTTTTAATTAAATGGGATTCTGACATTTGGTTTGAAGAAGTGTTTGTTTTTTTTAAAAATATCTGAAGGATATCAGCTGCTTTTAATTAGTTTTTAGTAAAATCTGAATTTCCTCTGATTCCACAAATAATTGTGCAAAATCCTTTTGGATGCCATTTCACAGTTCCTTACGGGGTGGTGGAGGCAGAGCCGGCTCCAGGCACCAGCGAAGGAAGCAGGTGCCACCGGCGGCCAACAGAAAGGGGCGGCAGTTCATCTGTTGCTGTGGTGGCACGTCCGAGTTGGCGGCGGCAGCACTTTGGCGGCAGCTCAATCAGCCCACTTCAGTCTTCAGTGGCAATTCGGCAGCGGGTCCTTCACTCCCTGTCATCCATTTTGGCGGCAGCTCAATCAGATTTTTCTTTTTTTTCTTTTTCGCCACTTGGAGCGTCAATAAGCTGGAGCCGGCTCTGGGTGGAGGTGGGGGAATGTAGAGAGTCTTTGCATTAAAGGCTTCCACAACCTAAGAATCAGCACTTTCAAGTACACATCACAGCACAAAGACTCTTTTATATAGGGTGAAATTTTTCTTGCTTGTCTCTTTGGTTACGTTTTCAGAACTATTTGAGAAAACTGACCACACAGCTATTGCTGCCTCTTCTGCCCTTTGCTCAGCATGGTACAATAACTGATTATGTAGTCCTGAAGCAAACTGTCCTCTCTCCCCCCATCAGTTGGTCCATCACATCTTCTTTTGAGACTGGAGACTTTCCAGTATCTTTCTAGCTTATACTATCCAAGCATTTTTATTATTTGTTAAGAGCCAAGTGTGTTTTGAGGAAACCACCTTGCTCAGCTCCAGTCTCGATCCTGCACCATTAAAGTCAATGCGGGTTTTCCATTGAATTCAGCAGGCATAATTGTTCATCTTAATTAATTAGCCTCTTAGAGTTAGTAGGGCAACTCCCACCTTTTCATGTTCTCTGTATATATATATATATATATTTATTCACTGTAATATAAGGTTTCGCATGCCAGTGATACATATTAACGTTTTTAGAAGGTATCTTTCTATAAATCTATAATATATAACTAAACTATTGTTGTATGTAAAGTAAATAAGGCTTATATATATATATATATATATATATATATATATATATATCCTTACTATATGTTCCATTCTATGCATCTGATGAAGTGGGCTGTAGCCCATGAAAACTTATGCTCAAATAAATTTGTTGGTCTCTAAGGTGACACAAGTACTCTTGTTCTTTTTATCAAGAGGAGGGTTCAATTTCATATTACAAAACAACACAGGCATTTTAAGGAAGGTGAGGACCACGGATAAACTGCCCAAGGCTTGTCTGTTAGTTTACAGCAGGGGTAGGCAACCTATGGCATGTGTGCCAAAGGCGGCACGTGAGCTGATTTTCAGTGGCACTCACACTGTCCGGGTCCTGGCCACCGGTCCGGGGAGCTCTGCTTTTTAATTTAATTTTAAATTAAACTTCTTAAACCTTTTATAAACCTTATTTACTTTACATACAACAATAGTTTAGTTATATATTATAGATTTATAGAAAGAGACCTTCTAAAAATGTTAATATGTATCACTGGCATGCGAAACCTTATATTACAGTGAATAAATGAAGACTAGTCACACCACTTCTGAAAGGTTGCCGACCCCTGGTTTATAGCAAGCTAGAGTGTGAATTTACAGTGTACTAGCTCAGGGGTTCTCAACTTTTTTCTTTCTGAGCCTGCTCCCCCCCCATATGCTATAAAAACTCCACGGCTCAGCTATGCCACAAAAACTGTTTTTCTCCATATAAAAGCCAGGGCCAGTATTAAGGGGTAGCAAGCAGGGCAGTTACCCAGGGCCCCACGAAGTTAAGTTGCTCAGGCTTCAGCTTCATCCCTGGGTGTTGAGGCTCAGGGTCCCAGGTTGCAGGCCGGCTGGGTAAGGCTTTGGCTTTCTGCCCTGGGCCCTAGTGAATCTAACACTGGCCATGCATGGCAGACCCCCCAAAACCCGGTCGTGGCCCCCCACGGACCGCTAGTTGAGAACCACTGTACTAGCTACTTCACACTAACTCCCAGTGTGGACACTCGTAGTCTGTGATGAGTGCTTTTGTGCACTTTAGCCTAATGTGCAGTACGGGTGTCCATATGGAGAGTTACTCTGGAGTAGCTTGCATGCTGTAAATTCATACACGAGCTTGCTGCACACTAACTTCCTTATGTAAACAAGCATGTAGTCTTCCTGGGCATGGCTTTTGGTAGGTATGTTGTTGAATGCTAAGGGGAGAAATCTCCCCTTGTAGCCACAGTTCATATCTTGTCTTTTCTGCATTTGTACCTTGTGCAGGACTTCTGTTGATCACAGTGTGAATTCTATGATTGAGAAATTCTAGTCCTCCTGTTTTCTAATACAAGAACAAGGGGACATCCAGCAAAATTGAAAGACAGCAAATTCCAAACTGAGGAAAGAGGAGACTCTTCCACATAATGCAGAATTATTCTGTGGAACTCTCTGCCACAAGATGGCATTGAAGCCAAGAGCTTTGTAGGATTAAAAAAGGGCTTAGTGTCATGACTGGACTTCGGGAAGACAGGCCTATGGGACAGAACAGTGTCAGTCAGAGGCCAGGAGCATCACTAAAGGCCAGAGCTGGAGTCAGAAATCAGGAGTTGGAGCCCGGGGATAGAAGTCCAAGACTAAGCTGAGTGGCAGGTCCCTCACTACAGCTGTCAGAGGAGCCCACCTTATAGTACAGATGCTTCCTGAAACTTCTCCTGGGTTTAAATAGGGTGCCTGGACCAATAGGGGATGACAAGAGAAGCTGTCAGTTTGGCCTTCTAAGGAGGTATTTCCTGTGGTATTTATCTTCACAGTATCTATATGGTATCTATGTCTGCCATGTAATAGTGTGGAGGTGGTGGCTGCCTGCCTGACACCCTGCAGGTCCAGGTTCCTGCCCCATCTCTGCAGAATCTGAAACTTAAACATTTATATGGATAACATAAATATCCAGAATAATAATAGTTGATATTAAAAATAAGTAAGAGGCGTGAAAGGGAAACAGCTTCTCATGCTTCTAGTTATTAAGGTTTAGAAGAAACTTTTTCTAGGGGAAGATTATCCCATAACTGCCTACTCTGAGTTTCTTGCACCTTCCTCTGAAGCATCTGAGGGTGACTAGATGAATCACTGATCTGATCTTGCTATGTTGCTTTTCAATCCTTGGTCCTTTAATACAGGGAGAGGCTGGGAGAAGGATTTTATTTGGTATCTGCTTGGTGGGTATTTTGTTTATAGACAGCTTATGTTGCCTACCTTGAAGGTCCAAATGTGTCTATAGTATCCCCTCATTAGCCATAGAAGAGTGTTCCTTTCACTGGGTCTCAAGCAAGGAATAGGATTCACCTCTTCAAGAATACAGTATATTTGCATATGACATGCAATACATGACATGCATCTTGGGCTCTGTAGCACTCCTTTATTATTCATTTTGTGTCCTGGTACTGTCTTTTGTGGAATTACCTTCAGGATGGTACCTAGAGGCACATGAGTTGGGACTGAAGCTTCCCCTGAGGGAGGCTAGCTCCCTGTCCCACTTCTTCCACCCATGCCCCCCTCCGACTCCACCCCAGGCCCTGCCTTCTGCTCCACCCGAGCCCCACTCAGCCCTTGGGGATGAGGGGTGAAGAGAAATGCACGATTGGTAGGCAGAAAGGTCTCGCAGAGGTGGGAGGGGGGTGAGGAGAGATGTGGCAGGTGGAGGGAGTCTCACGGGGAGAGAGGTGAAGGAGAGGAGGGACGTGACAAGTGGCGGGGACCTCTGGGGAGGGTGGGGGTGGAGTGGAGGAGAGGAGGGACTTACCAGGCAGCAGCAGGTGGTGGGGGCCTTGGGGAAGGGGCAGAACAGGGAAAGGAAGAGGAAGTGCACAGGGGGGGCCACCACAGCCCAGGTGTCTGGTGGCAGGGTGGCGGCTGCACCAGATGAAGCTTAGCCTCCTCTGACCCCATGTACAGGCAGTAATGCCCATTCACATATGCATGTCTATACTAGATAGACTTCAGAGGTTTCCTAGGTGCCTGCTGCAATATAATCTGGCTTCTTGGCAGACAGAAATGCCTGTGAACTCCTTACATCGCATCTGATCACTCATGAAATATTCTTTTGGGGCCCATCAGATGTCATCAAATGTAGGCACCTGGCACCAGCATGGCTGCTGCTTTAGGGGAATGATTTCCTGCACAAGAGACCTCACAAAATGCAGTCGCTGCAATCCATTTAAAGTCATTATTATTTAGCACCCATGTCTGAGTGAAATTGTTCAACTGGTGGCTGGGCACAGTGCCATCGAAATATATGGACATGAGCATAGGCAGCCAGTCTCTATGGCCATATGCACATCTGATGTGGGTACCGAGGTCAGGCTTTCCAGTCAGGAAAATCCAAATGACTGTCTGTCCTGAGCATCTGTGGCTAAGGGGATATGCCATCTCTAATCCAAAACTGGGCTGGATTAATTTTCTAAAATAAAAAACAGCTTTGCCAGCCACTTAAAGAGAGTCGTGGGCCCGTGTAAACTGAGTGCAGTGGTGTGGAGTTAGGAGAGAAAGGCATCTGAACAAAGTTGCCACTCCGGTTGTCTCTGTAGCATTCCCTCCATGTCCAGGGTAAAATACGTGCCAGGGTGTGGCGCCTTGCTCCCTTGGTCTGCAGTTATCGAAAGGTGTGTGTAACTTTTTGTCTGAATGGAGCCTGCACTTTGCTGTGACTATAGTACAACCATATCATGTTTTATTTCTTAAATGAAGTTTCCCACAATGCTCTTGATGTTTATAGCTTCAGGACGAAGTTTTAAAACTTTGTGAGCAAATGTACTAGTTTGTTCTAACCAGTGCTTGCAGCCTCCAACTCAGCTGTTCGATTCTCTAACCCCAGTGAATCCTGGGCTAACTGGAACCCTCAAATCTAGCAATTGTGAGAGCAGTCCACCCTCTTTTATGTGATAGAACAGGCATGATGGAATGCAAGTCAGGTAGCAGCACCACTCGGGGGCCTAGCAGCAAGATTCATCTTGGAGATACAGACGGGAACTTAAAGTACAAGTCACAAAACCCAACAGCAGTGGTTTGGAACCAATAGAAGACCCACCAATATCCAGAAAGCAAAAACCAGTAGATTGCATATTTGTGTACATTTTTGAAAATTTGCACATGAAAATTTGAGAGCGCAGGATAGAGGATGGAGTGAAGGGGAAGAGGAACTCCAGCATGGTTTTGAAAAAATAACCCTCTCCTCATCACAGCATTTCCTTATTTTAAAAAAGTAACCCTCTCTCCCACAGATTTCATACTGGGCATTCCATTATTCAACACCCACTTGCCTGCAGTCAGATCTAAGTTCAGATCTTAATGTTTTGGCTCAAATCTCAGGCTACGGGGACTGAAGGTATTGGTCAAGAAAACATGGTTGTAGTTTGTAAGTGGTATGTCTCTCTCTCTCTGACCCTTCACCATAATATGTAGGTACTATATGCATACGGTAAATTGTCCACATTACATTCTCTGCAAAACTATGCATCCTTCCCTCCTATTATCTACTCTCTAGAACTGGGTACGAAAAAAAATAAGAAAAACTACTCTGCATAAATAAATTCAGAAATAGACAGTCTATGACAATTCAACTTCCATTAAATGGCAGACTTCTGGGTTGAGCAAAACAGGTTCAGTTTTCCTGTCTGTAACTGTTTTCAGACACAAGTTAAATTGTCTTTCTCTCGTGCTTGTGAGAGGAATGAATATATGTAAAATGATAGGAATGCATAGTATGGCCATGCAGCCTCAGGAATCAAGTAAATCAGAAAATAGGGGTATTTGCATAGACCCCAAAAAAGTTTAAATAAAGCCTCACCGATCTATTTATGTGGGGAAAATAATGTGAAATCTGTTCTACTTTATGTCCAGCACCCGGGAATTGAAAAATATGCCAAAGCTGAATCCTGCATTATTTTAGCCCATAAATGGCTACCTAAGACATTAAATAATCTATTGAAAATGTAAGAAAAATAATAGACCCAACAAACATTTCTATGTACTATGCCCCTTTCTTGGCCACTAAATGTCAACTAAATTGTGTAGTCAAGTGCCACGTAAGATCAGGCACAATCTAGCGCACATGCCATAGCCATAAAGTATGTATGAGTGTGTACACATGACTTGCTCTTCAGTTCATTGTCATTCATACCACAATATTTTGCAGTCTGTAGTGCTCTCTGTGGGTACATAATCTATTGATGGCACAGGTTCCAGCACAGGATTTACACAATGTTTAGCCTTTATATTATTGTTACAAAGTAGTTTTTAGAAAACACTGTCTGGAATAGTCCAATGTAGAACAATCTTTTGTAGTCTTTTGTAATCTGTTGTGTTTTTGGTCTTCTAGTTCTTCCAATAATATTAGCCCTACTTGGAACAATGTTCTGTATTCATTCAAATAAACATAGGGATAGCTCAGTGGTTTGAGCATTGGCTTGCTAAACATAGGGGTTGTGAGTTCAATCCTTGAGGGGGCCACTTGGGGATTGGGTCTTCTTTGAGCAGGGGATTGGACTAGATGATCCTCTGAGGGTCCCTTCTAACCCTAATATTCTATGAAATAAGACAATAACTCAGTTGGCCAGTCTGGGTTTAGCAGCCAGAATAAGGCACCTTGAACATCATGCTCTATACTTATATTTAGTCTCAGACATGAAGGTAGCTGTGAAGGAATTATCTTTAGTTTCGGTAGGTTTTGTGGCAGTCCTATCAGATCTTCTGGCCTGCACTGGGTCAGGAATGGGTGATGATTCAGTTCATGACACTGAACCAATTGCATTTGCTATTATAGCAACAATGTCTCATCCTAGTGATAGCATTCACTAGGTTGCTGGAGGCCCTGACCAGTTGTGGTCACTAAATGTTCCACTGCACTTTGAGTGAGTGTAGAGTTAACCCTAATAACCTAATTTGTGTAATTTTGGCAACCTAAATTCTTCCATCAGTGGGAGCTCAGTATGGTATTCTCCTCGCCTTCCTGCCCTAAAATTTTGTGTGGTGATGTAACTAGCTGCTGTATTAATCAACAGGAGGTGGCTCAATGGTTGCTGAAACTTACTTCATTGAAATGTTGGTGTGCTCCATTGGTTAATGTTGAGAAGGTGCATAGAGATTCTCAGTTGAAAGATATTGCAGAAGCACAAATTGGTTAATTATTATTGTTTATTATTTTAATACTGACCATGAGATGGTTCCTGCTCCTTTGAAGTCAATGGCAAAACTCTCACTGACTTCAGTGAGAGCAAGATCAGGCCCCAAGTATTTGAGTCTGGAAGCAAGATACACCCTGGAGCCAGAGAAGGATCAGTGGGAATGATTTCTGCTGCTCTGCTCAAGCACAGGGTTGCTCAAATTGTCAGGGGACCTGCTTGCAGCTCTCTCCTATTGAGGCTAAGAAGCGAACCCTTTGTTTTTAAAATAGCTAAATGAAGGCAGCCCTTACTCATGTGAAGTCCCATTGACTTCAGGGAAACAATCATCTTATTAAGTACAGTAGAATGGAGTCCTTAAGTTGGTGAGGTCTAATATTTGAAAGGATTTTGTCTTCAGTGGAAAAATGTTACTGACATAATTAAAAGGACATGAACATTTCATCAGCTGAAAAATGTGAGTTACTTTGGAAGAATGTGTAAAACTAGAAGCAATTTTTTTTTCTAAGTCAGAGTCATAGCAAAGGGTTATTTTCAAACTTTATGAAAAACACACTTTGGCAGTTTATATCTTCACCATCCAAATGTATTCTGGGATTCTGGATTCAAAAACATTCTAACCATGAAAACACAACATTTAAAAATACACCGTCTGCATGGTTTCTCTGCCTCGCTTCAGCATCTCCAAGCTTCTTTCAGACAAACTAAGAACTTTGTTGTGGAATGGCTGTTTGAATTTAGGTTTCTTAAAATATAAGTGTAGCCTTACACCCAGTGTGGGTGTACATCCAGCGGTTCAGCCAGATTATTTTAGAATCATCTGGCTATTTCACTGCATGTCAGAAGATCTGTCTTCTTAGTTATAAAGTATGTGATGGGTTGATTAAAACAACTCACAAAGCCATTAAATGAACAGATATAATGTAGAATGTGTGATGTAGGGTTCTGTTAATTATAATGTCTGGGGAACTGTGAAAGTTGCATGGCAGCTGAATCATACTTGATTTTTAAATGCATCATGATGCTGTAGTACTATGAATATTTTTATATAAAGTTGTATGCCTAAGAGTCCTTTTTGATATTGATGAAATCTTCATTCTTGATGCTGTAACTGACCATAAAATAATTATGCTCCCTGCACAGCTGGAAGTGAGCTAAAACAGGCAAGCATAACAGCGTAGAACCACATGAAAGCTTTAGTGGAGAAGGAAAGGGGTCAGAGAGGTCAGGGAGAACACCCATGAGAACTAGGGAGAACGAGATAGTGTTAGACTGTTCCACTGTGTTGGAGACAGCTAGGTCAAATGTATAGGATTGGCCATCCCTAGAATATATTATCATTCTCTGTGACTGTTTCTACTGAATTTTTTTAGAGCCACGTTATATAGCTTTATAGAATATAAATTGGATATATCAGTGTTAGTTCAGTAGAAACTGTTTAATTGGGACAACTCAGTTTATTCTATTTCATCCCAGTTATGGCTATCCAGAGTTGTTATAGTTAATGATAAAAATTTTGGAAGGTTTATTACACCTCATGCTTCAGGTTTTAAGCCAATCTCTTAGTATTAGCGAGCAGGATGAGACCTAATTTGGAAGACAAGTGATGCCACATTTGCCTACAGCGAAGTTCTGACACCTTCCTCTGAAGCATCTGGTGCTGGCCACTGGACTGGTGGGACCATGGGTCTGGCAATTCCTATTTCTCTAATTATGCAACCAACTTGTTTAAACAAAGTTTACCTTAATGTTGGCCGCTCAGTTCATGCTACTGAAGCATGATAATTTATGTACATTTAATTGCTGAATACAATGGATTAATTTATCATTTCTCACCAATTTAAAATATCTAACCATTAAAATATAACAGAAAAGTGTGTTACTGGTAATTTCCCAGTTGCCATTAGTGTGAAACAGTCTGAAAGTAAAAGAAAATAATTGTGACCATTAACTGTCATATTGACACTCTAATGATAACCAGCTGATCAATTAGGCTAAAATTTGTCCCCATGGGTTGTCTGAGGAAAGTGACATTTGCATCTTTTTTTGCAAACCAAGTGTTTACTTGTATAGGAATTCTCAGAAAATTATATGGTGGTAATAACTTTTGTTTTCCAATTTCCATAAAATGGAGGCCATGTACCCAGATTCAGATACATCAGAAATGGAACATAGTTCCTTAAGGAGAGAATAATGGAACCATAAAGGAGTCCAACTTGCTTGATGCTTTGTTTTACACAAATGAGGAGTGCAGGGACTGCTCCCAGGTAGACTTGAGGCTGCACATTATTCTGGAGAGGACAGAGAGGAAGTAATACCATAGCCATGACCCCAACTTCACAGTGCCTTGCAGAGCAGCGTATCAGGTAGTTTGGGAGGTACCACGTCTTGGTTCCACACCCCCTCTGCTACAGCCCAGTAGTAAATCCAGCCCTCAGTAAATTGAGGAATATTGCTCCTGCAAGACCAAGTGACAGTGGTAGGGAAAGTGAGCCCTTTTGCAACTCAGAAGGGACCACCTTGGCCCCAAAGCTTGTGTATTGTATAATGTATAAAGCGGTATTGTCTGACTTACTGTGTTCCCCAGGGCTATAGCTAGATGTCCTCCCCAGATGAGGAAAGGCTTGGGGCTATCCACTCTCTCACAAACGTACCCCAGAATCTTTTGTCTTGCTTTAAAGTGATCCACAGAGGAGAGTGCCACAGGAGCCAGTGGCAAGGGTAGACATATTGAAGGGCAAGCAAGTGAGGGCCTGGTTCTTCCTGTGGGGGAGTGAGGGGAGGCAGGAGTCTGCTAGAGGAGAATGGTACAAGAGGGATCCAGGATCTCTCTGGTGGGTGCAAGGCAAATGAAAATATTGAGTTGTATTTATTTTTTTTAAAAGAAGCCCAGGGAGGCACTTTCCCATCATCATCTCACATATGGTATCGTAGGTTGCGGTTTCTCATCACCAGTGCCTAAAGCCTGCCCTGTGATTCACTTTTTCTCCAGGACCAATGGGACTACAAATATTGGGGCCATTCTTGCATTCTGTGCAAGGGTCCCTTTGACTTCACTGGAAGTCCTGGGTGCTCAGGGAATACAGGATCAGGACTGCACTCCTGAGAGTATTGATTATAACATGCTTCTTAAGGAACAGAAAGGCAGATGACTGACAATTGAACTGACCCCTCTACTTCATTCTCTACCCTGTTTTTGCTCTAGTCCTCTGTGATGTCTGTCTGCTTTGCACGTTTTCACCCCAACCTGGTTGTTGGTGGAACATACTCTGGCCAAATTGTTCTGTGGGATAATCGTAGTCACAGAAGGACTCCAGTTCAGCGTACACCCCTTTCTGCTGCTGCTCACACGGTAAGGCTCAATGTCATTGCAAAGAAACATTCAATAGAGAAGTGCAGATCTCTTAGCCTGAGCTACCGCTACAATGTTGTATTTTTTGTTACATGCAAGAAAATAAGAGAATGGATTTTTAAGGGGGGGAAATGGATGGGAAACAGACTAGGTGACAGCTTCCTGCACGTGCTCAAAGGGTAATGGATGGCCCGTGGTTGGGTGTTTAGGAAGTCTCCCCGCAGTGCATGACCAAAAATGGGCATCTCACAATAATGGTCCAGTGCTGTGAGGAGTGCAGGGACAACTTGCTCCTGATGCCCACCTGGGGAATAAGTCTCCAGAAAGGGATATGGATAAGGCAGAGTTCATGATTCCTCCCCGCACCCCCTCTGTACTGGTTCATGGCTTGGAGCCAGCACACTGTGGGAGCAATCTGCTCTCGTAATGAAGATGAAGTTAATTGCATGCACACACACACCCCAAGCAGTTGTGCAGTCATTGTGGAGTGGGGCAGGGCAGGACAGTACCTTAAATGCCTGATTTAGCCCCAACTGGGGAGGGATTGTTCTGGGGACGTAAGGGAGAACGACCAGGGATAATGGGATTAATTTTAGCAAAGGATATGTAGGCTGGACATCAGGAAAATTTCTTGATGATGAGATCTTTTAGGCAGCGGAATAAACTTCCAACAGGCGATTACCTGAAATATAAAGAAACTGAACTGGACAAAGGAAGAAAAATATCCTGTGCTGGCAGGGGGATAAATCAGATGACCTAGTAGATCTTTTCCACCTCTCACTTCTGTGATTCTCTGATCATACCTTTGTAATCTGCTGTTCAAGTTTCAGCCTTTAGTTTGTTGTGACAACGTAATCCCTGGGGTTAAAAGTCAACATCTAACAATCGTTAAACATAATTTAGTGCCAAAAATTCACTCTGGCACAAATACGATGACTGCCTTGCCATTTGTGTTAGAAATGGCAGGTATGCAATTATTGGGGGTTGGAAGAGGGAACGGAATATAGTTCTCCAAATTTCTGCCACCAGCAGTTTTGTCTGACTCTAATGCCCTAGTTATGCTGTGGATCACAGCTGCACCATTACTCTGAATTTCCCTAATGTTTGTGTCCTTTTTGTCAATAGTAATGGGGGCAAGGGGGCTAACATTGCTCAGACTGCATGGAAGAAAATACTGTGCCTTTAAGTGGTGATTTAGTAACATGGGAGACAAGAAAACTAGAGGCTGGAAACTGTAAATATAATTGAAAATGGAGTGATTGGGTCCAAAACCTAGTGAAAAGGAAAAAATTACTGGGAAGGTTTGTTCTTCCCTTGTGCTCAATAAAATTTTTAGACAAAATTATACCACCTGGGAATGATATTCTAAAACTTGGATCATTTTCCCAGTAGCAGAGGTCAATGTATAATGTTATGACTATGACAACTGGAAATAGATGACTTGGATTTATTCGTAAGTGTGAATTGTGTGACTACATGTGCAAGTATAAATAACCATTTTAACCCCCTAGCTAACATGGAACCATGTTTTTAAGGAGTTTGATCATGCTTCAGAATAAACATAAATTAAGTGCTATTCCTACAATCCTGACAGGCAAAATTCCTGTCTAATTTAAGTCCTGGTTTGCAAAACGCAGGCTCATGCCCTAAGCTGTTAAACGCAAAGTAATATATTGAATCAAGAAAATTATTCTGTTGTACAGTAGCAGCTAGGTGCTGGTTTGAATATTTATTTTTATTTTAACAAATATTCCCCATGAAAACAAGTGTTTAGTTATTGCTGCTCTCTTCAGTTAGCTTAATAAATACGAATCATGTTGTTAACATTGTTAAAAAATTGCCATGAGTTTATTCCCACTGATTGGTGCCCAGGAAAGAGAGTCCCACCACAGCTTACTCACTAATTTCCTTTCACACCCACCACACAGCTGTATTTGGAAGAACAGGAAATTTTAATTAAGACAAAAAACTCCTGCATGATGATTTCATTTCCAAAATAAATAAAAACAAGCTGGCATCTCCCCTGTGAAAGGAAGGAGCCAATTTACACTTTTTGCTAAGTACAGTTGGTTGTCCTTTTTGCTCGTTTTGTTTACATCTTTTGGATTTCATTACTCATGAAACGGACAGCTGGCAGCACTGGCTGGAGCCAGGCATTCTATAGGAAGGTACCATTGGTCTGGCAATATGTCCCCCGATGAGTCTGGCCACTCCCTGACTATTTGACCTATATCCTTCTCCCATCCTTGCAATTCCAGCCTTAGGGCTGCTTTATCAATTTGTAGGTTATTTTGTGATGAGGACAAATACCCATTACAGCTTAGGCTGAGCAGACTAAATTTACCATGTAACAATATGTGCTCATCAGTTTTTATTCCTGTGTTAATTGGTACACAAGGAAGGGTCAAGTGAAGGGCTCTTCCTAAGGAGGTTTCTTTAAAAATGTAATGTTAGGGGCAGGTATTCCAAATCTGGCCTGTTTGTGACTAGCACTAATTCCAAAGGGCAATCACTTGTGCATACAGGCCTTCAGCATCCTGTCCCCTGTTCACACAAATCATGGAATTTGTACACACAGGGTGTGATCCTGTGCCACTAAAGTCAATGGAAGTTTTGTCATTCACTTCAAAGGGAGCGGAATTGGATCTGTACACCTTAATTGAGGATTGCTTTCTTTGCACAAATGATTTTGTGCACAAGTGATTGTCTTCACTTGGATGAATATAGATGGGAGCTGAGTTGAGGCCACTAGTAAATTTGGCCCTTAATTCATTTTCTTTAATTAAATGTAGTGCTAGTGAAAAGTGAAAAGTTTCCATTTCTAGAGACCAAAGTGTTCTCTTTATCCACAAAAAAAAGCACTGAATAGACAGTAGGGTGCAAGTTTCCCAACACTGCCCTACAGCTATGGATGTTATCCTTGATCTGGACAGGCCACCTGTACTGGCCAAAGGGTAGTTCATTCTCACTGGCCATTCTTTGAAGAGTGCTGCTAAGGGTGCTTGGTTGTGACAGTGGTTTGGTGATGAGAACATTTGCCCACCTCGTTTTGCATGGGCAATCAAACAGATGTCGGATGATAACTTGGAGCCCAAAGTATCAATGCCTGAGAATAAAAGTACCGTGTACACCCTAACATTAAATGGATGCATTTAATGCCTGTGGACCAAATTTTGCTCTCCGTTTCACTGGTGTAAATCTGGAGTAACTCCATAGGTTAATGGAGTCACTCCCAATTTCCTTTGATGTATTGGAGTACATTAATTGGCTCATGATTAAGAAGGCTGGTGGATTTGTTCATATTTTGTCCATTGAAGCACATTTGAAAATATTCGGCATAGCAGCCAAACTGTGGCAAAGTCCAAGCCTTGTGCAGCTGTTTTCTTCAATAAAATCTACCTTTTCATTCCATTTGGAAGGTTTGCTTCTCTCTGCCAGTCATTTTCAGCATCAAAAGCTATCAGCAGAATCAGACGTGTCCCTGTGGGTGAAATCTCATCCGCAGAATCTAGCATTTTCACAGTATTACTCAAGTTGTTTCAAGAAGGAGTAAAATGAAGCTTTGAACTTCCACCACCATAATATGCCTTTAAAGTTCCAACCCAAAGCAAGTTAAATTCCTATCTGGCAAGTAGATAAGCGCTGTATTATGCTGGCAGTATGCAACTGTTTAATCCTTTCTTAAATCAACATTTCTGACATTTGAAATTGAAATTTGGTTTTGAAAAGTGAGAATGCACTCTCTGATTCCTGGTGTTCATGTATTTTCAGCATCCCGTGTACTGTGTAAATGTAGTTGGAACACAGAATGCGCACAATCTCATTACAGTTTCTACAGATGGCAAAATGTGCTCCTGGAGCCTGGATATGCTCTCAACACCACAGGTGGGTTTGTTTTCACCTACACAAGAAGAAAACATCAATGTTAAAGCAGATACCTGCTTAATGGAACATAGTTCCTAAAAGCCAAAATTTAATATCCTACACAAACTAAAACCAATGGATGCACTTGAAAGAGTGCAGCTTGCTTCCAGCAGTCTTCTGTAAGAGCCAAAACCCATTTCCTTTACCACAAGTCATGTAATTATTGTAATATATTAATATGTAGGTCAGTTTCAAGTGAAAATGAAATAATCCATTTTAAAGCACAGTAATTATAGAAGTCGCCTGTGGTACAAATTGCACTTACTCTAGATTGTTTAACAAATATGGAGTAGCTTGCACTGCTGCAGAACACACTCGACACAGTTATATGTCTCCAAGATACGGTATCCTACAAGTAGGAAAGCTTAGCTTGTTCATGCATTCAGTAACCAAGGGAACAAACTATGCAAATCAAAAGTTTTAGAAATATTTCCCCCACCTCAGAATGTTTTTTGTTACTGGCTCCCCATCACACACTCACACACACATACACAGACATCCCTTTTTGTATTGGAAATGAAAGGAAATCCAGGAAATTTTTACAAACCACTCGTGATTATGGTAATGGAAACTAAACAACAAAGCTGATGCTGAAAGAGACCTTTGGAGAAGCTTGTTTAAATCTGTTTGTAGTCCAGTACATGCCTTTCTTCTGTTTACTGGGAAGAAGGATGTTTTATTACTGGGTTACATTAAAATGTGTGAGATACATCACCAGGTGGATGAGGTAATATCTTTTATTGGACCAACTTCTGTTGCTGAGAGAGACAAGCTTTCGAGCTTTTACACATCTCTTCTTCAGGTCAGGGAAACTAACTGAAAGCTCGTCTTTCTCACCAACAGGAGTTGGTCCAATAAAAGATATTACCTCAACTTATGTTTCTAATAACCTGGGACCCATATGGCTACAACAACATTGCATTCATGAGATAGATCACGACCGTTGTATAATCTTGTTTTAAAATAGCTAGTAGAAATGTCTCTGAAATGAACATTTACACTACTTTTACCTTTGTGTAGATACATATGAGTTGTTTGGTTTTAATATTAGTTATTGACACAAAATGCATTTACACAGCACAGTGCTACAGTTGTGACACAAGGGTTTGTGAATACCCCCGTTCTGTAACCTCTCCACTTACATGGGATGTCCATGCATACTGCAGCTCCAGAATTGGGTTCCAACAACGTGGTACATTCTACATTGAGTAAGAGATCCTATCCTGAACTTATGCTGCTGTTGCAAAAAAAAAGCATAAGACTTGAAGTCAAGGTGCTAGCCTCAGCTTGGAATTTCATGGCTTTTGCTGGTTTATCTCACAGTCTTAAACCTTCTAAAAGTATGGAGCCAGATTTTCAAAGAAGCATTGGTATGTCTGACCACCGGATGACAGTTGTGCATATCGGGGCAGATCCTCAGCTGACGTCAATTGTCATCATTCCATTAAAGTGAGAAATCCATGTAGACACCAGCTGAGGATCTGCCCTATGAAGATTTGCGCCCATACAAGCATATGCATATTTGCTCCACATTGTTATGTCTTTGAATTTGCTAGTTTTTGTTTTGGCTCTTTTATCAAAGGCAAATGTTTTTCATGGGAGGATATATTCCAGCTAGTAAGGAATACCATAGAGCTGATTCTGCAGCCTTTACTTCCATCAGATTTCTCCTGCAAGGGAAGGCTACAGGATTGGGCTCTAAAAGACCAGTGACTTAGGAATTTTGAAAAGGGAAAAAATGCCTGGCTAAATAGCTGTAAATGAAAATTGCTAAATCCATCATCTGCATTGTGGATTCTTGAGTTACACAATTTAAGCTTCAAAAGCAAGTGGTTTTGAGTTATATATGTGCAAAATATAATCTGCTTAAACTATATGCTAATAAAATAGAGTATCCACGCTCATGTTACTTCAAAACATGGACATAGCTTATTTGGTTTGAAGTGTGGCTAGGGAAAGTGAAAGAAAATATGCTTACATGCTTACAACTTGACAATAGAACCCAGCGTGAATGTTTATGGTTGCTACAGCAACCACTTGAAAAATGCTGTTCAGAATGGCAATGGTGACATGACCCGAACTTTCTAAATTGGTTCTACTGAGGTACAAGTGGCATAGTTTGGTAAGTATGCAGGGTGTATCTGATATTACTTGTGTTTCTCGGTAAACAACTGATTTCAAGAATGTTTGTAAATAGAAGGGTATTGTATGTTTTATTAGAGCCTGGGGCTGACAAGTGAAGCCATTAAGGTATTATCTTTAGTTTCTGCACCATTAGTTTTTAAATTCTCACCTGTCATCTCTGTCTGATTTAAAAAGATGTAGCACAGACTGATGAATTCCAGCAGCTTTGGAACCTGAGATATGCAGCCATGTGAATGGCAGTATCAAGCATCATGATTGATGACATTTTGGTGGCTTCTTGTAATGCCCTATGCAAAATCAACACATCATTTAGCCAAATGATTTTTTTCTGTGACACATATAGAAAACAGTTGGTGAAGAACAAAAACAAAAAAATAACTCTGGCCTGTTTTGTAGGAGAGCATGGAGCTGTCCTACAATAAATCCAAGCCGGTAGCAGTTACAGGAATGGCTTTCCCAACAGGAGATGTCAACAACTTTGTGGTTGGCAGCGAGGAGGGAACCGTCTACACGGCTTGTCGTCATGGAAGGTGATTTTCAATACTGCTTACTTGCAGCATACCCTGTTTCTGTCTCTAGGGGGTGAGGAGGGTGCTAGTGTGGAGAACAATCAGCCTCTTGGGTTGGTCCATTATTATCAGCACTGTTCGGGTTCTGTAGTTTTACACCATTACAGATAGTTTAGTTTTAGGGTATTCAGATCTGAATTAGTCACAAGAGTGGGATATAACACCCCCTCCCCCCCCCCCCCGCCACACCCAATGTTCATAACCCACAGCTTCATCGTAGGTCTCCACTCTGGAGAGTCAGACCACCTTGTTTGTTCAGTTACACCTCCAGACTCTTGTTAACAGCAGGTAGAGATATAGTCTGTTAAAGGGCAAAATTCTGTCCTTGCTCCTCTGAGTCTAGGGGTGGGGACAGAAGAGGGCAGAATGGCAGCAGCCTGCAGAAGGGGCTCAGAGCTATTCTGCCAGCACAGGGCAGAATGGCTCCTGGAACATTGAGACAGAACATTCAGCGGCACTTCTCACCATTTCTTAAAGCAAAAGCATTGTGCATGTCTCCCACCTAGCGCCTCACGGGTGCTGAGGGTCTGGACGCAACCCCAAGGTGACTAACTGCTCCTCCTCAGCCTAGAACTTCCTTGCATGACATCTTCAGTTTGTCTTTTTCTAGCAGGTTACACTGGGGAGAAGCTTCCTACCGCATCTTCTTAGGAGTGCACCTGCATAACACAGAACAAAATGTTACCCAAAATGTATTGTTGTTGGTTAGGGGTCTGATCCTGCAACCTGTACTCCCATTGGCTTCTGTGGTAGTTTTGCCTCAGTAAGCAGCACAGGATTGGGCCATTAACGATTTTCATGGGAAAGTGAGGCTTTCTTAAGCATAGTGTAAAGACTGCCCATTAGAATGTTCTCTCGCATTATAGAGAATCTACCCAATGCACTGATCTTTCAAAGTATTGCCTATGACTCCAAGTATTAGATCAGAGGAGAGCCTTGATGCTATGTACACTCTAACAATGATCTTCTATTCTTCACCCAATGTGGTGAAGGTGTAAATCCACTTCCATAATGTAAATGAGTTCCTCATTTTGCACCCTGTAAACTATTTCAGGATGCTGTTAGCAGCCAGAGGAATCTCCCCAGGGGCACTTCAAAGATCAGTTCCTTGTGTTCATTAAAATGAGTCTCAGCTATCTTGTGTGCTTGTGTTAGCTGCTAACACTTTCATTGTGCAGTCTTTTTGAGAGCCTCTTGTAAAGACAAGTTCTTTAACTTTCCATCGGTGGGTTTACATTTTATTCAACACTTTGAAATGTATTGGGGTGATGTAGCTTCACGTGCTGTTGTTTTCTATAATTCTAATGTCCAAATAATTTTCCTTAATGTTTATACAATGTTTAAAGAATGGGCCCTCTGTTACATATTCATAATATTAAACAAATAATTGTACATTTTTAAAGGATTATTTTTGCTTTTTTGCTGATAGTACAGCAACACTCAATGTCTCTATCTAGGGGTTATAGTGATGGAGTGACTGATGGTTTGAATTAATCTTTGACTGTCTGGATAAGTGAAAGCTGCCCAAGGTCATTTCTAAGTTAGCACTTCTAATCTTGCAGATATGCCTGTTTTGTCTCCCCACCAGAGGAGGAAAGTGTCAGCTGCTCTTGCTATTCTTGCTCCTTTGCCATTTTTGCCTGTGTTCTGTTGGGAATCATTCCCAAACTACATTTTATTTTCATAGGCCCTCAATGCTCTCCAACACAGCATAATGCAGAGGAGAGCAAAATTCTGGAGAAAGCTGCATCTAGGAAAAACAGCTATGCAAGTCACTCTCCCCACATCCCCAGAACCCAGCTACAAAATATCCATGCAGCCCGTTAGCTGTGTGGAAAAAAGAAGGGAGGGCTGGAGAAAAGACCACAATAAGACTGGCAGTAAATCAGCGCTTCCTCAGAGGTATTGCAGAATTCAACCACTGGCTGATAGCCAATGGCAATGCAGCTACAGGTTCAGCCATGTTGCCATGGCTGATAGGGCTGTTTGAGGAGACAGCCTGGAAAGGTTCCTTCTAATACAGTTCTTGGTCTTGCCCTCTGGCTGCACTGCATTACTCTGGTCCTACTGAGAAAGGATAAGACTGCATGGACTTTGCGGCTATGTTAGAGCCGGTGATATTTTGAATGAGTTTGTTCCTTTTGTGGTGTATGTATCCATGTGCCTGAAGGGGAGATGTTATTATTCTCTTTTCTTTGTATGGTGGGGCAGTGTGGTAAGTTGATTCGGGCTGATTGTTAACAGAGTGAGTAACGCTAAACGTACGCTCTCTAATGACGATTTACATATTTTCCTTCTTTATAGCTGTTCTGGCCTTTCCTTATGTGATCTGCATTTCATGTAATAAAAATGGAGCTTGATAAGTTTATGAATGGGATTAGATAATGGAGTTGCCTCCAAGAGTGGGGGAGTGGACATGATGACCCAGGAGATCCCTTCCAGTTCTATGTTCCTCTGAAATGGAAATCTTTTCTTTCAAACCAATACCTAGCCCATAGGACTTGGTGACAAACCCTGTTTGCCTTAATCATATGAATAGTTTGAATCATATGGATAGGATTTGCTTCTTGGTGAACTGACCAACTGCCATGAGAATGTTATTTCAGATATTTAGAAAGAAAGGAAGTTGCTAATGATGTGTCATTGTTTATGCATTTTGAATTTTAATGGATAATTCCCATGATAGTGGCTCACTCTGATTTATTTGGCTCTCTGAGTCTTCCTTTATTATTATTATTCTAAAGCACAGGAGTATAGTTGATACTGTATATAAGTGTCACATATGGATGTATTCTGCTGAGTAAGAAAGTCTCAGTAAGTGGGGTTCTGGCCACCCCAGTGCATGAATTGTGCCCACAGCAGCACGTCCTTAGAGACAAAGCCCAAACTGAAAGATGCTGAATTTTACAGATTGCATGGTAGCTTACTATGGAAACAGTGAGACAAGAACTTGAAGATGAAGATGAAGAAAAAAGCCTAGTATTCAAAAGTCCCTGAATGTTAGTGTGTGTATCTTCTTTCTGCAGTAAAGCAGGAATTGGTGAAATCTTTGAAGGCCACCAAGGACCTGTCACGGGGATCAATTGCCACATGGCAGTGGGCCCAATCGACTTTTCCCATCTCTTTGTCACATCATCATTTGACTGGACAGTCAAGTTGTGGACCACAAAGGTGAGAGATCTGGGAGGGGACTGAGTAGGCTTGCTTAGTACATTTAGATAACTTTTACAGGCAAATATTGCCCATTTTTGCAGCTTATAATCAAGGCCTAATCTATTCCAACAGATGGTTGCTTCCACTATTATTTATTAATGGTTATTTTCCCCTCATATACTTTCCTTTTCCCTGTTACTCAAGTTACCTGTCCAAATATTGCAAAAGAAGCACAGTATGAATTTGGGGAGGTGTTACATGAAAATATCATTCTCAGAAATACTTTGAATCTTAAGCTTTAAATGAGGGTGAAGAATCTGTCCCATAGGAAGGGATAATTTAGCTAAGGTAATGCATGAGGACTCCACGGCTAAAATTCGTCCCTAGTATATCTGTCTCAGCTAAATTAATCCCAAGGTTTATGCCATCCTACATAGGCAGCTTCTCCTTGCCTACACCTTTACACCGTCCCCTGATGTTGTGATTACAAAAATCCACCCTAACCTCCTGTTTGCTGAGGATTTATAAGGGCCAGTACAGTCCAAAAAGTGGTGGCATTGTCTAAGAAGATGATCACCTCATCTCCTTCCCAGCCTCTCCCGATGGGATGTAGAGCCACCACCACCCCAGCAGAATAGAGGGAGTCTATCTTCAACAACACCATCTGCCCTCCCTTGAGCAAATCCCCATGGGAGTCAGGAATATCGAAGATGGTGCCGAGAAGTAAATGGCCCAGTTCCAGGTTCGGCGAATCTGGTTCAGCGAACCTAGCCCAATGGAGGTGCACCTGTAATAAATTCCGTCGTGTAATAATTAGCATAATATGCCATAGATCTAAACGTACTTGGCAAAATATAAATTAGGGTTAGTCACCAGAACACCGTTAGGGAAATCACTGGTGCTGGAATAGATGACTTGAATAATACTTTCTATCTCTAACAAATATAATTCTCTGACAGAAGTTAAGCTGATATTTTCTGGCACTTACTAAAGAATTGTGCTTCTGCAAACGGAATCAGAATGTACTACTGATGTTTTTGACTTGGTTACAGTTTGTGTTGATTTGTATTACAGTTTCCAATGTGACCAACCCAGTACTCTGGATGCAGGCTAAACTCTTAGGGTTAATAATATGCAAACAGTGCACCAAGATGTTGGCAAGAAGTAGAGTTTTTTTCCTTCTGACTAGAGGAAGGCCTGAGGAGATTTAATGTAGTTATTATCAGCTGTAAAATCTATACACACTGTACATGCATGTGTCCAGGAATGTATTGCGTACAGACCTCACACAGAGAGATTATTTTGTGCAACAAAAATTGCCATACAGTTTGGTGAAACTAAGCAGATGCAAACCCCATCTTCAGTAGTATTGTCTTGGTGTAGGATAACAAAAGTGAGGGAAAAAATATGAAGTTGATTAAATAGACCAGGCTATCTTCATTGTGGGAGCTGAATGAAAAACAAAATCTAAACAAGTATAAATTAAGTTAATATTCTTGCTGATGAAATCATATAGATTTTGTTCTTATCATTCAATAAGTAGAGATTTGTTTTTCAAATGTCTGATTTTAATCTTTGCAATGTCTTTAAGAATCGCTGATGTTGTTTGGCTCACATCTTGAGCTGCACCCAACAGGAGTCCAGTGTTGGAAACTGACCCAATCAGGAAGCATCTCAGAATATTTTCCTCAAAGGCAGGATGGGTGGGGAATGATGGTACAGATGCATAGCAAATGTAACTACAAAACTGGCTAGAGGCAGGTCATGTGACAGCATTATGCTCTAAGTAGAAATGGAGCTACCTCAATACTTGGCAGTTATTTGAATCCTTCTTATGCAAAGGCTTAATTATATGTTTGTTAAAATATATAATCTCAGGGCCTGATCCAATGTCCATTGCAGACAATGGGAGTCTTTTCAATGACATCAGCGATCAGAGCTGCCACGTGTTACACTGCTCCATGTCTGACATCTTACAGAAATTAACAACTTAATTTGTATGATTGTAAATAATTTGCATGTAACTCTAACCTTCATTTTATAGTCAACAGACCCTGCCCCAACTTGCAGTGGGGATGGGATATGGAACTGCTCAAAACTTGGCAGCTGTAATGAGCATTCTGGCATGTGTCTGGGGAATTGGTGGGTGCCAGGGAGGCCTGGGGGTAGCTAGGTAATGGATAGAAGCTGTTTGAAGGGGTAGCTGGGTGGGGATATCTGATGGCTGGTGGGAGTGCCTGGAGTGTCTGTCTGGAGGGAGGCAAATGGGGGCTTGGTGGAAATATGGGCAATTGGTATCTGGAGGTGGCTGGTAGGGCTGGTGAATGGATGGGTATCTCAGTGGGTATGACTGGTGTCTACAGGTTCCTGGGTAGAGGGATGGGGGATCACTAGGAGGAGCTGGATGGGGGGATAGATGGTGAATGGTGCTGGCGTAGCTGGATGTGGGTGACTGATGATTGGATAGGAGCCTGAGTGGGGGTGTCCAGTGTCTCTGGACCGAGGGGATGGGGGATAACTGGGAGCTGGATAGGGGGATAGGTGGAAAATGCTGTCTGAGGATGTCTGGGGTGACTAAGGCTGGGGAAGGGTGGCTAGGGAGTCTGACTCCATGTTGGACCCTCACTTTCTGCCCCACACACTTCTGCTTGGTTTTGCTGCTGCCTCCTCTTCCCAGCTTCCTCTTCCCCACTGAGATCCAATAAGGGGAGCAGCCAGGGGAGAGCCGGAAAGACCATCCAGAGAGCTGCTCAGCAGTTGCTACAGTTGCCCCTAGTGGCTGGTAGCCACAACTACAGAGTTCCTGAAGCTCAACTGAAAGTGTGACATCTCAGCGAGGCTGCACTGTGGGGTACCAAATACGTGTGAGATGCATGATATCATGTGAGATGCATGACATTTGGTAGCCCGGAGAGTGGGTGTTGAATTTGTCCATAAGGGCCTGATTCATCAGTGGCTTCAATGAAATTACACCAGGGATGCATAGGACGTTTTATGTCAGGTAGCTATCTTATATAACACTTTACAAATAAAACCACAGTATTCTAGAATACTGGTCTAAAACTCCAATAGCACAATTGTAGTGTGTTTTTGACACAGAAAATAACAGTGCTGATAGTGGTCCACAGTCCAACATCCCCATACAAAAATCCAGTGCCAAAACGTTTGAATCAAATCCTGATGAATACAATAATTTAACAAAGAACTAAATTAATATCTGTAATAGGTGACCTTTTCACTGTTCCAGAGAAGGCTCCCATGGTAGACAGCTAGCTTTTTTATAGCAGCTACCTTTTAAAACTTTAATCTGCCGAGGAATCCAGCCAGATGGAGACACGAGACCTGTGCAGAAATGCCAATCTATACTTCTTTCTCATTTGACCAGTGCAATATTTTGTTTGCATATAATTTGGTTAATTCTCTTGTTTGCAGTTAGTACAATATTCTGCAGCGAGGGTTTAAGGTTTTTTTAATCACACTGCTCCCATTAAAAGCCTGATCCAAACCCATTGAAAAGTCATTGGAAAAGCATCTATTGACTTTAGTGGCCTTTGGTTCATCCTTTCAAATAGTTTGATTGTCTACTAATAAATCAGTGGGTTAATTTTAATTAAGTGCTGATGATGCTTTACGACGGTTTACTCAGTGTTGCTTTTGCCCTTTGCTCCTTATTTGTCAGATCACTATTTTTCAGCATCCAAAGACTTTAGAGTTTGTTTGTTCATACAGATGCTGTCTTCTTAATTCCATGCATATTAATCTCCTTGGTCCTGAAATTCAATTCCTTTATTTTTAATGCTTCAGAGTCACTATCCACTTGCAAAGCAAAACATGAAACCAATGTGTTTCTATTGTCTACTGACGTGCAGCATCCTGGGGTGCTTATGGGAAAGGCACTTTGGTAGTGCGAGGTTGACTGATAGACTGAAATCACCGGTTCCCTTAAAACAATCTGGCATAACATTTTATAATCTGTTCTAGCAGTTAACACACTCTTCCATCCACTGAAAGGCAGAGTTCAGACAAATAACTGAGAATGACATCCTCAACTGGCTGAGAAATGAAGATCTGTGGGTATCAGTGATACAATGTTCAAGTACTCAAACATCAGATTATTCAGTAATTATATCACATTTTTAATGTTTCTGTAAGTGCCCAGAGAAATATGTCTTTTATTAAAGTAGTGACAGAACCAGAACAAGGAGGGATGGGGCCATAAAAAATAATGTACTCTCCTGGCTCTTTGACATCAGTGGCACCATGAGATGCCTGGTGAAGTGAATGGAAGGATTGCCATTGACGCATGAGAACATGCCATGACCTGTAATATCCTGGGATCCAGAACAGTCAAAAGGGAAGTGCCAGTGGGAAAAGCTCTGCTGAGCCTTGTCCTTAATTAGATATTATCTGGGAGTGCCCTGAAGATATAAAGTGCTTTGGAAAGGCTAAGTGTAGTTGGTTAATTTATTAATTAATGCTCCTGTTGATTAGATAATTAATAAATGCTGTGTTGTTAAATAATGCAATATATGTATCATTAGTATTCTGACTGTAAATGTGGTGCAGAATGGGGGTTATATCATGAGAAGAAAGCAGGACTGGATTTCTTGGGGCTTATCAGTACAGCGCATTATTCTGCCATAAGGAGACTTTAGCTGCAGACTGCAGGAAGTTTTCTGTGCTTGCTGCTGGAGGGAGATTGTACAGGCTGGAAGGAGATCTGGATTTTGACTTCCCTTTCCAGTGTCACCCATCTCTCCCAGTTTTTACCATTCAACTCTGCTAGAAGCATGGGGAAGCTGCTTATGGTTGGTACACTATTCTCCACTTGTGTTGTCTAACACATGACCAGAAGGGGTAGTTGAGTAGAAGAGAGGTTGTATATGTTAGAGCACTCTCCTAATCCATACTTTGTCCCCGCCTTTGCCTTATGTTTAATCAGAATGGCAAATGCTGATAGGGGTATGATTCTCGCTTTGTGTGAGAGAGGGCCTGGATTCATATCCTGGACAAGTTTTGATTAGAGTTTTGATTTAGTTGGGCATTGGTCCTGCTTTGAGCAGGGGGTTGGACTAGATGATCTCCTGAGGTCCCTTCCAACCCTGATATTCTGTGATTCTATGATAATTAGACCGAGAGAAGATGTGGAGTTGACTGGCCATCAGGATCACTCCCATACTGCTGGCAGAAAATGGTGGAGCTGGCCAGAAGTTGTCCCTCTAGTCATTTACTCCTTCCTTTTGTTTCCCTATTCAGTTTTGTCTTCCTTCTTTTGCACCATTTGCAGCCTTTTCTTTCCAGTCCCCCTTCATTTCTTGTGTTACCTCTTCTTTCCATTCCCTTTGCTTGCCTCGTCCCTTGTTTTCCTGAGCTGCTCCAATCCACAGTCTATTATGCTGGGTTGGTATGCTTAATTTTAAACAGTGGAACAGACTTACACATTTCAATTCGGGCTCTACATGCAAAAACTGCACAATGGACTGTGGATCAGATGCACAGCAAGGTCTGGGCAGTTACTGGAAGACAATGGCAGCTGGTGAGGGATTAGAGGAGGCACATGGCAGTTGAGGAGGAAAGCTGCTGAGGTGGGATATTTTTGCTTCAGGCGGGAGTCTTGGTAGCCAGGTGTTGGTGCAGTTTACACTTTGTAAGTGGCTATCAGGAGAATAGCAAAGCAACCAAAAGGCGATTTACTTTCTCACAACTTCCTACAGCCTCCCTTTGGTTGTTTTTCCTGATATGACCCCACCCCCACGTCTTGGTGCAAATGACACCAACTTTCACCCCATCTTCCCAGCCTGTAACTCGAATCAACACTTACATCAGTTTTGAATTTGGCCTGGAGACTGAACAGCTGTCTCATACCGAGAGGTGGTCCTCTCCTGGAAGCACATCAATAGGACAATGTGAAAAAGTTTACATTGCTGCTGCTGCCTATCTCCTGCCAAGAATGAATCTGAATAGTAGTAGTAATAAAAAAAAAGATGACAATACAACCAGTGCAGTAGAACAAATGTGCTCAGATGGAAACTGCTGTAGCAGAATGAATCAGAAAAACTGAATTATTATGTGAGTTAGTCAATAAGAAAACAATGTATTCATAAAATATCCATATTTTTTAAGTTTACTAGTACACAAATTTTTAATAGCTTTAATTTTTCCTTTTCTAAATAATCAAGTGATTATTGGACAAGGATCTAGAAATCAGATTAGCTGACATTGATTTGATCTAATATAATACCAGTTAAACTAACTGAAGTCAGTGTCAGCTCCTTAGTTTTCTTATCGACTAACTCACATTTACTGATATAAGTACAGAAAAAAGTAAATAGCATTTGTGATAAAAGTACAATAAACTTAACAAAACCCTGTATCAAGGGAGGTGGTGGTTCCTTCACCACTGGGAATTTTAAAATCAAGATTCGATGTTTTTCTAAAGGATACACTCTAGTTCAAACAGGTGTTAATTCAGGAAGTCCTATGGCCTGTGTTCCGCAGAAGGTCAGACTGGATGATCACAATGGTCCTTTCTAGCCAAATAATCTATGAATCTATGAAAACAATTGTACTTGACATTCTATTAAGCAAAAAGACTACTTTTGTCAGTCAAACAGAATACAGGTTGGTACTAATGGTACAGTATGTAAAACTTACTCCACTGCATCAGTTTTGCCCTTTTTTATTTTAATTTCTAAAATTTCCTAGACCATAAATTGTCTGGACTGAATAGTCTGCTTTAATAATTAACATCTCACGTTCCCTGCATGTGCCTTCCCACCAAAGCTATTGCTTTCATGCTTTTTCATGGAGCTACTGGAACTCACATAGCAGGTACGCGCACCAGCCTTCCAGCTCTGGAAACTCTGGTTCAGGCCTCCGTGGCATTAGGTAGGAACAGTGAAACTGAATTGGGAGAGCTCCTCCTATCCTTAGAGGACATTTGTCCATATCATAAAACCACAACAGTTTGTAATTTCTGTTCCAGAGGTGCCCTGGACAGATCTTTAATTTAAAACAGGAAAAGCAGTTAATTCAGCGGGGGTCCTGGAGGTCCAGACAAAGTTGTATTGGTAGAGCTTTGTGAGAAACCCATCTGATTACTTATGCTATTACTGGCACTAACTCACATCCTTAGGGACTAATCCTGAAATCTTCACTCATGCATTGATCCATTAGGGTCAATAAACATCATCTTCAGCCCCAATAGGTTGCTTTGCAAAGCTCAGGTGTTGCAAAGATTCCTTGAAAATGGCCAAGGTGACCTGCTGAGGATTCCTCTTTCACAGGGAAATTCCTGGGATGTGAAAAGATAGCATAGTGGGCTCTATACTGCCTCTATTTATTAGCCCTCAGCACAAGGAGTTGTGCTGGGGAAGGAGGTGTGGCTGGAGCACATTGTGTGTCAGCAAGCCATGACTACCAGTATGACTCTTGAGGGCAATTGAAGGCAGCTGTAGGTTATAGCTCAGGGAGTGCTCTAACTTGCGCCTGGAACCATTCACCCCGACAGCTCCATGGACTGAGGAAATGCAGAGGTGTTATAAACAGGAGCGGCTCCAGGCACCAGCATGCCAAGTGCGTGCCTGGGGCGGCAAGCCACGGGGGGAGCTCTGCCAGTTGCCGCGAGGGCTGCAGGCAGGCTGCCTTCGGCGGCATGCCTGCGGAGGGTCCACTGGTCCCGCTGAATCCACGGGACCGGGGACCTCCCGCAGGCAAGCCACTGAAGGCAGCCTGCCTGCCGTGGTTGGGGCAGCAAAATACCTAGAGCCCCCCCTGGTTATAAAGACACCTTTGTCCCCTGGAAGAAGTATGTGCAAAACAAAAGGAAGCAACATTTTGTGGGGAGCGTCACAGTTTCAGTGGATTCAGGTCACTTAGGCCTGGTCTCTAAAGTTGCCAGAATAGCTATACCAATATAGTTACACCAGCAAAACCTTCTAGTGGAGAGACAGTTTATACTGGCAAGAGTACTTTTGTTCTTGTGTCTACAGTAAGGCTTTTCCTGTACCCCAAAAAAACGTTGTCCCCATTCTCTCTCTGAATGGACTCCTTGACTATCCTCCAGTCTCCCACACATTACAGTGGAGTTGTGTCCACTTAACCCAGTGGCAAATTTGACCTTATTTTTTCATGGATGGACAGCTACATCACATCCCCTAGATTGCCAGTTGAGATCCAGTGGCACTAAGAATCCTTCCTTAATCTGCCCCTAAGAAGTATATTTCTGTTTAAGACTTCATCTCTTTAACAGAAGTAATTAAAATTGCTAATCATTGCATATGCTCATTGAATCAGATTATAGATTAAAACAAAGAGTGATAACGTTATCATGCTGGATTTCATGGAAATGTTCTGTTTGCCATGTGAGTTCAGGAATTTGAGTTTTGTCCAAGACCAAAGCAATGAATGCTTTTGCTTCAGAACTCGCTTTTTGTCAAAAAGCCAAACTGACTTGGGGAAGAGGGTGGAGCTGCCTGTTCAGACAGGATTTTTAGTTTTTGCCCTTTACCTCTGGAGCCAGAGGTCTGGCTCTCATCCAGCCATACGAAAAGAAGATTATGGTATTTTCTAGGTAATTTTAAGGAGCAAAACCAAAGTGAAGTCAGGTGGTTTCAAGTCAGCCTTGAATTTTTCACATTAAGTGTTTCTCATGATTTTGGTTTTCAGTGCAACTGTATTTTAAATAGCGACAGGAAAATATGCTTCAGCAGGCAGGCACATTCCAAACCCTGTTTCTTCTTGCTTATGAAACATGTGAACAAATCTCCATGTTAGAAAATAAAATAGAAATTTTCTGAGAGGTGGGACCGGTTTGACAAAAACTGAAAGGGCCAAATTCTGGCTGAGAATGCACTTGTGTAAATTCTGTTGTAATCAGTGGAAGCTTCATGCACATACTGAGAGCGGAAATTAGCATTAGGAGTTCATCAACCAACACAAAATTAAGTCCCAATCCCATTGAAGTCAACAGCAAAATTCCCATTGACTACAGTGGTGCAAAATCAGGCAACTATGAAGTATTTCAGAATAATTAAGACTATATACAAAAAATATAAAAAAATTGTAATGCAGCTAATCAACAAAATTTTACCTCCATCTACTACAGCAACCCTCGTTGTGCTCTTTGAAATATTTTGTTATTAGCAGAAAAGGAAATGTGTTCAGAATCTTACAAGATGGGGTTCTCTTCAGTAATAATTAAGCTCAGAGTCTGCGGTTGCTGACCCAGGAAAACTCTGCAGATCTCCTGATCCTACCAGCCACAAAGACTAATCCTGATGGCTCGATGTAAACCGCTGTTTGGCCACATTAGAGATTTGTCAATATTCCCCACCCTCCAGAGTGCAGATCCTAGCAAGTGGCATGTTGCGAATGACACAACAGGGCTGCTGAGAAGACACAATACTTCCCCGAGCACAAGTGTGATACCAGACTGGCCAACCTGTGATGAAATTGTATTTTCTAGTTTTAAAAAAGAAACAACTGAGCTTTGAGGGGCCTGATCACGAATGATCCTTCCGCTTTCCAGTGGGAACCATGGTGTTGTAATAACTGCAGTCATGATCCCTTGTAACTATATTCATTCGATCCTGCATCCCTGCCTCTTTTCCCCACTCAGTCCCCATTGCCTATCATCCACAGCTCAGAGCAGGAAGAGGAGCGAGGTGGTGCTCAGGCAATGCCTCAGGCAATGGTTGCAGCAGTGGAGGAACATAGCCATAACCATCACCAAGGAAGGGGAGAGGCTTACCAGGAGGCCTAGTAGTTTATTTGTTGGCAAAGGGAGAAGAGGAGGCAGAGAAAAGGGGAACAGAATGGTGGGGGTAGGAAATCCAAGACAATCTGTGTTTCTAAGTAAGATGGGGGAGTGAGTGAGCCACCTAATCAAACAGCAACAGCAACATATTTCACTAAGCAAAATATTCCTCCTCAAGGCTTTATTCTTGGGTTTTAGAGTGCACAGGTTACTGGGATTATTGCAAAGAGCCAGCCCAGGCTCCTTAACAACTTGGGGCCTGATCCACTGAAAGAGTTCAGTGGGCATTGGCTTAAGATCTAACTGAAAAGCTCTGATTCCGCTCCTGTCTAGCTGCCAGTGAGGTGTTTTACACAGTCCTCTGGCTTGTCTGTGAGTATCTCATTGGGCCTCAGTCTCCATTCCTGCATCCTTTCTACCAGCAGGTGATCTAAGGTGGAAGTTATCTCCTTAACGGTTGATATGAGAATAGGATGCCAGGTTAGATGTTCTTAATTGTCCTTCAAATAGTCCAAACAGAATTTGGTGGTTGTTTTGCTGAGGCAGCCAGAGTAATCTTTGGTGCCCCCACATTGGGGGAATCAGAAGACAAGTTCCTCAGAGTGCTGGGCCCTGTCGCTCAACCCGCCGAGCACCCTCCCCCATGTAACAGTATCCAGGAAATGCCCCTCTCCACACCTCCTCAAATCCTGCTCTTCCCCTCCCCCCCCCGCAGCGAGCACACTGGTTCCACTGTGAGAGGGTCCTCTGTGGGAGGGAGATGGGGAGGGATTCTCTGCTCAACAAGGAATGCACTAAGCCATATTCTTCCTAATGTCAGCCAGATAAAGCCAACTCTAGCCAATAGCTGCCACTGTGTCTCAGGGCCTTTCTCTGAAAGAACAAAAATATTTCTGCAGACAAGATTATGAGCTGAATAAATTGCAAATCAACCTGCGATGCAGTTAAGGTACAGTCATGGAACCTTCCGTGGTGCAGAATGAAACAGGTATGATTGGTGGAGCTAAGTGCTGATTTCTGTAGTAACAAGATAAGAATAATACATTTTGAGCTTTTTGAATAATGAGATTCATATTTATCATTTGATATAATATTGTAACAAGTTATTTACATATAGGTAAGAGCTGCAAGAAAAACTGCTTGAGAAAAATAGCAGTCTTTTAAAAGATATCAGTGGTTAAAATGCATAGTGTAGTAGCATATGGAAAAGTGCCGACTTAATAAAAGGATGCTTTTAAAAATAAAATATTGACCTCCCCCCCGCTAAAGCTTAGCTGATGAATTCAGCAGTTTTGAAGAAACATGGCCCAAGTACAATTGGCCAGCTAGAAACAATGTGCCGATATAGCAAAGGTATGCTGAAATCCTGGTCCTCTTGAAATCAATGGCAAAACTCCCATTCACTTCAGCAGAGTCAGAATTTTACCCAAAATTGCCTTTTTCAAAAATAAGTGGATTTGGCTCAAGATATTGCTTTCATCTATTTGGTCTGTGTGTAAAAATGATAATAGGGGCTGAAACTTAAGAATGCAAGCTCATCAAGTTTCAGTTCCAGTTGTTTCATAACATTAGCCATATGGTAAGTATACAGCTTGTAAGTCAGAAGTTCAAGCAATTTAAAATGGTGTTAAAGTGAACTTTACATGGACTCACATTTTAACAGTTCCTATAACTGGTTCGTAGTGATAAATGTGATTTTGCAAATGCTGTTCTTAGGAGTAAGGACTACTCATATGACTAAGAGTTGAAAGGCCTGGGCCCTTTGTCAGTGGGTTTACAGTAAAGTCTAAGGCCCCAGTCCTGCACTTGTGCACTATGAGTCGTCCCATTGAAGTCAATAGAACTACTCACAGTGCACAAAGTTAAACACGGGCATTACTGCTGGCTTGTGTAGAAAGGTTGCCCAGTATTTATTTCTTCTCAAACGAAGGGATGCAGTTCACAGACCTACATTCCCATAACATGTTTTCCAATAATAAGCTAGTGACTGGTTAACCAGGACTACCCCAGCTATTTGCGAGGGTGGAATTGCTTATCTCCTCGTCCCATGCAAACCCGCATTCGCATTCATTAATATGAGTCTCATTTTCTAAACGGTTTGGGTGCTTCTTAAATGCACATTATTCAGGCTGTCCAGATTTTATCCCTGACTTCAGTTTTGCATATTCAGATCTTCACTATCATGGTAATGATAATGCTTAGCACTTAGACAGTGCTTTTCATCCATCAATTTCAAAGCACTGTACCAAGGAAGGTACATTAATCCCACTTTACAGTTGGAAAAATTGAGCCATATAGGGTGAAGTGACTTGCCAGAGGTCACTCAGTAGTCAAAGGCAGAGTCAAGAATAGGACCCAGGTCTCCTGACACTCTTTTCAGTACCTTATCCTCTGGATCATGCTGGTCATTATTTGGTAAATATATTGCTGGAGCTAAAAGGCTGTAAAAAGTGAATGACAGAATAAAATACGAATAAATCCAATTTCAGTATTTCTTCAAAAATGAAATGTTGATTGCAATCTACTGTGGATAGATTTTGTGCCTCTTAATCACATGCCATTTTGTGACATTTATGGTCTGTAGTACTGTATTTGTAGTGTATTTTCTCTGCATGAGAAAAATATTTGCCTATAAGCAATTGGGCGGACTTTGTTTCCTTTAAACACACAATTTTATACTACTGATAAGTTTTCTCCAGCAAATTTGTATGTCTGAAATCTTTGAAACCAGCACAATTTACAATGAAAATATAAAATACTGCATGCTCTGTGTATGTGTTTTGTAGACATTATGGAGTTGCATGACCTGCTCTGAATTCTATTTGCAGGCTTTCAGATGAAGATATTAGCTCCCAAGTATCTTTTATAATACTTCCGTCTCCTCAAAACCCTGATCATCACTTAGCCCCCAGTTCTGCAAACACACATGTGCTTAATTTTAAGCACACATGGCGTCCCATTTACACTTCGAAGGGATATTCATGTGCTTTTCCTTATTTGGGGAAGAATTTGCTCTTGCTATTTTTGTTTGTTTGTTTTTGCAACACTAAGACTCCAGAAAACAATATTTAACCTTTTTAGAAAGAGTGCACATCAAACTGAGGTAACTCCTCCTCTTGTGCTCCAACTTACAAATAAACAAAATATTTGTTACATTTATGAAATAACGAAAATATAAGGCCAAATGTGAACATTTGATCCTGCTGCCACTGGAAGTCAGTGGCTAAACTTCCATTGACACAAACAGTGTTAAAGGAGGCCTACAAGTAGTATCCAATGCCTTTGTGTTTTAAAAAGACACTGTCATGTAATTAAAGCTGCAAATATACTGTTATAAAACCTATGGGGGATAGAAATGTTTTCATTCATTCTTTTTATATTGCAATGAAAACACATACATTCCTTGGCAGTGTGTGTGCGTGTTTTGGTGTACGCTCACAGACACTGTGGAGGACTATATACATACACACACATATAAATAAAACCTAAACATGACAGCAATGTGTAATGCAGGATGATAGAAAATGAAACAAATGAAGTAGAGTTGAAGCTGAACACTCTGTTTTTATTGACAAAAATTAATAAAATGCAAAAAGAAACAGCATAATAAGTAAAAATTCAGTTCCTTCACTTTTAGAAATACTGGTGATATCAATAATGCAGGTAAGAAACTGTTCATTAAAAATATTATTTTTAATTTTGAAGTATTCTTCTAGACCCTGATCCAAAGCCTACTGCAGTAAATGGGAGTCCTGTTGGCTTTGGATCAGGCCCTTAAATTGCAGTTTTTATATGCAAATCAGTTAGCGTCATCAATAGCTTATTAGCAAATAATTACAACTGCATGAGCTATTTCATGTGTTCCCAGCATTAATTTATGTTTTCTTTCCCTTGTTTTATCATCAGGACAGGGTGTATTCTGCAATGACCTTCTTCAGAAACCCCAAATATTTAAAACCAGTATAAAAATAGGCTAACAAACGTCTTTTGTATGTAGTGTTGTTGTAGCCCAATGGGTCCCAGGATATCAGAGAGTCAAGGCGGGTGAGGTAATATATTTTATTGGACCAACTTCTGTTGGTGAGAGACAAGCTTTCAAGCCTGAAGAAGAGCTCTGTGTAAGGTTCAAAGCTTTTCTTTCTCACCAACAGAGAAGTTGGTCTTATAAAAGATACTACCTCACCCACCCTGTCTCTCTGAGGGTCTTCTGTGTAATACTTTACCTGTCAGTAATGGCCCTTTACAAGTGTAGGGTATAATCATAACTTTGAATTCTCATGTTCCCTTCCTTCAGATCTCTATCATACCCGGCTTATAAAGGCATTAAACCAAACCCAAAGAGCTGTTACAGACAGCTGAGTGGATAAGGAAGACGCTTTTTAAAAAAATCCCATTGTTTAGATTTCTGTCACAGGCTATGAGAATACTTAATTTCTCTTATCTCTGGAGTTTTCATTATCATTTAAATTTTATTTTACATTAATTGATCAGGGATTAGTGAAGGTATTATGCAAAAATTAGAATAAGAGAAGCCAGATGTAATGAATAATTCATTATGTCCAATTACATTTTATTTCTGGTGTACTTCAAACTTGCCTCTGACTTCTAAGGTGTTTTGAAATGACAATGTTCGCTTAAAATAAGATCTGCATCACTTGATTTATGTAGCATCTATAGTCTCCTTGCTTCCCCTCCCCCCATTTTAATATTGAATTCTAACCACTTTGGGACTATCCAGCTACTATCGCTGGAATAATCTGAATCACCTGGGAAAGAAGAGGAGGCACTGGCAGAGTGAGAGTAATATTTGCTGTCGAAATGACCCCATGAAGCAGCAGACAAAGAATTCAGCGAGGCAACCCTTTGATATCGCGTCACCCGGCAGTCGGTCTCTCCCCTTAGTCGGTCTCTCCCCTTGTCTGGGACATAGCAAAGGCTGCTAATTGGCCGCTGCAATAGTGCAAGCACCGCTAGGTGGCAGGCGCTGCCTTTCCGTGCAAGGAGCCCTCATGGGCGGCTGCTCCCTGGGAATCTCGTGATCCTTATCAGGGCAGCCCACAGAGCTGATGTATTTGTGTGAGCAACGTGCAAAGCGCTCCCTCGCCCAGAAACACCCCCCCTGCCCAAAATAGGCCCGGGAGCTAAGGGGCAGCAGCGCTATTACCTGTGTGTAATGTCTCGAGCTATACTGGAGGCTGCTCAGCAGCTCCCCACCCAATCACCCCGCTGCCCCCCCCCCCCGCCCCACTGTATTTTATTTATGCCACTGGACAGTTGTTGCCCCATTAAAGCTCCAGTCCCACCTTCTGCAGGGACCTTTCATCTGGGGAAGTTTTATGACACTTGGTAAATGTGCAAAGTTTTTAATTAGACTCGCCAGACAGCCCGAGGCAGCACTAGCGCCACGAAGTCTTCATGCTTCTCTCTGCTTTACAGCACAACAAGCCGCTCTACTCCTTTGAAGACAATGCAGACTATGTCTACGATGTCATGTGGTCACCAGTGCATCCCGCGCTCTTTGCCTGTGTGGACGGGATGGGGCGCTTGGATCTGTGGAACCTGAATAATGACACCGAGGTGAGGCGGGGTGGCGAGGGGAGCCCTTAACCCTGCGCGGGCCGGGGTGGGGGAGAGGAGGAGAGAGATCCCTGCCTCTCTGCCGCCAAACCCTCTCCGTCTTGTGCCCTCCAAGGGACACTGAACTCCCCCACTCCCTGTATGTTTCAACCATCATTAGCCTGCCCGCCTGGTATGTTTCAGGAGACACTAATCTCCCCCTTCCTGTACGTTTAAGAAATATGGAATCTCTCTCGGCCCCGGTATGGTTCAAGGCTCCATGTATGTTTCAAGTTAAATTTACGGGAGAAGGGAAATAATGCAGTCCCCATTCAAAAAATCAAGCATACAGCAGCAAATAGATAACGTTTCGCCTATTTGGGAAGGATACTCCCTGTCTTTGGATTTATTTCAAGGCAGATTTTAACAATCTCTTCCATTTTGTGATTGTTTTCCCTTTTGGCAAACGGTTTCAGTGAGACATTTAAAATCCCACTGTCTCCCATCGTTCAGATTGTCACAGCTTAACAGCCCTGTACCAACACCACAGACCTGCCAAGTCTCACTCAGGTGGAGTGGGACTTCCTCGTTTGGGACCGATTTTAAGGCAGCTTTATAAATCGCTCACTCTTTTTGGATGAAGGATTGTTTTTACTTCATTATTATTGTTTCTTTATTTATTATTAATGATTATTATATTTGGTTTCTGTTATGTCTTCAGTCTGTTTTAGTGGAACATTAACTCGCCTTCATAATTTTTTCCCCCAACATCTTTGGCAAATTGTTACAGCTTGACAGCCCTGTAACAGTACCTCCAACCTGCTAGGAACTTAATGATGCCCATGTGTTACCCACCACCTCTTACATTTCTTTCAACCCCATTGAAACAGAAAGGGCTTATAAGAGAACTCTTTGCAAAGGTGAAATATCAAATACTGTACTTAAAAACCAAGCAGCCTCCTTCCTAAATATAGATAGTATGGATTTTGTGTTCCTCTTTATTTTTGTGTTTTGGTATAATTTCAATCAGAAAATGACTCCAGATGTTTAAAAATATTTCTAGGTATTAAATGAATGAGTGCAATCTTGATTTGAATTTTCCTTTGATGAATCTTTGCTATAAGAACCATCACTGTTCTAAATAACCAGTGTGTTTTGATTATACCAGCAAGATTCATATTTTTCCATCACCCAAGCACTAACTGTTTATTTTCAATGGCATAGTACAAAAGCAGAAAACAAAACAAAAAAAATCAGTCTAAAACTAAGGTCACATTTTAATGGACAAGTTATTTTCATTTTCTAAAACAAACAATGAGAACAAATGACAATATTTTCCCCATTTCCTACAATATTTCTTTAAAGTTAGATCATTTATGACTATGTCTTTCATGTAACCATGATAGATATACATTTCAGCCAAAGTAAAATACAAGTGCAGTTTATGGTCTCCAAATCAGTGCTGCTTGCCATAAATAAGTGTGGACAGGTAAGAAGAACAAACGCTGAAAACTGTATTGTCACGTGGAGCAGCCATGCCTTTTGAAGTGTTCTGAGCAGGAAGTACTGCAGCCTTTTTAATTAGAAAGCATACAGCTGGAGGATATCCAGGAGGACTCTCCTCAGAATTTCTTTTGGGGAGGGAAGGAACTTATCCTTCAGGTGTTCTCATTAATGCCACTTTAACAACATAAAAACCAGTTAACATTTCAAAAAGAAAAAAATAACCCTTTCAGGTAACATCCTGACCCCTCTGAAATCAATGGGGACTTTGCTGTTGCCTTCAGTGGCACCAAGATTGCACCGCAAGTAATTACCATGAGCTGCCTGGTTCTGCTCCCATTGAAGCCAGTGAGCTGGATCATGCCCTATATGACCAGGCTTACAGATAAATTTTGAGTAAGAAAAGGCAAATGCGCATCCACAAAAATGAATTCAGAGTTTGTTCCTGCATTCTGTACACACCCTCAGCCACCAGCCATTTCACAAAGAATATTAATTCATAAGGGTCAAAATCAACTCTCACATAAGTGTGAATCTCTGTTGAAGTCAATGGTATTATTACAGATTTACATCAGCATGAGAGCTGAATTTGGATCTGTGAAGAAAAAATTACTATTCCAGTTCTTTAATAAGCAGTGATGGAATAACTTGAAAATGTTTAGAAATCATAAACTAGCATAAAATAAAGCAATGGGAGGTTTGGATTTGCAAGGAAAGCAGATCTGATAGATAGTCAGAGAAAGAAAACCATACACAATTCTTTTAAAAATTACAACTGAAGGTGATCAATATTTTCTTTGACCCTTTGCCTGGTAGCTTAAAATTAAGTTATAATGATTATCTATAGTTGATTATTAAAGGATCTAAACGAATTATTCTGTTTACTAATGAAAAATCTTTGTCAGAGTTTTATTAATTAGTCATTTAATAAATATGAGATGACTAACCTGAGAAATTCTTGGGACTCCTTAGCTGTGTTTAAACATACAAAACTTCCTAGTAATAGATGTCAAATACAGTTGGAGGAAAATAACAAATATATTAATGGCTTTTAATGAGATCTACTGATGAAAAGTGCTATATAAAAGGTTGGTTATTATTATTATTAATAATTAAGTTTTTTGTTTATTTGATTTTAGGAAATCAACTGCATTAATGTTTAGTTATTTTGAAAACTGATGGAGAAAATATCATTTTTTAGATAACTTACAAAAAACCTTCCAATTTCTTGAAATATAATACAATTTCTACTAGTCGTCTTCTCTATATTTATTTATTTCATTTTAATTTATTAAAAGTGCCTAACCCAAACTCTAGATGCTTTTTGATCCAAATGACCATAATCTTTTGACTATTCTCACAATCAAACTTTAAAAGAGGGCAGAACTAATCACATGTAGCATTCTGGTTTGTGGATAACGCATTTGGTTTTTGTAATAACAATGAAAGTTATTATATTTGATTTATTTAACATCAACACCCCCCACCCCCCAGCACTTCCTTACTCCCCTGCAAGTTGTATAATATTTTTAGAGGTATCAGTATGTCAGATTTACAGTTAAATTTAGGATGGAAGATCCTGATTTCCCAGTATTGTATCCACAACATTTTTTCTTGCTTAGCTTAAAGGTAGAATCAGCATCTAGGTTATTGCTCAGTCATCTCTATTGTTTACTGTTTAAGAATTATTGATATTTTTCCACTTTGATGCTCTGTTATGTTGCTTTCAACAATATTTTATTTTGCATGGCTTGTGTACTCTGGCTCTGAAACTATGTAGATGACATTTATTTTGTGAAGTAGATACGAAAGATATCTCTAAACAGTTATTTTTAACATCACATAAGCAACAAAAATTAAAAGGTGAATTATTAGTTGTTGGGTTTTTTTTGGTGACTAATCTCTCAGTCTATTATCTGCTAAATTCATATGCCAAAATGGTTATGATCTGACAAGTGTCAGTTTATAACTTTAGATAATTTATAAAGTATTTTAAAATATAACTTTAAAAACATAATTAATGGTGTCATATAACCGTTCTAAGGTAAATTCACATCTTTGAAATGTTAAATAGGTGTGTGTAATTTAAACTATCATTATTCAAAGCAGTCAAATCTATTTTAAGCTAATGTAGAATAACTATATATCTCTTTATACAAAAGGAAAAAGGAGAAGTATTCAAATATTTTAGAACAATTGTATGATTGCTTTGATGCTGTTAGATAAATTTGTTGAGTGAGAATGATTTTTACTAAATCATTAGAAGATTTTAATTTATAGGACCCTGAATTGGTCAGCATTCCTGTTGTTTATTTTTCTGTGCAATATAGGAATAATGCTATATTAACCCAAAACAGAGGTAGAGCACCTGTATATATTTCAGCATTTGGAAAGGCAAAGCAGAAATTCTGTGTCTGAAACATACTCCTTTGAAAGAACTTGTATATCTTTGATCTACTAATTTTCTGAGAAACAAAACTAACTGGTGAAATAGATTAAGTAACTGCCCTAGTGTTCAGTTTTGTCTGTTTGAGGATTTTATCTACAAATTATATAAAATTAACATAGCCTTAGAAGTGAAGAGAATTGCAGAGACTTCAGTGATGAGGAGGGTGAAGCATATTATCACATGATAGTTTTTATTGCTACTTTATGCTAGGTAATTGGCCTAATAACTCATACATGAGATGAGGAGTTACAGGAAATGCCATCTTTCATTGGTCATATAGCATTGGTAGGACCTAGGCCTGAACCAATGAAGAGAGAAGCTCAGTGGTTCATTTGCATTTGAATACTTCTTTATTGAGGGAGAAGGGTGGGGCAGGGAAGAAGATGTAGTAATCTCGTGCTTTCTGATTGCTGTCCAACATTATTTCTGAATTACTGTGTAAGCAGATCTATTCTAACTTCTCTTGGGAGGTTCAAGGGCACTGTAGTGCAGTAGTTTACAGGGATGAGGGTTTAGCACGCCAACCCTGTTGTTCTGAGGTTCTAGTTTGGTTCTGCAGCCTTTAGTCAGAGTCTGTAACAAAGGGGACTGAGTGAATTTCCAGATCTTGAGGTGCTAGGTAAATAGCCAAGTTTTCGAATAATTGTTCTGCTGCACAAGTGACTATGAACGGTTATTGACTGTAGCTGGAGTCTCCCAGGCAGGCTGCAAAGGCTCAGCTTCCTACTCTCACCGATACCTCATGCCATTTAATGCTGTTGTTTATTTCATGAACTGCACATTAACAGTACGTACACATATGCATGTGTGTATCTTCCACTACATTGCCTTACTTTAACAGATAGCCTTGCATTTACACTTAGACTTATTAACATAAATACATCTACCTAGTATCGAAACTACAATTGTCTTGTTTTGAACTGATTTTCTTCTGTTTCTGTCCTACCTTGCCACTGAAATACAAAACTACAACCAAAACATTGACGTAGGTCAGGAAAATACGGTTTTCATAAACGCTGCTACCTTTCTGTGAATTTTCAAACCTCGTTCTAATATTATCTTTAAGCTTATGAATTCCTGACACTCAGTTGATTCTTAACTCACTTCTTGATCAGAAGTCAGTGCATGTTGAGAAACAAGCTGCTATGGTTTTGCATGTCTCCAGCCAGGAAAAAAAATATTTGTGTCACTCACTGCCCATTTACTGTGAAAAAGTCTCCCTTACGCCTCCCAAACAGTCTGTTTCAATCTTCCCACCTCCCATAACTCAATAGAGCATGTGACTGAAGAAACAGTTAATCTTTTCTTTCCTCTCCCTGCACAAGGGATGTATGTTACCTCATGTAATTCTTAGGGACTTGTGATTCATCCACTGAAACAATAACATTCTAAACTGGCATATTTGATGCACTCACAGCATGATTTCATTAACATCATTATTATTGATGCAATAGGTTCCGACAGCCAGTGTGACAATTGAAGGAGCTTCTGCCCTCAATCGTGTTCATTGGGCCCAGGCTGGGAAAGAGGTAGCAGTTGGAGATTCAGAAGGCCGCATCTGGATCTATGATGTTGGAGAGGTACTTGTTCTTTTTTATTTATTTATTTGTTTGTTTGTCATATTTGTCCAATATTTGTCATACCACTGAATGTTAGAAAACATCATACATTTATGTGCATGAGAAGAACACTTCCCTTTGGTGATCCAGGTGTTTTTTTAATGGTGTCATTGTTTTGGAGTGCTGCACAACTTTGAAATGTACCTTTAAATACAGCTAAGTGTAGCTGTTTAATCCCAGATCTGAAGAAGAAATCTTGTTCAAATGTCTTGTGATTTATTCTCACTATTTATGTTTTAATGTCAACAGGTGTATGGTTTTTGGCTACATTTACTAGGGATAAAAGAATATAAAACATGACAATATAAAAGGTTATAAAAGATATGTAGTATAATATAATAATATTCCAAACACTCGCCTCTAGGATTCACCTTTGCATTGCAGTAACTCATATTTTGTGACCTGCTCCACTTTATCTGCTGATACAGATTTTTCTCAGCATGACATCAAAGCACCAGTCAGTATCCCTGATACCATTGCCTGAATATTTACATTGGCTCCAACAACAGAAAACTGAGACGTAGTGGTTTGGGGGTTAGCAGATACATGTGTGGTGTGAAATATACTGCTACCTCGATGTAATGCCACCTGATATAAGTCAAATTTGGATATAACGTGGTAAAGCTGTGCTCCAGAGGGGCGGGGCTGCACATTCCAGTGGATCAAAGCAAGTTCAATATGACACGGTTTCACTTATAACGCGGTAAGATTTTTTGGCTCCCAAGGACAGCATTATATCGAGGTAGAGGTGCAGCAGGATAAATATTCCATGTTTTAAGGCTGTTTTCAATTTCCCCTACTACATACTACAAAAACTAAGCTGAAGTAGGTTGTGCATGGATGGAGCCTGTCTCTTTGTTGATGAATGCAGTATGAAATGTTCAGCCTGCATTACAATTCTTTGGAATAGTGAAGGGTGAATCTCTGAGCAATCAGCCTTTATGTAGAGAATTTGTTTTTCATCATTATCTGTGATAGGATACCGGGATATCCATCTCTACACAGTAGGGAAACATTACAGAATACATTGAGTATTATCTGTAACTCACACAAAGTGATTTTATGGCCTAGAGGAAAATTGCTTGAGCATGACTCATATTTTTGGATTGCATATGCTTTTGCAGGAGGTGCCTTTCCTCACAAATGGCTGCTGAAACTTCTTGCTATATAATTTCTAAATTGTCTAAAGTTATTACACTTAAATTTTGACTGCAGTGCTGGCATGGCAGGCAGTTTTATTTATTTATTATTTTTGTATTATTTCTCTGAAGTGATGGGTTTTTTTCCTTTCTAAGTGATATGACAGACTATTGCAATATTTGCAATGACAATATAGTCTGGTCTTGTCTATTGTCTAGAGTCTAGACAGGCTACAGAAATGTCTCTTTGACTTATCATACACCAAACCATTCATAAGTTTGTTTCTCCCTGCAAGATTAATCACAAGAAAATGGACTTTATCCAGAGGGAGTAATATTTACTTTTTTTCTCTTTTTTTCCTGCATAATCAGAAAAATCCTACCTTCAGAATAAATCACAAGGATACACTCCTCATGAAAAATAAAGGCATACTTATATTACCTGCAAAAAATGAGTAATCAGTGTTCAGCTCTGAAAGACCAGATCAGTATTGTATAATGAAGACCAGTGATACTCAGACCTCAGTGGTGCAGGAGCCAAATTAGCGATCAACATTACCCAAAAGAGCCATGGTAGTGTGAATTCATTGTTTCGTTCAGTATCGTTTTCCTTATTTTACATATGGGGAAATGAAGGAACAAAAAGGATTCCTCCCCCACTCCCTTCCTCTCTCCATCCCCTCATGATTGCTGCCTCATTGATTCCCATTTCTGTTTTTTAAAAAGGGTTCAAGGGGTTAATGATACCCTAGCAGGGCAACTTCTGTCATTACTAAGAGTCACTAGAGCTAGCCTAAATCAGATGCAGACACACGCAACAATCAGAGTGCCAGTTTAAATCACTAATAGGGATTCATACTGGTGGCCCTGAGAACAGAAGTTGAAGATAGTGAATAACAGCAGCTTAACTTATTACACCCCCATGTCAGTTCATAAAGAGCCCTCTTAAAAGTAATTCAGATGTAGGTACACTTAGGGCCTGATCTAACTCCTGTTGAGGTCAACAACATCATTGGATCAAGCCCTTAATAAGGGCATGATGCAGGAAGACACGTCTGCAGCCTTGTCAGTGCTGCAAACTGTAGCAAACCATGGACACTGACTTCCTGGCAGATTGCCTTTTCCAAGTAAAATGAAGCCTGCTGAAGAAAGACAAAAGCGCATTGAGGCTGGGAGTTCACTGCCTGTCCCTCCTTTCCTAGCTGTTCCCTCCTTTCCTTTCCCTTCATCTCTCCTCACCCTGCCACACAGAGCATGGGAGTGCGAATAACCTCAAGATGGGAAAAAATGCCCCTCGTGACACCCTGAACTGGGAGGAGGAGTCACTGAACTCCAACGTAAGGGCAAGGTGTTTAGAAAGCAAAAGCTGACAATCTTACCAGAACCCACTAATTCTATACTTACTGGACTATCTAATTCTTATCTAAACTCCACTTGGCCTCCCACTGCCTGGATGGATTGTCTAAGCTGTCTAGCTATTTATTCCTCACTGGGCATCTGAGTGTCTCTGTTAGGGATAGCAGCAAAGAATCCTGTGGCACCTTATAGACTAACAGACGTTTTGGAGCATGTGCTTTCGTGAGTGAATACCCACTTCTTCAGATGCATGTTAGTCTATAAGGTGCCACAGGATTCTTTGCTGCTTTTACAGATCCAGACTAACACGGCTACCCCTCTGTTAGGGATGAGTCCTGCACCAGTGTAGTCAATGGAAGCTTTGCTATTGCTTTGAATGGGAGCAGGCCCTTAATCTGGAGCATTGTCTCCATTGCAGGAGTGCTCCTCAGCAGCTTTCCTCTTTTCTTCAGCACATCATGGACAAGAGGGGCCTCCCGCCTTGTGCTTTGGCCTATTGGGATCTGCCCTCCCTGCCCATCTTTTTAAACTGTCTCAGTCCAAGTGGTTGTCGCATGGCTCCTCTCTTCTTTTTCAGTGGCTGACTTCTGAAACAGAGCTGTTAGTAGAGAAATCTGGATATTTTGAGGCCATGGGCCCTTTAAAATTCACCCATAACTATAGTGAGTCATAATCCGCATCCATTAGTGCCAGGGCACACTGTGCTCTGAAGTAGAAGAGTCTTGCTCAGAAGGCAGCAGGCTCCTTTGCAGAGATCCTACATATATTCAGCAAAAATAGTCAGATACCATATTTTTCATATTTTCTCAGTCTTTAAAACCTACCCTATTCTTCTTCTTGTTACATTCCAGGTAGTCCCCACTTAATGTCCCCTCACTTAACGTTGTTTTGATCTTACATCCCTGCTCCATTACAGAACATGCTCGTTTAAACAATGCTCCCTATAACGTCGTTTGGCCGCCTGCTTTGTCCATGGCTGGCAAACACACACACACACCCCAGCACCTCCCGCCCACCAGTGGACCCTGCGGATCAGCACCATCCCCTGCTCCTCCGCCTTCTGCCCGCAGCAGTCAGCTGTCTTGGAGCATTCAGGAGGCTGGGGGGGAGTAGCCAGGACGCAGCGCACAGCCTCCCCCTCCCTCCTGTGTCTCTTGAATGCCGCAAACCAGCTGATTGCTGTGGGCAGGAGGCAGGAGAGGGAGTGAGGAGGCTATGCGCTGGGTCCTTGCTTCTCCCCCCCGCTTCCTGAATGCTGTAAGACAGCTGATTGCTGCAGTCAGGAGGTGGGGGGAGCAAGGGGAAGGTGCTGATCTGCGGGGTCCACCAGCGGGCAGGAGGCATTGAGGGGAGGCATAGGGGAGCTGATGGAGGTGCTACCAGCCTGTTTAATACCTGTATTACATTGCTTGTTTAAAATTGTTTAAAACTTATACAGGGTACCTATCTTAAATTGCTTGTTTAAAATTGGGTAAAAAGTATATAGTGCCTTTTGCCTGGCAAAAAAAAAAAAAAAAAAATTCCCTGGAACCTAGACCCCCCATTTACATTCATTCTTATGGGGAAATTGGATTTGCTTAACATCGTTTCGCTTAAAGTTGCATTTTTCAGGAACATAACTACAACGTTAAGTGAAGAGTTACTGTACCACATTTGATTGGCCATAATGTTCCTAAATGGTGGTTTCTTGTGGCCACAGTTCAAGAAAGATGTTAATAAATTGGAGAAGGTTCAGAGAAGAGCCACGAGAATGATTAAAGGATTAGAAAACCTGCCTTATTAGTGATAGACTCAAGGAACTCAACCTATTTGTCTTAACAAAAAGAAGGTTCGGGGTGACTAGATTGGTCTATAAGACATGAGGTAGAAATATTTAATATATGGGCTCTTCAGTCTAGCATAGAAAGGTGTAACATGATCCAATGGCTGGAAGTTGAAGCTAGGCCAATTCAGGCTGGAAATAAGATGTACATTTTTAACAGTGAGAGTGATTAACCATTGGAACAGTTTACCAAGGGTCCTGGTGGATTCGCTATCACTGAAAATTTTTAAATCAGGATTGGATGTTTTTCTAAAAGATCTGCTCAAGGAATTATTTTGGGGAAATTCTATGGCCTGTGTTATACACGAGGTCAGACTAGATGATCACAATGTCTCTTCTGGCCTTGGAATCTATGAATCTATGAACCGGAAAAAGAAGATACGTTGAGTTGAAAAACATCATCCAAAAGCACAATAATGTTTAAAATCATATTTCATAAAATAATAAAATCCACTTTTCCTACACAAATGAACTGGGGCACAAAACTAACATGACAAGCTTGGGACAGAGCAGGAAACTTATTTTAATATCAAATGAAAGTGATGAGGTTCTTATCTTGTTAGTTCCATCACTGTCTTTATTCTCCTCTAGAGAGCAGTAGAATTTGCATCTGTGATTTCTAATTAAAATATATGGTGTTTAGAGAGAGCGTCATGTGGCCTGTCTGCAAACATCAGATCTAGGGCCCAAACCTGCATTCCTTGCTTAGTCAGAATTCCCTTTGAGATCATGGATGTTTTGCCTGGGTAAGGATTTTAGGATAAGGCCCTTTTGTTTTGACAGGTCATCAGTCCATGATCTTTATGACATCACAAGTGCAGAAACATGGGTGATGAGACAGAGCCCATGACCACTGAGTTAAAAATAATGCGGATATTTTCAGTTAAACCAGATAATGTTGTCTTTTACAGTACGTACTTTTAGTTGTTTGATTTCGACATCGTGTCTGAAAAAACCGAACACATTTATTTTCACAGTGAGGGGTCTATTTTCTCCTCCATGCTTGTGTTTTATGCCCATTAGCATGCTTGCAGAGGAGAATAGACTTAAATAATCCATATATATGTGCACAGGTGTGGTGGTTTGTGAGAACAACTTGGAGATCAGTAGCTAATGGCTTAAAAAATTGAGGGGGAAAAATCAGATTGTCTCAGTGTGGCAGGATCTGAAACATATTTAATTTAGACAGAGAATATAAACAATCATTTTTAATGAGAGTTAGTTTCTGTTAGATTGGAAATATTCACTTCCATAAGACTTATAATTGAGATATATTTTTTAAAAAGGCTGTATGTAAAATGTACCATGAATCAATTTAGCTTCTGTAGTCTTACGCTGTCTTTACTCAGTAGCCAGGGCTCTACAGGGTAACAGATGATTTTAGAACATGGACCACTGACTGTAGATTTATTCACATGTTCTGATGATTGATTGATAGACCTAACTAGATATATTTTATAGAAAGCTTGCTTCCATTGTGTATGCTTCAGTGATGTTACACAGATGCTGCTGTCATAAATATTCTCTATCAGTCATGTTTGCTGCTTATCTGAGTTAGAATGTTGTTTGTAGCTCCAGTTGTGAAAGCAGCAGCTTCTCTTCTACCTTCCATTATTTCTTTTTTCCATTAATCTTTTTGGGGCAGAGGTTGTTTGCGGTGGGGGGGAAATATATGGAGATATACCTATCTCATTGAACTGGAAGGGACCTTGAAAAATCATCAAGTCCAGTCCTTTGCCTTCACTAGCAGCACCAGGTACTGATTTTGCCCCAGATCCCTAAATGGCCCCCTTAAAGATTGAACTCACAAGCCTGGCTTTAGCAGGTCAATGCTCAAACCACTGAGCTATCCTTCCCTAGGAAATAGGTACAACTTTCAAATCAATAATCTATTAGTTGATGGTAGTAAAATATGGAACTTGAAAAAAAAAGAAAAAGCATTTTCAACACGAGGAGAGAAATTATGATCTAAAAGAGTGTTTGAAGTGGTAATTTAGAGGGGCAGATTATCATATATGACTTGTTTCATTAGACTAATTAACTAATGGAAATATCAGTGGTTCCATCTGTTTGGCAGGGTTATCAGACAGGTTAGTGTTAGGGTTAGTAGCAATCAGGATCCAACTGGAGAAAGTAAGACATGATATTCTCCAGACTCCACCCACAAACCAACTTCCACCCCTTGGAGACACCAAAAAGAGAAATCATTCACAGTAAACTGTGCAGAGCTTCATAAAAAGATAATCTCGCTGCTTTCTTGCATGCTTTGCTCAGCAGTGAAATACTTAACAGTGGTGATATTTAAATCATATTTATTACATTTCAGCATTAACTTCTGACTGAGATAAAAGGAGCAATTTACCTCTTTCAGCACGGTTGTTTCAGGTTTTATTCAGACTCAGGTATACATTGTGGCGCTGGTTTTATATGTGGTTCACATTCCGAAATGTATTGTTGCCACTGTAAGGGCTCGAGTTGTTATTATTTTAAAAATGAAGCAAATCTTAGATTCTGGAATTCAAGAAGGCAGCTACCAGAAAAAAAAAAGTACCAGCTCACCTAGACAGATCAGTCCAGTTCAGTGCCAAGCTATGACCCAGACTTGGCTGCTGGGGAAAATTCTGAAGAACCATTTTAATTTTTCCCCAGTGTTATAAAAATAAAGGGATGGGGGCGGGGGGGCTCACAGAGGAAGAAAAGATAGGATACAACAAATGCCTGCTTTTCACATGGCTTACACTTAGGCAATGATCATTTGCTTTATATGAAAAAGTGAGAGAACAGCTTTCCAGCCCATGCCTACTCATTTGTATTTTATGTAGAAATAGTTGCACCAGTGACTGATATATCCAGTGTTCACAAAGGTATTTTTGAAGTAGCTAAAATAAGAACTCCCTAATGAAAAAAATGCACTGGTTGGAAATGAGTCAGTTTAATTACTGTGTTTTATGAAAGCCATTACCCATTGCTGATTACTAGAGTGATAAAATCTTTAAGCTTTGGTAGCCTCCATAGGGGGTGAGCTGATCTAAGTAGTGCAAAGTCCAGTCATTATCACCCTAAATACTTGTGTTTCTCATTACAATATTCATTACCTTAGGTTACTTTGGATGCATTGGTGCGTTTCCCCAGTGGCGAAATAACACTATATTAAGTTAAAACTTAACATTTAATTCTGTTTCCCAGTTTCAAATCGGGCTTATCCGTATCCATTCACAAATATACTTATGTGCGGGTAAATATGGGAATAATGTCCACATCTTAAATGGTAAAAGAATGTGTTTTATCTTGTACCTTCAAACTCTCTCTTTCCTTCATCTGCATAGTTTCTGAGAGCCTCACACTCATTAATGGATTATGTTTTTAAGACACTCCTTTGAAATAGGGAAATATGCTCATTTTACACATGGGAAACTGAGGCACAGGGTAGCTTAAGTGACTGGCTCAAAGGCACACAAGAAATGTATAGCTTGACTGGGAACTGAACCTAGATACCCTCAGTACCAGGCCAGTGCCCCAGCCACTAGACCATGTTTCCCTTCCTCTTCCAGATTTGTCCTTTTTACTGCTTCACCTGCACTCTGCCCTGCCGACTCACATTCATTGCAGACTTCTCCTAGTGTTCTAAACCTTTGAGAAGCTTCAAACAGCTGCCATTGTTTTCAAGGTGATCTGCCAAAGGCTTTTTTAAAACCCAGAATTATGTTTATATCAGCATAGGTGCTGGAACTAGGGATGTTCCCGCACCCCCTGGCTCAAAGTGTTTTCCATTATATAGAGGGTTTATAGATTGTTGAGACTCATTCAGCCACCCCTATTGTACAAATTGTTCCAGCACCCCATATATCAGTTTTTGTTTATTTAAAAAGACTTGAAATCTGTATGCATGGAGATTTCTAACAATTTTCTGCTTATTTACCGTATAAATATGAGGAATGGTAATTCTTACCTTGCCTGGTTATGCTGGAGTACTTCTTGGGAGTCTCAGGAAATGTGTTAGGTGAGCTTTATGCCTAACTGGCAGGAAGGGAGTTGGAATCTCTAAGAAAGATATCCTTTCTCTCAAATATCAGAGAGGTAGCCATGTTAGTCTCGATCTGCAAAGCACTGTGCTCCAATACGTTTGTTAGTCTATAAAGTGCCACAGAACTCTTTGCCGCTGTCTCTCAAATGTTAGCTAGGTATTGGAGTTAGAGGCATTAACAAAAACAACCGAAAATCCAGGTTTTAAAGAGTCTGATTAAAAGCCCTTTGAGACTCAATTGCTCAGCTTTCAATCTCTTATGATGTAACTTGTCACCAGTTCTCCAAATGTAGCATTTCACTAGGTCACCAAAGAGTTTGCCAGGGGAGACGAGACTTGGATTTCTATAATGAAACAAGAAGACATCCCCTAGTCCTTTTGCTGTATGATAAAGAAGCAAGAAATGGTTCAACTCCAAGTGTTTTGGTTATTGTGTCACATTTAAAACGGCCTCGTGTTTCCTCTTTTCCCCACAAAGACCCAGATCCTCCCCTGTGGAGAGGGAGAGCGAACAAACCACATGTGACAGATGTTAATTATGTAGCTTATTGAACTGCTAGTAGGTGCTCAGATGCTGTGGGAGAAGAGAGAATAGATGAGGGGGTCATCCTGTCCCCCATGGTAAAACCTGAAGGAGGAAGAGCAAGGTCACAGATACCCTCCCACATCACCCAGCCTGGGGGTGAAGGGTAGGGGAGAAGATTTACCCCCTGGCAGAAAAGGCAGTGGGGCTGCCAACAAACCTGACACATCCCTTTCTCTGGAGGTTCTGTGTATTTGTACTAGCTCAGGCCCCAGTTGTGGCTCCCCAGTTGTGGCGGCCCTTAAATCCTGTGAGGAGGTTTTGTGGAAAAAATAATGCAGACCCAGGCTTTTCTGAGTAAAGGAGGTACAATGGCAGCCTCGCCCAGTTTCCAGTCCCTCAGCACTGAGTTGTATTAAATACAGCAGAGCAGCCAAATGCTGACAGTGAAAACATGCACCTTCAAATAATCAATTAGTATACAGGAATTAAAAAAATTCACAGGAAGTTTCTGTCTCTCCCCACCCCCATTGTAAAAACCATTGTGAATGCATAGGCATAAGCCCTGTTTTAAACATTAGGTTTTAACCTAAGATAATGTTATTCCACTAGGAAAACCCACCGATGCTTACGAGAAGAATGGGAGATGTGCATAGCTCGTATATAATGCAGAGTATCAATGGGAAAATACTTCATGCCGAATTCACTTAAATATATGTTAGTATGTGTGCCGTGCATTCATGCACTCTCATTGTGGGGATAAATGCTTCATGGAGATAAACCTTCTGATAGAAGAGTTAGTTTGTATAATTAATCTTCTGTGAGTTCAACAGCAATTTGGGTTCTGAGGGAGTCCTTAATTATGGTGTTAATTAGTTAATTACTTAATTAGTTATGGTTTGCAAAATTATGTTACATTTAATAGTACAAAGCTATTGAATTCATGATTTAGAAAAAGAGCCATTTAGCTTAAAAATCATAGCTGAGGATGCAGAGACATTCGGGCCCTTAATATATATACTACCCACCAGCTAAATTTGCACATCTGAAGTTTAATTTTTCTGTCTGATAGGTTGTGTCAGGCTGTCTGGAGTGGCTCACGACCATGAGTGCCAACGTCAGAGCAGACTATCAAGAACCCAGTAACAAGTGTGAACTCCTAAAGCACTATAACAGTCTTACCATGGAGTCACAGACAGTCCCCAGTTTATCTTGCCACCCAGGGAAGCTGGACTTTATGATAGATGGTTCCTTACCCCAAAACTCACAACAATAATGAGGTTACTCCCAATCCCAAAGGACGAGTCACTTACCTCAGGTCAATTGTACTGAGATCTCAGAGCAAAGACAACACTTGTAGCCAATCCTGTAACAAACTCACTAAAGGTTTAGTAATTAGGAAAAAGAAATGAGAGTTGTTTACAAGGTCAGAGCAGGTAAACGTACACACACAAATGTGAGGCACTATTTTGAATTCTAAAGGTAATAGAAGCTTCCATAATAAGCAAGCTTTTATGCCCTTTAGGGCTAACCCAAGCCAAGCAGCATGGGGTTCTCTTGCTGATGTTTAGGAATCTTTGTCCAAACAGCATAAAGACACTGATTTCTCCTTAACAGGAGTTTGTATGTCCTTCTCCCAAAATTCAAGCTGAGATGGGACACGGGCTTGTGCACGTACCCTCTTCAGGTGGTGTGTGGGTGGGAGCAATCAACAAAGTCTTTGTTGTCCAGAATTGCTTGTCTGATGTCATAGACCTTCTGTTGGGGAGGATATAACACCTCTTGTGGAAAACTAGCACTTCACACTTGGTAATGCTTCTCCCTGACTGTGAGGAAATTACAAACCTGGCAAACCTTTTTATAGTTCCAGAGCAAACATTACCTTATAACGTGTGATACAGGTACTATAAGTAAGATTAATACATGCAGCATCCAACAAGCATCCTATAAAATCTGAACACTAAATGCATTCTTGTAACTCTAATATTTATTTCAACAGTACTAACACACAGGTGAGCCAGACTGGTTTCCAGCTATGCATTTGTCAATGTTCAGTAAGGCCCAGGGCCTTGGCATGAGCTGGCATTTGGCCTGCCAGCATCACAGGTTGTATTGTATTGGTGTGTTCGGTGTCTATATAGTGTACTTTGAAGGACAGCAATGTGTCTTTAAAACAAAAATCAGCTACTTCGTGGTGATGCTTTCAAAGAAATGAAATGTAAGTAATTGCAGCAGTTCTCATGCAAACCAAAAGTACTGTACAGCTAGTAGGCTGGGTTTGTTTGTGACGGTAGAACTCATTTGCAGGCCCCTTCCACTGAGAGTCCACTGAAAGCTGAGAAGTAGTGGAAAAGCCTCCACAATCCCTGTTCAACTAGGAACCCTAGACTGAGCCATGGATTCATAGACTATACGGGACAGTTGTAATCTGACTGTTTGCATAACGCAGGCCATAGAACTTCTCCCAAATAATTCCTGTTTAAGATGGAGCAGTTAGAAAAACATCCAGTCCTGGTTTAAAAATCACTGGTGCTGGAGAATCCCCCAGAACCTTTGGGTGAGTTGTTCCAATGGTTAATTACACTCACAGTTAATGTGCCTGGAGGCTGGACAGCAGGGAAGGACAGTGCTGGCCTGGAGTGGGATGGGGCCAGGCCAACCAGTAGATGCATAATTCATTTCTTTTTCTAGGTGGCCTTGGCCTGAATTTCAAGCTGCTCTTCTCTGGTAGAACCTCAGAGGCAAATCTTCTTTCCATTGCAGCTATCCCTCTTGGCACAGAGGGTGATATTTACATCCCCAATGGCCCATTGAGTTGAATCTCCAGAATGGGTGACCCCAAGCATTCAAAAATCATGTTAGCCAAAATCATGAGATTTAAAAAAAAAATAGCTGTGGGGGTTTATTTAGTTTCTGGTTTTGAGCCCTTTGGTTTCACCTTTTTCAAGCTTTTCTCTGCAACCCTGAGAATTAGAAACACCCTTTTTAAAATGAATGCTGAAATCCTAATGAGCTTTACATAACTGCTGAGAGTCACATGGCTCCAAGATTTGGGACTTTAAGAAAAAACACTAAATATCCTGAGTCTTGCACTAAAATTGCAGCAGTTAGCAACACTGAAAAATGGAAATTGAACTGGAACTGAGGATCTTATAGAAGACAGATGATGTTGGGGGTAGGGGAGTGTGTTTCACTCTGTTTGTGAAGCACTCGATACATTTATAGTGCTGTAGAAACTGTTAATAATAACTAACTTGGAAACCCTTGCTCCCCAGGACAGCCCTACTGTGGAGGCAACATGGGTAGCTTCTGTGGAGCGTGACAGAGCTGTGATGTTGTCCCTCTTACACACATATTTAGTGACTGGCCATTAAACATAATTAAAGTAGCCTCATGTTAGATGCCGTATGTGTGTCTGTTTAGAGGGGAGAGGCCTAGTAAACACTGAGCCTTCTCCCACTTCCATTGAAGACGTCATAGATTTCAGTGAAAGCAAGTGCATGTACGGAGAAAATAGCCCTGAAATACGTGGCGAAAGCCCCACAGTTTCACTTGAGTTCACCTGCAAGCCTTATCCTCCACCTTTCGCACGTCAGAGCCCCCTTTACACATATGCTCAGTGGGCTCAGTAAGGGGGTTGCCTTCCGTAAAGGGGTTGCCTTTGGCAGCTTGCCTGTGGGAGGTCCCCGGTCCTGCGGATTCGGCGGCACGCCTGCGGGAGGTCCACCGAATCCGCGGGACCTGCGGACCCTCCACAGGCATTCCGCCGAAGGCAACCTGCCTGCCGCCCTCGCGGCGACCAGCAGAGAGTTCCCTGTGGCTTGCCGCCCCAGGCACACACTTGGCGTGCTGGTGCCTGGAGCCACCACTGCTTGTCAGGGCTGTGTCTTTTTTTGTTTTTGTGGAAGAACACACCTTTGGGAAAAAAATCTCTTGAAATTTGATTACATGATCCCATACTGTTTCTTCCCAGGACTCCTGTGGGATGTGGGCTGAGGTGGAATCAGGGTCGTGTAGTGATGCAGGCTATTTTCCATAGGACCCCCTGCCTCTGTTGTTGCAGAAGTTTGCAGGTTTGCAGTGAATGAGGCAAGAAGCTGCCCAAGAAGAAAGGATGGGTTTATGGTTAAGGCATTTGAATACTGTCATAGAGAACTTCGTTCCAGCCCTGCTTCTGTGGCATCATTCCTGTCTGAAGCTAGGCAAGTCATTTAAACCAGACGTTTCACAGGTGGTCACTAATTGTGTGCCCCTTGTTTTCAGGGTGCCTGACTTGAGACCCTAGTGTCTGATTTGCAAAAGTCCTGAGTGCTCAAAGCCAGTGGTGGATTAATGCACAGGCCCACAGCCAAGTCGGGGGTCCTTGCAGGAGCACCAGAACCTGTGTAGAAGTGAGGAGTCAGGTGGGGGGTCTGGGGCTCCCCACAGCAGCCGGGGCTCCCTGGGTGGCCCTTACCACTGCCCGGCTCTGGCTTCTGGCCTGGTGAGGGGGTGGGGCCTTGTGGGGAAGAAGAGGAGCAGGGGAAGGGGCCCACTTCAGCCCCTCACTAAGAAGAGGCTGGCACCACTAGCAGGGGCTGCACTTCACAGCATGGGAGCTGATCAGCCCTTTGCAAAGTGTAGCCCCTGTCGCTGCTGCTACGCCCATGTAACAATGTGGGTGGTCCTGGCCCTTGTGATTCCAGCACCCTGGGCCCTCGTGGTATGGGAGGACCAAATGTTCTTTGTGCCTAGGACCCCAATAAACCTTCATCTGCCTCTGCTCACAACTGCAGCTGAAGTCAGTGGGAGCTGTGCTTTGAACATAGAAAGTGCTAACATAGCTAAGTGCTCCGAAAAAGCAGGTGCTGGGCATGTCAAATTGGATACACAAAGTTCATGGAGACTTTTGATCTTAATATCTCCGTGTGTCAGTTAGGAATATAGGAATTGCCATTCTGGTTAAGATTGAGGTCCCTCCAGCCCAATATAGTCTCTCAGACAGTGGCCAGCACCATTTGCTTCAGAGGAAAGTAGAAGAATCCTGCAGTAGAGATGTGGGATAATCTGCTGATTCCCAGTATATAAAATGAGCGTAATACCTCATCTCATGGAGATGGTGAAAGTAAATTAATATTTGGGAAGCACTTAGATACTGAAATGTTGAGTGCCACAGAAAAGTCTTTGAGGACAGTAATATGAATAAAGTGAAGTAAATAAGATCTGGGGCCACCCATCGACCAGTGATGAGATAGCAAAACATTGAATAGCTGCTAATTCAGTGAGCATCATCCAGCTCATGCACTGAATAAGACAGGGGTACTGTCTTATGAGAAAATAGTATGTGGTGTAATGTATTTATAGACCAGAGCATAGTTCATATACACAAGGGGCAACTGTAATATTAGCATTTCCTACTGTTCAAGTGCTTGGCTTTGCAACTTTAACGCTTTTAACATAGTTACTTGTGTGTAACATACGTATAGTTCACAGCCGATGTTTGAGTATTTCCTAGATGTTAGAGTTGCTCCAACAGGGCTTTATGTGTCAGACTGAGGAGCTGAAGTTTAAGCAATCAGTATTCAAATGTTCAGTTTAAGATCCAAACCCTTTACAGAAAGAAAGAAATTGTTTTGATCATTAAGTCTTCACACAAACACTGTAATTTATTTTTAAACGTGTTTTATATCAAGAACAAAATGTACAATCAAATAATAACCTAAAAGCTATTATTTCTGTTTTACAGAAAGAAAATCAAACTTCGCGTAAGTTATATTCTATTTCTGTTGGAAGATAGAGGTTACATATTTTTGTTGTGTAATCTAATCTTTAATTCTTTTTTTTTTACTAGTACAGAGCTGGTTAAATCAGCTCCTGCTGGAAGTAACTCATAGCAGACGTTAATCTAGATGAAGGCTAAGTAATGAACTTCACAGAAGGCTGGTGTATTCTGTGTCTGTGACACTAGACTGACGTCTGTGCGTAGAATAAATCCAGTATTTAGGCTGCTTATGGTATTCCAGTCCTTCAGTTAAGTAAACAAATATATACAGAGCTACACTGGAGTGTATCCTTTGTGGTCTAAACACTATATCTTATTAAAATCATCTGCATGCAGTATGCTGACTTTGAGTTCTTGCCAGTGGTTTCATCCATTGTTAACAGTGATGCTAGGCTCTCCCAAGAGTTAAATACAGTGGTACTGTAGTTATGTGAAAAAAGGTGCCCTTGGTTACATTGGTGGCCATTTCACCGCGTATTACCTCCCACTTTGTTTCCATCCATGTGTGTGGCATAGGGAGTTGTCTGGAAAAATGTAGACATTTTTCAATCATATTTTATAATTGATTGAAAAAAAATCACAGGGAGCGGACTGGAAAAAATATAGACCTTTTTCAAACACACACACACATACATATGCTTGAGAAAAATATCAAAGGCATTTTGCGACTGAGTTCAGTAGGGCAAGTTTAGAGCCAAAATAGGTGGAGATGTGTGTGCATAGAAATGTTTGTATTTGTAGATATTATTTTTGCTTTGACGTGCGGCATTGAAATCAGCGATAAAATACTTATTCACTGCATTTGGGTCAGATTGGATGCCTTAGGGTGAATTATAACTGGCTGGAGTTTTTATTTCTAAATGTCTGGGTCTGGTCCTGGTCCTGAAAATGCTACACTTCACATAGAATGCAGGATTGGAACAATAATTAGAAAAAAATTATCTAACTGGAACACACTGTGTAATATTTACATTTTATCATCTTAAGAATATTTTTCTCAGGGAGTTCTATTCACAAAGTGTTTACAATGAATTTCTTTTCGAGACAGCACTTCATTTTATATGATAATATGGATAGCATTCTATGTAGAATAAACAAAGTAATATTCTCTTGTGGTTAGAGGTTTGTTTTTTTAAATGTCTCCATCAAATTGAAAGATTATAATGATGCCGATAAATCACACAAAGTATTCGTTCTGAAGCATACCATCTTAGTCATTATAACTATCTTACCATACTTATTGTATTTGACAAATCAAACTAAAATGAACCTGAATACTTTTCCGTATGTCTTAATTAGCCACTCTTCAAAATGTTTTAACCAGTCCTTTTCAAGCCAAGCATAATTTGGTCTGAAGTGGTTTAGAAATGAGAAAGCTGAATTGTGAATTTCAATATAGTTTTAGTTCTTGTTGGAGCTGAGATTTTTGTAAAGAGAGCTCTTGTAGGAATAAAGGCAGAGAAGCAGGGAAAGACGCCAATAAAAACCCAACCACAACTCATAAATGCTACTTTAAAATATTTTAAAATATAGGCCAGTTTCTGATCTCCATTACACAGTGAAAGTTTCTGCTTTCCTACCACATAACTGAGATCAGAATCTGGCCTCTTATATGCAAAAGACATCAAATAACCAATTATGTTCAGCACCTACAGAAAGTAGCTTATATACTGCGGAGGGAAACGATCTTTTTATTATTCTGTTTTTACACCTGTGTGCAGGGGATGCATGTACAGACACTGGAGATACTTGCTCCAATGGGAGAAATGTATTAAGGAGAGCTAAATTCTCCTGTCAGAGACATCCTTGAGCAGTTCAGCACCACAGCTAGCTGTGCACAAGTTCACTGTCCATGAACACAGGTAACCCACAACACAGTTTGACTCTTAGCTTAGCCAGTGAATGGCTGGTGCCACAGCAGGGAAACAGGGTCGGAATAACCTTTTGTGGGCCTGGCACCAAATTTATTTGTGGGCCTCCCCATAGGGGCAATGGAGCATGGCGCGGGGGGGGGGGGGGGCGGGATTGGTCCCCAGAGTGTGGGGCCATCCAGGGGCAACATGGCATGGCAGGGGAGGCCCCGCTCCACCCAGCCCGGTGCAAGGGCACTATTTACAAACTGGCAGTTGCCAGATGCAGAATGGCCCGCCTGGCCCTGTGCTGCCAGTGTACCCCTTCCCCTCAGGGGTGGGCCCATGCCATGCCACACAGCCCCCCTGCCCGACAGCGGAACACCCCCCCCACAATTCCCTATGGCCAAAGCCCCCCGGACCCGCTATGCCCAGTGTCCCCCGCAGACTCTGCCACAAATGCACAGCGACCTGCACACCAGAACTGCCCAGTGCCCTACACAGAACCCCTACTCTCTAGTGCCCCAACACACAGAGATCTTCCCCACCCCCTCATAGTGCAGCACCCACCCCAGGCCCTCTAGAGACCCACTCCCCCATTCCCCGCCTCCCAGCCCCACTCACTAGCCCTGCGAGGCGGCGACTGTGTCTGCCGGGCTGAGCCGCCAAGGTGGGGAATCACTCCATCCCCTCGGAAGTGGCACAATCAGCCAGGCCTGGGCTCCGTCAGGACCCACTTTCCTGGAGGCGCCCAGCCAAGCCCCCCACACTGCGCCTCCCCCTACAACTGGCTGTGATTGGCCAGGCTTCTGCATCAGTCCCTGCTGGCTCAGCTCCAGGGAGACAGGTGGGGCCCCACTAGTGATAGGAAGCAGAGACTGCCTGGAGCCGGAGGTGTACTGGGGTCCAGCCAGGAGGTAGAGAGAAGCCAGAAGGTGGGACCAGAGGGGTGGAAAGGAGCCTTGGCTGGACGGTGGAGGAGCAAGTGGCATGGGGCATGGGGGGAGTCAGCGGGCTAGCAGGGGTCTCAGGGCACGGTGCAAGCAGAGCAGGTTGGGGCCCCTTCTGAGCCAGGCTGCATGGTGCCATTATAAACCCAACACTGCTGGGCATAGATTTAAGCATGAGATTTAATCATTTAAATTAAATGTAACTAGCAAACACAGGCCTCACTGTCCTCCTGGAAGGTGGAAGGGATATTGTTCCCACTGCTCCAGGGCAGGGGTGTGAAAGCTGGAAGTGCTGCCTGCCTGGCATGCTCCTACCTGACCCCCCTCTTCACTTGGCCATGGAATCTGAACACTGTGGAGTCCCTATGGAGGAAGGAGTTGCCAGGTTCCCATGCCCTGAACACCCTTGGCAAGGTGGCACAGGTTACAAGGTGTGCAGCAATTGGTGCTGATTTTTCCCCTCGCTATGGTTTTCACTGCCTCTGATGTGAGGTTTCAAGTACAGCGATCGTCAAGGGAGTTCCTAGTAGCACACCTCTTGTGCAGCCCACAGGACACAACTCTGCATGAACACAGCTTGTTTTGGAGATATCTTGGGGAACCTTCATGTTTAGGGTGTGGAAGCTGTGGGGTCATCCATACATGGTGAAGGGGAAACCCTCGCCTTGGGTGAAAGGATTAAAGAAACTCTGCAGGTGGATACGTGCAGTTTCCATTCTCCTACTTATGAAGAACCGGCATAGGGGAGAATTAGCCCGGTGCGTAAGGTGCTCCATTGTTTCTTACCAGAATGTGCACAGGCTATCTATCTAATGGGAACTCACATCTGAAGCCCATGTTTATGCTGGGAGACCAAAGTCACAAGAGACTTTCAGCCTAAGATAATTATCATGTTATTTTTAACAGAATTTTAACCGAAATGTCAGAAGTTTTGCAAAGCCAAGGATGATATATTGTCTGTGTTGGCAACTCTATCCAGTAATGTTTACTGTCACTAAAGGATTAAGTTGCCAAAGAAATCAGAAGATGTTGTGACATGTCAGAGAAGGGAAAGGAATGCCATATCTTTGCCTTCAGTCTGAGCCATGCTACCTTAGCAGTGCCACATTATTCGTTCTTGTCTTAAATCCCACTCCGACTTACACCATGCTGATTGAGGCCACTAGGCTGAGATACAGATTTTCTTTGATTAGAATGAAACATAGGGGGATGTAAGGTTAATGCTGGCACAAACTGACTGAGATTGTGAGAATAAAATCTTCCAATTACAGGCAGAGCCACATTTATGCTGGCACAACTCCAAAACAGAATGAATTTGGCTCATAGTGTTCTGAAATTACCTATCCATATCCCTGGTGATTCCATAGTAGATGAGGCTGCTGCTAGTAAGTTACTGCCTTCACCTCACAGCAGGAATCATTTTTTGCGGCTGAACTAGCTTTACTTTACATTGGGTTTTGGAGACTATGGAGTTGTAAGATGTTGTCCTAAAGAGACTTTGATTTTGGAAATTGTTTTTTTTTTGCTGACACAGAAGTGGTCAGAATCCATCATCTACCACCATTCAATGTATGGAAACATCCCACCAATCCATGTTTTCTTGCTGGATGCAATTTAACTTAAACCTGTTTATCTGAAATCACAGTGGTAGAACTGGTGGAAAAAATAATCCCTAAGGTTTGAGGCACACAGTTGCTAAACAGCGGATAGAAACAGGCTGGAATCTTTATGTACTTATCAGACAAGCAGAGCCGGCTTTCAATAGGCTAAAAATAATGTAGGTTTATTTAGGTTACAGAAGTAGAAACAAGGAGTATTTTTCATCAGTGTTTCATTTAGAAACAAAATGGGCTTTGTGATGCTGAAAGATGCATGCTAGACATAGCAAGGAACTTACAGTTTGAGAAAAAAACAGAAGGGGCCAAGTATGGCCTCCTAGTTGAATGCCTGCACCCAAAAGCAAAATTGAATCCCAAATTCAGCCCCCATCAGATTTACCAAAGCCTCAGTCCTGCAAACAAGCACACGTGTAACTTTGCATACATGAGCAGTCTCATTACCTGTGTGCATAGCATTAGCCGCTTGCTCAAGTGTTTATAGGCCCGAGGCCTAAAGTCTCTGGTAGAGATTTTTCAAAGCTTTGCAGGTGATCTAGCTACCTATCTATCTTTCAATACTTTAATGGGCAACGTATGATTAAATCCTTCGCACTCATTTGTAAATACCAACTTCTGTTGTCAGTATTGCTAACTGACCATTTATAAATATAACATTGTAGCTAGGCTAGAGTGAGGTGCTTAATTTATCATCATGAAGGGGCTAAGAACCTAGAGAGATACCATTTACTTTCTATTTCTGCTCACAAAATAGCCATAAGCTGATGGCAATTTATGCTAATGTTTTTATTATCCAAATATACTCAGTGACTAGCATTTTTGGAAACGTTTTACTGTGTTTAATACACATGAGTATTTGAAAAATCTAGTGATGTTGCTTTGTTGTTAGTGGATGGAGGGCTCGGAAAATGGCAACAGTTGTGAAATATTTAATGGTAAAAATCGTGTAGCTTTTCACAGAAACATCGAAAAAAGTTGACCATCTCTAGTTGTAACTGATCACATAAGCCACACGGTATTGCTTCTCTTACCTATTTTTTTTCAAATGCCACAGCCAGCCAACTATGACATTTGTTTTGTTTTGTTGCAAGTAAAACTTGATAGTTGGAACTTTTGTGGGAAATGACTGGACAAGGAGTCTGTGCATGGCCCAAACAAATGCATTTAAAATGTGAATGGATATTTTGTGAATGGGTGTTTTACGCATATTTTTCCAAGTCCATGTTGGTTTTGCAGATCTTCATTTGTAATCATTGTAGTTAGTTGTTCATACAGCACCCAACTTATGGCAGGCACTGTATAGACCAAATCCAAAGACATGGAGTGTAATTCTGGTTCCACTGAAGTCAATGGAAATGTTGCCATTGATTTCAATAGGGCTGGGATTTCAACCCTTTTCCCTACCGCTGTCCCTTTCCACTGTAAGGCCATCGCCCTGAAAACAGTTTTATTTGCAGGACTGGGCCCTAACATTAGACATGACTCTGTAAATGAAATGAACAAGCAATAAGTGGAGTGAGATGAAGGACAAAAGTTGCAGTAATAAGCTCATGTATCATTCTCATTTATGGCATGTGTACATCTGGCTGATTCCACCAACTTTTCTTTTATTTACTTTTGTAGGGTAAATGTATGTACTTCACTCCGTTTGGTTTGGGTTTTGGGAAGAGGTGATTTTTCAAATTTAAAAACAAATGTAAACACTTTCTGCTCAAGGTGGTGCTTACTTCTATGAGTAGTGAGAATTTGCAGGATCAATACCAAAGTTGTTTTGACAGCCTGGCATTTATTCATTTTATGGCCTGTGTTGTGCAGGAGGACAGACTAGATGATTATTATGGTCGGGCCTTACACTCTATGAATGTATGATTTTTTATTAAAATTCATTATTGTCTTTCTTTCTTTTCCAATGTAACTTTACCTATTCACTTCCTGACCTGTCTGGTACAAAATAATGCTCTTTAGATTGTTCAGTTAGATTGCAGTGCGGCTCTTACTCAAAAAGAAAACAACATAGGAACAGAATTGTCCCTAATGTGTTGTTTTAGTCTGGATTTGGCTCTTTTCATATTTTGATGCAACATATTAATAACGTTACACTATTATGCTGTGCAAGAAAATGAAACCCTTTATGAAAGAAGCATCAGTAGGCAGTGCATTCAGTGGCAAAGCTTTTAACAGCTGATCTGTGTAACACTGCAGCTGTGTTAGCCTCTAGGGGCCCTATTCTGATCTTATATCTGTGGGCATGTAATGCCACTTAGCTTGTAAAATCATCTCTTGTACGGGTGTGTAGTCATGCTCACAGGGGAAGATCTGTCTTTCAAATAAAAATAAGAATAGATCCATTTCTCTATATGCATTCAGACAGCTAATTCGAGCTGCTTGCATCTTGAGCGTTGGACTCAATTCCTGAGTGCTTTCCTAATACTAAAATCAAAGAGAAAATATGCAAAAAATGGATATTAGAGATTCAGGGGTAAAAGTAGCAAAAATAGATTGTGGGCAAAGGCATAATAAGATATCATTCAGTATTAGCACGAGCTGAGATAGCTTTCCTAGAAAGACTGCTGCCAAAGAATACAAACTATTTAACCAAAGTCCAATAATCAAAATACGTAGAAAAATAATTATAGTTGTAAGCTCACTTTTCATACTGTAGCTGAGTGGTTTGAATACATGCTATCCATGGGTCTTTTTAAACTTCACAATATTTTCCCACATATTCAATGTTTAATTGCCTCCTGACGTCAAACCAGATCCAAAGCTGAAGTAGCTGGAAAGACGCTCATTGACTCCAGTGAGATTTGGATTGGGCAGTAAGGCTTCACCCTGCAAACTCTTACACAGGTGATTAACTTTGACTGTGAAGATCATCCACATGGGACTCCTACTCGCATGCTTGCACAACCAGGGCCTTGAACATTAGTCCATATAATCTCCTTTTTTTCTCTGCTTCCACTGATATTGACAGTTGCCTGTGCATATTGAGAGACTGGTTAAGCTGTCTGTCATCAAAAAGATGCCTGTTACAGTTCTGCAATCTACTATTTCTAAACTAATGAAATCTACCTGAAGCGTGAATAATATTTGTTCCTTTTTTTTTTTTTAAGTAGTAAGCTCTTTGTTGAGCCTATATCAATTGCATATTGGACACTATAGACTGGATCCGTTATGATCTTAAGTATCAGAGGGGTAGCCGTGTTAGTCTGGATCTGTAAAAGCAGCAGAGAGTCCTGTGGCACCTTGTAGACTAACAGACATATTGGAGCATGAGCTTTCGTGGGTGAATACCCACTTCGTCGGATGCATTTGTCGGTATTCACCTATGAAAGCTCATGCTCCATCCAATACATCTGTTAGTCTATAAGGTGCCACAGGACTCTTTGCTGCTGTTATGGTCTTACTTTTTCTGAGCCTGCAAAGTGTTCCTCATGTAATGTGCATAAAATAGTAACTTGGTTTTATTATATGCTAACAGCCAACCTTGTGTACCGTCCTGCTTCATGTCTTTAAACAGTTCCTTGTTCAGCACCAAAAGCTGCATAATGTCTGTAAACAGTTCCTTTTTCTTACTACCTTCCAGGGAAAGATCACAAGCTTTAAGACAGCAGCAAATACATGCATGGTTAATTTAGATGCTTGTTGCCATTTTCTAGTATTTGAGTCAATAAAAATGTAAGTTCAGGAAGTTGTTTGAATTTTTCCAAGATTGTATCAATCCTGTTTCACATTCTCGCTCAGGAACTGCAATCTTGGATCGAACTGGAAAGGACTGCAGCATTGTTTTGCTAGCTCACTAAAACATTCTGTCTGGAAGTTTAGCTGTCTGGCTTACGTGTTCCTCTTGGAGCCTAATGTGTGATGCATCTTCACTAAAAAAGATTAATACTATTAAATGGAAAAGGACATTGCATGATGACTTCAAAAATCAGATCAGTAAAGCAATATTTACTTGGCCTGCTTGAGCAGTTTAACATTTTTGTGAGAATGTATTTTTTATTATTGTAACTTATTTAACATTGAGGAGGGCAACTAAAGTAAGCATAATTTATTGAGACTGATATTGGAAGTATTAATGAACTTTAGAACAGTAGAATTCTTTACCTAAAGACTGTATTATCATGTGCACTTAGGACTACATTTTTAAAGGTATTTAGGGGCCTACCTTCCATTGATTTCACCTAATTACCATTACAAATCCGGGCCCTTGATCCCAATCTTGCATATGATTATACTCAGGAATAGTCTCATTGACTTCTTTGGATGCCTCACCTTTGTAAAATTAAGCATGTGTATAAACATTTGCAGGATCAGGGCCTTGTGTTGTCTTGAAAAATATCAAATATACTAACATAGGGCCAAAATTTGCAGCTTTTACTCAGACAAAACATTCATTGATGTCAGCGCTTTACTCAGGAAAGGACGGGAGAAATGGGCTTTAAAATGCAGCAATTATTTCCAACTGATTCTAAAGAGGGAGATGATAAATTTGTCCTGAAAACATGTCATTGCTTTACAACTGCAGAAGTAAACCACAGAGTTCTTTTGCGAGGGCCCCAGGCTGCAGTCCTTAATCACACACAATTCACATTGACTCTAGTAGGAATTATACAGGAGTCAGGCCCGAAGATTTGGGCCCCAAGACACTATCTTTGCACTGCAAAGTATTCTCTGTTTGTGCATACCCACTTGACCCTTTCATTTCATTTATTTTCCAGCTTGCTGTTCCACACAATGACGAATGGACCCGTTTTGCTCGGACACTGGTTGAAATCCGTGCCAACAGAGCGGACAGCGAAGAGGAAGGGACTGTAGAATTGTCTGCCTAGACAAAAGGAGGTTTCCACTGTTTGTCTAGCGCAGCATCTATCCCCTGTTGAGTATGCCAGTTTTTGGTGTCAAATCAGTATCGCTGTGGCTTTTGATGCCAGTGTCCCTGCCAGCATTGCTTAGAGAGCTCCATGTTAATCACACTGCGCTTTACACAAGGCTGAGAATCTCCAGAGCTGTTCCATACTTTATATTTCTGTCTGAAACATAAGAAAGAAAAGACAAATCAATCCTTTATGGGTTTAGCTGTTGCCTTTTAACTACTTAGTAGCTGTATTTAATAGCTAGAAACCATGGTTAAACTTGTGCTCACATGCACTTCTGGCATAGTCCTATTAAATCCATATGAAGCCAGATATGATTATGTGCAGATGTGGTGTGCTTCATGATATGGGACTGAGCCAAAGACTTTAGATGTGGTGTTTCACATGGTGACTTACATTATGAATGGATGTACTATACAAAAGTTGCTGCTCCTTATTTATTGCGGTGTGCTGCATGGAACATATTTATTTGAAAGCATTAAAATAAACGAGCCTAAAGCATGTGCATAATGAGAGCACTGCATTGTCTCTGTGCTGCTGTAGAGGCTACATTACCTTTCAAATATTAAAGATGTAAAATCTATAAATATTTGTTTGAGTGGATGGAATGATTTTTTTAAATGCCTATTATTTCTAGGCACTTTAACAATATTTCACGTACAGCTGCTTGTTGATACTTGTCATGGTAACACTAACAGGCTGACAAAGAATTGTGGTTCCTTGAGTATGACACCAATATTACCAATAAACTTATTCTGGAGCAACGTAGTTAATCCTTTTTGGCCAGCAGTACTCAGCATGTTAATCGCGGGACACTGGCTAGGCACTGGGAACATGTGACTTCCAAGAATTGCAGAATGCTCATACAACTGCTATGGCAGGGATCGGCAACCTTTGGCACACGGCTCGCCAGGCCAAAGCCTCCTGGCAGGCCAGGCCATTTTGTTTACCTGCCGCATCTGCAGGTTCGGCCGATCACAGCTCCCATTGGGAAGTGGCGCGGGTTGAGGGATGTGCTGGCTACCGCTTTTCGCCGCCCCCGTTGGCCTGGGACAGCAAACTGCAGCCAGTGGGAGCTGTGATTGGCCGAACCTGCGGACATGGAAGGTAAACAAAATGGCCCGGCCCGCCAGGGGGCTTACCCTGGCGAGCTGTGTGGCAAAGGTTGCCGATCCCTGTGCTATGTAAACAGAGCCCTTAGGCTTTTGTTAATGCATTTACATGCATCAGGTCCTGCTACAAATTTTCATGAGAGTCTAGAACTACCGTTTGTCGCCTTCTAAATCAGTGCTTCTCAACCAGGGGCCCAAGGCCCTCTGGGAGGGCCACAAGCAGGCTTCAGGGGGTCCGCCGAGCAGAGCCAGCATTAGACTCACTGGGACCCAGAGCAGAAAGCTGAAGCCCCACCACCTGGGTTTGAAGCCCAAGGCCCTGAGCTCCATCACTCAGGGTTGAAGTCGAAGCCTAAGCAACGTAGCTTTGAGGGGGCCCCCTGTTGCATGGGGCTCCAGGCAGTTGCCCTATTTGCTACCTCCTAATGCCGGCCCTGGCTTTTATATGCAGAAAAAACAGTTGTTGGGGCAGACCTGGGCCATGGAGTTTTTATAATATGTTGAGGGAGGCCTTAAAAAGAAAAAGGTTGAGAACCTCTGTTCCAGATGTTGTTTTTCCATGTATATCTGTGCATAGTTACAACGTTGCTCTCTAACAGTATGAACAGCTCTCTGCTGCATGCACAAAGAGTGTAAGGTAGAGAGCTTCTATATATACTGCCCCCTTGTGTAAGGGTGGGGAGAGGGCTGCAGGCAGCATTTTCCTTTCACCCCTGTGCAAGTAGCATGGCAGGATGCAACAACAGCATTCCAAAAAGTACTAGGATGCAGACTTGGCTAATGCATCAGCCCACGCATCTTGGCCCAAAGCATCAGACATGAAGGCTAATTCCATGGTGAGTCAAACTAGGGCAAGTCTGGACATGGCTGTGAAGAACAGAGTTAGCGGATACGCTGCTGCCCGCAACTTTGCAGTCAGCATAAAACAGGATCGATTGCATCATGCAACTAGTCTTAGACCCTGCGCCCAACAAACATGTGTTTAGCATTGTATCAGCCAACTGTGCTTCACAGCCAGGCTCAACCACAGGACCATTTGGAATGTGGACCAGCCCTAGGAGTGTCTACACTGGTGTAATTTACACACAAGGTAGCACGTGTGAAAAATCAGGACTGGGGGAGGGGTTAACAGTTGCCTGTATAAGACAAAGCCCCTAGTATCGGGGCATCTGGTCACCCTACTAACAAACTGAGGTGGCGAGAAGACTTCCTTACACTCACACTCACTTCTAAGCTGCCTGCAGCCTGCATGGTGGAAGGCCTCTCTAGTCCCATTAGTAGGGCCCTACAAAAGTCAAGATCAAGTTTGCTCAATTTCACAGTAATAGGTTTTAAAAAAAATAAATTTAATTATTTCAGCCAGTTAAAGCTGAAAGTTCAGTGTTGTAATTGTAGGGATCCTGACCCAAAAAGGAGTTTGGGGTCGGGGCGAGGGGGTTTGCAAAGTTATTGTAGGGGGGAGATTGTGCTATTCTACGCTTACTTCTGCGTTGCTGCTGGCGGCGGTGCTACCTTCAGAGCTGGGCTTCTGGCCAGCAGACGCTACTCTCCAACTGCCCAGCTCTGAAGGCAGCGTAGAAGTCAGGGTGGCAATACCACAATCCTCCAAAATGCCCTCGTGACACCCCCCCTCGGTACTCCCTTTGTGGTCAAGACCCCCAATTTGACTGGTCTCCCCCATGAAATCTGTATAGTATAGGGTAAATGCACACTAAAGACCAGATTTCACAGCCCATGACGTGTTTTTCATAGTTGTGAATTTGGTAGGGCCCTACCTATTAGATGGCTACTACACATGCAGCTATCTGCAGTACTTGCTAACCAGACAAACTGGTCCTGCCCAACGGAGCAGCAGACAGCACTTCAGAGTTTGACATCTTCACTCCCCCCCATTCCAATCTATGGAATCATGCCCTGAGTGGCAGACATCCTTTGCAGAAGATGCACTAGACATCAAATGTAATTGCGCTGGTAAGTCAGAAAGAGAACATCTAAATGATGCCCCTTGCATGCCCAACTGAGTACACAGAATTGGAAAACACGGGTGAGGTCTATTGGGCTTCCAACTGAAAGCCCAATAAATCCAGCATTCTAGACACTGTGTTGCCTCTAACTCTCCTACCAGTGAGCTCAGGTTTAGGGGGAGGAGGGGTGTTTTTCTAAATACGTTGTTCCATTATTTCCCATCATAACTGAAAAAACTCCCTCATACACTGTGGAAGTTATTAAGACTAGCCAGTTCTTGCAGTGCATTGTAAACTGCTGGCAAATTTGCCTCTACTTTTTCCATATTACCTTTCAGTTTTGAAACCTAAGGGGAAAATGCTGCATGTTTCACCTTCCAACCTCTCGCTCCTTTATGGCTTTAATAGCTTGTAAAACAGTTTTCAGAGAAAACTCAGAAGACTTCAAGATTCACTGCTGTGCACGCAGGACAATGCCCACTTGGCACAGAACACCGCTGCTCCCAGCCCCCTGGCGGCAGGCCTAGATCACAGAGAAGATGCTGGTGATGGTTTTTCCAAGAGTGATCTCTTCGTTCTTTGAGGACACCCGGGTGAAAAAGGAGGCTCAGCACTGGACCTTTTCTGTTTGACGCTCCTGGCACAAGGTCAGGGTAGAATATAAATAAGGTTGAGACTAAAATATTGCAGCTCAGTCTAGGAAGAATAGGGTTCTGCTATGGAGTAAAGCAACTGTTTGTGCTTTCACTCCACCTCTCATGGACAGGCCTGCAGCATGGGGTTCTTTCCTGGCTATCCATGATTAAAGCTTCGAGTCGGTCACAGAAGTCACAGATTTAATGACTTTCCATGACCTCAGTGACATTGGGGCCCCACAGCAGTCCAGTTGCTGCAGCAGCAGACCCCCTCTCCCCAAGCCCTGCACAGCTCACCAGAGGGTGGCAGGGGACCCTGCAGTTCCCAGTCACTGTAGGTTGCATGGAACCCCTCACCAGCTCCCACCTCTACAGGGTGACGGGGGATCCCTGCCAGCTCCCGGCCCTGTGGTCAGGGATCCCCTTCCAGCTCCCAGCCACTGGGCAGCTTCTCAGCGTTGTACAGTGGGGCAGGGTACTGGACCCTCCTCCCTCCCCATTTTCTCAGGGATGTTTTTAGTAAAAGTCAGGGACAGGTCATGGCTTCGTGAATTTTTGTTTATTGCCCGTGACCTGTCCGTGACTTCTACTAAAAATATCCATGACAAAATCTTAGCCTTAATCCATGGTCGAAAGCCTTCTGACACCTCATACAATCATGTCCGAACAAGTATCTCCTTTTCACTAGCTTCCTAAATGTGCCTGTATGTCCCCAGAGTGTTCCCATGTTTGCTCAGGATCCCACTAAAACACAAAACTCCACTCTTGTTTCATAAAAATGAAGTCACCCCTTCCACTTCCAACATGCACCTTCCACCAACAGCCATCCTCAGACGAGTAAAACGAATGTTTGTGGATCACTGCATGGTTGGCATTTGAACAGCAGTTAGGCAATACAGTACAGACTAAGTCGGATTTCATTTGTAATCTTTCCTTTTCCCTCTACATTTGTACAGCCCTGAACACACGCCTACTGGTCAAGAATGAGCAAGAAAATAGCATCTATATGCAATGGCTGCAAAACATTGTTAGTGGGTCCATTTCTTCTAGGCATTACAATGGAAACAAGCCTGGAGAGCACAGCAGCCTTTTAGATTGATCCAGAGAGGACACTGAAAACGTAAGGATAGCATGGAAAAAAGAACACATGATTGTTAGAGAAGCAGATGCTTGGCATATTGAGTCTGGCACCATTGGGAGAGTGGGGGATGTGACACATTTTGCAAAAGGAGGGCAGACTTATGAAGAGATTTCGAGGCGGGGGGGGGCGGGGAAGAGGCTTGAGTTTGGTGTGTTGAGGAAGGAGCCAGTGAAGGTATTTAGGACTAGACCTTCAAAAGGTATTTAAGCACCTAACTCCCACTGATTTCACTACCTAAATACCTTTGAGGATCTGGGCCTTACTTTCTGATCCTGCACTCACCGAAGTCAACGGCAAAGCTTCTTTTTTTATTTCAGAGATGCAGGATCAAGACCTTAATGAGGAAGAGATCTTGATAAGGGCAGTTTCAGCAGAGCAGAAGCCAGAGAGGAGGGAATCCATTGTGGAGTTGGAGGAAAGGAATTCAAGGCAATAGCTGTAAACAATAATAGGGTTTACTTCCAAAATGCAGCCTCCTCTGGGGCAAAATGGAGTAGCTGTTTAAAAGTGCACAATGCTCAGTAGGAATATGAAGAGGACTGCCATATCCAGTTGAAGCTGCAAGGTAACAATTAGCTAAGCTGGAATTTGGCAAGGACATACTGTTTAACGCTCCTATTCTTAACAAAATGCACAAGGAGATTTTAATGATTTCAAGTGACCAGACCCTCTGCTTCAAGGCTCATCCAGAACATGTAAATAATATAATGGCAGCTGGGCAAAGAAAGTGCTCAGCAGATCAGACTAAATAGCATGTCATTGGTTTGAAGGCACTTTTGGCAGCTCCAGGTAAAATGTGAAAGGCTTGAAAATTTAGTCTTTAATTTAGCCTCTGAGATGTAGGCTCAATGTATTCATCTAAAGCTCTTATTTAAATGAGGATAATCAAGGCCAATGCTAAGATTTTCTCACAATATTTTTAGCAAAGTCATGGGCTGGGCAATAAAGAAAAATTCACAGAAGCCCGTGACCTGCCCCCGACTTTTACTAAAAATATCCATGACAAAATGGGAGAGCCCCTGCCCCCATGGCTCTTGAGCGCCAGGGTTCCCTTCCCCCCACGGCTCTGAGCTGCACAGTTCCCCCTCCCGCCCGCAGCAGTGAGGAGCCCTCCGGCTGCGAGGACCTGCGGGGTATACCTGCTGGCCGGAGTTGGGGGGAGCTGCTGGGGGCCCGTCACCTGTGGACAGCAGGAATCCCTCAACCCACCCCAGCAGCTGGGAGCTGTAGGGTACCCCCACTGTCTGCAGCAGCTCAGCACTCGGGGCCCCCACCATCTCAGGTGGTGGGGGTACCCTGCAGCTCCTGCCAGCCGCTGGCAAGGGCTGGACTCTATAGCTCTTAGCTGTGTGCAGGCTGAAGTCATTGCAGTCACAGATTTCCTGACTTCCATGACCTCCATGACAAAATCGTAGCCTTAGTCATGACAGAGTAGGTGGTGGCAGAGGCTGATATTTCAGTGTCTAGATGGGCACGTTATAAACACTTCAGAGGGTTTTTCAGGGGATGCAGCAGTGTTTCCCTTGCACATTCCAGGGCAAGGACTCTGCGTCTGTTTTCAAAGTGAGTCTTTATTTTGGATGCCCAACTTGAGACACCTCACAGGGTTCTGATTTTCACAGGAGCGGCGCTCAGCACTATTTGAAAATCAGGCTCCTATTAAGGTGCCTTAAGGTAGGTACCCCCAGAATTACTCTGCTGGAAATTTAGTTCCTCGTTGTAACTGTGAACGAATATCACAAATTATTCATGTTACCTGTGCTGGTGAAACAGCATTTGTAGAGTTAGGGGCACTCTGTGACAGGTGGATGTTCTTTGGCATGAGAACTGCTATTCCTACTGCTGCTGTGTTTTGAGCAATCTTTGGTAAAATGTTAGACAAAGAAAATATTTAGCTGTATGAGCGTTTGATAATCTTCATCAGTTCAGAGCAAGATTGTCTGACAACCTTAGCATCTGACTGAGAAGCAAGGGACTAGGGACACTGCCATCACCAAAACAGCATGCAGTCACGGCAGATGGAGTGAGATAGTTTGCACAGTTACAGATGTCTGTCAATAGGCTTAAAAGTGTCATTTTCTGTCAAGATCCTAAGCAGGGGTAATGCTCTGGTAATACACCTGTGTTATAATCTACTGTGTTATGCACACAACGAATCCCCATCACTTGGTTTGGGGGAGGAAAGAGAAAAAAATCAGACAATTCTTTAACACATAACCAAAGCAGCTGGGATGAACTTTGCGAGTGGCTGAATTGCTTCCTAATGCTAGGAGGACTAGGGCATATAATGGCAAAAAGCCACTAATGTGCATCTTAAAATATCTCCTCTTGCTGAACAGTAACATGTAAAAGCCTTTGCCAAACACCTTCATCAGAGGCTGCCATTATTCACATGTCGCCTTTTGGATAATAAATAGGAATACAGTGCATCTTGTGTAGTTACAAATGCAAGATGCTCACATGCTTTTCACTGGTTATTTGCTGCATTTCAAAATCACCAGAGAATTATAAAATCAAGTGTCTGAAGGTTTAGATCTTCTAAACCATTAAATAATGTATGGATAATCATTAAATTTAAATATTGTTTTCTAGTCTAAGCAATGCTAATAAATATTTCAACAAAAAAACCTGAACCTTGAAATGCACGATAACTGTTTCAATGAGAGGTGGCAGATTTCTCCCCCTAACAGTCAGTTGCTGGAATTAGTCAGCACTGAAGAGCTAAGGAGGTAGGAACACACCAGAAGTGATGTCATATGTGGGGTACATGAAGACAAAAAGGCCATCTATCCCTAAGAAAGCTGGAGAGCGGTTTAATGGTTTTCATATTTTTAGGTTTAGGAAAATTTGCCTAAGTTATTTTTGAAGCTTGTGGCATGTTTTCTCACAAAAAAAAGATGGCTGCAAATTGTAAATATTAAGCTATCAAACTCAAAAACTCCTGTCACCTGGCCAAAAATATATATGCCCTAGCTATGGTGTAAGGAGATAGCAAGGCTATGGATTTAACACTTCAGAAACACCCCACCCATGCTAATATATGGAGGCTTACCAATTCTTGAACAAACTTTTACAACAGATTACTCAACAGAACTGCAAGATGCAAATAAACTGAGGTTACATCTCACCTTACCCCTCCCACACTGCGTAACTTATCTATAAACCAGAAGAGTGCAAACATCTGAAAGCTTTTTTTTTTTTTTTAAAGATAAAGCAAAGAGCAAAATCTTACAAGATCTGAGCCAGTAAGCTCTTCAGCATAAGGAGCACACCACCTGTCTCCATACAGTACCTAAGGCAAGAATGTGTCATACAGCCTCACACATGTTGATTCTGACCAGAGTTTTTGGATACTACCACAACATTCATGTGTTTTTTTTTTTTTTTTTTAAATCCCCCCACCATCTGTAAGAGCAATTAGGGGCAGAGGGATATTTTGTATGTGGCTTTATTAAGAATTTTTGGTTGAAACTGCGATAGCTCAATATCTACACTACCAACAAAGAAATAAATCAGGGAGCGGATTGACACCATCACACATCAGTCTAGTTTGCTATTACCTCATGCTATCAGAGCCATTTGTGGGGGTTCAGGGCCTTACATGGTACATGTAGTATCGTGCAGTACATCTGAGGTGGAAGCAGGTAGTTAAGAACTATTGCCCCATGGACTGAGAAAGCAGCCAGCAGTGGAACATGTTCCCAGAAGCTCTGTGGCAGAGGGCATTAGTGACCAGAGGACTTGGTTTACATTTTGTTTTCTAAACCCCAGGCAGTGGTTTTTCCTTTTAAGTTAAGCGTCAAAACCTGTATCGGTTTTATTATAATCATTTAAAAAATGACCGAACCTTCCTTTATTTGAGCATGTGTACTTGTCAGCACAGGGACAAGGGGAGTTCCAGTTTGGCTCCAGCAGCACACAGGTCAAATCCTTCCCAGTGAGGCTTCCAATGCTTGTCCTAAGTAAGCTGCTGCTGCTAAATGATTTTAAGCACTTTGGGGGGGGGTGTCTTCCTCCAAGGGAAATGCTGCATGCTATGTATACAAAATAAGTCCGTCCTTAGCTGCTTGAGTCTCCGCATTTCCTCTCATCAGCAGCTAAGACAGACAAGAAAGTGCACATTTTTAGGCAAAGGTTTAGAAAAAGATATATGAATAGCACTAAAACCAAATGGCTTGAAGTTCTGAAGTGCTGATCATTGGCAGCTGCCATTATAAGTATATTCTTTGTTTTTTTTTTTTTTTTATAAAACAGTAGTTTGGGAGTGGTGGGGGAATGGAGTTTATTTTTAACAGAGGAGGACTGGAACTCAGTGTGCTGCTCCCATCACCTGTCTCTCACATACAGAGCTCATGAAATATCTGCAGAGTTCAGTAATGACACCTGGAAAAAGCGGTGTGCATGGCTGTCAGGGTTCCCAAAATGGAATTACAATCAGATTATATTTGTGTTTATTAATTTTTAAATGTATGGATATTCCAGGCTGCTCCGCTTCCCTGATTACTTTGGAACGTAAACACGGCCAATTAAAGCAGTTTTCTGTAACAAGCCATATATAACGCAACTAATAGATCCATTTCCATTTGGCATTTGGACAAGTTACAGTGTAACCAATATGATGTCATATACCTAAAAATGTAATACTTTTACAAAGTACAGAACTTTAATATTCCCATAAACTCAAAGTTCACATTTAATAGAAATGAAAATATTTAGCAAGGATTACCGCCCTGTAAGGACCTAAATCTTGTGACACCTTTTAGGAGCAATGCTGGGGACCACTTCAACCTGCACTGGCTACACAGGCAGATCGTTTAATAGTTACTTAAACAACACAGAGAGAGCTTCAAAGTAATGAAAGTTTGCTCCAATTCAGGCTTTTAGCTAAAGAAAAGTTTCTTCTTGAGCCACAGCCCCATCAAAGGGGCTCTCCTCTTCACACTCCCCAGTTGTTATGCCTCAGGTGGACAAAGGTAACTGCATTCCTAACCCAACCTGTAAATGCCTGTGCATAATGAATTAAGTTAGCCTTGAAACAGAGTATAAAATTGAAAGACACACATTAAATTTGCTGTGCAACTTGCATAACAGACATTTGTCTCGCTGTTTGAAAGGTTTATTTCCATCTTCATAAATACACAATCCTCTAAACATTGTGCAAGGCACACACCCTGCCTCCCCCGATAAAATCTTGGGTTCTAGAATATTTTAGTCTCCTTATTCAACTCAATGAAGTAAATAATCTAGAAACAAATAATTTCCAATTACAAGACAGTGGTTAAGGCAGGTACCATTGATACAGTGCATGGATTTTTCTATTGCATTTATTTAAACAAGCAGCATTTACTAAGTGCATCATACAAACACGAATCCAGATATCAGCATGTCCAAGATAAGCACCTAGTCTTGTAATTTCATTGTACGTGTAATAAAATGCCAAAAGTACTTCCATAAAGTGCAAAGACTATGGACAATAACACTTCCTTCCTGACATTTTGATACCAGTAACAGAATACCATGACTCAACGTTTATAAATGTGGTTTCCATTACAAAAACATGTTCCACATAAAAGCTTCATAATACAATCCAGAAAGTCAGCTTGTGCGTGTACATATTTAAAAAGTTGAAGCCATAGTGGCAGACTCAGGTACTGTATATATATATATATATATATGTATATTTGAATTCTACAATAAGCTTATAACCAATTTACATGTATGGTCAAAATCATTCTGCTTGAGCACCATGATCTCTATTGACTATATTTCAGTGACAATGTAGGATATCCAATATGCAGCCACTTTGGCATAATAATCCTCATTTGAATGTTACCTGCCAGATGATCGCATTCATAACTCCCACACCTGACCCTCCCCCACAAACAGAATCTAATATTAGTGCCTTCCAAACACAAAGCACATGTCAGATGTGGACAATACATTCATGGTCCTGAACCCAAAGAATAACTAGTAAGAATTTCACAGTGATCTGGTTAAGGAAGCACAAAGACCAATGATTACATTTAAGAAAACTGCCTTAAAACTGAAATGACACTTAACTGATATATGATGAAAAGCTAAAGGAATGAAATATTAGACTGTCAGAAAATTGGCTCTTTCACCACTAATAAAACTCTACAGCAGTAACATGACATCTTAGGTTCCAATGGCTGCAGCAGCCTGTGAGGTAGGTGGTGATGACCTAAATCGAGGTAGGTATAGTCCAAATTTATTTTCAATCCCTGCAAATGTGGCAACTGCCAATTTATAACCTCCAACGTGGTCAGGATTAGGAGCAGGTAGTGTGATCCTGGATTTAGGAACTGGTTCTGATCCAGCTGGTTTTCTGCAAAATAGAAGTAAAATTTCTGTAAAAATGCTGACACCAAAATCTCTCTACAAATTGTAAATCAAGTATCTTAAGGTCAAAAATCCCACAGCCACCAGGCAAAAACATCCCTGCTATAAAGTAATGAGAATCACACTAATATTTTAGAAAGATCCCAACAGCTTTCATGCTAATCATCACAGAGTTGTCAAACCTAGATGAAATTGTACAGCGTGCTACTCGATGAGACTGTAGTAAACTGTGGTCATATCCCATCCCCAGCTCTTACACCCTGCATCACTCATCCAGGAACCAGTAGAGTTTGAACAGCTAATGTTTCTGTATGGGTATCTACAGATGAAAGCATGACTGTGGTAAGGGGTAGGCATACCCGTGTTAGCTTTCACCTGGCTGGTGTGGATAACAAAAGTAGCGAAAACACGATGGCAGAGGCTTCAGCGTGGGCTAGTCACCCCAGCAAATACCTACAGGGACCCTGGGTACATTCTTACCTGTGCTAGGTATATTATGCCTTCCTGTGTTACAATTGCATCTTCATCTGTAGTATAGATACCCTAAGACAGCACTAATAGTACACACACAGCAGTGCTTGGGGAAGGGGGATATTTTGTGCATGGTTTTACTAACCATGATTTTTTTTGTTAACAGTCTCAGTATCTCCACTGTAAAACCAAAGAATTGCAAATTCAGCTACACACTTCTCAGAGAACTGATGCCAACAAAACCCACTCTTACTTCCTCCTTGAGATCTCCCTGATGCTATCGTAACCCACTCAGGTGCGTTTAAAAACCTTATCCTGCTAACACTGCCTAAATGCAGTTGCAGTAGACACAACAGAGTCAATACCTTGTGATGGAAATATCAGATCTGTGTGCTGCAACAAGCAAAAGTGATGCATACGTAAAAGGAGGCAGAACTGAGGCTCCACCAACAACTGAGCAATCATTGCATTCTTCAGCTGCTCCAGCAAAAGCTACAGCCCTTTTTACAATAATACTCCCTGCCAGGCCACATGCAGAACTCCTCCTCAACAGCAATGACTAAGTAGTAGTGCATTGTCGCCTAGTAGTTATCACAGGAAAGAGTCAGGAATCCCAAGTTCTATTTCCCCAATCTGCCATTTATCGTCTCAGGGTCTCATTTTACACTGACATGTCCAAAATATCCTCTCAGGGTCTGTTATGGTACTAAAATGAGGCCCAGCTTGCTGTGAAATGGGTACAGAGACACTTGTTCAAATCCCACAGAAGCTTAATTAATTTGGTGAGGTGAAGCCTTTTATCTCATGATCTTGAAGTTCTCTCTGTAACTGCAAAGCATTAATAACTAAGGTCCCAATCCTGCAGCTGACTCTGCAGAGTCACAGGGGTTCACTTCCACAGAGCCAGCTGCAGCAGCAGGGCCCAAACGATACGTTCACACAGTATACTTACACTCCCCCAAAGTCAATGTAAAGCCATCTCTGCAGCAGCTCGTAAGTCACCAAAGTTACACCAAACTGAGGAGAGGATCGAAACACACGAGCTTGAAAGAAAAACAAAACAAGCATGAGCAACAAAAATCAAGTTAAAAACACAACTGGTTCCCGGTCATCAAACAAGTGGCATCTAAGTTGTTTTACATACCACCCGCTCCTTTCCACAAAGCTTTTGGGCCTTCCTCTCGCAGTATCTTTCCAAAGCAGTCTATGACGCCACTGTAAGTGGTTTGCCCTGCCCGGGCTGCCACTTGTAATCGAGTCTTGATAACATCAGCAGGGGTCACTAGAGAGGCCGCAGGCATACCTAAAAATGAAGCAGGGGAAAAAAAAGAGACAGGTATGGGTAAGTTGTTACACATACTAGATGCTTCCTGCATGGGGAGGTTACTGTGCCTTTCATTCTTACCTCAGAAAACTCAGGCCACAAATAGTTGCTTTTAATGAGGAAGAACAACCAATAGGGGTAGCCACTGTGAAAAGTACTTCACTCATATAAGGCTCTGGTTAGATGAACAGCCCCACCAAATTTTTATTTGAAGTCAGGCGGCACATACAGAAATTTTCAGCACAAACCATAGACTTACATAGTTAATAAGTTAACAGTTTTTGGAGATGATGTCAATCTTTCCCTTTCACGCCCCTTTGTGGTTTCTGACATTCCCATCACACAATGTGCTGGAAAAAGCATGTTCACACACACCTTAAACAACCTCCTGCAGAATGTTACTGGGAACTACATAATGTTGTGCACGATCAGCAAGATGCACAAGCTAAGGTTTAAAGGGTTCATTTTTCTCATTAGGAAACTCACATTTCTTTACTGCAGGGCAATGTCTGATATCCTCAATTGAATATTTGGAGGAAAATTAAAATTTAGCCTGGCAGATAATCAACTGAGAGCAACAAATACTGAATAACAGCAGGCAATATTTCTAAAGTCATTCTAGGAAATCAGGGCTGCTCGTGTTAAGATTAAAAAAAAAAAAAAAAGGCAGTGAGACTGTGCTCAGAAGACACTGTCTCTTATGGTTTTATTACTTTTCCATTCTGCATATGTTCCAAACCAACTTGGTCAGACACAGATGCATAAATCTCCTTTTCTTTTTTTTTTCAGGCTTAATAATTCTGTAACAATTTTTGTCCAAACCAGCATGGTCTGGCGCAAAGCACCATCTCACTCTTCTAAGAGACTGCTTTGAAAGTCGTGTGTAAGTGTGCGCATATCACTAAAATAGGAACTGCTCCTCCGCTCCTGAACCCAGAAAAGAAGAAAGCACGTGAGCATGCGCATGCACACACAGTTTCACATTTGCAAATTTGGTAGGCAAAGGCTAAAACATGGCTGAAGTTTCACCTGAACTAAATTCCAGATATGCCGATTTACTCCCCACACTTACCATTACTGACCACAGGATATATTTATGTCTTCAACTTAAAGATGGACCTTTGTCCTTTAGAGAGCAACCAATGGTTTCAAGGAAAACCAAAAGACACACAGTACTTAGAAAAAATACTGCTTACTCTACATTAATTATCATCTCTCATCTCTCTCTTTACCTGTTATTTATTACTAGGGGACATTTGTGTTTAAAAACAAACTTACAATTGAAATTAGACAAATTACACAGCAGACAATAAATGAAGAGGGATAAGGGGGGAAAGGATGAGGAGGTTCATAGGAAAAATAAGCAGAAAGAACAAATTAACTTGTGATCATTTGACATTATTATAATCTCCGCATCAAATGTTGTATCAAAGAGACTGGGGCATTAGGTGAAGAAAGAGCAACAGGAGACGATCAAACTAAGGAAAACAGGTTTTGATTTTATACGTCTCTAACAACAAACAAGGGGAAAAGAAATATTGATAACATGGATCACATCTTGAGAAACATTCATGCAAAAGATACATGTGCACATTTCAATACCCCTAGTTTTCTGTGCAAATACCAGAAGGTATATGTGCAAGATGGGTATTTTCCACAACTAATGTGAGTTGAAGCACACTCTGAGGCTCACACTTCTGAAAAAATAATGCAGTGCTACTGATGCAGAACTGGCTCAAACTATAGTGGATCAGATTCTCAGCTAAAGTAAACCAGCCTACCTCTGCAGAAGTCAAAAGAGTTAGATTGATTTACAGCAGCTGAGGATATGACCCAACATTTTAGAGATGTTTTTCTATGACATGCCCATGACTCTTTAGTGGGAGCACCAGTCTTCCAGTTCACCAGTTCATCAATCCCTTATTCTGATCTTTAGGGTTACTAGCTTGCCTCTAATAAAAGAAATATTTTGCTTCCATAAAAATAGGGCACCCATGTCCCTGCACTATTCCACATGATGAGCATCATGCCTATAATACTGTGCAGGAATCTGCTTATATACTGAAAATACTGGATAAAATTCCCATAATAGCTGATTTCCTAGCACATATCAGCAACCTATCGGACTGCTTCTGTGGCTGAACTTCAAAGCGACAGTTATCTCAGTCTGCAATCACCTGACAAAGGCTAGAAAGAGAAAAATGTTAACATCTAAGAAATGGGTTGGCTTAAAAATACCAGCTTATAACTCCAAAAGTTCAAAAATTGTTTTGTTTCATTAAAATGAGTTAGAATTAACATGAGTTTAAATCCATCTTCTTTCAACAATTTCTGTGAGGGTTTTTTGTAAGCACCAGCCATTTGATTAGAGATGTTTTAACTGGTGCCAGCTCAATTCCTATGTGCTACAAGGCACTGCACAGAGAGCGAGCAGAAAGAAGTGAAGGTGTATGATTCAGCACGACTATCTGGTTTTTAGAGTTAAGCCTGGGTCATAATCCACCTGAAGATGTCCAGAAGTTCTAGGCTGCCCAAAGTCTGCACACAAACACACAACAAAAAGCTGCCCACCTGTCTCCAAGAAGAGGGGAGTTTAAAAAAAAAAACACAAGTAACCACATTCTGAGCAGTTCAACTACCTGCGCTGGATTTATTTCTCTCCATCTTTCTCCTGCTCCACTAGCCCTTTACTTACCATTGGAGAGTGTGCTGCTAACAGAGGAGATGTCTCAGGGGCTCTCAAACTGGAGGTCATGAGGTTATTACATGGGGGGGGGTCACGAGCTGTCAGTCTCTACCCCAAACCCTGCTTTGCCTCCAGCATTTATAATGGTGTTAAATATATCAAAAAGTGTTTTTAATTTATAAGGTCGCACTCAGAGGCTTGCTATGAGAAATGGGTCACCAGTACAAAAGTTTGAGAACCACTGGTCTAGGTCTAGTAGTCTACGAGCCATTAATACGGGGGGAGTGGAAGGAGAGAATTCCTTTTCCTTATAGATGTATACACATTTCCCTCAGCAGATCCTCCGCATCCTTTGCCTGTGATTTGGAGTCTGCTGAGCTTTAGGATATAGAATGTGGGAGGAGGAGGAATTTTAGGCTGATGAGCCCCTCTCAGATAGGCAGATGCTAAATTAAGACTGCAGTGACCTTTTAAAATCCTCACAGCCCTAGAAGCTCAGCAGCAGCCACAGAGGCAAATTTGGGCTGGAAAATGCATCCTTATATTACATATTCTAGCCCTTTAGTGCAGACACCCTTAGAGACGAAACGCATCAGTAGAAAGACATGCTGCACACAGAACACCTGCCAGCAGTGCAGCAGATTCCCAAGATGAGTCCCAACATTCAGTCTCAGTCCCCAAAAATGAATTAAAAGAGCCCTGAGGATCGACAATTTGGGATGCACAAGAAAAAAACCCCAGCAACTGCCTTTTCTGACCAGATTTCCCATGTGGCAGGTGAGAAAATTGTGGATTTGTGATTCCATACAATCCCCCCTCCTCCTAACCTTTTAACCACAATGCAGCAGGGTAGAAATAGGCATCTATTATCTGTCTTTTCATAGCATGCAAAACAGAGACAGGCTTTTTCCAGCACCATTACATTTCTATTATCTATCATCATAACTGGTGTTCAGTTTTTGGATAGACTTTTATTTATTATTTCGCTTATGCTGCCTTAAGTATATGCTGATTCAAAGAAACTCTGGATCAAAATCACCAGAAATGTATTTTTTTTTAATAAAAAAAGATTAAATAGAAAAAATATACAAAAACACAAAGCCAAGATGCTGTGTGGGATACTGTGGTCAATGACTTACTTTTACCATGCTGTCAGAATCTCCTAGTGGCCTGCTTAGATGTTTGTATCATTAGCATGCATTTGGATTCCATACCAAAATGATATTCAAGTTTCTTTTGATCACAAAGAAGTAGAGAATGAAATGAATATTTTCATGAACCACTTTTACAATAACAACTTGCCCAATCAACCAACCAAAAACGGACAACAGCATAACAGCTTGACTAAGCAAGATGTCACACTACATTAATATTTCAAGAATAAAATCTTGCTCTCTTTTCACTACTACAAACGGTAATACAAATGCTATCATTAGGTCAAAAATACAGAGTGCCTTCATATTAGCGCCAGTTCATCTGGATCAGTTATATGTTCTGCAATCTAATATCTAAATGTTAACATCTTGGTACAGAACAATTATTTTTTGCCTTTACAATATCTCATTAATAAACACATTTCTAAAGCATCTATCAGTGATATCTAGGTGCAACAGTATGCCATACGCAAAGGAATTCAGGTACTTACCAGCTATTGATCCAGCCATGAGCAAACTTCCAGGGCTAACTTGTCCATCTTCATTTGCAAATGCAGTTTTCAAGTGAGCATAACATGGAAAGTAAATGGCAGAGAAGGGGATATCGCGTAGAAAACATGCCTTCGCACCCTGTGTGAAACAAAATTGAGTGATCAGAGAAAGATCACAATGAGACCAAGAATGGAGATGAGAAACTTGAGCAACATTCCAGTTTTTCCTCTCTACTGCAAAAAAAAAAATACAGAAAAAAAACAATTTTTTTCAAAATTGTGAGAAATAATGACGTGTATTTCACTCCATACAAAAGTTTGTATATTTGGTGTTGGTTCAATAAATGGTATTACTTTTCACTTGTTCTCCCTCTCTCCTTAATACTGCAGTTAGTAGCCATTAATAGAAAAAATGCCATCTCGCTTGGGTAAACTCTGATAACTTCTTTAGAGAACAAAAAGTAATTGAAATGTTTGCTATCCAGCTTTGCATGAGATTCAGGATGAGTTTGATACAAGTCCTAAGTCCCAGGTTGGGTCTTCACCACAGAACTTCCCCTTTACAATAATTACCCCATAGAAATAAGTGTAGCCCAACCTATTTACAGACAATAAACCACAGGTCGGCAACTTTTCGGAAGTGGTGTGCCAAGTTTTCATTTATTCACTCTACTTTGAAGTTTTGCGTGCCAGTAATACATTTTAACGTTTTTAGCAGATCTCTAATATATAAATTTTTGTATGTAATTTTTGTATGTATTGTTGTATGTAAAATAAATAAGATTTTTGAAATGTTTAAGAAGCTTCATTTAAAATGCAGAACCCCCCGGACCAGTGGCCAGGCAGTGTGAGTGTCACTGAAAATCAGCTCACGTGCCATAGCTTGCCTACCCCTGCAATAGACTATGTAACTGCTGAACAAAACCAAAACATATTGTGATGGAGAGATTAATGAGACATGCTCTCATTTACAAAAGAGTGATAATGTGCCCATAATCATAATTCTTACACAAAACATGCTTTTTACATTTGCGGGAAAATACAAGGACTATATTAATTGTAAATTTAAAAAAAAAAAAAAAAAGATCTTCAGCACTGGCTGATAAAATAATTTGCCTTACTATCCATATCCCTAATTGATGTGAAAACCCAATGGAATTTAAGATCTGAAATACTGTTTGCTACGTTCTCTGAAATAATCATTTTGTTTAAAAGAGGAGAAGAAAGCAAGGAAAGTTTTGGGCCATTAGCAGACAACCAGAGTTCTTCAGAAGAATGAAAGTAAAAGTCAGACAAGATGGGAAAAGGTGTATAGCTTCTGCAGATGGTCAATGAAAATTAGGCACATGTCAATGCCCATGTTGCAACTGCAATAAGAAATTGCATACAAACTTCAGTACAGAGATCCAGCAAAGAGTTTGAAAACACCAAGGTTCTTATTTGAAGGAATATGTTACGACAAACAGCTAATGTATTTGGAAAGAGGGGAAGAACAGGAAGAGAAAAGTAGAGGTAGAAGATTTTTCACATCTTTGGCTAGGACCCCTGTGTATCCCACCCTGGGCTCTCTACCCTTCCAGATTCAGGGTAGACCGTTTTTTTGTTCAGCCACAACCCTTCCAACAGGTGCCAAGCTGCTCCTCTAGCCTGCTGGGGTTATTTAGAGTCTTATACTAAAGCCATTATTAAGGTATTACTTCTCACACCAGTTTTACAAGTGGTAACTTCAATAGAGTTACTTCAGATATTTACGTTAGGAAGACTGACAGGCAAATCAAGACGAAAGTCAGAAGTCAACCTATGCCTAACGGAATAAATAGTCTCTGATCTGCACTTACCTCATGAAATCTAATGATATGCCTGAACATATTAGATGAGTTTTTCTGTGCTGGAATATTGTATAACACTGATTACTTGTTAGAAGTATATGCTGTTTAGCAGACAAATATACAGACACACCAAGGTATCAGAATAACTGAAAGGAGAAAAAAATTGAATTAGGGAAAGTATAGTCTGATGTACAGGAAGTGTATTGGCAAAATCAGTTCCTGGAAAAGAGAGGAGGTTTCCCGGCAATACGGTGTGGGTGTAGTGGTCAGAGAACATTGGAACAATGACTAATGCAAGTTGGAACACCACTGCTAGTGAGATGCTGACTAGTGCCAGCAGACATCCTACACAGTGAGCACTGGATAGGGCTGGATTCTCAAGAGTTCCTGGTAACCCATGTGTTTTGTTTAGGATGTTCAAAGATATTTAGTGTACATCACTATCTGCACGAGAATTCCTGTTATATGCTGAAGCAGAAGACTGTTTTATGGTATCTTTAATCTTCACATAGAATTTCCACACTCCCTTTTAAACAAATTACATGTGAAGAGACAACATTCTGCAACAACCAAGTGTGTGCTCTGGTTACATTTATCTCACAGGTAACATTCAGCTAGTGATAATTTGCAGTATGAACATTGTTTCCCTAAAGTTTTATTTTTAAACATTCTTTTCCCAAGGCAAATCTCCATACTGCATTTGCCTCAGGAATTTATTGCTCTTATTTTCTTTGCAGTGCTATCATTAAACAACCTGCATGTTTTCCTCTGTGTTTCCTTCATACTCTGACATATCTCCACATAATTAAAATAACTTGTGGAAATTAATATGCTACAACTACAAGCAACTCTTCACTCACTCTGAACTGCTAATATTTCCCCCCTAGTTGTAGCACTCTCTTAGACAGAAATAGCATATTTTTAATACCCCCAATATTATGCATTCAGGTACACAGAGAGAAAGTCTGTCAACTAAGCTGGCTTAAGTGTAAACAAAGTTGGATCAAAACTTGGATCCACTTTAATAATAACCCACTTTGGCTCAGTTCCAATATCTCAACAGTCTAAAGTTTCCTCTCATCATTCTGTTTAAAGTCTGGGAAAGCATGTTTAAAAGCAGGCCTCATTTAACTTCAAGTTAATCATCCGCAACCAGCCTAGGCCAATTAGGAAGGCTTAGGGAGATTGGCCACAGTATCTTGAAATGCTAAAGAAACATTTATTTTACTTCTCACACCTTTTTGATGTGGACAACGTGCTGAAAGCCAAAGAGAGTTTTAATCAGTCCTCAGCAAGTTGTTAGGATCATCCGCCTAAGTTTATTCTGGCAACCAGGGCGCAGACCCTGCCAGGCATGAAATTGTTGGGAGATCCTACACACCGCGACATGCGCCTCCCTAATGCAACTGCCAGTTGGCTCCCATCTTCAATCTCTTTAATGACTTTAAAGCTCTTAATCTTGGATAGTATCTCGCTGAACAAACCAATAGAGAAAAAGCATCCCTGGTTTTCCCGAGGATTCTGATAAACAAATCCAAGTCAGAGCTGGGGTAGTTCTTTAGCATGCTAATTCCTGCTTATTCCAGCCCTACCTGCAAATAAGGCTCTAAATAAACTATTTCTACTACAAGGGGAGGGTAATTATACTCACAAAGGCACCTCTGTGTCGGGTTGGGCACAAGGAGCCAGCAGGTCTGGGAGACGCAGGCTTAACCTAGTCTCCTGCAGTGAATGCACATTGTCTAGTGCAGGGGGGAAAATGCCAGACTGGGGGGACCTAGAAGTATTCAAGACAACAGTGGTGCACCTTGTCTGAGAAGGTTATTTAATGCTTTTGGCACCTGTACTTACAGCCACCCCCTCTTTTTCTACCTTGCAGGTTTAGAATTTATTTGGCATGTATAATTGTTATTTTGATCCTATAGCTACAAACAATAGGCAGCATGTCACTTCTTGATCCCTTAGCATTCTTCTTCATTTTTACTAGCAACTTAACCCTTCAGATTCAAAACTGTAGCAGCCCCTAAGTAGCACTTCTTTGGTTAAGAGTCAGCTGGCTACCATCCATGTTATAGAATTAGACATAGCAATTTTGGGGGGCTGTCATTTCCTTCATTTTAAAATCATACTGGATTAAACCAATGTATATATTTAAACCAATAAACACAACTGTATGCATTTAGCTATTTAAGTTAGAGGGGGAAAAGTACCAATCTCGAATGCTTTGCTAAGTCCCAGACAAAGGTTATCAGCATTACTCAGTGGGTTGGATTTTTTCCTTTTTCTTTTTTGTTATTTTTAATACAACTGTTCAAACTGCATGTATTCATACATGAGAACTAGTATGGGTGACAATGAGCACTCTACGTAAACACCCTTTAACTTTTATAAATATTCCTGCTTAATATGTTTATAAAGCTGTTGTCAACACACAATTTGTGTATTTGTGATACCTCTGCTGTTTTCAAAAATCTATACACGTTAGCTGAGATCAAGCTTCCTGTCTCAACTCCCCAAGAACCAATCCATAATATGGCAAGAATTAAGCAGTGCAGAGTTTTGGAAGTTTGTGTATTAAATTCTAGCACTTAAAGTGCAAACCTTTGCAGGCAATATCTATTTTCTGATAAGAATCTCACTTAGAATATATTCTAATATTTGCTATTTAAAATGGAATCATAACATTTATTTTTCATCAATCAATATTTTAATGCAAAGTTATTTGTTACATCTTTAGGTAACAAGACACCCAACAAAATACTATCCAAAGTAATAGTGTAAGAATATGTAGTAGCTACATCCTGATATATTCCATTACAATGCAATGAAAAGATTATTTTATTAAATGTTTTGTGTTAAATAAGTTTGAGTATTATACAGTAATTTTATTTATTTTTAATATGCCAACAGAAATTAGCAGAATACTCCATGGACCTCAGTTTGACCTTATTCATAGCACAGAGAACTATTACAGTGAAAGACAGACTGTAAACCTTGCTGAATCTTGTAAGATGACTCCAGAACTCTTTACTGTGAGATGTATAAGTTCTATTATACTACCACTAAAATAAACCAGAAATTAAAGACAGACTGTTAAAGACACTAACCCAACAAAATCAACTTTTCCCTTTCTTCCGGAAATACAAATAGCATATTATGGGTTAAAATAAGTAAGTATTCTGTCTGCTTTGGGTACGCTTTGGTGTCGGCAAGCTACTTTCTCACAATAACTGCCATCCACAGAACACCCTCCTCCGATAGCTGTAGAAGAATTTGAAAGACAACTAAGGAAACAAACTGGCTCAATATAAGGGGCACAATATTTACCTCCCCAAAGGAGCAGGTGGTATGAACGGTATGATATTCTAGAATAATTACTCTAAAACGTGACACAAGTAGTTCAAAAGTTCATATAAAAAGAAAAATATTCGCCTAGTAGCTTTAAATAAGTAAGAAGTGTCAACCCAACCTTTTTCAAATGATGAAATTTTCTGACCAGTTACAGATTGTACACCACAGGTTTCTTATTGGTGAAACAAAATAAAACAGAACAAAACAAAAAAACACCTGACTTCTTTTACACTTCTTATCACAAGGATGTATTTGTAAAAAAAAAAAAAAACAACTAGATAGAGAATGTCAATTATCTGATCATGTCACTAAACATCCAATCAGAATGTAGTATTTTTTTTCTCAAAAATTGCTTTTGGTTTACAATTATACAGTAGGACAACAAAGGCTTCATATTCCTCTTTTATCTCATCCATATTTAGTTCTGCCCAGGCGATTCTCATTAACTGTGCAGGTAAACACTAGAATAGCAGAAAAGCTGGCAATGTAGGGTCAAAAAACTATTTCAGGGTTGGAAATGAACACAAAAATACATGGAATTTGGCCAAAGAATGGGAGCTCTTTTCATGTTGTGCATGAAGACAGGATCAGCACGTATGATTCTCTGGTTCCTAGCTAAAATTTCAAATCATGAAAACATATTTTTCCATGATACACAGGGTAATTTAACTTGCCTAGTTTAGTACTTGGGCTCCTTAGCAAAATCTTCTCTATATTTAAGAACCATGATGGAGATATTAAATTTCTAAGGTATAAGAAGAAATTGATGTGATGTGCTAATGTTGTTGCTTTCTAGTTCCCAGTTCTATTCTCAGTTGAATATTACGCATTTGTCGAGAATTCACTGTATGCTTAAGTGATACAGTCAGACAACAAACACTCCTACTGAGCCAAATCATGATGTCATTGTTCAGTCACTACTTAAGCAAAATTCTAATAAGGAGACTTCTTCCTGCGTGACGGATATGTAAAGTATAGGGTCCTATGTAAATAGGCCAGCTTTGATATGCACACATTTTTTCTGATTAAAGAAAGAAGAATCAATGCAAATCTTTCAGATTCTTCCTTGCTGTCCAGAAATCAATACAGTACCAAAACAGCATGAGAGGAACTGAAAAGCTGGCATGCAGCAGACTGGTGGACCATTCTTTAAGAAGAAATTTTCAAATTCCCAATATAAAAGCTAGCCTCGTACAGACAAGTAATACTTTAGGTCTATTACTGTACTTACAGATGGCCTAACTGACTGATAAGTACTATGCCTGTTCTCATCCATCATAGTTGAAAAGATTAGTTACGGTATCCATTCCCCTTTTTGAAAAAATTAGCATTTTGCAAACGTTAAACAGTTTCAGCGTAGTTGTATGATCCTCTGGTAGCATCTTGCTTTCCATGGGCCAATCCCTCTGCCATATAATGCAATGGGAGTGGGAGGAAACCCATTTTCCCCACCCCCAAAAGAACAATTGGAAGGAAACTCTGCAAGTGGAAACTCACAGAGAATCCTGTCTCTCTCTGCAGGAAAAATCCACAAAAGGACAATGGTACTTTTACTGCTACAATGTCTCATACTAGCCCACTTTAACCTTGTCTAAACTATCATTTTTCTTCAAATTTCCCAGATGCACTACCACTGGCCCTAGGGACAGGAGAGTTCAGAAAGCAGGAGTAAATTAACACTGAAGAAGTTATTCTGATGCCACATGACACAAAGCAGAGGGAAACTATTCAGCTGAGAATGAGTGTCTCCTCCCCACTCAAGAGCACTCAGGAAGGGCTCTTGTAGGGTCAAATGGAAAGAGGAGCAGTGTCATGATGTTGCCACTCCCTCTTTCAAGCCCACTCAGATCCATGCCTACAGTAGCATTTAGCCCTGAGCAACATTACTACCAGCTTGACAGTCTGATGTACAGAATTTAGGGTTGCTAGATGTGAGATGGCAATATTTATCAACCGTAGGTGAGCCAGGTTCAGTTCTTCATCAATTTCATTGAGGATGGATGGAGATTTATCTCTGTTAAGAGGTGGGGGATGGGGAAAAGAAACCTAAAGAGATACTGCCATATACAAAGAAGTCAGAGCTCAATAGGGCAAATAGCAAAAGGGTAGTTCTACATTCCATCATGGCTAGAACGGGAGTGGATGCTCCTTGAAAGGCTTAACTAAAGCCTCTAAAAAAGAGATGTCTGGCACCTAAGACCCCCGAGGGACAAAGTCTGCTCACTCTGTCAGAAAGATGGCTTCTAATGTTTATATCTAGATGATAAATTCATCGGTCCTAAACAGCATCCATCCACCAGAATTAGTTGCTAAATAGACTGAATATTTATATGAACTCCAGACAAACCTCTGTCAGGCTGTTAAAGTACTCTACAATTTAAAAACACAAGGTCAAGCCATCATCCAAGAAAAATGTTTCTCATGTTTCTACAATCCTGAGAGTGGGGTGGGGTCTGATTTATACCTACTAAAGGAAGGAAATTCACAGTTTGGGATAGAGTTTTTAATCATAGAACTATCTTTGCAAGGACACTTAGCATAAAACAAACAAGTTCAAAATATGGAAGATCTGTCTTACCCCCATTAGAGTAATTATTATAAAGGTAAACAGATATTTTACCAAGGTACTAACATTTTATTAGTTAGCACTGGAGGTCCATATTTCCTCAGATATTTTAAAAAAAAATTTAGAGCACTTAATATTACCTAGATGTTCAACTTGTGTATTAACTTAATTTAATAAAATAGTTTGCTAATTGAACTATATAGCTTTAAAAAAGAATAGTGTCTTTCAGTTCAAGTCACTGGTTAAAATTCACTCCAGATTGGTAAATACTTTGGGGCTGCAGTTTCTGATGACTGATTGGTGCTTTATGTGAAGTGAGTTACGGATCTCACTCCAGTTTCATCTGTGCTGTCTGTTTACGAAAAAGAAAATTCAGAAGATGACTACATTCACCCCTAAGTCTCTCCAGGTCGGGGTGAGGCAGATTGGTGCAGAAGTTTGGAGTAGCTTTACTTCACTGTGTATACTGTATATGTTCCATGAACAACTGTTATTTTGACAGCCAGGACTGTCGAGTTTTCATAGGCACTGAATTCCACAAATGTATAAAAGGACAAAATCAGAGACAAAAAAGAGGCTTCTGTGGCTTTCACAGTGTGGATAAAGCTTGTCTCTCAAGTGAATACTTAGCACAGTAATGGCATAATCTGTGATTAAAATTGGCACACATTCAGAAGCAAAACTACATTTGGAAATTATCATTATAAGCCGTTAACAAAAAGTTCTGTGCCTCGCAAACAAATATTTCCAAAGCTTCTACACTAAGTGACAATGACCTGTGACGATAATGCTATTTAAAATAAAAAGAATACAACCAATTGAATTCAACAACTAGCACCAGCTGTTCAGAAAAGTTATTTATAAACTCTAATCAAGTAATTTGGCATTCTTTCTAATCATAATTCTAATTCATTTAGACTAGAATACGTAAAGTTCACTACCTGTCCTCTAAGCCTGTATAGCCTTAGGGACGTGGAATGCTTACTACAGCCACGGTTTCAATTGTAATGTTGGCCCTGAGCAACATCCTGATGTCATTTATTGGGAGTGTATACAATAGGATCAGCTAGAGTGAGATGGCCAAAAAATTAGCAAGTCAATTTAGAGGGAAAAACCATTCCCCATTAAGTCCTATTCAGACATCTGTATTGCTCTCCAGGCCAAAACACACATAAATATGCCAATTCCTCCATTGTGATGTTAACAGAACAATTTAAGAACTGTATAACTACAAATGGAAATGATGCGTAAATATGGTGGCACTTCTTTTTTTTTCAGTACTCAGATGGTGTTCATGCTGTCTTTTGTTTCAGTTTAAAACTGCATCACTACAAAAAATACAGACAAATATTGCCTTACGCCACCAAACATTGGACCAAGGATGTATAGTAGGAAGGTGGTCAATCCTGCTTCTGTACACAGTAGACTGTGGAATGGAAAAAACAGTTTGAGAACTACTAGAATATAGCCATTACTTTCTGTCCTGTGGTTAAACTTGTTAAGACATGACTTTTAATGTTATGGACAACGAGATGTCCTATCCTTCTATGCTTCTCTACAAAAAGCTCCAATCTGGCTGCCCTTATTTGCATAAACTGAGGAGAACTAGACTACTCACTTGAGTGTAGATTGCTCACATGGGTAATGGCTACAGTGTGGGGCTCTCTGTGCCCACTCATAAAAAACAAACAAACAATCCCATCCCTATCCTTTCTACTAACTGGTCCGTTAACCTGGCAGGGAAAACCTTCCAGAGAACTATGGGGTTTGCAGTTATGCCAGATTCTTTGGTTCCTGTTGTCTGTATTTCTAAACTAGTTTTATATGGCACTTAAACGCTTATCACTAAAATGAATTATAACATCTGGATAAGCTGGTAAGTGAAACGCAGCAGCAGATCAAATCCACAACTCCAAAAAAAAAGTGAGTCTATGTTTTAATATCTCAAAAGTGGATTTAAAATTAAGTCATTTACACTCTGGAAAACCATTAATTTTTATTATAGCTTAGGTAGGACATTAGGTTAGATCCTTAGAAGCATGAAGTAAACCAGTGCATTCTAGTCAAAGGAGCTATACCAATTTAAGCTAGCAGATGATCTGGCCAGATAGTTTTGAATAATTCTACATTCACAATGTTTCAATAATTCTAAATGCACAACATTAGATAAAGACATATTATTGTGAGTAATTATGGTTGGAATGCATATATCTTTCCACAGCCTTCCCGTTTAGGTATATGCAGGGAACACTAGAGGGCCACAACATTCCATGCTTTTTATTGCCATATCTCTACCCCTACCCCTGTGTGTGGGTGCATGTGGGGAGGAGAGAAATCTAGGACTATGCCTACAAGTAAACATTATGGCTACAGTATTTCGTATGATCCTTTTGTTTAGTAAAGGATAAGGATATAGCTATCTCATGCAGCAGTAAAGAATCAAAGATGTGTCCTGTACTAATCATATTTGCACATCAACCTTCCTAAGCATGATGGAATTAATCTACTAAAATTAATGTCTCTTATTTACAGAAGCTTTTAGTATTGAATTTCAATTCACATTTAATAAAATGTTACCTTGTAGAGGCCAAAAAAGCCTAGGTCCCGTAATACAGTGAGGGCACTAACTCGTGGACCAGTGGTAATTTCGCCAGCCACCTGCAATCGGATCTTGACAATTTCTAGTGGATTTGTGAAGATCACTTGAGAACCTCCAGCCTGAAAGTAAAAGGGGAAGGGGAAGGATGAACATGTGAACGCATTAAACTTTGAGCAGCGAAGATCTTGCAACATTCAAGAGAAAGAAGTTTCATTCCTGGTACAGTCAGCTAAGCCATTACAAATTATGGATTTTTAGCAGTAATTAGTTAATGCATTACAATCCACAAGGTAAAACATCTACCCTCACTCAGCCTGGAGGATGAGGGAATGGAGAAGAAGAGAGATAGGTTAGTAACATTACAGTACATCACACTGGCTCAGTTGTACTACAGTACAGACATTAGCTCAGTTGCTGTTAGAAGAAAAATTCAGAAACATCAAATTTTCACAATACCAACAAGCCAAGAATGTTGTAAAGCAAGTAATAAAATGAAAGGAAGAATTAATAACTAAGTAAAGAAACTGAGATCTGCCTGCCAGTACTTAAACATGCTACTGAAGAGCAGGGTCTGGCAGGATCTCTCTCTCACAATTTTGGCACTGGTTCAGAGAACATATGAATTTAAAGCAGTGAATTTCCTATGCTTTTTAGAATTTACGGACCTCCAAAATTTGAATATCATCATCAAAAGTCATTTTAGTCCGTTTTCAGAAATCTGCACACAATCATTATCCGTACACAGGATCATTATTTTGTTACAAAATCTTAGTTATTTTGCAGCACTGCAAGAAGTTTATTAAAGAAAAATCTCTATTTATAAACTGGGTTTATATATATATTTTTAAATCTCACAAATGGATTTAAACTACCTGTAATGGTCTTTAAAATGGACACATATTTTAGGGTCTTAACTACTGCAGCATGAAGCCTTTTCACTTCGACTATATAGACAGATCTTGTTAAAGATTTATTCCTGCATCAAAATTACAGAGAAGTATTACATTAAATTAAGTAGAAGCAGTATTATTCATTCAAACCCCAATCCAAAGTTCTGCAGACAGTTTTTCCAACACACATTAATTTGCTTAGTTATACAGCAAAAGTATTGTATCCTGCTCGAGTACCAGGTATGCTACCATATTTGCATGAAAGGCAAAAACTAATGCAAAAAAAAAAAAAAAAAAAAAAAAAAAAAGGATTTTAGAATGAAATAGCAAAATCAAAGTAACCATAAATAAAAAAGAAGCATATCTGAAGCACTATGGGCACCTGTTTGGGGGGAAGAAAGGAGAGGTTGCGGGTTTTTATATTAATAATGGCACACATTAACCATCTTCCAACAAAACGTGTGCTGTAATGCTATTTAACTAATACACCAGAGAAACAGCAAATGGCATACGCAACTATTCTTGCCTACCACTTAGACTGCACTTATATTGTGTGGTTACAAATTAAAGTTTTTATATAACCTCCAAAATATCCCAAATGTTTCCTATTTTGACCATAAAAAGCATGCTCTTGTGCAGCTCAATTGGTTTTGACTTTCAAATTGGCATAATTTAGCTGCTTCTACCAAACCAGAATACTGGTACGCATAAAACTGCTATTCCTGTTGACAACAGAAAGTCTTCAGCATGCACACTGACCTCAATTCTGTACTTTATTAAGATACACTCTTCAAGCAAAATATTAGTGATAAAACAGCCAGTCTGCTGCTATCACGGTTTCCTCCCCATCCACATACCTCCCAAAATAATCAGGAATCAAAATGATTGGAAAGCCTTTATGGCGACTCATTTTTACATAAGCATCACTTCATGAGGCACATACTAAGTATTCCTACGTGCAATTAGACATTTTTCATTTTGAGGAGGAGAAAAATCCTACATGTAATGTGTTATGTTCACTTGTGAATATACATCAAAGATCTCCTCTGAAAAACATTATTTTAAGCCTAACCCCTTTTCTCTTCACCGTTTGATTTCCAGACTTTCTATAAGTCAGTGCTCCTGCTTTACACAAATCTTCAGCCCTTGGCACAATCTTATGTAATTTTTCCATACTTTATTTTTAAATATATTTGTTCTTCTAGAATAAAGATTTTCAAAAAAAGAGGTAAAGCATTTGTTGTTGCACAGTATCCAATAACTAAAATTCAGACTGTTCCCAATCCTTTGACGAATAATCAAATAAACTTTGTTTCACATACATGAACAGATTTACATTAGTGCAAAATAAACTATTTTTTCTCCACACCTGATTTCCTAGCAGTTCACTATGTCCTGACTGACTATATACACATTTCTTTTATTTTCACTAACAGGAAACCAAATATCAAAATCCAAAAGATGACGACAAAATGGAAGTTCAATTCATAAAACTGAACAGGGATGAGGAAAACTCACTAAAATGTATTGAGCAATTTACAAATCCATAAAAAAATGCTTAAAAGTGTAAATCTGAATGCCAGAGTAAAGATGCAGATTCAGTTTTGAGGAACAATGAAATATATGTATAAAGCAGATGTGTCTTTCTGAGGCTGTGTCTTGCAGTTCAAGTCTCAGAGTTCCATGACCACTTATACACAGAATTAAGTGTTAGTGACTCTGGGCACTTACTCTTCCTTTGTATCAATTTTCAATCTGCAAAATGGGGATTCTCCCACTTAGTTTCCTCACACTGGAAGGTTTAATTTGCTCACATTTGTGAAGCGCTTAAGGCATGTCTACACGGCAATTAAACATCTACAGCTGGTCCATTTTAGTCACCGTAGATGTTTGGGCTTGGGCTGGAGCCTGAGCTCTGGGACTTCATGAGAGGGAAAGGCCCCACAGCCCAGGCTCGAGCCTGAGCCCAAATGTCCACACTGCAATTTTACAGCCACCCCAGCCTGAGGCTCACAAGTCCGAGTTAGCTGACACAGACCAGTCGCAGGTGTTTAAACTGCAGTGTACACACACCCTCTGAGGTCTGCAGATGGAAGGTGATATTAGAAGAGCAAAGTATTACTGAGAACCCAAAAGCCAAATGGTGATTACTTGTTTAGCCTATCCACATGACAGGTTTTAAGAAAAAGGCAAACTATTCTATAGAAACAGCTTCAAGTGGCAAGTCCAAGAAAATCTCTCTAATAGTATTAACTAGAATCCCCAAAATATCTTACAACTTTTGTCATTTGCTGGGCTTACCTTGCATACTGATTTGACCAAAGATTTAGCAGCTTACCCTGCTGCAAAAGCCCAAACCATCAGCAGTTCACAGTTATGAGCCAGCCTGTACTTGACTAAAAGGTTCAAGATGTGTATGTGTACATTTTTTCCACCACACATCTTCTTCACCAGCTAAAATTCTAAGGCTGTATCAACACCAGCGAGCACTGATACAGCTCCAGTGGCAGCACTACCATACACTGGATGTGGTGTTCACCTAGCCTTGAATGTTGGTATCTGCTCTAGCCGAATGCCATTGATGGGAAATTTTAGGGGGAAAGGGCTAATGTGTAGAAGGCCAGAATACTTCCTAACTAAACCATTCATGTGTTTAGCATTGATGGACTTTTCTACAGTATGAAAGCCTCACAAACATTAAAGGCCATTTCCTTACAACACACCTGTCAGGTAAGTATCATTATCCTGATTTTACTAACAGGGAATTTGAAACAGAGATTAAGTTTGACAGTATAGACTAGCCCTATGCTAAACTCCTGCTGCGGAAGCGCTCTAACGTGCCTTGTGTGGCCACGGTGCCCAGCGCGTTAAAAAAACCCACTTCAATGAGGGGCATAGCTCCCAGCACTGGGGCACTGTTTACACTGGCACTCTACAGCGTTGCAACTTGCTGTGGGGTGTTGCTCATGGGGGGTGTTTTTTCACATCCCTGAGCGAGAGTTGCAGCACTGTTAATTGCCAGTGTAGACAAGCCCTAAGACACTCAAAGTCACAAATTAAGCCTGTGGCAGAGCCAGGAAGAGAACCCATTCCAGTAGCTGAAATCACAAGTGTATCCTCAGTTGCTAGTATTGTCTACTTATGGAACTCACTGAGACAAAAACCTCATGCAAAACATTTTCCTGTCATTTTACTTTGTAAAAACTGTCAGGGGCTTTAAATCCATTTTTTGTAATCTTTGCAGTAGAAAGTTATTTTAATATTGCTGGAGCCTGCACCAAAAAAGGCAGACTTTGTAAACAATGTGCTTAGTCTGAAACTATCAAAGAATAAAAAGCTATTACATTCAAAATACTCAAGCTTAATTGTCTCCCCTCTATGACCACTATACAACATGATCCCTTCTGGGTAAATTTTATTAAGAGTTTAATATACATTTTACCTTTTAACTATACCCTAATAATCCCCATTTTTTCTTCATTTAGAATGAAATATTTACACATTTCGGGATTTCTGAATTTCTTTCCACTTCATCTAAACAATTATTTTAAAGTACAAATGCTTTAGTTAAAGTTAAACACGTTCCTTTTCACAGATCCTAACACTCTTAGGTTAAAAATTCCTTCTCAACTAATGAAGAAAAGCCTGCCATAGGCTGAGTTATAATTGTGTCAATACAAACCATGGATGGGCTCAATCTCGCTGCATCCAATTACTGGGTTGAAATTCTCCTCCTTTCAAAGTCATTTTAAATCTCATTCACTAACCCATAAGGATGCTACTATAACATATCAGCACAAAAATCAAACCTGCCATTTATGTCCTATTTCAGATACACAAGAAGAAAATCTGCAGCCACAGTAGTAGCATCATCCTTAGGGGAATTTGACCAATGTGTGGGAATTCATCCTAAAAGCGCTGTATAGAAAACCTTTGCAGGTCCTGCAAACTACACTATACTGCAACGATCCAACAGCTGACATAAAGACATAATTTATTTTTATTGTTTTTAAAGCATCACTTAAACTTACAACATGAGTGGTTTTTAATGATAACACACTAATGTTTATACTCTCTATTTGATGGAAGGCATGAGACTAAAAGTTGAATATTTCCATCATCCAAGAATTATACATAAACACACAACTATACAAACCACGACTATAAAATGATTAATGAGCCTTCATATATGGACAAAATATATAAAAAGTGCACTTTTAAAAAAACGTAAGTTAATGTTTTCTTCTTTACAGTTCCCATAAGTGACAATACTCTGATCTTAGAGTTTATGATTTTATCAGACCACCTCTCGATGGCACTGTAGCCTTGTACAGTAGTCTAGATGCATCATATCCCTTCTTCTAATTTCGCTCTGCTTTCCTGGGTGGAAAAGGACGAGTGGAAAAAGTCTAAGTATTTTTCTTTTGTTAACAAGAAAATGAGGTTCCACCTCATGTGAAAAAATATTAATTTAATACACACCACTTTAATTATACGTCAGTGTAACAAGTAACTTGTCTATTTTATACTTGACTACTTAGGTCAAAAGTCACTTAGCTGTGCTAAAAATATTTTACATAATAAAAGTAGGATTTCACCACCACCACATTAAAAAGAATGGGAACTTCATATCTTAGTGTAACTGGAGTTTTTTGCACCTATGGACTAAATGAGACCCATCTTCACAAGTGGAAATTGCTAGGAACTCATTGAAAAGATCAAGTGTAAATTCAAGCCTAACCTTCAGGAAGCAAGTTCTGTGGATCTGTACGTGGTGTGAATTTAGATGACCCCTTGCCCAAATGAAGCGGCAGACTTCTCCTTCCACAGACTTTTTCAGTAATTGTGAAATGTAATTTTAACTGCTCTGACCTCCATCTTCTCCAACCCATAATCTCTTTTACACTCTACTCTCAGCAAAGGATATTTGGAGATTGCTTACACTTTACAGCTGGCTGGATATCTATTGTCACTTTGTCCTCCTTCAAGTGCCTCCTCAAAACTCACCTCTTCCATAATATATGCAGGAAGTACAACCTGGTGATGGCTAAGCTTGTGGAGAGTTGTGATCACTACTATAGACTGGCTAACAATTGTGCATATCACATTATAGCTATTTGTTAGCCCCTTCCTCAACCCCCCCTACCCTGGACTGCTCATGTGTTCCATACTCATGTCTTGGTTTTAGACATAAAGCACTTTGGAGCAGGAACTATCATTGTGGCATTCACTATGACAATACAAAGGTTAAATCACTCTGGATCAAAATATTATTTTGTAATTAGTGTGGCCAATCAGGGGGCTCTACGCTGGTAGCGATAAGAAAAATGTCAACATTTCTCAATAGTTATTGCACAGTGTCGCCTACGGCACAGTAGTAATTTCCTATTATAAGGATAGAGAAATAATGCAGTAAATGAGAATCAGTACTGCCTTTTTTAATGGCAACCACTGTTTTTTATATATATCTACACACACACACACACACACACACACACACACACTGTATATATAAGAACTATCCCATCCCCACCTTGGAATAAAATCCCATCAAGGTGTAACTTTCTCCCAATCACTCCTAATCTTTGAAATGGAACTACTAAGACTTTAATAATTTGCCTGATAGGCTGTTCAGAAAACCCCTTGTGTCCTTGACCCTCACAAGCTGCATGTTACTGTGTATACCTCCCCTCCCACACTTTTTTGGTTTTGTTTAGTGGCACCTGTGGGGCACTGTACAAACACATAGTAAACAAGAGCCCTTCCCTGAGGAAGATAAGAATATAAACAGATAAGATACACAAAGGGTGAGAGAAAGGAAGTAGCATTATCCTCATTTCATATATGGGCAACTGAGATTAAGTGATTTGCCTGCAGTAACAGACAGAACCAGGCACTGAACCTGAGATGTACCGAGTCCCAGTCCAGGGTCTTAAACAACCTTAGTCTCTTCAAAAGTCCTGTTTTACAAATGCCAAAAAATCAAAAGAGTATTGCTATACATGCCTTTACACTGGGCATCTCCTTTCCTATCTACTGGGTTCTAGAGAGGTCAGCTCTGTCTCAGATTACTGAAAGGCAGGCTTGAAAAAATATTCCAATCAGCTAGGAGGCAACATAGACTTCAAGACATGTTTTCGTAGGGGCACTTGAGGGAAGGCACTTTGGTGAGAACAGAGCTTGTTCAAAAATTTCAGACAAAAAGTTTATTCTTTGAAAAGTGTCTTTTTTAAAAAAAATGGAAAATATAATTATTTTTTTAAAAATTCCACTAATTTTTCACATTTTACTCAAAATATTTCATTTACTGAAAACCAGGATTTTTCAGCGAACTGATTTTGAAAATCCAGGGACTCAGTAGATGAACTTGATAAGCACTTTGATAAAGTTTTGGCTAAAAACAGTTAATGGGGAAGGGGGAGAGGATCCATTTCAAATAATGAAAAATGGAAGTTGCTTCACATTTTTTCATAAAGTTCTTTTTTTATTTTTCAACCAGCTCTAGGGGAGATACCCAGACCAGTCAGCTCTTGACTTGACTTGTTTGTCCCTTCACAGTTCCTGAGAAGGGTGGTCCACTTATCTCCTGACTGGCAGGAAGGTGGGGGAGCTCTACTCATTCACCAACTACTGCTCACCCTCTTCCTGTTTGTGCTATCTATAGAAAGGCGTGGATAGCATTCTCCAACATATACATTTGCCACTGAAAACGTGTAGCACACCTGTGATCACCACCACTTGGCTCACTCTGCTTATGGCCGGACATTGATAAACTCAGCAAAGGAGCTAGACTCATACTGACAAGTAGCATTTTCCCAGTGTGCCTCTCCTTTGAGGGGTAGTTATTCTAGCTCTGGTTAAAGGTTTTTAGTTTGGATAGTCTAAACGGCCAAGTTCCCATGCTGCAATCTCAAACACTTAAAGCTTCTTCAATATCCATATGTAGCAAAAACTGGGGAACAAGCTCTCTCAGACATTCACATTAAAACAATCCATAAATGGAATTGCAATCAGTCTAATCAAACATAGTAAAGTAGATTCCTGCTTGAATAATTTCTGTAACAAATAGACACAAGTTATTGAGATTTCTTCACCCTCATTTTTTAACAACATGGCTGAACAGAAAATGATGGTTTATTTACAAAGCTCTGACCAGTTTTGCAACGGAAAAACAGTAGATTTTCTATTTTCCACTTTACAGGTAAAACTGTTCTTCAGAAGCCTCGCCAAGAAATCAAAGTGGAGCCAACTTGATTGGTGTCATAAAAGCAATTAAGTTACAGCCCTGTCAAATATGTTAACATCTGGCTCTGCCTGCTGTACTTTTGTCTATTTTGACTACTAGTGGTATAATTTAATGATTTACAGACCTTCCATGCCTTAAGGCATGGTAGCTGTATTAAAACTGTAATCCATTATTTCTTGGTACTGTCACATTATAAGTATCTTCCCATTTCTACTAGATAACTGGATCTGAAGTCCTGATTTGGATTTAAAATTTTAGTTTTTTGGACCTGTACTGGTTAACACTAAAAACTTCAGCTTCCTTTAAAAGGAGGATTGGAAAGTGCAGTGCAGTTAAAGGTAATTTAAAACAAATTATATTTTTGAGGCTATAAAATATCTTGTCAATACAATAAACTTTCACAATACAGTAGTAAAATCATGTTTTAAATATTTAAAATGTGCAGAACATTAAGCACATTCAATGAAAAAATGGGATTTTATAGTCCAAAAGGATTATATGCTTTAGGCTTTGAAAAAACTAATGAAAACCATGCTGCCCCTCTCCCAAATTGTTTTATGATCTGTAAAAATTCTATTGGAAAAAATCAGCCTCTCTGATTTGTCCCAGGGAATATGCCTTGGAAAATATACATTAAATGAACAAACCTAATATAAGAGTATATATACTGCAGAGAAATCATCACTTGGAATAGGCATTTTGTGTGTGTATATGAACATGCCCTACAGACTTTAAGAAAAGCCATTTTAAACAGATGGGGTAGGTGAAAGATTCAGTGAACTAGTAGGAGAAAATCCAAAACTACAAGGAAAGGCAGCTTGGAATTCCTCATCTGGTCTGGAGAGTGGAAGGATAAATATACACCACAGACTCTCCCTCCCTAATAAGACGACTTTCTGCTACAACGACCTGGATAGAATATTATGTTACTTTATCTGCCACCACTCTTCAACACAACACCTAAAACTAAGGTTGGATGAACAATTAATTGGAAACAATTCAAATGTAACAGTTTTAAAGCACATCTGGCTTTACCAAATAGTACCTCTCAAATTAAATTTGAGTCTGAATCTAGATATATGCACAAGAGGTTAATGTTTTATATATAGTTAAAATTTATTCATACACAATAAGTCAGAGAAGAAGGCCATACTCTTAAAAGCTAAATTGAAGTTAAGGGACTTTTAAGCAAGTTAATAAATAGGCAGTTTAATTTCAATTGGCAATGAAAATAAAAGTTGGATCTTCCCCAGTTCCTCCTTAAACCAGAAAAGTGAATCTTGGGTTTTTATATGCATGTGCAACTCCTACTGACACTAATGGAAGTTATATGCATGTATTGATGGGAGAATAGACCTCTTAGAGTTAATCTGTTAAGAGTTCAAAAAAGTGTACTCAGTTTCCTTTCAAAGTTAATATCAGCAATCATAAAGAACACCATTATTTCTCTAACAACTTTAATACACTGTACCAGAACTTTTAGCATTAAGAAGAATGAGACTGTTCTGTTTTCTCTCTGACATGCACATTTTTTTTCCTGGCATATAGCTCTGAGTTTCTTTTTATCCATAACCTAGATTTCTCAGCCAAATATAATAAATTTATCAGTTTTAAGTTTCTGCACACGGAAAACAGAAATGGCACCTCCAGTTTCCTTTAGCCTACAATCTTGTAAGAGTTTCTGGATTCTTGCAGGCAAGACATCTAAAGAAGGTTTGGTAGTTGCAATCCTCCAGCTCTGTGCCTTGATTACAATATGCCAGAGAGAGAGAACAACTCACAGGACACCACTGGACTCATCTTTATTATCTTCAAAAACAAAAACAAAGTTGTAAGTAACAGTATTAAGAATTTGCAGTGGGATTGATTATTTGTCACAACTTCTATGGAATGTTAGTGCATTTACCTTTTATAAATTATTGCTGACAAGAATTTTGCACACTTTCTAGTTAAACAAACCCTAAAATCCTGTAACATCTAATTTTTATGTTCCATGGGAGAGCTGAGATTATCCATGCAGGTCCAGTATGTCTCAGTTTTATTATTATAAACATAAAACCTCTAAAAATATATATCTAAATCTATCTTAACAACTTAAATAAAAACAAGTCTGTACGGGAGCTGTAATCGTACTGTGCTACGTGATTTAAAATCAGCTAATAGTGAGGAGACACAGATGCTGTGTAGGGAAAGACTGTGTGTACTTAAGGGAAGAACAAAATTTTGCTTTGTAGTGCTTCTTACAAAGTATCAGGCTACTGATTTATACGGGTGTTTTTGTATCAGTAAATGCAAGTAGTTTAGAGATTTTGTATAGGTATTTATTTTAAGTCATACTGCTTATTTTTCCTTCTCCTGCTAACAATCCAGTGACCAACTGTTTGTATTTTTTAATATGTATTTTATTTTCAGTACTTGAATGTCTGTCCCTACTTCCAGAGTTAAGACAAGTTACTCATTTTGCCATCACTCCATTGACAAAAAAAACTAATATTTATGCAAGCAAGCAGAATATTCATCTCAATGTTTTATGACACAGACGTCTTCTTAAAAAAAGTCAGTCTTACTTTAAATCACAATGCAACTGGAGTTTTTACTCTGTGATTACTCTCTGATCCAAATGAGACAATGATTCGTGTTACTGTATCAAAAAAATTACTTAATGTCTTACCCAGTAACAGCCCTAAGTGGCTATGTGCAATATGAATAATCATTTTTCAAAATAAAATTGGCTTTCTACATTTTGTTGGTCCCTCTTTCCCTTTCAGGCAATACTGTGGTATATCATTAAACCAGGATGGCCTCAGACGCCAGTAGCTTTCACTGGAACAGTTACCAATGTGAAATAACTTTAAAGTTCGGAAGAAAAATGTTCTCTTCTGGAAGGTTTAAGATTATTACTACTACAAAAGGTGCTCAGCCTCTGTCACCCTGCACCTAGCCATACACTCGTCCTCTTATCAGGGTCTCCTTGCAGGTAGCCACAATATTAGGACAATTTTGTGTAACATGTTTTTGCATTTTTAAAGTTGAGGAAATTATCCTATATTTTCTGCATAGGTCTTTAACAGATCTGAATTCTAGCCCACGGTATCATTGGACACTTTACTACATCTTGGAAATGAAGATGTGTAGAATTATAATAGTGTAAGGGACTATAAAGGATACTCAAAACCCATGAATGAAGATAGGAGTACCAAATAGGTAGGGATCACATCTCTTCATGGCTGTCAAGCACCAGGCAAATTACTGCATTAAATATATATTAATAAATTATAATAAATAATAGCAGCAGTTTGACCTTATAATAGTAGAATTTCTTATAAGTAAGGAAGCAGAATTTAGCACTTCTGATTCAATAGAGTGATTTACACTTCATCTCTCCATAAACCACTGTATCAAAATAATCTATAAAGGTTACAGTTTTCTTTTAATTGTGTTCTAGGAATTTTTTTTTTATTTTCTTTTAATTTTAGATAAACTACCACTTTCATCTTCACATAATAAAAGCGATGAAACAGGCTGTTAGCTGAACTAAATACCATGAGGTCATGAAGCAAGGATCTTTCTGCATTTTTTTGCAGGGGAGAAAACAGTTTACAAAACAGAAAAAGGCTTGTTCAATGAAACAAGCAGCTTTGGTGACAAGTGCAAAAGTCAGCCATGTGTACTAATTCTCAGTAATTATGATGCAAGGTGAGCTCCCCAGGGACTTAAAAGTCAACGCCTAGCAATGGTTGGGCGAACAGCGGAGTGGAACCGCTCATGTGATACTGAACCCTTGAAAGCCCTTTGTATTCCTAAAGAGATAAATACATCTACAGAGCTGGTTGGTCCTCCCACTGTGCTCAGAACTGGAATCAAAAATAAAATACCTACGTTTATTACATGAAAAAGTGTAGACATTCCTGCTTAATCAAATAGTCCAGACTTAGGAGATCAGAGAAGGTGACCAATATTTTTAAATGTAAATTTATCACCCATTTGTAGTTGAGATCTGAGCATGGCGAGCGGAAAGCTGATCCAACAGCTTCCCCCTTCAAAATTCATCTTAATTGGCTGCCTCCTTTAGGAGCAATTCTGATATTCTTGGAATCCTGTAAACTTCTGTAGGATAATGATTAACAATAAGCCATAACAGAGTCTTGACATACTATACACCACTCTCTTCTTGCCTCCCACATGGGGGATTATCAATGTTTTAAGTAGACGTAAAAGACAAGAGTGGACTTTCCCAAAGAACTGACTCTGCTCCCACTGAAGCGAATAACTAGGCATCACTTCTCAAGGCAATCTGTGCTGTAAGTTTGAAGTGGATGCACAAATAACAAAAAATGTGACCACCTGCAGGAAGACAATACAAGTCACAACCTATCTACTTGGAACTAAACTGTACCCTTAAGTGAAACACTTCAATTAAAGAAAACTCAAGGCACTCTGTCACCACATCTCTTACCAGAACTTTATGAAGAATCTCAATTAACTTTATATTTCAAATACCAACTGGGATAATCCAACATTTACAGTATATTTAAAATAAGTCCCAAGCAATCTTCCTCTTAAAGCAGATCCTTAGTTTACAATGAACTCCTGAAAAAGACTTGCTGCAGCAGTCTCATAAATGATAGGTTACAGTGAAAGAACTAGTGTTATCTGCACTACATAAAAAAATTCAGATCTGCCAATAAAACAAATATACGTTAATTTACTGCATTTTCATGTTGAAAAGATGCATTGAATTCTATATGACATATGCACACAACTAAAAATTTTCTAAATGGGAGGGGCAAACATTTTTGTATCTATAAGTACTTTATTGCATTTTCCCTTCAGTTAGTGTGTGCTTTTATTTGGGTCTTTACAGGCCCACATTCTTTTTTTTTTTTTGAATGCTCCTAAAGTTACAGAACAAGGGGATCCTACCTGGCAGTCTACGACAGGTCAGTGATCAAACAGAAGCAGTAGTCAGACAGCAGCCAAATCCTGCTTCATCCCATGAGAATTACAGAAAGCCAGGTCTTCTCAGTCTGTACTACAACTTCACCCTGAGGCTCAGATAATCATAACGTGCTCTTTGCAAGCACATACAGCATGAATCTCTGCACTACTGATGTTAGGATAGAATTATTTGTTTTTAAGTTGTTCAACATAATTTTCAGCACAGATAGAAACTGCTTTAAAATGTGACCTCATTTGTCTTATGACAGCAGAAACTAAGTTAGACTGAAAATATACCAGCACTGCTCTGCCCCAATGATCAAAGCCAGTTTAAATAAACAGTGTTCTTTATCTTTAAAGTGCACTAGTCTTTGAACAAGAGTTCATTTTACTTATTTATATTCGCTTGAACAAAATCAATACACCAGATAAAGTGAGATATAGTATGACTAGATAGAACGAAACTAAAGTGTAAACTATGCAGAATGAGATACAGATTATTCACTAAAATACTATTCTGTGCAAGGAAAACAGTCTTCTAAACTATGCTGGGTTTTAAATACAGCCTACATTCAGGAATGCATTATGCAGTAGTTAACATTACACAGCCTACGTCTCCTATGAGCACAAGGAAGCATGAGTAGTTTTTGCCATTTACAAAGCCAGTATCACTGCAAAAAGTGAAAATTAGTGGGCGCAATATAACATCAGGAAAAAAGTGACACCGCACAGTGGGTGCCAAAATGAAATAATGCAATGATTATTAACTTCTGGAAAGGTTTGCGTGAATCCTATTTAGGCCATAAGCTGCAGCCAATGTGCCTTTTATTAAGGAAACAATTCTAAGACGTGAAGAATTATACAAATTAGTTAGAAAGCAAGAAGTATAGAAACGTTTACCCTTCCACATCAAGAACTGGACTATCTAGGAAAGAACTGAGTTGCTGTAGTAGATTCTTTCCTTGTACTGGATCTGTGGTTAAACAGAAACCTTAGTCCACAAAATGTAATCTTATATAGTATATTTTAATCTCTCCCAAACGTAGGAAATGTAAAGAAGATACTTACACAACCGCCAGCAAGAATTTCTGCTGCCAGTGGGACAGAACGATCTTTGCTCATAAATTTGTCTCTCACAAAATCATTAACCTTAAAAACAAGGATTTATGAAGGCTGATAAATAAGGAGTGAGAAGCACATAGTAATTACAAATTTTGTGCAATTAAAAATGCAAATAAATCCAGATGTTACATCTATCAAGATGCCAAACAGTTACAGATATTAAATAAAATCTTATGTACTATATGAAATATTGTAAAGCTGGCTGTAGTACTGTTCTTTCAAATAAACACATTATTTTAAAGATACATGAAATAATCATAAGTTTCCATAAGAGTCTCCAAAATGGTAACTGAAAGCTGATTTAAAATTGGATTTCAAGATGCAATACATTTTATAGCAATGTTAGCTTAATGAAAAAGAAACATTATCACTGGCTTTTGTGTATAAACAATGCATTATGATTAGGTTATAATGAGAAATTCTTTAATGCCTTCAAAATATTCAGAAAATCTAAAATTACATGAGCTAAAGAGCAAGTAATGTACATAATAGGAATACATGCAAACAGGTTCCTTTCATATCAGAGTTCCATTGTGTGCCAGCATTCTTTTATATTAATCTAGGTATTAAACACAACTGCTGCGGTGGGGGAGGAGGGGCCGGGATCTTATTACTTTGTAAGAAGAAACAAAATCAAGGCCTGGGCTACTTCAAAACAAACAGTGGAGTAAAACTAGTGGGTTAGGGAGACTGTACATTTTGAATCAAGCCCCCAAATGATAGGTTTAAATCGGCCCCTTTTCAGAAATACAAGTATGCTGCTTATACACCACTTGCAGTGCCCATGGTTGAGATCTGAGCAATTGCCATACCCTTTGGAAGTAAAACCTCATCTAACAAAAACCATGGAATATATTCTAACACACTAAAGCACAAAAACCCTACGTCTCCTCATTGGAAATTCAGACATACAAATCATGGCTAAAGTGAGAACCCTCACTTTCAGACTTACAGTAAGTTTTATGGCCTTCTCTGGGGCTACTCCCAATAATTGTGGCAAAAGACCTGTAAACACACAAAGAGAGCTTAAATGTACTAAATAGCTTAGTATTAGCTAAACAAATCAACGGCTATATGCAAAGATCACCACACAGAAACTAGGGCAATTTTTTAGGCAATTTTCTGCTATTACATGTAATGAGTACTTAAACATTCCATTTCAAGAACAAACTTCTTACTGCCACATGAAGTCAAAGCAACTTCCTATCCATATAGTTACTCTGCACTTAAACTAATATTAGTGATTTAAGAAATGTATATACCAAGACAGGTTTAACCAAAATAATACTGTATTCTGCTCTACACATCAGAATGTGTTCTGTTATTTCTTCAGACAAAAGTTAAGGTAGTTCTGCAGTGTGAAACAAGTTATCTGCATTTCAAAACCAAGAGAATAAAGCATTTTGCTAGCATGAAACAATAGCATTAGGTGGAATGACCTAAAGGGATATGAAAGAAAGTAATGCAAAACAGCCAAACATGTACAACTGCATTCTTAAGCCGAGCACTTTGTCTAGAGCACTAATTCTCCAAAGCTTAGACACTGAGCTGCACTATACAGTTGGAACTGAGAGTCTCTGGTCAGCACAGCTTTGTTGAATTAAAGTGAACTATCTATTTTTGTAAAAGTACAGCTGAAATGATCTAAAGAAGACACAGAACCTTACAGAAGGGATGAGGGGACAGAATGCTCCCTCAAGTGCAGCATTGTGCACAGTGAAAAGGGGGTGTGATTTACGGCACTATTTACATATGTGAGAACTAACCCTGTGAGCAAGAGGTGCAGAAGCAGGCCTTAAGTATTTCAACAATGTACACAGTACTTTGGGGAAAATGACACTAAATCTAACATTTGCAATTCTTATATTTGGGTGAAGAGGATACAACTATAGTTCTATGTCTAACGAGTCTGCTTCCCAAAGGGCTTTTTTGCCACCAAACTGGATATTTGGATGACAAAGAGGATGAAAAATACATTAGTCTGACTCACAGATTTTTTTTTCTGTCTTGCTCCAACCCTCCAGCATTTCTGGTTGCTATTGACATTTGCTGAGAACAGTATCATTTGGCTTGTTGTTTCAGAAACAGTCAAACTATATTTTGCTTTTCAAGAAATAGTGTGCATTTTTTTTTATTAATTATGTGCATCATTACAAGCACATACACGTACATTTCTCCACCCAAAACAATTATGTTAAAACAGCATTACAATTACATTGCTAAACCGTCAAACAAAAGAAAATTCCACTGTTTCAACTGCACGTACAGCTGGCCAAAAAAGGGTAAAATTTTGCAAAGGAAAACTGTCCACATTTAGCTGAAGAATTTTAAATTTTGAAAAGTTTCAATTAGTTTTAGTTGCATGTGTAACCTTAACTCTGTGTTCCATGCAAATACACTCTGATAATGTGTGATCATGTCATTAATGACTACTTTTTCCACAAGACCCCCGTCTCATTCAGCCAGTTGGGCGCAATGAATGAGGCAGGGACACATACTGAATAAGACTGAATTCTAACAATCTGTGCCTTATTTTGAACCTAATTCTATTTGCAATCATCACTTTATAAATCTAAAGTAAATCTGAATTTACATCAGCGTAACAGAGTATATCTGGGCCTTTCCTGGATATAAGAGACAGTGCATGCACACTTCACACACTCCACCTCAAGCCCAATGAAATCAACAGAAAATCTTCCATGGACTTTGACAGACATGTGCAGTGACAAAATATTGGGAGACCGTTAATTTAAAGAAATTGTATATATATTCAGTGTCCATTTTCTGGAAGCCTTATAATTAGGCCAAATCGAACTGATTTTCACTGGACAGATTTGGGAATGGTCACTTTGTCACATTTTTTCTACCCCATTTGTTCAACATAGTAAAGGTACTCAAAAAAGTAGCAAAAATTTGTTTATCTCGGCAAAAGTCATTTCTTCCCATCTGCCTTCTTCTGCACTCAAAAAACCCAAGTGAATTGTTTTTACTAAAGCTTTCCACGAAAATTTACCTCATAGAGGAAGTTTCAACTCAGAAAGTGAAAATTATAAAGCATCTTAAACATAAAACAAAAAAACCCTTCATGGTATGAAAAGACATAGTAAATTTTAATTAGACATGTTGCTGTGTGTGCCACCTATAAAATATTATATATAATAAAGAGAAATGCTACTTGATAGAGTTTCCCCATACAATCTATGCACATCTTAGGTTTCTGACCTCACATCTCATCCTCACATTACACTAAGGGCTTGGCTACACTCACACTTTACAGCGCTGCAACTGGGGTGTGAAAAAACACCCCCCCTGAGCGCTGCAAGATACAGCGCTGTAAAGCGTCAGTGTAATCAGGGCAGCAGCGCTGGGAGCCCGGCTCCCAGCGCTGCACGCTACACCCGTAAGGGATGTGGTTTACATGCAGCGCTGGGAGAGCTCTCTCCCAGCGCTGCCGCTCTGACTACACTCACATTTCAAAGCGCTGCCGCGGCAGCGCTCCAGCAGCGCTGCCGCGGCAGCGCTTTGAAATTCCAAATGTAGCCATACCCTAAGGCTCTTAAAGAAGGCAAAGATGGATACGGTAAAAATGTAGTATTGCAAATTAAATTCAGAGCTTATGGAATCAGAGGAACAATTTTCAAATCAGTATATATCAAATCAGCACCATCAACTGTTTCTGCTTCATTTCTGCAGTGGAGGAGACAGGCCTTATTAATCAAAAATATATTATAGATTTGTATGGATGATCAGATCTTGGTTTCACACCATGCTTTATTTTTATTTTTTTTTAGTATCAGGTAACTACATCACACAAACAAGTGAGTAGGTGGGAAGAGCTGTTGCTCAATCTATTTAAAATGCTTGAAACCCCTGACACACAATGCAGAGTTGGTAATTGAACACTGCAAACTTTCCTGTTACAGGATTTACACAAGAAAACAGACAATATGAGAATACTACCACTCCATAAATTGGTACCCAACTGCAAGTTTCCAGAAAAATGAAGTTTCTATCTTAGCGATCTCATTTCATTAGTAGTATGAGACACATGTAAATTTATACAGTGACTGAAAGGAGTGATTAAAGACTACAGATTATGAGTTGGGGGGGGATATCGTGGCACTGCAGGTGCCATCTTCGGAATAAAGAGAAAAATAAAGTCCATATCATTTCCACACTGGCATGTTAGAAAGTTACAAAAAGTATGTACCGGTATTTATACTGTGCTCGTTGATAATGGGTATCTAGGTGTCTTCCAAGTGACACCATCCCAATTATACGTAGGACTAAATTCTCTTTAAAGAAAATTTAATGCTCTCTTTACATCCACAAGATGGTGTAATTTATCCTTATCTGAGATTAGTGGTTTAAGACATGGTATTTCTGCTCTTTTAAAAATTGGAGTGGAAATAAGAAAAAAAAGAAAAGAAAAGAAAAGAAAAGAACAAACATCTGTTCACTCCAGTGAACGGAAAAATGTGATCTGTTTAAAAAATATCCCGAGTAAGGTCTGGAAGACCTGCTCACTTGTCTGACACTGCGATGCGCAGAGTGTTGAATGCCCAACTATCTCAGTTCTGAATAATTGCACTGTTAACAGAGTTCTTTCCATTGCTAACAAACATGTTACGATAAAGAGCCTCAGTTATTGAACAGTGGCACATATGTGCTACTTTAACTTTAAATACTTAAATTCCTCAGACAATAGCATGAAATGACATGGGAAGTTTTTTTGTCAAAGTAACCACAGTGCTATATACCAGGTGAATGTACTCATCTGTAAATTCGTCCCTCAAATTCTCGTCACCCCCTTCTGCATCCAAACCTAACTGGAACCTCTTTAACCTCCCCTCTGCTGCCAAACTTTCCCAGTATCCTTTTGTCATACACCTGGCAATCAGGTAGCAGCCCAACAACCACTGCAAGTAGCTAGAGGGAGTTCCAAATTCTTTAATAAATTCCATCTATATTCATCTTTAAAAAGGGAAGTTACACCAGAGCGAACTTCAAACAAAGCATTTGTACAAAATGCAGTTTACTCTGCCAGCAAATTGCCTCTACAATGACTGTGTTGTTCAAAATAATCCAGTTTCTCCTCCTGTTTATCCTGAAATGAGATCATAATCCCGTGTTTAGGGCATTAACACTGTCAAACGATTGCAAATTCACTGATTCAGAATCTACTTCAAGATAAAAGGGAAGATGGGTTGTGGTGGAGGAAGCTCATAAACCCAATATTACTTGCCCAGAAACTGCCAAAAGGAGCAAGACAGTACAATGTACAAACACCACAATGAGCAAAAGGAGTTTATGCAGGACATGTGTGATTTCCCCAATTTGAAATTCCTCTGTGTTAGAGCGGTTTATAAAATTCTTCAGAAGACGATATAATGGAATTCTCATTGCATACTGATGGCGTCAATTTGCTATTTTGGAAACACAGATAAAGCAGCTGTACACTAGGAAATTAAATTATGTTTTTCATCTAATAGTTGGGCATTTTCTAAGGTTTTGGTTGCTAGAAACATCTAGCAAGAAGAAAATCTCTGTCAGCACTCTACTAAATTACTAGATTTGCTCAAAAATCATGCAGGATACATTAAATATCCTTTGTGTTTAATCTACATAATCTGTGTTTTATAGAGGAATTAGTCAACCAACATCCAATAATTCAAAGCACACGTTACAGCAGTGGTGCCCAAACTTTTCCTGTCACACTCCCCCCTGCAAACTCCCCCCCCACAAGTAGTGGAATATGTCCGTGCCCCCCATCCATTACTGCACAGGCAAGGATTCCTCAGCATAGGAGTGAGGGCAGAACTGGGGATGGGGGAGTAGCTGGAGCTAAAGGCAGAGCTGGCCTGCGGATGGAGAGGGAATGAGGGCAGAGCTGGCCCGCAGGTGAGGAAGGAATGAGGGTGGGGCGGAACTGTGGCTGGGGATGGAGCTGCAACTGAATGGCACGCCCCCCCAACCTCCCCCCACCATGGATGTTGTCTCAGGCCCTGCCGGACACCCCTCCCCGAACGTTTCTCCACACCCCTTAGGGGGGCACACCTCAGCGAGCACTGCATTACAGGAAGAGTGTGTAGCAACACCTATTATTAAGGTTGAGACAAGGCAGGTTTTTATTGGTATTTATTGGACCAACTTCTGTTGGAAGAAGGTACAAGCTTTCAAGCTACACAGAGCTCTTCCTCAAGTCTACACCGCCACTGCAAACTATTATTACAGTTGTCTAACACTTTGTATTATAACTCTCTGTTTTCAGTTGCTCATAACTTTGTCAAACTGTAATCTGTTGGACTAAAATTTTCTACGCTTTATGTCTGCCTCAGGTTGAATTTCTTACGGGAAGTCTGACCAAAAATAAGAGATGTTTTCAGAAATGATATTCAGTCACTACAGTATCTAGTATGCTAGTATCTAGTACTCTAAAGAAATATCGAAAATCAGCTTCAATCCAGGCTTGTATGAGAATCTTCACTGATCTATGTGTCAGAGGAGCATAAACTACCGCTGGTAGTGTACTTAATATGTCTGATGCCAGAAGAAGAGGAATTTATTTTACCTGTGTGCCCCTACTGGAAAAACTGCAGCCACGTGTATCAGTTTATGATTATCTGTAACTACCTATCCATCACCTAAAGTAATACTGTTGATTTTTTGCTTTTTGTGTCAATACTTGAACCCAGCAGTCTGTTGGGTTCTGAGTTGGAGCCATGGCTAGCAAGATAACAGGGGCTGATATACATAAAAGATGACAAACTGCATTCCTTGGACAACTGGTGATCAGTGAAGCACATGCTGATGGTCCAAGAAGAGCTGGCTATTCACATAGTATTGTCTTTCCTTCCTGTCTTCAGCCAGAAGATACAGAACAGACGGGAGGGTGCAATAAAATGAAGAGCAGAAGTAGATGGTTTGATTAACTTTTGTCAAAAATTACAAGACACCCATCATACTAAAGACTGCTAAAGGGACAAAAAACGCTTTTCTAATACTAAGTTTTCCCTGTAAGCAATTGCTGTAGTTGCCACAGCAATGCTTTACAATTGCAGATGGAAGGGGAGGTGGTCCATGACATTGTGAATGAACGGAAAAAGAGGCACCCAAGACAATTTCTCTATTAAGATGTGCTTTGTACTATGAAAAAGTTCGCAGACCCCTGACCTAGAAGAGAGTTGTGACTTATTAGGAGCAACAAATCTGATCAAAGACATTTAGACTACACAAGTATAAACCAGGCCCAGAATATTAATTTTTTCCTTTTTTATTCAAACCCTAACAACAACAAGGACTGAAGAATTCAGGTTGGCAGAAAACTTTTTTTGGTATATTACTATTATATATAACATTTGGAAACTGACCTCTGTACAGTCCAAAGAAGCCTTCATAACGCAGCACTTTTTTAAAGCAATCAAAGCTGTTTTTGTACATAAGTTCTCCCACAAATGACCCAGTAGAGCGCTGGTTTTGCATTCGAGTTTTCACCAGATCAATTGGATACACTGCAGTAGCTCCAACAGCTGCAAACAAAATTTGGTGTGTGAAAAAGTGTTATTTTGCATACAATTTTGTTGTTGTTAAAACAACAACAACAGTAATAGACACATTCTATGCTTATATTTCAATAATCACTTGTGTCTTTTTCATCTACAATATAAGCTGGTTCCATAAAGAGGTGTCACAGTCTATTTTAATTAAAAGTTCATCATCATAATCCTTCCTCATCATTAGCCTGCCTCTTATGAAACCAGTCTGGTGACAAGCCAGGCAGAAAAACCACCTGTAAATCTCTGATCACTTGTAGGTACAAAAGAAATTATACAACGGGTTCCCCCACTCTCATTCTCTCTCATAGTTATGGCTCAAAAAGAAAGATAGGCAAGGCTTTGTCTTCCTACACTTAAACGGGAGAAAAAGACAGACAGACAAAGATGCAAATTCTTGCACTTATTCATGACTAACCTCCAGCAACTGAACCCAGGGCAAATCTATAGGCCGATTCTGCTATTTGGATGAGAATAGGGCGAGAAACATCACCTGGAGCTTTCTGCAAGGGTAGGAATTGGGGAGGGGTTGGGAAAATGAGAAGAGTAAAAAAGAAAAAATTAGATTACCATTTCACTACAGTGAATCTTATAACCAGATAGATATGTGGATAGTAGATATGTGTAGAGTGAAGTCAATGTCAGATACCACTGGGATTACCTAGCAGTATGTTAGAAAAAAACTTAAAAAATAATTGAAAATTGCAGTTCCATTTTCTGCGTTATTGCAAAAATGTAACCTGTTATGACTGGAATGGAAAAGACAAGAGCACTGGGCATTCCCAACACAATTAGATATCCCCAAAGTCAAACAGTGACCAAAATGCTTTATAAATAAAGCACTGGCAGACAAATCACCATTTTCTACACATGGAAACAATTCTACTTTGAAATTCCTGCGTGTGTTAATATTCAAACACTGATTGGATTTACATTTAAAAAATGTTCCATATTCAGAATTGCTTTCTAGTAGCAGAAAGGAATTCAGACACAGTGGTAATCCTTACACTCTCCTTTCCCACCATTATCTTCTCTAACAAGATTGGTGGATGCTCTAGGGAATAGGACAATATGGAAGTTTTAATTTCACTACTGAAATTGTCAATTTTTTCTTATTTTATTATTTTATCAGCTTTTTTTAATGCACTGTTATATAGTTTAGTGATCTACAGCAAATAGCTTTAATTGCCTAAAAATAAATTAAATGTACCACAGTTTACTGCCAGGTAACTGAAATTCTTTCACTCCAAGCATCAAGTAGAATCAGTGGTTCTCAACCTTTCCTGACTATTGTACCCCTTGTAGGAGTCTGATTTGTCTTGTGTACCCCCAAGTTTCACCTCACTTAAAAACTATTTGCTTACAAAATCAGACAAAGATACAAAACTGTCACAGCACACTATTACTGAAAAATTGCTTATGTTCTCATTTTGACCATATAATTATAAATTATAAAATAAATCAATTGGAATATAAATACTGCACTTACATTTCAGTGTATAGTATACAGAGCAATATAAACAAGTCATTGAATGAAATTTTAGTTTTCATTGACTTTGCTAGTGCTTTTTTGCAGCTTGCTGTAAAACTAGGCAAATCTCTATATGAGTTTATGTACCCCTGGAAGACCACTAAGTACCCTCTCAGCGTACATGTACCCCTGGTTGAGAACCACTGAAGTAGATGACAGTAAAATAAAAAGTTGGATGGGGGAAGTGAAGAGGTACAACTGACAACCAGAAAGGGGGCTGATTTAAAACAGGCTTCTTGGGCATTTCCTATCTTCTTAAAAACAGAATAACGCAGAACAAAAACCACCGAACAGACATCTGACCCCTATGCAGAAAATTTGAGAGAATGCATGAGGCAGATGTTTCCATCACTGCAGTTTTAGCTGTTCTACTGCTACCTACTGTAGCTTACACTAATTAATACATAGTACAACATAATCACTTCTGAGCTCCCGTGCACGACTTTTAGGAAGAGATGGTCGGCTTTTGGGAGTCAGCTAATTAGAATTCATCATAGCACACTCAATACTTAGCCATTGCTCAAAAAAACCCGGATACTGCATTTGAGTAGTAGTGGGCGCACACACATGCGCACATACACACACACACGGAGGCCTGGCTGAAGGCCTGTTAGTCCTAAAAATGTAGCCTGCATCAATTCATTGTGGTCAAACTGGCGTCTCTGCACAGACCCAAAGCTCAGAACAAAAAAAATTTAGTCTCGCAAGATACAAAGCTTGGTTTGCCTTAAAGTATGTTTTTCTAAGACTATCTACACCCAAGACTGCGTCAGTTTTAAGAAAGCTGGAAAGACTCACAAAAACGTGATTACAAACTAAAATTCAAGACGCCTATGAGATTAAAAAAAGGAGTTCCCAAGTTTATTTTTTGCCTCACATAATGACAAAAGATCATTTTCTGCTAAACCATAGTACAGCCCCATGTCTTACATTTTTTCCCCATATAACTTATGAATCCTTCCACACAGCAGAGAGTCTTAGTTTTTAAACTATGGCCCACTAAATGAAATTAGGTCTCAATTCAATATTTGCAGAATGTAAAGCAAAGCAGACAATGTGCTGAAGACTTCAACACATCTCTCTCTTTAGAACAAGGACTGCTGTTTTCATTCAGCACGCTGGATGTCAGAACTGACATCCATACTGAAATCAGAAAGTCGTCTTTCCTCATTAAAAACTACTTTGAGAGAGAGAGAGAGAGAGAGAATGAATCAGGGAGGGTTAAACTTCTTTAGTAAATGAGCATACATCTTCTTTCTGTAAGTGGTTAGACGACATTTTTACACTTTTGTTTTATCCTTACAATAAAATCTATCACACTTTGTCTCCTTAAACGGCAAGAGTAAAAAACTAGCAACTGTTTTGGGGAGAAGGAGGAGGAGAGAGAAGGGATGTTTAAAATGAAGATTCCAACAATACCCCCTGTTCTTTATGTTATGAAGTGCAAAAGAAACAAAACATGGCTAACTCAGACAACAAGAGAGGAGCTGGGCATTGGGAGGGAGGAAGGAATAAAAGGATGGTATAAGCATCATTACAGTTTCTTTTCTTACCTGTCTCTGAGCCTCAGCCAGATTGTAGGGCAGTGTTCCCTCTTCCAGAGGAGCAATTCTTTCAATGTCAGCTAGTGTCATGCGTCTGTGGAGATCAAGCAAACACTAAACTGAAATTTACATTAAACAGAGGGTTTTCAAACAACTATAAGTTACCTTTACTTCTAGGCACTGTGCTAGAATATCACTTCCCACTGTTTTAAAAAAAAGAGCAGAAAGAGAGATCATTTCTACTTACCCCCGTGGCTCATATAAATCTGCTAACTGAAACAAGATGTCAACTTCCATTGGTGTAACCTGACCAAATTTCTGAGCTGCCAGAACAAACTCCTCTACAACAGAATAAAAATATATGAGAGAGGAAAACTAATCAAACCAAAACAGAACACCCCAAGCATCCCAGAGTCACCACTCATTTTAATATAAACCAAGATACTGTAAAAAGTTCTCCCACCACAAAGTAAATGTATGTTTTAAATACTACATCCAGCATGGAAATAAGAGTAGCTTTCTGGTTTTCAAAGTCAGTGCTATCAGCAGGATTTAAGATATATGACATACGGTATCAATCAGTTGTGGGTCAGAGGGGAAAAAACAACAACAAATCCAAACACTCCATGAACAAAGACGTGGAACTTTTCATGCATATGTTCCAGTAGGCCACATTAATGAAGTTCTGGTGTTGTAGAGGGAATTCTCTATAAAAGTGATTAGATAGAGCAGATAACATCTTGTTCCAAGCTTGTAGATCAGCTCACTATGCCGCCAGTACAAGTTTATGGAATTCTTCAACAACCCTTGAAGGTCAGTTTTAATAGACTGCCAATTTGGCAGAAATCCTAGGAAGTTTTTGTAGACTTTGAATATCTTTACATTCTCTCCTCACCCACCTCCCTTCCCCTACAGCCATCTTCAGTTTCCTAGGACTTTCTCCTTGGCGGTAACAAAATGGAAAACCCGGAGGGTGGACTAAACAGGAGCGTGAATGGTTGAACAATACACCACAAAAAGCTGAAAACAAAGGCACAAGTTTGTGTGTTTGTTTGCTTTAAAAGCATATGGATGAGTGTCCTCCCCCAAGCCAATAATTCATGAAAAACTTCCTGACTGCAGAATCAGAACATTTCTACTAACCTTTAGTCACTTCCACATCTTTTCTATTTCCAGCCAGAGTACTGTAGATCTTCTTAATGAGCTCCATGTTGTTAAGAAGAGAATTAAATCCATTAAAATAGGAAAAGCTGACCTGATGGGAAGTGGTACCTCCAGCAGCCTGGAACAGAGAGAGTAAAAAAAGGGAAGGAGAGGAGCTATTTTAAATGCTTTGCAACACTTTAGGATCAAGAAAATCTTTGAATAAAGCTTCGAAACAACATTAGTTTATAACAATGACAGTAGCAAGGGATTTTTTTTAAATGCAAAATAAATAGCCATATGAAAGAGTCTTATGTTACTGAAACTAATCATAACCAGAATGTAAGACTCACCCCACCCCTAGAAGCCTAAACAAATACATATGCAGGATTATAACAACATGACCAGCAGTAATTTACAGAGTTCAAGTTTCAATACTGTTTCAGTTGGACATATTTTATAAGCTAGTTTATTTCTTCTATTGAGAAAATCTTAAAAAACTTATAGATGCACAGAAAAACTTTATCAAAAAACATTTTAAAAATGGTTAACCCAAACATTTCAATTCACACTGTGTTAGTTAAACACAGTAAGTGCAATCAATACAACATAATTTAAGTACAGCATTCATAACCTAGCACATTTCTGACCACTGAAAACGTGACATGACATTGGAGGGAAGATACACATGAAAGCCACTGTTAGGCTGGATATGCAGAGGCAACTCTCTCTACATGGCCCTGAAGAGACCTCACACACAATAGTAGATTCACATCTAGGCACTACCACAAAGATATAGGCCAAATGTGTCCAAAACTAAGATATTCAGCGGAAGGCTGGAATCACTGACCAAAGGAAGGGATGGAAAGTGTGAAGTGTGATGCATTTAAAATCTGAATGGAAAAGTATTTGGGGGAAAATATATCATAGGGAATAAACCCGAACTGCCACAGAATAAACTGGATGAACAAACAGAAGTCTGATCTAATTTCTATTCATTCTATGATATGGTTTGAAAAGCTCTTTCAATAGTTTCTAGTGACAATTACCAGCCTTCACTGATCCAGATACTATACATAATTGTGAGCTATTAGTGGAACTTTAAACTAACAAAACAAACATTTCAAGAATGATTGCTCAGACAGGGGGCAATGGCCTTTTAGAATAGAGTACAATTTGCCATGATAGAACAATACTTTAGTATGACACACCCCAAGGTTTTCAACCACTCAATTTGCTTGGGCTTTTGTGTGAGGAATTGATAGTAGGATCTATGAAGAGATACAGCCTGAGATGAGAGTCTAAGTTTGTGTACGTGGACAATTATGTATCAAGTGATGGTCACAGGGTTCAAACAGAATAATAAATTTGGGGAAGGGACTGTCTCTGTGTATGCACAATGAGGCCCGGATCTCTAAGGGTATGTCTACACTGCCCGCCGGATTGGCAGGCAGCGATTGATCCAGCGGGGATTGATTTATCACGTCTAGTCTAGACACAATAAATCCACCCCCAAGCGCTCTCCTGTTGATTCCTGTAATCCACCTTGGCGAGAGGCGCAGGAAGAGTCGACGGAGGAGTGGCAGCAGTTGACTCACTGCAGTGAAGATACCACAGTAAGTCTATCTAAGTACATCAACTTCAGTTACGTTATTCACACAGCTGAAGTTGCTTAACTTGGATCGATTCCCCCTACCACCCCTCAAAGTGTAGACCAGGCCTATGACAGTACAAGTAAGGAATGCACACTTACCGCTACTAGACATTCTTCTACAAATGGTGTCAACATGTGTGGCCGGATAGTGACCATAATGTCCCTGAAGTCAATGGCAGTGACTCTTCCAGCTTGAGCATTGTCTCGCTGCACAAATGCTTGTTTTGCATGTTCCAACTGTATCTCCTGAAAATGCATTAAAACAAAGTTATATTTTGCTTTAGCTATATTTCCTGGACACGTACGTTAAAGTTAAAATCCACAGCATACCAGATGCTCTATAAAAGAAAGTTATATGTCAACCTGCACTCACATAGGGACAGAGTTCTGCATATATCATTGTTCAACCTTCTTTACGCACAACAAATAAGGTCTCCACTAATATTTTCTACATCTCAAAAACAAGACCAGGGTTCCTTTTCCCTCTCTGGGCTTGTCTATGCAGGGAAGAGCCAAGAATAGCTAGTGGAATAGCTATAAGTGCAAATAACTATTCTGCACTAACTTCCTGTGCAGACACACTTAGCATGGAACAAGTGTCCACACAAGAGTGACTGCAGAATTGGGGCTTTAAATTCACACCTTAGCTTATTTCTCACTAGCTTCCCTTTACGTTCTGCAATTCATTTAACAGAGAAATGTGAGCAAGAGTTTCAAAAAAACCAGTACATGTGTGTTTCCATTCATGTATTTCAATGTAACCAAAGGTATCACATCCGAGAACACTGATCAGTTGACTGTAAGATTCACAGTAGGTAAATCAAATCTCTGTAAAATTATATTTATTTTCAGCTCCCATAAATGATCTCTGCAAAGAGGAGAATGTGAGTATTTCTTCATAATGATCTTTATTTATTTATTTTTAAACTGAGGGTAGCTTATTTGTCAAATGCTGTAGTGGAAAAGGTTTTGTAAAAATCAAACTAGAAGCCTAGTTTACAATGCTTTGCGTAACCACACCTTTGTTATTATTTCCACTGCTACCAAACCACGATCACCTTTCAAGATATCAGCATTAATAGTAAATGGATATCAATCATTTGATTTACTTGATAGCAACACTCAATGTTTTCACAGTTTGTGATTCAAATGTACTCGGGAAGTGGGGGGAGAGATACATGACAAGTAATCACTCCAAAAATTACAAAATTACATCTTCTCCTACAGTCATCTACACAGGAGCGGCGTCAGGGATTTTAGCGCCCTAGGCAGGGGCCCTTCTGCGCTCCCGGTCGGTGGCAATTCGGCGGCGGGAGGGTCCTTCTGCGCTCCCAGTCGGCAGCAATTCAGCGGCGGAGGAGGTCCTTCCGCGCTCCCAGTCTTCGGGGCACTTCAGCGGCTGGTCCCAGAGTTAGGGTATGTCTACATCTACAATTTTGCAGCGCTGGTTGTTACAGCTGTATTAGTACAGCTGTATAGGGCCAGCGCTGCAGAGTGGCCACACTTACAGCAACCAGCGCTGCAAGTGGTGTTAGATGTGGCCACACTGCAGCGCTGTTGGGCGGCTTCAAGGGGGGTTCGGGGAACGCGAGAGCAAACCGGGGAAGGAGACCAGCTTCGCCGCGGTTTGCTCTCGCGTTCCCCGAACCCCCCTGCAAACCGCAGGGAAGGAGACCTGCTTGCACGGGGGTTCGGGGAACGCGAGAGCAAACCGGGGAAGGAGACCAGCTTCGCCGCGGTTTGCTCTCGCGTTCCCCGAACCCCTCTGCAAACCGCAGGGAAGGAGACCTGCTTGCACGGGGGTTCGGGGAACGCGAGAGCAAACCGGGGAAGGAGACCAGCTTCGCCACGGTTTGCTCTCGCGTTCCCCGAACCCCCCTGCAAACCGCAGGGAAGGAGACCTGCTTGCTCGGGGGTTCGGGGAACGCGAGAGCAAACCGGGGAAGGAGACCAGCTTCGCCACGGTTTGCTCTCGCGTTCCCGGAACCACCCAGCAAACCGCAGGGAAGGAGACCTGCTTGCTCGGGGGTTCGGGGAATGCGAGAGCAAACCGGGGAAGGAGACCAGCTTGATTACCAGAGGCTTCCTCAGGTATGCTGGGATACCTGCTTATTCCACGGAGGTCAAGAAAAGCGCTGGTAAGTGTCTACACTTGATTACCAGCGCTGGATGACCTGCGCTGGATCCTCTACACCCGAGACAAAACGGGAGTACGGCCAGCGCTGCAAACAGGGAGTTGCAGCGCTGGTGATGCCCTGCAGATGTGTACACCTCCTAAGTTGCAGCGCTGTAACCCCCTCACCAGCGCTGCAACTTTGTGATGTAGACAAGCCCTTAGTGAAGGACCTGCCGCAGAATTGCTGCCGAAGACCCCCTCCCAAATCCTGGCGCACTAGGCGACTGCCTAGGTCGCCTAAATGGAAGAGCCAGCCCTGCATCTACAACCCATTCCTAGCAGCAGGCAGATTTTTTTCCCTCCATTCGGTGTAAAACTGGAGGTTTTTATGACTAAGCTACCTACACCAACAAAATCCAAACTTAGCATAGGACAGGTTACAGACTGGGACAATGTCAAAGATTTTCAGATGGTTTTGTAGTAAGTCAAACATAGTGACAGTGAAGACACAAACAGGTAAACTTACCTGTTTAGGATTAATCCCTTTTAATAGGAAGAGGAAAAAAATGCAGACATTCTAGCAGTTACTACAATGTTATTGCTTCCAGCTTCAAATCTTATTAAAATGTCTTTTCCCTGGAAGAATATTGCTTATTTCTAAGCCACATCTTAAATGAATTAATGTGGAGTGTTTTCCTAGATACTAAACTTGTCTTGACATGGGACAGATGCACTTTGCTATCATCTCCACTACTCACATTTTTAAAAAAGATTCTAAAAAGTCAAGTTAAACTGAGACCTTGTACTAAATCAAGATTCACTATTATTCTGCTTTTAATGTGCAATGATGCAATTCAGTAATAGGTAGAGAAATCAGTATTTGTCTCATAGGCAACGCTCACATTCAGTGGGATAAAGAATAGGAAACAAACGGCAAATACAAGATTTGTGCCACCTTCCAAATCAACTTTTTAAATCCCGGCCTCATGGGCTTCTTTAACAATTTTAATTTAATTTCTAATCAACATCTTGAGAATTTGTAGCTTGTCTCCAAGTTATGATGAAGCAAGATAATATGTTAGGCAGAAAAATGAGCACTGCTAAACGTTTCAGTACTCTAATTCACCCACTAAATTATTCAGAAATTTCTGGTTCTAATGAGAAATGCTTATGGAGGTTACAATATTTTAGCCATAAAATTTAAGTTACAATTCCAGGTCGGTTACATTTCCTTTACACTACAGCCCCCTGTGGGGAGGCAGGGAAGGAGATGATATAATTCAGCAACAACATTCACTCTGGCCATGTCAGTTCTCGCTTCAGCCTGGCTGTGACTGTAATTTCATTTATTATAACAAATGTTGAAGCAAGCAGTTTGGGAAGGCTTTAGGTGGGAAGAGTGCAAGAAAAAGTTTGTCAGCTTGAGGCAGGCAGCAACTTGGGAGCTCAGATGAACTGGACATAAAAATTCTTGTACCCCTGTTGATCACCACTGAAGACGTGAACATGCTCATTTTTTTGTATCCACTGCAGTAACACAATGAACCGGTGGGTCATACGAACCATGACACACACACACCCCCCTACACACGCAAGCACATATCCAATTTGTGAGTAGTTGCTCAACAAATCCATCCTGATCTGACGATGGGGATGATAAATTCTGCTTTTTAATCAAGCTGAGAAGTGTTTCACATCTTTCATCCTAAGACTGCTTAGTTAAGCAATATATGGGTGAAAAGCAGCTATATAAGAAAAACAAACTTAATTGCTTCTCAATGCAAAATACTTACCCACTGAACCCTCCCTAGATTAAAGTTTCTGTAATCCCTACACATACCTTAAAAAACAAGTTTATCCCTTGATGATAGGAGCCTGAATTTCAACAAGCTACAATAACAGTTTATGCAAAATTAATTTGCACGGTCGCAGGCACCAGAGTTCTAATGAAAGGATTTCCCACCTACAGTTTCACCTCAGCTTTCCCATACAGCTCATTAAAAACAAAGTTCATTTTCCAGTTATGTGGAGATTTATGTTCAGGTATGACTGATATTTCCAACTGACTTGCATTCATTAGCTGCAACACAATCCTTTCCACTGTAGCAGATTGTGAGATCCCATTTACAGGTATTATCATCTCATCAACTAGCATGCCAGAACTGACCAAAACCTTAGCTAATGCTTAAATGTGTTTGACAGACCTATGCATTAGCCAACACAAAATCTGATCGATCAACTGATTTTAAACTCTGGGGCTGGGTTTGAGATTGTTGTTCCTGAAGCAGATGACAGTATTTAAGCCTTGTCCAACTCATGAGGGACTGTATCTCACAGAGGAAGCTCTTTGTTTAGAGCATTGAAACTCAGACTGAGGCTCGTGAGCCACAAGTGGCTCTTTAATGTATCTCCTGTGGCTTTGCAGCACATTATATTAAAACATTGCGTGATTTAATTATTACCAACGTATATTATTAACCAGTCAGGATGCCTTTACTTTGTTATTAACCAACCGTAGAATACTTGGTCAATCATTCTGCTGTGAAACTTATATAAATAACCCAGGGTTGTGAGTTCAGTCCTTGAGGGGGCCACTTAGGGATCTGGGGCAAAATCAGTACTTGGTCCTGCTAGTGAAGGCAAGGGGTGGACTCGATGACCTTCAGGTTCCCTTCCAGTTCTAGGAGATGGGTATAATCTCCATTATTAAATTAAATTAAAATTAAAATAGTAAATGAAACAATGAATTCACACTATTGTGGCTCTTTCTGATCGTGAACTGGCTCCTGAACCACTGAGGTCTGAGCATCACTCGTTTACAGCATGAATAGATCTCAATTCCTTGTGCTTATAAAATAAAGCTTATTGATTAAATGTTCATCTAGCTTTCTTGTGTCAGAAATGAGGATTAATTAAACTGCACTAACAGAATATGAATACGGAAAAAGTCTGTTCTCCACAGGAATGGGAGTAGGGGGGATGACAAGAAATATGAACTACTTTTAATCTTAGATTATTTCACTAAAAACCAGCAAGCAGTGCTTTATTTACAAAACAATAGCTGCAGTACATAAAGGAACCCATCTGGTCCAAGTTAAGGGTAATATAAAAAGCATTTACACATCAGGAATGCCAAGAAGTAACTTAGCATCCGCTGTGGTATCCTGCTGCCTAAGGTCCAAGGTCTAGACGTTAGACCAAGAAGACTGACTCACATACAGAGAGAAGGTCAGGAGGAAAAGCTCAGTACCAAAGGTTAGGAAATTCAAAGCAAAATTTCTACATGTGAAAAGTAACTCAAATTTGTGCCAAGAATAGTTTCTGCCAGAGCTTCAGCATTTACAATGTAAGGCCACAATCGTGTAAGGCAAAGGATAGTAATGACATCATATCTATACGAATTGGGTAACGAGATATACCAATTTACTAAAATTGCTGCAGTGTCACAATTATGGTGAAATTGAGGACACTGTTTCAGTAAAATCCCAGGACTTCTGGTCACCTGGAGCCTCCAACAAATACGACGGCAATTTAACCAGCTACCTCACCTTCACCTCGGATGCCTCTCAGCTGCCCAGTGCACAGCCAAAGGGAAATCTTTGCCCTGCTGCACATCTGAACTGCTGCTTGAGTCGTGAAGAGCAAGATCATTGGGCTGCCCACAACTCAGGTCGAAGGAGAAGGGGGAAGGACAAAATACATCTTTACAGGTCAGCAAGGTGCTAAACTGGAGGTGGAAAGAAAGGAATATGAGCAGACAACAGAGTAAGAAAAACAGAGAAAAATATCCAGGAGGAGGACAGAATATTCATGTGAGAGGAGCAATCAGTGTAGGACATGAGGCTGAAGACAACAGGGATTTTTTTTTAAAAAGGGTGGAGCTCAAACGGGAAAATAAAAATAAACCATAACACAGGAATAGGGCGAGAGAAAATGGCAGATTTGGAGATGTGGTCTGGAGTTTAAGGTGTGGGCACCTTCACTATACTGTGATTAAGATGAAATACAATTAAGTATTAAACACCCATTAAAAGTTTGGGTTTTGGACTGCAGATGAGAGACAGCGATGGTCTTGACTAAAGAGCATTAGTAATAAGCCAAGCAATGGAAACACATGGGGTTATAATTTACTATGATAAAACAGATACCGACCTTTTTGTAACAGTTGTTCTTCGAGATGTGTTGCTCATGTCCATTCCATTTTAGGTGTATGCATGCCCACAACAATCACAGTTGTTGGAGATTTCTGCCTTAGCGGTATCCGTAGGGCCAGCTGTGGCGCCCTCTGGAGTGGCGCGCTCATGCGGCAGTATATCAGGAGCCACTGGCCCTACACCCTCTCAGTTCCTTCTTGCTGGCAACTCCAACAGAGGAGTAGGAGGGTGAGTAATGGAGTGGACATAAGCAACACATCCCAAAGAACAACAGTTACAAAAGGTAGGTAACAGTTTTTTCTTCTTCAAGGGCTTGTCATGTTGATTCCATTTTAGGTGATTCACAAGTCGTATCTGTGGAGGTGGGCTTAGCAGCCTGCAGTACTGCCCTACCAAAGCCAGCATTGTCCCGGGCCTGCTGGGTAAGCACTTAGTGGGACGTAAACGTGTGGATGTCCTGGATAGGCACTTGGGACAGACAGGCTGCAAAAGAGGCCTGCACCCTTGTAGAGTGGGCAGTGACGATCACTGGGGGTGGCACCTTTGTTTGATCATAGCAGAAGCACATGCAGGCAGTGATCCAAGAAGAAATCCTTTGAGCGGATACAGGGTGACCTTTCATCCTGTCAGCCATAGCCCACAAACAATTGCGTCAACTTACGGAATGGCATGGTCCTATCGATGCAGAAGGTCAGAGCCCTCCTGACATCCAGGGCATGTAGCCTGCGCTCCTCCTCTGGCTTCAGAAAGAAGACCGGTAAGTAAATGACCTGGCTCAAATGAAACTGAAAGACTATCTTGGGAAGGAAAGGTAGGTGCGGTCTTAGCTGGATCTTGTCCTTGCAGAACGTAAGAATGGCCATACTAGGTCAGACCAAAGGTCTATCTAGCCCAGTATCCTGTCTTCAAACAGTGGCCAATGACAGGTGCTCCAGAGGGAATGAACAGAACAGGTAATCATCAAGTGATCCATCCCCTGTCACCCATTCCCAGCTTCTGTCGAACAGAAGGCAGTTCCGAGGTGAGTGCCCAAATCTTGGATATCTGACGAGCCAATGTCACCACCACCAGGAATGCACCTTCCAGGAGAGGGCAAGCAGACAGCAGGAAGTCAGAGGCTCGAAGGGGGATCCATGAGCCACGACAGTACCAGATTCAAGTCCCACGGAGGGATGGGATTCCTGACGTGTGGGTAAAGATGCTCCAGGCCCTTAATGAATCTGACCGTGATATCCTGAGCAAAAACCAGCCTGCCCTTGATCGGCAGGTGGAAAGCTGAGATGGCCACTAGATGGACCTTGACCGATGAGAGAGACAAGCCCCGGAGCTTGAGATGCAGGAGTTAACCTAGAATGAGCTGCAACGAAGCCCACTCGAGACGGACATCATTACCTGTAATTCAGCAGCTGAAACATTTCCATTTGGCCAGTTAGGTTGCTTTGGTGGAGGATTTCCTACTTCTCAACAGGACTCGCTGAACCTCGGCCAAGCACTGCGGCTCCTGTGCATTTAGCCACGCACAATCAAGCCTTCAGATGTAGCACCGCCAGGTTCAGGTGCAGAAGACCTCCGTGGTTCTGGGACCACAGGTGTGACCTGAGCGGCAGCTGGAATGGGGTTGCCAACAAGAGGTCCAGCAAAGTACTGAACCAGTGTGGGCATTGCCAAGCTGGCATTATAAGGATGACCTTTGACTTGTCCTGTTTGATCTTCACGAGGAAACTGGGAAGAAATGGCACCGGAGGAAAGGCGGACATCAGAGCCCCCGACCACGAGAGCAGAAAGGCATCCAACAGGGATCCTCTGTCCATGCCCTGAATCAGGCAGAAAATGCAATATTTTCTGTTCTACCTGGACTCAAACAGATCCACCTGGGGAGTTCCCCACCTGTGAAGGATGGAACTGAGTATCTCCGGATGAAGGGACCATTCATGCTGAGACTAGAATATTCTGCTGAGGCAATCTGCCAATGCGTTCTTGCTCCCTGAAAGGCGAGCGGCTATGAGATGGATGTTGTGCTGCGGACAGAAGTCCCAGAGCCAGAGGGCTTCCTGGCAGACGACGTGGCTCCGCCCTGCCTGTTGATATAGAAGACTGTAGCCGTGTTGTGCATCAGGACTTGAATCATCATTTCTTGTATAAGAGGTAGAAAGGATTGGCAGGCTAGGCAAACTGCCCTGAGTTCCCTGACATTGATATGCAGGGAACAATCATGACTGGATCAAGTACTGAGATTGCCTAAGTGGGCTCTCAATCCCAGGTCCGAAGTGTTGAAGACAAGGATCAGTGACGAGGCCAGGGTCGCGACGGGAATTCCTTCCAGCACCAATGCGGGATTCTGCCACCAGATGAGACACAACAGTATGCTGTCGGGAATGCTGACTCACCCGGTCCATGCTGTGCTGGTTGGGGGCATAGACTGACGCCAGCCATGTCTGTAGGGGCCTGAGGCGGAGTCGTGCGTGCCGGACCATGTACATGCATGCTGTCATGTGACCCATCAGTCTCAGGCACATGAGGGTAGTGGTGAGCGGGTGGGCTCACAGGTCCGAGATGAGGTTCCCCGTGGCTTGGAACTAAGTCTTGGGCAACAAAGCTCTGGTTTGAGTGAAGATGAAAACTAACCCGATAACCCTAACTCCAGTGCAATGCATAGAATTTGACTTTTTCTCATTTATTATCAGCCCCAGGTCACGGCAGGTGGAACAGACCGGATTGAGATGCCTTCGCACCTAATCTTATTAAAATCAAGGTACGGGTAAATTTGGACTCCCCAACGTCGCAGTTAAGTGGCCACTGATGCTATACGCTTTGTAAACACTCTCGGGGCCGACAAGAGACCAAAGGGCATCACTGTGAACTGAAAGTGGAGCTGGCCCAACATAAAATGGAGGAAGCGCTGGTGCCCCGGGAAGGTGGAAAAACAGAAGTATGTGTCCTTTAAATCGAGGGCAGCGTACCAATCTCCTGGATCCAGGGAGTGAATGATGGAAGCCAGGGAGACCATGAGAAACTTCAACTTCCTGAGAGACTTTTTGAGGCAGTGCAGTTCTAGGATAGGTTTGAGGCACACTTTTGCCTTCGGAATTAGGAAATAGCGGGAGTAGACTCCTCTTCCTTCCATGTTCCGAGGAACCTCTTCCATTGCCCCCAGGCACAGGCTTTCAACCTCCTGAACGAGGAGGTACTTGTGAGAAGGGTCCCTGAAGAGGGAAGGGAAAGAGGGCTGGGAGGGTTGGGCAGCTATAAATTGCAGGGTATAGCCCAAAGAAACCATATGGAGCACTCAGCAGTCCTATGTGATACGAGACCAGGCCAACAAGAAAGGGTGGAGGCAGTTGAGAAAGAAGGGGGCTGGATCGATGAATTGGCTGGGTTGTCATCCTTGGGCGTACCCTCAAAACGGCTGCTTCCGGCCTCCCTGATTTCTGGGAGGGTCTGTACCGCCAGGCGGGAAGACGATGGATAGCGCCTCTTAGGCTCCTTCTCCTTGTCCTTCCTCCTGTAAAGCCTGGGACCTAGACTGTGGCGGCGAAGGAGAGAGCCAAGGATGGAACTGCTTCCTGGAATGCTGAAGGGCTCGGGAGTCCTCAAACCCCTGGAGCCTTGAGTCGGTAAGCTTGGAAAAGAGCCCTGTACCCTCAAAGGAGAGGTCCTGGATTGTGGCCTGACTCTCTGGGGACAGTCCAAAGGTCTGCAATCACGAGCTGTGCCTCATGGCAACCGCTGATGTGACCACCCTGGCCACCGAGTCCATAGCATCCTAGTCCATCTGGAAGACTTCTCTGGCCACTGCCATGCCTTTGCTCACTAACACAGTGAACTCTTGGGCACGATCGTGTGGGAGGGCCTCTGTGAACTTATTAAGGGAGTCCCACAGGTTGAAATAATAACATCCCAGTAGGGCCTGGTGATTAGACACCCTGAACTGTAAGCTGGCTGTTGAGTAAACTTTCCTGCCAAACAAGTCCATTCTTTTGGCATCCCTATTTTTTGGTGTCCTGCTAACCTAGCCCTATCTGTCCCCCTCATTTAGTGTGGATATGATCAGTGATGAGGGGGATGAGTGTACAAATACTCAAAGCCCTTTGCAGGGACATAATATTTCTTTTCCGCCTTCTTGGAAGTCAGCAGAATAGAGCAGGGAGATAGCCAAATCGTTGTGACAATCTTGAGGATCCCTGGAAGGATGGGCAATGCGACCCGTGCTGGGGTGACTGAGATAACACTGAAGAGGTCGTTACCCTTCTCAGCGACTTCCTCAGTCTGTAGGCCAAAGTTTTCAGCCCTCATATAAGAATGGCCTGTTGCTCCTTAAAGTCATCTGGGGGATTGCTAGGGTGGGATGGCCTGGGTACCACCTCGTTGGTGTTGGGGTGTGATGCGCTGCCTCAGCCTCCATCTTAGTACCGTGTTCAGATGGTGGTGCCACAGCCAGCTTGTCCAATGAGACAAGGGAGGGCTGGGAGTATTGGATTGGCATCACTGGCACCCACAACGGGTTCCAGTACTGTCACTGGGGGGGCCCCCACTGTCCCTGAGACATCGGCACCATGGCCAGTGCTGCTCCAGTTTCCCACATTGGTGGAGGGAGTCTCCCCTTCTTGGCGACAGGCTGAAGTTGCAGTTTAACCTGACCACTGCCCCTCCGACGACCATGGAGAAGCCATTGAGGACTGGGTCTGTTTGCTGATTCTGGTGGGCGATCGCTAGGATGACAGTGAGTAGTGCCGCCTGCCCAAGGAATGGTACCAGGGTGAACAAGACCGGTGTTAAGATCCTGAGCAACCCCTCCAGGGCAGCAACCAACATCAAGAAGACATCCTGTGAGAGAGAGACTAACACCTTGACGACCTGTGGCTGGATATTTGCCGGTACCGGTGGTATGGTACCTTGAATCCGGAGTCCCACGATGACAGGTGGGGATCTCATCAGGGACCTAGGCCTCCTGGCCAGAGAGCTGGGATCGGTGCCAGGGTCCAAGGTCATGGCGATGGAGACTGCGCCTGCGGTCCAGCAACCAGGAGTGTTCCGCCAGTCCATGCTGCACCCTGGTAGGCTTGCCCTTCAGAGCCAGGGATGGAGCCGCTTTGCTTACCTGGCGTGGCACTTGCTTTGCTTTTTAGCCGCCAGGACTGCTTCGGGTACTAAAGGCCCCACAATAGGCTGGGAGCACCTGCCATTGCCTAGGGTGGGGGGGTGGGTCCCTGGCCGGGGTGGGGTGTCTGACTTCAGCGGTAACCCCATGAAGCCACGAAGCAGACGCATGGCCTGACACAAGTCCTTTGCCCGTGGCCCCTCTCTCCTTCAGTGCAGAGGGACTCTGCTTCTTCTGCCGCTTTCTTGACACTGGCAAGGGGGAGTGGTGCTGGGCCAAGTCCAGCGCTAGCAGTGCACTGCGCCCCAAAGCCAATGTACTCGGTGTCAGTTCCACGGTAGATGGCTCCAATGCAGGGTGAACAGTGGTCTCCATCAGAAAGGACCTAAGCCGGTATCTTGCTCCTTCTAGGTCCGAAGGCACACGTTTTTGCAGGTGCAACACCTGTCCTTTCTGTGGTTTTCTCCCAGACATTTGAGACAACTATTGTGCGGATCACTGATCAGCACTGGCCTGCTGCATGCTGAACACGACTTGAAGCCAGGACTCTAACTAACTAACTTAACACTAGAACTAACTACTATGAACTATATACAATGAGTAGAATGAGGTCTATGAAGAAACCACTACTGCTCTTGTGATGCAAGACAAGGCGCTCCAAACAGCTGTCACGGGTGGTGAGAGGGCATAGGGTTGGCAGGAGCTGATATACCACCTCAAGAGTGTGCCACTCCAAGGGCACCATAGCTGGCCCTGTGGATTCCACTAAGGCAGAAATCTCCGACAACTGTGCACATGGGCACACACACACCTAAAATGGAATCAATGTGAGCAAGCACTTGAAGAAGAATCTAATAAATTTTAGAGTTTTCAAAAGGTGCCTGTTTCCAATGCTGTCAAAACAACTACTCTACCCAAACAGAGGTCTACCGTAAAGACTGGTCAGACAAGCTTTTCAGCCCCATCACAAAGCAGTGCTTGGACTCTGCAGCAGAAGGAAGCCCCTTGCCCTCCTCATCAGAGCAGCAAGACACCATTTACTTTCCATGCCCATCCAGTCCATGACGTCTACCAAGTGCCAATGTGACTGTCAGTCATTACAGAGACAAGATGGGTGAGAAAATACCTTTTATTGGACCAAGTTCAGAAGTTTGTCCAATGAAAGATATTACCTCACACACCTTGTCTTTCTAATGTCGTGGGACCAACACCGCTACAACTACACTGCAAACAACGTCAATCCTTATGGTATTTTTGTGATGTAGACACCTGTAGGAACCGTGAGTCTTTTCACACAGGCTATCAAAGCTTTCCAATTCAAAAGGCACTTGATCACTATAGAACCAAGGTAGAGTTGTACTGATGACCCAGGGGGAGAGTGCACCCAATTACCAATCCAGGCACCTTCTTTTAGAATTTGAGTTTTTCTTCACACCTCCAAACAAGCAGCTAAACTAAGCAGGATTATCAGATACAGAATCAGGATGTTACAGTTTACCAAAGTCAGCATACAAGTCTAGCCTAGGTATTTAGCAATAATAGTAATTATTAAAACCAAGAGAATATGATTGCATTTATGATCTCCCACATCCTCTTCAGGCAAAGAGTTAATTAGGCTCTGTTTCGCAAAGTCAATTTGAAACATTTGTCTCAATAGCATTATCTTAATTATTCCTCATCAAAATGATACCACCTCCTACTGTGAAATAACTTCCCTGCATAAACAGAAAAATAAAAAAATACAACCTTGCGGTCTTGAAGTAGGCTCCTATTTTAAAACTATTGTGTAAAATCTTTACTGGCACTCAGTATGTCCAAAATGGATTCAAACAAGGCACCCATGCATCTCATTTTATTTATGGAAAGCATTATCATATTTTCAAAATCATTAACTGATTTTTCATTTGTATGATATTTTGCTTTGTGCAGCAATATACCAAAAACCATAGCCATGAAATGATTCCCTCCAGAGGAGATAGCTTTTATTTATTCTCTACGAAGCACAGGCAAAAATAAATAGAATTTTCTATCTGATGCACTATTTGGTTATTAAATGGTATCAAACAAACAGTGTGTATAAGAAGTCTGCAGCAGAAGGAATATCATTACTGTATTTTACCACTAAAATCACATAAATTTGGTAACTATAGAATTATGATAATCAAATGAAGCATTCCTTAATATCAATTTTGGCAAGTGAGTTCAAAATGCACAATATTTGGTACAAACATCTACTACTATTTAACATATTGGATTCTCCTAGTGAAAGATCTCCCACAGTTTTTAAATGTCTTGAAGTCTGGGTATTCCCCCCTCGTATCTCAAAGATGAGCTTGAAACAGTGGGCTACACTCATCAAAAAATACTCATGCTACATTCAAGTGCCAAAAAAGTAACAACTACCTAGATTCAGCCATTTTACCACAAGCAGATTATCTCTGCCAATGCATAACGTTCTAAAATCCACCTTTCTAACAGTAAGAGCAGCCTAAATAAACCATTGTTGGCTATGTTGCCAATATGGTGTTCATTAAATAACTATTTGTGATTCTTGCACATTTCTTATTATTCATTGTGACAGACAGGCAATTACCTCTAATATCTTTGGGAGATCTCACTGTATTAAGTTTATGTATCATTGTGGGCCAGTATGCATTTCCACGGGGAGGGTGACTGATTAAGCAAATTCACTCAGCTTATAACACCTCCAGAGAAATACCACCATCTGGAGGCTCACATATACCAGTTCAAACTGGATTCTTCAGAGACTAACAGACAAAGAAAGGACTTTTGGATAAACAGCTTGAATTTAAACTGACTCACGGCCATCCTTCTGATCCATCAAACCAGCAGGACATTCTGTCCAACCGAGGGACAAGAATCTAGGACTTTTGCCTACTGAACAGCCATAAGACTGATGGATGGCCTCTGGTAAGTGTTTATAGTGTGTAGGAACTCTTCTTTTTTTTAAAATTATGTTTAAAATGGAATGCTTTCATTTTAAGAATAAATATGCTTGCCTATAAAGGGCTGTGTGGTATCTTATAACTGCTGGTAATTACATTGTTATAAGCCTTTGAAGAGAAAGCAAAGCTCAGACACTGACCTGTTTAGGCAGTCTGGCATGCTGGCAGTCTCACTGTGTAAGCAGGGAATTATGCAGCCTGAAAAAATCCCCATCAGAAGCGGGAGAGTGAGTGTCTCTACCCAAGAGAGTGACGGCTAAGGAGCCAGGAGCCTAGAGTGGGTGCCCTCAAGGGAGTACAGAGAGGGAATACAGATGCAATTACCCTGAACTGTGGAACTCATGACAAACTTTATTGCATTAAACCCACCAGTAAGAACTGGGTAAACTCCGCATACGTTAGACGTCTTTTTCGATCTTTTCCAAAATGCAGCTGAACAAACTCTGAATTCCAGTTAAATGGAATGTGCTGATGAATTGTAGTCTGGCCAAAAACTTGTTTAACATCCTCTAGAAAAAGAGAAAAAAAAGAGAGATCTGATTAAAAAATAAGGAATCACACACATAGAACAGTAGTACTGATTTTTTCTGTCTAATAGGAAAATATTTTTCACATAGGAGATTATCCTATAAAATGTATCAACAAGCTTGGATTTTACTGATTAACTAAATCATAAGTCTAGAAAAAACTATCCATTCTCACAAAGAAAACTCAGTTTTCAAGTACAACGCCTCACAAAACAAGATCCCAAAGAATCTTTTTTAATTATTAAGTTACATACTGACCAAATATGTTTAAAAGAGAACCAAGTAGACACTTCATTGTTTCAAAGTGGTCTCTGTCAAGGAAAGATTAAGATTAACTGAAATTCTACATAGAAGATGACAAAACTTAACCTGTTTTTAAAGAACAACGAATTTTTGGATCAGTCTACACTTCACACTTCATAAAAGTAGTATTATTCAAAGTCTTCTACGTTCAAATAAACATAGCTACAAAAATACCAATATTTCAAGGTCCATTTTAATAAGTCAGCTAGTCATATACACCAGAAAATATATGTATAAAAACAAACCTTAACTTTTGAAATTTCTGGTTTCCTATTAAAAAAATGTTAATCTGACCAGTAAGTGCTTGCTTAGGACCTGATCCTGCAAACTCAGACTACTAGATGCATTCCTTACCACTATGATTTCTAGTAAACGGATTTCATATACAATTGAAGGAATTTTTTAGATGGTGTAAGGTATCATTAATTGATTTATAGGCATAGGAATGATGAATACCAATCCGAATATTACAACATAAGGGCAGTGGATTGCTGGAATCTAATTAAGTACATCTTCTAGCTAATGAGCACAAGAATAGGTATGAAAAGTTATACATCTTTTAGATGTAATGATGCGACAAACTCCTTGGACTTGATTGTGACTCTAAGGGATCAAAAGATTCCATCTTGAATTTATAGTCCTACAAGAATTTGTCATCACTTGAGGTCTAGAACTTGACAGATTACCCATGATCTTTGATACTAAAGTAGAGGAAACAGAATCCTCTACCTCACTCCTCCTGAGCAACCAAGTGGTTGGCCTTGATGTCCAGCAGATAACTTACGGTGTCTGCTATTGAGTCCTTTTCCAGGAGGAAGAAGGGGAAAAAGGAGAAGGGAGCCACTGAGGAGTTGGAGAAAGATATGAAAACTAACGTGAACAATTTTTTAAAAACTATGATGGAAGGACCTATTGGTCTGAAGTGGCTTCCTACTATATTCCCTAACACAGAGACTGCTTAAACACACTCAAGCCCAATTAATTCCTCATGCCAACTGATCTAAAACACACATTTTCTCATAACAATTCTAGATTCCTGTCAGAATTTTCTTCAATCCGCACTCAGAAAGGTCCATTCCCAGTGCTCCCTCCCTCCCCTTGATCTTACCTGGCTCTGAAGACATTAACAAAGACCGTAGTAGTGGCAGAAGTAGCAATCCATCAAGAAATAATCATTATCGTATCTCTCTTTTACATAGCACTTTTCATCCATTACACTGCAAAGTCCAGGTGATACCCTACATGGAGAACTATCTTGGTGAGAGGGCTGTCAGCCATTTGACAGGCAATATCCAAGTGATTAGCATCTCTCCCATTTGGGATTTGGGATTAGCATGGAAAAAAGCTCTCCTCTCTGACCACTTCTCAATGTCTCTCACCTGGAAGCAGAGCTGATTTCTCAGTTTGCTGGCAGTTTCAAAAAAAATCGAAAACAAATATTGTCTCAGGTCGAACCAAATTTGACATTTGAAAATTCTGAAAAAAAGTCCATTTCAGGTCAAATAAAATGTTTCATCCAATCCAAAACATTGTTTCCAGGTATTTTTAAAGGATGGAGTCACAAAATGGCTAGAGGAAAAGATGATAGAGGTAGACTTGGAGGCGGTGATGTCATCTCCTTATAAGCTATAGCCCAGTGGTTAGGGGACTCACCTGTCATATGGGAGACCCAGAACCAATTTCCTGCCTCTGCCTGGTGTGGGGCAGGGACTTAAACTTGGGTCTACCACTTTGGAGGAGAATGCCCTAACCACTGGGCTATGGGATACTCTGGTGTAGGTTTCTCTCAGTGTCTCCTGCTGAAGCTGTTCCACTGTGTATAAACAGTTAAACAGTCCTTTGGGCAGAGAGAGAAGGGGAGAAAGAGAATGACTCTGTAGCCAGGTGATCAATGAACTCACTTGAGACGTGGAAGACCCAAATTCATGTTCCTGATCCAATAAACATTTAAAATACATTTACTACTTAAAAAAAAATCCTCTCCAAATCTATCTGGGAGCCTTCTTCACCACAGCAGAGACGGAGATTCATCTGAATCAAGGGTACATAGCAAAGATATTTTCCAAGGCAGCAGTTCTTCAGATACTCTAACCATCTAGAGTCACATTTTTAAAGGCATTTGGTGTCTACTGGGATTTTCAAAACCACCTAGACACCTAAAGCCCATTGTAGTCAATTAGTTTAAGGTATCTAGAGGCTTCTGAAAAATCACAATAGGAACCTGCATCTGACAAAATAGGTATTCACCGACAAAAACTTATGCTCTAATATGTCTGCTAGTCCATAAGGTGCCACAGGACTCTGTCATTTTTTACAGATCCAAACTAACACGGCTACCTCTCTGATAACAGGCACCTTATTACCTTTAAAAATCTGAGCCTTGAAGTCCTCCATCATCTGGGACTGTTGATAGTGGTACTAAAACCGGTTCTGTTTGAGAGAGACTCCACTGTAGACTATTACTTCTTCCCTCAATGGGATTATTAGTTTCATCTTTTATCAGACCTAATTTGTGAAGATCTGGAAGACAGGATGGTGGAGGGAGAACTAAAAAATTCCCCACAGGATGGATTGATTTAAATCAAAGCAATTTAAAATCACTAATTTTAATCATGATTTAAATCAACAAACAGGAAACCTTAATTTAAACCACCAGTTTTAATAGTGTTTTGCATTTGTATTTTTAATGATTTCCTAATGAAAGGTTGATTCTCATTGGCTGATAACCATTAAACCACGTTGAATTACAACTAAATATAATCTTTACACTAAATTTGGTGCTTCTTTTTGTTAACCATGAGGATATGCTGTATTGATAGCATTTATTTAAACAATTATATAGCTTAATTTACACTTATTCATTCTCAAATTTTACACATTTTATTATGTTAGAAAAAGGTGAACTATGCATGTCTTATTTACTAGATGATATTTTACCTCTAATTTGTGTGAAGCTCCATTTGAACAGAAACTAAATTCTACTAAAAATGCCATAAAACAGACTTTTTTAAAAATAAAACTTCCTTAAAGGTGTTGGATACATAAGAAAAAAACCTCATGATCAAAACATGCTTTTATATTTAAAACCAAATGATTTATTAAACAATGGTAGAGTATATCTGTAGTTCGCAGATCTCATCCTCTCACACTTAGTTTTTAATTCATAATTCATAGACTGGAAGAGGAAAACAAGCCTTCTAGATTTTTCAGCTTCCAATTGGTTTCTTAACCTTAACGAACTAGTCATTGAACTGAACTATCAGCATAAACTGAAATGAAAAAAAATATTCTCTCTGCACCTGCAGAAAAGGCTACTACAGTCAAAACCTGACTTAGCACTTCAACAAACCAGATGTCCCCATTTTACAGGGACAATCCGATATTTGGGGCTCTATCTTATACACCTATTCATCCCCAACCCCCATCCCAATTTTTCACACTTGCCATTTAGTCACTCTAGTTCCAGGTGCCTAGCCAATGACAAGTTCAGTGGTTTGATTTTCTTTAAAACACGGCAGCAAAAAATGTACTGTTTAACTTATTTTTATTTAATTGAAATGGCTTACAAAGATTGTAGTCCGCTTAGGCCTTAACATAGGCTGTCAATTTCAAATTTAATTTTAAATAGGTTATAAAAAAAAAGCCTGTATTGAATTTAGAATTTTTTTTTTTAAAATATTTTTTTTAATTAAGAAAATCAAATTTTGTCCACCCTGTTTTCCCATCAGCTGACCCTAGTTAACCTGGCATTATCCCAACAGTCATTGAGAACTAAACATCCAGAGGCTGCTTTCAAAGTCTACAAAATAGAGTGAAGAAAATTTTTCTCAATAAATTTGGGACAAATGTCTCACCCTAGACAGCACTGTTCTCCTCTTTCTCAGAGCCCCTCCCCAACTCTGCCCGCACCCCAAAGCAGGCTTGTATTTTGGGTTGTCAGCTAGCACGTCCAAGCACAAAATTCCACTCTTGGGGAAAACGGATGGGTTCACAGGGAGGTCTCATCCCTTTTCCAGGTGCATTGTATTAGGACTATATCCCACTGAAACAGAAATTGCCCCCTGCAGCCCTTCTGTGGAGATTTTAGAGAGTTTCTGTTGAGGCATTTTGAGCCCAGACTATTTTTTTTTAAAACATCTCCAATATCTTCAATCAGGCAAGCTGAGGAAGTAGCTGCCTCCTCCTGTTAAGAACCACTTCCAAAAGCATACAGATGTTCTCAAACCAGTCCTGTGGTTTACTCCCAAATCAGCCTCCCTTTTGTAGCAATTAGGAAAAAGCTTGGTAATATCCTATTTTCTTACCCACCTCTCCTCCCTCCGGGATGAAACTAGCACTGTTTGCATGTCATGAGAGCCCTGAAAGTCTGTTTACAAAGAACATATCCAGTCAAACTCTCAGGCTATGTCTTCACTTTGAAAAAGATGTGTTCCTACCTGGTGTAATAGTTTACATAAAGTAACTAATACGAGGTAAGATCTCGTGATGACAAGCCAGTTTGTAACTTTCACACTTGTTAGCAGGTTGTGGTAAAGACTATAGGCTGCCTAGGGTTTACTTTAGTAGCTTACACAAATGTTTGCAGATAACTGCCTTGCCTTCACTACGATTTTACCTCATGTGTTAGCTAACTAAAAGTAAGAATACACCTTTTTTTCCCCCCAGTGAAGATGCATCCTCAAACTCCTTCTCTGTGGTGAACAGAACAACCTCAACTCAAGAAAATGACAAAAAGAAGGGTAAGAAAGAATGGTTATTTCAAGTCTGAAAGTATGCTTCCTAATGATTTGTATTGCACCTTAATATTAAGGTGCTGGGCAAATTACAAACACCTAGATAATCTATAACAAAGGAACTGAAATGTGTTATCGAAAGTATTAGCAAGAAAACTATCAAAATTAAGATATATTTATCCTAGTATTTTTGTCCTATTACTTACTTGCATTCACAGGCATATGTATGTATATACCTCTACCACCCCAGGAATTCAGATAAATACAAATATTTCTCCAAACAGCCAAAACAGCTGAAGGAGAAGAGGTAAATATGATTTCTTACTACAGTTTAGTCAGATTTGAGGTGCTGCCTCAAACAAACTTCAGTATTTGTTTAGCTGTTTAGTACAATAGGCAGAGAGCTTCAATACTTAAGAGCATTTCAAAACGATGATGTAAACTGACGTCAGTGTGTTTTCGAAACTAACACCCGGGCGCTTTTCTGACATTGTGCATGTTGGATTATATGGTGCATTTAGCTGACTGGAAGATTGCCTACTGTGCTTTTATTGACTACTTGATGGTATGAGACATGGTATCTCCCCCTCTTTGCCCAAGACTCTTTACACATACCGTATACTTTCTTCTCATCACTATTCATGGTTCACAAACTCCTATAATGTTCAGTGGACTGGATATTAAATTTTTCCTTTTTCCCTCACTACACTCATCACTCACTCACCTAGAAAAACTTCACTGATTCGCGTCATTTGTAGTCTTATTGTCTGATTCAGATACTAAAACCGTTCATGCTCCATGAACAAATTTACAATGGTTTGGCCTTTGATTTAACTGTCAAAAGATACTAGAACATTTACTACAATTCACTCCAAGCTGTTCCTCAGTTCAAACTGAACTCTTCCCTTATCTTCTAAATCCAGCATTACAACAGAAGGTGGTCACTTTTAAAATTTAATATTTTACTTCAAAGCTTAGGGCAGCACTGCAGCACTCCGCAAACTAAAACCAAAGCAGATGATACAAAGCAGACAAAATACAAATAAAGGGGAATTAAAAGAGCACATTTATGCTCTCTTGGTAACTTCAGAAAAGTCTTTTTATAAATTTTAATAAACTTTTAAAGAGTTTGTCAGGTCAAATTTCACCCTAAATCTGGATTTTACGTAAATATTTTACAAAAGAAAAAAAATTCAAAAATTCCAGCAGAAGCAGGGATTTTTGTTTTGTTTTTAATTTTAAAAAGAAAGCATTCACCCTGCAATGTCACGAATAGTAATATTTCAGCATTGTGCTATTGCACAAAAACCTGGAAAAGTTAGTAAAAACTAACTGACCAATTAGCACATTTCTATTGTCCAAACAGAGAGCTGTTAATCAATCAAAAAGCATAAAAAGCGGCAAGGAGGACATTCTAAGTTTTCAATTTTAGTAATCCATGGTGTTATTTGCAACAGATTAATTTATTTTACTAAACTTTGGATTTTAACCTGAAAATGTCTAAGTGTATCAAGTAGAACCTGAAATATCAAACTTATCTGATGAGAAACTATAGTATTATAAAAAAACAAACAACTTTTATATTTACACTATCATAATTTTTCTGCATACTTCTCTATCATTTTATTTAGTTAATAGCATTCAACTAAGCCCACAGAAATGTACTTTTAAAGGACCAAAATATTAAGCCAACCTTTTCTCAAACAAATTGACTTTGCTGAAATCTATAGCAGATACTGAAACCTAGATACATACTATAAACATTAAAATAATTTATTTGCATTTGTTTACCATGAACACTAGCTATAATTGCAGAACATTAATAAACTGTATTGTAGAATGATCATGCAGTTTGTTCACATAATAAAAAGCCTTAATTTAAGAATTATCTATTTCAGAGCTTAGAAAGAATGAGTTCATAATTAATAATATAGATTTGGGTGTACTAAATTAACACTCAAACGTCAGCTCCTGTCTTCTGAAGAGCTACACTATTTCTAACGTTTGGAAAAAATTACTTGCACATGCCATAAAGTTAGAACTTATCATTAAAAATTCTACAGGCTATAATTCCTAAACATCCACTGTACTAAATGTGAAAGACTTCTCAAATCAATCATTTTTTCACTCAGGCCTAAATTTACCATTTTATTTTTCATTTGGACAAATATTATACAACTATATTGTTCCAGCAAAGTAGTCACTTTGGGCTGGGGTGTCTTATATGAGTATTATGCCCTTAAAAGAAATCTTGAATTGACAGAAAGGAATGACATTCCATCCTGATGGTTTGTGTAATAAGTTATGTGAAAAGCATGGCTAACTTAGAAAAGTCAGATGCCTGCAAGTCACCAGGGCCTGATGAAATGCATCCTAGAATACTCAAGTAGCTAATAGAGGAGGTATCTGAGCCTCTAGCTATTATCTTTGGAAAATCATGGGAGACAGGAGAGATTCCAGAAGACTGAAAAAGGGCAAATATAGTGCCCATCTATAAAAAGGGAAATAAAAACAACCCAGGGAACTATAGACCAGTTAGTTTAACTTCTGTGCCAGGGAAGATAATGGAGCAAATAATTAAGGAAATCATCTGCAAACACTTGGAAGGTGGTAACGTGATAGGGAATAGCCAGCATGGATTTGTAAAGAACAAATCATGTCAAACCAATCTGATAGCTTTCTTTGATAGGATAACGAGTCTTGTGGATAAGGGAGAAGCGGTGGATATGGTATACCTAGACTTCAGAAAGGCATTTGATATGGTCTCTCATGATATTCTTATCAATAAACTAGGCAAATACAATTTAGATGGGGCTACTATAAGGTGGGTGCATAACTGACTGGATATCCGTGCTCAGAGAGTAGCTATTAATGGTTCCCAATCCTGCTGGAAAGGTATAACAAGTGGGGTTCCGCAGGGGTCTGTTTTGGGACAGGCTCTGTTCAATATCTTCATCAACGACTTAGATATTGGCATAGAAAGTATGCTTATTAAGTTTGCAGATGATACCAAACTGGGAGGGATTGCAACTGCTTTGGAGGATAGAGTCATAATTCAAAATGATCTGGACAAATTGGAGAAATGGTCTGAGGTAAACCGGATAAAGTTTAATAAAGACAAATGTGAAGTGCTCCACTTAGGAGGGAGAAATCAATTTCACACATACAGAATTGGAAGAGACTGTCTAGAAAGGAGTATGGCAGAAAGGGATCCAGGGGTGATAGTGGACCACAGGCTAAATAGCATCACACTGTTGACTCATGTTGCAAAAAAAGCAAACATGATTCTAGAATGCATTAACAGGTGTGTTGTGAGCAAGACACGAGAAGTCATTCTTCTGCTCTACTCTGCGCTAGTTAGGCCTCAACTGGAATATTGTATCCAGTTCTTGGCACCGCATTTCAAGAAAGATGTGGAGAAACTGGAGAGGGTCCAGAGAAGAGCAACAAGAATGATTAAAGGTCTAGCGAACACGACCTATGAAAAGCAACAAAGAGTCCTGTGGCACCTTATAGACCAACAGATGTATTGGAGCATAAGCTTTCATGGGTGAATACTCACTTCATCAGACCCACATAATGGAAATTTCTAGAGGCAGGTATAAATATGCAGGCCAGAATCAGTCTGGAGATAACGAGGTTAGTTCAGTCAGGGTGGATGAAGCCCTCTTCTAGCAGTTGAGTGTGAACACCAATGGAGGAGAAACTGCTTTTGTAGTTGGCTAGCCATTCACAGTTGGTTAGCCAACTACAAAAGCAGTTTCTCCTCCCTTGGTGTTCACCCACGAAAGCTTATGTTCCAATACATCTGTTAGTCTATAAGGTGCCACAGGAATCTTTGTTGCTTTTTATAGATCCAGACTAACATGGCTACCCTTCTGCTACATGACCTATGAAGGAAGGCTGAAAGAACTGGGTTTGTTTAGTTTGGAAAAGAGGAGATTGAGAAGGGACGTGTTAGCAGTTTTCGGGTATCTAAAAGGGTGTCATAAGAAGGAGAGAGAAAACTTGTTCATCTTAGCCTCTAAGGATCGAACAAGAAGCAGTGGGCTTAAACTGCAGCAAGGGAGGTTTAGGTTGGACATTAGGAAAAAGTTCTTAACTGTCAGGGTGGTTAAACACTGGAATAAACTGCCTAGGGAGATTGTGGAATCTCCATCTCTGGAGATATTTAAGAGTAGGTTAGATAAATGTCTATCAGGGATGGTCTAGACAGTATTTGGTCCAGACATGAGGGCAGGGGACTGGACTCTATGATCTCTCGAGGTCCCTTCCAGCCCTACGATCTATGAATCTTCTGCTAAGCAGAGAACACAAGACAAACTGGAGAACTCAAAGGTAAATGACATAATGAGATGAGTGGATGCAGTTTCACACTATGCACCAATATCAACATTGCCTCTTCAACCCCTTTTGACAAGGACCTTTTTACATTAACCACAGTTAAGGGTCTAAAGAGAAAAGTAGCAGTGTTATAGCTGGAGCTTAGATTCATATAGTCAAGATTATTTTTGAGAAAATGAGTACAAATAAATTATAAAAAAATGTAATTGCCTAACTCCTCACGCTAATGCTGAGTGTAGGTAAGCCTTCTTTCTGTGTAAGCAACATTTAAAATAGTAAAGGATACTTTTACACTGAATTATATCTATTTAACCACAGCTAAACATTTCAAACTCTTCTGATCATATACGTGGAAACAAACCGCTGTAAATTAATTTACCTTGGTCATGTCACCATCCATGTATTCTTTAAAGTCACCTGGGCTAGATTCTGGATGACCTCATCACACTGGTGAGCAGTTATTCATAAGAGCAGTTCCACTGATGTAAATGGAACTACTCGTACTACTGTTCTCCAACACAGTACAGGATACACAATCTAGCCCTCAGGCAATGTGGGACCCTAAAGTTAGTAAGGCTCTTTCCACTGACTGTAACAGGCTTTGGATCAGATCATCATTGACCATTTTGAAACTGGTCTAGATGATGCCTAAAATAAAGTTATTGTAAAACGGCTTGAGATATACACGAGAGAGCAAGCATGCACAAGTGCAAAAGATCATCAGGTATATGTATGGTCTTTGGACATTATGCTTTTTTAAACTGGGAGTAGCACTGAAAGCTTAATTAATAGCTTTGTTTTATAGAAAAGTATTTTAGTATATACTACTAGAAACTTAAAATAAGCAGTTACTAGGGCTATGTGCCGCTGTAAAGTTTCTCGTGTAGGCACTGTAAGCCGACAGAAGAGAGCTCTCCCATTGGCATAATTAAACAACCCCCAATGAGTGGCAGTAGTTATGTCGGCAGGAGAGAATCTCCTGCTAACATAGCGCTGTCCACACTGGTGCTTTTGTTGGTGACATTTATGTTAGTCAGGTGTGTGGTTTTTTCACACCCCTGACAGACAAAAATTTTACCAACAAAAGTGCTAGTATAAACATGGCCTACACATTCAAATCTTCTCCCCTAACCATACAGACTGGATAAATGTATTGTAGAAGAATGCACTGTGGTCTATCAAATGTTTATATAGGTATTAGGCTGGCATCATGAGTTTCCATTTTTGAGAGTGTGTGTCCATGTCAAGTTTGCTCAGTTCAGAAGTCAAATGTTGCTTTCCTATAACCAGCCCTACAAAGAACTGAATTGTCTGTATATGATCTACCTGGAGTAAGAGGCAGTGTGCTGTTTCGACTCCCAGAGCCACAATCTCCCTCTGAGGGACACAAGGTGATGAGGTAATATCTTTTATTGGGCCAACTTCTGTTAGAAAGAGACAAGCTTCCTAGCTACACAGAGCTCTTCTTCAAGATGAAGTAGCCCTTTAACACCTCTGCAGTCATAAGGCAAAAAAGGGAGTTTAGTAGCTTACAGATTGTAGTAATAAGCCATAAATCTAGTGTTTTTATTAAGACCATGATTTTTAACGTCCAGCAAAGTTATGAATTTAAGTCTGCAGCCTCATCTTCTCAATGTGTTCTGCAGGTTTCCTCTGAGGCAGAGGACTGAGAAAGTCACATATGGCATGATGGTTTTGTGAAAGTGTTTGCCCATGGGTGATGTGGTGTTTTTGTCTTTTATCAGTTTTCTGTGTGAGTTCATTTGAGAACATAGAGACTGTCTGATTTCACCCACACAGTTGCTATTGTGGCATTCAATGTACTGGATGAGCTACCACTACATGTTGTAATAGGCATGTATAGGACTCGTGGATCCTGAAATATGGCTTGTGGGGGATACTTATCATCATAACACTGGAGATAGGTCTTAAGGTTTTGCATCTATTGTTATGGCAGGTTCTGGTACCATTTTGAGTTGATGGATCCTGATCTGTGGGGAGCTTCCTTCTGATGATGGGGATCTCATCTTGAAAAAACTCTTTCCCAAATTCACTCTTCTGGCCTTCAAATCATCCCGCTACTTCGTTGGGCTCCCCACAACCAGAACACACCTTCCCCTACTAAGGCTGGAAGCAGCAGTACAGTGCATGAGTGCTGGGGAGTGCCTTTGTCATAAACAGATAAGTAAGAGTTAATAGAACAGAAGTACTTCATATCTCTTTTGCCTGTAAAGGGTTAACAAGATCTGTGAGCCTGGCTGTCACCTGACCAGAGGACCAATCAGGGGACAGGATACTTTCGAATCTTGAGGGAGGGAAGTTTGTGTGTGTGCTGTTAGAATTTGGTTGTTGTTCTCTCTGGGTTCTGAGAGTGACCAGATGTGCAACCAAGTTTCCCTCCAATCTCCCTGATACAGTCTCTTATATGTCCAGAATACTAAGTACTAGGTGATAAGGCAAGTTAGGCTTATGTTTGTTTTCTTTATTTGCAAATGTGTATTTGGTTGGAAGGAGTTCAAATTTATATTTTGCTGAAAGGATTTTAATTTGTACTTGAATACTTAGGCTGGGAGGGTATTCCCAGTGTCTATAGCTGAAAGACCCTGTACATATTCCATCTTAAATTTACAAAGATAATTTTAATTGTTTTTTCTTTCTTTAATTAAAAGCTTTTCTTGTTTAAGAACCTAATTTTTTTTTATTCTGGATTCACCAGGGAATTGGTGGGGAGAAAGGAGGGAAGGGGGAGAGAGAGGTTAATATCTCTCTGTGTTAGGATTACTTTCTCTCTCAGGAAGAGTTTGGGAGGGGGAGACAGAAGGAGGCGGAAAGGTGAATTTTCCTCCCTGTTTCAAGGAGTTTGAATCACAGTGATCTTCCAGGGTAACCCAGGGAGGGGAAGCCTGGGAGAGGCAACGGTGAGGGAAAGGGTTTACTTTCTTTGTGTTAAGATCCAGAGGGTCTGGGTCTTGGGGGTCCCTGGCCAAGGTTTGGGGGGGACCAGAGTGTACCAGGCACTGGAATTCCTGGTTGGTGGCAGCGCTACAAGTACTAAGCTGGTAATTGAGCTTAGAGGAATTCATGCTGGTACCCCATCTTTTGGACGCTAAGGGTCAGAGTGGGGAATTATACCATGACAGCCTTATATCCCCTTACTTCCTTGAGTCAATCTGCAAGATGGACCACAATCTATCCCTCAGTTTGGGATCCAGAAGTCAAGCTAACTTCTTTCCTTCTTACTCATCACCAGTAAGATACTGCAGGCCAAAATCTATTTTCAGTTATACATATCCAAACCCCATTGTCTTCAAATTATGTTTTCCTCTGTTGAACCTGTGAAAACTGCAGTTTGCACAGTAGTAACTGAGGGCACACAACTGAAGACAATGGGGGGGGGGGGCCTGCCAAATGTGACTGGAAGGAGATTTTGGTCCACAAAACAGATAATTGCACTTACTTGAGCTATTATCTCCACTCTACACACAAAGTTGTACCAGTTTAACTAAAGATGTCCCCCTGTGAGGGGGTACAAACTCTCTTTAAAACTGACTTATGTTAATTTAAATTTGCACCCATACAATGGGGCTGACCTACACACAATCTTGCACCAAAGTAATTGAATTGGTATTAATTCATCCCTTTTGTCATGTTGGTGCAAGTCTAGGTTTGGGAGCTTATCCTATTTTATTTTGCTGAAGTCTGATCAAAATAGGACAGTTACTCCAAAGCAAGAGTATCTGTCACACAAACTTGACCAGAAATAACAGAGGGTGGTAATTTAAACTAATTTAGTTATTTTGGGGCAAATCTGCCTGTAGACCAACCCTGATTTCTAAATGCAAACTGAAGAGATATACTGGTAGGCTACGTTTGAACTGATAGCATCTACACAGGAGTCTGCACCAGTTTAAGTTAAACCAGTGCCATTTACATGTAGCTAAAACTTTAATGTCAGATTCAGTTTCTGGATTACCATAGGGGTAAAAAAAGGCATTATCTAGTAGTATCTCTATTGATAACAGCACCTCTATTACTTGTGATAATATGCAACAAGGGAAAAAATCTTAAAGCAAAAACTAGGCTCTAACTTATACCCCCAGGCGAGCAAGCCAGCCTGGATTCAAAGTATATATAAACACAAGTTAAAGGGTTTTGTGTAGAGAAAGTAGATAGGGCTGGGCTAAAACCCACAGAACAGCCTGGGTTAACTCTGCAGTGAAGGCATACCCTCAGAGTCCAGGCTGAGTCAACAGCATGCCTTGATTGGTGCAAACTAATTTTGTGGAGGTGGTCCAGGAACACAAACTTGTTTCAGAATTCACAGAATCATTTCCTAACAGCTAGTTAATACAAAACACTAACTAAAGTGACAAAATGCATACTTCTAGCTCAGAGACATTATTCCGAAGCAGTCCAAGTTGTTATATTTCTCTCTGACGCAGATTTGTGAGCTCTATTTCTTTAACAGCTGTTTTGTTTAGATGGATATTACAAAAATTGCTTTCTTGCAAAAGCATTAACATACATTCCCCTCCCCACTTAAATCCTTCAATTCAAATGCACTACAAAACATACTCCCACAACAGTGCTGCATTAGTATAAAACTATTTTAGTTCAATTAAAATGTCTAACTATCTACCCCAAAACCTACCTAAACTGCAATTTTCACTTTGAGCACTTCCAACACGTGCTCAGTTTTGTTTTCTTTTATCAGCTTATCAAATCTGGTCCTGCATTCCAACTGTTGGAAAAAAATAGTCATTAACTGCTAGGTAACAGCAGATTTTCCAATTTAAAAAGTAAGAAGATACACATGCTGTGTGTAAATATATTTTGCTATCTGAAACTACATATTAAAATTCATAATAGCAAAAAATTTCACTGCTCCAAGAGTCTGTTACAGCATTTAACTTTCAATATACAACTCAGTACAACTTTAAAAAGTATGGAACAAAATTAAGGCTAAAACATACACTGTTGTTGCTACCATACAGATGTGTACAGGTGGGGGGGAAGTTCTGGTTCTTCCCAAAATTGCCCTACAGTATAAGTATAAAGGAGGGCTAACTTTCAGCTCACAGTTAACCAAAGAGTGATCTTATACGGTTGTGATTTACTCTCAAATTGGCTTCATGCCACCTTCCCCACACTTTTTTTTTTAAGTAGCGTGAAGTAGCAGCACAATATTTTAGCCATTTGAGCATGTAGTATTCTCAAATTATCCCACCAACTGGAAGTGCTCTGTTATCTCTAAGCTTTCAAAATTGGAGCCATTGTAGTCAATTGCACAAATCCACATTTAGTCTTTCATAAAAAGTGGATTTTTGACCCACTGAACTGGAAAGGCTTCTGTGTGGTTTTACTGATCTTTGACAAGATACTCCACAACACAGACATGCCAGTCTGATGTTGGTGTGCATCTGCATTCAATTGCTCAACACTCATTGTTCATAAGTGGGAACTGATTTTCCATTGTTTGCAACCTGATCATTTAAAAAATTGTAACAGTTATAGTAAATCAAAAGGTGAATGATTTGGTAATGGATTGTGAAACCTTTCACCTCTAGATAATACGCTAACCTTTGGATTACACTGATGGAAAGCAAAAAGTCATTGCTTTGGATGGCTGCTAGGTAGCCTATGTAAAAAGAATTGTTAGGCTTAACCCAATTCTAGGCAGAAAGGTGTCTGTATCATGACAGCAGTTACTATACTGCCAGCATTCTTGCTGCCTGCAGTGTTGTTGTAGCCATGCTGGATATCAGAGAGACACGGTGAGTGAGGTAATATCTTTTATTGGACTATCTTCTGTTGGTTAGAGAGACAAGCTTTCAATCTTAGGGTATGTCTACACATCTTAGGGTATGCCCTCCCACGGCAGTGCTTTAACATTGGCTATGTAGTTGCAGGTCCAGCGCTGGAAGAGAGGTCTCCCGGTGCTGTAATAAAACCACCTCTGTCATAGGAATAGCTCCCAGTGTTAGGAGCATAGCTCCCAGCGCTGTAGCACTATCTACACTGCCACTTTACAGCGCTGAAACTTTCATTGCTCAGGGGGATGGTTTTTCACAAGGCCTTACATGGAGTGTCTTCGGGTCTGTGTAAGCTCATCTCTCTCACCAACAGAAGTTGGCCCATAAAAGATTTATTAGAGAATATTTAAATAAAGATGATATAAAAAGAGTTTGAAGCGTCAGCATTGGTCATTGGGGGCAACATACAGGGTATAGGGGGACGCTGGTATTTGGGAATTGGTTAGCACATAACATATACAGTCTGTAAGGTTCCCAATGCGGGGTGTACGGTGGGTGGGATCAATAAGCAGTAAGGAAGCAGTGAGGGTACATCGCCCATACAGTGGGTTACACGCAGTCATGGGTATAAGTAAGCGGGCCAGGTAATGGGGACAGGATGACCCTCACATGGTGGAATCCAGTTTGGTGGGTTTAGGGCTCAGGGGATATGGTTCAGTAGGGGGGGTTTATAGGCCTCCTCCCCCCCGTGGGTGCACAAAGCCACACCGGCTCACTCCTGGTATTGGCGGTGGCTGGTGATGTGCTCTGTGTAAATGTCCCTAGACCACCAGATAGCGTCCGAGACCATCAAACATCTCATGAGCCGTGCATAGCGACGGCCTACCCCACAGGCCCTAAGTACTCGTTCATTACAGGGGTCCCAGGCACCCAGCGCCCCGACGATCAGCGCGTCGGTGTAAACCTCGTAGCCCTTTGCCCACAGGGTGTCAGTCAAGGGGGCATATTTTTCAAGTTTATGGGCTCGGGCTTCGCGGAAGGCCGGGGTCCTGTTCTCGAACGGGATCGTCACATCGACGAGGATGATCTTTTTCCGTTCCTCATCCGTGACGATTATGTCCGGGCGCAACTGGCTGTCGGTGTCGGGGATGGTGCGGTTGACTGCGATCTCACCCAGGTGTGGGGCAAAGGCCTTCACCAGCCGGTCCTGGACAGCGTTATGGCGCAGCTGCCAGGCTCTGGCGTGGGGTTTGCAGCTGCACAGGACATGGGGCAAGGTCTCCAGGGCGTACCCGCACTTCCTGCAGCGCTTGTCTCTGTTCCCGTGGTGGATGGCTCCGTTGAGCGGGACGCAGTTCAGGCGGGCGTGGTGTATAAACCGCCAGTCGGTGAAACGGGTGAAGCTGCCCGCGGGGAGAAAGTGGTTGCTGGAGTCCCACTTGCTGGTCACCTCAAAGGCCTTGCCCTGGTCAGGTTTTTTCCTCAGGGTGTCCATGTAGAGCGCGTGGACAGCGGCCTTCAGTGACTTCTCCAGCACGCCTCTGGCTCCGGGGCTGATGATGGTGTTGCCCTCCGTCTCGATCCGCGGCACTACTACCACACCCACCTTGTCTTTCTAGCATTCTTGCTAGCAGTCTCAGCAAAGGAGCAAAATGGCACGTGAGCCTAGAGTCTTGTATTAAAGATGGCCCCTTTCAGTCAGACTCAGTGGCATGGAGAAGCCATGGCTCTGCAGCATCTGTTTGGTTTTCTTTTTTGTTAGGTGTTATACAGCCAGGACTTCTGACACTATTGCTATTAATCCAGGACAGCAGCATTACATGGACTTTGGAGAACAAAAACTGAAAGCCTAATTCTAATGTTAGAGTAACAGCACACCAGGTTTTTATTTTAGAAAAGAGAATAATAGCCATTAGACAGAAGAATAAGAAATCACTTAAAGATTCATACAGCTTAAGAACAGCTGCACAATTTATATTGAAGTTAAATTCCAGTCACGCAAAATTAGAAAAAATTATCACAGGAATCCAAGTTTGTGTCTCAGTGATTTCAAGATTAAACAGACAAATGCAAGCTATGACTTCCGCTTTTCTCCTCAATTCTGTTCATATTTTCATCCTCCAACCCTTCCTCACCCTGTTTGTGTCTTCTGTCTGCTCTAGACAGGGCAATGTCTTTGTTACATGTCTGTACCTCCCTAGTACAGCGGGGCTCTGACCTTTGAGTGATGTTCCTAGATGCTACAGTAATACAAATAATTTATTGGTTTAATAAAAACATCATCTTTTTATAGCCATCACTCCTGTGAAATCTAGCTGGGATCTCTTATATTTCCCTCCACAATAAAGATTCTGGATGCCAAATTATGCCTTGATTACACTTGTGCAAACCTTGTGTCTCTGTTGAGTTTGTACAGGCTTAACTATCAGTAATTTAAACAATTCTATGTTGATACACATGTAGAAACAGAATCCAACTTGCCCTAAACCAAGATGATAAGAATGATTGTGAACAGAGAGTAAATCGGTTAAGTAGGAAGATGACATTTTTTATTTTCCACAGTAGAACTCTTTATATTTATTTATAAACAAAAAATTATGCCAAACCTCCAGTCACTAGGCAATTTTGGTGGTGCTAGCAGGCATAGCTATACTTCCAAAAGGCTCAATAAAACACAAACATAAAAAGGGTTCTTATTATATTTAAAATGACAGCTTTAACTTGTGTCTAAAACGTGTTTTGTTTAACTTCACATGCATTCATAAAAAAAAAATATGCCTGCTTACAGAACGCTTTCAAACCCAAACCAAAACTTACCACATTTACGGTATTGTCGAGAAACTAAATATCTACGAAATTAATGTCAAGGTCGCAAGCAAAAATTTTACATTTTGGAGATAAATATATGAGCAGTCTAACTTCTATGTATTATTAATGACACCAGTCATAAATTGTGCAGAATCCTATATCAAACAATAAGAGGACTATTGGTCATTATAAAATTGCAGAGATCAGAATTGCTCCACTAGGGTAGGTCTACACTGCAGACTCCTTATGGCGGCATGTAGAGTACATTATTGCACTCCCTCCTAACAGGGGTATTAACAGCAGTGCAGACTCTGAGGCACTGCTTAGACAAGTAAAGACATGCCTGAACCCTTTTAGTATTTACCATACAGGTCTCTCTACATACCCAAGCAGTATTTCCCCCAGTCTACACTGCTATTTTTAGCAACGTAGCATCCTACTTCCTCCTCACTTCCAGAGCCTATCCCGACTGCCTCCTCTCTGTCACAGCCTTTCACTGCTGCATATAGCTATACATCAGTGCTGAGACAGCCTGCTTTTCACTGCAATATGTAGCTAGATATATGCTACATGTCACCAAGATGGTATGCAGTGTAGAGGTGCCTTTAGAGAATCAAAGTAAGATTTTGCACTTGTAGCAATGCTATACAGCCCATAATATCTAGATGAAAGTAGAAAGAATGTTACATTATATAGGCATAAGCAAACAAAGCAGTTAAGGACAGTAATTCCTCACCAATTTGAGCTAATGACTTGGATATCCATCACATATTACTGAATATTCAAGTCAGAGAGTAAGTGAACAAACCATAAAAAGTCAGTTCTTTATTTTGATTATTCTAGAGGCCCCAATCAGAACTGGGGCACCATTGTACAAGGTGATATACAAACAGGTGAAAGTACAGTCCCTGCAAGAACAGCTTACAGTCATAATAAAGATATAAGCATATTGTGGAACATATCTTAAAACCAATGAAATCCTGATCATACCAGCACTAACTACAGCACCCTGCTGTTAAAGCTTTGGTCATTCAGGGGTTCTGTAAGGATTCTTAGTATAATGACAAAGTATCAAAACAGCACCATACAAAAGGTACTCTGAATCGGTACACAATAGTTGCAGAAATAGTTAAATATTTGTGAAGAGTTGTGTACAATGAGAATGCTTATGTGTACACAAGCCCTAGGGCAGATAAATGTGCAGAAGTGCTGTTTGGTAACCTGTATAAAAAATTAACATGTTCCTTGCACTGCCATAATTAGTAACAGAAGATGCGTCCCACTATAACTACAGACTATACATATATATTGACTGCACCTTGAGACAAAGGCTTGGAATGAGTTATTCAATTCTGCAGTTACATGCACCTAACAATTTCAGGTTCTTCCCCCCAATTTCCCCACCTCTAGTTCTGAGAGGAAAGGGGTTTTATTTTTAAACCGATACTGTGCAACTATCTTACAATCAACTCAATTTTTCCACAAAACATCTTAATATCCATTTGAAATCTCCATCAAATTGAAACATACAGGACTTGTTTTTTTTCACACTATAAAAAGAATTTTACTGTATCCATGATCACTAATACCATAAACTGTTTATCAGCAGAGCTGTATGGGAACTAGAATTTCTGTTTCACAGGAAATTTTGTAGTTTTGAAACAAAATCAGAATGAAATCAAGAATTTAATATTGTTTTGGATCAACTGAAATCCTTCAATTTTTACGTTAATTTTTTATAATGTTAAATCAAACACATTTCACAACAAAAAGTTGTCTCAAGACAAAAAATCGACACATTCATTTCTGAAAATGTTGAAACCAAATGTGTTTTGTTTTGTTTTTTTCTGAAATTGATGCATTCTTGTAAAAAGGCTTGATTTCAACAACCCGGCATTTTCTGATAGAAAAACTGGAAAATTTTCTGGAAAATTTTCAAGCAGTTCTATTTATCAAACTTTAATTCTGTCACCTGTTTATTTCTATTTTATACATAAATGCACTAGTAATACCTATAACAAATTTAAGATCTCTCAGTGTAGCTGACTATTCCAAAGCTCTGACTTTAGGCATAATAACTTTATTATAGTTAGCCTACTTGGATAAAATAATACAAATGCTTTATCTGAAGGGAAACTATAGTATTATAAAAAAACAACAATATATTGACACTATCATAATTCTTCTGCATACTGCTCTATCATTTTATTTAGTTAATAGCATTCAACTAAGCCCACAGAAATGTACACTCTTTGCATTCTTGTTTTCTAGCGTTACTGATTTTAACTGTTGGTCTTAAAGCAGGGATTGACTCTACATCATAGGTAAAGAACACTGTTATCATAACCTAGTCCCAGATTTGGACCTTAGCGTCCAAAATATGGGGGTTTTTCTCTGGGCGTCTTTTTTGGGAAAGGACCCAGAATATCCACAGCTACTTGCTGAAATGGGACCTCAATTATGGGGAGTGGCTGGAGAGGGGCCTTGACCTGGTCTTGAGGCTTTTCCACTCTTTGGCATACCTTACAAGACCGGACATACTTGGCAACGTCCTTGCCCATCCCCTTCCAGTGGAAGGACTTTCCCAACCGGTCCTTGGTTCTGTTCACCCCAGCATGGCCACTGGGATGATCATGGGCTAAGCTTAAAAGCTTCCCCCGGTACTTAGTTGGAACCACCAACTGTTTTTGCGGCTGCCATTCTTCCCGGTGTCCACCAGAAAGAATCTTCTTGTATAAAAGTCCTTGGTCTATAACAAACCGGGATCGATTAGAAGAGCTGAGAGGCAGTGGGGTGCTCCGTGCCGCCGCCCAAGCTTTCTGAAGGCTGTCATCTGCTTCCTGCTCAGTCTGGAACTGTTCCCTTGAGGCTGGGGTCACCAGTTCTTCCTCAGACTGTGGACTTGGGCTTGGTCCCTCTGGAAGCGATGTAGGTGATGGGGTTGTTTCCGTTGCTGGTGAACTGCTCTCCGCTGGTGCACCTGAGGGTATTTCCGGCTCAGGCTGAGCCTTTTGGGTATGGCTGTATGTCGCTTCTGCCAGTTCTGGCTTGCTGGTGCCCTCTGGCGTTGAGTTAGAAGATGTGGTTGCAATTGCTGGTGCTGGTTGCTGTTCCAGTTCCGGGCCTGGGACTGGAGGTGCTGTGGCTGTTTCAGTGGTAGGCATGGAATCCGGGTCCACTACCTCTGTCTGGGTCTCTGGTAACACAGACGGGGCGTCTGTGGACGGCTCAGGAACAGGAATGGGTCTGGGAGCTTGCCTGGTTTGGCTACGTGTAACCATTTCCACTCGCTTGGCCAAGTCTTCCCCCAGTAGCATGGAGATAGGATAATTGTCATAGACTGCAAAAGTCCACATTCCTGACCAGCCTTTGTACTGGACAGGCAGTTCAGCTGTAGGCAAGTCTACAGCTTGTGACATGAAGGGATAAATTGTCACTTGGGCCTTCGGGTTGATGAATTTGGGGTCTACGAAGGATTGGTGGATAGCTGACACTTGTGCCCCCGTGTCTCTCCATGCAGTAACCTTCTTTCCGCCCACTCTCAAATTTTTCCTCCGCTCCAAGGGTATTTGAGAGGCATCCGGGCCTGGGGATCTTTTGGGTGATGGTGGTGTAATGAACTGCACTCGGATGGCATTCTTTGGACAGTTGGCCTTGATATGTCCCAGTTCATTACACTTAAAGCATCTGCCATCTGATGGATCACTGGGCCGAGGTGAGTTACTGGAGACTGGTGAGGTGGAAGAATGGGGCGTCTGTGGCTTTACTTGGGTTGTATGTGGGGTCTTTGGCTGTCCTCGGTTGTAGGGTTTATGGTCGGTGTGCCCCCTGGGGTATTCGTTCCCCTTGACCGTAGCTTTCTTGCTTTCTGCCACTTCCATCCATCTGGCTCCAATCTCCCCCGCCTCAGCGAGTTTTTTGGGTTTTCCATCTTGTATGTACCGTGTGATGTCCTCAGGAACACCATTCAAGAACTACTCCATTTGTATGAGGAGGTGCAGTTCTTTCAAGGTTTTAACATTGTGTCCTGATATCCAGGCCTCATAATTTTTCCCAACGTAGTAGGCATGTTTGGGAAATGACACATTTGGTTTCCACTTTTGGGTTCTGAAACGCCGACGGGCATGATTTGGGGTGATCCCCATTCTGTATCTGGCCTTGGTTTGAAAAAGTTTATAGTCGTTCATGTTCTCCTTAGGCATTGTAGCTGCCACCTCTGCTAAAGGTCCACTGAGCTGTGGCCTCAATTCTACCATGTACTGGTCTTCAGGGATGCGGTACCCAAGACAGGCTCTTTTAAAATTTTCCAAGGCGGCCTCGGTGTCATCACCTGCCTTGTAGGTGGGAAATTTCCTGTGTTGTGGAACAATCATTGGCGCAGGGTTGTTAGGGTTGGCTGTGTTTTGCTTAGCCTTTTCTAATTCCATGGCCTGTCGGTGGGCTTCCCTCTGGAGATCCAGCTGTTTTTGGTGGTCTGCATCTTTGGCTGGTTGCTCTCTTTTGTAGGCTGCCTCTCTTTCTCTTAGCTCCATCTCTTGTAGTCTTTTTTCCAGTTCTCGCCTGTGTTCAGCTTCTTTGATTTGTTCTTCGGCCACCATTTTTGTCTTGGTAGGCATGGTTTCTGTTTTTGTGTGTTGGGGTGCCCTCCGGTGTTTATCTTCTGAACTGCAGGCTCTGTTGCCTCCTGGGGTCTGCCTAGCAACAGTGCCTTTTTCCCTTTCTTCCTTTAGCTAGTCTTTTCAATGTAAAGTAAACCAGAAAAACCACTTCATTTGCATGTGTATAGTGCTGGTAATGACTCTCAATGGGAGTGCTATTGTCACAAAAGACCCTTAATAGCGCCTTAATGGTTTCTTGCTTAATATGCAAGCCACAACTGCCAGAGAGAGCAGAAAAAAAAAATTCTCTCTGGTTCCCTTTAAACCCAAACTGTTTCTCTCTGCTTAAAAGCCCCTAGCCGAGAAAAGAAAAATATAATATTCCTACTGGCTTCTGGATTCTATCTATCTATCCCACCGCTACCACCATATCATAACCTAGTCCCAGATTTGGACCTTAGCATCCAAAATATGGGGGTTAGCATGAAAACCTCCAAGCTTAGTTACCTGCTTGGACCTGGTAAAGCTGCCACCACCCAAAAAATTAGAGTGTTTTGGGGCACTCTGGCCCCCACAAAAACCTTCCCTGGGGACCCCAAGACCCAAATCCCTTGAGTCTCACAAGAAAGGGAAATAAACCTTTTCCCTTCCCCCCTCCAGGTGTTCCTGGAGAGATACACAGAAGCAACCTCCGTGAATCTAAGCAGAGGGATTCCACCCTCCCCCGTTTCCAGCCGGGAAACACAAGCACTTCCCTCTTCACCCAGAGGGAATGCAAAATCAGGCTAGTAAATCTAACAGACACAGATTTCCCCCTGACTTCTTCCTCCCACCAATTCCCTGGTGAGCTGCAGACTCAATTCCCTAGAGTTCCCCACTAAAGAAAAACTTCAACAGGTCTTAAAAGAAAGCTTTATATAAAAAGAAAGAAAAATACATAAAAATGGTCTCTCTGTATTAAGGTGACAAATACAGGGTCAATTGCTTAAAAGAAATATGAATAAACAGCCTTATTCAAAAAGAATACAATTTAAAGCACTCCAGCAACTATAGACATGTAAATACAAAACAACAAACCAACTTTGTACTCACAACTTGGAAACAGAAGATTAGAAAGCAGGAAATAGAAAAATCCTTCTCATAGCTGAGAGAGAGTCAGGCAGAAGACAAGAAGAAAGGACTCACACACAAACTTCCCTCCACCCAGAGTTGAAAAAATCCTGTTTCCTGATTGGTCCTCTGGTCAGGTGCTTTAGGTTACTTTTTTTTTTCAGGTGAAAGAGACATTAACCCTTAGCTATCTGTTTATGACAACTGTGCATGCAGTCTCCCCTACATTTCAGCACAGCTCCTTTGAGTGAGGATTTCATCTTTTGAGCGTTTACAAGCAAACCATCCAATTTATCAAATTTTGTTTGACAAGTAGCAAGCAATAAGCAAAATCCTGGTCACACTGAAGCAATGGTAAAACTCTCAATGATTCCAAATCAGGTAAGAATTTCACCCAAGATGCTAAATATTTTTTCCCAAGATGTATTAAAAAGCTTCATATACAGCGTGGGGCACGGGTCGCTTGCTGGTGGATTCTCTGCAGCTTGAGGTCTTCAAACCAATTTTGAGGATTTCAATAACTCGGTCCTGGGTTAGGGGTTGTTATAAAATTGGATGGGTGGGGTTCTGTGGCCTGCCTTGTGCAGGAGGTCAGACTAGATGATCATATTGGTCCCTTCTGACCTATGAGTCTATAAGCTTCATATACACAAGATAATTTAACTTCACTGGAATATTCTATTAGATGCCCCCACCCCCCACCCCTTGGCATTTGTTTATATCAAGGGTGCCCAATCTATGGTCCACCAGAAGATTTCATAACATCTGCGGCCTGTTTCAACACAACATACTAACAGCTGATTCATTAGCATTTTGTCGTCATGTTTACATCATTTTAGCTTACACAAGTGTGTCAACAGACAATACTGTACATAAAAACACCCTATCTAAATACATATGAAACAAGCTGAACTTACAATATAAATAAATACAGGTGACCTTAAATCTTATTAAAATATACAGAATCTGTTTGGCCCCCATCATATGTGGTCCTCCTGTGTAATAAGGTTGGGCATCATTGTTTTATTTGAATAGGCCCATAAAAATCAATGAGATTTAATTTTTACATAGTGTTCAATACATTTTAACATAATATGCTTTGGCTTTATCATCGCATGAAGGCAGATATATAGTCTCTAGATTGAAGAGATAATGATTTCATTCTAATATCTGTCATGTTGTATATGAAATTATGATTAAAAGTATTAATTCTACTACATGGCTTAAGATACAATTGCAATAAAATCTTGCTTCATAGAAAAATGTTTTTCAGTGCTTATATGGCTTTTTTGAAGTGTAAAACTTTCAGAAGCCTATACTGAAACTCATGAAGACCATTCCTGCACTTTAGAGAGGGGACAGAAGATCTAGTCTAGTAATTAAAGCCTGGACTTAGGAAAACAGCAACTTCTAAACCAATGGTTCTCAATCTATTTACCACTGTGGGCCAAACATCCAGCTCTGTGTGTGTTATGTGGGTCACATTCACACAATGTACATACTACCTGTATGGCCCCGAGGATGCCACATGGGCCACAGCTGTGTGCTGATTGGACCACAAATGCCCCCAGGTTGAGAACCACTGTTCTAAACTCTACACCCAGCTTTGCCACTGACTGGATGTGCGGACTTGGGCAAATCACATACCATCTTTTTATCTGTTTCCCCAAGTGCAAAATGTTTGTAACTGTTACCTGCCTTCTCACAGATGTTACAAGGACTGATGTTTGATAAGGACAATACAAGTTATAAGTTTTGTTATAACAACACACAAGGCTCTTTCATTCACCCATTCGTAATCAAACACGGAGGTTATCAAATGGACTTAATTTTTAAATTTTGACATTTTTACCCAAACTTCTAAATGTCAAAAAAAAAAAAAAACTAATAGTATAGAATTTCAAAGAGCTCTGACTCTTTAATGAGGCATTAAAATACTGTAATACAACAAAAAAGCAACACTGCTAAGTCTCTTAAACCCCTGGACTTACATTATCAGCTTTTATGTGCCTGTCAACACTCAACAGTAAGCAGCAACGGTTTGCTCTTTGCCTCAAATTTAAAAGCCAACTAAACTTCCTTCCACTTTCCTGCTGAGAGTTTTAACTCCTTGCAAACTGCTGAAGCTTTGACACATCAGCAGCAGATAAATCTAAAAAGTATGCAATGGCCAGATACAGTCTCAATCATCCAAGAGCCAAAAAATGTTACTTCCCATTCCACAACTGCAGCCTCTAGAAATGACAAATTAAAAACAATACCTTTTTGTATCATACTGCATGCAAGCAAACTCTTCTTCTTTAAAACCAATTATACTTGGTTACCTCTGTCAGAGAGACCTATTTAAGTTACATTATTATCATCAACTTAAAGGCCTTTTGTTTTCAGTTTTTATTGATTTTTACTGAAAAGTTTCAAGACTTTATAAAAACTATTGTTTGGTTTTTACTGATTTTCACCCAAATTTTTGACCACTCAAATTCACAAAAATACAGATTATGTTAAGAAATGCAATATATTACATTAGAGAGATGTTTATTTTAATGATAAGTTAGTATAAGTGTGAGGCTGTCTGTTAAAAAGTAAGACAATGTAGTGGAAGATACACTCACATACTCAGGCCTGTACACATGTATGTACATTAATGTACAGTCCATTAAAAAAAACACAGCAGTAAACTGTTATTACCTTCAATACTTCTTCTTTTCTCTATTAGTTGCTTTATTTCTTTACTCCCATACCCCAATATTAACCTCTATATTTACCTAGAAAACTTTCCAGTTAATTTTGTGTCTTGAACTTTCACCCATTTTTTAAATTTTTATACTAAAAACACTAACATTTCCTGGGAATTTATCAGACACAATAAAAGCTGAACATGAAGGCCCTTTTATATACTTAAAAATTGAAGTGTAAAGCAGTTTTCAATTATATGCCTAAACTGAGAAGGAAAGAAATTTTATCTGATGGCTAAAAAACTTTTATTTTTCCAATGATACATTAAGGTTTTTTATTTGTTCGTTTGTTTGTTTTTTAATACTTTGCATTGCTACAGCACCCAGAACAACCCCAGAACAGTGTACCAATATCCAGGCATATAACATTGAGACTAAACAAGCAATTGAAAAGCAAGTACAAACTTTATCAGTTTCAAGATCAATGTGTCTGTGAAAATGCCAGAGTTGGGTGACATGCATGGGGTATTCTATTTAGCAGAAAACACAATTACCCATTGGAAAACCCTAAATTATACTGACTATAAACTAGAATATTCATAGTCTCCCTACTAGATATCCAAACAATAACTCATCTAGATCTGGTGAGATTACTTTTCAGCGGTATAGATTAACTGTAATTTCCTAGCAACATCAAACTAACTACCAGTCATTGAGATACTATATTTATCAGCAATCCTGTAGAGATCAATTCCTTCTGCTCCCCTACAACTGAACAATACACAAACACATTGTTCAAAACCTCCAATGCTGACTCAAGGGATTGATCTTGCTCCCATTCAAATCAACCAATGTAAAAAACTCGTAATTAACGTTAATGGTGCAAGATCCAACCACTGAGTGGCAAAGTTATAATACAGCAGCGAAATAAATAAACTTTTAAAGATCAACACTTTACTAATTTAAAAGAAAAAACTCTCACTTTCTCCTTACATCTTTGCGATGAAAACCAGAAATTAAATTTCTTTCCTTACCTGAAGGTCTTATATCCAGTGCTGTGCATGCAGCATTCACTTCACCCTCCCACATCTCACGATTTGTTTTAGAGGAGAACATCCCAAAGCGTTATGTATCCTCTCCTCTTCTAAATGTTAATTTCAGAGCCTTCCAACCTTGAGAGAGTCCTTTTAAGAACTGCCAGAAGACAAAGTTTGGCATATAGCAGGGGTGGGCAAACTTTTTGGACTGAGGGCCACATCTGGATATGGAAATTGTATGGCAGGCCGTGAATGCTCATGAATTTGGGGGCTGGGGTGCAGGAGGGGGTGAGGGCTCCAGCTTGGGTTACAGGCTCTGAGGTGGGGCCAGAAATGAGGAGTTCAGGGTGCGGGAGGGGGCTCCAGGCTGGGACAAGGGGTTGGGGAGCAGTGGGTGTGAGGGCTCCAGCTGAAGATGTAGACTCTGGTGTGGGGCCGGTAATGAGAGGTCTGGGGTGCAGAAGTGTGTTCCTGGCTGGGACCAAGGGGTTCAGAGGGCAGGAGGGTGATCAGGGCGAGGGCAAGGGGTTGCAATGCGGGAGGGGGGCCAAGAGTGCAGGCTCTGGCGACACGTACATCAAGCAACTCCCAAAGCAGTGCCACGTCCCCCCTCCAGCTCCTACACAGAGGCGCAGCACCGGCCAGGCGGCTCTGCACATTGCCCTGTCCACAGGTGCCACCCCTGCAGCTCCCATTGGCTGTGATTCCCAGCCAATGGGAGCTGCAGAGTCGGCACTTGGGGCGGGGGCAGTGTGCACTGGAGTGGGGACTTGCTGTGACTTCCGGAAGCCACACAGAGCCAAAGCACACACAGAGTGGGGCAAGACCCCAACCCCACTCCCCAGCAGGAGCTCGAGGGCCAGTTTAAAAAGGTCTGAAGTACTAGATGCAGCCCGCGGGCTGCAGTTTGCCCACCTCTGGCATAGAGGCATCTTCATACAAAAGGCATGTCAGTAGTGAAAAATTTCAAGCTGATCAATCCTTGAGTTTGAAATTGACCCACCCCTTTGCAAGCTCTTTTCTTACCATGAGCCATTAAGTCTCTTATCATGAGTTCAATACTTTCCCTTGGAGTTGGAGAATCTACAACCTACAATAACGCACATCATTGAGAAATACAACAGGTCAATATTTTTAACTTTTAAAAAAGAATCCTACAGTTACATTTCCACATTTTATGCAAAGCTTGGGCTTTGTTCTATTCAACCTACCCTCTGATTCATTAAAAAAAAGTTATCAGATAACTACTTTCTATTTATTTGAATGGAAGCACTTTTATCTTTTGAAATTCCATACTGTACAGACTCATATGCTGTGTAAAAACTAAACATAAACCCTAAGGAAACGTCCGTAGTCAGGATAAATAAACCAATAAGAATTCAGTGTTAAAAAGTGGAACTAAACTGATTCAGCATCTGAGTGTAGAGGAAAGAATTTTAGTTTTGATATCATTCACTAATGTTACAAGCACATGGAGCTCTGAAAGAGGCAACAACCTGTAGGATCACAGGCATTCAATAAGCCTTTGTTTCAAAAAAATCAAAGAACTAATCGATTTCACTATAGACAGAGATATTCTGTAATATATGTCTAAAGTGGAAAACGCATGATCAAATCTCTCTCTCTCTCTCTCTCTCTCTCTCAACACATACACACAGATTACATATTAGGCATAAAATATTTCCTTCACTGAGATTAAAGACAGTAGAACTTTTATTATTCATTTGATGTATTTCAACATTTTTAGTGCCCATTCTAAGCTCTGAGCACTTTGCAGCTGCTAAAACAAGTAATATTTCACACAGAAAACTAGATGTCTAATAAACTTAGACAACCAAAACACCTATAAACCAAAACATGTCTATGGTTTGGCTCCACTGACTACAAGATCGAATGTGGCTTTTTAAAAAACATTTGCCTCAACAACGGCAATAGCAGATCTTCCCATTTTAAATGGAAAGGGAAGGATGGATGCATCTGTGGGTAAATATTAATATAAAACAAAGGGTGCTTGCACTAAGGGTGTCACCATGCACTCAGTTCAGAACAGACAAAGAACCACTGGCATTCACCAGATTGTCCTTTTGTCTCAAATTGTTTACTCACTGATACTACTAAGAACAAAGACATATTGATAATTGAGTGTATATGGTAACATAAAACTCTGTAAGTAGCAATTTTTAAAAAACAAAATAGAAAAATTTTCTGAAGTGCAGCCCACTAAGATTCTTCACAGCTGCTATTTGTGTATTTTTCTTCCAAACAGAATGGTAACATCCACCTAGGCAGGTGGCAATTAGTTCTACAGATGTCAAAAGCTGTCTATTGGTTGCTAAAAGTAAATAACCCCAGTGACCATAGTGTAATGTGACACGTGTTTCTTATGGAGTTGTGAGTGCAAACCCCTCCCTTCCAAAGAACAGACCAGATTTTCAGTGGGGGTAGTATCGGGTTTATTATAGAAAAATCTCACCAGTGAAATTTTTAAAAATTAAAACAAAGGAAACCAACTTGAAATCAAGCTAATTTAAACAAAAAAAACCTATTCAAAGTAACTTTGAGCCATGCATCTCCTCAAGTCCTCCTGCAGTTGTTTTTTCTTTGTGTGGTTTTACAATCATTGTGCACCCCCCAACTCCCACACCGGTGCTATGTGAAAGATCCACACAAGCGAAGGAAGAAAGTGACTGACTCTACAGAGGAAACAGTGGAAAGGATTGTACACAAAGTGAAGACAAGTGCACAACGTAAACTGAAAAAAACACAACAAATGTCTTTGTTCTAATAGCTTTCAGTTATAAACACTGTAGGTGTTTCATATAACGATACCTGATAAAATATTTTCAGGAAAAGTCTGAATTTAAGTTGACCATGCCCCTTTAACTCTGTATATTTCAAAGCTAGAAAATAAGTCTTACCAAAAGTAACTTCTCCTTCGCCTGTTTTGTCAAACAGTTGAAAGGCCACCATGAACAATGCATCTGGAGCGCACAGGACTGATTCAAATGCCACAAATTCTTGAAAGGATATAAGCCTGCGAATAAGACAAATAAAAAGGTGTGAAACAAATTACACATAGGAAATACAACTACAATTTAAATACAAACTATGCAAGGCTAAACACAACTAAAGTGTTGACTCAAGAATGGTACAAGATATTCTCAATGCTACATGTTGCAAAATTTATTAGTAGGAGATGCTGTTACAACATGCTGTTACACCAGTGGATAGAAATAACGCTGGTGAGAGAACAAAATCCTTTTTCACTAGCAATTCACAGCACAGTGTAATATTACCAAACTAACCAGGTGCTTTTGAAAATCCCACCAAAGCAACGCAGGAGCATGGGTCCCTTTAACTTTTCAAAAGCTCACCCTTTAAGACCTCAGTGCTGTCAATCATTTCAAAGGGGAATAAGCAAAATGTGTTATCTGTATGCTAGTAACATAGTCACTAGTGTACTAGTCACCCACTGCAGCCCTTGTGTATTGCACATAATGCCACAATTCTTCAAATAGTAGCCTGGGTCACCTATCAAACCACAGGTAAGTGCCAAGAGAGCTGTTTATACAAGTTCACTAGTATAGTCAGGTTCTACAGTGTATTCAAAGTGCTGAGATGCAAGCAGAAGTATCTTTCCTCCACTCAATTCATACGCAGTAATAAAGAATTAGGTGTATGAAAATCTCCTATTCTTCCTCTGGCATATCTGACAAGAGTCTGGTGGGTTCAGATTTCTCTGAGTTGTACCTGATGGACAAAATGGGGGCTCAACATCTTCTTTAGATTGTGGGAGATGCAATTTCTTCAAACTTCCTTGAAAGCACCCATTGTCAGAGAAAAGCTAATGAATCAAATGGGAGACGGATAGCTCAGTGGTCTGAGCATTGGCCTGCTAAACCCAAAGTTGCGAGTTCAATCCATGCGGGGGCCACTTAGGGATCTGGGGCAAAAATCTGTCTGGGGATTGGTCCTGCTTTGACCAGGGGGTGGGACTATATGACAGCCTGAGGTCCCTTCCAACCCTGATATTCTATGATCCATTGATTTGATCCAGTATGGCAATATTTACTCTTAAAACTTAACCAAGAGTTTAGTTCTTCAAACCCAAAGTAATAAAGAGGTGTATTACTCTTGTATTTATTGTTTACAATCTAAGCAAAATACATAGAACTTAAATTATTACCCATTATTATTTGTTAGGTGTTGACAAGACAAAATGAAAATAGCTCCTGTCCCAAGAGCAAACAGCCTAAGCAGGATGGACAGAGTAGACCGAATGCAGTAAAAGCCCAGAAGAAGGAATATTAGATTTTTCTTTAATCATTACTTATATTGCAGTTGACTCACTTCTTGATGACATTGCAAAAGAAGCAATTCTTTAAAGGGGATTTCAATGAGAGAAAGCAGCATCTTGGAGATGAGAGTGGGGAAGGCATGAAAAAGAGTTGAAAATGATTGTAAAAGAAAACCAGACAAACAGGTTTGAGGCTGGCATCAATGGTGCAAGCAGGGTTGGAGTAGATCTGTTTAGAAAACTCACTACCCATACTAGAAAGAAAAATATCCATGAATTCTACAGAAAACCTCAGCCTGAAGCAGTAATGCTGGAATTTGGCAACTGACATGCAGCTACTTTACATCCTTAAATAGTGAAACAAGCCCAATATTATTCCATACAGAAGGCAGTGAAGATAACAGCCAAACGTCATGTTGGACTGGTTTATATATATAAAGCATGCAATTCTACTAAGGGTATGGCAGTTACAGAACCTGACAAACCATAAGGAAATAGCACATTGTGCACAATTTCTGTGTACCAGACTAGGATTAATAAAATTCCAGGCATTAAAGCAGGAGTTGGCAACCTTTCAGAAACGGTGTGCCGAGTTTTCATTTATTCATTCTAATTTAAGGTTTCACGTGTCAGTAATACATTTTAACGTTTTTAGAAGGTCTCTTTCTATAAGTCTAATAATATATAACTAAACAATTGTTGTATGTAAAGTAAATAAGGTTTTTAAAATGAAGCTTCATTTTAAAATTAAATTAAATGTAAAGCCCCCCGGACCAGTGGCCAGGACCCATGCAGTGAATGTGCCACTGAAAATCAGCTTGTGTGACGTTTATGGCACATGTGCCATAGGTTGCCTACCCCTGCATTGAAGGATGCAGCAGGAGTTGTTTTGTTTGTTTGTTTGTAATCTGGAACACACTGTCAGTACTTTCAAGTAATAAAAAACCCTAATAAGTCTGAGATAGATTATTAAAATAACCTACATGCATTTTAAAAAAACAATTATACATGGTTATGAGAAGATTTAAAGTATACCAATGTGATGTTCTAGCTAGCTATTACAGAAGAGACATTAATATCTGCTGTGCCAGCTGAATTCAAATTAACCCAATTTTTATATGTTAATTAAACCAGCTATTTTCTTCTTATTGTATTTTTGCTCCTTAAGCAGACTAGCCTACTAGTGATTCCCAACAGATCTACTCTAACAACCATGACGTATTCATTTAGTTCTATTATGACCATACAATACAGTAACTGAGCAGTAATTTTTTTCAGTCAATTACACGTGGTTCTTAATGCTTAAAGATGCTGAAATAATGCGTACTACATAGCCATATGCTTAAAGCTCTATACTGCACAAGGCCAGTTGCCTGGGTAACACATTTTCTTTCTGGTTTAGCATAACCCTTCACTGAATATCATTAGGTGTCATTAAACAGCAGATATTAACATGAACTTCAATACACTACTTAAGTTATTTTACCTGCATAAATAGGTATTCATTTATAACATGAAAATCCACATAGAGAAAATCCTAATAGTCCAGTACTAAAATGCTTACAAATTGTAAGTCAAGCATGCAGATATCTTATTTAACTGGTTAAAATCTGTCTCCAAACACCCTACCCCTATTAACACTGGCAATTCTGTTTGTATAACTTATTCAGGAAAGAATGAAATCCTGAATATTAACACTCATACACAGTAGTTACAAACTAAATCCACCCACTAGGTTTGGTTCATCAAGACCACTATTTACTGCCTCCCTATCTACCTATTTATCCAAGATTTTATATTGGTGGTCATAGCGTAGAATCAGAATCCCAAGCAGCTGTAACGCTTTCTGTCAGAAAAGTCCACATGCAATCATGGAAAGGAAAAGCCATTACCTACTGTAATAATACATACAAATGCAATGATGAAGAGGTTTCTTAAGTAATCAATGCATATGTCTTACTGTATCAGCAATTTAAGTATGATAAAATAATGAGAAACAAATTGAAGCTACATCTATTATTTTATGCTCCAACCTAAGTAAACTAAGTACAGTGTAAATTGGTGCATTAGAGATAAATTTATATCCAAAAATAATGGGAAATGTTGGAATTTCCAAGTGTTATTTTTGAATGGTTTGTCCTTTCTAAAAATAAAGCACATAGTATTTCTCAGTGAAGTGTGTTAGTTACTGCAGTCCAAAATAACTGAGATAAAAGTAAATACTTATTTTGTTAGACAGGCATTTAAAGTACAACAGCAGACAAAAATACATTATGTTAAAGGAGGCAGGATGAAGAACTCCTGGACTGCTGTATCAGTGACATCCCTTGGTACATACCAAGATATTGTTGGAAAAGACTTTTAATCCAATCCAAGCAAGTCCAATTATTTTATACATTAAGAGGAGGAGGGATCAGTTGGAAGAACTCTTTCACAGGATCCCCTTGCATAGACACATTGTCCTGATGTAAGGACATGACTTTCTCCCCATGAAAAAGGGGGGATCCACAATAGGCCATGGCTGTCGTTGTGGAAAGCTTGGATCTTTGTTGCACCAGCGGTACCCTTTGTGGTAACCCTCAACTCCTTTATTCCTGGGCTGTGCAGCTCCATAACAAGAAGTCTGTCCATAGTTGCAACTAAGGAGATCCATGAAAAAGACAATACAGTCTTAGGCTGCACTCTCTTTTCCAACTAAATTCTGGGGGAAGCAGGGGACAACATGCATCCCCCAGAATCCTGTCCATTTCTTCTGTCCAGTCCACCCAGTCTCCATTCCTACACCAGTTCCAAGATGCAGAGCACAAGCCACAGGATCCAGAGTTGAAGGGACAGCACCAAAGTTACCTGAGCCTTCCCATCTGCACAAAAGGGTGTGAAGCTCTGTGCACAGATCTCAGGGTTGCAGGTGGAGGGGCACGCTAAGAACCTCCCCAACTCTGGGGTAAAAAGTCCTTAGCAACCAAGATGTTTCTGCTACTGAGTCAGGAGCTGCTTCACGGTCCTGCTTGTCTATCTGTCTTAGCATCCACCATGGCAGTACTGAACCTTCTCTCGGTAAGAGTGACTGCACTTGGTCATCCTGAGGGCCAGATGCTCCTTAAGACTGGAGTGAGACCTGGAGGCAATGGAATGGCTGCCACCGTATTTCTAGAACACATTTAGTTACTGCAGTCCAAAATAACTGAGATAAAAGTAAATACTTATTTTGTTAGACAGGCATTTAAAGTACAACAGCAGACAAAAATACATTATGTTAAAGGAGGCAGGATGAAGAACTCCTGGACTGCTGTATCAGTGACATCCCTTGGTACACCTCTGCACTTGCATATTTCACAGCAATTAAAAAATACACCAAAATGAATTCACAATTCCTCCTGCAAGGTACATTCCTTGTAGATGGCCTGTGTTATACAGGAGGTCAGAGTAAATGCTCGATGGTCCATTCTGGTCTTGGAATCTATGAACATTCATCAGCCATCCAAATGCCTGAGCAAGCAGGAGCAGCCTGGCATTCTTACCTCAAGCTTGCAAATCTGGGCTTTGAAAGAATGCCAGGATGGACTGAATTTCAGAAGAGAAGACCACCTGTTGCCAGTCCTAGAGAACTTCACTACAGGAACCAAAAGCAAGAGTGAGCCAAGTAAAACATGATTGCTTCAGGCTGGAGATCACAGAGAATTTTAATCATCATCGGAATGATGCATGAATGCCTGGGTACATGTGGCAGAACAATCCTGTAACAGGAAGCTACAAGGAGGTATCAAATTCTTTTCATTTTCTGAGCCTCCTCCATTCTTTCAAAGAGTGGTACGACAACTAAGACTAGAAAATTCAAGAGATTCTCCAAAGATACGCAAAGGGCATGAAAATCTTCAGTGACTGGCTGTTGCTAATAGATGCAGAGAGAAACTCCATCCACTCTAGATTAGTAGCCACTGAAACACAAGCACAAATACCCACACTAAAATTAATGCAAAACTCCAGTAGCAAAAGGGCAATATCACACTGGATTGTTAAATCCCAATTTGTTGATGATTTAACAGAGGCTATAGCTGTAATTTTGCTATCTGTGACACCAGCCTCCACTAAGGTAGGATAAAGGTTACGTATTATACTCACAATCTTCCTGTTACAAAATTGCTCTGAAGCTCCACAATGTAGAAAAAGCAGCCTTAAAACACCAAACGAAGAGTGGTGGAAGCCTGGAAAGGGTTTATCATTTCCAGTTATAATCCATTTAAAGCCATCCTCACCACATTATAGTTATGTAACCTTTTAAAGAATTCCCTTCCCAGAGATAGCAATCATCACGTTAACTTGTCTGCAAGGTCCATAGTGCCTAACCACAGGAGGTTTGCGAGGGTAAATCGGGCGGGAGAAAGGGCACAAAAATGAACATGAAAGCACTTGGTTGTATGTGCTCTTGCTGTAAAGAGTATGCATTTTCTATTCATGCTTCATTTTTGTATTTTACTCCCTGCTACATACATTGTTCTTCATTTTTTTAAACCCACAACTATGGACTTAAGGACTTTAAGTTCTTTTAACGACACTGTAAGGCAGAGTTTGAAAAATCTATTCACCTGGGGTGAGGCAGCAACCTGCCTGGGCAAGTATCAACAGCAGAAGCTATGATTGCATTACAAAACAAAAAAGGGGGGAGGGCTAACCTTGATTGTTGGAAAATTCAACCTTCTAAATGTGAATCATGTGTAAGCTGCATAAATGCTGTCTTCCCAAGTCTGCCAACAGGCTGCTCCAAACCCTTGATTGCTGCTCAAGAGATCTGCTCAGCAACAGCAAAAACAGATCAGAGCTTTGTAAGTTTTCACTAGTATTATTCAGAACCATGTAGAGAAACAGCAAAGGTGTCTCTTGCCTTGGTCAGACCACCTCTCTCTCTCTCCCCCTCAACTCCTCTCCTCCTCTGCCCTCCCCCTTTATTTTATTTGGTCACCATGATAAAGGGGAAAAGGAAAAGAAAAGAGGAGTGACAAAAGCAAGAGAGGTTTATTAAATTTTATAAAATAATTTAGTAAATATAAAGGTGATTAGCAATATGAAAAATTGAGTACAGTACATAGTATAGCACAACTGTTTGATTCTTTTAACTGCAGAGATTCAGACAGTGTTTTTCACTCCAGCTGTAGACTTGTTGCTTGGGCTGATACATTCTAGGTAAATTTTTGAAAGTGCTCTCAGCTTGTTACACTGTGGTGGATATTGAAGGCTTGCTTGTCTCTATGAATTGGGAGTTTTAGGTCAGGTACATGAGCAGTTTCTCAAAGTGCTATACAATACAGATGAATGAGTAGTGGTGAGATAAGATTCTCTTAAAAGAAGAGTTTATATACTTTCTAAACTCATTAAATTAGAAAAACAGAAGACATACCCATCCTTGGTCTGATCCACCACACCTCCCAGGAGCTGCACAGTGTTTGGATTGGGCACCCCAGGTCCTATTATTCCCAGGTATCGTGTGATAAAGTCATTAGGAGACATGAAAAATTCTCCATTTTTTTCAACACTTGCATACTGTAAAACAAAAAAAAGAATACTTGTCTCAGATGAATTATTCTCTAAACAATTGATATTTTTGGCATTTCAGCAGCATCCACTGGCTCAAGTCAAGATTGGGGCCACTGTGTTGCACAAGTTTCAGTGGTAGCCGTGTTAGTCTGTATCAGCAAAAAAAACGATGAGTCCCTGGGCATCTGATGAAGTGGGTTCTAGCCCACGACAGTTTATGCCTAAATAAATTTGTTAGTCTCTAAGATGTCACAAGGACGCCTCCTTTTTGTGTGTTCACATATACATACTAACAAACAATTCCTGCCTCAGAAGAGTTTACAATCTACATTAAAACAAGATGCAACAAGTGAGTGTAACAAACAACTGAAGGGGTAGGGAAGATAGAAGAGAGTAACAGACACAGGAATACATTAGTCAAAAGCACAATAAGCAGTTTTCAACTTAAAATATAAAAAAACCCAGCAATACTAACAATATCAGCAATTCTTATGCATTTAGCTTAGAAATAGTATATAATTCTGCAATAAGGTCTTGATTCAGGAAGACACTTGTGAAACATATGTTTAAATTGACTTCCATTGGACTTAAGTATGTGCTTTAATGATCTTCCTAAATAAGGATGATATCCTGAATCAAGGCTTAAGTGTTTTGCCTAACAGGGAGATAGTATATGGTATTCTAGGCCCAAGGAGATGCAAATGGCTCTTCTTTATTTTTTATTTTATTCCTTAATTTGCAAAAGCTACGAAGTACATTAAGAGTGTACTATAGGTACAAAACAAGGTTTAAAAAGATGCAAATGATCGGTATGTACGAGAAAAAAAACAACAAAGTGACCTTGTACAGTGTCCAAAGGTATGCATAAATCTTAGATCATTATTTCATTTCTACCTTCCCAGGCACAGAAATATGCATTAGTTACTAATATCTCACCATTTTGGCATATAAACTTTGGACTACTGAGTGTACTAAAACAATTCTGTCCCCAAAGAGCATTTGCAGACAAATGGAAAGAAAGGCAGTAAAATCAGTAATGCTCAGGCAAAGCCTGCACCTATGGTGCTTCCCTTGCAGCCATCTTCCACAAATAAATCCTCCTCGGAGTGTAACAGAACATGACAAGAAGTCTTTAGCATGATCCATGTCATAAAAGCATATCCGTAAGTAGTTTGAGTTTATCAGGAAACAAACTCAAAAAGTCATATACTGTACTGTGAATATTCTTCCTTTTTCAGTGAGTCATTTTACTAGCATAACGAACAGTGTTTATTTTCTTATTTAAGATTTTGCCTTTTGTTTTTAAAATCTCATTCATGGTTTATTCATGTAGAAGTTGTAAGTCTTAATGAAATAATGACTGTTCTGGAGAAAACTGAATCAACAGCAGGAATACTTAAATAGGATTTATGCAGAAAGATTGGAAATATAAATAAGAGGATCAAAATCAGTAAGGGCCTCATTTTTCCACAGCTATTTATGTGGCGTTATATCTTAGGTTTTGCCTACAGAGAGAAATTGACCAGCATGGCTATTTCAGTATAATTTATCTATTTTAGTATAACACCCCTGTGAGGACACTATTCTGGAATAAATTATTTTGTTTCATAATAATGAACAGCCCGCCCACCCCTCCTCTACACACACACACACACACACACACACACACACACACACACACACACACAGCCTGTGATGAAAGGAAAAGAACAAGAAAAGCAATAATAAACATACCCTAATTGTACTGGCCTACTTCCTCCCACCCCTCCACAAAAAAGTCACCTGGCATTACTGTATTTATCATCTTCCTGTGTAAGTTTGACAACAGTATACTTCCTTTCCCTGTGCAATGCTGAACTAAACCCAGAGTCTAAAAGAAAAAAATATATATAAAAAGAAATCATACGAAAAACAGACTAATTTACTTACATCAGCACACCTATACTGGTTAGCATTGTGGGATTTATATTTCAATAGATACTTATTTTTAAAGCAAGCTCACTAGCAGAGATGCTGGAAGGAATTTCCAATTGTATAAGAACTAGCGGATGCATTGATTTCAGTGTAATCACTTGCGAGAAAACAATCCTTAAGAATCCCAGACTCAAAAACTTTTAACACAACTGTTATTGAGAAACAAATCAGCCAGCCAGTCTATGCTTCTATATTTCATTTTTTCTTCCAGGCTGACCCCCCTGCTAGGACACTCAATAACAGAAAACAGTACAGGGTTTCAGTGTCCCCCCATTTCGTGTCACTGTGATTTACTCGCATATTTGAAATCCTATCACGTATTCTGCACTACATATAGAAAACGACCTTGAAAAATGTCAACTTGCTCATTTTGACTAAGGTCTAATCTCTTAGAGGTTATGGTAGAACAGCTACAAAAAGTAGAGTTACTCTTGGAAATCATCATAACAAAAGAAAAAACATCAATTCTATTGGTTTTGGAACAGAGGCACGAAAAAAATATGGTCCTTCACAATCATCTCTTTTCTCCACTTTGGCAATTATACCCACAGAGAATTCGATCTAATACAATAGTACTTAATAGCTTTTCAGTTACTTACTTCCATACATTTCAGATTGTAAAGTATTAACCAGTTCAGCCACATTTTTAGGACAGATTTACAAACATTTTACTGGAACTTTTTTTTTTTTAATTAAAAATGGCAAAATGGATTATCAGCAACTAAGGATTTAGGCTGGGTTATATGAAACATTTAATCACATAGCTATATTTATTTCTACATTGTATGTAATATTATAGTATGTTATTTTGGCAAAGTTTTTTTAACTCAAGTGTAATATGGGAAAATTGCTGTTAAATTATATTCATATAGATCCATCAATCTTGAGAGACAACTGGATTGGTCCCACAAATTACATTCACATGAGGTACTTTAATTAACATTTGTGGCCATAATTTGTCCTTAATACAGTATAACAGTGTGATGTACCCACTCTCTCCCATCTCAGTGACTGGTGTAGCGCTTTCTGCATTATTGTGAGCAAAATATTCACATCATTTTTCACTCATGAGACCACTGAACTATCTAATTTACTTTCCAGTCTAATGGAGGAAGGTGCAGGTGAGGAGTAGAAAGGTGGGAGGTGGTGAGATAGTTTGCTACTGTGCTTAGCATGCTTCTCTGTGGCCTCTCAGATTCTTGGCCTCGAACAGCTGAAGGCAACCAACATGATGAAGTTAATCTTCAGAGGCAGAGTTAGGAATAATGCTTGTGAACATGCAACAGAAGATTTTCACATTGTTCTGAGAAAACCTGAGCCTAATATTTTCCAGAAGGGAGAGTCTTCTCTCTGTGGACCACATTTCTTCTCTCCACTCTTTACTCCTGGTGGAATTCTGCACCACTGCGCAATGCAGAATTTTGCAGAAATTAACATTGTGTGTGCAGAATTTCCTTTCCCCCACAGAAACGGGCTGCAGTGCTGCTAGCTACCACTAGGGGCAAAGCCCAATTTGCACATAGAAGACACTGCTGAGGGGAGAGGGAGGGAGCTAGAGAGTTCCTGGCAGCTGCAGTTCTCATCATGCCCTGAGGGAAGGAGAGAGTGGTGCACAGGAAACTCCATGCAAGTCTGGGACCAAGCATCAGGCAGTTTCTCCCTCTGAATCTCTGGGGGGTAGGAAAGGAGTGCAGGCATCTGGGCGGTGGAGGGGGGACAGCTGGGCTCTGGGGTGGGGGGGAGGGGAGATTGTGGGTGTCTGGCCCCTGGGCTGGGCTCTGGGAGTGGAGGGGCAGAGAAACAGGACCTGGATTGTCATAGAGGTTTCTTTAACTCTCTACTCCTGGGGGAACGTTTGTGTGTGTCTGTATTGTTACAGACATACTTGCTGACAGGTATTTTGAAATAAATTACCAAAATAATTGAAACTATTATGATTATGTAGTGTTATTTTGACAAATAAAATTTACGGAATTTTAAAATATTGTGCGCAGAATATTTAATTTTTTGGCACAGAATGCCCACAGGAATAACTCTTGCAATAAAAGTCATTGGAATCCTTCTGGCCTGGCTCCTCAAAGGAGCACAAGAACACCTCCCATAAGGCCAGTTGTCCTGACAGGTAACAGTTCTGAGACAGTATTTTATGGCTCAATTTTCGTAACTGAATGTCTAGCTTCAGGTACATAAGTACACAGATGGGCAACTATATCCCCCCATTCTCCCCTCAGTTATAATTCACAAGAGTCTACAATGAGCTCATGAAGGTCATGGGGTTGGGTAAAATTTAGTATGGTATTAGATCTTTGTCTTTTAACACCTTTGCAAAACAAGGTAAGATTCAAGAAATCACCCCATCGTACCATCTACCACTCTGACCATCTAAACTGATCGGAAGGGAAACTTTCCTACACATCCATATCCTCCCTGCTCATTACACACTCCTACTTTTCTCCATAGGGAAGCACTATCTATATACTGCTATATCCACTGTACTATTAAGCCCTTAGGGCATTTTTTGTAAAAAAAAAAAAAAACAAACAAACTTATTGTGGTGATCACAGCCTAAGACCACAATCCAGCAAAACACTTCAGCACAGACTTAACTTTAAGCATATGAGAAGTCAGAGTGAAATCAGTGAGACTGGTCTCATGCTCAGGTGCTTTCCTGATCAGGGACTAAAGGAAAAAGGTAGCAGTGTATTTCACAAACTCCTTTTTCAGAGCCCCTTTTTACTAGGAAGCAATCAGAGGTGTTGCATAAAGTCTGCTGCAACACAATTTAGTGATCAGTTTTCTAAGCTTTGCATATATTTGTTCTTTTACAACAATTTTGTTATGTTCTAATAGTCACTTTGGATCAGCTGCTAGAACTTCTCATAATGAACTATTTCGTTCTCTACCTTTAAATTAGGCTTAGACAGAGCCACATTTTAAAAGACAGGCCTGTATCTCCAGCAGTTCAAACTCCAGGTCAGGTTCCAGAGGCAGCTTCTTTTACTGGCCCAGGGAAGCTTGTCCCCCACTCTGGGCAAGGGTGGGTAGGTAAAAAACATGCCCCCCAGACTCCCGCCGGGGAAAGAGGAGAAGGTGGAAACAACACCCATGGCTTACAGAAAAGCAGCACAGACCCCTGTGCTGCTCCTGCTCCGCCAGCCAGAGGGGGCTCATAGCTTTGCTTGTGAGTCTGAGCATCTTCACTTCCTAGCTGTAAGTGGGTGCCCCGCGTGTGGGGATAGGGGTGGGGACAGGCAGCCCAGATGCACCTACCTTTAAGATGCAATACAGGCACAGTACAGTACTTGCTTTCTTTTCCCCCATCTCTGATGCTGCCAGATAGTTACTTCCAATTTCACATGGTGTACCTTTGACAGGTCAGTCTGTAACTCTGGTGTTCGTATCTTTGAGGTTTTACTACATTTGCACACTTTTAAGCACCATCACCTATATACATTAAAGTGATGATGCTTCAGAAGTATAGGCACGTGAAAGCAGATGCACAATGAAGCCTCCTTGCAAATTTGATCCTTAATAAGACTTCTGCAAATAAAGTCCTAAGCCTGAGGTGGTGGGTATGGAGATATACCAGAACGAAATGCTGTTCGTTTTGGGATTATAAACTAGGAAACGTCCATTTTCAGTTAAATCTCACTGCTTAAGGGTGAGGAAAAAAGGGATTTTTTTAAGATTCCAAATGCCATTTCTGAAATTTTGGAGGGGAAGAAGATAATGCCTTATGGCCTCCACTGCTCCTGCAAATATTTCCATGGCAGCCCAGCAGCAGAAGAAGAAATAACATGAAACTGACAAGTATTGCAATCACTACATATGCTGATCCTGCCTGCACCTCTGTCATAGTATCTTTCCCAACTCTGGACCTTAGCGTCCAGGATATGGGTACTAGCCTAAAGTCCTCTAAGCTTAATTACCAGCTTATATTCTGTAGCGCTGCCACCAATCAGGAATTCCAGGGGCTGATACCCTCTGGTCCCCCCAAAACCTTCCCTGGGGACCCCCAAGACCCAGATTCCTTGAGTCTCACAACAAAGGGGAATGAACCATTTCCCTTCCCCCTCCTTTCTTCCCCAGAGAGAGATACAGAGATAAACGCAGAGAGCAGATTTTTCTTCCCTCCTCCCACCAATTCCCTGGTAAGTGCAGACTCCCTTCCCTGGAGTCTTACAAAAAATAACCAAAAAAATCAATTGGATTCTAAAAAAGAGGAAAACTTTAATAAAGAAGGAAAAACATAAAAATTGTCTCTAATCAAGATGGTAAATATACAGGGTTTTTATAGCTATTAGACAATAGAAAGAAGCTTTCTCCAGCAGAAACACAATTTAAGCTACTTCCAGCAAGTACACATCTGCAAATAAAGAAAAACAAGTTAAAAGACTATAACCGCCTTTTTACTTACTCATTATTCTGAATAGATAAGAGACTGTAGCAGGGAGACTGGCAGAAACCTGGTTGCACCTCTAGTCCCATCCAGGACCCAGAGAGAACAACCCACAAACCCAAAACCCACAAAACAAAGGCTTCCCTCCACCTAGATTTGAAAGTATCTTGTTTCCTGATTGGTCCTCTGGTCAGGTGTTTGGGTCCCTGTTTGTTAACCCTCTACAGGTAAAAGAGACACTAACCCTTAACTATCTGTTTATGACAACCTCTAGGGAAGCAGATGCACAAGTGCAACAGAATGGAGGGTAGAAGACAGGTTACCCAGTGGTCTAACGGCTACACGTCTTCAACATTATTACCATGTGTAGGAACGGTACTGAAACTCCCTTCCCTTTTTCTGAACACTCTCTTTCCAAGATACTACTAATATTTTCCTAAGCCAATACAATAATCACTCACGAATGTATTTGACTTCTTGGTGAGCATTGTTCAATTTTGATAGTTGTATTTAAGTCTAACATGGTAATAATACGGTGAATGATTAATGGTTGAAAAAGCTATCAAGAGTTGAATGCTACAATAAAGGAGCAAAAGATATGAAAATTTTAGTCTGAAAGGGTAAAAATATTTACTTTATACATACCTTCAAAAATATTGTTTTCAACTCAGCTGGATCAGCTCTCTTGGTTAGAGCCACCTACAAGTAAATACATTTATATTAATATGCATATTTTATACAAAAGATGTAAAAATGTCATTTAAGAGGAAAAATTCAAACAATAGAATTAATGATGATAATAAATGTTTGTCTTAGGTAAATCAGCGACTGATTTAGTTGGTCATGTTTACTCACTTAACATTTACACTAAGTTATTCAACATTTTTGCTGTAAATGTTCCTTTTATGCATTCTTCAATTCTTAAACCTGCAGGTTGCATATCTGCCAAAGAACCAACTCCCTCCAAAGGGCTAAACTGCTGTACCTAAACATTTATACCATCCATGCTCATCACATAGCTTTGCACTTACCCCACCTATCATCTCAGGATCCCAAACTGCTTTATAAGACATATATTATCCCCACTTTACACTGATGAATTAAAAAACTTACTCAAGGAAACACAGTAAGTAATGGAAAGCCCAGGATTAGAACTCAGATCTTCTGTCTTAATCTTCTACTATAATCTTGCTGGAATTTCTACCTCCTAGTCCCATTATTTGAAAAGATATGGTTTTGTAGCATAGACTTTGTAACACCACACCAAATCTTGTGCTTAAGATTTCACTGCAGAAAAGGCAGCTAGCTTACGAAAAAGAAAGCTCGAATTCCCATGAACTGTCATCTGTAGCAGCAAAATAAATTACTAGCAAAGCTTTTTAAAAGTTTATGAACACTCAGTATGGAAATAGGAATTTGAGACAATCCCCATTCTCCTTTTGTAGCTAGCTGGTGGCATCTGTTGTCTTTCCATCTCTCTCTCTCACTCTTTCTTTGGAGGTGAATGAATGTAGCCCCTCAATGTGTGCATTCCAGATTTTTTGCTGCCCCTCCACAAATTTTTAACCAAAATAAGTACCATCATAATAAGCATAATCTGAGGGTCAAATCAGCACATAACCTTCATCTATAACCTGTAAAGGCTACTCAAAGCACTCAGTTAACTTGGGTTTTCAGAAGGTTTTTGGATTAGGGCTGTCAAACTATTAAAAATAATTAATTGCGAGAATAGTCATGATTAATCGCAGTTTTAATTGCACTGTTAAACAATAATAGAATAACATTTATTTAAATATTTTTGGATGTTGGAAGGGGGAGTGTATGTGTGAGAGACAGAGTGTGAGTTGTAGAGGGCGTGCTGACACACTCCCTCTTTAAACAGAGCACTCACCAGCCTGAACGCTTGCTGAGAAATCAGCAGCTGCGGGCAGCTCCCACTCTGATCCAGAGGCAGCAGCACAGACAGACTCCCTGTCCCCAACCCCAGCTCCGCAGAGACCAGATATAGGGGCAGAGGGATTGGGACACACCATCACCCTCCCTCCCCCTGCTCTGCACAGCAAACAGAAGGCTTCCAGTCCTGAGCCACTTGGTCAGGGGTAGCTCGAAGACAAGGAGGATGCGCATAGGAGCAGCGGTGGCTGCAGAGGGCAGCAGAGCACCAGGGGTGTCCCCACTCCGGAGCACAGCGCGTCCCCACTCCGGAGCACAGCGCTCTGGTCGATGGCCCAGCCCACCCATCCCTAAGGCCGGCCCTGCTCCTGAGCCAGCAGCAGACAGCTCGCATTCCCTGACCCCAGCTCAGTGGCAACCGGGTACAGAGATGGGGGATGGGGACACCCTGACATTAACCTCCCCCACACACATACACACACCTGCCCTCACTCTGCACCACAGTCCGAAGCAGCTTGGCTGGGGTGGCTGCATGGGGGCGGGGAACAGGAGGCGGGAGCAGCAGCGGTGTAGGACAGCAGGATGAGGGGCACGCTGCCCCAGAGGCACGCAACAGTGCCCACTTGAGCACGATACTCTGGCTTGCGATTATCGCTCGTTAAAAAACAACACGTTAACACATGCGATTAACTCAAAATAAATTAACTGCAATTAATTGACAGCCCTATTTTGGATAGATCCATCCATGATGGGTCACAGGAAAACACAAGTGGGGGATATCAAGTGAACTCCTGTCAAGTTAAAAACTGGTTGTCTATTTGGAAACATCATAAGTTATTGCTCTTCAGCATAAACCTAAATAGAAATATAGGCAATGTTTAACTGAACAGACCAGGTCTCCAGCTTGTCTGATATCTTCATCCTGCCCATGGGTGCTATTAGTGTACTGAAGAGGAATGGGCCAGGGCGGGGGCAAGAACCCTATGCTAGATGGTGAAAAAAGTGAAAACTTACCAAAAAGCTTATTAAAAACCGATTTTTTTTGGTAAAAACTGTGTGTATTTTTTCAAAATGTAGAGCAACTCTAGTGATTATTTTACATCCTTTGGCAAATTAACCAATAGGATAAAAACAACAAGTGCTACCTACTCTAACCGTAGACCCTATTTTTATTATGGAACCTAAGCAAAGACTCCACAGTTGGGGCTTACATTTGTCTTTACACTGACACAGAGATCTACCAGCATGGAGGCCCTTGCAGAATCAATATCTACAATTTTAACTATTTAATTACACAGTAGAACCTCAGAGTTACAGATCCCTCAGGAATGGAGGCTATCCGTAATTCTGAAATGGTGCGTAATTCTGAACAAGACGTTAGGGACGTCAGTGAAGGAGTTGAGGCTGCAGCTGCAGATGGGGGTCAGAGCTCAGGACAGGGGGTGGTCGGGGCTTCTGACCTTAAGGGCTACCAGGGCTCCCGGCTGGGAGGGCTCAGGGTGTCTGCCCTTCGGAACACTAGGGCTCAAGGCTTTAGACCTGGGGGGAGTGCTGGCCTTGGGGCTTCAGCCCCATGGCTCCATTCCCGGTTTCAAGGGGGAAGAGATGCCATAGCTCGGGGCTTAGCTGTGGGGGGAGCACCAGCACTAAAACTGGCATGCCTCTTATAGCTAAAGCCCCGATCCCCAGCATGCGACCCTGCCCCTCGCTGAGGTCGGGAACAGAGCTGCACCGCTGATGCTCCGATCTCCGGTACTGACCCCGCCCCCTACTGAAATAAGGAGTGGAACCAAAGCCCTGAGCCCCTAAACCACCCATGGGGCTGAAGCCAGGAACAGAGATGTGGGGCTAAAGCCCCAAGCCCCAGCACTGCCCCCAGCCTAAAGCGCTGAGCCCCAGTGCTCCTGAGTCAGAAGCCCTGAGCCTCGCCTCTGCCCAGACACATGCACCCTGCAGCTGCAGCCCCAATCCACCAGTGACTGAAGCCCCAATGCAGCACAGTATTTGCACCCCCACACACTATTTTTTGTCTATGCTGCTGCGTGATTGAGGACTTCTGGTTTCACAGGTGTCTGGTAGACTGGTAAGTCCGTAACACTGGTGTTCGTAAACCCAATTTTGACACTCTCTCTCACCGTGTCCCAAAACCTGCTTAAAACATCCTTTCTGATTAAAATTTCTATGGCCTTGTGTGTCTCATATTTTGTGACCCACTATTTTCTCCAATAAACTTGCTTTTATTTAAAGACAAACTGAAGTGGATTCAGTGACTTAGTGCAGCAAATGCTGTCAGCCCTGGGAAGGAAAACAAAACTGACCTCTGACTTCAAGGCGTAGAATCAGGAAGAGTTCACAGGCTTAACACTTAGGGCCTAACCCAAAAGCTCAATAGTGAGAGAGAGAGTTTCACCATAGAGAATGGGCTTTGATCAGACCCTCGTTCAAAAGATACCTCTGCAAAAGTCATGATGAGGAAGCTGGCATGTGCACAAATATAAGATCTGAAGAGTGCTAGGACCTACTTAGGGCTGGTCCACACTACGGGGGGAAATCGATCTTAGATACGCAACTTCAGCTACGTAGCTGAATAACGTAGCTGAAGTCAAATATCTAAGATCGGATTACTCACCCGTCCTCACCGCGCGGGATCGATGTTCGCGGCTCTCCCTGTCGATTCCGCAACTCCATTGGGGTTGATAGAGTTCCGGAATCGATATAAGCGCGCTCAGGGATCGATATAGCGCGTCTAGATGAGACGCGATATATCGATCCCCGAGCAATCGATTTTAACCCGCCGATACGGCGGGTAGTCTGGACGTAGCCTTAGAATAGGCTTTAACCAGATATCTCCCATTACACTGAAAGTTGCACAACTTGATCTATTAGCAAGCCCTGTAAGTTTACTTACTGTAAACTAGCTTTGTGGGGTGTTAACAACATTTGGTAGCTCTTCTTCCAGGGCTATGTGCAAAATTGTTGGGTGGAGAGTCTGAAAACATGCATAATCCAAGTGTCATCTTTTATGGTTATTTACTTGAGAGCCTATGGTCAAGGCCCTGTCCGCTCGAAAGCAAGCTAAATATAAATTCTGTAGAAAGGTCCCTGGATTTCTGCAGCACTCCTGTGTTGAATTCTGCAGCACTACAAGCAAATTAAAAAACCTACTGACTATAAAATAAATATAATCAGTACAACATTGCATTCATCATTAATTTTGTCATTACATTAAGTTTTACACTGCCTCCACGTTGTCAATTTGTGGTAAAAATATACCTGTAGAAACTGTTGAGTAAAATGGGGGAGGAGATAAGAACTGGCAGTTTTGATAGCTACACAGCGGTGGCTCATACAGGTTCAATTCCAATGCCATTAACAACATTGAGAAAGCTAGCACAAATGGCTCTCCAGCTGCAGCAGCCATTTTCAGTTTTGTATTGATATTGAAGGAGGCAGCTGGAGTTCATGAGCCATCTACCGTGTTCAGTGAGGCTGATGCCAGTGGAGTTGAACCAATGTTAGCAACACTGGGAATATTTACAGTTATTTATTCCCTAATCCAGACAAGGCTCAAGAGACAAACATATAGGCCTCGCTCACACCAGTAAAGCGACCGTTTGCAAATCACGGTTGTCCCTTGTGAAAAGGGTCTTGATCAAACTTTCTGCAATCATGCTGAAAATTGTTGCATTCCAGATTTGCCAGTGTGACAGCTAATATGTTGTCTGACACTGGAGATTGAACCAGACACCGCCAGACATAAAACATGAGCTGAACTAAAGAGACAAGACTCCCAAGGTGGCAGCTGTAACAACTCTCATCCTCTGTTGATGACCACAGAGGGGAACCTATAACCCACATTCGCCAATAGGTTACAGTAGTAGTTAAATAGTTTTTTTTAAACCAGTTGAGGGTAGACTAGGGAAGTCTGCTGCCTAAAACCACTCTCAGCCAACAGGTAGTTTGCCTAGCGTAGATTGACCACAGACACTACTTGTGCTGCTTCCACTCTGATACAATTCAATGTCGTATTGACTGACGCTAACAGAAATTGCCTTATAAGAAATCTTTTGTTACTCACAAATTGTATCTATTCTATCTATCTTTTCTCCCATGGGGGAAAAAAACAAACACTAAATTGATAGGCAAAGTGTCCATCTCATCACATGAACAGACATCTGAAAAGACCTATCAGTGGGACAGTGTTTGTTATTGCCCTATACACAAAATAGCTTTATAAAAGCCGGACACTTTTTTTATGACACATTTAGTGGATAAAGCTTTCCAACACCTATTTTTAAAAACTTGGAGATACTGAACATAGGCTCTGAGTAACAAGCAAAGATACAGAATATTCATGAAAGTGGGTGACATACTAGACAAGAGTCTATGGATAAAAAATTTTAAGCCAGTGGGCCACTGTCTCCAAAGTGCTTTAGGCGTTTTTGAAAAATTTATCCATTTTTTTTTATATTTGTGTATTATATTAAATTGTTTTAGTTAACTGTACAACAGATTATAGAAGCACTAGCTGGTCCCTGGCACACCAGGGGTTAAACAACAAATTCTTCTCTCTCTCCACTAGCAAAGGCATTCAGGATAAGGGTTACATAAAGGACTGTTGGAGAAACAGAAGCAGGATATGTGGGGAAACTGAGGTTCTCCCCAATCGGGCTCAGAGGATTGAGTAGATCCTTGGGTTGGGAAAAGGTGTGTTTGTTACTCATTTTGCTTACGTTCCCTTGTCGTGGTTTGTATTTATGAAGATTCTCTTCTGCTAACTCCTTGTAGCTGTGATTTGCTTCTGCTGATGCTCAGTTGTCCCATCAGTTTTTTTTTTAACATATACTTTTAATATGTCATTTCAGCAGTGACAATATGCCAAGTCCTGGACCAACACACAAAATGAAGACAGTCCTTGCCTCGAGAAGCTTATGATTTAAGAGATACATAGAGACAGGAAGCATTAAAAATCAAAAAGGAGAGAATGCATGGACTTTGGAGGGTTTTAAAATAATTAACTACTAATTTATTTATTGTACTTAATATTCAAGGAGCAAGTCTTTAGGAGGTATTTGAAAGAGGAGAAAGTGGTGGATAGGGAGTGAATCCCACAAATAGGACAGGATGGAAAAAGAATAGACATGAAAGAGGGAGACAGATTGCAGCAGGAAACATGATAAGAAGTAATGTCCAAGCATACAGAGCCTTGATGGTAAATATAAAAAGTTTGAACTTGATGTGGTGGGGAAGTGGAGCCACTGAAGGGATTCCAGAGTAATGGTGATATGGTCAGTAATGGATGAAGAAGATACTTTTAGTGGGCCTATTTTGGAAGGGCTGGAGGGGTAACGTGAGTTTTAGGTCGGAAGAGACGTAATTACCCAGAAAGGAGATGATCAGGGCATCAACAAGTGTTTTAGTCTCTCCCAAACAGGATAGGATAAGCTTCCAATAGACTGTGGAAGGAGAAACAGCAAGATTTGGGGAGGTGAAGAGAGGGGTCAAATATGATCCCTCCATCCCACATTCTATACTTGCTCTTTTTATCCTCCCAGAGTCCAGTTCTGGTGCTCACACTTTTTTGGAAAGTGGAAAAAGTGAAGAGCGATCAGAGAAAAGCTACAGAAATGATCTGAGGTCTAGAAAACCTGCCTTACAATGAGAGACTTGAGGAGCTCCATCTAGTTAGCTCAAAGAGAAGGTTGGGAGGCAATTTGACCATGATCTATAAGTACCTACAAAGGGAGAAGATTTCTGATACTAGAGGCCTCTTTAATCTAGCTCACAAAGATCTAGTATAACAAGAGCCAATGGCTGCAATTTGAAGTTAGAACCATCCAGAATGGAAATAAGATCCATATTTTTAACACTTAGAATAATTAATCATTAGAACAGATTTCAAGGGGATGTAGCGAACTCTCCATCACTTAAAGGCTTTAAATCAAGACTGCAGGTCTTTCTAAAATACATTCTCTAGTTCCACCACAAATTATTGCTCCTGATGCAAGAATCACTTGGTGAAAGTCTGTGGCCTGTGTTATGAAGGAGGTCGGCCTTAAAAAGACATTAAAATACCTTATAAATTATAAATACACACACACACACACACACACACACACACCCTAGAGGAGAGGGACACAGCCCTTCTGCTAAACTAAACCCCAGAGATTAGAGACTGGAATGCTTGAAACCATTTTAGAATGTGGTTTTAGGGAGAGTTTGCATTCACACAATTCTTTTATACTGATTAAAGATTATCCTAAAACCATGTTCTAACCAGCACTGGAATCAAGGATATAAAACAGATGTGGTACAACCAACTTGCTTATGTAGATGAGAATTCACTTTTCCTATGTATCTGGAACTATGTTAGCTAAACCAGATTAGACTGTTCTCCTTACTAGCAGCTCTCCTTGAAAAATTTAATTCCATTATGCATTGCATCATGAGTTCTGTATCAAGGTTCTCTCAGTGCACTCTGCCTCCAAGGTCAGTTGCAGTTAATAATAATAAGTGGAGATATACTATCTCATAGAACTGGAAGGGACCCTGAAAGGTCATTGAGTCCAGCCCCCTGCCTTCACTAGCAGGACCAAGTACTGATTTTTGCAACAGATCCCTAAGTGGCTCCCTCAAGAATTGAACTTATAACCCTGGTTTGGCAGGCCAATGCTCCAACCACTGAGCTATCCCTCCCCCCCATTTAGCCTCAGAATGCAAATAACTGCAAGTAGCCATATCTGAGACAGCATTTGTAGTCTTTCTACACAGTCAGAGTCTAAGTTAAGGACCTTTTATTACAGCAAAAGATGGAAACCAACCAATCTATGCAATAGTTCTTGCATTCCTATAGGTTGCGAGCACCTAAACCAGACTCTAGAAAATTCTGTCAAGTTTAAAAAAGAAATGGTAATAAGATTATCAACTAATACTCCCCAAAAGGCAGAGGAAGCATACAGAGTTACAGCACAGTGATTAAACTAGAAAGTGTACTGAGCTCACCCCAACTTTGGTGACTAATGGGGACCAATAAAATCTAAGGTACTACTTTCTCCTATCATCAAGTTGTCACAACTACAAATCAGTAGACCTCTCCCAAACGGCAGGTATCAAGCACCAAGGTAAGTGGAAGTCTTCACTTCTCCCTGGTCCTTCACAGATCTACATGAATGGGCATTTACATGTTACTTCTGATCCTATTTTTAGAGCCCTGAAATCTGTGGATATCCATTTTATATCTGCAGACCATGTTTATGGGTCACAGATCGGATGTGGATATAAATTCTGTATCTGTGCAAGGCTATACCTATTTTCAATGTCCCAAAGTATACGGAGCAGGCTAGTTCATAAGATCTGTTCTTGCTCAAAAGGTTCAATATTCACAAGAAATGCCTGACAGGCCATAGTTTAGCTTGTAAGCAAATGCAGTATGTGTAAACACACATGTAGCTATCCAGCCAAATATATGTAAATACACTTTAACTGGGAAAAACTGTGTAATTTTGAATGTTTACTAACATATTATTTGTCCACTGTTCTGAATTACATATGTAGTTGAGGAGGAATGGTGTATTTGTCCTAAGTAAAAACCTACAGAAGTTAACTTCTATAACAATGCGTCTAGATATTATTCAACCATGTTTAAAAAAAAAAAACAAAAAAAAAAACACCCTCAGCTACTAAATGCTAATATTTTTTTCCCATTATTTTCCTTAGTCAGAAGCCTGGAAAACAAAGAGCGGATGAGCTGCAGCCATGTGGTAAGGAAGGAAGGTGTCTGAATATGTATCTTCACTCAGCAGCATTGCATCTGCTGGGAGGGGGGAAATGTTATAATGAGACCAATACTATGTCACTCTACAATCAAAGGAAGTGTTGATAGTTACAAGCAGCAGCAATCCAGATCAGGGCCAGCAGTTGCTGGACAGGGGCACAACAATGTATTTTAACATACTAACATGCTCCTGACATCTCAGATCCCCCAATGCACACAGGTCTGAAGTTTTCTGTTCTGAGCATGCACATTCACTATTTTTTCCCCCATAACTAGTTTTCTGAAGCCAGATGCCTGCTGATGATATATCCCAATGAAAGTGAGTGAATCAGAGCTCACCAATTCAAGACTGGGAAAGATTGGATAACTTGATAGCATATGATCATCACATCCTCCATAAAAATATTTGTATTTAAATAACGTCCAAATAAATATAATGCGAGCTGCCAGCCAAGGCAGTCAAAACTGAAAAACTTTCAATCCATAGGTATTTAACGTAAAGTAATGTTTCTGCCTCCTATTCACCACAAAATAGCAAAATAAATGGCACAGGCATCCACATCGATTACACTGGCATTCCTAGTACTTGCAGAAATGGAGGTTTACCCTCACCTCATCCATGTAAAGGTGCTGAAATTCATTTTGGTGGCTTACACAGCCCACTATATAACTCACTCCCTTTTGCTTGCCATGTGTTCTGCAGCACACAACACACAGCAATACTTCTGAGGATATGATTAATATCACTGATTTAAGAGATCTCTCCTTCAGTCTTCCACAAGCACACTTTCATGTCACCAGCTGACTTCCTGAAATTACAGCCAAAGCACCGTTTGTGCCTATCAAAGAAACTGGGCTACAGTTTTGCTACCCAAGGAAGCAGTATCCCAGTGTAACAGTTGCCTGCTAATTCCTCTTCTATGGAGAGAACAGGAAAACAAGTGCCCCATTCTGCCTGAATACATACAAGAAATTGTTGAAAACTGTAGCATCGTGCATTTTGCCTGGTCTGCTGATGTTAACAAGAAGCTAGTATTTTCTCCAGTAGAACACAGTATTACTGGATGGGCATATAACAGGCGAACATGCTCTGTCAAAAGCTCCACTTCACACAGGAAAGCATCATTCATGTTCAAATCCTCCCGTTACAACAGGAAACATTGTTAATGGAAGAACACCTAATAGCAGGATTTTATTACATAGCACGCTTCCAATTTTATCTAAGTCGGTGACTTCCTCCACAAAGCAACAGAAAGTCTCTTGCCTACAAGGGATGCAGGGTGCAGCTTTCCATTGGCAGCCTGCTGCTGTGGGGTCAGAATTCAGCTACAGGCTCAGCTGCTATCCTCATTTGGAAACCAAACCATTATAAAATAATCATCATAAGTCAAGGTCAATGTACTGTACATACTTCTGCTAGTGAGCAGAACAGATTCTATTCCAAATGTAAAATAATGACAAGTCAGACATACATTGTCCTCTATTTTCTGAGCTCACACCATATCAGCAATTTTCAGCAGTTTTACTAATTTGACAAGGAACTGTGGTACCTGAACACAGACTCCAAGAATACCACGCAACGTGGGAACCACTCAAAACCCTTGCGCAGCAACAATGCAACACTACGTGATAGCCATGCAGAAATGCTGCCGTACATATCTGCCTACATTTGTAGTGAAACTTGTAACCAAAATGGCCGTAATGCAGGCTGGCCAGAAACAACACTGTAGAATCAAAGACTGTTCAAAGTATATAAAGTGTTTCTATGACAAATTGTTAACACTTTTCCAAACTCCACTATACGGGAGAACTAAGTTGCAATACTGGGACTCAATAACCTAGCAACAAGATCTGTAGGCATCTCCTCATATAGGAGCAGCCATGTGGAATGAGGACCCTGGGGTGGGTAGAAATATAGCACAAGAGGTAAATATGTTTACAAGGGTTTACAATTAAAAATGAGCCACTCTAAGTTTACCAACAAATCACTCTGATCATAACATTAAAATTCAAGCACTCAGATACCATAATGATAGGCATGCAATACCTATACTGCAGATAGAAAGGTCATCTACATCAAACTGTCATGAGAATAACTGTCATAATTCTTTATATGTGACATCATAGTCGTGAATAAGCAGGGGAAGTTAAATGGGCTAGAGAGAAAATTCCTATACATTATGTCTCAACTAATAATTGTGTGACAGGAATTACGTAGGAATAACTGACAGGTGATGTATTTTGTTTCACTGTTATGTTTTCTTTTTTGATTTGAGCACAAAAGTTCACTTTTAAAGATCCTATTTATAATCATATCTGTCTATTCAAGTCTATTCAAAATGCTACACACCTCAGTAGCTCAGAATTGGGGAGGGTGTGTGAGTGGGCATGAATCCATATGTATGCACGAATCCATTTCTATGATCTTAGAAAGAACAAAAGACAACTGCACAATGGAAGGAGACAACATTACACACAAGTAACAATGTTATTGCGCATTATAAATGGTAGGAATAAAAGAAAATCCTTAATTTTGGAGTCAGAAACCTTTCCTTAGTGCTGACAGAAGAACAGTGGTATCCCAATAGAGGGCCTAGAAACATATAAAAAAAGGAGAGACTTGAATATGGATTTTTATAACTATTTCAACACCATCACTTTAAAATTCTTGAAGACGACATTTCCAGTGGACAGAGGTTCACTTGCATATGCAGTTAGAAAAGGTGGGTATTTAGAGGTCTAAAACAGTGGTTTTCAAACAGTAGGTCTTGATCCATTACTGGGTCGCGGAATGTAAGGCACTGGGTTGCGGTGGCTCGGGTCAGCACCGCCGACTGGGCCATTAAAAGTCCAGTCGGTGGTGCTGCCCGGCTCAGGCAGGGAGTCCCAACATGTTCTGACATCGCGCTGCGCCCTGGACGTGGCCAGCAGCAGGTCCGGCTCCTAGGCAGGAGGCCACGGGGCTCCACACGCTGCCCCCGCCCCAAGCACGGGCTCCACACTCGGGGCGGGGGGGGAGAAGGTACCTGCGTGCCTCTGCCTAGGAACCAGACCTACTGCTGGCCGCTTTCAGGGCACAGCACAGTTCATGGTGCCAGGACAGGCAGGAAGCTCGCCTTAGCACCCTGCTGCGCCGCTGACCGGGAGCCGCCCGAAGTAAGCCCAAACCCCAATCCCCTGCCCCAGCCCTGAGCCCCCTCAAACCCAGAGCCCCCTTGTGTACCCCAAGCCCCTCATCCCCAGCCCCACCCCAGCTCTCTGCCCCAGCCCTGAGCCCCTCTCACATCCCAAACTCCTCATCCCCAGCTCCGTTGGGTCAAGGCCATCAACAATTTTCCTCAACTAGGTTGCCAGAAAATAAGTTTTAAAACCACTGGTCTAAAGAACACATTTGCACCTGCAATCACAGTAACGCCATGCTGAAAGGTAGCTGTGCAAGTGTGCTCTTTTGCATGTGGATTGTGGGGCTCATGGGACTTAATCTGAGCCCAAGTGTAAATTTCAGCAGCAAGTTTAAACTGTTTCCCCACCACTCAGGGACCAAGACAACTACAACCTAACAGGGTGGGGCAAGGTGGGGTGTTAAATTTTCTTTTTAATAGTTCAGACCTCAGGTACTAACACTAGGTGTATTCTTAATGCTTAAATAATATCAGATTGGCATGTGTGTGACTGTAATGTGTGTACATGACCTTTACATCATGGTGGGGGGGGGGTAAGGCGGAGGGCAGGCGAGAAAGTCTGAGCTATCAGGGAGAGTGCTTGGAAATAGCTTGCAGTCTCAAGCAAAAAAATAAAATAAATCGGCAGGGACTTCAGAGAATGCACCAAGGGGAGTTACCGATGTATTAAGGGACATGGTCCAATCCTGGTCAGGTACGGGTTATAGAGCTCCTCTGGGCATAATAAAGCTGGTGCTCCTGTGAGGCGTGTTGCACCTGGAGAGGGACGACTCCTTAAAAGGAAGGCTCCAAGCTTAGTACAGGGTGACAGAGCTTCCTAGCCCCACAGAGCAGAGGCAGCTTACCCAGACAACTGCTGAAGAGTCTCTGCTACCTGGACCCTCATTTGAGCCCAAGGTGCTCAGCCTGGGCCTCTCATACACTCAGGGGGTTAGGAACCCAGCCCCTCCAGAGCCTATTTACCTGTTGCCTTGCGAGGAACAGTAGGGTGAGCCTGGACTGTTCTGTGGGTTGCAGGAGTATTTTGTTTGCCTTTTTCCACCTGGGACTGCAGTCAGGTCTTGAAGGGGGGGAGCTGCCTCCCTAAGACTTATAGCCAGGAGACTACATCCTGCACTCCAAACCAATGCTACAGCAACACCTACAGCCGAAGAGGGATGGTGGGGATGAGAGAGGTGCCCAGACTCAACCTTCGGGGTACAACCTGTGACACTGACTAAGTGGCAACAATCTCTGAGCTGACAGGATGCAAGACCAGTGACGATCAAAGCTATGGAAGAGTAAATTATAACTTTCCAGACTCCGCAGAAAATCTAAAAGACTTGGCAACAGTACTTATGGAATTTTCACTCAGGAAAGCTTTGGAAAACAACATTTAAAAAACATCTATTTAGAAACAATTCTGTTTATACCTCTTTCTCTCCTCTGCAGGTTGAGGTTTTTTATATATATTTGCACAAAACACAACCTCTTTGTTAAAACAGTAATTTACTTTTAATGCTCAGTTCTCAATATTTTTATGACATCACCTAGTTCCTACGGAAATTGTGATAAACTGAGCATTTTTATTTAAAATGGAGAATAAAGCAGGAGAAGAATAATCCTTTAGAACTTGTTTTCATGCTAATATCTTTAGTAGTTAAGAATGAGGAAAGCAGAAATAACCATTTTTATTTGTTGAGAACAGTTATTTCCATTTTTATTTGCTGTGGAGGCACCGCAGCTCAACATAAAACCTCAGGTATTGGTTTAGTGGACAATGAATGGCTTGAGATCCTAGAGAAACTCTAGTGCGTTTGGGTTTGTTTGTTTGTTTGCTTTTCTTTTAAATCTCATGAAACAAAAGTTCTACTATTCCCTTCCTTGGACACCTAGACATCACAGCTGTGATGTCAAGGAAGTTCTGATCTGTGCATCTACCATCCCAAACTAGCATACCGATGCTAGACAGTCAAAATTCTCCCTTTTTGATACCTATTTTTAAAAATGCAATAAAATTCCTCTAAAAGCTTCCTTCTAATAATTTCATCCAGCTCTTTGATGTATTAAATATATCAGATGATCAGACAAGCACCTGTGGTTCAAGATTTCCACAGACTATAGAATTTCAATGACAAAACTGTCTTTTTTCCTGCATCTAACTTTCATTGGTGACAGCCTCACATGGAGTACTTTGCACTCCAGACTTGTGGAGATGTAAGGAAACTGAGGCTCTACACCAGGGGTTAGCAACCTTTCAGAAGCAGTGTGCCGAGTCTTCATTTATTCACTCTAACTTACGGTTTCACGTGCCAGTCATACATTTTAATGTTTTTTAGAAGGTCTCTCTCTCTAAGTCTATATATTATATAACTAGTGTTGTACTGTAAAATAAACAAGGTTTTCAAAATGTTTAAGAAGCTTCATTTAAAATGAAATTAAAATGTTGATCTTATGCAGTCGGCCCGCTCAGCCCGCTGTTGGTCTGGGGTTCTGTTCACCTAGGCCGGCAGCGGGCTGAGCGAGGCCTTTGGCCGGGACCCCGGCTGGCAACGATCCGGCAGCCAGAACCCCAGACCAGCAGCGGGCTGTGTGGGGCCAGCGGCCGGGACCCCAGACCGGCAGTGGACTGAGCAGCTCAGCCCACTGCCGCTCAGGGGTTCCATCCTCCAGCTCCTGCCAGCCGGGATCCTGGCTGCCTGATCTGCTCAGCTCGCTGACAGTCTGGGGTCCCGGCCCTCCTCACATACAGTGAGTACCTACCTTCTCCCTGGTTCTGGCCATTCTCCTCCTCTCTCTGCACTGAGCTGAGGGTGGGAGTGCACTGAGCACAGGGCTGGGGGTGAAGGGTCAGGCCAGCAGCTAGAATGAGGGAGGGGGCTCAGGGTTGGGGCAGGAGGTTTGGGTGTGGGGCACTTACCTGGGCAGCTCCTATTTGATGTGAGTGGTGCAGGTGGGAATGTGGGAGTGGGGGTGCAGGAGCTCCCTTTTGGTGCTCAGGGTGGGGGTGGGGATGTGGTGGGTGCACGAGGGGTGGGGGGGCTGGGGGTGTGCAGGGGTGCAAGAGTCAGGACAGAGGGCTGGAGTCAGGGCCGGGGGACTGGGTATGTGGGGGGGGGTGCAGGTGTCAGGGCGGGGGGGCTGGGTATGTGGGGGGGTGCCAGAGTCAGGGCTAGGGTTGTGGGAGCGGGTGGTGAAGGAGTCAAGCAGAGGGCTGGGTATGTATGAGAGAGGTACAAGTCTCAGAGCAGGAGTCTGTAGGGGTGTGGGGCTCAGGGCAGAGGGCTGGGTGACTGCTCCCCTAAGAACTCCCAACCCCCCTGCTCCTTGTCCCCTGACTACCCCCTCCTGGGACACTTTCCCCCAACTGCCCCCCAGGACTCACCCCCATCTAAGCCTCCCTGTTCCTTGTCCCCTGACTGCTCCGACCCTTATCCACACCCCCGTTCCCAGCCAGACCCCCGGGACTCCCATGCCTATCCAACCACTCCCCGCCAGGACCCCCAACTCATACAACCCCCAAAGCTCCTTGTCCCCTGACCACCCGCTCAAGACCCCCCCGCCCTAACTGCCCCTCCCCAGGACCCTCCTTGCTCCCAGTCCCCTGACTGCCCTGACCCCTATTCACACTCCGCCCCTGACAGACCCCAGGACTCCCATGCCCCATCCAACCCCGTCTGCTCCCTGACTGCCCCCTCCAGAGACACCCCCGCCCCTAACCACCACCTCCCAGAATCCAACCCATCCCCATACAACCCACTCTGCTCCTTGTCCCCTGACTGCCCTCACTCCTTATCCAACCCCCCCAGCCCTGGACCCCTTACCATGAGGCTCCACACAGAGTCAGACATGCTGCCCCGTGGGAGCACACAGCCCCGCCCCTCAGAGCACTGCATGCGCGGCAGCAGGGCTCCGGGGAGGGGAGAAGGCAGGGGAGGGGCCGGCAGCTTGCTGCGCTCAGCCCGGCGCTCCGGCCCGGGAGCGCAGACCCCATGGCTTGCTGTGCTGGGAGAGTGGGGCCATTTGCCCACCCCGTGCGCACGGCTATGCTTCTGCTCCCTGCCCCCGCGGCGGGAGCGGAGGGCAGAGGAGAGCAGGCCGGCTGGGTAGGATTTTTAATGGCATGCTGGAGTCCTGGCAGGCCCCAGCGTGCCATTCAAAATCGGTTCGCATGCTGTCTTTGGCATGCGTGCCATAGGTTGCCAACCCCTAACCTACACGCATGCTGTATAAAATAGAAAGATTAGAGGGCAAAAAGCACACTTTTCAGCATTTTTTTGTGTTTTCTCCTCATTCTCATTTTCAATAGATTATTAGTTTTTTCCCACACAAGAAAAAAAATAGCTAATTTAATATTTGTTTTCCTAATCTGTCCACCACACACTGAACAGGAAAATATTAAACCCACACTTCATTAGATTTAGTCAGACAAATGCTTTCATGCTTGGCTGAATTATCTTTTCTTCCACATTTAATTATACATTATTGTCCAAAGCATGAGTACCCAGCTAATAAACCCCTATAGAGGAATGCAAACAGAGCTCAAGAGGTCATGATCACCCACATTTTCTTTATGGCTAGATAGAAAGTGCACCCCAGAACATCATCTGCTGAAATATAAGGTCATCATCTGTACGGAAAAGGTTGAGAATAACCACTCTACAGAATCCACTTTGTTGATAAACAATCCACATACTTTGACTAAGACATGTAAATAGCAAAAATGGACTGAAAAGGTTTAATGTTCCCATATTTTTCTTATTTTGAGATAACACTTGAGCAGCATCAACGTGGGACCAATTCATTAACTCCATAAAGCAGCTTCCATCTAGATTGACAACACACAACGGAAGGCTGAATTATAAAAATAAATTGACAGAAAGGAGGGAGACTGACTTGAGGTTGATGACAAAAAAAATACTTATTTTAATGGAAATGTGAAAATATTGTTCACTTAGATATGTAAAGATTTAACTAATCTGATTCTAGTCCCCAGCCCATCACACAGTCTGAATTAACCAAAATATTCTTACATGTGAGAATCTTTTTCTAATGGGTTTTCACACACAGTGTCACATGTGAAAGTTCCTACTGCATGAGATGTGTTAAAATAAGTTATAAATTTAATACCTGCTAACTACAGAATTAAAGCCTAAAATAATTAAAAAGCATGGCCCAAAGGTCTCAGCAATGACGTAACCAGGAAAGTGCACAAATGGGTCACATTTCTTAGAGAGAATAAAAACAGTGACAATAATAATAAATGGCCTGCAGCTGTGTTTAGCAGTATGCCTTTGGGGTATGCTATATGCTGCCATACATTTGTGTACAGAACTCTAAACTGAGGTGACACATGGATTTTAGACCCTTGGGGTCACAATCATTTTGATGGGCAGGCTAGTTTAAAAGGCTTATGATGAAGTATGTGTCATACTTTTTTTTTTTTTTTAAACAAACATACCATTCCAAAATGAACCCACTGCACCAAAGCTATTACACTTTGATTAAATATTCATTAAGGGCTCAAACTAGTGGTCGCTTTTTCCTTCTTCTATACATTGACTTTTTACTTTGATGCTTTAATGCTGTAGTAGCAGCTGGCAACCTCACACCACAACTTCCCCCAGGGGAAGAGTATTTACTAGCCCACCCACTAAGCATTCTTTTATTGGCTACCAAGGAATATGCATGCCTTGTAGAGAAAACCAGCTCTGCTCGTTGAATTGGCTGGAAAGTTGGAGCAGCACCAGCAGCTAAGAAAGGTCACACAGGCTCCTCCTCCTCTATACCAGATGATGAACACTTAGCGCAGGATCATCCTTAATACAGTCTGTCTTAACAGTGTCTGCCCCCAGCCAAATGTTCAAAGCTCCTTCAGATGAGTAAATATCATGAAGAAAAAAGCAGAGAAAGTCTCACAAGCTTGAATAGCAAACACTGAGAAGCTGGTAAATGTTGGAGTATCTGGGAAAAATTTCAGTGGAAGTCTCACCTGAGAAAACAAGGATAGACATTGACTACTGTCAGAAACACACTATGATCTTTATCTGCTCTTGTATATTGATTCCAATATGTCACTTTTACACTTTATATGTTACTTTTACCCACTCCATCAGATATTACCAGCCATCACTGGAAAGAGTAAATAAACTAATATGAATATAAAAGTTTGAGAAATTGGTCATAAAGTTGTGGCAAATAGGAAGAAAGTAGGAAGAATTTGGGGGAACAGAAGAGCTCCATTGTTAGCATGGGTAAATATCTGCATCAACTGCAGTGGGAAAAAGGCAGGCATTTTCAGATTAGATATGACCCAAGTGTTTGAAGGTGGGGCCATGTCAGCAATTCTCTCTCCTAAACTGAGTACTGTAAGTCAGATCCTCAGCTCCCACCCCAGATGAGCTCAGGTGCACTTGTGCATCTGTCACCATGTAAAGTCCACAAAATGCATTTATCAGCTATATACCTAACACATTCTAAATGGGCATTTACAAAGTTAGAATGTGTTCAACCAAGAGATACCATTTTAGGGCCAAACTCAGAAGTGATGTGAATAGTGATAAATATATAACCCCTACATAAGAAATACATAAAATACTTAATAATAAAAATGTGTGTGGCCCCTACTTTCCCTCTGCCTAACCTTCTTAAACCCTCCTATTGGTTGCCCTCCAGCTACAAGCCCAGTTTTCCACCCTATCAGACTGTATGGTACACCAACTTATATTCACCTATGCTGGCTAACAGATATGCAACCTGCACCATAATTGAGGTCATCCCTGAAATAAATATGAATCCAATCAATCTATTCCTGAAAGCACACAAGAACCCAGAGAGAATAAATGCTCCACATGAGTGTACCCTTTTACTAAAGTTTCCGATTGTGACAAAATGAAACAATAAATGTGAAAAATCCAAAGTAATATTCAAACATGAGTTTCAAATTCTAATTCAGACTTTGATTCTACTTCATTGTCAAGTACAATCCCACAACTACTTTAAGTTTTCACCTTCTCATTCAACAATTAATTCCCTAGAACAATCTTTGGGTAGCGATAAACTGACAACTAAAACAAAGTCACTTTCTATTTATAAATGTGTCTAAAAACTGTGGTCACCTAGACATGTAACAAGTATTTTCCCTATTGGATGAGGGTTGCTGTTTTTGATTGCTTGTCTTGATTATTAAACACACGATACAGCTATAATAAAGCATCTACAATTTTTGCTTTCTGGTAGCAACTATCGGCCCCAATAATTATGAAAATAGCCTCTAAATGCCTGTGTGACTTGCTAACCACATGTCCTACAAATTAACTAATGGGAATTTTCTTAAACTAGATTTTAACTAATAATGTATTAATATTTGTGCCCTGAACAGAAGCAGTATAGGCAAGTTCTGAATGTATAATTCATATGTTAACCTCAATAAAACCAATCGAGTTCATAAGTTAAAAAAAAATTTACTTTTATAAATCGGCCCAACAACTTACCTCAAAGCTGACATCTGATCTAATAGGTCAGTTTAATTCTGTTTTGCTTGGAAATAAAGATAACCTGGTCATAAAGAATTAAAGATCCTTCAAGGCTTACTTTCCTAGCCACATCCCCACCTTACCATTTGTCACCAGTACTTCACATCCTGTCTAAAATTTAGACTGAAAGCTACTTGAGGCAGGAGCAGGATATTTGTTTATCGTCTGTAAAGCATTTAGGACACGTGCATGTTAGCAAAAAAGTATATTCTATACTTGTGAATAAAAGAGGTCCCTGCCTAGGACTTTGATATAGCCAGTGTGCAGTAACACAGTCAGTATCTCTTCCATGCTTCTGCCTTGTTCTGCAGAATATAAGCTTTCCCATTTTTAAAGGCAGTGCATCTCTAGTCATTATGGTGGCTGACATAGCCTCAAAACCATTACCAGTTTCTGTGATCTGTCCTATTCATCTCAATGTGGGCTAAATCAAATGCCCAGGAAAATACACCTCCACTCTGATATAACGCAGTCCTCGGGAGCCAAAAATCCCTACCGTGTTATAGGTGAAACCCCGTTATACCAGGGTAGCGGCAACAGGGATCCAGCGGTGATTTAAAGAGCCTAGGGCTTCAGCCGTGGGGAGCCCCAGGCCCTTTAAATTGCTGGCTGAGCCCTGCTGCTGGAGCCCCAGGGTTGCAGCCCTATTTGCGAACCCGTGTTATATCAGGTTGCATTATATCGGGGTAGAGGTGTATCAACAATATTAACTCACTTCTCATCAAAACATCCAACAGAGGAGAGACACCCCCATATTATGAGGCTCTGCAAAATCTTCTGAGAGTGATAGATCATTCTGACACCACCAGTGAGAAAATCTGGGAGAAAATGGCAACATTTTCCCCCACCTCCAGTTGAGGAGCCAAGCACGAGAGGACAGTGGGATACGTGAACTCCCTTCAAGGGTGCACCAAGCTCAAAGAGTTCAGCAGGACTTATAAGTACCACTGAGGGAAAATCAAGCCAGAGGAGCTGAGAGTGTATGCACAGTGATATTTTGAACATCTACACAATTTACTGAGAGTAACATCTTATGTGGATGGAGCTTATTTTGTGAGAAAAACGCCGCTCCCTTCAAATCTGAACTCTATTCTTGCTCTTTACACTTTTTAAAGTGTAGAAAAGTGACTAAAAATTGCATTGTGGGGAGATGCCAATGACTTCCCTTGCAAATATACTGAGTTTAAAAATACAGATGTTATTCGAATTGCACACTGCACTCTTTTCTCTTTGCACATTACCAATAATAAAAGAGCTAAATCCAAATTAGGCTGTCAGTGACATGTGGGCAAGCCCATTGCCATCAACGGGGAGCTGATTAGAAATCAGTATGCTCTGTTGATGATGCTCAGGAAGAAACAGAATCTCTCTCTCTCTCAACTGCACTGGCTTCGCACGATCAACAAGGAAAAAAAAAGCTTATTTTTATACCCAAAGTCATCAGATAAACATTCAAGCTGTACAGGCAGCAGATGTATTGAGAAAGAATGTGTTATTGTACTGAGCAGAACCAGACTTCAATATAAGCAAGGCAATGATACGCTGCAGCAATGCAGCTTGTTACAGTGAAAATTCAGATGACTGAGTAAATCTTTGCATATGACACCTGAGTATCAAAACTCAGACTGCATTTAAACAGCAATCACACTGCATTTAAAATGCAATTGACACGAGTTACAAAAGTAGAAACAATGAATAAATTACCAGTCTAAAGTAATCATCTAGCCTGAAACTGCCATAGCTGAGAACCCATGGAAGCTCTGATTCTCCCAGACGTTGCTTCCTATTTCAAGGGAGGAGAGATCTCCTTCAGTTGTGGCCGAAAGTTTTTGCCCTTACATGGCTACCTGAGTCCTCCCTCTCATAGAGATGAACAACAAAACTCTTCCAGACTCTAATATTATATACAGCAATACAGACCAGCAATCAAGCAGTTTGCAAACACCTAAAAGATAATAAGGTGATTAACAGTCAATATGGACTGTCAAGAACAAATTATTTCAAACCAACCTAATAGCTTTCTTTGACAGGGTAACAACCCTTGTGGATGAGGGGGGGGGGATGTGGCGGATGTGGTATATCTTGATTTCGGTAAGGCCTCGCATACTGACTCGCATGACCTTCTCATAAACCAGGGATCGGCAACCTTTGGCACACGGCCCCCCAGGGTAAGCACCCTGGTGGGGCGGGCCTGTTTGTTTACCTGCCGCATCCACAGGTTCGGCCAATTTTGGCTCCTACTGACCGTGGTTCACCGCTCCAGGCCAATGGGGGTTGTTGGGAACAGCGCAGGCCAAGGGATGTGCTGGCGACCGCTTCCCACCGCCCCCATTGGCCTGGAGCGGCGAACGGCAGCCAGTGGGAGCCGCGATCAGCCCAAACTGCAGACACAGCAGGTAAACAAACCACCCCCCCCCACCAGGGTGCTTACCCTGGGAGGCCGCGTGCCAAAGGTTGCCGATCCCTGTCATAAACAAACTAGGGAAACACAACCTAGACGGAGCTACTATAAGATGGGTGCGAAACTGGTTAGAAAACTGTTCTCAGAAAGTAGTTATCAGTGGCTCTCCATCAAGCTGGAAGGGCATATTGAATGGGGTCCCGCGGGGATTAGTTCTGCGTCTGATCCTGTTCTATATCTTCTTCAATGATTTGGATAATGGCATAGAGAGTACACTTATAAAGTTTGTGGCTGATACCTAGCAGGGAGGGGTTGCAAGAGCTTTGAAGGATGAGATTAAAATTCAGAATAAATCTAGCCAAACTGGAGAAATGGTCTGAAGTAAATAGGATGAAATTCAATTAGGACAAATGCAAAGTATTCCACTTAGGAAGGAACAATCCGTTGCACACATACAAAATGGGAAATGACTGCCTAGGAAGGAGTACTGCGGAAAGGGATCTGGGGGTCATAGTAGATAAAAAGCTAAGTATTTGTCAGTAAAACACTATTGCAAGAAAAGCAAACATTCTGGGATGTATTAGCAGGAGTGTTGTAAGCAAGACACAAGAAGGAATTATTCAGCTCTGCGCTGATTAGGCCTCAACTGGAGTATTGTGCCTACTTCTGGATGACACTTTTCAGGAAAGATGTGGACAAATTGGAGAAAGTCCAGAAAAGAGCCACAAAAATGATTAAAATTCTGGAAAACATGACCTATGAGGGACGATTGAAAAAAATTGGGTTTGTTTAGTCTGGAGAAGAGAAGACCGACAGGGGACATGACACAGCTTGCAAGGACATCAAAAGCTGTTACAAGTAGGAGGGAGAAAAATTATTCTCCTTAACCTCTGAGGATAGGACAAGAAGCAATGGGCTTAAAATTGCAGCAAGGAGAGATTTAGGTTGGACCTTAGGAAAAACTTCTTAACTGTCAGGGTGGTTAAACATTGGAATAAATTGCCTAGGGAGGCTGTGGAATCTCCATTATTGGAGGTTTTTAAGAGCAGGTTACACAAACACTTTTCAGGGATGGTCCAGATAATATTTAGGCCTTCTGTGAGTGCCATGCACTGGACTAGAAGACCTCTCGAGGTCCGTTCCAGTCCTATGAGTCTATCATTCTACTGTGGCACCCTCCCTTCCCCAGCTCATGTTTGGTGGTGTAGGAGGCTACTCCACCTAACTTTGTTTCTAAAACACACAAACACACACACACACACACACACACACACAAAAAATTTGTTCCAGCAATTCAGCCCTGGAGCTACCCTTGTCAGTGGAGCTACTCAAGGGATGTTATTGCAGCCCAAAGTATCAACAGGTAAGAAGGAGAGGAGGGAAAGAGAAATGAAGCTGTTCATTTACATACCCTCCAAACATCGAAGCAGATTATGTGCGCTCATCTTTTCCTTACTGACTATACTGACCTTCTCTAAACAGCTCAGCCAGGAGCACAGCCAGCATAAATGGTCTTCTGAGGCTTATGCATCCCAGACCACCATGTACATAGACAGCTGAAGAGAGCGCACAGTCATGTAATAATGTGGTACATTTCATTCGATCTACTATGAAGTTACAACAAGTTGTACAGGAACTTCTGTTATTGTCCCCAAAGCCAAACATACTAACCCCAATCCCAATTCTATTAATTTGGGTCAGTATATCTGTTTTTGATTTCTAAATATTTTAATGAATCTGATTCAACAGTACCATGATAAAAAATCCTATTGCATATCAAATGAAATCTATATCAAAAGCTACCAAGCTAAATATAAAAAATGTCTGTTGATAACCATATCATATTCATGGTTCTTGCCATTATTATTTCTCTCCTTTACTTTCCCCATGCTAACGCCACAACAACAACAACAACAAAATCCACAGGGTATTAGATTTCCCCCAATTGACTGACATTTATGGACTTAGGCAGCAATCTTCTCTGTGTGGTGTTTCGATCTATGTTGCACTAAAATTGATTAGCACTGTTAGACAAGTGTGCAGCAGATTGCTAGGTTAATCAAAGTAAACCTAACCATACGCTCTCATGACATGAAAGATTCCTTCTACTGCAAAAGTCAGTTCACATTTCAACATATAAATAAATCAATCACTAACATATCAAAAATACAGCACCAAATTATTTGCCAGGGTAGTTTTATTTTATGTTTGAAGTTCTGTGAAAAATTCAGTCCAAATTCTTGCTTCCGAGCTTAGGTTCAAGTCTCCAGATTATACTGGAGAGAGGGGGGAAACCAACTCAACAGTTTAGCATAGAAATGAAGAGGATCAACAGTTCCAAGTGGAAAAGGAAAAAACATTTCTCGTTCCTCCAATCCAATCCATTTTAGAAACAAATCAGCAAATCAGGTATCATCTGATTACTAGTCTGAATTTAAGAAATTGAAGGGACATCATTCAGGTTAGTAGTCACAACATTTAATTTACTTCTGTTTATTTTCAAAGTTTATATAGTTCTCTAAGTGTGTGTTTGTATGCACCCCCCATTCTCAAACGCTTTCTTTCTAAAGAGAAAAAAAATGCCAGCAGCCCACTCCTTATGAGCAATTTTATCCTACCACACACACACTAGTTTTTGTGTAGGCTGAAGTAACATTTTTGGTAAAGAACGTGATTTCAGTCATATACTTCTACATTTTACGACATTGTAACTAGTATGAAATTATTTCAAAAGGTTACAGAAAATGCATTGGCAGTGTTCGTTTAAGTACTTTAACAAAGCTTCAGTTTAAATTGTTTTATTACAATGCAATTCAAGATAAAGTACTCATCAGGGCAGATTCATCTCCCTGCAAATGATTGAGATGTACAGATACTTTCCAGAACAGACCTGCGTCAGAAAAATGTATCTTTACTTTTTTTTATTGACTGCAGGCATCTCCCTCCTCTATCACTGGTTCTGAAGACTAACCAGTAACCCTCAGACAACATGGCATTATTATATAATAGTTATAGTATGGCCCAGAGGCCCTAATCAAGATCAAGGTTTGGTGCTGTACACATATGCACTAGAATTTTGAACGCACACCTCAGCATTGTAAACTCATTCAATAGTCACACAAGCAGCAACTGAACAGATAAAACCAACATTTAATTCAAAATAAAAGACAAAATGTATATCATCATCCAGTAACTACAAAGTCACATATCTCCTTGGACAACATGGATAAATAAAATAGATGTGCGCCTGAATACTTGTCAGAAGACATATTTTTAGCATTCAGGGATGTAAACTTCTCTACGTTAAAGATGTTCTTCCTGATCCTATGTATTGTATTTTCAGTATATAAAAAACGAGCTCCTCTAACTTCCAAGGATGGAAAGCTGCACAGAAAAAGGAATTTGTATTTCTTAATATAATAGGTGCTAGATAGGTCTTCGACAAAATTTGACATGACTGAGGTAAACAAAACTGCAGGTTCTAATAGCAGGTTTCCAAAGAGTTGTACAGGAAATGAGACTACACACTAGTGTGGTCTTATGGGGACTCTGTCAAAATGAAAATAAGTGAATTACAAAAGTTACTTAAAAGCCATTTCAGTTACTATCCATGCCCCTCAGTATCCCCTGCTAATATCTATAGGTTTACATCTTCCTATTTTTAAAAAATGTACTTTTGTCTTCTCATTGCTGTGTAAAAATACTACGGGGGGCGGGGGGAAAGGACTTATAGCAGTAGGGATATATTACCAACCACCTGACCAGGATGGTGATAGTGATTGTGAAATGCTCCGAGAGAGACTATTAAAATAAAAAACTCAATAATAATGGGGGATTTCAACCATCCCCATATTGAGTGGGTACATGTCACCTCAGGACACGATGCAGAGATAAAGTTTTTTGACATCTTAAATAACTGCTTCTTGGAGCAGCTAGTCCTGGAACACACAAGCAGAGAGGCAATTCTTGCTTTAGTCCTAAGTGGCGCACAGGATCTGGTCCAAGAGGTGAATACAGCTGGACCTCTTATTAATAGTGACCATAATATAATTAAATTTAACATCCCTGCGGCGCGGAAAACACCACAGCAGCCCAACACGGTAGCATTTAATTTCAGAAAGGAGAACTACACAAAAATGAGGAAGTTAGTTAAACAGAAATTAAAAGGTATAGCACCAAAAGTGAAATCCCTTTAAGCTGCATGGAAACTTTTTAAAAACACCATAATAGAGGCTCAACTTAAATGTATACCCAAATTAAAAAACAGAGAACCAAAAAAGTGCCACTGTGGCTAAACAACAAAGTAACAGAAGCAAAAAGGCATCCTTTAAAAAGTGGAAGTTAAATCCTAGTGAAGAAAATAGAAAGGAGCATAAACTCTGGCAAATAAAGTGTAAAAATATAATTAGGAAGGCCAAAAAAGAATTTGAAGAACAGCTAGCCAAAGAATCAAAAAGTAATAGCTAAAAAAAGAAAGGTGTAAGTACATCAGAGGCAGGAAGCCTGCTAAACAACCAGTGGGGCCACTGGATGATCAAGACGCTAAATGAGCACTCCAGGATGATAAAGCCATTGTGGAGAATCTAAATGAATTCTTTGCATCAGTCTTCATGGCTGAGGATGTGAGGGAGATTCCCAAACCTGAGCCATTCTTTTTAGGACAGATCTGAGAAACTGTCCCAGATTGAGGTATCATTAGAGGAGGTTTTGGAACAAATTGATAAACTACCATCTGGTCCCGGTGACTTATTACTGTTTATTCACCCAAGAGTTCTGAAGGAACTCCAATGTGAAATTGCAGAACTACTAACTGTAGTCTGTAACCTATCATTTAAATCAAGTTTCTGTACCAAATGACTGGAGGATAGCTAATGTGACACCAATTTTTTAAAAGGGCTCCAGAGGTGATCCTGGCAATTACAGGCCAGTAAGCCTGACTTCAGTACCAGGCAAACTGATTGAAACTATAGCAGAAAAACAAAATTGTCAGACTTATAGAGGAACATAATTCATTGGGAAAGAGTCAACATGGTTTTTGTAAAGGGAAATTGTGCCTCACTACTCTACTAGAATTCTCTGAGGGAATCAACAAGCATGTCGAAAAGGAAGATCAAGTGGATCTAGTGTACTTAGATTTTTCGAAAGCCTTTGACAAGGTCCCTCACAAAAGGCTCTTAAGCAAAGTAAGCAGTCATGGGATAAGAATAGGGTGAGCAGACATCCTGTTTTTAAAGGGACAGTCCTGTATTTAAGCCTTCTTCCAAGTGTCCTGACTTTTTGTTAAACATGGGCAAATTGTCCCATATTTTCTATGATCACAACACAGAGCCGGCAGCAGGGGAGGGCAGGTGGCAATGCCCCCCCTCCTCTCACTCGCCCTAGCGTGTGTCCATGCCAGAGTCTCCGTTGCTGCCTCCTTCAGCGGCAACAGCATTGGCGGCAGTAGCAGCGTCAGAGATGGGCAGCGAGAACATGCCCAGGAGTAGCCCTGGCTCCATCGTTCCTGCTGCTGCTCCTGCCCCGCTATCCAAGGATCACCTCCGCCGCAGTCAACTCCCGCCTTACAAGGGTGAGTGGCTGGGGCAGGGCGTGCCCCCACTCCTCCTCCATGGACCTGCTGTGCCCCCAGTCCAGCACCTGGGGTAGCCCATACGGATGGGGGGCCCTGCTCAGCCCTGGCAGGAGGATCCCTGCTCCCCTGGGTGGAGGGGCTCTGCTGGCCCCCTGGCTAGGGTAGCAGGCTGCAAGCAGCGTTTCACCTCGCTTTCGACCCCCACCACACATAGGACCCCTACTGAGGCATGAAGGAACTTGATGGGGGGAGTGGCAATGCCAGCCCTGCACTGGAGGGAGGGCCAGGGAGAGTGGCTCGGGCAGCCCTACGTGCAGGTATGCAGGGGGAGAATATGGACCACCAGCCAATGGTGGTCATGTGGCAGGGGGGTTTGGATCACCAGCCCTGCACATGGGTGGCAGGGGAGCTCAGAGGACCAGCCCCGTGCACTAAGGCGGGGGGGGGGCTCGGATCAGCTCTGCACCCAGGCAGCAGCGGGGGGTGGGGGGGCTCAGGGGACTAACCCTGCAAATGGGCACGAGGCAAGGGGTTCAGACAGGATGGGGGGGGGTCACAAGTGGGGTGTCTTGTGCCGGCACGGGGTGCCATTGGGGAGGAGGACCTCAAGCTGGCCCCGCATAGGTGGGAGGGCTCAGGTTGGCTGAAGCGTGTGGAGTGGCAAGGGTGATCTCTGGCACCCCCATGCATGGAGAGGCTAGGGAACCTCAGGGAGGGTTTAGGCTGGCCCTGCACAGCAGAAGTGGGGGTCGAATGGTGTTTAGGGCCAGCCCATGGGTGTCCTGTTTTCCCTTTGGGAAAATATGGTCACCCTAGATAAGAGGGAAGGTCCTCTCATGGATCAGTAACTGGTTAAAAGATAGGAAACAAAGGGTAGGAATAAATGGTCAGTTTTCAGAACGAAGAGACGTAAATAGTGGTGTCCCCCAGGGGTCTGTACTGGGACCAGTCCTATTCAACGCATTCATAAATGATCTGAGAGAAAGAGTTAATATTGAGATGGCAAAATTTGCAGATGATACAAAACTACTCAAGATAGTTAAGTCTCAGGCAGACTGCGAAGAGCTACAGAAGGATCTCACAAAACTGGGTGACTGGGCAACAAAATGACAGATTAAAATCAATGTTGATAAATGCAAAGTAATGCACATTGGAAAAAAATAATCCCAGCTATACGTATAAAATAATGTGGTCTAAATTAGCCGTTACCACTCAAGAAAGAGATCTTGGAGTTATAGCGGATAATTCTCTGAAAACCTCCACTCAATGTGCAGCGGCAGTCAAATAAGCAAACAGAATATTGGGAACCATTAAGAAAGGGATAGATAATAAGATAGAAAATATAATATTGCCTCTATATAAATCCATGGCATACCCATACCTTGAATACTGTTTGCAGATGTGGTTGTCCCATCTCAAAAAAAAAAAAAAAAAAAAGAATTGGAAAAAATTCAGACAAGGGCAATAAAAATGATTAGGGGTATGGAACGGCTTCTGTCTGAGGAGAGATTAAAAAGACAGACTTTTCAGCTGGAAAAGAGATGACTAAGGGGGGATATGATAGAGATCTATAAAAACAAGACTGGTGCGGAGAAAGTAAATAAGGAAGTATTATTTACTCCTTCTCATAAAACAAGAACTGGGGTCACCAAATGAAATTAATAGTCAGCAGGTTTAAAAACAAACAAAAGTAAGTATTTCTACACACAACGCACAGTCAACCTGTGGAGCTCATTGGCCTTCACAACATCCTCTGGCAAAACTATAACAGAGTTCAACAAAGAACTAGATAAATTCATGGAGCATAGGTCCATCAGTGGTTTTTAGCCAGGATGGGCAGGGATGATGTCCCTAACCTCTGTTTGCCAGAAGCTGGGAATGAGCGACAGGGAATGAATCATTGATGATAACCTGTTCTGTTCATACACTCTGGGCCACCTGGCATTGGCCACAGTTGGAAGACAGGACACTGGGCTAGATGAACCTTTGGTGTGACCCAGTATGGCCGTTCTTATAATTTATCGCACGTCTATACTACAATCTTAAGTCGGCATAGGTTAGGTCCATTTACAGCCACCGCAATATTTACAGCGGTGGCTTATGTCCACACTACTCTCCTTCTGTCGGTGGTGCCTTATGTCAACCTAACTGTGTAGTGTAGACCAGGATTTAGACGTTAATCCTGTAATGAGTTCCATGCAAGAGGATCCATTGCTGAATAGTGCCTTAGAAGGCGTTTCACATGAGTAGCCCATGGCTTCAATGGGACTACTCTTGTGAGTAAGCATTATACTCAGCTGTATGTGTTCACAGGATTAGGCCCCAAACTTACTACACAAAGGAAAATCACTTGACACGAAGTGCTGTCAAATGCACAGAGTGGAAAATATGAAATTATGGGAAAAAATTGGGTTTGTTTTTCAACCTATTTCAGTTAGTCATCTCTGATGTTAGTTCTAACAATGATAAAGTAAGAAATTGTCAAAATTGTGACTTAAATTGACAGTATCCCTTTATCAGATACTTAATGGTCTCATGAAAAGTCAGGATGTAAATAACTGAAAAGTAGCAAGAAGCAAACTTTTTCTTTAGTCTATATTATATTTTTAAAGAGATACAGAGAGCAGTTACAGGCACAGGTCCTGATCCAACAAGTGACTGCACACAATCACACTGCTGCATCTGTGCAAAACCCCACTGATTTCAGTGGGGCTCGATGCAACCACAGTAGCATTCTCACTTACAGTCACTTGAAGGATCAGGGCCTTAGGTCCTAAACCCGCATGTAACTCCGCTGAATCCACCCAGCAGGTACTGCCTACAGGATTAGGAGCCTTGTTTTTACATCTGTTGTGCAGAAAATACTCAAATTGTTTTATAAAGCATATGGAAGGAGCACCTGAAAGGAAATAATTTGAATTAAATGATGCCAAAATGAATTTGAGGAACTCAGCTCCTGGAAGGTCTCTGAATATATTAATCTGTGAAAAATAAGGGAAATGCAGAGCTTAGCTTTCATATTTTAATTTCATATTTAGGGTTTGTTTGTTTTTTAATGGCAGGTATTGTTATATCAGCTTCAATAGCAAGCAGTCTGAAAACACAGTAAAAATAAAACTAGCTTAGAAGACATATCAGAATTCTACACCAGATTTGTTTCTTTTTTGTTACAATATATTAATGTAAGTTGGATAAGACTCAAAGACTGTTAACTTTATTTAAATTCACATCAGTTAACAGTGTAAGATATTTATCTCATTACATCTGATTTTTGTTATCTCATTACAGTTATCAATTAATTCTGACAGGACCCAAATCTGCAAAGATTTATTCATGTGCATAACTTTAGTGGGAGGATGCATGTGCTTAAACACTTGACAGAATAAGTTAGTTTAGTGAAACATCTGTTTGAGCTACACTTTTGTTATCATATGTTAAACAACAAACATCAAGTAAACATACACATAAACTGTATGCACATTTAGCACAAGGCATACACGAGAGCAGAGTATTAGAGAAGGTGAGATAACTAACGTGATAGTTAAGGCTCTTTTTCCTGCAACAACAGGACAGGTCTCAATGCAGATGCAGTAATCAGTTATAAGGTTGAAGCCTAAATCACGTGTTTTTCCATTCTAAATCCCAATTTTTAGATGCTTTCTGAAACATTCACTTTTGCATTAAAATTATTCAGACGTGGACTCTGCTCAAGTGTGATTCGTACAAAAAACATTCAAACACAGTTTAGCTGTTTTGGAGTGCAAAATAAGAAAAATACACCTTTCCCATTATAGATAAAATCTTTCAACCTTACGAGGAACAGCAGCAGTGCCAAAATGACAGGTTGATAGAAAGTTAAAATGTGGCATGGAAACAGCTCTCATTGAGAAATGCCTTAGAACTTCCTAATTAAATTGGTTTTAATTTGACAGGGTCGTGTGGCCTTCGAAATAAAAAGAAGTCACTTTATTAATAGTACTGTGCATGTTCACTTTGTAGCAACATTTGGAGCAAAGGAAGGTTGAACTCACTGAACACAGGTGACTAATTTAACTGTGCTTTAAAAAAAATAGGAAAGTGTGTGACGGGGAGTTCTCTGGCTAAATTGTTCCACATTATGCAACTTCTCCAGGAAATTCCACCCAAAAAGAAAATGCTAAGGTTGCACAATACTCAGAAGGTAAGAAATAATGTATAACACCATATATGCCTGTGCATGAACTACAATAAAAAGACTTTACATAACCACCTCATTCTCTGAAGATTGTGCTATGTAACTACAAATCTACCCCGCTATAACGCGGTTGTGAGGAGCCAAAAATCCCTACCGTGTTATAGCTGAAACTCTGTTATATTGGGGTAGCAGCAGTGGGGCTCCGGCAGTGATTTAAAGAGTTCCGGGCTCCAGCCGCTGCAGGGAGCCCAGGCCCTTTAAATCACCAGCGAGCCCCGCTGCCGCAGCCCCAGGGTAGCAGCAGCAGGGCTCCAGCAGGATTTAAAGGACCCAGGGCTCCCCGCAGCAGCCAGAGCCCCGGACCCTTTAAAGCACCGCCAGAGCTCCACTACCACGCTATACATGAACCGGTGTTATATTGGGTCGCGTTATAGCGGGGGTAGAGGTGTATTATGCTAATTTAGCTATAAACTTTAGGGTACTATATATTCCAGCAAATGTTCACTATTACCTTATCCTTTTTTACATCTCTAGTGCAAAAACATGTTTGTGTGTTGTTTTTTTTATTAAAACACTTTCATGGACTCAGATTACATACAGTAATATACAATAAAGAATGTTAAAATGTATACAAATTGTGTCACACTATGTAATATAAACTATATAGTAGTACACATTTAAGGTTGCACATGCAACCTCATACTTTGTCATTTCTTAATATCTGAGTGTTTAACTATGCAGCCTTAGCAGTCTTTCAACATGTGTTTTATTTTTGGATGGACTGAGTTTTTAAAGGCTCCTTACAATGTCAGCGTTTGAGACCTAGCAAATGAGGAACAATTAAGTTAGATTCCAGGGGATTCATAAGTCTGAGGAACTACAATAAAAAAAAAATTGAAGAAAAGCAGTCATGCAGGACACTGGCAAAGAAAAGGACTTTGTAGAAAAAGTTGTTCAACTCACCAGTCCATTGTTTGGCTGAGGTTAAAAAGACAAACATTACTAAGATGCATCAGTGAGGAATCAGAACACAAACCAAGGCCCGACCCTACAAACACATGACTTTAGTCTCAAGGAGTGTATGTGATAAAGTTGCTCGTGCATGTGCTTGAAGGACTGGAGCGCGGGTGTTACTGTAAATAGTACAGAGTATTGCTTAGAGATATGCCACTGACTTTGATAGAACTGGGAATCCATCCTATTTGTTTAACTCTGGCAACTTCAGCCTACGAAGCTGAAAACTTCAAAGTCTCACAATGCAGCTTAAGTATTAAACTAGAGCTGGCAAGTGATTAAAAAAATTAATCGTGATTAATCATGCTGTTAAACAGTAATAGAATACTATTTATTTAAATATCTTTGGATGTTTTCTATATTTTCATATATATTGATTTCAATTACAATACAGAATACAAAGTATATAGTGATCACTTTATTTTTTATTATAAATATTTGCACTGTATAAAGATAAAAGAAATAGTATTTTCATTTCATGTAATACAAGTAATCTTTTTATCATGAAAGTTGAACTTACAAATGTAGAATTCTGTACAAAAAAACCCCTGCATTCAAAAATAGAATAAAGTAAAACTTTAGAGCCTACAAGTTCACTCAGTCCTACTTCACCCAGTCCCTCAGAGAAACAAGTTTGGTTACAATTTGCAGGAGATAATGCTGCCCATTTCTTGCTTGCAATGTCACCTGAAAATGAGAACAGGCGTTCACAAGGCACTGTTATAGCCGGCGTTGCAAGATATTTACATGCCAGATGCACTGAAGATTCATGTACCTTCATGCTTCAACCACCATTCCAGAGGACATGCGTCCATGCTGATGATGGATTCTGCTCGATAACGATCCAAAGCAGAGCTGACCAGTGCATGTTCATTTTCATCATCTGCGTCAGATGCCACCACAGAAGGTTGATTTTCTATTTTGGTGGTTCGGGTTCTGTAGTTTCCGCATCAGAATGTTGCTCTTTTAAGTCTTCTGAAACCATGCTCCACAACTCGTCCCTCTCAGATTTTGGACAGCACTTTCAGATTCTTAAACCTTGGGTAGAGTGCTGTAGCTATTTTTAGAAAACTCACATTGGTACCTTCTCTGCGTTTTGTCAAATCTGCTGTGAAAGTGTTCTTAAAATGAACAACATGTGCTGGGTCATCATCCAAGACTGCTATAACATGAAATATATGGCAGAATGTAGGTAACACAGAACAGGAGACATACAATTCTCCCCCAAGGAGTGCAGTCACAAATTTAATTAACGCGTTTTTTAATGAGTGTCATCAGCATGGAAGCATGAAGGGTCATACAAATGTTTAGCATATCTGGCACGTAAATACCTTGCAATGCCAGCTACAAAAGTTCCATGCAAATGCCTGTTCTCACTTTCAGGTGACACTAAACAAGAAGCAGGCAGCAGTATCTCCAATAAATGTAAACAAACTTGTCTGTCTTAAAGATTGGCTGAACAAGAAGTAGGACTGAGTGGACTTGTAGGCTCTAAAGCTTTATACTGTTTTGTTTTTGAGTGCAGTTATGTAACAAAAAAAAAATCTACATTTGTAAGTTACACTTTCATGATAAAGAGATTGCATTACAGTACTTGTATGAGGTGAACTAAAAAGTACTATTTCTTTTGTTTTATCATTTTTACAATGCAAATATTTGTAATAAAAAATAATATAAAGTGAGCACTGTACACTTTGTAATCTGTGTTGTAATAGAAATCAATATATTTGAAAATGTAGAAAAAAATCAAAAAATATTTTATAAATTTCAATTGGTATTCTTTTAACAGTGCGATTAATCACAATTAATTTTTTAATCAAGATTAAATTTTGAGTTAATCGTGTGAGTTAACTGCGATTAATTGACAGCCCTATAGTAAACTAACTCAGCAATTCACAAATTCATAAGAAGTTATTATTTCGCTTGAATCTCTCAGGAGCCACCTAATATTTCAGCCATTAGCCTTTTTCAGAGGTTATCTAAAGAACGTAAACCCTGCAGGCAGGCACTATGCCTGTCTACAATACACCATGCACATTTATGGCACCATTTAAATAACAAGAATAAATTAGGCACCTTTCAACCAAACCTGAAGTTATTTAAAATTGCACTATATATAGCCTCACCTGTTCAATAAATTTAAATATACTGGATGTTTAGATTATACTTTTCCAGTGTTTTCTCAAAGGGCTATGGTCATCTACCCCCTATGAAAACAAACTGAAAGCAAAACATATTGCTCAACAATATACCTACTCGGTTTACCTAATATGATTACTTCTATGACAAATTAGGATATATTTAAGATGTTGCCCTAGACAGAGCGCTATGTAACCAGAAGACCTCTAGATTAAAAATCTTTGCTATGTGATGCAAAGGATACTAGGTTAATCTTAATCTCAGCGAATAGGAGACTTTGAAAAGTCTTAAATAATACAAAGACTGGGAAGGGTGAACTTGATAAACTGGTTATAGTGGTGAGAGACAGAAACAAAGCTAGATAAAACCAACTAAAAGTCATGAATGATAAATAAAAATTCAGGGAGAATAGCTTCAACTCAGAAATCACATCACATACATTATCTTGCTCGTTAAAACAGGTAGTATGAAGTTGGAGACCAACCAGCCTAACTTTTATGAGAGCTCTTGAGTAGCACACTGAACAGAGTGATTCTGTGATTAACTTTATTGAAATACGTTTCTTCAGCAGGTCGTACTTGTACAGGCCATATTTTCTTTGGGGGGGGGTGGTTTGGGGTTTTTTGGCACTGACATTTATTTTTTTATGTTCTCTCACAGAAGTTTGGCCACTGATTTCAATGGAAGCAGGACCAGGCCCAAAAATTTTAGGAAATATTCTGACTTGGTTGCATTGGCTAGGAATATCTAGTCAATTATTCCTTCTTACATAGCAACGATAATGAACAAGAGCTGTTTATAGATAAGAAAGACTAAGGAGCATCACAACACTGACCCACATATCAAATTAATGTGTCTTCATTGGAGGGACACTTATATAAGATATGGCCCAAACCTTGAGGGGAGGGACTGTTAAATAAATAAATAAATAAAAGCACCTATGAAGAATGGCAATATTCCCATGAATTTGGTTTTTATGTCTAATAAAAACCACATAGCCACTTGCTATGGGTTTTCCAAGCCCAAGCTCATACCAGTGAAAGAGAATCTGAAAGTCATAGTAAGTAGAAACTGCAACTAAATTGACTAGCTGGTGTTCATCATCCAAACAGAGTAAAGTAAAAGAAAAAGATCAGAGATTATTATGTTAAGGCCTGATGCTACCTACAGTAGGAAGTGTTTGTAGTATTTGCTGTCAAGAGTGGTCCTATTTCCTGAGATTATTCACAATAGTAAGCATTACACCATGTACTGAGAGTGTTTGCAAGTTTATACAGGGGTGCTGGAACAACTTTTATAGCATGAGTGCTGATGATAGAAACATGCATTTGGTGTTTGTTATTATTACTCCAAGCCAGCATCCCTAGTTCTAGCACCACTGCATGTACAGAATAATCATTTTCTATTTGGAGAATCTGATGTATAATATGTAACATGGGAAAAGATCTCTTTTAAATATATGTTGTCAGGGTTAAAAAAAACACCAAACACCATCCCTTCAAATTACTCACTCTTGTGCTTAACAGACACCCATTGTGAGGCCACTATCTAAATTTGGATTAGGAAAGGAATCAGGTGACTAATCGATGAAGGCAAAAGCAAAGTCCTTTCAGGCTCCATCAGATCTGACCCTTGTCGGAGTCATAGATCCCCGACTGCAGAAGTGCTGCAATAGGGGCAACACTGCTGCCCTATGTGTATTCCCCAGCCAAAGGTGAATGTGCAGTGCCATAACTGTACGTGGGGTACCGCAAAACCTGACGGGGCGCGCTCCCTCCCCCGGGCTGCTCCCAAGCAAGAGGATGCAGGTGGGAAGGCCCCTTGAACTCCCCTCACGCAGGAGCCAGGCACCAGCGCGGCTAAAGCCAAATCCCCCAGGCACTGGGCGCAGGCCCCGCAGAGAGCCCTGGACCCAGCTCGCAACCTGCAGCGCCTGCCAGCAGCGCCAGGGGCCTGCCCCTCCAACACCGCCGCGCCCACCCAAGGGGGAAGCTGCAGAGGCAGGCGGGGGAGACTCACTGCAGCAAAGTTTCACCACGGGCAGGCCCCATCCGGCAGCCTCCCTCCAGCCAAGCCGGGGAGACCCCCCCCAGCGAAGGGCGCAGCCCGGCAGCAGCAGCTCCCGACTCACCTTAGCAGCCATGCTTCGTCCCGCGCAGCCGGCCCCTTCCTGTCCCAACGCGGCAGGCACCGCCCCGCCTGCGCACCAGGCCGCCCGCCGCCGCCAGCTCATTGGCTGAGGCCGGGCCACGGGGCGCATCCGGCGCGCGCGTGATCCTCCGCGCTCCTCGTGCCCGGGTTGAGCAAGGGGCGCACGTGACTCCGGGCTGCGCTGTCCAGCAGCAAGGGGCGGCGTAGGGGGAGGTGATGTGCCTTTGGTTCAGGGACAGCCCGTTAGATGCACCTGGGCAGACAGCAGCGTGGGGCTTTGCTGAGGAGAGTGGCAAGCTGCCCGTTGCTGCATGTGCATGCCCTGCCTGCGGGTGGGTTGTGAAAGAGCTGCATGAACAAAAGTGACTGTAAAATGGAAACCCAACCACTCCCCTTCTTTTTGTGGCTACAGACTAACGCCGCAGCTACTCTGAAATCTGTAAAATGGGATTCCGGGGACCAATCTGTTGCACACATACACAATGAGAAATGACTGCCTAGGCGTAGGAAGAAGTACTGCGGAAAGGGATCTGTGGCTCATAGTAGAGAACGAGCTAAGTATGTGTCAACGGTAAATTATTGTTGTAAGAAAAGCAAACATCCTTCTGGGATGTATTAGCAGAAGTTTTGTGAGCAAGACACGAGAAGTAATTCTTCCGCTCTACTCTGCGCTGATTAAGCCTCAGCTGGAGTATTGTGTCCAGTTTTGGGCACCACATTTCAGGAAAGATGTGGACAAATTGGAGAAAGTCTGGAGAAGAGCAACAAAAATGATTTAAGGTCTAGAAAACATGACCTGTGAGAGAAGATTGAAAAAATTGGGTTTGTTTAGTCTGGAGAAGAGACGGACTGAGAGGGGACATGATAACAGTTTGGTTCCTTCTTTCCGTGCAGTCAGTGCCGCTGCCGGCAGGATGGTGAACGTCCCCAAAACCTGCAGGACTTAATGCAAGAAATGTGGCAAGCACCAGCCCCAAAAAGTGACCCAGTACAAGAAGGGCAAGGACTCTTTCTATGCTCAGGGAAAGAGGCGATATGATCAGAAGCAGAGTGGTTATGGTGGTCAGACAAAGCCTATCTTCCCTCAGAAGGCCAAAACCACAAAGAAGATTGTGCTGAGGCTTGAGTGTGTGGAATTTGCTGGTCCCAACTGCAGGTCCAAGAGTATGCTGGCCATTAAGAGCTGTAAGCACTTAGAGCTGGGAGGAGACAAGAAGAGAAAGGGCCAGGTGATCCAGTGTTAAACTCTTGTTCATTGTTATGGAATCCATTAAAGTTTGTGGAAAGCAAAAAAAATACATAAAAGGCTAGGACAAGAAGTGGGGGAGGGATAGCTCAGTGGTTTGGTCATTGGCCTGCTACACCCAGGGTTGTGAGCTCAGTCTTTGAGGGGGCCATTTAGGGAATTGGGTTTTTTAAAAAATAACTGGGAATTTGCCCTGCTTTGAGCAGGGGGTTTGGACTAGATGATCTCATGAGGTCCCTTCATATCCTGATAGTCTAGTCTATGATTCTATAAATTCCAGCAAGGGAAGTTTAGATTGGACATTAGAAAGATCTTCCTGTCAGAGTGATTAAGCACTGGAATAAATTGCTTAGGGAGGTTGTGGAATCCCCATCATTGGGGATTTTTACAAGCAGGTTGGACAAACACCTGGCAGGGATGATCTGGATAATAGTTAGTCCTGCCTTGAGTTCAGGGGACTGGATTAGATGACCTCTAGTCATTGCCTCATGGCCGCAAGCTCCTGTATCTATTTGTACAGCATCTGGCACAGTGGACCCCAGATCCTATTTGGGGTCACCTGTGGTTAGATAATTGTCGCAACAGACCTTTAGGTGCAATGCTAAAGTAGTAGTACTACGCATCCAGTTTGTACAGTTGACAATTAAAAAGAATCTTTCCTAAACTTAACTGCCACAGATTCATCAGAGATCTGACAGTCACACTGGGTTCTTTCTGGCAGTTAGCATTAATAAAGATTTTGGAGCTAGTGGAAAGTTTCCCTCCTCAGATGTTCAAATTCCTTTTCCTTCTTCCCGCCAACTCACAAATTAATACTACATAGCTAATCAAATTATTTTAACAGAACACATTTATTTTCAAATTAAAAATCTCACTAAACTTCAAACGTTTTTGCCTTCATGCGGACAATTCATTTTCTATTCTAAATTGGGGAAGTGGCTAATTAGGAACCAAACTGACAATCATACATTATGAAGAGCCAGGGTCAACAGAATGACAGGAAAGGGCCCAAGTCTGGACTTTCTGTCTGCCAACATTTTCACTGCCTTAATTAGAGCAGGATCAGCCCAAAGTGTAATCTAACTAGATGATGCTATGTCAGACAGACCAAAAAAATGTAGAAATGTTGAGCGTATCTGGCTACATTACAAGCACTACTGTGATACAGCTGTAGCACTGCAGCTACACCTCTGTGGTGTAGACACTTACTACAATGATGGAGGGGCTTTTTCTGCCTCAAGAGGCATTAGCAGCCCCCTTGAGAGGCATTAGCAGCTACATCTAAGTGTTGGTTAGATGCTTCTAAGGGCATGAAAATTTTCACAAACCTGAATGGAGTAGCTAGATAGACCTAGTTTTAGGTGTAGACGAGGCCTGAGAAACAAGAGGAAATCATTTATTTGATCTATCAAATCATTACTTACACTACTTGGTCAGAAGAAATAAAGACTTCAGCCAGTTTGGAAATGCAATGAAGAAAGCAAGCAAGATGCAAGGATTACTAGCTAGAGAAATGCATTATAAATTAAAGAGTGGTGTGTGACAAGTGTGTCATTGTTCCTTCTCTCAATAAATCAGGTTCTCATGTCCAAAGCTGTAAGAGTGATCCACTCTTGACTACATGGTATCTGCCTTGTTTGCCTAAAGTCAGGGTGCTACTAGGGGAGATTATCAAAGGCATGATGGCAGTTAGGTACATAGGCCCCAGTTCTCAAAGATATTTAGGCACCTAACTCCCATTGAAGTCAATGTTATATTCTAAAATACCTTTGAGGATCTGGGTCAATTCCTACCTTAGTGTTTTAGCACAACGCTTTATTTTGAGATACTCTGAGACATAAAAAAATAAAATCAAACTCATTTCTATTATCTTAGGCCCTAATTTTGTAAACAAACATGCTTCACTTTAAACGCGAGTAATTCCAATAAAATAAATGCATAAAGTTAAGCAACATGTGAAAGCATTTGCAGGATCTGAGCCTTAGTTAGTTGAGATAATTAGGTTTTTTAATTATAAATAAATATCAGTTCATTTATAAACAGCATAAATGTTTTCTGATAATTGTAAACATTACTGCTAAGAGAAGAACATTCATAGAGAAACAATATACAGTCATAATTGTGTTTCAACATAAATACATAAAAGCAAGGACATTTACAGTTGAGGCTAAAAGTCCATTTTAAACTCTCCCATTGAGCCTTACTATTGCAAAAACAGACTGCAAGGGAATTTTTTCAATTCCAGATTGCTATGAAATTGTAAGTGGAACACTAGTATATCTACTGTTGTATTAATGTCAAGAGTCAAAAGAGTTAAAGTTAAATAAACTCTTTCACTGTCCAACATAAAAACAGTGATGCAAAGAAGTCCTTTTTTTTTCCTACAGAGCTTTGTTTACTCAGTTGCTTGGCAAACACCCAAAAGTATTCATTCTAAAATTGAAAGTTTATTGATCAAACACAAGAAAGAACAAGAAATTAAAATAAGCATTTATACTGAAACTGAAGCTGAGTGATTATGCAAAATAAGCAATCAAAACCTATAAAGTCTCTTTTAAAAATATTAGCATTTTTTATTTTCAGATCAACCTTACTTTGATGAAAAGGAAAGGGTTAATTTTACTTCCTGGTCTGATGAGAAACATCTCCTGTTTCTAACAAACAGACAAACGATAGAGGAGCGATAAGATAGAAAACATAGGGAATATATGGCTTTTGCCGATGTTATTGGAACACTGGACAGCTGGCCAGTCACAAATGGATGCTTTGGCTGGCAGGTCAACCACCTCACCTGTTGCTTGGATCCTGGGTCACTTTCTGGATCATCATCTGGTTGGGTCTTTTCTTCTTAGAGCAGGATTGTGATCATCTCATCTCGCTATGCTGATGCCATGCAATTGATTTTGGGGTTTGATAAAAAGCAGAGACAGAGATAGATTAGGAAATTGTGGGGCAGGAAGTAATACAAAAGGGAAGAGAGGCAAAACTGGATCTTATGTGCCTTTGTGATGCTGGCAATTAGGTATCTCCACTGATGGCTGAGGATTGGATGTCATGATGATATTATGATTTTCAGAATTTACTAGTGAAAAATAAAGTTCTTCGAACAAAAGCAAGGCCAGCCGGCCTTCCTCTTGGAAGAAAATCTCTCAGTCTGAATTTCTACTTCAGTCTTGTGGTCAGGGAAAATGAGATGGGAAAAAGTGGCAGCATATTTCATTCCCCTCATTATTTTGTCCACTGGTTAGGCCTAATCTCTATCAGAAAAATTTTGATCCATTAACTTCTGATCCCACTGTTTTTACCAAGTCAGATTTCAACAATCATTGATTCATATCAGCAGGTTATTTTTGTTTGGACTAATCCAGCTCCTTTGGTTCTCTTGTGCTTGTTTATAATGTTTATTTATTGAAAACAACAACATATTTGTCATGGTTAATTTCCAAATAGGCAAAAAGTATAGGTTATTGTAACATTTTATGAACATTCACTCGCATTACATTTGAGCTTATAATAGCATTACATTTTAGATCCAAAAATCACAACACTTCTTATGGTACTTATATGTCCCTCATCACTGTAGTATCTGAGCACTTCAAACTCTTCCATGGATTTCTCCTCACAACGTCTCTATGAAGTAGGGAAGTGTTATTAGCCCCACTTTACATATAGAGAACTGAGGCACAGAAAGGCCATGGGTGGGATTTTCAAGAGCACCTAAGTGAGTTAGGTGCATAACTCCCATTGGCTTTCAATGGGAATTAGGTGCCTAACTAAGACACTTTTATTCATTAGTATTAATAATGTTTATTTATTTGTATTACCATGGTGCTTAGGAGCCCTAGTCAAACAAAAAGACAGTCTCTTCCCTAAAGAGTTTACAATCTAAGTACTGTACCTCAAAGTAGCATGCTAGAATCCCCATATTCACCCCGTCATATAATTAGGCTATATTTCATACAAAGTGTGCTATGTAAGATGTCATATGAAAAGTCATGATCTGCTGAAGCCCTTTGTTCTGTCCAAATATGTATATTGTTAGTGTGTATCAGGTTATGAGATTTTGCTATACAGTTGTTACTGAAATATGTTGTAAGTTTGCTAGTGAAATACAAAGGAGGCAAATCACTCCCAGGAGGGTATTTAATCACCATTAATCATCAGGAGTTGTAAACAAGGGATTTACAATATTGTAAGAAAGCTAAATAAGCATCACACAATGGGAGATTGCTCAACTCTGTGAGTCAGGAAAGGCCAGCAGGACATGTCTGGGCTAGTGTTTTCTAGGTACATAGTACTCTTATTTTGTAACTATCTCTAACCTTTTATGCCTATCACTTATAATCACTTAAAATCTATTTTTTCTGTAGTTAATAAATCTGTTTTATATCTTACCTAAAATACTGTGTTTTGGTTGAAATGCTTGGGAAATCTCAGCTCAGTTTACAAAGGGTTGTGTAGGTCCTCTCCACATTGAGAGAGGGGCGGACTGGGTAATAAACTTACATTGGCCAAGCTTCTGTCCAGGGCAAGATGGGACAGCTCTGGGGTGCAAGGCTGGAGAGCTGGGGAGAATTGGCTGGTGCCTTTTTCTGTGTGATTCTTGAGTGGCTCTGGGACCATTCATGCAATCTATCTGGGTGTGGGGTTGTGCTGAGTGATGTCAGTGCCTGGAGAGGTTTGCTGCTTGTCACTAGGAAAGCACTGTGAGAGACAGCTCGGGATCCCGTCACAAAGAAACCAGTAAAACAGGTGGATACAGACAGACTGACAGGGAAGTACTAGGAAACACTGAGACAATCTTGGTCAGTACACTAAGCAGTAATCTCGGCCCTCCAGCAGCCTCACTGTTGTTAATTGTTTTTGTAGGTATCACATGAAGGGAGAGTTTTATGGAGGGATCTGAAGGAGACCAATGAAATAAGTCTGTAGATGTTTACAAGGATTTCCTCCCAAGAGTGAGGGGCAGCATGGAAGCAAGCACAAAGTGTTTGTTTGAAAAGTAGTGATGGAAGCTGATCACTGGCAAGTGCCAACCTTCTGATCTTGAATGAGATAGGGTATGGCTAGGTGGTGAAGGACCTTGAAAGCAAAGACAAGCTGCTTGTATCTGATGTGCTAAGGAAGAGGTAGCCAGTGGAGAAAGGCAAAGAGAAGAGTGGTCAAAAGTGACAGGCTAGGAGATGGATCTGAGCAAGGCAAGATTAAACTTGTTAGGGCCAGAGAAAAGGAGAAAGTCTGTGGTGGAGCAGGAAATTGAATCCAGGTTTCCTAAATCTTAGGAAAATGCCCTAACCACTTGGCCATCTTTCCTTACCACAGGGTCTGGGCTTTCTACAATACAGTAGCAGTTGTGGCCTATTTTGACCTATCCTGCAAACAGCAGTAGTAGAGTACTCAATATATCCTTTTGGACATGGACCAATATTCACTTCAAGAATACCAGTGGAAGCCTGACAGAGGCTCCAAGTAGTGGCAAATCCATTATGGAGGAACTTTGCAGTGGAAAGTGGCTACATCTCCATTCTAGCTAATGGTGAAGAAGCATGATTAAGATTGATTCTGTGCCTACCCTAAGCAGCTTCTAGCAGCCAGGTTCCTGTACAATCCAGACTGCATGCCTCCCATCAAGGAGAGGATGTGCAACACCACCAGCTCCCTGGGGCTGAATCTGTCTTCCATAAATGCTGACTTCCTGCATCAGTTTTGGTGAATCTTGGCCAAGATCTTTTTGCTCACTATGATCCAGAGACTATCTCTAATAAAATCCAACAGATGATATGACTCAAACTGAGTGAGTCATTCACAAGGAATAATTCCTCCCTTTCTGCCTGCAATATATCTACATCGGACTGTGATTTCCTCTAATGTATTTATTAATCTGATTATTATTTTAAATTATATGACTTAATCTAACAATTGTCATTCACAGTTTTTTAACTGTACCACAAATATTCGATATTTGAGCTGCGTTGTGCAGTTGTGATTGGTCAGATGAGATATGATATTGTTTCTGGTGCCTGACTGAATTAGCACATGTAATGAATCTTCACATGTAAACACTTGCACATGCATAACTAAAATTCAGTGTCTGAACATTTTTGCCAGTAAAAATTGGTCACTAAATATATGAAGAATATAAGAATGGCCAGACTGGGTCAGACCTATGGTCCATCTAGCTCAATATCCTGTCAGGTGCTTCAGAGGGAGTGAACAGAACAGAGCAATTATATTGGGATCCATCCCCTGTCATCCAGTCCCAGCTTCTGGCAATCAGAGGTTTAGGGAAATCTAGAGCATGGAGTTGTGTCCTGGACTATCTTGGCTAATAGCCATTGATGAACCTATCCTCCGTGAACTTGTCCAGTTCTTTTTTGAACCCAGTTATAGTCTCGGCCTTTACAACATCCCCTGGCAATGAGTTCCACAGGTTGACTGTGTGTTGTGTGAAGTATTTCCTTATGTTTATTTTATTTAGGGAAAGAGAACATAAAATTGGCACAGACATGGCCATTCTGAATTCATTTAAAAAATCCAAACAAATATTGATGGAAATGTAGTCGCATTATTTGCCCAATTCAGATTTTGACCCACATACTATACAGGAGCATATTACATCTACGGAGGGGATTGGCATTCACAAAGACGAAGGTAGTGGTTTAGAAGTTATTGTTTCGCTACAAATACATTATTGTTAAAATGGAAGAGTTGAAAATGGCCTAAACATTTTAAAATGCAATCTTATATAAATCAGTAAACTGATCCATTGATACTGATTGTAAAAAATATAGGATTACATCCTCTGCTGGTATAAATCAGCATGGCTGAAGGAACTATGCTTGTTTACAACAGCTAAGGATCTGGCCCATAGTATATAAGAGACATCTCACAAACAAAGGATGTTCTGTTTCTTTCATAAGTGAAAAACACTTCATAACTCTGGAGTACCATTGGCATGAATAAGTTATGAAAAATCTTCACAACCAAAAGAAACATAATCATCCTTCATGTATAACAGATTTGTTTATTCTGTAAAGATTCATTTCAGTTGATTAATTATCAGTATCTGCTGATGGTGGAGGTAACAAGCCACCTCTGATGAGAGAATTATTGGCGTACATGCTCAGAATATTTATCACCTAACACGTTGTATATGCTTAGAATATTTATACTATACACTACTATTATTAAAAAAATTTCCAACTAGATACAAAATATAAATTGCACTCCAGATACATAAAATAGGTATATTTTTTCCAGGATTTTTTTTGGAGAGGGATTTTTAAAAAAAAATAAATCAATAGAAAATGAATAAGATGCAGTCATGTGTTTGTATGTCAAATCTTTTGCAAGTGCTGAGCTTTGCTGCTCTCTGTGTTAAATCATTGTTATTCTGAACTAGTAAAAGATTTGCATACGTGCAAATGGCAGCTTCTAACAATGCCATCAGAATGATTTTAGCTGATACCAAATGGAATCTGTGCCAGCTAGTTGCTTGCTTGTTGACCATTATTCACAGATGTGAGTCAGGAAAATGGCGGTTCAGTTAGAAGGAAATCAGTCCCCCCACTCCTCAATTTCATTTATCACTTAAACAAAATTATAATATGTGAACTGAAATCAAATACAAATGAAAGATTAAATTTTCTCCATTCTAAAATATTTATGCAAAGAAATAAATCTTGTAATAAAAAGTCCACTAATCACTATAGAATAAAGGGGAAAAGAAAACCTAGGCATCTCTTAAGTATTTAGCATTCAGATTTCAGTTTTTCAACACAGCATGTAAATTTACACTTTCCAAAGTGACTTTATTCATCAATATGAACAGTATTTAAAATTATAGAGGTGTTTATTCACAGTCAGGCCATATAGAAATAATCAACAAATGTCTTCACCAAGACCATGCCCATTACTAAACAAGGTCACCATTTTTTTACCAGACTTTATGTAAAAGATTTACCATCATTCTTATTTTATACATAGATATATATGCCTAATATTTTCAGAGCATAATATAGAAGCTGTGCTGCCTAATGGCAAAAGTTCTGCGTGACCTGCTAACAACTTCTTCCTCCTAGTTCTGAAAATATGAACATTTTCTTGCATTGAAACTGTTTTATTTCATTTTCCAGACAACTGACATTTTTCCCCTCTCCTCACAGGTTGGATTTGATGTAAATCAAATTGATTTAAATCACTAGTCAGGAAGACTTGAATTAATCATGGATTTCTACATAAAAGTGCATTCTTGTTGGTTGTTATAACCTTAATACATATTCTTCACAATTCAGAGATAGATGTAGGTTTCATTTTTAGAAGGTACACACCATACATGTTTAAAGTGATTTATTTTGAAAACTTTTCAGATTAGTTTTACAGCTATATCAGAAAATGAATGATTGTTTGGTTATTTCATTTACCAAAGGTAATTGAAGCAGATATTTATGAAGTCATTGGGAGGTGAACTATCTCTAATTCAACAGGTTAATCATTAATATTTGGAGGATTTTCTTGCCATTCTGTATTAGGAGGAGAACATCACCAGACAGACATTTAAATTATTTTATTTAATTAAAACAAAAATGTTATGTATTCTGGATTTTTTTCTTCAACAGCAAACATATAATATTTTAACAAAACAAGCATCTGAATTTTTAAATTTAGTTAACCATTCAAGTTTTTTAAAATCAGGTTTGTTTTTGTTAAAATTGTTTTTAACTAAAATAGTTAAATAAAAATTGAAAAAAAAAATCCACTATGTCAGCCAGGTCAATATGAGAAACTTAAAATATTGGCTTCTTCAGCTAACTCCATCGTCTTCACCTTCAGTTTCCTTTTAGTTCATAATATGGAAAAAAAAACAAGCTTTCCTACTTTTTCAGGTCCCAAACGATTTCTCAGTTTGGAATGAATTAGTCCAAAGGAAGAAAATATTCTTTCTACACCGGCAGAAGAAACTAATGCTGTTAAAAGTGAAATTATCACTTCAACAGTCTCTAAATCCAAGTGCTTAAGTGACTTCCACCAGTTCACTGGTGTGACTTTCTTTAAAACTTCATCAACAAACATATATTTCTTGAATGGTTCACCCTCAGCTGTGAAGTTTATTATAGTTGGCATTATGGAGGGATGATTGCTGGATGTTCATGTCATAGCCAACTCCTCTTCTTTGGCTGTTAAGGTTTGACCCTGGTACCGAGTACTGAGAATATTTGCAAGAAAATGGGCTGGAGACAGTGCTTGTCTCGTTCTTTTTTTAATGCTTGTTGTTTAACTCTGTCATTGCATATTCACTCGGTTCCTTCCACATTTCAATGGCATCATCAATAAAACAAGCTATTTCCCTGCCTTTTGTTCAAGGCTACAGAAATAGGGTTCAGGGTACTCAACATGTGTTCAAGATTTTTCTTAAGCCCAATGTTGAGAACTTTGGCTGTGACAGTGTCATCTATTTTGTCATGATTTTGTTCACAAATTGTCATCAGATTAGACCAGTTCTTGATATAGTGCTCAAAACAGTCCACTGAGTTCCATCACACATCTTGTGGGAGAGTTAGCTTGGTTCCGCCCACCTTTTTCAGAGCAGCTGCTGCAAAGTATTTGCAATTTCAACAACATTAGCCTTTATTTCTGGAACACTGAAGTCTTTGGCTAGGAGATGCATCAAATGAGCACTGCAACCGTATGTTATTAGCTTGGGACTCTTTTCACTATCTTCTAAATTTCTTCTCATCTTGGATACATTTGCAGCATGGTCTGTGACCAAGCTGCATACTAGACATTTGAATTTTTTTAACAGTTTGTTATAGCTTTTACTGCTACTTCTTGTAAGTATTCTGCTGTATGTGCATTTCCTGATGTATCAATTGTTTCTGTAAGGAAGACATTCCCTTCTTCTGTTGTCACACAAGCACATACAATAGTATCATTGCGGACGTTGCTCCAGTCAACAAGACTCAGGTTAACAATTTCACCTTCTAGACCTTTGGCATACTGCTCAATTTCTCTTCATGCACTTTACCTAGTAATTTGCCTGCGGCATCTGCTCTGTTGGGTAGACTATATCCTGGTATTAATGACTGAACCATGTTAATGAAGTGTGTGTTCTCAATCATACAGAAAGGAGAGTTTGTTGCGTAAACAAACCAGGCATGTTCCTTTCATCATCTTCAACGCAGTTTCCTCCTGAGAAGGAACACGTCTCATGATGTTGTTTCATTTGGGAAACCAGGCCTTGCATTTCTTTGTTGCACTGTTTGCATTTTGCACGCATGCCTGCCTTGCCCACAGGTAGAGGAACTTCATTAAAATATTCCCAAACTGGGTGTCTTTTATGGCCTGCTGCATTTATAGGTTTTCCCTTCTAGTGAGAGAATGGTATGGTAGATCTCAAATCAATGAAGGCTACACTCAGAAAGACCTCAAGACTTCTGGAATACTCTGCTCAGTTTCACTTTTGTTTCTACTGCCTGTCCCTCCCTTCTCACATTTATCTCCAGACTTCTCCTTGTCCAGATCTATTCCGCTCCCCAAAATCTTCTATTCATTGAACTTTTTGAAACTTTGCACTTTTAGAGAGAAGTAAGGGATTGACTCTGTGCACACACATTTGCAGAGGGACAATAGGGTTGAGGTCTGTTATTTCTCACCTCTGTATAGTATTTATTTATTTAAAACATATATGCTGTTAACAAGCATATTATCTCTGGAGACAAAAATCAACAGTTTGAGAACTGCAAAACTAAGCCTCTCTGATGGTATCTTCTAGACTGAGCACTGAGTCCCATTGGTTAGATAGAAAGATTGACCTAAATAATCTGTACAGGAGATCCTGGAACCCCATAAGATTGGGTCCCTACTCCATGAACTACTGGAACTCATTTACAAAACTTTTCTTAACCATTACATGAATATATTGTCTCATACTATAGAATTAGAATTTATAATCCCTATTCCATGATGAGAGATCTTTGAGCTATAATGTATCTTACTTAAAACGATCTTTAGATAGGTTTTTTCCTCCAAAAGCATTATCAAAAAAATCTGATTCAAATAAAAAAAAGCAATTTAAAAAAATTTTTTTTTAAAAATCATTGATTTTTATCCACCCTGTCTCCTCATGATATTAAAGTTATTATTATTTATTAATTTTCATTAGCACCCACTTCTACATGTTAGGTTTTTTTCTCCAGTGCTCAGGAGGAATGGTTCATGCTCCAGAAATCTCACACTCTAAGGCAGTGATACTCAGACTGAGGCTTGGGAGCCGCAAGTGGCTTTTTAATGTGTTTCCTGTGGCTCTTTGCAGCATGTGATATTAAAAAAATGTGTGATTTAATTATTAATCAACCTATGTTATTAACCAGACAGGATACTTTTACTATGCTATTAACCAACTGTAGTTGATGAAGTAATAATACTTGGTCAGTCATTATCTGTGAGAATAATATATATATGTATAAATGAAATATTTCCCATCATACTGTTTAAATATGAATATATAGTACTATAGTAAACAAAACAATGAATTCACACAACTGTGGTTCTTTTGGGTAATACAAATAGTTAATTTAGGTCCTAAATAACTGATGTCTGAGTATCTCTGCTCTAAGGGCTTGATCCAGTATCCATTTGAAGTCAGAGTATTTTCATTGACTTCAATAAGGTTTGGATCAAGCTCTATGGATACTATCTACTCAGTATTTGTGTCTTTTTCCATTGTCACTGTCTCCGAACATCTGATAGTTGTTCTGGTAGATAAAGATGATCTGGATAAAAATAAAGTTTAAAAAGGTTTTAAGAGGTACAAAATCTCATTAAAATTTGAAAGATGGGGGTTGCAGATATTCTACTTAATAGGAGAATTTAACAGAGAATTTTATCAAAAAGTCCAGACTGTTCTAAGACCTCAGTGGCAGGGGCTTCATTTGCAGTTGTCCCCCCAAGTCTTTTCATAGGTCTATATTCTCCATTATGGCTTCCACTTTTTGCTACCCTGGCAATTTTGCAATATATAATATATAATCATATATAATGTCACCAGGCCTCAGTTGGTCACAGCTGAGAATGCCAGATTCAGGTCAAACTGTTGAGAAATAGGGCGGACTCACCCCAAACTGGAGGTTATTCTATCAGAAGATTATATCAAACCAGTAACAAAAGTAAATTTCTGTCTCACCACACTGGTTTACAAGAAATCAGAAAGGCAGTCTTCTTCGGCATCCCAGCCTTTATTTCACTACCCAGACACTGGACTCTATCATGAGTGGTTATTTAACACCATTTTAATCAAACAAAGGGTTCTTCTGATCCCAAGAAATGAGCCACATAGCCAGGCCAATATATAACTCAGATCTTACTAAATAATCATGCTGCTGCCAATCCTTTAGTAACTAAAATCTAAAGTTTTATTTATAAGAGAAAAGAAGGAGAGAGTTAATAATGGTTAATAGATCATGTACAACAAATAATTGCAATGTCCTTAAATCAAGTTTGTAGCAGTGATGTTATCGACTGCTGGCTTGTAAAGTCTCTGGTAACTTCCAAAAGATTGGAAAATCCTCAGTCCATAATTCAGATATGCTCCTTTTAATTGTAAGGCCACAGTCTAGAGAATCAGAGCAGGAAAGAGGCAACATGGAGATGAATCAAGGGTCTTTTATACCCTCTCCCATGTGCTTGGAATTTTACTGTCCCAAAACAAAGCTCACAAATTACTGGCACAAGATGGAATCCAGGGTCACATGAACAAGTCACATCCCCTTACATGGCTTGCTGACCCACAGGGGCAGCCATTGGCCACTTGGAGGTGAGGAATCTGCAGGAAAAGCCTTTTGGGTGGAATGAGTTTCTCCTACGGCCCATTGTGAGAGTTAAGTGTCTTTGATGAGCCATCAACTTGAATAATCCATTCACAATGTGCTGGCTAGACTGCATGTAAATTACCTTGTGGGTGTTACCCCAAGAACAAACACAATGGTGATATAGGCATATAGCCAATATTCATAACTTCAGATACAAAAATGCTACATGCATATAAACATGATAATCATCTCTAGCAAATCATAACTTTTCCATTGACACCTTACATGATATAATTGTTACAAGTTTTGTTGCAATTGTCTAGGAGTAGTAATACTAATGATAAACATGGTCACACTTCAGTCATACAGCATCACAAATGTACTACACCTCTACTCGATATAACGCGGCCCAATATAACATGAATTCGGATATAACACGGTAAAGCAGCACTCCGGGGGAGCGGGGCTGCGCACTCCGGTGGATCAAAGCTAGTTCGATACAACATGGTTTCACCTATAAAGTAGTAAGATTTTTTGGTTCCCAAGGACAGCGTTATATCGGGGTAGAGGTGTATATACTGACAACTACCCCTCACCCCCATAATTTTTCTGAAATGATGCACCTGATCAATGAAACCAAGGATCCTGGCATGGGAACATTTTATACAACTTTCCAGTATGTCACTTTTTACAGGGACTAATGCATTGTGTCTACTTCCTGTCCAAGATCTAGTGCTTTTACAATAAAATTTCCACAAAATATTGCATCTCTCTCTCCACCCTGTTGTATTCATTTAGACGGAATACATGGGCCAAAGGTGTTAACATAATTCAGTCACTGTCCAACATTAAAAAGTGTCAAACAAAGTTCGGGGGTTGGTATACAGAGACCTCCAGCTCCTTAGTAGTATGGCAAAAAGTAGTTTTGGCCTTTTATTAAAGATGAGGAAAAGAAGAAAAAACAGCTAAAACATTTGAAATGTACAGTATGAAGTAAAGCGTTCGTTTTTACAACATCCCTTGTTCCCTTTTCCTTTAGCCAGAGAGAGTTTTTAGAAGAACCCCCTTGTCTGACTGTCTGTTAGATGGTATCAATGGTAGTAATAACTGCTCTTTTGGGGACAAGCAAGGTGTGTTGAGATGGGTGGAGCTGCTGCTGTTGTAGGGTGTAGTCCAATCCCATTTCATCCCAAGTGGTGTTTGGTATTCAGCTGGAGCTTGTAGAGAAGGCAGTGTTATCTGTATCCCTTTCTCTGGCTAAAGGAGTTAGGATGAAGAAGGTCCAGTGTCCCAGGAAATGGTGGGGGTGGCAGCCATGATGCTGAAGGTCGCTCCAGTAGCTTCTGTTTGTTCTTCTTTTTGTACCTTTTCCCATCAACTTTTGTGGCTATGAATTACTGTGACATCTTATGAATGTACATTCACTTTTTACAGATAAACTTACAATTAGGGTAAATGTGTAGGCCCAGTTATCAAAACAACCTCCATTCCCCTCTGTGTTTTATTTCAAAACAGCAGTTTTAGAAGAAACTACATCCAATTTAGACTAAGGAATCAATATCTAGACTACAGTGTCTGTGTAGCACCAAAAGTGATTTCTAAGGATTTCTGTCCAGTTACCAATCAATCCCTTCACTCCCATTTAACTTTCCAGCAGTAAGTGATGAACATGAAAGAGAGTAACAGAGAATATCCTCTTCATTTCAATAGCCCCCTTGAGGCATCTATAGTTCTGAATTTATCTAGTCCATCTCCCTCATTGCCTTTCCATCTTCTATTAAGGGATATATCTGAAACTAAGAGCACCCTTTTCCATAATGCCCCAAACCAAAGTACAGCAATACTTCGGAATAATAAAAAGCAAACCAAGGAACTATTTATAAGATTCCCACTTAATAGATTTTAATATTAATATTTATTATTTCTATAAGGGAACTGCCCTTAGCCCCCCTCTCTGCTAGGCATTGTATGAACATATAACAAAGAGACAGCCTTACTCCCTAAGAGGTTATTTTAAGAGTAGAAGGGATCGCTATGTCATCTAATCCATTTCCTACACTAGAATTTCATAGTCTGGTCTTTCATGAAGGATTTTTTTACTTTTAGGGAGATTATTCAGAATAGAAAAATATTGGGAAAGGTCACTAGTTAATTGATAGGGATGTCAATATCATATCACATAGTATACAAGAACATCACAGAAAGAAGAGGGGATTTTAACCACTCTGCTGTGCAACATCACAGGCCAGGAGTAGGTCTCTCCTCATGTCAGAAGTCAGCCCTATGTGCAGGGAACAGGCAGTAGCAGGAATGAAGAGCAGAGCAGCAGCAGTGAAAAGCAGTAGAACTTGGTGAAAACTGACCCATGCCCCACTCTATCCCTCAAACAATCCACATTTTGCTTTCTCTGTGTCACACCAATAGCAAGCTAAAATGACACAGAGCATGATTCTGCAGCCATTCTGCTTGCAGATTTCCCACAAAAGTCAACGGGAGACCCGAGTGCAAAGCTGCTGTAGAAATGGATCCTTACTTTCCAGTCAATTTGGAGATACTATATTATGCTGCTAAAACTTGCTGAAGGTAGTGAAACATCATGAAGCTGCTGGAGCTACTCCTAACTGTTGGATGCCCAATTTCATTTTAATCCCATTATTTTCTCGTGTTTATTCAGTGACTTTTATTTTGTAGTTCTCTGACATCAGAACACCATTGCAAACAGCAGTTAGTATCAGACTATTAAAAAGCCTTCCTGCATAGCACAATAACTTTATATTAGTCATTTGGTATAATAAAAATAATATCACTGTAACTGAATTTTGTCATAGGATCAATGTCTTCTTCCTTGATACTACAGCTTTGCCTCTGCATGTATGTCTTTCAGCTTTGCCTCTGCATATATGTAGCAGCACAACAGTATTATCCTGTGATAACATTCAGTTGACATTGTCTATTAAAGAGATCTGGTGCTAGAAGAGAGATTATAAATTTGTTACTGTGGTTTTCCATTTATTATAAGTATGTTTAATTAAAATAATTTTGCCTTATGATAGAGTCCAGCAGCCCTACTTGCTTTCTAACATGAGCAGTGTCTTGGAGGTTGTACAGGAAAGCCTACAAAGGGAGTCACTTTATATCTGAAAGAGGGAAGGGAGCTGGGAAGGTAGAATTTTGCATCTATTTAACAGGGCTAGTTTGTAACCCAGGTCGGGGTCCATTCGTTTGCACATCATTTTTCTTTCTGTTATTGTATCCAAATTACCTTAAAACCTCAAGAATATTGGGGAGGAAAACATACTTATTGGAAGACTACCTTTTCCATTATGAAGCCAACAGATCCAATTTGCCACATTAGCAAACCCCTCATAGCTGTGATCACCATATTAGTGTGGGCTCAATTTTCAAGAGTCACATCCTCAGCCTCCATTTGTGCACATGCAACTGTGCACATGCCAGATACTTGTACACATGATATTTGTGCACTTGTGCTGACAAATGACAAAACACATTCATGTTTGAGTTGCCCTTGTATAAGGCCTTTTCTGCATGTAAACTCTGTCACTTGTGTGCACAAGTAATGATATGCACTCACAGGCCTTGCATCCTGGGTATGAGTGGAAGCCTCACTTTGAAAATGTGGTCCTTTACGTCCAGGGCTGGCTTTATGACCCGCAGGGCTCAATTAGAATACTCGGTGGCGGAGTGTCCGCTCCGGGTTTTCTGCGGCACTGAAGGACCCCCCTGCCGCTGAAGAACCCTGGATCAGACCCCCCGCCGCTGAAATGCTGCTGAAGACCCCCGGACCGGGGCCCCCTTAGGCACGGGGCCCTCTTTGGCGCAGGGCCCAATTCCAGGGAATCGGGTGAATCGGCTGAAAGCCAGCCCTGTTTACGTCTGATCCTTTGATTAATGGCACGAATTGTTAGAAATCCCTTTTCATCAGCACTTTAAAGGTAGATTTTTTTCCTGCAAGATATAATATCTTTAGCAATTTGTTCTTTTCCTGAATGAGATTTCAGCCAGATCCTCAGCTCATGTAATTCACCATCAATGAATCTATGCCAATTTACACCAGGTGAGGATCTGGCCTTATGTATGTATTATCTAGGCTGCCTACTAGTGATTCATCTACTGGAAAACAGAGACTTGTAATTTAAGCCTATTATGTTCCCTCCACAAAACAAAAACATTTTTCGAGTGTCTTTTGAGATACATTTTTTATAGATAGGAGAACTGTTATTGTCTAGATAATAACATTTTAAAATAGATTTACCTAATTTCTTGATATACATAATTTATACCTTGATTACTGAATCATTCCTCCTTCTAAAATATGTATAAATTATATTCTGGGGAAAAGTTTTTCATTCATTACTAATTTCCAGCATGTGCGATTCATGACAAAATATTATGTTGGCTTCTCAGCATCTTCTTCCTGTTCGTCAGCTTCACTTGGCTGAGGCTGCATCTTCACTAGGAAAAATGGTATGTTCTTACCACGTATTAGCTAACGTGGTAACTAACAGGTGGCAAAATCCTAGTGAAGACATAGCAGTTTACAGTGTTCATGTGTATTAGCAGTTTTAGGTTATCACAGCCCTGGCTGAGTTCCCCCATTGTGAACAGTCACCAGTCTTCTGTAATGGGACGCAATGTTTGGATCCCATATGCTGCTGTGCTGCTAAGCCCCCAAGGGTCTGAGTAATGACTGGTCACTGGGTCACTCAGGCATGCTCCATAGGGGCAAATCCTGAGTCTGACACCCATCTTGGCAGTGAGGCCCCATGGTCAACCGCTTAAACCCAAGAACCAGTCCCTCAGCCCACACAAGCTCCTCAGTTGCCTATGCATGCTTCTGCCCCAGAGTACACTCCCATGGGCACCCTGGATTATTGTTAATTACATGACAGTTAAAGTAAGGGACACACAGGCTTTGTAAAAAGGAACCTCGAAATTCTCACACACTTTTCTCTTAGCTATCAGGCAGATCTAGGCAAAAAAACAACCAAAACCAAAATCTATACTCAATTCCCACTCCCCTTAAAGTCCTCATCACTCCTGAGAGTTCCTGGGGTTTTGGTCAGTGTCATGGGAGGCTGGCAAGCCCCTCCTGCCCCACTCCTCCAGCATGTCTTCCTTTTCTTGCCAGAAAGCACATCTTCTTTTCAAAACAGTCTGAAAGTTCTTCTCAGGGGATCAGCTAACAGTAAAACTGCAGTTCTTCCAGTCGATAATGGAGTATTGTGTTCAGTTTTGGGCACCATGCTTTAAGAAAGATGTGGACAAATTGCAGACAGTCTAAAGGAAAGCAACAAAAATGATAAAAAGTTTAGAAAATCTGACCTATGAGGAAAAGTTTTAAAAAATGGGTAAGTTTAGTGTTGAGAAAAGATGACTGATGAGGAACCTGATGTCTTCAAATATATTGCAGATGACACTAAATTGGGAGGAGTGGTAGATACGCTGGAGGGTAGGGATAGGATACAGAGGGGCTTAGACAAATTAGTGAATTGGGCCAAAAGAAATCTGATGAAGTTCAACAAGGACAAATGGAGAGTCCTGCACTTAGGACGGAAGAATCCCATGAACTGCTACAGACTAGGGACCAAATGGCTGGGCAGCAGTTCTGCAGAAAAGGACCTACGGGTTACAGTGGACGAGAAGCTGGATATGAATCAACAGTGTGCCCTTGTTGCCAAGAAGGCTAACGACATTTTGGGCTGTATAAGTAGGGGCATTGCCAGCCAATCGAGGGACGTGATCACTCCCTTCTATTTGACACTGGTGAGGCCTCATCTGGAGTACTGTGTCCAGTTTTGGGCCCCACACTACAAGAAGGATGTGGAAAAATTGGAAAGAGTCCAGTGGAGGGCAACAAAAATGATTAGGGGGCTGGAGCACATGATTTATGAGGAGAGGCTGAGGGAACTGGGATTGTTTAGTCTCCAGAAGAGAAGAATGGGGGTAGGGGTGGGGATTTGATAGCTGCTTTCAGTTACCTGAAAGGGGGTTCCAGAGATGATGGATTTAGACTGTTCTCAGTGGTACCTGATGACAGAACAAGGAGTAATGGTCTCAAGTTGCAGTGCGGGAGGTTTAGGCTGGATATTAGGAAAACTTTTTCACTAGGAGGGTAGTGAAGCACTGGAATGAGTTACCTAGGGAGGTGATGGAATCTCCTTCCTTAGAGGTTTTTAAGGTCAGGCTTGACAAAGCCCTTGCTGGGATGATTTAGTTGGGATTGATCCTGCTTTGAGCAGGGGGTTGGACTAGATGACCTCCTGAGGTCCCTTCCAACCCTGATATTCTATGATTCTATGAGTCTATGATTAAGGGATGTTATAAAGTAGGACAAGAAGTAATTGGCTTAATCTGCAGCAAGGGAGATTTAGGTTGGATATTAGGAAAACTTTCTCACTATAAGGCTAGCTAAATTCTGGAATAGGCTTCTAAGGGAGGGTGTGCAGGTTGGACAAACATCTGTCAGGGATGGCATAGGAATACTTAGTCCTGGCTTAGCATGGGGGGATGGACTGGATGACCTCTCAAGGTCCCTTCCAGCCCTATATTTCTATGATTCTGTCTTTTCAGGCTGTGGGGGAGAGAATATAATGACAGTACAAATGAACTGTAGGCAGGAGGAGGTGCTGATAAGCTCACAGAAAGACAACTTGCATCTTGCCAACTGCTATTTTGTGGAACTGGCTTGGTCTGTTTACAAAAAAAGATAGAACTATCACATCCTTGGATTTAGGTCTGTTTGTACTGCATTTCAGTCTGTCTGTACTACTGGGTTGTAGATCATTCCTCCCTTTTGGATTATTGTTTATTTAGCATTGTAAGCATGCATGGCACCTTACCTGCACTGTACAACATTAGGAGGTAAGGTTCCTGCCCTGGAGAATTTATACAAATTGGACAGGTAGCACAACTGAACTGTAGACATTTGCTGACAGCAGTGAGAACATCAGGAATCTGTCACAGACCAAATTCCTGCTCTGCAGCTGGCTTTTTCATAGCTCAGTAAGTCCCTGAATCTGGATGCTCCCCATTTTGCCATGCTGAACATACTGAGTACAGTCATCTCCTGACTATAAACTTGGCAGCTTTCTTATTTGGCGGGCTATTCCATTTCCTTCAAGCTTAAAAAATAATAATTCAACACCTCAGAGGGTTGTTTCCTTGAAAGACATATCCTATCTGCCCTTAGTCTACACAACAAAGTGATTTATCCTGTAAATAAACTTCCCTCAAACTAATCAAGTTATGACTAGGTAAGCCCAGCCCTACCAGGAATAGAGACAGAAAAAGAAACAGTGAGAGGAGTGACTATGGCTAGCCAATTGTAGATAAAGACATTTATGCTGAACAAAAGGAGAATATCCTCACTTGCGACCATCTCTAATAAGCCTGCAGATCAGTATAGTATGCACAAAGACTTGGTCCCTGTTTTCATCACTTAATATGGAAAAAAATCCCCAGTCTAATTGCACAGTGGGAAAAAATATTTTCTAATTACTAATTTTTGCACAATCCCACCCCTACAATGGCTGTTCTCTTTCCCCTCAGCATATGCTGAAAAAATACAATAAAAGGTGTCTTTTCCTTTGCTATAGCTCAAACCCCTCACCTACATCCTGGTACTATTTCTAAGTAGAACATATGCTGCATCAAGACCGTGCTAGCAGTAGGATTGAGGAGGATGAGGAAGCGGAGATTTAAGAGGTGATTATTATTAAATCCAAATGAAGTAAATGTCATTGGCAGCTGGGGTATGGTATTTTCTTATATGTAGCCATGATTAATCATCCCTAATTCCCATATGACGTCTGGGTCCAAGATGGATCAAAAGAGGTGAGTCCATTTACTTTATGCCAGAATACTTAACATCTACACAATGTAAACCAAATTCAATCAATTTGGGAAACCCCAGAGTGAATTACAAGGACAACCATGATCACACAGTCTCTCAGTAGGTTAGTTCTCGAAGATAAAACTTTATTGTTATTAACTATTTCATGCTGCACACAAACAGTGTGTTCTGTTCTGGTACAGACCAAAGAGATGAGATGGTGTCTGCTCCAAGAAGCTTACAATCTAAATAAAATTTAGATTGTCAATGTGAAACTCTCCAACGGTCTAAAACAGGTGATTTAAGTTTAATTTTTTTTTAAGTTTGTCTATCTCTGGAACAAGCATTGGAAAAATGGGAAGAAGTAGATTATGGAATGAACATCTGATTGTGGTTCTATAGTTTCATGCTATGAAGAGTGAAAATACCATCATGCAGCTTTAGGTTTGTTGTCTCTCAATAACTTCCAGTTCTAATTTGCACAGCTAACAGAGATGATTTTTTTTTCTTACTGCCAGCCCTGCAAACTCAGTCCGTATTCCGAAAGTCAAGCTGTGGTGTTTTTCTAGTTCATGTAATAAGGATACAGCAATGAGTACAAAAACCGTATTATTGCTTCTATTGAAATCAGTGGCAAAATTGCCTTTGCCCTCAATGGGAATATGATTTGGCTCACGTTTCATGATTTTGTGAGTGGGTGATATATGAACCAGAAAAGAATCGAGCCCATTTTCTCCTGTATAGTTTTGCTGTACTAACAGGGGATTAAGAAATAGTAAAAATATAGGACCGTATTGTGATACCCTCATGTAAGTGCAGGCAGGGAGCACAAGAAGCAACAGCAAAATAAGTCTGGTGCACGGAGGTGCATGCAATCTTCAGCATCCCTGTGTATTGTTCAGTGTTCACTCTCCATGCTCACTGCAGAGGTCAGTTGTGTCAACCCCCCTCTAAGTGTGTCTGTGAGCCTGTTTGAGGAGCTGGTGAGGTGGTCTGGACAGCAGTGTCGTCAGTATGCAGATGACGCTTTGCTGTCAATCACTATTTCAGCAGACTTGAATATCACAATTGATCAGCTTTTCAAGTCACTAGTTGAAACAAGGGCCTGGGTAAGAGCTAGCTTCCTGAAAACCCAACCTGCATAAGAGTATATAGGGTACACTGACTGAAAAATATTCAACTTTTATTACTCAGGTCTGAAGAGAGTCTTTTTTAGATCCTCAGTTGCTTCTGGAGGCCTAGATGACAACAGTGCTTTTTTTTTTTTCAAGCTGCAGTTGGTATTTTCTTTTGTGTGTGGGTCTCATCACACTTTTTCACGCTATTATCTCCTCCGTATTGGACTAGTCATGGAGCTCTAGATGGGGCTGCACCTGAAGACCAATCAGAACCTTCAACAGAATGCAGCTGCCCGCTTAATGGTGGCTCCTTGCATGTAGCAGTAGCCCATTTCTCCTATGCTACCAAGTTTGAACGGACTCCCAGTGAGTTTCTAGGTGTCTATCAAGATGTTGATCTTGATTTTTAAAGCCCTTCATTGTTAGGTTATACATAAAGACATTCTCGCTCCTCATGCTTTATCATGGTCGCTGGGTTGCCCAAGCTGACGGTTCACAGATGTGTTTGAACAGAAGCTGACTGTTGGGTATTCTCAGAGGAGGGCCTTCAGCTTTAGAATATACTCACTCTTTGGTCTGGAGAAGCTGAGTTTGTTGCTCTTCGGCACATAGTGCAAAGCCTACCTGTTTCCCCAGGCTTTCTCAGACAAGGGCTGAGGGTGTGGAGTGAGTGGCTGGAAAGGGGGAAGTGATCAGTTTCTGTGAAAGTGCATATTTACATTGGATCAACATGAAGTCTTTGTGTTTTTAAAGGTGGAATTGGGCAAGCACTGAGCACTTTGGACAGATGTATTTTATACACTGAAATAATAATCAGATTTTTGGAGTTCATTATTAGTGAATGTTGGAATATTATCAATGGAGGTAAAGACATTACTTGAGAGAGTAGTGTAGACACAAGGTGATTCTCCATACTTAATCTACTAGTGGGTAGTTAATCTGGTTAGGGGAATTTTGAATACTCACACCAGTAAATATTTCAATATTTGAGCTTTCCATTTTCCCCTCCCAGATCTGCTATCACTGAAATGGAAGACACTTCACTGACACTGATTTTGAAAACCTTCTGTATAAATCATTAACATGAAACATTTACTTTAAACTCAGCTTCATGGTCAAATGCAGATAATATTGGGAATCTGTTAATCATTACTGTCAGCTACTTGCTGTTTAGTACTCAGAAACACCCTTTAATATTAGCCCATTCTCAGGCAGTTTTCACAAAAAGAGTTCAGTGCAACTAGCTTCCTTCGCATAATTAAGCCACATCTAACTTCTGTTACATTTTAAACAAACATCTGACATTCATACTCAGATGCATTTGGTAACCCTTTTAGCACCACCTACGAGCCATCTTAAACTCTTTTACTAGGAAAGGATCATCTCACTAAGGGAAAGGGACAAGGGAAGCACAAAGAAAACTGGGCCTGATTCTCCACTTGCTTACACCAGTGTAACTCCATTGACTTGAGTGGAATTACTCCCGATTCACAGGTGTAAGGGAGAGGAGAAGCCTAACCAATTTCCAGGCCATACTGTGGGCCAGATCCTCAGCTAATGTAAGTCAGCAATAGCCCTGTTTAAAGCAATGGAGCTACACTGATTTACACCAGCTAAGGATTTGGCTGTATATCTTTAGCCATGTTTAAATATAGTGATTAATTGTTTATAATCAGAATAAATTTAAACATACTTTTACTCTGCATTAGAAAGCTAGAGCAAGTAGCAAGGAACTTAGCATGAACAGAATACACCAGTCACTTCACAGTCTCTCTCACTTGGAGAACGTTATATCTGTGCTCCATAGTTCATATTGGCTTTCAAGTGTATTTCCAAGTGTAGTGCAAGATGAACCTATCGATTCATAAAGTCCATTATGATTTAAGCTTTCCTTTCTCCTCATGTTTCATCTCAACAGTCAAGATCACTTGCGGTGACTCAGGTAACCTCTGGATTGAAATGACTTTTGAATGTGAGGAACGATATTCTCCATGATAGGCCCTTGAATTGGGAACTCACTATTAGAGCTGGTCAGGAATTTTCTGATGAAACAGAAATAATTTGGTTTTGACAAACTTCTGTCAAACAAAAACAGGTGTCCTAGCTGGTTTCTTGCCAGCTCACTTGGAAGCCTGGGCTCCTGAGCAGTCTGCTAAGGTCTGTGGTTCTGGAACCCCCCTGCCATGTGGATTGCTCTAGGACTAGGGACCCAGGGCTTCCAGGCTCCCTGCCATAGAGCTGGGAATCTGAAAGTCCTAGGAGCTTGAGCTCCAGCAAGGGCTCTCAGGGCCTAGGCTCCCAGCTCTGGACACCATGGTATTCTCCTGGAGTTGGAGGCAGCCAGCTGCTCTATTTTGTTTAGGAAAAATCAAATGGACAGGTTGCAATTTTTGCAAAAAATATTTTTGTTTTGGAATTTCCTGTCTGTGGGAAATTTCAAAATTTCCAATTTTCATTCCAGTGCAAAACAAAAAAGAAATGTCACACTCTCCCACAGAAATGGAAATTCTAAGTTTTGACCAACTCTACTCACAATCTCCATTAGTCCAATAGAATCTAGGTTTATTGAATGTCAGGGCATACTGCAAGGACTCTCTATTTATATAGGCCTTTCCTTGATGGTGGCCTAGTGGAGTTTGAAGTTATGTGTGTGTGTGTGTGTATATATATAAATAAACTAGGACATTTTTATCAGTTAATTTAATGAATAAAAATCAATTAAAAATAAAATAAGCTCCCAATAATAGAAATTGCAATACCATAACAAAAATCTGCAGCTTACACTAAGCACTAAGACACATAGATGCAAACAAAGGAAACAGTTTATTATGCTGTGAAATATAGATCTTGGGAGGATCAAATCACTAGGAAGAAGTTGGGGAAAACTCTGGAAAAAGAAAGAAACCTCTTTAATTTGCTGTGTCACAAAGGAGAACTATTTTAAAACTCTCAATTAATAGTAACTTTGTGGAGATCCTGTGGTCAAATCAGACACCTTATTTAGTATTGGCTGCTGCTGCCATCTCGCCATACATTTAGGTCACAGATTAGGGTCCAAATTAGGGTGACCAGATAGCAAGTGTGAAAATTTGGGACGGGGTGGGGTAATAGACGCCTATATAAGCAAAAGCCCTGAATATTGGGACTGTCCCTATAAAATAGTCACCCTAGTCCAAATGAAAGAAATCACTAATGATCAAATTGTTTCATTTAGTCAGTGTCCATATGGCATGGACCCCAACATACCATAGGCAGCTCGGGGCAGGATAGTGTCTCTTTTAAGGCTGCTAAATTGAAATAAACAAAAAATATTGAAAGGCTAGTTGGACATCTGCGCATGACTTCCCTCTCCGGGTTTCCTGAACTACACCTCTAATAGAATGTTATTAAGGTTGCAAAGTCAAGCACTCAAAAGTTAGGAAATGTCAGACTTAAAATTGTGTAGGTAACCTTAGTTTGCCCTCCTTGTGTGTATGGATTATGATACAATCTATAATTACAAGATCACAGGCTATTTTTCACGCAGGACACCTGCCTCCTTCAGCGCACATGATGGACAGTGTTCAATTAAATATTTTCTTTTATCTGCATTAATCCAGGCCTTATTTACTGCACAGCACTCAAACTCTGCTCCAAATATGGAATTAATTTCCTTATGGTCTTTTCTATGGTTTTCATCACTATAGTATCTGAGGGTATGTCTACACTGCAATAAAACCCCCGCAGTCCTGGGTCTCAGAGCCTGGGTCAGCTGACTTGGGCTCATGGGGCTTGGGCTGAAGGGCTGAAAACTGCACAGTAAAATTTCTGTGTAGACATTTGGGCTTGGAGCCTGGGCTCTGAGAGACCACGACGAGGTGGGTCTCAGAGCCTTGGCTCCATCCCCCCGAGTCCAAACGTCTAGGCTGTGAATTTTAGTCCTGCAGCCCAAGCCCCATGAGCCCAAGTCAGTTGACCTCGGCCATCCATGGCCACGCTGAGAGTCTTTTATTGCAGTGTAGACATATACTCAGTGCTTTACAAACATTAATTCATTCACCATCACACAACCTTATTTTTTTGGCATTTGTTAACTTCTGAGCAGCCTTAATAATGTTTTTAAAATGTAGTTTTGTAAATCAATAAACTGAAAAAAAAAACCCAGAATTTCTGTTATGTTACTGGGACCAGACCTGGTGTGGGTCACAGCTGAGAATGCAAAATTCAGGACAGAATGATAAAAACAGGGAAGTCACACCCCAAAACTGGTAGTTATTCTAACATTAGAGTGCACCAAACCAGTAACAAAAGTGAGCTCCTGTATCTCTACACTGGTTAACAAGAAGCCAAAACACAGTTGCTCTAGCATTCCAGCCCCTGGCTTACCATGCAGACAACTGGATTTTATGATGAGAGGTTACTGAAAACCAGATTTGTCATACATAAGGTTCTTCCAGTCCAAAGGATCAGCCACTCCCCCACATCAACTTATATATTTTAGATCTTACCAAATACCATGCTGTAGCCAATAACTAAAGGTTTATTAATAAAAAATAAGAGAGTTTTAAAATGGCTAAAGGAATCATATGCATTACAAGTGGTTTTAGAGTCTGTAAATCCGGTTCATGGCTGTGATGGTAAGTCTGCCAGCTTTCAAAAAGGCTCTTTGGATTGGGGGTCTCAGTCCTTTGTTCAGAGCTTCCTTCTGTTAGAAAATCACAATCCAGAGGTGAGGAGCAGTTATGAAGGCAGAAGTGATGTCACAGTTTCCTTTTATACTTTCAGCCCAAGCGCATGGGAAGTTCCTGGCAAAAGATGGAGGTTTAGATTACATGTCCTTACATGTGATACATTCGCCTCTTACATCCTTGGGGCAACCATTGCCTCAGTGCTCTCTGAAATGTCTTCAGGAGGTGCTCACCAGGTGAGCTGAGTCTCTACAATCGCCCATTATCACATGGATGGCCCAACATAGGGATGGGTAGTCTGGATGGTAAATTTGCTGTGTAAGTGTTGGGAAGAAGAAAAAAAGAAAAAAACATATTTGAGATACAAACATATAGCCCATATTCATAACTTCGATACCACAATGATACATGTATTTAAACAGGATAATTATGCTTAACAGACTATAACTTTTCCGTTGATACCTTACAGGACATACTTTGTACAAGATTTACTGCAACTTTGTAACAGTGGTAGCAACAGTAATATAAATGGTCACCTTCCTTTTTATATAACATCACACTTGCATTATAGTGACACTCACATTTGTCATCAGTGATTTTAGAACGTTTAGATCCACTGCAAAGAGTTTTGCCATTTGAGCTAATGAAGTAACTGGAAGCAGTAGTAGGTTGTAAACCTCAGTGTGGACCATCCACTAGCGGGGATGAGACACACACTTTGCCAATGAATTTCACATATATTTGTTGACATGAGAGGAATGTTGAGACTTGGGTTCCGTTCCATTCCAGTGTTCTGAGCCTGATGAGCCATCTGAGGTAATTACTTCTGAGTCCTGGGGTCCAGTCAATCCACAAACAAGGCCTAACCAGATGACCATAAAGCAGGCATATAGATTCCTAATGAAAGCAGACACTCCAGTCTGCTCAGTGTTGCTACCTTGTTGGGGTACTCCCAGCTGCCTGGTAGTTTTGACAGACTGTTTCTGCCATGGGTGGTCACCTGACCTCAGGTGCTGGCTTCCTCCAGGCCTCAGGATGCCCAACCCCCCGCTCTGCCACAGACCCTACTCCAACCCACCCCTTCTCCCAAGCTCCCACCCTGACCCACCCCTTCCTGCCCAGTTCTGCTCCCTCTCTCAAGTGCGCCCCATCCCCGTTCCTCCCTCTCCCTCTCCAGCATCTCCTGCACACAGTGGAACAGCTGATTGCGGTGGTGGAAGGCACTGTGAGGGAGGGGGGGAGCTGATCAGTGGGACTGCTGGCACTGGGGTGGGTAAGAGGGAGCTGGCTGCCAGTGTGTGCTGAGCACCCACTAATTTTTTTGTGTCGCTGCCTGATATCCAGGTTCTGGATGTGACATCTTCTTCTCCATCCTCTCTAACCTGTCACTGTCCTTTCTCCCCATCCTGGGTTCCTGTCCTACTCCCAGGCTCTTACTCTACCCCGTTCCAGTCTCTACCGCTTCTGGGCTCCACATTCTTGCCCAGCCCCTCACTAGCCTCCATTTCATCATCCCAATGACTCCCAGCCACATTTTCTTGTCTTAAGTAGTCCCATCTTCCCAGTTCCTCACGCAATCTCACCCCACCCCCACCCACCCACAAGCTGCCAGTCCCTCCCTGCCCCTATTTCCTCCTCTGGTTCTTAGTCCCTGTCTCCTTGCCCAGCCAGTCCCAGTTTCCCATCCCCAATCTCCCAGTCTCTTCCCCTTCCACCAACTCCTCATTCCAATCTAGTCTCACAATCACCCTCTTCACCATGGGGTCTGGCTCTTGTCCCTTCTGTAGTTTAATCAGGCTGTTTCCTCTCCCTTTTCTCTTCACTGCCTCGTGCCAGTAGAGGGAGTCTTTAGAGCCCCAAGGAGACAATCTCCCAGTTTTCAGTTCTGGTGCCTAGTGCCACAGCATCCCACAGCAGCAGGTAAAATCCTGAACAGCCTCTGCATTACTGCCCTGGAGCATAGTCAATGCAAACGAGATATTTGAAGAATTTAGCTGCCAGATACCAAGAAGTCTCTACTGAGCATGTTCAAACTGTGATTTTTCAAAGGCTTCCAACATGGCCAGATTAGGTTTTGTACATTATTTGTATAAATCCAATTATCTTGTTATTGATGTGTCATTAAATAGTTTTCTTTTAACTTTGGGACTCATAATAGATGAAATATGTAATATTGTAAATTAAACCATTTAATATGTAAATCAAAACCACAGCACAAGCAGAAGAGTGAGTGACATCAGTTGTGATTCTTGCACTGTGAGACTCAGTTTGCTTTGAATAAACGAATAAAATGAAAAGAATAGCCAAGGGAAACTGGAATATTTTGGCCGGAATTTAAAGCATCTACTATATAAAGTCTTCTGAAAAGCAGAAGACTGCATAAAATGTTTTCAGTGGGCAGCTTAGCAGAACTCCTTTTGACAGACACAGAACAGAAGTTGCGTTGCCTGCAATGAAGATGACACTGTTCTTTATGGAGTGAAAGAAAACCAGACCTGATTAGAGTATTTACTTTGGCAAGATGGAAACAAAGTTTGTAAAGCAAAATAGCTTTCAGACATATATCATACATCTAACCTCAGAAGATAAAAAGCAACCCAATAGGAACATGAGTGCAGATTTGTACAGGATTTTTCTAATTGCTTGGCTGGCTGGCTGTTCTCATGACACACACATGCTAGGAGGAGTGAAGGACAGAGTTCGTAAATATCCCCTTTATTCCAGACAAAAATCATACTCCGTTTAAAATAAAACAAATGTAACTGTATTTTTCCTAGTTCAGTATTTCTGACAGCCCGAGTGTAAGCATGACTATAAATAAAAATACAAAAGAAACACATTCTTTGAGAAAAACAAAACAAAAATTAAATACAAACAAAACCATTTGAATAAAAATTTCAAGGCAAAAATTGTGACACTGGATTTAAAAATATATATAGTATAGTGGATTAATCAGTAGATATTATGTAATGTTGATATGGGAATGTTCTGCAGAAATGTTTTGTGTCTTTTCATTCTTTATTAGAATATTTGATCTTGAACTAGATGGCGCTATCCTGGAGTCATACTTTACCCTATCAGAAGTCTATAGAAGATAACGAGACTCCTCTTAGAATAAGGTAGTATTCAGTGTAAGAGTGTCAGAATCTGGTCATTTTTTAGTCAGATCTTGTTACTGAATCATCAGCCAAGAAAAGAACATCACATGACTAGGCCTCACGCCTGGCTTCTAGCAGTGACTATGGCTTTGTTGAGCTGCAGAGTACTTTTGCAATTCTCTTTACTATAAGTCACATGCATGATTGTTTTTTCTGACGCTTGAGGGAAATTCTCAGTGCAGCCTATGGTATTCATGCTGGATTAGCTGGAAGATGAGGGAACAGTTCCTGAATAGATGTATAGCCAAAACCCATCTTAAATCCACTGTTTTCAGGAAGAGCATATATAGCCAAGAATAAAGGAAATGCTGAGGAAAGAGGAAGGGTTAATTGTAGGTTAATCATTTGTAAATTCTATAATGCTCACTTCTCAGGAAACAAAGCTAAACACTGTTTTAAATTTACGCTGAAGTTGTCCGTCAATAGCAGTGAATCACAATCCTTGAGAAGCCAAACAAATACATAATTCATTCACAGACAGGCACGACAATTACATAGATATACCTGCGTTCATAAGAAAGAAAGATTATTTTCAATAGGGTCCACTTTTCAAAATGTCCTTTTTTTTCTCCAGTTGTTTGTTTAAAAATTTCAATGGACTCCAAATAAAGAAGACTGAAATGTTATGGAAATTCTAAATTTCCTCTGAAATTTTTTCCCATAAAAAGTTTTAACTATTTTGCACAACAACTTTTCACCATTTTTCAACCACCTCAAACTGTAAGTTTTCATCAATGTTTTCCAAGTGTCGTCATTTCTATGCCTCCAGTGAATATACTGTACAGAATAGGCTACAGAAAGGGAAACGGGTCTTTAATTTATCATCTCTCTGGTTTCACATCTTTCAAAAGCCATTGGGTTTCCAACTCTTGAATCTTCCCATTCTGATCTTCAACAATTCAGTTTTATACTCCTGGTCACTATTTATTATTTGTTCTACAGTGGTGCCTAGAGGTCACAGCTGAGACTGGGCCCTCTTTGTACTAAGAACTGTACAAACACATAGTAAGACATAGGGGGAGATTTTCAAAGGCAGAAGACTTTACATATAGTTAGAGGGTAGAGCCATATTGGGAGAACAGGAGTGCTTGTACTATTGCTGCCTGTGCTCTCTCTTCCGTTATGTATCCATAACACATTCAGCCTTTAGAGCGGTCAGCCAGGCACCTTCCACAATAAATTACGGTAGTAGATACTGTATTATTAGCCATATTCTGTAACAAGAACCAGACACGATGTGCCCTTTTGGGCTCAGTCCTCCATGTTCTTCAGTATCCTCCCTTTTTGTTGACTTCACTGGAAACTGAGTGCACCCTGCACCTTGCAAAAGGTGCTCAGCACTTGAAAATGGCAAACAAGTGCTAGTTTCTGATCCTGCAAGGTTTTAATGGGTGAAATCCTGGCCTTATAAAAGTGAATGATAAAACTGACCAGAAAGGGGATTTCCCCCTGTGTGGAATTCCCATTGACTTCAATAAGAATTGGCTGGTGATTGGACACTAGATGGGGAGGGTTCTGAGTTACTTTAGTGAATTCTTTTCGAGGCTTCTGGCTGGAGGTTTTGTCCACATGGTCAGGCTCTAACACAGTGGTGGGCAACTTGCGGCCCGCAAGACAATTTGTTTACACTGACCATCCACAGGTTCACCGTTCCCAGCCAATGGTAGCTGTAGGAAGTGCCGCGGGCCGCAGGGACATTCTATAAACAAACTGTCTTGTAGCCCACCGCAGATTATCCTGATCTGCAGGTTGCCCACCACTGCTCTAACGGATTGCTATATTTGGAGTTGAGAAGGAATTTTCTGCTGAGTCACATTGGCAGAGACCCTGGAGGATTTTCACCTTCCTTTGCAGCAAGGGGCGTGGGTCACTTGCAGGTTTAAAATAGTGTAAATGGTGGATTCTCTATAACATTAAGTCTTTAAATCGTGATCTGAAGACTTCAGTAACTCAGCCAGAGGTTATGAGTCTATTACAGGATTGAGTGGGTGAGGTTTTGTGGCCTGCAATGTACAGGAGATCAGACTAGATGATCATGATGGTCCCTTCTGGCCTTAGAGTCTATGAGGTAACGGATGGCTTGCAGGACTGGACTTCTACACTTTGCTGTAGTCAAGTGTCAGATCTTAAAATCCATGGAGGAAGGAATCGGAAAGAAACAGGAATTCCACAGAGGAGCCTAAAGAACCTTTTTCTGTAAATTAGCAAAAAGTGCATTGTGAATGTTTTTTACCTTGGTCATCAGTAGCCAAATGGTTCATTTCTTACATTTACCATTTTTATATGTTCACACTGTTCTCCTCATTAATATTGCCGTACCCAAAAGACCAGAGGCTCTTTGTGCTAGGTGCTGTTCAACTCATCGAAAGAGTCTCTGCCCCAAACATTTTACAATACAGAGTCCTGCTCATGTGGTCAGATATGCGTGGGCAGATCCTTCCACCTGTGCAGAGCCCCACTGAAGCCAACGGGGCTCTGCTGTAAGTGCAAAGATCCACCCATGTCAGTCCAAATAAAGACTATGGGCCTGATTTCCTACTGCACATTATTATTCCATCCAAATTAAGAATTTTCTTGCATTTCTTTTTTCCTTTTTCATTCATCACTTAAATTTTCGTGCTAATCGTTACCCAAAGTGTTCAGAAACTTTTACAATATGACATAAATATAAGAAAAATGATACACAAAACTATTTGAATTCAGAGGATAGAGGATCATAACTATGTGATTCTATGATTTTTTCTTTCCTGATGTTTTTCAGAATGTGCTATAAAAATAAAAATTTACCACTGTCTCCTGGCATGCAGTAACATGGTACTGGCTTTCTTTATTTTTCTTTTCCGGCCAATTTCAAAGTGACTATTTTGAAAAAAATCAAAGTATTTTTATTTATCCTCCTCTAGATCACTTTGTCCAGAGAGACTGTCCAACATCAACAAGAAAGAGACACAGCAAGTTAGCGTGTCTCTTTGTTTCCTCTTTGAAAAAGACAATATTATGCATCTTTGCTACCTCTGATTGAATGACAGGCGTCAGCAAGCCAACATTATTTTGGAGTAACTCTCTAAAGTCCAGTTCAAGTTTATACAAGATAATTTATGTTTAACAAAAGAATCTTATAGTGAAGCAAATAGAACTCCTGTATTGCTCTAAATATAGCTGAAAACAGAAATTAGTGGAGTGCCTATTTTTTTCAGCACTAGCATTTGAAAAAAAACCCTGATTGTCATTTGATGGTGGACTAAATATGCCATTCTAGTGATAAAGTGAGGAAACTTTCAATGTCATTTCAGCATGAAGTATAGCCAGAGATGAGACACTGTTCTGAATTTATATTCATTACAATAACTAACAATGGGTTTTTAAAAAGTAAACTAGACATAATACCATGCCTGCCAGTAAAGACATGCTACAGCATAAAGGACATACTTTGTCGTGTACAGATATGATAGTCTTTTACATACAAACATGAGGCCCCATCCTAAAAACCCTTATTTAGAGGAGTAGCCTTTACTCACATGAGTGCAGTCAGTGGACTATTATTATTGATTATTTGTAATGAGTGGTATCTGGAGGCTCCAATCAGGGATTGAGGTTCCATTGTGCTAGGCACCTAACGCACCCATCCAAAAATCATGATCCCTGACCCAAAGAATTTATAATCTAAGCAATTCTAAATTTGTTCTCATGGATTAGGCTACACATTTTGAATAATAAATATTATTAGTCTTAATCTTAGTATATGATAATCCTTTAGGCTTTGGGCATACATTACTTGTATTTCCCAGTCACTGCCTGCCACCTTTACATGTCTTGGTGAGAGATTGCTTTCATCCCTGAGGTCACCATCCCCAATATTTCTGTTATACTAATAATCCAAAGGCTGATTATTACCATGGACATCACCACTCACTCCGGATAGGTACCATTTGTGAATTCATACTATCCTATTCCAAGCATGAGTTAAGTTTATTTGCCGTTAATGTGCTGTTTATTTGAATCCCAGTGATTACCTAATTCCTGTGGATACTGCTGTCTGTCAGCGCTGCTGAAAACTGATTACTATTCAAGAGCCTGTCATACTGTAGAATATTTTTGTAAAACCAAACGGGTTCACTTCAGACACATAAGACCTAGGAATTCAAATGGCCAACCCCAGTCTCCAAGAACCAAACAAACCACACAGCTGAGCTCAGATATGGAAAACCCTGCAAACCAAACAACCCACCCAGTACACACAGCAAGTCCAAAAATCTCCCAGAACAGAGCCAAGACAGCCAGCTGAGAGTCACTATAACTAAACAAGACAGCAAGCAGGCAACCAGGATCTGCTTAAGCCAGCAAGAAGTGAACAACGTTTTAATTAAAACTACATATGGTTTAACATAGTAATGATCTCATCTGAACTATTTGCAGTGCAAAATACAGTAGAGTCTATTTTAAAGAATATCAGCTAAAGAAATAGACCTGTTAATGGAATGTGTGTTTCATATACTGCACCTAATATCTACATAGAAATATAACCTTTTAAATGAGTGTAGTTGACAAAGGGCTAATGCTGCAGACAGTGTATGGTATAACTCAGAAAATATTGGTGAGTAAACATGTCTTTGGGTGCCACATATCACAGACACATATCTGAGCCACCAGGAAGAACATCAACTCCAGTTTGCAATCCATGGTTTGGTCTGATTATGGCACCAGCAGGTCACAGCAGAAATTAATTCTCTAATTGCTATCCCAGTCTGGAAAGTCAAGCTTCAACTTTATCTCCTGTATTCAGGTCCATGTAGTGACGCCACAAAGTCTCACAGACAAATCAGAAGGCAAGGGTTTACCATAGCCTGAGGGGTCTGCATGCAGACAGGAGGGCAGAGGGGTGTGTGTGTGTGTATGTGTGTGCACGCGCGCATGCTCATGGAGGTGGAAGGATCAGGCAAGAAGTGGGGATCGAGTTAGATTAAGCACTGCCTGCTATTTTAAAGAGCCTCAAATTGTCTTGATTCAATTATTTAAAAACAACACTAATGTAATTAAATTGAGTAAAGTAAGTTTTAGGGCAGTGGTTCCCAAACTTTAACAACCTATAAACCCCTTTCACTAAAAAATCAAGTCTCGTGAACCCCCTCCTAAAAATGAATATTTCCAGGGATTTTCTCCCTTACCTGAGTATAAATTAGAAAACCAGTGATCTTGGAAATATAAAATTGTTTTTTAGGACATGCTGATTACACACTATGTATTATTAATTATTATTTATCATGACAGTATTTTTATTACATTATGAAAATGGCAACACTCTTCCAAGATCTCACTTTCATAGCTTGTATCTCTTTGAATAAGCCTGTTATAAGACAAGGCTCCTATGTTTCATCAAGAAGTATCATATGTGAAACAGCATGAAGGTATTTAAGAAGCCAACCCAGAGTTCCTCCTACACAAGCATTCAGGTCTTGAGCAGTCCAGGCAAACACCTCATGTTACAACAAAGCTTAAACTTATTCTTGATAATAATTTTAAAAACAATTTTAAAAACAAAACAATGCTGCCTATTTAATTTTAAAAACAGCAAAAAATATCCACCTCCCTTTTCATTTCTTATAAGGAGTCTTGAAGTTTAAATCTCCTCAGTGTGATAAGCTTGCTTAGATCTGGTTAGTTCTTAGAATTCCAGGGGCTCCTGGCTGCTGGCCCAGTGCTGCCTGGGGTCCCTAGGGACAGCTCTGTCCACCGTTAGGGAATTTTTTCCCAAGAACCCCCTGTAACATTTCGCAACCCCCAGGGATTCACAAACCCCAGTTTGGGAACCACTGTTTTAGGGTGAATAATAGGAGTCATTTCCAAGCATTAATGTTCATTAGATTGTGGAATATAATTTCCAAAGAGGAATGGTGAAAGATTGATCTGCTGCTCAGTCATTTAAAAATAGTTTGGACAAAGCACTCAAGAACAGCCAGGGAACAATTCTGCACTTGCAGAATGATGGACTAAATGATCTAACTGGTCTCTCCCATCTGTAATGTCTATGATTCTACAATTAATGAGAATGGGTATCATAATCAACAAAAGATGTTACATATTCCTCATAAAATGTAAATCACCAAAACAAACAAAGCCTTTTAAAAATCAAATTCAGAAGTCTTCTGGTTTTAAGACCTTGTTTGTGGCTACCCAGATCAAAGAGGTCAGCATCTCTCTAACTTTCACATGGTGTGCTCAAAAGTTAGAATCCTTAGCTTCCTGCAGATCAGTCTCTGGAGACTGCATGTCAGTGTGAGATATTTTTCCCAAGTGTAAGCAGGGGAATAGTTCCGCTATTGTGGGGAACTTTCCTGGCTTCTGCACTACCCTGGTGAAGTGGGCTAGCAGAAGGATCTGAGTCCTCGTTCCCACTTGCTTTACCCAGAGGCCTCCCTGCCCTCAAGGACTCCCCTTCCACTCTCCTGGCTGGCAGCATCCTTGTAACCCCAACAAGATTCCTGGGGGGCTCAACCCCCTGACCTGTTGTGGTTGCCTGGGACAGGGGCTAGGGTGTCCCCCCTTGACCCACTGATCATTTCATGCAATTTAAAGCAAATACAAGTTGTTTAATTAACAATCAATTTAAAAAAAGAATAAGGAAAAATGGAACAGGTTAAAGGAAAACACATCATCCTGATCTGCGGCAGGGAACATTACAAACAGTGTCTCTGGACACCAGGGCACTTCACAGTCTGTTCCTTGTATGTCCCAGGTCTCCTTCTCAGGCCTGGCTGTGCTGCAGATATGCCATGGGCTGGACACTTGCAATGGTGGTGGCCACACACCTCTGGGCTTTGGGCGGTGGGACCCTTCTTCCCTAAGTCAGCCCCCCGTCAGGTTAAGATCCTCCTCCCAAGCTAGTCTGCAAGGACTCTTAGCTGCGGGTGTCTTTTTGCACTAGGCCCTTTGCCCAGGGTTCCCCCTTGACCGGCCCCAGTTGCTCACCACACCTGGCTCTGTGGCAGCAGCTCTGCTCCCAGCACAGGATCTGCTCTCCCTGGGCTGTGTCTCTGGCTCTGTGGCGGCAGCTCTGCTCCCAGCACAGGATCTGCTCTCCCTGGGCCGTGTCTCTGGCTCTGTGGCTGCTTTTCTGGCCCCTCTGGATCTGGCACAGCTCTGCTCCCCAGCCCAGGTTAGGCCCCTGCTTTCTCCTTAGCTCGGCCCCACTCTGACCCAGGCAATTCCAGCTCACACAGAGGACGGGATCCCGCTGGCCTCCTGACTCCCTGATTAGCCTGCGCACCCTGTCAATCAGGCTCAGAGGCTTAGGCTGACCTGGAGCTAGCCAAGGTAAACACCCCAAATGAATGTTTATAAGGGGGCAACAGTCCACTTACACAAGTATAATCATTTTCTAACAACTACAGTGCATATCTTCTCCCAGTGGCCAAAATGCAAATCTCTATGTAAATAACCATCATGCAAACAAATATGCTACTCTTTGGGATGCCATAAGGAGCCTGAGGTCTGAAGCCTTTTGCACTTGTGATGTTACAAGCTAGTTTGTTATGCTGTTTGCAATTGCTGGATAAATATTCTATTGAAAACTTGTGAAAAAGAAAGTTCCTGACTACATCACCGGGATCCAGAAAAGACTCAGATTATAAGGACAATTCCCATTGTTTCATGCAAGTACTAACACTAACATCATATGAATAAAGGCAGAAATAAAGCCTTTAGAAAAACTAACAAGAGTTGTTTTCTGCTGATGGATTTTCAAATGTAGCTCAATCTTAAACTGAATGGAATTAGCAAACCACTAACCTAGGTTAAGCATTTATATGCCCCCTGGTTTACTATAATATCTGGGCAACTCACAATCCTCAACACCTCTGGGAGGTAGGGATGTGCTGTTAGCCTCATTTGCAGATGAAGAACTGTGGCACAGAAAGACCAAGAGTAAAAACGTCGAATGTGCCTAAGGAACCTAAGTCCCATTTTTCCAAAGAAATGTATTCACGCAGGAGCTAAGATTCATCAGAAGTCAGTGGGACTTAGGTTCCTATGTGCTTAGTCACTTTTGAAAATTTTACCCTAAGTGAATTACCCAAGATCACATAAGAAACCTATGACAGGGCAGAGCATTAAATCTGGGTCTTCTAAGTGCCAGGCTAGGGCCCTACCCACTAAACTATCTTTCGCCTGAAATGTGCCTATTGTACATAATAATGACATTTTGTCACACAGCTTCAACGGAAATGTTATTTTAGATATAAGAACAGATATGTTTATATTGAGATTGTCCTCAGAATGGGTGATCTGGGAAGCTATCTGGGCTTAGAAAAGATACGGGAAACCACTGGATTAAGAGGTAAATATTTAAACCTAATAATTTTGGGGGGACTTAAGGAGGGGCGATGAAAAAATCACCCAGAGTATTTAGGGCTTGCTCTACTCCCAGAGACATCACTGTCAAAATATTCATGGACTTCCCTGATAGCAGGATTAGTGGAGTTGGATTTTCTCATAGAAAAGGGTGAGACTCTTTTTCACTAAGGAGGATGAAGTTGAGAATGAAGGAGGCTGGAACTGGAGAGGGATTTTAGCAGGGATGAAGATTTACAGGGTACAAATGATAAGGGAGAGATAGAGGAACAATGTTCCTCTTGCCCCCAGCGATGAGGATGGCTGAGCACAGAGAATGAATAGTCACTTGTCTTAATTACAAAACATGAAGCACATCTCTAAAATGTCTTCTTTCGTGTGCTCCTTTTAACTGAAACTAAATTACTGCATGTGGTGTTTAGATGTTGCTTGGGATTATTAGAACAGGGAGCACTGGACAGGAAACAGGAAGGATGGGGGAGGAGTTGAAGCTTGTTAGTACAACCTTTTGGTGACGAGGATGGATCTTCTGCCTCTGAACCCACCTGCACCCTTTCTGCAAAGCCTAGGTGAGCCTCCAATTGCTTTTACTGCCTGGATCCATATGTTTGAGACTTATCTGCTTGCAATCAGTGCTAACGAGATTTCTGAAGTAAGAAAGCATGCTCTTCTAATCCACTGCCTTGGAGCAGAAGGGCAGCATATATTTTACACTTTTCCCCTTGCAGATGATAAATATGAGACTGCACCCACTGCATTAAAGAACTTTTTTGTGCCAAAAGTGAATGTAGTAGCTAATCGCTACAGGTTTCGCCAGCGTGAGCAGAAACCAGGGGAGACTGTAATGCAGTATATTGCTTCCCTGAGGAGTCTGATTGTAATTTGTGACTTTGGGAATATGGCAGATGAGATGATTAGAGACCAACTCATTGAGAAAACAACCATGCTTCATGTGAGAGAACGCTTACTTCTAGAACCACAACTTACACTAGAAAAAGCAATAACCATTGCTACTCAGATTGAGTCAGCTACCCCTGAAGCCAAAATAATGAGCAGGGATACAGGAGGCACAGTCCAGGCTGTCAGGGCCGGATCCAGGCACCAGCTGAGCAAACTCGTGCTTGGGGCGGCAGATTCTATGGGGCGACGTTCCGCCCAAACCTAGGGCGGCATGGCCGATTTTTTTTTGTTTGCTGCTCCGGCTGCCCTGTAGGAGGCGGTGGCGGCATGGAGGAGTTGAGCGAAGCCCTCCCGGCAAGCGGCGCAGTGGTCGGGGCCGCGTGGGAGTGCCCCGCTGAAGCGCTGGCCGCCCCCCTTCTCTCTCTCTCCTCCGCTCCCTCCCCTTCCCCCCCATTAGACCGGGCGCGCAGTCTGCAGCACGAGGAGTCCCCTGGCTCCGACCACCCTGTAGTGTTTTTTGTTTTGTTTTGTTTTTCCCCTGCTTTGCCAGCCGCGCCATTGTTTCTGCCCCCGCCCCCCTGCTTTGCTGCTCTAGCCGCACCATTTTTGTGTTGTTCCCCCCGCGCTTTGCCGCTCCAGCCAGCCATGCTGTGTCCCCTCCCCGGCTTTGCCGCTCCAGCAGCGCCGTGCTCGCCCGCCCCCTCCCCCGACAAAAAAGCCCGAGCCGGCCCTGCAGGCTGTGACTCCTTTGCAGAAAAGTTCACTATCGCTGCAGACAAACAATTGCAGGAGGAAAACTAATGAAAAGCCACTGAATCAGCAAATTCAAAATACAGTAAAAGCATGCTTTCACTGTGGATCCCCACGACACCTTGCAAGCTACACCAGATGCCCAGCAAAAGTAGCTCAGTGCAATCATTGCAAAAAGATTGGGCATTTTGCTAAAAGTACGTCGCAGTAGCCAGTTCAATCAACAGGTGCATGCAGTTACAATACCAGATGTTACTGTGCTGAGTGTGGACAAAATCACTACGGCACATATTCCAGAACAGATAAAGTGCACTGTAAACGTTTCCACCATACCTTCCGGCAAATCACACTCTATTCACCTAATGTTGGACACAGGCTCAGCAGTATCTATACTACCTGATTCCATCTATTTGCATTACTTTAAATATGTGTCTCTTACTGAACCCAAACTTCAGTTAGTGTGTTATTTGAAAAACCATATTCCAGTACATGGCTGCCTGCCAGCAATAGTTACTTTTGGTGATTGGTGTATAACTGCAGAGTTCTACCTTGTCCACAAGGGCACTCCTATCCTTGGCAGAGATTTATTGGCTGCTTTAAATCTCAGGGTAGTTAATGAATGAATTGATCTTCCTCAGCAAAGCACTCTTACGGTACACACACCAGTTTCAGCTGGGACCCAGCACCAGGTTGAGGAGAAACTCGGCTATGCTTATGGGTTTCTGCATAAAGTTAAAATGCAGAATAATGTGATGCCTGTGTAACCCTTCTGCCCCTCTGAGTTGGCAGCAACAAGGGCCGGGTTCAGTATCCAGGGGTTCTGTTTCAATAACACAATGCATAACCAGCTCAAGTCCCCACCCAGTGACCTGGGACACTTACATACCACAACCCCCTGGGCGCCTCTAGGAGGCAATACTTCCCCTCTCGCAAGCACGGAGTCTGAGTGTAGCAAAATCCTTTTAATAAAGGAAGGAAACAATGCGACATCCCATTGGAGAAACACCACAAACAGGTTTATAACACAAACTATAAGCAAAAACCCACCTCCAAGTACTTTCGGCAATGTTCTTAAGATCCTTAGGGTCTTAAGCCCAATCACCCCAAAGTCCAACAACCCAAAAGTCTTTGGTCGGTGCCACCCCAGAATTCAAAAGTTTATCTGCAGAGTTTTACTCCCCCAGCCTGGGTGGAAATGGGTGGGGGGAGTCCACACAAGGTGTTAAGGGGCAGCTTACGTGGGCCAGGGCCAACTGCTCCGCCTCTCCATGGAGTTCTGCTGCAGACTTCACCACAACCAGCTCCACTACACCAGCTGTGCTGCTCCTCCAGCCATCCCTGCAAACCGCTTCACTCCGCTCTCTGTTCCATGGGCTGCGCCAACATGCTGCAAACTGCTCCGCTCTGCCAGCCGCTTAATGATAGGTCTTCAGGCTCCCCCACTAGTTAACACGGCACTCAGTGATCTCAGCTCAGCTCAGCTCTTTCAGCTCTTAGTAGGGGAGCCCTGGTGCTGGTGCACCATTGGCTCAACATGAATTCAGCTCAGAAGTCTCTAGATGGACTCCTAATGGAATCAAAATTAGCTCTACTCTTTTACAGTGGAAAGAGGAGGATGTGCAATTGGTGTTCCAGGCCCTCAAAGGGGCCCATACCATCAGGTACACACACAAGTCTCCAACCTCTCTCTATTCACTGGGTTTTGGAACCCATGTTCCTTGTCTAGCTAGTGTCACTTAATTTATATTGAGACATCTCTGTCATAAAGCAGTCTCGTAGTTCCTCATTCACATAAGCAGGTGGCAACACTTTATTTATCCTGCCCCAATAACAAAGAAATTGGGGATCCCAGAGCTGTCAAAATAACCATCCCGGGCTGCCTTGGGCTATGCTGGGCGTGCCCATGCAAATATCTGAGATTTCACACTTCCTGAAATTCTTTCCACACTTCCCATAATTCACCACCAGATGTCAAGGTGGAGCTCATCCTGACTTTGCTTACACCTGTATGACAGAAATTACCTCACTTACCATTTTCAGTCAGGGAAGCTGTTTCAGAGGAACTTAGAAAACTTGTTCAAAAGGACATAATCTCTTCAATAAACTCTTCGGAATGGGTTCACCTATAGTAGTGATGCAGAAGAAGAGTGGAGGCGTTCACTTTTGTGTGGACTTAAGGGAGCCAAATAAAGCTATTGTGATTGACAGCCATCCTCTTCCTTACATAGAAGAAGTATTTGCAGAACTCTGTGGAGCAAAGATGTTTTCTACTCTTGATTTGCAGAGCACATACCACCAGGTTATGCTGCATGAAGATAGCAGAGACCTCACAGCATTTATTACACATGAGGGACTATTTCATTTTAAACGTGTTCCATACGGTCTCGCATCAGCCCCAAGTGCCTTCCAAAAAATGATGTCATTGATTCTGAAAAATCAACATGGAGTTCAGTGCTATTTGGATCTTATCGTGTTTGGAAATACTACTGAGGAGCATGACAATAACCTGCAGTCTGTACTTAGCTGCATCAGCAAAGCAGGCCTCAAGCTCAATAGGTCCAAATGCAAATTTAAGACAAACTGAACTCTCCTTTCTGGGGCATACAATTGCACAGGCTGGACTAAAACCTGATCCAGATCATATCCTGGCAATTTCAAATGCTCCTCCTCCAACAGATCTGCAAACCTTATGTTCCTTCTTGGGTCTTACCTCCTGGTATGCAAAATTCATTCCCAATTATGCTTCTGTCATTGAACCATTATGAGAATTACTATGGAGAAGTTCAGCCTTAGTGTGGACATCAGATGCACAAGCTAGTTTCAAAATGGTTAAAGACTTGATTGTATATAGTCAATACTTTCACTATTCAGTCCTGCATTGCGCACAATTGTAACTACTGATGCTTCTGATTATGGACTTGGGGCGAGGGTGACCAGAGGCAACGATTTTATCGGGACTGTCCTGATATTTGCTTGTTTGTCCTGCGTCCTGACCAATGTCAGGTCGGGACACTGGACAAATAAGCAAAGGCTCCGGAGCCCAGAAGGGCTTGCGCCCTCCCCTGCCCCGACTTTGCTCCCGCCTTCCCCCATTGGATCCCTCCCCAAATCCTCACCCCCATCCCCGCCCCCTCACTGCCCCATTGGCTCCCTCCCCAAATCCCCGCTTCTTGCCAAGCACGCCATGCCCAGGAGACGCAGGGGAGCGTGGGTCCAGGGTGAGTGTGAGTCTGGCCTGGCCCTGAGCAGACAGGACTTGGGCGCAGTATCTGGAGGGAGAGTAGAGAAGTGGCCCGCAGGGCCAGGCAGCAGCTGTTCTCCCCATCTGGGCAGCGGGACTCAGGAGCAGCCGCTGCTGCAGCTCCCACTGCCACAGGGGTAGGAAGCGGCCAAGCATGTGGCACTCGTCGGCTGTGGCTTTGGCACCCGGGCCCAAACCCCCCGAGCCCGGGCCTGCTGCGGGAACCCAGCAGCACACACGCTGCGGCCAGCTCCTGGCCAGTTGCATCTGGGCTGGCTGCCCAGCTGGTGCAATCCCGCGGTGGAGGCATCGGCAGCCCAGCCCCATTCATTCCCCTGAGGGACTCGAGTGGGATGGGAGGGCTGGGTCCTGCTGCCCCCACTCCGGGGCCACCCATGGGATTGCACCAGCTGGGCAGCCAGCCCAGACGCTACTGGCCAGGGGCTGGGTGTGCGCAGCATGCGCGCTGGGTCTCCGCAGCAGGCCCGGGTTCAGGGGGTTCGTGGGTGCCAGAGCCACAGCCACCGAGCTTGGCCAGTGGCCGCTTCCTCCCCTTGTGGCAGTGGGAGCTGCAGCAGCGGCTGCTCCCGAGTCCTGCTGCCCAAGTGGGGAGAACAGCCGCCGCCTGGCCCCGTAGGACGCCCCCTAATCTTCCTCCAGGTACTGTGCTCGAGTCCTGGCTGCTCGGGGCCAGGCCGGACTCATGCTCACCCCGGCCCCGCACTCCCCTGAGTCTCCTGGGCCTCCCTCTAGCGTTTGCGGAGGGAGGAGGAATCGGGGGTGGGGGATTTTTTTTTTTTTGCTCTGCTGCCATTTTTTTCCCCTCTGGCCCTGCCCTGCCCCCCCATGTCCTGATATTTGACCTGCGTGATCTGGTCACCCTACTTGGGGCTGTCCTCACACAACTTCATGAGGACAACACTGAGAGGACTGTTGCATTTGCTTCAAGGACACTAAGTAATGCTGAGAGAAAATATTCTGCAGTCGAAAAAGAAGCACTTGCTTGTGTCTGGGCTACTGAAAAATGGAGAATTTACCTGTGGGGCCGCATGTTCAAGTTGTGCACACACCACAGCCCTTTGACAACGTTGCTCACCACAAAAGGACTGGGAAGAGCAGGATATCGTATTGCTAGATGGTCTTCAAGACTACTCTCTTTCAATTATGAACTGGAATATAAGCCTGGAAACAAAAATACAGTAGCTGATTGCCTTTCTCGCCTGCCTTTGCCTTCACCAGACGGTCCACCAGAGGATGAGGATGTAGTAGTTGCGCTTATTACAAGCACTCTTACTGCAGTTACAAGAGAACAATTTCAAGTTGCTTGTTCAGTGTGTCCAATTCAACAAAAACTATGGGAATTTCTGACAAAGAGATGGCCGAGTAACCCTAAAAACCTTGACCCAGTTTTGCCGCCTTATTTTAGAGTTTGGGATGAACTTTCTTTGCTCAGTGGCTGTGTGCTACGAGGTACACACCAGCTACTTGTGTCAGAATAATTACAGTCAAAACTCATACATCTGGCACACGATACTCATCAAGGAATTGTCAGAACCAAACAACGACTACGGGATCTATATTGGTGGCCAGGGATGGACTCTCAAACTGAAGCACTCATAAAATCCTGTGTCACTTGCCAAATGCATGATAAGACAGCAGTGACATTTACCCCTCCATTACAGCCTATTCCTCTTCCTGAATCTGCATGGGAAAAAGTGGCGATTGACATTGTAGGGCCCTTTGAAACTGCTCCAATTGACTGTCGTTATGCCATCACTTCAATAGACTATTTCACTAAATGGTCTGAGGTAGCGTTTACATAGCAAATCTCTTCTGCTACAGTAATTAAGTTCCTCTCTTCAGTTTTTAGCAGGGAAGGTAACCCCAAAGAACTGGTTTCAGATAATGGTAGTCAATTTACTTCCCTGGAGTTTGAAACTTTTCTAGCAGAGAGGAACATTTTACACAGAAGGTCATCCCTATATTACCCTCAAGCCAATGCGGAAATCGAACGGTTTAACAGAAGTTTGAAAGAGAGTTTGCAAACGGCTAAACTGGAAGGGCGATTGTGGATACCCTTCACTACTGATTTCTTGCAAGCATACTGGGCTACATGACATGCCACAATGCAAAGATCACCTGCAGAGTTACTGCATGGAAAACAGATGAATACTAAACTGAACATTGCTGGATTGTTAAAGGCACGACCTGAGGCCCCAGCTGAGGATGATGTGAGAAAAACAGTTGAACAGAACCAAGCAAAGTGTAAGGCTTTCACAGACAAGCGGTGGGGTACTAAGGAACCAAAGTTTGAGTGTCGTTCCTTTGTTAGAATACAAAAACCTGAAATTTTATGCAAAAGGGACTATAAATTCACAGCTCCTCTTAAAATCACAGAGAAGAAGGGACCTTACACCTATCGACTTTCTGATGGGCTGGTATGGAATGCTTCTTATCTTGCACCTACCTGTGCACCAAGAGGAGATTATGCCAACACCTAGTCTGCATTGGATGACTTCACCGTAGTATCAACACAACAAGACATTGCATTGGAACTGGGGCTTGAGAGATGGCCTGTCAGACCCAGACAACCACTTTTCTGGACTAGAGACTATGTTATGTAGTATCTACAGTGTTTTCAGTGTAATATTTCTGCCAATAGTATAGTGTCTTGTTTCCTATTTGTTCCGGTGGTTAGAACAACAATGCTTATTTTAATTGGGAGAGTTTCTTAAGAGAGGAAGGAATGTGGTGTTTAGATGTTGCTTGTGATTACAGAACTGGGAGCACTGGCTGTTGGGAGTCTGAAAGGACAGGAAACAGGAAGGAGGGGGGGAGGAGTTGAGGAGGCAGAGTGAGAGTTACAGAGGGTGCAGCAGCAGCTTGGTAAAGAGGTTTTCACTTAAAAATAAAGTCTTGTTGAAGTTTGTTGGTACCTTGCCTGGTTGATACAACACGGCACCATATCAAATACTGTGTGATGAACAAACCAACATATATTTCTGTTCAAGTTTCATGAAAAGGAATACATGGATGCTACTTAAATTCCTTTCTGGATAAGCAAAGTGGACCAGAAATCCTGGGGCAGACTCTCAGTTGATGTAAATTGTCATAGCTCTATTGAAGTCAAAGGAGGTATGACACCATACACCAGCTGAAGTTCTGCCCTCTGCTTCGAAACAATAGATGGCTCCTGAAACCAGCCATGGCAGCACCGCCAACTTAATGGCAGAAACATACAGGCCTGTAGCTTTAAACCAAAAGATGATAATCGGTTTGTGATACCCCTTCATCTGTTTAGACTATTTTAGTTTCCTCATTCAACATGAAATGTTTCCAAAGCTTGTATCTTGATGGTGTAAGTTCAATTCATGCAGAAAATGGCAAGGTAATCAAACCTGAGTTAAGTGCAGATATAAAGCCAGTGTTGTGTAACGATTATGATTTTCAAAAATGTAAAAAAAAAAAAAATAATTTTGGTAAAATAAGAAGGGAAATTAACTGAATTTTACATTCTGTACAGGAAAAGGTTTTGGTGAATAATACTTACAAATACAGCTGTATTTCTACAGCCTGTGGATTTTATATCTGTATATTTCATATAGATTTTATATCTTCCTACTCATATCCTTTTCTTTCCAATCCTACATATTAAGCCATAAACACCATTTTATTAGGGAGGAAAAAACGTACAAGACGGTTCTGTTAAGGAAACTTTTATGTGGTTGTTTACTCTCAGATCTCTGAAATGTAGCTTTTAAGTGAAGCAGAAAAGAGGGCTGTTTGACATATCCAGAAGATTTATCATTCTTCAAATACATTTTAATGAATGTGAAAGGTCTTAAACTCTCTGACTGTACTGCTTGTTACTCTCTTTGAAAGCAGGTTAATTTCTGTGAGCAGGCAGAGTCTGTGGGGACTCTGAGCCTGCTGACACAATCACAAACATACCACCACTTGAGATACTCCACTGGGGGCGGGGAGAAAGGAAAAGAAAAGGAGGTTTGATTTTATAAGGAAATCTGTTCCAATATCTAGATTTTCTTTCATTTTTTATTTGCTTACAGCATGAGATCACAGGCCAATAGACCTACAGGCCAATGCAAAGGCTCTTCATTCCACGGTTCACCTGGTATAGTATTTGAAACTTCAAAAAGCTACACACTGAATACATCAAAAGATTGGTTTTCCTGTTTTTTTTATTATTATTTTTACAGTAAAGGTATATAATAGAGCTTTTGTGTTTTCTCCTAAAAGTTAATAAAGTGCATGCTGAACCTTTAACATAAACAAAATTACACCATTAGTTCAGCTGGGCAAATTGAGCAAATCCAGTGTTGTGACATTAAACAATCTCTTGTTCTCATCAAAGGGCAGGTGAACATCGTGGCATTTCACAGAAAGAAGAGCCTGAAAATGTCAGAGCAGTTTATGCACTTGAAAAGGCATTGTGAGGAAATATCAGCAGAAAATCAATATGTTCTTAATACACATTTCTACTACCTGCCTGTAATGGGGTCAGCACCCACCTCTCACGAGCGCCCCCTTTTCTCTGGGTGATATACTTGCAATCACAGTTCTTTTCACGGGAAGGCTTGCGGGGGTGGGGGGGAGAGAAGGCACCCATCTCTCATGGATGGATGGTTAGGTGAGAGTAGGGTTACCAGACAGCAACTATGAAAAAACTGGATGGGGTTGGGGGGTAATAGGCACCTATATAAGAAAAAGTCCCAAAAGACCAGGACTGTCCCTTTTAAAACAGGACATCTGGTCACCCTAGGTGGGAGCCTGCTTTTCTTTTTTGGTCTTACATCAAGATGGTGCCTGCCTCTCGCAAGCACCCTCTTAGCCACTGTTTCTCTAGGCTGGTCTTCAGCAGCTCAGCCCTCCGCCGAAGCCGCACATGCTGTACTCCCTTCTAGGGTATACAGTTAAAGACCTTTCTCAGCCCTGGCACGGGGCCATATCTCTAAGGCATCTTCCCCAGAGCACTGCCTTCTTCAACCACCCGGCCAGGGCCCATCTCAGTACCCTCAGCTGGTGTCCTTTTCAGCAGCCACCCTGGGCTGAGTCTGCAACCAGACCAGCAGAGCCCATCTCGGTATCTTCACCTGATCTGGCCAGATCCTGGGCAGAGTCTTCTGGGCTCAGCCTGCCCACATTGACCTTTTCATGATTCTGCTGCTACTCTATCCAGCCAGCCAGGCCCCTGGTCTTTGGCAGCCTTCTCTGGGCTCAGTTCTGTCTGGTGAGCTCTCTGCAGTGAGCTATCCTCAGTCCTGCTGTTTGTCTAGCAAGCCTGGCACCTGGTCATCCCTCATCAAGCTCCACACAGCAACTGAAGGCTCCGTTGCTGGCCTTTTACCTGGCCCTTCTGGCCCCTTATTGGTTGCTCCAGCAGCCCCTCTGTTGGCCACTCTTCTGCAGCCACTCTAGACTGCCTGGAGGACTTCTTGCTGCTGTATTCTGGGACAGGGTGACGCAGGGCTGCAAGGCTTCCAGCAGGGGGTGTCTGGACTCAGTCCACCCTGTCATACTGCCTTTACTCTCAGATAAGAACATGAGAATGGCCATACTGGGAGACCAATGGTCCACCTAGACAGTATCCTATCTTCTGACAGTATCCAGTGCCAGATGCTTCAGAGGGAATGAACAGAACAGCCCAATTGATTGAGTGAGCCAGTGCCAGTTGTCCAGCCCCAGCATCTGGCAGTCAGAGGTTTAGGAACACCCAGAGTGTTAGGTTGAGTCCCTGACCATCTTGACTAATAGACATGGATGGAGCTATCAGCCATGAACTTATCTAATTCTTTTCTGAAACCAGTTATACTATTGGTTTTTACAACATCTCCTGGCAACAAGTTTCACAGATTGACTGTGTGTTGTGTCAAGAAGTACTTCCTTATGTTCGATTTAAAGCTGATGCCTATTAATTTCATTGGGTGACCTCTGGTTCTTATGTTATGTGAAGGGGTAAATAATGCTTCCTTATTCATTTTTTCTATACCATTCATGATTCTCTTATCTCCCTTAGTCATCTCTTTTCTAAATGAACAGTCCTAAAATCTCTCCTCATATGGAAGCTGTCACATACCTCTTGTCATTTTTTGCTACCCTTCTCTGTACTTTTTCCAATTCTAATTTATCTTTTTTGAGATGGAATGGCCAGAATTGCACACGGTATTCAAGGTGGGCATAACAGGAATTTATATAGTGCCATTATATTTTCTGTCTTATCTATCCCTTTTTTAGTGGCTCCTATCATTCTGTTAGCTTTTGTGACTGCTGTTGCACATTGAGCAGATTTTTTTAAAGAACTATCTACACTGACTCCAAGATCGCTTAAGAAACTTCCCAAATTCTGTAGGTACGTTGAGGCCTGCTTTCCAACTTGTACATGCTTCTACTTGTAGAAGTCAGGCAGAGCATCCAAGAATGAAGGAGTGTATCTTATTCCATTGCCTCAGGTTCTCTTGTGACACTTTATTATCCAAACATGACATGACATGTCATCATGACATAACCAGTACATGGCTTGATTTAATAAATGTCAAGAGACTTCCCCTGAGAGACTGAAGAGAGGAAGTGCCATAGCACAGCATCTGCTACTCTTTTGAGACACTACAAGGGCTAGTGGTTGAAAATTTTGAAGATTGACGAAAGTCAGAGGTCATGTAGGCAGGTTGCCTGTGAAAAAGGACATTGAGAAATGTTAGAACTGGGGATAAAAGATGGCAGGAGCCCCTCTTTCTTAAATAGCTGGCTTTCTAGTTTGTGAAAAAAGTTCACGCAAAAACACCATGGTCCAGATTCTCAGGTACTGCTCTGCCAATGCAAAGAGCAATGCAGATGCAGACAGACCTGTCTGACTCAAAGATAAGGAAAGCCATGTGAAGAAGCTGCTTCTATAAAAAGAAGGAAAGGGAGTGAGTCACCACTGACTGATATTCACAAAATGTTTCTACCCTGTTTTCCGGACCTCACACAAGGTGACCCAAAGGACATGTTAAGAACAAGGGCTTTCCGCCCGCAGATTAGATTTTGTTATTCAGTCTTTACAATATGTTCTTACAGGAAGAAGATATTTGTTCTTCATCTGATATTAATACATGGTATTTTATCATTTAAAATGGAGGGAGATGGCGCTCAGTGGTAATATGAGTGGATTGCATATTAGCTGATGGGTCTCAGTCCCAAAACCAACTCTCCAATTGAAACAGTGGCTGTAATGGGACATGGTAGATCGCTAAATGTGTTAAATTGTCAAGGGATAAGAGGCTAATTAGCATCTTCAACCACTGTGTATGGGATTCTGACAGGGGTACCCACAATATGTCCCCATTTACATGTTCTGGCATCCAAAATTACATGCACACATTTATCACCCACACTTTCCAGGTGCCAACACTCTGCAGGTGCAGGTGCCTATATTCAGATTTGAACTGTTCTAATACCCCGGTTCTAACATTCAAGCACTCTAAATGTGAGAACCGGGGATTTAAAAAGAAAAAGGAGAAAACTAGCCAAATAGATCCTAGAGTCAAAAGTAAAGAAGTGATTAAAATCCTTTGTCATGGCTGCTGCTTAAGGAAATATTAATAGTGGCTCAGAAAGTAGATCAGAAGGAGGAAGCAGCGAGTGAGAATCATTGGGTCCAGTGGAAAACCACAATGCATAACTGGCATGTGGACCTCATTGGCATACAATATCATTGAGGCCAACAGTTCAATAAGATTAAAGAAGAGCTGAATATTTATATGGCTAATAGGAATATCCAAGAATTTAATAGCAAAAAATATTTTAAAAATAAACAATAATTTTGGAAAGGATATACGCCCTTATGCCTTAGGGCAAAACCCATCTTATAACTATTGAGGATTAGGAGTACACTTTCCCTGTTGGTACGTTATCCCATAGTTGCCTACTGCAAGCTTTCTTCCACCTTGCTCTGAGACAGCTGATATTGGTCACTGTCACAGACAACCCTGGAGTGGTCTGATCCACTACGGCAATTCTTCCATTACCAATTACAAAACTCATTTGCTATGAGTTTTGTGACTGCAAATTGTAATCTTGCATGCAAGCAAGTGCTGGAATTTCGCCAAAAGTATGTGCTAATGTTTCCATCTGCAGTGTGCTCACAATTATTCATGTCCACAAGTGACAGCTGGATAGAAGCTGGATGAAAATTTCGCCACAACTCTTTAAAATGGTGACTATACCACTTTTTTCCCCCTCAGGAGAATGGAAACATGATCTTCTTTGAGTTCATTGTCAATGCCTTTTCTCCATCAAGCTATTTCCTCAGTGGTGCATCTAAACTCTGCCAGTTTAGAATTATTAACAAGGCAGGACTTTTTTTTTTTGAGAATCTAGGGTACACTATCACAACTCCAGGAAGAACTTTGTGACAAGCAATGTTCAGGAGGAAGTTGACTGCTAGTGTGGCTGACCTAACAGAAATTCAGTTGTCCTGGCCCTACTGCTGCAAACGTCCCCTACTTTCCTCATGCTGTCACTAAACCACTTACCCAATGATACCACATCATCCAGATCTACTGCCTGCTGTTTGAAAATTCATGCTATGATTATTTCATAATATGTTGGAGGCGGATTATCCTCTGATTTTTTCTATTTTAAATCCTCCAGCACTTAAAAAAATATTCTGCAACACAGTCATGAAAGCAAGAAAAATGAAACATGGACTATAGCAGTGAAATGGTTAATCAGGAAGCAGTTCTATATCGAAAAAAAAAGGCCTCTTAAGTTACTATAAACTCAAGAAAGACTTTTCTCTGAAGGATGAAATTAAGTTGTTTTAGACCTTCACTTTGATTTTACCGATCTAACTAAGGAAGAGGTATTATTATTTTCATACTAGGGGTTGATCTACTGAAATTACACATTGCCGGTCTGTCACTCACAATGACAACATAGACAAGGGATCTTCTTTGATCTCTAGACAGCTGAAGTTGCAGACAGGAGTCCACAGGGAAGATAAGTTAATACTCCAGACCCCAAACCTCAGAAAATTCATGGCAATGGGAAGAAGAGATTATATGGCATACTTTGTGGATCATCTGTGACTGCCATTGATTAGCTTGCTAATAGCTATTATGATAAGAATCTGGTAAAGCTTAGAAGTCAATTACCAGCTGCACTGCTACCATTACATCACAGTTTAACTTAATTTGAAGACATTATGAAAATGAATCAGTTAGTTCTCCATATAGATTATATTGGACAGATTCTCAGCTGTTGTAAATTGACAAGTAAAGTAAAGTTTGAGTTTTCATTTCACTGAACTCAGTGGAGAATGGAGCTATAGTAATTTACATCATTTGAGGATTTGGCCCAATGAATGCCATTTGAGATGACACATGGAATGGGGGAAGCCTGTAAAATGACAAATAAACGCATTTTTCTCCAATTTTTGAACCATAAAAGGTAAATGGGGTTGTTTAAACATGAGGCAGCAAATTTACCAAAATGTTTTAAAAGGTAAGTCCATTTAAAACAGTCCATCAATCTTACTCTTTGGATAGTGATTCACACAGCAGCAGAAGTCACTATGTGGTTCCAATTTTCTGTTCTGCGGCTATTTTCAAGCAAATAGTTGTACCAGTAGGCTTCTGAAGTGTGAATGTGAGTGTTACTGACAGCACATAAAATGAAATAATCAGTACATTGAACTCCTGATTTTTGTTTTGTCTTGTTTCTTTCTTTGTGGGAGCTTTTGAAACTAAGCTTAATTCTCAACTTAAAGTTTATAACATGTGTAAGAGACAATGGAAGAAATACACAAACCAACAATTTTGTTTCTATTTAGGAATGTATGATAGTCTGTTTATTCCCTTACTCCAGGAATTTCTATTTACTTAAAAACACAATTGTTATTTGTAGACATGTACAAACATATGTGAGACAATAGATGTGGACACTGAGTGTCCTAAGTCATGTGCTTACTGGCCAGTTGAGCCTTTCTGGCAAGGTCACACACTCATCCATGGACTTTTAGAGGGGCACATCTGGGACCTTGTCAGAGAAAAATAAATATCCCTACACCCATTATGTTAAATGATGCAAAGTTAGTGATGGAGACAAGATAATAGAAGCAGCCAGGAGGTGAAGCAGTAAAGAGAAACAGCTGTGTAGTAGGCAGAAAGGGGGAGGATCAGGAGTAGGAAGTGACACTTTATGCCACATTCAGAGAGCCAACCTGCCCCTGTGATAGCAATTTATGAGACTATGGCCCTCTGGCCTATTTCTCTACTAATCAAATCAAATATGTGAACACTTCAGTATCCCAAGTTTAATTATTAATAGAAACTGCATTGAGCCAAAAACTATTGCTGAAAGGGCATCAAGACTTTTGGAGGAGAGGAGAAAGGAAAGGAAGCTTATATTGCTCAGGAAAAACTTTCAGTAAACAGAATAAAAGGGTTAGAAAAAAGAGCAATGAAAATAAATTCAAAATATTAGAAGAAAGATGTATACTGCTCTGCCCTTGGTATTTTCTCTTATACTTTTAGTGATAGGACATATAGTATAAGCCAATCAAATTGATCAGCCCTTTTTCTAAAAGTAGATGAAATTTTAAATGAAAGAACCATCCTCTAATACTTATAAGCCACACCACCAGTGTATCAGTGAGCTATTGGTGCACTTCTTGTGTGGAAGAAGACATGAGACCAAAACACTTCCAAGGTATGCATCAGTCAGTCACCTATTAATTCCACGGTTTGGCCCATTCCTACCTAGAGGGGGAGGAGAGGAATTTTCAAAGGCACAAATGAAGAGTTGGGCACCTAATTTTCAATGGGAGTGGAGCAGCTAACTGCCCTTTGAATGTCTCCCTTATAGTCGATTAGCACTAAGCTTTCCTGTGCTTGCTGCCCCTCAGCTGACACCATCTGCTGTCTTCTTCTAGAACCTTCTCTCTGGGTCTCTGTGATATCACTGATTGGTATCAATCCTTTTAGCCAGAGTTTAAGCTTGTCCTGGCATAAAGAAATGTAACTAGCAGGTATTTATAGACAGCCCCATTCTTCTTGATGGTGGTTAACACACATTTTTATTGCTGGACTGGACCAGTCAATAGAATGTGTACTGTTGAAAGACACCCAGAATTGGCAGGGGCATGGAGTAGACAACCCAGCTTCTTTTCCACCTCAAATTTCTGCAAAATAAAGAGCCCTTCAGACATACTGGAGAGAACCCTTAGCAACTGGAAGCAAAATATGTTTTTGTTTTCCTCTCAAAGAGAGTCAGTGTAGAAGTTACTAAGAGAACATTCACATTTCTTCTGTGTTTTATATCGGGCTAAGGGAGGGAGGAGGGTCTATTTACTGCTTTTGTCATACAGCCAATTAGAGACTTAAAAAAAAATAAACAGTTTGAGGTGGTGTCATGATGACATGATGAATCCCGCAATTGGCTGCTGACAGAGGTCAAACAATCAAAGGCCCTGCTCTACTGCTGTCCTGTTTTTTTGGAAGCCAAAAGTGGAAATCCAAGTGGGAGGCCTGGGACTGGGACTTCCCCCTCTGAGGCCAGAGAGAACACACACAGGCCCACTGTGAAGTAAGGTACATGATCTCTAAGAGAGGGTACTGGCTGCTGTCCTCTTAGATTGCCCGCTGCCAGGTAATCCACAGAGTGCCCTTGGCAGCAGCCTCAAAGGGGTTATTTTGTTGCATGCTGTTATGATGGCAAGGAGCAGGGAACAGCCTCAGGGAGCAGTGAGAAGAGGAAACAGAAAAAGCAGGAGTAAATGGTGTTCTAGATTATGGAGGAGGACAGTGGGCTTTCATCACATGGCAAAAGGTATCTATTATTAAAGAAAATTGCCAGTCTTTTCTGTAATTATTAGCCTGGCATCTTAGAGCAACGGTACATAGAATTATCATTTTGTTCATGATCTTTAATAATATTATACAGCCCACAGCCAGAGCTGGGTGAGTTGTTAAAACTATTACGGTTGAGATTTTCAAAGCATTGTTCAACATTGCTCCTGCTGAAGTCAAATGGGAGATTTACCATTGACTTCAATGAAGGAAGACATCATTGACTTCAGCAGGAGCAGCATAAAGCCAGTTCTGAGTGCATCTAATGGCAATTCACTGAAACTGTGGAGGTTTCATTGGTCCAGAATGGATTTTGGGGTGGGAGTGAGAGCACCACCCACACACTCCAAAATAGCCAATAGCCTAGTGGTTAGGACACTCAGATGGGATCTGGTTTGGGGTGTGTCTCATTTGGAGTAGGGACTTGAACCCAGGTTTCTCACATGCCAGGTGAGTGTCCTAATCACCAGACAATTAACTATTCCAGGGTATGGGGTGGGGTCTATCTCTCTCTCACTCCGGGGTTGTGAGTGGGGAAGAATTTACTATTAAAAGCATCCAAGGAAGGTAGTTAGTGACCCCAGAAATTTTGATTAGGGACTCAGGCCAGTGGTGCTGGTTAATTTTAAGAGGACCCCCCATGCCATTTGAACCTGGTCCTTGTTCCTGCTGACAGCACCCGGCAGAAGAGTTACAACTGAATAAATGACCAGAACTATATTAGATGAAGTACCACATGACTTCTCCTCACTAAAGCAACTGAACTTCACGTTGTGTCAGAGGGCACCTTTGTGTGGTCATCTTTTGGCACTCACAAACAAGGGACCAAAATAATCCCTGACTTCAGTGGAATTACACTAAGGGTGAGTTTGGCTCAAGAGCTTTGGCCATAAGACAACATTTTCTATTCAACATGGGTGGATCCCTTCTGTGTTAATAAACAACTTCCACGGAACAGCCTGTGGCTTAGCTGCAAGAGATAACGTAGTGCAGGATTTATTTTGTTTTATTCTGTCATACTAGGCAGCTCTGTAAAACATTAGATTAACACTCAAGCAATGGCTTTGATATTGGAGTGTCCTGAATTAGTCACTAGGAACATAAGAATTGCCATACTGGATCTGATCCAAGGTCCATCTAGTCCAGTATCTGTTTCTATCAGCAGCCAGTACCAGATGCTTCAGAAGAAGATGTTAGAACCCCACAATGGGCAGATGTGGGATAATCTGCCTCCCCTACACGCACCCTAGGTCTCATCCTGCTCTCTAATAGTTACAGATAGGTTTACACCCTCAAGTTTAGTATCCCTTCCAAAATTTTTGTTAGCATTAATTGTGATAACTCTTGATATTCTTGTTATCCAATCTCTTTTTGAACCTTGCTAAATTCTCAGCTACAACACCTTCCTGAGGCAATGAGTTCCACTGGCTAATTGCATGTAGTGTGAAAAAATATTTCCTTTTCTCAGTTTTGAATTTTCCACCTTTTAATTTAACTGTCTGTTCCCTTGTTTTTGTATTCATCTGCTTCATCTGAAGGGGAAGGCTCCTCCACCGCCCAACGTGAATGGGCTCTTCATCTTCAAAATTCTCACAATAAAAAGGGTGCTTGATCACTTTTATTTATTTAGGGGCTTTGAACATGCTTTGGTATTTTTAACTGGCTTGTCCAGCAGTGGGAATTTATTCTCAAACTCCACAGCAGAGAGGACAACCCCCCTACCAGGATTATGAGACTGACAATCAGTAAGACTGTATAACATTCTGCTCTCAAGCATTGATAGTCTGTCCCCCAAATTTCCCCTTTCACTGCACCTTCCACTCATTTCACCATAGTTCTCAGATACACTCAGCTAAAATATGAAGGCAAGAGTGCTGCTTGGAAATGAATCATGCATCTGAAAGTATCATGCACTGAATTTATGGAAGCTGACTGTAGCTAAAAGACTGTTCTTCATAACCATAGAGTTTGCTCATTCTTTATCTAAGGAGACATCCTGAATCATTAGCTATCTGATCTATCTAGGTTGTGGGAATGAGGGGGGGCAATCAACAACCTCTTGCTATAAGGAACTTTCCTCTTATTTTACTGAGAAAATTCAAATACATGTAACAGTGTCCCATGCACTATGGGCAACACACTTGAATGGAAACACACTGTCCACATTGTCCAATCTCACAAGATGAATATCCTCAACTCCCAGTGAAATCTGTAGGAAATGAGTGCCTTCAGCACTCTCCAGAAAGAGCTCAACACTTTGTAGGATTAGGCTTCTGATACAGATCTTAAAGAGTCATGAGGGACAGCTGTCTGAGGGGTAGCCATGTTAGTTTGGATCTGTAAAAAGTGACAAAGAGTCCTGTGGCACCCTATAGACTAACAGAGGTATTGGAGCATAAGCTTTCGTGGGTGAAAACCCACTTCATCAGATGCATGTGCATGCGCATCTGAGGGACAGCTTTTTCTTCTCCCCAAGAGCTCTGATAATTGGATTCCTTCATGACAGCTCCCATTCAATAGCCATCTACAACCTTTGGAGGACAGTGTGAGAGGGCATGGCGAACTGATCTACTGCCCTTCTGAGTAGTTCTCAATGCATTTTTATAACCTCTGAACAGTGATCACATATTACAGTGTCACATGCCTTAGAAATGTTTTATACCTAAATCACAGTCAGGAGTAATGGTACCATAGGTCTGCTTAATGAAGTACCTATTTTTATTTATGAGACTCTATTGAGATTAGCAGATTTTTAAAGCTCCTTCTTGCCCAGTATCCTGGTTAAACATCTATAGAGTGGAAATTTTCTTTAAAAGAAGCTTGCATCCTTCAGAAGTGATTCCCCTTGCAAGAATTCTACTTCCACTGGGAAACCTCAGGCCCAATATTTATGTGATCAAATACAGGAGGAGGTGAAGATGTGATATGATTTCTGAAAAAGTCCCCAATCATTTTGATCTGGGAGATCTTACTGTCGTGTTTCTACACTGGGGTGAGACAGTTTTTTAGTCCTGATATGAAATGATTGCACAGGAAAAACTAGCTTATCTGTTAGGAGAATCAAATTCAAGACTGCCCTTGAAGTTAATTGTCAGGAGGTAGCTGTGTTAGTCTGTATCCACAAAAACAACAAGGAGTCCAGTGGCACCTTAAAGACTAACAGATTTATTTGGGCATAAGCTTTCGTGGGTTAAAAACCACATCTGAAAAAGTTAGGTTGTTTACCCACGAAAGCTTATGCCCAAATAAATCTGTTAGTCTTTAGGGTGCCACCAGACTCCTTGTTGTTCTTGAAGTTAATGTATTTCAGGATGGTGCAATTGGGCATCATATGCCAGTAGCACACAGCCAGAAGGGGGACAGTGATGACTAAGACCTTGGACACTATCCCTGGCAGCTCGCTGGAATGGTATTTACTTTGAAAGAAGCTTTTTGTTAGCATTCCTAACTAATAACACTATTAATACCATATATCTATTTAGTGTCTTTCATCCAGAAGAATCCAAAAATGCTTTTCAATTTGTTTATAATATATAGGGACCACTCATTCATCAACGAAATACAGATGGAATTGAGTGTGGCAGCTTCTCTTTCCAGCAGCATATGAAACAGTTTTTAGGAAGGGAAGTGAAGAGTGACTTCCATTTGGCACCAAAGAATGAATCATTTTGGGTAGGAAGAGTGCAATTACCGAGTTTCGGGATATGGCCAGGGCAATGGTAAGTTGCTGTAAGGAGACAACTAATGACAAACTAGGACTGGAAAGAAAATAATTGTTAGCTACAATACAGGTACAATGTATTGTTTTCAAAATGAGCCCAGTGACCCATTTGGTACATCAGGGGAGCAAGGAGACGGCAAAGGAAACACCACAAATACTAACTTAAATACAGGACTTAAAACTGATTCTCACTTGGATTCCTTAGAAAATCTTCTGAACGCTAAGCTCAACACCTTCCAAGCTGTTTGATATTCTAAGGAAAACCAATCTCTCTTTGCAAATAAAAAACCTCCTTTACTCTTAAACCACCATGAATGCAGCTCCAAGGTGTAATGAGGAGACAAAAAATGAAATGCTGTCTGAAATGGCCTTCTGTTTTAAGAAAAGCAAACAACCCAAAATGACAAATGATGATAGAGGAAAACCAAAATCATGCTCTGAAGAGCTCCACAAAGTAACAGGGAAATGTGGCTGTGTGTGAAGGGAAATCAGCATATTGTATCTTCACCCTATGACAATGTAGAAGTCTTAAGCTTGAAGTTCTTAGCCTATGTGTTTGAGTCTCTAAAAGATGTGTCTGGAGAAATGCAGTGCAGCTTTAAAACTGGCAAAACCTCTATACCGCACCCCAACTTCAGTTGCTTATATGCTTCTGATCATATTGACCTGAGTTTTAAACTATGCAGCTCAAGTGTGGGCCTGTAACACCTTAATACCACTCTACACAATCATATATTCTGCACATGACCCATGTCACAGGAAAAGACATTTTAAAAATTGATATTTTTGAAAACGATTGAAACTGGTCAGTGTCATTTTACCTGTAAAGTTAAGCTCTCTATGTACAATGTGTTCATCTGTAAACCACTCAGAGGTAGAGGGAAAACTATTAAAACATCTCTAAAAATGACCTGAAATAACTTTTGTATATATATTAGTACAAGTATTGTCCTGGGTGAAGACTCTGGTTGCTGTCAAAGTTCTTGAAAGTCAATTAGATTGAAATCTTTTTTGAACTTCCAAAATACTTTTCAGGTACCTAGAGTGTAGTGAAAATGTTATCTAAACAAACGGAAAAACGTTAGCCTTTGCCAAGCCCATGAAGGCAAGTAAGCAGCTCATGTGGCAGTCTGCCTATCAAAAGACCCAACTTGAATATTTCTGGCATTAAGGAAGTTCAATTCATAATTTGAAATCTGTTAACAGTGTCACTTCTTTTCCTAGTCAGTACAGCATAGGTGAAGAATCTAACCCAGAATACATTCCTGGAATATCTTAGAATGCAAATAAGAGGAATGAACAAGTGGCCATGGTGTTATTCGCAGCAACACAAGTACAATACCAGCAAGAGCAGTGAGGCTATTTACTAATGAAACTAAGTGTGTAGATACTTTATGCCTTTTGTAATAAGCCCAGAGTGAGGAGGAACTATCAAGGTAGATCAATCCAAGACTATTCATTAGTGAATGGTATTTTGGTAGTGTCATGGTATAATTCCCCAATCTAAATCTTAGAGTCCAAAAGATGGGGTACCAGCATGAATTCCTCTAAGCTTAATTACCAGCTTAGATCTGATAAGCTGCCACCACCCAAAAATATAGTGTTTTGGGGCATTCTGGTCCCCCCAAAAACCTTCCCTGGGGACCGCAATACCCAAATTCCTTGAGTCTCACAACAAAGGGGAATAAACCATTCCCCTGCTTTCTTCCTCCCAGATCTTTCCCGCCCTGGGTACACTAGGAGATCACCGTGATTCAAACTCCTTGAATCACAACACAGAGAAATCAGGTTTTTTCTCCCCCTTCTCTCCCTCTCCCAGGCGTTCCCTCCCTGGGCTATCCTGGAGAGATAGACAGATTCAAGCTCCTTGAATCTAAACAAAGGGATTCCACTTTTCTCCCCTCCCTTCTTTCTCCCTGTCTCCCACCAATTCCCTGGTAAGTACAGACTCGATTCCCTTGAGCCTCAACAAGGGGAAAAAATCAAACAGGTCTTAAAAAGCAAAACTTTTAATAAAAAGAAAGAAAAAAAGTAAAAGTTGTCTCTGTAATTTAGATGGTAAAAGTTACAGGGTCTTTCAGCTTATGGACACTAGAGAGAAGCCTCCCCCCAGCAAAAATACAATTTAAAATACTTCCAGCAAAATACACATTTGCAAATACAAAAAACAATCAAAAGACTATAACCGCCTTTTCTACTTAATACTCACTATTCTGAATATATGAGAGACTGTAGCAGGGAGATTGGCAAGAAACCTGGTTGCACGTCTAATCCCTTTCAGGACCCAGAGAGAACAAAGCAAAACCCAAAAAAACACAAACAAAGGCTTCCCTCCACCGAGATTTGAAAGTATCTTGTCTTCTGATTGGTCCTCTGTTTGTTAACCCTTTACAGGTAAAAGAGACAATAACCCTTAACTATCTGTTTATGACAGGTATATGGGATATAACTGTCAAGAAACATTTTGTAATGTACTGCAGAATAGGTTCTGGCTGGCTAGGGGGGAATCCCTGAAGATTTTTATCTTAGCTTGCCAACAAGCTATGGTTACCATTACAACCTCTCCAGTTCTCAGTGAGGCAGTGATTAAATAATGATGCTGTGTCGTGTTAAAGGGAAGCCAAAAGCAATACAAAATAAACTGTTGCAATACTGCCACATAACGGGGGCGGGGTAGAAGGAGGAGCTGAATTAAAGATGGCTGAATAACAGAAGTTCTCCATGTTCATGGTAAGTAATATTGCATGGTATCAGAAATAAAGTGACCACAGATTTTCATTTAAAATAGGCACAAGAGTGACACATTGCTAAAATACACATGCAGATGAAAATATCATAATATCCCAACAAGATATAAAGTCCATCAAGAAGAAAAACTAAAAACCCAGAAACTTTGTGCACATGGCTAAATTCTTGTATCAATGAAAGGCAAGTGTGTTTTATCTTCAGGCATTTTTGCAACCTCTCTTTTCTCACCAAGAAAAAAAAAGCAAACATCATTCTGGGATATGGGATGTATTAGCAGGAATGTTGTATGCAAGACATGAGAAATAATTCTTCCGCTCTACTCCACGCTGATTAGGCCTCAACTGGAGTATTGTGTCCAGTTCTGGGCACCACATTTCAGGAAAGATGTGGACAAATTGGAGAAAGTCCAGCGAAGAGCAACAAAAATGATGAAAGGTGACTTATGAGGGAATGACTTATGAGGGAAGATCAAAAAAATTGAGTTGATCAGTCTGGAGAAGAGAAGACTGAGAGGGCACATGACAATAGTTTTCAAGTACATAAATGGTTGTTACAAGGAGGAGGGAGAAAAATTATTCTCCTTAGCTCTATGGATAGGACAAGAAGCCATGGGCTTAAAGTGCAGCAAGGATGGTTTATATTGGACATTAGGAAAAACTTCCTAACTGTCAGGGTGGTTAAGTACTGGAATAAACTGTCTAGAGAGGTGTGGAATCTCCATCACTGAAGATTTTTAAGAGCAGGTTGGACAAACACCTGTCAGGGATGGTCTAGATAACACTTAGTCCTGCCATGAGTTTAGGGGACTTGACTAGATAAACTCTTGAGGTCCTGTCCAGTTCTACTATTCTATGAGAACCTGGATCCCACTAGAGCCACTCTGGAAGCAGAGAAGGCCCACAGAGCCGGTTTAAGCAGTCAGAAGAGGATTCTTCTGTGTGAAAGAACCACTGGCTGGTGTAGAGCCAAATTCCTTGCAGTGTACGGGCATGGCAGAGGTGTGGTAGCATTCAAAATTGCAACCCAGTTGGGAGTCTTTATGCCAGGCATTGTCCTAAGAGATTTATTGTTTATACAGTGGGTTAGGTGTGCTTGACGGGTAACAGACAAGTAAAAAAAGAGAACTACTAGACCATAATTGGAGCGGGAGTGGATAGATGAAGATTTCAACAAATTCCTTGGGTTTCATCAAGAGATATCTACTTGTAAAATTATTGCTCCTGCTTAACACAGTCAGCCATGTTCTTAAAAAATAATCTGGAGATTTGCTAGACTAACCACACCTGCCCTTGTAACTTATGTTTCAGAAAATATGTCTGAAGAGGGAGGAAATGAGAATTAGTGCATTCCGTCTCTCAACAAAAGGGACACTTCTCTCCCTCCCATCCCTGGCCCCTCCGTATGGCAGATATATTTACAGGTCTGTGCTAAAACCTTGAAAGGAAAATCCAAGACACATTTAGAAACCAATTTTCATTTTATTATCTTTAAAGCAAAATTACACTAGTACAGTTTTTCAAGGAACTATCATTGAAACATTCTCCTAATTTTCTTTAATGCTGAAAAACTAACAGCATTATGTATGGATATTTAAAGAGATTAGTGGCTTTTTCTAGGTTTGGAGAAGAAAATGAATTTTACTTTAAAACAACAAATTTTTCTAAATTACTTCAGCATTCTGGATGTGATAAGATGTCAAAAGGGTAGAGGATTGTTGTACAAAAAACAAAGTAAAAACAAAACAGTTTTCTTACTGGTGTAGACAAAATATAATGAATGTTAATAAACTAATAAAATGTGTAATTAAAAAAAATTAAAAACTGGTTTTTGAACTCTTATCAGATGCTTCTTTTCCTTCTAGAAATGAGATCCACTAAAATGTCTTTGCTAAAGGAATCTTAGCCATACCCAGAGTTACACACTAATCTTAATCTAGGTACATATTTATATATACCACGACAAAATTACAGTACTATGTTAAAATGAAGTTAAGGTCAAGAGGTATATATCAGTAATATAACTTAAGGGTTAAACATTTCAAGGTTGTTTTAATATCCAAAACACAATCTTTAAAAACCCAGGAAATTCAGGATTAAAGTTACATTTAAAAGAAATGTAAGGGTAAAACTAACCTGTCTCACAACGGTCTAAACCCAGCTCACGTTCCCTATTAGTGGGTGAACTGTCCAAAGCTTGGGGAATTCTGCTTCACAATGATAGGAAGAGCTGAGATCGAAGGACATATTAAGGTAAGAAATGCACAATTAAGATAGTCAAAAACCTTAACTCTGCCCTTTAGTGTTGCTATGCCATAACCATACAATTATGAATAAAGCACTTTAGTATTTGTGGTCCCATCTTAAAGTAAACTGATTGTTAAAGACACATTATATTTCCCCCCCTCATGGTGTCACTGCTTTCCTATAAGCATTCACTGCCTCCTTGTATAGCAGTGAAAACATATAACCAAGTGAGTAATCACCATCTGCCTTTATTCCGTATATCCAATTGTCAAATGAAATTGGTTTACAAAGTCTTTAACTAACAAAATTATAACAAACTTTTTCTGGAAAAGAACCTCTTTGAAATTTAATGATGGTCAAATAATTCTGGGAGGTTGGTAACAGAAGCTTTGTTGTTTCAAGAAAAAAAAAACTTCTTATTTCGTATTTTTAGCCAATCTATTTTTAACTTTCTAAAATTAGTGTTAGAATAACAAAGTAGTAAACCAGGGTCCTAGACTACTTCATTACCTTAGTTATTAGCCTGACAGACTAAGTGACTTCCCATTAAACATCAATGACAGAAGAGCTGAAGGGTTTAAAGGTCAATAAATACTCTGATAGGAATCCCTCAATGCAGCTTTTCACCTAGGAACTTCTGGAGCTTAAACATTGACAAGCTAATAGCTCCTTTTCCCTAATTGAGCAAACCCTTCTTCAGTAGCTGTTTGTCCTGCCTGCACATTTTCAAGGTTTTAAAGATCTACCCCTAAAATAAATTAATTAGTAAAGAGCAGAAATAAAAGCAATCCCAACTAGTTGACAATATTAATTGAATCTCTGTTTAAAGTTATTCTGCTCACAAATTGTGAATGTGATAACACAGATGGGTCAGATCCTGACTCATAGTTACACAGGAGAACAGGGTGCTGAAGACTGTTAGTCCCAGGTAACAAATCTCCACATAGGTTGGGTCAATCCTGAGAATAGCTGGGCTTAGTATGAAAGGGAACAGAGAGGAGCCTGGTCCGTGGATTTATAAACAGTGAGCACACCCCTACATGGTTCTTAGTCCCACCTCTCTGTCAATGCCAGGTCCCCCATAGAGGTGTCTGAAAGAGGGATGAGGACCAGGAGCTGAAGTCAGATTCTGGAGAAAAAAAAAGTTTACCTATTGGGGAGATTGAGTTGTTGCAAAGGGCACTGGGGTCTTTTTTTCTTGATTGTCATGTGATGCATTGTCACCTAGATGGGCTCCTTCCTCCAACCAACAGCTGCAGTTTTGAGCTGTTGGCTGGAAGAGCTGGCTATAGGCCATGCAGACCATTAAATCTTTCCACCAGCAGTCGCTCCGTCAGGGAAAAACCCTCCCTCCTGCTAGGACATCAGGGAGGCTCTGCATCCCTGACATCAAACGCCAGCACCCCGGCTTTTATCTATGGCTGAGGGACGGAGGTGTAGTGACAGCCTGATTCTCCACCCTGGTACATCAGCACAAAGCCAGTGGAGTGGAGAATCTGGTCCAGAATCTGTCCCTGAGGAGTGTGGAGAATTAAGGAGCTACACAGTTGGCCCTTAAGGGATGTAACCTTAAGCTTCCCTGGGTCCAGAGTGTGGCTGGGTTTTAAGCAGGTCCCACACTGCTTCAGGGCCAACATTTGACCAAACATTATCAGTTTGCTGGAGAAACTTCATATTTGGTATTATATGTATTAGATTTTCTGTTTTCACTACACTGTACCACAGAAATAACTAGAGATGGAAGAGTTACATCAGCCATCTTGTCCTTTCCCATGTCAGTGCAGGATTTGGTAAAAATCCTAAAACTTTTCATGAATAGTGTGAGACCCAGTCAATTCTCGCTAAGTGTTTGGGCAACAAAATGCCAAATGAAATTTAATGTGGATAATGTGGAAAAAATAACCCCAACTATACATACAATGTGATGGGGGCTAATTTTGCTACAACTAGTCAGGAAAGAGATCTTGGAGTCATTGTGGATAGTTCTCTGAAGACATCCATGCAGTGTGCAACGGCAGTCAAAAAAAGCAAACAGGATGTTAGGAATCATTAAAAAGGGGATAGAGAATAAGATGGAGAATATCTTATTGCCCTTATATAAATCCATGGTACGCCCACATCTTGAATACAGCATACAGATGTGGTCTCCTCATCTCAAAGAAGATATACTGGAATTGGAAAAGGTTCGGAGAAGGGCAGCTAAAATTATTAGAGGTTTAAAATGGGTCCCATATGAAGAGAGATTAAAGGGGCTGGGACTTTTCAGCTTGGAAAAGAGGAGACTAAGGGAGGATATGATAGAGGTATATAAAATCATGAGTGGTGTGGAGAAAGTGAATAAGGAAAAGTTATTTACTTGTTCCCATAATATAAGAACTAGGGAGCACCAAATGAAATTGATGGGCAGCAGGTTTAAAACAAATAAAAGGAAGTTCTTCTTCACACAGTGCACAACCCAGTGGAACTCCTTGCCTGAGGAGGTTTTGAAGGCTAGCACTGTAACAGGGTTAAAAGAGAACTAGATAAATTCATGGAGGTTAACTCCATTAATGGCTATTAGCCAGGATGGGTAAGAAATGGTGTCCCTAGCATCTGTTTGTCAGAGGGTGGAGATGGATGGCAGGAGAGAGATCACTTGATCATTACCTGTTAGGTTCACGTCCTCTGGGACACTTGGCATTGGTCATTGTCAGTAGACAGGATACTGTGCTGGATACTTGGTCTGACCCACTATGGCCATTCTTATGTTCTCTCCACTCTCTCATCCACCCAACCCCAGGCCACTTGAGCACCACACATTTCTTCCTCCTGCTCATAAGCATCTTGCAACTACTGCTACCACAAAGCTTCTATTGCTCAAATCACTCCCTACCATTTCCTAACCTTTATTGCCTCAGCTGTTCCTGGACCCAATGTTTCAGCCACCATTATTCTCCATTAATGCACTTACCAACCTACACTAGCATGGGCCAAGGACTGGTTGCTGCCTTTTTTCTATGGTTCAAATGATGAAACTGTGTCCCATGCTTTTCTGGAGGACTTACAGTGGAGGAATCCTTTCCTCCAGGCCATGGAGTGGTAGCAGAGCTGTTTCAGGGCTGCAGGAGCTCCAGTGGCTGCTACACTCATGCTTCACAGAGAGATTGACTGGTGGACTTTCATATTGACAGCTCCAACAAACTTTGGGTATGTGAGTATGAATACAGCAGTAGCTATTGTATAGGGTCTTTTCTGCTTATGTGTGATTGTAACCCTAATCATCTGCTTAGTAAAACTTATAATACAGATAAGACTTCTTACTGGTGACTATGTGGGTAGTCACTGTCCTCATTCTTTATGTACTCTTAGAACCTCCCAATCTAAGAAAATTGCTCAGGGTAACTCTCACCCTGTTGATCTTTAAACTGTAGCAACACAGGAGCCAGGCTCACTATGGTTAAACACAGAACTATCAATTCAATGTAAACAGAGGCTATGCTATGGAGCCATTCCAGGTTACCGAGTACGTAAGATCTATTTTAAGCTGTGGAATTCCATAGGCCCAGGATGGAAGCTGAACATGAGATCTCTCTTGTCACTGGGGCTTTCTAAGCAGTAACAAGAGATTTAACTTTTATTAACATTCTCTGGGGAAACTCTTGTAACCTTCTTGTGACCTGTCTTGAAATGTTGCGAACAAATGAAATACTCTTACTTTAAGAACTCAGTTCTTCCCTTAGGTTCTCATAAGACCTTTGCCCATAGAATAATCTGTGTATCTAAGGGGCTCACATTTGCTTCAGTGCAAAACTGTTACTCTGCCTGGATGCTGCAGTTCTCCAAAGAGTGCTTTATAGAGGTTACTATCGAATGCACTCATGCTCACAGCCCCCCAAAGATTACATGCTTTGTCCCAAATAAGGAAGATTTAGCCCAAATAAGGAAGATTTAGCCTTCCAGCCAGGTGTCTGTACAATATATTCCATCTGAATAGGTGACCAGATTGCCCAGAGACCCAGCTGGCTCCATTGAAACTGGTTTCATTAAAATCTTGAGACCTGAGGTAACCCCAAATTGTTCACACCTGTCACCCTATTCCCAGTGTACTGCTTCACACAGCATTGCTTCCCATGGCTGCCTGTCAACTATTCCCCTGGCCATTGTGTGCCAGCTGCCTCTCAGCTACCCAGAAGGAAAACCGAAAACATATTTACACCTAGTTACAGGGGAGATGCACAAACTCCAGATGTAGTTCCTGGTCCACATATCAGTGGGAAAAGGAATTTACACCCTTTCTCCAGGACCCGATAGAAGGCAGTAAGAACATGGCAAAAGGGGAAAAGGAGACTTGGAAAGGAAAAGCACAGAGAAAATAAGAGCACTAACAATGCAGGAAGAGGAGTGGGACAGAAAATACATTCAAGGAGGGCAAGGAATAAGATCAGGCTTGGAGCCTGAGAATACACAGAACAAAAGGGTGTGGGGCCTGTTAGAGGCAAAATAAAATAATGCACCAAAAGGTGAGGGCAGGAGAAAATATGGAGGCACAGAGGCAGAAATGCACTCATCTAAATTTGGCCCAGTATTGATGGTATATTCAGTGTACTGGCCTCAATGGAAGAGAGCTGAAATGCTCCATCAGAACAATTGGAGACTGCCTAAGGGAAATAGGTTGTTATTGGGGGTTTGACGGTGTTGTCCATCAAAATTTGTTGGGTAAAATGCACCCCCTAGTCAATATATGTGAATTGCGCTCTGGCTGAAATATGCGTCAGTCAGAACTGCATGTGGGTAAATTAGGATCTGTCTGGTGACATATGGTTTTACATATCTTTCAACTAAATGAGATATCTAAATGCAAAAGCTAGCACTCTGGCACTACATGGATTTTTGACACTCCCGAGGACTATACACGCACACATATACAAACTGCAAGGTATCAAGCAAATTTCAGTATATGAAATATTTGAGTCTTCTACCACTTACACAGGTGAAAATCAGGAGTAAACACGATTGTAGAGTGCAGTTACATTGGTATAGAAGATCCTGAAATGGGAGGAGAATCAGGACCACAATCTTCAGACTTGGCTTGACTCAGTCAGGAGTTACTCTAGAATAAATGTGGTGTAAACGAGAACAGAATCCCACCCCACCTGAGGTGGGCAGACAAAATGGTAATTGCTCATGAAAGATGTGAGAAATACTGGAGAAAGACACAGCTATATATTTATCAAGTAAATATAATAACTGATCTAAGATTGGTTTATTTCTCACATAAAGAGAAGTTTAGTTTCCAGGCTGGTCAGTTATGTTTGGTAAAATATTGGTTAATATTGGATTGACCAGCAGGCTAATGCCCTTGGACTGGGATTCAGCAGTCGGACCGGTGCCTAACTACCACTGTAGGTGCCTAAATCCAACATTTAGCCACTATTTGCATATAAACGCCCCTGCTCAGCTGCCCCCTAAACTTGTAAGTAGCTATTTATCCACTGTTAAAGTCCCCAAGGCACCTACATTCCTGCTGGTGGGCACCTGTACAGCTGCCTAAATCCTGACACTGCCCAGCAGCTTAGCTCCTCCGCCCCATTGTATCTTTCCTTTGGGGCCTGTGTGGGTAGCTCTGTTCTGAGCCCGTCCAAACCCAGAGGCAGAAGAGGTGATTCGCTTCCCACTCTGTCTTATAATCTTTATACTGGTGCTTAGAACATTCACCCAGCATGTGGGAGGCCCAAGTTCAAATCCCGCCCCGCTATCTGATGTGGAACAAAGCCTTGAATTTGGGTCCCCTATGAGAGGCCCTAACCACTGAGCTATTGGGTATTCTGGAGCAGGCCTCTATCTATTGCTCCTATTGGAGGGGTTTCATTTTGTATGAAATAATTATGGTAAATATTCATTGGAGTTGGGGATGGGAACCTGGGTCTCCCACCTCTGAGGTGAGTGGATTTTCTGGGCAGGTGTTCTGACCACTGGGCTAAAGATTATAAGGGGAGCAGTAGCACCAGCACCTCCTTGGCCTTTTCAGAAAAAAGGGCTGACCTGGCTTAAGTGCCTATCTCCAGGAAAAGATGCATGGCTGCAGGGGTGAAAGTAACTTAAAGGGCTTGCCAGTACTCTGGAGTCTGGAGGAGGGGCGTGGCATCCACCGGAAGAGGCGTGGCATCCACCATAAAAGGCGTGACCTTTAAATCCCCAGGCCCTTTAAATCAGGATTTAAAGGGCCCGGGGCTAGGGCTGTGGTAGCAGCAGCTGGGAGCCCGAAGCCCTTTAAATCACCCCTTGAGCTCCCAGCTGCAGAGGTGTCTGGGAGCTCTGGGGTTTGAGGGCGATTCAAGGGTCTGGGGCTCTAGCTGCTGCTACCACAGCGGAGCCCCAGGTCCTTTAAATTGCCAACGGAGCCCCAGGGCTCTGGCTGCCATTACCCTCCAGGGCCCTTTAAATCGTCTCCAGAGCCCTGCTGCTGGAGCCCTGGCCTTTCAAATAGCAGTGGCTATTTGAAAGGCCTGGAGTGGTAGAGTCAGCGGGAGCCCTGAACCCTTTCAATAGCCACCAGAGCCCTGCTGCTGCTACCCCAGGGCTCTGGCAGGCTCTGGGGGCTATTTAAAGGGCCCAGACCCTTTACATTGTTCCCGGAGCCATGGGGTAGTGGCTGTGGGGCTCCAGTGGCGATTTAAAGGGCCCAGGGCAGTAGCAGCAGCAGGAGCCCTGGGGCCCTTCAAATCACCACCTGAGCCCCGCCACCGCTACCCCAGGGCTCTGGGCTCCAGTCCTTTAAATTGCTGCCTCAGGAAGCCAGTCCACCCCGGTATGCCGCACCAGCTCTTGCCGGCAGGGGTGGCAGGTTTGTAGAAATTTTGGTGGTGCCCAGAACCTGCCCCTGCCCAAACTCTGCCCCCCAACTCCACCCCCCACCAGCCCAAGGCTCTGGGAGGGAGTTTGGGTGAGGGAGGAGGAATGAAGTGCAGGCCCTGGGCTGGGGCAGGGGACTAGGGTGCAGGAGGATTGCAGGGTGCAGACTCTGGGAGGGAGTTTGGGGATGGGAGGGAGGGAGTGCAGGTTCTGGGAGGGAGCTTGGGAATAAGAGGGGGTGCAGAGGGAGGGGGTGTAGGGATGAGGACTGTGGGGTGAGGCTGGGGGTGGATTTGGGGTGTGGCTGAGGATGAGGGGTTTGGGGTGTGGGAGGAGACTCAGGGCTGAGGCAGAGGGTTAGAGTGCATGGGGATGAGGGCTCTGGCTGGGGCTGGAGATGAGGTGTTTGGGGTGTTGGAGAGGCTCAGGGCTAGGACTGAGGGTTGGGGTGCGGGAGGATGAGGGCTGTGGCTGGGGGTGTGGGTTCTGGGGTGAGGCAGGGCTGGGGATGATTTTGGGGTGCAGGCAGGCTGTCCCGGGACTGGAGTCAGAGAGGAGGACTCTCCCCAGCCCTCTCCCTGCCGGCAGCAACGAGCTCTGGGGTAGGGACCCCCTTCTCCCCGCCGGCAGCACACTAACCCCCCCCACACAGTGTCACTGCACATGCTCCCAGGGCCCCTCTCAGGTCCAGGAATTCCCCTCACCTCCCTTTGTGGTGGATGCCATGCTGGAGGGGCTGCCAGCACATGTGCGCCTCCTCCCCAGCTACTACCCCTCACTGTAGCCTCACTGGGGAATGAGGCTGCCCCTTGCCCAGCATGGGTCAAGAGTGGTGACTGTGGGCAGGGGGGAGGCTGTACTGGTGGAGGGTCCCACCGGAAAATGAAAGGGTCTGAGGGGAAAGGGCAGCCTGCCCTGGCAGTAGTGCAGGGGGGCACTAGGACCCTGCGACAGCAGTTAATGCAGGCAGGCAGCATGGACCTTCAGGGGAGAGACATGGCTCCGGCGGGACCCAGGGAGGTGCATGGAGGCAGCAAAGGGGGGCCAGGGCACACTCAGGGGGGGCAGCAGGTGGGGCCAGGGGGGAGACCCGGCCCCAAACATTCATGGAGCCAGGCCCCCAGGCCCTCATTATTGCTGGAGCCAGGAGGAGGAGTCAGAGAGGGAGAGAATGCTCCATTTTCTTGCCAGTAGCTACTGCACCTTTTCTTACCGGTCCTCCGTACCGGCCCATACCAGCTTACTTTCACCTCTGCATGGCTGTGAATCCCTCCAGCTTGAAGTTACGTACCTAACTCCCTTGGGGGAAGCGGGAGGTCACATCCCTTTCCTCAACATTTGCTAATGACTAGTGAAGGCAGGTCCCTAGTCAGCATGCTGGCTGCTGTGAATCTCTGTTTTAGATGTCTAATTCTCCCCATGCATTGTATAGGGAACCTGGGCATCTAATTCTAGGTTGTGAATTCCACTAGGCTGCAGGGCATCTAAGAGTGAGGTGTTGCAGCCTAACTCCCCTTGTGAATCCCACCACTACTGAATAAACATCCATTACTAGCAGTCCGTAGTTGGTCACAAGCAGTAGCCTGGCTGTGTTTGGCCAAAGTGCGGAGAGGGAAAGTAGACACACTGATCTACCAAAGCAGGAAGAACTCTTTGGAGCCTAACAGTTCTTGCCACAGTGAGTAGAACCACGGGACTGGCCACTGCAGTGAACATTATGCCCAGTTGTAAGTGTTTGCAACTATTTTGACACTGTTCATTTGTTTTGCACAGAGAGAACCAGGCTTATATTTTATTCCTCTCCTCGACCCCCGCCTCCCAACTATTGCATGATGTGTGGGGATTTACTCTAGTTGTGTGAGTCCCTTAAGTGCATCCCTGTAACTTCCATACAACAGCAAGAGTAATTATTCTATCTAAAGTTGCAATTCCTTCCACTTGCACCCACTTAATACATATACACCCCCAAAGAAAAAATCCCAGCCACTTTTGATCTGAGATCTCATATGACTGGCTTCAGCCCCAGACCCTTTTTTATGGGTAAGTGCTAAACCCTAGAAACCTGAGGTGTAAATGGAAGTGCTGATAGCCCCTTAGCTCCAGTGGACACAATAATGACTTTTACTGATCATTTCATTCATGCGTGGGCTGCATTCAAAGGCACTAGCTGTTCCACAGTAAATAAAAGGGACCTGAAGCTGGCATTGGCTTAATTTCCCAAGAGATCCAAATGAGGGAGATCTAGGGTGTTATAGTGACACTAGCACAAATGGAGAAAGCCAGTAACCTGGATAAAATTAGGTAGCGTTTTCCTGCTGTATATTTATGTTACAAAATTATCATCAACAACAAAAAATTCATAGCTAATTGATACAGCTACTATTTATTTTATACAGAGAAAAAATCATTTCCTGTCGTAGGTACTTAACACCAAGCAGAATGTATTTGGAAGGCTTCAGATCTAAAAAACCAGAGAGATAGAACTATCAGAAATGTGAATGGATTTAAAGCAGACCAACTGCAAGAAAATGCTGTATAGAATATTTTTCTCTGTACCTATTTTTGTTGGGCTAGGGTGAGGTGGGGGTTGGCGTTTTTTAAATCTGTGTTGTGACAGCACCAGGGATTGTCAAGTGTAGGTACTATTCTATTGTTCAAAGCAGTAAAGAGAGTATGTTTCAATTAGTTTGAATTCAAGCTGTAGGGAGCTCTGCTTTTGGGTTAACTGAAAGTAAGGTAACCAGACTGTATCTTTTTCCTTCCTAAATGCTATGAAACTTTTCACGTGAAATGTCACCTCATGTTCTCAAGTCCAGATGTAAAAATCCTATAGTACTTAATTGTCTATAATTAAACAAAAACTCAATCCAATCTCCTTAAGAGCCTTTGCAAAGTAGAATATGCAGCTGTACTAATAAAGACTAATTTTATTTGACTACCAATGGGGTTGTTAGGGCTCGTTTGTTTTGATGTTCAGTTTATTCAGAGACATCAGGACTTTCACTCTTTCTGCCTTTATATCTTCTCCTAGGTTTTATTTCTTCAGGCATATCATTTTGAAACACAGAATTAAAGGTTAGTAGTGTTCTCAACTGCTGTGGTTGCACCATAAATCAGATCTTGATGCCTTTTCATTTTCAAAGAAATAATGTATTTGTCAACTTGTTTAACACAAAAGGTTTCTATATAAAATCTGACTGCGATGTCAGGGGAGAGTGCTTATGGAGGAAAAAAGTTACATAATCTCATTGACAATTATGTTTTTCATTTAAGGCATGTTCTCATCATCACTCATTATTAAATAGAAAGATACTTGACAAAGAACTCCTTTAGGAAAACATATGTCATAAATAAAGATATACAGCACACATGTTATGCAGAAAATGTAAAGAGCCCAGAAACCTTGTTAAAAAACCCTTCCAACAACTCAGTGGTTTAATTAACCCTGGAGTAACTCCAGTAAGCCAATGGTATACACATAAATTTACATTAAGAATGGCCTACACCATTAAGGAGTGGATGAAAGTTCACCTTGACTTCTATGGGCCAGGATTTCACCCCAGAAATTTGAGGATGTCTTATTGGCTGTATATGCACAATTTAAAATGTAACACTATTGTCCTCAGTAGAGGAATAGTGTGGACTTTAAAAGACACATTTCAATTGTGATTAAATTAAGTTAAGGAAAATGTAGATGAAGCCAGATCATTGAAGTTATTTAAAAGTAATAGATAAAGTTAATTCCTGGTGTAGTTCCATGAATTCAAGGTAGTTACCTCAAGGATGACTTTGACCCGGTTTATTTTTGCAGGTATATTTATATGCTGTGGGCTACTAATTGTGGATAATATAAATTGTACTAAGTGGTCACATAACAGCCATCAATTTTCAACTCAGAACAGACCAGACTTCCTTGAAGTGAGTGTAGCTGTAGAACACGCTTGTCAGAAACTGAAGCTGGATTTTCCTGTTGGACTAGTCAGGCTGGTTTTTATATGCTGGCTCCAGCCAGATTAAAATTTCCCCATAGAAAAAGCCTTCTCAGAAACCTTGCCCTTGTGAAGGATGACCCACCTGAAAGGAGATGGCCCAGTGTGACCTTCTTCAGTGCTTTGCTTGCACACAGCAATGAATTAGTCATTGCCATTTGCTGTGTTGGACTAAAGGAAAGTTAATTAGGACACCAACATTGTGCATTGTAATAGACGCCAGTGGAAGTGGTTGGTGTAAAGCACAGGGACTCCTGTGTGAAAGTCAGGCAATTAAGACAAAAGCAAAACACTGCGTATAAGTTAAGTAGGATTTTCAAGCACTCTGGGCTAAATTTATCTGTGGTATAACTCCACCAGAGTCAGTGGAGTGAATTGGACTCTTTGGCATGAAAAATGAATGCTGCCCTATTTTACATAAAATATGAGCTGTCTGCATATTAGCAAGGCTGCTTTCCTCCTGGCACAAGATCCTCTCACAACCTTTGCACCCAGTGGTTTTGTAACCTTATAAATGGCCTGACTGAATCAGACAAAAAATAGTGGTGTACCAGGCTGCGATGTCTGCAACAGGCCAGCTTGCTCATTTAAAGTCCTGTCTTATGAGCTGGGTTTTTCCAAGGCCATCAATTTTCATTAGCTGTTTGCTGTGTTAATAAGAGACAACCACAGCAACAAGTGGTACAAATGTTAGCTTTGAAATACAGAGCACCTCTGAAACCAGAAGGACTGGCAATAGAAGATGGGAGTATATTTGCACATTTGGCAAAGTTATAAGTTGCTATGTCTTATAGCAAGCTGACGTATAATGGACCAAATCCATCCCTTGAGTAGCTCCACCAACTTCAGAAAGATGAATTTGGTTCAGTGTTTTCCACTTGCAATTCTTGTTTTAAAAGAGTTTGGTTCAGAATTTTGGTTTCCTTGCCATTCAGTTTAGGCCAACAGACAGGACTCAGGAGCAGGACTGCAGAGATCTGGGTTCTATCCCTGGCTCTACCATTGACCTGCTGTGTCAGCTTGAGCAAGCCACTTTGCCTCTCTGTGCCTCAATTTCCCCACCCATCATTCATCTATATAGACTACAAGCTCTTTGGGGTCAGGGACTAGCTCTAATCCTGTGTTTAACACAGTGGGAGTCCTCTACAAACCTCTGTAATATAAATAGCGGTAACAATTGTTGTGTATGAGAAAGGCATCGGGGGAAAAGACCTATTAGGAAATGGGGTGAATAGGAGCAACAAGGACCAATATAAGTCATTCTACAGCAGAGGCATTTTGTTAGTGTTGTGGTGGGATCACAGCTATAGACGTAGCTCCTGTCTGACCATGTGCATTCCTACACTGAACACCATAGTATGGAGGGATCTGGGACCTTGTCCCACACAGACATCTGCATATATCTGTTCCTGGTTTCCGACTCACCAAAGTGTTGCACATCTGGATGAGTATTGCACATCGGGGTAAATCTTCCTCCATTAACTTTTCCTTTTGACAGAGACATACAATAATGCATCCACAAACCTGAACACATATAGCTATATTGTTGACGTATTGCCCCAGTAGGGCATTTACTTAATTATTTATACTTCCTTTTGATCCTCCTCTGCTGGGAGCTGGTGAATAGTATGTCCACTTATTAGCAGACAGCAATGTGCTGAGATGAAACTCCATTAAGAGACCCATCCTGGCATCTGATCTAACCTATCAGGGAAGGATGGAAGTCCCACCCCATTTGCCAGACAGTATTACGGTCCCTGATAGGGGCATCTTTCTGTCAGTCAAATTAATAAGTGGTATTTGGAGTCAGCTGGTTTCCCCTGTCTGTCTGTCTAACATGGTGTCCGAAGAAGGAGTTCCCATGGCCTAGGTGGAAGTATAAAATTTAAGAACCATTTAAAGCAGATCTGCTGCAATGCCCGTCTTCTGGAACTGAAGAATCTGGTGTCTGAAAAAAGGAATCTGAACTTGCTGAAAGACAATAAAAATATAAACCTTCCCCCACTCCCTTTTCCCTCTGAAGTGAAGTGAGTATTTTAAGGTTGCAGTATCTCCATCCCTCTCTAGGAGCTCCCTCCTGCCTCTGCCTATTAGCATAAGAAGGGTCTCATTTAACTGAACCTGTACGTGGGTGGTTCATCTCTTCGTGCCTTCCATTGTGTGGTGGGTGTTATGGTTGCAACATCACTTAGTGCCTGTATGAGTATGAAATGTTTTTTAGAATTAGGTCATAGGGAGTGGGTGAAAAACACAGGAGGAGAAAATCGAAATATAACAACTAACGGCTGTAGGAATGTTCAGGCATATTTTTGAAAAAATGCCAAGCAAAATGTTACCATTTCTTTCCTTTCCATTATCCTTTAATAACTATAGACAACAAAAGAAGGAAATGAGTTTTAGAAACTAACACTTTTGAATTATAGGCCCTGATTCTGCACTCAGATCCATCAGGACAGACCTTTGTGGCCCATCAGGCCTTACTTATCTCTGGTGTCATTCCACTGAATTCAGTAGCGTTACACCAGGGATGAATTTGGCTCATTACATTTAGACAACATAAGATCTGGATTCACCTGAATTTTCCATTGCTTAACCTCATCAGCAGTGAAATATGGCTTCTGAAGTCCTCTCTATCTTCCCTCAGTACAGGACAATCTGGTTACATTTATCCTTGTGAAAGTATATCCCATATGTCCTAAACATGGAGAGCCTCATTTACTTCAATGGCCCTCCATACACTTACAGGGATCAGCCTATGCAGAGCTAGTGGCAGGATCAGGGCTAGAGTCAGTACACTTATGTAACATTTCATTTGTGACCTATGCAGTTTTCCTCCAAACAAATTTCAGTGCTGGTGATAGAAGAGAGAGAGAGAGACTGACCGGAAGTTTTCTGCTTGCCATGTATCATGTTCATTCTACCATTTAAAAAAAAATCAAATTGTTTTTTAAATTAAATTACAAATAAAAATAAAACAAATAAAATAGATGTGCTATCTGAAAACTGGAAGTAAAAATTGCACATTATTTTTTACGGATGTGCTACTAGGTAATACACGTCACAGGAGACTTTGCATAACCTGCTGCACAGTATGTGACAGACAGCTTGTCAGGAAATGAACAGGATAGGCAATGATTTGGGACTAATTTTATGGATGTTTTCCAGTTTCTATTTTCTCTCCTGATCCTCCTTTCTCCTTCTCAGAACAAGAGTGCTTCTGAAATTTCCTGCTTAACATCTTTCACTTTGAATAAAGAATACACTAAACATGCCCCCTGCAGCTGGTCTTGGTGAAATTGCTCCTCTTCAGGGACCGTCAGATGATGTTGCCTTATTTGAGAAGGTCCAGGCAGAAGGTTTTAGTGCACAACACAGCCCACACTCAAGCCTGCAACCTGAGAAGTTTTGTCCCTCCCCCTCTTACTACCTTATAGTTACACACACACACACACACACACACACACACACACACATACAGACTTTAAATGAACACAGATGGCTGGCACACAGGGAGTAGGCATCTTGGAAAACTGCCTCAGGGCTCTCTGGTTGCTGTCATCTTATTCTACAGACTGAGTGCCTTCAAGATGTCTGTGTTGTTTCTTAATCTTAGATCACTCCCGTTTGGGCTTTTAGCCACTTCCTGTTGGGAAATGTCACAGAAGCATCAGAGAGATACACAAAGATTGATTTGACTGAAATCAACATTGCCTTAACTCATAGGTTGTAGATTATTATCTTTAATAGAGACCATATTGTAATAAAATCCAAATCAGATCTCAATTAGCATACTGTACTTTCCCTTCTCCAGTGTGTGTACCGTTGTCTGATCAAGCGATTTGGTTCTTGTGTGAAAGAAAATAATTGGCCGCAAGTAATATAAAATGTTGATGAAAAATTTGAATGTAATGAATGCTGATAACCAGTTTTAAAAAAATTCAGTTGCACTGAGCACGTTTTCCCTCTTTATTTCTCTGTAAAAATATGCAAACAATTACCTGGCTTTGGAGGACATAATTACAAAGAGGTTCATCTCTAAAAGGTTATTATTGATTTATAGAGTTCTTTAGTTTAATAGAAGACAGACTGAGGAATAAAAAGAAACTTACTGTTTTCCCACGAATAATAGATGGTCTACAAGGGAAATGTAAGCTTTCGAAGTAGTATTTATAAGATGAACATGCAATGTGGTTTAAGATGTTTCATGTATGTGTACAAAATCATTCAGAAATTCAAATGCAACAAGAACATAACAGCCATCTTCTAATAAAAGCAATTCAGTGTGAAGCTTTTTGACATGCCTTGATAATCAGTATCCATATATAGGGCTAATGATAAAGAACACGGAATAATTTACAACTGCAGATAGTACATCAAATGTTAAAGGTAGATCCGCAATCAGAAATTCACATAGAAAATAAATCCACTTGACTTCTGATTGATAGCTACAGGCCACAATTCTTCTGCACAAATGTGAAAATAGGGGTGTCTGGTGTGTATTTTTCACCGAACATAGTGGTCCATTAACTCAATATGTCAGGGCTTGTTCTTATTCACATTTCAGTCAATGGGCAGCAGTCCTGAGGACTTCCATGGAAGCAGGATCAGGCCCTAAGTTAAGGCACAAATCAGACTATACAAGTTGCGGTGGTTTCTTTTTTGTGATTTGTTTGCCTACACATTAGAATATTTAGATTATAAATGCTTTGGTGCAGGGATCTTTTTATTCATTCCATGTCTGTAAAACATTTAGCACAATGAGTTCCTGTTCCATGATGGGCTCCTAGGGGCTATGGTAGTATAAATAAATAAAATCAATGAATAATAATTCATATAATATAGAACAGAACACAACTTGGTTTCATATAGAACTTCTCTATACTTATGGAATCCCAAAGTTCGTAGGACTAAACAAAGTTAGGTAAGCAGGACATGGCTTTTACTCATGTGAGCAAACAAGCAGAATTCGGTCCTCAGTCTCTAGGGTGTAGCAAGTCTCACCTCCCCTGTGTAGCAGAATCATTCACCAGATCTTGCAGTGCTTATAGCTAAGAGCACATGCAATATATTTATTTGGATTTAACAAGGGAAAGAGATGCCTGTACATAAGCTCTAGGAAGCCTGGCAATAATTAGATTTACATCCACATAAGGATATCGCCACAGCCTCATACAGTAAAAAATACTGTGCAGGCCAATACAGCAGCAAAATCCCCCCATTAGACTCCAGATAACCCTCCATGCACTCATGTTTCTCTAGAAACCCTATCATACAATCACATTTGCAGTATGTCGTGAAGGTCCACACAGATATTTGGGACCAAGGTCCAGAGCCAATAGGCTGTCATGAAGAGTGCCCTTCCTGCTGCCCCCTCTCTCTTACAATTAGTGTTGCCTAAATAGTGTAAAAAAGCTTGTAAATAGACCCAGTCTAAGGCTATTTTAAAAGTAGGTCAGATTAAAACAATAGTGTATTATATGCACTATGATTATAATTGCTCATGATCATCATTCAGCTAAATACCTCAGATTTGTGTAGTAGAGGATTTTTCTATCTATAGTGTGAAAGTTCTTAAAGTAATGGCAAGACATCTTGTAACACTTCTGTTCAGCAGCATTATAAAGAGAAATCAAGAGTTCCAGACTGGTCATTTTAAATAATAATGATGTGGTATTGGGAGCACTGTGTTGCAGTATTATTTCTGTATAGGGATCAGCGCCCAGTGCAGTGATGGTTTCCAAGCTTCTGTGCTCTGTGAACTGTAAAAGATTTGGGCTTGAACCTGGTCAGATCACATGAATACCACACTGTTTTCCATTATTAACTCTTTAAGTGGTTTCTCGGGGCTTATGAAAGATGGCCAATAGGGAGTACTGGTGACAACCTCTTCCATTGCAACACAGATCAGGTAGGGAATGGGATGTGGCAGGGCAAGCTGCCTCACGCCACTTCAAAAATGTGTCTGAGCCTTGAGCAAGTGGAACCACTTCTTGGAATGAGAAGAATCAGGTTTTGTCCCCATTCAATTCTGGGCCAAAAAAGCTCTGAACTGGAGCTAGTTGTTATATCAACCTGGACCCACTAAGAAATGGACTGAGACCACTAGCCCATTTCGCAGAGGCACTGAACACTGGTCAGACAACAAATTTCAGTTACTGGCACTTCACTTCAATGACCTAGAAGTGTAAAGCTCTGTATCTCCTTACCAGCCTTCCGAAGGAAGCAGCTCATAAAAGTCAGTGTGAAAAACACAGCTTTCATGTAAACTGCTACTGCCCAAATGCTAGTCACTTCTTCCTTATACAGGGGTAAAGAGACAGACAGGAAGACAGCTGCAAGCTGCACCATTTGCACCCCACACCCGGCGCCCCCACACCCCCAAAGCTATGGAGTTACACAAGTTCTCCACAGCTAGGATAAAATGTTGGACAATCCATGATGGGATCTGTGCTAGAAGGGTCTGGTGTTTCATTAACCCCATTACAGATAGCACAGAGCCAAATCCTTATTATTATCTAAATTGGACAAAACTCCCATTAACTTTAAGGAGAGAGTTGCCTGAAGGAGCTCTTTCACATTGTGAGCTCTTTGGGACAGGGAATGCACCTTCCTGTACATTTGGAAAGTGCCTAGCGCACTGTTGGCACTACTGGAGGTATGTATTTATTATTAAAATAAAAAATAAAAAACAAATATTATTTATTTATTTATTTATTTATTATTATTATACCCTCAGTATTACAGCAGGGATTTTTTTTAGTCAAGTAGCCATCACAACATACAAGATCTTTAAGCATAAAAAGGGGAAAGCTGCTGTGTAAAATTTATCCCCATGAGTCACCAATAAATCTTGACCATGAATTGGGCGGTCAGAAGTTTTGTTAAACCTTCTGCAGAATTCCTGCATTTTAGGGGCTCAAATGCTCTCATTCTTCTGAGTTTCTTTAAAATTCCCTCACTACCTGAGAACACTATCTCAGGGAAGTCACTCATGGTGATGTCTTGCACTCCTTAGGTGTTCCTGAGCTGCTCAGTAATATCCTTAGAGATGGCTCCAAGTGCTCCAATAATCACTGCGATTATCTCTGTTCTGATTTTCCATAATTGTCCCACCTCATGGCACAGTTCTTCATCTTTTCAATTTTCTCTTCTTGTTTTCTTTTTATGTTTCCCTCTGCTGGTCTGGCAATATCAATCAACATGGTCTTGTTTGTCTTCTTTTCTGCAACTGCTGTGTCCAGCCTGTTTGATTGAACTGTTCGATCGGTGACAATTGACAATAAAATTCTACCCTCTTCATTCTCTAGAGCTCTTTTCATTTGGTGGTCATAGTATTTGTATGGTTCCTTTAAATCTGTGCTTGCCAGAGAAGCACCAGTGCAGACACTTGGTGACCTTATTGTGTCTGTTCATATATTTTCTCCCAGCAGGCTCCAGCAGGTGCTCAACACGGGCTCCACCATCTCTTCCTTTCAGGAACACATTGCACAGTTCCAGGAGCAGTTCTGTTGATCAGTTTTGTTTAGAACATAATTAAACCTTAAGGATTGCTCTTGTGCACTCACAATGAGGCTCTCCATCTCTCTTTTGAGATGTCCTTCTGCAAGCCATAAGGTTATTAATCTTCAATCACTAATGGGTTCAATCTCTCTCCACTACTGTCCATGCACTGATTTCTGGGTAAATCTTTAGAGTCTTTCTTTGGCGATTTGCTTTCTCTTTTCTTTTGTGTTTCTTGACTGGGATAGGTGCTCAGCTATCACTTGTTGTTGCAACCAGGTGACCTTTAACTCTGGTTGACTCCTCATATATTTTGATATTATATTCTTCAGTGTCAATTGCTTCCTCCACAGATAGCAGATCTTTTCCTCCATCGAATCGTTGGATGTGCATCCTTTCCACATCTTGATTGATATTTATTACCCTATGCATCACCAGAAGCTTTCTTGTTTGGATGTCAAATTTTTTCTTCTCCTCTGATTTTACTGGATCACTTTGGTGGTGTACTATACTACTGGTATCACCCACATATTAACTGAGCAAGTTCTCTGAGTTGGGTTTTGTCCTTAGAGTAGTTCTTAGTTGTCTTTAATATTTTTTCGTCATTTCTTCTTTGACTTCCTTATGTTGTAACTCTGGTAGTGCCCTGATTCCAATGTATTTGTAGGGGCTGTGCTGAGAGAGATCTTGGATAGTACCTTTGTGAACTTGCACGCCACTTGATTGTACCAGTTTCTCTGTCTTTACAGATGCTGACATAGATTTAGTCTCATCAACCTGTAGCATTATATCTTTACCAAACTTTTCTACAGGTATCAGCTTCTATAATCTCCTTTTGTGACCATTCATATAGTTTCAGATAATTCTTTATTATTTAACAATAAACAATAATAATAATATTTATTATTATTATTATGTAACTGCAGGGTTTGACACAAAGACATTAAAAACCAAGGAGTTGTGTTGTGCTTTAGGTATCAGCATATCTATGACCAATTACAGTAATATACACTTGGAAATGTTGCCTTCCTTCCCTCCTGTACTGAAACAGAAGAGAAGCAGGTTTAGAAGAATTCTAGCTCAGTGACATGATCCTATAAGGTTTTGTACTTGTTTTTGTTCCATCACATACCCACAGGAGAAATACTGCCCTGCTTTTTGCACTTTCACTGGTTAAAGTCATAGTCTCAGGTTTTCAAAGGTATTTAAGTGCCTAACTCCTATTGATTTCAATCAATCAATAAAATCAAGATACACTTCCCAGAATTTGTCTAAATGGAGGAGAGAGAACTTGCGGTTTATATACCTCTAACTCACATCTTTGGCTTGATTAGGAGACCAGTGTGTACCTCAAAGTCTCTACAGGGATCCACAGTTTCTATGAATACAGCAAGTTACACACATTGGACAATATGTATCTTTTTACCCATGTTGGGTCATATGCTACGCTCAGCTAATACATGGAATATTTGCTAATATCAGTGCAAAATGTCCAGGTGAATCCGAATCAGAATATGGCCCTTTGAAATAATAACTTTAAAATCACAGAGGAAAAAAAGTTATAAGTAGACATAAGGGGCCCATGAATTCTACCCTCTCTGAAAATTGTTCTGTGTTTAGTTTCCTTTTTTACATATGTAATTATATTGATCTGAGATGTGCACAACTAAAATGTAGCTAATTTATTTGGGCCCCCATTTTCAGATGTGTTTGCTAATATTGCAATCAATTAACTTGTCATACAATAATAAAACAGGAAAATGGCATAAAATGAGTAAAGGGTGACACAGTGTGACGTTTTAGGCAATAAAATATCACTTCATTCCTGTAAACTACTATGAATGTGCTTTCGGACTACACCAGACATTGCTTTTAAGCAGACTTTAGGAATTAGATCATTTATTCATTGTACAGAATCCCTAATGTACTGAACTCGCTCCGTTCTCCAGGAATTGTCTCAGTTAAGCAAGGGCACCTTTTATCACAGTGCCACTTAATGAGTTTCTATAGCACTAAAAGTATGAATGTTTTCGCTCAGACAGGAAGAAAACTTGGCCAATTTCCATCCCAACAGTTATGGAAATGGCACTCTTGATCAGCTTCGGGTTTTTTAAGGAGAGAGAAAATGGGCCTGAGTCTCATTTAGATCCGTTTGTGGAAAGCCTCCAGGATCAGACCCAATATTAGCAAAAGGAAGCTTCTCTCGTTGAATCTCATTGAGCAGGGGGACATGTATACTATGTGCAGAAGAAATAATACGGACAATAATTAGAACCCAAGTATTGAACTCCTCCCATAAAGGGAAACAGTTCACATACTTCCTTCACTTATCTTTCTGAGTGGCGTATGAGAAAAATGGTTTGTGAGTTCTGACTGGTGCCACAGAGATGAGAGCACGCACATGGCCCACTGCTCTTCACTAAGGATTTCTTTGTTCTGCCGAGTCCCGAGAGCACATGTTTCATGTGAGGCAATGACAGTTTTTGTTATCGCAAGGACATATCAGTTTCAGTGACAATCACTCCCTTTTCAAAAAAACGTCATTTCTCATGATTGTCTCCCGCTCAGAAAATTCGGTCTTTAAAACCCAAAGAAGAGAGGAGCAAGGGAGAGACAACTAATGACCTGGCGACATAAAAGTAAAACGGCATGTTATGGGACAATCAGTCAATCAGCATAAAGGGGCTTAGATCAACATATGCACACAAGTAAATGAAATACTCCTATCCTCTGTTGCACAAGAAAGAGGGACCTTGTTGTTCAAACGTTGCTACATTAGGATTCTGCGGTTGCAGGTTTAATAGATATTGCAGGGAAAACACCACATGCAATGAAGTAAGAAGAGAAAGGGGGAAAGGACTAACTAATAACAACATGTTCCTTCCTTCCTTCCTAACTCAATGACACATGTGACTTAAAGGAGCCAATAAGTTATGAGCATCTGATATAGAAGTTAAAAAAAAAGCTCTTTAGCAAAGACCACTGGGTAAACCATGTCATTCCTAATTTCTACAACTGGCCTGATTTAACGCAGGCCCAGGACCTGAAATTCACACCAGCTCTTTGTGTGCTGGAGTCATGCAGATACCAGGCTTAGTGAGAAGAAACTGCATACTTCCTATTTTATTTCACCACCAGTCGACCTGCTTTTCCTCAGTTTTAAAATCATTTGCCAGGTAAAAATAAACTTTTCAGAACCCCAAAGTGAAAAATGTACCTAACAATTCAATCCTTGTAAGTTGGGAATTGGAAGAGAAAGTGCAGCAGAGCCTAATTAAATTATATAATAAGCAGCTTAACTTGCAGTTTCACTTTGGTTTCTGGTATTCTTATTATCCTGTCCGTTGTAACAGCTGGTGGTGTCATTAAACTATGCAAATTAATTAGTATTATATAGAGATGGCAACACTGGGAGTTTTGCAAAAGCTTGTCTGTCTGTCTGTCTGGGTTTGGTTTTGCAAAACCAAATCCAAGAATGATGAAGATTCAGGTCTTTATTCAGGCTCCAAAGGTTTTCAGGAGTGCCAGCCAAGGTCTCTGCTTTTGGCCCATCTCTATTAAGGACAAAAATGAAGGCTGTTTCAGTTCTGCAAATTTTCATCTGTTAGGTTTTGGTTTGAAAACTCAAAGCAAGGGTGGCTTGGATCTGGGCAGAGTTTGAGTAAATAAGTTTAACTTTGGCACAGATCTGGCCTTAAATCATTAACAACTTAGTTGGTACTAGCTACATTGATTGTGCTTATATGAAGAGAGAATGTTCTCCCTAAATATATGATCTCTTTAATCCTCATCGTTGCTGGAAGGACCCATTGCAGGTTACCACATTTTCCTTATTAGCAATCATGGGGAAAGAGTCATGATTGTGGGGAAAAACAAACAAAACCAAAAAACCCAACCACAGCCGCCAAGGAATAAAGGTACTATACTTTATTTTACAATGGAAAATATATTTGGAAGATGAGCTTGGATATAATTTTACAAGACAAGGCCAGACTATAGGTGGCTCTTACGCAGGTGCACGAGAGGGTGCAAAGAGCCTTGTTTTTATTTCAGATTCTTATGTTAACAATGTATTCAATAGAACAGTGAACAAAATACAGTGTAGCAAGTTGTCTTTGTGCAACCTGTGTTGAGCTGGAGCTGCTCCATACAGGTGCCCCTGGGGCACCAGGGTAAACGGTGGAGCCATGGTTCCCCTATACATTGGTTGAGATGGCTGCTTCTTCCTCTAGAATGGTGTAATGTTTGAAGTTTCTTGAGCACTAGGAAGCTTGTGGAGGGCTTAGGTCCGATGCACAATCCTCCTTAGGTCTTCCTAGGGTTTTGAATCTTCTTAAAGGAACAATCTAATCCATAATTAGTACTTTCTTGTGTTTGTAATGCTCTTCAAGTGCAAGCCGTACTGCGAGGCTGCAGACCACTAATGGGAACAGGATTGGGACTTAGGAGGACTAATTTGGGGGATGGTGTTTGTGTGGGGTGCGATGGTGAGCTAGAGCTATCCTGTCCCACACCACCCAATGAAGCAAAATTCTACTGCACCTCAGCAACTTTTAATTGACAAAGGACTACATTAACTGTGTTTTTCTGTACACTTAATGACAAAGGCAATTAAAAACTGGCTGTTTTGTTCCTTTTTTTTGGGTTCATTTCCCTTGGAACCGAGTAACTTTGCTAAGATCACAATGCTACTATAGGGTTTGCACTGATGTGCTGCATTAGCAGTATGCTACTATTATCGTAAACATCATAGGCTTGTTGCCTTGTATTTTATTCACTGTCCTAGTCAGTCAAATCATTAATACAAGAATCTCAAATAAAAGCGTACCTTAGTCAGTGCGGACCTAATTCAGGAAGGTGACAGTCATAATATTTAGGAACAGAGAAAGGCCTAAACCAAAACCTTTGATATGAACTCTGGAGACAGATCTAAACTTCATGACCACCACTCTCTGGTCTGGCAGAAAAGCTCTCAGGGTCAAGTCAGTGGGAAAGAAGGAAAAAGAGGGGCTTTAAAAGCACATTTGCACTTTGCACCCCCTGCTTCTTGGATGTCTGGTCACCAATCTGAATGGTTTTGAAATAATTCAGACTAAAGAGAAGAGTAGACTAAAGGCCGTTTTATTCTCTGCCTATTGCCAGTAGCCTCAAGGGTTAGTTCTAGCAGCTGTGGATCAACAATATATACATGGATGTTACAGCAATGCCCTTGCTCTCCTCCTCCCCTTCTCAGTGCTGGCTGCCCATGTTGTGGTAACTTGGGCCTCATCTATGCCCAGTTTTTGTACTGAGGTAACTATTTCAGATGTGTGTGTGTGATTTTCTAATCATATAGTTATATCCCCTTACAGTTATACCAGTTTAGATGTGCCTAGACCTACATTTATGGGCATAAGCTATGCTGGTAGTACCTTTATATTGGCGTAACTGCATCCACACTTGAGATTTGGACTGATTTAGCTATACAGCTTTAAAATGATGTCATGGAAGTGGTCCAAAACCTATGTGTAGCCAAGCCCTAAGACACTGCTAGAGTGGCATGCAATGTCTGAGAATTCTGAGTGCGGAGGACAGATAAACCTGATTTAGGGCTGCTTTACATTGGCAGAGTGGCACAGAACTACTGGAAGTCCTTGTCTATACCTACCAGTTTTGCTGATTTCATTATGCCAGCATACTTAAACTGGCACACAGTTACATTAAAAAGAAAGTAATTATACTAGTATGGCTTATGGTGGTTCAGGCAACCATCATAAATTATACAAGTATAGGTATAACTGCTTCTAGGCCAGTGCTCTTATCAGCATAGCTATGTCAGCAAAAAAATCACACCCTCTGCCTATTGTAACTATGCCAATAAAACTTTAAAGTGTAGACTGAGCCTAATATAACCCATGAATTGGGCCCTGTGTCTCTTTAATAATGTGCATACTTCTGAATTTGGGGCTTCAAAATACAGATCTGCATCCAAACTTCCCCAAACTTCAACCTGTTATAGAAATGGATGTGAACTGCAAACTTGGATCTCAATCCAGATCTGGGATTTAAATTTGGAACCGTCCATATTTTTGAAGACTATCTCAAACAAGCATCAAATAGGAATAATTTCAATCTGTTTAGTGGTCACTAAATCCTTGTGCCTCATGTACAAATGAATCACTCTTTTCTATGCCCCTAGGCTTTGACCATTGCAAACAATGACTGAAGTCATCAGCAAAAGAGAAGTTCACAGACTGAAAGGGGAAAATATGCTTTTTCATTACCAATATAAAAAAACTGAATGCATTGTTTGAAAATGTCACTGCATGAACTAGACTACATGGAAGCAGACTAACTTGGCCTCTGGCATGTAGTGCTCCCTCCTTCACTCCATTTTGCCTAACTTGTCAGCTACTTATGAGACACACAAGTTCAGAAATTCAAAAAACATTCTTAAAGAGACAGGCTGCAATTTTGTCATATGTCTCTTTTCTTTTTATTGTGTCTTGATAGGAAGTATGATGCAGTGATTGGAACAGGGGAATGAGAATCAGGGCTCCTAAATTCTAATCCCCAGTGCTGCCACTGACTGACTCCATTAACATGGGCAAGACACTTGACTCTAGGCCACTCTCTCATTTGTAAATTGGTGATAGTAATACTTACCTACCTCAGAGGGGTGCTGCATGGCTTGATTAACACTTCATGTTTGTGAAGCCTTTAAAGAATCGTGGATGGAAAGGGCAATATATTATGCATGAGATTCTGAGTTGGTTTAAATCAATCAGTAAATTGGTAAAGAGAAAATAGCTATTCTGATTTATATCAGCTCATGAGCTCATATTGTAAATGCGAAGAATTATTACTATGGACACTTTTTTCACGGTATAGAAGTTGTTTTATCTGGTGTTTATGCTAATTTTCAATTTTAGATAACACAGGATACAATCAAGTCCCTAAAACTCTTTCCTATGAAAAACAGAATTATATTTAGAAAGACAAAAAAGTTTACACAAATCAAGAACTAATTGCATCTTCAATGAGGACTTTGGCAAGAGAAAATTTTCCTTTTGCTCGTGAACAAGTTGATTTTTGCTTGTCATTATTAAACACTTACTAGAGTGTATCTCCTATCTATGTGCATGACCCAACTCACCAATATGACAATCTTGGAGTTCAATTTTCAAAAGTGCCTCAAACCAACCTTTAATATTGCACTTGGAATCAATTGTTGGCACAATATTGGGGGTGCAATCAGGTAGTTAGACATCTAAGCATCTATGTGATCCATTATTGATCGTGGCTGCAAAATTATAGACCATTACAAAATTGTCTGAGGTTGAATTGAATTGGTTTTCAGTGTCAATTCAAGACTCTGGCCTTCAAGGCCATCAATGGATCAACTTAGGATGAAGGTTGTTAGACAAATCATTGTTGGTCAAATATGTTCAACTATTAGATGAACTGCCAGGGGAGATAAAACGAAGCCAAAGTCTGACCATTTCAGAACATGCTGCCAGGAGTGGCTCCAGACCCCAGCATGCCAAGCGTGTGCTTGGGGTGGCATGCTGTGGGGGGCGCTTTGCTGGTCTCTGGGAGGGCAGCAGGTGGCTCCAGTGGACCTCCCGCAGGCATGCAGGTGGAGTCACGGGGGACCAGCGGACCCTCCTCAGGTACACCTGCGGGAGGTCCACCGAAGCAGCGACCAGCAGAGCACTCCCCGCGGCATGCCGCCCTGCTTGGGGCGGTGAAATGGCTAGAGCCGCCCCTGCATGCTGCAGAAAACACTGATTTGCCAAAGCTTTCCTGCCATATCAGATGAAGAGAAAAAACTAATATCAAGGAAAGTGAAGAGAAATATATTTCTTTTGTTTAGTATTTTAATCCCTCAATCCTGCGTACATTAGGTTCTTTAGCTTTACATTTTCTCTATTAAATAGGAAAATCCCAACCTTTCTTGTCAAAAAACCAAAAAAAATTGCGGATTAGAGATCAGTCTGAACCAACCTTCTGGGTGAAATCCTGGCTCCCTTGAAGTCAGTGGGTGTTGTGCCATTGAGTTCAAAGGGACCATGATTTCACCTCTGATATTTGTTCCTCAAGCTACAACCACAAAGTATGAGAAAGTACAGCTGCTTATCAGAATTTTGTGGCTTAGGCCTACCTCTGGTACAGAGTAGTGGCCATGGGGAGGTGAGATATGATGGGAACTCCCACTTCCTTACATGTTACTATTCTTTGCTCTGTGGGAATGCAAGGATAGCTATTCTAACAGCAGATGCAATTTCCAGTATTCAACTTTTGACTGATCAGTTCTTTTATAACCAAGTTCAATTTTCTTATGCAAATCTCAGCTCTCTGAGACTTCACCCTAGTGCCTCTTCAATGGGGAAAATATTTAAAACTAGCATTTTATATGTATTATTACTGCTTGTAAATCTAAATTTATAAAAAGGGAAGTCTAAATCAAACACATTCTAGTCATAATGTTTCATCAATAAAAATACCTTTTAAAATACTTTCAATTAATGACAATTTTCACTTCAACTTGAAGCACTTGATCTTGTTCGGTCATTGTTACTAACAGCTGTTGTATATGCATGTGCAGGGGCAATACTCGACTTAAGAAGGTACATGGGCCTCAGCCTGTAGTCCTTGCTCGCCCAGACATGTGAGAGTAGGAGAATAAAATCATAGGTATAAATTAATTAATATTCAGTTGATCAGGTTCATTATGAGGAGTATAAACTTAATAGCAAAATGATATATAACCAAGATATATAAACAAACAAACAAAACCGGAGTCTAAAGTCAGACTCCAAAATCCCTATATAGGCCCCTAGATAATTGGCCTAATTTTTAAGAGTGCTGAGGTCCCAGCCGTTTACACTGACCTCCTCTGGATTTAGGAGTCTATTATTAGGTTCCTATTTTTGAAATTGTGGCTTAAGTTTTTAAAGTTAAAAAAAATCAGTTTAACAGTTACTGCTAGAGGGCAGATACTGGACTAGAATGACTGCTAGTCTGACCAGATATGGCAATTGCTCTAGTTTTAGATCCCTAAAGGACTAAACTTTCTAATATGGAGAATGCTTGGCAACCAAAGTTGACTTTAGAGAGAGAGTGGAATATAGATACCTCCATTTTTTTAATACTGTCCAAGAACATCAGAAACTTGAGGGGAAGAAAAGCAAGGAGATGATGATGTGGAGTATTTCTTCATAGGTTATCAGTGCAAAGCTTCAGCAAAATGAACTGTGTGGTCACAATTCAGTCTAAGAGCATGTATACTGCTCTGACATGAGCAGTGTGTGAGCTCCTGAAATCTCAGTGCTTGTTACAGCTGGTCAGGAATTTTCTGACAGAAAACTCCACTAAAGATGACGGAGTTGCACTATGCATGAATTCGGTCCATTCTGTCCCACTAATGGAGCTGTTACACTTCAATAAATATACACATGAGAATCAATTAGTATTCAAATGATGTACAGTAAAAGTCTTGTTAAATGTAAATTCAATGCACAGTTACTCTTTGAGACAATTTAAAGTGTCACCTTTATGTTTTAAAGACAGTGACACTTTATGCACTCAGAGCCGTATCTTCCCACTAGTTATGCCAGTCTGACATGACTGGGCCAAATTCGTCTTTGGTGTAAGCAGGTTCAACCCTGTGGCAGTCAAGGAAGCTGTCCGCTCTTACACCAAATTCAGCCATTTATATTTAAATCTAGCATAATTTAATTTAAATAGCAGCCTGGAATAGTAACATTTGATCTGTCACTCATAATATGCTATGGGCCACATATTCAACTGGTGGAAACTGACATAGCGACTGCAATCAATAAATGGAGCTACACTGATTTACACCAGATGATAATCTGATCGTATATGAAAAGGAGAGATGAAGATCCCAAATCCAAGAGGAAGTGCTCTTGGAGAACTAAATCGTGTCAGAGGGACTTACGACGAGTCACTAAAACGATTAGTAATAATTAGTGAGCTTTGTTCTACACTACTGCTAGGGAACCTCAAGAGGTTTGGAAGTTGGGCTTGGATAAGCATGTTGAGAGGAAGATGGTCTTGTATGGTTAAGACACTGGCTTCTAACGCAGCTGCTGTTGGCTCGATTAATAACTCTTCCACAGATTCTTTGGTCTACTTTCTCTGTGCCTCAGAGTAAGATGGGGAGATTGATCCTTCCTGTGTCTGACTTATCTGTTTAGGTTATAAGCTGTTCAGAGCAAGGACTCTCTCACTGTGCGCTTGTGCAGAGCCTAGCGCAATGGGACCCTGATCTCACTATGTGCCTAATTTTTAAGGCACCTAAATATGCATACAGGCACCTAGGGAGATTTTCCAAAGTGCATAGGCACTTAACACTGTTGGTTTTGGTGGGATTTAAGTGGACAGGGATTTTTGAAAATCCAGCTAGGTGTATGTCTGCATCTTTAGGTGCTTAAATACCTTTAAAATCTGGCCCTACAGTCATATAAATAAAAGCAATAATAATAATGGGAGTCTTAGCTGAGCTGATCAGACCTATGGAGACCCCCCTCCACCTAGTGCAGAGACCCATCTTCCCTACTCAACTGCCCTCCTTCCTTGTCCTTTTCCCCTGTCAGCATCCAGCTCCTCTGCTATTGGCTTTTGTCTTCTTGGGGCAACCAGAGTCGCCTGTTATATTCCTTTCCAGTAACATCATAGGCAGCAAATAAAGATGGAGGGTTTGGTTTTATATCACATTCTTTTTGTAATCATGTCATGAGCAACATAACAGATTAGGAGGAGCAATGGGGTTTATGAACTGGTTTCTCAACTGGCAGTTTGCATTTTGGTTTTTCACTGTCAAAATCACCATATTTTTCAAAAACAGCAAGATAGTTGAAAAATGTTTCTTGCTTTTCAGTTACTCCACATATTTCAGCTTCAGAGGTATGAAAATGTCATCTGTGCATCTTCTGTACTAGCTTGTTAAGGGGTATGTCTACATTTTATACTAAACTTGGGTGTGTGAGAACCAAGTTTGTGGACTCGATGTTTTCAAGCTCATACTTGAATGTCCACACTGGACTGTAAACCCGGGTTTACAATTGCTGGACCCCAGTCTCACAGCTATGCTAATGTATCCATACTGCACTCTGCAGACCTTCTGACTCGGGTCAGCCGCATGGCCTGCATACACACTACAAAATGACAGAGCTTGGACCTGAGTCACAGTAGGCCTTGGCCTTTGACCCACCCCCCGTTAGGGTCTTAGCACCCAGGTCCTGAGTGTTTGCTGACCCAAGTCAGATTGATTTGTGTGGGGATGTAAGGGGGATTGGGCTTAGTGTTCAGTATAGAATTAACCTAAGTGAGAAGTTAACATTTACTATGAAATTGGCTTGCTGTATTTTTTATCTACCCTCAACTCCTCAGCTGTTATGTTTTTTTTTAATCTTGCCAACGTGGAGTGTTTTAAATAAAACATTCGCTGTTGTCAACATCTAGAGCTGGTAAATTGACAAATTTATCATCCCATTATAATCTTTGCACCTGTTCCAGTCTGCTGTTTGTGGTATGTTTTAGCCTGTGTATGGTGACTGCATCTGCTTAGCGAGGATAGTTAACTGACAGAATTTGTTAATAAACCCACTGACAAGCGAAATGAGGCAAACTGCATTATCTTACATGTTAATTACATTTCATTGCAGACAAACATTTATTAAAGATACAGGCAACAAACCATACTTTCTAATTTTATTTGCATCCATTTCTGGTTTTACCCCGGCTTCCAGAATTTCTTTTTCCCATGATGTCTGCAGTGATGCTGAGAAGCTATCTAACAGGTCCCCACAAGAGAACTTCTTAACAACATCCAATATATATACACACACTGGAGCTGGATAAATGATAGGCAGGGGACAATTTATTGGAAGAATGGAGCCAATTTTGTCTGTATGGAAACTATCTGGGAACAGACTTGGATTTCTAGGAATTTTTCATGTGAAATTATCTGTTGAATGTTTTCAGTGAACAAATTTCAGCCTGTGGCTTGAGCTGCATTCTCAGCAGCTATTCTCCTCCTCCAAAGTAGCTCTTCTCTCCAAGAGGGATTATGGGTAAGGGAGCTGTATGATTGTCTTCAAAGAAAGAGAGTAGCTGGTCCTATTCTGTTGGACCAGGCAGCTACTTTTCTTTCTGCTACTGTTCTCTTGGCCTTGGAAACACCAGTCATTGACTTGCAGAAAGTAGAGTAGAGGCAGCCCTCTCAGCCAGGCCTCTAGCATGCCTGGCTATTCATATATTAGAGGGGTAGCCGTGTTAGTCTGGATCTGTGCCACAGGATTCTTTGCTGCTTTGGCTATTCATAGAGTACCATGGTGCCTGCTCTGTAGAAGGTTATGTCTGCTTAAGAAGGACAGATCCTCAACTGAGTATCGTGTCCAGTTTTGGGCCCCATTCTTCAAGAAAGATGTGAACAAATTGGAGTCTAGAGGAAAGCAACAGAATTTTTAAAAAGTTTTAAAAACCTGACCTATGAGTAAAGGTTGAAAGAACTCAGCCTGTTTAGAGACAAAAAGGCTGAGAGGGGACATGGTAATAGTCTTCAAATACTTATAAGGTTGATTACAGAGGATGGTGTTCAATTGTTCTCCATGCCCACCAAGGGTAGGACAAGAAGTAATCAGCTTAGTTTGCAGAAAGGGAGATTGAGGTTGGATATTAGGGAAAACTTTCTAACTATCAGGAGAATGAAGCAGTGGAATAGCTCTATAATTGGCTCCTTTCCTCGGCCCCCCCTTGCTGAAGCTCTTTGCTGTCCCAATAAAGCACTACGAGCCTCTTCTTAATGCAGCACCCATGGCTTTTACTCACACAAAGTTCTCACCACCAGTGATACTATTTACAGAGCTTTACAGGTCTTACTGTCTCCTCTTTTACAGGGAGTCTACCCCAGCCTAGAGACCGCCCTTTCTCTGGCCATTCCCCCCTGTTCTCTGGCTGTCAGCCAGCCTTTATGGCCCTTCAACCTGCAGGCCCACAGGTGCAGCCATTTCCAGAGGCCAGGCACCAGACTTCTCCCCAGCCCCAATCTATTTCCCCTGATTGGGGCTGGCTGAGCAGGGGCTAATTAGGTGCCCTTGCAGCAGCACCCTGCTAAAAGCTCACTTCGGAAAGTTGTGGAATCCCCATCCTTGGAGAATTTTAAGAACAAGTTAGACAAACACTTGTCAGGGATGGTCTAGGCATATTTGGGCCTGCCTCAACGGGTAGGAGTGAGGAAGGTGGCAGGATAGATGACTTCTTGAGATCCCTTCCACCCTACATTTCTGGGATTTTGTGATCCTTGGATCCTCAGTGAAGTGAACCTATACAGGAGATCAATGGCTCCTCTTTTTGCCTTCTCTTCCTCTTCCCTACTCATCCTCCTGAGGCCAAAACTGCATCTATCCCCCCCTCCCCGCCCAACTCCCCCTCCCCTAACTTGCACTTTCTCCTGCTGTTCTTCACTAGCCTCACAAACAACATTCTCAAGTGGCTGATACAATATCTATATCAGAAACACATTTTGGTTTTAGTGTCTTACAGTTAAATAGATGGGATGACAAAGCCTCAGAGAAATGAAGTATTATTATTATTATCCCCATTTTATAGCTGGGGAACATGATCTAAAGTCTATTGAAATCAATGGAAAGACTCCCATTGAGGTCAGTGGGAGTTGCTGTAGGTCACACAGGATATCTAGGAATTGAATCCAGATCTCCTGAGTCTCAGTCAAGTGCCGTAAGCACAAGCACAACCACCCTTTCCCCATGAGCTCTTCTCTTGTGCCCTTTTAAAACTGAAATGTGAAATTCTTGAGGAACGTATTGTTATATAATACTGAGATCATTGTTATAAAACAGGCAGCAAAGCCAAAGCACTTAGGAACATAGGGAAAAACCTGCATTCTCCACCGTTTAAAGATTTGCCAGCATCTAATGAACCTGCAGCTGCGGGGAGAATAACTGGGACAGAAGCAGGTTCAAAATATTGAGCTTTGTGAAGATTACTCAATTTGAAGAAGTTGGGTCGCACAGATAAAGGAGGGTCAATCTGATTATTGGTGAAGCTGCACAAAAGGAAAGGACGTGTAGGGCTAGGGTGTGCTTTTTTAAAAATCTACCATTGTCTCGCATCCTCAACCAGTTTGATTTCCTAATCCCAGATTTAATTTTCAGGTTTGGCAGTTAGAGGAGGGGAAAACATTTTTTTCCTGAGCAAATTCGATACAGAAATCCACAAGACACAATAAATGTGGACCCCACAATGTCACTTCTGAAGAGACAGCGTTTCAGAGTAGAACCATACTTTAATTCTTGGGAACTGACAGAATTCACTCCTGTATCCAGAATTCTCATGTGTTCTCCTATTTAAGATAATTAAAGGTCTCAGTAATTTCAGCAGCTTCAGTGGGGCCCTCTGACTTTGCCATACTAGACACATCTGGTCTTGGTTTCTTGATTTTATTTGAGAGTGCTTCACAATCCAAAGGAGATGGGGAAAGATATTGTTTCTTCTAGTACTCACAACATTCTTTAGCTCTAAGCATGTCTTTAGTCCGCAAACCTCCTGCCACTACCTCCAGTGGCTGGAGTTCACCTGTTGATGATGGAGGGCCCAATTCACCACTGCTGTGCACTTTGTGTAGTGCTTGATACCAGAGCAAAGTGAGCGCAAAACACTACCATTGTAATTTACACTCAATCTGCACTGCTGTTAACATCTGCACAAGATGCAAAGCAAAGGTATTTGGGGCCCAGAGGTTGAAGAAGCAGAGAAAACTGCATACAAGCAATGTCCCTATAGAGACCAGGTCACTGTATTAGGTGTCCTGAAAGTCAGGCCAAAGAGTATAGCGTATAAATGAAGCATATAACATCAAAATATATGAGGAGTCTGCCAGAGTTAAAGGTCATCTGGCACCTACTGCTAATGTGGGGACAGGTGAGGGAAATTAAAACACACATTTTTGGAGGGTGGGAAGGGTGCTAGGCATGAAGCAGACCTAGCCAGTCAAGGAGAGAGAGAAAAGGGATAGCTGCCAGGCTAGGAAATTTCTTAGCATGTGGCTCTTATCCACTCTATTCTTTGCCTCACATGCAAAACGTTTGCAGAATTACATCCTCTAATCCAAATACTTTAGGATTATTCTCTGATTTCCCTAGGAAATTCATTCGTTTTCTTAAATGGGTGGTAATGCTGCTTGCATTTTTTGGTTATGGCAAGATTAAGCGAAGGAAATCTTTGCCTAGAATTATCACAGTTACTTAACCTAAACATATTCAACTCCTCTGAAACGTTAAAAAAAGAGCACCTCTTGGATCCCTCAAGTTTCACTATAGAACTCAACAGCTTGCTAAAATATTGCTGTCTGAGCAGAAATATTGAGTGCTGATGTGGTGCAAGAATAAAAGATTTTTTGTTAGCCCTGGCTGGTACTAGGTCTTAAGCAATACCAACACCCTGCCAAAAAGAAGCTGATAACATGACTTGCAGAATATCTTCCAAAGCTTGGCAGAACCACCTACTTTCTTAATGTTTTACACTTAAGCCCTTAAAAATTTCCCAGAGAAGAGTGGCTTTTATTTATATACATACACATACTGCAGTAGGGCAATTGTAATAGTTAATGCATACAGGAAAGATACTAATGTTTAACATGTGTAGATTATATGCAAACAATAGGACAAATATTTCAGTTTTGTGTGCTAAATCTTTCAGCTTAACACACCAAGTACTTAATACCGGATTTAACAGAGGAAGGCTTTAGGCTTCCAGCTGCCCCTATGTTCATGCTTTAGTTATTTGTACCACAGCATCAAACTGAAGTACTTAGAGACTGCAGTATCCTATTTTTCCCCCTTCTTTCTTCCCTAACAGCAGTTGCTTAGTTCAAATGTAGAGAAGTTTGCCCTTAGTTGTATGTGAGGCTTTCATTGCCTTCAAGCATAAAATTGGGCCACTAGTTCACTCACTTGTTATGCAAAATTTCCCACACAACTTTGCCTATCCATGTTTCAGTCTTGAGCTATAACGTTTCTGATAGTTCTGTCCTGGGCTCCTCACGTGCAGGGACCATATTTGCTTAATTGTGCCAAATTTTGTGAGCTGAACACAGAAATGTGTGGGAGCAGGACCAGGATGGAACCAACAAACTTATTTCCCTTGCAACCTGAATTTGAACTGAGATCACCACAGGGAAAGGTAGCTGAATTAAATCATCACAATGGATAGGGTCAGAATCTGGCACACTCCCATTAAACAGAACCTTACTTTTCAAGAAGTTCTGCTAAAATCCATGGGTGAAATCTTGGCCCTATTCATGTCAATGACAAAGCTCCCCTTGACTTCAACAGGACCAGGATTTTAAGCAGTGGGTGTACTCAGGGGTGAGTAAAGATGAGAGAATATGGCCCAATCTAAATACAAATCCCACTCCAGGAGATTAGGAATAATAACTTTTTTTCATCTTCAACATGAAACAAATTTTATGACCTGTTACTACCTGTGCCTTATACCTTAAACAGAAAACAGATTGCCTGTTATCCCATAATATATGTTTAAGCTTTGATGAATACCATGTAGTGCTTTCATGGCAGAAAGGAATATTACTTATCTGAGTAGCAAATTAGCTTTATGTGTCTTCATGGAGGGCTCAATTAAGCAAATGACCATTGACTCCTATTGAAGTGGGATCAGGCTCTTAATACTGTATCATTGTACAGTTAAATAGTGGGTATCACTGTGAAATATATTCAATACTACACTACCCATAGGAGCAGCCCCTGGAATTGATTTGGGGAGGAAATCTACCACTTTCTTCTGTGCTGTGTGTCTAGTTAAAATTCTTCAAAAATAGCTTGATAAACAACATAACCAGGATCCACAATCTTGGACAAAATGGTAAAATTGAATGTTGTGAGAAGATTTCCTGACAAACCCAAAACAAAGTGAAATTGGGGTTACTAAACCCTTCGGTACTGAACCTCCTAAGAAGATTTAACAACATGGGATATAGACCAGGGATGGCCAAACTTACTGACCCTCTGAGCTGCATACAATAATCTTTAGACATCTGAGAGCCGCAAGACTTGCACAACCTGCCCGCGGGGCAGTGTCTGCCGGGGCACGGGGCTTTTGCCTCCCTCCCCATGGAGCTAAAGCTCTTAGTCCCCCCTCCCCGCAGGGCAGAAGCCCCTGTCCCACCACCATGTTGCAGGGCAGACACCCCAGGCTCCCCTCTGCCCAGCCTGGTATGCAGAGAAGGGTGGGGGGGCTCTATGAGCCACATTTTAACTGTAAAAAAGCCACATGTGGCTCACAAGCTGCAGATTGACCACACCTGGTATAGATCATGCTACTATCTAGGCAAAGATGAGCCTTCTGATAGACTGTATGGACTAGAATGGTCCATATTTAGTGCAGGTACAAGTGGGCACAATTCCATGGAAGGCAATGCCCCATGATGTCAAATCCCATCGTGTTGGGAAAACACCAGGGGTTTCTGAAAAAGTGGTTGTTTGGAGGCCCACCCATGCTAACTATCTACCTACCATCCACCTGGCTAATTTTTTTCATTATTCTTGGAAGAAACAGCTCCAAAACACAGTGCTCAGATGGCTAATAGTATAAAACACAGTGATTGGGTGAGGCTGTGATGTCAAATCAGACTATTCAAAGCAGCTGTGGCTAGGTGTAGGGTTTCTTGGAGTTACCCAAATTAACTTTTGTTTTTCAGTCCTTTGAGGTGCTGAGCCCTCTGACCTGATCCATCAAAGCACATGCTTAATGATAAACATCCAAGTAGCTCTGTTGAAATCAATGAAACTACTCAAATGGTTAAAGTTAAATATGCGCATATGTGCTTTGCTGCATCAGGCTATCATGTTCAGCACCATGCAGGACTGAGCGGTAACAGAAGCATAATTCCTATAAGCTAAATTACTGGAAGTTGTAAATGGATTGGTTTTGGGAGCACTTGGTGAAGGGAAGCTGCTGCCCTTAAGCTGATAGGGGAGTACCAGTGTGCCTGATTTCAGACCTTCTCCATGGACCCTGATCAGTGACAGACATTAAACTCATCTCAAAAACCAACAATTTGCCAAGGTTTCCCTTTGAACACTGGGGCCATTTTCCAGTGTCTTTGAGCTGGCCAAGGGATGAGGGAAACAAAGAATTTCTACCTCTATAACAAAGCAAACCAAAAACCCAGAACCAAACACCCTGAAATTTGGGTCTGAATTTCACATCTCAGACCCCTCTCAGTTGGGAACTTGTAGGCAATAAATAAGAGCAGTTGTAAAAAAAACTCTAGAAAAAAGGCTGGGGGGTGGGGAGCAGAAGGGATTGCAAGCAGTAGGAACAGATGAAGTTCTCTTTCTACAGCTGGTTTTTATTGAGGGAGCTATTACTGTGAGTAAAGTCAGCTGAGACATCCCAACTCACTGCAGATTGAATATTTAAGCTATGCTATAAATATCCTAAATATTCATAAAATATTGTTTATGCCATCTTTCTCTGCACTTCCCTTTGATTTAGTGGCAAGAAGAAGTTGTCAGCACTTTAATCTGCCATTTTGTAGCAGCAGTCAGCTATGTTACAGACAAGCTCTTGTGGATTAAACGTTTCAGGATTGTGCTGTCTGTCTCCCCATCGACTGTGACCCCAGGTGGCTCTGAAGTACTTTAGGTCAAACTTATTATATCCCATTCACTATCCCAATAAACAAGTAGTGTGTTGTCACATTGGAGTGCTGCATATTTTTCTAGTAATTATGTCTTATTATATATTTACTATTCAGAAAATGCAGGTGTGGGTTGTTGAACCACGGCCAGTGAGAATTCGCCTAGCTGGCAGCAATTCCTTGGTTAGTCATGTTTCACTGTCTGTCGGTTTTATAACTGTTTTCACTACTAATTTAGCTCTGTGATGCAATATGCAATTAGTTCTATTATACAAGCAGCTGTATTCAGTTTTACAATGGCACTTTTCCCTTTGACTTGTACCAGAGCCTGTTGTGGTTCTGCTGGTTTGATGACTGGTGCTGTAAAGTGGTAGCTGGATGAGCCACAGTGACCCAGGAGCCTGATACAAATGTGATTCTTACTTATTCACTACTGCTTTAATGCTGTTTCTTACTGCCCTATTATTAATGTGGTCACAGAGAAAGCTGTTTCTTGCTACCATAAGTAGTATTGTCATGCAGAAACTCGTTACTGCACTAGTGTCTCCTCTGGAGTCCTGGAGCTTATTACAAATAACATTTGTAAGTAAAATGTGAAAACAATAAGATCATGTTTGAAAATTAGTTTCTGTTCTTGGAAAATTCATTGCTGAGATTTAGTTCAGATAAGCATTCCCCAGTCTGACTCTTGTCCAAGTATCTGAAACTTTGAAGGCCTCCATATCTTTCATCCTTCTCTCTTTACTATGAGAAGGATTCACTCCTTGCCAGTTCCCAGCAGTCACATTCTTTGGTGGGGTCTTAGCAGCTTTCTAGCTCCCTGACACCACTCTTCAGGAGTAGCAAGGCATTGTGGGGGGCAGCCTCCACACCTACCCTTGCAGTGCTGGTCCCACGGCTGCCTGCTTGAATTTTCAGATCAGACACAGACTTTTCCCGGTAGTGAGACCCCCAAAGTCCCAAAAGTGTGAGATTTGGAGCTTCTCAGATGCACAGTGAACACTGGGGCATAACAGCTATGCGACAGGAGCAGAAGGCTGAGATTCTGTCACCAAAATGTTGGAAAGGTGGAAAGTTGACTACAACAGAACTTATCCCAAACTTCAAATAAAGGTCAAGTGGGCTTTGAGGTCATCTATCTCTAGCACAAATAGAATTAATATGAAAACAATACAAGGTACATTACTGACAAGCTTCTCCATGAGATAGTATAAGCCACAGGGGAAACATTAATCTAAACCCAACATTAATTTCAATGCAAAACAAGAGGGTAGAGACTGAAGGTTTGTTTGCTACTGACTGCAAGGCTCTTTATTACTATGTATTGGTCTATATGAAATGAGTTGGATGTCTCACTACAGCTCCTAGTGGATAAGTGTACATATCACAGAATGTCTCATCACAATTGGTCCCCTTGTTATCAGTGTCACCAGAGAGGCCAAAGACAGACCTTGGTTATTGAGAATGAACTCCTGGTTCTTACCCACAGTGGTGATGCCTTCAGGCCATGATTGAGGCAACTTTTGGATCAATTATGCCTGTCCCAGAGGGAAGTGCTGAGGTGTAGCATTTGGGGCCAGGTGCATTTAAAAGTCTATTCCTAAATCCCAATTAGGCACAATGCCTCCTGAAGTACCAGCAAGTTATAGGAGGAACAGAGCCTATTCCTGTTACAGGAGGCATGCACCTGCATCTAGCCAGCTGTGCCTTCCCCTCAGGGGAGATGAAAGGACTGTGGTTTTGCCCAGTTCTGTGCAGGGGGACAAGCACTGAGAGAGTTCCCTAATGCCCTTTCTCCCCCTAGAGTACCGCTAGAGAATTGGGCACAATCTGGCCCTGGCATGTTTGCCCCCTATGCTTGTTCTATGGATAAAGGGCATTAAAATTCACTGTTAAAAGAAAAATGAAGCAGACAAAATCAACAACAATAGCAACAAAAAACAGCTTTTTAAAAGCAACTACAAAGCCCCAAAATAGTAAACTACCTTTGTTTAAAAAAGATCATTTAAAAATTGAATATACATTGCTTATGTGTTTATCCTTATGAAAGCTATTCTGTTAAAAAATACTAGGGCCATGAGAAACTGCTGAAAAATATTAGTGAAATTGTTCATTGAATTTCTTAGTGTTTTATTACTCCTGTTTTCACACCTATATATATTTTGTGGTGTTGTGACGTGTCACAAAATAGTAACATAGTTCCTTTAAAAAAATAAATAAATAAAGGAAAACCATGGCATTTCATGTGTGTTCTCAGTAGAGCAATAATTTTGTTCAAATACGGCACCAGTTTTTTCCTCACTAATGGAACCATTTGCAATGAAAATATTCCTGGTGTGGTTAAAACAGTGTCACGAAAATGAAACCCATTTCAGCATGCAAACTGCCCACATTTCAAGTGCTTTGAATTTCATGTATCCATCTCTGACAAGCACATACACAGCTGATTTACACCGGCTGAGGATCGGGCCTGTAGAGAACATATTCACTGCTGGCATAGTGACTAAACAGTACTGTCTGCAGTTCTCTCTCTGACCTGACCACTACTAGTGAAACTATTTTCCAAGAACTTTTCACTGTAAGAGACAAAGAAATGTTCTGCTCTGCAGAAAGTAGCTATTCAGAAGAACTAGACTGAAAATTGGTAGTTTGCCAAGAGCTCGGTCATTTTAATACCCAGAGACTGGGTTTATTCTAGGGTAAACAGCTGGGATTATATACCGTTTTTCAGAGAAGGAATGTAAAACAATAATGAATTTTACAGTTCTGTAAAGATTTACAAAATTAGTCCCAGGTCTAAGGTTTAATTGTTTAATGTCACTAAAGAACTTTACGATAATTGAGCACTATGGAGTGGGAGAAATTAATTACTTGACTGAGGTGAATTAAGACTTTCTAATGGCACATTTATCACTGATTTCAAACTAGTTTCATTTTCCATTCATAAAATTCAATTTCAGATTCAAACTACTGTATCTGTATGGGCTGTTTATAGAGAACGTGTATGTTTTACAGGACATGCTGATGCAAAGTAATGTCAAAGCTGGCATATATACTGATCACAACAAGGACATTCTAGTTTACCTTGGCAGTCTTAACCCACATTGCAATGCCAAGGCATGAACAGTCTACATGGTGCAGTATTTAAGACCTCCCTCTACTCCAATACTTATGATAAAACTTGGTGGCCCAGATTTTCAGCCACCGTTTGCTTGTCTAGTTTTTCTAACTGAACCCATGAGACTTAGGCTCCTATATTCCTAACTCAATTTTGATACTGGGACTTAGGTTTCTAAGTCACTTGGGTGCTTTTGAAAATTTTACCCATTGTCCTCACTTAAGCAAAACTCCCATTTAATTTAAATAAATTCCTTGGAGATTTGCCTGACAAAAGAGTGCATGACAGGACTCAAACATTGGACCTAAGCCTATGAAATGCTGAATGCCCTCAGCTCCCTTTGAAGGTTTTTCAGGATACATTTTATTTGGAAATACCATCAAAATGCAAATATATTTCCTTTCAGTAGCAAAAGCTAGGACAAACTATGGAGAAGATATGTTTAGGGCCCAATCCTGCAAGGTCCTCAATACCTTTGACTCCCTTTGAAGTCAGTGGGCACTTAGTATCTCTCAGGAAAGGTGTCTTCCTTTTTAGGGGTATAGACATAGCTTTGTCTATTACTATGTATGTTCTCCTCATTATACATTTCTGGAAAAAACATGCAGATTCAGCACAATTCCCCCAGTACAAAACATGGTGGTGGTGTGTGGAAGCGGGCAACCCCAAGTCGACATCATCAATTGTCCAAACAACCCAAGAAGATCAGGGATCATTGTTGACAAAAAAGAGTGAAATGAACTTGTAGTGCAAATCATGAAGTGACCTGATGTTGGATTTTACTCAGGCTGGAAGAGAGGCTGGAGGAAATGAATGCTGCAGCACCGGAAGGACAGAAACAAACAACACCACAGAGAAAGAAATGACCAAGTGTAGAGTCCGCGGACAACTGGGAGCTTTATCTGAAAGAGGAGAATTTATGCAAATGGAGATTGAAAGCCTGAAAAGAGGGAGATTAGTGGTGTTGAACCACATGGAAACATATTAGCAGAAGGAATGATACAGGTTAACAGCAGCCCCAAATGGGAGGAATATCAAGGACAAATCTGAATGAAATAGCACCTGAAAAAAGGGCAAGAAATATGAATGATTTGTTGACTGAGATCATGTGCCCCATAAGAGACACTAAGCACTGTCTAGTGCAGGGATCTGCAACCTTTGGCACATGGCCCATCAGGGAAATCTGTTGGCTGGCCGGGACAGTTTGTTTACCTATAGTGTCCGCAGGTTTGGCCAATCGCAGGTTCCACTGGCCGCGTTCCGCGTTCCAGGCCAATGGGAGTGGTGGGAAGCGGCGGTCAGCACATCCCTCAACCTGCGTCGCTTCCCGCAGTCCCCATTGGCCAGGAGTGGTGAACAGCAGCCAGTGGGAGCTGCGATCGGCCAAATCTGTGGACGCTGCAAGTAAACAAACTGTCCCAGCCCACTAGAAGATTTCCCTGACAGGCTGCGTGCCAAAGGTTGTCAATCCCTGGTCTAGTGCTACCAAGTATGAAATTTGTAGACCAGCAAAGACTGGATGATATGTAGTGCAAGCAGTGAATGAGGTGCTCAAGGAATCTGTAAGACCAGCAAGTACTAGCCAGCTGAATTATATATAATTTATGTTACAGCAGCAGTAGCAGCTCATTGGCTTAACATCATGCCAGCTGAGAGTGTGAACCACCAGAAAACTCCCTGTGTTCAAGAACCCCTCTGGAAATGAAGGTTAAACCAAAAGATTAAGCTTTTATGTTGAGATATCAGCTTTTTGGATGAATTTGAGAAAAATCATTTGAAGAGAAATCTGTAGCAAAAGGCCTTTGAGTTGAAGGAAAGGAATGTAAAAGTTGTGACGGAACAAAGTAAATGGAAGCTGATCACACTGAGTCATAGGCTTGAAAGATATTCTGCATGAAGCTCTCAGTATCAAGAGAACAGACTCTTAATGAGAGACTTTAAGCAATTCTTTGATCAGATCAACACGAAGAGCAGAATAGAAAAAGAATAGGAAGCCAAAAAAATAAGGTGGAAGTGTTTCAGTGCTCCTGGACAGAAATCTGGTCTGAAGATGTACAACATAATCAGAAAACAGACTGGATTAAAAATGTGAGAAAAAAAATTGAAAGCCCCCCCGCCCCCCCGGAATATCAATGCAAGAAATAAATGAAGTACTGCAAGGAATGAAAAATTAGAAAGCACTTGGACCAGATGGGATTCATGATGGTGGCTGAAATATCCAACAATTTTCCATGACTGTTTACTTGAACAACTTAATAAATATTTCATGAATGGATGTCTGAGATGGATGGTGTCAGGGACAACCATCCTCATATTAAAAAAAAAAAGAAGGCCTCAGTGATCCTATAAATTATAGGCCAATCATGTATTTACTGTCTATGTGGAAACTTCTAATGACAATTCTAGCAAAAAAGATCCTGCATATTGCTGTCTCACAATGGAATGCTGTCTCCTGAGCAAAAAGGCTACATAGTAAACATGAAAGGGACAAAAGACACCTCAGGCTGAACAGGAAGATCACAGAAGCAACAAAGCAAAACAAAACAAAAAACAAAAAAAAATTTAGAGATGATGTGGGTAAATTATCAGAAAGCAATTTACATTTGTGCATTTTCAGTTTCTGAAATTTCAAAAGGTTCTTCCAAAGATCAATTCCTTTCTGCAGAAATCCACGGATAACTAGAACTGCAGGATCTACCTGGAAGGGACTCTCACAGATTAAATGAGGAATCTTTTAAGGGGATACTTTGTTACCAGTGCTGTTCATGATAGCAACAGTGCCACTGACATGGATGTTCCATGAGATAAATTGTAGTATTCATATCAGCAAAGAGCAATAACCAGTTAATCATTTGTTATACATGGATGTTCTGAAACTATATGGATGGTCACAAGAGGATGTACAGAGCCTGATGACATGTGTAGAAAAGTTTAGTGAAGATATAAAAAAATTCTGGCTTGGCTTCGCTAAAGAGCACTTGTCAAGAGGGGATCCCCTTGTCAAGAGGGGAAAACTGGTACAATCAGATAGCATAAAAGTTAAAGAAATAATTCAAGATCTCGCTTAGTATGGGAACTACAAGTACGTTGGAATCAGGGAACAGTGAGAGTTACAACATAAAGAAGTCAAAGAAGAAGCGAGGAAAGAATATTAAAAACAAATAAGAACTAGGCTAAGGACAAGACTCAGCCCAAAGAGTGTGATCTGTGCCATAAATGGTATGCTGCTGCTGTGTCCAAGTGGAAGTAACAGAAGAACAAAAATTGACATCCAAACAAGAAAGTGTCTGGAAATGGTAGAGCAATGAATTTCAATCAAGATGTGGATAGGATGTATATCAAAGGATATAATGGAGGAAAAGCTCTGCTATCTGTGGAGCAAACAGTTGACAATGAAGCATATAACATCAAAATGCATGAGGAGTCTGCCAGAGTAAAAGGTTATCTGGTTGTAATAACAAGTGATGGCCCCGGGTGCATCCCAACCGGAGGCAGAATGAAAGAAAGAAAGGAGAAAACAAATCACCAAAGAAAGATTAAAGATTTACCCAGAAATCAGTGCATGGACAATGGTGGAGAGAGATTGAACCCATTCGTGATTGAAGATTAATAAACTTATGGCTTTTAGAAGGACACCTCAGAAGAGAGAGACGGAGACTCTCATTGTGAGTGCACAAGAGCAATCCTTAAAGTTTAATTATGTTCTAAACAAAATTGATCAACAGAACTGCTCCTGGAACTGTGCAATGTGTTCCCAAAAGGAAGAGATGGTGGAGCGCCTGTTGAGCACCTGCTGGAGCCTGCTGGGAGAAAATATATGAACAGACACAATGAGGTCACCAAGTGTCTGCACTGGTGCCTCTCTGGCAAGCACAGATTTAAAGGAACCATACAATACTATGACCACCGAATGGAAAGAGCTCTAGAGAATGAAGAGGGTAGAATTTTATTGTCAATTGTCACCGATCGAACAGTTCAGTCAAACAGGCTGGACACAGCAGTTGTAGAAAAGAAGACAAACAAGACCACGTTGATTGATATTGCCAGACCAGCAGAGGGAAACATAAAAACAAACAAGAAGAAAAGACTGAAAAGATGAAGAACTGTGCCATGAGGTGGGACAATTATGGAAAACTAGAACAGAGATAATCCCAGTGATTATTGAAGCACTTGGAGCCATCTCTAAGGGTATGACTGAGCAGCTCAGGAACACCTAAGGAGTGCAAGACATCATCATGAGTGACTTCCCTGAGACAGTGCTCTCAGATACTGCAGGAATTTTAAAGAAAGTCAGAGAAGAATGAGAGCATCTGAGCCCCTAAAATGCAGGAATTCTGCAGAGGGTTTAACAAAACTTTTGACTTCCCATACCTACGACGTTGATTCATGATCAAGATTTATGAGAGATGCATGGGGATAAATTTTAGACAGCAGATTTCCCCTTCTTATGCTTAAAGATCTTGTATGTTGTGAAGGTTACTTGTTTAAAAATATCCCTGCTGTAATATGGAAGGACAATAAAATAAATAATTGACATTTGTATTCTTATTCTTATTTGTATTATAGTAGAGCCTAGAGGCAGGTGCTGAGTTTGTAATCTGCTGGGGAGTGCTCCCCCCACTTCCGCCCAGACCCCACCCCCACTCCACCCCTTCCCCCAAAGCCTTCCCTGCCCTGCTTCTTCCCATCTTCACCCCACCTCTTCCCACCCCTGCCCCACCTCTTTCTCGCCTCTTCCTGCTCCCACCCACCTTTTTCCCACCCAGTTCTACATCCCCCCATCTGACACTCTCCTCCTCACCGTCCGCCCGCCTCTTCACCCTCATCCCACCTGCCACACGCCTCCTCACCCAGCTGCTCACCACTTGCCTCCTCACTAGTCTCCTCACCATCTCCCCAACCACTGCTCTCCTCCTCACCCTGGTCCTGCCTGTGGTTGCTTCTCCATTCACCTCCTCACACTATTCACCCACCCACCTCACCTTCACGGCCGCCTTCTCATGATTTTATCAAAGCTCAGGGCCCCCCAAAGCACAGGGCCTGGGGCAGTCACCCCAATTTGCTGTACCCAAGGGATGGATCTACATAGAGGACACAGTTGAGGATCAGGACTCCATTGTGCTTGGCCCTGTACACACACATAACAGAAAGACAATCCCTGCCCCAAACCACTTGCAATCTCTTACTTAGATTGTCTTATGTTTCCCCTGCCTTGGTTTCCCTAACATGTTTCATTGGTGTGCATTTTGCAAATAATTAAAGTGAACTTGTCCAGTGAAGGGGGCCACAAAAATAAAATATCAAAAGTGGTTGGTCAATAGGGAGGAAGAGGTGTGATGACCTTGGAAAATATATGAAGCTTTAGGGATGTTACATACACAGGGAGGGACCTTTAAAGCGTCTGCCTGCATTTGAGGAGAATCTATAGTGTCCAACATATTTGTGTTGCCAAGAGAATGAGTTAAGATGGGTGAGGTAATATATTTTATTAGACCATCTTCTACTGGTGAAAGAGACAAGCTTTCAAGCTCCACAGCTCTCTTAATTTGACCTTTCCTAGACCTGAAGAACAACTCTGTGGAACTTGAAAGCACATCTCTTTCATCAACAGAACTGGTCCAATAAATGATATGACCTCATCCATGTTGTGTCTCTCATATCCTGGGACCAACACAGCAAAAAAGGGGATGATTAGCATAAGCTAATCATTTCCTGATATAACTAATGTTTGGGAAGCACATTATAGACATGTACATTTGCATCTATATATTAAAGTCAGAGATGCTATCACTCACTGATTAGAAAGGCAAAGTTCTGCAGATGGGACAACATGCATACCACATGAGGAATCACTGGGTGCTACACTGACTGAGGGTATGTCTACACCACAAACCTAAGTCAACATATATTAGGTAGATTTACAGCCACCGCAGTCATTACAGAGGTGGTGCATGTCCACAGTGCCCTCCTTGAGTTAGTTGTGTGCGTCCTAACCAGGAGTGCTTCCATCAACGAAAAGGGACCAATGTGGGGAGCTGGGAGCCTGGTCTCTCTGCTCCACTGGCAGCTCCTTGCCAGAACCCTGGCTGCCCCACAGGCTCTCTGGTTCCCAGCAGGCTTCTCCCACTCCTGCTCTCCTTTCCCCACCAGGAGTGGGAGGGAAGCCACCTGGGGATTCTCACCCTGGCTCCCAGCTGGGAACAAGGTCCAAGCACCCAGCTTTCCAAGAGACTAGGGGCTTCCTTTCATGACTCCTGCCATGAAACTAACAAGACAGCCAATGTAAGGGATGCAGTGTCTACATAGACACTGTGTCGTCCTAACTACACAAACATAGGCTATAACTCATGGAGGTGGAGTTCTTATGTCAGTGTAATAGGGCACTTACGCTGGTGGAAGGAAGGCTGTAGTGTAGACACTGACAGTTAGACAAGCCCTCAGTTAGCTCCTACAGCCCTGTACTTATTATACCAAGAAATAAAGGTGCCACTTTTGCTTCAACAGATTAATAAATATAACCAAACTCATAAAGAAGAGAGTCCATACCTAACAATGACACATAATTTATACGTAATCTTTGGCGAAAAAGGGGAAATTAAATTTGCATATTACAAAATAAATCAATTGATGACCACCTGAATGACAAAAGAATGTTTGCTCAGTGAAAGATCCAGGAATTTATTAAAGTGTACTTTATTATTTAATGAGTCACTCATTTTACACACACTTCATCCGCAGTTTAGATAGAAGCTGTTGAAATCAATCTTGAGGAGGACATTTGAACACTGTAAGGAATGAGCAATTTCATCTTCCATATATTAATATTTGTAGTACAAACCAGGCTTTGAATAAGGTGATCTGGAGAATAGGGTGAGGCTTTATTCTTCTACAGTGAGAGACCAAAGTAGCATTGCTAGCATGTATTCCAAGAACCGAGTAGTCATGTGACACTTCTATCACGGGGTCTGCTATATTTGATTATAGAGGTATTGATGTACTTCTGTGGGTTGTCATAGCAACAAGGAAATAGTCAATTGCAACTTAAATGAAACCTGCCTCCCTTCGACTGCTTCCATTAGTGATACAACAGAATGAACTCTAAGGTTACTGTGAAACAGAAGTATGAAAGGAAGTTATTTCAGGTAAGAAACAAAATATGGCCAGATTCATGAATGTCTATGCCCACTTGGCACATTGGGAGTTCCTCAACCAACTATTGTGGGGCCTTCAACCACCCATTGTCTAATTTGCTTTAACTTGTAGAGATTCTCTTTTAGGCCCTTGATTTCAGTGGGCAGAGAATCAGATACACAGGGCCAGATTCTCAGCTGGTGTAAACCCATATAATGCCATTGAAGTCAATTAAACTGTATGGGCCAGATTATCAACTGGTGTAAAGTGGTGTAGCCCCATTGAAGTCAGTGGGACTATGCATATGAGTAAAGTTAAGCACATATGGAAATATTTGTAGGACTGGGGCCATAATAATAGCACCAGAGGTAATCACCATCTTCACAAACTTCAGCCACTTCCTTCAATCCATCTTACTCTATGGAGTAAAATATAGGCCTTACAACATGTCTAGAAGACTAATAAATCTGAGCTTTGTCAAGCCGAAGAGTCAAAGACCTCTCAAAGAGAATCCCCTGCCAGCCATTTTCCAGGAGAATGAAAGAGATAATAATGTCTTCTTCTACAGCCACTTGAAATATTGGGGTAGATCTAGCTGCCACTCTGGTAGTGCACAGTAGCCAGAAAGCCAACTTAACTGCCTATCTAGGAATTTGTGAATCCCTAGGTGGCATGGAGTCAGTGGAGTGGAAAAAATAGTATGTGATCGTGTGATTAAAGACTGTATCATAAAGCATATGGACACGGGGTCCAAATTAAGGGTACACAGGCAACCTCAGTTCTGTCATTTCCTAATTTTCGACTTTGCGGACTTAATACTGTTATTTTAATGTAGAGTTATGTGTGAGAGATTTCCTAGTTTTTTTTTTTTTTAACATACTGACAACTGGAAATTCCATCATGAGGCATCCATTGATACCCACATTGGTCATCAGCAGGGCTGGAACATTTAGATCCACACAGATTTCTGTCACTTGAGGTAACAGAATAACTGATAGCAGTAGTAGCTTGTCATCTTCTATGTGGACCAGCACTAGTTGGGGATGAGGCATGTACTTTGCCAGAGGGTTACACAGATATTTGAGGATAGCAGTGGAATGGTGAGATTCAAGAATCTTGGGTTCCATTCCAGGCTCACAATGGGAGTGTGCTTTAATGGGCATAGACCCTTCTGCCAATTTTCCCCAAGCTTGACCCCATCTGCCACGTCCCCTTTAATGTATCCTTCTCTCAGTCCCATTCTCCTTTCCTACCCTGTCTCAGTCTCCACTTCTCAGGTTTCCTATCCCAGTCCAGTCTCCTTCCCTGCCAGTCCCAGTTCCTCCCTCCTGGCCCCCCATCTGATCTGTCTCTCACCTACATGACCTCAGTGGCATTCAGTCCTAATCTCAAATTCCCCCCACCCTCTACCATGGCTCCTTGCCCCAGATTCAAGCTGCCCCCATGGCTCCTTGCCCCAAGCTTTTTTCCCTGCCAGTCCCAGTTGTCCATTCATATCCTGTTCCTTGTCAGATTAATCTCCCCTCCACCCAATTTATTCCTAGTCCCAGTTTCCATCTCCATGCAGTCCCAGTCTCCTGCCTCCCCTAATTTCTCATCTGATCTCAGTGTAGTCCCTTCCAGCCAGCTGGCTCCCAGTCCCAACTCCCTCTCTGCCCCACCACCTCCCAACTCCTAGTCTCTTTGCCATGTCAATCCCAGTTTCTTTCCTCACAAACTCATAGAACTGGAAAGGACCTCGGGAGGTTATCTAGTCCAGTCCCCTGCACTTGTGGTAGGACTAATTATCTAGACCATCCCTGACAGGTGTTTGTCTAACCTGCTCTTAAAAATCTCCAATGATGGAGACTCCACAGCCTCCCTAGGCAATTTATTCCAGTGCTTAACCACCCTGAGAGGTAGGAAGTTTTTCCTAATGTCCAACCTAAACCTTCCTTACTGCAATTTAAGCCCATTGCTTCTCGTCCTATCCACATAGGTTAAGAAAAACAATTTTTCTTCCTCCTCCTTGTAACAGTCTTTTATATACTTGAAAACTGTTATGTCCCCTCTCAGTCTTCTCTTTCCAGATTAAACAAGACCAATTTTTTCAATCTTCCTTCTTAGGTCATGTTTTCTAGACCTTTAATTATTTTTGTTGCTTTTCTCTGGTCTCTCTCCAATTCTGAAATGTGGTGCCCAGAACTGGACACAATACTCCAGTCGAGGCCCAATCAGAGCAGAAGAATTACTTCTTTTGTCTTGCTTACAATACTCCTGCTAATATATCCCAGACTGATGATCGCTTTTCTTGCAACAGCATTACACTGTTGATTCGTATTTAGCTTGTGGTCCACTATAACCCCCAGATCCCTTTCCTCACTACTCCTTCCTAGGCAGTCATTTCCCATTTTGTATGTGTGCAACTGATTGTTCCTTCCTACATGGAGTACTTTGCATTTTTACTTATTGAATTTCATCCAATTTACTTCAGACCATTTCTCCAGATGGTCCAGATCATTTTGAATTTTAATCCTATCCTCCAAAGCACTTGCAACCCCTTCCAGCTTGGTATCATCTGCAATCTTTATAAGTGTACTCTCTATGCCATTATCTAAATCATTGATGAAGATATTGAACAGAACCAGACTCAGAACTGATCTCTGCGGGATCCCACTCGTTGTGCCCTTCCAGCATGACAGTGAACCACTAATAACTACTCTTTGGGAATGATTTTCCAACCAGTTTTGCACCCACCTTATAGTAGCTCCATCTAGGTTGCATTTCCCTAGTTTGTTTATGAGAAGGTTATGTAAGACAGTGTCAAAAACTTTATTAAAATCAAGATATACCATGTCTACCGCTATCCCCCTATCCACAAGGCTTGTTATCCTGTCAAAGAAAGCTATCAGGTTGGTTTGACACTATTTCTTCTTGACAAATCCAAACTGACTGTTACTTGTCACCTTATTATCTTCTAGATGTTTGCAAATTGATTGCTTAATTATCTGTTCTATTATGTTTCTGAGTACAGAAGTTAAACTGACTGGTCAGTAATTCCCCGGGTTGTCTTTATTTCCCTTTTTATAGATGGGCACTATATTTTCCCTTTTCCATTCTTCTAGAATCTCTCCTGTCTTCCATGACATGTCAAAGATAATCGCTAATGGCGCAGATATGTCATCAGTCAGCTCCTTGAGTATTCTAGGATGCATTTCACCAGGCCCTGATGACTTGAAGACATCAAATTTGTCCAAGTAATTTTAACTTGTTCTTTCCCTGTTTTAGCCTCTTCTGTTCCTATCTCATTTTCACTGGCATTCACTACATTAGATGTCCAATCACCACCAACCTTCCTGGTGAAAACCAAAACAAAGAAGTCATTAAGCACCTCTGCCAAATCCACATTTTCTGTAATTACCCCTCCCCCTAGTAAGTAATGGGCCTACCCTGTCCTTGGTCTTCCTCTTGCTTCTAATATATTTGTAGAATATTTTCTTGTTAACCTTTATGTCTCTGGCTAGTTTGATCTCATTTTGTGCTTTGGCTTTTCTAATTTTGTCCCTACATACTTGTGTTATTTGTTTATATTCATCCTTCATAATGTGACCTAATTTCCACTTTTTGTAGAACTCTTTTTTGATTTTTAGATCATTGAAGATCTCCTGGTTAAGCCAGGGTGGTCTCTTGCCATACTTCCTCTCTTTCCTACGCAGTGGGATAGTTTGCTCTTGTGCCCTTATTAATGTCTCTGAAAAACTGCCAACTGTCCTCTATTGTTTTTCTCCTTAAACTTGCTTCCCATGGGATCTTACCTACCAACTCCCTGAGTTTGCTAAAGTCTGCAGCCTTGAAATCCATTGTCTTTAATTTGCTGTTCTCCTTCCTACCATTCCTTAGAATCATGAACTCCATCATTTCATGACCACTTTCACCCAAGCTGCCTTCCACTTTCAAATTCTCAACCAGCTCCTCCCTATTTATTAAAATCAAATCTAGAACAGTCTCTCCACTGGTAGCTGTCTCCACCTTCTGAAATAAAAAATTGTTTCCAATACATTCCAAGAATGTATTGGATAATCTGTGCCCTGCTGTGTTATTATCCCAACAGATGTCTGGGTGGCTGAAGTCCCCCATCACCATCAAATCCTGTGTTTTGGATGATTTTGTTAGTTGATTAAAAAAAGCCTCATCCATCTCTTCTTCCTGTTTAGGTGGTCTGTAGTAGACCATGACATCACCCTTGTTTCTTACTCCTTTGAAACTTACCCAGAGACTTTCAACAAGTCTGTCTCCTATTTCCATCTCAATCTCAGTCCAAGTGTGTAAATTTTTTAATATATAAAGGCAACACCTCCCCCCTTTTTTCCCTGCCGGTCCTTCCTGAGCAAGCTGTACCCTTCCAATACCAACATTCCTCCAGTAATGTGCATTATCCCACTAGGTCTCTGTGATGCCAACTATGTCATAGTTGTGTTTATTTACTAACATTTCAAGTTCTTCCTACTTATTCCCCATACTTCTAAGATACTGATTTGATTCCACCTCGCCACCCCCAGTTCTGTCTTTTCTCTCTTTTATCCCTGCTGTAACAGCCCATGCTTCCCCCAAATTCCAAACCTTCTCCCAGGTCTCCATGTTCTTGACTCATCTGTGGGCTTTGGTCACCTGCCCCCTTCAAACCTAGTTTAAAGCCCTCCTCACTAGGTTAGCCAGTCTGTATCCAAATATTCTCTTCCCCTTCCTCGATAGGTGGACCCCATCTCTACTTGGCCGTTCTTCCTGGAACAACATCCCATGGCCAAGGAAGCCAAAGTCAAAGCCCTCCTGACAACACCATCTTTGCAGAAGATTAGGTTGGAAGAGACCTCAGGAGGTCATCTAGTCCAACCCCCTGCTCAAAGCAGGGCCAACTCCAGCTACATATTTTGAACTTCAATATCTCAAAAAATGTGTTTGCCTTTTAGAATGACATTTTACGGCCTACAAGTTCCTAAAGTGGACTAATGGATTTTTGTGGGGTGGGGAGAAGACTGAACTTAAAGGTAAAGGAATGGTTTGTGCTCTAAAACTTTTAAACCTCTTTTTGAAGGTTGAAAGATGGCACACATATTTCCCTTTATAAATAACGGCTCAGAAGATGCCACTAGAGTCTAAAAGGTCAATAATCTGTGAACTGCAATTTCAGTAAGTAGGCTTTACATAAAAGAATGCCTTTGGTTCAGTCAATGCCATACCATTCTGACACCATATTAGGGCTCTGTTCAGCAATAGACGCATTTTAGCATCTCCTGTGTGCATCGATTTGCATCTTCAAAGTGTGCTCAGCTGCATGTTTTTTTTTTATAATGGATTTGAACTAAAGGTATTTTTATTCATGGACGTGTGTATATATATATCCCATATATAAGATGTATAGATATAGCCATCTGGTTTGAAAAAAGACCCTTCTTACAACATAGAACTCCTTGCATGACAGAAATTGAGGGAGCAGAGTGAGAACAAAGGTAATTCCAACCACCTTTGTGCTATCTCAATCCCTGAAGCTGCTGGGGCTAAATTAGAGCAGACTCAAGGCTGTTATAATGTATGCTGACAGAAATTGCTGTTGAGGGGACCATTCCATTGTCCAGGGATTGCCACAGCACTTGCACAGCTATACCTCCTGAGGGCTCCTTAGCAAATATAGTATAGTCCAGATCTTCAGCTGATATAAAACTCAAGTTGAGGGACTGAGGTTCTCCATAGCATATAAAACTAAGTAAATTAAGAAAAATGTTTATCTTAGTGGTTTGCAGAAAATGAGAGATTTAAAAGAATAGTGGGTTTAGAAAAAAACAGTGGCTTTGACCCGAATATTTATTTCTAAACGCCTCAGAGAGATTCAGAACCTGTTTTTAGTGTTGATTATAACACGCACACACACCACACATATGCACATACCTGCATTCCTTGTGTATTCCAAGCCTCCACAAAGTCAAAGGGAATTTGAGATGTACAACAAATACAGGACTGGGCACGTAATTTGAAGATTTTAAGTAAAATTCAGAGTTTTAGACTCTAGAATCAATTGATGTGATGTTGTCTAACCTATCAGTATGGATTAACAGTGGCACAGGCCAGCCAGAATTTATTCCATATTCATGTCTGCTAATTACATGTTGCTGGATAGCAAGAATTTCTTTCTGAACTTAAAGGTGTATTTTTTTTTGAGTGAGAGAGAGAGAGCAAGAGAGAGAGCGAGCATAAGTATGAAGAAGAAGAATGGTGAGGATTTAACTCTCACTCTGAAATATTCTGTATCCTAAATTATATTGACACCTAAAAGACCTGCAATACCTTCTTACATAATGCTAAGGTGGACTGAAATTCATCCTTAGTGGTTAATCCAAACCTTGATTGACTTTGGGATGGTCATGTAAAAACTATGGTTTTTTTCCCCTCATTATTTTAGTACTATTGGCCTTGCCTGGGCATCTCTGTGCAGGTAAGTTATTATCAGCCACATCAAATGTTCTGGCTGATTTCTCATAGCCATGGTGCCAACCTTCCTTGCCAGACTCTATTATTATTCATCCTGGGTGAATCCCACTGATACATAATTAATCTGTGGACTTTGGTTTTGCTAGTATAACCTAAAGTAATGCATGGTTGATTTTTTGATGGGTTAACATTTTTACAGTGTATTAGTATTTGTTATATCTATATCTATATCTATAAAATTACCAGCAGATTCCTGGCTGGGGGGTGGGGGTGAGATCCGAACTGAAGAGAAAGGTTTTATTATCAGTTCATTATGTATCCACTGCTATTTACATCTTAATGTGATGCACATAACAAACCTATTTTCCCTCTGAGTTACCAACATTGATAGGAACATCAGTCATCATTTTATAGGTCATCACATTGTCATATGGAGATGGAATCTGTTTTTCACAAGCTCTGATTAGATTTCCATTATTAGATTATGTGGATTTATTGATGATAAAAGCCTGTTTATTTGCAATTATAAAAACAGTGCCAGCTAGCCCCTCCCTCTTTTCTGTCTACAGTCAGTGAATTAATGTTATCTTTTACTTTCTGTATTGCCTTAGGTTTTTTATATAGCAACTATCACCATGGTATCTAAGTACAAATCTTTGGCATAGGGGGCTGGAAACTTAATCCAGGGGACAGCCTATATGCTGCCCAGCTATGGATTTTACCAAGGGAAGGGAAAAGGTAAATCTCAACTCTTGTGAAAACCAAGGTGGGTAAGGAAATATCTTTTATTGGAGCAATTTCTCTTGGTGGATGGTACAAGTTTTCGAGTTACATGGAGCTCTTGTTCAGGTCTGGGAAAGCAAGCTTGAACATTCTCCCAAAAGACCAGTAAAAGATATTACAGCTCCCGCCTTGTCTCTCTAATATCCTACAACGCACATGGCTACAACACTGCAAACAATTTGAAATTTTCACAGCTTCCCAAGTTGTGAGGAACCTAACATGTTATCCAGTTGGAGTGGAGATAGGGAACTCGGCTCTGTAAGCACATGCAACATGAGGATCTGTGAGCATTTCAGCTTCCCAACTCAGATCTGGGGTTATCCATCAGGAGAATCAGTTTATTCAAATGCTGCCTGGCTCACCTCCTCCCTCCTTGCAGCGCAGATCCCTCAGAAGCCCTGCTGACCCTTGTTCTCTCCTTCACAGCTGAGCACTACACCCCATCCCAAAAGACAATAACCATGGAGGACAGTTACCACTAGCACCACTAATGAATGTGTTGATTTCTACCTGTGATGCATTGATTTGTGAGGGAAGCATGCCGTATAAGCAGTTGCTCCACATTTCATCCCAGACATCTCCCTTCCTGATTTGCAAAGCTCCAGCCACACGAAGCTGTGTGGTGAAACTCCTGCAGGTTGTCAGGGAATGAGAGGTGTCCTGAGCTGGCTTCACCTTCCTCCTTCATTGCTTTAGGAAAATGTATGCCCCCTTTTATCTTCTTTACTATTTTCTGTACCGTGGAGTCTCGGGGAAAGCATGTGCATGGTCAAAGGGAGAAGGTAACAGTGTTCACTAAATGAGCTATACCTTCTCAGCAGAGGAAGAGTACATACCACAAACACAGTAATAGAGCAAACAGCATATCATTGACTTTTGGAACACATCACTTCCAACTTTCAAATAAAACTTGGAATCAAATTTTAATTGAGTGGATTTTTTCTGTGCCTAGATTCTGCTGGGTGCAGCAGGGCAGAGGCGCTGCCCCCTTTGACTCCAGCTTGGTGCAAGTCAGAGCAGGTGGGTGCTGCTTTAACTTGTGCCTGCTGGCTATGGCTGCCTAAGGACCTTATGACAGCTAGGGACTGATGGAGGGCATTATTCTCTGGCTCCTCTTCCTCCCCAGTCCTTGTGCTGAAGACTTCAGGAAGGGAAACATAACAGCTACACAGGCTCACCTTCTGTGGGGAGTCCACCACATGGGGGAAATCCACAGAAAGGGATTTGCATATGGTTTCCAATCCCTAAGTGTCACATGAGTGTCACAAAGGAAGCAGAATGGGGCAGGGAATCTGCCACTGTATGTTTCAAATGATTCTTAAAACTGAGAAATTTGGGGAGAAAAATCAGTTGGGTTTTTTTTTGGCATTTATTTTGACATAGATCTATGGAGGAAAAGAAAAAGGGAGGGAAACAGAAAGAAGACAGATTCTTAGAAAGAAAAAAAAAACCCTGATTTACCTCCACTACAAGAAACATCTGTTAGTATAACATGGAGAACAATATGACTTTTGTGCTATGCTAAATAATAGGAACAACAATTGCAAACAATTGGACTTTTCAAGCAAGAATGATATCAGGATGCTAGCTCTGCCATTATAGCTCAATAGCACCAGTGCCTGATAATGCATGTGCCCTTTTGTTTGCGAATGAGCATTTGTGTTTGTTGCGTCTGCCAGCACATAGAACATTTGTGTCTAATCTTCACTATTTTTATTGTAGACAGGGTATTTCCCTATACCAATATAAATTCCTACTTAACTTTTAAAAAAATTATGAAATACAAGAGGAGAGATTTTGCAAAGGGGTCTAGCAAAACTCCCTTTGACATCAATGGGAGCAGAGTTAGGCCAACATAGGGTGCTTTTGAAAATCCCACCCCAAAATAGCAGAACTTCTCAAGTTGAAAACAAAATCTATTTTATATCTAAATAATAGTCTGCTTCACATTTAGACAGTGCCTTTCATTCTAGTAACTCAAGTGAGTGCTTCACAGACATTCATTATTTTAGTTTCACAACTTGCCTCTGAAGTAGGTAAGCATTTATTATACTCATGTTGTAGACTGGCAAATTAGAGCCCTAAAATGTTCTTCTCCTCCAACTCTACATTAGACCATCTCTAAATGCTCCTCTACTCCACCCCCACACAAAACCCTCTCCAAATGTTATTGCCCTCCACTCCACACCAGATCCTCTCCAATCCAACTTCCATTTTCTCTAATGCATTGAAGTTATTCTCACCATTTCTAATTACCCCTGCTAAGCCAAATGGGTCTTTCACTCTGTGCTCATTGACCATTCAGCTGCTTTTCACATCATCAATCAGACTCTTCTGCTCAAAATCTTGTCCTTCTTTGGCTTCCATGACTCTGTCCTCACTTGGTTCTCTGCCTCACTTTCTAATCAATCTTTCAGTGTCTCATTTTGGGGACCACTGTTATGAGAGAACTGGACTTGACATAACCACAGCCATTTTGTGTACTCAGTCGCCATTTACTGAAAGCTAGAACACCATGGAGTCAGGAATACTTTGGCCTTTACCTAAGCAGGCAAGACAGCTGCAGTGTTGCTAATAAGGATAGACAGATAATAAAGTGACAGATTCATGAGAATGGGAGGGAGTGTGGACAGCTGACCTTGGATCTGGGTGTCTATGACCATGAGGTTTGTTTATTATTGTTGTTTTTTGGCTGGGAATTGCTTTGCTGATAAGTAGAATTATGAGCTATTCTGCTGATGCTAAGAAAATTGTTAGCCCAGTAGCAGTTATGTGCCTTTTGGGAGCAATCTATAAAGAGATTAGGTAGAGTATGCATTTGGAGATGTTTGGGGAGGATTTTGATGATCTAGGAGTCTGACATCCAACTCCCTGGCAGCTAGGAGGAAACCTAGCCACCAGAAACCTGCTGCTGACCACTGTATACATCTCAGACTTTGAGTAACTGTATCTGGGGTGCTCTAGATTATTGTTATTTTAGATGTGTGCTTTAGACTCAATAAAAAACAAGGATTTGGGGGTGAAAGCACTCGTATGCACCAATCATTTATCAGATGGCGGAGCTATGTTCCCTTTGATTTATGTCCTGAAATTGCATGGAAAACAAAGACTAATTACCATATTTTCAGGTTTAGAAAACCCTCAGTAACACCACCTCCTCCCCCTCCCACTTACAGATTTTGTAGTTATCTATTATTCCTTAATCTTTAAACTCTGCTTCAATATCAGAATGACCATTTCCATGTTAAAATATCAGTTGACTTCCACTTGTGTGAATGTTGTGCTTCCTGAATGCATGCAAATCAGGGTAGTGTAAATGCTTAGTGCAAACTCCCACTGTGCAAGTGGAATAGCACACACAAGCATATGTGCATTTTTGGAAATACAAACCAGTTTATTATTTATTTCAACTACAAACTTTCAAACCACAAAACATCAAGGTATTGTTTTCATCTTAATCCCACAGGATTAATTTTTCCAATTTGTGTAAGTGATTTAGGCACCATAGTCCTGTTGCAAGTCAATGAGATTTACATACCTAGATTACTTTTGAAAATGGTTTCCATCATGTATTGTAATAAACTATGTTTCCCAAATAGCTCTTATTTTATAAGAAAAGTTTTAACAAGAGGACAATGAAAAGTACTTTTCAGATTTCGAAAACCAAAAAAACTGTCAGTTTGTCACAGCTGAAAAATCGTAAATTTCAGGGTTGGTGATTTTTTTTCCAATTGTTTTTAAAAACTACTACAACAACAAAAACAAACAAACAAGCAAACAAACAACCCACAAAAACCTGAAATATTCTTTTCATGAAAACGTTCATTTCCTCAAAAGGGAATTTTTCATCCAAAACCAATTTCAACCAGCTATAAGTGTAACTACAGCTAAAGGTTATGCTGATCTCCATTTCTGGGCTCTGATCTTATGAGGACCTTGTGGGGCTTCATATGGGAGCAAGAGCCCACTCATGTGGAGCTAATTGCATAAACCAGAGCCCTAAACTGGAAAATTCAATAATTGTCCTGAGTGTAATTGGAACAGTGGGGGAAGGTTTTAATGCAGGTTTGGTGGGATGCGAGGGCATAATGTAAGTTCTGGTCCTGCATCTCCCACTGACTTCAACTGGAACTGGGGGGTTCTTGATACTTCTGAAAATCAGGCCTTTAATATTCTCTGCCTTACATAGCAAACATTTAAAAAAATGTTTCTCTGGGGTAAAATAAAGAGATACAGTTTCTATAAAATTCCACAATTTGATGAGCTACAAAGAAGCAAGAGGAGGTGGTATTTGTCTTTCCACTCCAAAAACTCAGGTTACAGCGTGTAACTTCAGTTTGGCATCTTCAGTCTAATCTAGTCAAAGTGCATGAAGAAACTAGCACATAATTTAGTAATCTAAAACACTTGTTAAAAAGAGAAGATCAGGTTTAATTGAGCATACAACCTTGTCATCTTATCATTCCTCAAGCAGATAGTCTGTGGACTGGGGTGGATTAGATGTTCCTACAGCTGTGTGAGTGAACCTGTTTTGGGGACAAAAGGACTGATCCTGTATTTCTTGCATAGCTCTCATTGACTACAGTGAAAACTTGGAGTCTGCAATGACTACAGGATCAGGTAAAAAAGCAGCAATATTGACCCCTTTGATCTATTAGCATTGGGCATCATGGATTGGGTAGAATGTATCTAGGAAAAAATGCCACAAATTGTTACTGTAATTTTAGTCCTGATGCTGCAACTGGCTCTATACAGGTGAACTCCTGTAACTGGATGGAATCTAATTCAAGTCAAACTGAAGTCAATAAGCTCCATGTGACTGCAGGAGTCCACCCAAATGCACCTAGCTGCAGGACTGGGGCCTTTGTTGTTAAAAACAAAGCTGACCTGGGTAGAAGTCATGAGAAAAGTATACCTTTTGGGCTGAAGAGGGAGGAGATAAAGCAGGAGTCGGCAGCCTTTCAGAACTGGTGTGCTGAGTCTTCATTTATTCAGTTTGATTTAAGGTTTTGTGTGCCAGTAATACATTTTAACGTTTTCAGAAGGTGTTTTTTATGTCTATAATATATATAACTAAACAATTGTTGTATGTAAAGTAAATAAGGTTTTAAAAATGTTTAAGAAGCTTCATTTAAAATTAAATTAAAATGCAGAGCCCCCCGGACTGGTGGCCAGGACCTGGGCAGTGTGAGTGCCATAGGTTGCCTACCCCTGAGATAGAGAATCCAGTGATCATAAGGCTGATTATCTAAACCAGTGTAATATACTTTTCAATATAATTGGAATTTTTTGTCTGAGGGTCCTGTTAAGTGTTACAATTCCTCTGTTTTTCCCCACGTTAAGTATATTTTAAAATTAATTTTGGAATATATGTTTTACCCAGTTACATGTGACTTACGGAAGAAACAAGTTTTGAAGAATAATAATTTTGAAGTGAATGTCTTTTTCAATCAGTACCTAACATTTTCAGCAAGAGACATCAGGTGTTACCTGAACCTTTACTTTCACTTCTCTTTATACATAGACTTTGTAGTATTAATTTCAAAAGAAAGTGAGAGGAATATCCTTAAGAAAACTCTGCCTACTTCTCAGAAAATTCTGTACGGTGGAGATTATTATTAATATTTCAGTTTCACCTAGAGTACACCACCAAAGTTAGGGTTCCTTTGTGCTTGGCACTGTACAATCATATGTGAGAGTCCTTGCCCTAAAGAATTTATAATCTAAATAGACAACCTAGATAAAGAGCAGGAGGGAAAAGAGAGGCAAAGTGACTTGCAAACAGTCACACAGTAGATGAACAACAGAGCTGGAAAGATAACCAAAGTCTCTAGATTCCCCATCCTGTGCTCTATCCACGGAACCACACTGCCTCCTTGTCAATCTTTATTCTAACCTAACCTCATTTGGGTGCATTAGAAATATGTAGATGTCACCATTTTAGCTAGAATTCAACTAAAAATGTAAGAATCCTACTCATTTTTAGCCACATTGGACCTTATTCTGCACCACTCCTTGATTCAGTCATTGTTTACTGAGTTCTCTCAGTATGTTATCTTCTCTTATGAGTAAAGATACTATTCTGACATGGAGGTGATGGATTCTGTGATTTTCTGGGACCTCCATGACTTCTGAGACAGGGCTGGAGCAGCTGTCAGCCCTGGGGCTGTCGGAGCAGTGGCCACTGGAACAGATAACTGGCGGCAAACCTTGGGCTCCTGAACAGCGACTAGTGGTCAGCCCTGGGGCCCTTGGAACAGCTGACCAGTGGCAGCCCCAGGCTGCAGAGCAGCGGTTATTGGAACAGCTGACCACTGGCCACCTCCAGGGCAGCTAAACAGTGGCTGCCAGAATAGTAGCTGCAGTCCACCCTGGAGCCACTGGAACAACTGGCTGGTGGTCAGCCCCAGAGCTGCCAGAACAGTGGTCCCTGGGACCACCAGAACAACTGCCAGTGGCCAGCCCCAGGTCCGCTGGAACAGCTGACCACCAGCCACCCAGAGCAGTGGCCAGGGTTGGGTCAGCACCATGGGGCTGGAGCAGCAGTGGTCAGCCCTGCCACAGGAGCAGCAGTGGGGCTGGAGTAGGTGCAAGCCCTGGCAGTGCTCTATTTATGTTCCCCCACCCCCAGGGTATTTGTAGCAAAAATCAGGGACAGGCTTTTGTGAATTTGTTTCTTGCCCATAAACTATCCCTGAATTTTACTACAAATACCTGTGACAGAATCTTAACCTTACACATGAGAAAATCAGGCCAGGTCAGTGGTTTTTCAGCCCTTGCTATTGAAGGAAGGTTTAAGCAAAGTGACAGGTCTAACACCATGCTCTTACAATGGTCAGGCTCAGGTTCAGCTTGGTCTCTGGCAGTGAGGAATTCCACTGTTGAGGGCTGTCCACTGCAAATGCTCTGCTCTTAGCACTGGCATGTTTTGCCCTGGGGCTGACAGCGGGAGCATCCCTAATGAGTGCAGCTGTCTTGGTGGCTTGCAGATGGAGAGGCAGTCTCAGGATATCTGATCCCATAACGCATACTCATATGAAAAACCGTTCCTCAGCTGGACTTCTAGAGTGACAAATGGCCACGAGGGGTAGTCAATTATTTTTGTCAAGGTCCAAATTTGTTGGTCAACATGTAGTCAAGGTCCAGACTCCAGAGAAAATTTAAAACACAAGAACAAACCCCCCCAAATAATATGTAAATAAAAAGATTTTGGGGTCTGTTCAAAAGCATCTGGTGGTCTGGACTTGGCCCATGGTCTGCTTATTGACTACCCCAGGATAGGATCAGTCTCCTAGATCAGAGTTCTGCAAGGTGCTGAGCACTACATGTGGCAGAGTGGGCACTCTCAACTTCCATTAAGTGCAGTGGGAGTTGGGGGCATTCAGAGTTGGATCCATGAAGGGACTTAGGCATTGTGATGCCAAGTGTCACAGTGCCTAACTTTTAGGCATCTAGGAAAAAAACAAACAAAATCCACGCATACACACACCAAACACAGGAACAACACTGCACTCCACCAAGCTGAATTAGGTTCCTACACTTCCTGTACAATGAATGGGGGGAAATAGGGTCCTTAAACTGCAATCTGCAAAACCAGCACACTAGGTGGGGAACTGACTAAGCTAGCCAATGAGAGATGCCAACCAGAGGGGTGTGTGCCTATCTCAGGGGGTGGGGCTTAAGTCAGGATTACACAGAAGAGCCTAGGTCTGCTGCTGATCCAGAAACTACAGGAAGATAGACAATCTGCTGCCTAATTTACATGCTGAACAAACAAGCAGGGGAGGGACAAAAGACAGTCTCTCTTATAACCTAGTGGATAGGTCACTCATGCCAGATGTGGGAATGTGCATCTGCTTCCTATCTGGTGAGTACCCTAATTATTAGGTTATAGAGTCATTCTAACTTTTTCAGTGGTCCAGGATTTAAGTATACCATTGCTTAACTAAAGAAGAATGCCATCAATAGGAGAGCTTGAGGGAAATGCACATCACAGTATTCCATAGCCCAGTGACTGGGACACTCTCCTGAGAGGTGGCAGAGGAAGTGGCGGACTCCCACCTTCTGCATGAGGACCCTAGCCTCTAAGCTAAAGGTAGGTGGGAGGTCCTCATCCCCAATGTGAACTTGCCTGAGGGACCCCATCCAATATTGTGCTTGGAGGCTGCCTACCAGACCAAGGCCTCTGCATGTGACTCAAGCAGCCGAACACCTATCTTTCCAGTTTGTGAACTGCTCTGGAGTGGTAGCCTCTCTATGCCTATCATGAGGCAGTATTGCGCATGCTCAGGCAGGATATAGGGACCCGGGTGCCTAGAGTAAGGCTGCAGTGCACATGCCCAGAGGAAAATAACTTAGATTCCAAATGAGCTTGGTGCTACAGGGTTAGGTAGCAGCTGAGCTGGAGTTGTGTGGATCAAATGGGACTTAAGAGCCAACCACCTTTGTGGATGCCACCTTTAGCCCCTCTCTAGCAGTGCTTTGAACCTTGAGCCCTAAGCGGGCTTAAGTGTCAGACCATTAAGAACTTTAAATGCTAAGATTACATAATACATGGGATATTCCATATTATCAATAAATCAGTTAGCTTAAAAATCCTATCTAGACTGTCGTTAGCTTTTGGTTTTGTACTTGCATATTAAATACAATAGCAAGATAGCACAGTAGCAACATTGCTACTGTATAAATACCAGGGGCTTTGAATACTTACAAATTATCTTACAAGTATCAGGCTTCCCTCCCCCAACCACCTAATTTATTTTCAACTTAAATCCTTCCTCTACAGATACAATACAAATCAGGCCCCTGGGGCCTGTTTATTTAATGAGGATTTATGTCATTTCAAGACATTTGCTAAGTTTCAGGGAAGCACCTGTATTAATTGTATTTCCTGCTCATGTGCTGCTTTTGTTTGCAATAAAAGAATTCATCTCAGGTGAGTTAACCTTGCTTTTAGAGAGGACACCTGCAGTTATCTTAGTGCTTATTGTAAATCAAAACATGTTGAGCCTGTAAAGCAGTGAAATAAAGAGGTGCTGACAAGAGGGTATGCCAAAAGGATTAGGAGCCTTTTTTCACTACTTGTATTATCAGGCTGGAGAATTGAGTCATGTTAAATTACAGGGGGAAAAGATATTTCCAGAAATTCCACAGATGGGAGATTGACTTGCTTCTTCAGTAAGCCTAGGAATAGGAGGGGCAATCTGTGTTTTGTGAGGCTAAAAAAAAAAGAAAAAAAAAGACACCTTCCTTTTAGCCTTATACGTCTATAATTGACCAAGATTTTTCTGCTTGTGATTTGATCCATCCAAACCCTGTTAGAGGCACTTGCCCCCAACTGAGACCAAGGCTGAGGTGAATAAGAATTAGGTGACTCACTCATATGTACTATACATGCATTCACATCTATTAGGATAAATGACATGTCGTTCAATTTAAGCACAGGCAACTGGAGATTGTCATATTTTGAAAATGACAACTGTTATTTATTTATTGAGAATATTTATACAGGTTCTTCCTAGGTACAGAGAATGCATTTTTCAGCAGCTACTGTGACACCAGTACATCACATGATTACACAAAGCCTAGATATGCATTACCACAAAGAGAAACAAAGCAGAAGCACTAGTGGCCAGAATATATAGCGAAGTGGATGGAATAGGGCAGAATGTTGCAAAATGATGCCAAAGTTATTTATCTAACAGGGTTCAGTAATCATTTTAAAAATTGTTCATGATGGTCTAGTCAATCTCAATTATATTAATAAAATTATACAGAAAGGCAACATTTTAGGTACAAGCAGGTTACTAAGATTTAGTCAGATTTTTTTATCTGGAAAAATTGCAATTGACAAGGGCTAGGTAAACATATGAGCCATTTGTGCAAAAAAGAAGTAGAATATTGTCATTAGATCTGGTCAAATAAGATTTGCAAATAGTTTATTGGATAAATTATTTCCATTGATTGTTGAATAATTTTATTCACAGATTATTCTTTCCAATAGTCAATTGGCTGTAACTGATTTGAGGTTATGCGCTTCTGGGTATAAAAATAATATATTTGGGACCATATTTTCAAAAATGCTTAACACCCATTTAGGCATCTAAATAAGATGACCAGATTTTCAGAATTGCTTGGCATCCAGTATCTTCCACTGAGAACAAAGAGAGCTATTGGGTGCTGAAAATCTGACCCTTAGTGTCCTTTCTCCAGAGGAGACTAATTTATTCAAACATATTATACCATGAATTGTGTTAATAATTGCTGGATAATACATTACAGTGTATGTGTGTGCATTTTCCTATGATCCTTATGTTTCAAAATAATGAACTTTCTCACTGTTTTAGTTATCTTTATATCTCATTAAGTGCCAGGTTAGAAAATCCTTCTGGCTCTTGTCTCTCTGAATATACAGAAAGAGCTTGATTCTGATCTCTCACATCCACGAGAATTAAGAGTGATTCCAATCAGTGTCAGGCTCCTTGGCTGAGATACTGTATTAAGATCCCGCTGGATTGGCATCAGTGGGGCTTAGCAAGGGTGTGCTTGCATTGTTCTCAGTACATTTTTCTGGATACCTTTTCTAGATTCATTCTATAACGCAATAAAATTCCCTTTAGAGTGTCTAATAAGTAAAAGCATCTTGATTCTGAATTTCAGAATTCCTATATCCACTGTATATTATATTGTCTGGAAACCTTTTAAAGTTTTAGACTCTTTCATCTGTGCATATTAAACAGAATGCCAGAGCTTTCAATACCGTTTGCAGGTTCAGCTGAAAACTACAGCTGAGAGTAGGATGATTTGATCACAGTGTTTGATGACAATTTGTTCTACATTAAATCACCAGATTCACCATAACCATCCTCTTGTCAGTTATCACTTACAGTCCTTTAAAAACATAGGCCGTCATCGTTTGAGGTGCTGAGTGCCCTCAAGTATAAGTTGAAGACACTCAGCACTTTGCAGGAGGCATTTGACGCCTTGCAGTGGTAGGGGCCGGGGTAAATGTTTTCTCCACTAAAATGCTTACAGTCAAAGATCCCATCTTACAAAGGATGAAGCCCAAAATTCTCATGTATGGGTGTCTAAATAAATGATCTGAGCTAGAGCAACAGCTACTGTTAAAGTCAGTGCTTAGTAGCTCTGCAAATCAGGCCTGTAATTTGGGTTCCTAACACAGATTTAGGTACCTAACTTTAGACACCTAGGTTTTAAAATTTAGGCCCAGATACTCAGCACCATCATGCCTTAAAACAGGTAAAAGAAACAATCACAAGACATGGGACAACAGGAGCATCTGGTTGAATTTTCACAAAAATATGTGAAGAAATTGTTTTCCCATTTTTCAGCCAGCTCTAACTACTAGCTACTAACTACTAGCAAGGAAAGAAAAGAAAAAAGGAATTATCTGATGGCATCTTCAAGTTAAATGGGATGATCACTTAGGCAACAAGGGCATCTGTGGATGAAGAAGGCCCTGAATGCATATAAGGAGTTGCAGTTCTGCTGCGTGGATATGCCTGGAGGAGGATATGTGAAACCCATGCAAGTGCCCATTTCACCTTCATGCTGAAGAGCACAGTTCTGGGCATGGGAGAGCAGGTGTTTTAGGAGGTGGGTGTAGTGTTTCCTCCCTGTCCAGTTCAGAGGAAGGCCATTTCAGATCACAGTGGCAGACCACCATAGCAATCAGTCACCACAGCAGTCTCTCACTTTGGCCCTTTAGAAGGCAGAGTAACACACAGTTTATAGCTGCAGCCTCTTTGCTGGGGAGACAGCAGTGAACAGTTTACAGTTGCTCGCTCTCTGGGTGGGGCAGCTCAGTAAGCAGTTTTTAGCTTCCACCTAGGCTGGAGCAGACAGCAATTATAGTCTAGAGGCCCAGCCTTCTGGACAGAGCAGAGCAGCAAGCAGTCTCTAGTTTCAGCCTTCATGCCAGAGGAGACAGCAAACACAGCTGGGGCAGAGCAAGGGGAAGGTTTTAGCCTATGTCTCCTGGCTAAGGCAGCCAGCAAACACCATCTGGGGGCCTCACAGCCTTCTGACTGGGGCAAGTCAAAACCACAGAACAGGCCTTTCAGCCAAGGCTGCAGTCCCAGGGGTGGGGTTGGCAGCAGGAGGTTGGGGAACCCAGGCTCATCCTACTCCACCAGGTCTCAGCACAGGACCCTAACCAAGGCAGATGGTTCCTCCACTGGGTCAGTGGGGATCCCACCAAAACACATTAACTCACTCTCCAGCAGCACAACAGGACTAATGTCTGGTTTCCCTGGGCTACTTCCTACCACAGTGCAGGCACAGGGCTCTGTAGTCCAAGGATCCTCCATCTCCTCAGAGTACACAGTTGACAGCAGTTCCACCACCACCACCTTACCCCCCACCTCAGGAGCTCTGCAGCAGACTGGAAACATGAACCTGATTCCCACTTAACTAAGGTGAAGGCCTCGCCTTTTATACTTCCTGCCCGTTCCTGTGCTTCCAGCACAGGTGCTGGGGCAGTTTTTCTCCACCCACAAGGGGGCATGTAGCAGTTCCTCCCTGTCTGGTTCAGAGAGAGGCCATCTCATCTCACTACAGTGGGTCAGAGAAGAGGAATCTGTTACTATGCACTTGCACTGGCAAAGCCCTGAGTGGAGAGAACAGGAGTCACAAGGGCTATTTTCCTTAACATTCCTTCCCCTAGCTCCCACGGAGCTGCTGAGCGAACAGCCCATTTACTTGGTTTTGACACTAAGAGCTATAGAATGCATTTTAATATGGTTAATTATTCAGATCTCAACTACTGTAAATCAGCATAGCTCCCTTGAACTCAAGTGAGCTACACTGATTTACATCCGCTGAGTATATGTCCCAATAAGTACAGTCCTTTGAGATTCTATGAAAAGCACAGTTATAGTCGGTACACAAATAGAGCAAAAATAGCAGAGTATTGGCTTCAGTATAATACAAAATGAAGCACTGGGCATGCCCTTTTATTGACTACAGTAACTTACTAAACATGCTGTGTGTATTCTCCCTGGTAACCACATAAAAATCCAGCCTGTGGTACTGCATATTTCCAGTACTTCGTTAAAATTACTGCATCACTGCATTAAAGATGATAAACTTGCCTATTTGAAACAAAAATGAATAGTAAACTAAACTGTTTGCTGTGGAAAGACGAGTCTTCTTAGCTAACTTAGTGATTGGCAGTAGTTAGACAGGTGGACAGAACAGACTGAACAAGTTTAACAGCTTCACAGCTTCTGTTTGCAGAGCACTGGTAGAATAACTTAAGAGATGAGAACACTATGTTTCATAACACGAACATTTTATAACACTAACCAAACAACATTGAAAATAATCAACTTGCTCAAAAATATAATGAGTTGGTGCTATAATAAAAGGAAGCAGCCTAAATATAACAGGATAATTCATCTTATTTTAAATCTCTACTGATAGGTGAGCATCAATTTCTCAAATACACATTTGTGTAGGCTAATCCCCTATGACAAATGAGCTGTGTACACTTTACCACGTTAGCAGGTATCTGAACTATGTTTGTTGTTTATTAAACATGACTGTTGCCATTTTCAAGAGATGTGTTATAAGACGGCATGATGGTATTTACCATTTGAAGAGCCTGCTCAAAAAAACATAAGCATGAATTATAACAGAACATTTTAAGTGCCAAAAATTAGAGCTATATTTATGCCCTAGGCCCAGACCCTACAAAGCATTACATATGTACTTAACCATATTGACATGCTTGAAGTTAAAGTTAAGCACATGTGTAAGCCTTTTCAGGAACAGGATAAAACTTTCTGCATTACTCTTACATGAAATTAATATGGGTATTTATAATGAATTCCAAAGAGAACGAATTCCCATGAAAATTTTACAGAATAAGCAATTTTTGCCCTTATGACATATTTTTGGGTGTGCATGTGTGAGAGTGTACTAGGGATGTGTGTTCCCTTATTTCTGCTGTATATGCAATACCGACAACTAAGTCCCATCCTCAGTTACACCCAGGCAACTCCATTAAAGTTAATCACCCCACTGAAGTCGATAAAGTTGCATGGGTATTGAATTTTGCCCTTCCTATTTGTCTGACTGTGACATTTCCTAGCACCATTTGTGAATCACAGAGGATTAATGACTTTAAGAAGTAAGAGAAGATGGACCAAGTTCCTATTTTCATGCAAATGTACGTATCTCAAAAAGAAGAAGTTGCATCTGTGGCATCTGCAGATCTTTAATAGAAAGACTCTCTTTAGCTCCTGCATTAATAGATACTATAAGTAACGTATGCAGTAATCAGAGATGCTGCTGATTTGAAAACTCATCTTTGGCACAATCAACTTGTCAATACTTCTAATATTGCCCTTACTTGCTGACCTTCACACTTCAATAATTGTTTCTTAATAATTATTATAATGATCTGCCATAAGGCACCTATTTGTTAATCCTGCATCTGGGGTTTAGGTGAGAAGCATGGAGAAAGAAAATGACAGGGGCATTTGTATACACTTTTCCTCAGGGCAGTTATTTATTTGAACAGCTGCTTGTGAGGCACAAATCAACTTCATAGGTGAGCCCAGTCTCAATAGTATGTATCTTGATTTCTATTTTCTTTGTTTCTTTTTTCAAATTTGAGTTATGCATATCACCAACCTGCTTTCCCTACTGATAATTTCTCTAAATTAAAGGTTGCTGCAGTATTTCAAACCTGCCAAAGGTCTCTTGTTGGACTGACCACTGCAAAAATGAATCAGGGTTTCAAATGTAAGCACTGAGGACCAGATTTCAGTTGATGAAAGGATCTCAAAGTCATTTGTGAATCAGTATGTTATCCTCCTTTAGATTTCATGAGACGAAAAGGTTTTGGTGTCTCTCTCTCTTTATTTCACAGGGGAAAATGGTTTTGGTTTGTTGTTATTTTTATTTTATTTGTTTCAAAGCAAATTTATAAAAATTTTAAAATACGTTGTGTTATTTGCTAGTACAACCTGTTAAAATAATTGCAGAATACTTTAATGTATTCAAGCTCTACAATCCCAGGAGCTGTTGCTGTGTATCAGATATTTAACACCTTGTATTTTGGGTCTGATTCTTGACTCTGGTACTGTGGCATGAAGCCAACTTAAGTTCATTTAATTCAATGTCACTGAACGAACCTAAAACCCATGTAAGGAAATGGAGAGTCAGGTTCTCTGACCTTCATCATGCTGCTTATATTAAAAAAAGGTGGGAAGGGGAGCATTATAACATCCACCAATCAACCAGGGTGAAACTTTGTCCCCACTGTAGTCAAATGAGAGTTTTGTAATTGACTTCAATGGAGCCAGTATTTCACCCTTGCCTATTCCCCCAGATAGAACAATGGGATAGTGAGAGTGAGATGGTATTATAAATATTATAATATTACAAATGCAAAGAAGTACACACTAGAGGGATCCTCCATACATTTTATAGGGTACTAAATTAACCATATCAGCCCAAGAGAGGGAGCTGGATATCACTGTAGACAGCTCAATGGAGATCTCTGCTTCACCTGCAGATGTAGTCAGAAAAGCAAATAATTAGTGAGGTTGCATAAGGAATGGGATGGTGAGTATTACAGAAGATGCATTTATAAAAACCAGTGGTGCAGCCCTGGTTGGAATACTGTGTACAATACTGGTCACCCCATCTCCAGAAGGTGATGGCAGAACTGAAGGGGTTTCAGACAGGGCTGGCTCCAAGCACCAGCTAAAGAAGCAGGTGCTTGGGGTGGCATGTCTGGGTCTTCAGTGGCAATTTGGTGGCAGGTCCCACAGTCCCTCTCGGAGTAAAGGACGCGCTGCTGAATTGCCACCAAAGAGTGAAGTGGTGCAATCGCGCTGCCATGGCTTTTCTTTTTTTTTTTTTTTTTTTTTTTTTGCCGCTTGGGGTGGCAGAAAACCTGGAGCCAGCCCTGGTTTCAGAGAAGAGTGACAAGAATGATCAGGTGCTTGGAAAAACTCATATGAAGAGAACAGTGAAAAGTTTGGGAATGGAAGAATGATCCAGGGGTTAGGCTGCTAGCCTGGAAACCAGGATACCTAGGTTTCATTCCCTGCTCCACCACAGATTTTTTTTCAGACTAGATGATCACAATGGTCCCTTCTGGCCTGGAAATCTATGAATCTACCCTGGAAGAGGCTATGTTTGTTGTGACTTGGGCAAAGGGCTAATCCATAGCTCCAGCACAGACCAGGATGCATGAAAGGCTGAGAAGACCAATGCTGGGGAGGGAAACTGAGGCAGAGAATGGCAGCTGTGCCATGCTTGACCAAAAGGGGGCACTGTAGCGGAAGCCATGCCCCTATGATAAGGAGCCATGATAAAAGTATATAAAATAATGAATTCTGTAGAGACTGTAGAAGCCAAGAACTTAACAAGTTTCAAAGAGAGACTAGACATTTATATGGATACCAAGACTATCCAGAGTTGTTATAATTTATAACAAAAATGTTGTGGAAATTATCTTGAACTTTTGGCCTCAGAGTTTAAACCAAGCTCTAACTATTAGACATCAGAATGAGGCCCATGTGGGAGGCAAATTATCTCACCTCTGTTATTGTGGGGTTCTTACATCTAGTGCTGGGCACTGTTGGAAACAGGCTACTGGACTAGATGGACTCAGGTCTAATCCAGTCTGGCAATTCCTATCTTCCTATATGGTAGCTGGTCCTTGCTTTTGGCAGCTTGCAAAATTTAACGGCCTCATTTTAAATAAAAAGAAGGGGTGAGAATCTTTGGCATGGCATCAGAAGTGCCTACATGATTTAGGAGCCTTCGTCACTTTTTTTTTCAAATGTGACTTAGGCACTTGCAAGTCTAAGTCCCACTAACATTCAGTGAGACTCAGGCTCCTGAGTGCCTATTTCACTTTTGAAAAAAGCTCTTAAGTCACTTAAACGTTTTTGAAAATTTTACCTGGAGGGCTGTTTTGAAAATGTTGCCCTTACTATTTAATCATAAATGTTTTAGCTTGGGTTGGTGAGACTACCCTAGTGTAACCAAACTTTTTACTAATTTACGGTTTTGAATATAGTTCATAAATAGAGAATGCAAATCGCAGGTTCTTTTAAAAGGAACAAAGTACAAATATCTATCCATGGATCAACATAATCATTCAGGCTCCATGCTTGCAAGGAGCTCCATGCAGACAGACCCCTGACCCATGCAAAAATGGTTGCAGGATCAGCAGCTTAGATCCAAATAGTTGTCACAATTTCAGTATTGCACAAATAGAGCATTATATTTTTTGTACTTTTTGCTACTTTTGTTTTTTGTTTCAGTTTCCTTGGGTTTTTTTAAAAAATGCATATCTTTTAAAAATGAAATTATATCAAATATATATACATATCACTTGACATGTCAAATCCTGGTTTCCTACATAAGTTGTGTAATTTTGTGAAATGGTGCATTTACAGAAGGTTGTTTAAGGTAATACCATTAATTTGTGAAGATAAAGTATATCATTTTGTAAATATGTTCCAATCCTTGATGTAGCTGCAAGGTACAAATAGGCCAAATGTAACTGCTGTATAAAGAATTTAACATAATCAGTTTGTAATTTATCATAATAATAGTTTGTAATTTATCCCACCATCACCACCTTTCTCTTCAGCTGCCATTTTACATTCCTCCTCTGCCTGTTTTTTGCCTACTTTGAGTCATTTTAAAGTTTTTCCTTGCTTTTCTTCTGCTGATTTGGGCTAGTGTTAAGTCATAGCTTTTCCCTTGCTATGTTAAACCTTCTTCAGAGTCACCATGCCTCTCTTCTGTCACCTTCTTGATTGTTTTAAATTGTCCCCAGATTTTCTGCATTAGTTTAGGCTTAAAGTTAGGCACCTACTGAGCTGCCTTGATGAATTGGGGCCTTAGAGTAGTTCTATTTAATCTTTAAACAGCCACACATTCTTCTCTCATTTTTCTGAGGTCTTCACTAACGTTCTCTTCTAATAGGGGGAGGGGGGAACCATTCTTCATCCATTTTGTACTTGCTTCTCTTGCTAAACTTATATGAAGAAGTCATGAACCTACTGTCAATGGTCAAGTCCTAGTTGCCATTCAGCCTTTCCTAGAAACCATGGGTCAAATTCTGCCCAGATGTAGTCCATGAATCACTGCCTCCAAAACTGCAACCTGACCATATCCACCCATAACAATTATACATGTAATATTGAATAACAAGGAAACGCTGTCACTTCTTCCATAGAGATAATGTTTCAAATATAGAAACCAGTAATTTTTGTGGAATCAATGAAAATTATGTAAAAAATACCACTGCTACTCAGTCTCTATGAGGCCTTCGTCCAAGGATCTCTATCTGCACCACAGACACTGAATCAACTACACCCCCACTGATACTGTTTTGCTTTGTTTACTTCCTGGTCTCTCTTATTAAAGCCATCCTCTCCTCCAGCTTTGATTTTTTCTTCCCTTCCCCGCCACTCAGACTCCAAACTCCACTGATCTCCAGACCTGGCTTTCTTCCCCCAGTAACCAGTCCCTCCATTCCTGCACTGATTTCTCCCATACCATTTTGCCTCTCTTCCTTCACCTCTGCCATCTACCTCAATAAGTATCTTCAGTTTGTTTCCTTGACTGATCTGTATAATCCTCATTCCCTCTCTTCTCCAGCTTGCTATCTCCCTGAAACCTCCCCACGTATGCTGGGGGGCAGGAAGCACAGCTCCACAGTAATCAAGGGAACAGACTTCTGCCATCCCTATTCCCAGTGATACCAGTTTCACTGGGTTCAGAGCTTTCCTGAGAGGAGGAGGAAGAAACAACAATGACCCTTTTGAAAAGCACCATCTTTCAAACAATGTGTGAGAAAGCAGGCTTAGTATTTCCAGTTGCTTCAGCCATAGGTGCTGGAACTGGGGGTGTTGGGGATGCTGTTGCAGCCCCTGCCTGGAATTGGTTTCCATCATATACAGGGTTTACTGTTTGGTTCAATGGCTGTCAGCACCCCCACTATATAAATTGTTCCAGCGCCCCCGGCTTCGGCCATTTTTTCATTCTCCTGTTTTCTTCTTTGTTCTGTCACATGTGTTCATTCTCCTATACCTGCTTCCACAAGCACATTCTGTGTCTGCCATGAGCAATGGGTGCCACCACAGTGGTGATGACAACACTTTCAGTGTAGACGGGGATGAACCCTGTTTAGCTTTAGCTCCAGGCGGACTTGTTCTCAAAGAGGCTCAGCCAGGTTTTCTGAAAAAGACGCCAAGCATGGCTTGGTTCTGTCTACACGTGCAGTTAAACCATTGCAGCACACGTTCAGTTTCATTCTCTGTCAACAAGGCCAAAGAGAACTGATATGCTGAACAGAGATACTAAGGCAGTGGTTCCTATGGCAACAGTATCCAGGTGAAACCTCTCAGAACAGATCCACCCCCTCCTCGTGTTTCTTTTTCTTTTCAGTGTTTTGCATGGCAGGGGGTAAGCAAAGGGGATGCTTACCGGCCAATTCACTAGCCTTACGTTACCCACACATAATGCATGTCGCCTGATTGTTGTATGCCCCATGCCTCCGATGCAGAAATCAGTTGTGTATTTGCCTGTATGTCAGGTAACAGTGACTGTGCATGTGAGTGATCAACAAATATGGACTCAGGAAATGTCATGCCTATATGATTTAGGAGCCTTCGTCACTTTTTTTTTCAAATGTGACTTAGGCACTCTTTTTTAATTGTTGTTTCCAACTGACTTTTTAAATTAATACAGAAAATGCTTACTTCAGTTACATTATTTCCATTATCAGAGGGGTAGCCATGTTAGTCTGGATCTGTAAAAGCAGCAAAGAATCGTTAGATGCATGACAAAGTGGGTATTCACCCACAAAAGCTCATGCTCCAAAACGTCTGTTAGTCTATAAGATGCCACAGGATTCTTTGCTGCTATTATTTCCATTGTATGAGACAGGCACAAGTGGACTTGACTCAAACAGCCCTCCAACAGAAATGTCTGCCTCCTCCCACAAAGTATTGCAAAATAATAATAGGGTGATAGAAAGCCAGGCAAGGGTCTTAAGAACTCAAGGAAGGAAACTCTTAAGAATAAATTCAGTGTAGGGACTGAGAATGAAGAAAGATAGAGAGATCTAAATGGAAGGAGTCTATGTCCATTCCCCTTCAGTTTCATGCTCACCAGTGTTACCGTGGTCAATGCAGTGAACATATTGCATGCACTGATGACTGCACCAAGTTTCTTCTCAACTACAGCCGCACAGTATCTGATAACCTGTAAAAGATCACTTGCTCATATAGCGAGACGTCCATGAGCCACACAACCTCTGCATGTCCTTGAGTTATAACTAGGGTCTGGAAATCCCTGTCAGATCCCTGGACAGTAGGACTTTCTGGAACCAAAGCACAGAGTGTTGATAGCGAGATACAGCACTCTGGGTTGTATTGGGGCCCAATCCTACTCTTATTGAAGTCAATAGAAAGATTCTCACTCGTTTCACTGGGAGTTGGATCAAACCCACAATCATCATGCAGTCAGTGACTGAGGGCTAGTTTACACTGGGAACACTTCAGCAGCACAGTTGCAGCACTTCATTGTAGACACTCACTACAGTAATGGGAATAGTTCTTCTGTCACTGTATTTAATCCACCTTCCTAAGAGGCGGAAGCTAGGTGAACAGGTAGAATTCTTCCATCAACCTAGTACTGTCTACACTGGGGGTTAGGCTGGCTTAACTACGTTACTCAGGGGTGTGGATTTTTCACGCCCCTGAATGACATGGCTGGAGTTGACTTAGCTTTTGAGTGTAGGCTGGCCTGAATTTTCAAACTACAGTGACTGAACTCCCAGAGTTCTGACCCAGCATTCAAATGGCCTCATTGTAAAACCTAGGATGGATTATCTAAAGGCAATATATTGTTGCCCCTTTTGGTCCAGGTGATTTGTCAATATCTGGGACCTTGATGGGTTGTTTATGTTAGGAATGGAAATTGACCATAGGAGTCAAGTATTTCTTGATCCTATTTATCTACAAAATATGTACACAAAGTCCTGTTTCCCTGAACATAGTAGAAATTAAACATCAGGCAGATTCCTTATTCAGAAATCTAAGACTGCCTTTTCAGCAAGAGCTGTGCCCGTAAGAAGTTCTGTCTTTTGACTTCCTCCCAGGTCCATGCTCACCACAGTTTCTCTGGTTTTCTCTTTGCTTTCTGCTGGATTTTCTGCCCTTCGCATATACAGACACACAGCTGCAATCAATCAATGCCCCAGCTCCTGTGTTTGAACTCAGTTCCCCACGAAAACTCCTCAGCAAACATGGCTTAGCTCATGGATGGGCCCTTCCATGCTAACCGGTGCCCTGAGTGGTGGCTTCTATTGTTTTAGCCATCACAACACAAAGGGGCATTTAATTGCTCCTTCTATTTAGACTGAATGAAAGGACCTTAGTACTCCAGCATCTTTAACCAGGTCTGTGACTGATGGCGGTCCTTAGAATGTGAGCCTGTGTTCTGCATTTTGTCTACTTTTGTTTTGCTTTATACTACTAATGGGGAATGCCACAAGAAGGCAGTAGACATCACACTTAATACTGCATGGAGGATTATGATGAGTGAAAACAACCTGCTGCACACAAGGATGATAGTGATTCCAATAGTTGCAAACAAGCAATGCACGCTTCCCACAAGATGATCCAGAAGAAAACACCTACACCTGCAGTTGCTGCTGATATGCCGTGACTGATTTTGTGACCTCCTTTCGCGGTAGCCATTCATGCATTCATGTCCAGTGCCACTCCTGGATGAACAATGGCATATCAGGCTGAACAGCTATGTCCTTGCAGAGTGGCAAGAACTCTGAGTGAGAGAGACCAACATGCTGATGAGTCTCAGCTCTAACTTCCACCCACCTGTTTGCAAGTTGGACTGGGCTTAACAGGCTGCTGATGGGAATGGCCCAAGTGGCTGCCACAATGCAGAAATTTGGCTTAGCCCAATCTTCACAGTGTGACTGCAGAGTAGCCATGCAAACAGTCAAACATGAGGTGAAGGAGTGCATAAATGAGAAGACTGGACTGCAACACCTGATGATGCAGCAGTTAGATGGCTGAACAATCTGGATATTGGCTGAGGCAATGGTTAACACCTTCTAGCCTAACCCGATTCTTAGATAGTCCCAAAATTAGAAATCTGGAAGAGATGAGCCCCTAGGATATTGCACATCTCCTTCATGATGCCCTTTGTTAGCAGCCGCAGCCCCCACGGTGAGCCAACAACAAGATTTTCTTTGCAGCCATGTGAGTCAGAAACTTAGTCTTTTTTAAAAAGTGAAAGCTAATAGTATCATAAAATAACAAGACTACATGACTCATATACTAAGTTGCTCTGGGTGTCCCTAAACCTCTGGCTGCCAGAAGCTGGGACTGGATGACAGGGGATGGATCACTCAAAAATTGCCCTTTTCTGTTCACTGCCTCTGAAGCCACTGCCAGAAGACAGGATAGTGGGCTAGATGGACCATTGGTCTAACCGAGTGTGGATATTCTTATGCACTGCATACCCAGAAGCTGAGGCTTTAAGAAAAACATAATATATTGCAAGACACAATTAAATTATTAAAGTTGCCAGCAATGAATTTGTTTAAAAAGCCCAATCCACCTCCTACTGAGGACAGTGAGAAGCATTCCATTGACTTCACTAGAAATTGGATCCAGACCCAAATTCACCATTTCCATGAAGATCTCTGCCAATTAATTTAGTTGCTAGAATAGTTGTGGAAAGTGAGCACAAAAAGAGCTGTGAATACAGTCAAAGTGAGTAATATCGATTTTTTTTAAATTTAAATTAATATATCAATATTAGCACTACTAGTTTTTAGTAGCATTTGTCCATCTCCAGACTTGAAAACCCTCTATATATACACATTTCCATTGCCAAGTTGATTCTCATTGCTCAGTTATTTGGTCCTGGCCAACCTCTGTCTCTTTGCATTTTCATAATAATATGGGTAACTATCAGACTTAATACTTTGAATGTAAATACTCCACTTTGATTGATAGAGAGGTGCATGGGGGGTAGGATGAATGGTTTACCCCACCTCCCTTTTCCCAAACTTCAGTAAATCACATCCTTTAACTACTTTGCCTTTTAGGAGACTCTATAACAATCAACAAGTGTCTTCTGTCCTGGACCGAGATGGCCAATCCATTGATGTTCTGTGCACTTTTGTGATTTCCCTATTAGATGCACAACCCACAATGGGACAAGTCTAACTAGGGAAGCCTTAGAAGTGCCTGACTGGCTTTACACTCAGTGGATTTGCTGTCCAGACCCTGCAGGCAGGAGACATGCTGGGACTTATTAAAGAGTTTCTTTAAATTTGGGGAAGCTGGGGGAGTGGTTGGTTGGGACTGGAAAAGGAAGAGGCTGATGGAGCCAAATAGCGTCAGCACCCATGTTTCCCACTAAGTTTTCATAATACAGTATTCATAGCGGTTAGTATTTAGTATATGGTTTCATGCACAGTCCCGGCTCATTACCTGTTTGCTTTCAAGATTTGGTTATATGCACAAACTGATTTTCACAGCATATTGCAGCACTTCCTTTGTGTATTGTCCCTAAGAGATTTTCAGTATACAGCTCTCTTGGCTGAACAAACAATGATTGCATCAAAACTTTCCCATCGTTTCAGCATGAATTAGCTTTCAAAGACTTTTGCAAAGTCTCTGCTCTTGTTGCCTTTTGGCTTTCCTGTCACCATCATGCTTTTAATTCCAGATTCATTTTCCAGATCATCCATTTTATCTTTAAAAATATCAATAAGCCCAGCTCCAACTCTTTCATTCTAACTTCTTCATCTTTAACTCTGAGAAACAGTCTTGACCTCTCTCTTGGACAATATTGTATACCTGGTGCACTAAATCCATGCAGTTTGCCATGTAGCAGTTAAAGATGAAGAGTCCTGCCTGATATTCTGAGACATTAGAAGAAACGTGGAGTGATTTTTGTCCTCCCTTAGATGATTACAGGGGGGAAAAAAATCTCTTAATTAGAATATTAAACAGGGAAATTACTAAAATGTATTTAAAAAATATCTGAAAATATTTCTCAATCTCTGATATGAATTGAGCAATTGTGTAAGCCATGGAAGCTGCCGTCTTAATGATAATTACAATATGTTACACATTTCTTGACATGCATCAGGACAGGAAGGTCAGAGTCAAAGACACAAGAACTGGCAGCCACAGAAGAGGAAAAACAGGAGATTGCCACAGCTCTATTTAGGTCAATTGCATGTGATTTTTCTGATTAACTTTTTTAAGTGTTTTTTTTTTTGAAGTCAGAATAAATGAGGCCGAACTTCTCTAAAGATCCATGTCCACCTCCTGATGTTCATGTGTCTCTGCCTGCAGTGCTGATCTCTCTGTTTTGATTTATTTTACCAGGCCACCAATATAGCTGTTTCCTGCTACGTTGTTTCATATTTAATATTTTTATAGAGGGCATTTTAAGGAAAAAGTTATTGGTGATTTCATTCTGTTTTAGATTGGATCAAGGGGCTGGAAATTATTTGATATTCCTTTCCAATTTTCTCTTGATCACTCACACCCAGCAATGGAGACATTCCTGTTGTAGCCTGTGTACCTGTCGACATGGCGAAGTACATGGGCGCTTTCTGTGTAGGTATTTCTAGAAGTCAGTAAACACCAAGAACTCCTAATATCAATTCCAGGAGCATATAACTAAGAGAGAGAAAGAGCATCCTGGAATAGCATGAAAATGACATGGTGGCAGGGAGGTGGAGTGGGAACCCAAATTTGTCTGCTATAACTACTGTATATCCCTAAAGCCTGGTGACTTTCATGTCAGCTAAATGTACTGCTGCCACTCTGCCACCAGGAGAGATCCATGCAATCTTTTCCTCTTGTATGATTCACATAGTGAGAGGTTTCTGTGTAATAGAGATCGGAAACTCTCCACTTTCTGTTGTCAGAATAAGTGACTTGAGAAATGGAGCAAGAAGGGCAGTGTTTTCCTCCAAGGAATTCCTAACTGCGTTACATACTGGTTACCACAGGAAATATAGTTCATTATAGGCTATCTTTGGTAAGAAATGCAGTACTCACATTCTGAGGTTTGCCCAGCCTTACTGAAGTTGTACGAGTATCCAATTGCTAAGTCCCGAGTAAGGGGTAACACAGATGATTGGCTGCCACTCTGTGCTCTCTTCCCTATACCCAGGGCTCTTCTGTTACCCTGACCCCATCAGATGCTCACACGCCATGTCTAAGGTGAAAGCCTTACTTTAGGATTAAGAGATCACCTCTCCAGTGATTTCTCTCTCTAGAAAAAATGTCAATAAAACATTGCACCATTTTCTTTTCTATGTATTTGATGGTGGTCAAGGCAAGGAAAGGGGAGAAAGGACAAAGGAGTGCATTGGAGAAATGGGATGAGAAGAGGTGTACTTTCTTGGCTGAACTAAGCAAGTAATGTAAGCAAATATGACTTAGAGCCAGAGATGATGGACCAATTTCTTATTTATGCTAAGGCCCCTTTATTCCACCTCAGCAGTGTAAAGGAGCAGTAAAGGGGAAGCAACTTACTTAGTGCAAATGGGAGTTTTGTCCATTTAATTTAAAGATGGGCATTTATTACTTCTCCCCTCCCCCCCCCCACATGCAATTGTTTGACAATTAAATAATGCATAGAAGTGTGCAAAAAAAAGCAAATAACATTTTCCAGACTTCCAAAATTATGCATTTTGCATTTTATTTCAAATGTTCATAAAATACCCCCCAAAACAAAAAGCAAAACCAAACAAAAATACTGTGAGTGCTACTATGTCCATCAATTCCACACAATATTAGTGGTTGTCAAATAACCTTACATCACTGAGAAGGAATCATCTGAACCTTTAATAAAATACACAATACTTGATTCACATTTATCACATAAAATAAATCCATCTAAGTGGGAAGAGTGCCCCCCGTTTAGCTACGTGGAAGGTCTGAGACCCAAAGAAGACATTCATGAAGTTGCAAGTGATCAGAATCAAACCCAAACTCTTTTGGGGCTTCTTCACACTTGCTGTTGGTCCAGGAGCTGAGTGAACGTATCAACGCTGAGCTATTCATTGTCATTCTGACCATTGGAAGTGGTGAGAGGGGCACTTTAACTTCAATGCATGCTAACTAGGGCTAGGGGAAGGTTTTCAGACAAAACTTCTTTGTTTGAAAAATGTAGCTTTGGGTCAACTGAAATATTTCATGAATTTGTGTCCAATTTGCTGAATTGATTCAGTAAAACTCGCAAAATAGTAAACTCTGGAAAAAAATGAAACATTCAGATTTTTCAATTGGAAATGACTTTTTATTTCAAATTTTACTTCAATTGTATATTTTTTTTAAAAAAGGCAAAAAAAATCCCCCCCCAAACCAAGAATACATTTCTTTCTGAGTTGAATCAAATATTTTGTTCCACCAAAAATGATTTTTTTTCAAATTTTTCGGTTTACTGAAAAATTCAAAAAGTTCTCATTTTTGGAGTTGAACTAAAACAATTTTTTTTTCATTTTTCAGTTTCAACTGAAAAATCAGTTATTCGCACATCTCTAATCCTAACATTTTCTGATTCTCAGTGACTTAATGGTTGGATGCAAACTCTGTCTTCGCTATTAGTAGTTGACAATTGGGATTTTTCAAAAGAGCCTAAGTGATTTAGGAGCACCAACCCTACTGACTTTCAAGCCACAATTTCTGTCATGACATACGTGGACAGATTCACACTAAGGTCTCAGATTACACATCAGACTGAAAGTCATTGTTCTTTAAGCATTCTTAATATGCCTGTTATTTGATTGACTAGCTCTACTGTAGTATAGATACAGTCTTGTACAAAGTAATATGACTATATTTTTTAATCTCCCATGTGTCTTTTAACACCGTTTGCTCTGTAATTTTCCCTGTTTAATTTTCTCTCCACAGATTTACCTGCACTGAGTTGATTTTTCTCTGCAGCACACACTTGAAAACACCCGCTGAAGAGGATCTGGGAAAGGCTGAGACTAAAATAGCTGACAAGAGACCAACATTTAACCATGTAAAAAATGGATGATTCAAAATTTTGTTTGATTTTCCTCCCCACGGGGGAGAAAACTGTTCTGGCCCTGACTGTAAAAGAATGATTTCCATTCTGACATGGCTCAGATTCTTGCCAGTTTCATAACATCGGCTGTAACTAATTGGGAGCTATGTCTGGTGGTCCATATGGTCTGGACGATTTGCACCTTTGACTCAAACTGATGCAAGGAATTAGCATGGTTGTTCTTCAGAGCAAATGTTCATTCCATAACACAGGTACAACCATTATGGAAGATTGAGGGGGGCATATATACTGTTTTCATTCAAAGGAACTGATTTTTCTGTCCACCAAAAAACAACCAGCCCTCCTCCCCAACCTAAACAAAAACCCTTTGTAGATGTAAAACCAGTGTTCCTAAGTTCTTGCCTTTTTCTCTGAGCAGTGGCTGCAGTATTACTCAGTAAGATTAGAGAACCAGTAGATAAAATAAACTGCCCAAATCTTGAGATTCAAGAACTTGTGGTTGACTTTTTTTATTTTTCATTTGCATTTCTGTATTCCCTGTGGCACAAGGAGAAGGGCCAAAATATCATGAGAAACTGTTCTCAAAAAAGTATTACTAGCCCAGAGAGTAGCAGGAAGTGCTGAAAATCTTGCAAGAAAAACTTTTCTCATGAGATTTACAGCCCAGCATCACCTCTTCTTTACAAACAAGAATCCCCTACTCCAAGGTTTGTCTGTTACAGTATAATGATCATGCTTTCAAATGTTAAGTTTTCCTGGCTGGAGATGCTGACTTGATACCAACTCATTCTCTGCCTTGCATCAGAGTTTAGAGTCAGATTTATAATTTATATTATTCTCCCAACATTAGTTCTACTCTAGATCAGATACAAATTGACAAATCTATATCAATTAGTCACAGTACATTTTTTATTAATAGTAAAAAGATCTCTTTAATTCCAAACACTTTACAGGACTTAATGACACCATAGTCCCCTACAGGAAATTTTTAAGCTGAGCAGTATTGATTGATTACACAGCATGAAATGTTTCCAGAAGTTTCAGATTTTTTAAACATAGAATCATAGGACTGGAAGGGACCTTGAGAGGTCATCTAGTCCAGTGTCCTGCACTCAAGGCAGGACTAAGTGTTATCTAGACCATCCCTGATGGGTGTTTGTCTAATCTGCTCTTTAAAATGTCCAATGATGGAGATTTCAAAGCCTCCCTAAGCAATTTATTCCAGTGCTTAACCACCCTGAGAGGTAGGAAGTTTTTCCTAATGTCCAACCTAAACCTCCCTTGCTACAATTTAAGACCATTGCTTCTTTTCCTATCTTCAGAGGTTAAGGAGAACAATTTTCTCCCTCCTCCTTCTAACAACCTTTTATATACTTGAAAGCTGTTATGTCCCCTGTCAGTCTTCTCTTTTCCAGACTAAACAAACCTAATTTTTTTCAAATCTTCCCTCATAGGTCATGTTTTCTAGATCTTTAATCATTTGTGTTGCTCTTCTCTGGACTTTCTCCAATTTGTCCACATCTTTCTTGAAATGTGGTGCCTAGAACTGGACACAATGCTCCAGTTGAGGCCTAATCAGCATGGAGTAGAGCAGAAGAATTACTTCTCGTGTCTTGCTTACAACACTCCTGCTAATGCAAGTTATGTCAGAGATAGCCAGCACTGGTTCAATTTACTAGTGTTTATTCCTTTTCAATAACCAGACTATTAATATATTAGAAGACTACTGTCCACCTGTAATTGTAATTATTGTTTATTTGTATTGCAGTTAGGCCTAGGACCTCTAGTCATAGACCCAAACCTGGTGTGCTGGGTGCTGTACAAACACAGAGAAGTAAGACAATCCCTGCCCCCAAGGAGTTTACAATCTATTCTAAGAAAATTGTTATTTTGTTACTAATTTGTAATGGGATTCATGCTCCAATGGGGCACCCCCTTGTCCCTAGGTGTAGGGATGAGCTCTGATCTGGTCTAGTGCCCCTTTCCATCTCTCACTTGCCTGATGGTCCATCTCGCTCTCCAGGACTCTGGGCATTCTCCCTTCCTGACTCAGCCCTCCAGCCAGATCACTATATAGTTTTCCCTTTCCAGGGTAGGGAAGTCCCACCAGACTATCTGTCCTTATGCCTTCTCAGGCAGTCTTCTGTAATTCCCAATATGTGTCACTTTCCTAGTGGCTGGTAGGGGAACCCAGGTCCAGCGGCTACTCCAGGTTCTGGGTTCCCACCAACTCTATCAGCAACAGCCAAGAACTATACAGGCTCAACCCTTGCTACTCTTTCACTGGGCTTCTTCCACCCTGTTGCCACAAGCTTCTTCCCTGCAATACCTCTGGATAAACCCCTTCCAGCAGGGACAGGATCCCAGGGTGCTTGCTCCTTCCTGGGTTTCCTCCTACCCATCCCTCTGTTCCCAGAAAGCAATTGCAGATTCTATCCCTCCAATCCCCTTCTGCTGTCTACTTCCTGCCTTTATACAAGCCCAGCCTGATCCTGCCCCGCTGGACTTCATCTTCAATTAGTGCTTATCAATCAAACCAAGATGCATCCTATAAGGTTAATTGTCCCCTTTTGGGCCAGCTTGACCCCTTCACACTAATATTATCAACTATTTTATTAAAGTAGAGCCAGAAGACCCCCATCAATAATGGGACTCCACTGTACTAGGCATACATATTTGTACCCTTTTCTTCCCTCCTATTATTCAGCTCAAAAGTTGTAGAAATCAAATTTTCTTTTATAAAAACACCAGCTATACACAGAGCCCACAAGGAGTCAACCTCCATTTGTGAGTGTGAATAACAGTCCTACTGTATAAAATACGTGTATGGTATAAAACACGTGTGGTAAATATTTATGCATGTTGAAAGTTAATTAGCCCCTTTCACTGAAAACTTTGATGTGCCAGAAAACCCAGATTAATGTAGATGGTACTGGTTCTGGAATTTTGTATGTCTAACTATACCCTTTTTATTTTAAATGATGTGCAGAGAGAACACACGAAATCACAACTGTTATTGGAAATCTGCTTAGAACAAGTTGTTTTATTCTGTCAAAGGGACTTAAATACTTTCCCCCCTTCCCAATTATAACAAATTAAAAGAAACAGAAAATACTTTTCTATAAATTGACATCATCCTCCATGAATGTTACAAAGTCAATCTGGTGTGCTTTTCAATAAATAATAATAATAATTATGTGCATTATAAAGATGCCTCAAAGTCTATGCGGAGTACCTGCAATTTGTACCTAAACTGAATTGCAAATGGTTGATAAGTATAGCACATATTTCCCCATTCTTCTCCCAAAATAGAAAAGCTGTTTAGCTCTTTGTAAAACATGCTACATGAAGTTTGCTCTTTCCCATAGACAGATATTTTTTCTTAGTTTTGCGCCTCTGAAATGTTTGAAAATTGCATGAGCAGAGCAATTTTTGGCACTTCAGCTGGGAGCACAAAATGTTAGCAAATCAGTCTGAAAGGATCTTAAGTGTAACATTGGAATAATGTTCTGTGTGACAGTGGATGCATCTTCATTTTACCCTATTTACATATTCACAGGAAAAAACTATGTGATATTGTCTAAAGGGGCCTATTTAGGAGGAAATTGCATACACAATTTTTGAATGCATTAGTGGGGGAGCATATACTAAACACAATTCATAAAGAAGAGCATAATATCCTTTAACTAAAGGGCTTGCAGGAGAATGTAGAAGAGATTAAGGTGAATGCAAATGGTTGACACGGGGGGAATGAAAAGATGCTTAGGTCTTCTTCGGAGATTTCTAGTCCTTCCTGTCTCCAGTGAAACAGAAAAGCAGCCAACACGTATTGGTGTGCTTAGTCTCTGAACTAATACACGTGCTTATAAAGGTACAGTAACTATTCTGATTAGTGAACGCAAAGCACGCTACATTTTTAATACACCCATCCATCCATCTCTTTATACCATTCCTCCACCAATGTGATAGCTGAAGCCCCTTAAGCCTGGACATGAGATACAGTTGCCTTGATGCTGTAATTTATACAACTAATGGACTGGTATTTTAATTACTGGTACCTATTTTTTATTCTCATTTGTGTTTTCATCCTGTTCCCCCCGACACACACACCCCTTTACTTTGTTGCGTTTGGAATTCTGCACATTACTGAGTACAACTGAGTGGGGGCCACTTACCATATTGATAAAGGATATTTGATGAATCACACACAGACTAATCAACAATGTAAATAGCAGCCTTTGGGCCTGATTCTGCTGCCTCATATACCAGTTGTATATCAATAATATCAAAGGCGTTACTCCAGATTTACAGCAAGATAAATGAGAACAGGATCAGATAATTTAAGTCCACGAATAATTTTGATAGTGTCAGGTGATAATACAGAGATTGTTTCCCATTAGCAGTTACATAAAACTCTACACAAGGTTTTAGCAATCATAGTTTTTAGTAGTACCAAGTGGTTATCAATATATGGTACTTTTTGATTTCATCAGATAGAGAGCACAGTTCTATAGATTTTACTCACATGATTCATCCTGTTGCTTGAAGAATTAGGCCCATAAATTTTAATAAACAAGTTCCCTTTTGGAAGGATTTTAAACTTTTCCTCTAGAATTGCCCTTTGTAAGATCACTGTTTAACAGTAAATATATTTCAGGTTCCTGATTAAAATCACAGATGTTAACTCTGTTGGTTAGAAAATATTATTGCTCACTCTAGTCCCTAGATGGTGTCTATGCAGACTACATTTAAAATCCTGGGCATCAAATACAATTATTTTGTTTGATCTTTGGAGAAAAAAAGACATTTGAGTCTGAGTTAAAGGGTACTGCTTGGAAAAACTAGGGTCTCTGCTCATATAGAACAACATCTGTGAGAAGCAGAGCTGAAAGGGAAATTTTAACCTCCAGGGCTGATGGGGACCAATATAATGAAAGGATTTTTTTAAATGTGAAAAGATGGATTAAGCATTTCACTAGAGCCTGTGTCTAAGAGAAGGTTGAAAATTGCCTTTGCTCCAACTCTGGGAGAGTTTGGCATGAAGCAGGTGTGCTACATATCTTGAACATTTTACAGGATTCCACTTTTCATTTTATTTCATTTCCTCTATTCTAAGTGTCCAGTCCCAAGGATTTTTTTAATTTTGTTTTTGCTATGAAAAAATTTGGCTGAGAAATAAAGTTGATCTCTAGAACTTGTATGATTTAAAGAACTGATCAACTGATTTTGTGCCCATAGTGATTAAATCTTGATGAAGTAAATAGTTTTAAAGTCTGATCCTGGAAACACTAGAGCATGTGATTCAAATTACTCACAGGTAAATAAAGTTACTCGTGTGTGTGTTTGCAAGCTCAAACCTTTCATATGCTATTTTCAAACCCAAATCTCCTCGGAGTAACATTTAAATGACTGCATTTAAATTCCTATTGAAATGAAAACAGAAAGAAGTATTGTGATGAAGAATTGACCTTGCTGCTGAAACTGAAAGAATCAAGGAATTTATCAAATTTTCACAAACTTAGCTAACCGATATGCATATTACCTAGATACTTGTTATGATTAATTACAATTATTATAATAACATGGGGCCACCTAGCTATCTAGCTTAGGGGTTTCCGTAGCATCCATTACTGTAGCATTTAGCTATGTATCACTAGAAAGAATGACAAATGAAGTCAAAATGAAGGCATCTTCCTCTCAACCAGTGCCTGAGGCAGGGCAAGCCTGCTCCTTTGCATAGAAATATTTCAAAGCAATATCAGGGATTACAGACATTATGCCGATCTCAGTTTGTCAAGCACAAACACAGCAGCTCCTTTCTATAGTGCTTGTGAGAAGGACCAAATAGTGGAGCGCTGGGTCTGTCACAGGACACAGTGAATGAAAAGTCAATGTGATCATAATAGTATATGTAGTCCCCAACTCATGGCCAAACTCAAGAATTCCTTTTGACTTCTTCTGTGGGGGAGTTTCAGCTGGTTTGTAAACCACAAAGGTGAGGATTTAATTGGTAATTCTGTGTTTCAGAAAAGCTAAATAACAAAGTCACAATGTCTTGGTATTTCACAGAAAGAAGGAAGTAAAGCCACACAAAGAAGCTTCCTGCTGAAAATTCTTCAGTGGCATCAAGTGCAGCTCATTAATTGATGGCCCAGCTGACGTTAAAGACATGCAATTCTCTGGTGTGGTTCCCTACGTTAGTAATGGCAATACTCCTCTTTGTGTGCTCTGAATGGCTCTCCACTGTGAGGCCTGAGTAGCCACTGACTTCCTTTATGGAGTGGGAAGGTCTGGGCAGGACAGTCATCCAGCAGCACTCAGCAGCCACATGCTGGCAACATCATTCTGTCCTACAAGGGACTCCAGGGGAAAAATACTATCCTTCTATTGTAGAAAGTATTAAATGCTTTTAGCAAGCAATGGCCACCCTTAATGATTTCCAAGAGAGGAAATGAACCTCCAATCAATTATGACACTTGATTAAGTTACTTAAGTTGCTGAATCTCCAGCAAAAATCAGTAATGCCAACTCTCCCACACTTTATGTGTGATTCAATGACTCTTACAGTAATGCAGCTCGGTACACCTCCTGTTTTATGAGTTATTTTCTTTGCTGTTATTCAACGTCCATCACATTATTAGAAATCACTGGGTAGCTATCTTGTAGCTTTACAGTAAGAATCCTATTTGAACATGGCTTAAGTCAATTCACACTTATTTTTAATCCAGGCTATTTGCTTGAAGCACTGAAAAACATTGAAGATAAGAATAACAATCCCATACTGCCTTGCATTATTACAGCAATTGCTTTGCTCTTAACATGATCCAATAGCTGGAAGTTGAAACTAGACTAATTCAGACTGGGAATAAGGAAACAGTGAAGTAATTAGCCATTGCAACAACTTTCCAAGGGTTGTGTTGAATTCTCTGTCACTGTTAAATCAAGTTTGGATGTTTTTGTGAAAGACCCATTCTCTGGATTATTTTGGGAAGTCCTGTGGCCTGTGTCATGCAGGATGTCCCCTCTGGCCTTAGAATCTATTAATGTTGCACACTTGATTTCATATTAGAAGGAAACAAAAGTTCAAAGCTACCAGTGAGTACAAGATAAATCAGTGGCATCTGGTAACAGGAAGGATCATTTCAACAATAAACACTCATGTAGGGATTTCTAATTATTGTTAATGGTCTATAACTCATCTTCCCTTATTTTTCACTCTTATCAGCATTGTATTACCGGAGTGTCACTGCTAGTAGGCATATTAAAAATGACACCACATCCTACTGATGCTTTGAATGCACTGTATTCTAATTTCTCTCCTCTGTTGGTCTTCTCCCCATCACATACATCCCCCCAAATCAGCTGTGGCAGCTGAAACACTCCCCTCCCCACTCCCACCTCTTTTCCCCCTAAGCAGGCAGACACTTATTCGCTGCCATTTTGTGCTCTTAACTCTAAGCCACATAGATCCTGCCCCCTGAGTCTCTGCTGTTGCTCTCAGCCACCTGCCTCTGTTGGTTCCTAGGTTAAGGGAAAGAGTGGAGCTCAGCAGTGTGTGGGAAGTAGGGCAGGGAAAGAGGAGATTTTTGGTATAGGGCTAGGCAGGGCTAGTTAGGACTTACTACTAGCAGGAATTGTAACCTGGACCTAATACCCAACAGCTACAAATCATCCCCCCTAGTAATCCTAGAGCTCCCTAGCGACCTCAGCCCAACTCAGGAAAACAGTGTGTTCCCAAGTGACTACCACTTGGTAGCTGGCCAGTTTCCTGAGGATTCATTTTTTAAAATACGCACATTTCTGCTAATGAAGACACAAACTGTTACTGTATTATCTTGTAGTCATTAAAGCAGCCCAACTGTACCACTTTGGGTTGCTGAGTGAAAGGCAACATTGACAAATCATCATCAGCCACAGGCCTGGCCGCTACCCCTAGTTACGGCAGTGAGCCTGCACAGCTGTGACTGATGGTAGAAATTGGCTTATGGTCTTTAAAATGTCAAAGCCTTCAGGAAATACACAGTAATAATTCCAGAATCAATACTAAGAGACTTCTTTACCTACTGTGTTTTCTTACCGCCACACACTGCAAAAGTCTGTGGGGGAGAAACTGTTGACAATCACATCTACGAAATCCTCTGACTCAGGTGTATTGGCAGATGGTAGAGAGGAAAATAGAACATACAAGAGCCAGGTAAACCAAGGGAGGTGTAATAAAATACAAAAGCAGCTGGGTCTAGTCCCAGTGAGAGATGTTGTTTGTATTTAGGTTGAACCTTTTGTACAGTTGGTCTGACAGCTGAAAGACAGCCCTGCCAATCTGAAGCAGAGTCTTTGCAAGGCAAAGCAAAGAGTAAAGTATCTTTTGTGAAAACTACAAACTTCAGCTAAGCAAGTATCAGGTAAATGAAAATAGTAAAAGTAACAGAGGAGTAAATTGGTCATGCCCAGATGAGCTGAATGAAAGGCTCTCAGACTGCAACCCACATAGCAGGGGGCAGAGGAGGTGCTGATTGCCAAGGTGAGAGCACTCAGCACCTTGCAGAATCAGGACTTCCTTGATTCAGAGCTCGATAACACACTTCTTTGCTCCCTGGGGACTGATTCCCTGATTCCAAGCTCACATTAGTTTTGCACCTGTGTCATTCCAGGAACTTCATTGGAATTACTCTTGATTTACACTAGTGTATGTGAGATCAGAATTATGCCCTGGGATTGCTACTGACACACTGCTTCCAGATCCAGGAGTAATACTCACTCTTTTACTCACATTTCCTTTGTAGTAAAACATTGCCCTGACATTCAAACTCCAGAGTGGCTAAAAGCCCACATCTTTCAGTAATGATTTGGTTAATGCACTTGCATTTTATGGTTTTTGACATGCTTTCAGTATGTCTGAGTGGTAGACAGTTTTCATCTTGGATGACGCACCAGGGATTGAATGGGAGATCTCCAGAGATGAAAGTGTAAATTTGGGATTAAGAGCCAGGCTCTCATGCTCTGGAAGTTGTAACAGACCCATATCCTCTGTCTACTGGGCACAGAGGGGAACACATAATACACACTGACCAGTTGATTTCACAAGCATATCAGCCCCACGTTCTTTAAAGCCGTGGTCCCCAAAGTTTTCACATCATGTTCCCCTCCTCCCAAACCCATACCATCCCCCCAGGAGCCATGGTCAGGAACTGGGAGCTGGGCCATGGTTCCCAGGGGGGAAGGGCATGGACAGGGGTAAGGTGGCTGAGGCTGGAGCTGGAATGAGGGGCTGAGGCTGGGTCTGCAGCTGGGGCCAGGTCTGCGCCCAGGAGCGGGGCCGAGCCAGGAGCAGAGCCACAGTTGGGGGCCAAGGCTGGTGGTGGGACTGGGGGCTGGGGCTGCAGCCAGGTGTGGAGCATCGGCCAGGCCGGGAGTTAGGGCCCAAGGATGGGGTCACGGCTGGGGGCGGGGTAGAGCTGGGGGCAGAGCGGTGCTGGGTGATGCTCCCTCACTGCCGTCCATGAGGGCTGGCCTGGGCCCCGCCATGCCCCAGGGAATGTTCCTCTGTGCTTCCCCAGGGGGATGCACTCACAGTTTGGGGACCACTGCTTTAGAGTCAGTGACAATCTCCCATGGACTCATACAGCACAGGTTTCAGCTGGTAGAGCATGCAGCTACCTGCCTTCTCCATGGTTTAGGCCACCATCAGCACATTAGGCCCCCACTCAAGGCCCTCCACTGGCTCCAAGTGAGCACCCAATGACCATTTGAGACTTTAGATCTAATCTTCAAAGTATTAGTGGATCAAGCCCCAGTTATATCAAGGACTGAAATTCAACCAGTGAATGACCATGACAGCTGCACTCCTCTAGGACAATGCAGATCAAAATCCCAGGACAAAATACATCCGATCTGGGCATTCTCAGTTGAGGGAATCCAGCTAGGGAGCAAATTTCCAGAGGACATTACATAAATCCAGAGTCTGGCTGTTTTTAGGGAACACTAAAAACCTTCCTCTCATTCCCCACATAAGAATGACAGTCATAACACTGACACCCCTTTCTACCCAGTGAACCCTAACAAGAACAACAAACATTTACAAAATCAAAATCCCAAACCCAAGCTGTTTCTGCCCAGAAAAGGGAGAAGTGCCAGGCACTCCAGGAAGTCCTCTAGCCACTTGGCTATTTCTATTGATTTCCAAGGACTTTTCCAAACAAACACTTAGTTCCAAGCAAACTGGAGCATAAATCTACCCCACGCTAATGTGCCACGCACTAAGTATCTGTGTGGACCTTGCTGCTGTGCACTGGAAGTTCCCTAGTGTGCTTTAATCTGCTTCTGTTTCAAAACTTTCAAAGCACAGTAAGGGAGCATTTAGTGTGCAGTTTCAGGGTCTACATCAGTGGTGGGCAACCTGTGGTCCGCGTGCTACACGTAGCCCATCAGGGTAATCCGCTAGTGGGTCATGAGACAGTTTGTTTACATTGATTATCCACAGGCCCGGCCACCCGCAGCTTCCATTGGCACAGTTTGCCATTCTCAGCCAATGGGAGCTGCGGAAAGTGGTGCGGGCCTCAGGGATTTGTTGGCCGCCGCTTCCCACAGGTCCCATTGGCTGGGAATGGCGAACTGCAGCCACTGGGAGCTGCAGGCAGCTGTGCCTGCGGACGATCAGTGTAAGCAAACTGTTTCATGGCCCGCCAGCAGATTACCCTGACGGGCCACATGTGACCCGTGGGACGCAGGTTGCCCACCACTGGTCTACATGGAAACATAGTGTGCAACAGGCCAGTGAGGGATATATTTGCACTGCAGCTTGTCACAAACCTAGTGCTCATGAAGGGAGGCAGGGAGATCAATAGATAGATGGATTAAATACCTTCTATTGTCATTTGTGGTATTGCTGTAGCTGTGTTGGTCTCAGGATATGAGAAAGATGTGCTAAGTGAGGTAACATCTTTTATTGGACCAACTTCTGTTGGTGGAAAGGACAAACTTTCAAGTTTTGTGAAGCTTGAAATCTTGTCCTTTCCACCAATAGAAGTTGGTCCAATAAAAGAAATTACTTCACCTGCCTTGTCAGATAGATAAATAAAAAGATCCCAAATCCTGTAGTTCTTCTTCAGACCTTACTCAGGTAAAACACCTATGAAGCACAAGGAAGGACTGTAAGATTTCGCCCACATAATTTGCTCTATTTGTGAGGCTGTTGTATCCATAATACAAGAAAATGATGTCTCTCAATTCACCGTTATTTAGTCCATTAGGCCCAATGACTGCTGCTGTTTTTTTTCCACCTCATGTTTTTCAAACCTCTCATTTTATTGTTTCCTCAATTCCTTTCCTTTTATGCCAAAACCCCAATTTAACATATGACTTACCCTGTCCCTCCCTCCCCCCCCCGCACACCACCACCAAAAATAGCTAGTAGATTTGTTTTCAGGATTTAACACAGCTAAGTTCAAGTGCATAAACTCTGCCTTCATTAGTATTGGGTCAGATTCACCAATCACTTGAAGAATTGCTAAGAGCAATCAGTGTTGACGATTAACAGCACTCAATACAGAGCTGATGCTGAAGTACCTCAGCTGATCAGGGTTCAGAGATCATCACAAGTATAAGTCACCTGTTGACAATATGGAAACAGAGATCCTCCCACAAATCTTCCAAGGCAAGAATTGCATCTTCCCACTCCTTCCCCACCCAGAAGGGGATAACTATATTTATAACAGACTAATTTGTTAAGATTAGTTATAAAGACAAAGTGGGTGAGGTAATATCTTTTATTGGACCAACTTCTGTTAGTGAAAGTTGATCCAGTAAAAGATATTACCTCACCCACTTTGTCTCTCTAATATCCTGGGACCAGCGTGGCTACACCACCACTGAAAACAAGACCAGTTAAATGTTTTGAAAGGTGAAGTATCTGACTGGATTTCACTTTGGACAGTATTCTTTCTGACTGAGGCTTGCAGTTATGCTGCAGGGACTCTTACTCACAGAGCAAACCCTTTCATTTCCCCTCTGAGAGGTATTCTTCTCAGCGTGTTACTCCTCTTGAACACGTGGCATTGCTGGAACTGAAAGAAGCCTCTCTTTGTATCCTGAGAAGAACAGTAGGTGAAAGGGAGTTCCTCTACCAAATCATTTTGTAGGGTCTCTCTAAACCCTTTCCAACTGGCCACTATCCCTTTTGAAATACAAAATGTGTCTCCTAAATCTGAGCCATTCTATATTTTAAGAACCCCATTCTTGAGCAGCATTGGCTATGGTCTTGTGAGGGTCAGGAAGAAGGGGTGCCATGTCATGGAAGTGGTACTCCTGCTCCCCCAACCTGGATCCAGCAAGCTTTGCTCACAGAAGCAGAGGCAGCTTATAGTTATTCTTTCATCTTGCCTGCTACACTCAGAAGCCTCCCTCTTCTTCCTGTCTTTTAAATCTACCCTGCAGACCCATTTTTACACTAGCTTTCCATGCTTTTACTCATCCACCACTGACTGCTCTGGCACTTTATCCTTTGTTTGTAGCATAGTCATTCCAATTTGATCCTCAAAGCAGGGACCATATCTGTGTGTTTGTAAATATCTATGATTTACCACAGTGATTCTCAAGCTTCTTTGGCTCAGGATCCATTTGTAAATGTTTATGGCCCGTTACAAATTTTAAATAAATTGGAGGTGGAGGCCCTGGGGCAGAGCCATAACTAGCCATTTTAGTGTCCAGGGCGAGGAAGCATATTTGTGCCCACGACCAGAGGCAATATGGGTGAGAGTCACATGCGTGCGCCCCCATTTTTTTGGTTGCATTCCCCCCCCCAACCCAGACAGGCTTGGTGGCCCACTGAGGTGAGTCAGGGGCTGGAGGTGGCGCTCCCTCCCCAAGCAGTGCAGTGCAGGGCTGGCCCCACTGAGCCCTGCTACCCCATCACATGGGGTTGGCCCAAGCCATCTGGCATGGCTGGCCTGAGCTGTCCCCACAGCTTTGAGCCCTGCATGGCTCCTCCGCTCACCCCACCCTGGTTATGGCCCTGCCCTGGAGTGGTTTTGGTTGGATCCTGCCCTTCAGGCGGGTTGGGTCCTGCCCGGCACTCACCCCACAGTGGTGGCTCCTGCAGCTCCTGTGCTGTGGGGCGGGCTGGGCTTGGCTCTCAGCTCTGAGTGTTGGAACCTCCGGGGTTCCAGCATTGCTCAGGTTGCCCTGACTGGTCCAAGTTTGTGTGAGTGGAGTTGTGACCTGGCTCACGGGGTTGCAGTGCCACTCACTCAGATTTGGCCTACCTGGGCTCCCATCATCATGACAGCTGGGCCAAACCTGCATGGTACTGGGATCCTAGAGATTGCAGTGCCTGGAGCAAGAAGGCAAACCCAGCCAGCCCTATGGGCCAGGAGCCACAGGAGCTGCCATGTGACCCTTGGAAACATTCTGGTGATCCAATTTTGGGTCCTAACCCACGGGCTGAGAAAGCCTGATTTAATGCACATGATTTTATGTATATATAAGCTGAATAAACAACTGAGGGTGCAATCTCAAAATATCTGCAGAACATCAAACCTATTCTTAAAAGAAAACCAATTTCTAAGTATATCATTGCAACCATGAAAAGCAGCCTATTTATAACTGTGAATGCTGCATATATTCTCTTAAGATGAGTCACATTGTCTTTGCAGTTTCATAGAATCATAGGACTGGAAGGGACCTCGAGAGGTCATCCAGTTCAGTCCCCTGCACTCATGGCCGGACTAAGTATTATCTAGACCAGGATGGGCAAACTTTTTGGCCTGAGGGTCACATCTGGGTATGGAAATTGTATGGCGGGCTACGAATGCTCACAAAATTGGGGGTGAGGTGTGAAAAGGGGTGAGGGCTCCAGCTTGGGGCCAGAAATGAGGAGTTCAGGGTGTGGGAGGGGGCTCCGGGCTGAGCCAGGGGCTTGGGGGGACTCTGGGGGGGCTGTGAATGAGTGCTTTGGGGTGCAGGAGGGTGTTCCGGGCTGGGACCAAGGGGTTCGGAGGGCAGCAGGCGGATCAGGGCTGGGGCAGGAGGTTGGGGCACAGGAGGAGGTCAGGGATGCACGCTCTGGGTGGCGCTTACCTCAAGCAGCTCCCAGAAGCAGTGGCATGTCCCCTCTCTGGCTCCTATGCAGATGTGCGACCAGGTGGCTCAGTGCGCTACCCTATCTGCAGGTGCCACCCCTGCAGCTACCATTGGTCATGGTTCCTGGCCAATGGGAACTGCGGGTGTGGCACTTGGGGTGGAAGCAGCATGCGGAGCCCACTGGCTGACCCTATGCGTAGGAGCCAAAGGGGGGACATGCCACTGCTTTTGGGAGCCACACAGAGTGGGGCAAGCCCCCTACCCTGGTCCCCAGCTGGAGCGCTAGAGTGGGGCAAGCCCCAGACTCCGCTCCCCAGCGGGAGCTCAAAGGCCAGATTAAAACATCTGGAGAGCCTGATGCAACCCCTGGGCCATGGTTTGGATCTAGACCATCCCTGACAAGTGTTTGTCTAAACTGCTCTAAAAAACTTCAGTGACGGAGATTCCACAACCTCCCTGGGCAATTTATTCCAGAGCTTAACCACCCTGACAGTTAAGAAGTTTTTCCTAATGTCCAACCTAACCTGCTGATTTTGTTATGATTATTAATTATTTATATTTCCATAGCACTTAGGAACCTCAGTCATGGACCAGCGTCCCATTGTGCTGTGTGCTCTACAAACACTGAACAAAAAGATGGTCCCTGCCCCAGAGAGCTTACAATCGAAAGATTAGATCCACAAATTGATACAGACAGAAGGGAGAGTACAAGGAACAATGAGACAGCATTGCTCATCTTGATAGGCAGTGGTCTCAGCCTACAAGCAGCCCAGTTGTCTAGTTTTATAGGCATCATGGCAAAGGAGAGTTTTGGGGAGAGATGGAAAGGAGGTAGCTTTATGCGTGTTTATGGAGCGCATCTCCCAAGATCGTGGGGCAGTCCCTGGTGCTGAAGAGTTTACAATCTAAATAGACAGCAGGCTTAACTTCTCATAACACTAAGGAGCGACAGAGCACTAAAGTCCAGCTTTTCAAGATGGTGATGTACCTTTAATTTTAGAGGTGTTTGGGGGTTAGGGAAGTGATTTTCCCTCCCTCTGATGCTTAGTGCAGCACTTTACCTTTAATCAGGCCTACAATATAATCCAGTGCCCATTTTTATATTGTGCACTCAGACATTTTTGATAAATCCAAAAGGGAAAAACACCAAAAAAGATGATTTTGCAATGCAATTGTATTTTTGCTGTTTTTTACATTACAGCTGGGGCCCTATCAATTTCACAGTCATAGGATTTAAAAAATCATAAATGTCATGATTTCAGATATTTAAATCTGAATTTTGACAGTGTTGTAATTGTAGGGATCCTACACCAAAAATGAGTTGTGAGGGTGGGGGTTGCAAGGTTATTGTAGGGGGGTTGCAGTACTGCTACCCTTACTTCTGTGCTGCTGGTAGTGGTGGTGGCTGTTGACCGGGTGCCCAGCTCTGAAGGCAGCGCCCCACCAGCAGCAGCGCAGAAGAAAGGGTGGCAATACCATGCCATGCCACGCTTACTTCTGTGCTGCTGCCTTCAGAGCTGGGAGGCCAGAGGGTGGTGGATGCTGACCGACGACCCAGATCTGAAGGCAGCAGCACATAAGTAAAAGTGGCAATACCGTGACACCCCTAAAATAACCTTGCAACCTGCCCACAACCTCTTTTTGGGTCAGGACCCCTGGTATGAGAAATCCTGGTCTCCACCATGAAATCTGTATAGTATAGGGTAAAAGCACACAAAAGACCAGATTTCATGGGTGGGGGGAGACCCAATTTCATGTCCCATGATGTGTTTTTCATGGCCGCGAATTTGGTAAGATCCTAATTATAGATCTTTCGATCGAGATGGGAGGCAACAAAATTGCTATGCACCACTTAAGTCTCAGTTACGCTACCATAAAAAGGTTAAGTGGTACACTGTACTTGTGCTGGCCCTCTGCTTAAAGGTGAATTTTACCCTTTCACAATATTTAAACAAGGCTTATTCATAGTAGTTATCAGTATATTTTCCATGGGAGACACTGCCTGGTACTCTAGGACCAAAATGTACGTTTTGTACAGTAAAAAGTTGATTTTACAATAACTGAATACCACAAGATTTGATTTGGAAACATTTTGACAAAAGCAGTTTGCTTGGATTTGAACTCTCCCCTGCAATGCTTGCAACTCAAATACAGTAGCATGGGACTAATGTATGAGAAGCAGAAAAGACAAGAAACAAAAGTAAATGGATTAGTTTATTTTCACCATTCATATGAAGAGCATACATGGTAGCAATAGCAAACATGGTAGAATGTACATTTGTTTTGCCAAATTCTGTGTTTTATTAGTAACATGAGTACTTTTATTTTCCTTTTATTAAAAAATGTAGCTTGATTCTGTATTCATAGACGCTGGTGTAAATCAGGAGCACCTCTGCTGAAATCAGTGAACTTACACCAAAGTAAATCTGGCGACATCAGAATTAGACCCAGAATTTTTATTTAATCTGGCTGACCTTTTAACAGGGAAATAGGCTTCCCACAAAAAAAAGCTGCCCAGAGTGCAAAGCTGCAGAGGCTGAAAAATGATGAAAATAAACAGTAGGGGGTGCAAATATGCTTGCTTGCCCTGGGCAATAAAATGCATAGTTACAGCTCTATCCCTGTAACAACCGTAGGCAAACAATATCCAGCTCCTGCTAGCTTCACATGGACATTAACAGGCTGGGGACATTTTCTGTATAAACAGGAATTTAGGTTTCAAAGTGGTAGCCATGTTAGTCTGTATCAGCAAAAATAGTGGGGATCACTTGTGGCACCTTAGAGACTAACAAATTTATTTGGGCATAAGATTTTGTGGGCTAAAACCCACTTCATCAGATGCATGGAGTGGAAAATACAGTAGGAAGATATATATATCCAGTACATGAAAAGATGGGAGTTGCCTTACCAAGTCGGGAGTCAGTTCTAATGAGACAATTCAGTTAAAGTGGGCTATTATAAACAAGAGGAAAAATCACTTTTGTAGTAGTAATCATGGTGGCCCATTTCAAACAGTTGACAAGAAGATGTGAGTAATAGTAGGGGGAAATTAACATGGGGAAATTAGTTTTTAGCTTTTGTAGTGACCCATCCACTTCCAGTCTTTATTAAGGCCTAATTTAATGGTGTTCGGTTTGCAAATTAATTCCAGTTCTGCAGTTTCTCTTTGGAGTCTGTTTCTGAAGTTTTTTTTGTTGAAGAATTGCCACTTTTAAGTCTGTTATTGAGTGACCAGGGAGGTTGAAGTGTTCTCCAACTGGTTTTTGAATGTTATAATTCTTGACGTCTGATTTGTGTCCATTTATTCTTTTGTGTAGAGACTGTCCAGTTTGGCCAATGTACATGGCAGAGGGGCATTGCTGGCACATGATGGCATTTATTACATTGGTAGGTAAATGAGCCCCTGATGGTGTTGCTGATTTGGTTAGTTCCTATGATGGTGTCCCTTGAATAGATATAAGGACAAAGTTGGCAACGGGATTTTGGGTTAATGTTTTTGTTGTGTGGTGTATAGTTGCTGATGAGTATTTGCTTCAGGTTGGGGGGCTGTCTGTAAGTGAGGACTGGCCTGTTTCCCAAGGTCTGTGAGAGTGAGGGATCATCCTTCAGGATAGGTTGTAGATCCTTGAAGAGACGCTGGAGAGGTTTTAGTTGGGGGCTGAAGGTGACGGCTAGTTGTGTTCTGTTACTTTCTTTGTTGGGCCTGTCCTGTAGTAGGTGACTTCTGGGTACCCTTCTGACTGTCAGTCTGTTTTTCACTTCAGCAGGTGGGTATTGTAGTTTTAAGAACACTTGATAGAGATCCTGTAGGTGTTTGTCTCTATCTGAGGGATTGGAGCAAATGCGGTTGTATCTTAGAGGTTGGCTGTAGACAATGGATCATGTGATGCGGTCTGGATGAAAGCTGGAGGCATGTAGGTAAGTATAGCAGTCAGTAGGTTTCTGGTATAGGGTGGTGTTTATGTGACCATCGCTTATTTGAACTGTAGTGTCCAGGAAGTGGATCTCTTGTGTGGATTGGTCCAGGCTGAGGTTGATGGTGGGGTGGAAACTGTTGAAATCCTGGTAGAAATCCTCAGGGGCCTCTTTCCCATGGGTCCAGATGATGAAAATGTCATCAAATTAGTGCAAGTAGAGTAGCATGTTAGGGGACGAGAACTGAGGAAGCATTATTCTAAGATAGCCATAAGAATGTTGGCAAACTGTGGGGCCATGCAGGTACCCATAGCAGTGCTGCTGACTTGAAGGTTTACATTGTCCCCAAATGTGAAATAGTTGTGGGTTTCAGGCATGAGCCAAATCCCTTTAAAGAAATGGACAACACCTCCGACAACACCTCCACCAAGTTCAGTGGAAGTTACATTGCACCTTTGTGCAGTCCCATGTAAGTGCCAAAATTGCACCAGGGATACCATTCTTTAATTCAGGAGAAGCGGCTGCATGTCAGTAGTTTGGTACACAGAGAGCTTGCAAAGCACTTCAGCTTCCCAAAAGTACTCTCAAATCTTGAACTCCACTGAGCCTACAAAAGGCGAATAGCCAGAGTTACTTCCAAAGAAATGAGCTGCATTCTCCTCCTTATAGATTGTTTCCCAAACAAAGCTGATTTACTATTTAGCAGAGGAAAAAGTTGAGGTTCTTAAAAGATCAGGCAGACAGGCCTATCATTTTGTTCACTATTGAAGCACAAGGAGTGCGCCATGGAAAGGGTTACTAAACAATTTACCAAAAAGAACTGCACAGTGTGACAAACTAATTTCAGTACTTCCAAAGGACCAGAGCAGATCTTTTTAAACAACATCCAATCCTGATTTTAAAATTGCCAGTGATGGAGAATCTACCACAACAGCCCTTGATACTGTTCCAATGGTTTATTGCCTGCACTGTTAAAAACATATGCCTCGTTTCCAGTCTCAATTTATCTAGCTTTAACTCCCAGTTGCTAGATCTTGTTATATATACCTTTGTGTGCTGGACTAAAGAGCCTATTATCAAATATTCTCCAGGTAAGTACTTGTAGACTGTGGTCCCCTTAACTTTCTGTGTTAAGCGAAATAGTTTGAGCTGAAGTCTTTCGCTATAAGATAGGTTTTCTAATCCTTTAATCATTCTTGGGGTTCTTTGAACTTTCTTCCATTTGTCAACATCACTCCTGAATTGTGAAAATTTACCTCACTATGTTTTGCCCTCTGCAAATCTTTTTGACTCTAACCTCTCCAGGGCAGACAATGTTTTGATGTTGTGTTTTGAACAGCATCCATCACGTTGCCAGTGTAAAGCAAATCATAGGTGCAGCTAAGTCTAAAGCGTTGAGCATGGGTCAGGATTTCTATTCCCAGAACTACCACTGGCTCCCTGTGTGCCCTGGAGTAAGTCACTGAACCTCTGTGCCTCAGAAATTCCAAAGGTAAAATAGGAACAACTCCAACCCTCACTTCATAAGGCACTTTGAGATCATTGCAGATCCGATTAAAAAATGTCATTATCTGTCACACTATATGCATTTAACACCCATCCATTCACTTGCTATTGTGGTACTTTCCCTCTTTCCATGCTGGCTGTAGACCAGCCCATTGAAGCATATTAATCCATTCAGCACTTCTCCATCACTTATTTTGCCATGTGCTCTACAAATCAGCTGCAAGTTTACAAAGCAGCTTTGACTATGGCATGGACTCTGCCCCAAAGAGTTTAAAACATATACAAGCAGAATAGGAAATCTGCGAAGGTGTGGAGAGGTTTTTGGGTTATGAGAAAGTAGGAAGGATTTATGGGGAAAGTGCATTTTAAGGAGGAGAGAAAGAGCTAGCAGACCAGAGGGAGAAGATTGTTTCAAACATAGGGACAGTCTGAAAGAAGGTGCGATCTTAATGTTTTTACAGGTTTGTCTGTGTGTGTAATTCTTTTTTTTTTTTTTTTGAAAAAGCAAACTGAAAAAGCACAATTCCATCATGTGGCATCATATTGACAGTAACATAATTCATCAAGTAGGGTTGGAACCTTGGAAACCATCAAACAGACCTCTGCTGCTTGAGCTAATGGAGTAACATAACATTAGTAGGTTATCCTCTATGTGAACCTGCACTAGACAGGGATGAGGCACACACATTGTCAAAGGGTTTCACAGATATTTGCTGACAGCAAAGGAATGGGGAGACTGAAGGGATGTTCTTTATTGGGCACAGACTTCTGCCCAGTCCATCCCAAGCTTGACTGATTCTGTCCAGAACCCTCCAATCTGTCCCGGTCCAGTCTTGGATCATCAACGCTCCTGGCCCCAGTCCCATTCTCCTCACCTAGCCTGCCCATCTCCACTCCTCAGGTTTCTTGTCTCAATTCTTGTCACTCCCAGTTTCTCCCCCTTGCACTCACCAAACCAGTCCCAGTCACCTCAATGACTCCCAGTCTCCTTGCCCAGCTATCACCAGTTACACCCCCCTTAATTCCCAAGTCCTTGCTCCCAGTTTTCTTGACCAGCCAGTCCAAGTTCCTCCTCTCGTGTCTATCTCCCGCACGCTGGCCTCCATTCACATGCACGCACACCCAGACTCCCAGTCTCAATCTCCTAGGCTCCTCATCCACTCTGTGTCTTCCCAGGAGCTCACCATCCCAGTCTCTTTTCCTTGCCAGTCCTGGTTCTCCCTCTGGATGCTCCTCATCAGATCCGTCTCCCCTCCCCTTCCCCTAACCTCTGTTGTAATAATTGGGCCTACAAATTTACCCTGATGGTGAGCTTAATTGTAAAAAGTATGTGAAAGTTCATACGTTACAGTAACAAATGTTAATGGAAAATAGGTCAAGTTGTTTTCAATAATTAATGTTATAGACAGGTGCAAGAGAACCAGACAGGGAGACTAAATTATTCCAGACAAAAAGCCATACTGTTATCATTCAAGGACTATGTGGAAATCATTCTTGGTAAAAACAGAAAATGAGAACCAGAAATTAATGAAACAGAATTGGTGGGCCTAATTGGTAGACAAAATAACAAGGGGATGGGCTATTCCATCCATCATTCCTTTTTTGGGTCCTTAAAGAGAGAGACTTTGGGGGTGGTGGGGAAGGGAAGGACAGAAGAACAGATGGAGGCTACTGAAGTGAGCTTCACCATCATGGCTGCCACCCCCACTGTTTCCTGGGATCTGGACCTCTGGTAATCCTGACCAGAGCAGGATCCGGATGACATGGCCACCTCCACCACCTCCTGCTGAATTCCAATCACCACCTGAGATGAAACTGGATTGGACTGTAACATCAGCCACAACGACAGCTTCAGCTCATCTCCACTAAGGGACTGTCAAATGAGGACTCTTTTCCTTCTTAAAACTCTCCAGGGAAAGGGAACAAGGAATGTTGTTAAAATGAAGGCCTTATTTTATACTTTAGATTTAAAATGTTTTTTCCTCCTTTTCTGCATCTTTAATAAAAGGTTAAACAGATTTTTAATGGTGTGTTTGCCACGGTACTAAGCAGGCTGAGATCTCCAAACCTTGTTTAACACTGGATCATGCTAAACCTTTGTCTGCTACACTGAAGGGGCCAATATCAAATATTTGTTTCCAATGTAGCTACTTATAGACTGATCAAGACACCACTTTACTTTCTTTGTTAAACTAACTAGATTGAGCTTCTTGAGTCTATTACTATAGGTAGGTTTTCTAATCCTGTAATCATTTTCATAACTCTTTTCTGAAACCTCTCCAATTTATCAACATCTATCTTAATTGTTGTACCAGAACTGGACACAGTATTCTAGCAGCAGGTCACGCTAGTGACCAATAAAGAGGTAAAATAACTTCTCCACTACTACTCAAGATTCCCCAATTTATGCATTCAAGGACCACATTCGCCCTTTTGGCTACTGTATCACACTGGGAGTTCATGTTCAGTTGATTATCCACCATGATCCCAAATCCTTTTCAAAGTCACTGCTTCACAGGATCTCTAGAAAAGTCCTCTCTCTAGCAGGGCTGGAGGAATGTGCACTTCTGTTTTCTGTATTGTTCTTACCTCTAGATTAGAGAAGCCTTTATCTTTCAGGGCTATCAAACTAGCTCTCACCAGCATATTAACTAAAGAAAAATTACGTGTTTTTAAATTAATCTTAAAATATTTTAACAGATTAATATTTGTTAATCCTGTATTCATTCCCCCTGCCTACACGCATTGCTTTCATATATTTTAGTCACATTTTGTTGGAATATAACAGAAATATTAAATGCATTTCCGTCTTGCATTTGCATCTTGTCTATATCCACCCAAGACAAAGGGTCTGCTATTTTTCAATTCCGTTCTTACTGATGCTTATTTTGTTCCTTTTGATTTTAATGGGATAGGCTTCAGCTATTTAAAGATTATCAGCATCATATAAGAAACCATAAATGCAGCTGTACAAACCACATAAAGATTGATTTTTTTTTTAAATATCTCATCAATAAAACAGAGGCTAAAAAAATATTGGATATATAAGTGTTTAGATTAAAATTTTTATTATTTATACAAAACCAAAATAAATCAATGCAAACTGATAATGGATTGAATGTATCATCTCATGTCCCAGCCTGTCTTTTTTCAACAATTCAGTCTATAGTTCAATTTTAGATTACTCCATCTTCATTGAAAACTATGAGGTCTCCATCTTGTATCCATGTTTTTCTAGTTCAGCTCTGTATAAAAATAAGAACAGGAAGTATGACTGAGACACAATAAAATACTGTCAGATATTTGCAAAGCTCTTTAAACCACGACAAATGTTAATCAAGAACCTAAATATTATATGGTAAGAAAACATTAAATACTAATACGCTACTGTCACTTTTGATACAAAAGGACAAATAAAAAGTGTAATAATTCACATTTGGCCTCACTTGCTTTACATTCCTTCTAGATTTCAGCTTAGTCACTCTTTTCAGCATGAATATGAACCCCCGATAAAAATTCAAAGGCTTGTTTAATTATGGTCCTCACCCCATTTTTAAGTCAATAAAACTTCATTAGAAATAGTAATGCAGTAGACTTCACCAGACTTCCTTATGCACAATTAACTCTTTTACTAGTGCAGATTTTTATTTTAAAAGGTGACCAACTGTCTAGGAGCAAAGCTAAAATTATTTTTGCAAAGCAAAAGCTTAACAAGTTTTGACACTGCACTCATCAGTATAGCATCTTTGATTCTTAATATATAAAAGGTCCTTAATCTTGTACGTAGTCCCACTGACTTCAATAGGATTATACATGCTTAAAATTAGCTGTGTGTTTATACTTTGAATCGGAGCCCAAATGAACACAAAAGTTCTGATTCTGCAGTTCTTACACAGGCATGACTTCCACCCAACTTGTTTTGACTGATGAATAATTGTGATAGTTTAGATAAGGAGGTTATCTGAATAGACAGAATGAATCAATCAATCTTTGTTGACCGAAACCAGGAGCAAGAATGGATTTTCATTACTAAAATGTAAGATTTATTTTTAGGACACTCAAGTCAGCTGTATTTCAGGATGGCTTAAACATAACAGGGATAGTCAGAGGATTGTGGTAGAGGAATGCTGTTCCAACCTCAGACTGGAGTCTTTAATTTAAATACAGAGATGAGGACAGATTATGAATACTTTACTAAAAGATGTAATTAAGGTGTAGTGTTCACAGTCCAAAGTGTCATGTATTGAACCTTCTCATACAGAATTTTCTGCCACACTTTGAGGATTCCTGTAATACTGTTGACATACACAGTCTTTAGAGTGGTAATATATTTAAGACCTGCAATTAACTTGAAACTACTTTTCAACTTGACAATAAGCAATTACACAAACAGGATTTACATTGATACCCACTACCTGAGGCTCACCTTAACTTTGTGTCTAAAACAAGGGAGTCAGTCCAGTAAGTGTTTCAAATCAGGCTACATTACAGATATTTGGTTACGTGTACAACGTATGGAGGGATTAGTGATAAGGCACAAGTTTGTATTGATGATTCAAACTCCTTAAATTATAGTTAGGCATCAGTAAAAGATTACCTGAACTATGTGACCTACAGAAAGGAAGGTTAAACAACTGGATTAGAAGTGCTCAGCTCCTGCCCATAGATATTTTTATATTTTAAAAATTTACTTCAGTAATTTCCCCCCCTGTAATAAAGTCTATGACTGCCAGTACAACTGGCCAGGAATTGCTTCACTTAATGGCTCTTTGCAGAAGACAACTTCTCATTACAAGGGAACTTTTTGTGGGAACATTTCAGTATTGACAGGTCTTTTGTCTAGAAAGGTTTCTCAATTTAGAATGGAAAGTTTTTGAAATCCTGTAAAATTTTACAGGATGAGAAAGCTGTTTCCTACCGCACTCTAATCATCATCACACACACACACACACACAGAGGTAACTGAGGGTTATTTCAGTGTTTATAGCATTAACACTAAAGTACAGAGGCTGGTCACCAGTAGCAAGGCTTGTTGGGTTATGACAGCAAATGCTGCTCTTAAAAAACTCTTTGGGGCAATTAAGTAGAGATTTACTCATGTTTTTCTTTCAAAAATTATTTTTTTTAAACTGAATATTTTTTTTTAAGTCACAGATTCCACCCAACTACAAACTACAGACTGAAAGATTTCTGTTCAACTTCTAACTGTAAATTAAACTCCTAGATTACCTTAACTGATTGGAGAAGTCATCTTCTACATTGTCATCATCCCAATTGTCTTCCCAGACATGTGCATCTTCATCTTCATCTAAACCAGCCCAATCTAAGGACAGAAAACAGACAAAGTCTAAATCTTTTATGTTGTACTATAAGATTAATGTTCTAGATTCCAGGATTATTTGTCCATAATGTGGATAGTAATTAAAAAAGATCACTCAAAGAAGATATCTAATAATACAGCACAAATATAGAAGGCAACATGTTACCTGGTTTCCATTAATATGTTTAAAGACTTTTAGAAAGTCTGCAATTCCTCAGGGTTGCATGAAAATATTAACTTTAAATGTTGAGTGCTTTTATTACCAAGAAAACTCAAAAAAAACTCCTTTACTCAATCCATTTAGACCTTCCATTTCTTCTTATACAAAATACTGAAATTACAAATAACTTATGTAGTAGAAAATCTGAAACTAAAACAAGAATGGTATGCAACTGCAGTTATACAATAAGCAGCTTCACATTATTTTTAATCCTTCCCCTTACCTTTAAAGCTACCAGTTCTAGTTTTCATATAGGCAAAGTTTTGCATTACTCTACAGCTGCAGAAGTAAAGATAACCAGAAAAGTAAATTGCAAGCTTTGCTCAGTATTGCAACATTGATGATAGGCAGAAGTGTCACCTAGTCTTGCACTTCGAAACTGGTTTTGCTTCTCTTATTAATGCAGAAAAGTAGCAAAGCACTGCACGTGAAGCAAGTTCTCCTGAAGCACCAAAAAGGCTGATGGTAGGGAATATATTTTTCATATTTCACGCCCATGGTACAGATTTATAAGATTACCTGGCAATATTAGTTTTAAAAATATTAAAATTGAGAACATTGCAGTGCTCCTCCCCAACCCACAAATGGTTTTGAATGTGTTGCGTCCCACCGTAATTTACAATCAGCTTTCTAACCAACCCAGAAAAACCAAAGCTTTCCAGCAACCACAAGAATAGCATTGTACATATAAGTCAATAACAAAAGGAAACTGACTGTGGGAGGGTCACAAACAGATCCAGGTGGGTTGCATTCACCCTTCCTCTCTTTATGTGTATAGGGAAAAGGGAGGTCCTGAAACTTTTTCCTATTGTAATGTGGTCACAGTATGGAAAAATTTGAGAACTGCAGGAATAGAAGTATTCATTCCTAGCCAGCCACACGTGTAAATAATTTGATGCCAAAGATAAGCGATTAAGATTTAGCTTCGTAATCTATAGAATGCATACTTTATATGTGGAAGGGCTGGGCTGGAGACCCCGCAGAAACTAGAGAAAGAAAAAACGGGATGGGAAGAGAAGAGACAAACCCCCTGAGGGTTTATACTGTATTTGTACAGTGCCTTGCACAGTGCAGTCCTGGTCCATTAATAGGGCTCCTAGGGGCTATGGTAATACTATTACTACTAATAATAATGCAAAAGAAATAACTAATTAATCTATTGTCTTTTTCACTAGGATAATCACATTCAATTCACAATGAAACTGAGTTACAAAGGAGGAAAGGGCCTTAATTCAGCACTACTTACAATAAACAATTTTAATTTACACACAGTGCATTTAACATTCAAATTTAATGTTCTTACAAAGACTATAAAATAGTATTATATCAACTATTTCATTTACTGTATTTATATTTCAAAGACATGCACTCCACAACAAATAAAAATGTGCTTTTGTAGGGTAAAAACTGACCCAGAATTCAGGCATTATATTAATTGGTGACAAGAGTCTCAAATGATTTGAGATGATACAATCAGGCATAATGGCTCTGAGAGGTTCAACCATAAAAGGATCCTTGTCAGGCAGACTGACACTTCTTTACTCATGAAAACCCGCATCATGCTTCAAGAAGCGGGGCTAAGATGTCCTCCACATTAAAGTGGGTGAAAAACAGATGAAAGTGATAAAAGAAAAAAAAGCCTAAATTATGCTCTTATTCCTGTAGCTACAAGACTTTAAACTATTTGTATGTTGACACTATATACTAGGCTTGTGTACTGAAGTTATTATTTCAGTTACATTATATGCCTGTGACTGGATAAAAGTAAAAAATGATATAGCATTATCTGGGATTTGGAAGTATCAAAAATGTTTTTGAGAGTTGACTACCATTAAGTATTATTACTATAAACTAAAGTTACAAAATCTATTTTGACAAACTAGTCGTGATGGGAGTCTTAGAAAAGTATTTTAATATTCTGATCACTGCGTCGTGTGTTCTACACTTCAAAAATGAAAACAAAATAGGTTTTTGTACTCAGCTCTACAATACCAAAAGCCATATGATTTTATACCACTGAAAAGGATCACAGAAGTCAAAAGTGACCAATTCATATTATACCATACATCATATCATACTAAACTTGAAATGAAACACTCCATAAAGATAGAAAACATCTGTTTCAAATACTTAACATTTTGGTATAATTATTTCTTGAAACTGAGTTGAAGTAGGAATTAAAGAAGTAAAGAATGCTTGTGTAATGTAATTTTTGTTATGATTTAACACAAGTTTTCATTACCTAATTTCCCTGCATCAGACGTAACAGAACTCTAACATGTACTGCTGCATAGAGAAGTACTATAACTTGGAAGATTCACAGTTTGAGACAATTTTAGTAAAAGTTTTTATAATCAAATATTTATCCAATTATTTTTGATTAAGCAATAAAAAGAAAATACTGAAATATTCTGAACAGTTCTGAACATTCTTTATGATATCTCAACACCAATATCTTACTGGAAGGTTTAATGACTGCTTTATAGGTTGGGGTGGTTTGGGGTTTTTTTTGCAAGCTACATCAAGAAGCCTTTAGTGCTTAATCAGCAGACAATATATTAAGAATGATTTTTAAAATGTATTTCAATAGTTAACATCTACATCAAACTTCAATCACAAACTGAAGTACAGTCTGGAGTTACTTTTTTTGATAAAAATACTAATGTCCTGTACGAAACATTTTCAGAATTTCTTAAAACTTAGGATGTTTAACAAATAGTATAGCCACATTCAGTAAGAGGATTTCACCTCATTTGGTTTATAGGTATATTACCATAATCTAAGGAGGACAATGTGGTGTCCAAATAACCACCCTCATCCTTAAATTTGAGATGTTTTGATTTTTCCATTATATTGTTTTCTCAAATTTATCAGTCAGGTTCTGATATCTGGTTCTTTTTCTACTGTGGCAGTTAAAGAGGATTTCAAGGAAGGTCAGTTCAGGTTAAAGATACAGGAAAACTCAAGTATTCAGAAAGGTCCACCAAATCCTAGTTTTCTCCCTGTGTGAGGGTGTGGTTTGAGACTTTCAGAAATAAAACCTGAAACATTCATTTTTAGTGGCCATATTTGTCCGGTTCAATATTTATAGTGCATAGATTCCTCACCATCCCGAGTCATTTAATTCACACTTAACGGGGGAAGGGGAGATCAAGTAGTAAGAAGCCTTCCTTTTTCCCTCCCAGAAGTTTCCTCTAAACAAGCCTCCTATTATCTTCTCAGTTCATCCAACCAGTTAATATAACAATTACAATAACATGTTTCTCTTTCTAACTGGAAATACTATATTTGACAACGCTTATTTGATACATCTGGAACTCATAAAGCTATGTCAAGTACAAGGAAGATAAGAGAGCATAGCAAATACTGTGAACATCCCTACCCACCATGATCTACACTAGCAGTTCTTAATTTTTAGTAACCTGATGGCCCCCATTTTTATTTAAAAAAATTTGTGGACCCCCAAGCCCCTCCACTCAGCTCTTGGCCCTGCCCTCACTCCACCCCTTTCCCCAAGACCCCCATCCGCATCTCACCTCTTCCTGCCCCTGCTCCACCCTTGCCCCTACTCTTCCCCATCCTCTCCCCCAAGCGCACCCCGTCCCCACCTGTGTACCTGAACTAATTTATTTTATGTTGTGCACCCCATCCCCGCTGATCCCATTCCCTTCCTCCCTCTCTCCCCCCCACCCAGTGCCTCCCGCATGCCACTGAACAGTTGTTCCCTGGCATGCAGGAGGCACTGGGAGGAAGAGAGAGGAGTTGATCAGTAAGGCTACTGGCCCTGGACATGATTTCACCTCCTCCCCTGAGCGTGCTCCATCCCTGCTCCTCCCCCTCCCTCCCAGCACCTCCTGCATGGCGTTGAACAGCTGTTTCCCAGTGTGCAGGAGGTGCTGGGAGGGAGGGGGAGAAGTTGATCAGCAGGGCCAGTGGAGCCCTTGGAGTACCCTTGCAGACCCCAGTTTGAATACTCCATCAGCAATTCCCTTCATTCACTAATACAAGCGAACCCTTTAACCACTAAAACTTGTAAGGGCTTGAAGGAAATTGACAATCATGCTCTATTCTGAAGACTTCCAAGATTAAATCTAGGGCAGGACATTTTTATTTACCAGACTGTAAGGGAAACTTCCTTATTTATAATTCTGTCTTTGCACATATAAAATGCTTTAGTAAAATCCAGAAAGGAGACACATTCCCTTTATTGACTAGCTTTGTAACTATCAAAAAAGCAGTGGAATTTATGTGTCAAGATTTAGTCTTTAAGATAAAGCTGATATCCACTACTGTAATAGAGTCCTTTTATTACCTTCCCACATTACCCCATTTTACATCCCTCACTCCCTTCCTCACATTTATTAATCTGGTTTGTCTGGAACTAGGAATTTTTTCTTAGTATTTGTTCTTAATCATTTTGTGCATAATGGCAAAATCAAGCAGTTCTAATGAAGTCCAAAAACATGAAACAAATTAGTTCAGGTATACAGGGGCAGTTGTAGCAAAAACTTAAACAACAAAAGAAAGGTTATAGTGCCCTGACTTGTGTGCAGGAATGAGAATGATACCTTTTTTATGAAAGATTTACTTTGCAGCTATTATAGACCGGATTACAAATATGGAGAAAGACTAATCATTACATCACTTGCTTCTACATCTTTAAGTACCTGCTGGGAGGAAGGCGGGGGGTGCTGAATTACTCTGATTTTTGCCTCTGTGAAAAAATGGGCATTCTTCCCAACAACTATAAGTTAACTACCAATATATCATTTCCCCCTTTCCCTATGTTCTTCATATCTCTGTTGTAGCCCTGAGGATCTCTATTTGGAATGTTGATGAATATCTTCAGCAACAAAGTTTATTAAATATAAATAATAGCCACACTTTCTAATTAGAGAAAATGCAAGTGCAGGCTCAAGAACACCTTTCACCAAATATAGCTGCATGCATGACAGGTGTGTTCTGCGTTATTCCCTAATAAACTTAAAATATTCATAAGCAACGCTTAGTTTTCCAGAGTTTAACATGTACAGACACTATTGTGATACCGGTTCAGGATTTGGCAGAATAAACTGGCCTCTAAGCATGACAGGCAGATTAGCCCGAGTTCACAGAGTTATTCCGGTTAAGAAGTTAGCCAATAACAGGTGGTTGTTGGTTTTTCTTTTTTTGCTACATTGGACGCCTCCGGGTCGCGCGGCAGGCCGCGGGCAGGCTCCCAGCGAGAGATGCCAGCTGCTAGACGCGCCCCCGGTGCTACAGGAGACGCCCCCTCACTGCCCATGGGGCCGGGCAGCCCGCGTGAAAGGCTCGGCCCATGGGCCCGACTCGGCGACACAGGGAGGGGAGCGCTCGCCCCACCCCTCGCGGGCTAAGACCGGCAGCGGTGGAGAGGTCGGGGCCGAGCCTGTCCCCCCTCGCGCAGCCCGGCCACACGGGCCTCCCCACCCCCCACACTAGCGCCAGCACGCGCCAGCCTCGGGCCGCCGCCGTCACCTTCCGCCGGGAACTCCTCGAACTCGTCATCCTCCTCCAGGAGCCCCAGGTCCACGGGCTGCTTCTTCTCGGACATGGTCGGCCTGCTGCTGCCGCTCTAGCGTCCGAGCTGGCTGGGAGGCTCCGTCTCGACTGCCCCGTGGGGCATGACGGGATGCTGGCGGAATCAGCGAGAGGAACGACGCATGCGTAATAACGGAGTCCGCCGGCTAATCGGAGTCACTGTCTTCCCCACCCACTCCCCATAGACACTATAGACTTCCCCCTACAGCGCCCCGGCTGTTTTTCACCTATTCCGCATTGCCGGCCCCTCATCCCGCCTCCGCTCTGCCAGGCCCAGCCTCCTCCCTCCCCTCCCGCATTGCCGGCCCCATCCTCCCGCCTCCGCTCTGCCAGGCCCATCCTCCTCCCTCCCCTCCCGCATTGCCGGCCCCATCCTCTTCCTCCTCCCTCCCTCACTGCCGTCCTCCTCCCTCCCCTCCCGCAATGCCGGCCCCAGCCTCCTCCCCCCTCCCGCACTGCTAACCCCATCCTCCTGCACCCTCCACTCCGCACTGCCGGCCCCATCCTCCTCCCCCCTCCCTCATTGCTGGCCCCAACCTCCCCGTGCCCTCTCCTCTCCTCTCCTCTCTGCACTGCCAGCCGCATCCTCCCCGTGCCCTCTCCTCTCTTCCCCCCCTCCCGCACTGCCAGCCCCATCGTCCTCCCCCCTCCCAGTGCCCACTCCTCCTCCCTCTTCTGCACTGCTAATCCCATCTTCCTCCTCCCCTCTCACGCACTGCCGTCATCATCATCCCCGGGCCCTCTTCTCCCCCTCCTCTCGTACACGGCCAGCCCCATCGTCCTCCTCTCTCCCAGTGCCCAATCCTCTCTCTTATCCCATTAGCCTCGCTTCTCTCCCTATTATATTTTGCTCCCACCATCCCCCCTTAGCTCCCTACTGCCTTCCCATCACACTCCTTCCCCTGTGCCACTGCCGCCTCCTCCCCCACTGCTCCCACCATTACCCTTTCCTCCTTACTGCCTTCCCACCATCGCCATCACTGCTTCTTCCCCTCAGCCACTGCCTCCACCTCCCCCACTGCTCTCACCATCCTCCCTTCCCTCCCTCATGCCTTCCCACCACTGCCGCCTCCCCTCTCCCAGTGGTGCCTCTCCCCATGCTCTCACCACCATCACTTCCCTCCTCACTGCCTTCCTATTCATCCCTCTCCACCAGCCATCTGTCACCATCACTTCCTTTCCTCTGCCTACTGCCATCCTCATCCACGTCACCTGATGATTTTCTTTGCCACCCTGTCCTCTCCCCTCTTCTAATACCATCCCTATCATCCCAACCCTCTCTTCCTAGTATTCCCATTCCCCTCATCCTTTCTCTCCTGACATCTTTATATCTGTTCCCTCCAGCTTTGCCATTCCTATCCCCTCTTCTCCCTCACTGCCATCCCTATCTCTTCCTCCCTTTCCCCACTGCCATCTTTATTACCTCCATTGCTGCCAGCTCTGACATCCCCATTAGCTCCCCATTTTTTTTCTTTTTTACAACTCTGTAACTGTCATTGTGTTTAAGTATTGGAGGAGCCTCCAAACAAAGCCTGACTTACAGATCTTACTCTGTGCTGTAATGCCTGTCCACAAGGGGTGGAGTTGAGTCATGACTTTTTTTCACTTCAGCTTTTGAGAACAAATTGCTAGTGGTTGAGCCTTAGCTGAATCCTTGCAGAGTGTAAGAGAGGAGGTCATAAAATGTCATATGTCTATAACTGTATTGCTCTCCCCTTTCCATAAATGTATTCTACAGTTACAGAACCAGAGGGCAACTGATTGGATTTGGTGAACTACCCACTGCAGCTGCTGGCAGGGAGTGAGATTTATCACTTTAACATGAAGTTGGATGCAGCAGGAGTTAGTTGAAATGTAGCACTGACTGCAACTGAGAGAGAGAAGATATATTGTATGGAAAAAATCAAACATATTTTCAATAATGTAGGTAAAATAAATCTATTGTCTGCTACAGCCACACTAACAGATTAAAGTATTCAAGCCTCCTCCTATATCTCAATACAGATACATACTTTCTCTCTACAATCTCTCTTTATGACAGTTATCTTCAATATGACTATATTACTTATAGTCACTGATTTTCCATCCTACCTATCCCTATTTTTTCCTCCAGTATTTTAACAGTATTTCAAAACCTAGGTCTAATTTTTGATTATTAACTTCCATTGTGTATCACAGCAGAGGCAAGGGAACAGCGTGAAGAAGAGGATGAATATAAAATATAAAATGAGTTAGGCTGCTATGTGAAAAATAAGTGATACATATATAGGGTACCATAAAGTAACATTCATTTGTCATAATTGTGGATTCTGCTGCTGATTTAGAGCAAGGCAAAGTTCACTGCCTACTGGTAAGGACAGGTTTGTGCATGTGGTGGCTCTGATGTCTTCTCTCTAGGCAATCACTTCACTTGCCTTAACAGTATTGCCAGGTTGTTGAGTTTTTCGCTGAACACTGAGAGGCTGATTCATGAGACAATGATTTGCACAGCTGGGTTATTTACACTGTGTCCTAGATTTAGAAAAAGATGAGCAAGAACTGAGGTGGGAACTTATATGTAGTTCAGTTTCAAACTTGTGTGAGCATGTTCTGGTATGTGGTCAGAGTTTAGGGAAAAGTGGAAAAAACAAATATGAGCACAAGCCATTAGCTCTTTTTATTAGATGGAAGGTCTGATTGCACGGTCGAACTTCATATGATGAAAAGACTGATTCTATGATGAAATTTATGGGCACTCCTGTTTAATAAAATAATATGAAGAAGCCATTCACAGATTTACTGGAACTTTGCTTTATCATTCCCCAGCCCCTTTCTGCAGATGTCCTTGTGAGCCAGGACCCTTGGAAAAATAAATGTCCTACCCTACCCCAGAGAGTGCAAGACAAAGCCATAAAGCACTCAGATTCCAACATGACAGGAACCTTACAAATATCTATGATCATATTATTCAGGGCCAAATTCAAGCCCTGGTATAAAAGGGCTCAGAGTTCTAACTTCTATAGGGCTAGACTCTGGCTTTTGCAGCCAAGAAGGGGATGTGGAGATGTCGCACTGCAGCTAGTGCCTCCAAGAAGAAATACGGCTGCCCCAGCCAAAATCAGTCCTGGGGGCTCTCAGGGAACACACTGGACTCAATCAACCTAGGAGAAAGGGCAGCATGTACTGTGGCAGGCCAGCTCCATTGTTTAGTTTGGAGACAAGTGAATTTATAGCCTCACCCTGTTTCTTTTTGTCCTTTACCTGCTAGCTAGGTGCTTGCTGAGGCACTAGCAGTGAGCATGGCCTGTGCTTTCCAACAGGATGATGGCCAGCCGCTACATAGGGGCACAAGAAGAGCGGCAGGCTTGTGGAACTGTATCTCATGTGGCTGACCACAGTCTGTACAATAATTAGATAATATGCTGTCCACTCCCTATTAGAGGATTGGACTAACTGGTTAGAAGTGTCAATATTAAGCCAAATTTTAGTCTCGTATGGCTACATTAGATTTGCCAGTTTTGGTTGGATGTACTCTAGGAGGTTTCATCACATGACATAATCTTTCATTAAAGATTAATCTTTAATTCCCAGGGACTCCAGGACAATCCTGGAGGGTTTGCAACCCAAGGCTACATTAAACAGGTGTTGCCAACTCTGGTAATTTTATTGCAAGTCTAGGGATATTTCATGCTGTTTTTATAGCTGCTGGTCCTGGAGTTGTGTAACTACAGTAACTTCTCGCTTAACGTTGTAGTTATGTTCCTGAAAAATGCAACTTTAGGCAAAACAATGTTAAGCGAATCCAATTTCCCCATAAGAATTAATGTAAATGGGAGGGTTAGGCTTCAGGGGAATGTTTTTCACCGGACAAAACACACACACACACACACACACACACACACACACACACACACACACACACACACACACACACACACACACACACACACACTATAAGTTTTAAACAACTTAATACTGTACACAGCAATGATGATTGTGAAGCTCGGTTGAGGTGGTGGAGTAAGAGGGTGGGATATTTCCCAGGGAATGCCTTACTGCTAAATGATGAACTAGCAGTCAGCTGAGCCCTCAAGGGTTAACACATTGTTGTTAATGTAGCCTCACACTCTACAAGGCAGCACAAATGGAGGGAGGGGAGACAGCATGGCACACAGAGAGAGAGACACACACCCTGTGTGTGGGAGAGAGAGAGATGCACATTGCCCCTTTAAGTACGCTGACCCACTCTAAATACATTGCCTTTAAAAAAAATCAGGAAGTTGAGACAAAAGCTGCAGCCAGCAAGCTCTCTCCATCCTGAGCCCTGTCCTGTCCCCACCCTGCTCTATATGGAGAAGGGGTAAGCAGAGAGCAGGAATAGTGGGGAGGAGGACACCCTGACATTAGCCCCCCTCTTCTCCCCTTGCCTGCACTGCAAGTAAGAGGCTCCTGGGAGCAGCTTCAAGGCAGAGGGCAGGAGCAGCACATGGCAGTGGGGGGAGGGACAGCTGAATTGCTGGCAAATTGATAGCCTGCTGGGCGGCTGCTACAGGGAACTTAGGGGTGCGGGGAGCTGATGGAGGGGCTGCCAGTCTACCCTGGTTCCAAGCCCTCATCAGCTAGCTGCAATGGACTGCTTTTCCTGCAAGCAGTCGACAAAGCAGGCAGCTACCAAACACTGTTATAAGGGAGCACTGCACAACTTTAAACAAGCATGTTCTCTAATTGATCAGCAACCTAACAGGGTTAACCGGGACGACTTTAAGTGAGGAGTTACTGTACATGAGAATTTCAGCTTTTGTTTTAAAAGGAATGTAAGTTTCTAGCCCTCATGATTGCAGAGGAAAGTTTGAAAACATGATCCCTACAGGTTCAAAGACTAAAATGTAAATAAAAATACCCCCCCCCCCATTTTTTAAAACTCCATTATTTTAAGCCAATCTCATGATTTTTAAACAGTTGAGATTGGCAATACTGAATCTACTTCCTTCAAGGGATGAAGTCTGTAACTCCACCCAATCTGATTACAGGCTTATATGATTGGATTCATGGTGATGAGATCAGGAGATGCACTGAGCTCAGTCCGAGTTTCCTTAGTCTTTACATCTCTGGGAGTTGAGTTCTTCCTTGGATCATTGGTGTCATCCTCTGAAGATTCTTATAGAGGCTGTGTCCCAGATCCTCCAAGGTGTTTTGGTGCCTAATTCCCATTGAAATCAATAAGAACTACATTCCTGATACCTTTGAGGATCTTGGCCTTTATGACCGGAAATGGTGGTCTCCCAGCTTCTTATAGGGAGAAGAGTGAGTAAGGGCCCATGAGGCAGAAGATTTTCCTTCACAGGTGATCATAGTGTTAAGGATATGATTAAGTATGGAAGAAAGAAGAAAAGAGTTCCCCTGCCCCAATTGTGTTGGGGACTTGGGAGCCTCACCCCCTGCAAATGGGCAACTGAGGAAAAGAGCCTCACTTCAGTTTCCATCCTGCATGATTGGAGCAGGAGAAGTCACCAACTCCCAATCACAGTTTTGTATTGACAGTTTTTAATTTTATCCTCTCTGTGCTGCAACTTGCGCAGCCTCCATAAGTTTAGTAGGACAAAAGGACACACAGCCTAGAGAGTAATGCTGCTTGGGAGAGAGGCAAGGAACTTCACAACTCCCCAACATAGAGTAGGTGGTCTGACTTCTTCCTTTTTCAGCCACTGCATGATAACTTACATATATCTTAGATAGATTGAACTGGGGTGAATGTGTCATACATGGCATTCTTGGGCACTTCTTTATTGAGGTCCAAATTCTGTTACCACTGGAATCATTAGAAACATTCCTGTTGATCTCAGTGGGATCATGATTTGACCATGATTGCGTAAGCTAGACCCTTACCTTAAATATAGTTTAGCTAAAAGAATGTTTAATAGAATAAAGACAGTCCTGAGAAACTCATCATCAGTCCCTCTGTTATTCTTTCCAGAGACGTACAATAGTTATTTAATCAATATGATTTTCATATGTTATGTTATTTATTAATCACCACATTTTATGCATTAGTCCCAGAAAAACCATATCTTCCTCTTGGTAAGTGTAACTTTAAGTTGTTGAGCAGGGAGGGGAGATTATGTACATTTATTTATTCAAAGTATCATTTGCATAAATGAAGAATAGAAATAGAACACTTTTCTGAATTGGAGCCTACTGTTTTTTTTCTTCTTCAAGGTGAAATAAAAATTTCTTGTAGTTCATCAGTTCAGTTTTTTCTTAGGCAGACCACTGGCAATTTGGATGCCTGGGCTTGTTTGAGTTGAGTGGAGTATCTTGGATCTAAAGTGAACACATTAATGGCTAAAACCACATTCTGAGGAAAAGATGAAAGGGAGGTGAGAGACAGAGCAAAGAATGAATGGTGTGGTATAAGATGCAAATTGCCATTAATTTATAGGTAACCTCTGCTTAGGGTGCAGGTCTGTGGAAAAAATAGCTCAATTAAAATACCAAAGGTTTGATGCAGCTATACCTTTGTGGATTAAGGTGGAAAAAATCCAAATCCTTTATTCACTGCTTCTGGAGGTTAGGAATGAAGTTATTTTAGCCTGCCCTATTGCTTCTATTCTAGCTTTGCTGTAGCTCATACCCTTTGAATTATACCTGATGGATACTAGACTCTGGATTTTACAATTTGTGGGAGTTCCTGGGGGAGGAGGAGGGTTCCCCCAACATTTGTTTGTCCACAGAGGTTCTCTTTTTCACTCCATCTGTTTATTCTGCATTACATTTATTTGGTTTTAAACAAGTAGTATACCTGTCTGTCTCATCTACAAGTTTACTTTGAATTGCTTTTCCATTGTGTATAGTTCATAATTTATTTAATTAATCCTCCCTTGCTGCTTTAATCCTGATATGCTTCTATGTTAATGATGCATCTGGCCTGTTATAGGTCCTTTTTTGTACAGCTGTTGTTAAGTGCTTTGCTGGTGAGCCTCTGTTCCAGCTTCTGTGCTGCCTGGAAATGTGGAGTGCTCGTTTAAGGTGCCAACACTGCGTAACAATAAATTATTGATGACATATCTAGTATAAAGGGCAGCACTACAGGGCGTTTTGCCTGTTGAACCTAGCAGATGAGGGACCATTTAAGTGGGATTGAGGCTGCAGTATTATGAGGCCACACCTTCTCTGTACTCCTCTGTCCATCCATGTCAGCCTTCTCTATCTTTTACCCTGCAATCTTATCTCTCTGTGAGGGATTTGGAGTCCAGTACAGCACCCACTTCTGATTCAGGACTTCAAACACCTCCTCATGGTTGGGTTAGCATGGGATAGATGGGTGCAGATCACAAGGAGCAGGGATGGGCAACTTCCACCCGTTACAATCAATACAGAGTCTGATTCACTGCTTGTTTTTAATTAATTGAGAGGTAACTAGGCAGTATTGTTACTGGAGCTGGGGGAAAAAAATTGCAAATAGTAATTTTGCTGAAAAATGCATTTTTCAGGGATGTGGAACTATTCACAGTTTGGAAATTCACAAAATAGTTTCGGCTGAAAATAATGAAAAGCATTGGAAAAAATCAATGACCATTTAGAAATGTTTCATTTTGACTTTTTTGGTTTCGAAATGGCATTCCATTTAGAATTTGCCCACTTAAAATGCACAACCACACATACACATAAAGGTGAAAAACACCTGAAAACAACCAAATAGAAACAAAAAAAATCAAAATAAAATTAATTTTGAGTTAAATGAAATATTTAGATTGATTAAAGACAAGAAATTTTCAAGATTTTCCATTGGACAAAAACTTTCAAAAATTGGTTTTGGTTTGAATCAAATCTTTTTTTTTTTTTTTTCAGTTAAGCCCTTGAACCAAAAAATCAGTTATTGGCTCAGCTCTAATTGTTACAACGCTCTACCTAAGTGTGACTATAACAAGGTCAGTATCAGAGGGTAGCCGTGTTAGTCTGGATCTGTAAAAGCAGCAAAGAATCCTGTGGCACCTTATAGACTAACAGACGTTTTGGAGCATGAGCTTTCGTGGGTGAATACCCACTTCCTCAGATGCATGTAATGGAAATATCCAGGGGCAGGTATATATATGTGTGCTAGCAAGCAAGCTAGAGATAACGAGGTCAGTTCAATCAGGGAGGATGAGGCCCTGTTCTAGCAGTTGAGGTGTGAAAACCAAGAGAGGAGAAACTGGTTCTGTAATTGGCAAGCCATTCACAGTCTTTGTTCAATCCTGAGCTGATGGTGTCAAATTTGCAGATGAACTGAAGCTCAGCAGTTTCTCTTTGAAGTCTGGTCCTGAAGTTTTTTTGCTGCAGGATGGCCACCTTAAGGTCTGCTATAGTGTGGCCAGGGAGGTTGAAGTGCTCTCCTACAGGTTTTTGTATATTGCCATTCCTAATGTCTGATTTGTGTCCATTTATCCTTTTCTGTAGAGACTGTCCAGTTTGGCCGATGTACATAGCAGAGGGGCATTGCTGGCATATGATGGCGTATATTACATTGGTGGATGTGCAGGTGAATGAACCAGTGATGGTGTGGCTGATCTGGTTAGGTCCTGTGATGGTGTCGCTGGTGTAGATATGTGGGCAGAGTTGGCATCGAGGTTTGTTGCATGGATTGGTTCCTGAGCTAGAGTTATTATGGTGTGGTGTGCAGTCACTGGTGAGAATATGTTTCAGGTTGGCAGGTTGTCTGTGGGCAAGGATTGGCCTGCCACCCAAGGCCTGTGAAAGTGTGGGATCATTGTCCAGGATGGGTTGTAGATCCTTGATGATGCGTTGGAGGGGTTTTAGCTGGGGGCTGTATGTGATGGCCAGTGGAGTCCTGTTGGTTTCTCTCTTGGGTTTGTCTTGCAGTAGGAGGCTTCTGGGTACACGTCTGGCTCTGTTGATCTGTTTCCTTATTTCCTCTTGCGGGTATTGTAGTTTTGAGAATGCTTGGTGGAGATTTTGTAGGTGTTGGTCTCTGTCTGAGGGGTCAGAGCAGATGCGGTTGTACCTCAGTGCTTGGCTGTAGACAATGGATCGTGTGATGTGCCCGGGATGGAAGCTGGAGGCATGAAGGTAGGCATAGCGGTCGGTGGGTTTTCGATATAGGGTGGTGTTAATGTGACCATCACTTATTTGCACCGTGGTGTCAAGAAAGTGGACCTCCCGTGTAGATTGGTCCAGGCTGAGGTTGATGGTGGGGTGGAAGCTGTTGAAATCATGGTGGAATTTTTCCAGAGTCTCCTTCCCATGGGTCCAGATGATGAAGATGTCATCAATGTAGCGTAGATAGAGAAGGGGTGTGAGTGGACGAGAGCTGAGGAAGCGTTGTTCCAGGTCGGCCATGAAGATATTGGCATATTGTGGGGCCATGCGGGTGCCCATAGCAGTGCCACTGATCTGGAGATATATATTGTCATCAAATTTGAAATAGTTGTGTGTAAGTATAAAGGCACAGAGTTCAGCAGCCAGTTGTGCTGTGGCATCATCAGGGATAGTGTTCCTGACAGCTTGTATTCCATCTGTGTGTGGGATGTTTGTGTAGAGAGCCTCTACATCCATGGTGGCTAGGATGGTGTTTTCTGGGAGGTCACCAATGCATTGTAGTTTCCTCAGGAAATCAGTGGTGTCGCGGAGATAGCTGGGAGTGCTGGTGGCATAGGGTCTGAGTAGAGAGTCCATATATCCAGACAGTCCTTCGGTGAGAGTGCCAATGCCCGAGATGATGGGGCGTCCAGGATTTCCGGGTTTGTGGATCTTGGGTAGTAGATAGAATAACCCTGGTCGGGGCTCTAGGGGTATGTTGATTTCTTCTGGTGTTAGTGTAGGGAGTGTCCTGAGTAGATGCTGTAGTTTCTTAGTGTATTCCTCAGTGGGATCTGAGGGAAGTGGCCTGTAGAATTTGGTATTGGAGAGTTGTCTGGCTGCCTCCTTTTGATAGTCAGACCTGTTCATGATGACAACGGCACCTCCTTTATCAGCCTCTTTGATGATAATGTCAGGGTGGTTTCTGAGGCTGTGGATGGCATTGCGTTCTGCACGACTTAGGTTGTGAGGCAAGCGATGTTGTTGTTCCACGATTTCTGCCTGTGCACGCCGGCGGAAGCATTCAATGTATAGGTCCAGGCTGTCATTTCGACCCTCAGGAGGAGTCCATGTGGAGTTCTTTTTCTTGTGCTGTTGGTGGGAGGGCACCCGTGTATCAGTGCACTGTTCAGTGTTGTCCTGGTCAGTATGTTTACCTCCCTCAACCTGTACCTTGTTCCCTTCCATTGTCCATCTAAAGACAGTGTTTTCTGGGCTGGCAATGTGATTTGTTGTGTTTAGTCCTCCAGCCAAACCTTAATGAGAGCTCTAACCTTCTCAGGAGATGCACAAATCCACAAAACACCAGAGAGTTTACAAATGTTGTGTCTTGCCTAGACCTCTTTCTTTTTCTTTCTTTCTTTCTTTCTTTCTTTCTTTCTTTCTTTGGCATCTTCTATATTATGCCTCCTTTTAAGGCCTTTCCTGCAGCCTTTCTCAGGCTGAATGCTCCCCAGCTCTCCTGGACCCTCTCTCTAGCCTACTATGGCAAACTCCTGCTCCCCAGATATTTCCTTCAAATCTTTCTCCATAGTAAGCTTGGGCTGCTTCTTATATGGCACTCCCACAGTCACCTGTGATGCTCTTGGTTACATATGATGTCTGGACTCCCAACTCTATCTTTTGACTCCTAGGAGAAAACCAGATGCAGCTGGAACTTGACCTTAAAGGACTAGTTCACCCTGTGATAGTCACTGCATTTAATATATTATCCGGTATATATTAAGTTAATATATTTTACTGAACTTTAATGCAAAGCCATCACAAGGTTGGCGCTTTAAGGGAGTCAGATATCCAGCCTACATCTGACAGGCTCCACTTAAGGGAATGAGCCAAGGCAGGTCCATCTCCACCTGAGGGTACAACTGCCTAAGTAACTCCTGAGGAGAAAAGACGCTCCAGAGAAGGGGTGTGTGTAGGGTGTCTGAACTAGGTAAAAGCTTTCTAGGCAGAGAGAGCCTGAGTAAACAGAGGAAAGACTGCAGAGCTTTTTAGACAGTGAGGCCTAAGTTATACCATGTTGGAGCTGCTCCTGGAACCTAGAGACTTTTCTTTTGGGTCTTTTATCTGGGATCTGAGATAAGAGTCTTTAAACCTGGGTATACTTGTTACTTTCAGAAAGCTTTATTGAAGCAGGGAGACACTGCTGTAAAATAGTGCTTGGCTTCTTGATGGGGTGGTTTGAGTGATCTTGTTGTCTCATTAAGGGGGAGAAACTGAGGTAGGTCATAGCAGAGGAACACTCAACTGTAAGGGAGTGCTTGGGAGTCAGTGGTACTCCTTCTACAAAATCATTATCAGTTGAACATAAGAACAGTAGCATAGTATGGTTAAGCAATATGTGCTATATTTAACAAGCCCCATTTCCAACACAAATTTCAAGACTCAGTGCATATCTTGGAATAACTACTGAAAACAGCATAGGTATCTCTTTCATATCAGTGTAGTATCTCACCATGCAGCTGATTTTGTATATTCTGGCAAAATGTATTACTGAAAAGTGCATGACAGCTCTATGTAGCGGCATCAACAGCAGTCAATAACCAATGGTATCTGTATTGCAACTGTGTATTTCAGTATAAGTCAATAGAAGCCAAGTAGAAAGAGCAGTCTTTTTTTTAGTATGCATATCATCATCTCCACCTCTGCATCAAAACTGCATTGAACCTGGATGGGGTAGTAAGCTACTTACCCAGCATTGGCCAAGATTGGGATGTGGCTATAACTTAGTGGGCTGAAGCTCAAGCCAGAAAAAACTGAGGCATATAGCCTGGAAAAAGTTATCAGGGCTTATTTCCACTCCCTTGATTGGAGGAGTATGTTAACTAATGGTTACTTGGGTTTACAACCTAGGAATCTTGTTAGATCTCTGTTTCTAAGTGTCTTGTTAACAACAGAGGCTGAGAATGCTGTTTGCTATCTCTGAGTGGTGAGCAGATTGTGACCCTTTCTTTTGGACCCCGTCAGTTAGCCATCTCTGGACAGGATTACTGCAGTGTAATGTAGGTGAGGCTATACTTGAAAACCATTGAGAAATTTCTGGAAGTGCAAAATGCATCTGCCTGCTTTCTTAGTGGTGCACTTCTCGTGCCATAAGCTTCACTGGCTTCCAGTATATTTCGAGGCTGTGACTGGCAGAAGAACATTTTCCATTAGGAACCCTTAACTTTAGAACTTGCTTCACCCGTTGCATTGCTGATCTTCAGGGCATGCTCAATAACTATCTATCTAGTCATACAGGACCTGATTGTCTGGAATACCCACATTTATTAAGTAAAGTCACTTCTAGATAGGTATACTCAGCACCTGTGAAAATCCAGCTGTGAGGCTTTTGAGAAACAAGTGAATTGAGACAGATGTAGGTGACTTAAAGGGGTGATGGAAATTCCTAAATTCTGATAGGCTAGGTGGAAGAAGAAAAGTTTGCTGTTGGTCCTGGTTTACTTCATAAGTTTGCAAGTGCTTCTGTCTTGCAGATGCATCTGGAATGCAAAATAGACATTTTATAAATAGAAGAATACAATAGAGGTGCAAAGTAGTTGAACAAGATGCATAATGATGCTGTCTAAACTGGAGTCAGTGACATAATTCATTGACCTTAGAAAGCAGAGGATAGGGACCAAAGTCGTGTGTGTGGGGGGGAAGGGCGGCATTATTGTAGCAACAGGTCTTTACCCACAGGGAGTCCTTCTGCTCCGGGGCGGAAGGACACCCCCCCGCCAAATTACCGCTGAAGCGGGACCTGCCGCCAAAGTGCAGCCGAGTCTTCAGCGGTAATTTGGTGGCAGGGGATCCTTCAGTTCCGGGACCCACCGCCGAAGTGCCCCAAAGACCCGCAGCGGGGGCCCCTCGTCACCGAATTACCGCCGAAGACCCAGCTGCACTTTGGCGGCGGGTCCCACTTCGGCAGTAATTCGGCGGCACGGGCCTCCCACCGCAGGTCTTCAGGGCACTTTGGCAGCAGGTCCCAGAACAGAAGGACCCCCCGCCACCCAACTACTGCCGAAGTGGGGCCCCCCACCGCCAAAGACCCCAGGCCCCCAGAATCTTCTGGGCGGCCCTGATTAGGTCATCCATTTTAGAACTAGAATTTATTCATTTTTACAAATCATAACTATAAACCCACTAACGCTACTGCATGACTGTAACGGAGTAGATTTTTGCCAACTGCTATACCAACCTGACGGAACTTTTTCTAGTTCACTAACAACCTTTTTCTGAACAGTATTTTTTTTTAAAAAAACCTTTGTATTCTATGGCACACTGATTTACTGTAACTAATTTTGAACTATGAAGCAAATGTGATGCAGTTGCAAAAAAAGGTTAATATTCTGTGGTGTATTAAGAATGTCACTTGTAAGGCAATACATGTAATGGCTCTCTTCTGCTTGCCACTGGTGAGTCCTCAACTGGAGTATTTTCCAGATTTGGGCACCACATTTTAGGAAAGATGTGGACAAACTGAGGAGAGTCTAAAGGACAGCAACTGAAATGATAAAAGGTTTAGAAAACCTGACTTATGAGGAGGGGTTAGAAAAACTGTGTATGCTTAGTCTTGAGGGGGAAAATAATTAAGGGAGGGACCTGATAGTCTTCAGAGATGTAAAGGGCTCTTACAAAGAGGATGGTGATCAATTTACTTTTTCTTCTATCTTCAGAGGAAATGAAGAACATCTGCTTAATCTGCAGCAAGGAAGACTTAAGTTTTTCTTAATAGCTAACCTTATAGTGATAAGGATAGTTAAGCACTGGAATAGAATACCAAGGGAGACTGTGGTATTCCTGTCACTGGAGATTTTTAAGAAAAGGTTGGACAAACACCTGTCAGGGTGATTTAGGTAAAAATGGTCCTGTCTCAGAACAGATGGCTGTGCTAGATTATCTCTTGAGGTCCCTAGAAGTCCTACATTTCTCTAATTCTATATTAACTGTATACTGATAGTGACAATTGGGAACCTTTCAAAAGTAAATATCAAAGTAGACTGGTGAGTATAAGTCAAATTGCTCTCTGAAATGCTGCTTTTTTTTTGGTAGTACTTGTAAAGGAGGGTTGTTTAGGTTTTATATATATATATTAGGCCACAACTCAAGGCCTCTGGTCATCTCAGGAGCTGGCATTACACATAAATGTCCGAGAACTGAGAGCAGTCCGCCTGGCGTGCCAGGCGTTCCAGCAACAGTTACAAGGCCGTTGTGTCTCAGTGTTTACAGACAACACAACGGCCATGTACTACATAAACAAACAGGGAGGGACACGATCCTCCCCCCTTTGTCAGGAGGCCATCCAACTCTGGGACTTTTGCATAGTCCACTTGATAGATCTGGTAGCGTCCTTTCTCCCAGGCATTCGGAACACCTTGGCAGATCGACTCAGCAGGTCTTTCCTGTCTCACGAGTGGTCGATCCGCCCAGACATTATTCATTCTATTTTCCAGAAGTGGGGATTTCCCCACATAGACCTGTTCACTTCCCGCACGAACAGGAAACGCCAGATGTTCTGCTCCTTCCAAGGTCTCTCCCCGGGATCAATCTTGGACGCTTTCCTGATGCCGTGGAAGAGCCAGCTCCTTTATGCCTTCCCACCGTTCCCACTGGTTCACAAGGTCCTGCTAAAACTCCACAGGGACAGAGCGCCACTCATCATGATCGCTCTAGCGTGGCCCAGGCAGCGCTGGTACACCACGTTGCTCGACCTGTCGATAGCCAACCCAATTACCCTGCCACTCCACTCAGACCTCATAACTCAGGACCATGGCAGACTTTGCCACCCAGACCTGCAGGCCCTTCACCTCACAGCATGGCTGCTGAGTGGCTAAACCAGTCAGAGTTACGTTGCTCTGCATCAGTACAACAAGTTCTCCTGAGTAGCAGGAAACCTTCCACCCGGTCAACGTATCTGGCCAAGTGAAAGCGTTTCTCCTGCTGGTGCGAAATGCTTAATCTTACTCCCACTGAGGTTTCGACTACCTCTGGTCTCTCAAACAGCAGGGCCTAGCAGTATCATCACTGAGGTTACACTTGGCAGCCATCTCTACCTTCCACCCAGGCTAAGGTGGCCGTTCCGTGTTCTCACACCCTATAGTTTCGAGGTTCCTCAAGGGCTTGGAGTGCTTATACCCCCAAGTACGCCACCCAGGCCCGACCTGGGACCTCAACCTGGTTTTAACCAGACCTATGTCTCCCCTATTCGAGCCGTTAGCAACCTGCTCGCTACTATACCTGTCTTGGAAGACATTTTTCATTGTAGCCATTACATCGGCCAGACGAGTCTCCGAGCTTAGGGCTCTTATGGTGGATCCACCGTACACTGTGTTCCACAAGGACAAGGACAAGGTGGACCACACCCGGCATTCCTCCCTAAGGTGGTTTTGGCCTTTCATGTTAACCAGGATATCTTTCTCCCGTTCTTCTTCCTGAAGCCACACTCAACGCAACGGGAGCAACAATTGCACTCCCTGGATGTCCGTAGAGCACTCGCATTTTATATTGAGCGGACAAAACCCTTTCATAAAATGCCCCAACTCTTTGTCATGGTAGCAGACCGAATTAAAGGCCTACCTGTTTCCTCTCAGAGGATCTCATCTTGGGTGACAGCGTGCATCCGCACTTGTTATGATTTGGCTCATATTTCCCCAAGTCACATCACCGCACGTTCTACCAGGGCTCAGGCTTCATCGACCGCCTTCCTGGCTCGTGTACCTTGTCATGGTATAAATCCCCACTCTGAACCTTAGAGTCCAAAAGATGAGGTACCGGCATGAATTCCTCTAAGCTTAATTACCAGTGTAGATCCTGTAGTGCTGCTACCAACCAGGACTTGGAGTGCCTGGTACACTCTGGTTCCCCCAAAACCTTCCCTGGGGACTCTAAGACCCAGACCCCCTGGATCTTAACTCAAGGAAAGTAAACCCTTTCCCCCACCGTTGCCTCTCCCAGGCTTTCCCTCCCTGGGCTACCCTGGAAGATCATTGTGATTCAACTCCTTGAATCTTAAAGCAAAGGGAAATGCACCTTCCCCACACCTCTTTTCCCCACTCCAAGAGGTAATACAGATTCAAGCTCTGTGAATCTAAAACAGAGGAAATTCCACCTTTCCCCCTCCCTTCTCTCTCCCTGTCTCCCACCAATTCCCTGGTGAGTACAGACTCAATTCCCTTGAGCCTCAACAAGGGGGAAAAAATCCATCAGGTCTTAAAAAAGAAAAGTTTTTAATAAAAGAAAGAAAAAAGTAAAAGTTGTCTCTGTAATTTAGATGGTAAATGTTACAGGGTCTTTCAGCTTATAGACACTAGAGAGAAGCCTTCCCCCCAGCACAAATACAAATTAAAATCCTTCCAGCAAAATACACATTTGCAAATAAAGAAAACAATCAAAAAGACTAAACCGCCTTCTACTGGTACTTACTATTTGAATAGAAAATTAGAGAGCCTGTAGGTATGTCTGGTCACTCTCAGAACCCAGAGAGAACAACAGACAAACAAACAACACAAAACAAAGACTTCCCTCCACTGAGATTTGAAAGTATCTTGTTTTCTGATTGGTCCTCTGGTCAGGTGGTCCAGGTTCACTGCTTGTAACCCTTCAGAGGTAAAAGAGACATTAACCCTTAACTATCTGTTTATGACATACCTATCCAGGAGATATGTCGCGCAGCTACCTGGTCTTCAGTCCACACCTTTTCTTCACATTATGCTCTGGTTCAACAGTCCAGAGATGATGCAGCCTTTGGCTCAGCAGTTTTGCATTCTGCAACATCTCACTCCGACCACACCGCCTAGGTAAGGCTTGGCAATCACCTAATTGGAATCGATATGAGCAAGCACTAGAAGATCAAAATAACTCGAAGACGGATACTCACCTTTGTAACTTGTTCTTCGAGATGTGTTGCTCATATCCATTCCAAACCCACCCTCCTTCCCGACTGTCGGAGTAGCTGGCAAGAAGGAACTGAGGGGCGGTTGGGTCAGCAGGGGCATATATCCAGCGCCATAGCGGCGCCACTCCAGGGGGCGCCCGGCCGACCGAGTGTTGCTAGGGTAAAAATCTTCCAACGAATGTGCACGCGGCACACGCACACCTAATTGGAATGGATATGAGCAACACATCTCGAAGAACAACAGTTACAAAGGTGAGTAACCGTCTTTTGTGGTTATGGAAATAATAGCACACCAATTTCATACCCAGGAAAATAGACAGAAGACAGATGATACTTAGATTTGTGAGGGTCTTTTATTCAGTGCACAAAGTATATTAACCAGCACATCTGTGCAATATTTTTGAATATTAACACTTGATGGAGATACTTGTGTGTAGAGATTTCACTCAATTTAATAAAATCACTAGAAAAGACATAGGTGTTATGATGCACATTCTGTAATGCGGTAACATTCTGTTAAATAGAAAATCTGATTACTATATTCCTATATAATGGCTGTTTAAACAAAAGCTAACTGTAATGATAGTTTTGTTTCTGATATTTACATGGCAAGGATTTGTAAACTTCTGAAAAATTCCTAAATAAATAGTTTAAAAATAAATTAAGCACAAGTCTTTGTAAACTGGGATACTAGAGACGTTCAATGGCCTCACTCTGCCTGGAAGTGTTACAAGAGTTTTTCAGAGCTTGTGGTATGTCAACATCAAATGATCATATATAATGGCATATGTGACTGATTAGCATGTCTGCATGTATCTAAATCCATTTACAACTTCCATTTTGTTTTGGAGACTATTTTGATTGTTCTGTGCCTTCACCTTGGCTCTGTAGCCTCCCTGTTGAGCTGCAGTGTCAGGAGAAATTCTTGCCCCTGACAGAGAGCTAATACTGGAGGGTAACTAAAGGCTTAAATTGAAACACCCTTGGACAAAGAACAAGTTACTGGCCAAGGAAACTTTCTATCCCAGATGGCTAGTGACTAAGCAGTCAGTCACCTGATGGAAGACTTTGTTCATCTGTCAGTGGTTTGAAGTTGACCAGAGAGATCACCTTCTATTCCCCTCTGTCAGTTATGAAAGGACACGGTCTCCTCTTGAGTATTTTTCTCTTACTGACCAGTACAGAAAGTGAAGATGGTGCTGGATGAGTGAAATCCAGGAGCGGGGACCTGGAACACTGAAAGGACACTGACCAAATCCCAACGATTGCAGAAGAGTGGTGAGGAAACTGATGCAGGGACCTGCGTGCAGGTGTTTCTTATTTTGCAGGGATCTGTATATTTCTTCTGTTGTCTAAAAATAGTGATGGGTTTACAAATCCCTCTGTGAAATCTTATTGGCTTCAATTATCACATTTCCCCGAATGGTTAAACTGTAAACTGGAGTACGCAGTAAGATGGAGCTCTGCAGATGGTATGCGTAAGATACTGGGGAATCCTGGTCATGGGGGAGGATGGCATGTTCAGCACTGGTCTTGGGGCCTAAGGTAGTTAGACCATGGTGTCCGACTTCCAAGAAAGGGATGCCAAACATCCTATGCTCAGGGAGTGATCTTAAGTATCAGAGGGGTAGCCGTGTTAGTCTGGATCTGTAAAAGCAGCAAAGAGTCCTGTGGCACCTTATAGACTAACAGAAGTTTGGGAGCATGAGCTTTCATGGGTGAATACCCACTTCGTCGGATGCATGTAGTGGAGATTTCCAGGGGCAGGTATATATATGCAAGCAAGAAGCAGGCTGGAGATAACGAGGTTAGTTCAATCAGGGAGGATGAGGCCCTCTTCTAGCAGTTGAGGTGTGAAAACCAAGGAGGAGAAACTGGTTTTGTAGTTGGCTAGCCATTCACATTCTTTGTTTAATCCTGAGCTGATGGTGTCAAATTTGCAGATGAACTGAAGCTCAGTAGTTTCTCTTTGAAGTCTGGTCCTGAAGTTTTTTTGCTGCAGGATGGCCACCTTAAGATCTGCTATTGTGTGGCCAGGGAGGTTGAAGTGTTCTACAGGTTTTTGTATATTGCCATTCCTAATATCTGATTTATGTCCATTTATCCTTTTCCGTAGAGACTGTCCAGTTTGGCCGATGTACATAGCAGAGGGGCATTGCTGGCATATGATGGCGTATATTACATTGGTGGACATGCAGGTGAATGAACCGGTGATGGTGTGGCAGATCTGCTGAGGTCCTGTGATGTGTCGCTGGTGTAGATATGTGGGCAGAGTTGGCATTGAGGTTTGTTGCATGGATTGGTTCCTGAGTTAGAGTTACTATGGTGCAGTGTGCAGTTACTGGTAAGAATATGCTTCAGGTTGGCAGGTTGTCTGTGGGCAAGGACTGGCCTGCCACCCAAGGCCTGTGAAAGTGTGGGATCATTGTCCAGGATGGGTTGTCAGATCCCTGATGATGCGTTGGAGGGGTTTTAGCTGGGGACTGTATGTGATGGCCAGTGGAGTCCTGTTGGTTTCTTTCTTGGGTTTGTCCTGCAGTAGGAGGCTTCTGGGTACATGTCTGGCTCTGTTGATCTGTTTCCTTATTTCCTCATGTGGGTATTGTAGTTTTGAGAATGCTTGGTGGAGATTTTGTAGGTGTTGATCTCTGTCCGAGGGGTTACAGCAGATGCGGTTGTACCTCAGTGCTTGGCTGTAGACAAGGGATCGTGGTGTGTCCGGGATGGAAGCTGGAGGCATGAAGGTAGGCATAGCGGTCAGTAGGTTTTTGGTATAGGGTGATGTTAATGTGACCGTCACTTATTTGCACCGTGGTGTCAAGGAAGTGGACCTCCCATGTAGATTGGTCCAGGCTGAGGTTGATGGTGGGGTGGAAGCTGTTGAAATCGTGGTGGAATTTTTCCAGAGTCTCCTTCCCATGGGTCCAGATGATGAAGATGTCATCAATGTAGCGTAGGTAGAGAAGAGGCATGAGTGGACGAGAGCTGAGGAAGCGTTGTTCCAGGTCAGCCATAAAAATGTTGGCATATTGTGGGGCCATGCGGGTGCCCATAGCGGTGCCACTGATCTGGAGATATATATAGTCATCAAATTTGAAATAGTGGTGTGTGAGGATAAAGGCACAGAGCTCAGCAACCAGTTGTGCTGTGGCATCATCAGGGATACTGTTCCTGACAGCTTATATTCCATCTGTGTGTGGGATGTTTGTGTAGATAGCCTCTACATCCATGGTGGGTAGGTTGGTGTTTTCTGGAAGGTCACCAATGCATTGTAGTTTCCTCAGGAAATCAGTGGTGTCACGGAGATAGCTGGGAGTGCTGGTGGCATAGGGTCTGAGCAGAGAGCCCACATATCCAGACAGTCCTTCGGTGAGAGTGCCAATGCCCGAGATGATGCGGCATCCAGGATTTCCAGGTTTGTGGATCTTGGGTAGTAGATAGAATAACCCTGGTCGGGGCTCTAAGGGTATGTTGATTTGTTCCGGTGTTGGTGTAGGGAGTGTCCTGAGTAGATGGTGCAGTTTCTTAGTGTATTCCTCAATGGGATCTGAGGGAAGTGGCCTGTAGAATTTGGTATTGGAGAGTTGTCTAGCGGCCTCCTTTTGGTAGTCAGACCTGTTCATGATGACAACAGCACCTCCTTTATCAGCCTCTTTGATTATAATGTCAGGGTGGTTTCTGAGGCTGTGGATGGCATTGCGTTCTGCACGACTTAGGTTATGAGGCAAACGATGTTGTTTTTCCACAATTTCTGCCTGTGCACGTTGGCGGAAGCATTCTATGTATAGGTCCAGACTGTCATTACGACCCTCAGGAGGAGTCCATGTGGAGTTTTGCTTCTTGTGCTGTTGGTGGGAGGGTAACTGTGTATCAGTGGGCTGTTTAGTGTTATCCTGAAAGTATTCTTTGAGTCGGAGATGGTGAAAGTAGGCTTCCAGATTGCCGCAGAACTGTATCATGTTTGTGGGGGTGGCAGGGTAGAAAGAGAGTCTCCGAGATAGGACAGACTTTTCTTCTGGGCTGAGTGTGCGGTTGGATAGATTGACGATATTGCTGGGTGGGCTGGGGTACCACGGTTGTGGCCCCATGTGGCAGGTAGGAGTTTAGACAGCTTACAGTCCTTTTTCCTTTGTAGAGAGGTGAAGTGAGTAATGTAGATCTCCTGTCTTATTTTAGTGAAGTCCGTTTGTATGGAAGTTTGGTTATTTATGAGAGTCTCCAGGTTGGAGAGCTCTTTTTTGATGTTTTCCTGTTTGCTGTATAGGATGCTGATCAGGTGGTTCCTCAGTTTCTTTGACAGAGTATGGCATAATCTCTCACTGTGGTCTGTGTAGTATGTAGATAGCAGTGGATTTTTTACCTTTAGTCCATTTGGTATGATGTCCATCCATTTGCATTTGGAAAGAAAGATGATATCTGTCTGTATTTGTGCAAGTTTCTTCATGAGGTTGATGGATTTCCACTCCATACAGCTAAATGCAGTGCCTTGCACGGTGTCAAGTATCAGAGGGGTGGCCATGTTAGTCTGGATCTGTAAAAGCAGCAAAGAGTCCTGTGGCACCTTATAGACTAACAGAAGTTTGGGAGCATGAGCTTTCGTGGGTGAATACCCACTTCGTCGGATGCATGTAGTGGCAATTTCCAGGGGCAGGTATATATATGCAAGCAAGAAGCAGGCTGGAGATAACGAGGTTAGTTCAATCAGGGAGGATGAGGCCCTCTTCCAGCAGCTGAGGTGTGAAAACCAAGGGAGGAGAAACTGGTTTTGTAGTTGGCAAGCCATTCACAGTCTTTGTTTAATGCTGATCTTAGAAGCCAAGGAAGGAGACAGTGCCTGGAGCCTACACAGGTTCTGGAGAGTTTAAAAGCACATGGACCAGCGTGTGGCTCCAAACACAGCATCTTGGTTCGTGTCCAGCAGGGGATGCTCAACCAGGTCTATGACCACCTATATAAAAAGTTTGTTTCTTATATAAACTAATTTTTGTTCTGTCTTTTTAGTAGAGAAACTTTCAGCTCCATCACTATCGTCTGCTTTCAGACGTGGTTTGAGTCTGAAACACAGCTATATACATACAATTTTCAAACTTTGTTTTGTTCATGTCTATGTAAACTACACTGGGGAAAAAATAAAAAATTTATGTGCAGGTCTGAGAGATCCAAACTAAAGCAGAGCTCTCTGATTCCTATAAACATGCCTAAATTCAAAATTTTTATTTCCCAATCCATTAACACACCTATGGTTCATTGGCACAAAGTAAATGAACGTATCCTAAACACCAAAATCTTGATTTGTGTGAGTTGAAACATGGAGATAAACAGGGTACATCGCAAATAGTGATATACTTTAGTGATCCTTGGATCAAACTACAAGCTAGTCTTCTGTGTGTCGTACCATCCCAGTATTCCAAGACCTGATTTACAAAGATCTTCAGGCATTTAAAGATGTAAATAGATGCACAGTGGGATTTTCAAAAGTGCCTAAGCTGGTTAGTTGCCTAAATTCCCAGTCGAATTAGGTACTTAATATGCTTGGGCACTTTTGAATGGCCCAGTAGGGCTGAGATTCATTTACAAATATATTTATAGATACCTGATCTGGGGCTAAGTGCCCATCTATATCTCTGGGTGCCTCACTGCCACTGAAAACCTGGCCCCCAAATGACTAAAGATTCTATTTGTATCTCTTGGGATTAGAGCAGTGGTTCTCAAAGCCGGTCCTCCGCTTGTTCAGGGAAAGCCCCTGATGGGCCAGGGCGATTTGTTTACCTGCCATGTCCGCAGGTTCAGCCGATCGTGGCTCCCACTGGCTGCAGTTTGCCATTCCAGGCCAATGGGGGCTGTGGGAAGGGCAGCTAGCACATCCCTTGGCCTGCACCACTTCCCACAGACCCCATTGGCCTGGAGCGGTGAACCGTGGTGGGAGCCGCGATCGGCCAAACCTGCGGATACGGCTGGTAAACAAACCACCAGGGGCTTTCCCTGAACAAGCAGCGGGCCATCTTTGAGAACCATTGGATTAGAGCATATATAATCTGTAACACTGAAAGGATACATTCCTTGCTGATGTTCTGAACTTCTAATTAATAAGTATGTATGACAATATGCAGCAATACCTCAATTTTAGACACATCAGTTACAGAGCCTCCATTCATCCAGCACTAGACACTTGCATCTAGAGTAGAATATAACAGCCACTCTGTGCTGGAGGTACTAGACTAGTAACAGCTGTTCCTTATGGGCTAACCTGCGTTTGATGCCCCAGTTGATATCCACACTATGGGCTGTTTGCATGGATGCTCCACTGCAGAGTACTGTACATGTGGGGCATCCAACTCTGCCAGGCATACTTGAAGCTCATGGACTAGAGGAGGAGCAAAGTGCCCTCTCAGGCACAGAATGGTCCCACTAACTACAGTCCCTCTAAGGTGTCTCTGTTCTTTCTTCTTCAGGCACCACCAAGCTGAGCTGGAGGAACGGGTGGGGAGGCTTTGGGAGTTTGAACATAGCGAGAAGACATATGTGAGGTGAGAAGTTTCTGAGTATGAGGGTTGGTTTGGAGGCAGAGGATTCTTAGCTTGGTGAGGGTTAGATGGAAAAGGCCTAGAGGTTCTGAGCCTAGAGCTCTGAGCTGTGGGATGGTTGGTGTAGGAAGGCATGAGAATTCTTGGTATGAGAGGGGTTTTGAACCTGGAAGTGGGGCAAATCTTGAGATAAGTGTGACCAAGGGGTTTTGAGCTATGGGGCTTGGGACTTGTGGGGGTTCTGAGCTGGGATGGGAACAGGTTGGTTGGAAAGGGAGAATGGAGAGAATTGGTAAATGGTGAATTGAGGTGTGTGGTTGGTGTGGAAAAAGTTAGGTGACTTAGGAAAGTCTTTTGGATGTGAAAAGAGAAAGAAGAGGCTGGGACAGAGAGAACAGCAAGTGAAAATACTGGGGAAAATGCTGTTTTCCATCCTGTCCTGTCCTGTAACATGACTCAACTTTTTTATCTTTACAGGGAGTGTATGGTGGATGAGGGAAGAGGACATGCCCTTTCATTCATGCTTCCCCACCAGCTTCAGTCATGCCCTGCTACAGCCCTTCCCCACACCAGACCTCACCACTGTCAGTTTATTACTTTGAAAATATGGTCAATCTGCAGGGGAAGATTTAGAGGTAGTGAAAGGAAGCAGTGGTTGCAGTAGCTGCAGATTCACAATATCTCTGGGATATTCGTCATCACTGCACTAATTCTTAGGAGGAAAGGAAAGAAGAACATAGCCAATGAAATATGTGAAGTAGGCAGAATACACAAACTGGAATTTGGCCAGGACATTAGAATTCACACCTCCGTTTTACCAATGAGTACCAGGCCAGATGCAAAATGGAGGTCTTTACAACTTAGACTCTCTAATGACCATAAGCTGGCATGACCTCTGTTTTACATCTCAAACCTCCAACAGCACAATGCTTCTGGTACCATGCTGGGCCATTGGCTAACTACCAACTTGCCAAAAATAATGGTGCTGATTGAATCATCTTTATCACTCCCTGTACCATCTTTGTTTTTCCATCAGATATTTGCCAACCAAATATGGATCAGGCCAAAGCCTGCTCAACATCCAGTGGTAATTTGAACTGTTTCAATGCTGCCCAACTGACAAGGCTCAGGAAACAAAACAGATACTACTTTAGTGCCCCATGTACACTGCAGTGTGAATGTTCCATTCATTTTAAAAGAACCCATCTCTGATATTCAGTGGCAGTGCATAAGTGAAGATGTTAACGGATGAGCAACATAAATGAGTCAGTTTTCTATGCTTTGTAAAATACAAAATATATAAAAGGGGAAAATCTCCACAGTTTCCTCTGTATTCTGTGAAGTGCCGTGGGAACGACTTCAAAAATCAACACTCCGATATCCACCAAACACATTTATTAGCCTGCAGTTAGTTGTTGCTTTGACTCGTCCGTGGCATCATCAGTACAGTCAGCACACTTCTGAGAACAACAGACCAAATCTTCAGCTGGTATAAATCAGCACAGTGAGGCTAGATTTCAGTGGAGCTATGCTAATGTACACCAGCTGGGGGTCTGGCCCACTATTTTTTGTGTTAAAACTTTCTTCAGAATCTGCAAAGGGTGCATCATGTGTTGTGGTCCAAATGATGCCCCTGGGAGCTGTTGTTCTGTGACTTTTACTAGTGTTTCCACATTTGTACTCTTATCTACCACATTCCCAAGTAAATTTCAGATATTTGGTGCAAGGCATCTCAGTATTTGGCTCAAGATATTTGGAATCCTATAAGAATAATTAGAGGCTTTTCCTGTTTATAACATGTCTTATATTCTTAATAAAAGCCAATATACTATGTTTACATGAACTATGTGTTGTAGAGAGACAAGGTAAGTGAGGAAATATCTTTTATTGGGCCAAGATGAGATGGACAAGCTTTTGAGTTTGCTCTGTGTAAGCTCGAAAGCTTGTCTCTCTCACCAACAGACGTTGACCTAATAAAAGATATTACCTCACCCACCTTATCTCTCTCATATCCTGGGATCAATGTGGCTACACCACCACTGTATACATGTAGGCAATTCCACCTTCTATCCCTCCAGAAATGTCCATAAAGTATATGAGAATGTTCTTCTGTATGGCAGATTGCTGATTTGACTGACAGAAACACATAATATACCTTATTGTTTTAAATTATATGACAATTAGAGCAACATATAATATAAGTGAGAACAAATTATGGCTGTAAATGTAAAGTACAGTGTTGTGTTCCCAGTATAATTTAGTCATCCACAGTTTTACTTCCTGTTTATTTGTATAACACACAGATTATATATATTTTGTTATGTAGTTGTGGTAGATGGTCCTTTGAAGCTTTTTTGTAAACTTGTTTTAGTTTAGAAAAGGAGCATATTTGAAACATAGGGTAAAAACCTAAATTCTATATTATAAATGTTTTTAAATGACATTCTGTAATTTTCTTTCAAGATGCACAAATTTATATTAAAACATGACTGAATTGGACTGAATTGGACAATTTTCCAGTGGCGTTTACTTCATGCTAATCTGTTCATTTGAGGGTAAATGAAGAGTTTAACGGTGAAGTGATGTAACCAGAATGTATTCTCAAGTGGCGTGTTAGGTTTATCAATCAATGAAAATTGTGCACTTGAGTGTAAGAGCACATCTACCCGTGTGATTCTCCCCACCTCAGTTAATTGGAAACATTTTCCCATCCTATTATCAATACTTGAAAAGTAGCTCAATAAAGTTAATAATACCTAGCTGTTTTATAGCATATTGAATCATTAGATCTCAAAATGCTTTACCAAGGGTCAGATCAGTATAGTTATATCTATTTTGAAGATGGGGAAATTGAGGCTGGGAGAGTTGAAGGGACCTGCCCAAAGTCATCCAAGAGGTCAGTGGCAGATTCAGGAATAGAAGCCAGGGTCTCCTGAGTCCCAGACCAGTGCTCTATTAATGAGGACACTCTGTCTCTAATAGCTGCTTTATCAGTTCCATATGAATTGCATATGTTTGGCTAGACAGTGATGCTACTGCTAAGTGCCAGTTCTATAGGCTGCAAAAGCTGCTCTGTCAGGGGTCCTGGGCTGGAAAGGGCTCAAGCAGAGTTGCATAGAGGTATGGGCATGCTCCGCAATTCTCTATATCCTATAAGAAAGAGAGAGTGCCCCAGCCTGGGAGTGCCCTCAGTTTCCATTGATTTAAGTGGAAGCTGAGGGTGCTCAGTATCTACCACGATCATGTGCTAAAGTAAGCAGGTTGTGCTTCACTCTCTCTTGTGGGAAGACCTCTGATACCTGCTTGCTCCAGGTCTAGACAACAAAACAGAACTTTCTGGAGATGCTTAAATTTGCTGCCTGCTGAGGCCCTCACCCCTCTTCCAGCCTCTTTTGTGCCCCTTCTCTTTTCTTCCCTCCTCCACTCCCATGCCTACTTTTACACGCCATCTGTCTCTCCTCCCTATTGTCCATCTCTACAGTTAGCAGACAGAGGTGGTGTGAAACTGAATGTTTCCATGGGGGAAGGGAAACAAGGGTTATGGGATGTGTCCAAACTGGCCCCACCATTGTATTAATGAACAATGCTGGGGCAAATTCTACTAGAACTGCTTCCATTGAACTGACTAACATGAGTGAGACCATCACATAGAACAGAAAGGGAATAGCATGTACTTTCCATCCACCAATTGCCCTAATGGTTTGGGTTGAGACTCTGCCCTACTACATATATAACTTTAAAGATAGCATATTTAATATGCTCCTCTTTTTTTTACAAAAAGATATATGGGTAGGTCTGGCTGCAGTGATAATTTCTATATATCCGAATTTGACCAGCTATAGGTCAAATATGGTCACTTGATAATTGTTGTCCGATATTTTTGTCTGTTTTTTTTTAAGTTTGTCTTCATGTTTTACTGTGTGTCTTGTCCTGTCTTTTAAATACCAAACTGGATTTCTAATCTTTTCTGTAAACATGAAATAACATAGAATATTTTACTAATTGAATGAACTATTTAAATAATACAAATACATTGATCGGGATTATTTGTCTTCAGGCTTAGCTGCTGGGAGAACACTGGTTTTATCTCTCTTACTACTAGGTAGGTCTGATATTGCAAAAGATAGGTCTAAAACTCCAGATTAGACTTTTTGGAATAGGCCAGAAGCCCCTAACAGAGTCACAAATGTTGCAACTGATGTAGATATGATGCCTAAAGCATCGTGTGCAGTTCACAAGGAAAGAGCAGAATGTGTTCAGGTTATTTTTGTGTGTGTTGCTCATCAACCAAGTAGTCCATCAGATAAATAAATTAGTCCCGTATATAAAATCTTACCTAGCTGTTACAGCTGGATAATTACTAAGGCAGAGTGCCAGAGCAGGTGATCAGTATGATTTGTGAGCCACCTAATGTAACCTTCTGGATCTTCTTTCTTGAAGCACTGAATGGAAAGGTTTGTCCCTCTACATCTTACTGATGCCACCAATCTCACCAGCAGGAAAACTGAAGAAATATTCAAATCCCTGTTGTGGCACTTGAATTTGGCCCAAGGTAGTTGGAATCCTGGAAGAGTAATTACGGCCTTTTCCTGTTCCTAATATTTCTTATCGTCTTAATGCAAAGCTCTAATGTTTACATATACTATATTTTGTTTACATTTTATAAATGTGGTCCCTGGGGATTTCACCTCTGTTCAGCAATTGCTCAAGTGATGCTAACTCTGTTTTAGGTCCTGCTGTGACCATGCTGATTTAAGAAAACCCGTATGAGTTGAGGGCTCAACTCACTAGGCCAAAGGCAGCTTATCTGGCATGCCTGAGTAATGCCTCAATCTCTGAAATATATAAAGCTGCGATATGGCTGTGAATCACACTTTTCCTTAGCACTATTCTCTTGATTTAGGGGCCAAGTCAGATGCTCACTTCAGGAGAGCAGTCCTTTAATTCAGATTTAAGCACTCCTCAGCCCTCCTCCAATAGGTTGTTACTGCTAATCAGTCTCCTAAGCGTGAAGATTTGGGAACAGGCAATTCTCAACAGAGAAGAAGTTACTTACACTTTGTCTGAATATATCACTGCTTCAGATCCACATTCTGTTGTCCTGCTTCTCAGTTTTTTGGAGCTATTCATGATTACTTGGAATAATGGATCCTGAGAGCAGTTTATTGCCAGAGTCCACTACACAGCTTTGCAGTGATCGTTGGTGTCCATGAGGTAGCATGAATACCCATTCTTTGGTCATCACATTCTAGGTGGTTTGGGGCCTTATGGTGCCAAGATGCCTGCTCCATCACATGCAGGGTCAATGGGTCAGATCCTCAGCTGGTGAGGATAGTCAATGGAGCTATGACAAGATCATGTGAAGACCTGGTTCATTATATATGGAGAAGCAATGTACTGACATAACTCCTATTACAGGTGAATAAATAACCTTCATAAAAGCATGATTCAGGTGAATTGTGGGATAAGTGAGAAGGCTGGTTTGAGACCATCTATCAGTAAATGTACCAAGAATCACATGGTGCAGCTCTTATGACACATTTTGTCCCTACAAGGGAAAATATGCTATATACAGCCCTCAGTATGAAAAGTCACAATGGGCGTTCACTTGCAGATCAAGAGGATTATATGGCTTAATGAGAGACTAATCAACCTAGCTTATATACAGGAAATTACAGCCAGGTGGCAGAGTGTTATTCTTTGGTGGAAAAGGGGGTATAATAAAGATTGGTGTTTCACAGTATTTGAAAATGTGTGGTTTTCCTAGTCAAGGAAAAAAAGCTATAGGTACAGCAGAAAGATGGGGCAAATCATAGCTGAAAGCTAGCAAAACTTGTGAAGCAAAAACATTGAGGAACTTGCTTTTTACAGCTCTTACATTCTATCTCTGAAAGCAGATCATTGCCATAAAGAAGATGTATTTACCAATTTTAAAAGGTCTTGGCCCATCACAGCTAGTGTTAGATTTGGAATATAGCTTTTGTTGCCAAGGTGACAAACACTTATAAATATAACACATCTTCTAATGTGCTTTTAACTTAGTATTTTCATGGCTTTAAAATCAGATACCATTAGCAAATATATTAGGTAATTTAGCTGAAAGACCATTTTCTGCTAACACTTTTTGTTACATTTCCCCAGGTATTTCAGTAAATGTCTGTTGTGACATTCCAGTCCTGCCAGGCTTCTAAGGTGTAAGGATACATACAGTACATCTGCTAAAGATTAACATATTACCTTATGGTGTTTTTTTTATTGATCCTCACAAAATATATTTAAAAAACATGTAGGATCTGTTCCTACAGTCCTTGCTCAGGGAATGTGAGGGGGAGTTTTGCCTGAGAAATGACAGCAGGACTGGCCAGAAGTCCGTTTGTGGATTGTTCTGATTGTTTTTGACTAAGGGCTTGGCTACACTGGAGAGTTGCAGCGCTGGTGGTGAGTTTACAGAGCTGCAACTTAGTAACTGTCCACACCTGCAAGGCACATCCAGCGCTGCAACTCTCTGGCTGCAGCGCTGGCTGTACACCTGGTCTGCTTGGGGTATAGCGATTCCAGCGCTGGTGATGCAGCGCTGCTCATCAAGCGTGGCCACCAAAAGCGCTGTTATTGGCCTCCAGGGTATTAGGAGGTATTCCAGAATGCCTGCTCACAACAAACCGGAAGAATGGCTGAACTCCAAGCTCACCCCGAGCTGCTTATCTAAAAAACAAACACAGCTCCTGTTTGCTTGATCGCAGGCAGGGGAATTGCTTTGGAATGTTTACAGCTGTTTGCTTGAACAGCACATGGCAGAGGGGGAGGGAGGAGTACGTGTTGAGCAGCTGCTTATGTGGTCTGAAGGCTATTTAGGAGTGCATAATTTGCATTTAGTGAATAAGAGAGGGGTGGGGGAAGGGCTCAAAACTTTTAAAATGATTGAAGGTAGGTGCTGTGTATCTTCCAGTCCTTAGAACTTGCAAGGCAGGGAGCTGACACAGTGTCACCTCCAAAAATCCACTCTCTCTGTCTCCCCCATGCTCCCTGTCACACTCCACCCCACCTCCCTCTTTTGAAAAGCACGTTGCAGCCACTTGAATGCTGGGATAGCTGCCCATAATGCACCACTCCCAACAGCGCTGCAAATGTTGCCACACTGCAGCGCTGGTAGCTGTCAGTGTAGCCACACTGCAGCGCTTTCCCTACACAGCTGTATGAAGACAGCTGTAACTCCCAGCGCTGTACAACTGTAAGTGTAGCCATACCCTCAATCCCCCCCTTGTTATAGCACAGGGATGTTGAAAACACAGAAGGAAATGGAGCACTTCTGTATTAAGGCCCATTCTACAAACAAACACCACCTAAATGTTTTTTCCTTGACTACTGAAAGAAAAGCTATGTAGGAAAACAATTACAACAACCCATCTGAACAGCACTAGCTACTTATAATATTAGGTACCAAATTCATTGTTTAAAGTAGAAAAGGGGCTTTAATCCTGTTACTGGTATAGTGGGGATTTCAAATAAGATGATTCCATTATACAATGGACATATTTATCTGCATATTTGGTAGGAAGCCAAGAAACATGTCATCAAAAGGCAGTCTACTTTAATTTATTCTAAATAGTTGTAGCTACTTTACCAGGAGCAACTGGAGTTGAAAGCAATATAGCCGGGGATTTTTCTTCAACAGTCGGATCAATATGTTTGGTGTTGAACGAATCAGGTGAATGGGGAAGGAGTAAAGTATAAAACGCCTAAGTAAATGCTTCAAAATTTTGAAGCAGTGCTGATTGCAAACGCTGTAACAACACTCTTGAAAGATGTGGTGTTGAATCATTACGGTACAACTCCGCAGGATTTAGTTAGTTTCCCAGGGCAGGGAATGGTTTCTCTGTGAAAGGCAGTAGTTAGAACAGCCCTGAGCGCAGATAAAATACTTTTGCATTTGGCCCCAAGTACATTTTGCTCTCTTACCGAGATCTTAAATGTTTTAACCACAGACAGTTGTAGGCAGAAGTGCCCAGAAGCTGGGCTCATTTTTGTGTCTGCAAACCTAGGAGATGCTATCATCCTTGTAACTATCAGAGGTGTGTGTGTGTGTGTGTGTGTGTGTGTGTGCTGAGCCTGCCAGAGGTGGGAACGAGCTGAAACTGGCTAACATACCTGAGGCGGCTGTTATACCGGTGGCGCCTGGATTCTTCTCTCATCAGACACAAGGCTGGCTCCCCTCATCTTTCTCCTCCCTCTCTCTGCCCCACAGATCTTTCCTTTACCTTTCATGGGAGCTTCATTCCGAGCTTCCCATGCGCCTGGGATCCCAGCCCAGTCCCGCAGTCTGGCATTCCAGCGCTGTCTAGCTGGGTGATGATCGCACGCCGGCCATGGCCTGGAGCTTTGAGAAAAACGACCGTCATCGCTCTTATCTTCTCTCTCTCTCCCTCTCTCTTTGATCCCTGATTGAGATTGGGCGTAGGATTGTCATGGCAACTGGAGAAAGTGACAGTGGCGAGCCAGGCGTATCTTTTCCTGGTGCCTGGGACTTCACTTGATCCTTTCCTTCAGGCTCCATCAACAGGCGCTTGTCAACTTGACCTGCCTGGAGAGCCCAGACGCCATCGCTAATTAAAGCAAGGGCTCAAGATGGATTCCTGAATCTGGATCAGTTTCCTCTGGGGAAATCCCGGAGCGGCCCAGGAGCCACGAGAAAGGATGGGCGGGGGGTGGAGGGGAGAGGGAAGAAAGCCCTAAACCACAGGTACCAGTTTGCATTAACTCCCCCCGCAACACACACACGCCCTCCCCCCCCCTTCCTATTCAAACCTATCCGCCCCTCTAGGGCCACTGCTGCGGGCGGCTGCGCTGCGAGGCTAACGCAACACTCTGGGGGAAGCCGTCTTGTGCCAAGGTGCCCGGGAACTCCCGGGAGACCCGAGGGCGCTGACAATCCGGCCATCAGCAAGTCACGGTGCTGCGCCAGCCTAGCGGCCGGGGATCGCTCCACGCCAGTGAAAAAAAGGCGGCCTGATGGCCATGCAAACCCTGGAGGTGCAGTCCTAAAAGGAGGAAGCGTCTGGAGCTGCTGCTGCTGCGGCCTTTGGGCGTAAGGAGGTGGCCGGTGACACCCTGCCGATGGGGAGGGGAAGGGACCTGGTGACAGAAAAGAATAATTATTTCTGGTCGTAAATTTTTAATTTTGACAAAGATCGCAGTCATCCAGGCTTAGGCGGGGTAGCCAGTTAGTAAGCTGGCTACAATAGTAACTTGTCAGCTTTGGGTGGAGAACCCCGCTCCAGTGGAGACCCATCCAGGAAACGTCTTTCAGGCCTGACTATTAAATTTAATCTGCCACCCCGGCCTGCTAAGGCTTGGTATTCATTTGCCCAAGAAAAGATGCTTAATTTTTTTTTTAATCAGTCTGATTGAGCAGCTTGCTTGGTAAAATTGATAGGTAGGCAGAGAGCTGAGGAGATACTCGTATGTTTACAAAGAGCTGCTTTTAAGGGAGCTCCCCACAAGCAGTATAGTGTGTGTGTGTGTATTTCTTCCCTCTCTCCCCCTCCATCCCGTTGGTCTTTTCATTCAGCAGAGTTATCTGTCATGAAGAATTTAAGTTTCATATTTTCATCTGTCAGTTGTGAAAAGGCCTGTCAGCTGAGGCTTACACTATAGTTTGCCAAAAGGCCTATAGCCCACAGCGACAATACAATCTTATATTTGTGCTTCCTGGCTCCAGATAATCCCTTCACTTTCCTCCTCAGCATCAAGTTATGATCAGGTTTAAATTGCATATTTCGAGGTGGGGGGGTTAATCCAGATTTTGCTGATAAATGCTATCAGCAGGAATGAAATGAAATATAGCAAGGTTTAGCTCTTATTACCAGCGTCCAGCCTGCTATGGGAGTTTTGTGCTTGGTGTAGAGACAGTATTCATATTAAACAGTTTAATGTCTATAGTCACAGGAACTAAAGACAGAAATACTAATTTCAGCTTTCACCTACTTTGTCTTTTTGCCATCCCTGAAATTTACAATGGTTTTGAGTTTGTTTCTTATTTTGGTTTTCAAAGGCAAAACTCATGTTTATAAATCCACACACAATTGTGTTCATGCTCAGAAATGGCAAATAAATAGTTGTATGTCATGAAAGGAAGGAAGTGCTGCTATCGATCCACAAAGTACACTGTCAAAAACTAAATCCTGCCATATTTCATTTGCAGCCATATAAGAGTTGTTTTCAGAATTACCGATATACGCACAATAAAAAGTAGTCACAAAACACCTCACTCTAATGTATGTTTTGTGTAGGAGAGCCATGGAGAAACATGGGAGGTTAATCGTCACTCAATATAACTTTAGAACTGAACAATAAGCTTTGATTCTGACACACAAGAACCTCACAGTGAAAAATAAATTTGGCGTTGCTTCTAAATCTAGATTGCTTCATTTGAGGACTACAGTGATGCAGAGAACAGTTATCTCGTTTAAACTGTAGCAACTTTGTTAGAAATCATTTGTACAGTTGTAATGCAATCATTTATTTAACTCATTAAGAGACTTATAATTGCCTAATTTAATTAGTTATGATTCAATTATGTTTTATGCTAGTAGCAAGATTATGTCTGTGTTATGAAATAACTTTGCAGTTATTCTTTAAAAAAACCCAAACTATTTATACTCTTCCTTAATGGGGAGTTCTATTGGCTGACATTACTCATGTGCTCAAAGTTAAGCATATGCGCAAGTGTTTTTTGGGGGCCGGGGGGTCAGAACCTAAAAGAGTCATGATGCTACTGAAATTTATCCATTCTGGTAATAGGCAGAGAACTAAAAAATGAAAATAGACCTTAGGTGTGGTTGGACTGGAACAAAGTGTCACAGTTTTGCTTCTTATGCATTATTAATTAATATTAACACTGTGGTTGTGCCTGGAGATCCCATTCAGCGAGTCTTTGTTCAAGTAAAACAAGTAGTTCTTGCCCCAAGAGAACTCACAATCCATCATTATGATAACACAGAAGAGGATAAATAGACAAATAGAGCTCAAAAGAGGGACAAGGTAACAGTAAAACTGATGTCTTTATGTAAATTTAGTGCTCACGGTGGTCAGAGGGGGCTACCAGGCTAACTGAGGCCAGATGATTTGTGTCTATCAGGACAGAGGTAGGTTTTAAGTAGGGTTGTAATTGTTTTTGTCTTTCCAATTGTAAACTCTTTGGGGCAGAGACTGTGTTTTCCTAAATGCTTTACCTCACCAAGACAACCTGACGAAGAGCTGGCCCAATAAAACATATTACCTCACCCACCTTGTCTCGCTAATATCCTGGGACCAACACAGCTACAACAACACTGCAAACTTATCTCACCTAGAACATTTTAGGTTTTACGACAGTACAAATAATAGTTAATAATGTTATTTGTGGTTGTGTATGACTGAAATGGTGTGTTATTAAATCCATGTATACCACTTGTGCACCTACGAGCCCTAGAGCCCATTGTACTGGGGCTCTACAAGTGACATATGTTCTGTGAAGAAGGTGGAATTAATTATAACCTGGAAATCAAGAGGGTAATTAAATCCCCTGGACAACATAGGATTTTAGTTGCTATATTGTACAATTTTGGGGTGGTTATTTAGAACATTTTTTGACTCACCAAAGAGCTCTATTTTGCTTCTGAATTTCAGTGAAACTTTTTACATAAGCCTATGTTAGTTACCCTCCATTTTTTCTTCCCTCTGGCTCTTCTGTCCCTCTTGTTCTTCATTATTGGCAGGCTGACTAACTCACCTGAAGAGTTCTGAGTGACAGGAAGCAGATCTCCTTTCTTTCAGGTTTGGTCTTCTCTTCACGCAGAAGTCGAACTAGTTTAACTACATCAGGTTAGAAACTTGATGTAGCTAAACCCATGTATCCCCCTTGTGAGGCCCCTCATAAATCAATGTACGAGTGGCCACACAAGGTGGTGGTGGTGATGGGGTTGACCTGATTTAACATAATCAGTTTATAAACCAATTTACTTCTATTGATGCCATTTTTGATCGAAGACAAAGCCTTTCTTATCTTTTGCCTTTCTGTTCTTCCTGTTCCAATCCCCTCCCCTACCTTCCCCCCCCCCCCCCCACCCCGGCCTGGCTGCTTCTTTCTACTTCCAATCTTTTAAAAAGATTTGTTTAATTATTAGTTATTATTTTAATGTGTTTTCTATCTGAGACAAGGTGAGTTGGGCCGCCATACTGGTATACAAAATCATCATATAAAATCACTTAGGTCCAACACAGTGTTTCCTGGTAGTGACAAAAGATCCTGTGTCTTGCCACACACAGCCAGCATAGTATGCTACAGATACCACAGGACCAATTCAGGAAACATCACAAATGAAAAGTTCCATTCCATGCCTGTTGAAGTCAATGGCCAATCCCAATTGACTTTGTGAGGAGTAGAATCAGTTTATCTTATGTGTAGATCTCTCAGAGGCTTGGAGATGGATTTCTATGCCTCTAGTTCTTCTTCTGCCAGCTCATATGGTAAAAGTGTTTGTACCTCACCTTCTACCAACTCAGCTTTCACTGGAATCAATGGCAAAATTGCCCTTGTTTTCAATGGAAGCAGGATTGGCCTCTTAGTAATATTCAATTTCTTACACTCATGTTAGCACTCCTTTGAGAATTCAGGGTTTTCCTAAGCAAAACATGTATACATATTTTAAGAACAAGATGATAAAGCCTGTGACCAAACATTTGGATTAAGATGATACTATTTAATTAGCATAGTTTTTTTATAGGGTTACAATTACAAACTTTGAAGGATATGCTTTTCTTGGACTTTCAAAATTCACTATGTTTTTGTGCTTTCACTAACCAGTAGGCTGGTTGGCTTCGATTATTGACAAAATGATAGGTAACTTCAGAGAGAGGATGGGAAAGTGAAATGAAAGAAATGAAGGTCACAAATAGGGCCTGAATGTGAAAACAGGTACAAGGACATTGCACGCAGTGTTTTATTGCATTGTTTCTCGTTACAACCATTTAGCATCAGTATACCGTAAACACCTTTTTGCTGATAGAAACATTTTAGAACATCTATGCACATCACATAGCGAAGTAAAAAGTAATGGTTTAAGTGTGCTAAGTATATTTATGTCTCACTTCAGAATGCATTCAAGCAATAAGCAAAGAGGTTCCACACACTTCCAGCTTCTGGCAACTTTCATCATGGTCTAGTTCTCTATTGAATCCCCAGGGGAAGGTTTTATAATGATAACCCTCCTCATTTTCCCTAGGCACAAGTTGACCTGGAAATGCTTAGAGAACTGTGCTTAATACAAGTCATTCCTATGACTTTTTCTTCTTTCTTTCTTTTTTCTTTTTATCATCTATGTTTTTCCCTGCACCACACAAACATAAAAAGGAGGGGATTTCCCCTTACACCAATTAAAAACAAAATCTCACATCTCCTTTCTTCCCCCTCAGCAAGAAGTTAACTCCCTGCTGAGCTTTCCCCCAGGGCATTCCTGAAGCCCCACAGGTGAGGCTGCTGTAGCCTTAATGAGAAAGAATCAGCACTGATCTTCCAACAGATAAACACAAATCTTTTATTCCAGCCACCTGGTCCTGCACCTATCAGAGGAGAAAATACAGTTTACACTATCTATACCATGGTTTGGTTGGGTTTCTGTCTCTCTTCCAGGGTTTCCCTATAGTATTTTTGTAAACAAACACTCTTGGGACATTCCCAAATCTGCAAAGGCCTTATTTGTTCATGTGTAATAGCAAAGATGCCTTGTTATGTCTTCAAGCCATCATGAGCATGGGATTTTCTTCTCTTCTAATATGCTTAGCAGGATGCCTGTCTTAAAGGTGGTGGTTTTGTTTAGTATATATTCAGATCACTTGCATAAGTTTTCTCAGCCTTGTAACAACTGCTTTCCCTGTGCTGCATGCTTCAAACATGGATGTTGCAGAATTGGGTACAGATAATACAGAAATCATTATATATCAGCATGTGTTTAATTGTAATAAAGGCTGGATGTTTGGCTTGGTAAACGGGAAGTGTGTATATAAACTTTTGGTCAAAATTCAGATTTTTTTTAACCTATGCAAAATCAGGAATCACAGTATTTCAGCAAAATATTTTTTCTCTTACACATTCATGAAGAATTGTGCATTTGTTCATATCATTACTCCATTAGCATACTCTAAAGAACAATTAGCAAGATGTATATAAAATCCTGAGAAGTCTAATGGAAAGAAAGAGCAGAGGTACCACACTAACCAGAATTCCTTTCACAGTGTAAAATAGAGGATGATGCCCTGTCCAGTTTCTACATCTTTATTGACTCAATATTGCACAGGAGCCTTTTCCTGATCTATCTTCAGCTTCATGTCCATCTCTAACTCAAATACAATCCTGTTGCCTTAAAATATTATCTGTTCTTCAAGATGGTTTCTGTATTTGGGGGAGAATGTCATTGAATAACATTGAACTCCTGGTGTCTTGTGTTGTGTTGTGTTTTTTTTTTAATGCAGTCTTTCTGAAGGGCCCATGAAATTCTAGGGCTCCAGAACGGTAACCCAGCTCTTCCTCAACTCCTCTGCTGGTTCTACAACAGCTAAATGGGACTGAGGTGAATTTTTGAGGGATCATGACCTTTTAAAAGATAAAATAAAGGCAGAAATCCCAGATCTCATGACTATCCAGTACAGTCTGATAAACATCCAGGCTTAATTAAAATAGTATATATATGGGTTCCACTGGTGCCCTTTTGTAGCCATGCAGAAAAGAAAGAATCGGGAGTTCAAATATTTGTAAACTGTTTTACATGTATAGCTTTGATGTGTACTTTTTACTAAAACCACTGCAGAGGAAACTGTTTTCCTGCAAACACACAATAGGGCATAGGACTTGTTTTGTGTGTAATGGGATATTTGTATCAGGTGGTTACACTGATACATTAGCTACATCTGTGCAGTTTGCCCCAGCTTGAAACCAAGGAAAGTCCACAGAACAGCAAGCCCTTTATTAAACTGGGGCAGTGCATCTATAATGGGGAGCTGCATGGGTGTAGCTACATTGACATAAATATCCCCAGTGTAGGCCCTAGCTATTGAAAGCTCTGTTGTTGAATTTATAAAAATGGCTATTGGTGATTTTCCCATTGAACTCCTCTGTCAGGTAACACATTTGTTTGGCGTGGAGGCTTCTTTTCTGTATATCATTCACTTACTCTCATTTTTCCAAGTCCCATATATTGTATTTGATTACTGGACAGGTCTGTGCTAATTGTACTTACGTGCTATTAACGGCATTATAGCCAACAAATGGATTTGTGTTTTTTTCATTATCCAACACTTTTCCCTTAAGATATTTTCTTTCTTGTGGACTAAGAGTGGACAATTATATTTCTCTTTCTTGATGCAGTAACAGCAAACTGCACCAAGTTACAATATAACCATGCAAATTATTTTCTGTTTAGCTAGTGGGAGGAGAAGGAGAGAGAAATAACAAATGAGAATAAAAATTAATCAGTGAAACTGCATGGCTCAGAAGCTTGGTAGTAGAATACAGAGCATTTTCACCTCCCAATGCTTAGATACAATAGTGAAGAACCTATCATAAATACCAAAAGATATAGGTCATCACTCTAACTGAGGCTTCTATCAATGCAAGTGACCATAAGTAATTAGCATATGATTGTTGGTGACCAAAGTAAAATAAACTAGTGTCATGCTTGGTCTTATCGGACAAGCATCTACATTGCAAATGTTACAATAGGTGCTAGTAGGCAGTTTCAGCAGATAGGCCAATGATGTTGGCGTGAAGACTGAATTCATTTCTCATCCTTACAGGCAGTCCTCTCCAGGTCAGGGTTGAGACACATTGGTTGCCTTGCACTGTGGGAAAGCCTCAATCCTGAAGAGTCTGTAGGTGTCTAACTCTCTTGATTTCAATGAGAGTTAGGGCCCAGATCCACAAAGGGATTTAGGCACTGTGATGCTGAGTGTTGCAGTGCCTAACTCTTAGGTGCCTACAAAAATCGGAGGAATACATTGCAATCCACAAAGCCTGAGTTAGGCACCTAGGCTCCCTGTATGATGCCTGGGAGAGAGAGGCATCTAAGAACATGACCCACAAAAGCCAGCACTCTAGGCAGGGAGCCACCTAAGCGAGCCAGGAGAAGATGTTGATGAGAAGGAGGTATCCCAAGCCCTGCCCCTCAAACTGAGATAGGCACCTAAGTCCAGGCTGCAGGGAAGCACCTATCCAGGCTTGTGATCCACCAGTGGGAATTAGTCTTCTGCAGGTGGCTTAGGCACCTAAGTCACTTCTTGTGAGAATGGTGAGGTGCTTGCCTCACTCCACACAAAGCAGTGGTGGGGAGATGCCCACCTTATAACTTGGGATGTGGGAGATGCAGGTTCAGTCCCCCTCTCTGCCTGAGGGGAGAAAGGATTTGAACAGGAGGTCTCCCACAGCTCTCAGGGTACTCTAACCACTGAGCTAGGGGATATTCTAATATGGGGCTCCCTCACTCTTTTCTGTTGAAGCTGTTCCACTGTAGATAAATACTTTAAGTTAATGGAACTACAGGGCCTTGGATCTCCCACCAGACCCTCTCTCTCTCTGGCCCAGTGACTCCAAGTATTTATACCCAGTGAAACACCTTCAACAGGAGAGACTGAGGGAGACCCATATCAGAACAGTCCACAGCTCAGTGTTTATCACAGCCCTCTCTCAAGAGGCAGGAGGCCCCTGTTCAAAACCTTTCTTACCCTCAGACAGAGCAGGGGGGAATTGAACCTGGGTCTCCCACATCCCAGGTGAGTGCTCTAACCAGTAGGCAAGGCTGAAAGTAACTTACAGGACTTACCGGTACTGCTGGAGTTCTGAGGGGGCATGGCCTCAACCGGAAGAGGCGTGGCCTATTGAGATTTAAAAGCCCCTGGGGCACTGGCTGTGGCTCGGAGCCCCAGAGCCTTTAAATCAACCCGGAGCTGCCTGCTGCAGAAGTGGCTGGGAGCCCCTGGGGCTCAGGGGCCAATTAAAGAGCCTGGGGCTCCAGCCTCCACGGAGCTCCAGACCCTTTAGATCCCCACCGCAGCTCCAGCCCCCGGAGCCGGGGGTGGGATTTAAAGGGCTCTGGGCTCCTGCAGCCGCGGCAGCCCAGATCCCTTTAAATCTGGCCCCAGCCCGGCCACAGGATCCCAGAGCCCTTTAAATCCCTGCCGCGGAAGCCGGTGCCATCCGGCTTGGCATACTGGCTCTTGCCGGTACGCCATACCGGAGGAGACTGGCTTACTTTCACCTCTGCCAGTAGGCTAAAAGTGAAGCAGCACCACCACCACCACCTGCCAGATTCTGAACAGTACCTGTGTCAGTAGATGTGGTCACAGGCGGCCTACTGGGTAGGGCCCCACAGGAAAAATAGGCACTTCTCTGCTTTTCTTCCACTGATTATGGATCACTCTGAGGCTTAGGTGTCCAGATGCCCAGAGGGAGGCAGCAGTGCACATGCCCAGAAGCAGAAGAAATGTAGGCACCTCAGGAATTTTCTCCTAAAATTTAAGCACCAAGTGAGTTTAGGCACCTACAGGATTCAGAGGGAGTTTTGCGGATCGCTGTGGAGCCTCGAACTGGGAATCAGCACCTTTATGGATATGGGGTTACACACCTAAATACCTTTGAGAATCTGGGCTTTGGACTTTCCACTGTTAAGGACCATACTTCCAGAAGCTCGAGGTTTTTAAGAACAGGTTAGACAAATACCTGTCACGAATGGTCTAGTCCAGGGGTAGGCAACCTGCGGCACATGTGCCAAAGGCGGCACGCGAGCTGATTTTCAGTGGCACTCACACTGCCTAGGTCCTGGCCACCGGTCCAGGCGTTCTGCATTTTAATGTAATTTTAAATGAAGCTTCTTAAACATTTTAAAAACCTTATTTACTTTACATACAACAATAGTTTAGTTATATATTATAGACTTATAGAAAGAGACCTTCTAAAAACGTTAAAATGTATTACTGGCACACGAAACCTTAAATTAGAGTGAATAAATGAAGACTTGTGTCATGGTATAATTCCCCACTCTGAACCTTAGCGTCCAAAAGATGGGGTACCAGCATGAATTCCTCTAAGTTCAATTACCAGCTTAGAACCTGTAGCGCTGCCACCAACCAGGAATTCCAATGCCTGGTACACTCTGGTCCCCCAAAAAACCTTGCCTGGGGACCCCCAAGACCCAGACCCTCTGGATCTTAACACAAGGAAAATAAACCCTTTCCCTCACCGTTGCCTCTCCCAGGCTTCCCCTCCCTGGGTTACCCTGGAAGATTACTGTGATTCAAACTCCTTGAATCTTAAAAAAGAGAGGAAAATTCATCTTTCCCCCTCCTTTTCTCTCCCCCTCCCAGACTCTCCCTGAGAGAGAAAGTAATCCTAACACAGAGAGAAAATAACCTCTCTCTTCCCCTTCCCTCCTTTCTCCCCACCAATTCCCTGGTGGATCCAGACCCAGTCCCCTGCGGTCTCACCAGAATAAAAAAACAATCAGGTTCTTAAACAAGAAACTTTTAATTAAAGAGAGAAAAACAGTAAAAATTATCTTTGTAAATTTAAAATGGAATAGGTACAGGGTCTTTCAGCTATAGACACTGGGAATACCCTCCCAGCCTAAGTATACAAGTACAAATTAAAATTCTTTCAGCAAAATACAAATTTGAACTCCTTCCAGCCAAATACACATTTGAACTCCTCCCAGCCAAATACACATTTGAACTTCTTCCAACCAAATACACATTTGCAAATAAAGAAAACAACCATAAGCCTAACTCGCTTTATCTACCTAGTACTCACTATTCTGAATCTATAAGAGCCTGTATCGGAGAGATTGGAGAGAAACCTGGTTGCACGTCTGGTCCCTCTGAGACCCCAGAGTGAACAACAACCAAACACTAACAGCACACACAAAAACTTCCCTCCCTCAAGAATTGAAAGTATCCTGTCCCCTGATTGGTCCTCTGGTCAGGTGACAGCCAGGCTCACAGATCTTGTTAACCCTTTACAGGCAAAAGGGATATGAAGTACTTCTGTTCTATTAACTCTTACTTGTCTGTTTATGACAACTTGGCACACCGCTTCTGAAAGGTTGCTGACCCCTGGTCTACTCCTGCCTTGAGTGCAGGGGACTGGATTAGATGACCTCTTGACATCCTGCATGTCTATGATTCTATAACTCTGGGACAGATCTGCCCACAGCATCACTGATTTTTATTCCATTGTGTTTTGTAAATAGAAGTAGAATACCCTGAGCACTTTGGTGGGGGGACACCTAACAAATATAGGGATTACTCTGTCTCTCTGAGATTCTTCATGAGCACTACAGTGACTTTAAAACATCTGCTACAAAAATTAATCAAACACCCAAAATCGATATGTGAGTGCAACCATAAGTTAATGGACTAGAAGATGCAGGAATCTCTGGGAGAAATGCAATGGCGTGTGTTATGCAAGAGGTTAAACTAGATGATCAGAATGGTCCCTTCTGGCCCCAAACTCTCTGTATATGAAGAGAATGAAAACAAGAAATAATACTGCATCCACAGAATTGCTACTCCCCAGCACTATTGCCTTGTCGCAATCTAAAAACCTGATGAATATTTGTTCTAAAGGAAAACACAAACAATCCCCCTCCTCCTTTGGTTCTATCCTACTAGCACTAATTTCTATGGGAGCAGGAGGTGGTTCCCTCCTGTGCATTATCCATTTGAAGGTAAAGATTTTTTCACATTTGATCAAGAAAAAAAATCTTAATTTAATTTAAGGTTGGTTTTAGTTCCACTAAAAGTTTATCTAGCACTCAAACTCCTACTCTTAGATAAGCAAGATATTTTGGTTAAAGAGCTATGAGACCCCTGAAATAGAGAGAATAAATTGCTTTTAAATATGTCAAATGTGCTTTACAATTACTAAGTAATAAGAGGTCTGAAGAGAACAAGACTTTTAGAGCTTAACTACATATATATTTAAGTACTTTTAATTTAAAAAACATCATTGTTTTCTCTTTGAGAATCGAATCAGTTCACACTTTGAGTTTAGAAAAGAATGTAACACTGAGATAATCTATCTTTTCCCATCATCATCCTTTCATTCTTCTTCTTTTCCCCCCCAAGACATAAGGTGACATACCCAAGTGCTTGTCCTTCATCAGATTCTTCAGTGAGCAACAGAGCAGAAAGCCCTAATATCTATTCATTTGTAATCTGTCATTCTTAAAGTATTAAGGACAATTGACTTCACATGTCTCAGGTAATTAGAATAGTCATCCATTGCTCCAGATTTTAAAGTAAGTGTCTCATATTCTTAATCAGTACATTTACTGCTGTCTTTGAACAAATCTGTGTACCTTGTCAACTATGTATTAGATTTTAAAAAAATCCTGCATAGTGAATTGTACATATAAATTATCAAAACATTTTTCTCAACTTTTTCTGTTCCAAGTGAAAAATAAATAAAATATTAATCACCATTTACTATTTCCATATTCAAAGAAATGAATCCCTTTTCTGAACATGGAAGACACAGGTAAAACATATGAATAACTATAAAAGCCAGGAGTTTCCTTTAGCACAAATGCTTTAGCACATGATTTTCTTGGTAATGATATTTCCACAACAAGCAATATTAACCAAGACAGAAGAATTACCAAACAGCAACTATTTTGACCATTCTACAAAATGTAAGGGTGAGTGGGATTCACAAAGGTACTTCAATGCCTAATTCCCACTGAAATCAATGAATATGGAAAAGTAATGAGGCTTCTCAACTTCCATTAACCTTAGTAGGAAGAAAGGACACTCAGCACCCTTCAGAAATGAATCCTGCATTTTTATTTGAACAGTAAAGCAGGCTTATGTGTTTCAGTACAATATAGGTGGATAAAGTACTATGGGCTCAGTTTAGATTTCTGGGCAGAAAAGTGCATAGAAAAAATTGATTTTCTTTGGTGCATTCTCAGAGCACCAAAATTCAGACCATATACTCTTTCTGTTTGCCAGATCTGTGTATATGGGTCTAGCTATGGTTAGGGCTTGCAGAATTAATACAAGCTGTTTTTGTGTATCTATTGTGTACCTCTTTTTGGCTGTCTAACCCCTGATGCACTTCCTACTCGTTACCGTTGCAGACTTAACAGACTAAAAAACACTTCACCCTGCAATTAGCATTATGGGCCTGATCCTACCACTCTTACTTTTTCAGGCAGCCTTTATGCAAACACCACTGAATGAGTCCCAAGCCAAGTCTACATATTGAACAGAAAAAGTCAGATAGGCGAATAAGTATCTTGCTGCCACAGGAGTTGGGGAGGGCATTTTAGGCAGGGTGGGGGGATGTACATTTTCCCTGCATGAAATGTTTTTTGCACCAATCATCAACCCCAGATTCGGAGCCAGGAGAAAGGAGATAGGGAAAATGTTGGGCACATATGCTAGCATTTACATTTTTGTCCAGAGAGCTGGTGGCTGTAGCTGTTAAAGAAGGGATCAGATATTTTTTCGAGACGTTTGTAATGAACAATTACCAAATGCTAGAGTGATGCATGTAACAATAAAACCAAAACACAAGAAATATGATATCAACACAAAATCATGGGGAGCAGGGCCAGTTAGGACATGCTGCCAAGTCTGCTTCTCTCCTGTGAATAGTGAATGGCCCTGAAGAAGAGCTCTGTGGAAGCTCAAAGGTTGTCTCTGTCACCAACAGAATTTGGTTCAAAAAGATATTACCTCACTCACCTTGTTTCTCTAACATGCATGTACCCTTCTTTTCAAAAGATCTTTGTACCTAACTATCCCAGTCCAGGGGTGTAATTTGATTAAAACGCGGGGGATTTATCCCATTACAGTTTTGGACTGTGCATGTGCAGTTCCAAGAAACAATCCCTAATGTTCAGGTCAAAGGTTTTTCATGCCTTAGCTGTGATGATAGCTGGGGAAAAATGCAGTTCAGGATTCCATTCCTCTTGTTATCAAAATGATCCTGAGACAAAAGATCACTGATTATTTTCTTTTCCTAATGGGTGAGCTCTCCCTTTTATCTAACTCCTCCTTTGCCTTAAGAAACAAATTGGTATTTCACTTATATAATGCTTTCCCTTTTTGTAAAAAATTATACAAAATTTAACAATTAGATAGGCAAATATCAATTTAGCCCCTCTTTAAAGAATTGGTTCGCAGGTTACTGAATCATTTTAAGTATAGAATTTAATCTTCACTTTCTCGATTTTGCTTTTACAATAGAATATATTGATTACTGAAGACTACTGCTGCATTTAAAAACGTAGGGTCCAATCCTTCAAACTCTCTCAAGTGAGCAGTGCCAGTGAAGCAAGGTGGATTGATTAAGAGCAAAGTGATTTAAGTCACTGATTTTAATCATGATTTAAAATCAGCAGACAGGAAACCTTGATTTAAGTCACCAATTTTAATCTTCTGTTGCAGTTGTACTTTAATTATTTTCCTAGGAAAAGGTTGATGCTCATTGGTAGGTAACCATTAAAACACATTGACTTGCAACTAAATATAAGTTAGCTTTTACACTAATTTGGTACTTCTTTTAGCTAAATGGGAGGATATATTATGTCTATATACATCTGGTTAAGCAGTTGTTGACTAAGTTAACATACATTTATTCAGATTCTTAATTTTTACATATTTATTGTTAGAAAATGATGAATGACATTCATTTAGTAGATGATTAATTTTTTACTCATGATTTGTGTCAAACTGCATTTGAATGGAAATTGAATGAAATTAAAGTGCACAAAAATAGTATTGTAAGATTACATAAGAAAACAGTAACTTATATCAGACCATGTTTTGCATTTAAAACTAACTGGTCTTAATAAAATATTATCTTAACTAGTAAATTGAATTGATTGTTTCTGGTCATCAGGGCCTTTAAGATTTTAGAACTAGTTGATCTCATCCTCTCACACCTCTTTTTGACATTCATAGACTGGAAGACAAAAAACAAGTTTTATTGCTTTTTTAACTCCCAGTTTCTCAACTTTGAATGAAGTAATCATTGAACTGAACTAGTTGAATAAACTGAAATAAAGAAAATATTCCTTCTGCACATATAGAAGAGGCTAGTGCAGTCAAAGCTAGTTTTGCTCTTCCATAAACTCTGGTTCCAGCTGCGAAGCCAGTGACTTTCAGTTGATTTGACTGTCTTTAAAACTTCAACAGCAAACATGTATGGCTTGAATATTTTAATTTAAATTATTTTAATAGATTATAGTAAATTTAGACCTTAACAGAGACTATCACTTTCAAAATTAATGTTAAAATTTTTTTAAAAAGAAAAATATTTAATTTAAATTAAATAAAACTGATTTTTTTAAACCATCAGTTTGTACCTATCCTCCACCGAAGCCATTAGTGCTATCTATCTTCGTTAGTTTTTGGAAAATGTCTAAGATGTCTGAAAATCTCAGCATATACATACATAAATGTGTGTGTGGCTATATTTGCCACTGGTTTCTTTTGAACGGAAAGCAACTTCACCCTGAGACACAGCTTCAAAAATCTTCCCACAAGAGAGACTGATTGACTTGGGCTCTTGTGGTTTATGATGTCACCAAAATCCCTTGATAGAATTATAGCCTTGTATTACATGGATGTTAATGTATTATTTTTTCTACCTATTTACTTAAACGTGGTGTGATATCTATCTCCACTTCTATCTCCTGTGAGACACCTGATAACCCAGTCATGATGGTAAATGTTGTATCATGATTGAAGCCATCATGATTGGATGAAAAAAACTTTTTCTTAAAATTGAATACGCCAATGGCCTCTTTAGGAGAAAAGAAAAAACCCTACAAAACACCACTACTTTGTTAGAGATTTGTTACAAGAGAACATCTTTGCCATTATTTATACGTAGATTTTTATTGAAGAACTGTTTGAAAACCCTGCTGAGTGTGGGAATGTGACAGAGGAAACTCAGCTATTCATCACACAATTGTCTAACTGAGGGGTTATCAAACTTCATTGCATTGCAACCCCCTTTTGACAATAAAAATTACTACATGACCACAGGAGGAGGGGCTGAAGTCTGAGCCAGCCTGATCCCGGAGGGCAAAGCCAAAGCCCAAGATTGTAATCTGAGTCTCAATGCCCAGAGCTAAAGCCCTCAGGCTTTGGCCCCGAGTGGTGGTGCTTGGGCTTCAGCTTCGGCTCCAGGCCCCAGCAAATCTAAGCCAGACCTGGCAACCCCATTAACACAGGGTTGTGATTCACTTTGGGGTCCTGACCCACAGTTTGAGAAGAGCTGCTCTAACTTGTTTACTTACTGCAGTTCCACCTTTAAAAAAAGAGCATAAAATGTGTTTTGGATTTGTTTGTTGCACTATAAAAATGTCACTTTTTACAATTAAGATTGTAGGCTCTCTTAGATATCACTACAATAATGAAATATAACACCTCATCAAAAGAGTATGGGATATTTTTATGAATCTATGCACAGGTACTACAAATGGACCAAAACTGAAATCTGGTAACGGGTCATCACTAGCGTTGAGTGAATAAATAATTATTTGGTTTGGTCACCAAAATGAAAAATCAGGGCGGTGGGGAATTGTTTTCGGTCAACCCAAAATGCAACTTTTCTTGTTTTTTCTCACAAAAGCTTTAAAAAAAATAAAGTTGAAAAAGACATTCAGTTTTATCCCAAATTAATGTTTTTCCCATTATATTTAGTTTGGGGATGTTACAACACTTCTGGTAAAGTTAAAATTAAAAAAAAAATTTCAAAATGAAAATATTTCATTTTGAAAATGTCATAGCAAGCTATTTTGAAGTTTTTTCCAACTTTTTTTTTCTGGCCAGATTTGACCTAAATTTTCAAATAGTTTTGGTCTCTCTGACACTGCATTTTTTTTAGCAAATAATCAGTCAAAGTTTCATCCAGCTCCATTTACCACTGTTTTATTCCAGTTTTACATCAGTAGAACTCCATTGACTTCAGTGAAGTTAATCAGAGTAAAACTGGGGTAACACACTTGTGATTCAGAGTCCTAGAATTTAAACCCCACCAAATTATAAGAAGTTTGTATGTATGAGAATTGAGGAAGGAGGGGAGTTGAATTTGAATCCCCGAATCCCCAAACCTTCTTTTCTGGGTTTGGTTCCACGTGCATTCAAACCCAAAGGGAACCATTTTTCAGTGCTCAAGCTCTCATGAATACAGGCATGTTGGCAAGATTTCAGTCCAATACGACAGAAGGCTCATGAGAACAACTCCTTCCTTCCCCCTTGCAGACAGCAATTAAGAATAGTGTAGTATGTCAACCCTAAAATTGGGGCACGCTCCAGCAGCAGACCATAGCATGACCAGTGTGCCTGTCTCAGTTTCCCCTTTCTTCCAGAGTCCTCAAAATCTCCATGCAAGTTTTCCAAGTATAAATAGCCCTCTGCAGGGTTAATTTATTACAAAAAGTCCTACAGACAAATGGAGGTTTCCCCAGTACAGTCCAAACAGCACTCTTTCAAGTCCCCACAGTCCATCAACACACCAAGTACAGTTCCAGTATCTCTTACCAGTATCTCTTACTCCAGCATCTCAAGCGGGGGTACTTCCTTTCCTGTTTCCTTCTGAGGCATGATTTCAGCTGTTGCCTGAAAACACCATTGGTCTCCCCCTTCCATTATTCCCCACCCTTCAGCCCTTTCTGTTCTCCAGCATGAGCAAGCTAGCATCTCCCTCTGCTGCTTCACCCCTCTCTGACCATGGCTTTCCGACCTGGGGAAGTTTATAAATGCCCCTCCCTCTTGACTGCCTTCTATTTTCACCAGACTGATCTGGATCCACTGCTTAATTGGGGTGATCTCACCACTCCCTCCTTCATGACCATCCCCTCCCTGAAGGGCAGCCCCCAGTCAGAGTATCTATAACTTCCAGGAACGGCCCCGCTCTCCTCATTACACCAAACTGGGGTGCATCTGGACTGGAACAGGAGTAATGGGCCCGATTTCATCTAAGAGGTCAGCTACCCTGTCACAAATAGTTTGCGAGATGTTAACAGCATCAGATCTGAACCTAAACCTAGGCCAAACCAGATTCATAATCAGATTTGAACACAACATCCCAGGCCATTCACTATATGTTACGTGTAATGCAACAGTGTTTAGGTAAAAATGAGTTAGCTTTAGTTAGCATTGCCACTTATCCTCTGCAGGGACTATCCCATCTATAATGTTTAGAAAGCATTAGCACGTTGCAGGTGTTACCATAAACAAATAATAAATAAGGCACTTGGTATAAACATTTGTATCTTTATTTTCAATGTGTTATTAATCATCCTTTCTGTCTCCTGATATGATTAGGATAAATGAAAATATACAGGACAGTAACTGTAAGGTTTGCATGGGGAAAATTGGGAAATAAAAATCTATGCCCTGATGCTAAATAATAATTAGCATATAATACAAATAACACCTCATGAAAAGCATAAGTTTGTAAAGTCATGCGTAATTTTGCCATTGGTCTTTTACCTCTTCACAAAGTTTTGAATGGCTTTCCTAAAAAAGAAACTACAAGCAAATGCATACTGGCATGTGGAACAGTTTAAGGGAAGAGGGTCTATTTATGCATGAAATCCAAACATATTTCTTGAAAAAAAAAACCTGCTCTTCCTTTCACTTCAAACAGAATACATGTGCAATGACTGAAAGGATTCTGCATGCCACCTTTATTACTGACAGTAAGTGATTTCCCACTAACAATTAGCATGAATTATAGAATCATAGTCATAAAAGTTTGAGATGGAAAAGACCAATTAGTTCATCTAGCCCATCCCTCGGCAAATGTAGGAATCTCCCAGCCAATGAATGAATGACAGTATCAAGCAGAAGAGAGTTGGTGTATCCTTCAGCGCCACTTTGCACAGGTATGATTGGCATTCATTGAAAAGATGTTCCAACAAATGCCATATCCGTTCTTCAGAAAAAAATAAAATAAAAAAATCCCTAACTGCTTCCAGTTGTTCACTTTTTCTCTTACAAAATGAATCTTTCTATAGATATTTGTGATTTCCATTGGTATCTAAAATAAAATATGCAGTGTTGCTATCCATCTTTCAAAGGTGGGGACCTAGTCTGCCTTCACTTTCATGCCACACAGAAGATCTTAAATTATGTGAGGAAGGTGCACAAATAGTTCATTGACTTAACAGGATCATCAAGAAGTAAGGCCCAGATCCTCAGAGGATCTGGACCGAACAAACTACAATATCACGTTCTATTGTTGGATGCAGGTTGGCGGGTGGGGAGGGGAGGTGCAAAAGATCCATTCATGACTGCCAGATCCTGGAACTGGTTTAATGCCCCTCTCAAGTATACCTTAGAACAGCCTTGGGGCTGCTCTAAATTATGCTGGGTGTAACAGCCTCCTCTTGCCCCCAAGGGACAGAGCCCCATGCACTGGGTTGACCAGAATGAAGTTTCATAGAGCTGGCTATACTTTCTCAATTCCAGTCAAGGATTCTCCCACGCAGAGGGAACCCTTTGCTGCCTATTTAGAGCTGTTTCAAGGCCGGAGCACAATGCAATCTTGGAATGGGTCAGGACTAACCCTGGATATCCAAGGGATTGAACCTCTGTGGGAATTTATGATCTGGTCTGGCACTGAAGAACACCCTTTTCCCTTCCACATATCACAGATTTCCACTCAGAAATCTGATTGGCTGTGAATGCTTCTGAAAGTATGTGAATTATATAGTATATTTAACATGAGGTGGAAGAAGCACTCCGTAAACAGGTCAGCTGTGGCTGACTGTAGGGAAAATAGGTGTGTTGCGCTGCATATATGCATGCACATATAATCCATCTATTTATCTGAATTTGTTTCCATTTACACCTATGTAAAACTCCAGACACAGTTAGTGCATTTGAAAACACAGAGCCAGATCTTGAGCTCCTGTAAATTAGCCTAGCTCCATTAAAGCCAATAAACATATGTTAATTTGCACCATATGCATTTTGCCCAAAATCATTTCCCCAAACTCTTAAACGGCTTCCTAAATAAATCTGTCAATCCTTTCAAAATACAAAAGGTTAGGCATTTTGCTGATCAGAATGGGAAAGGTCCACAGAAATAGTGCTTTTACGGTGCAATTCAAGTCCTAATGAAGTCAATGGGAATCTTTCCATTGACTTCAGTGAGTTGTGGAGCAGGCCTTAACGATTAGAACAAAATCCTTTGAACTGGAGATTAGCAAAGTGAGAGTACAGTACAGTGAATGTAGGCAGGGCCCCTTTTTGGGATTGAGTGATAGTACAAGAAATTTTATTATGTCGTGATGCACTTCTGAGAACTTCCTGCATCTTCCTATGGAGAATCTGGAGTTAGAAAAGAGTTGACAAATGAAGTATATGGGGGAATGAAATATTGTCATCAAAAGAGGTAAAAATCTACTGTAGGTCCTGATGAAGTGCCTATGACCGAACGGCACTTGTACCTGTGAGAGTCAGTAAATGTAAAACGCCTGGAACCAGGCTTATACCATCCTATAGGAGGAATTTTTTAAAAGGACATTGTCACCTTGGAACTGGTTAGTTTCACCAAAATGAACTAAAATAATTTTGATAAAATTGACCTGCCCCTGAGACCTTGACAAATTCTTTTTTTAAAAATGGATTAGGTTTCCCTGATTATTTTTTATGATTTTTCTCTACCCTCTTTTAACTACAGCAGTTTTAGATATTCCTTGTAACAATATGAAGTACAACACTTTCAGCTAGAAATCTGATCTATATTTAAAAATAGAGTCCTCTATTCCTTACTCAAAACAAGTGCTGGGTGTTCGAGCCTGTAAGTCACCACAGAAGTTTGCTGAACAAATCGAAGCTTCATGAGCAGAGCATTCCTGTCCCAGTGGATCAATGAACTTCCCCGTGGCTAGAGATATTTTTAATTCTGCTCTGGACTTTCTCCAGGAAATCAGTAATAATTACTAATTGTATTTTGGTAAGCTAAATGAAAGGATGCATTCTTTCTGAAAATTCTCCCTTAGCTTTTGCAATTAATTATGTTGTTCTTTCGTGTGATTAAGTGGCTGTAATACAAAGACGAGAATTAATCAAGATGAACTGGCTATGCAGCATGCAAGGAGTTCTTATGTGTAAGAGATTTTCTCTAGTTGTGTTGTCATTTTACCTTATTGTTGCTGATATTGCTGGTGAACTTTAATACAAAGATGTTTTAGGGAAGAATTTGCATTTGAAATTCTGAAAATTTAAGTATTCCTGTTGTGCAGAGACTAAAGGCCACATCTGCAGGTGCTGTAAATTGCCAGAGCTCCACTGATTTAAGTGGCACTACACTGATTTCCACCAGCTGAGAATCTGGCCCTATATTGTCAACAGGTACTAATGCAGATTTCCTATACACACACTTTAACAGAATGTCGATCAAAAAAATTAAATGACCACCATTTTTCTCTCTGGCCCACCTTACACGATTCGTTAAAATTGTCTTCTTGCAACAGACCCACATGTGACATTTCAAGCAGAAAGGAGTTGGTTTTGAGGGGGGTTAAAATTGGTCTTTACATTAAAACTGTCTTACAACCTTTGGGCCAATACTGCCTCTGCATCTATGGAAGGTTCTCTGGCAGTGGAATTTGAGCATTTTCACTGTGCAGCCCTAAGCATTCAAAAAATCATGACTCGGCCCCCACCCCCAAAATCAAGAGATTAGTTTAAGAATCATGAGATTAATAATAATCAAAAAAGCACTGGGAGTTCTTTTTCATTACCTTCTGGTGTCTCAGCCTTTAGGGTATACTTGGGGCATGTTTCCCAGCTTTTCTCTGCAACCATGAAGGCTAGAGACTTATTTTAAAAAAATTGAGCTGAGGTTCTCATCACTCCAGAGACTGGGGCTTTAAGTGGGAGATGAAATATTGCAAGATTTGTGATGAAACAGTGAGAGTTGGCAGTGCCCTGGCTGCTTAGGAGGTGCAGGAGTCAGGTCTGCAGCTGTTTCCCATGAGCCAGCATGGAGACATGAGTGATACCAGGCAAGGGTAGATGATCTGCTTCTATGAATACCCTCTCCTCCCCTGCTAATAGAGAAAGAAAGTATTAAGGCTCTGGGCACTCTACATTGTAGTGCTGCAGTGTAGACACTTGCTACAAAGAGGGAAGAGGTTTTTCCATCGCTGTGGTAAATCCACCCCCTTGAGAAATGGCAGCTAGGTTGAAGAAAGAATTCTTTTATAGATCTAGCAATGTCTGCACTGGTGCTTAGGTGAGCCTAAGTTTTAGGTGTGCAGCAGGCCTCAGAGAGGAGAACTCCTTTTCACGGAGCTAAGCACCGCTAGTTGGGCTAAGTATTGGGCTGAAGATCTGGAATCACATAGGCCCCTGTTCAGCACAGGCCTTAAGCACATGCTTATAACTGGGAAATCACCACTGCAACATCATAATTAAATAGTAAGCAACAGACGGAGGTAGTTATGTCTGTATATATGTCAATAGTTAATAGATAATGTGCCAGTAGATGGGGCTCAAGAATGTGAACCATTGCTCATTGTAGGACCAGCAAAAGTTGTTGTTGGGTCCTGCAAATGGCTTCTTCAGTACAGCTTTTTACATGCAACTCTTACTGGCAGGATGGCAGAAGAGATAGCAAAAGAATAAATAAATAGAATAAACATATTCAATTGAACGCCTACTAAGCAAGTCCTAAATAGCAGCTTAAAATATTCTGACATGAAGGCTCTGATGCGGCAAAGCACTTAAGCACGTGTCTAATTTTAAGCATGTGAGTAATCCCCCTGGAGCTAATGGAGCTACTTGAAAGCTTAAAAGAAGGCACATGATCATGTACCATGCTGAATCAGGTCCTTCGTGCAAATAATCAGCCACAAACATTGTACAGATGTATTTTATGATTTTTTGGTGGAGGATGGGCTGTCTGTATTCTGTATATTAAATCCTTCCTGCTGCTAAGGTTAAAGAAATGGGTTCTCTTGTAACACATATTTTCGTTTGACTACTGTACCTTCCAAGTGCCATAAAGCACCAAAGCAGTTTACCTTGGCCTCACACCTAGTTACAGTAGTGCTAACTTTAAAATTGCTGCAGAAACCCACATCTGGAGCCAATTGAGTGAATTTTAACCAGCTTTGGTGGTAATATGCAAGTAATATTTCATCCTAGTGTGTTTTTCAATCATGTTATGAAAAAGATGCCTCATTCCAAGACTCCTAGACATATTTCTTTGCTGTCTCATATATCAAGAGTACCAGACTAAGCAGACTACTTAAAACTGAATATATCCAACACACACTCTTACCCTAAACAATCAAGAATATTTTTGCCAACACTTCCATTTCCTAAAACTGAGGGGCATGGAGGGGGGGAACCAAAACAACACGTAAGCCAGATTCCACTTCCATTGAAGTCAATACAAAATTCTCTGTGGAGACAGGATTGAATTTTGTGTGGTGGAAGTAACCAACAACAATAATGTGAAGATAGCCTGAGGTTCAGATTAGGTTTAGTGTAGAGTTTGGGTTCAAGAGATGGATTCGGGTTCCAATTTGACGGTGCCAAAATCTCTCAGACTACATCCAGTGTCAAAAAATAGGCCTCATTCCATTTTGAATTTGGCTTGGAACCAAAACCAGAGGGGTGGGCTTAGATCCAGGAATTTGGATTTGAAACACCCACAGGCCCCCAACTTCAACTATTTGCGATTTCAGTTTTATACCGTCTCAAATAAGGCTAGTCTGATGTGAAGGGGAAAGTAATTTTATTAATAGAATGTGGTGAGTGTAAACAGTTAACAGTAATTTTTCATCTAAATTAACCTGCATGTATTCTCTATCCTAGAATGTCTGCACACAATATAACCACCTTTTTGGAAGATTATCTGAACAAGACTCCAAATTGTTTCTCTTTTTATCATAAGGAACCGCCTCAGACATCACAGCAGTTTTGTTTGCTTTGAGCAGAGCCACAAAAGGCTATTATAAGCAATGGAGGGGGGCTGTCATGCTGGATAGATTGAGAATTGAAAGCCAGATGCATCTTCCTATTGGTTTTACTGACATTTGCCTCCTCCGCCCTGCTTTGACATGAATTTCACACAGGTGCAGACACAGGCCAACCATAAGGGAGCAATTTTCTGATTCATTCATGTCAGACTCCGAGGGACAGTTGGAACAAGATGTACAAAGGTAACATGGCATTGTTAAAAAATTAACTTTGCTTCTCTTTTTGCTGAAGCAATAACACTGAGCTGCTTAGTTACATGGAGCAGGAGTTTAACTGAAAACAAGGCATTTCTCTCCTCAGTGTCAGGGTTCTCAGCTTCATTTGAGAAATAGTTTAAAATGTGCCTCTTCTACCGTGTCTTCGGGTTTTCCCTGGCCATTTCTGATCCTCTTTGTTGTTACAATAGGACATGGAGGGGGAAGGGGACAGAGAAATGGCTGTGTTAGTGTGATGATTGCTGAGCTAGAGGCAACTCCCCACTGAATGCTACACTTATTCTGAGATGAGATGGACAAGTTGGTTCTCTCTTTCTTTTTTTGGTTTATACAAATTCTGGCTTCGGGTGTTCAGAACTTAGAGACTGCCAGTTGAACTGTGCAGATATTTAGCAGGTTGGAAGCGGAAAAGGGGTTAATTATCATGGTATATTATTACATCACTGGTGGAAATTCTTCTTTTGCCCTCGGGATCCACTTTGCTGTGTCTGCTCAAAGCTGCTAAATATGACAAGGTCAATAACCCTGTTTTGTAACAATGAAGGCTAACAAATTTGTGGTTTACATGCATTGTCATTGCTTAACAAGGTCATCCATGTAACTAAAAGCACTGCATGTGTCTAGTATAATGGTTCTCAACCTATTCACCATTGTGGGCTTCATATGCAGCTCTCTGTGTGTTATGTGGCCCACAGCCACACAATGTATATACTACCTGAGGATGTCACATGGGCCGCAGTTGTGTGCTGATTGAGCCACAAGTGGCCTGCAGGCCGTGGATTGAGAACCGCTGTGCCATGCAGACCTCAGAGCAAGTCATATCCTATATTATACTGTATTATATTATAATCTCTTTACAAAAAAACAGTAAAACATATATTCCCTGCCCTAAAGAGTTTACAGTTTATGACAAATGAGACCCAGAACAACAGTTTAGGAAAGGGAAGATGTGGAGAGATTATTGCAGTGGTGGGGGGAGAGGAGAAGGTAAGAAGTGGAGCCAGAGAGACAAACAAAACAGGCCAACATAACTTTGGACAAACTTCAGTGGCAAATTATTTTGTGCTGCTATTGTGGCTGTTTTTAAAGATTTTCCTCTCAGTCTCTGGGGAGTGGGGAAAATGATGTCCTTTACAACCCCATTAACTGAAATACCACAAAGTTTAGTCAGCCACTAATTACTAGCTCTTCATTAAAGTGCAAAAAGATGAGTTGTGAACAACTTGGTCTTATCCAGTGTCATTTTAGTTGAGAGTCATTTTTGTTTTTGAGAAATAGCCGAATACATGTTTAGTAGAAACAGCAATATTTTACAGCTGCTATCTTGGTGCTACAGTGCATGTTTACTTTGCACATCTAAGTGGTTAAAGTACCTTAGCTAATATTTCTTATCTTAAAGAGTAAACTTTTTTTAAAAAAAACCTTACTAATTACCTAAATTTCTGATGTGCCGAGCACCTCAACTCACAGTGTGATCCATGAGAGCTGTGCACAGCACTTCTGAAAATCAGGCTATTAATGGAGCTTTGTCATCCAGCTAAAGTTTTATAAAAACAACACCATTACCATTAAAGCAAGCCACCATTATCACCATGGTTGCTCAAGTCTCTTGAGCATGTAAGAATAGTCTTTGTGTTTCTCTAGTAAGGGAACTCTTCAAGGGAATATTTGAATGCTGAGGCAAACATTAGTAAGCAATGCACTTGTTTGGTTAAGACTTCAGCCTTGACCTCCATCTTTAAACCCTTGTCCTTTATTAATCACGTGTTTCCTGAATCAAAGAGAATATTTTTGGAGAGGGAAAATTGTTCTGGGACTGAAGGAGTGTTTTATATGCCAAACAGACATGCCCAGATGACAAATAGCCCTTGCATGATAGCCAAGGTTCATCCAGCTGCTCGGCCCCGTATTATGTGATTGATGGTGTTGATGTTCTAAATAGGCTTAAGATATGCCAAGTATAAGAGCCATAACAAAGTCCTTCAGATTTATACTGTAGATAGGCAAGAAGGCATGTTCCCAGCATATGGCAGTTCTAAGAATGGTGTTGAGATTACAAGCAACCTTGCATGGTTTGTCTGGTTTCTTTCAAAGTTAGACAAAAACTATTTTCTGTTCAGGAATGAATAGGGTCACATAAGGTCTGTTTGAAGCTTCCGATTACCACAGATTCTGAGTAACTGAACACCCTTTGGAGCTATAACAACATTTGATTTCTTAGTAGAGATCAATAAACTGTTTTTCTGCCTGGGTTCAGAGAAAAAAAAGTAGGATATGATCGAAAGTCTGTTTTTTTTCGCTTAAAGAAAGGGCATCACAGCTGAAGAGTTTTATCTTGATAACATGATGGTACAAATTCTTTTTACTAATTCAAAGAACTGTTCATTTAGTACATCCCATGAGTGCACATACTTATAGTCACAGCATCGAGGTGCCATTTCCATTGGTTATTGCTTTCCCACAAACAAGCTGCTTTTATTTTTTCTTCATATTAGCATAACTCTGGTGCTTTTGAATGTGAGGGGCTGATTGCGTTAGCTGATGAAAATGGAAGCACGGTGTGGGGACTGAGCAGATATGATTGCTAGTGCAAATTATGGCCTGATCCTGGATTTCTTGAGCACCTGTAACTCCTGTTATGGGTGTGTAAGGAATACAGGATTAGGCCCTTATTCCTGACCTACTGCTGTCTTACTGTCCATGAGCAGGGCAGAGATTTTCTTGTGGTGGATCATGGGGTAGGCTTAGAAGGCTAGGTTGAGACCACAGAAGTCATTTTCATGCAGTGATCCCAGAAGGGTTTAAAGCACTATTTCCGGAAGTGAGAAGCTGTTAGGTCCAGCTGCCTCTGCACAGAATTTTTAATCCATCCTCAGGGCAGTAAATCTGTCTTCAAAACTGACCTTTTCTTAAAACAGGTGTTGCCCCCAAAATACCCAGACACATATTGGGCCAACTTCTGTGCTCAGACATATCACAGGAACCCAGTTAGTTAATGGTATTTCACAAGTGTAACTGAGGCCAGAATTTGGTCCCTGACTTTTACAAGGTGCAACTCACTCCCCCTCCCCCCTGCCTTAATGTTTAAATAATAATTGGATGGTATGAGAGGCACCTTTAATAAATACCTACATAGGGATGAGGAGATATTTATCAGTAAAGCATTGAAGTTAAGGTAAATATGATACTCTTGAAAAAAGAGATCCCTTTGACAAGTGCTATGTCGACAGAGATGGTGCATCTGTATGTGAGGCTCATGACGCAGCCTGCTCCTTTTTAGCATAGTCACAGGGGTCGGCAACCTTTCAGAAGTGGTGTGCCGAGTCTTCATTTATTCACTCTGATTTAAGATTTCGCGTGCCAGTAATACATTTTAACGTTTTTAGAAGGTCTCTTTCTAAAGGTCTATAATATATAAGTAAACTATTGTTGTATGTAAAGTAAACAAGGTTATTAAAATGTTTAAGAAGTTTCATTTAAAATTAAATTAAAATGCAGAGCCCCCCAGAGTGGTGGCCAGGACCCGAGCAGTATAAGTGCCACTGAAAATCAGCTCGCGTGCTGTCTTTGGCATGCATGCCATAGGTTGCCTACCCCTGGCATAGTCCTACAGGGGATAAGTTCATTTTCTCTCTCAATATAGGCAACCTATATACCTGAGGGTCTGACTCAGGCAAGCACTTAAGCACATGCTTTTCTGTAAACTGCCACTGTTCATCCCTGTCCAATGTCAAATGTGCCTACTTACTGCAGGTCTTTAAAAGTCAATGGGCCTGATTCACCACATAATTGTTCTGGTTTTTCAGCAGTAGAATGGCACTGATGAATGAAAATAAATGTTTATTTTAAGGTACAATAGAGAAAAAAGACACAAAATTAAAAGGTTTTAAAAGTTAGCCATAAAATATAGGAACTTGGGAGACCTAGTACATGAAATTCAGTATGTTACCATGGGTATTACCTTTCTCAGATATTATAGCTACCTGTTTATGAACTGTTGTTTTCATTTAGATGGACTTTGTAGGCCAAAGTTCTTAACATAATGCAGTCACTGTCTCCCATTAAATAGTGTTAAACAAAATCCAGGGTTTGCTAGGCAGAGACCTCAGCCTGTTTAGTGCCATGGCAAACATACCATTACAGATCCTCTTCAGTTTTTATTAAAGATAAAGAAAAGAAAGGAAAACAGTTAAGCATTTGAAATGTAAAGTATTAAGTAAGGCTTTCATTTTCACAACATCCCTTGTTTCCTTTCCCTTTAGCTGGAGAGAGATTTTAAGAAGGAAAGGAGCCCTTGTTTGACAGTCCCTTAGATGGTATCAAAGATGGCAATAACTGTTCTTCTAGGGAAAGAGAAGTTAGTCCAAGATGGGCTGGAGCTGTTGTTGCTGTCATTGAAGTCCAATCCCATTTCCTCATGTTTGGGATTCATCTGGAGGTGGCAGAGCTGGTGATGTCTTCTGGGTACCTCTCTCTGGCCCAGTCTGGTCAGGACAACTCTCAGGATCAGTACAATGAATCCCGGGGCCCCAGGAGATTGTCAGGGTAGCAGCCATGATGATGAAGCCAATTTTGCTCCCTAAAAACTTCTTCTTTAAGGACCCACAAAGGGAATGGTGGGTGGAATAGTCCATCCCCTCATTATCTTGTCCACCACCTGGGTGTAGTTTTGGGCACACCAATTTTTGTTCACTGATTTCTGGTTCCACACTTTTCTTGTTTTTCTTTTTGTTAAGACTAATTCAGTCCATCCCACTTTTGTACCTTTTCCCATCAACATTTGTTGTTATAGGTTATTAGGACCTCTTATGAACTTTTTACACTTGAGTTCACAATTAGGGGAAATTTGTAGGCCCAGTTATTACAACAGACCCTTCCAGGCAATTTTCCCAACATAAAGACTGTGGGCTAAATTTGAAAGTCCAGACTGTGAACCCCTTACACTGGTGAGCAGTTCCTTAAACAGGCAGTCCTACTGAAATGAATGGGACTTCTCATGTGATAATTAATTGTTCCCTGTTATGAGTAAGAGGTTCACAATCAGCCCCAAAGGTAAATTGAAGAAATTCTAGAAGGACTATAAGGTTGTGTTTGTAACTTAAACCTTCTTGGCTGCTTTAAGGTGTGTATTAAACTAAGTTAAACTAACTTATTTAGACTTGTTTAGTCTCACACCCTCTCATTAAGATGCAGGTTACATCTCTCCCTTACCGTTCCCCTCCTCTCCCTTAATTTAAACATGGTACTGTGCCCTTTTCTGATATTTCTAGGAAAGTTATTGAGGAAAGTATTTTTAGGAAAATTACTGACAGCTCCGGATAATTATTTCCTGAAAAAAGCCATTTCCTGTGGAATCTACAAGGTGTGAGTCAAGTTTACACACGAGACCTGATTTGCCACTGTTTCATTCCAATTTTATGCTAGTGTAACTCCACTGAAGTCGGTCAACGAAATCAAAATTTAGGGACAGTTGTGGTGTACCATTTGTTTCTTTACACTATCCTGCTAATACAAATCAGCAATAAACCTGGGTGTTTGTCCGGGTTTATGGCTGCTTCGCAACACAGTGCAAAACAGCAAGGCTACACTAGTACATCCAAGATCAAGTATTCCATTGGACAAGAATTCTAATGCGCACATGTATTCCAATGTGGACATTCTTATTGCAGATCAAGAGTGTTCTATTTTGATATAATTTAAATTGACTTATTACAGATTTAAATTAAATCAAAATAGGACATCCAATCTGAAATAAGAACGTCCACATATAGCCTTGCACTGAAATAAGTAAAGGTGTGCATTAGAATTTATTTCATTATTTTGGTTCTGGTTTGTATGTAAACAACTAAATCAACTTTAGTGGTTAACCCAGGAGTAGGCAACCTATGGCACATGTGCCAAAGGCAGCACGCGAGCTGATTTTCAGTGGCACTCACACTGCCCGGGTCCTAGCCACCGGTTTGGGGGGCTCTGCATATTAATTTAATTTTAAATGAAGCTTCTGAAACATTTAAAAAACCTTATTTACTTTACATACAACAATAATTTAGTTATATATTATAGACTTATAGAGAGAGACCTTCTAAAAATGTTAAAATGTATTACTGACACATGAAACCTTAAATTAGAGTAAATAAATGAAGACTCAGCACATCACTTCTGAAAGGTTGCCAGCTCCTGGGTTAACCTTTAGTTATTTCAATGTAAGTCTGTGTGTGGATATTCTTATTTCAGATTGAATTTTTATTTTGATTTAATGTAATCCTGTTAAAAATTAGTTTAAATTAAGGTAAAATAGAACACTCTTAATCTACAATAAAAATGTCCACACATAGACTTGCACTGAAATTACTAAAGATTAATCATTAAAATTGATTTAGTTAGTTTGCTTCTAGCTTGTGTGTAGACAAGCTTTCAGTATGAGAATACTTGTCAAGACAAATTCTGCAGTACAACATTACAAATTATAAAAACTGATGCAAAAGAGAATAATATTGGGCACATCACAGTCCCATTCTAGACTTCCATAATATATGTTATTAAACTTGATAGATTTTAAGGCCAGATGGAACAACTATGATCATCTAGTCCAGGGGTGGCCAACCTGTGGCTCCGGAGCCACATGCGGCTCTTCAGAAGTTAACATGCGGCTCCTTGTATAGGCACCGACTCCGGGGCTGGAACTACAGGTGCCAACTTTCCAATATGCAAGGGGATGCTCACTGCTCAACCCCTGGCTCTGCTACAGGCCCTGCCCCCCCCTTTCCACCCCCTCACCTGCCGTGCCCTCACTCCTCCCCCCTCCTCCCCTCAGAGCCTCCTGCATGCCACAAAATAGCTGATCAGGAGGTACAGGGAAGGAGGGGGAGGATCTGTTTGGTGAGGCTGCCGGTGGGTGGGAGTGCTGGGAGCAGGGTGGGGGAGCTGATGGAGGAAGGGGCTGCTGACATATTACTGTGGCTCTTTGGCAATTTACATTACTAAATTCTGGCTCTTTCTCAGGTTCAGGTTGGCCACCCCGAACTAGTCTGACATCCTGCATAACAGAGACCAAAGAATCTTACCCACTAATTTTTGTATCAATGCCATAACTTCAATTTGAGCTGTAGCAGATATGGAAAGAGAGATCCAGTCTTGACGTAGGGCTGGTCTACACTAATTCTGTAAGTCATGCTAAGTTACACTAGTTACGTAAGTTACGTAACTGAAGTTGACATAACTTAGGTCAACTTACAGTGGTGTCTACACTGTGCTGGTGTCAACGGGAGACGTTCTCCTGTCGACACAGCTTCACCTCTTGGGGAGGTGGAGTACAGACATTGATGGGAGAGTGCTCTCCCATTGACTTAGCATGCCTTCACCAGAGCTGCTAAATTGACACAGCTGTTTTGATCACAGCGGTGCCAATTTAGCCAGTAGTGTAGACATGACGTAGTCTTCAAGTGATGGAGAATCCCTCACTATTAAAAATGTGCCCTGTATTTCTATTCTACCGTCTTTTCTCTGATTTTGATACATGTCTTCCATAAAAGTGAATTGTGTTATTCTTTCCGCCACAACTAAATTTAGCTCCTCTGGAAAAACATCATCATCTTCCTATGAATGACTTATGAAAAGGTCAGTTACTGAATGATTCCATTTTTTGATAGTGTCCTTACTATTTGGAAACACACGGAAATATTTGCCTTTCTGAGACTGATCCTGCTCTCTTGTATACTGAAGTAAATCAGAAGTAACTCACTTGAAGTCAATGGAGTTATGCAGGTTTAAAACAAATACAAAATCATAATTTATCCCTTTATTTATCTATAGGCTTTTCTATGGTTTCAATCCCTGTAATATATGAATGCCTGACCAATATTAATTAATTTATCCTCACACCATTCCAATGAAGTAGGAAATTATTACTCCCATTTTACTAATGGTCAAACTGAGGCACAGATGGGTTAAGTGACTTGCCCAAGACCAAACAGGAAATCTATGGCCAAGCTGGGAACCAAACCCCAATCTCTTAGTTTCTAGGCCAGTGCTTTAACCGCAAGACAATCCTTCCTCCTTTGTTTTCATTTTCCCTTGCAACTTTGTAACAGAGTACGTTTTCCAGCACTTTTCTTTTTTGTGTCACTGCTGTAATTTAAGCCCCATTAACTCTTGTTCTGTCCTTGTAGATTAATGAAAATAATTGGTCCCTGTCTTACTTTTGTATCTGTAGAGAATTATCATCTCTTTCCTCAAATCTTTTTCTCTAGACTGAGCATACCAATTCCCTTAAGGTTTTCTCATGTCAATTTATGCAAACTTCTTATTTTTACTGCTCTGCTGAAGTCTCTTTCAGACAGTTTAGTGACCATCTCACTGTGTCTCCAAGGGTATGAAAAGGGTTTGGAAAGAGAACTATATAGAGACCTGACCCCGGAAGTCAACCCCAGTCTTGGGGATATCTAAATTACAAACCTGATCCTGGTGCTTGAAGACGCTCCTATCTTTATAATGTGCCTAACCAAACCCTGGCTTTGAATACCCCTCAACTTTAGGTATTTGAAGCTGATCTGTTCTGCAGCTCACATCTCTCTCTAGTTACTTACAACTACTTATTTGTATACTCCACCAGTCCTATGGTGTTAGGAAACTGTTGTAAAATCTGTTTTAGAAGATGATTTCAATTAATGTACTTTTATCAGCAGTATGGTCAGTGCATAAGTTTGTTAAAAAGTGGGTTTTTTAAAATTTTGATTGTATGCAGCTATGTAAATATACCTGTAAACCAGAGTCTCTAACATGCTGTTTTAAAACAAATCACATATGCTATGTGGTGTGTGCTTTGCTTCCTTTTGTCTAAAATGAATGTAATGCCATGGATAAAACAATGTTATCAGAATGGTTTCCTAATAACTATTTGGGTGGCTATGTAGGTACCAATATGGCCCCTGTCATGGTAGTACCTGGCCATTTCCTAGGTATTTCAAAGAGAATTAACAGTAATAATCATTCTCTTTTTTCTCCCAGCATGTAGGTGAATTTGGTTGATTAATTTATAGAGCTTTATTTTTATTCTATTTTGGCTTTGTGTGCGTGCGTGTGTGAATGCTGGGGAGGAGTATTCTGTGTGCATGCAAAGAACTTACTGAGGGAAAGCTCCATTGAATAAATGACTTTTGCGTTTCGTTCTGAAAGTGGCTAGCTCCATTAGCATTCTTCTTTCTGAGGACTAGGTTCAGCCCCTGTGGAAGTCTCCTACACTCACAAATTTCCTTCTATTGATCAGCACTTTCATTGTTGCAGTGGAACGCCGTTGTCATGGAGTTTGTGGTTACAGAAGAACAGGTGATCTCTCAGGTAGCTAAGACCAGTCTCCTGGAGGATTTTGATTATCAATACAGAAATCTTAAATTGGATTATATTCACTGTTTTCAGAGCGAGGCGCATCCATAGGATCTATTTACAGTGACCTGTGGTGTTAAAGAGAAGGGCTACCCTATTTCATACCAATTGGACCATTTGCAGCATTTGTAGTTTCATTCCTAGATATGACAAATTGCAATAATCAAGGCTGGTGGTCATGAATGCCAAGTATGGCTGAATCTGAGTCTAATAGGAAGGAGACAACCTTTTGATCAGTCACAGATGAAAGAGGGTGTTTTTGACTGCCATGGTTATTTGGGCACCCAATAACACTGAAGAGAAAAGGAAGAGAGAGAGATTGTTCCATGAGCAAGTGATATCATGAAATACAGTATAGAGAGCTAGATTTTCAGGTAGTGTAAATTGCCATAGGTCTGTTGACTTCAATAGATCTACTCTGACTTACACTACCTGAATGTCTGCCCCAAAGGATAGAATGACAGAAGAAAGACAAGGGAACAAATACATATTTTGTTATTGCATTATTGCAGGGGTTCTCAAATTGGGAGTCGGGACCTCTCCGGGGTCGCGAGGTTATTACATGGCGAGTCGCAAGCTGTCAGCCTCCACCCCAAACCCTGCTTTGCCTCCAGCAAATGTGTATTTACAATGGTGTTAAATATATAAAAACGTGTTTTTAATGTATAAGGAGGGTCACACTCAGAAGCTTGCTGTGTGATAGAGGTCACCAGTACAAAAGCCTGAGAACCCCTGCATTGCAGTATATTGTTATATAATATTGATAATAAATAATATTATTATCATTACTATTGTAATTTGATACGTTAGTTGGAACGTCATTGTCTACCCCAAGTGTCACCACAGTGCCATGAAGTTGAAATCACCAGGCCTTACTTCGATTTCACAATTGACTTGAGCTTCATCAGAGTCTGTGGTGAAATCATGTACCCAAAGCAGAGCCATCTCTTAAGCATTCCTCATCCCTACTTTGATGACATTATGGGTGGGTTTTTCACTCTGGAGACTGCCCTCACACAGCAAGGCTGAATGTTCCCAGATTTCCTGCAACCAATGATCCCTATAAATGTGTAGCAATTCACATTCTTGGCTGAAAATTTGTTAATAGATATTTTCAAAGTAGCAAATGTGTTAATTCTTATAAAGGCCTGTAAAACTTCAAGTTACTTGAGAGCTTTCTGATATATATATATTTAATCAGACCTATTTTTTCTCCTCCTGTAACCGAAAAAAATGATCTTTTATGTCAAGTTTCAGCCTGGAGCAATTTTTTTTGGCCACGTTATAGAACAGTCAAAATGTGGGTTTATGCTGGAAACGCTGACACAGACTTAACTTCTGGAGAGTGATTCAAGTGGCACCACTGTATTTTTAAGAATAAAAGAATATAAAAGTTCTGTGAACTTGAATTTGTGTGTGTATTGCAGCATTCATTTGATGTCCAAATCTATAGTGAAATTGTTTGCTGAAAGCAAATTTCTGGCCTACAGCCAGAGTCATTTCATTGTATTACAAAATTCATTTTGCAAGGTATAATCTGCTCTGGAGTGGAATCCATCTACAAGATGCTACAGATATGAGCGCCTGACTTAACTCTCTAGGAACCATTGTCTTCGATGAATAAGATTTGTGTCAAGTGCAGAAATAATACATCTGTGCAAAATATTCATCATGAAATTCAAGATGCTCAAATGTTACCCCTTCTAAGTTTGTGTAGACTCCAAGAAGTGCTATATTTTCTGCAGAAATGTTTGAATTAGAAGTTAGGCACAAAGAGCTTTTTCCACTCACTCAGTATAAACAAAATGTTCAGTGCAGCTTTGTATGGTTTTGTGTTTCCAGATGAGTTGGTTGAGTTTCATCACATGACTGAAGTTACATAATATTTCTTGAGGATCCCTGAATGGCTGAGCCTGCTCACTGTCATGCACAGGCAGCTCTCTTCTCTTGGTGCAGGATGTGATTGGACATTGAAATGTGGAGCCAATGGGAACCTTTGTGGGTGATCTTAAGATGGTCCATTACTCCAAGTCAGGCGTAACTCCACTGAAGTCAGTAGGATTACTCTAGATTTACATACATGTAACTCCGATCTAGCCCCCTCACATCTCAGCAATAGAACTTTTTTCAAATTTTCCTCATCTCGCACATCTTCAGTTTAAAATTTTGGAAGTGTTAAATTTCATACAAAAGTGTCTTTACTCCCTTTTGCAAAATTTGATACAAAACATATTTGGCAGGGGAAAAAACATTTTAAATGCATGAAATGACTTACAATGGATCTGGGATTTTTTTTTTTTCATGCTCCATTTTGCCAAAAAAATGTGCTTACTCCCACACAGCTCTAGAAAATAATTTGGTTAAGAAATAAAGACACTAGAAGTGCCTGGAAAAGATGTACTGAGTAGTGAGTTTTTCCCCCTAGCAAAATACGTATGGAAAGTGTAAGTATACACAGCTGTGTTTATGTCAGTGATTAGACATTCTAGTCCTATATGACCCCAAAGTGCTGAGACCACGAGACACCTGGGTATGCTTATGAGTGTCTCGATCAGACATTTACATTTGCATTTATTCAACTAGGACCTTTCTTTCCTTTTTCCTCTCTAAAAAAACCCAGAAAATCCAGTGCAATCCTCTCTTTCCTGCATTAACAAATTATCATGGTTAAGAATATAAACACACAAATTTAGAAATTTAAAAATTAAGGCACTTGCAGCCATGTCAACTTGCTCAAATTTTTCATATACTCGGTACATATTTAACATTCCATTTAGCCATACAAAATTTGTATTATTAATAATTTTGTATTACATTGGTGCAGGGGTAGGCAACCTATAGCATGCGTGCCAAAGGTGGCACGCAAACTGATCTTCAGTGGCACTCACACTGCCCAGGTCCTGGCCACCGGTCTGAGGGGCTCTGCATTTTAATTTAATTTTAAATGAAGCTTCTTAAACATTTTTAAAACCTTATTTACTTTACATATAACAATAGTTTAGTTATATATTATAGACTTAGAGAAAGAAACCTTCTAAAAACATTAAAATGTGTTACTGGCATGCAAAACCTTAAATTAGAGTGAATAAATGAAGACTCAGCACACCACTTCTGAAAGGTTGCAGACCCCTGCATTAGTGCCTGGTTCCTGTTGAGGTCGGGCACATATGGGACTAAGAACTACCCATCAAAATAGTAAGAAAATGTCCTGGCAGAAATATCTTATAGTCTAGACAGTCAAAGATGTACTAATATCTCCAGTTTACTTATGGAGAACAGTGGCATAGAGAGATTAAGTGACTTGCTCAGTGTGAGTGGAACTGATCTTCTGAGTCTCAATCCAATGACTTAACCATCCTTCCTTTAAAAATACAGAAGGGAATTTACTGGAAACCTAAAGTTTTGAATTTCCCGAGTTGTGGCATTAAATACTTCAACTTTATTATAGTCTTAGTCCTCCTCCCATTGCAGTCAATGGCAAAACTCTCATTAATTGGGAGTTGAAGGATTGATGGTTCAGAATTGGTCCCTGTAGGATTAATATGTTTTTTTTAACCCCTGCTGAATAACTAGATAATTCTAGTGAAATGTTTTATTGGAACTGAATTTATTGTGGATCAAATTCTGCTTACAGTAACTCCAGTGTAAATCCTGAATTATTTTAACTGGTTTCCTTGGAGTTACTCCAAATTTACACTGGTGTAACACAGAAGAGTTTTTGACCCTGTATATTCAGACTTAGAGTAAGTTGCATGGAGATCCGAAGCATCCATACATATGGCACTCATTTTCATTTCCGTCATGCTATCTCAAGATGTTGTGGCTAAACTTTATATAATTTAATGCATCCAATAAAACGTCCCATATCTCCTCTGCTTGGTGAAATCACCTTTCTTTTTTCTGATATGATTTTCATGCTTCAAAACCGCACAAGTCATATTCTACCATGCTGTAACTGAAACCCGATTAAGGGTCTTTCTGGTTGTTCACAGCTTGGTAACCTGTACTATTAGATCATCCACAAGGTTTTTATTTGATGGAGTTTTTTTTCTTTTGATTGGGAACCTTTTTCTAAGAATTATTTGGTAAAGGAAGATGAGGGAGATTCTCTTGAATGATGATTCCTAATTTGCTTATGGCCAGAATTTGTTCGCCATCACCACAAAGCTATCCTCCTTTTCTATGGGCTCAGTCCTGCAAGGTGCTAAGCGCTCACAAGCTCCACTGAAGTCAGTGGCAGTGGTCCACCGTCAGCACCTAATAGGAGTGCACAGCACCTTGTAGGATCAAGCCCTCCGTGCCTAGCACATACATTTAAATAAAACAAAAGAACTTTGCTGAAGAGAAGGATGAAAGAGACTTACTGCATTGCCACACCACTCAAAGTCAGCAGTATTAGCTACACATCCTAGAACTTGGCCACAACAGAAGCAAGAAGGTAATAAATTGTCTTAAAATGCCCCGGTGAAACCGTCCCTGGATATTGGAAAGACAGGCAAATTGAAAGGAAATCAGAGAACAGCAACAAAATATGAAAACAGCTAACTGTGAGACTGAGGTTATGTCTACACTAACAGTCTTTTACTTGTATAGGAATACTGGTATATTCTACTGGCAAAGTGGTTCTCATGTGAGCATAGCTATACCAGCAACGCTGCACTTTGTACCGATACAGTAAAGCCACCTCACTCCTGAGTGAAACAAGCTATACTGGGAAAAGAGCCAGTATAACTGAGTCTGCATAGCTCCGTTAGGAGGGGATCACGCCTCTTCTTACCCCTGACCAACACTGCTAAACTAGCAGAAGTCTGTTGTGTAGACCTGGCTGAATGATCTATAGCATAATTGGTTATACAGTACTGCTTTGCCCCATGTTAATCTACGGCAGGGGTCAGCAATCTTTCAGGAGTGGTGTGCCAAGTCTTCATTTATTCACTCTAATTTAAGGTTTCGCATACCAGTCATATATTTTAACATTTTTAGAAGGTCTCATTCTCTAAGTCTATAATATATAACTAAACTATTGTTGTATGTAAAGTAAATAAGGTTTTAAAAATGTTAAGAAGCTTCATTTAAAACTAAATTAAAATGCAGAGCCCCCCAGACCACTGGCCAGGACCTGGGCAGTGTGAGTGCCACTGAAAAGCAGCTCGCATGCCGCCTTCGGCACCCGTGCCATAGGTTACCTACCCCGATCTATGGAAAAGTGCATGCATTGACAATAAAGGAACTTAAAAAATAAGAACTAAATATGTGTAGCTTGGCTAAGCCAAGCAAAATAATTAACAACAACCTGAACCATGCAAAGGCCAAGGCTGGAAGAGAATTATTTAGGAGGGTTAAAGTTGGGTTAGTTGAGTGAAGGAAAATAAAAGAAAAATTAGGCTGAGTAGTATGAACAATATTCTGAGAGTAAAATAGGTGTCTGTGGGATTTTCTTTCAAGAGACGGGTAGGGAGCCTCTTTACTTGGGATATTTAAAACTAGACTAGACAAAGCACTAGCAAATAAATTGGAGGGAATAATGTTGCACTGGTAGGGATAGATTAAATGGCTCTGTGGGTGGTTTTTTTTTTTTTCCCACCTCTAGTGTCTACTGCCTTGTTCAGGTGGGATTTTTCAAATGTGGCGAAGAGAGTTAAACACCCAACTCCTATTGACCATCAATGGGACTTTCAGCAATGTTCTCTATTTTATATTCTGTTTCAAAGTATTTGGTGGGCATATAAGAATGAGGTGCTTATGTTCCCTTAAGCACTTTGGAAAATCCCCTTTGAGTGTATGGTGGAGATTTTCAAAGGGATAAAAGGCAAATAGGCACTTAACTCCCCTTGCAAATTAACTGTGTTCCTAGCTGCCCTTTTTGGGCAATGTTCCTATGTGTGTGCATTATTTGGGATGTATGCGCGATGCTGCCCGTATAAAGATAAATTGTAGTTTTCAGGCTTATAAGAAGAGTTCTAATGAAAATCACCCCGGTGTGGACAGCTAGCTCAAGACATTCTGCACCATATATACCCTCTATTGGAGCTGCATACAGCTGGGAAGCCATGAACAGGAGGACTAGGAGGGGTGGTGCCATGAGCCATGGAATGTAGCAATAAGAGCATCAAGGGAGAGCCTGCAGCAACTGTGTTTATGCAAAGCTCTTGGGCTCAACTCAATGTGCAAGGGGCATGCAGGGGTCGAGGTGGGGGTGTGCAGTCACTTTTCCAGCCCATAGTCTACAGTAACAGGCATGGAGGGAAGGGGGTGGAAGCAGCACTGCAATCCTATGCCTTGGCTGCAGGCAGAAAGGTGGTGGATTTTACCTATTCACTCCTCCCACATTTCATTCACATAAAACCTGATTACTCACGCTTTGTGCGGGTGAAGTGGATTTCATGCTCTATATGGCTCATGGATTTGTTACTCCAGGGGCCAGACTATGCCTGACCTGCACTGGCCCACAATGGGGGAGGCAGGCTCAGTGCTACAGATGGGGCAAAAGGGACATTTGCCCCCCTCAAACAATCTGCCATGGGTCCCATACTATTGGCAAAAAGGCCAAAATCTGTTTAGCAGTCTCCGCTGTGAAGCAATTGAGCAGTAGAAGACTGGAGGGGCTTCATCCCCTATATAGATTAGAAGTCACAGCAAAATCCTGTTATGCAGTCACCAAATTTTACTTTTGTAAACTTTTAAAAATCAAAGATTTTCCAGAGGTCTAATTTGCTTCGGGACTCCTGGAAAATTGTTTGCTTTTTAAATTGCGACATGCAGAGGCCTCAAAATGGGACCCTCGAATCAGCTCGGGGGGGGGGGGGGGGAGCTGTTTAGCCATCCCATTCCAAGGGATAACTCCAGCAGGGATTATACCTCAGAGCACTCCCCTAGCATAACATGCATCCCCATGCATAACTGGCCAGCTGTGCTGACTTGCTGACTGCTGCACAGAAGACAGCCCTGGCTCTTTGCTGTTACCCCAGGGCTTTACTAGGAGGGGGTAATCCCATTGCTCAGGAGGAACTACAGTGACACCTTGCACAAGCACCGGGAGTAAACTGGCCATAGGTGCTAAGTGATTTCTCCCCCTTCCCCTTTAATTTGTTGCATTCTTTTACTAGGGGCAGAAGTTAGACTTATGGGATGATGACTGCAAGGGTCACTTTGTCTTTTTTTCTAATTGTTGTGTTGCCAACTCATGATTTCGTCATGCAGCATCTCAATATTTGGTGTCTTAAAGCTTGTAGCAGCGGATTGTACGAGAAACTCAGCTTTCATTTTTTTTTTTAAATCTATCCCTCTCATGCTTGCAGAGGAAAACTTCAGTCATGAAATAATGGCACACAGGAAGCTCAGAAACCAGAAAGCAAAGCAAAAGAATCCAAAATATAGTTGTTTTTAAAAAAAAAAAAACTCATGATTTTTAAAACAATCTCATGATTCTGGGGGCCTGATTCATAATTTTTGAATGCTTGAGGTTGGTAATAATTGTATCCAGTGAGAGTTTAGTTTGAATAAGGACTTCAGGACTGAGCCTCAATACTTACAAACATTTGGGGTTTTCTTTATTTGGACAATAGAGACACTTATTTCAATAACAGAAAAATAGAACGATTTATTTGCAAGTAAAGGAGTTCCATAGTATTATAACTACCTACAGCAGGAGAGCTCATAATTGCTCTAATAAATATAGTATCTGCATAGTTGGATTATATTAATTAAACCCTAAGAGACATACATGGGACCTTTTGCATGGCATAACAAAGAATTCTGGGGTGAAGAGTTAAAACAAATGTCTTATGATGTAAATATTCTGCTGGCCCTAAATATTTACTGCTTGTTTTGTTCAAATGGCAACGCCTGCCTTCAACTGGTTTAGGAGAGAAATGGGAAACACAGAGAAGATGGGTGACAAATTTACTGTAGGAAGAAATCAAAAAAGCAACAATAGAGAAAATCCATTTGGCCCACCCTGCCTGAAACTGTTTCTCTTGTTTGTCATACAGGCCGCACTGCCTCAACCAGAAGGAGTTCTGCTATTGGGAAGTGCAGAATAAAGGGAGACAGAAAGAAAGAATTAGTTGATTTAAGTTAGGAAAATTAGGGGCAAACTAAAAATGTGACGGGAATGCTGGGTGGGGTCACATTTATTTTCCCTGTTCAAATGCTTGTCGATTGTATCAGGTTTTTCAGCTGCAGGGCTAGTGCCTCTCTATAGTTCCCATCCAAAGCTCTGCTGCTGGACCCCCACTGGGATTGGCAGTTCCCGCCCAACCCCTCTGCCTTGCCAGGGGATATTTCAGTAGGGGTTCTGAGAGCAAAACATAGCACTGCCTGCACTAGGGATTGCATTCGGACACCTCTTTTATGCAACTGTAAGTCAGATTTTATTACCATAATGTACACACAAAATATGCAAAAACCTGCATATGCAAAAACCTGCTTTTGTGCACAAGTGCGCAGTCTGCACAGTTATCCATGTTTTTGTGGGTGCAGCAAGTTCGCCTCTGAAAATTTGGCCGTGCTATACAGGAGAATGGCTGCAGGGGTGAGGGTAGATCATATTCCAGTATGGGTGTAATCAGAAGGGAAATGTGAGCTAATGAGGCTTGCACTGCAAATGTGAGACACACGGGACAGCCACAGGATGTGAAATCACAGGGAGTAATTCATCAGCTAAATCTCTTTACAGGTGCATTCCAATCAGTTTCCCCCCCAACCTCAAATGAGACCTAAATTAGCTCTGGCAACACCTCTACTAACAGAACAAACAACATGTGTGATGGGAGGGAGGAGAAAGAGTGGGAGGGAACCGAACTTAAAATGGCAGTTCAGTAGTTTACAAATATTAAAATATGGAGAATGGGGTTTCAAGTTCAGGCAGACTTTCTTAGGGTTGTTTTGGCCTGGTTTTTCTCTTTTCTTTTCCACTGGAGACTTACCATATTTGTTCATTATTAATGGGAATGCTCATTGTTTTCCAATCTGATATTTCTTTCATCACTTAAAAAGAAATCCCAGAGGCTTGCATACACAAAATAGTGACTGCAGAATTGATGTCATTATGATGTGTTTCACTGTAACACTGCAGTTCAACTGAGTATTTTCAGAAGCTCTGTATACTGTTAATATGTTGCTTTCGTGCTTGTTATTCTGTGGCCCAGATTCCCACAATCTTACACCTCACTCAGCAAGTAGTCCAGTCGGGACTACACCTGGAGTAACATACTACTCAATGTGAGCAAAGGCGTCTGTAACTGGCAATATATCACCAGTGCCAGTTAAATGAATGATGTCAAGAGCTAGATTGTAGGGCATATGCTTACAATGATGAACACTTACTCATGTGAGTAGCCCGACTGAAGTCAATGGATTACTTGCAGGGGTGAACACATGAGTAAGGAGTCCGCAATCTGGCTCAGAGTATTTTCATATAATATGGATAAAACTAACACATATGTGAGCATCGGCCAGGGGTGGGTCTGAGAAGAGGGGTTTGAGAATGGGGGGTACAAGTAAAGTAAATCAAATCATTAATTGTAACCTGGGGGAGAACATGAGCAGTTGAAGAATTTACCAAGGCAAGTTTCCAGTAAGAGCAACTCTTTCCTTTTTCCATTTGAACTTGTTAATTATTATTGCCCTGAGGCCTAGAGAACATAATAATCATTTTCTTCCTCCTGATGACATCTTTTTTTATTCTTTCATCCACTGTATTCTCCTTTCCTTGACTTCTAATGCAGAGATGAAACATTAACCTTGTTAAGTCTTCTAAGCCTGATTGCCAGACCCCCGAGCCTTTGTTTTTTCTCAACATGTGTGCAATTTTCACTATTTTTGTCCAGCAGTGACCTTTGGAATTCCAGAATAATTTTCCCACCCCTTCCTGGTGCCCTCACATGACCCAGGAACACAAACATCTGAGAGACCTCTGGGCATCTTCCCATCTGTTGCCATCTAAGATGAAGGCCATTGTGTGATGTATTTTTAACAGCAGGTGTTGGGCTTGGAGAAGGGTGTGTTAGTTTTTGAGGGGATGGGCAGAATCTGCACTTAATTCTTAGTTCCCAGGCTATTTAGGAACAGCTTAAAAACATGCTTAATCTGTTTGTACAAATTTAACATTGTAAAACCACACTAAGGAATTGCTAATCAAGCACTAGCCTGGATTTAGTTTCAAGCTGCTAAATTTGCATCGGTTCACCATCTAAAAATAAATACTTTAAATCTGAGTCCAGGATTCCAGCTTGTAAACTTATTCCCGTGAAATACTGTTGACTGATTAGTTGAAACCTATTCATTATTATTTAGTCACAGTTTTCAACAGCAGCAAAACGAACAGTGTGGATGTTTTATCTTTTGCCAGTCAACACAATCCTGATCCTGACTTAAAAATAGATTGTTAGCTAAGGGTGTGATTCACCACTGTGTCCAGTTCTGAGCCACTGGAACTCCATTGATTTCAATGGTATTCGTGGTACCTAGGTATAAAATAGGAGTAATATGCCAGGTGAACTGAGCCCTCTGTGTAAAAGAATGTGTAGTTTAGAAAGACACATGGTTCTTTTATTTCCTGCTAGTAGTAAAGAGACCAACTTAAAGAAACAGTATGAGCACAATGTTTTACCACAAATATCATTGAAATGCCTTTTTAACAGAATCTTTCTATTTCTTTCACATTTTGTCAGAACACGTACGAAATACTGCTTGCGGTTCAGTTATCTGCCAGGTATAAATGGTATAAATGGATGATTACTTCAAATACATCTTCTTTGAGAAAGGAGTTATGGAACTTCACAAAAGCATCAAGCTGTGCCTACTTGCAGTGAACTACCTAGAAATAAATAAACTGATATAAAGGTTGTTAGCAAATCCTTAGATTCTCGTTACCTTTTTAGTCAGATAATTGACAGTGACTCGAACGTGAGCTGTAATTGCTTTCTAGTATAGCTAAATGAAAGGATTATTTATTATTTGGAGGAATAGACTGAATGGCCTAATGGTGCTGTTCAGCCACAGAAGCTATGATGGTCATTTTTATACCACTCAGTATATTGACATATCTTTAATAAAACAAAAGGGGTGAAATCCTGGCCCGGTTGATATCAGTGAGTTTTGCCACTAGCTTCCGTGTGGCCAGAATTTCAACCAATGTGTTTTTAGGGATAGATTTGAGTTTTACAGTCTGCCCCCAATACAAGGCTGTGTGTAGCTGCTGCTCCAGTAGGCCCTAGGGAAGGAATCATGTGTAGTCTCTACTGTTTCCTAGAGCAAGGGGATCTGTTACTGGCTCAGGTCCTTGCCGGTATTTCTTACTAAGTCTCTGTACCAGCTCAGCCGTGCTAGCTGCTACATTGGGAAAACAGAGCCAGAACAGCACTCACTCTTCGCCCTGTCTCCCCGTACCCTACCCATCTGCTGAGAATGAAGAGTAAGAAGCATCTGCTTGCCCCTATGTACCTGGCTCGTGTCTAGAGAGCCCAAGCAGATGTTTCTTACTACCACTGACATCTCTGCACAGCCATAAGGCCTGTGCCACAATATTTAATATTGCATTGGGCAAAAATTCGCTAGTCCCATAGTCAACCCAGACACACATTTTATTTTACTTTCTTAACCACTAATGGCTTAAATCAGACACTTTATTTCCTGTTGTCAGTTTTAAACACTTTTGTCTCAAGTCTAACTGAAAAATATCTTGCTTAAAAAATGGAAGTGTTTCTATGTCCTTGTTATTTTAAATTGTTTTCTTGTTGGGTTATGAAGCTGTTTTTCAAACCTTCCTTTTAAGTCTTCTCCTTTTAAAAATTATCACATGGGGAAACTGAGGCACACCAACTCTTAACTGTATGCCAGTGTTTTCCCCTAGGAACTGAGGGCCTAATCCTGTATTATTATAGTCAATGGGAATTTTGCCACTGACTTCAAGTAAGCAAGGCTGGGGCCAAATTAATAAAGGGCCAGATTGTGAAAGCTCCTTATTAAGGTGCACAGGCTGGAGCATTGCCAGAATTGTAGCACCTGCAGTCCAGAGAGCCAGAGCCTTTTTCCTACTGCCTGGCACCTGACTACAGAGTGGGACTTGCCCACAGTGGATAGTATTTTGCATGCCATAAAGAAGTACAGAAGTGAGTGTGTGCCTCACATTTACCCCAGGTTCCACCCAAATCTTACCTTGGGATGGAACGACTCTCTAAAGCATATCTGTGCCTATTAGGTATGATGGAGCCCATTCTTACTGACCACATTCATTGCATAGGAAAATTTGCACCATCATTGAGCTGAACTGACTTGAAGTGGTGATTAAAAATCATTAGACTAATACTGCCAGTCTGACTTAGCCAAGTAACCCTGCTGATTTCAGTGGAACTATGAGTGTAAGGTGAATGGGATTGACCTAAGCATATGTTAATACACAATGAATAAACATTATAACTCTCCCACTGACATTAGACCAAGTTATTCTGACTTAACAAAATACCGAAGGTTTCATGCCAACATGCGGTTCCACCTTTGAATATTATAAAGCTGGCCCTGTTCTAACTAAAGTCGATGGGAAGTTGATCATTGATTTCAAAGGCAGAAGGCTCAAACCCTTCATATGTTAATAAGAATAGTGTGTGAAATTCCATTGATTTCTACTGGAAAAAGAAAAAAATAATAGATATCACAATCTCTAATGAATGAAGCCTCCCTTCTCAGAGTCTAATGGAACTAGAAAGGCTCTAATGGACCTTTCCAAGGATTTTGCAGGACTATATAACAGGATTATTAACATTAAGGTGACCCCTAGCTATCTTCTTCCATGTCTTTGTCTTTCTAGGTTACCTTGGACCATGAGAGAAAATGACTAAAGCACTGGTGGAAGAATCAATTACACCCTTAACTCTGGTTGAAATCTTACCAGTTATATAGGAAGCAAAGAAGTGGTTCTTTGCCTCCATTTTAGCACCTGGAGATCAAGATTTTGGGGATTTGTTCTGGGTTGTGGGCAGCCAGATTAATCTATGTCTGCTATAGTGTGGACATTCTAGGCATTTTGCAGAGAACATTGTTCATATTTGGACCAAACTACCTGTATTTTCAGGACTTAAGGGTGGGATTTTCATGGCTGTCCAACAGAATTTGGAATAGGAACTGGGAATCCAGCTCCCCGAGGCAGCTTTGAAAAAAAATAGCCTAAACCTATTCAGAAACTGAAACTAGTCCACCATGCACCGATTCAATGAGTGGAGTGCCTTGTCAGGAATATATAACTCTTGTTCTTCATAAGCTACTCTGGTTGCTGAGTGTCTTTTGTATAGAGTTTAAGGTGTTTGTTTTGACATATACGACTAAATGGCCTGGAACCTGCCTACTTAATAAACCACTTTTCTGATTGCTAAAGATGCTGTCAGCAGACACCCTTGAACTGCAGCTCTCTTGACATATATGAGAGTGATCTGCCAGCAGGACATTCTCCTTGATGGTCCCTCAGCTTTGGAATTTATTCCTTGCTTGGTCCAAAATAACCAAAATCTGTTATGGGTCCTGTGTGAGCAAAGTTAGACTCATGCTTAAGTATTTGCACACTCAGGGCCAAGGTTTGATAACTTATCTTTGTTCACCAATAAACGCTGAACACAATTGTGCTGTGCCTGATGTGCCTTGCAAAACACGGTTTTCTTCTTGGCCTTGTCTTATTTGTTGTGTGATGTATCAATACCTGAGCTAAACAAAATCTATTGATACATGAATTCCATTTCTTTAGAAAGGGTTTCTGCTTGACAGTTTGTTTTCACAGAGCCCAAGTGGTGTGCTGGAACAAAACAGTTTCTTTTTACCAGGCACAGATCACTACTTCTTCCAACTCTGGCAAAATGGGTGCTATTGTTGTTGCTTCTCCGTCAGCACAAAGTGTAGCAGATGTGCTGCAGAAGAGAAGACATAAAATAGATTTTTCATACAAATTCCAAACAGAACAAAAGAAGGAGAGAGACTCTCAAAAGATTCTGTGTTACTGAATACTACTGTTGGCACTTTGAATGCGATAATAGTAGCTACACTAATTAGGGTTGCATGATGCTACAAACTGGTATTCTGAAAAGACTGTATGTCTAGTAGGCACTAATAATCATATTAAATAACTGTATTTTTGACATTCTTTATTAGTATAATGAGAGTTCTGTTCTGCACACTAACAATCATGTATGTCCTTAATAAAGAATGGAGGAGTGCGAATGTTATCTTCTTGAGTATCATATTCATTTAAAATCAAGTAGGCAACTCAAAGGTTAAGAGGTTTAATGCTCCTGAACTGTACAATTGAAGCACTATATAGTCCACTTTATTGATAGCAATTATTCAGAAAGCTTCGGGGGTGCGGGTATTAGAAACTTCATTTTATAGACGGATGCCCCACACACCTTTAGCCTGCTTTGCAATGTCACTGGTTAACATCCAGCTACTTTTGCATGTGCACATCATGTGCTGTTTTCAGGGCATAACTTACTTTCAGCTATTTAAAAATTATTAAATAACCGCCCTAAACAATATTCAGTCTTCTCTTAAGTTTGCAGCCTTCAAATATTTCCTGCGGGATTTAGAAAGCTCAAGAACCTACATATTTAAAATTTAATGTAATATATCTAATATGTGTTGCAATTTATTTCCTCTTTAAAACCATGGTTGTTAAAAGATACAATATTTACTTGCTAACAATTCTACAAACTCAGTAAGAAATGTTGTAATGCCCAGATACTTTAATAGCTTCAGGCTGAAGCAAATCTCATGTAGCTGAGTTTCTTTCTAAGCTGTAATGTAAGCCAGACAAAGGCCTACATCATTCCTACTTAGTCCACTACCACATAAAAGAGTGTGGAGGGGAATGAAACTCACAAACAGTAGCAAACTCGAGGTGGTAAGCACAGAGAGAGCGGTGAGCAGAGCTGACCAGGCATAGTTTCCTTTCCCTCAGTTCTGTGCATGTACTTTATTAATTTATTTAGATTTTTAAGTGCATTTATCCTGTGTCCATGAGCACACACATCTTTTATATTAAAATGACACCAATTTAATACTAATGGCCAACAGTCTGAGCCCTCTCAGAGCCTTTCAGCTCCCTCCAAAACAAACTGTCCGACCACCAATATCCCACCTGCATGTTCTGCTCCGTAGGAAAAGCCTGGGAGGACAAATGGGCTTTGTGGCAGAACCGGAAAGTCAACGAACCCAGATGTTGGTGAACTGAAGCAGAAAGGTCATTCCGCATCCTCAGTACAGGCGCCTCACTGAGACCATTCTCTCACTGACTCCCTCATGAGGCCTGTTAGTTGAAGCATGTCACCTGACTGAACTGCTGTGGTATTATGCCAGGAGAGAAGTAACTTAGACTCACCCATTAAGGATGAATAAGAGAGAGTATAAACAAAGAGTATTGCCCCTGTAGCAATGATGGATTGATGAATTGAAATCATCCCCTGCCAGATGACGGCTCCTCTGGAGGCACTCAGCTACTCCAATAACAGTGCCTGCCATATGAGAACCTAGAGACAATTCAGAATCACCACCACCTTAAACTGCACTCAGAAACAAACAGGATGCTAGTGCAGCTCCTGGAGCCCAGATAGGTAATATGCTTCCTGTGAGAACTACTCCTTCACAAAGAGTTTGCAATACAATGTATCAGCTGAAGTTTGAGGTGTTTTAAGGTGCATAGCCCAAACTACACCACAGTTCAGTAATTCAGTCTCCAGGTGTCAACAATCTGGATGACTATGATGAGGTCTTCATCTCACAGAAAGTGTCATAAACTTTTAGACAAGCATAAGTGACAAAAAGCTCTCTCTTGCCACAGTTATGTGATCATCCAGAAATAGCAAAGGAGCCAATAGGACTTTCTCAAGACTTAGGGTAACAGGTGTCTGATTTTCAACCAGAACACCTGGTCAAAAAGGGACACTGGTGGCTCCAGTCAGCACTGCCAACTGGACCGTTAAAAATCTGGTCAGTGATGCTGCGGAGCTCAGGCAGGCTAGTCCCTACCTGTCCTGGCTCCGCACTGTGCCCCGGAAGTGGCCATCAGGTCCAGCTCCTAGGTTGGGGGGCCAGAGAGCTCCTCAGGCTGTCCCCACCCCGAGCACCAGCTCTGCACTCTCATTGGCGAGGAACTGCAGCCAATCAAAGATGTAGGGGCAGTGCTTGCAGGTGAAAGCAGCATGCACGGAGCTGCCTGCCATGCTTCCACCTAGGAGCCAGACTGATGGCTGCCTTAGATCCCCTGCTGCGCCACTGACCAGGAGCCACTGGAGGTAAGCCCATGCCCCAACCTCCTGCCCCAGCCCTGAGCCACCCCCAAACCCAGAGCCTGCTCTTGCACCCAAACCCCCTCATCCCTGGCCCCACTCCAGAGCCCACATCCCCAGCCCAGGCCCTGACACCTTCCTACAGCACAAGCTGCAGCCCTGAGACCCTCCAAACCCAGAGCCCCCTCCTGCACCCCAAACTTCTCATCCCTGTCCCCACCCCATAGCCTGCACCCCTGATGGAGCCCTCACCTCCTCCTGCACCCCTGCCCCATCCCAGAGCCTGCTCTCATACCCTGAATGCCTTGGCCCCACCCCTCAGTCTGGAGCCCCCTCTTGCACCCCAAACTCCTCATCCCTGGCCCTACCCAAGAGCCTGCAGCCCCAAATGGAACCCTCACCCCCCCCACACACTCAACCCCTCCCACACCCTGAACCCCTCATCCCCAGCCCACCTGAGAGCCCACCCCCCCAGTTAGAGCCCTCACCCCTCCCACATTCCAACCCCTTTACCCAGCCCAGTGAAAGTGAGTGAGGGTGGGGGAGAGCAAGGCATCCAGGGAGGGGGAATGTACTGAGTGGGGAGTGGGGCCTCTGGGAAAGGGCAGAGCTAGGGTGTTCGGTTTTGTGGGATTAGAAAGCTGGCAACCCTACAGGTATCACACCTGCATAATAATAGGGTGAAAGTCGCCCAGTCCAGCTGAAAGAGTTGATACCAATTCTGTTTCTACCAGATGGCTCCCCCATCCTCCATCATAACCCCCTCTTTGTCTGGATTGACTCACAACCAGTTTGCCTTCCATGCAAGCAACAACTGCACTAAGGCCCTGTGCGAGCCAACCAACTGTACCAACCTGGTCTGATGTTTTTTAAAAGACATTTACAGAATCTGATCATAAATAGAAGTGTGTTTCATGGCATCTTAATTGCTCAGAACACTGTCTCTATACAGAAACCTTTCCTTTCAGCGTTCAGGACAGCAGCATTATACCAGTGCAAAAGAACCAGGAAGTAAAAATGACTGTTGACTCAATCCAAACCTCTTTGGAGTCAATTAGAAGTCTCCCATTGACTTGCCATCAGGGCCTATACCTTTACATAGTTACTTATACAAAATGGTGTAAAATCATAGAAACGTACATCTGGAAGGGACCTTGAGAAGTCATCTAGTCCAGTCCCCCTTCCTGTGGCAGGACCAATAGATTTGTGTTTGTCTAATCTATTCTCAAAAGCTTCAGTGACTGGGATTCTACAACCTCCCTAATACCTAGTCTAAATCTCCCTTGCTGTGGATTACTGTGTGTTCTACCTTTGGTGAACATGGAGAACAACTGATTACCATCCTCTTCCTAACAGCCTGTAATATATTTGAAAACTGTTGTCAGGTTGCCTCTGTTTTCTTTTCTTAAGACTAAATGTGCCCAGTTTTTAACCTTTCCTCAGAGGTCGAGTTATCTAAATTTTTATCATTTTTGTTGCTCTCCTCTTGGCTATCTATTTTTCCTTCTTTCTTAAAGTGTGGGACCCAAAACTGGACACAGTACTCCAGCTGAGGCCTCACTACCACCATGTAGAGTGGAACAGTTACTTCCCATCTCCTACATATGATGCTCAAATTAATACACTCCAGAATGATATTTGCCTTTCTCTGAACTGCATCATATTATTGGCTCATATTAGGTTTGTGATTCATTATACCTCACAGATCACTTTCTGCAGTATTACTGCATACCCAGTGATTCTCCATTTTGTATTTGTGTATTTGATTTTTTCCTTCCTAAATGAAGTGCTTTGCATTTCTCTTTATTGAATTTTATCTTGTTGATTTCAGACGAATCCTCCTATTTATCAAGGTCATTTTGAATTTTAATCCTGTCCTCTACAGTGCTTTCAACCCCTCTCAATTTGGTGTCATTTGCAAGTTTTTTAAGCAAACCATTCACCCTGTTATCCAAGTAACTAATGAAAATATTGAATAGTGCAAGAACCAGCACAGACGTCCTAGATACATCCTTCCAGTTGGACAGCATATCATTAATAACTACTCTTTGAGTTGTTAACCAGTTGTACACCCACTTTATAGAAGTTCCATCTAGACCATTTCCCTAGGTTGCTTATGAGACTGTCATGTGGAACTGTGTCAAAAGTCTTACCAAAATCAAAAATTACATCTACTGCTTCCTCCCTATCCACGAGGCCACTAACTCTGAGCCCTCGTCCAGACTAACCCGCGGCATCGGCGGGTTAAAATCGATTGCTCGGGGATCGATATATCGCGTCTAGTCTGGACACGGTGTATCGATCCCCGAGCGCGCTTACATCGATTCCGGAACTCCATCAATCCGAACGGAGTTCCGGAATCGACACGGAGAGCCGCGGACATCGATGCAGCGCCGTCCAGACTGGTGAGTACCTCGATTTTAGAAATTCGACTTCAGCTACGTTATTCACGTAGCTGAAGTTGCGTATCTAAAATCGATTTTAATTTCTAGTCTGGACGTGGCCTGACAAAGAAGGAAATTAGGTTGGTTTGACGTGATTTGTTCTTGACAAAGCCATGTAGGCTATTATTTATCACCCTACTATTCTCTAGGTGTTTACAGATTGATTGTTTAATAATTTGTTCCAATATCTTTCCAGGTATCAAAATTAGGCTGACTGGTGTGTAAATTCCCAGATCCTTGTTGCTCCCCGTTTTTTTTAAAGATAGGTACTATATTTGCCATTTTCTAGTCCTCTGGGACCTCAACCCAGCCTCCAGGAGTTCTCAAAGATCATTGCTAATGATTCTGAGATTGCTTCAGCTAGTTCCTTCAGTGTGCTAGGATGAATTTCATCAGGCCCTGCTGACTAATACTAAATATCTAAATATTCTTTGCCCTGGTCTTTCTTTATTTTGGCTTGTGATCCTTCTCCATTGTTGTTAATCTTAAGCATCTGGTCACAATTTTTTTAGTGAAGCCTGAAACAAAATAGGCACCTCAGTCTTCCTGGTGTTGCCTGGTAAGTAATAGACGTACACTTTCCTTCATCTTTTCTTGCTCCTAATGTATTTATAGAGCTACTTATTGCATTTTATATCGCTTGCTATATGTAACTCATTTTGTGCCTTGGCCTTTCTGATTTTGTCCTTGAATGCCTGTACTATTCTTCATCCTTATCAATTTGTCCACGTGTCCGTTTCTTTTTGATGAAAATGCTACCAAAGTAGAAAGGTCACATTTTACACCTACTTTGGACAGGTGTGAATGACCACATAAGACAGAGGATGCAACCCAGAAAGTCAAACTCACTGGACTAGGTCCCTCTGTCCATGCTGAGTGAAATATAAAAACAAAGAGCAAGGCTTGTGGCAAATAAATTATTTTGGCCTGAATCTCCTTGGACACTAGTGAAACTCAGGAGTAACTCTACTGAAGTCAGTGAAGTTAAACTGGTGCAGAGCCAGTGTGAATGAGAATAGAATCAGACCATTAGTTTTCAACTTGCCAAATGCACTTTTCACTTTGTATTTCAGCAAATTATGTGTTAACCCCTTTTGATGGTAGGTTGAGGGTGTGACACAAATTACTGCACTGAGATTCACCAGGAAAGATAAATGCAAAGATGATATGATCAGATGCTAAGCAGTTCTTAAGCAGTACTTGAGAGCTATCAAAGTTCACTGAAGTAAGCATCTTGTGACAGATACTTGTCTTATTTGATAACAATAGGTAATCAGATATTAAATATTTATGAAAATATCCAGTACACAAGTCACAAAGCACTGTAGAGAAAATATCTTTTTCAATAATGCTACAGAAATTGTAAGTTGCTGCACCTACCAAAGTTATTTTAGCAGCACTACTGTTAACACTGGAATTAAGCCATGTTTTCATAGTTAAATGTTAGTTTAAGGGCCATTTGTATGGTTCTGACCGTCCAATACAAACGTTACTAAGTGCTTCTCTAAAAGTGCTAAATGGAATTCACACATCTCAGCTTTCTTCTTTTTGTTATTATCAGTATGGAATTCAAAAGGTAATTTTTTAAAGCATGGTAATAAAGTAGCCAGGTGTAATCGTATAATGTGTCACATTGACATACTTGTGATTTATGACTTTCACCTTCAAATTATAAAATACCATACAATGAAATTAACATTTGCTACTTTGCTCTTTCTCCCTTAAAGTAAATACTTCTGACTATAGTTTATAGAAAGATTTCCCTCCCCCCATTTTAAAAAAGATAAACAAAACTACATCTTCTCATGCTTAGGTCTACTGAATATGTATGTAACATTATGTATTATGTAATTGGCATGTAGCCTTTAAGGAGACAGCAAAAATGTCAACACATGTCTTAGAAGTAAGACTGAAAAGTCAGGTAATTTGTTACTTCAGAGTGTGGATCAAAGTCACACATCAAGGGCAAGTCTACACATAAAACTCTGTATCAGCACAGCTGCTCCGATGCAGTTGTGCTGCTGTAGCACTTTAATGAAGATGCTCTACGCTGATGGGAGAGAGCTCTCCCTTCGGTGTCATTAATCCACCTCCACGAGAGGCGCCGCAATAGCACTGCCTACAAGGGGGATTATATTAATATAAGTCTGTGGTGTAGATCAAACCCAAGATACAGATCTTATTTTTCAAACCAGGAAATTTTGCTTTTAGTTTAGATTTATCTGGAGTTCACTGATTTTAGATAGCAACAGATGAAGGTAGGTGTGGATTAAAGCAGGATTAATTGATGTAAAAATATAGACTCTGCACCCATGGAGCCACAAAGTATGGATCAAAAATGATCAATGGGAGGTGAAGATTAACTTCCAGACAATGTTAGATTCTGTCTTGATGCCTGAAGAGCAGGAAGTAGCACTGGCACTGCAAGGAGACAGGAGTACCACAAGCTGTTTTGCAAGGAGGGGAAAGGTGCCTTTGATTGGGGGAGATCTTGTTGCTTGGACTGGAACCAGGCCCCATTTTATTTTTAACCCACCACTGGATCTAGGACCATATTTTCAAAGGGGTCTCAACCTGACCTGCATTTATGCATAAGCACAAATAATTTGCATTCACTTGTTGAGCACTGTTGTTTGTACATAATAATACTAGAATTTACCTGCTCAGAACTCATTTGTGCTCAATTTTCACATGTAAATACATTTACAGATGAACTTTCTATCATTTGCATGCACAAGAAATAATAACCAAAAATTGTGTGAATGAGATTGAACATATAAAGTTGTTTATGTACTAACGAAGGCCATTTTTCAAAGCATCCCCTTTACAAAATCCAGATACAAACCCCAGATTTCATTGCCTAGAACATATGGAATTTTCACTGATCATTCATTAAAATTAATCATCAGAAACTGAAAACCTACAGCCACATTAATTCATATGATTATTTGTCATGTGAGGATAGTGTGCTCACTGTTACACAAGACTTAGAAAACTTGGTGTCTCCCCAAACGTGCTTACTATCTAAACCAGGGGTGGGCAAACTTTTTGGCCTGAGGGAAATTGTATGAGGGCTGACTGGGGCAGGTGATTTGGGGTGCACGAGGGGGTTGATGGCTTTGGCTGGGGGCGCAGACTCTGGGGTGGGGTTGGAGATGAGGGGTTTGGAATATAGGAGGGTGCTATGGGCTGGGATCAAAGGGTTTGGAGGGCAATCATGACTGGCGCAGGCGGTTGGGGTGTGGGCAGGGCTCATGGGTGCGTGATCTGGGTGGCCCTTACCTGAAGCAGCTCCTGGAAATGGCGGCCCATCCCCACGCTGGCTCCCATGCAGAGGCGGGGCTCTGCTGCTCTGTGTGCTGCCCTAAGAACATAAGAATGGCCGTACTGGGTCAGACCAAAGATCCATCCAGCCCAGTATCCTGTCTACTGACAGTGGCCAATGCCAGGTCCCCCAGAGGGAGTGAACATAACAGGTAAGGATCAAGTGATCTCTCCTGCCATCCATCTCCACCCTCTGACAAACGGAGGCTAGGGACACCATTCCTTACCCACCCTGGCTAATAGCCATTAATGGACTTAACCTCCATGAATTTATCTAGCTATCTTTTAAACCCTGTTATAGTCCTAGCCTTCACAACCTCCTCAGGCAAGGAGTTCCAAAGGTTGACTTGTGCTGTGTGAAGAACCTCCTTTTATTTGTTTTAAACCTGCTGCCCATTAATTTCATTTGGTGAACCCTAGTTCTTATATTATGGGAACTAGTAAATAACTTTTCCTTATTCACTTTCTCCACACTACTCATGATTTTATATACCTCTACCATATCCTCCCTTAGTCTCCTCTTTTCCAAGATGAAAGGTCCTAGCCTCTTTAATCTCTCCTCATATGGGACCCGTTCCAAACCCCTAGTCATTTTAGTTGCCCTTCTCTGAACCTTTTCTAATGCTAGTATATCTGTGAGATGAGGAGATCACATCTGTACGCACATCTGTGCCCTGTCAGCAGGCACCACGCCTGCAGCTCCCATTGGCCATGGTTCCCAGCCAATGGGAGCTGCAGAGCTGGTGCTTGGGGCGGGAGCAGCATGCGGAGTCTTCTGGCTGCTCCTGCTTCCAGGAGTCACACTGATCTGCTGCACACGTGGAGCAGAGCAAGGCAAGCCCCCGATCCCGCTCTCTGGATGGAGCACTGGAGTGTGGAAAGCTCCCAACCCTGCTCCCCGGCAGGAGGTAGAGGGTCAGATTAAAAGGTCTGATGAGCCAGATGTGGCCCACAGGCCGTAGTTTGTCCACCCCTAATCTAAACAGAAGCTTTCAATCTAAATGGAATCTTTCCATCTAAATCTATCGTCTTTGACTCATGTGCACAATTCCCTTTAATATTAGTCATAATTGAACTCACATTTTAAAGGCATTATATGGGTCATAAAGTTGTTTTTGAAAATCTTCATGAACTTCTACTGCTTTTGGAAGAGTTAACATGAAGTGTCCTCTCCTTTAGCTTCTTGTATTTATGTATGAACAAAGTTGCTTTGAAGTTAATTCTGGATGTTGAAACAAAACCTGATCACAAATATGGTTTCAGTGGGTCACAGGACTACAGCAGTTGCTGATTGGAGATTGAACTGTTCTGAAATTTGCTAATATTGGGGATAGGGACAATGCCTTTTACCATTACTCAAGCTTTACTCAGGCTTTAGGTTAAAAATATGATAATAGAATCAACTTTTTGAAGGCTTTTGTTGAGTTGTTTTCACTGCTCCTTTCAGGTCTTATTGACGCTAAGGGTGAGTCTAAGTTGAAAAAATAGGATATGGAATTCTCCACTAACACAGCTTCTCAATGATGGCAAGCGTGGCTGCTGTAGTGGAGATACCATTGTATCATCAAACCCAGGGGTCGGCAACCTTTCAGAAGCGGTGTGCCGAGTCTTCATTTATTCACTCTAAGTTAAGGTTCAGCGTGCCAGTCATACATTTTAATGTTTTTAGAAGGTCTCTTTCTATAAGCCTATAATATAACTAAAGTATTGTTGTACATAAAGTAAATAAGGTTTTTAAAATGTTTAAGAAGCTTCATTTAAAATTAAATTAAAATGCACTGCACCCCGGACCAGTGGCTAGGACCCTGGCAGTGTGAGTGCCACTGAAAATTAGCCCACGTGCTGCAGGTTGCCTACCCCTGATCTAACCCAATAGTTACATAGCTAAATACACCCACAGCCTAAAATATATATATGTCTCTTGAGAGCTCTCAAGTCACCTGCTTTGAATCACCAAACTCAGTCACAAGTATACTTTTAAAAAAGAGGGTTTCTCTTTCTCTCTTTCTTTTTAAATCCCTTCAATAATGATTCTTGGCTTCCCAAAATTTCATTCATGTTTTCCTAACAAACTGGTGGTTATGAAGGAGAAAGATTAACTGGCACCTCCTTTCTATCCCTGCTCCCCACTTCCTGCCAAGCTGGCAAGTTACCCCTATAAAAGCAATGGCTGTTAGGTCCACACCCATCTACAAGGCACTTCCATTCGCTCAGCATTGCAGCCCCACCACAATGTCTGCAGAAAGATTATTGCACATAATATTATTCTCCAAATGCATAGTCTATATAACCCTTAGATATTTTGGTCAGGTTCCCACAAGGTTAACGGGATATTTTGGTTTTACAGAAAGAATCAGGAGGGAAAAAAATCCCCACACAAACAAAAAGGCTGAGTTGTCTCCAGCCTATGGGGGGAAGAGAAGGAAATCTCTATAGGAATTTCCAATACTAACATGAATATTTTACTTGAATTTTAACACCTTTCATCCCAAAAGACCCTGGAGCACTTTATGAACTATGTAATGCAAAGTTTCACTACTGAGATGCAGCCATCTCAGGGGGGGAAGGCAGCAAACAGGCACATAGAACAACAATGGAGGGAAAGTGCCATATGGTCTCTTACGTTCATGCAGAGCAGTGGGGATTTTGGCTTCTAAAGTCTTAAAACTGGTACCACTCACTTTAATGTAGGCAAGATTGTGTGCCATGTGAGCCAGCAGCATCTTTAATGGTGTCCCACTGCACATCCACAGGAAAGCCCACCTTGTGGTTGCTCTGTATTTAATTGTGAATTAGATCTCATTTTTTTAAGGGTAAATATAGGTGCCTGCTCACTCTCAGTACATGTCTCTGAGCAAACTGGTAAAGCTTTCTTTTTGGATATATATTTATTTTATTCTGGCTTTTTCATATGTTAACTGACCAAAGTGGTGTGTGCACCCAGATTATTCTACAGTATCAGGTCCAGGAGTGACTAACTAGGTGATTAATGTCACCGGATCACAATTCACATCAGTCTAATTCCCCCACATTTAAAATAATCAGTATCAACTTATCTAGACTGTAAAAGGCATGAGAAATCCAACCCCCCTAATCCTCAAATTGAGAAGCCTGGGGGATGAAAATACGGACCCTCTTTTGATCATCTAAATAAAAACAGCCTATGAAGTAGAGCAAAGAATAGGAACAAACTGACCCAGGTGAAAGCAATTAGAACAATAAAACCAGTGAAAGCTTCTGCTAGCACCTCGCAGTGTCATTGACTGACTCAAGATGAACAGGGCTAAAAGTGTTCTAGAACTTTCTGTGGCAAAAACTGCAAGGGTTGACTCTACAGTCTTCAGCCCCAGACCTTGCTCTGTCATGTCTGGTCAGCCCTTATGCATGCAGTGGAACCATCGGGGTGTGACTATACTAAATTTTTTTACTGTTGCTGCCTCAGGTACATCTCCAATGATGGTGAGAGCACTACGGTAAACAGTCTCCAGCTTTGTAACCATTGTGACATCTAACCTTACTCAAGAGGAGCAGATGACACAGTGGTGAATATCCCAGAAGCTTGTGATTCTCCCATCATTGCTACTATCTTCAGAGCTACAGCAATGGTGAAAAATTTTAGGAAAAGACCCCAGGCACAGAAGACACCCATGGTTGCACTTCCATGATACACCTTTGAAAGGCTTTTCCCAGAATAAGGCAGTGGTTTCACTATGCTCTGCAATCTATTTCCTGTCTGCCCAGCTAATCTTGTCAGAATAGCTCTAACCAGACCATGCTGACTCTCTTGGATAATGTCACATGTTTCAAGGAGATCCAAGGAGTGGAAACACTCTTAAAGATGGTGCTGACCAAGTGAGTTAAAATTATAGTATTCATTAACACTCTTCAAAAGGTAGAAATCTTAGCGCCAGCAACAAAGTAAAAAGGGAATGTGTAGAAACTGTGATACTGCATCTAAGGAAATGTTGCTTATGCGCTTATAAAGCTTTGTAGCAGAGAAAGATAAACTTAATAAAACTTACCAACAGCCAACCTTAGTTGTCCTAACCTGATCTCTTCTCTGGAGTCCAGAGATAGGTTGGCACCTGCTTGAGCAAACAGTTTACAGTGAAGGATTGACCCTTAGTCCATTCACAGCTTTTCACCTCATCTTGTTTCACTGGAGGAATGAGAATAGGGCTGTGAGAACCCCTGGCCAGCCACCATGGTACAGAACATTCTGTGGAAGTCTCTACAGGCAAGCCCACTTCTATGTTGGCAGTGACTCCTGATTACATGTGTGTGGGAATGACAAGTCACAAAAAGCCATGTCTTCCTGCCCAAGCTGGGGCTATTGAAGGCTCTGAATCACTGGTGCAGTTTTCCCGTGCAGAGAGGACAAAAGAAGAATGATAAGGCTCACAGCTCTTGGTTGCAGCTTCTATCTACCTTTATGCAGGGTTATTAGGAGGACAGCAAGCCAGGTGTTGAGCAGAGCACAAGCCTATCAATCTCCACCTACATGGATTCACCAATTATACTGGAGCACTTCAGCAGTTGCTTAGGTTACTGCAGCCCTGAGGTTGCCGGAACAGTTGCAGAGGTGCAGCCTGGGAGCCCATGCTAACACATGTGCCCATTGTCTATGGAAACCTCTGCAGAGAGCTGCAGTTTACACTCTTTAGCGTTCCACAGCTGAGGCAGCCCTGGATAATTTAAGGAGAATGTTACTGAAATACTTTTGCTTCACTTGTTTCTAATAAGCTGTCTAGCGATCTCCTCCCACTTTGCTCTTGTAGGAGAGCTAAGAATTCATTCTTTCAGCCTTCAGATCCAAATGAATTTCAATTAGCTTCTTTCTTCCTTCTCATAATTAAAAAAAAAAGACCAAGGGCCAGATTTTCCCTTCAGTCTGGTTTCACACCAAAGTTAATAAATCATTGACTCCAGTGGAATTTCTCCTGATTTACACTGGCGTGAGAAGAGTATTAAATCCCCAAAATTGCAAGTAAAGGTCACATCACATCTTTATACCTATGTTCATCTATAGTAGATGATATATCAACTATCTGTAAACATTTGCCTCCTGCTAACCTCATGCTGTGCAGCTTTAAATTGGCTGTAATATAAGTACAGTGTAATGGTTTCATGGGGTTAGACATAAATTTACAAACAAGCATTGCTTTTGGTCAGGGGCTTCAGGCGATTCTGGATGAAAAAATTGTATGCAGCTAATTACCACATACACAGTTAGAAAGCAGGATTTCCCATTGCATCTGAATTGATGGGAAGCCAAGATTTTGAAATAAGATTTGGTTTGTTTGAATTTAGTTAATGAATCTATTTCTGTGCCCACGGAGTTTGATGGCTTTGGAATGTTTTTGAAACAGTGATATCTCAAAGTGCTAACTCAGCTTGGAGCACTAGAACTGTATGCAGCTCTTCACAGCCCCTATGTTTTCATTGTAATAGTGGTTATATCAAAAGTTCTGTGGCCATTTCCCTTTTGACATGTGTGAACATCAGACCTTATAACATTATTTTATTTTTATTTATTTTTTTTGCATGAAAAAACTCATACTGCTGACAAAACTGGTGAACAATCATGTTTCCAGTCAACTCCTAAAAAGCAAAAACAGCAACGGCCACCCTAGCTTTTCACTGTGGTGAAAGCCTGTGAACTCCACATCCAGACCATTTTGACATTGTAGGTGCAGGCATGAAGGAACAGCAATCCTAGGCGTCTTCCTGACTTCTCTGCAACTAAACCTTGAGCTTTTAGAAGTCTCCACTCCCTGATGGAGTAATGGGAATGTCCAATATCTTCCCAGCTGGTGGTCCACCCTGGAGTGGAATACATCATCAAACACTCACTATGCTTTTGAAGTATGAAGGCTCTGTGCTCAAAGCATAGAGCCCAGAATGAGGAAATGTGAGTTCTCTTACCCGACTCTACCACAGACTTCCTGTGTAAATTGCTTAAGATATTTGTGCCTCGGTTTCCTAATGTGAAAAATTGGAGAGGGAGTGTTCTGACAATTAATAACTGTAAAAGTATGGGTGATGCAAAGGATGGGAGATATTACAGGCAGAAGAAACTATTGAAGTGCAAAATAGCATAGTCTTGTAGCATCTCCAAGCATTTAAAGAATGCACTTGAGACTGCATGCAGCATCCATCTATATTTGCATAAATCTTTCTTCAACCCCAAAAACAATTTGTGACGCTAAACAGGCTATTTAGACTCTTGGCACAGAAGCATCCTTCTAGGCCTCTGGCTGCCTGTGACTGATGCTAGTAACATTTTTACTACCAGCAAGCCAAGGAAAGGATTTGCTTCTTTTGGTAGCTTTTCTTTGAAGTGCAGTGAAATCCTACAGCTTTTATTTTCATGGTGAAAAGTGTGTAAGAACTCCCCTAGCTTTGACCCCAGATGGACTCCTATAATCTAGTCTCTCTTGTGGCACCAGAACCTTTTAGTCCATCACTGCTGAAATTGGCACTGAAAGGGAAAATAACATCTCTTGGAAGAGTCAAAAGAGGAGATTCTCAGAGAGGAGAATGTGAAAAGGAGAAAGGTGGTTTGCTTCTTTGTTAGTCTCATTTTAAGTTTAACTCTTTACTGTTTGCAGTAATCTAATCAGGTGAGTTTTTACTGGGCAATTGGTATGGATAGAATGGCTGTTAGTGGTATATTCAGCTATGTGTGGGTTTTCAAATAAACTGTCATCTTGAAGTGTCTGGGAGAAAAGGGTGCTTTTGTGTGAAAGTCTGATAGAGCTGGGGGAGAAAGGGATTTGTTTTGGTAAACTGTAAATTCCTTTTGTGATAGCTGATGGGCTTAGTTGGTTTAATAAATCTGGCACTGATTGTGCAGCGAGTTGGGAGGCGGGGTGTGAACTGACTGATTTTTACATTGTGCTTCATTGTGTCTTTGTTCTTTTCAGATGATGCTTGTGTGGGATCTAGGGACAGCGAGAGCTGCGGGATTAGAGAAGTGACATGAAGTGCAGCAATGTGTTTTGAACAGTGAGGGTTGGGGTTCTTTCTGGGAAAAAACATCAGCGTAGGCAGAGGCAGATTAAGGTTTCGTGGGGCACTGGGCCAGAGCAAGAGGGGGGCCCCTCCCCATCCCTTCCACCTGCAGTCCTGCCCCTGTTCCGCCCATTCTGCCTGCAGCCATGACCATGTCCCCATACCATTCTGCCCCTTCCTCCCAGGGCCCTGCCCCTCCCACCCCTGGTGCCACCCCATTCAACCCCTGCAGTGTGGCCTTGCAACTCACTTGCTCCTTTCTGCCCCCGCTGCCCCAAGACCAGAGAAGCTCTGTCCCCCCAACCAGGGCCTGGGGGCTTCAGCAGGGAGTGAGAGCTCCCCCAGCCCTGAGGCCACAGCAGGAAGCCGGAGCATCTCCAGTCCTGGGGTTGCAGCCAGAGTCCAGGTGCTGGGGCTTCCCCTGCTACCCCACGCTTCTGCAGGGGACCGGGGTCAGGGAACTGGGGCTTCTCCCACCCTGCCCGCCTGGAGCAGGGTTGGGGTGCTGGGGTTTCTCCTTCCCGCCCTCCACCCCTCTCTCTGCACTTCTGCCGGGGCTCCGGGCTTCCACTACCCTGCAGTGGATGTCTGGTATGGCACCCATTTTTCCACCTCCCCCCAATTGGCCAGGGCCCCTGGGCACAGCCCGCGTCAGCCCATTGGCTAATGTGTCACTCAGTGGAGGGCTTTGGCAATTGCTCAGCACCTCAAGGAAAGAACTGCTAACTTGCAGTATCAGTTGGTGATGCTATAGTACAGGGGTTCTCAAAACTTTTGTCCTGGTGACCCCTTCCACATAGCAAGCCTCTGAATGCGACCCCACTTATAAATTAAAAACACTCTGGAGGCAAAGCGGGGTTTGGGGTGGGGGCTGACAGCTTACGACCTCCAATGTAATTACCTTGTGACCCCCTAAGGAGGTCCCAACCCTCAGTTTGAGAACCCCTGCTATAGTAGAACATTCAATCAGATGAAGCTTTATAGGGGGAGGGGGATCTTTATCTCTCCATACTGCCACTCCACACAAAAGAGCGGGAAAGAAAATACTCACATCTAAATTATGCATGAGGGAATTGAAGAGCTGGCAATACTGATGCTGCAGAGCATTCTTGATGGTTTGACAAATCTATGGAAGGGCCAGAATTTGCCATGCAGGCTAAGGAGTCATAGGAACTTTTTCTGGGACTTAACTTTGGCCCAAGAGTTGCAGACTATGTGTGAACCTGAAGCATATAGATGATCGGATCTAGCAGTTTATATCACTAAGGGTTTTTTAAGGCATTGATTGGTAAGTGGCACAGTGACTGATTCCAAGAAGTACTAGAGATAATTGAATATTTTCAATTTTTTGAAATGCCAGTGAAAAGTTTGTGCAAAAATTTTCAATTTTTTTAATGCATTTTTTCCTTTTTTCCCGTCAGCTTTGAAAGTGGTTGAAACATTTGGAAAATTAGAAATTTTCAATGAAAACATTTTACAATTTTTTTCATACTTTCCCTAAGCTTTTTTCTGGTTTTACACTCTGATGTTATTGTGTTCTAGGATCATTTCTCAAGGATTTTTTTTCCTGTTGTGACGCTGGCAGACCAGGTACCAACTCTTGCCAAGGCTTTAAGTCTCAGCCGAGCACTGACAAATTCATTGCTGGAAACCAGTCCAGCTCACCTGTGTGTTAGATGCGTACAAGATTTACAACAACGTGTTTAGTGTTAGATTTTATGAAATGCTTGTAAGTTGCTACATGCTACATACAATACTTATAATTTATTTATCACATGCAATAAGGTAATATTTAAGTTTTTGCTTTATAACTGTAAAAAATGTTTCTCCTGAAACTGTCAACCTGTCAGAAGGGATCTCTCCTGCTCATTAAGAAGGCTATCAAAACTAAATGGGCCACTGTGGGACATCACAATACAAAGACTTTGTTAATTGCCTCTTCACACCCATGCAGAGGCTACGTGCAAAAGGGAATTCTGGAAGAAGGAAATAAAGATAGCTGACAAGAAAATTTTTCAATCCTTTTGCTGTTTAGACTCTCTCAGGACTGGAGCAATGAAACAGAAGCAGAGATCCCCAAGGTCAACCTGGGTTCACCCTAAAAGGCATTCAATGCCAACAAATTGCTACAACTCCGTCACCTTTTGGAACCATAGATTGTAACTCAATTGTGTAAGTATGTTGCCTGCTTAGTTAGTTTACTGTGGGATTGGATAAACGTGTTGTCTTTGGTATGAAATCTGAGGTACTGATTGACCTGGGGTAAGTGACTGGTCTCTTGGGACTGGAAGCAACTTGAATATTTTGCAGTCTTTGATGTATGGCAACTAACTATCACTCAGTCCAGCTTGCCTGGATGGAAACATAGACTGGAGTGCTCACAGGGACATCTGTGTCTCCATGGTAAGACTTACAGTGCTCCAGTTCACAGTTGTTACTGGGTTGTTGAAAACTAATTCTAGAACATACCACCAGTTGGGGGTGTCTGCCCTGCCTTTTTGGCAGCTTGCCCAGAGGCTGGCACTCACGGTGGTGAACCACTCCAGATGGTGTGATGTTACAAATTTTCCTGTTACCGATACCATCTGTTGCTTTTACATATTGAGCCCCAAGGCATATTTATTTGTTTAGAGATATTCAAATGCTCAAAAAGGATGTCTGTTCATTCTCTCTCTAGGTGCCCTTGACATATCTCACAAAACCCCAGCCTAACTAAAGTGCAGCAACATCATGCAGTCTTCCCCAACTTTACTTCTCGCACAATTCATCACCTTCAAAATTTCCCTAGTCTGAACCCTAAGGTGAGCTACAACTAGGAACAAACAGTTGTGTCTTGGAATAAACATATGTGAAAGGTCTACATGTTCATTTACGATCATATTAGTTAAGTCAAGTGAACTGGCGATCAATTAACTTGAGTTACAACATGACCAAAACCTCTCATCTAGACAGGGCCAATGTTTCCTGGTAATTGTCTGTTTAAGATCTGTCTGCTACCCTTTTCCAATAGCACAACATCTGCTATCCTGCTGTTGAACAGCTTGTATATTCTAGCAGTTGAAGGTTCCAGCTTAGATTGTTGTCACATATAATTTCTGTATCGCATATTGTTAGTTACACTCTTAGTTTTGATCACTATAATTTACTCAGGCAGCATAGCAGGTGGAAGTATTTGAGTAATTGGCTATTTGATAATTTAAAATGTTGGATAAGATCTATGAATGTCATAATATGGTGGTTAAGTCTGTTAATCCTTTTATGTGCCCTTGAGGACCGAAGCACAATTAATACAGCAGGATTATGCCAAATAGATACATTTGTGATAGTTATTATGCATATATAAATGTCTATGTGCGTATAAATATAGACGAATACATATCTATCATGTATTGATAGTGGTAGTAGTATTTTTCAAATTACACTAAGATTCCAAGTACCTGTCTCTTAATTACACTTATTTAAAGTGTGGTTATGGACAGAAAGATGACTAGTTTCAAATAACATCTTTTTACCCAACATGTCTATCTCATATGAATTCAGATTGACAGCTGCACTCTTGTTCCAAAAATAAATTTAAATTTAAAATACAATAAAATAAAATTTTACTATTTTTTTATCTCTGTTAATAAAGCCCATTGAGCTACTGATACATGAGAGAGAGTGGGATTCTTTTCTTGCTCATCAATCTTCAGTGGAATTGTTATTTGAATTCTAGCTGTAGAAACTTTACTTAAAAGTGTGCACAGGTGTACAGCTAACTTGTGCCTTAACTACAAATATAATACATCTGATATGGATTAAATTTACTGGTAAGGATGCCAGTAAGAATACAGCTGTATTTCCAGATTCTAGAATGAATATGTAGTGTTGACAATTAGATCTCAGTTACACTGATATGGGATGAAATCTTCATTCCATTGTAGTCAGTGGGAGTTTTACTACTGACTTCAGTGGGGCCAGGATATCACACCTAGTGTCAATTTAAATCAGTGGAGTCACTGAGGTTTACACAGGCATAACTGAGATAAGAATCTGGCCCACTTTCTTTTTTCTTGTGAGCTGAGAAAATGCCCTGTGGAGACACAATGGACACAGAACCATACAATGCCATTTTCAAAGTCATTTTCAGAGTAGATCTGCTCTTTCAGGTTGCACAGGTTTTAGACATGGCAAACCTTTGTGAACTACCCTGTCTAGCCTATAATAACCACTGCTCTTTGGATTGGAAAGCTTGACAAAGGACAGAATAACCTTACAGAGAGCCAAGTGAAACTGGGATATGAGAGTACACCAGCCTTTCATTTCTGGAGACTCAGTTTCAGATGCTGAAATGAATTTGGTAATCTCAACTAATTTAGCACCAAACAATGGAACATAGTTCAACATAACTAAGGCCTACTCAAATGAGACCGAGGACTAAAATAGCAAAGGTGATACTGATCAGAATTTAAGCGTCTGAGGTGTATTGGAGTGTGTATCCATTTTTAGTGTTTTCTTACCACTAATCAATGCTATTATGCCTTCACTGTTATGAGCATCACATTCATTTACAAATTTATATTTTTCAAAGAATGCTTATACTATAATGTCAGACAGTACATCTGAATGAATGAAAAACAAATAATTGAATTCCATTAGAAAGAGTTCTAAAAATGAAAAAGTGGTGTAAAGGTTACTTATAAGCAGTGTATGTATCTGACATGGGATGGAATATTTACAGAAAAGTGCAACATGATCGTAGAGTAAGATAATGAACTCTTGCTACTGATGCCTTCAGTGCTCTATGAAAAGGACAGAGAAGCTCAGCCATTAATGGGAAAGAACTAACATGAGAGGTCCACAGTAAACTTTTTTTTTTTATTGGCAATGACAGAAGCCTGATCAGCAAAGAAAATCCATGCGGTGTCTAACACACTAATGACATTGTCCAAGAAAAGTTACACCATAAGGGCTGGGTTTTGTTTTAACTTATATCACGGTGAGTCCAGAGTAACTCAGCATTTAAAAGCATTATTCAAGATTTATATCTAGGAGGTTGGATGCTTGTCCTCTGCACTTCAAGACAGGAAATGTGTCTGCCTTTATGTTTGTGTAAATTTCCCAGCAATTGTACACATTATTTTTAATACTAATATCCACCTGAAAATATGACTTTTGGGATGCAATTGAGGTCAGGGAGTCCTATTTGCTACTGAGAATTAACAGGTTTTGCAGGTAGAACCTGCCTGAAGGCAGCTTTACTCTACACACCCAATTTTTGCAAAACATGCCTGGTGCAATTTCATTGCATCCAGTGAGTTTACACAACGAATGAAGTTGTTACAGAAGAAAGCAATCCATTGGCATTTTCTCAATGGGGCCAGTTTTTCCCTCTTTCTATGTTCTTTATTTTTCTTAATCACATCACAACCCACCTTCCTATCACAGGCATGGCCAGTATCCAGCACCCAATTCTAGTGAGGAGGATGCCAGCTTTGAGTAATTTGACCAAGAAAATGACAGCTACCTTCCTTTAGATTGCAAGTGATATGGAAACCTGAGCTATGCAGTTTGTACATCATCATAATAGAAACCTAATTAGTGGAGCCTGTATGTAAGTGGTTTGGCCAGTACATTGCAGAAAGGCCATATAGTTGTGGCTTGGAGCACCTCAGCCTTTCCATCCACACAATTGATCTCCTGTGCATTGTAGGACTGTGTGAGCCAAACTTGGAACATATCAGCTACTTACTGTGGTGGCTTCAGTTTCAGATTTGAGCATGAGTTACTCCTTCATCCACATGAAGAGACGGCCAAGTTCATTGCTGCTTTGCTGTGTTGTGGTCATGCTCATTTGTTACTCTCCCTCTGAGCCTCAACAGTCTCTGATACACCCATTCAAACTGTGCGGCATAAAGGAAACTTGCTGATCCAGTTATAATGCCCAACTTGTACTGTCAGCATAGTAATGCAAACACAGAAACTGTTGCTTCTTGTTGCTCAAAGCACAAGAGCTTGAAAGGGCTGTTGAGTGAATGTGGAGCCAAAGTGTCTGGCTCCTCCTGCTCTGGTCTTGCCAAAGAGGCAGGAGGGAAAAAACATCCCCCTGTTGTTTTCTGATTTAAATTGCCGATTGCCTCTGTATGTGTGTCTGTGTATGTGTCTGTGAGAGAAAGAAATGGAGCTGCTATAGCAAAATATCTCCTCTGTTTGGGGAGAAAGGACTCTTTTCAATGTGCATATTTAAAGCAGAGATTCCTTTGTCATGTGAAAAGAGGTTCAAAATAACTAAACAGCCATAGATTGAAATTAAACAATGAACATAAAATACATTGTAAAGGAGATTTCAGCAGACTTGGCTTGTTCCTCCTTAAGGCCTTGTCTACACTGCAGAGCTTTTTCAGTAAAAGGCAGCTTTTGGTGGCAAAACAGTGAAGGTGTACACAAAGCAATGCCACTTTTGGCAACAAAACTCTTCCGTTTTGATGACTAAAGAAGACCACCTCAATGAGAGACATAGGGATTTTTGCACAAAAGTTTTGTCAACAAAGTGCCAGGATAGATGCCGACATTCCTTATGTCAACATAACTAGCCTCCTCCAGTATCCCACAATGCCCGCTGTGATAGCTCTGCTCACTGTTTTGAACTCAGCTGCCCTGCATGCATGCATCCCTCCCCTTTCAGAGCTCCAGGAAGCTTTGGCATTCCTCAGCCTGGAGCACTCACAGAACTGCTGAGGATGCTGCTCCTGGTAGCTGAGGAGGCTGTGAGAGAACTCAGAGGGAATCGCAGAACCATTAATGTGGAATCGGCAGGCAGGCAGAATGGGCTGCTGCTGCAAGAGGGGAGCTCGGGGGAGAGACTGCTGTGCTGTGCAGAGCTGGGGGCTGATGTGGGGGGGTGTCCCCTTGCCCCAGGATTGGTTGTTCAGGGTGCTGTCTGAATTTAAAGAGACACCGTGATGACACACTCCCCCAACACACACACTTACCCAGCACACACTCTGCCTTTCTCTCATATACACTCTGCCCTCCACAATCTCTCACATACTTCCCAAACTCTGTTCTGTCTCTCCCCCTGCAACACACACACACAAACACTCCCTGGCACATGCTTCCCTCCCCCCCATATACACTTCAGTTGAAAAGCAGCTAACAGTCTAGTAGGATGCCCATGGAAGGATGGGATTGAGAAACCTGCATCACGAGATGCTGTACCTGCCCCATGAGGCATTGCAAACCCTTCCCAAAGTACCCTGCGACCAGTTGCACAGTGGGATAGCTCCCTACAGTGCACTGTTCTCTGTGTTGATGCAAGAGGTGCTAGTGTGGATGCGCTCGGCTGACACAAAGAGCATAGTGTGGACATGCAACAGCAGTTTAATTAAAGCGCTTTAATTAAAGTGGCATAACTTTTGTCGACAAGACTCTGCAGTGTAAACAAGGCCTAAGGGATTTAGTTTATTTTATCCAACTGGAGGACTGGATGTATCAAGTGGAGATGTATGGCATCTGGCAACTTCAGTCATGAAGACAGCCATTTAGGCCCAAATCAATGACATGTGGGCATACTGTCTGCCATACATTGTAAATTACAGGATCGAGACCCTAATTCTCAGCCTGCCTAGCCCCAAATCTGTAAAAAGAGGGGCAAACGCAGAGAATGAGAGACATGCCAAAATAGCAGCAAGGAAAGACTAAAAGGTTGTAGGATGCATTTCTTTAACATGAAGTAAAAGTTAATAGAAATAACATTTTTCTATAACTCCATTGTCATGCGTCAGCGTTCCTGGCTCGAGATAATTTACACTAATTATGGATAGGATTATGTTGGCTCCCTGTGGGTGGAAGTAAGGACATATATCTGAAAGACAGCTGTATATTTAGTGGGCCTCCACAGAACTTTCCCCCAAATTCTCCAAGAGGATATCAACTCAAGTGGCAACACACTTAACCTATGAAACTCTAAGTTGGTTGCATTACATTATCAATAAACTGGGAAAACCCTATATAAATGCAAAGTTTTATGATGGGTACAATTATTCTTTATTATTCATTATTCAAACATTTTTATGTACTGGTAATTCCTTTGATTACTCTCCCAAAACTAAAATATAACTGTATAACACTGCATCTTTGAGGAACACATTTGTGTTTCCAAGACACTGGAGGAAGCCAATACTTACCTTTCTGCCAAAAAACTGCAAAATACTGACCTGCCCATACCTCTCAAATGTTCTTCATTTTATGAGATCTCTCTCATATTAGCTCCACAGTATGTTCCACAAAAAAATTGGTCTTTCATTTTTATTGTTGAAAATCATTTACATTGGGAGTAATTCTGAAACTGAAGTTATAGAAAGAGTTATTTACAGGAAAGGAAAGAATCCAACAGCATTTTAAGTTTCTTGCACATATTATTTTTAGAATCCCTCCTTTTGGGTCTTTGACACACATTGTATCCTGCAACTGAGCCTTGGCAGGTTGAGAAGAATGGGCCTTATCTGGCATTCATGGTGCTACCAAAGCTCCCACTGAAGTTAGCAATTATTTTAGGTGCACAAGAAACTGTCATTGACTTCAGTGAGCTACATTGAGTTACTCCAGCTGAGGATCTGAACGATAATCTTTTGTTAGAATGTGCTATTCTGCTTACATTTTGTTTATTCAGACATTTTGGGGGAATGGTTATTGTTAGAGAAATGTAATGTTGTTTTCAATTTTGTTCTGGGTTACAGCATGTGTGTACAATCACTATAGGGTCAATAACACTGGGATAAGGATTTGTCAGTCCTGGGTTTGAAGGTTATGACCTTTAGGATTCTTCTTTTTGGCGTTCTTCAGGGAACGCAGCTTAGTAAGAGTTTGGTTTATACCGGAACTGACCTGACTTTAGTCATTTGCTTTTAGCATATAATATATGTTAACCCTTTGGTTTGTAGAAGTATCCCTAGGATACCCCTACTTCTTGTGGCCAGAGAAAAACTGCATTTCACTGGGATTTTGTGACAAAAATTTTGGGGATTTATGCAAAAGCTTAGGGAGAATGGTCTTTGTGTGGCTGATTTTTCAATACGTTAAGGAAAAAAAATATTTTGGTTGGAAGAGAAAAGAAACTCTTTGCCACCAGAAACCCTGCATTATCACATTAGGATCACCCTGGCTAGCAATTTTGCAGAGTTCTAGTTTCAAGAAATAGGCATGCATAAAGAAGTTGGTGTGTTTTTAAGTTTAAAAGTTTTTGTAGGTTTAACAAGGAGATTTTATTTGATGGCTTTTTATACAGTGATCATTACTGTTGTCTCACAAACAGATCAGCACCCCTGTTGAGTAGGCAGGTATTATTATTATTCCTGTTTCACACACAGGGACTGAAGCACAGATAGATCTCACATCAGAAAAAGCAACCCAATTTTCTGAATGCCAGCCCTGTGCCAGGGCCATTTTCCCTTTCAAATAAACTCCAGCTGTAAAATTTGGCCCTGAAAATTTGGCCCCTCTTTCTCTTGACTTTTTGGTGATGAACTAATCCAAGGTTTTGACTCAGCCCAATTATAGGGATAGTGCCTAGCCATGAAATTCATATCTACTCTTAGGCTGGATCCTGAACTTGCCCCCACTAAGTTTGGACTTGTTTGGATTCAGGCATTTGTTTCAGGGTTATTGCTGCTTAAATACTGAAATTCGAATACATATTCAACCTCATTCCTTCCCTCTGGGCAGTCCAATAATCCCTCCATGCTAGACATGTCATACACAGTATGATCACAAAAACAATGGGTTCAGTTAGTGTAATGTTCATGGTATCTGAGGAGCTCCTTAAATTAAGACACTGAGACTCGCTTGAGAGGCACCACACACAAACTCTGAGGGACACCTTTTCAGAAGTGAACTCTAATTCTGGATGCCTAGACCTGTAGGACCTAGTTTATGAGAAATATGAAGCACCTATGATGCCAAGTGAAGTCAGTGCCCTAGGACAAAATTTCAAACTCGGATTCCTAAATGTAAGTACTCAAATCCATACTTAGGCAGCTAACTAAATGGACTAATTTTCACAGGTAGTGAGAACCTGCCAGGGATGGAGGGGTCTTCAGTATTTCTTTATAGTATTTCTTCTTTTACTCTCCCTCATACTCTCAAAGTTGTCTTGGCATCTCTTTCCTTGCAAGGAGGTCAGTATACAGCCCATTCTGAAATTCTACACAACCCACTGCCTCAGTTTGCCAAGGAATGCTGTTAGAGACTGACACAAGGTGATCCTAGCAGTCCTAGTGTCCCATCTCTGGTACGTTCCATTCCTGCTGGTTAGGCGAACATGCTCAGAATCCATCCCATACATCCAGGCTGTCCTATACAGGCACAATTACAGTGTAAAAAAGTTATGCTTTGCAGGAGGTGAGTTAATCCTTTACTATCAGTCTAGTTCGTTCAAGTATTGATTTCAGAATCATAGAAATTAGAGATGAAAATACCCCCTACTGGGTCATCTAGTCTGCCTTCTGTCAAAGTGGGATTCTTCCCTAGTATGTATTTTCTGGTGATTAGTCAGACACAGCATAGTTCGTATCAGACTTGCTGTGAATAAGTTAAACAATTCAAATGAAAGAGAGCTGATCTGGAGTTCTTGTAGGGTTCTGTTCTGTTGTTCTGCATATTGTCTGTATCAAGCAAGCTGGTCCATGCTTTTGTCATGATGACTAATGACCTGTCAGAAGAAGGAAAATAAGCTTTATGAAACAGTGCTGCATGCAAGGGTAGGTGGCCCTGCCCTTCCAATTTCTTTGAAGGCAAACTGTTTTTTCTAACCTTTGTAAAGAAGCTCTTTGAGATTCAGAATTCAAAAATTGCCATTTTCCTAACAATATTGATGACTCAGTGGTCATCTGGAAATGGTCAACTAAAGCTTTATTTGTGTCTAAAACATAATCCATGCTTTATTTTAAAATGTGTCTGTGAATCACGATGGTAATTAGTATCATTAACTGTGAACCAATTTAATGAACTGATTGATGTTTGAAAAAAGTTATAGTTTAAGTCTTTACTTCTATTCCAGTCAAAACCAAGACTCACCAAGAATAATTATAATGCCTACATCTTGCCTAATTTTATCATCCAGACATCTCAAAGCTCTTTAATGCTATTTTACAGATGGGAAAACTGAGACATAGAGATGCAAAGTGACACCTATTAGGCCAGTGGCAGGGTTGGGAATAGACCCTTTGTCATAAGAATGGCCATACTGTGTCAGACCAATGGACAATCTAGCCCGTGTCCTGTTTCTCTGTCAGATGCTTTAGAAAAAATGAGCAGAAAGGGCAATTTCGAGTGATCCATCCACTGTCATCCAGTTCCAGCTTCTCGCAGTTGGAGGTTGAGGGATACCTGGAGCAAGGGGTTGTATCCTCACCATCTTGACTAATAGCCATTGATGGACCTATCTGCCAAGAGGAGAAGTGTCATAAATCCTACTCCAGAACATTGCCTCTCCTGGAGTATAGGGAATGATGAGCAGTTAATCTTATCCCTTCCACAATATGCAATGGGTTAAATTTTGCCCTCCCTTATCCCATGCAATAATACTGACTCCACTAGTGGCAGCCCAAAGAGGTTACACAGAAAAGTAAGTAAGGTCAAAATTGATCAAGTATGGCCTTCCTGTGCAACTCATTTCTTCATGGCGATTCCTGCCACACTTACATTGTGACTTCATTTCTCACTCTGCTCATTTTCTGGTATTCACAGCAATGACTGAACCCCTTTTGATTGATCTTTCAGAAGAGGAAACTCAGTGACTGATAATGACCTGAAGAAGAGTTCCATGTAACTCATACCTTGTCTCTTTCACCCACAGAAGTTGGTCCAGTAAAAATATTACCTCACCCACCTTGTCTCTCTATTTATTGTAGGCGTCATTGAATGAAATTGAAGAAGGACAGTAATATCCATAATCTGATTCTTTTAGCTTTTTAAGCCTGGTTAAGCGTATTTTGAAGTATTGCTATTCAACTGCAAATGCAATGAAAGTTTAAAGGACTTGATGAATTTGCAACAAAGATGCCCTGAGTAACTTATGCTGGACACAGTGTATTGTTTAAACTTGCTATGAAAACCAAAACTACTACATCACTAACATTCCTCACTGTTGGATGTGACTGTGGTCCAGTGGATCGGGCATGACGCGGGGAGACAGGAGACCTGCATTCTACTGTTGGCTCTGCTGTGTCACCTTGGGCAAGTCCCTTCGCATGTCTTGTCTATTTAGATTCAACAGTCTTTGGGGCAGAGACTTTCCATTATTATATATTTTTGTTCAGTAACTAGCACAATGGGGTTCTGACCTCACCCCGAGAGGCTACTCAAATACTACTAATAATAATCTATTGATTATATTTTAACAATATTTTTTTTAAAAAAAATTCTATTCAAAATTAGCTTATATATTCAAGTTCTTGTATACTCTGTAGAAAGCTACATGCACATTCTGCACCGAGGTGCCTAGATGTCAAAGTGCTCTGGCATGGCAGATTGCAAATTTTGTAGCAGCTTCATTGACATTTTAAAAAATTAATCTTTAACAAATTAGAAATGCAGAAGCACCCGTATTATTTATTTTGATATTAATTTCAGTTTATTTTGTCCCATTCCCACTTCTCAGTATGCTACAGATTTTTGCATTCATGATGCAGGACTGCATTCTAGAAGTTATCATGGGGGAAACTAAGGTGCAGCCCCATATGAAAAATTATGGATACTTGGAATAACAACACATGAGTCCAGTAGCTGTATTAAGAGCGGGATCAACAAGAAAGGGAGAATTTGAGAGCACTTCATTTACTGAATGCCATCAATGATCCATGGCACATGGACAGACATTCCCTGAACCATGCAATTCATACTCTAAGGGGCAAATTGTATCTCTAAAGGGAAAAACCAATACTGAAGCTTAGAGACTCTGTTATGTTCCTCTTACTGAATTTTCTTTGAATTCTTCCATCGGGTGAGGATCTTCTTCCCCCACCACAACCAGGTGAGGAGAAATGTGGCAGCTACATGACATCATCAGCCCAGCAAAGGGACTCTCTGCAGAAATTCCTAGTGAAACTAATATGCTGTCATGTATACAGGCAAAATGTTATACTCACACACAGGCATGTCGGTATGTATATGATAATGTCTGCATAACAATTGTGGAGGAATTCTGTTTGCACACAGAATTGGCCAGCAGTGTCATGTTGCTGCCCCGTTTCTTTTCATTGAAAGACACTTGTTGACACTTTTGACAGTAGGGCAAGAATCCAGCCCATGAAAAATGAAGCAGTTGTTTGGTTTAAGTTTGCATGTCTCCAGCCAGTGGAGATATGTTATTACTCCCCAGTTGAGCACTACATTAATTTCATAGCTGGAGTGGATCTTCATCTTGTGTTACTCAGACCAGTGGAGCGATGTCAGTTCACACCAGCTGAGGATCTGATCACCAGAGGCAGTAAAAGGTGTTTGTGTCCATTTAGTCAGGACAATGTTCTCTACATCCTTTGAACTCTCTATGTGATATCATGTCTACACTTACAAGCTTACAGCAGCACTGCTGTACCGATACGGCTTTGCTGCTGTAAGAGTGCTCATGTAGCCCCGTTATGCTGACGGGAGAGAGCTCACCCAATTACATCATAAAACTAGCTCAGCAAGTAGAAGCAGCTGTGTTGGCAGGAGAGCATCTCCCTTTAACATAGTGCTGTGCACACGCGTGCTTATGTCGGCAAAACTTGTGTCACTCAGGGGTGTGGTTTTTTACACCCCATATTGATTCTCTGAATGCAGGCAATAGGCATTTCTGTTTAATAGAGCCCTGAGCTGTTCAATTCCCACAAGCAAGGAAATGTTTTTTGGGATTTCAAACCCATCCAAACATTCTCAACTAAATGTTTGTTATGCTGTCCCTTTAATGCTGCCCAGGGGGAGGATATGCTGATTTACAGCAGTGGTTCTCAACCAGGGATCCAGGGCCCACTGTGGGGCCGCGAGCAGGTTTCAGGGGTTCCGCCAAGCAGGGCCGGCATTAGACTTGCTGGGGCCCAGGGCAGAAAGCTGAAGCCCCACCGCATGGGGCTGAAGCCTGGGGTTCCAAGCCCTGCCACCCGGGGCTGAAGCCGAAGCTTGAGAAACATAGCTTCATAGAGTTCCCTATGACATGGGGCCCTGGGCAATTGCCCTGCTTGCTACCCCCTAATACCAGCCCTGCCTTTTATATGCAGAAAAACCATTGTTGTGACACAGGTGGGCCATGGAGTTTTTATACCACTTTGTGGGGGGCCTCAGAAAGAAAAAGGTTGAGAATCCCTGATTTACAGTTCACTAACAGCATCCTTCCAGCCAGCCAATCATACTGTAATGGGTGTGCTGAAGAAGAAAGGGGTTAGAAAATCAGTGGGCTTGGAGGAGAAAGAGAAAACACATGAGAAAAGGAGGCACAAAGCAGAGGGAGAGAATGAGAGACAATTACAGGACAGAGATTCAGAAAACAACAAAGGATTGAGAAAAAGAAATGGAGCCTTTAAAGCAAGAGTGACAGCGAGAGAGAGAGAGAAAGAGAGAGAGAGAGAGAAAAAAAAGAAATGTGTGGGCCTGTAAGCAGAGAAAGTGGGAGATAGACAGAGGGCCCTGTAAACAGATAAACTCTTGGAGCACTATTCTCTAGCCACAGGATACAAATAATATGCCATTGAAGAAAATAATAGCTACTCATATCCTGCTGGGGAAGAATATGGCCCCTAGATTCAGAGCAAGAGTGAGAGATAAAGATATGGCCTTAGAAGCATAGGTGAGCAAGTCCTAAGCAATCTGGCCCTAAGATGTCCATTAAGCTAAATAGGCAGCTGATCTGAGATGTTTGTTTTTCTGTCAACAATTTTCATGCCACAAAACGTAAACTTATTAAACAACCCTACTGCCTTTCCAGGAAATAAAAAGGCTGCTATGTCGATCAAAGTGGATATGAAACAAAAAGAAAAGAGAATTTGCTTCTGGTTTATAGCTGTTGCCTCAATAGTAGTAAAATATTAAAATGGTCTATAGAGTATTAATTATCAAACCACAATCACATCACACTCCACAAATAAAGAAAGACCTAGGGAAGAAATGTCAGTTCTGCTGTAATAGTGTTAAAATATGACTCCTTAACTTGGTCTGAAACCAAGTGCAGTGTTGCCAGTCTTACAATACAATAAAAGCATACAACAATAATGAGTAGTGCCCCCCAGGAGATTGGCTTAAAAGTAATTAAGTTTTTTAAAATAGTACATGTTGGGTTCTTTTTAGCCAAGATTCTCATGAAATCAAATAACTCCAGTATCTGGGCCTATATGAAAAAAAAAATCAAGTCACTACACATGCAATCATATAATGAAAGTTGATAACACTATAAGTGTAAACTGAACCGGAGTGAGTAAGAAAAGGAAAGAATAGGGGATGTAGCTGGCACAAGGAGAGTGGTGTTGACGAGGACTTTGGACACAACTTTGGCAGTTTGTGCTGGGTGAATTCTGATATAGAGTTTATATATTGTGCAATCAGGCCTCAGTACCTTAATTTAAAGATCTCAGAGTAAGCTGAGATATAGCAAGAGTTTGCTTGGTATGAATTTTTTGGATGCTATTCTTTCACTCTGTTGTTATAAAGTGCCATCTTTTGTTTTATCTCAAGAGAGTTACTAATCTTTTCAGCTAGATAAATACACTTCTAATATTTTCTGAGTAAATTGCCTTCGAAAACAATGTTTTAGGGAAATAATCTGAAAGTTCTTAAAAGGAAAATGTCAAGATATTTTTCATAATTATTTCAATACTTTTTTCTGCAGATGTTTATAGGAAACACTTGAAAGTTAGAAACCAGCATAGAGCCTGAAGTTGTCTAATCTGCTTACGGACACCCACGTCCTATTAAAATGTATGAGAATTGGGCATCCAGATCCCCATGGCACTTTTGAAAATCTCAGTTATATTTCTAACCAAATTCTTGCATGCCCACACTAGTTTGATATTATAGGAGTTCTTCTGGATGGTGGGTAAGGAATCATTAGTTTGTTTTGGGAAAAGATTACATAAACCTAGATTCAGCAAAACACTTAAACACACACTTAAATCCATCCTTGTTCATCAAGGCCCCGAATCAAGCAAGATGTTTAAGCATCTGCCTTTAACATCAACGTAATTAAGACCATTGAAGTCAATGAGACTCCTCACATGCTTAAAAGTAGGTACCTCTCTGAATCAGGGTGAGAATACTTTCTTTTTAAGGAAACAAAAAACATAACAAGGATTACATGGAATTTCCAAAGAAATCCTCCTGTTGACTTCACCGGGACCTCCATGTGCAGTGGCCTTGAAGAATCCAGCCCCAGGTGCAGAAAGGAAGGTCAGTTTAGGTGCCTACCAACTTGAACAGTATCTGGCTTTACATATTATATGAAGTATTAACGACCATTCAGTTATATTTTAATAAATCCAATTCTTATCAGAATGTGCTAGGCTGTTCCACACTGTGCTTAGAACTGAACATGCAGCCATAAGTTGAGAAGACAACTTTCTAATGCAGGGCCAAATTCTAGCCTTATTCATACTAGTGGTCCCATAATCTTGAATATTCAGGTGATTTCAGTGAGCAGGACATGACCCTTAATCTATATGCAAAACTGGTGCCAACAAGTATTTGTTGGATTTGTTGTCAACAAGTATTCTTACTTGATACTGTAAAACTGATAAAACCATCTCAACAAGGATGTTGATTGAAAATTCTTATCTGAATCTGGACCTTTGTCAAACATGGTGGGAAAAGAGATTTTAGTAACTCTGGACCCCGATTCTACAAACACTTAATGAGTAACCTTACCACATGCCCCATTTAATTAAATGGGGTTACTCACATGCATAAAGTTATTTATGTGCATAAGTTTTTGCAGAATTGCAGCCTTCAGCTGTACCAAATTTTAATGGGCTTATCTGAGTAATGGCCAATTCTGATGACATTATCACAAATCTTGTGATATTTGGCATTTTTCTTAAGGCCCCAGATTCTGGAGTCTAGTTATTATTTAAGAACCTCAGCTTTTAAAAGAAGAGAAAATATATCATGCTCACATGGCATACAGGCCCTTGAACTCAATTATAGACTTACTGGTGGCCTTCTGTCAGCCGATGATTGATGGAGTCCAACAAAAGCCACCACAGTCATCAATCTCAGTAAGGCATTTGATAGAGTTTAGCATGATAAGCACTTAATGAAACTCAATGAGATGGAAGTCTGTGGTAGAATGTACCTTTGGGTAAGAGATTTTCTTTGTTTTAGGAAAAAAACCTGTAAGATTAAATGGTATTTTTTCACAGACAAGCCCGTTCAGTGTGGAAATTCCTCAGGGATCATTTAAAGATAGGGTGACCAGATGTCCCAATTTTATAAGGACAGTCCTGATATTTGGGGCTTTTTCTTATATAGGCATCTATTACCCCCCACCTCCTGTCCCAATTTTTCACACTTGCTATCTTGTCACCCTATTTAAAGTCCTATTCTTTTCCTCCTGTACTCCTTTGTACTGTCAGGCTGCTTGACATCACCTGTATTCACATATGCAGACAATTTTGCACTTTGTATCACAGGTCGTGAAATAGATGTATTGGAGTATGAATTGAATGAGGACTTTGAAATTGAAACTAAATGGACAAAGGGACGTACACTCCAGCCGAATCCAGCAAAAACCAAGTCCACCTACTCTACCCAAATCATAAGAGATTTAACTATAATCTAAAATTGATTTTGGATGGATTTTTTTGATATTGATATTGCCATTGAGAGGAACCTGGTTTACCTTGAGTGACCTTGAAGATGGAACTAAGGTTTGGATCAGAAAAATGGCAGCCAAAACAAAGAAGAAATTGAAACTTCTATGATGTATTGCCAGCACCAATTGGGGTTCATGAGTTAGGATACTGAAAACAACATACAACGTACCTGTTTGGTCACTTACTGCTCCCACTAATCTTCCGAAGATCAACCTTGTGCTGTCATCTGCCATTCACAGGATAGTTGGAGCTATAAGATCACTCTAAAAGCAATTTCTGAACAAGGGTCTGATATGCATCCTCTTGAGAATCATAGAAAAGGATAGTGAATTCAGTATGGAAATCATCTTCATTTCCTACCAGAATATCATCACTGTTCATGTCTGCTCAGAAACCGGAAAACCAAATTAAGACTGAAATGATCATCTTGTTTGGAAAGGTGTGTAAAGGCTATTGAAGAAACAGGAGCACTTGATAATGTCAGGAGGATAGAGTGCAGGAAGAAGTCTGTATGACTAATAATTGCTCCACATGAACCTATTTGCCATGAACACATAGTCCTGGCCATGCTATGGAAAACTGTAGAAAAGACCATTCAACAGTATCAGTCATGAGGCAAATAGATTCATGTTTACACTGATGGTTCACAAGAAAAATCCTTCAGGATTATTGGTTGTGGTGTCTTCAGCCAGTGGTCTAATGGAGAGAATATAAGAAAGAGCACTAGTTCAGGATACATGAGCTCAAACTACATGGCTAAATTGAAACTATTCTCACTGCACTGCAAGAAATAAACAGAGCAGAAATAAAGATAGGTGTGGTGATGTGTATTGACTCCTTGGTGATCCTTGGTTCCTTTAGAACAGGGGTTCTCAAACTGAGGGTCAGGACCCCTTAGGGGCCCATGGGATTATTACAAGAGAGGTCACAAGCTGTCAACCTCCACCCTAAACCCAGCTTTGCCCCCAGCATTTATAATGGTGTTAAATATATAAAAAGGTGTTTTTAATTTATAAGGGGGGGGTCACAGTCAGAGGCTTGCTATGTGAAAGGGGTCACCAGTACAAAAGTTTGAGAACCACTGTTTTGGAACAAATCAGAATGCTATCAACAATGAGATCTGTAAGGAATCTCGAAGGGTTGAAAAGCGAGGCAATAAATTGACTTTTCAATGTGGGAGTGAGATAGCTGGTGACCTGCCAAAACTGGAAGATTGGAAACTCAGAATGGAATGACAATGGTGGAGGATATTAACACCACCTCAAGGAAAATATCAGCTGAAAAAAATGGTCAAAATATGGAAGATACTCTGACTGATATCAAAGCATCTTGGAAAATGACATCCACTATCATAAGACTGCAGTCAGGGCACACTGCAGGAATGAAAATCAATAGAGATGGAACCAAGATATAGCTACTCTGCAGGATGTGTCCGGAGCAGGTTTTGATACCAGCCAATGCTTTATATGTAATAGTGTAAGGAATTGGAAGCTTTTCTGGTTGGACGCCATAGATCAAACCCTTACAAAGGAGCCTGTACAAGTTGTTGAATTCATTCTTGAGCTTCATGGCCTCATGTGATTATTGTGGGACAGGACAGCAACAAACATCACCTCAGCTTGCTTTTTTTTTTAAATAGACATATATTTTAAAAATCTTTAAACATCTAGTCCTCTTGGTTGTCACCACCGTGAGCCCTAAAGACTCAAAACCAGAAGGCAAATCACACAAACTCAACATTTGTTATATTTAAAATATTATTTTAAACCAGTCTCTTGATTTTGGGGGCCTCACTCATGAATTTTGAATGCTTGGAGTTGGCAATACTGTGCTTGTGCCTCCAACTGAAGTCAGTGGCAAAACTCCAGTGGGAGAAGGACTGGGCCAAAATCAATAACTTGCTCACCTTTAGAACTCATCAAAGATATTTTGTCAGCAGATGCTATAGGCTTTTATTTTTTCATACAAAGTGCTACATCTACTTCCTTTTTAATCTAAGTTTTTACGTTATCAGTTTCAAATTTATATATAAAGTTTCAATAAATACATTTAATAAACAGAAAGATGAACTAGCAGAAGAGCAGTAACACTGTCAATCTACAGCTATCGCTGTATCTATTTCTAACTAGAGGTTACATTCAGTCATATGTATGTTTTCTTGTGGTTGTAGAGAGCCATCAATGTTTTACCTGTGATATAGAGAAATCACTGTAGCACTGGTGAACTAATAAAAGGAAAATGTAAAAAACAGAGTGTTTGCATTCCTCAGTCAGCATTTCATTACTTCATTCTTTATGATAAAAGTGAAAAATGCTCATTTTTTCACTCCTATGACTTTCTTTCATTATCTTTGCAGATCAATAAAAGTTTGACTTGAAGAAAATCATGGCACAAGGGTTTTTGTTTGTTTGTTTGTTAAGTATTCCAACCAAAAGATAATTACCTTTCCCAGTATAATATCTGATTACAGTCAGTACAAATAAACAGAAGCCAAGAGCTTGTGACCAGTCATTTAGGATGGAAGATTAAAAGCTGACCTGGGCTACCAACCCCTGACGCCAGGTAACTGTTATAGAACATGATGTTTACAGCAGGATGATTTCCTAGCTGATAAAATCCATGGTTGGTGAGTCTACCTTTCTGTTTCTGTTCTGACTTAGCACTATCTGGGAGTTCCTTCTCATTTCTTGAAGGAGAAACCCTATTATATTATCATAAAATTGTCTTTTTCTGGGCTAAATACTGTATTTGTTTACACATGTTTTACTCAGCAAAACTCCCATTGATTTCAATGAGCAATTTACCTGAGTAAGGACACCGGACCTGAGCCTGTAAATCCATAGTAGTCCTTACTTATGTGAGTAATCCCACTGACATCAACAAAGCTATCTGACTTCGGAGGAACTACCTGCAAAACAATCCCAGGAAAAAGATTGTAGGATTTAATCTTGTCATTTAAAAAAAATACACATAGAGAAATCTGGAATTATATATAAGTAAAGTTGCTTTTTGATATTACCACATAATTTCCACTTCTGGCAAAGAGATTATGCGGAGGCTAATTTGGACACATTTTCAGTTAGCACATTGGCACTCTTATGTAATTTTCATAGAGGTCTTATTCACTGAAGAGTTGTGGCTACCCGTCCCCTAGTTCTTCAAACAGAGCTATTTGTTGAGTCTCTTGAACTGCCGTATGAACAGATAAACATGTTACACATGAAGTACATTAGGTGGAGGTAAAATACGGATGATTATATTTAAGGGCTTACAATAGTCATTAAAAGCTTCTAACCACAGGCTCTGGCAGAGCCAGGCTTGGGCCTGCACTGCATGTCTTGGCTACATCCTTAACTGGCTTTCTGTTTCTATGCATTGACACATGGCCAATCTTGTCAGCCTGGTGGCAATGAAAAAATGAAATTTTGTTAATAGGATTATAAGATTTAGGGAATATAATGTTGTTGCAGATGATTTATTTTGAAAGCTGATTTTGTTTTAGTCCAAACAAGCTCAGCCCAGCACACTAGGGGTTTACAGCCATTATGCCAAACACAATCATTGCTGGTTTGAAAGATGTGATTGCTTTTTAATGTGGAAATTTCACAAGGTTACAAAGAGGAAAAAAATTAAACTCCTTTCTTATAACAAAGTCACTTTGAGATATGTGCTACAATGCTCTGACAGTGTCCAGACACCCTGGCCACATTACACATCAGAAATGTGGATCAGTTTGATTTGCACCATTTCTCAATTGTGTTTCTGCTATGCCTTTGAAAAAGCCTAACAGTTTTTAGCAAAAATAAATATGGAGGTTTGTAAAATGTATTATGAATTGCAAAACCACAGCTCAAAGGCCATCCAAGAACAGGATGGATAGGAACAGCACAGACAAGCAAATAGATATTATGGGGGCAAAATAATCTCTCACCATTTCATGGCTGTAGGTCCAGAATGACAGCTCACTCTTTGGCATATGCAAAACTAGTGCGATTGTCTTGGTTCTTCAGGGCACTAGACAAACTTCTTTTAATTGGCTAGCAAGATAAACAAATATAGTACTAAACAGCAGAATCATTTTCAAAAGCAGTCTCCCTAAGGATGTAAATAGATTTCCGAAATGATGGCTAAGCCCCGTTTCTTCCTGAGTTTTAGCAGCGATTGTCTCACTGGCTTTGAAAAACCTTTGTTGTGACAAGAGCCTAAAGGCACATACTGGATGGGGCTTCTTAGGAAAACATGCATTGAGCTGGGATAACCTACATAAAGGAATTATGCAGCAGGGCCAGAAAAGAATTAATTCATTCACATCTTTCAAATGTGCCCTTAAAATAATTATGTGATGAGTAGCTATGCTGTGTGTATGGAGGGCAGGATGCAATAATTGCACCTATTTTCCCCCCTTTCCAGCAAAGACATTCCTACTGCTCTGTGGTGCAGGGACTTCTCCTTCAGGAGGGAAATTGGAGTGTAGGGGGAGGGAACACAAATGATGAAGCCGAAACCTTACCTTGTAACAGTGGATTGAAATGACATGTGAGCTACGGAACCTTTTTCTTTTCAAAGTAATTTGCTACCATTATATTGCCTGTGCATTTTGAATACATGTCAGCCTGTTCTCTTTTAACTTGCGGGAGGGGAAGGTGGTATTATTGCAAGACTCCTTGCAAAAGCTCGGCAGACATTATTATTACATCTGCTGGCTGCAGCAGAGAGAGCACAAAATGATGCATGTTTATTAAAGGGATGGGGGAAGAGGGAAGGGAATGCATTCAGTTGTTTTTAGGGAAATCTGGGTTGGGAGAAGGGTTGGAGGATTTAGCATGAAGAAATATTCTAAAGACGAATTTAGGCTGGCTTCCATCTCTGTAACTGCCATTCAGCATCTAGCTGGTGCCATTGAAATAAATGAGCCTCATTTGCCTGGATGCATTCAATGGGAGATATCCAGAGACTCTCAGCAACAAATCTTACCCAGAGTTTAATTCAGTAGTGGAAAACAACAAGAATCCTATTGCCTCAGGTATTTTCATTAAGACTCCCCTTCTATCCCACATTCTCCTGTTCTCCTTCTACCTGGCTGGAAACACTGTGTGGCTATTTTATCTGTACAGTCCACTCCATTTATCCAAATGGTCTGGGGATATCTGTATCAGAGGGGTAGCCGTGTTAGTCTGGATCTGCAAAACCAGCAAAGAATCCTGTGGCACCTTATAGACTAACAGACGTTTTGGAGCATGAGCTTTCGTGGATGAATACCCACTTCGTCGGATGCATGTAGTGGAAATTTCCAGGGGCAGGTATATATATGCAAGCAAGAAGCAAGCTAGAGATAACGAGGTTAGTTCAATCAGGGAGGATGAGGCCCTGTTCTAGCAGTTGAGGTGTGAAAACCAAGGGAGGAGAAACTGGTTTTGCACATGCATGGTTTTCCTTGCTTCCACCCAAACGCCGCTGTCCATGTTCACAGCACAGCTCTGCAGCTTGTCCCTCATCTCCCAGGTGTTGCAGATAGTGGAGTGATCAATGTTGTTCTGAGGAGTGGCAGAAGCTTGCTAAAAGTGTGGGGGGGTGGGGGCGGGGTGGAAACTGGGCCTGAATGGTAGCCTCTCACTGCACCTCTCTTCCCTCCGAGGCCCAGCCCTCACACAGCCCCTTGTCCCCTAAACCCCATCCCTTGCACCACCCCTTCTCCTCGAGGCCCCGCCCCCAGCTCGCTCCTCTCCTTCCCTTTCCACCGTTGCTCACCCTTACAGCCAGTAAAAAGGGGGATGGGGGGGACACGGCCCCCTGGCCACCCTGTTCCAGCACCCTTGATTGTACCACTGCATGACATCAAAAATATCAGTAAACAACCTCAAGAATCTGTGGTTTCTGCTCTAGATCCAACACAGATATGAATCTGACAGTGTCCTGCAAAGCTGCTGTTGCTGCTGAAACAGAATTTTTCAGAACAGAAACTACCTACAAGTAACCTCTCAGAATTACTATATAAATACAAAGCTGTTTATTAAAGCTAACAGGTGCTAAGAAGCTAATTGAAATGTTACCAGTGAATAACAAGGATTGTTAGATAAAGGGAATTTGGATGAATGGAAGTGGAGTGTATATATAATAATGAGTGGGGGGATGTTTGTGACAAAGTGGGCTTTTATTCACCTTGCTATGTTGCATGTGAGTCTTACTGTCCTATAGTAATACTGTGTGTACCTTAGTTTCCCTCTGTATTGCACCTAGGTGGTGGGAATTGGGTGTGTGACTTTTCCTGAGGCTCTCAGGGCATGGGAGGCTGCTCAGATGTCTGCACGTAGGTGATGGTCGATGCCCTTTGTAACCTGAGACCCAGGAGGGGGATGCAACCAAGTGACACCTTTTCCCTGGGAAGCAGGACAAAAGACCAGAGGACGAGCAATGGGCGCGTCAGAGCCAGGCAGGGGGATTCAGGGCAGTCTGCTGTGAGGGACTGGAAGCAGGGAGTGCAGACCTTCTGGCCTGGGGTTCCCCCAAGATGGGGTCTGCTGAAAGTCACTGTCTTCTGAGCTACCAAGCTTTGTGCTATGCTCTGTTCCTGTTGACCAATAAAGGCTTCTGCTTTACAATGCTGGCTGTGAGGCACTGATGACTGTGAAGATGGAGTGTGGGGCCCACTGGCTCCTCCCACCAAGGGGAAGGGCGAGGTGTGAACAGGGATGCTGAATGCTCCGAGGTCAGACCACGAAGGCCATTGCTGAGGCAGCTTTTTGCCCCAGACAGCATGCCCTGAGGGGAGCTACGCTACCCAGAGTCCCGTCTGGCTTCCTACCGAGCAATTCCAGAGCATTGGACCTGTGACTCCATCACAGTACTGTGTTAGAGACATGGCAGGATGTGTATTTTGGGGGCAGAAAAGGATTTTAAACAAAATTTCAACATTTCACTTCTTCAGCTGTTCCCCTTCCTGATCAGATCCCGAGTAGAAGAGTCTATATGGCAATGTTCATGGAGCTGATCAAGTGTTTGCTTTGAGGCCTGACCTATATATTCAGCATTCGGAGGTTTTAGTCTCCATTTCTGTGCTTCTAGTTATTAGGAGAAGGAAGGGCAAATAGATCAGGAAATCTAGTTTTGGTTTAGGATTCTATTTTCCCCTGGTGTTGATGTGACTGAGAACGACTGAGCTATTTCTACAAAAAGTCCTTCATTCTCTTTTTGGATTGAAAATTGATAATGGTTGGAAGTGACCTTTACGTGAGAGAGGAAAATCCTGACCATCTCTGACAGCTTTCTTTTCAACTAAGAGATTCTACTTTGAGTTCCTAATGATACTGAGAGGTGATACAAATGTATTAGCTTCTCCTGGTCAATTATATATAGATGAGTTGCCTCTTCCTGGGTTTCAGTAGTTGACAAGACTATAGGATACTAGAATAGAAATCTTATGCAACCAAAACCCAACAGCAAAGACCATTCACCAAAAAACTGTACTGGTATTTTTCAATACAGACCCATTAAATCATTCTGCAATATTGTGGTTCAGTAGTTGACTTCTGTTTTATTTTAATAATAATAATAAAATGGTGGTGATTTACATTTGTCCCCGTCTGTCTCAGAGCCATTGACAGAAATCTGAAAAGGGAGGTGGCATTGATGCATGGTGATGATGCCTTTAATACTTCACTCTGTAATGATATCCTCATAAAGTGCTTTAAAAGGACTTGAGTGGTCAGGGCCAGGATTTGGGTTTGGAAAGAGAGGCAAACAGGCCTCGCTCTGTGGTTTGTCATGCGATACTGGAGGAGTGTTGAGCTGTGAGGAGCCTTATTTTTTTCTGCACAGAAGCCCAACTAACATAATGAAAAGTGCAGCTTGAAAGAAGACCACTGCACACAGGTTTCTTCTGGTATGACAGGTTATTGCAGCCCTAATGGTAGGCTGCTGGACTAGAAGCAGTCTTTCATTGAGTTTGTCTTACAGAGAGGAAAAACTGCTTCGTGTAATAACTTTATGGCAAATGTTGGCAGAAGATTTGCACTGCATACTGAAAGAGAGACATTTCTGACCGCAGCTCATGAACCACACGTATTTACTCTGGCACTTGTCCATTATTTGTTCACAGGCTTTCTGTCTCTGTTAAATGTGTTCCAATTTTGGGGGCTAAATCATTGCCAGTAGTTTCCAGGACATTCTGCTAGGCTAAGCAAAATTGCCCTAAGCAGTAGTCAGAAACCACTGGAGTAGTATTTTAAATACAGAGTATTTGCAGAAAATGAAAGATAGTGAGTGCCCTATCTGTCTGGCTCATGGCGCTTGTGTGTTGTAAAAAGTCATGTAGGACAGAAGAGGAGGGATTCAAGCTATATGTCTTCCTTTAACCATTTCTTGTCACCTAATGAGCAACAATAACTTTAAAACCTGGATAAAAGGAAATGTTTTAAAAATCTGCATCAGTAGTTCCCCAGGTATAGCATATGCTCACATTAGCAAACTTGAGCTTGAAGAATTCTAATTATTCAATTGTAAGTTAGCTTTTTTGCCAAACACATGAAGAAAACCATGTCTGCTGTTGACAGTCAATTGATATTATATGGCCCAGCAAAATCACCTATCTGAGCTCAGACGGCATATGAAAACAGGAACTGCTATATTGGATCAGACCTATGGTCTGTCTACTCCAGAATCCTGTTTCCAACACTGGCCAGCACCAGATGCTTTGGAGGAAGGTGGAAGAAACCCCGCAGTAGGTATATGTGGAATTATCTACTTCCCTGGCAGGTCTTGACTTAATCCCTAATACTTAATCCCAATACTAAGATTGGCTCAAAGCATGAAGTTTTATATCTTTCCATGCTCTTTCTGTTAGCATTAACTACGATAATGCTGGATATTGTTTTCCATATGAATGTGCAGTCCTTCTCTGAAGCTTGCTGAACTCTTTGCCTCCATGACATCCTGTGGCAAGGAGTTCCATGGTCTAATTAAGCTCTGTGGTGGGGGGGGGAACCTTTCCTTTTACCAGTGTGAAATTTGCTGCCTTTTATCTTCGTTGAACGTCCCTGTGTTCTTGTGTTAAGAGACAGGGAAAACAGAAGCTCCTGATCTATCTTCTTCGACAATTCATTATTTTATATATTTTTATCATTCCTCTTTTTATCCTCCTCCTTTTTAAGGTGAACAATCCCATCTCTTTCCCTATGAGACCATTTCCAGCATTCTTTGTGTTCATCTCTGATTTCCCTCTAATTCTGTAATATCAGATCATGATCTTCCAAGTGTTTGATTATTCTGTTTTAATTTATCTTTTTGACCATTTTACCAGGGACAGAAGTGAGATTTACTGATCTGTAATTCCCTGGATCACCTCTAGAATCTTTTTTATTTTAGGTACAACATAATTGCTACCACGCAATCTTCTGGAATATTAGTTATTTTTACTGAGGTCTGGTCTACACTGGGAAGGGGGATCGATCTAAGTTATGCAACTTCAGCTAGGTGAATAATGTAGCTGAAGTCGACGTACTTAGCTCTACTCACTGCAGTGTCTTCTCTGTGGTGAGTTGTCTGCTGTCGCTCCCCCATCAACTCCACCTGTGCCTCTCACTCTGGTGGAGTACCAAAGTCAATGGGAGAGCACTCGGTGGTTGATTTATAGACACAATAAATTGACCCCTGCTGGATAGATCGCTGCCCGTCAATCCAGCAGGTAATGTAGACAAGCCCTAAGAAATTGCACATTTTTGCTGACAGCTCTGCCACTTTATGCTTAATCCCCTTCATGAATGTGTACCATCTGGCTCTGAAGACCTACTGCTTTTTCATTTATCATTTTGCTCCAATGTCTTTTCTGAAACCTCAGTCTCTGACCATACCTTATCTTTATTACTAGGAAAGAACAGGGCCAGGATAGGTTTCTTCCCAACATCCTCTGTAGTGAAGACTTATGCAAAGAAATCATTTAGCGTCGCAGCCATTTCCTTACCTTCCTTAATTGCTCACTTTATCCCTGGTGATCCAGTGGATACACTAGTTCTTTTGCAGACTTCCTGCTTCTGATATACCTAAATAATGTCATGTTAGTTTTTACTTTTATAGCTATTTGCTCTTCAAAATCCAGCTCAGCCCTCCTACTTTCCCTCTTTTATCTTGCCTGCTGTATTTCGGCAGCACCACAGTCTGCCGGTGTATTACAGTTTTCTATTTAATAAGGGAAAGAAACTGCAGTGGGAAAGCAAAGGCGTCTGGAAAAATCAAACAATGTGAATTAATAAATTCTTTGTGGGCTAGAGGAAGCAAAGGAGTTCAGACAGGCCCTTGGATGTTATGTTTTACTGTGTCTCTGGAGGCCTAAGACCCACTGAAGCCTGTTTTCGGCCACCTTTGACTGAACTGAAATTAAGTGATAATAACCCATAATTAAAAGTGTGTCCCCTTGCTGTATTTCATTCCTTTTGTGCATTTTAGCTTTCAAAATTCGACAGAAATGAAGAGGAGATAGGCAGGTATACAAAGCAACCACATCTCTTAGTGGGGCTGGGGGAACATTTGACACCTCTTGGTTTCAGGGCCCCCTGGCTGTTTTTAATTTCACTAAATCATTCCCGGCTGGGGATTGTATACTTTCAGTGGCCTCTCCCAGCAATGTGGAGGTGCATTGTCAATGTGCCAAATCTAGCTAAGCTCCAGGGAAGTGTTGCAGCTTATAAGATGTCAGGCACATGAACGAAGGGACTCCTCTGCTCTGGGGACCAATCATTAATGGAATGTAACTTGGATCTAGAAAATGAAGCCAAGAAATCTCACTTTCATTTTTACTTTGAAGCTATATTAACAGAGCAGGTGAACGGTCTGTGTAACAGATAGGTTAGTAGACTTTGTACATCATTGCTTTGAAAGCACAATGGTGGTGCTTTGTGTCTGAAGGTCCCTTGTTAAAGGGCCCATGACTGCAGCGTATTTTTATGGAGGCAAAAAAAGCTCCTACTGCCTTCAACGGATTGGGGTGGATCTGGCTGTAGGTATCCTACAGGAAAATGGGTGTTGCAAACAAGGAGAATTCAGATGGATTTCACAATACAGGTAGGGTGGAGAGTCTGGGCCAAATCCATTTCCACTGAAGTCAATGGAAATTTTGCTAGCAGTTTCAATGAGGGGAATATTGGACCCCAATGTAATTGTGTATAGCCACACTGCAATCAAAGGTGTGATTGTAGCTTATGTAGACACACCCAAGCTAGCTTTAATCTAGCTAGCGCAGGTACCAGAGCAGTGAAGCCACAGCAACTCATGCTTCAATGAGGGGTAAACCCACGAGTAATTACCCAGGTTCCAGTTGGGCTTGTACAGCCTGAGCTGCACTACTGCAGATTCACTGCTCTGGTATCTGAGCTAGCTAGAGTAAAGTTACCTTGGGTTATGTCTATCTGACCCGCAATCACATCCTACAATTGCAGAGTAGCCATGCCCAGAGTGACACAGAGTGTGAATAAACTTGGAAGATGCACAGACAAAGGGAGACTGAGCAAGAGATGCTGATAAATAGGAAAACACATAAAACTCAGTCATCTGCTCTTCAGAAATTGCATATTGATCTAGGGCTGAATCTTGTTCCTGCAGGACATGAGCCAGCAGACCCTTGCTGAGGAGAGTAAGCCTCATCCCATGAGCATCCCACCGACAAATCGTGAATAATGAATCATGAATTAAAAATACACTTGTTTGTGTACAAATCCTCCTGTTCATGTGTGAACCTTATTATATGAATAGCCTTCCCCACAAATGTTCATGATTAGAAAGGGAATGGGAACATGCTCATATGGAACACTCATTCAGAATTCATATGACCATTCGGAAACAGCTTTTGTAATAATTAAGGATTAGCCTTCAGTTACACAGAGTCAAAGGGCCAGATTCATCCTTAAGAGAACTCTAACACCACTGAAGCCAATGTAGTAGGGCAACCATATTACCCTAAAGTGAAAACAGTATATTGGGTAAGCAGCAATGCCAGGCGGCTTGGGCTAGCCCTGCATGGCCCTCTGACGTGGCCACTTGCCCCAGCCAATGTCATGGATGTCATGACTTTTTTGGCAAAATTGGGCATTTGTCCCATTTTCTCTTGCCCCAACATTCCTCCGCATCCCTGTAGGGCAAGAGCAAACAGGACAGATGCCCATTTTTGCCAAAAAAGTCATGATGTCCAGCACAGAGCTTAAAAAGTGGACTGCCCCAGCCTAAATGGGACTTGCGGTCACCCTTCAATGTAGTGACTCCAGGGATTAATTTGGCCATGTGAGCAATCAGGATTTGGCCCTAAGTACTAGCAAAGATCCCACAGCTAGAATGTGCAGCCTTGGGAAATTCACATTGATGCTACTGTATGGCACTTACAAATGTTCTCTTAGAATAAAATGAGTGACACACATGACAGGATAGTGAGCCTATGAGACCATAACATACCAGAGCCTGTGCAGTTTCACTAATTGAAAGGATTTTTTTCAATTCTAACCAATTTTTTCGTCCTTGAACTCATTGAGATTCCCTGTGAATTTAGCATTGCAGTGACTTTGAGTGTAACAATAATAATTATTTTCCAGTGCTAATGCTGTGATCTTAATGAAAGGAAACAGAAAAGGGGGTATCATCTCACATACACAAATCTGCACTTCATTTAAACAAAATAGCTTCTGAATGGCTTTTCTCCATGTTTTTGGTCAACATTACTCTTTTGGATAAATGATAAATGTCTAGAATTGCTGGCTGTTAAACAGGCGAAGCAGATGCTATTTATTACAGTCTTTGCAATGCATGTTTTCCTACTTTCCAACAAGCAGCCACTGTGGGTCGTATTTTTATTTTTTTTTAAGTTCCTTTGTCCTTAAATTATTATACTTTTCATAATTAATTATTAATATTGTAATAGCATTATTTTATTAATGACGTCACTGACACTTTATAGAATTATCATGATAATCTATAAATAAATACAAGCCATGTTTATAAAGAGTGTGTGTGGATAAAGATGTACTGGGAGATCACATTAGAGTAAACCGCAGTGATTTTGATTTGATCACAGTAGTTCTTTCAGGCAGGAATGTGGTAAATGAAGTAAACCATAGAATTACTCATCGTGTAGATGTTTTGAAAATCTTGCACTAGTGTAGCAAATGAAGTGAAAACAATGTCAAATCAAACTCTGAACTGATGGGGGCATTTGGAGGGAATTATTTGGTTTGAGTAGTTTATATGATCACAGAGAAAGAGGCGTTGGGGGTTTTAAGGTTTTGGTTTATTTAAAGAATAAAGATTTGGAGTTGTAGTCTGAAAGGTAGCTGTTCAGCGCCTCCCAGAGATCCAGGCCAACAGCATGAGTAGCCAATAGTAAGGAAAAGAGAGAGGAACTCTTTACAATCTTTCCAACAATCTTTACAATCACAGTTGTATCATTTGCTTTCTGTTTGGGGTATGGGATTAGCCTTCAGTTACACAGAGAGTTTATAGTCCTTACTAATGCAAAATTCCAATTAAATTTACATGAGTAAAACAGCCAAGATTGGGCACAGTTAAGATCATCCAACCTTCCTGTGTGAAGCCAGGAGGAGAAAAAAGTGCTCTAAAGTCTTCCTGTTAACCAAGCACCTCAGCCTTTCCCCCTGCCTGCACCCTGTCCTTCACATTGCAATGGGTAATGACTAGAACACAAGACTCAATCCTCAAATAAGCCCACTAACCCCACACTACTCTAAACTTCACCCATCTAGCTATGGCCCTCATGGGTCATCTACCAGCCAGGGATCTCCAGATTACAGTGGCATTTGAGCTATGCTCTCTGGGCTGGGGACCAGAAATGGACATGGCAAAGGAGCCAGCTACAGCAGCTCAAAGCTACTTGGGAATTCTTCTACACCAGGAGAATTCCTGGGAGATCTACCTGAGGAGCAACAGGCCAGACCATGACTCATGATTGAACCAGAGGATCTGTTTCTCTATTTCTGTATATAGTCACTTATACCTGTACCAAATGAGCTTAAAATGAGACCGAATCAGAATTCTTAATGGTAGCATTTTGTACCCACTTTACACAATATAAATTATTACAAAAGGTGCAGAGCAGTGGAGAATCTGCCCCAGAATCTCAGAATCCTCCTGGTTTAAGATCTGAAGGGAAAATCCTGTCTGGAGTGATCACCATGTGTTGTTTAATAGAGGTAAAAATCACAAAGTTCCTCAACAGGGACTGCCCTGTACATGCTACAGAACCTTCTCTTTCAGTTGTTCTTTTCTTTGTGGCACAGTTTAGTAATTCTATAGATACGGAGTGTCATAAACAGATAGTTAAGGGTTAATAGAACAGGAGTACTTCATGTCTCTTTTGCCTGTAAAGGGTTAACAAGTTCAGTGAGCCTGGCTGTCACCTGACTAGAGGACCAATCAGGGGACAGGATACTTTCAAATCTTGAGGGAGGGAAGGCTTTATGTGTGCTGCTAGTTTTTTGGTTGTTGTTCACTCTGGGGGCTCAGTGGGACCAGACGTGCAACCAGGTTTCTCTCCAATCTCTCCGATACAGGCTCTTATAAGTTCAGAATAGTAAGTATTAGGTAGATAAGGCGAGCTAGGCTTATGCTTGTTTTCTTTATTTGCAAATGTGTATTTGGCTGGGAGGAGTTCAAATGTGTATTTGGCTGGAAGTTCAAATTTGTATTTTGCTGAAAGGATTTTAATTTGTACTTGTATACTTAGGCTGGGAGGGTATTCCCTGTGTCTATAGCTAAAAGACCCTGTAACATATTCCATCTTAAATTTACAAAGTTAATTTTTACTGTTTTTATTTTCTTTAATTAAAAGCTTTTCTTGTTTAAGAACCTGATTGTTTTTTTATTCTGGTGAGACCCCAGGGAACTGGGTCTGGATCCACCAGGGAACTGGTGGGGAGAAAGGAGGGAAGGAGGAGAGAAAGGTTAATTTCTCTCTGTGTTAGGATTACTTTCTCTCTCAGGGAGAGTCTGGGAGGGGGAGAGAGAAGGAGGGGGGAAGGTGAATTTTCCTCTCTGTTTTAAGATTTAAGGAGTTTGAATCACAGTGATCTTCCAGGGTAACCCAGGGAGGGGAAGTCTGGGAGAGGCAACGGTGAGGGAAAGGGTTTACTTTCCTTGTGTTAAGATCCAGAGGGACTGGGTCTCGGAGGTCCCTGGGCCAGGTTTTGGGGGGACCAGAGTACCAGGCACTGGAATTCCTGGTTGGTGGCAGCGCTACAAGTACTAAGCTGGTAATTGAGCTTAGAGGAATTCATGCTGGTACCCCATCTTTTGGACGCTAAGGTTCAGAGTGGGGAATTATACCATGACACGGAGAGACTCAGATGAGTTGCTTATATGTACTCTGCAAAGTAAAGGGCTCCCTTGTTGAGTCTTGTGTGCTTTCCAGACCATTAAATCTATAATTAATTATTATTTTCCTGCACCAACTGGCGCCTTATCACAATTAAGGTTGGGACATTTGTCATAAATTACTGTCATGCTGGCTGCTAAGTAAAATATCACAGATAGTTAGGTCTGGCCCTGACAATCTTTCTTTTTCAGCAGTTCTCAAACTGTGGGTCGGGACACCAAAGTGGATCATAACCCTGTTTTAATGGGATTACTAGAGCTGTCTTAGACTTGCTGGGGCCCAGGGCCAAAGCCCAATCCCAATCCCAAGGGCTTCAGCCTTGGGCTGCAGGGCTCTGGTTACAGGACCTCTGCCTGGGGCTGAAGCCCTTGGGCGTCAGCTTTGGCCCCCATGCCTGGGGAGAAGGAGCTTTGGCTTTGCGCCCCCCCATCCCCAGCTGGGGCTTAGGCGGGCTCAGGCTTCAGTCCCCACTCCTGGGGTCCTGTAGCAATTTTGGTTGTCAGAAGGGGGCTGCGATGCAATGAAGTTTGAGACCCCCTATTCTATTTCATGATAAATAAAAGTTACTGTGAGGTAGTCTTTGCCTTCAAGCTCAGCCCTGCATAATGGACAACATGTAACTGTGCTACCCCAGGGAGGATCTATGACTAGGGTGACCAGATATTATAGGGACAGTCCCGATATTTGGGACTTTATCTTATTTAGGCTTCTATTACGCCCACCCCCTTTCCCGATTTTTCACACTTGCTGTCTGGTCACCCTATCTATGACCCTCCCAGATTCTCTCCCCTGCTTGCTCCAGAAGGAAGCAATTTGCTAACACACCTTAACAGGTGTGACATATTCCCCACCTTGCGCTGGCTCAGCAGCACAGGTTGCTGTATTGTGGGGGAAGACTCAAGGTTCCACCATCTCCCAACCCACCTGATTAAGGGACTGACACAATAAGGGCTGTACTCCATATGGGCCCATTACTCCTTCTGGCACCCAGAATGCAATCCAGGAGGGCCAGGCAGCAGTGGGAATGTCTTACTTGCTCTTATACCCCTGAAGAGTCACTTCTGGATCAGCTAAAGTCTGGCCCTTTGTCGGATCAATCCATGTTTACTATATTTTCTTTCTTATCATGGTAAGCCTTGTACTTGGAAATTTTTGTTCCTGTTGCTGAGCCTGTGTCAGGCAGAGGGAGGGCAGGGACTATTAGAGCAGAGAGAGTTCAGCTCCATTTTTCTTCTCTTTTATGCCTGGTGCCGTTTTTGGTGCTCCAGCTAAAGAAAAGCGGTGTTGATTCTTTCTCAGAATGGTGCTTCCCACTGCTACCCTGGGCAATACAGAACATCCTGATCTAGCAAGAGCTGTTAGGGATATTTTTAGTGCCCTGAGAGGGAAAAAAACCCAACAAACTACTGTAGGTTTAACAGTAATTGCTTTAATGAGGTAAAACCTTTTAGAATGCAAACATGCTTGACAATATAAAGAGAAACAATCAAAAAGAAAGTGTTTTATACAGGCTGCTGTAAGAGAAGGTAGTAAAAACCATTGTGCCAGACACACACTTGCATAAACACTCTCAGAATGGAAGGCGTTTGTGAGCGAGCAGGACTCTGAACATGTAATTGCTCTCAATATTCTTACTTTCAGTATAGAACATTGCAATCAAAACCGAATCTAGATCCTGATTTTTAAATAAAAAAATCGTTTTTCAGTCATGCTGTTGAAAAGATAATGAAATACAGTATTTCTCTTTGAATGCTATTTTATTGCCTAAAATGTCTAAGGGATTATATTAATATAATAATACCTTGCTCTTATTCTGCACTTCTTATCTGGAGATCTCAAAGCACTTCACAAAGGAAGTCAGTATCATTATTTCCATTTGATTGGTGGAAGATAAAAATGCTAGCATGAGACCAAAATGATGGCCAGTTCTTCATTCATGCTATTGGATCTGATCCAAAGTCCAGTGAAGCCAGTGGGAGTCTTTCCAATTACTTCAGTGTTCTTTTGGCCAGGAGATGTAGCATTCAAATGTTGTTTTTTTCATTCATGAATCTGTTACCACGAATCCAATAAACACAGAGAAGCAATTGCAGTAGATATCAAACATGCTGATTAGTAAGCTGCAGAGCACAAGAATGCAAAAGGCCATGATGTTTGCAATGCTTAAAAAAGTTAATTACACTCATAAAGCATTAATGTGAATATTCTTTGATGTGTCAGGAGGTCATTCTCTGCATCTAGTGAATTTTGATATATACTCTTATATTTAGTGCATCAGTGCCACTTGGACCAAAGTAGTTTGTACATGGTCAGAGACAGGTAAACTCATTTGCCTCTTTCCTCTCTTGACTTTTCTTCTAAGAAAAGTATAGAATTGTCAATGCGGTGCTGTGCAGATAAATCAAATGACAAGTATGAAAAGTTCCAGGGAACATGGCTTTCTCACGCATGAATATGAATGACCAAGGTTAACTTAATTAATGTTTGCATGTATTTCACTGGCTGTGTAAGTGGCTGTACAATTTACGTAGTATGGGCCTTATTGTGCCAGTCGTTTGTAAGCAGGACTCACCGCGGAAATCAAGGAGCAGTTCTAGTTCCAAACAAATGGTACAACCTGGCAGTAAACTTGACTTTATTTGCTCATGTTCATTCTTATTTTTAACAGTAATTTAAAAAAGAAGCTCCTCCTGTCTAACACATAGTAGCAGCATGAGGGGTTTTCTATTCTATAGGTCTGTGCTTGTGCTCTAACCTACAATAATTGGCACTTTTGCCTTTGGACTCTGCTTTAAGTACTGCATTCCACCTAATAAATAAGAGCTGTAGGTAGGGATTCACAAAGGAATTTAAGCACCTAACTCCAATTGATTTTAATGGGAATGAGGCACCTAAGTACCTTTGTGAAACCCACGCGTGGTTATGTTTATTATTATCATCATTATAACAACCAACCAACATGGTAGTATCTCTAACCATTATTCCATTATTGCTCTATGTCACTGCTGCCGAAGTGCAGGTTGTTCCTGAAACTATGGAATTTGGTAAGAAGCATGACCTTTATTTCCCTCTCTTCCAGAATTAAGTTATCCACCAAATTCCATCCCAATGCATTAGACTAGGGTGTCCAGGAGACCAGCAAGCAGCTCAGTTGTGTACACCAATTTAAGAGTAGCCCATCACTTGTGTTGAGAGATCAGGCCTTCATGTAAACAAAATTCTGTCAGTTCATAGTTATAGGCTTATTTCCTACCCATGACAGGAAGGGATTCCCCTACCACGCCATCACATCATGACTGGGGGACCATGATTTCCCAATCACCGGTTCTTTACATTTTACCAGTTTATCTGACTCTCTTGCACCAACTACTCGTTACTACTAATAAATTGTAGCTGGCATCCTTCACCCTTGACAGTGCTGAAAACAATGCAAGCCAAGAGTACATAGTCAAGAAGAATAGATATGTATCCTATTGCCAAAACAGCATGTTCTCTCATAGTAAATCTCTCTCTCTTTTTCTCTCTCTAATTTATGGTTTGTTCACTGCAAGGTCAAATATGGTTTCTAATCTGCCAGTGTATGAGCTCTGGGCCCAAATGGGAAAAGTACAGATTAGAACAACATGGATTCTGGAAGTTCTATGATGCCATCCAGTCCTACTTTACTTTAACCAATGGCTTGAAGCTGGTTCTTGATGATGATGGAAACTGCTTGTGCTGCATGATGAGGGTCATAACACATAATTCTGGTCCTTTCCTAGGTGATCCAGGTTATGCCTTCATAGTATTCCAGCTGCGAGCCCAGCCTCTTGGTGGCCAGGAATTTCTAAGCTCAGAAAACAATTCTGTGGTCAGCAGTCCAAGGGAACTCCCTGTAGAAAAAAATACAGTAGAATAATTAGAAAGGTAAATCTGTAATTTACTACCACAAAGCCTTTGCCACAACCTGGCAAGGACAGACTCCACAGTCAAAAGCAGCAGTACACCACATTTCTGTGTTACCCACACTTCTGCCTGCCTGGTGAACTCCCTAAGCATGTTAATGAAGGCACTTCTTGACTGAGGTGGAGGAAAGAGGTCATAGAGACTCTGGAGCAGCTGCAGATTCTCTGGCATGGTATTCTGCCCCTCCATCCCTACTCTCCATGTATCATGATGAAGGCAGACAGGTGAGCTGAATCTTTGACAGCAATAAACACAAAGCGCTGTGGAGCTGAACGGCTGCTGAAGACTCTCCTAAGGAACTTGGAGTGCTGAGTTGCCTCCCAGGAGTCAGGGCCACTGTTAGTACCAACAGTTACATCCCACGAGTGTCTCTGAGCAGCACTCTTGCAAACCAAGATACACTGATGATTAGTAACACATGAAAGTGCTGGCAGCACTTATCAAATTGTGTGAAGGACTCCAGGGGCGACCAGAGAAAGTGTGGGACAAGCAGTGGAACCCAGGGCCAGGAGCAAAAGGCAGGGTGCCTTAAGACTTCCTTAAAGTTAGACCAGCCAATGGAAAGACCATCTTAGTCCTTCTCCATAATGAATGCCAGTCAGAGGCAAGCTGGCCACTCCTTCAGTCCAAAATGGTCCTAGGACACAGCAGGGGAACAGACAGGCAGCCATTGCCATACACAAGCTTGGTTCAGCTGATGGGCCAGTTGTATTCAGATTTCTGGCAGTGATCCATCATATTACCATACTGAGTGATTAACTTTATTTAGGACCTTTTGAAGTTGCATGAAATGAAGCAGACTTTAATTCCTTAAGTCTTATTCATTTGTTTATGTTTTTAATTATGTATTTTAAATAGTAGATACAATGTTGTTTTCTGGAAGTACACAGAAGAAAAAAGCCAAATGTCTGATTTTGCTCTGCACGACACAATATAGTGAATACAACTTCTAACGTTTGTAACTCCCCTCTAGATAAAAGAAAATATACTGAGATTCCACATTGCATAATCTCTATAACAGGTGATTTACAAAGTATTGCAGGCCAGATCCTTGGCAGGTGTACGTCGGCATAGTTCCAGTGACATCAATGGAGCAATGCCAATTGAGAACAGCTGAAGAGCTGGCCCTGTATCTTTATTTTTAACACATTTGTCTCTGCTAAAGTTGCTGACAGAATGAAAGAAGACGGCAGACTCGTTAGAGGAAATGTAGCCCAAGTGTAGTTTACTTCTCACGTTATTTGGAAGCCATACTACATGAACCATCTTAATGATGGGTTTTCTTGGACAGAAACACTTATTAGTAGCAGTTAATGTTAACAGATTGGAAGAATGCCTGAAGATGATGGATGTGCTTTCTGAGAATATAGGTTTCTGGTCATTTTCCATGGCAGCTGTAAACTTAAAAATAATGTCCGGTTAATCAACGGGTAAAGAACAGAATTTTCAGATCTGATACATCTGCTGACTTGTTCATTAATCATTTGTACTGAATATCCTTGTTTGCTATGGTAAATTGAGTCACAGTGGATCTGACAGCAATCTCCCCCCTTATTCTAAAATCTTCACCATGTCAACACCCTCTGGAAGAGGCGTGTTTTGGCACAGAATGAATATGTTTATCAAATGCTAAAATTTCTCCCATGCTACAGTACCATATTTCCCAGCAGACTTTGACGTAAAGTAAAGCATTGACCTTTGAGGAAATAATTTATTTATCTAAGCCTTTTCCTCAGAAGCATAGCCAATAAGTTGCTGTTTGGCCATGAATTTAAAAAACAGCCATTTAAATCAGATTGAAATGGCACAGTCTTGCACTCAGAAATATCCTGGGGATTTCTGACATTCCCTGGAGAATTTGGAGTTAATGGGCCAGATCCTCTGCTTGTATAAATTGGCATAGCTCCACTGAAGTCAATGGAACTATTCTGATTTATCCCCTTGGAATATCTGGCTAATACTGTGCTCTTCATAAGTTATTTCAGTCTTTGAGGTCTATGTAAATCTTGATTCTATTGTCCTCATTTTCTGTAACCTAACTTGTCAGTATGTTTGAGAATGTCCCACAATGAAAACTATTTACAGAAAATGTTGCAATAAAGCCATGTCATGCGTATTGTGTGGCTGAAGTATACTTTAGGTTTTAAAAAAGAAATAATTAGAATATTGCCAATTTTTAGAACAAAATTTTCATATCTTGGCTTTGCATTTCTTGGTTATACATTTTTGGCTCCTTCTTCAGATAAAATGTTTGAATAATTTTCCAATAAAGATACATTAATTACATAGTAGTTACACAATGTAATTGCAACATAATTAATTTGTGCATGTTATTATCATTAATTTATATAACCAGATTAACTAAATTACTTAGCATTACTGTTTAGTCTGATATTCAATGCATTTTTAGAATCTAAGTACAAAGTACCTTCAAAGTAATACTTATTGATACATATAGCTACTCCAAAATCAGCAAGTTTACTTGTGTGTATTCCCAGAGTTAGGCATATAATACATTTTTTTTATCTTGGTATATTTAACATACTGAAGACACAATTTAATGGAAGTCAATTTCCCTGTAGTTATGTTACAGTTACAGTAGTAATATATGTTTCATTCAGTTATGTAGCTTGAAGCATACCAACAACATAGATCTCTGGGTGTCAGTCTATGTCATTTTAGCATCTACAATGCATAAGCTTTTAGCATGAGATATCCAGATCCCCCAGGCAGCTTTGAAAGTCTAAGCCTTAATCTATAATGTAATAGTGTCTTTGTTTCTGAATATAATTAACGTTTTTTCTTTTCTTTTGTTTGTTTTTTACATTTTGCTGGTTATATTTGTGATGACGTATCCCATCATGCTTTATGGGAATATGACATAACTGGAGTATGTTTTATGCTACAACGTGCCATGTAATGTATCTCTGTAAAGGTTAGGGTTTACTGAATCTATTCATCCTATTTGTACCCATATATCATTTTTGTACTTAAAGTTATGAATATTGGCTGTATACTTGCTTGATTTCTAAGGCCTGGTCTACACTAGTCTGTTATTTCAGAATTAGCCGAGTTAATTAGGAAAAAAATTATTTCGTCCACACGACCAAACCTTTTTTTTTTATTTAAAGGGGCCTTTAATCTGATTTCTGTACTCCACCTTGGCAAGTGGAGTAGTGCTTAAATCAAGATTGCAATCCCAGGTTAAAGTTATTGTGGACACAATTCGACATTATTGGCCTCCAGGAGCTATCCCAGAATGCTTCCTTGTGACTGCTCTGGCCAACACTCTCAACTCCAATGCACTAGCCAGGTGGGCAGAAAAAGCCCTGGGAACTTTTGAATTTCATTTCCTGTTTGGTCACCGTCAGCACAGGTGACCCTCAGCACAGAGTCCACCATCACAAAAGATCACACAGTTCCAGATTCACAGACAAACTCCAGGATGGTCCGAAAGGGAGGTATTGGATCTCATCACATGTTTGGGAGATGAGTCTTTTATGGCAGAACTACATTCCAAAAAAAGGAACACAAATATGTACACTAAAGTTTCCAGGGCCACGACAGAAAGAGGCTACTCCAGGGACACAGAGCAGCGTCGTACAAAAATCAAGGATCTCAGGCAAGTGTATCAAAAAGCCAGGGAGGCAAACGGGTGCTCTGGGTCGCAGCCTCGTACATTCTGTTTCTACCATGAGCTGCATGCAAATATGGGGGGTGACACCACCCCTACCCCACCACTGTCTGTGGACACCTGCAAGGGGGGAGTTACACAGAGCGAGGAGGAAGAGTCATTGGAGGATGAAGAGGAGGAGGAGGAGGACTGTGCACAGGCAGCAAGTGGGGAATCCATTTCCCCCCCCTAGCCAGGAACTATTCTTAATGCTAGAGCCAATAGCGTCCCCCCACTCCCAAGGCAGGATCCTGGACCGTGACCCTGGAGAAGGTACTTCTGGTGAGTGAGAGCCTGATCAGAGCCTCGCCGTGGGGGGCAGGGGACAGGTGGTTGTTGTGTGCAGTGATCATCCCAGAGAGCCTGCAGGCCCTCCTTTTTTATGGCAAACCCACCAGGCATTGCTTGCTGTGGGAAAGGGGGCCCAGCAGTTTGAAAGCATTAAAATGAATGTAGAAGAAGCAAAAGCCCACATGCACCTAGGCTGCCTGAAAGCTGAATTCTGTTGCCCAGCTGTGTGTGATGGTTTACTCACACCAAAGTGTCCTCTTTTTTCTCTGAAATGTATCTTTTAAAATACTACCCTCCCTTTTTCTCCTCCCACAGGTGCAAATGTTTCAACACGGCCTCTATCTACTCTGTCTCAGAGACTGGTCCAGATTAGAAGGCAGAAATAATTAACTCTGGACAACATGTTCGCCGAGTTCATGCTGTCCTCCCACACTGATAGGGCCTAGATGAATGCGTGGAGGGAAACAATTGCAAAATCCTGTAAAGCATTACAGGAATACAAAGAGAGGAGGGATGCGCGCGATGAGAGCAGGCAGGACGCTATGGTCAAGCTCATGGAGGACCAAACTGACATGCTCCGCTTTATGGTGGATCTAATGCGGGAAAGGCAGCAAGACTACAGACTTCCCCTGCAGCCCCTGTATAATTACCATCCCTGCTCCCCAATTTCCATAGCCTCCTCACTCAGATGCCCAAGAACACGAGGGGGAGGCTACAGGGACCCACACACTCAACCCCAGAGAATCACCCAAGCAACGGAAAGCTGGCATATGTGAACTTTTGATTTGGTTTCTGGACTTGTCCTTCCCTCCTCCTTCACCCCCCAACCCAATACTCCCCCCCTCCCCTGGTCTACCTTCTGATTTCTCTCAATGTGTTGTGCAACAAATAATAAAGAACAGTTTTTAAACAATTTAGACTTTATTTCCTTTCATATATATAGGGGGCAGGTAACTTCAAGAGAAACAAACACAACTGTCACACCGTACCCTGGCCAGTTATGAAACCGACTTTCAAAGCTTCTCTGATGCGCAGCGTACCCTGCTGCACTCTCCTAATCACCGTGTTGTCTGGCTGTGCAAAACTGGCCACCAGGTGAGTTGCCTCAACCTCCCCTCCCGCCATAAACATCTCCCCCTTACTTTCACAGATATTGTGGAGCACACAGCAAGCAGCAATTACAATTGGAATATTGGTTGTGCTGAGATCTAACTGAGTCAGTAAACTGCACCAGCGCACTTTCAAACATCCAAAAGGACATTCTACCACCATTCTGCACTTGCTCAGCCTATAGTTGAACTGCTCCTTACTACTGTCCAGTATGCCTGTGTATGGCTTCATGAGCCATGGCATCAAGGGGTAGGCTGGGTCCCCGAAGATAACTATAGGCATTTCATCATCCCCAACAGTAATTTTCTGGTCTGGGAAGTAAGTTGCTTCCTGCAGCTGTTCAAACAGACCAAAGTTCCTGAAGATGCAAGCATCATGCACCTTTCCCGGCCATCCTACACTGAGGTCGGTGAAATGTCCCTTATGATCCACCAGTGCTTGCAGCACCATGGAAAAGTACTGGCCGCCACAATGTGCCAGGGCCAAGATAGGGATTTGCATTCCGTCTATCGGTCCACCACAATTGGGGAACCCCAGTGCGTTAAAGCCATCCACAATGGTCTGCACATTTCCCAAATTCACTATCCTTGATAGCAGCCCCTACAGTAGATTTGCCCACTTCAAACTGATCCCTGACTGACCAGTAGCTTTGCAAGCTTCCATAGTGCTATGGCACTCATTTAACAACTGTGAGGGCTGCTCTCACTTTGGTGTCTTTGCGCTTCAGGGCAGGGGACAGAAAGTCACAAAGTTCCATGAAAGTGGCCCTACGCACACGGAAGTTTCGCAACCATTGGGAATCATCCCAGACCTGCAACACTATGTGGTCCCACCAGTCTGTGCTTGTTTCCCGGGCCCAGAATTGGTGTTCCATGGCATGAACCTGGCACAGTGCCACCATGATCTCCCAATTGCCACATGCCATGCATCTAGGAACATGTGTGTCCATGTCCTCATCAGTATAGCAATTGCATTGTCATCGCTTCTTCGCCCGGTTTTGCAGGTACTGCACATACTGCTGGATAATGTGTGAGGTATTTACAATGGTCAAAACTGCAGTGGAGAACTGAGCGGGCTCCATGCTTGCTGTGCTATGGCGCCTGCATGGGTAATCCTGAAAACAGGGGTGGCTCCAGGCACCAGTGCAGCAAGCGCGTGCCTGGGGCAGCAAGCCAGGGGGAAGGGGAGGCGGCATGCTGGTCATCATGAGGGCAGCAGTCAAGGAGCCTTTGGTGTTTCTTCAGGAGGTCCGCCTGTCCCGTGGCTTCGGTGGCAATTCGGTGGCAGGTACATTGAAGGCGTGGGACCAGCAGATCACCCGCAGAACCACCACTGAATCCACGTTACCAGCAGACGTCTCGCAGAAATGTCACTGAAGACCTCCTGACTCCATGCTTGGGGCAGCAAAAAACATAGAGCCGCCCCTACCTGGAAAAAGGGCGTGAAATGTAGGAGAGATGGTTGGTCAAGATGGCCAATAAAAGGCAGTAAATGGTTGTCTTCTGTAGCTTTCAAGGAGTTGGGAAGCTCACTAGAGCTGCAAGAGTGGGAGAGCAGAGTTTGCTGCAGAAGCGTGAGCAGAGTTTGCGGTGGAAGCTGTGCGGCTCAGTTCATGATGGCCAAAAAACAGCGGGGAATTGTTGCCTTCTGTAGTTTCCACAGAAGCCCAGGACAAACAACATGGAAAAAGTGGCAGAAGCTGTCCGGTTCAGTTCATAATGGCTAAAAAATGTTGGGGAATTGTTACCTTCTGTAGCTTGCATGCGAGCCCAGGACAGACAACATGGAAAAATTAGCTAGCGATGCAAGAGCAAAGGAGCAGAGTTTGTGGCAGAAGCTGTGCTGCTCGGTTCATGGTAGCCAAAAAAAGGGGGAAAATGGTTAGATAAAGGAGTAGATAGAAAGATGAGAAGACATGCGAGGTAGATTCATAGTACCAGGAAACAGGCAGTGCACCGTACTGCAACATCTGCTGGCAGTATGGCATCTGCCGTAGCTTTCATGGAGGGAAGAGCGAGTGACGGCACACACCCAGAAACACCCGCTAGAATGTTTTTTCCTCATCATACACTGGGAGCTTAACCCACAACTCCAATGGGCAGCAGGGACTGCGGGAACTGTGAGATAGCTTCCCACAGTGCACCGCTCTGACAGTTGATGCTAGCCTCAGTACTGTGGACACACTCCGCCGAATTCACGCACTTTAGAGGGAACGCACAACATGGAATGTATAAAATCGCTTCTGAAAACTCAAATAGAATACATTCAAATTAATTTTGTACTGTAGACATACCCTAAGTAAGCTTTGTAAAGCATTTGGTCAGCTTCTTTAGAAAGGAATTCACAAAGTTAAGTGCCCAATCAAGAAGCACTTAAGGAACAATGAATCTTGGAATGCTCCAATCCACATAAGAAGTCTTCCTGGAGACATACAAGATACCACGTGGGAAATAGCTTCTGCCTGTAAAAACTGTGAGTCAAGCATGGACATGTGACTTGTCCAGGTGACTCCAGAAATCCATCTTGGAGCCAGACTTTGCATAGGAGAGAGGAGAAGGTCTCCACCCACAAGAGAAAGTCTATTTAAGCCTGTGGGAGACCCCTCCATTTTGTCTTCAGCTGGCTAAAGATAGAGCCTCTCCACCCCAGTGATATCTGAAAGAAAGTGGAACAAAGAACAATAACCACAGGGGGTGTGAGTGATTGCAGGACCCAGACTAGAAGGAGACTAGTCTGTAAAAGGAAGCTTACTGCTGAAGTTTTTATCTGTACTCAGTTGTATTACTGTATTAGACTTAGATTTGCATGTTTTATTTTATTTTACTTGGTAATTCACTTTGTTCTGTCTGTTACTACTTGGAATCACTTAAATCCTATTTTCTGTAATTAATAAAATCACTTTGTACTTATTAATTAACCCAGAATATGTATTAATACTGAGGGGGAGGCAAACAGCTGTGTATATCTCTCTATCAGTGTTATAGAGGGTGAACAATTTATGAGTTTACCCTATGTAAGCTTTATACAGGGTAAAACAGATTTATTTGGGTTTAGACCCCACTGGGAGTTGGGCATCTGAGTGTTCAAGATAAGAACACTTCTGTAAGCTGCTTTCGGTCAAGCGTATAGCTGTGAGGGAATGTGGTTCAGACCTGGGTCTGGGTTTCAGCAGGCTAGCAGGTCTGGCTCAAACCAGGCAGGGCACTGAAGTCCTAAGCTGACAGGACAGAAAAGCAGGGGCGGATGTAATCTGGGCACGTTAGGTAGCCACTCCCAAGAGGGTTTCTGTGATCCAACCCGTCACAATATTAACAATGTTTTTGCTTAAACATCTGTGACAGAATTTAAGTCATAATTCATTTTATGCAATTATTTATTTAGATTTATAAGACCCTCTGCGGGTGCCAACCTTATGCTCTGGGAGCCCATGTAAATTAATATGCACAATACAAAATACAGCTTAAGAGGCTGCTCATTGTTTTGACCTGGAAAAGGGAGAAGTGCCAGATACTGCTCTTGCTATTGGTTTTATGTTCAGATTGTTCTAGTGATGGGCAGCATCTACTCTAAGGTAGATAGATCCACTTGGCCACATAAAATTATAGAAAATATACCAGTAGAAAGTCAAACTCCTATGACAAGCTTCTCTTTGGTATTGGGGCTGCTTAAAATTACTTTGATTCAAAGCTTCCTTAAATCCACTGTGCCTGGTTGCAGGAGAATCATACCAACATAACAGGAATTTAAGGAAGGAGAAAAGCATATTTGGACACAAACTGTCTAACCTAGTGAGGAGGGCTTTAAACCAGGTTTGATGGGGGCGGGTGACAAAAGCCCTCTACCATGGAGACCTGGAAAAAGAGTCGGAATCTGGGGGGGGAGCCCGGATAAGGGAGGGAAAAGAGAACATAAGGAGGAAATCAAATCATTATCTTAGATGTCTGCATACTAATGTGAGACATATGGGGAATAAGAAGAATGAACTTGAATTCCTAGTTAATAAACACAACTATGACATAGTTGGCATCACAGAGACTTGGTGGGATAATAAGCATGGCTAGAATATTGGTATAGAAGGGTACAGCTTGCTCGGGAAGGACAGGCAGAGAAAAAGGACAGGGGGAGGTGTTGCCCTATGTATTAAAAATGTATACACTTGGATGGATGTTAAGATGGAAATAGGAGACAGACTTGTTGAAAGTCTCTGGATAAGGATAAAAGAAGTAAAAAAACAAGGGGCATGTCATGGTAGGGGGTTTACTACAGACCACCTAACCAGGAAGAAGAGGTGGATGAGGCTTTTTTTAAACAACTAACAAAATCATCCAAAGCACAGGACTTGGGGGTGATGGGGGATTTCTACTACCCAAACATCTGTTGGGAAAATAACACAGCAAAGCACAGATTATCCAACAAGTTCTTGGAATGTATTGGAGACCATTTTTTTAGTTCAGAGGGTGGAGAAAGCTACTAGGGAGAGGCTGTTCTAGATTTGATTTTGACAAGTAGGGAGGAACTGGTTGAGAATTTGAAAGTGGAAGGCAGCTTGGGTGAAAGTGATCATGAAATGGTAGAGTTCATGATTCTAATGAATGGTAGGAGGAAAATGGCACAATAAAGATAATGGACTTCAAGAAGTCAGACTTTAGCAAACTCAGAGAGTTGGTAGTTAAGATCTCATGGGAAGCAAGTTTAAGAGGAAAAGAAATTTAAGACAGTTGACAGTTTTTCAAAGAAACATTATTAAGGGCACAAGTACAAACTAGCCCACTGTGTAGGAAAGATAGGAAGTATGGCAAGAAACCATCCTGGATTAACCAGGAAATCTTCAATTATCTGAAACTCAAAAAAGAGTCCTACAAAAAGTCGAAACTAGGTGAAATTACAAAGGATGAATATAAACAAATAACACAAGTATGTAGGGACAAAATTAGAAAGGCCAAGGCACAAAACAAGATTAATCTAGCTAGAGACATAAAAGGTAACAAGAAAACATTCTACAAATATATTAGAAACAAGAGAAAGACCAAGGACAGAGCAGGCCTGTTACTCACTGAGGGGAGAAAAAACAATAACAGAAAACGTGGAAGTGGCAGAAATATTAAATGACTTTTTTGTTTCGGTTTTCACCATGAAGATTAGTAGTGATTGGACAGCTAACATAGTGAATGCCAATGATTGGGGATTGGGGAATGCAGTGATTTAGTTGGGTTTGGTCCTGGTTTGAGCAGGGGCTTGGACTAGATGACCAGAGGTTCCTTCCAACCCTGATATTCTATGGTTCTATGAAAATGAAATAGGATCAGAAGCTAAAACATGGAAAGAACAAGTTAAAATGTACTTAGACATGTTAGATGTCATCAAGTCACCAGGGCCTGATGAAATACATTCTAGAATACTCAAGGAGCTGGCTGAGGAGATATCAGAGCCATTAGCGATTATCTTCGAAAAGTCACGGAAGAAGTGAGAGAGTCCAGAGGACTGGAAAGGGGCAAAGATAGTGCCAAATATGTGAAAAGGGAAATAAGGACAACTTGGGGAATTAGAGACCAGTCAGTTTAACTTCAGTACCCAGAAAGATAATGGAGCAAATAATTAAACAATCAGTTTGCAAACACCTAAGATAATAAAGTGATAAATAAAAGTCAGCATGGATTTGTCGAGAACAAATCATGTCAAACCAACCTAATAGTTTTCTTTGACAGGGTAACAAGCCTTGTGGATAGGAAGGAAGTGTAGATGTGGTATATCTTGACTATAGTAAGGCTTTTGATACTGTCTTGCATGACCTTCTCATAAACAAACTAGGGAGATACAATCTAGATGGAGCTACTATAAGGTGTGTGCATAACTGGCTGGAAACTGTTCTGGGGATAGTAATCAGTTGTTCACAGTCAAGCTGGAAGGACATATCAAGTGTGGTCCTGCAGGCATCAGTTCTTTGTCCAGTTCTGTTCAATATCTTCATCAATAGTTTAGATAATGGCATAGAGAGTACACTTATAAAATTTGCAGATGATACTAAGCTGGAAAGGGTTGCAAGTGATTTGGAGGATAGCATTAAAATTCAAAATGATTTGGACCAACTGGAGAGATGATTGGAAGTAAATAGGATGAAATTCAATAAGAATAAATACAAAGTACTCCACTTAGGAAGGAACAATCAGTTGCACACCTACAAAATGGGAAATGACTGCCTAGGAAGGAGTACTACTGAAAGGGATCAGGAAGTTGTACTGGATCACAAGCTATATATAGTGTAACACTGTTGCAAAAAAAGGAAACATCATTCTCGGGTGTTTTAGCAGGCGTGTTGTAAGCAAGACTCAAGAAGTAATTCTTCTGCTCTTCTATGCACTGATTAGGTTTCAGCTGGAGTATTATGTCCAGTTCTGGGCACCACATTTCAGGAAAGATGTGGACAAATTGGCAAAAGTCTAAAGAAAAGCAATGAAAATTATTAAAGGTCTGGAAAACATGACCTGTGAGGAAAGATTGAAAAAATTGGGTTTGTTTAGTCTGGAGAAGTAGAGACTGAGAGGGGACATGATAACAGTTTTCAAGTATATAAAAGGTTGTTACAAGGAGGAGGGAGAAAAAAATTTCTCCTTAACCTTCGAGGATAGGACTAGAAACAATGGGCTTAAATTGCAGCAAATGGGGTTAAGGTTGCACATTAGGAAAAACTTTGTAACTGTCAGGGTGGTTAAGCTCTGGAATAAATTGCCTAGGAAGGTTGTGGAATCTCCATTGGAGATTTTTAAGAGCAGATTAGACAAAGACCTTTAGGGGGTGGTCTACATAATACTTAGTCCTGCTGTGAGTGCAGGGGATTGGACTAGATGACCTCTCAACATCCCTTCCAGTCCTACAATTCCATGATTCTATGACTTCGGTGACAGAGAATCATCACAGTGATTCCCATGCTTCCCCCAGCCCCCGGCCAGTCCCCCATCCCTGGCTGATTCTAGTTCTGGTTTCACATGAAAGGGAATGTGGCACCCGTAAAGTTCAGACTGTTATAGTTTGTGCTGAGGTACCAACCCAGTCCGGAACAGTCCCAGCATGGGGGGAGCATAAAGGTGACTAAAGGCAAGTTGGTATCATCACCCTAATCTGCACCAAACGCTCCACAGCCAGACCTAATAACTCAGGGCCCTGGCAAATATTTATTTCATCCAAACACTTTCAAGACTGGTATGAAAATGGTTTGGAACATTTTTCCCAACCAGGAAGTCCTGTTGTAATAATTGTTAAAAATAATATTTCTGGATATGATAGAAATGTAGCCACTATTTAAAAAAATCAGAATATTCAGATCTAGGTAAATAAATATATCCACAAGCGTTTGGACTGACAGATCATTTTGATCATCTCAAACCAGAGGATTAGATTAATACAAACTGCAAGAATGACCATGAAAATTTACCATATTAGACAAAATCTACTAACCTCCTCCTATACTGTGATTAATGATAATGAAAAAGATGTCAATATTTTACTCATCTGTCAAAAAAATTACATGCCTGGGGGAAGTGAGCAAGTAGAATTTTGCAAGGCTGGATCAAATGTGGACTTCACTTCTTATTTTTTTCCACACTATTATTTGTTAAGAACTGTCTTCCAAGGAGGTAGATTATTACTCTATGATCCCACCCACAGGATTGTTATGAAGCAAGAAGTTTATCAGAAGTTTGAATAGTGCAACAAAGCATAGGTGACACTTTGTCTTGCAACACTGCAGAATGTAAGATAGCTATCAGCTGCTGTGTCTTTGTTATATATAATCCTGAGGTGAGATTCAGTCAAGGAAGAGAACAAATCTTAATTTAGAAAAACCTATTATGAAAATATTACCAGCATATATTTATTGAATTACACGGTGGTATAAAAAATATGCCTCAATGCTAAATTTAGAAAACAGTTTGTACCACAGTAATACCTTCCGACTTGTACTGCTTCTATCAAAAATGACAACTACATAATTAAACACTAGCACCCTTCACAACTCCTACTTTGAAAAATATTATGTTTTATCTGCTGCAAACTTGATCAGTCAGATTCTCATCTCAGTTATGCTGTCATAGATCTGGAGTTAATCCATTCACTCCAGATTTATACCAGTGTAACTAAAAGCAGGATCTGGTTATTTGCTTTTATATGGCTAGAATTAGTTCTGAAACTTCTGAAACAATTCTGTCACTGGATTTAGAACTAAATAGCATCTTTCCGTGAGTTCTGAAACTTTTGGCTAAGTCATGTTGTTACAATGTCATTTTGACATCAGATGCTCTGTTAGGTCTATGTAGAATTACTGTGATGCCTGACCAGTGAACACTGTAGCTTTTGTACAAGTACTAGGCAGGTCACTAATGTACGGCACAAGGAGCACTGGCCTGAAGATGGGACCTTGAAGAGCAAACGCAGTTAAAGATTGCATAGAAGACATTAGACATTATGTGGTTGACAGCTACTTACAATAGCAATTAAAATGATGTGATTCCAACCACATGACAGTTTAATACAGCAGATCCCCAGGCAAACAATGTATCACTTTGATTAATGGTAGCAGAAACCCCTTTTTTGAATTTTATAGATATACATCTATACTAATGTCTAGGAAATCCATGAAGACTAAGACCCTGCAACCAGATCTACTAGTATAGACCTAATTACAGAATCAGGGCCTAAATATGGTCTCTGTGTTTTTTAATTGTGTTCAATATGCTAATTACAAATATTTATTTTAGCACGCGATCATATGTTTTCATAGATGTTTCTTTCACCTGAATATTTCTAGCTGCAAATATCTTAGCTAGTGCTTAAGCCAATGGTTTTAGTGAAGACCCTAGAAAGTGTCTTCTAATGAATCAAAAAGATTCACTCCAAAGTCTATATTCTGGAAATAACAGCCCCAGCCACACTAGGGCTCCTATAAAATGCTGAGCACCCTGAACTACTGCTGAAGTCAATGTGTCCATGGGAATAGAGGCCATAACCAGAGCATAAGGAAGAAGCCAAGGAACTCCCATTCCTTGTAGTAGCATTATCCCACTTCATTGCAATTCTAACCAGTATAAAAAAAAAAGTACTGAGTTAATGATTTTTACATTAGCACTACCATCCTGCTACTTGAGGATTCCCAAAGAACAGTGAATATCCAGTGGGAGCTCAGCCAGTAGGCAATTATATTGCCCAATGCTGCCAGGAAGAGACCTGCAAAGAGCATTGAACAAGAAACCATCCACGTTTCTGGCCAAGGATTCCAGGGTTTCCTATGGGTTGTCAGCCTCCACTTATTTTTTGGTCCTGATTCTTGTTACCTTGTAACCTAGACCCGCCTCAGGGTGCATCCCTAAAAGCTGAACTGTAAAAGCCGTATAAGAGATTGTTTCCATCTGTATATTTTGAAGCAAAAAGGCAGCAAAGAGGCCTGTTTTTCTACTGTGTAAAGAAATAATGCTATACATTTGCTAGAAGGATTGTTTCTACTACTATACTTATTAAAAGCAAAACAAAACAAAAGCCACACTTTTTGGCTCTGTCCTGTTCACCATGATCACAACCTCTGAGCTGGAAGACAGTTGTCACTTCTGAGCATGACTGTAGTGAACATAGTTCTGCTCCCATTGTAGCCATGGCCATTTTTTAGGAATGCAATGAAAAGAGCAGATACAATTAAGCTAATGCAAAAGTTTTGTCAATGGTATCTGCCATCTGCAATAGTCCATTCTTCTGTATTTGGTCCAAGAGAATATGCAGTCTTGTTATAGCTGTGTTGGCTCCAGGGTATTAGAAAGACAAGGTGGGTGAGGTAATATCTTTCATTGGACAAACTTCTGTTGATGAGAGAGAGAAGTTTTCAAGTTTACACAGAGCTCTTCTTCAGGTCTGTGAAGCTTACTCAGAGAGTCACAGCTAAATACAAGGTGGGAAGTAATATAAAGTAGTGAAAACATATCTCAAGGGACCATTCATGGTGGAGTGTCCCGTCAACATTCCTCCAGTCATGATGATGTTCGTCCATCATTGTCGATGAAGACCTCAACAACTCATTCGTTCGATGGCCGGGCTCTGTGCTTCCGAAGATGATTGATCAGTCCGATTCGGTCCTGGAACGTCCTGTCACACGTCGGGCAGACATGTGATGGCACTGTCGATGATGTGCGGGCAGCTCTGGACTAGCGCAGCTCACACTTTCTTTCAGCCTCAGTACTACACCTTGCCTCAAAGGTATTACTGCCTGTGTGAATGAGGCTGCGCTATGCTGGACTGTTCAGTGCGAGGGTTTCCCAAGTGGCGGTGTTGATCTCGAGGGACTTCAGAGAGGTCTTCAGCGTGTCCTTGAACCGCTTCTTTTGTCCTCCATAGGAGCACTTTCCCTGGGTGAGTTCTCCATAGAAGAGCTGTTTAGGAATGCGCTCGTCTGACATTCTCACGACATGTCCGGCCCATCTGGTCTGGGATCTCATCAGCAATGTGTAAACTGACTGCAGACTGGCTCTGGTAAGGACTTCAGTATCGGGCATTTTGTCCTGCCATCTGATTTTTAGAAGCTTTCGCAGACAGGAAATGTGGAAGTGATTGAGCCTTCGTGCATGACTCCGATAGACAGTCCACGTCTCGCAGGCATACAGCAGAGTTGGAAGCACTACTGCTCTGTAGACCTTCAGGTTCGTTGGTAGGCTGATCCCTCAATGTTCCCAGACGTTGGAGCGCAATTGGCCAAATGCAGAGCTTTTGGCAATTCTGCAGTTTACTTCATCATTGATTGACACTGCTCGGGAAAGGGTACTGCCCAGGTACATGAAGTGGTCCACTGCCTGAAGTCTCTGTCCATTTACAGTGATGGACAGTTCTGAGTACAGAGCGTGAGGAGCTGGCTGATGCATGACCTCAGTCTTCTTGATGTTAATGGTGAGACCGAAGTTGTTGCATGCAGATGAAAACTTGTCCATACTGGCTTGCATTTCTGGCTCTGTACTAGCATTCAGAGCACAATTGTCGGCAAAGAGAAAGTCTCTAAGTACAGTTTCCTTCACCTTGGTGATGGCTCTCAGTCGCCTCGGATTGAATAGTTTCCCGTCAGTTCTGTACTTCAGGCCTACTCCAGTGCAGTGTTGAAAGGCATCAGTCAGAGTGGCAGAGAATATCATGCTGAACAAAGTGGGTGCTAAAACACACCCTTGCTTGATGTCATTTGTGACTGGGAAGGCCTCAGATGTTTCACCGTCATCCAGGACACGAGCCATCATACCGTGATGAAATTGACGTACCATTCATATGAATCTGTCTGGACAGCCGAATTTTGACATAATTCTCCACAGGCCCTGGCTGTCAAACGCTTTTGTGAGGTCCACAAAAGTTGTGTAGAGTTCACAATTCTGCTCTTGACATTTCTTCTGTAGCTGATGCTCAGCGAAGATCATGTCAATAGTCCCAGGTCCCTTGCGGAAACCGCACTGTGATTCTGGCAGTAAGCCCTGCTCCAGGTGAGTGATCAATCGGTTCAACAGAACCCATGCAAGAACTTTCCCCGCTTAGAGAGCAGCGAGATTCCATCGTGATTGTCGCATACCTGGCGATTGCCCTTCCTCTTATAGAGGTGCACGATGAACGCGTCTCTAAATTCCTGTGGAATTGATCCCTGCTTCCAGAAGGACTGGAACAGCTCAGTGAGTTTCCGTAGCAGCACGAGTCCACCGACTTTGTATACCTCTGCTGGTGTGGTGTCGGACCCTGGGGCTTTGCCACTTGACAGCTGGTTGATGGCTTTCTTCACTTCGTCCTCTTCTGGTGAAGCATCCATGGAGTCATTGACTGCAACCTGGGGCATCTTGTCAATGGCCTCATCATTGATGACTGAGGGACAGTTGAGAACTGCTTCATAATGTTCAGCCCATCTCTGGAGAATCTGCGTCTTCTCTGTAAGGAGCATAGTGCCATCAGAGTTCAGGAGGGGAAAGCTCCCAGAAGACTGTGGACCACAGAGTGTGTTGAGGGCTTCATAAAACTGCTTATAGTAGTTCCTGTCCGCATATGCCCGTATTTCATCTGCTTTGGCGCTCAGTCACAAGTCCCGCATTTTGCGCAGTCAGTTCTGGTACTGTTCTGCGAGAATTGATAAAGGCAGTCTTCTTTGCCTCTGAGGATGAATTGTTCTGATATGCACGATGCAGGCAATGCTTCTCAGCAAGTAAGGCCTGGATTTCTGCATCATTTTCTTCAAACCAGTCTTGCCGCCTGCATGTGGAGGGCCCCAATACCTTTGATGCAGCTGTATGGACAGTGTTATGGAATCACTCCCAGTCTTTCTCAGCATCATCCTCAATACAAAGATCAGCAAGCTCATTCTCTAGGTCTTCCGCTAGATTTTCAGTGATGCGGCTGTTCTTCAGTTTCGACACGTTGATCCTTTTGAGAGCCTTACAGCCTTGTGGTCATCTCTTCGGCATGATACGGAGCTTCATTTTGGATACTATGAGCCTGTGATCCATCCAACAGTCAGCACTGCACATAGATTTTGTAACACTGACATCTTGCCTGTCCCTTCTCCTAATGATGATATAGTCGATCAGATGCCAGTGCTTGGAACGGGGATGCATCCACAAAGTCCTGTTACAGGTAGGGAGGCGGAAGACTGTATTGATGATCAGAAGGTCATGTGCTGCACAAGTTTTCAGCAGTAACAGGCCATTGCTGTTACACTTTCCCACTCCATTTTTCCCGATGACTCCTTCCAAGGCTGCGGCATCGCATCCGACTCTTGTGTTAAAATCGCCAAGCAGGATCAGCTTGTCTGTGTGGTGCACTGATGATAGCAGAGCATCTAGTTCTTCGTAGAATTTATCCTTCACATCTTCTGGGTTGGTCATTGTGGGAGCATATGCGCTGATCAGAGTAGCTTGTTTTCCTTTTTGAAGCGGAAGCTGCATTGTCATGAGTCGGTCATTCACACCCTTGGGGGGACTGGCAAGTTTCCGAACAAGATGATTCTTGATGGCGAAGCCAACTCCAGATTCAAGACACTCATCACTGCTGCGGCCGCTCCAGAAGAATGTATAGCCTACGCCTGACTCGGACAACCATCTTTCATTAGCAAGGTGAGTTTTGCTAAGGGCTGCAATGTCAATGTTGTAGCGTGCGAGCTCTCTGGCAACAAGTGCTGTTCTTCTCTCCAGTTTGTCTGCTGTGATGTTCTCCAGTAGCGTGTGCACATTCCATGTGCCAATGGTGATTGATGTCACTCTAAGTTTTGTTTTTGTTCGACCGCTTTTGTGGGATCCCTGCCAGCCAGGGTAAGGTGAAGCAGGCAATGTTTAGGGCAACTTTTCTAGCCCCCTCCTCATTCTACGGAGGTGAGCAGTGCAATCCTGAATAGGGCTGCTCAGTCGCTCAAGAAGACTCTGAACTCCACTGCTGCTTCGGTCAGTGAGGAACGACCATTATACCTGAGCCACCTGTGTGCAGGACCGCGGCTACAGCTCCCAGTGTATCCACACCTGCTGCTTCGTCACTCCCCCATCACCACAGGACTTGATGTGATATGATATGATGTTGAGACTTGCGCGTGAATTGGATTAAAGTGAGGGAGAATTGCGCAACGTCAACCTCACTCTCTCTTCCCAGTTCCTATCTGTATCCAGTGGCAGGACAAGAGTCAAGACGGCAGGAGACAGGGCAGGGCGCAGTGGATGACCAGGATGCCTATGTGTCTTGTCGTGCTCTTGAGCATTCCACAACACTTGCTGCCACCGCCTTCCTGACCATTGAACCAGGTTTCCTCAGTCAGCCGGCTTCAGCCTTTGCATGCAATGGGTAGACAGGCCCTAATTCACAGAAGGTCTCAGACTCATCGGCTACCCTCACCTGGTTTAGCCCGCCAGTCAAGATGGTTTCCAGGGTGTGACCACTGTCGCATGCTGACAGCTACTTCAGTCATAGGGAGGAAAGGCAGGGAAAAGGGGGAGCTGCTGGGGAGGGGCAGCTATGCCATCATTGTCAGGATGTTGGTATATACGGAGGTGGCATCCATGGTGGCAAGGAAGATGATCTCAGGGAGGCTGTCAATGCTGTGGAGTTTGTGGAAAAAGTTGGTTGTGTCCTGGAAGAAGCTGGCCCTGTGTGCAGTGTGTGTATGTGGTTTGAGGATGGTTTTTTTTTTTTGAGTCCCAATATATAGCTGCCTACCTCAAATATTTACAAGACGATGGACAATCCTTAGATACCCATCCCAAACACATAGCCAAACACATCCATTTCATCCTCATCCTTAACAACTTTACATTCAACAACAAAACTTTATCCAAACCATGGGAACAGCCCTTGGTATTAGGATGGCTCTCCAATATGCCTAGCCTCTGTTTTCCAGAAGCTGGTAATGGGCAACAAGGAATGGATCACTTGATGAGTATCTGTTCTGTTCATTCCCTCTGGGGCACCTGGCACTTGCCACTGTTGGAAGACAGGTTGCTGGGCTAGATGGACTTTTGGTCTGATCCAGTAGGGCCATTCTTATGTTCTTATGTTCTTTTCATGGACCATCTTGAAGAATAATTTCTGGACAAATGCACCATGAAACCAATGATATACCTGAGATACATCAATGATATCTTCATCTTCTGGACAGACAGCTTAAACTCCCACATAGAGTTCTACCAGAACTTCAACAACCACCACCCTTCCATTAAACTCTCTCTGGAACATTCCCACACCAGCATCAAATTCCTAGACACCACAATTAGCTTCAACAATGGAACCCTACAGACAACTATATACAAGAAACCCATAATCAGCACCCCTATCTTCATAGATCCAGTAACCATCCCAAACACACCAAGAAATTTGTTATCTAAACCCAAGCATTCTGATACCATGGAATATGCTCTGAGGAGAAAGTCTGTGATATACACCATAACACACTCAAAACCTCCTTCATCAAAAAAGAACACTCCATCAGAGAAGTAGATCACACTCTGAAACAGACCACCCAAATACCCTGAGAGAACCTGCTTCAATACAGAAATAAAACCCCCTCCCACCACACACACCACACACACCCAGTTGTCACCTATCACCCTCCACTGGAACCCATATGGGGTATCATCAAATAACTACAACCCATACTCAATGGGGACCCCATCCAGAAAAAATATTTCCTGGACCCCGTCTTTTGGCCCTCTAGAACCCACAGCCTCTCCAAGCTCAGCATCAGAAGCAAGCTCCCCACAGACTAGGACACCAACTCAAAGCGGCACCAGACCCTGCCATAACAAAAGATGCAGACATATCTTCAGTGCTACAGTGATCAACATCCCCCACAACACACCTTTCAAGATGTGTGGGTCCTACACTTACCTATCACAACATGTGGTGCACTAAATTCCCCAATAGCAACTATGTCAAGGTAAAACCAGGCAATCACTATGCTCTCGAATGAACTCCCACAGGAAAATGATAAAAGACAAAAACACCACATAACCTGTGGGTGAACACTTTTCACAGAGTGATCACTCAATATCTGATCCATCAGTCCTCATCCTCCAAGGAAATCTGCACAATATTTTCAAAAGGATGAGCCTGGGAGCTTAAATTCATAACTCTGTTAGACACTAAAAATCATCAACTGAATAGAGACACTGATTTTATGTCTTATCAGAACATCTATAATCCACTAACAACTCACTCCCCCTGCCCCAGCTGCTTTCCCCTCTTCTTTCCTCCCTGTGACTGGAGGGGTGTGAATTGGCCAGTTCACCTTAAATGGTCACTTATTAACTATGCTAAACAATCTGTTCCGCCTTGTATTTAGCTGTGACACGCTGATTAAATTTCCCAGACTTGAAGAAGAGCTCTGTGTAAGCTCAAAAGCTTGTCTTTCTCACCAACAGAAGCTGGTCCAATAAAAGATACTACCTCACCCAGCTGGTCTCTCAACAGAATATGAAAATTCAGAATCTTGAGTGTGTTATCTTCACATGCATTTTAGAACAGATACATGTCAAATTTAAGGTGTCTTCTTGTGGGGTAGCTAATGCATTAAAATGGTTCTTCCATTAAATGTAATAGATGTACTGCAAAGAGATGAACAAAGTACTAATGGACATTAATTAGTTAATACAGCCAAGCAACCAGCCATAGTACCTGCTAAGTTTCCCCTCCATCCCCCCAGGTTAACACTTCCACGATATAAACAACGATTAAATAACCTTTACTGTAAGTTATGGTCATTTGTTTGCAAAATGGATGTTACGTTGTTATAAATGAAATATATTCATATTTTAATTTTCTAAAAAGAAGTCTGCAGGCTTGCTGACAATTTTTGTGGGGGGGGGAACAGGAATCTTGTGTATCATTAGACCTACATACTGCCATCACTGCTGAAAAAAATGTACATTAGCTGTGTTGACTCACAGGAACCTACCTGGCAATCAAACATCTCAGGTTGCACCACAACATACTGCATTCTCCAGAAGACCACCTGAGCATCAATAGCAGGGGTTATAATCAGCAAGAGAGAGTGAAAGGTCTCCCAAATCCATACAACTAGCCACCTATGTTTTCAGCACTGATGGCTTAACCTCTTCTGTTGCTCAGGGTTAATTAAAATGGTTATTCTCTCAGCCTCTGAAGGATAGAAAATAAAAACTTACCAACACCAACTAACCTATGTTGGTTTCCTAGACCTTAACAGACAAAGCCTCAGCTGAGTGCAAGAATGTAGTGGACAAAGTGTCCAAATGATAAGAGAGCCATCCAGTGGACCATAAAGAAATACACGAACAAGTCAAATCTGAACAAAAATGGAAAACGTTCACGAATATGCCATCTCTGTGTTTTTCTGTTGACTGCTGGGTATTGCCTCTCCGCTATTGTTGCCCTACTCCATGGCCCACAGGTTAATATAGCACTGGTTTTAGAGTTGTCATGGGACAGATCCCTAGCCCCAGTGTCTTTGGTAATACCACCATCCACACCAAGAGTGCACATATCAAGTGACAACGCCTCTGCTGTAGACTCAAGGAAACAAATCACACAGCTCTTCACAAGGCAAGACATAACAACAGCCAATAGACTCAGGGTATGTTTATACTACCCTCTGGATCTGCGAGTATTAATCGATCTATCAGGGATCGATTTATCGCATCCCATCTAGATGTGATAAATTGATCAGCAAATTCACGCCCGTACTCTACCTCGGCAGGAGGAGTAAGCAGCATCGACGAGGGAGCCACAACAGTCAACTCGCCGCCGTGAGGATGGCCAGATAAGTCAAACTAAGATACTTCGACCTCAGCTACGCGAATAGTGTAGTTGAAGTTGCGTATCTTAGGCCATGGCTACACTGGCACTTTACAGCGCTGCAACTTTTGCTCTCAGGGGTGTGAAAAAACACCCCCCTGAGTGCTGCAAGATACAGCACTGTAAAGCCTCAGTGTAATCAGTGCCGCAGCGCTGGGAGCACGGCTCCCAGCACTGCAAGCTACACCCGTAGAGGATGTGGTTTACATGCAGCACTGGGAGAGCTCTCTCCCAGCGCTGGTGCTGCGACCACACTCACACTTCAAAGCACTGCCGGGGCAGCACTGCAGCAGTGCTGCCCCGGCAGCGCTTTGAAGTTTCAAGTGTAGCCATACCCATAGTTCGATCCCGCCCCTAGTGTAGACCAGCCCTCAGAGAGCAGGCAGAAGCGTTTGTGAGAGCTGCTGGAGTATAGGCAATAGACCGCAGTTTAGTGCTGCCCGATGCGTGTGTGGACATGTGAATTCTCTGCTGATTCCAGGCACTATGTTATTACAGTAAAATAAACAAACTGGAAAGACTGTAGAGATAAGCAACAAAAATTATCAATAGGCATGAAATACTGACATGATGAAATATTAAAACATCTAAATGTGTATACTACTGCTTGGGGATGGCTAAGGGCAGCACATATTTTAAGAGGAGAAATTATTTAGTGTGGTACATGGCAATATATCTTGGATTAGTAGGATGAAATTAAGAGAGGGAGAATTTAGGTTGAATAGAAGGAGAAACTTCCTGACTGTGATATGCATTAGGCTTTGAAGTAGTCTCCAAAGGGAAGTGGTGGAAGCCCATTTGCTTGGGCTTTTAAAATTAGAATGGACAAAGAACTAGAAAATGTGCTGTGGGGAACAATTTGGCAGGGAGATGGGCTGGCTGAGCTAATAGGTCTTTTCTATTTCTAACTTACAGAGTGATGCAGTTGAATGGTATTTAGCAAGTAAAATGCAGGTTCTTACCATGGGCTCCATTGTGCCTTTATGGCAGAGTTCCATATTGGAAGTGGTGTGAAGTCTCGTCACCCCAGCAGGAGCTCTGGGCACTATTCTGCATCTAGGAGGCAGAACATGGCTTGGAACAACTCTGCACCCTGGCAGAATGTGCCCATTATTACACTCTTGTAGGGGCTGCAGCACACTCCCTCCTGTGTGGCCAGTCAGCTGGACATTACCCATGGGCTTGAGACCATTGATTTGCATCCTCTCATCTCTTCGCCATTCATTTGGAGAGTATCATGTCCCAGAGCAAGGAGTATCTGGCAGAAGCAGTCCCTGTCCTCTGGGGAACACAAGGACTGTACTTGTATCCCACTGACACATAGCTATGCAACAGGGTTCTCCTTGTGTCTTCCTTACCCTGTACACATATTAAGCAGCAGGGAACTAGCTGTCCCCAGTCACCTAAGCACACTTACAGCTTCTGATTAGCATTGAGGCAGGGGCCATCTTTTTCTCTATACAGCCTCTAGCACAAAGGGAACCTGACCCTGAGTGGGGTCTCCAGGTGCTTCCATAATAGAAATGCTAAATAATAACAGGGACAGTTAGTTATGCCATTCCTGGCACAAGCATCCATTATACACACATAAATATGCAGTTATCTAGTGTAAGTGCACAGCTCAGCGCTCTTTAGCCATATTACCCTCCTCCACAGCCAAAAGAAGGCAAGAAAATTATGGAACTACACCTCTAGCCTGATATAATGCTGCCCTCAGGAGCCAAAAAATCTTGTTGCGTTATAGGTGGAACCGTGTTATATCGAACTTGCTTTGATCCACTGGAGTGTGCAGCCCCCCTGCCCCCCAAACGCTGCTTTACCACATTATATCCAAATTCATGTTATGTCGGGGTAGAGGTGTATATTTACTAGTTGTTTAATAGTATCTTTTCAAATTAACATGACAGGGATTTTAGGAGTCTGGTTCCTAATATATATTTATGTATTTATCTAATTTCTGAGGGTAACTTTAGCAACATTGTTTGAGATTTTAGGAAACTGCCATTTATTTGGTGAGAATATACAAAATGCTTGAGATTTTCAAAGCAATGTGTAGGATTTCATCACACACCTCCCATGTCTGAGAGCTTGCCTACACAGTGGGGAAATGAGCACTACAGGGGCGGGATTTCTAAAGCCACTAACTTGGTGTGCACTGATTGGTCCATTAAGATCCTGCTGCTGCCCACCAAAGGTTCCCTATTGTGCTTCAGCAGAGTACTATCTGAAACAGCCCAGAATCCTTTGCACGGCTTCAAAAGCTTCAGCCAGTGTTCTCACAGCACCTGTATGTCACAAATCATTTGAGAGCCTCATTCCATGGTTAGATTAATATTGTGGATGCCCTGTTTTGGTATAAAGAAAGCAGGTGTGCAATTACTATTCATTTCAGATAGCTCCCACAGAGTGTTAGGTCCTTTCCAGACATACAAGAAAGGATGGTCCCTGCCCCTAAAAGCTTACAGTCTAAGGACAGACAGGCAGACAAAGGCAGGGAAGTGAAACAACAGAATGGTTTTTCTGCACAAATCAGTGACATTCACTATGGCAGCATGGGAAGGAAATTAGGCAGTAATTAAGAGTCATGAAGGTTAGAGTTAAGCTCACACGTGGTGCTGCACTAGGAATTATTTTGGGGAAGTTCTGTGGCCTGTGTTAGACAGGAGGTCAGACTAGAAGTTCACAATGTTCCATTCTGGCCTTGAAATCTATGGATCTAAGACACAGAGAAATCATCCAGCTTTTGTTATCTTCTGTTCAGAAGGAATTCTGCTGACCTCCACAATGCCCAGATAGCTGTGATCTAACTGGTGTACATATTTGTGGAGGTGGCATGCCAGAAAGCACTGCGTGATATTTTTGCAAAAATGAGAAAAAATATCCAAACTGTTAAGCTCTGTCCCCCTCTATTTTGGCTGTTTGAAGCACAAGTGACCTCTGACAGAACCACATGTGCATTTGGGCTTCTTCAAAGTTGTAATCAGGATCAGGAACAGTCAACATGGATTCACTAAGGGCAAGTCATGCCTGACCAACCTGATTGCCTTCTGTGATGAGATAACTGGCTCTGTGGATATGGGGAAAGAGGTGATGTGACATATCTTGACTTTAGCAAAGCTTTTAATATGGTCTCCCACATATTCTTGCCAGCAAGTTAAAAAAGTATGGATTGGATGAATGGACTATAAAGTGGATAGAAAGCTGGCTAGATTGTCGGGCTCAATGGGTAGTGATCAATGGCTTGATGTCTAGTTGGCAGCTGGTATCAAGCGGAGTACCCTTGGGGTCAGTCCTGGGGTCAGTTTTGTTCAACATCTTCATTAATAATCTGGATGATGGGATTAATTGCACCCTCAGAAAGTTCACAGATGACACTAAACTGGGGAGAGAGGTAGATATGCTGGAGGGTAGGGATGGGGTCAAGAGTGACCCAGACAAATTGGACAAATCTAAAGAAGTTAAATAAGGACAAGTGCAGAGTCCTGCATTTAGGAAGCTAGAATCCCATGCACTGCTACAGGCTGGGGACCGACTGGCTAAGCAGCAGTTCTGCAGAAAAGGACCTGGGGATTACAGTGGATGAGAAATTGGATATGAGTCAGCAGTGTGCCCTTCTTGCCAGGAAGGTGAACGGCATATTGGGCTGTATTGATAGGAGCATTGCCAGTAAATCAAGGGACGTGATTATTCCCCTCTACTTGACACTGGTGAGGCCACACCTGGAGTATAACATCCAGTTTTGGTTCCCCCACTACAAAAGGGATGTGGACGAATTGGAGACACTCCAGCGGAAGGCAATGAAAATGATTAGAGAGCTGGGGCACATGACTTACGAGGAGAGGCTGAGGGAACTGGGGTTATTTAGTCTGCAGAAGAGAAGAGTGTGGGGAGATTTGATAGCCGCCTTCAACTACCTGAAGTGCGGTTCCTAAGAGGATGGAGCGAGGCTGTTCTCAGTGGTGGCAGATGACAGAACAAGGAGTAATGGTCTCAAGTTGCAGTGGGGGAGGTCTAGGTTGGATATTAGGAAACACTATTTCACTAGGAGGGTAGTGAAGCACTGGAATGAGTTACCTAGGGAGGTGGTGGAATCTCCATCCTTAGAAGTTTTTAAGACTCGTCTTGACAAAGCCTTGGCTGGGATGATTTAGTGGGTGTTGGTCCTGCTTTGAGCAAGGGATTGGACTAGATGACCTCCCGAGATCTCTTCGAACTCTAATCTTCTATGATTCTATGATAACCAGTTGGGAGCTGCTTCCCTACATGCAGGATGAAAGTCTCCTTGCTTGGTAATGCACTTGGGTTGGCATCTGAAATTACATTTGAAATCTGCCCATGCCTCTTCCACCTTCCTCTTTTTGGGGGGGGGGTTCCCCCTCCTTGTTGTCAGACTCATTATGCTGACTCATATCTCCAGCTAGAGCATAACGGTTATTCTGAAATGTCAGCTGTTGCTCTTTTCACCCTCACATGGTTTCAGATTTAGTTTGAGGTTTCCCTAATGCATAAACAATTACTAAAATTATGGTTTTTGACAGTCAAAGTACTGCGAAGATGCTATTCCATTGTAAAAACCTATATTTCCAAAGTTGTAATGAAAGGCTGGATCATACTGACCTATATGTTTCTTTGTAGTTCACCCAAAAGGAAGTCTGTATATGTCTGTCAAATGTATTTCAGACATTAGATGTTATTTGACAGGAGAAATAGCTAACAGTGTTATCATGTATTCCTTACTAACCGTGAAGAGCATTATTTGAAGAATATGGCTTGAATATTCCTAAAGATTATTGCTTGATTAAAAAACGTGGTCATAATTTATATGATCTTTCATATATGATATAGTTTCCTTGTGATTCTTGTACAGACCTCTCTGCTCCAGTGATGTCCTTTAAAATTAGCTTTTGGAGCTGTCATGGTATAATTCTCCACTCTGAACCTTAGCATCCAAAAGATGGGGTACTAGCATAAATTCCTCTAAGCTTAATTACCAGCTTAGTACTTGTAGCGCTGCCACCAACCAGGAATTCCAGTGCCTGGTACACTCTGGTCCCCCCAAAACCTTGCCCGGGGACCCCCAAGACCCAGAACCTCTGGATCTTAACACAAGGAAAGTAAACCCTTACCTCACCATTGCCTCTCCCAGGCTTCCCCTCCCTGGGTTACCCTGGAAGATCACTGTGATTCAAACTCCCTGAATCTTAAAACAGAGAGGAAAATTCACCTTCCCCCCTCCTTCTCTCTCCCCCTTCCAGACTCTCCCTGAGAGAGAAAGTAATCCTAACACAGAGAGAAATTAACCTTTCTCTCCCCCTTCCCTCCTTTCTCCCCACCAATTCCCTGGTGAATCCAGACCCAGTCCGCTGGGGTCTCACCAGAATAAAAAAACAATCAGGTTCTTAAACAAGAAAAGCTTTTAATTAAAGAAGGAAAGACAGTAAAAATTATCTTTGTAAATTTAAGATGGAATATGTTACAGGGTCTTTCAGCTATGGACACTGGGAATACCCTCCCAGCCTAAGTATACAAGTACAAATTAAAATCCTTTCAGCAAAATATGAATTTGAACTCCTTCCAGCCAAATACACAATTGAACTTCTTCCATCCAAATGCACATTTGCAAATAAAGAAAACAAACATAAGCCTAACTCGCCTTATCTACCTAGTACTTACTATTCTGAACTTATAAGAGCCTGTATCAGAGAGATTGGAGAGAAACCTGGTTGCACGTCTGGTCCCTCTCAGAATCCAGAGAGAACAACAACCAAAAACTAACAGCACACGCAAAGCCTTCCCTCCCTCAAGATTTGAAAGTATCCTGTCCCCTGATTGGTCCTCTGGTCAGGTGACAGGCAGGTTCACTGATCTTAACCCTTTACAGGCAAAAGAGACATGAATTACTTCTGTGCTATTAACTCTTACTTATCTGTTTATGACAGGAGCCTTGTGGTTTCAGCAGAATAAGGATTGGTTCTCTGCTGATGCTCTTACTAAACTGGTCCGTGTTATTACAGGTTATGAAATGATTCTCCACTCGTTTACATGACTGTGTGAATCAGGAGTAATTCCACTGAAGTAAGTGGAATAACACAAGTGGGCACCAGTGTGAGTGAGAGGAGAATGAGGCCCTAGGAACCTCATATATGTAAACAGAAAACCTTGCCTGGACCAATGTAGGGGGTGAACAGGACCATGTTATTACTAAGAGTCTATTATAGCTAGAAATGCACTAAAAGAGTCATGCCACACAAAGCCTGATCTGCCAGTGCAGAAAACTAAGGGCTAAATACCATATAATGTATAGAATGTGCCTGTCCAATTTTCTAGCCACAGTAAGTCCTGCAACCAAACACTAAACTAAAACACTGCAAAACTGATACAAGTCAACTGACCAGAACTCCACCAACCTGCCAGTAAAAGAAATTCAACCCTACCTCTCCTCAGGGTTAAACCACCCCTCAAGTATAGATAAGGCTTGCCCTGAAAAACGACATGCTCAGGCCCTGTGAGATCAATGAGAGAAGCAAATTCTGGATTCTCCTGTCCTCCAGTGAGAAGACCCTTCCCCCAGATCCAAGACATGAAAATCTAGGGGTTATCTGTGAGAGCATCTCTACTGATCTCATCTGTTGGGATAAAATAACAAGGAGAGGTGAGTGTTAGGATAACCCTGATAATAACCTACATTCTGTGTTCTTGTGGCATATAGCTATTAATACTGTTACCTTGGTCATCATTAAGAAATGAACCCGGACCTCCACTGCTAAGAGCATATTAAGCTTCTACAGCTTGAGCTAAAGGGTTACATGGCCTTTGCTGGTAGCTATACGAGACCCAGGTCCTCTCTGGCTCAGGCACAGAGGGAAATATGTAATATACTGAACAGTGGGTGTACACAGTCACAGATTTATTTATTTTTACAAAAGGATGAGCTTTTCACCAGCATCATATTTCTTTGTCCCCAAGATACTTCCTTTGGATGACCTTTCTCTTCCCCATTTTCTGCTTTACATTTGCCCTCTTTTGTGTTATTGCTGAGTGAAGGGTTTGGCACTCCTCCCCTGAACATTGCTTTTAGGTTTTTATACCACACTTATCACAGCTCTTATCTGATCCTGTGTATTTAACAAGACCCTACAAAAGGGTGCACCACATGAGATATAAAGGCTTTGAGAAGGACACCCCAAGCAAGGACTCAATAAATGTGCCACTTGGAAAGGAATTCGATGAGCAAGCTGAACTAGCTTGTTCCTATGAACAAGTGCTGCTCATCATTCTGTGTGCTCAAAAGATTTGAAATGCTATAAAACTAAATGTTGCTTCTCACTGCTCTCTAGTGTTGTGGTCACTGTTGTGAACACATCGTGGATGGTCATGCAGTATATCATGGGCTCCCAATCTGTACAGGAATCAGAGTTGTCTGACCTGCTGTATGCTGGGGAAAGAAACAACACACATTACTTTTGGCATTCACAGTGCAGCTGAACATGGTGCACCATTGCTTTTGGGCTTGGGAAACAAGCACTGAGTGGTGGGATATGCAGGTCTGGGATGACAAACAGTGGCTGCAGAACTTTCTGATGTGGAAATCCACCTTTCTGAACTGTGTATGGAGCTCACCCCAGCCCCATGGCACCAGGATACCAAAATGAGAGCTGCCCTCTTGGTGGACAAGTGCGTAGCAATCGCTGTGTGGAACCTGGCAAGTCCAGATTTCTACTGGTCTGTCACAAATCAGTTGGGAGTTGGGAAGTCCACTGTTGGGACTGCGTTAATGCAAGTGTGCAGGGCCATTAATCACCTCCTGCTACAAAGGACAGTGATTCTGGGCAATGTGCAGGAAATAGTGGATGGCTTTGCAGCAATGAGATTCCCTAATGGTGGCGGGGCAATAAATGGCACACATATCCCAATTTTGGCCCTAGACCTTCTTGTATGGGAGTACATCAATAGAAATGGGTACTTCTCTATGCTATGCAGGTCCTTGTGAATCACCATGGGCATTTCATTGATATCAGCACAGGGTGGTCAGGGAGGTGCATGATGCACGCATCTTCAGGAACACTGGCCTGTACAGAATCTGCAAGCAGGGACTTTCTTTCCAGATCAGAATATTCCAATGGTGGGTGTTGAAATGACCATAGTGATCCTGGGAGACGCAGCTTACCCCTTACTGTCATGGCTGATGAAGCCTTACAAAGGAAACATGGACAGCAGCAAGGAGTGCTTCAACAGTAGGCTGAGCAGGTGCAGAATGACTGTGGAATGTGCCTTTGGCAGATTAAAAGTGTGGTGGTTCTGCCTTTATGGCAGGCTAGACCTAAATGAGGAAAATATTCCCATGGTCATAGCAGCCTGCTGTGCACTCCATAATAGTTGTGAGGCTAAGGGTGAAAAGTTTCCCCATGGGTGGAATGTGGAGGTGGATCACCTGGCAGCTGATTTTGAAGAGCCAGATACCAGGGCTATTAGAGGGGCATAATGGGGGGCTATTTGAATCAGAGAGGCTTTGAGGCACCATTTGGACAGTGAGTTCCAGTAAAGTGTCTTTCTATATCACACTCTGCCATGCTTTGTTAACTTTCATGAAAATGTTGATGATTCCTGACCATGATTTGTACTACGCAAATGATCAAATTGCCACTGTGTATTAATTCCAGCAGCAACCACCATGTGTAGGAGACAAATAAAGATTGGTTATCTTTCAGAGAGTTTGTTTTTATTAAATACTAATTAACAACACACACAAAAGGCTTGGTGGGAAGGGAGATAATAATGAACATCAGTGTAGGCTCTTTTAGCTATGTGTGAGTCCAGCTATCATCTTGGAGCTGTCAGAAGGGATGGATTGAATGGAATACCTAGACAGGCCAGGAAATTGCAAGGAATATATGGGAGGAATTTCAGGAGGGCATGGAAAGCAGTTCTGTATCGGCTTCGGGGGCGGGGAACCATGCATGAATTCAGTGTGCAGCAGGATTAGGGACTTCAACATCTCCATTTGCTCCACCATCACTTTTATAATCTGCTCCTGACCCATTAAATTTCAGTCTTGGCTCTCCTTTCTGTCCTGCCTGTATATTTTATAATTTTCTTTTAAAGTCTGCACCCTGCATTCTGAGGATTGAAGCACCTCTTGACTCATGTCATCCTTACTCCTCCTTGGTCACTTCTTTATCTGGTGAAGGCACTCCACTGGTGTGTAGGAGGTTCTCCTGAAGGCCACATCTGCAGAAGAACAAGAATCAATAAACAGAAGCATGATTTTTAGTTCACACACAGCATTGAATCATTATAGTAAAAAGCACTTCTTTTTAAATACAAATCAGTTTCTTACTGTCCCTTGACAAGCACACAGCTTGGGGAACACCCTGAACATGGTGAGTTCAGCCCAGGGGAGGGGGATGATGCTACTGCATGCTCCACATCAACCTCTTACTCAAACTCCTCATCCACGACTTTGTCCTTAGGGTTAATTCTGCTATCTGCTGTCTCCAGCCCCACTGAAGTATCCACGGGGCTCTTGGCAGTGGAGGTGGGGTCGCCACCAAGGAGGGCGTCCAGCTCCTTATAAAAGCAGCAGGTCTTCAGCACAGCATCAGAGTGATGGTTTAACTCCCTTGCCTTCTGGTATGCCTGCCTCAGTGCCTTTGTCTTCACACAGCAATGCATGTCCCATTCATAGCCCTTATCCAACATGCCATGAGAAATCTGCCCATAGGTATCGAAGATCCTACGGCTGGAGAGGAGCTGGGACTGTGTAGCCTCCTCTCCCCATTGTGCCAGCAGACCCAACAACTCATGTGTGCTCCAAGTGGGAGAGTGTTTTCTGCGTGGAGCCACCATGGTCAGATGGGAAGGTGCACTGTGAGCTCTCCATGCCGAGCAAACAGGAAGTGGAATTTCAAAAAATCCCGGGCCTTTAAATGGGGAGGAGCCTAGGTACAGGGCAACAGAGTTCGAACTTCTGACCAGAGCGGTTAGGATGGGCATTGCAGGACACCTCCTGAAGGCCATTTACAGTGACATAACCAAGCGCAGTGTCTACACTGACACTTTGCTGCACAAAGCTCTATGCCTCTCGTCAAGGTGGTTTTATTTTGTCAGCAACGCAGGAGAGTTTCATCATTGGAAGTAGCATTGTAATGTGTACCCCTCCACTGTTTTCTCAATGAAAGCTGACTTTTGTTGACAAAACTTTGTAGTGTAGACAAGGCCTATCTTTCTCCAATGGGACAGCCAAATAGATACATTTCATAACCTCAGAAACAACACAATTTAACTGTTCTGCTTTTTAGAATGAAACAAGGACTAGAAAAGTATCCTATGCACTATGATATGTATATGTGACTATGTTGGACAACATATCTCATGTGTAACAGACATCAGTTATGGAGGGCAAAAGCATTTTTTCCAAGAGAAGCATGTTAAATTCAGTATGTTTCCTTACATTGAATGGCTGAAATTTTGGTGCTAAGTGCACTGGTCTGGCAAGGAGGCAGGAACTAGGGTGGGACATGTAAAAATAAAATAGTGGAGCAAAGAGATCTAACTTTGGAGAAAAACTACTTTCCACAAGTTGGGTAACCTTAATTAAAAGCCAAAGGGCTTTCTTCTCCTCGTCCCATGCTTAACTCTCTGAACCAAAGTCAATGGAAAGACTCCCAGTGTCTTCAAAGGGCATTATACTAGCCCTTATAGGGGGAGAGAGGAGAATAGCTGATTATTTTTCCCTTTTCAACAAACCCCTGTGTAGTAGTTAAAATTGCTTCTACTGGCAGTCCAGAAGTATAATGGTTTGTCTCTTACATGTGGGAAATTGTTTTAAATATGCTGATCTGAAAAATATGTTTCAGACAGTGTAAACATTTAGAGGCAGGTCCTCAGCACAACTTCATTGACTTCAATGGACTGGTGCTGATTCGCACCAGCTGAGGATCCGGCCCAACCCATTAGTCATTCTCAGACAGAATTACTATTTGATTTCAATGGAAAATTTTATCTGAGAACTGCATGTAGGATCAGGCCTACAAAGCAATAAAAAAAGAATCCTTGTTAGGTATGATTTTGATTAATCACTGATTTGGCTTTTCCTTGCTCTGAATCCAGGCTCACATAGACAGATTCCTGTCATATGTGCCCCATCCCTCCTGGGGATTTAACAGACAGAAACTAAAAGAATTAGATGGACATATCCTATTTGAGCACCTCATAATATTAGTGTGCTTATCTGCATAACATCCCTGTAAGATAACGAAATGTTGTTAGTCCCATTTTAAAGATGAGGAGCTGGTACAGAGAGACTCATGACCTACACAACATCACACAAGAAGGCTGTAGCAGAACATGGAGTTAAACTCAAGTCTTTCAAATCCCAAATTAACACTCTACCCACTGGTCCATTCTCCCGCTCCTTTCTTATCACTTATCCATCCTTACAACCTGTGCTATATAAATATATACTGAATAAGAGCTTGCTTTCTCTTTTTGTCTCTCCTGATTAGCTATTCCAGTTGGTGGGTCTACCATCATCTAGGCCTTGATATCTCAACCTAAAAGTCACAAACATGTTTCAGGGGATCATGATCACCCTGCCTTTCCTTATGGCTGGCTAAATGGGAAGTGGGTCCTGAAATGTTTTCTGTTATAACTTGGGGTGATGATATAGAAAAGTTCGAGAATCGCTGATCTAGTTGAATTTCACATTTGTCTATTGTTCTTTTTCTTTGTATGTTTACTCTGAAGGCTTAAGTACAATTTTTGCAATGTTTGGATAAACTTTGTCAAACAGTGTTTTGAGTTTCAGATCATTACAAAATTGCTCTGCCTTGAAATGTTAACATGTGTCTAACATTTCTTTGTATCCCTTTAGCTAAAAAATAGTTTGTGACTACTCCAGATTTTCCACATGGTTAAATCTCCTTGAAAACATGTGCATAGACTGTTTTAGAAGAAGAAAATAGGTTGTAATTAAGTACAGTTATTAATAACTGTATCTAATTATAATGGTTGTAGTGTGTGTATAAGTAGTTTGTCTTCTGGTGGTTGGTAGATGAGTGGTGGTGTCATGGTATAATTCCCCACTCTGAACCTTAGCGCCCAAAAGATGGGGTACCAGCATGAATTCCTCTAAGCTCAATTACCAGCTTAGTACTTGTAGCGCTGCCACCAACCAGGAATTCCAGTGCCTGTTACACTCTGGTCCCCCAAAACCTTGCCCGGGGACCCCCAAGACCCAGACCCTCTGGATCTTAACACAAGGAAAGAAAACCCTTTCCCCCACAGTTGCCTCTCCCAGGCTTCCCCTACCTGGGTTACTCTGGAAGATCACTGTGATTCAAACTCCTTGAATCTTTAAACAGAGAGGAAAATTCACCTTCCCCCCTCCTTCCCTCTCCCCCTCCCAGACTCTCCCTGAGAGAGAAAGTAATCCTAACACAGAGAGAAATTAACCTTTCTCTCCCCCTTCCAGACTCTCCCTGAGAGAAAAAGTAATCCTAACATAGAGAGAAATTAACCTTTCTTTCCCCCTTCCCTCCTTTCTCCCCACCAATTCCCTGGTGGAAGCAGACCCAGTCCCCTGGGGTCTCACCAGAATAAAAAAAACAATCAGGTTCTTAAACAAGAAAAACTTTTAATTAAAGAAAGAAAAAACAGTAAAAATTATCTTTGTAAATTTAAGATGGAATATTTTACAGGGTCTTTCAGCTATGGACACTGGGAGTACCCTCCCAGCCTAAGTATACAAGTACAAATTAAAATCCTTCCAGCCAAATACACATTTGAACTCCTCCCAGCCAAATACACATTTGAACTCCTTCCAGCCAAATACACATTTGCAAATAAAGAAAACAAACATAAGCCTAACTCACCTTATCTACCTAGTACTCACTATTCTGGACATATAAGAGACTGTATCAAAGAGATTGCAGAGAAACCTGTTTGCACATCTGGTCCCGCTGAGCCCCCAGAGTGAACAACAACCAAAATCTAACAGCACACACAAAACTTCCCTCCCTCAAGATTTGAAAGTATCCTGTCCCCTGATTGGTCCTCTGGTTAGGTGACAGCCAGGCTCACTGATTTTGTTAACCCTTTACAGGCAAAAGAGATATGAAGTACTTCTGTTCTATTAACTCTTACTTATCTCTTTATGACAGGTGGTTTTGTGAATGCCAGGGGGGCCTAAATGTTGGACTTATGCACCTAAAGTGGCATCCGTCTTGTGAATGGAGGAGCCCCTGGTACTTTGTGGAGTTCATGAGATCTGCAGGACAGGTGAGTCTGGTGGTAACCAGGAACCTTGCAGAGCTCATGGGATCTGTGTTATAGAGACCCAGTGGACCTCTTACACTCTGTATTACTCCTATATAGTTATTAAAAAAAAGTTGAGTCAGTTAAGGTTGCTGCTTTAGGATGTATTCTAAGGAATGCTGCTGTTAATAAAACCTAAGCATTTTGAGGTATCCGTAATGAAGAGCTAAGGACAGATAGATAAATATTCATCTCTTAAACACCCAGATATGTGATCCCTTAAATAGTGGTAGCTGAGGAGGTGATGTTTTGATTCACAAGTGGATCCAGTTTAGGCCAGGTTCCAAGCTGTGTCCAAATTCATAACAATGAGATTTCATGAGCTATTGCCATGAGACTTTGGCTACATTTGAACCAGAGTCACAAAACATGATTTAGGTCAGACCCAGAATCCAAACTGTAGGAACATATCTGTTCTTGAGGTTCAAATCCAATCCATCAACAACCTCAAATTCAAAGAGATTTAGAGACAAGGTTCCAGACATATTTGTTTTGGTTCAATTTGTATACCGATTACACACACACAAATGACATTAAAATAATGCTAAGGTTGCAAAGTCAATCATCCAAAAGTTAGGAAATGCCAGAATTAGGGCTGTTGATTAATTGCAGTTAACTCATGCAATTAACTCAAAAAAAGTAATTGAGATTAAAAAAATAAATCACTATTAATCATAGTTTTAATCGCACTGTTAAACAATAGAATACCAATTGAAATTTATTAACTATTTTTGGATGTTTTTCTACATTTTCAAAGATATTAATTCAATTACAACACAGAATACACAGTGTACAGTGCTCGCTTTACATTATTATTATTTATTACAAATATTTGCACTGTAAAATGATAAATAAAAGAAATAGTATCTTTCAATTCACCTCATACAAGTAGGGTAGTGCAATCTCTTTATGTGAACGTGCAATTTACAAAAGTAGATTTTTTTGTTACACAAATGCACTCAAAAACAAAACAATGTAAAACTTTAGCACCTACAAGTCCAGTCAGTCCTACTTCTTGTTCAGCAAATTTCTTACATTTATGGGAGATAATACTGCCTGCTTCTTATTTACAATGTCACCTGAAAGTGAGAACAAGCATTCACATGTAAATTTTATAACCAGCATTACAAGGTATTTATGTACCAGATATGCTAAACATTTGTATGCCCCTTCATGCTTTGACCACTATTCAGAGGACATGCCTCCATGCTGATGAACTAATTAAAAAAATACTGCCTTAATTAAATTTGTGACTCAACTCTTTGGGGAAGAATTGTATGTTTCCTGCTCTGTTTTACCCACATTCTGCCATGTATTTCATGTTATAGCAGTCTCGGATGATGACCCAGCACATGTTGTTCATTTTAAGAACACTTTTACTGCTGATTTGACAAAATACAAAGAAGGTACAATATGAGATTTCTAAAGATAGCTACAGCACTTGACCCCAGGTTTAAGAATCTGAAGTGCCTTTCAAAATCTGAGAGGAACGAGATGTGAAACATGCTTTCAGAAGTCTTAAAAGAGCAGGACTCCGATGTGGAAACTACAGAATCCAAGCCATCAAAAAAGAAAATCAACCTTCTGCTGGTGGTGTCTTACTCAGGCTTCGTCTACACCACCGGGGTAAGTCGACCTAAGTTACGCTACTCCAGTTACATTATTCATGTAACTGAAATCAATGTAGGTTAGGTCAATTTATTGTGGTCTCTACATCATACTGCATCAATGGGCCTATTGACTTACCTTATTCCTCTCGTTCCAGTGGAGTATCAGAGTCGACCGGAGAGCACTCTGTGATCAATTTATCGGGTCTTCACTAGACCCACTAAATCAACCCCCACTGCATCGATCACAACAGCGTGGATCCCTGGCAAGTGTAGACATGGCCTCAGATGATGAAAATGAACATGCGTTGATCCACACTGCTTTGGATCATTATTGAACAGAACCCGTCATCACCAAGGACATGTCTTCTGGAATGGTGATTGAAGCACGAATGGACATATGAATCTTCAGCGCACCTAGCATGTAAATATCTTGCTATGCCAGCTACAACAGTGCCATGTGAACGCCTGTTCTCACTTTCAGGTGACACTCTAAACAAGAAGTGGGCAGAATTATCTCTTGCAAATGTAAACAAACTTGTTTGTCTGAGAAATTGGCAGAACAAGAAGTAGGACTGAGTTGACTTGTAGGCTTTAAAGTTTTACATTGTTTTATTTTTGAATGCAGGGGTTTTTGTACATAATTCTACATGTGTAAATTCAACTTTCATGGTAAAGAGAATGCACTATGGTACTTGTATGAGGTGAATTGAAAAATACTATTTTGTTTTTTACAGTGAAAATATTTGTAATCAAAAATAAATATAGAGTAAACACTGTACACTCTGTATTCTGTATTGTAATTGAAATAAATATATTTGAAAATGCAGAAAACATCCAAAATATTTAAATAAATGCTATTCTATTATTGTTCAACAGCGTGATTAATCACGATTAATCATGATTATTTTTTAACCTCCCAATTAATTGCAATTATTTTTAATCACTTGACAGTCCTAGCCAGAATTAAGGTTGCCTGTGTAACCTTAATTCGTTTCCCTTGTGTGAATGGATTATGATACAGACGTTAATTATATGATCACATACTACTTTTTTCCATGGGACATGAAAACATTCAACCTGAATGATTAAAGTTTGGCACTATTAAAAAACTGAAAACAGGATTTTACAATGGGAAGTGTCAGGCAACCTTAATTATACCAGCTCCACATGATTAGAGGGGAGGGAGGGAACAGAGAGAAAGAGGGAGGGAGTGGGCTGGGCATGGCGGTGTGCAATATATCAAATACCAAGGAAAAAATGTGCAAGACAAAGGGGGGATGTCTGCATAAATGTTTCTCTTTAGTTTATAACACATTTCATTGTTTATATTATAAATGCAGTATTGACAATGCTATGTTTTGTTGTGGTAGACTCTATTTGCAGGCAGTTTTCGTGGCTTTTGTCACCTCTTCGTTCAATATGTCTTAGTCAAAAATTCAGTCTGGTCTTTTGAAACTTACTCAGGTCTTCTAATCTTTGTCTTACTAGTGCTCTCAACAGATGGGTGCTATTACGCACACCTGGTGCTCTAGGACCCAGTCTAGCCTAGTGGAAAAGATGCTTTAAAAAAAGTTAACTTATTTTAATTAATTGATGTTAGCACCAAGATTGTCCTTCGTTACAAATAAGTAAACTGGTCATAATCAACCCTAGACTCTCACCCCAGCCCCTCCTCCAAAACCAAAGTGGGGTTTAAACACTGATGCTGTTACTTTGCAGGTCTCTAAGCTTGCATGCATCATCTTATATTTTCTGAAGTCCAACAAAGTTAATACCTTTCGGATGGCTAGGGATGGGAAGCACAGACACCGGACTATGAATCTATTGGATAATAGCAAGTGCTTGGATTGAAGTAGCTTTAATCTCTACCCGCAAATCACAATTTATTCCTTTATATTGACACGTCTGCGGTTTGCCACCTGGCAATGGAAGCCCTGAAGCCAAAGGAGATATCCTGCAAAAAGCTCATTTCCACAGCAGTGCCTGTCTGTGTGATGACCTGATTTCTGCTGTGATCACCCTTTAGAGATCAAAGCGGGATTGATGCAATTCTTTACCCTTTGCATCGCACATCACCGAACTCTGGAGAGGGGATGGCGAATAAGGACAGGGACAGCCTAGAGATGCCGGGGGAAATGGAACCCAGCGAGTTTTTAATTAGAGGACACCAGTAAATGCTGACAAGCACTTTCCTATCGAGTAGTTTTTAAACCCGTGCCCATATCGAGTCGTTTCCTTTTCTTATGTATCATGCTAATACCATCCTGGCATGGGGCTGAGCCAAACCTCACTGAACTCAATGGGAATCGTGCCACTGACCTCAATGGACTTGGGATCTGGCCCTTCATGTGTAGATAGCCCAGTAAATATCCCAGTGGGCTGAGATTAGGTAGTGGGGCTGGTGCAGTTCGGGCCAGGCGGTAGGTTCCACGGTCCATCAGAACTAAGTGTGTGTGGGAAAAAACATTATTAACATGATCGTTTCGATAATGACTTTATTCTGACACATACACACGCAGCTGCTGTTCAGCGATGCAAGGGCACGGGAACTCGAGGCAGGTTTTCACACTAAAGCACCTTCCCGGGGCATTTTAGTGGAAATTTGACTCCCCCTCTTTCCCACCCACCCCCACCCCAATCCGGTTAAAGAGTCACAATGTTTCGCTTTTACATTCGCTCTGGGTGTCACATTCTCGGGCGCCGCGACCCCCGAATGGGCTTGTACGACTCCATCTTTTTAAAGCCAACCCTGAGAATAAAAGCCAGGCAGCTTGTCTGGAAATCGCGGAACGGCGATCAAAGCCGTCTCTGTTATTAGTGCATATTGTACACCCCCAGTTGGGGACGGGAAAGCTGTCCCTCCTCCAACGCTTAGTATTTTAACTCCATTACCGGTAGGAGAGCCACCTCAGTGCATTGGAAATGATACAGGCGAGTGTGGTGGTTCTGATACACAGAACTGGGTCCCCAACACTCACAAACAGAGTCAAGCAGATAAACTCTCGCTTTAAATGGATAGGGAATTGTATACAATTGTTTCAGCTGATGGTTCTTTGCACACCAATAAAGTATATACAGAGCTCATTTATATTGAAAATTGAAGCGATTTCTCTTCCTCTGAGTGTTTCAATCACTTTCCTGACTTTAACAGCCCTGATGGGTCGCTGGCTGTGTTTACGATAAGGCTAATGTAATAACACTGCAAAAATATGTGCCTAGGGAAAAGTCAATTAATCCTAGACTCTAAGCTATTGCATACAGACTGGAAGACGGTTAATTTCAATACTTCCAGAGAGTAACTTTCCTACAAGCGTAGATTCAGGGCTCCATCCTGCAAATCCTTACCAGGGGACTAGCCCGTTGACTTCCTTGTGATTCCTCTTGAGGGCAAGATCTACTCGCTTGAGAAGAGTTGCAAGATCCGACTCCTCATCCTTATGGACCTAGTTCAACATTTGCAAAGAAAGCATGCTGCTCCTCATAGGGCAGAGCGTCCCTTCCCCTGCAGCAGCAAATCAAACTATCTACGCGCACGTTCTTTCCTTGGAAGGCCAAACTGTCCAGGACGTATCCTGTCAGCGTAGGGAAGCAAACACAGACCACGAGAGGAAAAGAGACTCGCAATGTGTGAACACAACTTAATGCTCCATTAAGACAGCCTGGGAAATACATACACTGCACATGTACTGCACTTTGGGGTTACAATGTTCATTCCAAAGCGGCAACTAGTTTGTTGTGATTCTCCTCCGCAATTAAAGAAAATCTGAAGAAAAAGTACTAGAGAGAGAGGGATTTATTGGCCTTCGCCAACAGCTTTTCCATGAGTGTCCAATCGAGTAGAAAGTGTGTATATATGCATATACTTTCGATTAAAATATCTCCAGAGACCATATTAAATTAGAATGCAAGCTTGAGCCAGCCAGGTGTATGTCGAGCCAGACAGATGGCGTTTTTTTAGTTTGTTTGTTTTGTTAGGATGTCCTATTTGCAAGCACTAAAAGTCTTGGACTACAATAACAAACGCTTTGTACAGTGCAAACAATTATGTAATTATGATATATGTACAATGTATTTACATTACCATATCCAACATTGCCTGTTGGGGAGATCTGTGTTGTGTATGCTCAGGAACACAGGAATATCCCCGACAGGTAATTCGGCAAGAAACATCATCTTAATCATTTAGAAAAATTAACACTCTTGAGCCCTTGGATTTGTGTATTTAGTATAATCTGACAGCAGCAGTGATTATACTTCATTATTATCTGCAGTGTGATACTTTCAGCTGAAGAGAAATTTAAAAATCAATAATGAAGTCTTGTGCTTGGCTGGACTGGACACTCGTGGAGAAGCTATTGGAGAAGGCCAATAAATCAATGTCTCTCACTCATAGTTCTTTCTTCTTCTGTCTTCTTCTTCTTCTTCAGGTTTTCTTCACTGCAGACGAGAACCACATCTAACAAGGTGCCACTTTGGAATACATTATATTTGAAGCCAACATGCTAATTATAGATTAATAGGAGGCAAAACTCGGTTGAAATGACATAGTGAAAAAATCCCAGCGGATCAAATTTAGTATGTCACCGTATACATTATGGTCACTTAAAATTCTGTGTTTAAGAGGACACTGCATAATCTGCAAAACCCCATGACTCACTGGCACCAGACTTTGCACAGACCAGTGCAGTTAGAATTCTTTAAAAGTTATTTTGTGGTAAAAGGACGCTTTGGGAGTTTTTACAGCCTCAGTCAAGGTATGGCCAACATTTCTAGCCTGATACAGCAGCAGCCTGTAGAAGAAACAAGAAATTGAAATTGTTTAAAAATCCTCTGCTCCGGTTTTTAAACTATTCAGCTAATCTGAAAGTTGGATAAACATCAAGGAAGAACAGAATTATTTATCATTTTAATAAATCTGGTTTATAAATATTGGGCCCGACTTATTTTGACTTTTTCTAGCTTTTAAATGATAAATAAACAAACCTCTTTGGGCTAAATATTGAACATTAGTCATGTGCACTAGTACATAGCTGTTTGGTTATGTTCTAGATCTTTTCTGATTGCCAATGTGTTACATGAAGTGAAAATAGATGAAAAATAAGCAAGTGGAAAAGAAGTGTTAATACTCCGATTTAAATATTTCTGTCTTAATAGTCTTAGAATGACACTTTTCCATAATAGTCAACACTTAAAAGCATTGGTAGATAATCATACTTATTGAAAGACTGTTGAAAGATCATTTTTGCAGTTCTCTCTCTCTGTGTCTCTCGCTATAGACCTACACATAAAAATTGTGGGTGGGTGTGTATACACACACATATACATAAGTTTCTTTAATATGTTTACATTTTCAGTAGCGTTAGCAGCACCAGAATAAATGTCCCTTGATTTACAACACTTCACAGGTATTCCAACTGCTGATGAACAAAAAAAAAAACAAACTATGTAAGAAATGAAGAGCTCCCCCATCCCCTCAAAAAAAGAGGGAGAAAAAGAAAGAAAAGAGGAACTCGATTTATTCTCATTTGTTTATCTCTAGATTCCCCCCCCCCCCCCTTCTACACATTCATTTGAATAGCTTTCAAGCTGCAAAATGGAAATGTGGCTCCTGCCCTCTATTTCAGCAGCAGCGTCCTGGCAACAGAGCAATTTTCTATCATCAAGGATAAATGGCATCGAACAGAACATTCTGATAAAAAAGAAAAAAAGCTTTAGCCCAAGAAGCCCATGATTGCTGCCCTTCCTGTCTGTCATCCCTTTACAAAATCCTCTCCTCCAAACCTGAGCTGCATGCTGTCAGAGCTAATAATGTCTTCTAAAGAAAGGGGGAAGAAACAGCATTCATGCACAATGTTCCCATTTATTACACAGAGTGCTTATTTTAAAAATTGCAAATATCTCTGTTTGGTTCACTGCAAATTAAAACCAAGATGTCGGAAGTTACATGATGCAACAATTATTAATGTGACATCAGAGCATCAAAAACCCATATCTTACTTTCTACTGATTAATACTTTTTTAATGTAGGAAAAGTCCCTTGTTATGAAAATAAAACCACACTAACCTTTCAGCTAAGTTCATGATACTTAAATCCAAAATAAATGATTATTGAAATAAAGTAAGTGGTATATAAAGACTTTGCATATTACCACTTACATTTATGTAGAGCTGCATGGCCCTCAGCTCATAAACACCCTTTAAGGAAAGTATAGCTACAAGGAATTTTAATGGTTGAGCTCGGGTGGCATAAGGATCTTATAGTAAACCAGTAATATTGCGTGTCAGAAATCTAGGGCCCGATCCTGAGTCCTCAAGCAAAACTCCCCATAATGGGGTCCTTGGTTAGTGGTGCTAAATTATAAATAGATATCGGCAGCGCGGGACTGATACTTCGTAGGCTGAGGTTATAACAAATGGAGCTGCAGTAAGATTCTAGGTGAGTGAATCTTTCCCAATGAAGTAGTTGTGTGCGCGTACGTGACTGTGATGCACAACAACACTCATTTGCAGAACAGGCTTTCAAAATGTTCACGGTATTAGGTTAAAGGAGCATCTTCGTTTGACAATGGCCATGGAGTTTAAGGCAAAAGCCCAAGCCTCAGACAACTCCCTTATGCCTAAATATTGCAGTAAACGGGGGAATTTCATGCCCTACAACTAGCGGGGGCCCTCAGGACTGGGCGCCTGCTTCTTTAACCGGGGAACGTCTAAAGCTAATTTGCAGAATGGAGAGAAATCGCGATGCTCACGCCTTATAGGTTGGAGAAGAGCGTGTGGTTATTTAGACAGCTCCTTAAGCACGTGTTTTAATTCGTGAATGGCAATAACTGAAATGAGGGGGCCAACAAGAGAGCGATGGTCTCATACGATGTTTTACCTTCTTCTCGCTTCTCTCTTTAGATAACAAGATGTCATTTGTCAGCTGAGATACTGCAGCTCATTAGTCCAAGCTGTGGATTACTGAAGGGTGAGGGGAATATCCTAGATTATATGAAAAGTCGGTTACAGAGCATGCTCGGTCACTTTTTTTCAACGAAAACGGAACAAGGCTGTTTCTTGCTGGCCTCAGCGCGCATGCCCAGTAGTTGAATTCACATGATAAAGTGCTGTGGCTCTGAGAGTTCAGGGGTAACAGAGCTGTAATAATGCCTAGATGAGGCCTATCAATAATCCCCGATGGCGGCCTCACTCTCCCAGGGGCCACTGACACCAGGCAATGGCAGGCGGTGGTTTTGAAGGGGCAACTGATCAGCCAGCTAAAAAAGTCCACTCATGAAAATGTGGCTTTGGAGCCTGTCTTTGGGGGGATCTGTTACTAAACCATGTGTAGGGAAGGGGGTAGGGAGGGAAGAGATCTGCAATGCAGGAATGTTGAGGCAATTCGGATAACTTATGGAGGAGAAGCAGATATTTCGCAAGTCCCCTCAAAGCGCACTTCAGACGGGTCCCTTTGCAGAGCTGGCTGCTGCAGGGCCCGGGGCTCGCTCTCCCTCCTCGCTTGCAAGCCCAGCTCCACCCGTGAGTTCTAGTGTCTCTTCTTCACGTTTCCTCCGTCCATTGCGGCTGTCAGAAAGCGGAAGGACAGTCCCAGGGCCAGCCACCGGGAGCGGGGACCTCTGGGCCTACACGCTCCCAGGAGAGGTAGGACACTGCGAGCTATCACCTGTCTACTCTAACTGATCCGGTTTGACTGGAGGCACTGGAGCTGTGCTCGGCCTGGGGGCAGGGTGGTCTCTTGCACTGACTAGATTTCAGGACGGGTGGCCAGGTCGGCTCTGCAGGTTCTTCTGCCTTCTTCAGGTTTCTGTCAGCCCAAAGGACGTAAATAACAGCAAGTTTTCTGTCGGTGAATTAAATGAGAGTCTCACTGCACCAAGCAGCAGGTCCCTCCCTGTATCCGTTTAGACGTGACGTTTTCGCAGATCTCTCTGCTCTTGGGCTCTTATCTCCGCAGCTTTAAGGGACAGAGATCAGTTGATCTGCCCGAACGCGCTTTCGCGTTTGGCAAACTTGGTTCGGCAATTGCAGAAGTTTCCTCGCCAGTCCACTCCGGGCCCAAGGCTGCGCTCTCTTAGTCAGCCCCATGAAGCTAGTCAGTGGCTTCACGGGGCACGTAAGAAGTGCAGAACCGGGTTTCCTATTATGTGGCGGATTTTCCTCCACTTCCACCCACACACCAGTGTAACTCCAGTGATTGCAGCGGGTGACTCCAGGTAAGGGGAGAATCAGGCCCAGTGGTCAGTGCCTTGAAAACTTGTGAAGAGCTGTTTGCGGGCTAGTCTAACAGGACCTTCCTGAAATCAGGGATGAGGAGGGACAAGGCCCTTAGGACACACCAGCAAGAGCTGAAGTGAGCCTCTCTGCAGCGTTTGTTGATAGCAACATTAATGAGAGCTGTGGCTTTGGGGGAGGGGGATTACTTTGTCCTCTAAAACTGCAATTAGGTCATTTAAAACGCTTTAACCGACCATTGCTTAGTGCCACATAAAAGTTAATGTTTGTTTTTTTTAAGTAATGGAAAATATTTTTTAAAATCATTTATTAGATCTTGGGAAACACTAAACAAATTGCTCCTTTGAACGTCCTAGCAGCCCAGCTTCCCCTACTGCCTGTTAATGACTGGAGGATTAATGATGCTTTTTTACCAACATTTGTCTTCTTGAGCAGTCGACGCAGCCAATTAATATTTTTAATTACCGCTACATGGAGACTAAGCAGAGCCTTTCTGATTTGATTTGACCGCTGAATTTTGTCTCCTGTGAAATGAAACAGTCACAACCGTGAGGTAGGACTGCTGCTGTTTTCTTTTCACGCCTTTATAATGTCTTGATGCCACTTTAAAGAAAAAGAACTAGCTAAAATGTCTTAATTACACGTTATTGGGGCATAGACAGTCATTTTGAAGGATATCAAACCGTACTAGGAGCGCCAGTTACAAAAGCACACACAGAAAGGAGAACGATCTAGCAGCCTGTGAAACGAAATTTGCTGTAGACAGAATTATTACCTACGGCCCGATCCTATCCCCACCCATTCCGTGGAGTTTTTTCTATGAACTTGAACGGAAGAAAGATGAGAGTGAGGGCTTTATAATTAAATATCCCTGCCTTTGTAAATATTATATAAGGTAACCAACAAGCAAACCTTGCAGTAACGCTCCCGTTTCCATTTGGAATTTGCGAGATGATCTTGTGGTTTTACTTTAAAAAATACTAGTGAAGACTACTCCTTTCCAAGTAGACCCGCCTTGGTGTTCTGCTGAGAGTTCTTTATCAAATGCATACGTTTGGGGATGTGGGTATTTCTCCCCTTTTTTGGGGGCTAAATCAGTATTATGATATGGGATTAGTCAAAATACTGAGAGGAGCGGAGGAAAAAAAATCCAATAGGAAATTTATCAGCGGTGCAAAACTCTTCTGGGAATAAAAAGCTCATAGATCCCATGACGGTACTGGTGGTGCTGGCTCTTTTCATACACACGCTGATCAGCCGCGTGTAATACAATCATTTCCCAAAGTCTGACGTTTAAATGAGCAGACAGGCTATTTGCATTTTTGTGTCTGCTTTTCTAAGCACTTGGTCCCTAGCCCCTTGTGCACAAGCACAGGAAGAACATTGGGCTAGTGGCAGGTTCTAGATGATGGAAAAAACCCAAGTGCATTCCTGCCCTTTTTTCGTGTGAACTGCAGGACATCTCAGAAATGGCCCAAGAGCAACCCGCTTTCCCCTGAAATGTGCCGTACATTCTAGACCCAATGATGTATGTGTTCCAAAACAATATTAAGAAGACTTCAGCGCATCACAGTGAAGTGATAACATCAAACAACTGTCCCAGGGATTTAAAGTGACCTCCATCCTATAGCAACCGTTATCTTATTTCTGTTCCTCTAAATTATTTTGATCGGAAATTCAGAATCATGAAACAGAGAGCAATGGTATTTAGGCAAAATAAATGAACCCCATTTATTAGCGCTTCCGGCACTATTTTCCCCCCGCCCCCCCCCCCCCCGATATCCTTTGTGGTGTTTCTTGTGTTTCCAGGCCTCGTATGTCAGGAAGGCGACACACTACACTAAAACAATGTAAATTCTGTCCTGAATCCTGAATGTGAATGAGGGTATGTGGTGATATGACTTCTCTTTTAACTGTACTTCTCGGAGTATGGCTTTAATTAAATGTCTTCCGGCTCGGAGAGATTACATGTTATGCAAAATATATCCTAGCATGAAATTTACTTCCACGATACGAAATTAGGTTACTTATGTTGTCGTTAAAAAAACAACAACAACAAACGTTTCTACTTCTTCTGGGCTTTTTTGTTTTATTTTACAGAGAGTGGAAATATTCCCGTGGTGAGAAAAAGAAACGGAACGGATCTTTAAAGGAGAGGGGGATCCAACATTTATAAAGGCACTCGTAACAAAACCTGCCAGGGGCAGAGTGGAGGAGGGCTGGTTTCTCAGATGCAGACGCTTCACAAAGCAGGCAAGTTAATCCAGATCTGATATGTTTCGGATCCATCTGTCAGAATCCTTGGCTACCTCCCTCCTTTAGTGCTACAGATACCTGGCCTATCCCTAACCCCTTCCCTCCGTCCTTTCTTATTGCATTTGTTCAGTGCACAATGCTCTCTGTCGTGGGGTGATGGTTCAGGGGACCATCCACGTTGGGAAAGGTGACGATCTTCACTCACAGGAAGTTAAATCTCAGTGTTGTATGTGAGAGCAATTAATCAGGCAGGCGAATTCAATACTCCAGTGAAAGTGAATTAGTGATATTGTCAAGAGTTTTTTTTTGCTCTAGATGATCGGACCATGAGGAATTTGGGGGAGACGGTTGCTAAAGAGGCTTTTACCTTTTTTTAAAGTCCCAGCCACTGGTTTCTGCTTAGATTTTTCTCCAGAGAGTTTGTAGATAATGAATCCCTCTGGGATACCTGTTCCAGTTTTATTTTAAGCATTGTTTTTTACTCTCTACCGAGATCCTGAAAAAGAAGCAACAATATTGAAAGGAAAAATAGGAAGAGCTCATTGCAATCTATTCCAGATAATGAGGACGGCCTGAAGACAAAGTAAAACCACGTTTACCTCCGTTAATATTAAATAAACCTCAATAACTGGATTGACATTTTTCTGTGTTTACTACATTGCCATTCAGTGGTGGGTAAATGCATCCCTAAAGGTAGAGTAAATAATTGCACTGATCCCAACAAGGGAAATGTGTAGGCATTTGAAGCGCACTAAAAATAAACTGGGGCGAAACAGAATGAAAAGAGGACCTCGCGATAATTTACTGCAATTAACGCGTCTGCTTTCACTTGCCAAGGAGCTGGCGATTTTTCAGACGGTGCTGAAATGACACACTAATCGTGAATTTTACTAGAAGTCCTATGTTTTTAAGAGGCACGTTCAGCTGAGCGTCTAAAACGTTGACGAAATAGCTGCAACTCGATCAGAGGAAGGTATAAGAATTCCTAAAACCCTGAGCGCTGAGTTTGGTTTGGGGGTAGACTGACTGGTACCGCAGAAGAAATTGTAGCCTGTGGCTGACTTAAAAGGGCCTAGAGTTTATATTAGGTTCTGAGCTTTTCCATGTCGGGCACTTCGGAGTTTGAAAGTTTGAAGTGTGTTTTTTCAGAGGATTTTTTTCTCCGTATAATAAAACATTTATTTCAGCACCACCAGAGCACTAGGGGGGCGTGCCAAGTAAAAAAGCCTTGGAGACATCTTGACAGAGATCTTGAAATATTACCCTTAATTTCTGGAAGGTTTTCAAAAAAAAAAAAAAGGGGAAGGGAGAAGAGCGTGGGGGGGGAGAACCACAAGTTTCTCTTGTCTGTCACCCAACTGCTAATACAGAGAGGGCACCGATCATTTACACTCGGGGGAGCATTCAATCTGAAATGGTTTCGAGATAGACTGGAGAATTTTCCCTCATGAATCTGGGGACAGAAGTGTGTGTGTGTGTGTGTGAGAGAGAGAGAGAACTGAACACGATGACTCGTGTTGGTATGTTTTGCTCAATACTCGTATCATTGCTGTTACATGGCAGGTATACATTAATAAGAAGCTACCCCTTACTGCCAAAGCCATCATGTTTAGCTCCCTACTCAAAGCATTGTATGGGTCCCGTACCGATCAGGTTCCCCAGCCAAGTCGACTCCTGGAGCTGGTACCTTGGGAGAAGAAAGAATGTGCTAGGCAATAACATTATCTCCTATCCCCTGGCAAATGCAGAGAGCCACGCAGAAATAGTCCTTAAACCTAATGCAATTGTAAAGCGGATTTTGACTATTAGAAAAAAAACCGCTGCAGAGCAACACATTGAATTAATCTGACTGTAAGGTTTTAATTACAGCGCAGGCTTCGCTACAAATCTGTACAAGAGACAGTGGCTGGCTCTCTGCGGATCTTTCCCTTCTGAATTCTATTATTTTGACCCACGTTACAATACAGAAAGCTGCGTGTGTGATCCATCTGCAGGCTCGGAGGGTTTCCCCCCCCCCAGCACCCTTGCCACTTCCTTCACACTAGCGGTATGGAAAGCCATCGACGCCTGCCTGTCTGTTATGATGCTAGTGGGTTGAAATCCAGAAAAACCTCCACGCCGCTCTTACTGTTGGACTGGCAGCGTTTAACTCCACAGCTTCTCCTTAAAATAGCTTGCTTTCATATTGAGGAGGTGACCTCTTTTTGTGGGATCCTTTGCTTCCCACTCAGTTGCTATTAAGGCGATGGCAAGATGACATCCTGGCAGAAGAGACCAGTAATGCGTTTAGGGGTAAACAGGCGTATGAGCCTGAAAAGAGAAATGTGATCAGCAGATGTAGGGAGAGAGATTTTGTTTAGCCTTTCTCTGCTCTCTGGGAGCAGTAAATAATGAAGGCAGAGTCGAACTGCCAAGGAAGGACGGTTTTAATCAGACATAGTTTTGCTTATTTGTTGTGGAATCGTCATTCCCGGGCAGTTAACGCTTGTGAACAATGTCAAAAGTAAAGTATGAAGGAAACGCCTCCCATGTGAACCAGTCGTCTTCAAACCGGGCTGTACATTTAGAAGCATTTCAGAATGCACAAGCTTAGACTGTGTATTCAGTTAGCGGGGAATTTACTGTCAATAAAGGCAATACACAATTAACCATAGATAGATAGATAGATAGATAGGTAGATAGATAGATAGATAGATGCTGTGTACATATAGCAGGGTGTATTTTAATATATCTTTCCCAGGTTATCACCAGAAGCAGTACTTTCTTCTCTCACACACACACAAATGCTTTTTCCCCGGCTTAAAATGAATAACCTCCCCTTCTAAACTCTTTTCTCTATATCACCAACAGCTCCATAAAGAAATCATACAATAACCCCACCCTTTCCCCCCTAAAACACTAAGTAACTAGAAAATACACATGATAATGACACTATAAAATTAGCTCCTATCTGAGTTTTCCAGCAATTCTTGGGTAAATAATTCCTTAGCTCAAATGTGTCCATGTTTATATGTGTTGGTGTGGGTTTACCAGCGCGCGTGTTGGCCTATGGGGGTGTGCTCCGATGTCCAAAATGCGTAGAAAACTGCTTTGAGCCCTTTTTACAATAATACTGTCTAAAATGATCATTCAGTTAGGCATGCATTTACATCCTTAGACGTTTAAACTAATTAAAGACTCAATTTCAAACCCACAAACAAACAAGCAAACAAAATACTTCTGGATTTTAGGACCCTGATATAGTAGGGAATACATCTCAAAAGTCCACCCCTATATTGTCAGAATAAGACTTATTTCAAAGAAAAAAATAAGAAATACAAATGTGGTGTTTTGTTTTTCTTTGGTGTTGTTGAATGAATGAATGAAACAGAAACTGCCGGAGGCATTTAGGAAGACTCTGACTGATTATATAACTCCATATTATACCCTAAAAATAGATTCCTGTTTCCTGTTGTTGTCAATTCCTTCAAACGGTTGTGTCCCTTGTTTTACATGTAGCTTTTGTGGCCAGAGAAACATGACTTTATAGGCGTAAAAATAAAATAAAATAAAATACGAGAGAGTATTTTGTATTTTGTTTTTAGTGTTGTTAGTATTGCATGCTTTACGTTTTCTTTTTAAAAAACTATCAATAGAAGTATACTTGGTATATTCATAGATGTCTATGTAGATGAAGACAGTGTGTGTGTTTGCATATGTGTAAGAATGAATGTACATCATCCATTTCTCTCCAATTAATTATTTTGTATTTCTTAAGGCCTACATTCCATCGTGAAGTTTTCTAGATAGCTTTAAGTTCTTTTTCCATCTGGCTGCCAGTACCGCTGTAACAACAACAATCCATCTCTCTTTAAAATGCCAGCTTGCCAGGCTTAATGTTTCAAATACAGTGGCATTACACATTCCTAATGAATTCTATTTCTATAATATGAAAGTCATTGTGTTTCGGTAAAGCTGCAATGAAATCAACATTGGCCTATAATTGACTAAAGGCCGGTTAAACGTTTGAAATGGTTGTAGTTTGGGGTTTGTGGCCGTGAATAAACATTTTCTGGCACTGGTCCTTTCTACCTTGCTTCGGGAGCTCAAATTTGGCAGTCAAAAGAAATGTCCAAAACCCAAACAATTAGTAGAAAGAACATTAATGATTAACTGCCGCTTTTCATTTTTGGGAAATATTTGTTAACAGATATTTAAAAGTGGCTCTTTAGTTTTTGTCTAAATCCCAGAGAACCCAGTTAGTGTCTACAGAAGAAAAGAAAAAAAAGTCGAAATCTTGAACAATTCCACCAGGGACTGAAATGTACCAGGAGTTTTTCTAGCGAGACTAGAGTCTCACAACCCATCAAAATTAACTTTGCAAACCTCAGTCCCGAGAGTGTCTGGAAAGGAGAGCAACATTGTCTTTGCTTCAGCTTTGGGAGCAAGGGATTTATTTCTCTGTGCGGATTCACGATTTGCTTATTGATTTTTGATATCTTTTCATAGACTTGAAGTCCACGCTAGAAAGAAGTGAAGACTTTTCCCATACCATCTGATTCTTTAGTGACCAGGTAAATTAATATCGAGCTATTTCTGTGAATTCAAAGGATATTTATACAGGTCTAATTTCTTTAGAATCGACCTGGTAACTGAGTCCAACTTGGCAACCATCCCCTTCCCTGCTTTACCAGAGCGTCATACAACACGTTGAAGGGCACACACACCTAGATAGATAGATAGATACATTCTGCGTTCAGGATTCTTGTTTGAGACAAATTAGTGTGGGAGCCCTATTCAGAAATTTTTTCTTTCTTTCCCACCCCCCAAAAAGCGTAGGCCTTAAATCCTGCCTTTCCCTATGAGAAGAAATATCTACACCTGCCTCCACCCCACCCCCCAAAGAAAGGCTTCGGCCTCCATTATTCTCCAAATTGTCTCTCCCCCCCCCCATAAATAATAGAGGTCCCTTCCCGGGCAGGCATCGCCCTCCCTTCTCTGCGGGGGAGAAGACACCCAGAAGCAGTGGGGGCCGCAGGGACAATGGGGCGAGAAAGGCGCAGCCTAGCTCCTGCCGGCGATGAAACCAGAGTTCAGCAAAGAAAGAAAGAAAAAAACCAACCTTTTATGCGGCATTACAACAACCCCCCTCAGCACCTTCCACTCCCTAAAGGTGTGGTCCCCCCGAACTCTAGGACAAAAAGAAAACAATCAATATTTACAACCACCATCGCTCCTTTTAGTCAAGAGTTATTAATATCAGCCAATCAACCCTGAAAAGCGCCCGCTCCACACTGACACATTTCCCTAATTAAATTGGGGGAAATTACCAGTATACGGCTTGATGTATTCAACCCTCCTATAGAAAATGCCAGTCCTTACCCTGTAAATTGCTCAAAGGACATCTACAGCTATATCTAGATATACACCCTGAGAATGTGTGTGTGCGTATACACACGCACACCTTGAGTAATAATAAATCACTAATAAATAAAAGTAGATATACTTTATTCTTTGACTATATTATATATACTCCTGTATTCTTTTATTATTCTAAAGTGAAACTCTACACGCACACGCACAGACACACACACATTCCCCTATGTGTTCTACATACAGGTGCACACCCGTCACTTAACCGAAGCTTTAAGATGAAACACAGCTATACCCATATGTTGCTATGGAAGAAGCAGTTACTTTACGCTATTCCTGTCTCTTGTTTGTTTGTTTGTTTGTTTTGCTTGTTTGTTTCAGGACCAGGATGCCTAGTTCTTTCTTAAGCGTGGCATGTAGATTTTACTACAAAAAAATTATGTACAGCGTTCCACCTTTCGCAGGCTCTACTCCAGAGCTGTACAGTATGCAGCCAGAGTCCTTTCAAAGCAACGTTCTGAAGGCATTCCTTAGCCCCTTGTCTGACATCTTTTGTTATGCAGGCTTTTGCTGTTGCCGAAAAGCGTGGAGAAAATGGTAGTATGCGCACCTGCAGAAAAACGCCTTCCTGGTGTTAACAACAAGCTGGAGGGTATAAAGCAATAAAACTGCCAAATGTACCTGTTCCTATTGAGTACATTACCTACACCCTATGAATCAAGAGCCCCAATAGGAACAGGAGGCCGGAGCACGAATGTTATAGTCCGCTCTTTCCCTTGTCTTCCTCCCTCTCTGTTTTACTATGAGCATTTTTATTCATTGTAGATTTGTAAACGCGTGGATCGGGTTACCCTTTCGCATGTTAACGTAGAACTCCTGTTAAAAGAGGAGAGCAAAAGCGAGACACTTACAACTGCATTCAGAGTTACTGAACCGACTCCAGAGGCTCAAGAAGTTGAACACCGATGGGGGGAGGGGGGATAAAACATCCCGGCCACCCTAGAAAAAAGACATCCCCCAATTCCCCCAAATTGCACTATAAACGCCGAGAGATTAGGGGCTATGCACCGGGAAACAAATAGCTCAAACCCATCGACTGCATGTACGGTGCAATATGCAAATAGTGAGATCACGTTCTACCACTTCCACCCCTTTCCTAGGGCTAATAACCGTGCTGAGAAGCAAAGCAACGGTTTGTTTGTTTGTTTGTTTGTTTTAAATCTCTCTTGATGTTTCCAAAAGCGATGCGTTTTTAAATAGTCTGCAAAGGTTCGAAACAAGTCTCCTGGAAATGTCGCTCTCAGAAATAGTGTCAGGACATGTACTTCGTTTTGGATACGTTTCTGGGCTTAGTCTTGAAAGCTGTTTTGCAAATTGCAGCTGCTGGTGGTTTTCAAAGCCCGAAGATTGATCCCATTTCCCAATCTACAGAACTTCCAGTTTTCTCTAAGTTTAACCAATTGCACATCTCCTTTCTTTTTCTGCCTGGGTCCTCTTCAGTAAAGTCTGGCTCTGGAGTTCATGCTTTCTCTAGCTGGACGCGAGGAGATTTAAACAAGGGAAGCAAAAAAAAAGGATAGATCCGCAACAGTGCTGGTTCAAACTAAATGTCTTTCCCCAGTCCATCTTTGAAAGAGAAGTGGTAATACCACCTGGATGTTCAGATATAAATCCCCTAGCAAATAATAAATGGATTAATAATAACAAGGTATGAAGTTCTTTTTATAGAAAAAAAGGAGAGAATTGAAACTAAATGCGGCAGTTAGACAACCATTTTGATAAGAGGATAATTGAGGCGACACTGGTGTATAATTAGAGGATAATTTATGCTATATCCACTTTTATTCCACCTCCCAAAATAAACCCAGTCCATAATCATTACAGGCAAATTGTTCTGAATTTTATAGCAGCAATTTGAACAAAGTACTGCAGTTAATCATGGGAGATTTTTGTGTATTCCTGATTAGACGTCTAATTGCCTCCTTCCAGAAAGTAAAAATAACTGTAAAACGACTCTATTTTTATCATTAACAATGTTGACAATAAAATAAAATCAACTGGAATTGTAATCTAAAGACAAATTTAGGAGGAAGGCACTTTTTCTTGGGTAGTTTATATTGTAATCAAGGTTTGCCAAACCACTAACCGCATGTATCATTTGCATATATTTGAAAGCATTACAGTAGCTTCTGTTTTCAATAGGAAAAAATGCATTACTGTCAGATCTCCAATGATTCGCTGCTGCAGTGAGCAGGCTGCTGCTCTTCCTAAAATATAGAGAATATTGTCTTGGTCAACAAGGAGCAAGTCCCAGGAGGAACGAGGGGCTGGAGCATGCACTTCGGTTCTGTTTTTCCACTTTTAAACTTCCCTTTTCACTTGGGTTGACTGCATGTTTTGAAGTAGAGGAGAGGGAAACCTAAGGTGCATTCAAACTCTGGGCTGTACAGATGGACTGAAATACCTTTAGTAGGTTAGTAGCTGTGTTATACTTCGCTGTCTGCTACATTGGCCCGACAATGCACACGACACGAGCAAAAAATGCCCCCCGTGACAGCATGGACTCCTTTTGTCTAATCTGCGGCTCGGAGGAAGCGAGCGGCTCGGCAGCCTGCGTTTGCAACGCCTGGGGGCTGCTGTCTGGCGGGGAGCAGCAGAGCTCCGCGGCCGGGGAAGGCGCGCGCACGCCGCCTCGCCGCGCTCGAGCCGGGATTTGGAGTTGCCGAAGGTGGGCTCAACTCAAGCTCGCACAGACGCCAGTCGCAGCCTCCGGGGTGGTGACGTCAGGGGTTGACTGACCAATGGGAAGGCACTGCCCTTCGGAGACAAACCATTCGACTTGTGGCGTCTCTGCCTCAAGTCTAAAAGCAGAAGCTCAACTTTACCAGCATCCACCTTCAGAAATCTCCGCTTTAAACTCCGCCAGCCAAAAAAAACAAAACAAAACAAAAAAACCAACAACCAAGGGGGGGGAATGGAGGGGAAGAGGAGAGGGAAAAAATCCCAGGACTAGCCCCCCCCACACCCCTCCCCTCACCCCTCCCTCCGCGAACAAGGCCCCTCTCACTACTGCTCTCCCCCCCCCTCCAAAAAAAAAAGCCACCTCACTAATTCCCAGTGCAGGATAATAGGCTCTAAGGTGGCTGGGGAGAGAGCGAGCGCGCGGGGGGCGAGCCGGAGAGATCCGCTCTCTCACTCCCAAACTTTGATGATGACCATGACTACGATGGCTGACGGGCTGGAAGCGCAGGACTCCTCCAAATCCGCCTTCATGGAGTTCGGGCAGCAGCAGCCGCCGCAGCAGCAGCCGCCGCCGCCGCAGTCCCACTCCCAGCAGAGCTCGCCGGCCATGGCAGGCGCCCACTACCCGCTGCACTGCCTGCACTCGGCGGCCGGCTCGCACCCGCACCACCAGCACCACCACCACAGCTCGCCCTACCCCGCCAGCGGCAACTCCTACAACCACCGCTCGCTGGCCGCCTACCCCTACATGAGCCACTCGCAGCACAGCCCTTACCTCCAGTCCTACCACAACAGCAGCGCGGCCAGCCAGACGCGGGCGGACGATGCAGGTGAGCGAGGCCGCGTTCTTGTCGCGTTCGGCTCCTTCCCCCGGCCGGGCTCCGCCGCCCCTGGGGATCGGTTCCAGTGCTGGCCCCGGAGCAGCCGGGACTCGCGTATTTGCGCAGCTCGGTGCTTTTCCTTAGCTTCGCACGGGGTGTGTGCATGGCATGCAAATGCTGGAGCTGCCTTATGCATTGCATACGGTCCCTATAGCTATGCGTGTCTATGCCGACATCCAGGTCTGGGTGGCTTTCAAGAGGCGCATCTATTTGTGGGGCTATAAAGCCCGGGGCGTCTATTTTCTAGGGCGATACCAACAGCCCTTCCTGGCTTTGCTGCGATCTCTCCATCCCGGGAGCGCTATTTGGCGGCGGGTTTGGACTGTTTAGGTGTGAGTGTGTTTGTTTGTTTGTGTTGCCCATTAATATGCTCTGAGCGCTGGCCTACTGCTCAGCTAAATTTAACGTGAAACTGGCCATTTGCATTTCACCAAGCGCCCTGCTTCTGCAGCCGCCTCTTAATGGCTGGGGAGAAATGCTATACAGAGGTTGCAGTGATCCCATCCTCAGCTAAGGGAGAAAAGATAATGTTTGTTGCTCCTTTGTGACACTAGGCGAGGGGATCGGCATTAGGCAAATGTCTGTTAGCACCTGAGGAGTGAAAGTTTCAAGATGAGTTTGTTGTGGTTGTTTTTCCCCTTCCGCAGTTAGCAGATTATTTGTATGTACTGATCTGAGCACAAAAAGCATGGTTAAAGCTGCTACTGGTGATTCACTGACCACCAAACTGGCGACATGAAATCAATTAGCCGTGTAAACGCCTTGATGACCAGGCAGCTAGCAATCCATTCATTAAACAAATACTGTGTTTTTGTAAGTAAAACAAGCCACCCAGTACACAGGCACGGCTTCCTTATGTCCGTTGATTCGCACTGTTCGAATAAGAGGTATTTCGGTGTGATGCCTTTAAGCACTCAGACCGGGTGCATACTATAGCAGTGGGACTGACACGGCAATGGGATTGTTGCATGCGGGTTGTTCCGGGGGGGAAAGAGCAACAAAATGCCCCAGTTAAACAGTCAAGGAGGGTTCTCTGCATTCTCTGGAGTGGTGACATTTCAAACATGTTGCTTGCTTGCAGATCAGCAAAAAACAACAGTGATTGAAAACGGTGAAATCAGATTCAATGGAAAAGGAAAGAAGATACGGAAACCTCGAACCATTTATTCGAGTTTACAACTTCAGGCTTTAAATCATCGCTTTCAGCAGACTCAGTACCTGGCACTTCCAGAGAGAGCTGAACTGGCAGCTTCCTTAGGACTTACTCAGACACAGGTAAATTATGGGAACCCCAAATCACTGCAATCCTGGTCATACAATACAAGGCCAACCAAAGAGAGATCTTCATTAGAAGTACATGATAGTAGAAAAGGTAACACACATGCTACTACTATGCCAAATGTGATGTGAGTTATCTTATTACACAGTACAGAGTAAATGGCTCACTACTAAAATAACTGACTGAATCTGCGTTTCCCCCTGCCGACTAGTTATCAAATTTTACCCTTCGATGGCACAACTAGAAAAAACAAATGGATCCAAATTATTACTGCACCAACATGAAATTGTTCGGTTGTGACAAGAGCACAGAACAAAGGCAAGAAAACCTTGGGCCTGAGGCAGAGGTGAAAATAAAAAGCCAGACCGGCAACCTATAGAGACAGAGAAAGCAAGAGAGCATTAGAAAATACCTGTAAAATCAATAGTTAATTCATCCTGGATGACTAACTCAAATGCAGTGGTTACCCTTGGGCAAAATGTACAAAAGGTGATAATAGATCTGAAGATCAAAGACAACCGTGTACAAAATTATAGCAGGTTAAGCCATAGTTAAGTGTGGTTGGTGGAGCTGTCCTAGCCTGGCTAATTTAAGCTTGAAAGACACTAGGCATTACAGACTTCACAAGCAGGGGTTAGTAGCAAATGAATAAATACTATCCATTCATTTAAAACATAGTTATGTGCATTTATGGCTTTAATAAATAATTTCAATATTTTATAATTGCAATTGGCAACAGTAGCTTTCCTGGGCAATTTTTAAATATTGAGCAGATATAAATTTTGGAAATATGTTTGCTTATTGTACAAATGGCATTTCTTCTGACATATGCAAGATGTGGGCCTGATCCTGAAAATCTACAGACAAACGAGTAGTCCCATTGAGATAATATCCTTGCATAAAGACTATCTGCAAGGGTTGCAGGATCAAGGGTTTGAATCTTTAAATTACATCCATATATCATTCGAACGTGGAAGGCCCGATCATGCAGACCTCATGCAGGGAAAACTCAATTTAGGGGAGTTTTACTTGACTAGAGAGGGCAGGATGCGACCCAAGGTGATTTATATCAGTTACTCTTTCTGAAAAAGCAATTTCCATTCAAAACTGGTTTTAAAATGACGATAAAGCACTTGTTCTAGTCAGCCCCTTCCCCAAGGATATAAGCAAGGACAGCTTGATGGTACAAATTGTCTGATTCAGGTTTTACTTTTAAGAGCCCTTTGACTATTACTGTGTCTCTTAACACAGGATGATATGCTTCTGTCTGTTTAACCACAGTTTCTCCAAATAATCAAACGACCTCCAAAATACAGAATGAGGAATATGCCACGTGTGTTTACATGTGTGTACATGTGTATATTTGTGTGTTCATAAATATATATGCGTGTAAGTACTTAAATGTACACACATAGGTAGGTGAGAGAGAGTGAGAAATTAAAACAGAATAAATTCCATTGTGCACTACTGGTGGCCTGGGCAAGAAAATAACACCCAATTTTAAAACCTACATCTCCATTCTCAGTGTCACTATTTCTGTTATTAACAATAGGTTGTTCGAATGCTAGCTTGTTTAACCCTCTAAAAATGCCATCTTGACCCCACATCTCCATCCCTACCACTTGGAAACTCAGAACCTTCTATATATCAAAAATAACCCCGGTCGGGTGCTTCCTGCTGTCAGCTAGGTGCTCCTCAGCGGCCTAATCTCTTCGCCTTTTGCTTACAGGTGAAGATCTGGTTTCAGAACAAACGCTCCAAGTTTAAGAAGCTGCTAAAGCAGGGCAGCAATCCTCATGAGAGCGACCCTCTGCCAGGTTCCGCTGCCCTGTCCCCGCGGTCTCCAGCTCTCCCTCCAGTCTGGGACGTTTCAGCTTCTGCCAAGGGAGTCAGTATGCCTCCCAACAGCTACATGCCTGGTTATTCTCACTGGTATTCTTCTCCACATCAAGACACAATGCAGAGACCACAGATGATGTGAATTGTCCAAGAGAAAGAATCTATCAAAAAGCCCTAGTCTCGATATGGCAAGCAGTCGCTGTCTTGCCAGCGGTGCCAATTTAACAGGCTCTGTGTGAACTTGTATGTGTGGCAAGGAGACAAGGTTGGGGGTTTTTTTGTTTTGTTTTGTTTTGTTGTTTTCTTTTAGTAACCTCAGTGATTGATCTTGAACAGAAAGAGACTTTTTTCCCCCCATGCTGGCGCACGTAAGACACTTCTCTTTAGGATGTTTTAATCTGGACTCGAAGGAACCAGCCTCGTGGCTTTGGAGTATACTGGCAAAGCAAACTTTTTACAGACTTTTTCCCACCAGAAGAACCTGAGTATAGCCGGCAACGTTTTTACTTGTTTAATGAGCTAACGATATTACATGATGAAAGGGAGGCCATTCACGCTCCTGCATTTGTATTCACCAAAGCCAGACTGGAGGGGAGGGGGCGCAAAAGTGCTTGAAAAGGAAAATATACTGTACGATTAAAACATTACCACGAAGCAAAAACTGCATGCTTTATCAAAATGGAATGGACAGCAACCAAGAAGAAACCACTGTCTCTCCCTCAGATCTCTGCCCCCAACTCCCCCCTCCCAAAGTCTCCTGAAATCTAACAGGAAAAGGGCAAAGGAGGAACCCACCAAAACAACCGTCCTATGGCTTTGAAAGGTTCAGTACTTGATTGGGGGTATTCTCACCAATTCACTAAGCTATAGAGACATTTATATTGAGCAACCTTTCTGTATATATTGCTGAATTTTAGTTGTAAATATACTTTGTATGTTTTTGTCTTCTTTCATATATAGAGTAAAAGCCACAAAACGTCTCTGTGTCCTGTATTTCTCTATATATTATAAAGCACACCCGCTTTAGATAGCTAGCTAGATATTAACAAATTTTGTGACATAGAGAGCAATATATCTAACAACAAACCCTTGAAAAGATTTTTCTTAAAAAGAATAAACCTGAGACAATACATATGTAACTATTGCAAAGAGAATCGTGGATGTTTCTAATCGCCCGGTCATTTCTTAGCCTATGTCATTTCGGTAATTCCAATATTTGAAAAAAACATTATAGTGTCTTTTAATCTGAGGTTTATCTCGAAGTAAAATTCAGTGCTTCGCATTACTTCGTACACAAGTAAGGCGGAGGGGGAGGGGGAAAGAAAGAGGTGCCCTTTTTGTTTTTGATTAACAGACAGACAATTAAAGCTACGCAATATTTTGCAAAGCTTGAAAGGTGCGTAGGTATACAATGCACTGACCAGGGCGAATTATATCTTTATTATATTGTATAAAGCACAGAAATAATGAAAATGAAAGTCCTTTCGTCACACAAGCCCCATACTGCGAGAATTAATGGCTAGAGACCTGGGCATCCTTCAAATTATGAACCTTGAAACCACTGAGCCATTTATCAGAAGTCAATAGAGATACTCAGAGTGCTCCATATAATGACAGCTATATACAGTCGTGCAAAAGGACAGTCACTATAATTAGACACAAAGCAAAGACTACTTACCAATATACCCGTTCCTTTTTTTTGTTGAGCAACTTCCACGCTCAGTCAGTCTTCAGAATGGTTTAAAACCGATCAGTCTTGTCATTTTCTACCATTCGTATTGTTACATTAAGAAAAATGTTTTCTTTTCTTTTTCCCCCCTTCCTACTGTGAAACTTTGGGTTCAGAGCTCCCCAGGATCAATTCTGAACAAAGCCTCCAGCTGCAGTGCCATCCAATTTGAAGCAGACATTGGGGACAATTTAAGGTTTTTATCCACAAGAAGGTTTTTTTTTCCATTCTCTTAAATGCAGCCATAATTAGAGTAATTTTTCATGTAGCCCGCTGATTACAGCGTTTTTACCGTCAAAGATAATTACCTGTAATTTTCTTCCACTTTTAATACTAAAAAGCCATCTTTATTTAGATTCAGGAACAGGAAAGGCGAAACAAAAGAGGAAAATTATTCTGTTATTCATACACAAATTGCAGAGACGTAGGACCTAAAATTGAAAATTAACCAAAATTATAATGCTGAAAAGAATGGAAGAGGCTTCAGAAGTACAGCTGGTAGTGGGTCTCACTGAATTATTCAAATTACGTGAGAGAGAAAGCTATCATACATTTAAACCAACAGTATTTTTTCTTTTTTAGAAAACCCGGTGCATATCTACCTAGCCTCTATTTATGCAGGTTAATCCTAAACCAGTTGAAACATTTCAAATGTATGTTAGATCTATCTATCTATCTATCTATCTATCTATCTATCTATCTATCTATCTATCCACTCACACATTCTATATCCCAAGATATCAGAATCCAAAGATACAGCAGTAGTCCCTTAATCGCGTGGGCTAATACTTAACCCTTTCCTAGCCACTGACTTAATCAGTGTGGCTGATTCATGAATATGATGAATCTGAGGAGCTTTACTCGTGTATTTTGGAGTACATGTTGCTGCTGTACTTTTAAAATACATGTGCACGCTCTGTCAATAGCCATTGCGTTGTGGAGTACTGCATAGAAAAATGTGATAATTTTTTTCTTGTACTTTATGACTGTTTCAAGGATAGACTTTTTTTTAGTAATAAACTCAATACAGACATGTAAGATGACACAAGCAGGCCTTTGCAAGAGTAATACGGTGAACAAATGATAGCAAAGACAGTGTCATCTAACATTAAATAGCTGCCACCAAAAGAGAGTTTCATGAAACAGCGTCATCTATAGATAGAATCGGAACAAGTCTCTCATTGTTCTTTCCTTATGGCTTTCTAAAATTTTGGTTTCACGGAACTGTTGTTCAGCAGCATGTTTGTATAATATTCGGTAATATTCTTCTAAAACTTTGGGGTGCATTAAAGTTTGGCCCCTCAAGAAATACAATGATGGCTCCTTTCAAAGCCCATCCCCTTCTCAGATAAAAAGGAAGAGCTTTGAATCAAGCCTGGTAGTTTACATGTGCCTCTTTGCAGGTGGAACGGTGCTTGCCTGATCAGAAACTCTACCACCTTTGCAATAACAGTAAGCAAATTTTCTGAGGTAAATTGCAAGGTTAAAACGACAGCCTGCCTCTGAAAATGTACGGTGTATTATGACAATAGATACGAGGCACACGAGTACAAAATACATGGCAACAGGGAAAGATCTGCATGAATATATCGTGCGCTCTTTGACTAGCAGTTCAAAAAATGTACTCGCGATTTATAGTCATAGTTATTGCGGTACAGCGATCAGCTTCCTTTCAATGCATCTAAATAGAAACTCTGAACGTCTATCGAGCAGACTAGCAAACCAATCTATAGAAAGAGAATTTCCCATAGGTCCTCAGAGTGAAAACTATTTTTACAGAACGTGAACCAACCCAAATCCTATTGACTATGCAGAAATACTAGTAAAAAGGACGGAGTTCTGAATCTATGAAACAGTAGTCTAACAGGATGATAGAAATTACAAAAGCAGCAAAAGTAACCACGAAAGTGTGAAAAGATAAAGATGAGCTGTGCGTTGAAGAATACAAAAAGCAAAAACTTACCCCCAGTGAAAATCTGTTAAGCAATGATCAGGGTCTAGAAATCTATACTGAACAGAAGCAGTGTAGAATATTTTTCTGAGTCTCAGGGCAGAAGCTCTTTCTCTATATTCTTGGTTGAGTGAGCACATCCAGGTGTGAAATTGTTTGCACACCCCAGCACCTCTTATATTGCCAGCAAAATTAGCTGTTATTACTGTCACTGTTTAGTGATGGTTAGCTTGATAAAAAAAACTGCTGTAATCAAGACCTGGCGCATCTTTGCAAATTACAGATAATTGTAAACGTCCAGATTATGATAATAGCATCCTAATCCAGCCTGCAATATAATTATTACAGAGTGTTACATCTGAAACTGTCCAGTAGGGCTAATTCAGCCATTATTTAGACCCTATTTTTGCACTGCAAATGGGTTGCTGAGTTGAAAATGTACGATTGTAATTTCACGGGGCACTCAATGAGTAATGGTATAGGAAGAGAAAAATACAAAAGTGAAATGTGAACAGTAGCGATCAAATCAAACTCTGAAGGACAAAAGACTGTTTGAATCATAGGGAATAGGAAGAGCGGGAATTAAGAAAATAGCAAATCAGTGGTCTGCTGTGTTACGTGTCCAAATCTCAAATAGTGTGAGTTCGTTGTGTATTCAGGGGCTGATACTTCTGCGAGCTGCTGTCTGAAATAATTCCTTTTCTCAGCTCATCTCGTCCCAGGCAGTATTTCCCTAGGTTGTTGGGGTTTTTTAAACACCTCTGTGCTCCCTCCCATACCCCAAAAAAGCAAATATGTCAGTGGAGTGATTGCTTTCTCTCAGATGATTTAACTATCTGCACGTCACCTTCCTAGGAACAGAAGCGTTTTCTTCTTCTTCTTCTTCTTCTTCTTCTTCTTCATAATAATAATAATAATAATTAATAATTAATAAAATATCCAAATGGAATTTGCATCCTATCTGGCCATCGTGCAAAAAGCACACGAGTATGGAGCCCATAGGCCTAATTCCCTTTCGCGTTCACTCAGTGGAGAAGTCATCAAGAGTCCTACAGGAAATTAGCCGAGAATGCCTTAATTGTAATTAATTAAACAAAAGAACCTGACTAACACGGCTGCCTAACAGCTAGTCAGGTTTACTCATTGGGCTATTGGCTTTAGTCTCACGATGAGTTTATATTAACCCCGGATGTGAAGCAAACCAACCTGCTTCCTTTTTAATGGGCCAAATCATCAAAGTGTTTTTGTTTGCTTGCTTGTTTTTAATAACCACTGTATTAATGTTAAGCCTTTTAAAACAAGTCAATCCAGGAGACACATGTTGGGTTAATCACTGTAGGTTTATGGTAGCAAACTGGATATTTTCTTGCCTACAGTGTTGGTCCCACTCAGTATTATACCTGGAAAGTAGTTCGAACTGTGTATATGTAAATTTCGACAGTTCCTACAGAGTCCATTGTCCTGGGCTCCTTATAGGATGGAATTGATGAAGGCGCTGTGGATTTATGACCTTTAAGGACTAAATTCATTCTTGGGAATGTTAATAATGTTAATACTAATTAATATTAATAATATGCGAATTGCATGCGCCTGTTCTTCATGGAAAACAATAAGAATAGCGCGAAGAAAGGAAAAGGGAGAATCAAGGGATACCATAAGTCGAAAGGTTACACAATACATTATATGCTACATGGAAAGAGCACCGTAAGGATTTCCTGGAATCTGACGTTGATGGCCAGATCCTCAGCTGGTGCACAGAAGCCTGAAATCAGTGATACTACTTCGATTTACACTAGCTGAGGATTTGACCTTTCAAGTGAATTTGTACTCGAAAGACTTCCTTATAGCTATTGCAAAAGCATCGACTGAAGTCTGATGCATATAACAGGCTTTTCTGAACGGCAGAAAACAATGAAATCCTATAATGTGCAGCCCATATTTCAGGGTGCCGTTCCCTGTGCTCATAATTTAGCCTGTGGCTGGCAGTGCACAGCTGAACCTAAGCTGAGATTCCTCACCGGAATGAAATGAAAACTCTCTGGTGTCTTGAAGGTATTTTTCTTTGGTTAAAGATAGTAATGTGCGGTATTTTACGGCTTTGTATAAATCTTGCATTAGGATGTGGATCAGGCCCAATACGGTATATAGTTTTGGCAGATAAAATGCTGCTCATCCCCATAAATCACATGTAAACAGAGGCACCGCAGAACAAAGAACAGAAACATCTAATTGCTGTAACACAGGATCTTCCTTTAAAAAATAAGAGGCTTCATGTAAATTACCCAATTTCTATCTCCACGGTTCTTGTCTGACCTATGAAACAGGTTATTACATTACTGCAGGCATCGCTCAAATGACTGAAAGCAAGGAGGGGAGTGTATGTGGAGGGGGGTTAATTTAACTGAAGCAATGTATATATGTTCTGTAATCCACAACTGCACACTCTAAAGACTGTCAGTCGCAAAATTGCGTGGTAGAAATATTTAATAAATAACACATGTGCGAAGCACGTTTCTGATGTATTCCTACATCGGTGCTGCCAGATCTGAAATGTGTAACGTCTGGAGGCCTGAATGCCTATACAAAGGAATAGTTGCAGCTCGGGATAATTTATTGGGGAGCTCTAGTGAAGTGAAAGCGAGAAAAATGCCTGCCTGAGCTGGCTGGGGTTTATGTAGTGACAGGTTGGCGTGTGTATATGTGCTTGGAAGGAAACTTGGACATTTCTCAGGGGCGAAGCACTCTCCATCCGGAGAAAGTGCCCGGGAGATATTATAGTGAGTGACCAGGAGTCAGGAGTGGACAGTTTGTCTATAATAAGAGAGCCCAGCAGGGACACAGGATTAGGGGAGCCCAGCAGAGCAGCTCCTGGACGATTTATCTGACATTTGTTACTGTGATATCCGGAGCGATCGGGTGCCAAAGAGGACGCTGCAGGGCACAGGAGAAGTGGGGACTTTGTGTGTGTCGCTGCGGCAGGGTGTGTGCACTTTCCGGGGGCGAGCATGGTGTGTGTGTGTGTGTGTGTGTGTGTGTGTGTGTGTGTGTGTGAGGCCCTGCGGCTCAGCCCTGGAGCCGCTCGGCACCCACAGGAATGCGGCTCCTCTCGGCTCCCCGGTTTGCCCCAACTCCACATGGCCGCCAGGAAAAAAAAAAAAAAAAAGGCAGCAACTCTCCCAGTACAAACTGAACGTCAGATAAAGGCCAGTTCATCTCTTACCAAGACAAGAATGGAATGGCACCAAGGAGAGGGCTGGAAAGAGCCCAGAGCTGGATTGGGACCGGCTGTTCTGCTGGAGAGGGGCACACAGGGATGGGGAAAAGTGTCCTAAAATCTATAGGTCCAAGCCTCGTTAGTTAGGTATAGATATGCGCGCATTTGATCTGTCGATGGCTTTCACACAGCGACCCCAGCAATGGTGTGTACATAGCTACCTATTGCAGTGATGGGCATATACACTGACATACACTGACCTCTCTCCAAGCCTAGTAGTCTTTACATACCTGGCCTGAGAGCTCCGGGGTATTAAACCATCACAGATCTGCCCAGAGCCACGGGCAGTGTGTTTGTGGGGGGACGATATTCTGTGGGGGGCGGGGGAAGGGAACAACTTCATCAGAAGCAATTAAATCCTGGGGTGGGATTGAGGTTGAATACAAATATGTACGTGCAGAGCTGGTTGTTTTTGCCCAGAACCGGGGAGCCGTTGCTTTTAATAACAGGCTAAACAATCGCAGACCCAAAACTTCAAGGTCAAGGTTGACCATAAAATGCCCACCTCTTTCTTCCTCTCTCCCACTCACCAAAGTGGCTGGGATCAAACATCCGAAAGAAAGAAAGAAAGAAAGAAAGACAGAAAGAAGAGGACGGGGAAACTCTGGAAAATATATTTCCACTTTTGATGTCCTAACCTTGAAAACAAAAGGACAGAGAATCCCAAAAAGGGGGAACGTCTATAGCAGGTTCAAAAGGTGTTTTGAAAATAACGCTTTCCTAGAGCAGAGCCAGGACAAGCAGGGAACAAGAAAGAAAGTACGCGCTTGTCTGTTAATGAAGAGGAAGTTAGCAGGAGACAAAAGTTGAGCTTTTTCAGCAGCTTCAGAGTGATGGAAATTCCCTAAAACCTTACAAATACAACCAGCAGGCAATACTCAAGCAATCACGGCTCACAGGAACAATACGTAAAATGGAGCAGGCTGCCCCATAAGCAGCGAGTTAAAAAAAAAAGAATGAAAGAAAGAAAAAGAGCAAATGTTTACAGATAACCCCCTTCCTCAACTAAGGAACACTTCTGAAGTCATTGCATGCTGCATGTGCCTGTTTGTCTGCACAACCCTCCCTCCTACACACACACACACGCTCACACCCCTTCCCAACGTCCAAGAAAAAGTTCTACAGAACAGACTAATCCATTGTACTAAAAGTCAATTGCTCTCCCCCCCCCCCCAACCTGCTACAAGACAGCGAGCCTTGGCTTCTTTCTTTGGGAAAAAAAAAGAGGCGGTCAAGAATTGGGGGAGAACAGAAGGAGGGGGCCGGGGAAGAAGGGACGAGAGACAGGTAACTGTGCCCGAGGGTACAAAGCGTGTCTTTTCAGGTCTGTCTCCGAGCTCTGGAACAGCTCTCACTGAACTCCTCAGCTGACAGGATGCCATTTTTTATGTTCTAATCCAGGAAGAAAAGAAAAGAAAAAGCCTTTGTCACATTGATCGCTGCCGTTTTCCCGCATTGCAATCAATTTCTCACACATTTTCTTATTTCTAGCCCAGGTTTTAATAGCGATCGCTCAGTTCTGCCCCAGAGCTGGCCAACTCCCCTAAAGGCCCATGACCCTACAAAAACCTGGGAACGCAGCTGTTCTGTTTGCACAGGGGACGCCTGCCTGTACTGGGTTTTATTTTAAGGGGAGGGAGAGATTCTTCCAAGTGAAAATAAATAGTAATAAAGGGTGTTGAGATCGTTTTATTCTGCATAAGAGGAGGCCGACAACACAGCACACATTTTGAAGTCACGTCCCGCTCACACAATACAATCACTAATGCCCCCGACTGGAATCAGTCCCGTGTATTGTGGGAAAGCCATTTCTCCTGCCCCATTATCAGATCTCCAGCCTCTTATCTGAAAATTGTCCCCGTTAATTGCAGTAAGACTTTAAAGATGAAGAAGATAACGATCGCTCGGAGGTCTGGGCTTTTCCATGAACACAGTTAAAAAGGTTCCTCCAATATCCCTTATTCAGAGGGTATCGCTGGCCTCTACCCGATACAAGCTTTTTAATAGGCACAAGGAGAGTTTTGCCCTGGTTTTATCCTTTTCTCGTATTTAGAAGCCTCCTTTGAAGGAAATGTAATTTGTATAATTACCCTAGCGACTGCGGAGCTCTCAAGGATAATTGCTCTCAGCCAAGGATTCAGAGAGGCTTTACTGAGAGATTTCTCTCTCCCAGTGTTAGAATTTGTACTGTTCTTTTAATTGCAAATAATGTTGGGTAAAGTGTAAATTGTCTTTGAAAAGCCCATTCTCCAGATGACAGTTTCCCTAGCGGGCAGCTCTAGATTTACAAGGAGGACCTACACGGCCAGATCCTGTAAACCTTTACAGTCCGTAGTGCTTCCCATGAGATTGCGCCTCTAAGCAAGGAGTCTCTATCTGCACCAGGTTCGGGCCCTAAACAAATCTATCTCGCCAACAAACAAGTCAAGCAAAGGAATCTGTTCTTTTTTTCTCTTTGCAATGGAAAAAGGGGTATTTTGGAAACGTCTCCCATGGTCGAAATAATTTTATTTATTCAGAATATACAGTTTAATCCCTCTATCTACACTTATTTACAGGGTTAAAATAACATTGAAAAAAAAGTCTCTGGAAAAGTTGAGGTCGTAGATTTCAAGGCACCATTGATAGTGTCCACAGCTGAGCAAAAATTGTCCGTCTGTAAAAAAGGGTCTCCTTTGAAATGCAATAAGTTACATGCACAAGCGTTACACATTTAATTTTGTTTTGTTTTGCTTCCCTTTAAAACTCCCCCACAGGCATTCCTTTCGTTATGATTCCTTAACAGTAAAACACAGGAGTCCAGGGGAAAAAATAGTCTAATAAATTGTCCCAGAGGCCAGCGCTAACGGGTGTTGTAGGGAGCCGTGGGGCTGGAGGTGGGAATTGAGGGAGTTAGCACTGGAATACCAGGAAGTGGAGTTTTCTAAGTAGCTGGATGCAGGGGATGGGTTGGAGTTTGGAGCATGAGGATGAGGATGGTGGCTGAGGGATCTGGAAGAGCCCTGAGGTTCCCAAACCGCAGGTGATTGTGGAGAGTTGCAAGCCATGGGGTCACTGGAGCTGGGACTGTGCTCCGGAGGCATTTCCCCGCTTTTCATAATCTTCTTGATCTTGGATCTTTTATTCTGAAACCAAATTTTCACCTGAGAGAAGGGGAAATCAAGATGATTAATACCAGCGTAATGTGAAACGATCTGAGGCAACAGGCTGAGGGTCTGACTTCACTCGGGGAGGGGAGAGAAGAGAGTTAAATCTTTCCGGACACCAGCACGTCAGTTACCCAGAGCAATCTACTATCGAGCGTGGTATTTACAATGACCCCGTCCGGCCCGATCCTGCGGGCCAACTTTAGTCTGTTACCTGGAGGAATGCAAGCTCGGGTCCGGCGGGTAGGTATTCTGCCCCGGTGCTACCCCCTCCCTTGTCTGCGGCCGGCAGTGCCTTGCTGCAATTACCTTGCGAAAGCCACCGCCGTCCTTTTCTGAAGAATTTTGTTTATGGGAGGGTAATAGAAGCCCATAAAAACATTTCAAAGGAAGCCAGGGGGAGGGGGAGTGAAGGCAAGCGAGAGAAACGCGTCTGATTCAGATTCGTCTATTCCAGTCTCTGCTCTCTCTGCAGACTGAGCAGGCTCTGTCCTCTGCACCAGGATTATTTTTGTTCCAGTGCCTTTCCGGCGATAGAGTGTAAACACAAACAACAACCACGCCAGTCTCGCCCCAGAGAAGCAGGCCGGGTGGGTGGGTGGCCAGCTCATCTATCTATCGCTTTCTGTGCCACGAATTCAACCCGGAAGGTAACAGTGACTGGTTATGTTTGTAATGGACAACGTCGGCGTTAGAGATACGTGGCCATGGAGTTGTTCTCTGCATATAGATCTGAAAGCCTTCAAGCAGACTATGAAAGTGCGAGAGACATCATCACATCCCCCTGCTCCCCTTTTTGCACAAACCCCGGCTTCCAAAGCTCCTGCGTGTGAACGCCAGCGAGCGCCCAAGCCTTTGAATACAGAGCTGTTTGTAATACAAAAACCAGGAATCAACAACGAAACGAAACCCACTCCGCCCATTTAAAGAACAGCAGGCCTGTCTCGCGTGTCTTAATGAATAGGATCCGGCTACTGTTTATATCCCTCACCAGTGGCATCGGCTCTCCTCTCTGGTGGGTGAGAAAGACCGTATTAATACCGACAAGGAAAAGGCAATAGGTCCCAAGGCTGCATTACCTGTGTCTGTGTCAGTCCCAAAGAAGCAGCCAGTTCAGCTCTTTCTGGCAGGGCTAGGTACTGAGTTTTCTGAAACCTCCTCTGTAACGCAGCCAGCTGGAAGCTAGAATAAATAGTCCTGGGTTTGCGAACTTTCTTTGGTTTGCCATTCACCATTCGCACCTCGGGCTCCGCCACCTCTTTCTCTAAACAATCCAAAATAGATCAGGTTAGAGTTTCCCGGAAAAATCAAGTCCCCAGTGGAGAAAAAGAGCAGACAAAGATCCAGCCCACTGGCCCAGCCACTGCAGCCGCCAACTCTACAAACACAACCCGCGCGGGGTGAGGGCTATTTAAAAATACTGGTGGAATAGAGGCGAAGGAGCTGGCAGGGGTAAATGGAGTAATCTCCCACCATCCTGGTGGGGCACCTAACCAGTTTCCGTTCCCTCTTTGCGAAATGTATTGGGAGAGAGCTCTGGGGGATTGCAGATCAGTCCTACAAGCCGGTCATGTTTTTTAAACCTCTGAAGTTCCACTGTGAAGGAGCCCAGTGATGGGGGTGTGCACTGGGCAGTATATTTCATCCCTCCATTCCCCCCTCGGGCGAGCTGCAGCCACTGAATTGCAGGCTGCAATGTCTCGAATTCCAACCCGCAGAGCCCAGACGGCCAGGCTGGGAAGACGCAATACTGAGGTCTACGCAGTTCAAAGGCCCACAAGAAAACTGGCCTCCTTCAGTTCAACAGAAAGTGGCCGGCTCCGGCTCAGACAGAGGGCCGATTATAGTTATAATCATATCGCTGCTGATCTGCAAAGGGCGCGCAGATGCGTCTGGTTTCTTTTACAAATAGCCTTAATATGCCAGTGGCCTTTATTTTCCCTTTGATTTGATGAGCAAGAGCAAACAACAGGGGAAAAAAAGTGAAAGCAAATATCTATGTATATAAATGACGTAAGAGGTTGGCGGGAGAGAATTGCAGATGCTGCAATCCATTGGGACTGCTACTGGAAAAGTCTGGTTTGCGATCCAATCTGTTTCACAAAGGGGTGGGGGCAGGGGAAAGATAAGGTACCCCAGTATATCCGTCTGCTCCTGAGTGTGCTTCTTGAAGTGTGTAAGAAGAACCCCGGAGAAGCAGATTCGCGCGCGAGCGTGTGGTTTTAATTCCGCACACTGACTGGATGCTAAATACGAGCAGGATTAAACATGCGCCGCCCGGACCAGATCAGATCGGACCAGAAACCTTTCCAAAAGCAGATCTCTCCCGTCCACACCCGGCTGCCCTCCCTCAGCCATTGACCAAGCCGTGAGCACCACAATTTCCTCACGACATTCATCTCCAAGCAGGCTCCAGTCGGCTAAAGCAAAACATTGCAAACTGCACAAGTAGTCAGACATTTCAGAGTTTTGGGGGTAGAATTCCGGCCAGATCCTCACCCTTCCCTTGCCAGGGATTTCCCCAGCCGCGGGGGCCGGAGGAGGGGTGGGAGAAGCAAACTTTATTTCCTTTTGCACAGTTCCAATAAGCCGGAGTTTGAGACACAAACTCCCGACATTCTTTCTCTTTCTGTACGTAGATTTCTCTGGAGGCAGCCCCGGAGGCCCTGGGCAATTTACAAGCATTTGCTTTGCTAATGGATGGCTGCTTCTGAGAGGAGTTTTAAGATCATGCACATTAATTCGGTGGCTTTATTCCCACCCCATTTAAGGATCGCTAGCTGCGCAGGATACATATTTTAAAAAGCCACGAAGCCAGGTACCCAGAACTGTCCGAAGAAGGATCCATCCCAGCAAAGCTCTCGGGGAATCATTCTGCCCTGATGTTTTGGCTTCCCAGCAGCCACTACTCCCACAAACTGTTCCCCATCGCCTCAGTTTCCTCCCCCTCCGTACCAGCAAGATGTCCCCCTTTAATCCAGCCCACCCCACCCCCCAGCTCTCACCTGGCTGGTTTGAAGAGCTCTGTACCCGGTTGTAAGCCCCGCTGTACTGGTGGTAAGGACTCGCGTAGCTGTAGTCTGCATAGGCTTTGGCAGGATAGTTCCCAGCTGGTCCATTCATGCCGTGATACTGGTACTGGTAGGGATTGAGCGCTTTGCCGTAGGAAGCCGAGGTAGGCGAGCAATAGCCATGCGGGGCTCCCCCCGTTGGACTATAATAGTCGGAATCCGTAGCCGAGGACTCGGGTAAAGTTGGAGATTCCTGAGACGGATGGTGCATGGCTGCAGACGTCTGGAAAGGAGCCTGGAAATCGCTGGATCTGATATTGGGGACCCTTCTGTCAAATACTCCTGTCATACCTTGGAGACGGCTGCTTGCTGGGGCTGGCTGCTGAGGCTGCTCAGGGCTAAGCAGACATGTCTGGGGGAGGAGGCTGGGAGTCTTTGAGTCTCTGTGTCTGTCTCTGTCTCTGGCAGACTGCTGGCTGGGGCGCAGCATAGGCTTGGTTAAATCCTTAATTGCGCTCTTACGCACAGCAGGGTGGATCGGGTTCCATTGGCCAGAGCAATCAGGAGCAGCGACACCCTAACTCGTCCAACTAGTTTTGCACAACAAAGCTTTGCTAGGGGAAAAAAAAGTCCATTTCGAGCTCTTTTAAAGTGAATACCAACAGCAATGAACAAGGCATAACATCGGTATCAGGAGAGTCTCTGCTCCCCAGTCAGCTGGAGAGAGATGTGCAAATATTATAGACATCACGCTTGGTGAAAGATCGTCACCACTACCGCTCAATACACACACGGAGCTAAATTCATCCCTGGTGCAAATCCACGTACTGCCGTGGACTCAGACCAGGGATACATTTGGCCCAGTATCGCCGTATTGTAGGTTGCTGCAAGATCAATAACGAAGGGAGGTCCAGAGAAGGGGGATTACATTGGAGTTCAATGTGGTGGCTTCTTCGGTATTCGTAACTAAAGTAGCGGACATTACTGATTTAAACTCTGAATTCTGATTTGGTGGGAAACAAATCAGCAACTTTCTCATCCAGGGGGGCTCTTCTCCTCCGCCCCCCTTAAAGGCATGCTGCAGAACCTCTATTAAATACAATGAATCACATTTAAAATAGATCTAATTCAATCACTGCATGCAATAAAGACCTCTTCCCGGGATATCAGTTTTCCAGCCGAACTCCCTACTGATATCAACAAGGGTCTGCAGGAGAATTGAGCACGGGATAGGGTCTAGTAAGTTTCTCTGGTACATGGTTGGAAAGGTCCCATCGCTGTGGAACGCTCACCATTGTAATAACTGTGTAACACAGTCCCACGCGGCTGCCAGGCGCCTTTCACACTGGGCGCCAGAACCGAATCTCAAAGGGCCTGATCCTTCTCGCCTTCCTCAAGCCCCGTGGCTTGATAAAGCTATTGCTCCACACGACAGTATGTACAATTAGCTCTGGACGCTTAAAACTGTCTAGTTGCAAATGACCACACTGTTGCTGTGACCAGAGAGAGAGGCTGGGGAGACTGCTTAACGAGCCACAGCAAATCGATGGCACCTAAAAAAAGGACAGGGTGACACGTAGAAATAGGAGACAGCGTGCTGTGCTTCTGAACGGAGGGTCAGTCCCAAGGGCCGGTGGGAAGATGTTTTGCAGCTAAATCACTTACGATTCAGGTTTTATGAGATCTCCTCTCCATCCCAGAACTCACTCATCCTTCTAAGTTCTAGGTACTGAGATACGTATAAAATGTCGTTTCCAGTCTGCTTGGGCTTTTTAAATTTGGTATAAAATATTGTACCCCTTAGAACATAACAATCCCACTGCCCCCAAAGACTGGTTTAATGAGGTCAGCTTTCAAGAGCCATTCTTTTATTTGCAGCAAAACCATGCACAACCCCCCTAACACTGGTCTCTCTATGATTATTAAAATATAGTCTTAAGTAAATATAGCACTAGATCCACACCGCAGAGAAGTTAAATAAAAGCACACATACAACCCCCCCCCCCAAGCAGCCCCAGGTCCCCTTAAAACAGAAATAGATCTGTGAGCGCCCGTCTCAAGGTATTTTACAATAGCACTACAAAAATGTCTCAGATTTTACTAGACATTAGGGAAAACAAATGAAAGGCTGTTTTCAGTGACCTGGGGACTTGTAGATTTTTTCTGAAGCTGTTTACTCTCCAGATTTAGACTGTTTGCTCTCTGAAGATCTCCTAGCCAGCTGGGTAACACTTGTAACACAACCATGTATGTTGTACTTGAACTCATTGTTTGCTTTGGAAATGTCCGCAGCTCATATAAAATCACATTAAACAAATCCCTAACCATTTAATTACATGAATCACTTACTTAAATCAATTGCAAATACTTTTTTAAAAGAGGAGAAGAGGGCGGAGGATCTGTTTACCATGGGGGGGGGGTGGGGGTGGGAGAAGCAAGTTTATTAAAATATCCTATTTGCATCCATTTGGTAGGGACGGTGGAGATTTTAAGCAGACGAAGCAGGGAGAGCGAGAGACGCATTTGTACCATAAATTCCTGGGCAATGCACCTCAACATGCCCAGGCAAGATAGTAACATTTGAAAGAAGACAATAAAGCGAAATATAGAGCTGGCATCAAGCTAGTCTGAGGTCCGGTCCAGAACTGGAGTTGGAGTCAGCAGCCTAACCTTAATGACATGATCATCTGCAGCTGCCTTTGTGCATCTGGATTACAATCCTCCAGAACAGAACGCTGGTTCCTTTTTATTATTCATAGGCCCCTGGAGTAAGAAGTTTTAATATTAAAATAATAATAGCAACCCTCCCCCCCCAGATAATCACACAACCAAACAGCTGATTTTTTAAAAAGGTAAATCTACTATCCATTAGTCCACCTGAGGGAGGATTACTGGCCCTCCGGCACATAAACCAGCTTCTCTCTGGCTTTCCTGCGCCCATCTTTACCAGTCTGAACCCGATTTTCTTGACTTTCTTCTGTTTTCCTCAGTGGCTTTTAGTTAACACATCCGGTGGGGAGAGAGCATTTTATAAGGAGCGGGAGTCTGTTTTCTATTCACAATATGGTCATTGTTTATCAGCACATGGTTGGCTCAGTGGCTGAGGGAGACTCTGCCCAGGGCCCCTGCTTAGACGCCCCAGCGGCAGAAGGCTCAAATCTCTGCATTTTTTATTCCTGCAAGATTTAAAAAACAAACGACTTTTGCGGAGTTCGTGCGCCTGACGAAGCGAGTAGCATCTCCGCCTGCAAACCAAAGAGGAGGCGCGGGAGCGGGCAGATCATGGGACAGACACTGAACTGCGCGCCCAGCTGTGACACGTAGGAGGAATGTGAGTTATTTCAGCATCCACGGTCCCAGCTCTGGCAGCTGCTCAAGCAGACGCTGATGTCTGTGCTAGGAGCGCCACACCGTGGCCTAGAGGTACACTGCTCCTTGCCCGCCTCTCGCGCAGGTAGCTGTCTGGCTACAGCCAGGCTCTCTTGACCAAGGCCGCCTGCCCCTCCGCGTTTGGAGGCTGGGGCTCCTGTCATGCTCAGCGTTTCCTGCACCCCCTGGCGGTGCTTGTCGGTAATGCCGGCCAGGAGCGCTGCCTGAGCAGAACAGTCTCTCTGCAAAGGGCAGAGGAGCCTGGGCTGGGAAACTGCTGCTGTTGCTCGCCCCTAACACGCTGCTTGGTGTTCAGGCCCTACTGGGCTGTGCAGCTGCAGGTGCCATGAAGCCAGACTCGACGGGAGGGGGATTCAAGCAGTAAAAACGAGACAGCAGCCGGCCTGCACTCTGCAACATCACTGTGTGAAACAGGGAGGCCAAAGGAAAGTGTCTGGTACACCCAGCTTCTGTTCCATACCTGCTGGGCACCTTCAGAATGGAGGCTAGGGGCCAAGGAATCAGGACTCTTGGTTTCTCTTACCATGCTATACTGGTGACATCCTCTGTGATCTTTGCCAAAGTCATTTACCCTGTGTGCACCTGTAACACCAACACCCCTAGTCATTGGTAGGTGGGATTGAACCAAGGATCTCTAGAGCTTAGTGCAGGAGCTGCTACAGCATGAACCAAACACCAACTGGCTATGAGTTAAAGCTGTAGAACAGACTCATTTAACTCTCTAAGTGGTCTCAGGGCCACTAGATGGGACACAACACCACACTCAGTAGGTGTGTGGGTTACACACCCAGCCAGACTCATTGTGCTGGCAGAAATATTAAACCCAGCCGGTGACAGGCCTGACTCCTCTGAACAGTGTACATAAGGTGAGTTGACATTTTTCAAACTGTTTATCAAGAGAAAATTGGGTTTTTTATTACACTATATAGTGAATAGTGCCTGCTTTCCACTGGAAAACAATTGTTTTTTCAGCCTCATATTTCAGCTGAAGACCAGAAGATTTCAGATGACATCTTTTCATGTTCAGACAAAATCTTTCTATCTTCATGTTTTCAGGGAATAACAAGGAAATTTGGTGATCCCCAGAACATGCACTGTATCACATCTAAAGGCCTTGTCTACACTGGTGGCAGAGTAGGTGCAGTTTCACATAAGGCTCTGGCAGTGGGGAGGCTGTGGGAAACTACTCTGCTGAAAATAGCAGTGCAGACATGGGCAGCAGCACTGCTTGAGCTTGTAGAGAGCAGTGTAGGGTACATACCCAAAGGTTCAGGCATGTCTTTATTCTCCTAAGCAGTGCCTCACCATCTACACTACTATCCGTGCTAGGGGTGCGTGCAGTGTATATACTCTACACACCACAGAGACATAGACTTTGGACTTGTCTACACAGGAAAGAGTGGGGTTTTTTGGGGAGGGCGTATAGTTTTGGGGTTTTTTTACATAAACTGCCTGGCTTCCTCTTGTCCCTCCCCCCAAACAATTTTTTTTCAATGTATCTGGTGTCTGATCCCACTTTAATTAATCCACTTTGGAAGCAACACATCTCAATTTCAGAATGAGTTATGGTGCTATAAACAAGGCCCTACTTGAATTGTGGGACAATAGTCAAATAATTGCACCAAGTTGCGGACAAGATATGGAAAAGTAATAATGGACGTTTATTAATTGCGGTCATTTGGAAAAGCCAGAAAAGACCTATTTGTTTTAGAAAAATCTGCTGCAACAATATAAACACTCAAGTATTACGTTATGCTTGATAGATTTTTGATAACTAGACATTGTGCTGCAACTATATTCGAGTCATTAATGTGCAGGGCTGACAGCAGAAGCCCCATCATGCATGGTGCTGACAGCCCAAGCTCCAGGTGCTATCAGCTTGGCTAAATGGGTTCTTCAGTACTAGCAGGGGAAAAGAGTGTGTGTTGTAGATCTCAAAATGTATGCAAAATTATGGATTATTGAAAGTAAGCTCATTAAAATAAAAAATTGCTGTGAAAGCCCAATATTATGGGATCTGCAATATTGCAAATTAAGTAGGGTCTTAGCTATAAGGTTTGTGTGGCTGTATCCCTATTTCAAATTAACTATACCACTTCAGGCAGTCCTCCAACTGCTATCCCATTCTGCATTGCTCCACATCTGGATGAACCTGTCTGCTTACTTGTGCACCCTCCACTCCTCCAGGGCAGGGATGCCGGAACCAGGAGGATCAGGCGAGCCATGGCCCCACCACTTTTAAAAGAGGGAGGACCATGCCTGCCCACTTCTTAACATGGGTGTAGTTTGGGGGTCTGGGAGACATGTTGTCCCCCCGCTCCTGCAGACTGCAAGCCTTGGGCAAGCGCAGAGTGGTGATGGCAGGGCCTGTGCTTCATGGCAGGGGTGATCAGCTGATAAGGTGATCCACTCCCCTGCTGGAAAGTTCAGCCCCTGCCGATGTTGCCAGCCATTTCCAGGCGGGGGGCTGAGGTGGGCCTTAGCACCCCCTTGCCACAAGGCTTGGTCCCTCTCAATGTCTCCTCCCCTGCTCCTCCTCTTCCCTCTGAAGCCCCGCCCCCTGGCTAGGCTGGAAGCCAGAGCTGGGCTGTGATAAGAGCTGCCCAGGGAGCCTGGGACACTGTGGGCACCCAGACTCTCCGCTTGCCCTGGGCTGTGCACCATGGGGGAAAGGAGCATGCACTGGGGGCTGCTCTTGGGACCCCCAGCACCCTGCCCAGGGCAAGTGGTGGGTCCGGGGCTCCCCACAGTGGCCTGGGCTCCCTGGGTGGCTCTTATCATTGTCCAGCTCTGGCTTCCAGCCTGGCTAGGGGAAGGGCCTTAGGGGAGAGAGGAGGGACTGAGGGTGGGGCCACATTAAGGGGCGGGGCCTCATGCCCAACCTCACTTCTACTGAGGTTCTGGCACTTCTGCTCCATGGTCATCATCCCAGGACATCACCTCCCTATTTAAATCTGAGCACACACCCAAGCATGCCCCTTGGCGATTCCAGCTCGGGGCAAATTCATTACAGTGGCCGTGCCCTCTCAGGGACCCAGCTGAAGCAGGGTCAGCGTCCTAGCAACACACTGGACAGAGCTGATCTTAGCAGAGGCTGCCTGAGCAATGGCACTTCCCGATTGGTGGAGGGGTGGAGTTAGCTACTACTTGATCCGGCAGCAGTCAGAGCTCACTGGCTGCTCAACATATTTGCCTGTCCCGCTTCCTGCCTCTGCCTCTGCACCTCCCCCACTTGCTGTTGTGCATGCTTCAGCCTGTGCCCGTCACCATCTTTGACACTCAGGCTCTGACCAGGGGTGGTGCTATGAGGAGCTTGCAGGGGCTATGGCCACCCCAACATTTTCCTTAGCCTCCCCATAGCCACCCCATAGCAGCCACTGCTTTCCCTCCACTCAGCTCTGAAGGAGAGTGGAGAAACCGGCAGCTGCTGGCCGAGTGCACTGCTCTGAAGGCAGTGCCACTGCCAGCAGAAGCACAGGAGTAAGCCTGGGTGGGAGGCTGGGGGCCCTGAGAGAAGACCCTGACCTATGTCCCTGCCCACTGTGGCACACCATCCAGGGCAGGTGGTGGGTTCAGGGCTCCCCACAGTGGCCCGGCCTGACCTGCTCTGCTCTGCTCTGCTCCTGCCCCTCCCGCTGCTGGGGTGGTTGTTCCTGGCTGTTAACAGTTGCACAGCAGTGGGGAGCTGAGAAGCAGCCACAGCCTGGGGGCCCCAGGCACCAGCAGGAGGAGGAGATGAGGGAGTGCTGTGGCTGCCTCAGGACCTGCACTAGGGGTTTGAGCGCCCTAGGCGCAAGGCAATTTCGCCACCCCGCACGCTGGTCCTGCGGCTCCGGTGGGGCTGCTGCAGTGGTGCCTGCGGGATGTCCACCGGAGCCGTGCGAGCAGCCGATCATCTGCAGGCACGAATGTGGCAGCTCCACCGGAGCTGCCTGCCGCCCCCCTCCGGGCAAAATGGTGCCCACCAATTATTCTGGCGCCCTAGGCGATTGCCTAGGCTGCCTAAATGGTAGCGCCGGCCCTGGGCTGTCTGCACTATGGCACAAGCTTCCAGCCTCCAATCTGGCAAGGGGACAGGGCCTTGAGGGGGAGAGGAGGGAGAGGAGGAGGTGGGTCCAGCACTTTCCTGAGGAGGAGTAGGGGGCGGGGCCATTGAGAGGGGGATGTAGACCCTCCAATTTTCTGTCTAGCCCACCTCAGCCCATCCCACTCCTCCCCCACACTGGCTCTACTTCCCAACCATGTTTCTGGCTCACCCATTGGCTTTGGCATTAGGCTTCTAATCCCTGGCTCTGCCCCTTGTCTTTGTGTTTGACTGCACCTAGAGGCATGCTGTGGTCCTGATCTTTGACTCTGCTCTAACCTCCAGGCCTGGCTTCCCCCATGGCTCCGACCATTAAGCCCCATTGCCCATGTCTTAGTCCCAGACATGCCCCTTGCTTACATATGATCCTGGCTGGAGATCCTGGAATCCCTTGGCCTCTGAGGAGAGCAGCATGTCCAGTTCCGTCTTACTGAGAGCCACCAGAATCTGAAGCCAGCCCTGCTCACTTTGGCTTTGTTGACACTAGAGGAGTTTGAGGTGCTAACTACCAAGCTCCATGCCTGTAACATTCCACACACAGAAGTGGTCTCAATGGTACACAGGTGGATCAATCACCATTTGGATTAGACTTGTTTCAGAGCCTGCCCTGTGCTAGTCCCGCACAAGCATAGTACCACTGTCATTGAAAACCACAGGCATCAGAGTCCCAGTGATGCCTATAGTCTTCCCAATGCCATCCCACGCTACACTGGTCACTGCTTGGGTGGACTGTCTGGACTACTTTCTGCACTCCGTTGCACAGGGAACATGCTGGACAAAGCCACTTACCTATACAAATAGCTCTGCACACTACACTGCATACTGGAGCAATTGCACTCTGTTTTCTCAGAGAACACCTTCTTCTATTTCTGTACAGTACTCTGATTCTATCAGTATGTCACACAGAAAGCCAGTTTGCAAGCATGGTGCCAACTGTCCTGAGGCTACAGACAATGGTATTCACTTGGGGGGAGGAGATCCAGGCCCAGCTAAACTTGGTCATTTTCAATATTTTAGAGTATGACTGGGTGTCTGAGTGACTGGGCATCATTCTGAGCAGCAAGCAATGCGATGAGAAGATAAAGGGATGGAAAATCCTATATAATAAACTAAGGCAAAAAAGTTGGGTCTGGCTCAGGATGGAAACTTTACTCCTTTCATGATGAGCTGAATGGAATTCTCTGGTGATTTTGGCAAATACATCATGCCATGCATTGAAGGGATGAGGAAAATGCCGAGATAAATTCTGAGTTCATGAACTGAGCAGACCAATGGAACAGGAAACCCAACCAGAAGATCCTGGAAACTTTGCTAGGATCTCAGAATCTTTCTGTGGGCTTTCTGGATCCAGAGATGGCAGCTTACCTGATTCAGAAATAAAAGGAGGAGCTTTTTTCCACTCGTGGATAAAATGTGCTGATGTGGTCTGATTTTGCAGGCCCAGGGACTGGTGGAGTAGATTCCTGGGTTCTTACAAACGCCACTGTGATGTTGTCTGATTAAAATATGACCATATAGATAATTGTTGCAAATACTTATGTATTTGCAGCAAATCTTGTACAAAGGTGGTCAAGTGAGGTGTCTATGAAAACGTTATGATTTGCTGATTATGATTATGCTACCTGTATGCATGTATTTTTTTATTTGAAGTTATAAGTATTAGTTCTATAAGTGGATTTCAAATGTTTGCTCCTGGGCTAATGCTCACAAGGTAGCTAGCCAGCACATCTTGGAGGGACTATTCAAATTAAGTGGCCCATCAAAAGGACACTTAACTCACAGTAGACCATGCAAGATGCCCATCTACACTGAGTGGACTGTCCTGTAAATGTGCTGTTGTGGAATATAGGTATGAATTGGGCGTGAACATGTGACTTGCCCATGTGACTCCAAACACTATCTGGTCACCTGTGATTCTCCACTAGCTGGGCTGAGGTTTTTGTTTGAAACAATGGGTTTCCCTCCACATAGGAGAGGATATAAATGGCCCTGGAACCCCTCCATTTTGCCTCTACCCTGTTCCAGCCTCTTTCTTGCTCAAGCTTCTGGACTATGGACTTATACTGATGGGCATATTCTAACCAAGGGACTGAAGTCCTTCCAATGATTTGGAAGCAACCAGAGACTTATCAAGCCAGCAGTTTATTCCATCCCTGCTACAAGCCTGAACCAAGAACTTTGCAATTACTGTATATATTTGATTCCTTTAGCCAATTTTAACTCTCACTTTTCTTTCGTTCTATTTATGAATAAACCTTTAGATTTTAGATACTAAAGGATTGGCATCTGCATGATTTTTGGGTAAAATCTAAGTAAAATATTGATCTGATGTGTGGCTGGTCCTTTGGGATCAGGAGAACTTTTTATTTGATGAGACTGGCATTTGCCCTATTTCTCAGCCTTGGGGCGTATCTGCCGTATTTCTCAGCAGTTCATCCTGAATTTGCCATTCTCAGTTGTGATCCACTGGGGCACGCTTGCAGCCACCATTGGTGTTTATAAAAGGGTGCGTACGTGCACTCAGTTGAGGACCAGAGCAGTCATCTTTCACCTGTTCTGATCATTCCTATTTCTTTCCTGTGCTCCACCCCTTCAGCCTTTGCCATTCTTCTCATGTTCCACCTCTGCAACATCTGCAACAGCTGCTAAGCTCCTCCCTGCCTGCACTGGGGAGCTTTCAGTCCTCTGGTAAAGAGAAGGTTTTGGATGACTTTCGCTGCTGCACCTCTGCTTCTGATGAACTTATCACCAACATGGTCTGCAGCCTGGGTTCTGACAATGTAAATCTGGCCCAATGTTTGCAAATACATTGAACTTGAAAACCATGATACAATGCTAAGTAGTATAATTTACATATTCACAAACATAGGGCAGATTGTGGATATCAAAGGGCTGAGGGGAGCACAAGGAGCCTTCTCTTGCACCCATGCCCAAGCAGCAGCAACAATATGGCTGAGAGGTGGAGCCAGTGCTCTATGTTAGCACCAGGTGTGGCCCAGCTCAGATGTAGCCACATGTATAGGGTAGCACACGCTGCACTCGTTGAAAGGGTGCTGGAGCTGTAACTTGCACTGTCCAGAATCCACAGGAGGAATTCTGGTTAAGCCAGTTACAATGCTTCAAGGGGTGCCTGCTGCAGTGTGCTCTTCCATGCATTTCAAATGCAAGGCTATGCCTTAAAGTCCCAATCCAGCCTATAAAATACAGGGCTGGAGTGGGAAATATTTAACAAGGCTACTCCTTTTGCTTGCTGACCTTGCTCCAAAAGTATTAAACTATTTTCTTTATTCCAATATTTAAAGAAGGGGGACAAGATTCTCCATTGTTCTTATACTCAAGCTCTGGACACCCATATACCCTATGTCATTATTGTTTCTTTATTATATTTTAATCATTATTACTCAGTCTATGTACAGTATGCCAGAGAAAGAGAAGAATATCCTAGATTGTCTCCTCATTCCCAATCAATATGGTCTCCTAATTCCAGCTTTGTGTTTTTCCCTCTGAGAGAGTGGGCGAAATAACATAATCAGAATTCTTGATTTTCTGTGTCTGTATCACAAACACTGAGTTGGCTCTTTCACCAGCCCCTTCCCATTTCAACTTGAGACTATTATTTTGAGATCAGCTAAAGCTAGAGCAGGGTGATCGCCAAGGTAGCTAAGATCCAAGCCACTTGGACTTTATAGGTCAAACTATCATATTGGATGAAAACCAGAAACAAAATATAAGCTAGTGCACATTGTAGGGCACGGGTGCAAATGTTGCCTGAAAGAAGCACCACAAAGCAAATAGGCTTCTCTATGTGGCATGAGCTGAAGTTTCAGAATGGTCTTCAGGTGGAGCACCACATGGAGTCTATTTCAGGAATGTGGCCTGTAAGTGACAAAGGCATGGTGAGATCTGCATCAGAAAGAAAAGGTCACAATGCGTCACCAAACATAGGTGGGAAAAAAACAAACACACTCTGGGCCACTGTTGTCTGGAAATGTAGATGTAGTTGTGGATCCAACAAGACCCACAATTTTATGGCCTATGTTATGCAGGATGTCAGAGTAGATGATCAGAAGGTTTCCTTCTGGCCTTAAAATCTATGAATCTAGATTGCTAATCTGAATAAAAGGCTAATTCCCTCATTTGAGGGAGCTGATTGATCTGTGCTGATATAATTTCCTCTGCTTCTTTCCTCTAACCCAGGGGTTCTCAAACTCAGGGTCATGAGGTTATTATTTGGAGGTCATGAACTGTCAGCCTCCACCCCAAACCCTGCTTCACCTCCAGGATTTATAATAGTGTTAAATATAAAAAAATGTGTTTTTAATTTATAATGGGAAGTCATGCTCAGAGGCTTGCTGTGTGAAAGGGGTCACCAATACAAAAGTCTGATAACCTCTGAATATTACTACAGTTTTACCTCATTTCTCTCCTCCAGTATCTCAGAAGGAAAGAGAGTTGCTTCTTCTCAAGTACATGGGCTTCAATACATCAGGTAAGTCTTTTTCCAGCCCTACATTGAGATTGTTCTTTATGACACATGTCAGATTATCACTCTTGCCTTCGTAAATCCATGTTAAAGGATAATTGGTCAAAGTTTTTGAAATGTAGGCTTCTGAAGTTCAAGAGCTCCCTCAGCCTCTCTTAGCCGAGGAAGCCTGGCATCACTGGTAGCTTACTCATGCTGTTCAAGGTAGCCTAGATGTTAATTCTCATGTTTTCAAATATAGAAGGAAGAGATTTTTTTTCTTGTCCTAATTTTTGAATTGTAGCTTTTATCCTTTAAGAAGGCCTTCTTGCAAGAAAGCAAACATGCCCTACTCTAAACAAGCCATACATACATACATCGTATATCCCCAAAGTATGAGTAGGCTTTACAAACTGAGACTTTTTCTACCAGCTGTGAAGATCTTCAGTTATATCAAACTTGGGGATATTTTCTTCTCTCACTCAGATTTTTTCTGTAGCAAGACTTACTCTTGCTACAGAACGAAAATGGTCCTTCTTGTTGCATAAGGTGAACTACTGAGGCTCTTCTAGTCCTTATATGCCTAGGACTATACTGATACTTTTGGTTAAGGGATGTCAAAGTTTTAAAAATGTTTGGTGAGAAATAAGGTCCCTCTTTCAGATTCTGTCATTCACACCTTCTGAGACAGGCAGGTGCTTTTAGATCAAGACCTATCAGGATAGGTACCTACGGGGGAAAAAGATTTTTGGTAACAGCTCTTTAATCTAGCAGAACAGACAACATAGGGACAATCAGATTGAAAAGAAAAAGTGAATATCTCTAGTGACTTTTTAGTCAGATAGTAATATAATTTGAGATTTTTTCTGACAAAGTGGAAACATTAAGGAATATGGTTTTTTCCTTCTTCTTTCCTTTTACTTTTTAAAAAGGAGAAAACACTAGAGCATATATTATTAAAATTCTGTAAGTAAAAAAGCTTCAGCAATTTCTGAATCTGCATACTGGCCTCCACTCTCAAAAGTTGTCTTCGTATTTTTTTTTGTAATATGTAACTGACATAATAAAAAAGACTTAGCATTGTTACAATCAAAAGGATATTCCTTCTGATGTTTAATTTGTTTAAATTTTGCACTGAGATTTGGAAACACAAGAGACAAATTCCTTAGACTGAGTCTTATCACAATGTGTGCTCAGGAACACTTAGTATGCACCATCATTAAAATTTAAAATAAATGCAAGTAATTACCAACATGGTTTATCTTTTTACTTCTGTTTTAATAATTTTTGCTGAATGTAGCCTGCACCAAATGGCAGGGTATCCGATCAGGCCTGCCATATGAAATGAATTTGATACCTCCGCTCTCAAGGATCTTTAGAGAGTATTTTCTAACTCTCCAGGTGGGTTCACCACATCCCTATTTCTTTGCAGGGCCCTGCCGTTGAGCTTTGATTGGTCCAACATATAATCATTTTCTCCCCCTCTCAGTTGTCATTCCTTTAGGAGGAAGAATCCCATATCATCTTTTGGATTGACCCTTTGTTATGTATTTGTCTCAATGTATTTGTAGTTCAGAAAGTGCCATAATAGTTTATGGGACAGATGAAATCATCTCAGTGCAGCCTGTCTCAGGGCTCATCTAACTTCTCCATAGGGAGATTGCAGTCCCACTGCAGCTTGGGCAACAAAAATAGTAGCTTCCTACTTATAGTGGATTAAAGGGACAAAAGCCCAGATCCTCAAATGTATTTAAGCACCTAACACCTACAATGGGCATTAGGCCCCTACATGCCTTTGAGGATTTGGGCCATACAGCCAGCACCAAAGCCAAAAGAAGTCAATGGGAGGCAATGAGAGTGTTTCCAGTGGCTTTAATAGAACCTGGATCAGGTCCATTGTTCTTAGACAGGTTTTGGCGTAATAGGTGAAATCCTTGCCCCACTGAAGTTTACGATAAAACTCCCATTGGCTTTGGTGGGGCCAGGATTTTACTCAATGAATGCTACATTAACTGATGTTGCTGTTGTTAATAAACCAAAACACTGAATTAATTCCACCTCCACTCAAAACGAAAAAGGGGAAATTTAATAGGGGAAATATTTTCAGAATCCCAGGGGCAGGGTTTGAATTGAGGAAAGACAGGAAAGAACACTGCTTCCATTGGTAAAAGGCTTGCTAAGGATAGAGATGAAGGAGAGCCACTCATGTTAAACATTTAACATTTAATCTTTGCCCAACATCATTTCACAAACCAACGGAGTGTTAAAAAAGAGTGATGGTCACAGATTCCTGCACACCCTTGTTTTTACAATTATGACATGATAACGGTGCTTATTTATCCTACCTAATCATAAGCATCTACGCAAATTTACAGCGTATACTTAAATTCATTGTCTGCAAAACAACCTTTACACACCACAGATGAAAACACTTCAGGCTTATTTGAATAGAAAATAAAAGGGATTGCATTATTCTACTCCTTTGCAAATTGGAAAAAAAGAGGCATAAACCCCTTCAAAGTTCAGATTTCATTTTCTTCAAATCAAGTTTTGGCAGTTATGTTTACAAAACCTCTATTCTTTGCACAGATCTATAAATATTCCAGATTTTTTTAAAACAAAACCCTTGTAGTGAGTTAAAAAGAAAATAATAGGCTGACAAAAATTCAAACCGAAGGTCCCAATTTAGCAAAAAAATGGCAAGAATGAAATTTGAGCAGTCTCTAATAACACTATAACTCTGGCCTAGATCACTTTAAATTGTTAAATTCATCTCCCCAAAGCTATTTCATTTTATATGTAACAAAACTGAATATGAAGTGGAGAAGAAATGTGTATAAATCACTTGGATTGATAGAAAATATACCTGAGTAATAAGCCAATATACATAACTTATCTTATAGGCATGTGTCAAGGTTCCTCCCCTACTCTGAACTTTAGGGTACAGATGTGGGGACCTGCATAAACACGTCTAAGCTTAACTATCAGCTTAGATCTTGTTTCTCTGCCACTATCCAGATTCCTCAATCTGGAACACCCCCTTTCCTCCCAAAACTTCCCCTTCCTGGGTAGCCTTGAGAGACTTTTTCACCAAGTTCCTGGTGAACACTGATCCAACCGCTTGGATCTAACACAAGGAGAATTTAACCATCCTCCTTCCTTTCCCCCACCAATTCCTGGTGAGTCCAGATCCAATCCCCTTGGATCTTAAAACAAGGAAAAATCAATCAGGTCTTAAAAAGAAAGCTTTTAATTAAAGAAAGAAAGGTAAAAATCATCTCTGTAAAATCAGGATGGAAAATACTTTACAGGGTAATCAGATTCATATAGCCCAGAGGAACCCCCTCTAGCCTTAGGTTCAAAGTTACAGCAAACAGAGGTTAAATCCTCTCAGCAAAAAGGAACATTTACAAATTGAGAAAACAAAGATAAAACTAACACGCCTTGCTTGGCTGTTACTTACAAGTTTGAAATATGAGAGACTGGTTCAGAAAGATTTGGAGAGCCTGGATTGATGTCTGGTCCATCTTAGTCCCAAGAGTGAACAACCTCCAAAACAAAGAGCACAAACAAAAGACTTCCCCCCACCAAGATTTGAAAGTATCTTGTCCCCTTATTGGTCCTTTGGGTCAGGTGTCAGTCAGGTTTCCTGAGCTTCTTAAACCTTTACAGGTAAAAGGATTTTGGTGTCTCTGGCCATGAGGGATTTTATAGTATTGTACACAGGAGGGCTGTTCCATTCCCTTTATAGTTATGACAGCATGTATATAGATTTATGGTTTGTTTTGCAATTTGGCATTTTTTTCAGCCTTCCATGATTTTGTCATTTTAGTACATTAAAATAAACAGCACAGAAACACAAAATAATTCTTCTACAGCTGTATTTACTACTTTTTTTTTCTTCTCAACCAGGCAACCAGTCTGGAGATAAGAGGTTTTCCTGCTGTGCAACACAGTGTAATCAGTTGCACACACAGTACTCACCTGGAGTGTTCCAATGTGCAAGAGTAGACGGAAATTAAAGCATTAGAATGGAAAAGTCAATAGCTTTTCCAGCGAGGCATGTTTTAAACAGCAATAGACTCATTCCCTTTTTAACCATATACATATATAAAAAGGTACTTGTAGTATTTGCTCACAGTGTAAGTCTCGATTATACAGGACATAAACAAAAGGGAACTCAATTTTTTTAATTAAAACTTTATTTTAAAGGCTTTCCAAAATATTTCCATATTATCTGTTTTTTACTGGTAAGCATGATCTGACTAGTTATTTTATAGTGTTGTTAATACTTTTTGACATAGATTTGGCATTTGTGAATGTGAAAACCTAATGGACAGAGATCCAATGCAAATTAAATTATTTCACCACAATTCTGAATTTTTGAAAATTTTCAACAAGTCTGTATAAGATGGTCAACCCCCCCCCCAACCAAACTAAAACATTGCTGAATTCTTTTACAAAATATTTTTGAAAATGTTCATAAACAGTTTTGACCAGCTCTAATATCTACCTTTGAAATGAAATGTACATGTCTATGGCACCCTTTCTACCCCAGGAAAAATTGTAGACCTGGTGTAGAGAAAAATACTCTCTCATCTTACATCAATAATGCTGCTTTCTATTCTTCATCCATTAGTGACAGGCAATAACATTTTCTAAAGCACCTATATGACTTAGGAATTTAAGTGCCATTTTCAAAAGTGTCTTTGGTACTAGGGAGCCTAAGTCACATTTGTGACAGATATGGTGATTTCCTGCAATATCCTGGACATACTTTATTGAATTACATTAAACCTTATTGAATTAAGTTTATGTATCACTGTGGGCCAGGGATTGGTTGTAATTCCGTGGGGGAGGGTGACCATAGCTCTCCAGGAAATAAGAACAGTGGCGAGTGGTTAGGCAAATTCACTCAGGTTGTAATACCTCCAGCGAGCTACCTCCACTGAGGGAAAGATTCACATATGCTGGTTCAGACTGGATTTTCCAGGGACCAACAGACAAAGAAAAGATTTCTGGTTAAATAGCTTGAGTTTAAATTGACCCCGGGCCTTCTTTCTAATCCAACAACTGGATTGGACCTTCAATAGGGCCCGCATCCTTCCTGGAAGGGTTGGAAGGACTTGGCCCAGTCTGGGGGCTTGTTCTGAGCTAACAGCTTTTATGAACTGGTGATCACAGGAAAACCCCTGGGTGGGATTTGAAAGTCTGCTCACTGGACTGAGCTCTTGTTGGAATGGGAGTGATCTCTGCTAAGCTTATTAGCATGCATGTAGGTTCCTTTTATTATTTTTACTATGTTTTCTCTGTAATGCATTTACCTTAAGAATAAATGTGCTTGCTTATAAAGAACTGCTGGTAAGTTAACTTGGCAATTACACAGTTAAATTTCTGAGGAGAAATGTAAAGAAGGCCTGCTTAGGCAGCTTGATTTGTAGGCTTATTTTTCAGGTTTTTGTTATGTTATGTGAATCCCTCTGTTATAACAGGTTAATGTAATGAGGTTTGTATGCTGCTTATGCACATTTATGGTTTTGGATGCAATCTTGTTGGCATCGCCATATTTTATAGGGCTAAACAATAGCCCTTCTCTACAGAACTTTTGCGCCATAGAGGTTATATATATAAGGACACTGTGTCCAGCAACGATGGCTGTCTGCCATAGAGGCAGCCCTTGAACCCATCACTTTGCGTGGATTTCGAGAGTCAACATTATCGGCATCACTTACCTGCAAACCATCCAGGAGAATCCTGAGCATGTGCCGAGCCGTACCATTTGCTCCATCTCAGCCAGGTTCCTGCTGTGAACTCCATCTTGAGGCAGTGGAAGGTCCGGACCCCAATAGCCGCTGTAGGGACTAGGTTCCCGGTCAGCTGTCTGCTGTCCACTTGCCAGTCACCACCATCACTCGGCAAGTATAAAAAGGACTCTAATTAGGGATAGCCATAGTTTGCTAAGGGTTATTTGGGAGCCGGGCTTCAGGCCCAACTGGTTCCAACCACTGTGCTGTTTTGCTCTGTTCATTGTTTCTCCCCCTAAACTGTGTTCACTTTCCCCAAATAAATAATACTTTGTTTGCACCTTAGGCTTGGGTTAAGTTTTACTTACCTATGGAATGGGGTGGGGTCTGAGGGATTTTATTTTCCCAGGTGATAGTTACTGGATGCTGGGGCCAAATCACAATCTTCTAATTTAGTTTAACTGTTGTCATAAGTTCTCCAGTACAACAGACTTTGCTGGGGAATTCACAATGTAAGCTGAGGGCTGTGCCACCTGGAAATTCCCTGGTCAGGAGGGCGAGAGACATGGGTATCATCTCAAGAGAAGTGATGGCTGAGGAGCTGGGAGCTTAGAGTCGGTTCCCTTGCTGGACCATGAAAGGGAATACAGGTGCAGTTGCCCTGAGCTGTGACACTATTCCATTGACTTTCACTGAACTACATGCTGCTAAGTGCCTAGGGCCCAGATTTTTAAAGGTATTAAGGCATCACTGTGTTCTACATTTCAATACCTAAGTCTTATTTTAAAAAGTGATTTAGGCACTTAGGAACCTTAATCTCATTGTCAATGGAGATTTTGGCCCTTAAGTGCCTTAATCACTTTTGAAATGAGGTGTATGCTCCTAAATCAATTAGACTTGCAACACTGAGTGCAACAATGCCTAAATACCTTTAAAAATCTGGACCTAAGTCTCTTTTTTGAAAATGGGACTTAGGTTCCTTAGTCAATTAGGCACTTCTGAAAAATTGTCTCATAGGCTGGGATTTTAGGCAAATTTGGGTGTTTAACTCCTTTAGTCTCCTTTGAAGATCCCAGCCATACAATTAAGTTCTGTTTCCCTATAAATTGATCATTTTTGAAAACTGTCACTTGATAAAAGAGTATTGTTTCCTCCCATGTTCAGAAGATATGGTGATTTTGAAAGGTACACAGTAGGACCATAGTGCTTTATAAAAATTTCCAATATTTTTTAGCATGCACATAGAGATACTAGATAAAGGATACAAATTGACATCTTTAGAGGAGGCTCACTAATATATTCCCTTTTCTATCTGCTGTATCTATCTGGTAAATCTCTTAGAGTGTCGAGAGGAAACTCAGTGCAAATCCTGAAAATACAGAAAATACTTGAAAGCAGATCGAACAGAAGTTTGACCTCTTTCCAATCCTAGAAAAAGCAAGAGAAAGATAATGATTGCTTCTTAGGAAGGAACCAAGGAAGTTGTATAAGTACATACCCAGACTACTACTCATACCAAGGATACAGGCTAAATAAAGTAAAACATTTATAGTGGCACTGGCTGCAGTGTAGGACAGCTACCAAACTTGGCTTGTCAAGATGATTGACCCCATTATCTCTCCTGTAACATGGCGTGTTTGTTCGGAATTGTAGCTATACACGATCCACTAGAAGTATAGAGCATCAACATGTCAAGGCAGATCTGTGTTGTATAAACTTTCAGTTGCATCCAGAAATGAAGAGAGGAGCTTTCTATAACTGTGGGTTATATCTTTTCATTCTTCAAGTGTCATATAAACAAATAAAAAAACAGGCCATGTCTTTCCCCCAAAACCATATGGATTAATAGATTAATCCCAGGACAAAAAGCTATGAGGTCCTATATTCTAGCCAATGGTTGGAAGCTGAAATCAGAGAGTTTGAACTAGAAACAAGCTACAAATTTTTAACAGTGAGAATAATTAATCATTAGGACAACTTACCAAGGAACATGATAAATTCTCTATCACTTGGGGACGTCAAATCAAGACTGGATGTCTTTGTAGGGTGGGATTTTCAGAAGCATCCAACATTAACCCTAATCTGCTCCTGTTGAAGTCAGTGGGGGCTTATTATAGATTTCAGTAGAAGCAAAGTTAGGCCAGTGTTGATCCTTTTTGAAAATCCCACTCATGGATGATTTTCACTAGTTCAACTCCGAGTTGTTAGGCTAGATGCAGGAATCTCTGGGCAAAATTCTTTGGCCTGTATTATGCTGGAGGCAATAGTTCTAGCCTTAAACATATAGGGCACCTGTAACAGCTGCTACATGCATTTCCATCTCTGCTACTGCCTGGCCTTAAAATACTTTGCATTTATCTAGCAATATAATAATTGAGCCTCATTTCCCCATACTAATATAGGGGTAATGACGCTGACCTGCTTCATAACTAAAAATGTCTATAAAGTGCTTGTATAAGTGCAGAGTATTAAAACCTGAGAGCTGCATTTTTTCTGAGTTACTAACCATTTTCCTTTCCAGTATCTCTTTTGTAACAGCTTCCTGCAAATGTTTATGCACAAGAGTGATTTTATGTTTGGGCCTGGTTCCCCTAAATTCACTTGGACTACTCAAGTGCATATGGGTTTGCAGAAATGGAGCCTGTACATTTATAACACATCTCATCAAAATTCTCTTACAAAACGTCAGATAATGCAGGAATTCCTGCATTGTGGTGTAATCTATAAATGAACACTTGCAATACCAAGATTTTTCCCCAAAGAGTGTCAGCTTTTCGAAGGATTTACGAACACTATTAAGTAGAAAAATAGATATATGTAGACATAAACTGATCACATCCACAATGCCTATGCATTCCTTTCCTTTAGGATTGTTAACTATTATATCCCTATGAAAGACACTTTCAGTGTTGGTGTCCATAGAGTATAACTGAATGAGGAGTGTTTTCCTTCTCATAGTTTTGAAAGAAAGGTGATAATTTAATTAAATGAGTAATGGGCCTTCAAATTAAATATTGAAAAAGAAACAAAGACGTGATTCTTAAAAATGTGAACAGATTAAAAATCAACAGCCCACATTCTGTGCCCAAAGATCTCCATGCAGGGAAATTAATGGACAATCTTGAGAAATCCATTGGATACAAAGCTATTTTACTGCCATGTGCCAGCTTCCTTTTTACGTTGTTTCAGCATTTCTGTCATAACAAACATTGCCCAAAACTGTGGCATCCGTCTCTCTTACCATTTTTCGAGTGGTAGTGGAGCACACATTGATCTGATTTCTTTCATTTTTTGACATCGTTATGTCATCTCTATCCATTTACTCTGACAGCATTTCATTTTGACATTGATATGTCATCTCAACTGACTTTGCATTGAGAACACCACGAGAGTGTTGTGATGATACTATACTAAGTGTAGTTTGAATAAATAGGGTCTTATCATGACTGCAGAAAAAAAAATTATATCAGAAGTAATTGTTGTGCGTGCTCAGTAACAGAGTTTCAAACTCAAATATTTCAGCTATTTCAAAGCCTTTTTTTAAAAAATGATGAAAAGACTTTATACTACATGCTATGGGCAACATTTAGTCCAAGTGTAAGCAGGTGCAACTCCAGTAAAGTTTATATTCCTGTTACATTAAAAAAAGATGTTAAAACAATGTTGTTTATGTTGCAAAATCAAGCACTCGGTAGTTAAGAAATGCCAGAATTTAGAATGCCATGCAACCTTAATTCTTCGGCCTTGTGTATATGCATTATGATGAAGTCTTTAATTACATGCTCACATAATATATTGTTTTAGAGGATCCTTGCCTCATTCAGTTCAGAGGATGGAAGGTGCTCAGGGAATTAGATTGTTCAATATTTTTTATCATCATCATTACATTAGTGGTCTCTAACTTATTTACCTCACATCATGCAGTGAACACTTCAGTCTTTATTTCATAGTCTCTTCTAGGACTCTCATCGCTGCAATATTCTAGTGCTGGGTACACCCAAACTTAGGTTAAAATGTTCATTATCAGTTATTATTTTGGCAGGCTGCCAATATTTTGTTGCTGCTCCAAGTAACAGAAAGGAAACGATGATTTTCAGAAATTTGTATCTCAGTCAAACCTGAACTGAACACCTTGGGAAAAAGAAAAGGCACTTGTCTGGCCCCAGGGCTTTGTCCCAGTTGACTTGCAAAGGCATGGTACAAAGAATGGAGTTGTTCGTACTACTCACTAAAGGTCAAAATAATCTTTTATAATGAAAAGTATTAGGCAGCCTAAATCTAAGGGTTTCTGCCAGCTCCTTCCATAATAATTGCCACAGAATTCTTTCCTCCAAAAAACAATAGACCTATTTCTGATCTCACTTTAGATCAAAGCAAATCAGGTGTAACTTCAGTTTTTACTAGGGCAAATCAGTTATAATTCTACTGGAATCAAAGAATTTACAGTTAGTGTGAGATTAAACTCATCCTCTATGAGAGGAAGCATGGCCCAGTGCATAAGGGTACTGGAGTGAGACTTACAAAATGTGGCTTCTATTCATGATCCTTCTACTGATTTTCTGAATGGCCTTAGACAGAGCACTTTACCTCTTTGTGCCTATCTCTCTTCTTCCACCACTTGTTTATTTAGACTGTAAGCTCTTCAAGGTAGGGAAACTCTCTTATTAAGTATTTGTACAAGGTCTCTCTGAAGGGGCCCTGATCTCAGTTTAGGCCTCTATGCACTACTGCAATACAAACAATAATATATGGCTCTCTCAGCTCTAAATTATGTTTTTGCTTCTTCATAACTTAGGGTATGTCCACACTACCCACCGGATCAGCGAGTAGCGATCGATCTATCAGGGATCGATTTATTGTGTCTTGTCTAGATGCGATAAATCGATCCCCGAATGTGCTCCCCATCGACTCCAGAACTCCACCAGGGTGAGAGGCGGAAGCGGAGTCAATGGGGGAGCCACGGCCCTTGATCCTGCGCTCTGAGGACGGGAGGTAAGTCAATCTAACATATGTTGACTTCAGCTATGCTATTCTCATAGCTGAAGCTGTGCATCTTAGATTTTGATTCCCCCTCCCTCCCACCCCAGCGTAGACCAGGCCTTAGTGATGATGTTACTAATTATACTATTTTGGACATAAAATGTTCATGAATTATTAAGTTTAGAAAAATTACCTTTATAGAATTAAACTTGGTATCAGCATTAACAAATGCTACCAATCATTTTTGGCTTTTTTGTCTGAAGATAACAATACACACTATGCTGTATACATCAACACAGGGGGTCAGATGAGATGCCCTCTTGAGGGCCCTTCCAGCTCTACAGTTCTCCAATTCTATATAGATATGGATTTTTTTTCTTCTGCTTGGGCAAAAATTGCTCTCTTTTATTATTTTTATATACTTCTATAGCTGTACATGGTGCTTTTCAGTCAAATAGAAACATGGGGGTGGATTTTGTTCTCGCTTACACAGATGTAAACAGTGTAATATACTAGAGTAGTGTCATTGCAGTTAATGTGTGATTAGAAGCAAAATAAAAGTCCATTCCATGAGGAATTTGCAATCAATTAAATCCAGGACAATACAACATGACAATAGGCCATTGTGGACAGGGACATGGGACTGAGGCAGGGAAGGAAGACAGTAGGATAATTAAGATCTTGGGGAGCATGGTTCTCCAATGAAAAATGTATAATATATGTTGCTTATTTAATATCTATTGATCAGGCACTTTCAACCTGAAAAATGACTTGCGACTGAATCCCACTTGCCTTATTCATATGAATAGTCCCAGTGAAGTTGGGAGTGCAGGGGGCTGAGACTGTTTTTGTCTAAATAACACAACAGTGTACTTTATACGTCTAGGATAGCAGATAATGGCAGGTGAGTATTTATGACACAGATATGTCATGCTACGAGGGACTTGGGTCTGATTCCTGTGGTTTGGCTTGGAGATTGGAGTTGGCTTCAGATGTTCTCCTGTTGCTGGCAAGGAGGGGAGGGTTACATATTGAGTTATTATCCACAACATATACTGCACTGTTGATGATTGCTGTGTGAGCTTTCTATTGGCAGGGAAGTGTGGTAATAAAACAGTGAGTGAGATTCTGGGCTGCAACTCTTGCAGGCCCAGGAAAAGGGACAGCTTTAAGCCATCTTTGCACTTTTCTGATCCTAGGCTCTTCCAGGGGGTTAGGACCACCCCCCCCCCCACACCATAATTAAGACAACTTAAGGGAAGCTATGACAGACTCTGCTGCTGTGTGGGCCCCAGATGCCTGGAATATCTCTGCAGTGCTGTGTGCTGTGCCCCCCCCCCCAATAACTCCACCCACCCACAGAGCCACCTACCCCTCCCTGCCATGTCCCATACACCAGGGCTTTTAAGGGGATCCAGAAAGCAGCCATATAGTGTCTCCAGGGTGCCTGCACACAAGGAATTCTTCACTGGCCAGAAAAAGGTATTTTAGAGTCTTTTAATCTGCTTCGGCCCTTTTACCCAGTGCAAAGGGGACACACAGAGAGAGAGGGTGAAGGTCTGACCCAATGTCCCTATCTGGGTCCTCATGGTGCCTGCACATCTAGGTTAGCCGTTGTGCATTGGTTATCCCACCTAAAGGGTAGAATATTTTTTATACTGGACATGACCTCATTTCAGCCAGATTCGAACTAGTAGGACTTGAAATAGAATTTGTTGAGGTAAAATGCTCCTTATAAGTCAAAGAGCACTGCCTTTTTCAGATACTTTGGCCCCAACAGAGGTGTGTGGGGCACATTCAATGGAAAACCTATCTGTGGCCTATTCCAGAGCCAACTGAAGTCAACAGAAAGATTCCCATACACTTCAGCAGGCTTTGCAGCAGGTCCTTGGAGCATAAATCATCTTGTAAAGGGCTACTTGAAACTGAGACAAAGGGCAACATTCTCTACTGGCCCAATTAATGCAGCCCAGCTGAAGTCAATGGCTTTGCACCAGTTTACATAAATAAAGCATTTAGGCCAATGTGTCATTTCTGAGACTCATCAAATGAGAAGATTTCACTCTCACTTTGTATTGCTTTTATTTTCAAACTCAAGCTCCATGTTCAGAATTTCCATTTCAGAAAATGAACTATAGTTCAGAGCAAAGATTTTTTTAAAAAATATCAAACCTTATTAAAATAACTAGTTAAGTTTTTAAAAAGCTGTTTTCAAAAAAAGCTTAAAATGAAGTTTCTTGAGTTTCTGTTGATCGAAACCCTTCAGTTTCTTGCAAAGTTTAAATCTGGGATTACTGCCAAGTGTTTGCTTCTCTATTGCTACCATATTTTGACCTCAAATGGAACTCTCTAACTACATTACAAATATTATTATATCATGCAAATTAGGAAATGTTTAACATAAAGTTTGAGATAAAATAGTTGCTACTGCTACTTTCTGTTATTTTATGAAGTGGGAAAGCTGTAAAGTATTTTAAGTACTCAATCCTGTCACTTAAAATGTTGAAGAATAAATTACTCTGCAGAGGAGTGTCTCACAGAAGTTTGCAGAGCCATGATACAGATCTTTGTCTTCTTCCCTTGTCACTTTCAGTGATAGTTCTTTAACAGTGCTTTCTGTCCCAGTAAGAGTTATGTTTACTTTATATTGTAGGTACCATATTAGATTAATCCAAGGGTATTCTGGCCAGTTAGTCACACATTCCTTAAACTTAATTTTCATCGTTTTTTATAATAATGATCTTAATTTTTAACATATACTTTCCTGGAGGGGGAAAAAATTGCAGAACAATTAACAGTATTGTTTACAAGACTGGGTTCTTCATTTGCAGCCAGATGAATATGATTAATATGCTGTTGGTGTGGAACAACAGTGACACCTAGTGTTCAGTTAGAGTGCTCTTAGGAGTGTTGTCACTACTAATATATGTCCTATGTGACATGTAGTCACCAGATTTTCTGTTCTTGTGCAGGGGCAGCTGATGGCACGATAAGCTAAACACGAAGAACATAAACTGTTGTTTTAATAAGACTTGCATTATATGGAGAAATTAGCTGGTAATCTGATAGAAATGATAAAACAAATCAAGTATTTTACAATTGTACTGTTATTACTATTTGAATATAAAAATAATGGGCTAGCTCCTCAGCTGGTGAAACTGGTGTATCACCATTGAATTCAATGGCATTTTTAGTTATATTTTAAAACTATAGAGATAGTGGAGCTATGCTGATTTATAACATCTGTGGATCTGGCCGAAGAAAAACTAAAAGCAGAGGCAGGAGGTGCACAATAAATCAAGCATCTAGTCTTCTCTTTAAAAAGAGATATACACAAATAAAGGCTTCCAACATTTAAAATAATATAGTCATCACTTGTGTGCCACATTGCTAACGCTATTTGCCAGTTTTCTATTAGAATAATACAAACTCTGTAAACTTCATGCGAAATATTGCACACAATCCCAAAGAGATACATGGTATTCTAACAAAGACTTTACAATGTAATTCATATACCCTGGTCTTTACAAATCAATAAAATAGGCAATCACAACAAGTATGTTTCGGAATATGTGGAAGGTAAGTAAATTTCACACCAGCTAAGTTCAAAATGTATCATTTTGAAGTGCCCTGCCTTTCATCAACTCTACTCCTATAATTTTTAGTTCTGCTGCTTCACCAAGATGATGCAGTGCTGCAGAACCAGCACCATAGAAAATCATCATATTCTCCTTCTAAAAATGCTAGATTGTACCAATTTACTGCGTGAGTGGCACTGGCTTGGAAATGTAACACAGCTAGGGCCAGCATACCATCCAGAGGAGGAATACTGAGATTGGAAAGAAGGTTCTGACTCAAGGCCCATGAAAGCAAATCAATCCAGAGTTAAGTGCAACGAAGGCCTTGACTCATTTCACTAGACTGGACCCAGATCGGGATTACCTGGGGTTCCCAGGTGAAAGGCCCCCAGCAGCAGAACGTCTGTTGAGGCAGCAGAAAATAGCCTGCAGGCAGTGAGTACTGCTCAAAGAATGGCCAGTACTGGGCAGGGAGAGTATAGCCTGGGGAATGATTCAAATGTATAGATTAAGAGTTAAGGCCCTGATTCAGCAAACAACTTGAGCATGTACTTAACTTCAAGCAGGTGCTAGTCCCATTGACTTCAGTGGGACTTAACAAGGTGCTTAATGTTAAGCATGTACTTAAGTGTTTTACTAAATTGGGGTCTTACAATGCAACAGAGCAGCTGAAATCCCCAGTACAATTTTGAATGTATTTTTTGACTTACCTTTGCTACAATGATGTGCTCACTGGACAGCAGGAGGAGGAGGCTGGAGAACAGACTAAAAGGGGATGGGGGAACTACCTCTCATGTCGCAGCCTTACTACCCAGCAATGAGATTTTCACAAGGCAGTAGCAAAAAGAAGAGGAGGAAGAGAGAACGGAGAGAAGGGAGGAGAAAAGGCACAAAGTGGGAAAGGAACAGAAAAATCAGAAAGGCAGAGCAGCACTTGTTATGCTAGTAGTGATATTTATTTGTTGTAGTAATAAAACAGAAATCTATGATGACAATGATCAGATGTTTGAAATACCACAGAAAACTCTAGGAAACCTTATGCAATATATAGGACTTCAGTCTCCTGGTGTGCACTCCAGGCTTAGAATTTGTCTTCAGGTCTTCCTTGCGGTAATCCTAGCAACTGGAAAATTGTGAACTGAATTCCTCCTTCAAATGCCATCAGAATGTAGCATTTGAGCCCTGACTTGCAGCATTCAGGATGCAGGACAAAACAGGCATGCATGTATGTGTTAAGCTGCTTGTTTGAATATGACATCCTGGCTTTCAGTTTCGAATGGGTAGATTGTATATTGAAAAAAATCAAGACCAGGAAAACATTTTCCATTTTTTCCGATACATGTGAGTTCTTTTAAAAGAAATATCATGAGATGTGAACTTTCATGTTAAACACAGTGACCTCTAATAACAAAAAAAGAATAAATCAGATGTAGATTTCCAGGCTGCTCTCCCAAGTTACTAAATTACTCCCAAGTCACTAATAGAGATCAGTCTAGATCAGCTGATAAACTGGGCATAAGCAAACAATATGTGTTTTATCATGGCTAAATGAAAATGTATAGATCTAGGAACAAAGAATGTAGGCCATACCTACAAGATGGTGGAATCAGTAGGAAGCAGTAACTTTGAAAACAGATTTGTGAGTGGGGAGGATAATCAGCTGAAAATGAGCTCCCAGTGCGACACTGGCCAAAGGGCTAATGCAATCCCTGGATGTCTAAGCAGGAGTGTCTCGAATAGGAGGAGAAAGATTACTTCATCTCTGTATTTGGCACTGGTGTGACTGCTGCTGGAATATTGTGTCAGGTAGTTCTGATGTGCACAATTCAAAGTGATGTTGAACAACTGGAGAGGATTCTGGGAGGAGCCACGATAATGATTATAAGATTAGAAACTCTGTCTTATAGTGACAGACTCAGGAGCTCAGACTATTTAGCTGAACAAAGAGGATAAGGGATGACTTGACTACAGTGTATAAGTAGCTACATGAGGAACATATATTTAATAATGGGCTCTTCGGTCTAGCAGAGAAAGTTTTAGCATGGTCCAATGACTAGAAGTTGAAGCTAGACAAATTCAGACTAGAAAATAAGTTGTAAATTGGCAACGGTGAGGATAATTAACCATTGGAGCAATTTACCAAGGGTTGTGGTTGATTCTCCCTCACTGACCACTTTTAAATCAAGATTGGATGTTTTTCTAAAAGATCTGCTCTAGGAATTATTTTGGGGAAGTTCTAAGTTCTGTGTTATGCAAGCAGTCAGACTAGATGATAACAATGGTGCCTTCTGTCCTTGGAATCTATTAATCTATACTGTGAGAATCAGAAACCATTTAGACTCTCTTTTAGAATTCTTTGTTCTACTTTTATTTAAATTCCCTGCAGAGTCAGTTACATGCATTTTTTGTATATATAAAAAACGTTTGTTAAGAAAGATAATAAGGGGGTTTTCTTTTAACCAAACCAAAAAAAATCTCTTGAACAGTAAGAAGACAGTTGATTGTAACCACCAGTATCCCACTGAAAAACATAGGCTTGCTTAGGCTATTTGTCTAAAGGGACATTGTGTTGTCAGACTGGAACCTAGTTTTAGGATATATAAATACAAGTTTTAATATTTCCATACTGAAATTTTCAATGGAAACAGGGGATTTTTTGTTTCCTACTAATAAAGCTCTCCCTATAAGGTTTGCAGCTCAAACATTACAGCAGGGGTGGGCAAACTATGTCCCATGGGACCGTCTTGCCTGGCCCCCAAGCTCCTGGCCCGGGAGGCTAGCCCCCGACTCCTTCCCCATTGTTCCCCCTCGCCCGCAGCCTCAGCTCGCTCACTCTGCCACCAGCGCAACGCTCTGGGCAGAGGGGCTGTGAGCGCCTGGGGCAGCGCAGCAGCAGAGCCCGGCCTGACCCAGTGCTCTGTGCTGTGTGGTGGCGGCGGAGGCAGAGGCAGAGGCAGCGGCAGCATGGCCTGGCTCCAGGCAGCGCGGTAAAGGGGCAGGGAGTGGTGGGGGTTGGATAGCCGGGACCAACTCCCTCCCCTAACTGGCCCTCCACACAATTTACGAAACCCAATGCGGCCTCAGGCCAAAAAGTTTGCCTACAGCTGCATTACAGCCTTGCACTTGTGCATAAGAGCCAGAGAGTGAAACTGACTAGAAATGAATTACATACAACTGAAACTAATTTGTCCATTTTCCCTGTACAAATTGAGAGACGTGTGAAAACACAAACAAGCAGCTAAATGGTGTAAAATAAATCAGGTCTTTGCAATGATATAAGGTGTTATTAGTGAGAGTTCAGAACATTGGTTTTTAAAAAATATATATGGGACAAGGTTCTTAGCTGTGCCATAGATCTGCTCCTAAGGAGGCTGTTAAGCCACTTTGTGCTGCCCCGATCTTTTGAGCAGCTGGAGCAGTTCTGCTTCTTTCTGGAATAATCATTTAAATTCAGATACCCATCCATGGTGACCATCTAATCCAAAGAAATCAGACTGCATACGTCTCAAGTGAGGTACTTTCTTATGTGTAGCATGTCCTCTTATTGGCATGTTTTGGCCTAGACCAACTTCACCCACAGCAAAGTAAACAATGTTTGATGTGTCAGAAGCTCGTGTGTTAGTTGCCTGATTTTCAGTAATTCGGTCTGCTTACAGCGTGTGTGTATAATGATGCACCGACTTTGCATATCCACCACTGTGTATGTATATGTGAATTAGGGACTTCTGCACACACATGGCTAGATAGACTATAATGGCCTAAATTTTCACCAGCAATTTTGGGTGCCTCAACTTGAGACATCTGAAAAGGGCCTGATTTTCAGGGACACTTTGGTATACTTCTGAGCTGTGTCTTGCCATCTGAAAATCAGGCTCCATTAAGATGTCTTAAGTTGGGCACTCAAAACACTGGTCACTTTGGATAATTGAGGGCTTATAATATATAACTATCACAGACATTATCAACCAAACCCATCAAACTGCAAATTTCTTGTCTAACCCTAGGACTGCAAGAGGTCATTCATGTTAATCTGCCAAATGAGAAACTCTTCTCTTCATCCTGAGGGACATCCAAAAGATGGACATGTAGGCTATCTGGGTTGGAGAGACGAGCAAAGAGCTGGAAGTGAGGATGGTCTGAGTTCTAAATCTGGCTCTGCCCCTTACTTGCTACAGGGTCTTGGGCAAGTCATTTCATCACAGTCTCAATTTTCCCACTGGTAAAATGCTGGTACAGTACTTACCTATCGCACAAGGGTGTTGTAAGTATTAATCGTTAGTGGCTGTACAACCTTGGGAACATGCAACACTCTACATATGCTAATTATTATAACGAGCTTAGAGTCTTCCTCCTCCTTACATGTTTTCCCTTTGTGGGCATGGTCAGCCTCCCTCCTCTGATCATGGAATGTACCACACTGGCTGAGACGTACCTTTCCATCACCATGGGACAAAACAGTCAGAATGTTAAGGGTTGTTTTTTTTTTAACCCGAACACTACAGCCCGCCAGTGCTGACACAGGTATCTCTCCTTCTCTCCCTTTTCTCATTTTAGAGACTAAACAAAGACAAGATTAAGATGCGTTTAAAGTCTTCTCAGATCTACAAGCATTCTCTTATTAGATGGTGTTCAAACTATTTCTGAATGTTTCAGCATATCTTTACTTTTCTTTGATTCTTCTGAGGTTATATGGGTGGTTACTGGCAGAACTATACAAATACAGTGTTCACAGCTCAGCAATCCTTGGATCCAGATTTGGAGTTCAATGTGGGTGGCATGTGAGTAAATGCCAATAAGGAGGCTACGACAGGGTTGTTCCTTACAGAAACTAAATGACTCAGTACAGAGCCTTTGCAAGCTGCAATTTAAGGGCCAGAAGTATTTTTTTATAACTACTCAAATGCAAGCAGCAAAGCTTAAATTTTGCAGTGATGTTATTTATATTTTTATGTACATTTTTAATCTTGTCCGAAGGCATCTTTCTGCTAGCCAGTGTCAAGAGACAATCAATGTCCTACAGCACTATTGCTGCTAAGGACATTTGCAACTCTCTGTGCTGCTGGAACATAATTCAGTTCATTTTAGGGTTAAGACTTGAAACCTCAATAAATGTATGTTCCCTCTGAGACATCTAAATAATCTATATATAGATTTCCTTAGCACACCCTGTACTTTTCACTGGTTTCGTGGATAATTTATCTCATGATGAGAAAACATTGCCCAAACTACTTTTCAGAAAATCCATCATATAGATATATTGCAGATGTAACCCTAACCCTTCTGCCCCTCTAAGTTGGCAGCAACAAGGGCCGGGTTCAGTATCCAGAGGTTCCGTTTCAATAACCCAATGCCAAACCAGCTCGAGCCCCCACCCAGTGACCTGGGAAAATCTTACACACACCCCTAGGCGCCTCAAAGAGGCAATGCTTCCCCTCTCGCAAGCACAGAGTCTCGGTGTAGCAGAAAAGATTTAATACATGAGATAAACAACAAACACTAAATTGGGGAAAACACCTCTACTAGAGTTCATAGACCAAACCGTGAGCAAAGACCCACCCCAGGAAATTGGGCTGTGTCCTCTTTCCTGGGCTCTTGAGTCCAGCAACCCCCAAATCACCCACAGTCCCAAAAGTCTCTGTCCTGGGTCAGTGCAGCCCAAAGTTTGAGAGTCTATCTGCAGGTCTCCCCCCCCAGCCTGGTAGAAAGGGGCACCTTACGTGATCCGGGGCCAACTGCCCTGCCTCTCCGTGGATTCTGCTCCCGCCTTCTCCACGAACTGCTCCGCTTTACCAGCCGCTCCACTCTGCTGCTCCAGCCGTTCTCAGAAACTGCTCCGCTCCGCCAGCTGCTCTGCTCCACCAGCTGTCCTGTGAGCTGCTCCAGTTGTCCCTGCAAACTGCTCAGCTCTGCGGGCCGCTCACAGCTACTCCGCTCTGCCAGTCGCTCCGCTGCCACCAGCTGTCCCGTGATCCGCTCCAGCCGTCCCCACAAACTGCTCCACTCCGCCAGCAGCTCTGTTCCACAGTATAGCTTTGGGCTCCCCACTAGTTAGCACAGTACTCAGTGCTCTCAGCTCAGTGATTTTAGCTCTTTAGTGATTTTCAGCTCTTAGTGATTCCAGCTCCTAGTAGGGGAGCCCCAGTGCTAGTGCACCATTAGCCCAAAGTGATTTCAGCTCAGTAACCTGTAATTAAATTCTTAAGGGAATAAAAAAAAACAACTCTGACATTCCACAGTGGAGAGAGGAGGGGGTGCAACTGGTGCTTCTGGCTCCACAAGGAGACTGCACCACCAGGCACAGATACCTGTCCCCAGCCTCTCTCAGGTCTCTGGGTTTTGGAACCCATGTCCCATGTCTAGCCAGTACCACCCAACTGAGGGTGAGCAATTTGTCACCAAGCAGTCCCACAGCTTGGCAGTCTGGGATAGGGTGGGCGTGCCTATGCAAATACACTCTCTCACATTCTTTCCACCAGATGTCAGGGTAGAGCTTATCCTGACTCTGCTTACATCCTCCCCCCAGCCAAGAATTTGTCGTCCCGACAAATCACATTCCCTACTATACCAACTTATTAGTCCCCTCCAAAAGGCATTAGATAGCCCACTTTAGCTTTCACAAACCTGTGTGCTAAATGTATAGGCTCCTCACTAATCACCCCAGGTGCATCGTAAGTTAACCGTTTCACTGGTCTTATTACCCTGTCTCGCCTATTGAGAATCTCTGTTGCTATGGTAGAGGGGACATCCTCTTGAGTGATGGATGGGGAGGTTTCCTGTGAGTTCCCCTCGGGTACTGGCATAGGCCCCCGCATTTCTAGTTCTAACAGTGGAGGGTCGCAGGTGCTCTGGACATCCTCCATCTGTATGTCACCACTGTCCAATAGTCTGTGTAAGTCATTACATGGGGGTCCCACCAGTGGCTCAGGGATGTCAGGAATGGGCCTAAATACTTCTGCCATAGGGTTTAGGGCGGAAGGGGATGTGCTCTCTTCTGATTCAGCGGATCGAGACTGAAATCTTGTCTTCATCCCAGGATACACCATGGTTGTGTCTTCCTCCTCAGACTCACTCTCAGATGTGCTGAGTAGGGGTAGGTTAGCTGCAGGGAGCCGGCTGTCCACGTTGGAAGGCGGCTTTGGCACAGCACCTTTGTTCTGCCCAGTTGCCCGGTTGTGGCCAATCTCATAAGGGCTGCCTACCAATTCCCCCACAGGGAGCAAAAGGTTTCTGTGCACGGTCTTGGTCTGCCCTGTACCCTCTTCAGGTTTGATCTTATAAACCGGCAGGTCTCCTAGCTTTTCCATCACTAGGTAAGGTATTGCCTTCCACCTGTCAGCTATCTTGTGTTTGCCAGCAATACCCAAATTTCGCAGTAGGACTCTGTCCCCTGGCTGGAGCTCTTGCACACGTACCCTAGCATCATATCGATGTTTGTTGCGGCCTGCATTCTTCTGAGCTGCAGATGTAGCTAAGTGATAAGCGTCCCGCAGCTTTTCTCGTAGTCGGGATAGATATTGCTGGTGAGTGTCATAGCTATCTCCATCCTCGGATACACCAAAGCACAGGTCTATGGGTAATCTTGGTTCTCGCCCAAACATTAAGAGATATGGGGTGACTCCCGTAGCGTCGTTCTTTGTGGCGTTGTAGGCGTGCACTAGAAATGCGACATGTTGGCTCCAGGTTGCCTTCTGCTCTGGCCGCAAAGTCCCTAACATATCTAACAGGGTTCGGTTGAACCTCTCTGGCTGCGGATCACCCTGTGGGTGATAAGGCGTTGTCCTTGACTTTTTAATTCCTGCTATCCTCAGCACCTCCTTCAGAAGGTGACTCTCAAAGTCTCGTCCCTGATCCGAGTGTATCCGGGCTGGGAATCCATAAACTGAGAAATATTTTTCCCACAGTACTCGAGCGACAGTAGTGGCCTTCTGATCACGTGTGGGGTATGCCTGCGCATATCGCGTATAATGGTCGGTCACTACTAGAATGTTCCCAATATTCCTCTTGTCTACCTCTAAGGACAAGAAATCAATGCAAACCAGCTCCAGAGGTTTGTTGCTGGTGATGTTCTTCAGATATGCGGCTCTTGTGGGCAGAGTTTTCCTTTGAACACATCGAGCACAGGTATCACATTTTCTGCGAACATCTTCGGCCATCCGAGGCCAATAGAACCTACTACGGATAAGTTCCAGGGTCCTCTCCATCCCTAAATGTCCAAAATCATCATGCAGGGCCCTCATGGCCAGGGCTCTGTACTCTTTTGGCAGCACTAGTTGATTCCGTTGCTTTTGTAGAGGGTCTGTGGTCACGCGGTGTAGCACTCCCTGAATCAGTTTCAGTTTGGTCCATTCTCTCATTAGTAGTTTACCCTCTGGGGTAGATGGGACAACCTCAGCTGGGCCTCGCCCCTCTCTTTTGGCAAGTAGTGTATCACAAATGTCAATATCTTGCAGCTGGGCTTCCTGCCAGTCAGCCGCATTGAGCATGGGCAAGGGAGATTGGTCCAAAGCAATATAGTTCACTGAAGCAGAAGGCACGCATTCAGGGGGCAGGCCCAAAGCTTCAGCAACACATCCATGAAGGCTCTCAGGGGCCTCTGGCTCTCGGCGACTCACACTGCAGATAGCTCTCACGCCATCCGTGGGTATCACAGCAACGTCAGGTGCCTGCGGACGTCTGGACAAGGCATCTGCATCTACATTGCTCCTCCCTGATCGGTATTGAATGCTGAACTCATAGCTAGCCAAGGCAGCCACCCATCTCTGGCCTGTAGCATCCAATTTAGCACTTGTTAACACATAGGTCAGTGGGTTGTTGTCTGTCCACACCTGGAACTGAGCACCGTACAAGTAGTCTCGAAATTTCTCAGTGATGGCCCATTTCAAGGCCAAGAACTCCAGCTTGTGGATGGGGTAGCGAGTTTCACTGTCAGACAGTCCTCGGCTGGCAAAGGCTACCGGTTTGCGTTTGCCTTCCACTTCCTGATACAGTACTGCTCCCAGACCCTCCAAACTGGCATCAGTATGCAGGATAAACGGTTTGCTTGGGTCAGCAAAGACTAAGATGGGAGCATGAGTTAAGCGAGTAATGATTTCCCGAAAAGCTCTCTCACATCTTTCATCCCACCGCTGCCCAAATGGTTCGAAGGGGCCATAGTGTCTCTGCAAAGGAGTCTTTGGAGGCCTTCGCTTATTCTGGGTCTTAGATTTGTTCTTGTTGGACTGGTATCCCCTGGTAAGATCATTCAGAGGTTTTACAATCGTAGCATAGTTCTTCACAAATCTGCGGTAGTAGCCACTAAATCCAAGAAACGTCTTGAGTTCTCTGTAGTTAATGGGACGTGGCCAGGTAGTGAGTGCTTCTATTTTATCGGGGTCAGTACTCACACCCTCTTGGGACACGATGTGACCTACGTACTTCACTGAGGTTTGGCAGAACTGGCATTTATCAATTGAAAGCTTCAAACCGTATGCCTCCAACCTATCGAGCACTTTAAGAAGTCTTTCTTCATGTTCCTCCAGGGTTCTTCCAAACACAATCAGGTCATCCAAGTAAACTAACACCTGCAGTAAATTCATGTCTCCCACGACTTTTTCCATGAGTCGTTGAAATGTGGCAGGGGCCCCCGAAATCCCTTGTGGCATGCGTTCGAACTGGTAGAACCCTAACGGGCAGATGAAGGCTGTCTTCTCCTTATCCTCTTCTCCCAGAGGGATCTGGTAGTATCCACTCCGAAGATCCAACACAGAGAACCACTGACTACCCAGCAAACAGTCCAAGGCATCTTGTACTCGAGGCATGGTGTATTGATCAACTGTAGTGCGCCTGTTTAGGGTGCGGTAGTCAATACACATCCGGATTTTTCCACTCTTCTTACGAACGACCACAATGGGTGAAGCATAGGGGCTTCGTGACTCTGTGATGATACCATTCGCGATCAGCTCTTGAAGATGATGGCGCACGTCTTCCATCTCAGAGAGGGCTATCCTCCTAGACCTCTCCCTGAAGGGTCGGGGATCTTGTAGCCTGATATGGTGTTCCACTCCCTTTGCACATCCCACGTCCCACTCATGTAGTGAGAACACCTTGGATCTCTCGCAAAGCTTCTTCCTCAGGCGATCCTTCCACTCCTCAGACAGCGGTGAGTCCCCGAAGTCAAACTTCGCAGGATCTATCATTGGAACTTCAGCTTCACACTGGGGTCTCACAATGCTTTCAGGCTCAAAGATGTCTGCAATCTTCTGCCCTGGTTTTACAAACACATCACGGCGTGTTTCATTAGCAACCAGTATCGTCACCTCCTCCTGGGCTTCAGCAGGTAGGGTTATGACTCCACTGAGAACCAGCACTCCTTCTGGGAGCCCTCCCTGGGTTGGCTGCTCTACCACAGCTAATGTTCCCTTACTGCCTTTTAGGCAGGTACTCCTGACAATCACCTCCTTTTCTGACATGGCAGGCACCACTAAAGGGACCGGGCCCGCATACCTCAGTGCTCCTACTGGCAAATCAGGCATCACTTTTCTTGTGTCCTCAATTTTTCTGTAAGCCGCGGCACAGTGTGTGTGTATCACCAAGGTGTTCAGATATTGGTCTCCTGCTTGCTGTCTGCAGTAATTGGCCAGTATCCTAAAGAGGCTGGAGTTGGTCCCTATTAGCACAGACACATCAGAGGCTCCTTTGGGGTCAGGGCATATTAAAGCAGCAGTGTCCACCTCCTGTCTTACCCCAGCAATCTCTTCTGGGAATTCCAGGTGTACTATGACATAGCCCTGATAAGGGTATTCATCCATGCTGAGGCCACATAGGCCAAGCCCTGTCAGGGGCTGTATAGGCAGATGCCCAAGCATCTGCTGGTAGAAAGACTGGAATATGATAGTCACCTGGGATCCAGTGTCAAGCACTGCTCTACATTCTGTCCCTTCAACCTTTACAGTGACTTCCGCTCGGGGTCCTATCAATCCTGGGGGGATTCGGGCCGCATGGTTCCTTCCAGGGGAGCCTCCGCATCCTGCAGGCCTAGGCGGCTCCCTTCCCAGGCCCTGGGGCCGTTTCCCGGCTTTCCCCAGGTGGTCCTCAGCTTTTGATATACCAGCATGGGATTCTCTGCATTCTGACACCTTGCAGCAATGTGCCCACTCTGGCCACACCGGTAGCAGAAGAAGGATTGTCCTTTCCCTTGCTGTCGAGGGGGTGCAGATGTTCTAAACGTAGTCCTCTGGACCATGGTAGCAGAGGGTTCCTTGCACCTTGAAGTCTTTGCTGAATCGAGAGTACTCTCTAGTTCAGTCACTTTCTGTGTTAAGACCTGCACTCGCTGAGTAAGTTCCTCTTGAGGATTCACCATTAGTGCCTTGGGTGTCCGTGTGGATGTTGTGCCAGATGCTTGGTGTTGCTGCACCTCCCAAACCTCGCCAGCTGCCTGCCTCTCTTCTTCTTCTCGAACCTCTTTTATCAGGCGAGAGTAACTTGGTGGATTATCTTGCCGTTCCCTTAATCGAAGGTGGAGAAGGATTGGGTTCTGATATTGAATTCCTCTCACAATCTGAGCCAATCTAGTCCGGTCCATTTGCTCAACGGCTACTGCTCCCCTCATGATGGCTCTCTGTAATAATTTCTCCAATCTTTGGACATAGGCAGAAACCTTCTCTCCCTTTTGTTGCCTGGCATTGAGGAATTTGCAATAAACATCCTCTGAACCCTCAGTTCTCCCAAAAGCATGGTCCAGGGCCTCTAGGCAGTCCCTCACCTTGACTCCAGGGTTACCGAGTTTCAGGGTGCGAATCACATCTAGAGCTGGCCCCCTGAGACACTCTACTAGTCGCCTTCTCTTTTCAGCCTCAGGCACCGCCCACTCCTGCAGCATCTCTGTGGTGTGCTCCAGCCAGGGTTCAAATGCTTCCTCCCCAGGTATTGGGGTGGGACCCCCAGAAAACAACCTCAGTTTACGATAGGGGCTTGACTCGGGGTGGGGTGGCATGACCTTCCCTAATGCTTGCCCCAAAGCCTTCACCCACTCATCAGGTGAAGGAGCAGTCTCCTGTTGTGGGGCTCTCGGCTTAAGGCCCAACAGACCTGGCATATCAGCCAAAGTTTTTCCCTCTTTCCCCAAAAAGTCTGACATTTTCTTTAAAAACTCTACATCAGCAGTAGGGGCTGGTGAGGGCTGGCTCCCAGTGGTTATTACCTTCCACTCACCATCATCCACTGCTATCGTGCCTGGAACCTGTAGAGGGTCCACAGCCGAGGGCAGCTCACACAATACAGCAAAAGCGCCCTCTTCCCTCACAAAAATGCGCCCACGCATTTTGCACTTACACAAGTACTCAGTGGATGACCTTAAGATAGGTTCTATTGAGCCCTCATCGACTGCCTCCAGCACCCCCGTTACCAGAAGACAGTTCCTGGGGTCAATATTCATCCCCTTGCACCAATCCTCTAACAAGTGTAGAGCCATTATACAAACTCTAATCTTTTCCCAATACAACAGATCAAAACAACAAGGTAATTAGGGGTTTTCCCAATTCAATGGATCACTCAAAATGTGCTTGCGAGGGGTACTGACCTAGGATATCCCGGACGAGCCCCCAAAATGTAACCCTTCTGCCCCTCTAAGTTGGCAGCAACAAGGGCCGGGTTCAGTATCCAGAGGTTCCGTTTCAATAACCCAATGCCAAACCAGCTCGAGCCCCCACCCAGTGACCTGGGAAAATCTTACACACACCCCTAGGCGCCTCAAAGAGGCAATGCTTCCCCTCTCGCAAGCACAGAGTCTCGGTGTAGCAGAAAAGATTTAATACATGAGATAAACAACAAACACTAAATTGGGGAAAACACCTCTACTAGAGTTCATAGACCAAACCGTGAGCAAAGACCCACCCCAGGAAATTGGGCTGTGTCCTCTTTCCTGGGCTCTTGAGTCCAGCAACCCCCAAATCACCCACAGTCCCAAAAGTCTCTGTCCTGGGTCAGTGCAGCCCAAAGTTTGAGAGTCTATCTGCAGGTCTCCCCCCCCAGCCTGGTAGAAAGGGGCACCTTACGTGATCCGGGGCCAACTGCCCTGCCTCTCCGTGGATTCTGCTCCCGCCTTCTCCACGAACTGCTCCGCTTTACCAGCCGCTCCACTCTGCTGCTCCAGCCGTTCTCAGAAACTGCTCCGCTCCGCCAGCTGCTCTGCTCCACCAGCTGTCCTGTGAGCTGCTCCAGTTGTCCCTGCAAACTGCTCAGCTCTGCGGGCCGCTCACAGCTACTCCGCTCTGCCAGTCGCTCCGCTGCCACCAGCTGTCCCGTGATCCGCTCCAGCCGTCCCCACAAACTGCTCCACTCCGCCAGCAGCTCTGTTCCACAGTATAGCTTTGGGCTCCCCACTAGTTAGCACAGTACTCAGTGCTCTCAGCTCAGTGATTTTAGCTCTTTAGTGATTTTCAGCTCTTAGTGATTCCAGCTCCTAGTAGGGGAGCCCCAGTGCTAGTGCACCATTAGCCCAAAGTGATTTCAGCTCAGTAACCTGTAATTAAATTCTTAAGGGAATAAAAAAAAACAACTCTGACATTCCACAGTGGAGAGAGGAGGGGGTGCAACTGGTGCTTCTGGCTCCACAAGGAGACTGCACCACCAGGCACAGATACCTGTCCCCAGCCTCTCTCAGGTCTCTGGGTTTTGGAACCCATGTCCCATGTCTAGCCAGTACCACCCAACTGAGGGTGAGCAATTTGTCACCAAGCAGTCCCACGGCTTGGCAGTCTGGGATAGGGTGGGCGTGCCTATGCAAATACACTCTCTCACATTCTTTCCACCAGATGTCAGGGTAGAGCTTATCCTGACTCTGCTTACATCGACTAATACAAATCTGTGCAAACCATAGAGGAAACAGGGTCTAGTGGACAAAGCATGGGTTTGAGAGTCAGGAATGATGGCAATATAATCCCAACTCGGCCACTGACTCAATGTGTGGGTGGGTTTGGGGGATATCACAACCTCCCAGATTCTCTATCTGTAAAATGGGAATGCTAGCACTTTCTAAGGTGTTTTGAAGTCTAGTTGGATTAAATTTGTACAGTGTTTTGAAATGCAAAGCAATATGTAAGTGGAAAGTATGTGTAACTATATTTACATCATAAGACACGCAAACACACAATAGCCAGGTGGGAATCTGGAACAATATCAAAGACAGCAAGAAAATAGACTTTCAATTTATGCAAATACTAAGTATTTTATCCATATGTGTGATCTCATCCACATAATGAATATATATATAAAATTAAAATTGGTGATATATATCAATTGCAGCTGATGGTTACCTACGGAGAACATCCCTTGCTGGGGTCTGCTGTTTGTCACCCAGGGTACGTCTACACTATAGCTGAGCATGCCATCTTTTTAATGCTTCTGTAGGGTCCCTCTGTCTGGACTAACTTTGAACATGTCTATGTTTATCCTCAGATTGAAGTTCTTCTGTCTGCACTATGTTTCTTTGCAGAAGTTTCCACAGTCTTTGATATTTTCATAAATGAATTTAATCAGTCCATTAGCAATGGAAAACTCACTTGTTATCAGTTTTCTAAATCTTAGTTTGGTCCAACACTAGGAGGATGGAACAGCTGTACAATCATCATTATCTTCTTATCAGTACAATCATCATTCTTTCTTAAATCCGATGTGACTTGTGTACTGTGATAATTTTGCTGTATTTCTGAGCTGGGTCTTGATGTGTTTCTAGTAAGCAATAGATCTGAAATATTTCAAAACTGATCCTTGGTATTGTTCAGTAGGTGAGCTTGGGGTGATGCATGCTATATGTTTCAAGAGGTTCAGAACCTTAGATTTCCCCTAGATCTATAACAAAATAATTATAAGAAACTGAAATTGTTATAAACATTCATTTTAGGGTTGCTGAATCTTAGCAATCCCTTAACCAAACATTCCCAATTTGCACCATGATCTGCACCACAATTCCTGTTGTGGACTACAGTTTCAAGACAATTGCCTTATGAATGTGCATTATTCCAGCAATTTGCATATTAAAAGCAGCTTCTTACTGGGGGAAACAGGGAAAGGGCTTCATCTGAGGAACTCTTGGATCAAATGACTCTACATTTACACAACCAATCCTACTCCTGTTCCTGTTCAGGTATAGAAATTTTCAAAACAACCAGGGTACGCCTGTGGACTTTACAGCTGATAAGGTTGAGATTAGTGTAGTGTTTAACTATAATGGTGCCATTACCCCGGTATGATACACTTTGCTTAGATATGCCCTGAAGGCCCAATTTTCATTGATTTTTCAACATGTGAATTAGGTGTTTCATCCAGTCATTAATATAAAATAGATATTTTCCACCTTTGTTCAATGATCAACATTTTTATTTAAAATAGGAGAATATATGTTACCAGAACACATTATTCATAGCCTCTTAAAAGCAGAATTTCCTCAAAGTGAGCATTCTAACTTCAAGAGGTCACTGTCCAGAATACTTTCTACAGTGTTATAGTGAAATATAATAATTTTCTATATATTAATTTGATTCCCTGTAAAACTGGCATGTTATTTCCATAAAGTCTCAATATATTGCTGTGTCAAATATGATAACAGTAAACCATCACTTAATATTTCACTGTAAACTGAAAGGTAAAAAGCAAATGCCTTTCACAAATTAACTGGGAGTTTGTAGTTAGTAATCTTGCTTTTTCCAATTCTGAAAACTAGTTTTATGTGGCACATAGAAAATATCTTCTATTTGCCATATCAGGGGTTCAAGTCTATGAGCCACAGAGCTAATTACCTATGTAACTATAATTAATATTAAAATCCATATTTCATACATGTCATCTTCTCAGTGATGAGAGACACAGCACTTCTTTTAGATTATTATTAGCCCTGCCTTCAGATGTTTTTTGAAATGCAGCCATGGCATTGTAATCTCCAATTTGGCCAAGGAACTTTCAGTATTTATATGCAGAACTATACTTTTCCATGTGGTGCCAGATTTTAATCTGGAACACTGATACCTGGTGTCATACAAAGAATCCACAAAGGGAACATATTTAGAAGAAAATCCCTGTCAAGGCATCAAAAAACAAATTTGCAGATCAAATGAACAGAGAGTGAATAAACAGCCACTCTGATGCCCTCAGGCTGTAATCTAGTACTGATTTTTCCAACTAAGGAATGCCATAAACAGAATAGAGTGGTTACAGTACTGCACATTGTTTCATGTTGGGTTTATATTTGTCCTATGATTGCAACCTCTGAAATTGGTTTGAGAGAGGAGACTCATATCCAACAGTCTAGGGAAAAGCAAAGTATTTTAATAGACAGCCAATAGGTTAAACTTCCCTGGACAAGTAGGGTGCAATCAGAGAGCATCTAAGGGGATAGCAATGTAGTTTACTGGTAGAATATTGTTTATGACAAAAGATGAGTGCCAGAAGATTATGTATATTTTGTTTTACCAATAGAAAATTATTTGGATTCTTTAAACGCCAACTCATTTTAAAAACAAAGCCTTGTATCTGAAATCCCCAAACTCTGATGAAATGGATCCACATGTGAACTCTGTGGCTTTGTGCGGAATCAAAATGATGAACACTCTCAAAGTATGGAAAAGTTCAAATTTCAATTAAACTTTTGCAGTTCAGGCTCCAGCTGTGTTTTAAAGTCTGCAGCATGTTTTGGCTTGTTTTTCACAATTACATCTCCCACTACCAAAACACTGAACACCTGCATTGTTCCTACAGTGGTTAGGTATAGTAGAGTGTATACCGGTGTAAACTGTCACAACATTTAACAAAGCTCATGCTTCATTACTTTCATGTGTTTTTTCTCATCCCTATGTCTTGCCATGTTGCAAAAGTAGAGGAATTATAACTGACTTGTGACTAGACAATTTGGAAAAAAGGATATGTTCTTCTCAACGCCTTTGCCACGAGTACTGCTGCCAAAACTGAAGCAGCCACATAGAGTGCTGAGGAAATTTAAAAAACTTACTTAGGGGGAGACAGGCAAACAAAATAATGCTGTAGTGTATTTACTTAGAGCTGCAAGATCGCCAGGGAAACCACATAGCTTGAACTTATATGATTCTCATATAAAACATATTTAACTAAAACAGGAGATGGGACTACAAGCTTACATCTAAATTCATTTCAATACATGTTCATTGTGTTCAGATTCCCTTTGGGTTAATGTAAAGTTGATCTGAAAGCTTTAAAGCAATGTAAAGCAATCAGTTTTTTCCCTAGGGCCTTGGGGGCCCTATCCTGTGAGATTTGGAGTGCCCTTAATTCCCATTAGTCAGTGGAAGCTGCAGATTCTCAGCAGCTCCAGAAAGTGCTCCGTTCTTCACAGGCTTGGGCCATAAACAATGCTACTGTTTTACAGTCATATACATTTGTTCTACTTACCTGGCAACTTTTTATAATCTTAATTAATTTGATGTAGTGATCTTCCCCTTTCTATCGCTTTCCCTCTCCCTTGGAATCATCCATGTAATAATTTTTGAGATACTGTTGTGACCCTTTATGTGGTACTTTAAATCACTTATAGAAGTATCTTGGCTTATTTTTTATTTTCTGAATGGCTTGCTAACTACAGTAATAAAACAAAGCTCTTCAAATGAATATTGCACACAATTCAAATATATTTTAATAATTTAAAATATGTCTCTTCATATTGTACATGAAGGTATATACGTTAACAGAACATGAATTATGTTTAGGATTATTTTCCAGCATATTGTAGATTTTTTCCATTATATTAATATATATATTAACTTCCTAAAAGGATAGTATGTATTGCAGAGTAAAAAGGTCCATTAATGTCTTTACAAAAAGGATAATTAAGGAAAGAAAAATAGAGTAATTCTAAATATTTAATTTTTAGGCTGTATTTAAACTTTCAAAAGTAGATTCATATAGTCAATGCTGCCTTGATCTCCATTTAGTTACATATTTACACTGAATATTGAAAAAATATGATTTAGAACAGAGGTGGCCAAAGTACAGCCCACAGGACCGTCCTTCCTGGCCCTTGAGCTCCTGGATGAGGAGGCTAGCCCTGGACCCTCCCCAGCTGTCCCCCTTCCCCGCAGCCTCAGCTTGCCATGCTGCCAGCGCTCTGAGCGGTGGGGCTGTGAGCTCCTGCTGGGCAACCTGGTAGCGTGGCTGGCTCTGGCTGGGCGGCACAGCTGCCAGGCATGGTAAGGGGATGAGGGGCGGGGAAGGTTGGAAAAGTGGCAGAGAGTCCTCGGGGGCAGTCAGGGGACAGGGAGCAGGGGGTGGTTGGATAGGCATGGGAGTCCTGGGGGGGCCTGTGAGGGGGCAGGGGTATGGATGGGGTTGGGGCAGTCAGGGGACAGGGAGCAGTGGGGTTGGATAGGGGGTAGGATTCCAGGGGGGTGGTTGGGGCAGGGGTCCCAGGAGGGAGAGGTCAGGGGACTAGAAGTAGGAGGGGTTGGATAGGTTGGGAGTTCTGGGGGGGAGGGCAATCGGGGCAGGAAGTGGGAGGGAGTGGATAGGGGGCTGGGGCCAGGCTGTTTGGGGAGGCACAGCCTTCCCTACCCTGCCCTCCATACAGTTTCAGAACCCCGATGTGGCCCTCAGGCCAAAAAGTTTGTCCACCCCTGATTTAGAAGCAAAGATATGTGTATACCATATAGGTAGAGCTGGAGTTAGGTTGTCTGATCCTTCCCATTGTAAGACTCTGTTTTCAGTTGTTTATAACTTGCCAAACTTCAAATGTTCAGATTGAAATTTTCTATTCTGGGTGTTAGCCCTAGGCAGAATTCTTTTGAAAAATTTAATCTAAGATAGATCAGCTGCTTCTGAGAAGAAAAATACAGTTTTTGCACGTTAACAAATTATTTGGAGTAGGAACTTGAAATCTGGTGGGAGATGGAGGGCTGCCCTGGTTCCAGGGATGTGCCTTGCATTGTTTCAGTGAAACTAAGCTTAAATTCAGCTGAATTATAAGTGTTCGAGAAACCTGAGTTTGCACATGTTCATTAGAGTTTCACAGCTAAATTCTTTGGGCCTGCTTGAACCCAGGGCAACACGAGGTGAGCAGGATTTACCCTGCAGTTGATCCTCCTAGTCCTAGCAGTTGGGAGGAGATATATCTCCAGTATATTTATCAGGAGCTCAATATACGCTTCAGAGGAATGATACAAAAAATTCTGCAGTAGGTAGTTATGGGATAACCTGAACACAGTGAAAGTTTCCTCATCATCCCCCAGAAGCCATTACCAGATAGATGAAGAAGTTGGCTTAAGTTCAGAAGCACAAAGCTTTGTTTCTGTTCCAAAAGCCTTTTCTCCCCAATATTTACTGTGACTCTGAATATTCTTTTATCCACATAAACATCTACATGTGTACATCTATCCATCTACATGAGTATAAAATACATCATTTATTATGGTTTGCTCCTTGTTCACAGTGTCCTGAATTAATACCATCTCTATGTGCCCTGTGTTCTATGGCTCTAGTTATTTTATTCCTATGCTTTTTCAGTTTTCATGCCATTTGGGTTTAAGGATGTCGACGCCATTCTGATATTTCCAACTGACATTTACAATTTACATTTACAAAATGAGATTTACACCACACAATTCGTAACAGGCCCCAAAACAGCAGGGTCAGGTAGAGCCCAGTACACCACAACTGTGGCTCACTGTTAAAGTGCTCTTTTAAAATCTTTGAGTCATATAACTCTGTGCTGAGCTCTTGGGTCTGGCTGGTCAAACTCAGCAGACAGACGCTCCAAGTTTTCACCCTTTGTATCACAAATATGCGGGACACAACAGGCAGCTATAACCATTGGGATATTTTTCACACTGAGATCAAATCTGGTGAATAAACAACTTTAGTGCCTTTTCCATCTACCAAAAGCACATACAACTGTCATTCTGAACCTGCAGAGCCTGTAGTTGAATCTTTCCTTGGCGCTGTTGAGGTGGTTGGTGCATGGCTTCATGAGCCAGGGAAGCAAGGGGTAGGGTGGATTCCCCAGGATCATTACTGGCATTTCAACATTACCAATGGTAATCTGCCAGTTGGGAAAGAAGGTCCCTGCTTGTAGCTTTTTGAACAGCCCTGTGTGAGCATCATGCACCTTCCCTGACCAGCCAACAGAGATGTCAGTTAAGTGTCCCCAATGATCCACCAGCACTTGCATAACCACAAAGAAGTAGCCCTTTCTGTTGATGTATTCTGTGGCAAGGTGCTCTGGGGCCAACATAGTGATGTATGTGCCATCTATCGCACCTCCGCAGTTCGGGAACCCCATAGCTGCAAAGCCCTTTACTATGTCCTGCACATTGCTGAAAGTCATAGTCTTGCGTAGCAGGAGATGATTAATGACCCTGAACACTTGCATGACAGTGGCCTCCACAATGGATTTTCCAACTCCAGACTGATTGATAGCAATCCAATGTTGCACATTTCTAGCATGATTGCCACTCACCAGGGCCGGCTCCAGGCCCCAGCGTGCCATGCGCGTGCTTGAGGTGGCATGCCGTGGGTGGGGGGCTCTGCCGGTTGCCGGGAGGGCGGCAGGTGGCTCCGGTGGACCTCCTGCAGGCGTGCTTGCGGAGGGTCCGCTGGTCCTGTGCCTCCGGTGCCGCTGTGCTTGGGGCGGCGAAATGGCTAGAGCCAGCCCTGCCACTCACCATGGGCAGTGAGTGAAACTTCCTCTTGGGGAGGCTACTCCCTCCCCCACCTCTTCTGCTGAGGCCCTGTCCCCACTTGCTGCTCTCAGCCCCCCTCTCCTGTGGCCTCAGCCCCATCCCTATTCCACTCCTTCTGCCTCCATCCCTGCCCCTGGCTCCACCCCATTCCTCCCCTTCCCCCATGGCCATGCCCCATTCTTCCCATGGCCTTGTCCACTCTGCCTCTTCCCTCTCAGCCCTGCCTCCATTCCTCCTCCACTCTGCCTCTTCTCCCGAGGCCTTGCCCCCAGCTCACTCCTTCCACCTCCACTCCTGCAGCCCTGAGATCTAAAAAGCTGTGTGGCCCCACCGCAGCCCAAAGGCTATGATGGGGAGTGAGAGCTCCTTAAGCCCTGGGGCCATGGTGGAGGGAAATTTTTCAGGGGCCTCCAAATCTGCTATTGCCCCTCCCGGACGGTGCAAGGTTTGGGGAGATGTAGATTCCCCTAGCCTCCAGTATGTGCTGCCCATGCCACTTCTTCACTGTCAATGCAGCTCCAAGTTTGGTGTCCCTGGGTTGGAAGGTTGGGATGATCTCGGCACACAGATTCAGGAAGGTGGTCTTGTACATCCAAAAGTTCTGCAGCCACTGCTCATCATCCCAAACCTATATGATGATACGATCCCAGTGCTCATTTCTCGGGCCCAGAAGTGGCACTCCACTGTCTGCAGCTGCTCTGTGAATACCACCAACAATCGTGAATTCATAGTAAAGAGGATAAGAGTATTGCCTAGAGTTTTCCTTCAAAAAGTGGCAAGAACTTAGGTCCTAATTCTGCAGTGATCTCCATGAAGGCAGATCCTCTCCAAAATACCCTGATTCTGCAGCGTAACTATTTTGGTTTCAGCTTCAGATGGCAAAATACATTCTAATTGTTCAAATTAGTCCTAAATGTAGAATGAGTCCCATTTGGTGTTTTGAAAAACAAAATATGCAAAACATAAAGAATGACCAATATTTGTTTAACACCTCCTATGAGTCTGTGTATTAAAACAGATGGGGAAATAATATAATGCAGCCACTGGGCCAGATTGTGCTTTGGTGAGTTCTGTGCATGAATCCCTCTGTGTCCATGCAGAAGGATTTAACTGCCTCTGCAACATTATATCCCTGTCCTTCTAAATTGTGGAGAGCCCTCATTTGCTTTGTGATCTGTAAACTGGCAGAGGGTGAGAAAAGGCTGTTGGGTGGTCATGTGTCATTCTTCCACTGACCTCATGGAGAATCTACTGAAAAGCTGATAGATCCTAATGGAGTGCTCTCTGTGACGTGAAATGCCACAGGGAGATGGGAGAATCCAGGCATGGCATTCACTCTAGGGAACAAGAAAGAGAAGAAATAGGGGGCTCAAGGGCCAACACGGAAGCACCTGACATCTGTGCTGGTGGCTGTGATGTGTGCTAGTACTGTGCTTATTCTGTAAGGTCAGAAGAGACAACCTTCTTCTCTCAGACAGAATTCCTAGGAAACACCTCTGAGTTTTCTCACTCTACACAAAGCAGACACAAACTGAAGCAAAAAGTTGTAGATTAAGTTTTAAAAAGTTTTCATTGACAGGCTGATATAACTTTAAGTTAATCAGTAGTTGAACAACAAAGTATATGTCCAGCAGAGGGATCACATAGGCCACTACAGAAAAAAATAAGATATTAAGAACCATACATGCTGTATTGATAACAAATACTGTAAGTCCACAAAGCAAGTTGCCTGGTCATTATCGCAAAAATGTCATGGAAGACTTAAATAAGCTTCTCAAACCAATGCAGCTTCACTAACTTCAGTGGGGTTGCATGAGTATAGGATAGGGCAGAAATTGGCTTCTTGAGTTCATCCTTTTTTCTAATTTGGAGGTTGTTAATGAGACACTGACAAGGAACTCAGGCTCAATTTATTTATTTACTTTAGTCGCTACAAGAATATAAATTAATAATAATTTCATAAATTCAAACCCCATTACTAACAGAAATGTCAAAAAAATTAAAAATTCAGTGAACACAGTTGCTTCTATAATTTAAACCCTCTCCAGTGTTCATATTATGCATAAGAATCAGAAAACAATAGACTAGAAACCGACTATATGGAAAAGTGAAAGTGACTAGGGCCCAGATCCTCAAAGGTATTTGGGCTCCTAATTTCCATTGATTTAAATGGAAGTTAGGAATATAAATACCTTTGAGGATTTGGGCCTAGCCCTTTTTCATTGTCCAAAAGAAATGTTGAGAAATTAAATGAGCATCATGAATGGCTATAAGTGAATTATATTCATATAATCCTTTCTAGAATAATGTAAATTATTATATATTACTTGTAACTTGACTATATGCTTTTCCTACATTTCTTACAAATCTGGGCTTGATCCAAGATTTATTGGCGGGCCCATCAGGCCTGTAGAAATATATCCTTGGATTTTACGAGTCAGTTACTTGGTTGGTTACAAAAAGGTTAATAATATTTCATCATTAGGCAGGCCTTTTGTCACAGCTGCTATTGCTTGATTTTCAGTTTCTTTTTTCAAACTATCCATGACTGGTGACTGTTGAAGATTTTTCCATGTGGGTGGGTTAGATGTGACAAAAAGTCTTTGAGAGCTAAAGAGTTAAATGAGATTTCAGTCCGCCCAACCCTCCATTCACCCCAAGCTAACAATGTAAATAAACCAAGTTTAAAGTTATAAATTCCAGTTGTAGTAAGTTAGCTCCTGTGTTCAAAACTGCTGTCTTAGCACACATTCTTGTTATTCACACTAAAAGCAGAGGGAACAATAACTATGACTTTACCATGTTCCAGGAACTTAGGCCCAGATTCTCAAAGGTATTTAGCAAGCATGGGAGTTCTGCTCTTAAATACATTTGAAGAGCTGGGCCTTTCCCACTATAAGATGCCATGAAAACATTGCAGTCCATCCTCTTTTAAACACCATTAATTAATGATTCATTGTACATATACTTTAAAGTGATGTTTATTATTTAACTTCAGGATATTTTTTAATCTCATCCCATGATTTCTATGTAGGTGATATAATTATAGTTTGCAAAAAAAACTGCACAATCTCAAGCCCTGATTCAGGAAAACATTCCTATTCAGGACAGCATTTCAGCATATTTGTTAAATTAAGTATCCCATTGAAGTAACTGAAGTCGGTGGTATTTAAGCATGTGTTTAAGTGTTTTCTTGAACTGGGACTGCAGGTAGGTTTCTCTTACGGTACAACGGTCTCACATTGCACTAAATCTCAGATTATAATATAAAACTTTTTTTTGGATATTATAGGTAATACAAATATATACCAACAATGCCTTAACCAGTTACATACCTAATATTTTAACCCCTTGTTGTCTGCCAGACTATGCCCAAATTTAGTAGCATATTTCAAGAGAACGTTTATTCAAATGAACAGAAATTTTATACCTATCAGGTATATTGAGTAACACTGGAGGACCATATTTCCTGGATTCAATCAGTCTTGGTACATTCCTAGCTTTACTAACCTGCTAACCAGTTCGGTATAGAACTTTTATGTAGTGCAGCATACCACTGACCAGTTAGTTCTCCAGTCTTGTGAATTTATTCTTTGTGAGCACTAACAACTGCTTTTATTTAAAAGAAAGTAAGCAGATAAATTATTTGACTGTTCAGTGAGCAGAATCGGGTGCCAAGAAAATCACTGGGCATCACAAAGCCTGTGTTAAGTTCCCAGGCTTCCTATACAATGAATGGAGGAAGATATATACCTAAACATAGAATTCACAAAAGTCAGCATGTTAAGCAGGGAGCCACCTAAACTAGCCAGTTGGAGATACCAACGGAGGGGTATGCTAAGCTCCGCCCTGCTCAGGGAGTTCAGCACCTAAATCCAGGCTGCAGGGAGGCACCTATCTCTACTTGAGATTCTCATTTGTGAACTGTCCTGGACTAGGCATCTAAAGTGTTTCTTGTGGTGAGGAGGAGACCTGATGTGCTGGGGTCCCACTCGTTCCATCAGCCTGGGTTTCCTCACCCTGACCTAGCTGTGCCAGGTCCTGAAGCCTTCTCTAGTACACACACACAGGTAAGGCCACACTCATCTGCAGATAGACCTCACAGGGAGTACCCTCACCACTGGGCTATGGGATATTCTGATGTAGGTCTCCCTCAATCTCTCCTGTTAAAGTTGTTTCACTTTGGATAACTAAGTAAATATTACTGGGCCACAGAGAAAGTGAAAATGATGCTATAGCTTGGTGGATAGAGTAGGGCACTCACTGTGGAAGGGGTAGACCCAGGATCCAGTCTGCCTACTCTAAAGACTCTTTAATTATTTATCCAAAGGAGAACAGCTTCAACAGCAGAAACTGAGGGAGCCCTTCATCAGAAAATCACACAGTGCAATGATGAAGGCACTCACCAAGGGATGGCAGATCCCTGTTCCAATCCCTTCTCCTCATCAGGTGAAGAGGGTACTTAAAAATGGGTGGTCTCACATTGTGGGTGAGCATACTAACCACTGCATTAAAGTTATGAGGGAGCTCCCTCCGTCTCTCCCTTCAGGCTGTTTTGTGTAGCACTGGGTGGCCTCTGAGCACACTTAGTGGATCTGGCCCTGCATATGAGTTAAGCAGACAAATATCTTCCCTCCCCGCCCCAGGTTCATGAACTGTACTGGAGCGTAGATCTTGAGTGAGGCTGCAGGACACATGCATGGAGGCAGAAACATAAGCATCTAGGGAACTTTTACTGCAGCTACAGGGTTAAGCAGCAGCCACGTGGAGGTTTTGTGAATACCAGTGGTACCTAAATCTGGAAGTCAGGAGCCTAAGTAGTTTTGTGGAATCAAGCCCAATGTGCCCACATGCAGAATTCCAAATTTCCACAGGGTGGTAGCTTTTTTTGCTAACAGTCACTTTATGTATTTAGACATTAATGAATATTTTCTAATTTCTGTTCTACATAACTTCTCCCACAGTTCATAATTTAGATAACTATGCTGTCTGAGTTATACAGACTTCCCATATAGAAAACAATGTTGGTTACTATGGCAAGGTAACTAAGACCAAGCAGCTATACATATACAAAGACCTAAGGGTGGGGGGATTTAATGCATGGTGGTGACATTACACCATGTAACGCTATATTTTATTATGTTAGTTAAATTCAACTTCATGTTTTGAAATTATTTGGCTATTTTCATTGTTACTAATTAATTTGGTGGGTACAGCTGAAACAAATGAGTGTTGCTATTTGAAACCCTCACTCCCCAACCACATACAAACACACTTACCTCTTCCTTCCTTGATGGGCCACACACAACTCTACCTCCCCACAGAGACATTTTATATAGAGCATTTTCATCTCAGCCTTGCAAAAATTTACTTCTTTGCTTGCCTGGGGAAAGCGCTCTTTGGACAGGCAAATAAAATATTATTTTTTCATTACCCGGGTAAGGATGGAGGAACAAATAACCACAGCACTGTAGACACAGCAGGGCACTGTCTGGCAGTGACCTGGGGAGAGGGTTATTATTTTTATTTCATAGTGTCCACATGTCTGCTAGGCACTTCACAGAACATGCATTAAAAAGGCAGGTTCAAGCTTTGAACTGCTGAGGCTCTGTATGATACATTTATCAGGAGTGAGGATATCACACATGCCAGGGAAACATGTCTTCACTCAGGAAAAAAAAGTATAGTTTTTAACTCATGTTAAGCAAAACAGTGTTCAAATCCTAGGTTGTCTTCAGTGAAAAAAATGTGGTTTTTACATATAGTTATTAAGGTTAAGATTTTGTCACGGTTAGTTTTAATTTTTGTTTATTGCCTGCAACCTGTCTGTGACTTTTACTAAAAGTAACAAAGTGGGGGAGTGTGGTAGGCAGGCCGCTGGGGGCAACTGACAGCTCCAGCCCCTGTGGCCATGGGAGCTGAAACCAAAGTAGTCACGGAGATTTGTTAAAGTCACAGAATACGTGACCTCCGTGACTAAATTCGATCCTTAGTTAGCATATACATAAGGCACTTGTAGTTTTAAACAGTGTTAGCTGGCCCTGTAGTCTAACTGAACCAGTAACAGATTAAAACTACAACTGTCTACAGGTACTTCTACACTGTACACTCCTTGTGGCAGTGTGCAGCAGAGGGTATACCAGCATGGGTATAAATAGCAGTGTAGATGGTGAGGAACAGTTTAGGTGAGAAGAGTAAGGACATAGCTGAACTCTGTGGGTATGCACCCCATTCGCCAAGCAATTCCTTCCCCCAGTGTACTCCTGTCTCCCTGCTGCAGTGAAAGGCTTCAGTATCAGGGAAAGACTAGGGGGGAGGCAGCAGGAAAAGACTCCTGCAGTATGGAGCTGCCAGAGCCTTTCACGAATAGGTGTAGCTGCGCACTGCAGTGTGGACACAGCCTGCTTTTCACTTCAGTGAGTAGCTACACCCTGCACCTCGCTGCCAGGGGTGAGCAGTACAGACATAGCCTAGGTGCGTTAGTTAGCAAGGGTTAGCTTCACACTAGTTTAAATGCACTATTTTCACCCAATGAAGACAAGCTTTTGACAAAGCCCAGTGTAGGAAAGGCCTGTTATCTGCAGGTGGAAATCTGAAGGCCAGGGTCGCACCTGGACTAGCAGGTTTGGAAAGAGCTAGTGGCATGGGCGGTGGGTGGAGCCCTCCTTAGGGGAGGCTAGCATTCGGCTCTACCTCTTCTGCCCCCCTTCTCCTCCCCCAGTCGGAGCCCTGAGACCCCTTGCTGCTGCCCCGTGCCAGTGCTGAGTACCCTCTTCCCAGAGGAGTCCCGAGCACCTGCCTCTCAGCCAGAGGATCCGCACTAGCTGGAAGCCCGAACGCTACCCCCCCTTGGTTGGAGGAGTCCTGGGCTAGCTGAAGCCCTGAGCCTCCCCGCTGTGATCCGGAGGTACTCAGGCCAGCCACAGCCATCCGGCACTTCCCCTCCACTAAACTCAAGATACTGCAGGGAAAAACCTCTCAGCAGGCTGCCCTTGGAGTCTACACAGCTCCTCCCATCACACCTCCCTGGGACCTTTCCCTCCTCAACTGGCTGCTCAGCACCTTCTTCCCCTGACAACCGTTTCTTTCTACCCTCCCCTTCCACACTTTGGAAGCTCCTCAAAGTCACACCATCACAAACTCAACACAAAATTCTCAGGTCTCCCCCTTACTGTCATAGTGAAAATCGTAACAAAAGGAAAACAGACAGGAGGCCAGCCTGCTGCCTGTCCACTTTTCTCTCTTCCTCGCCCCTTGACCAGCTGCCACCCTGTTTGCTTTGGCGATTGTCCCAATGCCTGTGGCCAGAGTATTTCCCTTTGCGAGTCTGAAATGTGCCCTGACATGCAGGTCTGGAAGCTGGGCCCAGCGGTGGAAGGTGATGTAGAGGCTTTTGCTAGGGCAGGCAGGCAGGGGTGTCCTTGATGGCTAATTGTCTCTCTGGAGGTGAAAATCAACACTGTGAGGTGTCAACAGAAGTCGCCCTGGAAGGAGCAGGTGAGGAATGTGCTGGCCAGGAAAGGCATTTCTTTCTCCCCATTCAAAAGTTGTTATGCTCCCCGTTCTTTTTAGGTGACAAATCTGAGGAACTGTCCCAGATTGAGGTGTCATTAGAGGAGGTTTTGGAACAAACTGATAAAATAATAAGTCACTGGGACCAGATGGTACTAACCCAAGAGTTCTGAAGGAACTCAAACGTGAAATTGCAGAACTACAAACTGTAGTCTGTAACCTATCATTTAAATCAGCGTCTGTACCAAATGACTGGACGCTAATGTGACGCTCATTTTTTAAACGGGCTATAGAGGTGATCCCAGCAATTATAGGCCAGTAAACCTCACTTCAGTACGGTTGAAACTATAGTCAAGAACAAAATTGTCAGACACATAGATGAACCTGATTTGTTGGGGAAGAGTCAATAAGGTTTTTGTAAAGGGAAACCATGCTTCATTAATCTACTAAAATTCTCTGAGGGAGTCAACAAGCATGTGGACAAGAGGGATCTAGTGTACTTAGATTTTCAGAAAGGCTTTGACAAGGTCCCTCACCAAAGGCTCTTAAACAAAGTAAGCTGTCACGGGATAAGAGGGAAGGTCCTCTCATGGATTGGCAACTGGTTAAAAGATGGGGAAAAAGGGGTAGGAAGAAATAGTCAGTTCTCAGAATGGAGAGAGGTGAATAGCTGTGTCCCTCAGGGGTCCGTACTGGACCCAGTTCTATTCAACATATTCATAAATGATCTGGAAAAAGGGGTAAACAGTGAGGTGGCAAAATTTGCAGAGGATATAAAATTACTAAAGATAGTTAAGTCCCAACCAGACTGTGAAGAGCTACAAAAGCCTCTCACAAAACTGGGTGACTGGGCAATAAAATAGCAGATGAAATTCAATGCTGATAAATGCAAAGTAATGCATATTGGAAAGCATAATCCCAATGATACATATAAAATGATAGGGTCTAAATTAGCTGTTAGCACTCAAGAAAGAGATCTTGGAGTCGCTGTGGAACAGTTCTGTGAAAACATCCACTCAATGTGCAGTGGCAGTCAAAAAAGCAAACAGAATGTTGGGAATCATTACGAAAGGGATAGATGATGAAATAGAAAATATCATATTGCCTCTATGTAAATCCATGATATGCCCACATCTTGAATACTGCATGCAGATGTGGTCGCCTCATCTCAGAAAGATATATTGGAATTGGAAAAGGTTCAGAAAAGGGCAACAAAAATGATTAGGGGTGTGGAATGGCTTCTGTACGAGGAGAGATTAGTAAGACTGGGACTTTTCATTTTGGAGAAGAGACAACTAAGAGGGTATATGATGGAGGTCTAGAAAATCATGACTGATGTGGAGAAAGTAAATAAGGAAGTGTTATTTATTCCTTCTCCTAAGACTACGGGTCACCAAATTAAATTAATAGGCAGCAGGTTTAAAACACATAAAAGGAAGTATTTTTTCTAACAATGCACTGTCTGTGGAACTCTGCCAGAGGATGTTGTGAAGGCCAAGCCCATAACAGTGTTCAAAAAAAGCACTAGATACATTCATGGAGGATAGGTGCATCAATGGCTATTAGCTGGTGGGCAGGGATGGTGTCCCCTGCCTCTGTTTGCCAGAAGCTAGGAATGAGCAACAGGGGTGGATCACTTGATGATTGCCTGTTCTGTTCATTCCCTCTGCGGCACCTGGCACTAGCCACTGTTGGAAGACAGGACACTGGGCTAGATAGACCTTTGGTCTGATCTTGTAGGGCCAGTCCTTTGTTATGTTCTTCCTGGGTCCATCAGTAATCTCCCTGCGTAGAGAATAATAAAGCAAGAACTCTCCCCCAACCAGGAGTACAGAGGAAGCAGAGCCTCCTTTAGTCTATTACACCCGCAACCCATGGCTGGTGGATTCATACCTATGCGTCTCCAGAGGCTCAGCCCACCCCACGCAGAGGAAGTGGTTGCAGTCCCAGGCAGGGAGCCTCCACGCGTGGGCATGGGGGCACCTGAGCGCGCTGGGCTCGGGACTCCTACTGCCCCAGGGGCGCCTCGCCCCGGCTGCTACTCGGCAGGGGTGGCGGGTGGGGGCGAGCGAGCCCCTGAGCTAGGCCGGGCCGGCTGGCGGGGAGCCGCTCGCTGATCCGCCCCCCCGGCCTGGCGGAGGAGCCCGACGCGCCGCGTCCCACCCCCGGTGCTACCGCCTCAACCCTCCGGCATAGGAGCGTTTCTCTCCGCGCTCCGCTGCCCACCCGGGGAGCTTCTCCGGGGCCTGCGGCTGCCCTGGCACCGCCCGCTGCACTGACCGGCTCGCCCTGCTGCTGAGCGCAGCCCGCCGGAGCCCCAGCCATGCCGAGCCCTGCAGCGCTGCACGTGTCCCGTGTGCGGGCTCTGTACCGGCGGATCCTGCTGCTGCACCGGGCGCTGCCCGTGGCGCTGAAGGCGCTGGGCGATGAGTACGTGAAGGAGGAGTTCCGGAGGCACCGCTCGGTTGGGCCTGCTGATGCCCAGCGCTTCCTGCGGGAATGGGAGGCAAGTGCCCTAGGACCAGCCTCCCCCGTCTGCTGGGAGGGCCGCGGGCCATCTAGTTCCTCCCTCACCTCGGTCTTGCCTTAGGGCCCTGCCTCAGCTGCACCGATCAGCTCACAGCCTGGGGCTAACACAGGGGATGGTGGGAGGGGGAGTCGGGAGATCTGGGCTCTGCCCGAGTTATGTGTGGCGGGACCTGGCCTGGGCGTCTGTAGGCCCAATAGTTTCAAAAGTAGTTGCTGAGTACCTGCAGGATGCTTTGAGCAGGGGATTGGACTGGATGACTTCCTGAGGTCTCCTCCAACCCTAATATTTTATGCAGCTCCCAATGATTTCATCGTAGAAAACTTAGGGCTTAATTTTTCTCTGCCTCAGGCCTTCCTTGTATAGTATGGAAGATGTGATGTTGACACACCTCTGCAAAGTACCCTGAGAGCTGCAGATTTTTTAAAATAAAGCTAGATTAGTGTAATCTATTTATTATTCTATACTAACCTCCAGCAACCTCAGCACAAGATTAAGGGATACCCATAATAATAAGCTTCTCTCTGCGCAGGATTCTCATTGCATGGCACCAGTCTAGTAGAACTCTTATAGCTCTTAAGGTTTATGGCTGGGGTGCGGTATGTAGGTCTCTGGGTATCCTTATGCATTCATAAGCTCAAAGTGACCATAGGAGCAAAGTTTCCTGATGTTGGTATGTGTAGTGGTCTGTCACAATTATTCTTAGTCCTGTGCAGGTCTGCCACAAAACCCATAGTACCTTTTGAGGCATTCTTCTGATCCTGCATTGGCAGAGGTATGATCTCTTGATGCGTTGGAGTGTTTTTTGTGTTAAGGCTGATGGTCATGCATCAGGAATCTGTTTTTCCCAGGATAGGAAGTCTTGACAGTGATTATCCAGCACCTCTTGTGAGGATTTCACAAAGCAGATAACATGCTCTAGAACCCCTCCATAACTTAGTTCCAGCTGTGTAAATGAGGGAAGGCTGAGTATCAGGGTGATAAAAGCTGCTCTTTGGACTCAGATGAGCAAGAAGACTAATTCTATGCCAGATAATCTCAGCAGTAGAGGAACACACCAATGTCTGTACAGGAGAGGAGCCCAACTTTCTCCAGTTTTTCTAGAAGCTGATTTAACAAATGCATTTTAGTTGAAATTGGTCCAAAAATTTACAAAGTCCCCAGTTGAGGTACATAGGTCAGGATGCTCTTGCATCCTATTTTGGATCAGCAACTGAAGGAGGTGTAGCAGACCCTTCATGCAACTGTCCAAGCCTGGAAGACAGCCAAGGAAAAAAATATTTTCTTTGTGAGGCTGATCCCAGCTATCAAACTTTCTGGAGTGACTCAATAGCAAAAGTACCAACCTCAGGGTAGAGTGTTAAGAACCAGCACCAACCCTTGAAATTGGTCATGAGTTAAATTGAAATTGGTCATGAGTATACTTAAATTTCACCAGCCAATTATCAAGTATAAACTCTCAGGTGCTACAAGTGCCTTAACATAGAGTCACAGACAGTCCCCTTGGGTACTCTGTCAGTCTTGCCACCCAGATAAACCTACCTTTGTGCTAGATGGTACCTTACATCAAGAGTCTCAGCAATATTCAGGTTACTTGTAGTCCAAAAGGACCAGTCACTTACCTCAGGTCAATTGCACCTTAGAGCTTACACCAAAGACAATGCTTGTAGCCAATCCTGAACTATCTAAAGATTTATTAAATAGGAAAAGGAAACAGAGTTATTTACAAGGTTAAAGCAGGTAAACATATATACAGAAATAAGCTACAATCTTAAATTTCAAAAGGTAATAGTAGATTCTCTAATAAGCAAGCTCCGTATGTCCTTTAGGGCTAATCTAGGTTAAAATGCAGGGGATCCCTGGTTTATGCCTAGGAACCTTGCCACCAGGGTCCAAGCAGCAATGAGAAACAGGTCCTTCTTGTTACAGGTTTTTATTCCCGCCCCTTCTGCTCTGAGCTGCGAACTCATCTGATGGGAGGAATTCACTTGCATGATTCATCTTTATAGGGATGGCGGAGATCAATCAGCAAAGTCTTTTGTCCTCTGTAATGTTCCATAATAGTTTGTTTGGAGTTGATGGGTCTTCCCAGTTGGGCAGGACATAACACCTTCTGTGGGAGACCAGCATTTCACACTAGTTAATGTCCCTCTCCTGTCTAATGATTTACACAGTTACCGAGCCTTACAATACAAGCGCTCAAATATTATCGTATAATATGGGATACATGTTATAAGTGAGCATGCATGCAGCAACTCACAAGCTTTCAATAAAATCTAACACATTCTTATAATTCTGATATCTGTTATAATAATACTAATACACAGGTGAGCCTGACTGATTCCAGTTATGGATTTGTCAGTGTTCAGTTGAGGCATGGTGACCTTGGCATGAGCTGGTACCTGGTCTCTCAGCATCACACTGACTATAGCTCTCGCCCTCCTTATGAGAGTTTTGTGGAATCAGCCATGGCTAGAGGGAAGACCATTTATATTGCTCCTGAGTGTATTTGGAAGAAGGGTGTACAAGATCAGAACACTATCTCAGTCTGAGTCAATCAGTGATGTATTCTCACTAGTGGTCGGAGAGGAGGGAGTGGTGGATTAGGCCTTCATCCAAAGAGGGACACCGTTCTCTTTGCCTTTCACTGGAAGAAAAAGCTACTGGTCTTCTGCTCATAGCATCAAGAAAAGACCATGTTAGCTAAGGATATTTTCTCCACCAGCTGGGGAAGGATGCTGCTGTACATCTTTTCAACAACCTACCTCTGGTAGCAAAGGACCTGTTAAAGCTTATGAGACACAAAAGTTTAATTATCCTAATAGTCCCATATTGGTCCAATCAGGTTCAGAATCTGGCTTCAGTAGTCATTCAGAACTATAAAAGCAGCAAAGAATCCTGTGGCACCTTATAGACTAACAGACGTTTTGGAGCATGAGCTTTCGTGGGTGAATACCCACTTCCTCAGATGCATGCCTCACATGCATCTGAGGAAGTGGGTATTCACCCACGAAAGCTCATGCTCCAAAACGTTTGTTAGTCTATAAGGTGCCACAGGATTCTTTGCTGCTTTTACAGATCCAGACTAACACGGCTACCCTCTGATACCATTCAGAACTAGTACTTCTCTATCAACCTGGGAGCCATCTCTCTGACATCTTGTTCTTTTTAGGTTAAAGATCTTCAGGTATGGTATCTCTGAGCAGGTGATTTGGTCCTCCTGGCATTTCAGAAGCCATCTACAAAAAGGAGCTACAACTCTAAGTGGATAATTAAGAGTCCTCTCCAAAGTGGTGTTGGAGTTTCCACAGTAGTGAGTCTGTCCTCTTGCCAATGCTCTTTTCATGCTAGAGGAGGCCCTGCATCATGAGTTTGGTGTAAAAGGGTCTTGGAATAGACCGAAACATTTAGAAAGTCCACTTATCTTCTTGTTTCTTTTGTCACCAGTTCAGTGGGCATGGCTGTTACTACAGGACTATATCTGAATGAATATCTGTTTGCATTTCACATTGGTAGGACCTGGCTGACCTGAAATTAGAAAGATATGTCAATGTTCACGCAATTCAGGTGAACACGAACCATAACTGACCTTCGTGGATGTTTCCATCAGACATGCATAAAGCAGCTACATGGTTTTCTCGCCGCATGTTCACAAAGCATTATTGCATAGGCTCATCCTCCAGGAGGAAATCCTGTTTTGGATTCTGTGTTCTAGAATGCATTTCCAAAGTGGAGAAGGCCAAACTCTTCCATCTGCAGAGGTTTTTGTTTTATGTCAAGATATCCCAAATTTTCATTTGTCTCACTTGTGTGGGTTTTTCTTTCTGATAACATTCAAGTCTGCTGAAAGAAATAATTATGTCTAATTATTTGATTTGTAAGAGGTCACTTGCTGCTCTTTATACTGTTTAATGCTGTACATAATAAAAGAAGATCTTAGTTAATGCTTTTGTCACTAACTTTGTCATTGCCACTTGTTTTAATTTCTCTCTCTCTTTGGACATTTTTCAATCTTTCTTTCCTGAAGTGAGAGTCTTGCACAGATGCTCTCATTAGACAGGGAAAAATATTAATTTATAATTCTCCTTCTCTGAAAAGATCCTCTTTCAGGATTCTCGTTCACCTGCCTGGTTCCTCTAAGAGTCTTTTAACTTTGAACTTTTTTTAAAGACAGCTTTCTCTTACACCTTGTTTCTCATTTTTTGTCTGAGGTGCATTTTTTTTATTTGTAATCTCACATTGATCATCTTGAATGGTTTTTTCTTTCTCTTACCTTCATGTGCTGCTCAATATAAGAACTGAATAATTAGAAGGCAGCACTTTTAGAGTCAGCAGTAGAGGCGTGGAATAGGTAACAGGGGGCCTCACTTGCATTCTGTATCTCACTACCGCTAACCTTAAGGGTCAAAAACCTTGAGAGTAAGAACAGTTCTATCAGCTTTTCACTAAGGAGTCACAGCTTGGGTGTGAGAATCCTGCAAGATATCCTTTTCAGAATAAAAAGTAAATACTTTTCCAATTTTCATTTCCCCACACCAACTGATAGAGTTTGGGTTTTATTTGGTAGTGAATTCTATAATTAAAGCTGTAAAACAGTTTCCTCTCATAGCTACCTGTAGCTTACAACTTTGGGATTTAAATTTTCCATAGCTGGTTCTTCTCCAAAAGTTACTTGGAATTTTTTTTTTTTTTTTTTTTTTTTTTTTTACAAAATCCCTTTTAGTCCCATTGGAGTTGTGAGAAAGTGGTAAAAATAGTTTTTCAGCAAAAAACCTGAATTTCAAAACCTGAAATTTCAGATGATCTTTAATGAGCATTAATGATTTTGCAAGGCATGGGGGTGGGAGCTGGAAATTGGTTTAGATTTAATAGTGTCTGTTTGAAAATGGCATAGTGCACACTTCAAGAGGGATGTGTTATATGGACAGCTTGAAAAGATGCCAAGGTAGATTCAGGCTTTGCCAGACTGTTCATGTGGATCCTTTTACCTATATCTCAATCTTCTTATTTCCCCCCAAAATTGTGTCAATCTGAAGGTGTGATTACTAAAAATCTCATATTCATTTCACAGGGCTAAGGGACTTTTTGCACCTCAGAATGCGTTAAGACTCCCAGAGCCTTGGAAACATGAAATAGATATTTGGGGAACAAGTCCCAAAGCATTTCTTCATCATTCTCTTCCCTTGCTGGGAAACAGGTTCTCAGGCTAGTGTTTAGCTCCTTTTATTCCTGTGGGATATAGGTCGTTAGTCTATCCCTTGGCTGGAGGGAATAGCCCATTCAATACTAACTTCATGGAGGCTCTAGATTAGTTCTTGAACATCCTGCAATAGTGCATTTATGGAGTACATGTATATGGCACACTTAAAGAAGTGTGCATTAGCGGTACTAGCGTACTGCTTATTACAAGAAACACAACTGTGCTTTCAGAAATTCTGCATGCACCCAGATGTTTTTCTTTCTTTAAAAAACATCTAGAGGCATTTTTAAAACAACTAACAAAATCATCCAAAGCATAGGACTTGATGGTCATGGTGGACTTCAGCTACCCAGACATCTGGAGAAAATAATACAGCAGGGCACAGATTATCTAGCAAGTTCTTGGAATGTATTTGAGACAATTTTTTTTATTTCAGAAACTGGAGAAAGCTACTAAGGGAGAGGCTGTACTAGATCTGTTTTTTAACAAATAGGAACTGGTTGAGAATTTGAAAGTGGAAGGCAGCTTCAATGACAGTGATCTTGAAATGATGGCGTTCGTGATTCTAAGAAAAGGTTGGAAGGAAAACAGCACAATAAAGATAATGGATTTCAAGAAGTCAGACTTTATCAAACTCAGGGGGTTGGTAGGTAAGATCCCATGGGATGCAAATCTAAGGGGAAAAACAGTTCAAGAAAGCTGGCAGTTTTTTAGAGAGACATTATTAAGAGCAAACCAGCCCATTGCATAGGAAAGAAAGGAAGTATGGCAAGAGACCACCCACTTTCAATGATCAGAAATGCAATAAAGAGTCCTACTAAAAGTGGAAACTAGGTCAAATTACAAAGGATTAATATAAACAAATGAAACAAATATATAGGGACAAAATTAGAAAAGCCAAGGCACAAAATGAGTTTAAACTAGCTAGAGACATAAGGGTAACAAGAAAACATTCTACAAGTTAGAAGCCAGAGGAAGACCAAGGACAGGATAGACCAATTATTCAATGAGGAGTGTGGGAACAATAACAGAAAAGGGTAAATGGCAGATGTATTAAATTACTTTTTTGTTTCAGTTTTCACCAGAAAGTTTAGTAGCAACTGAACATCTAATATAGTGAATGCCAGTGAAAATGAGTTAGGATCAGAGGCTAAAATAGGGAAAGAACAAGTTAAAAATTACTTAAACAAGTTAGATGTCTCCAGCAGGGCTTTGGAGAGGAGCCCGGAGCTGGAACGCGGAGCAGTGGAGCTGCAGGTTTTTGCCTGGAGCTGGAGTGAAGCCAGAGTACAGAAAATCTTGACTGCTCCAGTTTTTTTTTAAATTTTCAATCCAAAATGAATTATATTTAGCAAGAAAGCCCTAAAAGTGCCAAAAAGTTTCAGATTGTATAACCATTGATATTAACATCTACTTTACCACTTTACGTAATATGTCATAGTTATTTTCACTTCAGCCAAAATCAAGTTTAATGTACAGATACAAAATTACAAAGTTTTCTGGAGATATGTTTTATTAAAGAATCAGATAATTATCAGACATCCGGCAACACTGCAGACTTCTCCTACCCTTGTGCCAAGGTTAGGCTAGTACGTACTCACGTAGATTAGTTAGATAGATTAGTATGTGTTGATACTTCTTTTGTAAGAGTTGATCAACGAGACACGCTGAGTGCTGCAATTATGGAAAAGTGTGACGTAAGATGCAACATTTAAGATATCACAAACAGGTATATTGCAAAAAAAAATGTTTTTGTTTATTGATATATTAAGATATCACAAGAGATAGTAACCACTTAAGCTTATTTCTCTCACAGGCTCCCGTTACCGGTACATTTGTTCATTTGTACATGCTCCCGTATCACTCTGGCTGATTTACTTTATATGTCATCTGTTCAATGATCTTTTGGTAGCATTATTTGTAATTTTAAATTTACTGAAAAAGTTGGGTGCAGCAGGTATATAAATATACAGTAAACATTTTTGCATAAATTAGGAATGATTTTTGTGATATATCCAGAGTGATTGGAAAACCAACACAACTTTGGGGGTGAATCCTTAAGTCATTTTAAGAAAAAACGTTTCTGTGAACACATGTCCTAAAATTCTTCCTAAGGGAGCTACAGTCCCTTCAAGGAGATGATGAAAAGTTAATTTCTGATTAATATCTCAAAAATGCTTTATATAAAGTAATGAAATTATGTCTGTGTCTTAGCGTTAGTATGTGCTAACATATTACATTATATAAAATCATTTAAACCATAGGCATCCTGAACTGGCAGTTGGTCATTTTTATTTCCTATTTCAAGAAAGGCTTGTCGTCGACTGCCACTGGCTACTAGCAGTAATATTATGTTCCATAATAAGTTAATACTTTTTGGTTATTATTTATTATTAGGTTTAAAATTTATGGTTCCAAAGTTGAAAAATAAATAATAAATACAATTGTTTATATCACTCTAAGCAGATTAAAATTTTGAAACAATTTTCTTGGAAAGGGTTAATTATACAAAATAAATTAAGAGTACCATTTTAATATAAGTTTTAGCATTAAATCATATTCCAGGGTCATATCTGTTAAATAGTCAAAGATTTAAAAAATATTAAATAAAATTTGCCCAATCCCCCCAGTACACAACGCCTTTAGTTTAAATAATTTTATTTGAATGATGTTGTATGATAGAACATTAGAAATAAACTTTAATGGGAAAGCAGATTCAAATTGCAAGCACAGTCCTTTTAGTAAAGAGCAAATTTTCAGAAATATGTTTTTCCTTCATCAGGCTGGAAATATTATACAAGATAGAAACTGTTATTTGCTCTATCATTTATAATCTATTCAGGCCGATGAAGCAAAAACATATTTCCGAAAATTTGCTCTCTTTATTAAAAGGACTGTGCTTGCAATTTGAATCTGCTTTCCCATTAATGTTTATTTTCAACCTTGTAACATGTAGCTTTGTTACTGCCCAACAATTAATGTTGTAGAACAGCGATAGCACGTACTAACGCTACAGCACATACCAAGTTTAATTGATATATTTATATTAAAGCATTTTTGAGATATTAATTAAAAACTTGGAAAATATTTCAAATATTTACTGCAAAATTTCATAAAAAACCTAATTTGCAATTTATAAAATAAAGTTTATATTAATTATGTATATTAAAATACTTCATTAAAACTGCAAAAAACATGTTAAAATATTAACATATACTTTAATAATAATTTTGTGTAAAAAGAAAATGCGATCATTTTTGTAGAGAAAATCCAAAATAAATTCGATATACCTTAAGTGGTTAAGATATCACAAGCACGTACATTATAAAAAAATGTAATGCTTTTGTTCATTGCTTTTCCAAGATCATAACAAGAAACATTTGGATGCGGTAGCACCACAAGAAGATTTGGCCACGGCTTCAACAAAAAAGTCAAATCTGCCCCCCATGATTGATAGCTGATTTATGGAAAAGGATCTCAACAACGTCTTTACTTTTGAATTTGAAAAGCCCAAATTTGGGCATTGGGAAAGGAAAGAAGAAATCAGCAATGTGCAAGGTGGAAAAGGAAGTGAATGGTGAGCTCAAACCATGTAGCTTCAAGACAAGTGAAGCAAGTGCCATGAAAAGTTTCAATCTTTGGCAGCATGTGAAATGTAACCATCCTGAAAACTATGCGGCTCTGGTTACAAAAAAAGGATCAGGAAGATAAGGCAAAACAGAAAGCTGACGCGGCTAAACAATGTTCATCTGGCTCTTTGAGAAAAGATCTTTTGCAGAGCTTCGTCTGAAAAGAAACCCAAAATTGAGCAAACAAAACATGACTCATATATGAAGTCCTCAAAGGTTACAGTCACCATGGATGCCAATACTTTCTGTGAAGGGCTGATTGAAATGGTTTGCTTGAGTTCAACACCGCTCACTACCTTCAGGCTTAAGAACAAAGGATTCCAAAAAATTGCAGGTGAAATGGGTCGGCAGCTTGGTGTTTTGATGGGCATGATGCAGTTTGTCATTTAGTTGTTGGCACAGCTGAGTCTGGTTGCGAAGAGCTCAAGAAAGCTTTGGAGCAAAAATTGTGCTACCTGAAAATGGATGTGGAAACAGAAATTTCCTTGCAATCAATGCTCAGTACTATGAAGACTGAAAAGATAAAGCTGTGGTAAAAACCTTGGACATAATCAACACTGAAGGGCATCACAATTCTTTGTACGTGAAAAGTCAAGTAAAAGCTATTTTAGAAAAAATTGGGATCAGTGAAATGCAAGTGCTGAGCATCTGCATTAAAAATGAAGAAGATATGACCTGTGTCTTCAAAAATTTTTCAGCGAGGACAATGAAACCATTTCTACCTCTGAGAATAGGGATGTGGACAGAACTGAAGGTATTTTGCCCGATGAAGGAACTAAAGGAATGGATGAAGTCAAACTCAACATGGATGCTGCTGCGCAACGAGTTAATGACCCTAGCCTCATACTTCCAACATGGCTTCATAAGGATGACTCAAAGTCCAACTGATGATGTGTGGTATTCACACTCTTCAGTTGGCAATCTGTAATGGACTGAACAAGGAACATGTGAAGAAATTTCTAGGAAAAATTCGACAAGTCATTGTCAAACTACGAACTCCAAGGATTCAAAGTGTTCTGCTTGATCTACATGGAGTAACTCAATCATTGGATTCTGTGACTCACTGGGGTTCAATATTTGCGATGATTGATCGGCTTCTCATTTTTCAATCTTACTGTGAACAAGTGGCTGCTGCTGGAACAAGAGAACTCAAGTTAACAAAAGCTGAATGGGATGAAGTGAAGAACCTGCGAGACCTCTTGACAAAGCTGAATCAAACAACCGTGAATTTTCAAGCTGTTGATGTAACCCTGGGAGTTTTAATGAAGGAATGGTGAAAACTGTCAAAATTCTTGCAAGAAAATGGTGGACAAATTGTGGAAGGAATTATATCCTCCAGAAATGCGAAGAGAAGCTTTTTGACAATATTCATTTCCTTGCTGGAGTTTATGTTGATCCATGGTATCGGATTCTTCTTACCTCAAGGGAAATACCAAAGGCAAAGGAAGGGCTCCTTGATATTGCTCGACGACTCAAAAAACAAAATCTGTTGCTACATTTGAATTTGGCGAAAGGTTGAAGAAAACAAAACACAAGAAAAGGAGTCATCAACAATAGAATTTGCTGTTTCGGAAAGTTCACATCCTTCAGAAATAGCAGGCTGTTCTCAAACTTCTGTCTCCACTCTGAACTTGTTCAAGCATCCATCCCTGAGAAGTCTTCAACCATCACGGGGAACTGGAGATAATTCGAGCATCAATTCTTCAGAAGATGAGTTCGAAAAGGAATTGGATAAACAGGAAAGACGCCGGCGAGTTTCTGCGATTTATATTTGTAATGAAACATTATTTGAGAGAAACTTTTGAGAAGATTGTGAGGCAATGGAGTCTATTTGTAGGCTAAAAGTTAAGTCTGGTTTTGAGGCCATTTACAGCTACCCACACCGCATTCAGGCTGCCTGTAGAATTGCTTTGAGCATGCCAACAACTCAAGCTAGTGTAGAGTTACTGTTTTCGGCTTTAAAGTTAATTTCAAATAGTTTGCAGCAGGCTATGAAAGGCAACTTGATTGCTGCAATGATTTGTTACAGAATGAATTATGAACGATTCTAGTTTGTATCATTGTTGATGACATTTAAATTGTTTTAAAAGTCTGAATAAAAATAATGTTTTTTCAAAATTACAGCATACACTTTTTTATTTAGTTAAAAATTAATTTGAGTCAGAGCGCAGAGCAGAGTCGGAGCAGAGCTGGAGCAGTCACTATTGGTAGCGTAGCAATTCAAAAATTTGATTGCTCCAAATTCCTGGTCTTCAGGTCACCAGGGCCTGATGAAATACATCCTGGAATGCTCAAGGAGTTGACTGAAGAGGTATCTGGGCCATTAGTGAGTATCTTCAAAAAGCCATGGAAGACAGGAGAGATTCCAGAGGACTGGAAAAGGGCAAATATAGTGCCAATCTATAAAAAGAGAAACAAGGACAACCTGGGAAATTAGACCAGTCAGCTTAGCTTCAGTAGTATCCAGAAAGCTAATGGAGCAAATAATTACACAATCAGTTTGCAAACACCTAAAATATAATGTGACAAGTAACTGTCAGCATGGATTTGTCAAGAAAAATTATGTCAAACTAAATGAATAGCTTTCTTTGACAGGGTGGCACGCCTTGTGGATGGAGGAAGAGAGGCAGATGAGGTATATCTTGACTCTAGTAAGGTTTTTGATACTGTTTTGCATGACCTTCTCATAAACAAACTCGGGAAATACAGCCTAGATGGAGCTACTATAAGGTGGGTGCATAACTGGTTGGAAAGCCATTCCCAGAATAGTTTTCAGTGGCTCACAGTCAAGCTGGAAGGGCATATTGAGTGGGTTCCCGCAGGGATCAGTTCTGGGACCAATTCTATTCAATATCTTCATCAATGATTTAGATAATGGCACAGAGAGTACACTTATAAAGTTTGTGGACAATATCCAGCTAGGAGGGGTTACAAGTGCTTTGGAGGATAGGATTAAAAATCAAAATTTTCTGGAAAACTGGAGAAACGGTCTGAAGAAAACAGGACAAAAGTCAATAAGGACAAAATGCAAAGTACTCTACTTAGGAAGGAAGAAATAGTTGCACACATACAGAATGAGAATGACTGCTTAGGGTGGACTACTGCAGAAAGGGATCTGGAGGTCATAGTGCATCACAAGCTAAATGTGAGTCAACAGTGTAATGTTGTTGCAAAAAAAGCCAACATCATTCTGGCATGTATTAAAAGGAGTGTTATAAGCAAGACACTAGAAGTAAATCTTCCCCTCTATTCCACACTGATTAGACCTCAGATGGAGTATTGTGTACAGTTCCAGGCGCCACATTTCAGGAAGGATGTGTACAAATTAGAGCAAGTCCAGAGAAGAGCAACAAAAATGATTAAAGGTTTAGAAAACATGACCTCTGAGGGAAGATTGAAAAAAATTGGGTTTGTTTCATTTGGAGAAAAGACTGAGGGGGGACATATCATCAGTTTTCAAGGACATTAAAGGTTGTTAGAAGAAGGAGGGGGAAAATGTTCTCTTTAACCTCTGAGTATAGGACAAGAAGCAATAGGCTTAAATTGCAGCAACGGCAGTTTAGGTTGGACATTGGGAAAAACTTCTTACTGTCAGGGTGGTTAAGCACTGGAATAAATTGTCCAGGGAGGTTGTGGAATCTCCATCATTGCTGTTTTTTAAGAGCAAGTTAGACAAACACCTGTCAGGAATGGTCTAGATAATACTTAGTCCTGCTGTGAATGCAGGGGACTGGACTAGATGACCTCTTGAGGAACTTTTCAGGCCTATGATTCTATGATTCTATTAAATGCTAAATAGTGTGTCAAAGCAACTTTGAGGTTTCACAATTAAAATAATGTAACAGTTAAGTTTCTTATAGCAACATTAACTTGGAATGTTGCACATGTGAAGTATTTTTATTCCTGGACAGGCTTTTTCCTCACTCACTGCACCATACAAGATGCATATTGCAATGTGGTTTGATATTTTGTGTTAGTGGAGAGACAGAATGTGTGATCTTATAATTAAATATTGTATCTTAATGTAAACACATGAGAGCTGAGCTGTTGCAAATGTGATGTTAACTTCATCATTTCCTGACTCTGAGTATCTAATTATACAACCTTAATGTTTTCAGCATTTTTTTGTTTGTTTCTTTGTTTTTTAATGGATTTTCCTGGATTTAAAAAAAAATCCTTAATCTGGTGCTATTTGACTTTGTGGTTGAAACTCTTGTTAACTCCAAGAGAAGGTTTGGCCTTGCACCACTGAAGTCAATAGGAGTTTCAACATTGATTTCATTTGTAGGAGGATCATGCCCACTGTGTGTCATGCCTTACTGAGTATGTATACTGGGCTGATGATAATTGGGACTGTGGTTGTGTTGTGCCTTCTTGTTATCCAACCTTCCTCCTGGATACTTACTAATGGTTAAAATAGCCTTAGCATTTTTTGACCAAAACTTACCACTGTTCCAAACAATTTTATTGGTCTCGCTTTATTATTTACATAAAACAGCAGATTCAGGAAGGTGAGTGCATCAGTTGTTTATGTCAAGGAAATCAATCCGCATCATTTAAGTTCTCCATATTTCTCTATTTTGTGACCATCTTTTGTATCCTAGTATTTTAGGATTTTAGTTTCTGGACAGATATCCTTAGATATGAACCCAGATCTCAATGTGGAACTTGAACCTATGATCTAGTTCACAGGCAAGGATGCTGCCATCTTAAATACATTTGCAGAATATAAAAAGATAAGCAAAAGATTAAACGCAGATTTCAAGACTAATTTTAAAGAAAAATGAGAGAAATGGGATCAAGTTTGAGATACGTCTTAATAGACGAACATAGAATAACCCTTGAGTTACTGTAATACTGCTGTATTTAAGGCCCTACTTCATTTGCAATATTGCAGAAATTGCAGATTCTGCAATATTAGGCTTCCACCACAGTTTTATTTTAAATCAGCTTACCTTGCACAGTCCACAATTTGCATACGTTTTGAGTTTTGCAACACACACTTTTTTGCTCATTAGTACATTAAATGAGCTTGGAGAGTTTTGGGATTCATCTGCAGTTCTACAGCATTTTCCGGAGTTAGCAGAGACAGCAAAGCGATCATTATTGATCTTACCTAATCCTGTGGATGCTGAGTGTGCAACATCTTGATACAGACAAGTGTTCACAAAGCAAAGACAGGACATGAAGGAGACCACTGTAGCAGGGTGTGCTGCACTAACATTCAATCTCTGTAAAATTTAAATGGCTAAAGTGACTGAATTTCTGTAGTAGTTCTGTTAAGAATTTGTCTTCTGAATTTTATATTGTACCAGTCACTTTTTAAAAAATGAATAAGAACATAAGAACTGTCATACTGAATCAGACCAAAGATCCATCTAGCCCAGTATCCTGTCTTCCGACAGTGGCCAATGCCAGGTGCCCCAGAGGGAATGAACAGAACAGGTAATCATCAAGTGATCCATTCCCGGTTGCCAATTCCCAGCTTCTGGCAAACAGAGGCTAGGGACACCATCCCTGCCCATCCTGGCTAATAGCCATTGATTGACCTATCCTCTATGAATATATCTAGTTCTTTTTTGAACCTTATAATATAATATAGTTGCACCAAATTGTCTGGTTATCTTAAAAAATTAAAATAAAATTAGCAGGCTTAACTGTGATGGATTCACAGGTCTCGTGCTCTGGAACAGCCTCTGGGAGAACTCCCTTCATTGTGTCAACCTTCCTTGAGTGTTGCACACGCTCTCTGGGGTAAGCCCCTTGGCTTCACTGCCTCTTGTGACCAAACCTCGCAGCCTTCAGCACCTCTGCATCACCTTATGAGTTCCCCTCAACGAGTCCACTCGAATTGGACATCTGGGGAAGGCTTGCACACTCAGAGGGCAATGCAGCCTGACTTTATTAAACTGGAGTGACTCATAGACAGCATTGTAAATGCAGATGGGTTTATTAGATAAAGTCATTCCGTTAGCATAAAAAATGGAGAAGCTACAGCAAAGTCAATCTGGGTCTGTTTGGGACCCTCATCTTTTGTGCGCTCTCTCTCTTTGACCTTGCGTGAGTCCCAATCCTGAAGCGAGAGCCTCACTTCTAGCAGCCTGCACTATACCTCACCCCAAAGCTGTCCTCTGTCTTTTGTTCTGATTCCTGGGAAAAACAGGTCACCTGACTACTCACCTCAATTCTTTGTTCTCTGGCTGGTTGCAGCTGGCTGGCTTCTTGCAGAGGGTGGGTCCCAGGGTCATGAATTGCTAGGTTACAAAATGTGTGGGACATTGTATGGGCCCAGGCAGCTAGGTGGCAGTCACATTTGGTCCTCTGGGTCTCTGCAAAGATTAAACCACCTTTTCCTACCATCTAGTTAAACATGCAGTACATAGGGGAAACTGAGGCACACAACGTATTCATACAAAATATTAAGAAAAATTCCCACTTTGTGGTGTTAACATAATAAATGAGTGTTTATATCATTCCAGCAAATTTTTCTTAAACAAATAGGTGTACTGTGGCTTTTCCAAATTACAGCTATTAATAAAGGTCCATTATTACTTTTCCATGATTTTCCATGTCTTGTCCGCAACTCAGCAGCAATTATTTGAAGAACATCACACGATTCAGGTAGGGTCTTAGCTGTACTATAATTTTTACTAAAAAAGACGAAGGGTCACTTGAATTTGTTTAGTACAGGAATTTAGGAAACTTGTTAAAAAAATAAATGCCTAAACTCTTAAAAAGATGTAAGTGGCTAATGAAATATTTTTACAGGAAATCTAATTTGACTTGTTTGAACTTACAAAATAGAAAAATGAACTTCTTTTTGAATGCTGTTGCATGAAACAAGGCCTCTAAGAATTAGATTAATAGAAACAGTCTGTATGTAAATGTTAACTTTATAAAAATAATTAGTAGTATAATGTCATGTTGTGCCTATTTATTTTTTATAGCAGTGGACTCAGAATAATGATTTGTATCTTGAAACCCATGGGGAAGTATTAATACTAGAAGGAGATACTTCTAAAGAAAACAAGCTTTGTTAGTCAGGAACTATAACACTTCAGGTGGATTCAAATGAAGCATATAAATTATTAATATACATAGCTTTCTATTTTCTAAATATTTAATATTTTAATGAAAATAATTGGTGCTCATTAACAAGAGGCAGCTGGTATAATTAGATGGATAATGATTATTGCCTGGGAATGTTATTAATGTTGACAGAGCTGATAAGTAATTTTGCTCAATCTCTAAATTGTACAATAATTGATGAGTATGTATTGCTTAAAACAAATAATAAGCTAATATTAGTTACTGAACTGGTTGGGTTACAAATTATGGGTTAATGTTGTTACAGCAGAAAATTCAGCTGAATCTTTTTTTATTCACTTCTAAGACATTTGAATTGTCCTCCTCCAATCCTTAAGGCTGCCATGTTATGAGGACCAGTCTTCTAGCTAAGAAGGCTTAGGCTGTCTTGGAGCTACAGAGAATCACTGAAGAGTGACAAGAGAGTCCATCTTCCTAACAGGCTAAATAAATTGCCTCTGTACCAGTTTCTAGCCATTATTGGCCCTGGAGCATGGAATTCTGACAGCCTTTCTATGAGCTGCTACGTGGACTGAAATTGATTCAGAGTTGTGCTTTACCATAGTGTGCTTGGTTCATTGAAAAAGGGAGATGCTTGTATTACTCTCTAGTAACACATAAAGGCATTTCAGGAGCTGTGGAAAACATAATTCCAACTATATATATAAAGTGATGGGGTCTAAATTAGCTGTCAAGAAAGAGGTCTTGGAGTCATTGTAGAAAGTTCTCTGAAAACATCCACTCAGTGTGCAGCGGCAGTCAAAAAAGCGGATTGTTTGGAATTATTAGGAAAGAGTTATGTAATAAGTCAGAAAATATCATTGCCTCTATATAAATCCATGGTACACCCACATCTGGAATACTGCGTGCAGGTGTGGTTTCCTCATCTAAAAAAATATATATATTGGAAATGAAAAAGGTACAGAAAAGGGCAATAAAAATGATTAGGAATATGGAACAGCTTTTATATGAGGAGAAATTAATAAGACTGGGACTGGGGGGATGTGGTGGAGGTCTATACAATCATGACTGGTGTGGAGAAAGTAAATGAGGACGTGTGTTATGAGAAGGAGTAAATAACAAGAACTAGGGTTCACCAAATGAAATTAATAAGCATAGGGTTGCCAGGCATCCAATTTTCAACTGGAACGCCCAGTCGAAAAGGGACCCTGGCGGCTCTGGTCAGTACTGCTGACCGGGCTGCTAAAAGTCCAGTTGGCCGCTTGCAGCAGGGTAGGAAGGGTGCCTGCCTAGCTCCGCACGGCTCCTGGAAAGCTGCTGGCATCTCCCTTCAGCTCCTAGGCATAAGGGTAGCCACAGGGGTTTCCATGTGCTGCCCCATCCCCGAGCATTGCCTCTGCAGCTCCCATTGGCTGCAAGCAGGGGCAGCACACATAGAGCTGCCTGGCTGTGCCTCCACCTAGGAGCTGGAGGGAGATGCCGGCAGCTTCTGGGAGCTGCCTGAGGTAAGCGCCGCCCAGAGCCCGCATCCCTCACTCCCTCCTGCACCCCAACCCCCTGCCCCGGCCCTGAGGCCCCCCCGCACTTGAACCCCTTGGCTCCAGCTCGGAGTCCGATTCAACATCCCGAACCCCCCATGCCCACCCCAGAGCCTGCCCCAGCTGAAGCATCCCTCCCCCACACCCCATCGCCCTGCCCCAGCCCGGAGCCGCCTCCTGCACCCTGAACCTCTCATTTCTGGCCCCATTCCGGAGCCCACACCCCCAAATAGAAAGTTGGCAACCCTAAATAGGCAGCAGGTTTAAAACAAACAAAAGGAAGTCAACACACAGTCAAGGTGTGAAACTCTTTCCCAGAGGATGTTGTGAAGGCCAAGACTATAACAGGGTTAAAAAAAGAACTAGATAAATTTATGGAGGATAGGTCCATCAATGGCTATTAGCAGGGATGGGCAGGGAAGCAAAACGATGCTCTGAAGTATCTCTAACTTCTGTTTGCCAGAAGCTGGGAATGGCAACAGGGGATGGATCACTTGATGATTATGTGTTCAGTTCATTTCCTCTGAAGCACCTGTCATTGGCCAGTGTCAGAAGACAGAATCCTGGGCTAGATAGACCATTGGTCTGACTCAGTATGGCTGTTCTTATGTTCTGGAGGGGCTGGTCATTTAGACCGAGGACCTCTAGGATTATTAATTATTCTGTTTAGTTTTTCTCACTAATATTGTCACGGAAAGATAAAAGCTCTGATAAATCAATGTTATTTAATCAGATTAATTTCCAAACTGTTGATATGACTCTAGGTGTTGGGTTTATTTACTTGTTTTTACATCCTGGATGACTGCAGGATGTGGTTTTAGGGATCTTATAATATTTTACAGAACATAAATTAAATGCTGCTATTCACACACACTGTTTGATGTTCTGCAGGGTCTGCCTTTAATAATGGCCTTATATGATCGTGATGTGACTCCCATTAACTTCAGTGAGTGTTGGATTGGGCACTATCTGAAGTAACATGTGAAAGGCCCCACCCAGCTTCCTCCCTATCAATGACTGGATCTCCTACTTTCACATAACCATAACATTATTTCCTGCTTCTGAACTCCTTGGGCTCGTGTGATTCTCCCTACACCACTTTTACTTGTTCTTAAGGTCTTTGCCCACCCACAAATGGACTGACGTTGAGAGGTGAAACCGAAAAACAATTTTTCAGGTGATGGATGAGGAATTGCATTTAGGGACTGAGCTTCTGCTATCATCTGTGAATGCTGGAATCAACCTGGGCTATGAATGGAAAATCTGGGGTTCCTGTTTGATTGTCCCTCAGCAACTGTATTGGATATATAAGCCTAAGGGTATGTCTTCACTACCGGCTGGATCGGCGGGCAGCGATTTATCGCGTCTACTCTAGATGCCATAAATCGATCCCCGAGTGCTCTCCCATGGACTCCTGTACTCCAGCTTGGCGAGAGGTGCAGGCAGAGTTGATGGGGGAGCGGCAGCAGTTGACTCACCGTAGTGAAGACACTGTGGTAAGTCGATCTAAGTATGTTGACTTCAGCTACGTTATTCAAGTAGCTGAAGTTGCGTAATTTAGATTGTTTCCTTCCCCCCGCAGTGTAGACCAGGGCTAAGACTGCTGCTACCTTTCTATATTCTGCTGTAAGTGGCAATGAAGTACATTGCATAGATGATCTGCTCTTTGTCTAACAGTGTAATAGATCTTTGAAAGTTAAATATGATTATGAGGCATTTGTCATTTCAGATTTTAATAAAAATTGTGACATAAGGAGTACTATTTCATTGACATAGTGCAACATTGCCAGATACAGTAGCATTGGTTTTTAATGACCTTTTGACTGTGTGGATCAAAAACTATTAAAAGTAAATTCCTATTGCTGCTGATAACCTTAACTCTAACTTAGAGTGTTCAATGGGCATTTGGTTGTAAGGATCACATTGGAAACTGTTTCTTTAGTTTTCTTTGATATTTCTCAGAGTCAGGAAAGACTTTCTCACTCTTTTGAGTGCCTTTAGTTGTGGCTGATGAGTGAGAGCTTGTGAGAGCCAGACAGGACCACAGATAGAAAATCAGGATCCTGTTCTGACTGTCAGACTAGATGTGTGTGGTGTGGATGCAGTGACTTGTCTTAATCTGCTTGATCTGCTTTGGCATTAAATGCTGAGTCTTATTCACTCTCTAGGCAAGGTGAAGATTTTGTTTTTTCTGCATCTTTGGTTTGGGAAGTTTCCATAAAACAGCATTAAGGTGTAGTGATCATTTGGACAGAATAGGGGTAGGCAAACTTTTTGGCACAAGGGCCACATCTGGGTATGGATATTGTATGGTGGGCCATCAATGTTCATGAAATTGGGGGTTGGATTGCAGGAGGGGGTGAGGGCTCCGGCTGCGGGTGTGGGCTCTGGGTTGGGGCCAGAAATGAGGAGTTCAGGGTACAGGAGGGGGCTCTGGACTGGGGAGGAAGTTTGGGGTGCAGGTGGGTGGGACTGCGGGGTTGGAGGGTAGGAGAGGGATGAGGGCTGGGGCAAGGGTTGGGGCTCAGGAGGGGGTCAGAGGGTGCAGGCTCCAGGCAGCTCAAGCAGCTCCCGGAAGCAGCAGAATGTCCCTCCTCTGGTTTCTACGTGGAGGCATGGCCAGGCGACTCTGTGTGCTGCCCCATCCGCAGGCTCCGTCCCTGCAGCTCCCATTGGCCCTGTTTGCTGGCCAATGGGAGCTGTGAGGGAGGCGTTTGGGTGGGGGCAGCGTGCAGATCTCCCTGGCAGCCCTTAGGCATAGGAGCCAGAGGGGGGACATGCTACTGCTTCCAGGAGCCACGCGGACAACCCCCTGACCCTGCTCCCCGGCAGGAACTTGAGGGGTGGATTAAAATGTCTGAAGGGCCAGATGTTGCCCCCAGGCCGTAGTTTGATCACTCCTGGGATAGAACAATCAAAATGAAGGTTCCCCAGACAGATTCATAAAACAGGATTCAACTGTAATATAGCCTTAAAATTTCATGGCCCCATTCTCATTCTACCAGTGCTGCCTCCAAATCTAGAAAAACACAAGCAGGGTTAGGGCCCTTAGTCAAGAATCCTTACCATATAGTGGAGTCTTTTCTTGTAGAGAGAGTTGGAATGACCTGTGAGTATACCCAGTAGATGAGTGGGGGTGGGGGGGAGAGGGTACACATCTGTCCTGGGAAGAAGCACTGTCCTTTGGAGAGTGATATTCTCTTTTAGATTAGTCTGCCCACTACTGAGGCTGGTAATTTTGTGTTTTTCTTTGTTCACATGGATATGGTATAATGTTTATTAGCTTCTTTTGTTAACTCTGTTATATGTAAATACAGCACCATTTCCCCCCCCCCCATTCCAATAATGGTGTGGTCTTGAGTTAATGGAAAATGAGATTTAAAGGAGGATGTGAGATGTGCATTTGGTACAGGCCTTTGCTGCATTTTCCAAGTTCAAAATGGCAGGGGAATACTATCTGTATTTTTAACACTGCTGCCATATTGCTATACCAATTATTCTTTTTGTTGTTAGTATATGAATTTTAAAGCTTACCCTGTAGTTGTACCTGGGTGATCTTATGTCTAAATATTTAATGCTTTCAGTAACAACAGCTTGGACTTTTATACCAGGGAAAGTATTGAGAGTTATACTGTTACTAGCACATTATTTAAAAAATTGTAGTTTAAGTACAGAATTATGTCCTGGAACCCATTTATTCATCTTTGGATGATCCCTACTTCTCTCATAAATACAGTTTAGTAATAGCCAACACATGATTAGGTCTCTTAAAAGAAAATTATAGTGAACACATTTGTTATAATCAGCATTAGAAAGAATATGAAATTATCTTTTAAAAGATAATTTAGGTTTCCACCTAGTGGTGGTAGGGTATTCTGTCCAACAGAAATGAGACAAACAGGAAAAACATTATCTCAGCTACATATAACCTATTTATCTTGTTATGGGACTTGTAGATTTAAAACTTAACAATTCAGAAGATTGTGAACACAAATTACGTGCACAACTGTACATGACCTTGGACTTTGAGGTTTTTGTAACTTGAGGTCATAATGATTAGAACCTGCTGTTATCGCGGGAGTACATTCAGGTTCCTGAAGAACTTCTGAATCTATCAGAACCATATCTACTGATGTGTTGCAAATTTGCTAATATTTCTGTTTTTTCAGGGCTCTTGGATTATGCCTTAAAAAAAAGTCTAACTGGATATAAAAAATAGAGTGAAGATCAAAATCTGTAAAGCCCATCTTTGTTTTTATGTGTACAAGTAAACATATTTTGTTAAGTTTCCAACTTTAGCACTCCTTACTTATTTGGGCAAAACTGACTTTATTAGGCAATCCCTTGAGTAAGAACTGCTGAATATAGCTTTAAAGAAGTTAAAGAGGAAAAGTTGCCAGATGTTGTCTTTTCCATTTTGTTATTCTTCTACTACCAGTTTTATTATTTGTTTCACAGTAGTGCCTAGAAACCCTAACCAGATTAGGGCGCTATTGGGTTGAGGATCTATACAAACACATAGTCAAAGACAATAACTGCTCAAAAGAGCTTGCAGTCTTAGCTTACAACAAAATGTAACAAGTGAGTGAAACAGGCTGGGGAAAAGTAAGATGGAGTAACAGAAAAACAAAGTTATTTTTTCATAGAGCTGCTGTATGCATGATTTTGCAGATAGGGAGATAAATAAGGAGATTTGTGCCAGTAATCTCTGCTTGCCACCTGCCTAGCTATTATCAGCTCGAAATGATCTATAAGCATTGCAGTTAAAGTGAATTCAAAAATAAAAAAGTAGAAAAAACTAGCATAGCCTCTTAAAATCACTAGCTTTCACAACAGCTGTAGATAAATAGCATGTTCTGGAATAATTGCAGTCAAGTATCTAGTGCTGTATTTGTGTATACCTTAAGCATGTCCACCTCAGTACTGTGAAAGCCTGTATAAGACTGAGGATACCACAAAAAAGTTATTTTTTATGACCTAATATTGTGGATGTATTTCATATTGAATCTGGAACTCTTCTTAAATAGTAACTCTTTCCATAGATGCATAGATTCCAAAGCCAGAGGGACTACTGTGATCATCTAGTCTTGCCTCCTATGTAATACAGGCCATAGAATGTCCCCAAAATAATCCCTAAAGCATCTTTTTTGGAAAAATATCCAATCATGATTTAAAAATGTCAGAGATGGAGAATCCACCATGACCTTTGGTAAATTGTTCCAATTGTTAATTACCCTAACTGTTTAAAAATGTATGTCTTATTTCCAGTTTATTTCTTGCTTCAACTTCCAGCCATTGGATCATGTTATAACTTTCTCTGCTAGACTGAAGAGCCCATTGTTAAATATTTGTTCCCCAGGTAGATACTTATAGACTGTAGTCTTAAACTTAACAAAGAGAAGGTAAATCAACTGAGCTTTTTGAGTCTATCACTATAAGGCCTGCTTTCTAGTCTTTTAATCATTCTCGTGGCTCCTCTCAGAACCCTCTTCCATTTATCAACATCCGTCTTCAGTGGTGGGCTCCAGAATTGGAAACAGTATTCCAGGAGCAGTTGCTATATATTGAGGTAAAATAACCTCTATATGTATACTCAAGATTCCCCTGTTTATACATCCCAGGACTGTATTAGCTCTTTTGGCCACAGCGTCACAAAAGGAGCTCAGTTGATTATCCCTCACGCCCCTAAATCTTTTCCTAGTCACTGCTTCTCAGGATAGAGTCCCCCATCTTGTAAGTATGGCCTACATTCTTTGTTCCTAGATGCATACGCTTACAAGTAGCTGTATTAAAATGTATATTGTTTGCTTGCACCCAGTTTACCAAGCAATCCATATTGCTCTGAATCAGTGACCTGTCGTCTTCATTATTTACCACCCCCGCAATTTTTGCCATCTGCAGATTTATCAGTGATGATTTTATGTTTTCTTCCAGGTTATTGATATAAATGTAGAAACAGCATAGAGGCAAGAAACAATCCCTATGGGACCTTAATAGAAACACACCTGCTTGATGACAATTCTCCATTTACAGTTACATTTTGAGACCTATCATTTAGCCAGTGACTAATCCACTTAATGTTTGCCATGTTAGGTTTTTAATCAAAATGTCAAGCAGGACCAAGGCAAATGCCTTCCTAAACTCTAAAGTGTATTATGTCAACAGTATTACCTTTTATCAAGCAAACTTGTAATCTCAACAAAAAAAAGATATCGTTAGTTTTCCATAAACCCATGTTGATTTGCATTAATTACATTATCCTCCTTTAATTCTTTATTAATCAAGTCCCTTTACAGCTGTTCTGTTATCTTGCCCAGTATCAGCATCAGGCTGACAGGCCTGGACTACCTTGGTCATTCCACTTATCCTTGGTTAATACTGTCACATTAGCTTCCTTCCAATCTTTTGGAACTTTCCCAGTGCTCCAAGACTTATTAAAAATCAACATTAATGGTCCTGAGAGCTCCTCAGCTGGCTCCTTTAAAACTCTTGGATGCAAGTTTTCTGGACCTGCTATTTAAAAATGTCTGACTTCAGTCGTTTCTGTTTAACATCCTCCAGATTTACTAGTGGAATGGAAAGAGTGTTATCACCATAAATAAGACTATATCGTCTGTTTTCTCCCCAAATTCAGAACAGAAATATTTACTGAGAACTTTTTTCTTTTCTGAATTATTATTGACAATTTTACCCTTTTCCATCCAGTAATAGACCAATACCATTGTTGGGATTTTTTTTTTGTTTCCAACATATTTTAAAAACTCCTTTTTGTCCTTAACTCTGCTGGCCATAGATTTCTCCTTGTATCCCTTTGCTTCCTTCATCAATTTTCTACAGTTCCTAACTTCTGATTTGTATTCATATCAGTTTCCCCTTTCTTCCATTTGTTATATATTACCTATTTATTTTGTATAGTTGCCTTCACTTCCCCTCTTTAAACCAGGTCACTTTTTTAAAGCGGTAGCACCTACTTCCTCAGTTACAAGATTGTGGCTTTTGGGGCATCTAGTAAGGTGTTCTTAAATGATTCCCAAGTATTATTCACATTTTTTAAATTAAGTTCTTCCTCCCAGTGGATTTAGTTAATGATTTTGTTTTGCTTTGTGAAATTGGCCCTATTAAAGCAGCAGGTGTGTGTGTACACTGGTCTGTAAATGTGATCAAGACATGATCACTGGTACCTAAGCTACTACTAATTTTTAGTTCTTTGATCAGTTCCTTTTTATCTGTTAGGACAAGTCTAATAAAGAATCCCTCAGTGTTGGCTGCAACATCTTTTGTGTTTAGAAACTCCAAGGATGTTTAAGTACTGGCAGCATGAGACCTCCAACATATACCATTCAAATCGAAGTCCTCATGATCATGCAACTTTTGTTCCTATACTCATATATAAATGTGAAAGGAGGTGGTCATCTTGTTCCCCAGTGTGATTTGGTGGTCTGTTGCAGACACCAACTAATGTTGTGCTTTGTCTGTTAGTACATTGATCCATAAGCATTCAGGATCATTTCTTCTAAGTTATCAGTGACTTGGAAACAGGTAATGATATTTTTGACATGGAGGGTAATCACCCTCCCCTTTTGTGCATTCGATCCTTCTGAAATAGATTATAACCACTGATTTTAACATTCCATTCATGCAAATCATCCCACCAGTTTCAGTAACACCAACTGAAGGGAATTTATGCTGATAAATGAGCAATTCCAATTTTTATTCTCAACATCTGCATTTTGTGCTGAATGCCTATATCTTCTCTCTTTTTACCCTCCTTTTTTGCTGTTAGTTTTACCCTCTCCTGACTACTCTAGCTAGCCTCTTCCCAAGGAGGTTCTACTGAGATGGAGGCCATCCAAACTGTAGAGTCCACTCCCCTCATAGAAGGAGTGGGGGCAATATTGCACAAACCCAAACCCTCTACCCTACACCACTTAACTAGTCAATGCTTTAATTCCAGGTTTCTCTGCCTTTTGTCTTTCTTTGCTCATGGGACTAGAAGGATCTCAAAAAAAAATTGCTTGAATTTCTTTTTTCAGCATGCTTCTGAATTCCCTGAAGTCATCTACTATCTACGAAATATCCCGCGACTTAGTGTTATTAATGCCATGGGACTAGAAGGATCTCAAAAAAAATTGCTTGAATTTCTTTTTTCAGCATGCTTCTGAATTCCCTGAAGTCATCTACTATCTACGAAATATCCCACGACTTAGTGTTATTAATGCCAGTATGAATCATTACCAATGGATCCTTGTGCGTCAACTTCAAAAGCCTATCGAGTCTGACATCTCATGTCTTGGCCCTGGGAAGGCAGCAGACTGTCCTGTTGTCTGCCTCTCCCATGCAGAATGTTCTTTTGATTCATATGAGCATTTGATTCTCCAGGAATAATTGTCTGTCTTCCTTGGACGATAGGAGAACTTTCTGCAGGCAACCTTGATTTTCTTACATGTTGGACTGATCTGCCATCCATGTGTGTCTAGTACATCTCTCCATTCCCTTGGACCTGCAGGATCATGAGAGGTATATCTTCCAAAGTTTCCACATTGATGACCTGGTATTGATTTGAAACTTCTATCTATGTGGAATTCCTCCCAATCCTCTTTGGTGGCTACAGCCTGCCTATCCTTATATGTCTGCAGCCATGTCAAGTGCTGCCATGACCTTTTTCCTCTGGTGGTTACAAATGGCCAAGCCTCTTTTCTGACTTCCTCCCTGTCAGATTCCTTGATGGCCAGCTCAAGTGTTCCTTGAGCCTAGGATATTGGTATTGCCCAAGCCTGGCTGTCTCAGAACTCCTTAGCTTCTCTGATTCTCAGTAATGTCTCTCTTTGGCCCTCCAATCCAAGATGTTTTTTCTGGCTGGAGCATCATGAGGAATTGCCTGCACAAATGTCAATATGCAGGTTTCAAAATTGTTTTCTTTTTTTAAGGCTATGCTTTGTAATTGCATGTGTGAGGGTGTACTTCTGCATTTTTGTCCGATTAGCTTGCTTGCATGAAGTCAATTGCAGGATCAGGGCCTTAGGTAGAGTTTACTGTGATATTGGATTTTGTCAAATCAAGTATGCATGTATGTGAGACATAAAGTTTTGTCTTTGTAACCTTGTGTTTGGATTAGAGAGGATCTTCATTTTGCTTGAAAATACTTTTGTATTGCTGAAGGTTTTCACCACTTGAAGCTGGGCTATATGAATGTACATACAGTAATAGCTCCTATAATTGATTTCTTGCTGTTTACACTGTAACCTAATACTTGGAGTACATTGAGCGGCTTGTTGTTTGTACTGAAATCTTTTTCCTGTGCTTGGGAGCTACTAATTTCAAATTGTATTTTAATTGGCAATTACTTGGAAAATCAAGCTCTTGATAATTATAGTGCACTACAAAGTACATTGTTTATCTTTCTGATTTTTTTTAAGGTCATATCCTTTAATTTCTTTTATATTAGATTTGTTGGGGTGCAGTGGGTTTAGATGACTCATTTAAATGATTTGTACATTTTCTTTAGTTGCAGCGATCTATAGTACAAGGGAAAGTTGAAGCTGCGGCATGTTGATAGTTTAGCATAACAGGAATGTATCCTGTTGTTTTCTTTACATTAAGAAATGAAGCCATTCCACAGACTCAAAAAGCCAGATCATAGGTCATCCATCCATCTGCCTTATCTAGCCAGTACAAAGTACTGGAAAGTGGCCCATAAGGGGCGGCTGCAGATTTCCTTGATATAGAGGAATCCCTGGGTGGCATAAAGCTAGTGCAGCCAACTCTCTATTACTTCTTTCCCTTCCCCCTCCCGCTAGTTACTCCATTCCTGACATTGTAATTCCTAAGGCCATAGAATCATAGACTTTAAAGTCAGAAGGGACCATTCTGATTGTCTAGTCTGACCTCCTGCACAACGGAGGCCACAGACTCTCACCCACTCGCCCCTGTAATCAACCCCAACCTATGTCTGAGCTATTGAAGTCCTCAAAACATGGTTTAAAGACTTCAAGGTGCAGAGAATCCTCCAGCAAGTGACCCATGCCCCACGCTGCAGAGGAAGGCGAAAAATCCCCAGGGCCTCTGCCAATCTGCCCTGGAGGAAAATTCTTTCCCGACCCCAAATTTGGCGATCAGCTAAACCCTGAGCATGTGGGCAAGACTCACCAGCCAGACCCCAGGAAGGAATTATCTGTAGTAACTCAGGTCCCACTCCATCTAATATCCCATCACAGGCCATTGGGCATATTTACTGCTAATAGTCAAAGGTCAATTAATTGCAAAAAATTAGGCTATCCCATCATACCATCCCCTCCATAAACTTATCAAGCTTAGTCTTGAAGCCAGATATGTCTTTTGCCACCACTGCTCCCCTTGGAAGGCTGTTCCAGAACTTCACTCCTCTGATGGTTAGAAACTTTCGTCTAATTTCAAGTCTAAACTTCCTGATGGCCAGTTTATATCCATTTGTTCTTGTGTCCATATTAGTACTGATCTTAAATATTTCCTCTCCCTCTCTGGTATTTATCCTTCTGGTATATTTATAGAGAGCAATCATATCTCCCCTCAGCCTTCTTTTGGCCAACCCATTATATCTTGTACAGGTCAGTGTAGGCTATAGCACGTTACCAATTCAGTTTGTCTGAATCTGGACCTGAACAGACCATCTCTGAGGATGAATGTGCAGTTTAATTCTCCAAGCCATTCAGTCCCTAACCTCAGCAGAGAAGCTATTGGCGAAGTGCTGAGTTGTGATGATGGTTTTGTGAAGTGAATACCAGCCCATAATGAACTGAATTCACCTATTTGTGTTTTGGAGATCAGTGAACATCTTAATCTGATATCTGTTGTCACTCCAAAACTTCTTGTTATAAAACATATGGAACTGTGAATTCACATAGTGCTTTACAGAGTTGGATATAATCATATATAGGGGGAGGGATAGCTCAGTGGTTTGAGGGTTGTAAGTTCAGTCCTTGAGGGGGGCCACTGAGGGATCTGGAACAAAATCAGTACTTGGTCCTGCTAGTGAAGAAAGGGGGCTGGACTCAATGACCTTTCAGGGTTACTTCCAGTTTTATGAGATAGGTATATGTAATCTGTCATACTGTTAAAAATAACTCCATATCCTATGACCAGTCTTCCAAATGATTAATTCTCCCTTTAGATAAAAACATTTAAAAGTTTAAAGCTTTAATAGGTATTCTGGCAGTTGTCTGTTTTTATGCATTATCTTCAGTTTTTGTTTACATAAGTGCCATTTCTGAAGTTTCCACATGATGGCAGCAAATATTTACATTTCAGAAGCTTCTTCCTAGACTGGAAGAACTCAGGAATTTTCATGCTTTAAATTTAATGTAATCAGATCTCTTACACTGTAAACTCCTTTCCAAAAATCAAATGCTAATCTTATGCTTAGAATTGTAAATATATAGTATGGATCCATCCCTCAGTCCTCCAGTTCTGGTTGGATACATACCTCTTGCTTTTTTAATTATTCTGATTTTCTTGTCTTTGGATGACGTTTTCTTTTAAATTTTTTACAAGAGATTCTGGAACATGCAAAATTTATTGAAAAAAATATTTGAAGTTGAATGTATAGATTAATTTTATGTTATTCTCCATTGTGTTTGTTCTCTAATATGTTTGAAGACCTTACATGTCTCTGTATCTTACTTCTATATTACACCCAAATAATCTGTTTTAAAAATGTCAAAGCTGCAAATTTCAGCACTCAAAAGTCTGGAACTGCTAGAATTAAGGTTGCCAGTGCAATCTTAATTCACACATCCCTTGCCCCCAGGCACATGCATTATGGTCTTTCAATACATGATCACTTACTATTTTTCCACAGGGAACCTGTCTTATTCAGTGAATAAGGTAGTTATTCAAGTATTTCTTTTTATCTTCCTCATTCATCCAAACTAGAGCTGGGTAAATAACTGATTGTTGGAAGTTCTGAAAAACAGAAAAAAAAATCTATTTGGGTATGAATGGCAATGAATAGTCATTGGGCCAGAGAAAGCATGAGAGTGACTCTAGCTTGGTGGTTAGGTAAGTCACCTATGATGTGGGAGATGCAAATTCAAGTCCCTGCTGAAGTAACGGTTTCATTATTTATACACAGGAGAGATTGTGAGAGGCCCACCCTGGAATATCCTATTCTTCTGTAGTGACGGAGACCTAAGTTCATATTCTGTCTCCACATCATGCAGAGTGCGGAATTGAATCTGGGGTTATGTCCAGACTACCCACTGTATCGGTGGGTAATGATCGATTTATCGGGGATCGATATAGCGCGTCTTGTCTAGACACGCTATATCGATCCCTGAACGCACTCCCCGTTGACTCTGGAACTCCACCAGAGTGAGTGGCGCTAGCGGAGTTGATGGGGGAGTCGCAGCCGTCGATCCCGCTCCGTGAGGACGGGAGGTAAGTCAGAATAAGATATGTCGACTTCAGCTATGGTATTCCCCCTCTAGTGTAGACCAGGCCTGGGTCTCCCACATCCCGGGGAGAGCCCTAAGTGCTGGGTTAAAAGTTATAAAGGGGAGACTGCCACTGCTGCTATCTCCTATTCCTGTTTTGTGAATGGCATATAAGTCCCAGAAAGATTATTTTTGGGTTGAAATTATTTGGCAAATTCATGTCAAATTTGTGAATAGTTTGGGGTCAACTAAAGCTTCATTTTTTGGTGAAAAATATTGCTCAACTCCAAAACTTGCCCTGAATATAAAATTGTCAGTCTTCTCCTGCATGTCCTTAGGGTGCTCTCACCAGAGTATGTGATCACTTCACAAACATTAATGAATTTATCTTCACATCACACCTGTAGGGTGGTGGTATCATATTTCACAGCTGGAGAATTGAGCCACAGAGAGATTAAGGTCAGAATTTTCAGAAGCGCTCACTAATTTTGTGACACTTAGGGTTTTCTGAGTACTTTGCATTTTTATAGCATTCTTACATTCAGAGCACAGCTCCAATCAAATTAATTTGCATTTGTGAATGCTCTGGACTTCAGCAAATTTGATCCAGAAAATGGGGAACGCACAATTAGTGACCAGCTGTGAAAACATTGGTTCGAAAGACTTGCCTGGCATCGTATAGAAACTCTGGCAGAGGCAGAGATAGAATCAAATTATTTCGGGTGGCATTCAGCTGCATGAACCACAAGACCATCCTTTTTCTTCCTGCAGTTTCCTGCCTATTCTGTCCATATTTTCCAACTTCTGCAACAAATGAGGCAGGACGCTGTGGAGAACAGCCTCAGTCGCTACACAATTGTGCGCATTCCCAGCACAGGTTCATCCTGACCTGTCACTGAATGACGCAGGCCTCTGGTGGACAAAACAGTATGTGATCATGTAATTACTATAACATAATTGCTTATGCAGCCTTAATTCTGGCATTTCCTAATTTTTGGCTGATTGACTTTTTAACATAGCTTATTTTTAATGCAATTTATTAGCTTTTATATAAAAAATCTAAATTGAAAAAAACAAATTCTATCAAGATATTGACCCCCAGCTTGGGTCATCAGCTGGGTCTAAGACTTCAGAACCACAGCAGAAACCTCTGCCATTAATGGAGTAATTGGTAGCAGTAGTAGACTGCTATCCTTCACGTGGACAAGTAACTATAATGTGGGGATGAGACACACTCTTTGCCAGCAGACGATGTAGAGACTGAGGACTTCTGGATTCAATTCCAGGTTCTGTAGAGGGATGGGCCACAGTGGTTATATACCCTTCTGCTGCTGGTCTTACCCTACCCCCCTCTGCCTCTGCTCCTACCCACACACGTTGGCTCCTCCCTTCCCTCTACTCATATCCACTCACAACCTGGCCCCTGTCCTTCTCCTCCTTGGCTATGATCCATATCCTGACTCCAGGCTCCTTGCCCGTTTGCCCACCACCACCTTCCAATCACCTTCAACATCTGTTCTTCCCTCTCTAGCCTCTCTGCATCCCAGTCACATTCCTTCCATCTTTTCCTCCTTGCTGTTTGGGTATGCAGAAGGGACATTGAGAACACGAGGGAGGCAGTTCTCAGTTCTGTTGCTTGACATTGGTCTCTGGCAGCTGGGATGAGCAACTGCAGAGAAAGTCCTGCATGCTCAGTGGACACAGAATTTATCTGCTAAACTTTAGCAAGCCTCTACTGAGCATGAGTGAACTGAGATCTTTGGAGGCATGTAACTTGGCCTATTTTGGGTAGTTTTTCACCAGGACAGCCAAAGGTCCATCTGTGACACCACTGCAACCCTCATCTCACCCCCTTGCCAAATATCAAGTTCCTGCTCCAAAACATGGAAGTGCTCCAAAACTTCTTAATGAAACAGTTATATATATGGACAAAATAACAATTTTTTCCAATTTCAGTTTCAGAAATGGCAACACCCAGCATGAAAAATTTCAGCCCAAATGGTTAAAGTTCAATGAAGTTATAAGCAACGCCGAAACAGGGTCTTATAATGGGAAGTGTATGGTAACCTTAACCATAGGTGTCATTGTCATCTCCCCTTATAATTATGTTCCAGTTTCCCTAGAATTATTAGTTCACATTGTGTGTGTGTGTGAACACATCTATACAAAACCTTTTTACTTCATTTAGAATAGTTAAGCCGTGTAATTTAAATTCTTAATTTGTTTCACAATTCTTATTTTAATTTACACCTGTTTGAAGATTACAGCAAAATACCATAGTTGTTCTCTGTTCCTCTTAGATTGATAGATTTGTAGAAATTCACTTTGGCACATGTTGATAAGCTTCCTAATATGATTACAGTAAAACAAAAGAGTTTCTGTAAGATAGCCATTCCTTTGAGGTGTTAGATTCAACAAAGCATATAATATCATGTCTTTAGTACCTGGCAAAAATGGTATCTCAGATAGGTATATTTTCTGCAGTTCTGTTATTGAGACACAATTCTATATGCTTTTTTTTATTTTTTTCATGACTCTACTGTTGGTACTGAGCATCCTGGTTCCTATCTGGAAATGCGGTACCATCATTGTCACTATGAGGAAAATATATTAATTGTATAGTTCTCCTTAAGAAAAATAGGGCTGTTCCAGGAACTGGTGAGAGGGATGGAAAGTGCTTTGTGAACAATGTAATTTGTTATCATGAATGTCAGTTTTGCTTACCAACTGACAGCAGATGGCAGTCCCGAGCAGGGAGACCAGCATACCTAGGAATGACTGAACGGAAGACAATGTTTGTGATGTCTTGTTCCTTAGAAGCCTTCATGACAATAATCTTGGTATTTTCATTCGTCTCTTTAGAGTATGTAAATTATACTACAAGCAATTAAATATTTATTGGTTATTTTCTAAGCACTATCTCTTAGTACAAAATATTGTAAAAACTGTTCTGAAGAATTTTTGTACTGTTGCAGTGAAAACAGATGGATTAAAAAGCGGGTAAATAAAACTAGCTTTCTGATGCTGCAGAGTCATTGAATTTTGGAATTAGCTGAGTTAAGTAGCTGTTTTAGTTGACTGGAAACTAAAGTAGAAATATCTCAGAGCTCAAGAAGCTTTGTTATGAGATTGATCTATATTATACATTAGGGTTCACTGAAGGGATTAGGGGTCTTCACTGGGAACTGAAAAAACTCACTCATTATCATAGTTTTCAAAGTGCCTAACTGGTTTTGGAACGCAGGTCCCCATGACTTTCAATGGGACTTTTTCTTCGAAATCACTTAGGCTTTTTGGAAAATAATACCCAGTCTCTAATATATGTGTAATTACATATGTCGAGAAAAAGAATGGAGTTGCCAAACAATAAAAATGGGCCATGATATTTTAGTCCCTAGTAAGAATTTTCTATTATTTATGTATTTACTGTTTATTTTGGAAAGAACTTAATGTGGCTAACTGTCTTTGGTTATGAATGATGGCATGTCCTCATATCTGAACTGTAAGTAATATGCATGTATATCGGAAGCAGAGTCCTATTTTTTAATGGTTGAGGGTTTCATACACTCATGGCATGGATAAACCTTGTGTTGGCCAGCACAGAAGCCTGCATTGGAGGACTAGTGGCTCTAATAAGCTGCAATTGGTGAGGACAAACTGTTGTTGTTGCAGCCTATAGGCTGGAATATCAGCCTTCCCTTGCTCAGCCCCAGGTTATGGGGATGGATTTCATCTCCCTAACCCCTCCTTGCTCCACCAGTATAGAGCCTGTTCTGCTAAATGTAAAAGGCTTTCCAGTTTAGTTAAAAATTGATTTAAGGTGTATGTATTTAAGGTAGTATTCTACAGTGCTGTACTGGATAGTGGAGGAGGGACCATTGTAAGGATCTTTTTATTTTCTATTGTACTTCAGGAATGTGCTAGATTCACTTGTGTTGGTGCAGGGAAACAGATAAGGACAATGGGGTCCCACTCCAACCCTGGGGGATTCACTGTGGAGGAGAGCAGGCAGTGTCTTTATCACTGCACTCCCCTGGGGTTTCCACCAGAGGAGGGCAGCTTTAAATTGTGGCTAGGATTCAATAGAGTCTTCGTCAGCTTAAGACTGCCTGAGGATATACTGAATCAGTGCAGCTGTTGCCACCTTAGGCCATGGCTACACTGGCGCTTTACAGCGCTGCAACTTTTGCGCTTAGGGGTGTGAAAAAACACCCCCCTGAGCGCTGCAAGATACAGCACTGTAAAGCCTCAGTGTAATCAGTGCCGCAGCGCGCTGCAAGCTACACCCGTAAGGGATGTGGTTTACGTGCAGCGCTGGGAGAGCTCTCTCCCAGCGCTGGCGCTCCGACCACACTCACACTTCAAAGCGCTGCCGCGGCAGCGCTTTGAAATGTCAAGAGCCGTACCTTGGCCCAGCCAATACTCCTGCTGGTTGTAGCAATGCTACTGTGTGCCCTGTGGGCCTTTTGGAAGAGCAGTGTTTGCAAGGTGCTTTGCTCCTCTTTAATGACCCAGATCAGAGTATTTTTAAAGATACGGTTTTTTTTTTTAAAAAAAAATGGTTAAGTGCATTTCCCTCCTCATCTAAATCAAAGGGACTGAAAAGATGGTTTCTTAAAAAAAAAAGAAATCATTTTGGCGCTTGAGGAGAAAGTGGAAACAAGCAGTTAAAATGAAAGATCGACATTCAATAGTGTAAGTGCTTCTATCATGTGTTTTGGATTTTATTGTATGTCTCCTGTCTTCAGATGGATAGCTATTACATTTAACCTTATCTGTTTTTTTTAATGGGGAATTTTGGAATGCACATTCATGTTTCTGAAATATTGGATGATCAATGCATTGAGCAGTAGAGGTCAGCTGTATATTAAAAAGTCCTGCATTTGAAAATATGATTTCAACGCTGAAATGCTAAAACCATCTGCTTTTTTCATTAGTATGAAAGTTAAAAGAATGAACTGGTACAAAGACACTTTGTAAAATCCTTTTCTGGCTGTTACATATGGTAAAATGGGTTTTGGATAAATAGCAGAAAAACAAATCTGAGAAACCTGTTTCTTAAATTGATACTTTACAAATGATGTCCCGTAGTCTATTTATGTAAAGGAGAACGTGAGGACCAGAAACAGTTTTATAATATGCATTTATTCACATTAGTCAGCTTTTGTAGTGAGATTTTTTTTTTCTTCCAAGGACACCTTGTTTTATTCCCACTAAGTTTCAGAAACAAGACTTCTGACTTCGATTTCCATTGTAACATGCTGAATCCTTCCTTTTTAAAATACTCTCTGTAATCGTTCCTAGTATGAGCTATTAATTCATTGACTGCAGTTTTCCTGATACTGATGTGCAATGTGTTAATTGTCCCCAAGATTCATTTGATGTCTATTCCTTTGTCTTGTTATGCATATTAAATAATAAGACCTCATCCAAAGCCCATTGAAATTGATAGAAAGACTGACAGTGACTTCAGTGGGCTTTGGCTCAGTCCCATATTGCAATAATGCTGTTTAGAGGTCAGTGAGGTCCACATTGTGCCAGGTGCTGTCTGAACATATGATAAATTCCAGACCTTGTCTCAAAGCCAGAGACACTTACTGCAGTAACTGGCAAGGTCATGTAGCCACAATCAAACTCGTGGCCTGATTTTGCTCTGTTTACTCTGGTGGAATTACTCATGATTCATAACGCTACAACTTTTATATTGAATGGTGTCCTGGTAAGAGACTGTGCCAGTGCTAAGGGAAGTGAGGTGAGAGGAGTAAAATAGCATGTAGCAAGCCAGGTGGCTGGCTGTGTTATGGAACAGCTCCTGGAGGGCACTGCATTTCGTCTGAGCAATTCTGGGTTTAATATGAAGAAGGCTAAACTGTGAAAGTTGAGGTTTAGTCAATGTGTGTTGGACAAAATATTCCATTTACTGGGCAATATGCACCCAGCTCCAGTGCTGGCTGAAATCACCTTTTCAATCAGAACCGTGGAATGATGAAATAAATGCAATCCGGTTTCTTGGTGTTTGTTTTTTTCTGCACTATATCAGGCTTTCAAACGATTGTTTTTTAATTAAGACCATGGCTTTTTGTGATACTTTTTGCAACTGCACTATGGATTCACAAACAGCAAAACTTTTATTATAGTCTTTTTAGTATCAGTAGTTTGAAAATTGCAGCTAAATATTAAAAACAAATACTTAACAGTTGTTCAAAATAATCTGTTCTTCTTATACTCCTCTTCCTTGTTTATTTTCCTTTGCTGGGCAGAAATGAAATCTTATGTGCTGAAAACAAAAACTGCATCTGTCCTAGTATTTGTTTGCTTTATTCCATACACAACAATTTTATTTAGTGACTTTTGTACAAACAATTTGTAAGTGTCACTTAAAACATAGGTAGGGAAACCAGAAAAAGAAAATAAGTAACAAATAAACAAAATCATTACATTTTTGTAAGTGTGCAGAGTAGAACAATAATGAAAAGACATACCAGTCTATTCCAGACTTTTAGCAAAGACTAACTAAAATATAAAAAGACAAAACAGTTAGGAAAGTTGAATTTAAGGAATGAATATATATATTCTGAAAGAAGTGAAGATCAAAGTAACAATCACACAAGTTTGAGGAAGGATACATCTAATTTGAAATACATTGGATTTTAGAAAGAGAAACGCTGGGGAATGAGATAAAATATAGGGAAACAAAAGCCATGTCTAGTTAAATTCTTACTCATATCATAGAGAGACTATTGAATATGGACATAATTCTGAAGGTGATAGAATCATATCAATATATGCAACAGAAGTTATAAATTCTCCCAGTAAGATTTCTTCATTTAGCTCAGAACACAGTTCAAGGCAAATGATGGCTGGCAGTATCCCTCAGATTTATATTTTCTATCAACCAGCTTTATCAGCGCTAAGTGAGAATGTGACAAACTGTGTTTAGTGTTGTGTCCCGCATTAGGATATGTAGAGAGACAAAGATATGTTCTCTTTAAAAGAAGGTATGATGTGCCTCTTCGTTTAAAGTGTGAAGATGGACCAACTCAAATGGAAAACTATTCAGCTAAGAGAATGGAGACAAATTCAGTTTTCCAGTACTTCCCAATTGGAGAAAACTGAGAAGTTTGAAGAATGTGAACTAAACTTTTATTCTCGTGTACATCCTGCTTTTTCACTCAGTCTTCTAAAACACCATTAAATATTCCAAAAGACAGATCACTGGTGATTCTGGTAGTCCATAACTAGCCTCAAAGAAATTGATATCTGGATTTAGTAAACATATTAGTGTATTAACTGATTCCAATAAAAACTGCTCATCCCAAGAGAGAATGAAATACTTGTCTTTGCACTGAAATATTGTTAAAGCTCAAGCAGCTATGTGAATGAAACATTTGCCTCAGAAAGGTAACCATTGTAGAGAATATTGAATTTTCTACAGCCAGGGCTATCCTTGGGCCTCAGCGCTGGCACTCTTAGAGTTCAGTTTTCAGCACTGAGTACCATTTTATTGTCAGATGGACAAAATCTAATCTCTTCCCATTATGTAATCAAATTCTCATAAGCTGTCAAATTTTATATAGTTGTCTCCAAATCAGGAAAGTGTCCTCTTTGGAACCTGAATGCAATTCTGAAAGCTTTAATGGATCTCTCTTCTGAACTTCTTTCTTTGGTGTCACTCTATTTCCAGCCTATTAAAGCAGTAGTCCTCACAGCCATTGCCTTAGCAAAAAAAAGGTTTCAAAGCTGGACAGTCTATTCAGTGAAGAGCAATTCTGAGTATTCCACAGAGACACAATCATATTGAGAACTTAGATTCAATTAATTCCTTAAAGGAGAATGTAGTTTTCCAGAGTGTAAAAGAAATCTTACTGTCTTTCTAACCAAACTCTATCTGTGTCAGGAAAGACTGTGTGGTGCATTCTTGATATGAGAAGAACTATAAGGCTGTTCTTCAGCTGAACAAAGGATTTTAGGCAGTATAGCTTGCATTTGTTATTGTGCATTCTGGAGGTAAAAGGGGGGGGGGGGAAATCTTCATTATTGCCTGGTTTCTCTATCCATTAGATACTTATATAAACCTATTCAGTTTCCTATAAAGAGGCACATTCATCTAGGGCTTGTAGAAGTCCTCTGCATTAACAGAGAAAATGTGCAAAGTTTCCTTTCAGTCCATTGTATACCCTCTCCTCACAAAACACTATTGGCTAAATTTAGACTAAATTCTGGTGGCAGTCTTCAACAGATAATCATCTGGCAGAGGTGAGACTGAGGGTGTGAAGGTCTACAATCTCCATTCTATCAGGGAGACTTTTAAGTTAGCACAGCTTGAAAAGTGATGCTGCCTGGGAAGGGGAGGTGACCAGGGCAAAGAGGAAGTATCCTGATTATCACGTCTCCAAGTGGTGATGGCTGTGGAGGGAAGCTGTGGAGCCCCACTAGAAATTAGAGCTGTCCCCATCTGATGGAAACACCAAAGAAGGTCAGACAGAATGATCATCATCTGCTTGCTTTCCCTTGGGGTGAACACCAATAAGTGGGTTTGCTGTCACAGGGATTATGATTTATAGCTTCTGTCACCAGTCTGGCTGAGCATGATTTTGTAAATTAGAATGTGCAAGTTTCATTGCATGCGTCCTTCAGTTCAAGGTGCTCCAGGATGTACTTGGCATAAAGTAGATTGTTCTTAAAATAGAAGGTATTTTCTTCTCTTTCACTTATTCCCTTCCTTGTGGTATTCAGCTATTATACATTCCATATATAATGGCTTTGTTGATATGCAGCAAGGTAGGCAGAAGAAAATTTGGCATACTTTTTTTATTTTTTCTCTAAAATGGCTGCCAACCATGTTCCAGATTATTTGTTTTAATAAAGTATAGTATAGAATTTTGGGGGCAAAATTCACTTTATGCACATAAGCAAATGCTTGTATTCTTAAGATTATTTACTCAAATTACTTTTTTCTCTATCAGTCTCAGTTGATGTTACAGTTTAATGTGTATACCCCAAATTAAAAAACATAGTAAGAGAACCAAAAAAGAACCACCATCGCTAAACAACAATAAACAACAAAGTAAAAGAAGCAGTGAGAGGCAAAAAGGCATTCTTTAAAAAGTGGAAGTTAAATCCTAGTGACAAAAATATAAAGGAGCATAAACACTGGCAAATGAAATGTAAAAATAATTAGGAAGGCCAAAAAAGAATTTGAGGAACAGTTAGCTAAAGACTCAAAAAGTAATAGCAATTTTTTTTAAGCACATCAGAAACAGGAAGCCTGATAAACAACCAGTGGGGCCACTGGATGATCGAGGTGCTAAAGGAGCACTCAAGGACAATAAGGCCATTGCAGATAAACTAAATGAATTCTTTGCATTGGTCTTCATGGCTGAGGATGTGAGGGAGATTCCCAAACCTGAGCCATTCTTTTTAGGTGACAGATATGAGGAACTGTCCCAGACTGAGGTATCATTAGAGGAGGTTTTGGAACAAATTGTTAAATTAAACAGCAGTAAGTCACCAGGACCAGATGATATTCACCCAAGAGTTCTGAAGGAGCTAAAATGTGAAATTGCAGAACTACTAACTATAGTCTGTAACCTATTATTTAAATCAGCTTCTGTACCAGATGACTGGAGGATAGCTAATGTGATGCCCATTTTTTAAAAGGGCTCCAGAGGTGATCCCGGCAATTACAGGCCTGTAAGCCTGTCTTCAGTACTGGGCAAACTGGTTGAAACTATAATAAAGAACAATATTATCACACATATAGATGAACATACTTTGTTGAGGAAGAGAACATGGTTTTAGTAAAGGGAAATCATGCCTCACCAATCTACTAGTATTCTTTGAGGGGTTCAACGAGCATGTGGATCTAGGGGATCCAGTGGATATAGTGTACTTAGATTTTCAGAAAGCCTTTGACAAGGTCCCTCCCCAAAGACTCTTACACAAAGTAAGCTGCCACGGGATATGAAGAAGGTGCTCTCATGGATTGGTAACTGGTTAAAAGATAGGAAACAAAGGGTAGGTATAAATTATCAGTTTTCAGAGTGGAGAGAATTAAATAGTGGTGTCCCCTAGGGGTCTGTACTGGGACCACTCCTATTCAACATATTCATAAATGATGTGGAAAAAGGGGTAAACAGTGAGATGGCAAAATTTACAGATGATACAAAATTACTAAAGATAGTTAAGACCCAGACAGACTGCAAAGAGCTACAAAAGGATCTCTCAAAACTGGGTGACTGGGCAAAAAAATGGCAGATGAAATTGAATGTTAATAAATGCAAAGTAATGCACATTAGAAAGCATGATTCCAACTATACATAAAAAATGATGGGGTCTAAATTAGCTGTTACCACTCAAGAAAGAGATTGTGGAGTCATTGTGGATAGTTCTCTGAAAACATCCACTCGATGTGTAGCAGCAGTCAAAAAAATGAACACAATGCTGAGAATAATTAATAGATAATAGGAGAGAAAATATCATGTTGCCTCTATATAAATCCATGGTACGCCCACATCTTGAATACTGTGGTTGCCCCATCTCAAAAAAGATATATTGGAATTGGAAAAGATTCAGAAAAGGGAAATAAAAGTGATTAGGGGTTTGAAACGGCTTCCGTATGAGGAGAGATTAATAAGACTGGGACTTTTCAGCTTGGAAAAGAGACGTCTAAGGGGGATATGATAGAGGTCTATAAAATCATGACTGGTGTAGAGCAGTGGTTCTCAAAGCGGGTCCGCTACTTGTTCAGGGAAAGCCCCTAGTGGGCTGGACCGGTTTGTTTACCTGCTGCACCCACAGGTTTGGCTGATCGCGGCTCCCACTGGCTGCGGTTCGCCACTCCAGGCCAATGGGGGCTGTGGGAAGCGATGCGGGCTGAGGGATGTGCTGGCCTCCCTTTCTGCAGCCCCCATTGGCCTGGAGCAGCGAACTGCGACCAGTGGGAGCCACGATCGGCCGAACCTGCGGACGTGGCAGGTAAACAAACTGGCCCGGCCTGCCAGGGGTTTTCCCTGAAAAAGCGGTGGACCGGCTTTGAGAACCACTGGTATAGAGAAAGTAGATAAGGAAGTGTTGTTTACTACTTCTCATAACACAAGAACAAGGGGTCACCAAATGAAATTAATAGGCTGCAGGTTTAAAACAAATGAAGTATTTCTTCACACAATGCACAGTCAACCTGTGAAACTCCTTGCCAGAGGATGTTGTGAAGGCCAAGACCATAACAGGGTTCAAAAAAGAACTAGATAAATTCATGGAGGAGGTGCATTGAAGGCTATTAGCCAAGATGAGCAGGAATGTTGTCCCTAGCCTCTGTTTGCCAGAAGCTGGGAATGAGCGATAGGGGGTGGATCACTTGACGATTACCTGTTCTGTTCATTCCCTCTGAGGCACCTGGCACTGGCCACTGTTGGAAGACAGGATACTGGGCTAGATGATCCTTGGTCTGACCAAGTAGGGCCATTTTTATGTTCCTTATGTTCTTATCAACTTACTTAATTTGAGATGTTACCTATTGTGACATTCCCCAGGGTACAATCTGGACTACTGAACAACTGTCCTCTCAACTGTCGAACCTGAGGTGTCTTTTAGTTGCTTTGTTGTGAGAACAATCACTCCTGGCCTGTTTACATCCAGCCTCTAGCATGCAAAATCACTCCCAGCTGAAATATGAGTGCTTCTAGCGCGCTACTCCTGAACTGTATTACAGAGTGACACCAGCGAATTCCCAGTCCCAGAGTTGTCCCCAAAAATATTTGTCTTGTACTGCCCAGCTCTTTCCTTCTGTGCAGTACAAGCTCATAGAAAGTCCGTAATTTCATTAATAGAAAATGAGGCATGAAAGTTAGAATTGGTTACAAAGAAACAAAAGGTAAAATGCAAACTAATACCTAACTTATCAAGCTAAAGCAGCAAAGAATCCTGTGGCACCTTATAGACTAACAGACGTTTGGGAGCATGAGCTTTCGTGGGTGAATACCCACTTCCTCAGATGCATGTAATGGAAATATCCAGGGGCAGGTATATATATGTGTACTAGCAAGCAAGCTAGAGATAACGAGGTCAGTTCAATCAGGGAGGATGAGGCCCTGTTCTAGCAGTTGAGGTGTGAAAACCAAGAGAGGAGAAACTGGTTCTGTAATTGGCAAGCCATTCACAGTCTTTGTTCAGTCCTGAGCTGATGGTGTCACCATCAGCTCAGGACTGAACAAAGACTGTGAATGGCTTGCCAATTACAGAACCAGTTTCTCCTTTCTTGGTTTTCACACCTCAACTGCTAGAACAGGGCCTCATCCTCCCTGATTGAACTGACCTCGTTATCTCTAGCTTGCTTGCTAGTACACATATATATACCTGCCCCTGGATATTTCCATTACATGCATCTGAGGAAGTGGGTATTCACCCACGAAAGCTCATGCTCCCAAACGTCTGTTAGTCTATAAGGTGCCACAGGATTCTTTGCTGCTTTTACAGATCCAGACTAACACGGCTACCCTCTGATACTTATCAAGCTAAGTGAATCCAAAGCAAAGATTTCTCTCATCGTATGATTACAGCAGTCTGGCTGGATCTTTCACCCAGGACCCCACCCCTAGTTCACTGATGCTGCTTTTATCTTTCAAACATTGTTGATGCTGTGAGTAGAAATGAGGGTAGAGAGGTGATTTGTGTCCTTTGTTCACCGTTCTTATAGCATTTCTCTTTGAAAATTATCTGCAGCTGGGGTTCAGGCGATAGCAAGTCTGATTGCCAAGATGTAAGTTTTTCGCTCACACTCCTCTTCCTGCCAAAGAGTGGCAGCTTACCCAGCTGATTGTCCAGTTGATTTTGTTGATACCTGGCTGAGCTGTCCATTTGCCTTTAGTCTCTGAGGAACTGGTTTGGGCTGCTTCCTCAGATTTGAAATATGCCTTAGGAACATCATACAGTAGAATCTTACAACTTTGCATACAATGTTGCCACGCGTGTTTTACCAGGACAATAATGATCAGTGAATTATGAGTTTTCAAATGGTACCTAACAAGGCATACTTTTTGTACAAGATTTATCATAGTTTTGTATATATGGTGAACATAAGGGCACAGTCTGTCATACCTTTACCAAAGTTAATTTTGTAATTTAGTTTTAGTGGCTCTGTACATTTGTCTTCAGCGCTTGCCCAGTATTGTGGTTTTCAGACAGTTCCACCTCTGCAGTGTTCACTCATATATTTCATCTTCAGCAGGGTTAACTGCATGTTAACCATGCCAGCACCAGGAAAAACACCATCCACCTAGTAGGATCTCAGCATAAATATTCCAAAGAGTTTACATGTTTTACTGCCATGTTCTTACAGTGAACTCTTTCTAGTAGATTTCCAATTTCATTTAATTATCCTAAACTATAGGAGTCCATTCTATTCAGGTTTTTCCCCCGTGTCCATCACCATGGTATCCAGGTACCTAAGATGTTTCAACCTTTGCCATTGGCTGTAATGTGCAGCTAGAAACAATGAGTGCACAGAGGCAGATGCATCTACATAAGGTGTAATAGCTTTAATGAAGATAACTTGGAAGTACCCCATACAAACTAGTCCTATCTAGGAACTAGTGGGCCAAGCACTCTTTGACTATAACTTAATTCCACATTGGCCACCTCTGATGCATTTTGCTGCTTTTTATGCAGGTTGGTGTAGTGGACTATTTTTCTCTAGCTACTGTAACTGAGCCAAGGGCGCCAGTTACCACAGAGTGTGTCCCGTGACAGTTATACTGTGGTAAATGTTCTGCACGCATGGGTCCTAACCATTTTCTTTAATCAAGCTAAAGCTTGAAGCCTGGATGCAGAACATGGTTAGGTCCCATCCATAATAGAAATTTTGACCGGGTTGCAACGGGGTGAGGGCTCAGCTGTTATCACTGGGTCCCAGGGCTCAATGACAATTGAAGTGTAGTTAGGTCCTTGAGCTGACCAGCTTGATTGTCAGTCTTGATAAGTCCGAGCTGAACCTTTGTGTATATTTGAGGCATAAGGGCCAAATTATTCTTTCTGCTTCTTCCCCTTTGTGCCATTCAGCTGCTATAAAAGGACTGATTCTGGCCATACTTGGCTAGCAGAGAATTCACTTAGTGGTTAGTAAATCTTTATTGATATAAAACCAGAAGAACTAGTTTCTGCATTACCCATGCCACTGTGTAAATTAGAGCAGCCTAGTGCTGTAACTCATGCTTGATCTGGAGCAGCCAAACCAAGTACACAGGATTAGAGCACCAAACCAGCTGAGCTCTGATTCCCTGACCCCTCAGTCCCTCCATACATACATACCTGTTTTCCTACAGAGGGCGGAGCTCACCACAGGACAGAATCTGGCCTCAGGTTCAGGTGCCCTGATCCAAACCCCATTTGATCTTTGGGTGGGAATTGTGAAACAAATGGACTAGGGGATGAATTCTGTGACTAAGGAGGAGAGAACTACTTACTGGAGTGTCAAACTGTCCAGGAGGCAGCAGTTAGAGGGGGTAACCTGTCTCACCCAACCCAGTGTTTGGGGGAGGCTAGGGCAAGTGGAACCTGCATAGTCTGGCAAAAAAAACCTAAGCTTCGGGAACACACAGTGCAGTCAGGCTTTAGTTATTTGTGGCCCTGGAAAGGGTGCCCATGGGTGAGACTGTAAGAGAGATCACAAGTGCAGCTCATCCTTGAACTGTAACGGTGAGTTTAGGACCAAATTCAAAGCATTCTTCCATTTATGCATATGTTCAAAATTTGCACACTATAATATGTACACACTAGCCATAGAATGTGCATGCACAAATCCATTTGTGTTAAAATCTGGTACAAACGGGTTTTGCACATGTGTATTCTGTATCAGAGGGGTAGCCGTGTTAGTCTGGATCTGTAAAAGCAGCAAAGAATCCTGTGGCACCTTGTAGACTAACAGATGTTTTGGAGCATGAGCTTTCGTGGGTGAATACCCACTTCCTCAGATGCATGTAGTGGAAATTTCCAGGGGCAGGTATATACAACCTGCCAACCTGAAACATATTCTCACCAGTAACTGCACACCGCACCATAATAACTCTAGCTCAGGAACCAATCCATGCAACAAACCTCGATGCCAACTCTGCCCACATATCTACACCAGTGACACCATCACAGGACCTAACCAGATCAGCCACACCATCACCGGTTCATTCACCTGCACCTCCACCAATGTAATATATGCCATCATATGCCAGCAATGCCCTCTGCTATGTACATCGGCCACACTGGACAGTCTCTACGGAAAAGGATAAATGGACACAAATCAGATATTAGGAATGGCAATATACAAAAACCTGTAGGAGAGCACTTCAACCTCCCTGGCCACATTATAGCAGACCTTAAGGTGGCCATCCTGCAGCAAAAAAACTTCAGGACCAGACTTCAAAGAGAAACTGCTGAGCTTCAGTTCATCTGCAAATTTGACACCATCAGCTCAGGATTGAACAAAGACTGTGAATGGCTTGCCAACTACAGAACCAGTTTCTCCTCTCTTGGTTTTCACACCTCAACTGCTAGAACAGGGCCTCATCCTCCCTGATTGAACTGACCTCGTTATCTCTAGCTTGCTTGCTAGCATATATATACCTGCCCCTGGAAATTTCCACTACAGGCATCTGAGGAAGTGGGTATTCACCCATGAAAGCTCATGCTCCAAAACGTCTGTTAGTCTATAAGGTGCCACAGGATTCTTTGCTGCTTTTACATGTGTATTCTGTCACTTTACACAAGTAATGGTGCATCAAAAGTTCATGCATGAATGATTAGTGAATGGAAGCTGGGTTGAGAGTTATATGAGAAATTGGCTCTTAATGCCTTCATGTTCTATACCTGGGGGAATTCTGTGCCACTGCTCATGCACATAATTCATATCTCCCCTCAGATTTTTTTCTCTGCAGACTATAGATTCTGTTGTAGAGATGCTGCAGTTATACCTTTTGCTCACCAGGTGAGAGGGCAGCCAGTGGGTGGAGAGGGATGGGAGAGACTGCTTTCCTCACATCGAGGCCAGGTGAGGAGGCTTGGGATGGACAGCATGGGACGTACGGGGCTGCTGTAGGGGTCATAGACTAGGGTTCAGAAGTGAGGAGCAACCAGAAGTAGACCAAGTATTCAAGGTGTCAGCACACCCTGGATTTATATAATGGCATTATGATATTTTCTGTGTTATTTTCTATCCTTTTCCTTATAGTTCCTAACACACTGTTAGCCTTTTTTGACTGCTACCATATAGTATATGCGAATGCAAATTAGGCATGTGAATATTTGAAGATTTTAATTCTGAAGATCAGTCCCAGAGTATAAAAAAGATTTAGTTCCAGATGATTTCTTTCACAAGAGTTAAAACATTAGGCAGGCATTAACCAAATCAGTAAGTAATGGTACCTCACATGAGTTTGTGTAGTAATCTGGCAGAAAGCAAGCAACAGCAGATAATGAATTTATTTGTGAATGAACACTTCAAATTCGGGTTTATTTTCTGTTTTTTGTCTTTTGTTCTTCACCTTCAAATGTGCTCATTGTGTAGCATTTATTGGCATTCTAATAATCTTGTCCTATTTCTCATATTACATTTGTTGATTAAAACCTTCCAGAGAGTAATGTATCAATGGCATGTGTTCCTGTGCTTGCCAAGGTACATAAAACTGCAGGGTCTCCTCTGTCATGAGTATTGTAACTTTTTTGTTTATTATATTTTTGGTTAGAAATTGCTTATACACCACATTTCTGAGGGAACACATGATCCCAAAAAGAACAGGAGTACTTGTGGCACTTTAGAGACTAACATTTATTTGGGCATAAGCTTTTGTAGGCTAAAACCCGCTTATACCCAAATAAATTTGTTTTTCTTTATGGTGCCACAAGTACTCCTCATTCTTTTTGCTGATACAGACTAACACCGCTAACACTCTGAAACATGATCCCAAAGATTTTTCAAATAAGCATGATAACTTTGACAGTAATAGTGGTAGAATTTCGCTAGAGAAATTCTACACACCTGGTGAAATAACTAGTGATGGCATTTTGCTGTTCAGAGTAGAATATTTTACACAGTTATTGCTCAAAAAGGTCAGTTAACACTTTGTCATATTTTTATACTTTACTATTTTAAAAATAGAAATGGGGGGAAGTTCTGTAAAGGAGGATATAAAGATATGCATGAGATTGGTCTGTTTTTAAAAAATAAGAAAGTGTGGGCTACACATTATCACATCGTGCTTTCTCAGCCAGTAAAAAATAGAAGACAGACAAGAAATACAAACACATATCAGAAGTCTTTTCATTGTGCAGCTGTATTTTGCATTTGTACAGCATAAAATTAATTTCAACTTCAAAAAAAAATGTTTGTGCAAACACTTGTCAGTTATAATATTTCTCAGTAAAAGAATTCTTTCATTTTTTTCTTTTGGCTAGTGAAGGTCCTTTGGCTTCCACTGCCCACAACCAGTTCCAAAAATTAGGAAAGGCTGAATACTTTTTTTGCGATAGGGCGAGGAACATTGTGGTATTGTGGAAAACTTGGTACTGTGATAGGGCGAGGAACATTGTGGTATTGTCAAAAACTTGGTAATGTGTTGCTTTTGATTATGTGGATTTTATTTTTGATAGAGAAAATATTGATGTGCAGTTGTGGACAGAAAAGTGGTCATGTAAAAATAACCCTTTATTACTCAACAGATGTACTCCTTGAGTGTCTAAAGTCATATCTGCTTACTGACAAACTTTGTTTTAAACTAATTTTTACTTCTTTTTTCACTTTAGAATCAGCACAGCTGTGAGATAATCACCTGGATTCTATTGTGTCATGCTTCTTTCATAGAACAATTTAACCGTTCCAATTACAGAATATTTTTTTACTAGGTTTGAGCCAAAAATAGCTCATCTTACCTTTCAGATATCAGGTTAATTTTACAGGGCTGGTACTCTCTAAAATAGTATTTCTACTTATAAGATGAGCAAATTTGATATAAAGTTATTGACAGACAATATACTTGGAATCCAATAATGCTATTACAGGGGCTAACATTTCCAAATCTAGGTACCTAAAATAAGCTTGTAAATGCATATTTAGGCTGCAAAATTACAATGAGCTCCTCACAGGATCGTAGACTTAGACTCCCAAATCTATCCTTATAACTTTAGGCACCCATGTTGGAAAGATTTGGTCAGTCATATCTCCCTGTAAGATTTAAAATTGTAGCTGTGGTATCCATTTATGTTTTGGTACAACTAAACTGCTTTACTTGATAGCTTACAGAAACTTTCAGTGGATTCTAGCTTGCTTTTTGCTTATATAGTTATGCAACAATGTGGATGGGTTACAGGGTTAGAGATTTTTTTTTTAGAGAATTAGAAGTTATTTTTTAAGATCTGTGTAACTTTCTATAGGACCATCAATTCGCTAAAGAGCTACTGTTAAAAGGTACTTTTTGGTCTCATTGTCTGACCTGCATTGGTAGCTTAGAATGTTCAGTGAAATCAATGCTACTTGCAAGTGTGTTTTTTTATTTGAGCATAAGCTTTTGTGGGCTAAAACCCACTTCATCAGATGCATGCAGTGGAAAATACAGTAGGAAGATATATATACAGAGAACTTGAAAAAAACAGATGTTGCTATACTAACTATAATGAGAGCAATCAATTAAGGTGGGCTATTATCCCAGCAGGAGAAAAAAAACTTTTGTAGTGATAATCAGGATGGCCCATTTCAAACAGTTGACAAGAAGATGTGAGTAACAGTAGGGGGAAAAAAATAGCATGGGGAAATAGGGAGTATTGCAAATTTGAGGTCTGCAATTGAGTGACCAGGGAGGTTGATGTGTTCTCTGACTGCTCTTTTTTTTCCAAGGGGAATCAAAATACTCTAACAAAAAAAATTCAAAAACAGACTCAAACAAGAAACTGCAGAATTGGAATTAATTTGCAAACTGGACACCATTAAATTACGCTTGAATAAAGACTGGGAGTGGATAGGTCATTACACAAAGTAAAAAGTATTTCCTCATGCTAATAAATTTAAGTTTCTAAGATGCCACAAGTACTCCCCGTTCTTATAGCTATGTATGTAAACCTCCTATGCCAAGACCATTACCTGGACTTTGGTGCCAAGTAATTTGGCCCGCTTCCAAACCATGGCAGATCTGATATCCAAGGCCATGGCCCACCCAATCACAACAGCTTGGGTGTGTCTCAAGCTATTGGTTCACAGGTCAGCTTGTATTTACACTGAACATACGAAGAGCAGAGGTGGTTATCGGAGACATTTATGTGTAATAATCAATGCTGTTTTCTATTGATACTTCATTATACAAGCCCAGTGTGTTCTCCAAACATTGATACTGTTGGCTAAGGATTTCCTTACGTATTTAGAAAAAAAATAAATAATCAATCCAAAACTAAACTTAAGAATTTAAGAGTTGACACAAGGCATCAAAGAGAAAAGGGAAGGCTGGTAGCAAAACAGAGCCTAATTAAGATTGCTTGAGAAACCTTAATGACATCTACCTGTAAATTATTTTCTTCTTAAAGCTTTCCCTTAACTTAACATTTCTTAGCTTTTCTGTTTGTTTTTTACCCCTTAACATTCTTTCTTCTTCGAGTGCTTGCGCATACCCATTCTATACTAGGTGTATGCATGCTGTGTGCACTGTTGCCAGAGATTTTTCCCTTAGTGGCATCCATTGGGCTGGCTCTAGCATCCCCTGGAGCCACGCACATATGTGCTGGTATAAGGGGCACCACCAGCCCTGCACCCTCTCAGTTCCTTCTTACCGCACAAGACATTTGCTGGAATGACATTTTCTTGCTCTGGCAAAGATTCTTCCCAATAGTTCTGAACTCTTTCTTCATTCGTAGTGTTAGTAGTTTAGTGTATATAGTTTTTATAAGTAGTGGTAGCATATATAGTTAGTGTATATTGGTCCTATCATCAAGGGACTTTTCACCCCAGGGGCCACACATGCTTCAGTCCCTGGGCTTCAAGCTTTGTACCTCCTGTGGCAAAACTATGCCTGTGAGTAACCCGCACTGCAATTGCTTAATGTGCTTGGGGAAAGGTCACATAAAGGACAAATGATAGATCTGATGGGACTTCAGACCCTGCACTAAGAAGGACCAGAACATCTGGCTAAAGGCTATCCTCATGGAAGCCACCCTCAGACCTGTCTCAGAGCTGAGCCTCTATGATTTGGTGCCAAGTAATTTGGCCCGCTTCCAAACCATGGCAGATCTGATATCCAAGGTCATGGCCCACCCAATCACAACAGCTTGGGTGTGTCTCAAGCTATTGGTTCACAGGTCAGCTTGTATTTACCTGATTTGATGTGCCACAGATCCCTCCAGATGTGGCTAGCATCAGTATACTCCCTGAGCAGACAGCACTGGGACTCTGTGCTTACGGTCCCTCCCTTGGTCCTCACCTCCCTGGGCTGATGGAAAGAACCAAGATTGGTAATGATGGGAGTTCTCTTTGTTAACCCACAACCATTGGTGTCTTTTGTCTCAGATGCATCAGACCTAGGATGGGGAACCCACCTCAACAACCTCAGGACTCAGGGCCTCTGGTCCTGGAAAGAATTCTCCTTGCACACAAATGTCAGGGAGCTGCGAGCGGTACATCTAGCATGCCAAGTGTTCCTTCCCCACGTCTTAGGCAAGGTGGTGCAAGTTCTGACATACCATGGCCATGTTCTATATCAATGAGCAAGCAAAGGCTCAGTCCTCTGCCCTGTGTCATGAAGCTGTCAGTCTAAGGGACTTCTGTGCAAGACACTCCATTCATCTCAAGGTGTCTCACCTCCCGGGAGCTGGGAACATATTGGCGGATCACCTCAGCAGGTCCTTCTGTAACCATGAGTGGTCTCTTCACTCAGAGATCGTCAGTGTCATCTTCCAAAAGTGGGGGCCTCCCCAGGTGGAATTGTTCGCCATCAGGCAGAACAGAGTTCACTGTGTGGGCACAGCCCAGGCTCCCTCTCTGATGTTTTTCTGCTCTTGTGGGCAGACTGCATACTGTACATCTTTCCCCTGATCTCCTTGGTTCACAAGGGTGTCTGAAAATCAAATGAGACAAGGCAAGAATTATCCTGATAGCACCAGTGTGGCCATACCAACGTTGGTTTGGCATGCTTCTAGACCTCTTGATGGCAGCTCCATTCTCCTTCTCGCTCCACCGGGACTTGATTTCACAAGACCACGGCCAGTTGCTTCACCTGAACCTCACCTCCCTGCACCTAACTGCATGGACACGACATGGCTGAACCCTGAAGAACAGACTTGCTCGGAACAGGTTCGACATGTCTTGCTAGGTAGTAGAAAGCCTTTCACCACTGCTACCTACTTGGCCAAGTGGAAATGTTTCACTTGTTGGGTCTCTGAACAGGATCTTTTTCCATCTCGATCTTCTCTTCAGTCTATCTTGGACTATTGGATCTGACACTCTGGTCTGTTAAGGTTCATTTAGTAGTCATCAGCCTTCCACACCCCAGTGAATGGCAGGATTGTGTTCTCTTATGAAATGACGGTCCAATTTCTCAAGGGATTGGAAAGACTATCCTCAGGTTCATGAACCAATTCCCCCATGGGAATTAAACCTGAGCCTGGCAAGGCTTATGGGCCCCTGTTTTGACCCATTAGCATCATGTTCCCTACTACTTCTCTCCTGGAAGGTCGCCTTCCTGGGGCGATCACCTCAGCCAGAAGGATCTCTGAGATCAAGGCCCTTATGTCAGAACCACCTTACATAGTTTTCTTCGAGGATGAGGTCCAACTGTGCCCTCATCTGGCCTTTCTGCCAAAGGTGGTGTCATAATTCCACAACAACCAGGTCGTTTTTCTAACCTGTCTTCTTCCCAAAACCCCACAAAAGCTCTGAAAAATGATGGTTTCATATGCTGGACATTAGGTGGGCCCTCGCCTTTTATATTGAGAGGACTAAGCCCTTCTGTAAATCCATGTAACTCTTTGTAGCAATAGCAGAAAGGATGAGAGGGCTGCCAGTGTCAAGCCAAATAATCTTGTCCTGGATAACTGCCTGTATTCAGGCTTGCTGTGAGCAGGTGAACGTCCCACCTCCAGCCATCGTGAGCACTCATTCCCCAAGAGCTCAGGTTTTGTCAGCAGTGGTCTTCACACAGGTACCAAACCAGGACATCCGCAGAGCCGCAACCTGGTCGTTGTTCATACCTTCGTGTCCCACTATGCCATCCCCCAACAGGCCTAAGATGATGCTGGTTTTGGGAGAGCAGTGTTACAGTCAGCATGTCCATAAATTCTGAGCTCAGCTCCTGGGGTTCTGCTTGTGAGTCACCTACAATGGAATGGACATGAACAAGCACTCGAAGAAGAAAAAAATGGTTATTACACTTTTGTAACTGCTGCTCTTCGAGATGTTGCTCATGTCCATTCCATGACCCACCTTCCTACCCCTCTGTCAGAGTTACCAGCAAGAAGGAACTGAGATGGTGTGGGGCTGATGGCTCCCCTTATACCAGTGCATATGTGCGTTCCTCCAGAGGGCAATGGAGCCAGCCCAACAGATACCACTAAAGGAAAAATCTCCAGCAACAATGCACGCAGCAAACACACACCTATCCTGGAATGGACATGATCAACACATCTCAAAGAACAATACTTATGAAAGGTTAGTAACTTTTCTCAAGATTTTTTCCTTAAGTTATTCAAATATAGTAACAACTTTAATGCCAATTTTAGAAATATTTTTGCTTCACCATATATGCAAAATAGATGAGAGTTCTATGGAGGCATTTAGGATTTTTGTTGGTACAATGTAGAGAATTACAAAACTGTATGCATTTTTAGGCAAAATAAACATGTCTGAGCAATTATTCTGGCTTTTTTTCCCCATCTATTTTGGGCTCATAAGGCAAAGCACACATAATATTAGAAAAAAATGCTTGTATTGTAGCAGAAGTAGAAAAGAAAGAACAGGAGCACATTTAGGTGCATTCGTTGTTCTAGCAGGATTTATTTTATGGAGTTAACAGCAACAGGTTTTTTAAAGAAACAGATTTGACACTTTGTATTTGACCTCTGCTAGGAGCTTAAAGGTGGATTAAAGAGGATTTAAAGGTGTCTTCTCAAAGTGCTTTGAAACAAGTCAGTCCTACATTAAAACACTTTTTAGTATTGAATTTCCTAAATGTCAGAGGGACATTCAGCATATAATATGAATTCTGATTTTACCTAATTTTCTCTCTCTATTTGGGTCCTTAAAATCTTGCTTCTGTGACAATCCAGCATGTACTAGCTATAATGCGACAGATACCCTGGAGTCCTGGTGCGTGGATGGGTGGGTGGGTGAGTGAATGAATGGATGAATGCAGATTCATAGTGTAGATTCAGACTTTAAGGTCAGAAAGAACCATCATGATCATATTGTTTGACCTCCTGCACATTGCAGGCCAAAGAACCTCACCCACCCACTCCTGTAATATACTAAACTAGAGGTTAGGATCTATGGCATAGTCTTGAAGATTTCTTTAAAATAAAAATAATAAATTGTTTTAAAGTCTTTAAAATATTTCAAAAATACTTGATAAAATAAACAATCTTCATATCTTTAACCAATCTGTAGGAAGGCTCAGTGGTAGCTATGACATTAATCATAACTAGATTTTGCAGAATTCAACTTTTTAAAATATATAATTTCAACAGATAATATAAATGTTTATTTTTAAATTTTGTGTTTTTTTAAACAATTTTAATTTTTGCAGTTGTGCAAAATTATGGGTTTTAAGCATTTTTATTTTTATCCATATTAAATATTCATAGTTGTAGGAAATTATGCAGGGGTCCGACAATATATATTTAATGACAGTGGACAGTGATTCAAAAAGTTAAAGCTTTAATGGTTAAAACACAAATTGTCAACATCACATGCCAAAATATATAAAATACATATCTTAAATCAAATCCTCAGGGAGCATTTTTTCTTACTTTGCATTTCTGGAAATTTCAGTTATCGATGGAAATACTTTTTCATCCGTATGTGTGAGTATTATGAAATCAACTTTTAATGACTTTTATCAATTTAAAAAACTAATCCTTCCAAGCCTAATCATAAAATGCTAGAGTATCAAAGCAGAGAAGGAGCTGTTGTTACTTCGAGAGACCTAAAATTAAAAGAGAGAAATTTACTATAAATGGTCGGAATGCCCTTCTTACCCATGCAATTTGGGGCATGCAGTACAGATTGGAAGGTTAATTTAAAAAAACAAGCAAACCCTGATCTTCTCTGAAAAACAGTATAAGTCCTTTTCCCAAAATGAATAATTAAAGTTTAGAGTTTGATTATTTTAATTCTCCCTTTTTCTTTTCCCTCCCTCACCTATCTCTGATCCTCTCTCATTGTAATAAGCAATCACAAAATACAAAATAATCCCAGTATCACTTCTGGCCTCAAACAAGAATTTCACTTGTAATTTTGTATTGCTCTGGAACTTGAGATTTGAAATCAGAAGTTAAATAGTCTCCAATTCAGAGACTAAAGACTTTAACCCCACAATTCTACCTTAAAAGAAGAAAGGTTAGGCCAGAAATAAGAGCAGGGAAATGGGAAAGTTTGGATGGAAAAAGCCCTCTCTTTTTTTCTTCATGTGCTGGTCCCAATGGATATTCACTGTGGATGCACATGTGCTCCACGTGCCTGGAACTAGAAATTCTTTAATAGCAATATCTGTTGCTCTGTACCTACATGCTACATTTCCTTGTGCTGCGAAATCAAGGCATAAATGGCAATGCAGGCCGACTGCCTATGCCTGCACCATCAATCCCAACACTGAAGACACCAGCCAGCTCTTCTTTGGATAAACCAAGATACGTCCTTCTACAGGATCTGGTGATCTACTGGGCTCTGGAGTCCCCAATCCATCTATCCATGAAACTGCTGTTACCATGGGAAAACAAAACTCCATCCATCCACTACTTCCTGATCCCCAGCCCCAGCAGAGCTATGATATTGAGGCACTCTCCCCAACCCATCTCCAGCCGTGCACCTTCATGCAGATGATGCTGACAGCCCCACTTCTTGAGTCTGAGGAATCTTTGGAGGAAGAACAAGAGTTGCTACCACTGGTCTGATAAAGGCCTCCTCACAATAGCCTACTATAGTTAGGTCTTTCGGGGCTTCATGGAGGACCCACCCACTGAGGGATCACTGGTACTCGTATGATCCACCTACACCTACAACCTAAGGTGGCCACATTGGAGCACACTGAACTGTTACCACTGGGCTCTGGAGTTGGAATATTACAGATACTTACCTCACCTTGCAACATTTAGAAAAGAAGCACTGGCAGAATATCAGGAGGCACAGTCGAAGCAACCAGAACATCCAGTATGGTCAGAACCACCTACAGCTTCATCCTCATCCCCAGATGAGATGCTACTGCCTCTCCACCTGACAATTACAGGCAATAGTAAGAGCTGCTCAGGAGGATAGCTGACACTCTCCAGAGTCCATTAGAGGATGTGTAGGATCCAACACACAAGCTGTTCCACTCAATGGTTCCCACCAAAGTAGCCTTACCCATGAATGAAGCCATCTTAGACCCAGCTAAAGACATTTGGCAGACCCCAGGCAACTACGTTCCTACTCCAAAGAGAGCTTAAAAAAAAAAGTTATTTTGTTCTCCCTAAGGGAACAGACAGAATACTTATTTTCCCACCCCAGCCCAATTCATTGATAGTTCAGAAGGCTACTGAATGTAGAAGACTCCATCATACAAAAGCCACCTCCTCAGAAAAAGAGGCTTAATGTGCTGGGCCTACTGGGACAAAAGAACTTCTTTTCAGCCAGCCCCCTCCTCGGGATTGTGAACTACCAAGCCTTTATGTTGAAGTATGACTTTCTCCATTACTATAGGCTGATAGAGCCGGCTGACAGATTAGCTTCAGGGAGTAAGCTTTAATTTCAGGCCATATTTGATGAGGGAAGCTAGTGGCCAGGTTGTTATTACAGGAACCACTTGATGCAGCAGACATGGCATCATGCTCACTAGCAACCTTTGTGGTCATGAGACAAACCTCCTGGTTACAGACATCTGGGTTGCCTAAGGAGGTTCAAGCAACAATAGAGGACCTCCTCTTCAAAGGGAGCGCTCTCTTCAGCAGAAGATGTACAAGGCACTCCGTTCATTGAAAGATTCTTGCACTGACCTTTGCACATTGGATTTACCTCACCTATGTAGAGAAAATTCTTGAGATCACAACCAATACCAACCACCGCCACATCTGTTTTACCACCCAGGTTCGTGTAAGCTACCAAGAAAGTGGCAAAGACTGCAACAACGCAGAAATAGGGCTTCACCATTTTCCCTCCAGACTCAGAAGCCTTCTAAAATGGTATTTTAATTAGAGCTGTCACCAGTTGTTGTTTATTTCTTCCCCATTCGACTATTGCCTAGCCTGTTTCCTCCCACTGATCTTAACCTCGGACAGATGAGTACTGGACATTATTTCCACTGACTACCTTCAAGTTGCAGTCCACCCCACCTTCCAAACCCCTTTCCCTGTTCCTCTTCAGGGATCTCTTTCATGTGAGGATTCTCAAATAGGAACTGGACTTCTTGATCCAGCTAGAAGCCACAGAACTTATATCTCTTGAACGCAGAGGGAGCAGTTTTTTCTCCAGGTATTTCCTAGTTCCAAAGAAGATGGGTTGGAGGCCAATCCTGGACCTCAGAGAGTTGAATGTTTTCATCTGTCATACAAGATTCAGGATGGTTACACGGTCTGCCATAATTCCTTAGCTGAAGGAACATGACTGGTTTGGAGCTCTTGATCTGAAAGATGCATATTTCCATATTGATATATATCCAATCCACAGGACATTTCTGCATTTTATGGTGGGCATGAGCCACTTCCAGTACAAAATACTCCCCTTGGGGGCTATCAGCTACCTCAAGGGTATTCATGGGGTAGTAGCCCATTTCCACAAAATACCATATTTCCTGTGCTCAGTGATTGGCTTCCAAAGGATCGACCACAACCAAGAAGTACACATAATATTGACCACCTTTCTAGTCCTGTGCCAGTCCTTGGGACTTCATGTAAATCCAGGAAGGTCCACTTTAATACCTACGTGAACTATAGAGTTTATCGGAGCAACTCTGTACTCAGTTATGGCTAAAGCGTACTTACCACAAGACAGGTTCCTAGCCCTCAGGGACCTCAGTGCTCAAATCCTTCTCATGCCTCACATGAGTTTGTTTCTGCCTGATGCTGTTGATGCGCATGGCAGTATGCACCTATGTGACCTCAGTCACCAGATTACACCGGTGAAGTCCTCAAACCTGGTTTAAAATCAGTCTCTACCCTGAACGAGGACTCCTTAAAGAAGAAGGCCTTGCACTTGCTTCCAATTTGAATGCTTCTCACCTGGTGGGAAGAGAGAAATGATGTATGTATGGAGATCCCCTTCACTCCTTTTCCTACCTCAAAGATACTCATTACTGATATGCCTCTCCTGGGTAGGGGAGCACACCTGAACAACCACATAGCCCAAGCCTCGTGGACCCTGCAGGAGTCCACGCCTCTTATTATTCTGCTAGAGCTACAGGCTGTCTGCAGATACTTCCTATCCAGTTCAGATCAGGTCAGACAACATGACCACTGTTTATTATATAAACAAGCAGGAAGGAACGAGGTTCACACCACTATGCAGGAAAGTGTTACAACTGTGGAACTGGTGCATCCAGCACATTACCCTCTCCACAGTACATCTTCAGGAACTCATGAATTCCCTGACAGACATTTCAGAAATGACCACGAATGTGAGCTCCGCTCTTTAGTGGTCCAACAAATTTTCCAACAATGGGGATACCTGTCTTGGGATCTCTTTGCACCCAAAGAAAACAAGAAATTTCGAGCTTATTGCTTTCACAACAGCAGGCGTCTGAACTCAAGAGGGGATGCCTTCCTAGTCCTAGTCATTTAATGTATTTCTTCCCTCTCATACCTCGTGTTCTCTGGTGAAAGTAATTCTAATAGCATATTGGTGGATCCATCGTGACCCACCGGCACATGCATTCACCTACAATCATTTTGCCCATGACTCTCTCTGAATGAGGACAGAACTGACCATCCCAACCTGTCTTTCTTCCAGCTCACAGCCTAGTTTTTCATTGGGCAACAGACTTAGAGTGAACCTGCTCATATGGGATGCAATCCATCTTGCTTAATAGAAAACCTTCCATACTTGTTATGCTGCTATGTGGAAGCATTTTCCCCTTTGTTTCCAGAAACCTCACCTTTCTGCGGAACCATCAAAACATCCCTATATCCCTGACTACCTCTCCCTAAACACATCAAGACTTTCAGTCAATTCGATGACAGTGCATCCAGAGGCTATCATCGCATTTCACCACCCTGTAGAGAGCTACTCAGTTTTTACTCATCCCATGACAGTCCAATTCCTTAAAAGCATTGTTAGCACTTTCCCTCTAGTAAATCGATCGACAGCTCCCTGGGATCTGAATTTAGAGTTGACAGTGCTGATGCAGCCATCCTTTGACCCTTTGGATTCATATGTATCAATGAAGGTGGCCTTTTTGACAGTATTTGCTTCAACTAGGAGGGTAGAATGAGCCTCAGGGCAGACCTGCCTTATATCATCTTTCACAGAGACAAGATGTCACTCTGACTACATCCTAAGTTTGTTCCTAAGATCCCATCAGACTTCCATCTGAATCAAACAATTCATCTACCTGTATTTTACGCAAAGCCCTATAACACTAGAGTCACAGGAAATTATACTTTCTAGATATACAAAGGGCCCTGGTTTTCCACTTGGATCGAAGAAAGCTATTTCAGAAATCTCCTTGACTGTTCATTTCATTTGCCGGAAGATTGAAGGGCGAGGCCATCTCTTCTCCAAGACTCTCAAAGTGGATCTCTGGCTGCATTCTCCCTCTGCATCCACCTTTTGGAAACTCTTCCTCTGCATAGTATCAGGGCTCACTTAAATAGGGTACAGGCTGCCCCAGTAGCATTCCTCTTTCTCAAATTTGCAGGGCAGCTACTTGGAGCTCAGTCCATACATTCACCGGACACTATGCCCTGACTCAATTCTTGGCAGATTCTGGTGCCATTTACTTCCTATGTATGGTCCTCCTAAATTAGCAACTGCTTGGGAATCACTCACAGTGAATACCCATAGGGACCAGCTCTGAAAGGAGAAAAGAAGGTTACTTACCTTATAGTAACTGGAGTGCTTTGAGATGTGTGGTTCTTCTAGGCATTCACAACCTGCCCTCCTTCCCTTTTGCTTCAGATCTTCAGGTGATTTGTGAGGGCCAAGACTATACCAGGGTTCAACAAATAACTAGATAAATTCATGGAGAATAGGTCCATCAGTGACTATTAGCCAGGATGGGCAGGGATGGTGTCCTTAGCCTCTGTTTGCCAGAAGCTGGGAATGGGTGACAAGGAATGGATCACTTGATGATTACCTGATCTGTTCATTCCCTCTGGGGCACCTGGCATTGGCCACTGTCAGAAGGCAGGATACTGGGCTAGATGGACCTGGCCAGTCTTATGATTTGTGATATTGTTGGAACTGAAGGGGCAGTCAGTCTGCATCATCACCTATTCCCTCGGCTTGCAGCATGAGGAAGCATAGTGCACAGATGTGGACCAATACACAGTGCTATTGAAGAATGTATGTGTACCCTCAGTGAATATACATAGGGACCAGACATCTTGAAGGTAAGTAGCCTTCCAACATTTTTTTGGTTTTCCTATAATTAATTTGTAGGATTTAACGCAAATGAGCCTCCTTTACCAATAATCATTTAAATTATTACTTCACTTGGCTTTCCTGTTACATGGTCCTTCCAAAGAGTTATTGGACACACAGTGGACATAAACCAGTCTGCAGTTTGGTATATTAACCAATTTTATTGAGGTTATTCAGAGAATTAATCTATATATTTCTTTTCACAGTGATATCACACAGAAGCACGTAATGAGGGAATTTTAATGACAATTTTTTTTCAGTCTTTGGAGCCATTGACTGCACATGCATGGCTGTTTTTGGAGGCTGAGATTTTCAAAGGGACTCTATTGAATGCCAAATTCTGTCTGGAACTTTTGAAAATTCCAGCCATGTTGCCCAATGCCAATGACTCTTCATACTTAAAAAGCACATGGTACCATATATAAGTTTTCTTTCTATTGAAGTCCTAATGAAATTTCCAGGATTAGCTCCAGGGGAGGAATGTCTAAAGATTCACATGCAATTTTGCTGAAATAATGACCCACAAGGGGCTGTAATCCCTATGGATAGTTGGACTGCCACAGTTGGTCTGTACTGGACTGTATTGGGGGCCAGGATAGAACTGGCCAAAGTAGTGCAAAGAACTGCAGGACAGAATCATGTACAGTATTTTCTGTTACCAGTTTGTTTTCCAAATTGACCACTGAAGAAGCCAATTTTATTCTATTGAAGTAGAAAATATGAAATTTATTCAGATAAATGAGCTTGTTTTTTTTCAGTTGGTGCTTTGTGCTGTGCATTTCAGTTTTTCAGACTAGCAACTTTCTGGATGATTTATGAAATATTACCTAAATTTGATATAAAATTATTCTTTTAACAGATTATTCTCAAACATCTTGTATTTATATTAGGCCAGTAACAGCAGCAGTTGTTGTCTGTGTGTAGAAAAAATTCTGTATTCTCTCACAGGAATTTCAGTGTTTAGATTTTCATTGCTACATTAATTTCTAGTATATCTGAGTTTTTGGCTACAATCATCCTACATGACCAGTAAAAGAACACCAGTATTAAGTCAATTTTGCAAATATTTATGCTTGAAGAGCTTCATTTGGTATAAATTGAAACATGGTGCATGCTCTTTGAAGTGCCATCAGCTGGGATGTGTAATCTTTCATGCATTCTTGTTTAGTGTCTGCAGATCTGGAAGCTAATGTGGTTGTCTTGGAAACAGGGTTTTCCCCTGCAAATATCTACATGTTCTAGCATATACTATTTCTGATGTTTTTACATAGGCTTCCAGGAAAGCCTGGAAGTAGTAGGCTTGAACTTCCCAAGAAAAAAATTGATAAATTTAAGGTGAACGTCTTTCAGCTAGAGAACTTTGTATAGAGCAGTGTAAGAGATGTTTCCATTTTGTGCTTTAATTATGTGCTGCTGTCATAAACAGATAGCTAAGGGTTAACGTCTCTTTCACCTGGAAAGAAGTGATCTGAAACACCTGACCAGAGGACCAATCAGGAAACGGGACTTTTTCGGATCTGGGTGGAGGGAAGTTTGTGTGTGGGTCCTTTGTTCTTGGGTTTTCTGCCTGTATGCTCTCTCGGCTATGAGAAGTGATTTCTGTTTCCTGCTTTCTAATCTTCTATTTCCAAGTTGTAAGTACCATATAGTAAGGCAGTAAGGTTTCTATTGTTTTCTTTTGTATTTACATGGATATAGTTGCTGGAGTGCTTTGAATTGTATTCTTTTTGAATAAGGCTGTCTATTCAATATTCTTTTAAGCAAATGACCCTGTATTTGTCACCTTGATACAGAGAGACCATTTTTTATGTATTTTTCTTTCTTTTTATATAAAGCTTTCTTTTAAGACCTGTTGGAGTTTTTCTTTAGTGGGGAACTCCAGGGAATTGAGTCTGCAGCTCACTAGGGAATTGGTGGGAGGAAGAAGTCAGGGGGAAATCTGTGTGTGTTAGATTTACTAGCCTGACTTTGCATTCCCTCTGGGTGAAGAGGGAAGTGCTTGTGTTTCCAGGACTGGAAATAAAGAGGGTGGAATCCCTCTGTTTAGATCCATGGAGTTTACTTCTGTGTCTCTCTCCAGGAACACCTGGAGGGGGGAAGGGAAAAGGTTTATTTCCCTTTGTTGTGAGACTCAAGGGATTTGGGTCTTGGGATCCCCAGGGAAGGTTTTGGGGGGACCAGAGTGCCCCAAAACACTCTAATTTTTTGGGTGGTGGCAGTTTTACCAGGTCCAAGCTGGTAACTAAGCTTGGAGGTTTTCATGCTAACCCCCACATTTTGGACGCTAAGATCCAAATCTGGGACTAGGTTATGATAGCTGCTGATTTAGATTGGCATAAGCCCTATAATTTATTACATCAAATATCTGAATGAGATCACAATTGCAATTAACTAGCAGCGATCAATGTTAGGAAAATCCCAGGATATAATTTGCTTGAGTTATATTTTTTAGTATAAAAGTGAAAAAATACAATACAATCTGTTAAGCCTTTTTTCTTATGCTTAATTGATGGTGTGGTTAAAAATGTTGTTCCTCATTCTATTCTAGTTGTAGGCAAGTGGTAAAACTTTGTATTCTGCCTGTGTGTGTGGCATTACATTTGCCAGACAAAATAGCAAGTGTAGGCAAAATGCATTGGACAGATTGTTTAGTTGGCAAGAAAGTTGCCAAATAAAGCATAGAAAATCAAAACAAAACAAAAACAGAGTCATCTTTGGAATTGATTTTTCTTCTGAGAATTTATTAGAATGTGTATGAATATTTCTCAACAAAGCATTTATTTCCTTTCTATAACTTCTTTGGTTACTGTCTATTCTTCTAGAGCTAGATATATTTTATCATCATATAGAAGATTATAAAATAGGTTTATCATCCTGTTTATATATTAGAGCTCCAAAAAGAACAATTTTCTTTGCTTGTTTTGAATTTTGTAATTAGATTCATTAAGGTTTTTTATATTATCCCTCTGTAAGTAAATATTTTTCTCTCAGTACCACTTTAAAAGCCTCCCAGACCACGCTGACAGATAGTTGGAGAAGTATTTTTTTCTTAAAAGAAGATAGTGTCTTTTAAGGCTAGATTGACACCTTGGTATGTCCAAGCAGGGGAAAGTAAGAACCACTCTTGAGCCGCTACATGGACTACTCAGACATGTTCTTTCCTCACCCCATTCCCTTCCTTCTGTTAATTCCTCCACTTACTGTACAACATTAAATTTCAGATGGAAATCTCTTTCTACTGTACTAAAGCAACTACTTTCCTTCTCCTCCTCCTCACCACTTCCATGTGCAGGGTTGGTGACTTTTATAGCTTTCTTCCAAAACTCATGATAGTATGTCTGTCTATTGTGCATATTAATCCCTCAAAGACAGGAGTGGGCAAACTTTTTGGCCTGAGGGCCACATTGGGGAATAGAAATTGTATGGTGGGCCATGAATGCTCACAAAATTGGGGTTGGGGTGAGAGCTCTGGCTGGCGGTATGGACTCTGGGGTGGGGCTGGGGATGAGGGGTTTGGGGTTCAGGAGGGTGCTTTATGCTGGGATTGAGGGGTTTGGAGAGCAGGAGGGGAATCAGGGCTGGGGCAGGGGGTTGGGGCATGGGGAGGGGCTCAGGGGTGCAGGCTCCGAGTGGCGCTTACCTCAAGCTGCTCCTGGAAGCAGTGGCATGTCCCTTCTCCAGTTTCTGCGCATGGTGCGGCCCCCGACCCTTGGAATGGGGCTATGCGGCTGCTTCTGGGAGCTATGTGATGTGGCCCCCGACCCGGCACCCCATCGGCCATAGTTTTCCCACCCCTGCTCTAAGGTCTGCTAATATCTGGTTTGTGTACCAAGTCTTTGGCCTCCCCCTTGGTCATCTTCCGTTCAAGATCATTGCAAGGGCCATCTTACCAATATAACTCACAGGTCTCCACTGGACTTGTCCATACCAATGTATGGAATTTAGCTTCCCTCAACTTGTCTTCAGTTGGGGCAACCCACATTAGGCCCCTCCCATACTCTTTTTTTTTTCTTCCTGTCCTGGAAAGCCCAAACATTTGACCATCGCAACATCTTTGTTTCTGTTTTGGAGAGTAAACTGATATTTTTTCTTGTAGCCGGCTAAGTCTGTTCCATACACTGGGGGGGCGTCAAGTTACAGTTTTATACACTCTGCTTTTTAACTTAATTGGCATCTTTTTATCACAGAGAAGTGGGCCCAGCTCCCGCCATTTGCACCAGGTAGCTTCAGTACAAAGTCAGGCATCACTCAAGAGGGCACCATAGATAGCAACTGTTGACCCTAGGTATTTAATTTCTTTTGCTGTTCTCTGCCTGTAATATCCTTTATGGTGGGTCCTCCTCCCTCAGTTATTATAGCCTCAGTCTTACCAACATTCATTCTAAGTCTCGCCTGCTCAAAACTGTTGCCATTTTTCAAAGTTGGTTTGCAAAGTCTCACAATCTTCTGCACATATCACTAAGTTATCAGTGAACAGCATATTTGAAGGCCAGATCCCTTTGTATATTTTTACTCATCACATCCAACACAATCGCAAACAAAAAGGAGTTCAACACTGACCCCTGGTACAGGCCGGTGTTTACTGGAAATTCTTTGCTGTAGCCTCATTGATTTTGACTATAATAGTAACTCCATCATACATATTCTGGATAAGACTAATGTATCCTTATGGTGCACCACTCAGTCGTAAGTTCCACCAAACTAATTCTTGGTACATGATCATAAGTGTTCTCAAGTCCATAAAGATCATGCCCAGTTTCAGTCTTTTTTCTGAACTTCTCCAAGAGGATTCGTAGGACAGATGTAGCGTCAATTGTACTACTTCCTGGCATACTGACTCTTCCAAATTGCAACTGTTCTATGCAGACATTTTTCAATTATCTTCTCCCATAGTTTCATAGCATGTCAATTGCTTTCTTCTTTCTCATATTTGTTTTTCGAATAGACTTTGCTTCCCTACTTTTTCACTAAAATTGGGGAACAAGTTCTAAATTTAAGGCCTGATCCAAACCCCATTATCATTAGCAAAGAGGCCCTTTAAAGATTGTGGGTTATTATGAGACCAAGGCTTTTAGTGACCTGGAATTTAGCTCTTAATTATTAAAATCACCATGTCTAGTCATAAATAAGAAAATAAGAATGGCCAAAGGTCCATCTAGCCCAGTATCCTGTCTACCGACAGTGGCCAATGCCAGGTGCTCCAGAAGGAGTGAACCTAACAGGTAATGATCAAGTAATCTCTCTCCTGCCATCCATCTCCATCCTCTGACAAACAGAGGCTAGGGACACCATTCCTTACCCATCGTAGCTAATAGCCATTAATGGACTTAACCTCCATGAATTAGCTAGTTCTCTTTTAAATGCTGTTATAGTCCTAACCTTCACAACCTCCTCAGGTAAGGAGTTCCACAAGTTGACTGTGCGCTGCGTGAAGAACTTCCTTTTATTTGTTTTAAACCTGCTACCTATTAATTTCATTTGGTGACCCCTAGTTCTTGTATTATGAGAATAAGTAAATAACATTTCCTTATCCACTTTCTCCACATCACTCATAATTATGTATATCTCTATCATATCCCCCCTTAGTCTCCTCTTTTCCAAGCTGAAAAGTCCTAGCCTCTTTAATCTCTCCTCATATGGGACCATCTCCAAACCCCTAATCATTTTAGTTGCCCTTCTCTGAACCTTTTCTAGTATCTTTTATGAGATGAGGCGACCACATCTGTATGCAGTATTCAAGATGTGGGTGTACCATGGATTTATATAAGGGCAATAATATATTCTCTGTCTTATTCTCTATTCCTTTTTAATGTTTCCTAACATCCTGTTTGCTTTTTTAACTGCCTCTGCACACTGCGTGGACATCTTCAGAGAATTATCCATGATGACTCCAAGATCTTTTTCCCGATTTGTTGTAGCTAGATTAGCCCCCATCATATTGTATGTATAGTTGGGGTTATTTTTTCCAATGTGCATTACTTTACATTTATCCACATTACATTTCATTTGCCGTTTTGTTGCCCAATCACTTAGTTTTGTGAGATCTTTTTGAAGTTCTTCACAGTCTGCTTTGGTCTTAACTAACAGTGAATATTAACAAAGTTATGTTACTACTAAAACATTGAGATCAAAAGCATTCAAGACATATATATTCTACATCAAAACAACACACTTAAGTACAGATTAATTATCCATAATTTATAATATTCCTACCTCTGTTATGTTTTATTACTGTTATACCATATTACTGACTTAACAGCATTGCTCTGCACCTTGCTTAACAGTGAGGACACACGCTTTCCAGCTTTGTCCCATTCTAAGATGTCTCATGTAAAAAATCATGTCCAATTTAAAAGTCCTTTATGACAGGGTGCTGGGCAAGAACTGCTGACTCAGCCCTCTGTCACGCCAGCTCCCACTAAGGAAATTAAATTGGAGCTGGCCTAATTGGTGAATGGGAGACAGCTGCCTGCCCAATTAGCCTGGGTCTATATAAAAGACTGGGAGGAAGGAAGCCAGAGGAGGGGGGAGTGAAGGAGTGGAAGCAGAGCGATAGTTTTCTCCTCCTGGGTGCAGACACTAGAACCCAAGCTGTGTATGGTGAAAAGGTGGTGGGAGCAAAACCTGTAAATAAACGACACCCGTGGTAACTGAACCCCAGGGTCTCCAAGTGACTTTGTCAGCACAGCAGGGGTAGGAGCCAAGAGGCAGACCCTGCTACATCCTTAAACAAACTAAAAACAAAATTATTGAATCTGTGATTGAGCCGTTTCACATTCCTCTAAATAAAGGTCATTCCTTCCTCTTAACATCATTAGCAAATTATGTTCAAATAAAGCAGCCCACTTACTATCTTCCTGATCTAATAATATTTCTCCATGCTCATTACTAAATACTGCATGATTATATTCATCAGCTCCATTGTAACTGAACAGTCTTTCATTCTCTTCTCCCAAATTACAAAAAAACAAAACAGGAAATAAATAAATAAATGAAACATGACTTATGTATATGTAATTGTAATTCACATTAATCACCACAAAGTCTTGACCCCTCTCCTTTTTCGTTACAAAATATCTTTTCCTGAATCTCAAACAAAATCATGATAATAGCCAAATACTACTTCACTTATTGAGCTTTTTGTTTTCTTACAAATTGGAATTTAGGAGTCTTGGAAGTTTTCTGATTGTTTCTGTATTTACACAACACACAGATTTCATCCTGGAAAATCTCCAAAATTACCAATTTACATTTTAATTATGGATTATTATATAGTTTCTTGTACTCGGAGGCTAAAACATCACATAATTTAAGGTCTTCTAAGTATAAAGAGAAATGGCAACTGCATTTTTCCTTCCATTTTTTCATGGTCTGTCCTGGATAAAATCTTACTTACCAGAGTCACCAAAAAAAGGACACGCAAACTCTAGGGGTGAAATCTTGGAGCCACTGAAGTTAATGGGAGCTTTGCCATTGACTTCAGTGGGGACCAGGATTTCCCTTAGGTCTGCAGAAGGCTCCACAAAAGCTCTTCATCCATCAAGGGAGCTGAAAATAGTGCAGCACTGACTCAGGTAACATGACACACACTGCTTTGAAAACCCTCCTACTTGGTATAATTTGGTGCAGAAGGAATATGCAAAGGATTGAATTTTTGTCTACTGAGAAGTGATTTTTTTAATCTGCTTTTTCCCCTCCCCCCTTTCAGGGTTGAAAGTTCCATTTGGTGAACCGGGGGGGGGGGGGGGGGGGACGGACAGAAATGGTGTGATGGGGTGGTATGGTGCCATCTCTTGGCCATTCTGGGGAACAGCTCACGAGGTTGATGCCTCTTCCTGCAGGTTGCACATCGCCTCTCCCTCTGGGTCTGCAGCCCCTCTCTCGCTGCAGGAGGTGCTGCAGCCTTTTCATGACTCAGCAGTCCAGCCAGGTCACACTATGCATTTCCACCTTCTGGGGTACCAAAGTCTTCCATCAGCAGTCTTAGGCAGTCTTCCCATTCACTGCCTTTTAGTGCCACTCCCTCAGTGGCTGGCAGGGGAACTCAGCCCCACCTTCTACTCTGGGTTCCAGCTCAGGGACCCACTAACCAACAGTCAAGGTCTGGTCCGTTCTAGACTTACTGCCTTTCTCTGAGCCCTCTCCCATCTTCCCAGCCTTCCGCCTCTCTGGGTTTGCCAGCCAAACTGCACCTTCCTTCTCCCAGGGAGTGACTGCAGACTTTCCAGGCAGTCCCTCTTTACTGTCAATTTCCTGCCTTTATAAATCCGGCCCAGCTTCTTCCTCCTCAGCTGGGCTCTCTCTCTGTCAGGGGTTTACTTAGACACCTGATTCCTCTCAGCTGTGACCTGTTGGTTTAATTAGCCCCCTTCTTTTGTGTTGTTTAATCCTTTCAGGACAAGTGTGGGGTGAACACCCCATCACAGGTGGCTTTACACCATCTTTCTACCTGCCAGTCCTGAGGGCAGCTGAGGGGCTGGTTTGCCCCCTCAGTACAAGTGAGAGTGGCTTTTTTCTTCTGCAGCCATATGATACCACTTTCAGTGTTCTACTTGAGTCATGTTTAGTGTGTCCAGGAAAAGAAACACCTGACCTGGCCCAAAGGATGAAGATGTTGTTTCATCAGTTTTGTCATTTTCTTCGTTTGCAATCTAATCCATTTTGAATAGATAAATATGTTATGATTTTCCTTTTCTGGATTAGCAAAACTAATCTTAGGAATTTTGCTTTTAAAAGAATCGTGCAACAATTTGCTGACAAATCATACAGGTATGTAACTGAATTATCTCTATTCTCAGTCTCTTTTGTCTTCTACATCTAAGTTCATGGATGTTTGTTTGTTTTTGTTTTTTCTCCTACATAGTGAACCCAAGTCCTCTGGGACTTTACTGAGTGATGGGCCAAACCCTACCTTTTCATCTCCGTAAATTCCAGGGCCAGAAGGAACCATTGTGATTATCTAGTCTGACCTCCTGTATAACACAGGCTATAGAAATTCCCCCAAATAAATCTTAGAACGTATCTTCTAGAAAAAAATCCGATCTTGATTTAAAACTTTTAAGTGATAGAGAATCCACAACAACTCTTGTAAATTAAAAAATTATGCCTTATTTCCACTCTGAATTTGTCTAGTCTCCACTTCCAACCATTGGATCATGTTATATCTTTTTCTGCTAGATTGAAGAGCCCGTTATTACTTATTTGTTCCCATGTAGGTACTTTATAGAACATAATCAAGTCACTCCTTAATCTTCTCTTTGATCAACTAAATAGGTGCATAAGGAGGAGATCATCCTGTTCCTTAGTTTGATTTGTTGGTCTATAGCAAATACCAACTAATACCCCACCTTTTACTTTATCTGTTAGGACAGTGTTTCCCAAACTTGGGATGCCGCTTGTGTAGGGAAAGCCTCTGGCGGGTCAGGCTGGTTTGTTTACCTGCCGCATCCGCAGGTCCAGCCGATCGTGGCTCCCACTGGCCACGGTTTCCTGTTCCAGGCCAATGGGAGCTGCTGGAAGCAGCGCAGGCCGAGGGATGTTGATCCATTCAAGGTAATTTTCTTCTGGGTTATCAGTGACATGGAAACAGGGAGTGGCTTTTTGGACAGTGTGTGCCTCTCCTTTTGTGCACTCAATCCTGCTTAGGTGGGATGTAATTTTAACATTACAGTCATTCAAATCATCCCACCAGGTTTCAGAAATACCAACTAGATCAAATTAATGCTCATAAATGAGCAATTCAAATTCCTCTTCTTTGTTACCCAGGCTCCGAGCATTGGTATATGGGCAATTTAAGTATTTCTTCTCTTCATGTCCTTTAGTTCCTTGATTAATTTTGTTCTGAATATCTCCATTTCGTGCTGGGTGCTCATATCTTCCCTCTTTTTACTCTCCCTTTTTGCTATCAATTTAATCCCCTCCTGACTATTCTAGTCAGCCGGTCCCTGAGAAGATTGGTCCCCCTTCTACAGAGATGGAGACCCTACAAAATATACTGCCTCCTGTGCCCATAGAAGGTAGACTAATGTTCCACAAAACCAAAACCCTACACCACATACGTAGCCAGTTATTCATGTGCAGAATCTTCTGCCTTCTGTCTTCTTTTGCTCATGGAACAGGAAGGAGCTCAGAAAAGATTTCTAGTATATTCTTCTTCAGCATGCTTTTGAGTTGCCTGAAGTCATCTACTATCTGTGAGTTATCCCGTGACACAATGTCATTAGTGCTGATATGAACTATCACCAAAGGATCCTTGCCCATTGACTTCAGAAGTCTTCCCATATCTTAGAGTGGCATCTCATGTTTTGTCTCCAGGAAGGGAACCTGTTGTCTACTTGTCTCTTGAAGAATGTTCTTTTGATTCTTCTGAGTATCGAGTCTCCAGCAAGGATAGTCTATCTTGAATGATTGGAAATCTCTTTGTGGGCAAGTTTGATTTTCCTGCAGCTACCATCCGCATGTGTGTCCTGTGCATTTCTCTGTTCCCTTGGATATGATGTATCATCAGAGGTATCTTCCATAGTTTCTACATTGAGGACCTGTTATCTATTTGAAACTTCTAGCTGTATGTAATTCCTCCTGATTGTCTTCTCTATGGGGGACACAAACTCCCCAGTTTCATCTGTCTCCAACAGCGTAGAGTGCCACCATGTCCTCTTGCCTGGTTATGAGCCACCAGACATCTTCTCTGACTTCCTCTATGTCCAGTTCCTTGGTAGCCAGATGCATTTTTCCTTGAACCTTGGGTACTGGTATTTTCATAAACCTTGCTGTCTTGGAACTCCTCAGTTTCTCTGATTCTCAGTAACGTCTCAAGTTGCCCCTCCAATCCAAGAATCTTTCCCTCCAGAACAGCCACCAACTTGCACTTCATGAACATGAAATCACCTCTGTTTTCAGAGAGGAAAGAGAACATGGCACATCCGTTGCAGGTCACCACCACTGTTCCATCGCTGGCCATCTTGTTATCACATGTAGTGCTGAACCTGGAATGAAAGCCTCTCTCACTCATGTTTTCTTTTAACCTTTCATTTCTGAATGAAAGAGAGGATACTGAACTCTCTCCAAGTAGAAGAGACAGTTAACTCCATTCTCCCAAGCAAAAATGGTCTCTTATGTGTGCTTTTGAATTTATTTCTGTCATCAGCATAACATAACAGCATTCACTGAACTAGGTGGCAGTCTGTACATTGCAGTTCAAAGGAGATGTTTTTTCTTTCTGCCCTTTGGAGCCAGCAAGACTGATACTTTCTTCCTTTGTCATGATATTTTAGAACTTTGAATATCATGCATTCAATTGCCTTTTTATAATTTATGAATTCCATGGGTGTTAATGATTCAAAGATATGAAGAAAACTGTATGAACCTCATTATTATTTGACTAGCCCATTCATTTTATCTCTGTAGTTATCACTTACTGTAAATACTGTCTTGCCCTTTTTTGTAGAAAAGGCTTAAAGAAGATTTGCTTTTTTAAATTAACATAATAGATGGGATTTTCTAAGGTGCCTTAGTGATGTAAGATGCAAGCGTCATTGAGATTTTTTAAAAATGGGACTTTTGCCTAAGCCACTTTATTTAGGCTCTTTTTGAAAAATCCACCCAATAAGCCTAAAAGGTATTTGTTAGTGTCTGGTATTTCACTTGCTGGTGGCTTAAATGTTGTTTTATTGGGGAAGCAATTCTTAATTGCTCTTAGTATTTTGCTTCACAGAGTGGTAACATGTAGAATTAACTAGGGTCCTGATTTAGCACAGTTTTTGAGATTGGTGTTTTTTGACGGCTGTACATTTAGCATGTAAACTCTTTGAGGAAGAGACTTTGGGCTTGATCCCTGCCCCTTCTTGTGCTCTTTGTATGGATAGAGTGATACACAAGGAACAGAAAGGTGCTTTAGCAGTTCTCCTTGCATAGCGAAATACCCAGGTGGTATAAAATTGCTGCATTTTGAGCCAATAAGGAGTCATTCAAACCAGTGCTAGTTAGATCAGTCCTAAGGCTGTTCTAATATGCACCAGGGACCAAACTAGCGCTGACTGACCCTGTCCCCACTTTGTCTTGGACAGGAAGACGGAAAGACACCTACGTGCCTTCCTTTCCTCCTCAAGTGCACTCAGCATGGCTGTGAAGCACCTGCAGACCTAGCCACTTGTCTTCAGTTTTGTCCATTTTGCAGAGTGCTTGCTACAAACTATTAGTAATAAACTGGGTAGAATAATCCTTGCCGGTATGTTTTGCTATGTAAGGTATTGTGATGTACTGAGGAGTTTTTCTATAGTTGGAAGTTACCAAGAAAACCCCCAAAAACATTGTGGCAGAAGAGAGGTAAATTACTGATATGGTAGTGAAAAACAAAACAATTCATTAATTAAATTGATTGCAATTCTCATTTCAAGGATAATGACACATTGGTAGGTATTCACAGAAAGGTGATCTATATCTAGAATATTTTACTACATGAAAACTAAGACATACTGCAGGCACTTCATTCTTGATGCTCTTGTTACCTGCATATAAAGGATCGTATTCATCTCATGGGGACATAGAGGAGATGCATATTTATTTGAAGATTAGGTTGTTTTCCCATTATGGCTTTTGACTTACTATTGGAGTTTGTGTAAACCTTGCATGTCAAAATCTGTATGCAATGAACAAAATGTCACTTGATATTGTAAGCAGAACCTTAAATTTACAGTTTTCCAAGTCAGCAAAGTATATAATACATTTTCTAGATGTTTGCAAATTACGTAAAGAATAAATATGAATTTCAAACAGCAACATCTTTGAATTCAGTAAGTATTCAAATCAAGTTTGGGTGGTTGCTGAAATGGCACCACAAAGTCAGATCCAGTGTATTTGTTCTTTTAGATTCTACTTTTGTAAATATGCTTTTGTGTTCATGCATCATTGCCTTTAGGTACAATAAGGTGAGACTTTTTCATTTTCTGGTACATGCAAAAGAAAAGGATGACATGTCTTTAAGCTCGTATTTTCAAGTCTCTGTTTCATATCAGTTTGTGATGTATGCAGGAACTATTGAAGTTTTCTGAGACATCCAAAGCATTTTCACCTAGAGACAAATTCTGATGAACACACCTACCCTCACAGAGGCAGATGTCTCTAGGCAAAGGGGAATCAGTGGTGATATGCATCTAGATGGCAATTATTAGGTGCCACCCTTGGAATGTCGTGAAGCAGAGAACTGTCACACAGAAGAGGTGAAAGGCAAGGGATGGGTATGCCCAGGGGACATGTATTCAAATCCCTAACTCTTGTCCCTTCTTGAGTGGGGATGTGGGAGCTAGGGAAACTGCTGTATCCTCAGATCTGCAGTAGCAATCACAGAGTAGCTTCCAGGCTGCTCAGCATCATGTGGGGGAAGGTATTCCTGCCCCTTTGGAATCTAGCCTCATAAGGAATGGCATAGCTTCTGAGCTATGTTCTCATTAGCATTAGTGCCTTGCAAATTGTGACGTCTGAATGCCAGAATGTAAAGAAAATGGATATAATTCATTATCATGGCCAACATTTCGTTTGCACAATTTATAGTGTATATGGTGGTCTACTTTAGTAGACAGAAAACCCATACAGTCTGTAAAATGACTTTACATTCATTTACTATATTTTGGATTCCTTTTAGGGTTCTTCTTTATTTTTCAATTTCTGTCCTAGAGATATGTTGCATAAATGCCAGGAGCTTTACATTGCTTGTTTTCAGTATTGTTACTGAGCAAGATTGTACAGCTGTTGCTGTTTGGTATTCTAAGGAGGACTGCACAACAAGAAGTTGATTTTTTTCTTCTAGATCTACCACTTAAAAATCAATACTAGTTGGATTGTTCTTTGTGTAGAATTTTGCAACTACAGTGAAACTAAATAATTTGCCTGTGTAACATGTCAGTGATTTATTAGACTACTAAAGGCTTCTGAATTCAAATTTGGCCATCTAACTTTACAAGAATTTGTACAGACTGTAGAACTGAAGACTAGCTAATCTATCATATATGTTGTTAATAACACTGGAATTTCACTTATCTATATACAATCCCATCCACAAACCTAGGGCCAGTTCCTGCTTAATGGAACTCCAGTGAAATCAGTGGAATTACAGTAGGAATTAATTTGATCTCGTGAGTATAAATCATAGTTAAAACTGACAATGTCCTGAACACACTTCTGATTTAAGAAGGGGAAAAGTGAAGTGAGGAAGAAAACACAATGTTGTGAAAGAAAGATGGAGGTAAAGTTTTTAAACACTGAGTTATAGCTCCTTTTAATGTTAATAGAAATTGTGGACCAAAGTCCCTGGACTAAAAACGTGGAGCATCTGCCTTAACTTAGATTTGCTTGTTTAATCGTTTTGTTCAAAGATTTAGTTATCTGTACATTAAACTTCAGAGCCATGGGATAAATTTATATAGAATCTGATCCAAAGGCTATTGACTTGAATAGGTTTTGGATTAGGTACATATACCATATATGTGGACGTGCTATATTTGTGATGAATTACATGTATAGAAATACATTTATCATCTGCCTATGAATACATCATTTAGCCACTAATTCATTTCCCCAGGATATATTCTTAATTACAATTGTAATGGTGGCTTTTGTAATGAGAGTACTTAAGCGCTAGTAACTGGACTGATATCACCAACTCTGTTCACATAAACCACTGAACAATTCTAAATGGGAATATATCTCTATTCTCCCTCATCTAGTCCTCCCCATGATTAATCCTTTACAAAAAATGTTGCCTAGTCAGAACAGTTATTCAATAAAATTCAATTAAAACAATATTTTAATCTATGCAAAATGTAGTCTCTTTACTAATTCAAACAGTTGTATTCAGAGTTACACTTCAGGATTTATAGAAGATGTTAGTGTTGCTTGTGGCTTCATTTTATGCTTCATTTCTAACTTTTAGAGTTTTATTGTTCCCAGGTCTTCTTAAGAAAAGTAAATAATTAGGCTCCAGTCCCACAAAACACTGAAGCCTGTGTTTAAGTATTTGAATGTTCCATTGATTTCAATCAGTGAGCAGGTCAAAATGCTCAAATCCTGTAGTGATCTCCCTCAAATCTCACCCTAGATCTGGACTGTCTTAAAAAATAAATCTACCCTTCAAAACATTTTGCTTCCCTTTTCACCCACCTCCCCCACACTTCAGAACTGACATCCAGTCTGGTTGCATGAAACTGAGGTTTCCCAGCCTGCTCACAGTATCATTTTCTTCTCAGCTTCAGCAAAAGCCCTTGTGCTGAGCAGCACCAAGAAGTGTGTATATATAGGAGGTAACAGCTGGGAATCTTCTGGCTCAAAACTGCAGCTGTCAGAATCAGCAAGAAGAGGCCACTGAGTAGGTGGAAGGCTTGTTGAGATGTTCTAAGCCCAGCAGTGTTACAGCTATATTCTGCTGCTGCAATTCCATTGCCTAATTACCTGGAACAAATTTACAGAACCTTAGGCTGTCTAGCCAAACCAAGAGTCTTGACAGTCAGCAAGTTATAGTTGCCAGAGGCTTTTCAAAAGAGGGGGAAAAGTAAGTTTTAATTCTTGTCCCCCTTCTATTTTAATCCCATGCCACTTTAATTTCTCACTATCTCTTATAAAAGCTAAATTGGGGGGCATTTTAAATAGCTCTTCTTTTAATATTGAGGAATACACAGTGAGAATTGTACATATTCATTGGCCTGTGCTTTACTGTTGAAAAGCTGGAATGGGATTGAGGAAGTGGTTTGTAATATGAGAAAAGCAAAGGGGCAGGGCCGGCGCTTCCATTTAGGCGGCCTAGGCAATCGCCTAGGGCCCCAGGATTATTGGGGGGCTGCAGGCGGCTCCAGTGGACCTGCCGCAGTCATGTCTGCGGAGGGTCTCCTGGTCCCGCGGCTCCATTGGAGTTGCTGCAGGCATTCCTGCAGACGGTCCGCTGCTCCCACGGCTCCAGTGGACCTCCCGCAGGCACGACTGCAGCAGCTCCACCGGAGCTGCGGACCAGCGGACCCTCTCTGCAGGCACGACTGCGGCAGGTCCACCAGACCCACGGGACCAGCGCACGGGGTGGCGAAATGGCCGTGCACCTGGGGCGCTAAAAATACTAGTGCCGGTTCTGCAAAGGGGTCTTGAACAAACTTAAGTAAATATTCAAAACAATATGGAAATGTTTATCCCTTTCCTTGCTGTTTTCCCTTATCTTCCTACTAGCAATTATTAGAAAAGATGGTTGCCATATTAGTGCACAGAGCATATGAATCCCCATTAAGGATTCTGCCACCGTTGTTTCCTCTTAGCATATGTACAACGTGCCTGAGGTGGCATGTGAGCAGGACTCATCACTGACTTTGGTCCACTGGTTGGATCATTAGCTTCCCTGGCCCAGGCCATGTATTGACAGGGAGTGCAACATGAACACTGATCCATGCTCCTCTCCCCCCCGCCCCCACTTATGGTACACAGTACCTTATACTTTGAATAGTCCCACTGAAACCAGTAGGGCTGTCCAAAGAGTAAGGTACTACACACCAAAGGCAAGTGTGGCAGAATGTGGGCCCTTAACCTGTAAAGGCTAGTTTAAACAAAATTATTTTGGGACTATTTTCACCACTGTTACTCATGTTGGTTAGTACCTTACTACATATTGTGGTTAGATGTTGATAGATGTTTGGCTGCATGTGTGTGTTTCCTCTGCGTACCGCCCAAGCCCTGCGCAGACAGCTGGCATGGCAGACCTCAAGCGAACCGCCCAATGACCACAAGATCCATTAAGGGACGTAGGCACCCAGCCAGGTTTATTGTTGACGAAACTCAGTACTAGTATCCCACAGACTCTGCCAGACCACTAATACATGTATACCCGTAACAATGGACCAGCTCAGTGAACAGCGGGACTTTCCATTCCTCTGTAGGCCAGACAAAGATACTCCCTCTGAGACACATCTTTATGCCCCGGTACAAACAAGTCAGTACTGCCCCTTGATGTGGCTAGTTATTACTAAGACTGTCACGAGATTAAAAAAGTAATGTCGATTAATCACATGATTAAAAAATTAATCTTAATTAATTGTGCAATTAATCGTACTGTTAATAGGATATGATTTATTTAAATATTTTCAATGTTTCTACATTTTCGAATATATTGATTTCAATTACAACACAGAATACAAAGTGTACAGTGCTCACTTAATATTTTTTTCAAATATTTGCACAGTAAAAAAAATAGTATTTTTCAATTTACCTAATACAAGTACTGGAGTGCAATCTCTTTACCATGAAAGTTGAACGTACAAATGTAGAATTATGTACAAAACCCAACTGCATTCAAAAATAAAACAATGTAAAACTTAAGTGCCTACAAGTCCACTCAGTCCTACTTCAGCAGGAGATAATGCTGCCTGTTTCTTGTTTACAATGCAACCTGAAAGTGAGAACAGGTGTTCACATGGCATTGTTATAGCCGGCGTCACAAATACTTATGGGCCAGAAGCATGCCCTTCATGCTTCAACCACCATTCCAGAGGACATGCATCCATGCTGATGATGGATTCTGCTTGATAACTGTGCAAAAGCAGAGCTGACCAATGCATCTTCATTTCACCATTTGAGTCAGATACCACCAGCAGAAGGTTGATTTTCCTTTTTGATGGTTCGGGTTCTGTAGTATCCGCATTGGAATGTTGCTCTTTTAAGACTTCTGAAAGCATGCTCCACATCCTGTCTCTTTCAGATTTTGGATGACACTTCAGATTCTTAAACCTTGGGTCAAGTGCTGTAGATATTTTAGAAATCTCACATTGGTACCTTCTTTGCATTTTGTCAAATTTGCTGTGAAAGTGTTCTGAAAAGGAACATGTGCTAAGTCATCATCTGAGACTGCTATAACAAAATGTATAGCAGAATGCAGGTAAAACGGAACAGGAGACATAGAATTCTCCTCCAAGGAGTTCAGTCACAAATGTACCAGTAATTATTTTTTTAAATGAGCATCATCAGCATGGAAGCATGTCCTGTGGAATGGTGGCCAAAGCATGAATGGGCATATGAATGTTTAGCATATCTAGCATGTAAATACCTTGCAATGCTGACTACAATTGTGCCATGCGAACGCCTGGTCTCACTTTCAGGTGACATTGTAAATAAGAAGCAGGCAGCAGTATCTCTCGTAAATGTAAACAGACTTGTTTGTCTTAGCAATTAGTTGAACAAGAAGTAGGACTGAGTGGACTTGTAGGCTCTAAAGTTTTACATTGTTTAGGTTTTGAATGCAGTTATGTAACAAAAAATATCTATATTTATGAGTTACACTTTCACAATAAAGAGATTGCACTACAGTACTTATATGAGGTGAATTGAAAAATATGATTTCTTTTGTTTATCATTTTTACAATGCAAATATTTTAAATAGAAATAATATAAAAATGAGCACTGTATACTTCGTATTCTGTGTTGTAATAACAATCAATATATTTGAAAATGTAGACCATCCAAAATATTTAATACATTTCAATTAGTATTATATTAACAGTGCAATTAATTAATTTTTTAAATCACAATTATTTTGAGTTAATCACGTGAGTTAACTGTGATTAATCAACAGCCCTAAAAATACTATTTTTTTTTACAGTGCAAATACTTCTAATCAAAAAATAAATATGAAGTGAACACTGCACACTTTGTAGTCTGTGTTGTAATTGAAATCAATAGATTTGAAAATGTAGAAAACATCTAAAAATATTTCAATACATGGTATTCTATTATTATTTAACAGTGCAATTAATCACTTGAGAGCCCTAGTTAGTACCCATCACCTTGTACATGTTGGTTTGATCAAAACATTATTACGTACTGTTATCCTGGCCATATCTTTTAGGAGGGATCAGTGTGTTCCTGTTATCCTTGGGGAATGTTTTTGTACCATCCTTGATACGGGAATGTTTTGGGACCACTTGATATTGGGATGTGTTTACGTGACTATTCTGTGACTAGCACTTCTTAGGAATGTGTATTTTTGCAATGTCAGCCCTGTTTTTGCGAGATTCTGCCTCCTACCAGGCCTCTGCTACAAGGGCTTATGTCTCAAGCTCTCCTCCTATTGCATTCTCCCGCTTTTTGTCTTTTTATGGGGAGAATATTTACCCATTGCTTTGTAAATGCATAATGCATGGACGGAAGCTGACCTAGTGGGCTAAACACTATTGTGGCACCTTATTTTTCCATTCACACATATATGCCCCATCTGTCCCTTCATTTGCACATTCCCTTGTATGACTGATGGACAGATTTTAATTTTTAATTGTTTTTAGTTCCTTATAGTGGACGTGGGAATGTTAGGCCCAGGACCATGACTGAGGTGTGGGGTGTAGAGTTGTGCTTTGATAACCTATGAGTGACATAAGGAGGCCTTTATACTTAGTTGATGAGATGGGCTTTGATCAGGATTATAATAATACGCATGTGTGTATATGTTTGTACCTTAAACATTTTTTATAGGACACACTTGGTTCAACACACCTTACAGAGTATTCAAGTATACAGATGTTCAACAGCCCTTACAAACTGCACAAGTACAAACATTTGCTTTTAAAACATTAATAAGCATTTGATTATTCCTTATAATTATTATTTATTACTATGGCAGTGTTGCAAGCTAGCTGGGGGTTTTTTTAACCCAGTGTTGTAATTCGGCTTGTTTGCTTTGATGTTGCATGTAATAACACATTTCCATTAGTGCAGCTACTGTTATGGCATGTATTTTCATTAATTTGTATTATACCGAGTGTTTGGACTATTGGGTGGAGAGTAACATCCTTCAGGATTGCCCACCAAGGTATTTTTACCTTTTTTGCACACTTTTATCAGTGTGGTTAGATGTTTGCTTGTGTGTGAGTGTGCGCGTGTGTGTGTGCGCGGGGTGTTTCCTCTGTGTGCCACCCCAGCCCTCTGCAGACAGCTGGCACGGCAGCCCTCTAAAAATAAATACTTTGCTTCAAAGATTAACGATTGAATGTCAGTAATGCAAACGTTAATGATAAATTGGTAAAAATCATAAGAAATACAGTGCTATAGCTAAATATGCCCTACTTTTAGCAATGCAGTTTTAAAAAGCAGCAGCAGCTAAGAATTGTCCTAAGCATATGCTGAAAAGGAGCATTTATTGTAGCCTAGACTGTTAGTGTTGGAATGCAACATTTAGCCAGTAGCATGCTTTTAAAGTTAAACATGTTATGAATGATTAGGGTAGAAAAAGTCATAAACATTCTACTTTGGCAAAGGAAATGATACGTCAACATTCTTCATTGCACCTACTAATATAATTCCATTGTGACTTAGAAAGATGCAGTGTCAGCTTATGGATTTAATACATTTTGTAATGGTTAAAATGGTGTTGAAAAATTGGAGATGGTATAGAGGAGAGCCACAAAAATGATCCAAGGGCTGGAGAAGATGCCATATAATGAGAGATTTAAAAGATCAATCTTTTAGTTTATCAAAAAGAAAATTGGAGAGGTGGCTTGATGGCAGTGTATAAATACTTTCAGAGGGAGAAAATACTGGATACTAAAGGCTCCTCCTCAGTCTAGTGGAGAACAGCAAAACATAAGACTGGAAGGGACCTCCTGGTTCGTTGATTCCAGTCCCTTGCTTTTGCAGGCAATTGTGTACCAAGAACTCATGGCTCAAAGTTAAACCTGGACAAAATTCAAATGAGCTGGTATAAATGCAGAATTCTCTGTAACTTGAAGTCTTTAAACCACGATTTGAGGACTTCAGTTACTCAGCCAGAGATTAGGGGTCTATTACAGGAGAGGGTGAGTGAGGTTCTGTGGCCTGCAATGTGCAGGAGGTCAACCTAGATGATCCTGATGGTCCCTGCTGACCTTCAGCTCTATGAGAACCATTCCACCCTATCAGGGCCTTTCACACAGTCATTGCCAATTCATAATATGGTATTTCCTTTTGTTAGTTTTCTGACCTCTTTCTGAATGCCACAGGATTCTCTTTTTGAAAACTTGCTTTGTTTATAAGTTTTCACTTTCATAGCTTGTGATGCTTACAGAATTATTGTAATGCATATGGGAACTGATCAAAAACCTCACTGAAGTCAATGGAAAAACTCATAAGATGGTTGGGGGGGATGATAACCAATGTCAGCATGAGACCAACTGAAAATCTTGTATGCATTTTAAAAATTTGTACATATGCTTCGAGTGCTGGAGAGGTGCATTTAAAAAGTGCATTATAGATAAGCACCTCCAGGTGAGGAAGACACATCAGCCCCAATGCAGGAAAACATTCTTGTTCAGTAAAACATCTAAACATGTCTTGGGTCAATAGGGCTCAGGCCTGGTCTTAAGCACTTTTCCAGACTGGGGTTAGAGACAGAGTATTCCAAATTAGGTAGGGTTTTATGGATCAAAATCGGATTTTACCAGGAAGCATGTGACTAGCCAATAGTTAGCTCAGGCTTTGGAGCACAGAATATTGTCAACATGCTACTAAGCAATCAGAGATCAATGTTATAGATTAGCAGTTGAGTTATTCAGTAATTTTCAAGGCTAGCCCCATGAGCGTATTGCAGTATTCTAGTGTGTATTTGCAGGGAAGTAGTATCAGTCCAATCACCAGGGGCGGCTCTAGGCATTTTGCTGCCCCAAGCACGGCAGGCAGGCTGCCTTTGGTGGCTTGCCTGCGGAGGGTCCACTGGTCCCGCGGCTTTGGCCTACCTCCCGCAGGCAAGCTGTGGGACCAGCGGACCCTTCGCAGGCAAACTGCTGAAGGCAGCCTGCCTGCTGCCCTCGTGGCGACCGGCAGAGCGCCCCCAGTGGCTTGCTGCCGCAAGCACATGCTTGGCGTCCTGGTGCCTGGAGCCGCCCCTGCCAATCACAGCAATGTGCAAAGTGAATTCTGTTGATACTTTTGCTCAGTAAAGTCTATAAAAACATAGCATCTAAAATTAAATATACTATTGGACAGTGGAGATGCATGACTAGACAAAACATGCAAATAAAGTGGTAGAGAGCTGATGCAGATTTTGTTTTAAGCAGAAGTGTAAAATTATCAAAAGATATTGGAATTTTGATATATATTTTAATAGGTTTTCATTCTTAGGGAAGATACCCATTTCCTCATTTTGTTTTGCAAGTGATCCAGAGAAGGATGCATGGTAAAAGGACTGTACACTTTGTACATATTAGCAGAGTCAATCAACATAAATCTTGCTTTTGTCATCTCTTTGACTTTCCCCCTCCCTTTCTGTACTAGATCTATGCAGAAATGCTGTGGCAGCAAGCTAACGAAGACAGGCAAAACTCACGAAAAAAGACTTGCTTTGGAACCCCCCTCACAGAGGAGAAACTTAATGACTTCCATAATGAACAGATTGGACAGCTGCTGGAATTGATGCAAGAAGCCACTAAACCTAATAAGCAATTTAATATTTCTGATGATTCTGAATACAAGAACTAGATTGTTAAATGCACTTAAAAAGCATTTTATAGAGCTTCCTTTTTCAATTTGAGTAGAACATTATAATGAAGAATAATGAAAGCTGATGTGGTAAATTGTGTGTTTTAACCTGATGTATCTGTTTCCTTATGCAGTGATGTTAGAATTACTTTATGGTCCCAGGTTATGTAAACAATAACAAACACTTGTACTTTGCATTTTAGAAAATGTGCTTTATTTTAAGAATTTTGGTAATTGTCATGTTTTCAAAATGGAAAGTTTTATGCTAGAATTGGATTTAAGCACCTGGTAGGTCTTGATTTCAAGCCAAGTCATTATTTGTATATCATCCACTTCTTCCTCTAATAATGGAAAGGATGCAATCAACAGTAATTTTCTGATGGGGATTCAGCAACTACTGTACAAAGAAGGAATGTGTGCTACTGATTTAGGTTTATTGCATAGAAGTAAACCATGTTTACAAGGATATGTTGTTCTTTCATTTGAATGCTAGTTTTCTTCATAAATTTTATTGTGGAATTTTCCTTTAAACAAAATACATTTTTTATTCTAAAATTCACCCTGCTTAAAACCACAGTCTTATGAGCAAAATAATCTGTTTTTCAGTTAGATCCCTAGAATCTGTCAAAGTATAATTCCCTTCCTTATCCCTGAAATCCTGCTATTTTACAGATAAATTGTCTTATTAATTCAGCAATAAAATAATTCTTTAGTAGAAATGCATACACTGAGTCATTGTTATACAATTAAAATATAAAGAAGCTTAAAGGCTCAGTATCATCCTGTATTCTGCTTTTATACAGAATCCAATAACAGGAACAACTCCCCTTTCATAGTATTTTATAAGTATTAGAAATAGATTGAACAAGCTTTAATGGAAACAAAGCGCTGCATTCTGCAATACAGTGTGTGCCTATTGTAATGCTCAGATCATTGTGATGTATGATGTACAGAATTTTGTAAAAAAAAATGCCTCCCATCTCTTTAAAATGCACAACCTACGTGCTCAAAGGCAATTTTCTCTTCAGTATTTTAAACCTATATTTATAATTACTGCTCATGTTGTTCTACTTTTGGATCTTCCACTGACTGCTGCCTGAGTGTTCAAGATAACAATTTCTTTCCTCTTTAGGGACAGCAGCTTTGACAAGGAATTACATTTACAGATATCTCAAGCTGTAGCAAAATGCTGTGTTTGCCTAAGTTACTGTTCTGGGAGCTAATTCTGAGAGGTTTAGGGAGTAACCTGTATCTCCCAGCTCCTGAAACCCTCAATAGGAGTTACAGGCTGTTTATCACCATTCAAGGATCAATCCTTAGATTGTGTACAAGGGGTGCTTTTGATTGCTGTGCAGCATGTCCTGGCAGCATGCCTCTGCTGCTCTTGGTACCACCCAAAGGCCCAGCTAGTATCAGGACCTCATGTTATTATGTAAACATATAGGAGGACATGGTCCATTCAAAAAAACTTAGATTTTTTTTAAATCAAACTCCAGTTCAGACCTTTGAATATAGTTCCTAAACTTATCAAATTTAAATTGGATTTACAGTAAATGTGGTAAATTTCTGTAATAAGTCTACTTCAAGTTTTAATAGGGAACAGTGTGTGCTTTCATGGGAAAGCCTCTTTAAATAACCTCATTTGTAAAACCTTGTTTTTATAGTTTCAAGCCAAGTCAGCACCCAACATTGTATATTTTTGCCTCTAGAACATTAATATTCAAATGTAAAAAACTTATTCTCAGACTAATTAAACGCAGCTTCCTTTGTCAGTACATAAAATGAAACCAAACTGACTCTTAAATAGCTAGTTGAGTAGGTCTTTAGTCATATGAAAATATTTGGTGGCGGAGTTAGTCACGTGTCTCAGACAAAGTGGGTAATAAGTGATTTGGTATGTAAATATCTATATTAAAATATTTAAATGGACAATGGACCTGAAACTTACGGTAGATTGAGGATAAGATTAATCTGTATTTAAAAAAACAAAAAACCACCCCCTTTTTAAAAAAAACATGCAAGGCCTCAAGTTTAATTTTGTCCCTGAAGTTCAATATTTTCAATGCAGAGTTTTTATTATCAGCTGGTAAGTAAAAATCTCAACACATTATAAGCTTGATAAGACTATTAGTCATAACAAACAAGTTTTGCTCCAATCCTACTAACACTGCAGGTGCTTAACTTCCCATACATGAATAGTCTTACTGAGTCCTTAAAAAACAATTAGCTACAGATCCAGCAACGAACAGGTGATGAAATGCTGTGGTTTGTAATACAATGAAAGAAAGATAAAGGACAGTGGAAATCTGCTGCAGCCCACCAGCCCTGAAGAAGAGTGAGAAGGGTGTTAAGAATGCATCTATCGGGTTCCTTGGAAGTACAGGATACTCTACTGATGGAGGATTTTAAACTACCTTGTGTTAGGTAACAAATATGGCCAAACATGCATCCAAAAGTCTTCAAAATTTTGTAGCAAGCAGGTAATGATCTAAAATGTTAAGTCTCTATTAGAGGAAAAGCAATATTGGATCTACTGTTATTGAGAGGACCAGAGTATATGGGAATCTTGGGAACTACCTCAGGCTACTTGAATTCTGCACAATAAAAACTGGACTCAGAGAGCATACAGTGCGCAGATATTAGATTTCACACTGCAGATTTTGGAAGATTAAGAAATCTGGTGAGTAACATCCAACTGAGGAAGTATTAAAATCCCCTAGTGTAGAAGGAGGTTGGGGAGTCCAAAAAGATGCATAATTAGAGCACAAGCTACCCTTTCACTGGAGCAAAGGAGGGGGGAAAAAGACAACAAACAGCAGAAAATGTGGCTTTATGAGGAACTGATCAAAGGTCTGATTAAGTGTGTGGAGTTAATCGCTAGAAATGGAAAACAGAGAGGTAAACACAAATACAGTCTATAAATGCATGGCCTCTTTCCTGGGCCCCCCAGGGGCAGTCCTACTGTGGCTCCTCACCTCAGTTTCCCTCATGGGTCCTCACTAACGCCATATCAGCTTAGCATTTAGTCCATTAACAAGACTAGTTTATAACAAAAGTCCCCAAATATAATCCAATTCCACCCCCACCCCCCAGTACATGTAGTCTGTAAAACCCAGCTCACTGTACCCCACTGTCTTCTCCCATACCCCTGTCCCTCTGCCAGGACTATCACCTCAGCCTTTCCTTGTGGAGTTCTCCCCTTTCTTACTTGTGGGATCTCCCAACACCTCTGTGCTAGAAGCATTCTTGCCAGAGGAGCAGCTTTCACTCCCCCAGCTCTCTCACAGCTCCTCAGGGTCCAGCTCTCGAGCAAGGAAACCCCCTTTACTGCTCCCCCTTCAGCCCTGTCTGGCTCATGGCTCCAGTTTAAACTACAGTCTAGATAGATAAGTACCCAGGGAATAGGGGAAAAGATACAATAAAAGCAAATAAGACCTGCAATTAACAACTCACCTGTAACTAGATTTTTTTGATTAGCTCATCTTGATGCACAACAACACAGCAGTACATAACCCAGCTTCCTTGAAAGCTACTTAACCCTTAGTGACTTTTCCTAATTGAGTGCTACTCTTTTATTGAAATTTCCCGCCAACGTGCATTTTGCCGGGGGGGGGGCGGAGGAGAAAGAGAAAGAGAGATTGACTCTTTAAATTTGCTATAAAGAAGCTGATGCTCTCCTAGAAGCAGCCATTTTAACTGAATGTACTTGGGTGTGTCTCTCTTTTCTAGCTGGTAAGTACTTTCAATTCCTGGTACATTTTTCCCTTCTTATTTTTGAGAAAATATATTCCTGTGCTTTTTCAGGAGGCTCCATGAGTATGCTTTTGGGAAATTTCCCCAATTTATTTAGTAATATAAGCATGCTGAGTAACAGTACATATCATTTCTGGCTATTAGCAGCACCATGAGTAGCAGAAATCAAATTTAGAACACTCCTTTTGTCTTTTTATAACTAAGGGAACTATTTAGAGGGAGTCAGTCAACTTTAATGCAACATGAAGACAATAAATTAAAATACTTATGTTCAGTATTATTAAACATGGAACTCTTGAGAGCAAAGACTATATATTTGTGCCTTGTACAGGGCTGGTACTTCAATACAAATCATTATTTGTTAAGTAGTTAGTCTTCTAAGCATTGTACAGGAATGTTATTTGTTATTATAGTACTGGCCTGAACCAAAACTTTGTTTCTAAGCACCCCTAAACTTTGGGGAAGTTAATGAACTTAATGGCTTGGCTCTTATCAATATAAAATACATGTTGGATGTGAACAAGTATTCAGTTATATTTGAACAGGATGCAGTTCCCACGGATTCTTGCATCAATAGCATTGGGCTCTTGTACCATTTTTAAACAAAGCCTGTAATGTCATCTGTTTAAAAGACAACATTATGTATTCTATCATTATTATTTGTATTACAGCAGTGCCCAGAAGCTCCAGATAGATTGGGGACCCATTGGGCTAGGTGCTGACAATCCCTGCTCTGCAGAGTTTACAATCTAGATTAAATCAAGATGCAGAAAGGGAGTGTAAACAAACAGAGGCAGGGAGTCATGTAGGGAGGTTGATGGTAGCAGTAACATGGTGTAGGTAATTTAAAAATGCATAAATAAACCATAGAATAATAACCATAACTCCTGATGGCTACTTGGCTAGTTGTTATCAGTAGGACTGGCGCTAGGGGTTTTAGTGCACTAGGCGCACGGCAATTTCACCGCCTCGCGCCCTGGTCCCCACCAATAATCCTGGCGCCCTAGGCGATTGCCTAGGCCGCCTAAATGGAAGCGCCGGCCCTGATTATCAGTTGGCAATTTACTATAGGCATCATGGTAGAAATGGTTGTGAAAGAAGAATGAAAAGGAAGCCCGAGTAGTGGAACTTTTGGGTGAGGTGGGACAAGAAAGGCTGTACAGGATAAGGCTATAGGCACCCAGATGGGAGAAAGGACATGGATGAGAGTTTTAACACTGTGGACAGAGAAAAGGCATGATCTTGGAAACAATGAGAGGAAGAAACACGATTTTGATATGGCCTGGTTATGTGGGAATATAGTGAGAGTTCCGTCAGAATAATGGCCAGAATAGGTTATAGGTCAGTGACTGAAGATGATGATGGTGGACTTATTATTGGCAGGAAAAGGGAAGACTTGAGGGTAAACTGAGGGGTTCAGTTTTTGCTATATTTAAGCTAACAGCAAGAGATCCTCAAACATGTCAGAAAGACTGGCTGAGATGTGGGATTGGATGCAGGGTGAAGGGTGGAGCGGTCACAGAGTGAGATGGCCCTTTAAGAACTGGGGTTTAGTTGCACCTGTGACAGACCCTACTCACCTCCCCAGGTGGAAATAAGCAATCATTTGAGGAGGAGTCAGGTGACTAAGGGCTGGGCCTGCTGAAAGACAGAAGGGCAAAACTGACAGCAGAGAAGAACTGACTCTAGCTAGAGAGATCTGGGAGCTAAGCAGAAAGGGGTTTTAGGCATCAGTTCTCTACAAAGAGTAAGAGGAAGTGGGGAAGGCTGGTAATAGGACCTAGAAAGGCAAAATGGGGAAGGTTGAGGCTATGTGGAGCAAGCAGTACAATTCTTTAGGGTCCCAGAGCTAGGAATCCACAGAAGGCTGTGGGTTCCCCCTGTACTGCCACCTCCCAAGGTGAAGCAGTGACCCCTTATAATAAGGGGAGAAGTAAGACACTGAAAAGAGCCTAGGAGGGAAAGAGTGGAGCCCAGGAGCAGGGCCAAATGTGTGGGTGAATAGGAAAGACCTTTGGGAAGGGAGGGCTGTGCCCAGCCTAAAAGTGGGGCTGAAGACTATTTGGGTTTTGTGTTTGTTTGCACCTTGGAAGGCATTGGACTTGAGTCTTAGAGAGAGGTCCAAATCACCTCAGTGACCTGACTATGCTGAGGGCTGAGAGAACCAATGTGTGTGAGGGGGGAAACTGAGGCAGCAACAAGCCTGGAGCCAGATTATGTAGGTGTATGCTGTTACAGTGTGCAAGCATATAGATCATCTAGAAAGAGGGTATAGATGGAAAGGTGTGTCAAAGACAGAGTTCTGACAGGAAGTGTGGTTTGGGAGGTAGAGAACTGATCAAACAAGACAGTGAATGAACAATCAGAAAAGTATCTGAACTGGTAAGAGAAAACTGACAACTACGCTTCTGCTTCAGGCATTGAGAAAGACTTGAAAATTGTGTTAGGAAGATGTCTTAAGTTCTGTGCCACTGAAGCCAGAATTTATCTTGACTTTTGTCTCTTTCATAATTATAAAATCTGTCACCTCTGTACACTATCAATATCATATCTTTTCACTGATTATTTTAAATTTACATAGTCCAGGGTATGTCATTATGTCATTTGTGAATGGAAGCACAAATCAGCTGGCTCTAATTCACATTCATAATAATCAATTTCACAAGCAATTGCTGCCTGTAGCAATTGCTTAAAACCTCAAAATATATGCTGTAATTGAATGTTGTAGCAGAATGTATATAGCAAAACATACCTTTTCCCTAGTTTAGGCAACAGATAAAAGCATAATAATTAAGTATAATAATTTGGAGGCATTTCAATTGCTTTTATGGTATAATTGCCAAATACAATAATACAAACCTAAGAAAAGCTAAAACATTAGAATGTGAGTTCTTTACATCTTGGATAAAAATAATTCATGGGTTTTACATCAAAAACAATGATTTTATTTGCATATACTTATATTTATCTGTTTAGAAAACAATTATTTAGAAAATAATTATTTACTTCAAACCTTTCTTGTTTTTCCTTTGCAAACAAGTTGCTTTCTAAAACCTCCTTTCATGATTAAACCATAGTCAATAGAATTATGTATACATCTGAGTAATTCCCTTGTTCTACATCAATGGTGTATAGCTGCACATTTACTGAGGCTGTCAGAGGCAGAATAACAGATCAAGGTTCTCCTCTAATGAAATGACAGATCCCTCAGAGATGTGACAAACTCTCCCACTCAATGTGCTCAAAATACAATTTTAGCAGGTAAGTAAAGTCTAAATGTCTTCATACTGAAAAGTAACTAACATCTGTTGTGATCAGTGGGCTGTTTTGTGGACCCTTCCAGCGGTAAGGGTTCTGTTAAAGGACTGGGTTCTGTTAAAATTTACTGTCTTTTCATGCCACAGTGCTAGATTCGTAGTGTTGGCTTCTAGAACAAGCTGCTAAAAAAGCTTTGTTTTTATGTACATTATATGGAAGAGCTATTAAATTTTGCAAAAGAAATAATAAGTGCAGTACTAGATGGAAAACAGTACGAATTAGAAATGAACATTTTTTTAAATTTAAACATTTTTTGATTAAAGATGATTTTTTGACTAAAATTTTTGTGAATGTTTTTTCTTCATGCTTCCTTTCCCTTTTTTCCTTTCTCTCCTTACAGCTGGAAAAAAATGAGGAAAGGGGGAGGGAATGAATATTTTTTCATTGTGACACTGAAAAATGTTGAGCATTTGTCCACATGGATCCAACTGTAGGTGTGTGCAGCCCAGATGTGTGAACTTGGAATCTTTCAGTCAGCAGTGCCTCGTCCTGGGGCTGTGCAGGAGCCCTGCATGCCTTCATGCTCCCCTTTCCTGAGGGCAGAAAGGATGTAGCAACCCCAACTTCCACTCAGTTCCTTCTTACTGCCTGTGGCAGTGAGACAGAGCTACAGTGTCCAGCTGCTTCCCTGTAGATTTTTTAGGGCTCTTCTATACTGCCCCAAAGTTCAGATTATGGGGCTGAAAATAGCAGTGTGCACCAAAGTGCACAAACAGGAATCTTTTAGTTTGCACCCGCTGTGTCCACACAGGGAAGTTACAGCACAGTATTTTGATGTGTGCTGCTGTTCACACCCCTGTAGACTGAACTGTAATTAGATAGTTTTGGGATAGTTAATTTGTTAGTGTTACTGTTTATGTAGCTATAAATAGAGGTGGTTGGAAATTTTCCAGTGGTACTTAGTTTCATTGGAAAATACTGGTTCATCAGAAATGGCTGGTTTTCTAGCAGGCTGCTGGCAATCATGGGTTCTGGGATCCACAGTTCCAGGGAAAAGATTGTCCCAGGCCAGTGACCCCAAGGCTACCAGACTCTCTGCTGCAGAGCATGAAGCCTACCAGCCCTGATAATCCTGGCCAGTCACCTCAGCTGAGAATGGTGCATTCTTCATCAAATCAACCTGATAGCCCTTCATTTGCTAGGGCAGGGAAAAATTTGGTGGATTACCTCAGCAGGAAAGGCTGTAAATAACTTGGGAAAGGAAGTAAATAACTCGGTTCTAGGTCAAGTATTCCAGAGATGTGGGGCTGGGGTTCCCTCTGTAAACTATTTGCTACCAATATTAACAAGAGGTGTTCCATATTTTGGTCCCTGGGAGTAGTGAATCCAGATGTACTCTAGTGGATATGTTTCTGATTCATGGGGGGAAAAGCTGCTATATGTCTTCTCCCCTTGCCCTTATTCCGCTAACTCCTAGCATTGTCAGGAAGATTAGTCAGGATAAGGTCTGGGTAATAACAATATCTCCAGCCTGGGCACATCAGTTTTGGTTCTGATTCATTTATCAATCTGCCCACTTCTTCCACTTCAAATCTTCCAGACAACATTTCACAGATCCAAGGTCTGGTGCTTCATCCAAACCCAATGTTGCCACATCTGAGAATGTGGCAATCAGCTGATTAATCTTTGTTGACAGAAGCTGTTCGGCAGCAGTTGGATTCAAAGCAGAAATGCCTCTAAAGGACTGACACACAAAACTAAATGGAAGCACTTCAACTCTTAGAGCCTTCTGTCTCAAGTTTTCTTGGACTACTTATTGTCTGTAACATACTCAATCAGTTCTACTAGAGTGCATTTGGTTGCTATCTCTTGTGTATCATCTGTAGGTGAAGGGTCACTTGTTCCCCACTCTGTTGTATCCAGATTTCAAAGGGATGATTCATATATTTCCATCAGTTAAAGCCTTTCCTACCAGTGAGTTGACTGCAATGCTCCTGTCCTTAATGGTCCATCCTTTTGAACCTGTCAGGGCTGGTGCAAGGATATTTTGCGCCCTAGGCAAAACTTCCACCTTGCGCCCCACACCCCCTTCTTCCCCTCCCCTGGAGCATCGCTTATTATAAGCTTTCAAAAATGAATATTGCATAATGTGGCATTGTTCATTAGAATTAATACAAGGGGGTCAGAAGAAATGATCACAACTGGCCCGGGGGAGCCTAAGAGCAAGAAGGAGGCTGAGAATGCCTCCAGCTCACAGGGTCTCTAAACGTTTCCAGGTTCTGAGTACTTCGCTCTCTGGGGGGACCCTGGGGCAAGAAGGGCAGAGCCGGGGTCTCCCAGGGAGCAGGTGAGGATCTCCCTGGGGATCAGGACTAGCTCCTCACATTGGCACAGTGCCACTGGAGGGTGTCAGTGTTTGGAAGCGGCACCTGCGCCAGCCCTTTCCCCTCCCCAGGCGCAGCGCATTGGAGGGCGAAGCTCGCCTGAGCTCAGGACCGCGTCCTGCCTTTCTCAATGGTTCCGTTCCTCGGCCGTGCTTGTCACCGCACCCGGCCAGCTCTTTCCTCCTTGCTCCACCACTGGCTCCCACTGACCATCCTGTATGGCGCCCTCTGCTGCGGGGGGAGGGTTTGTTATGGAGGCTTCGCTCTGTGCCCTACCCCGCTCAGCTGACTCCCATGATGCCGGACACCACTTTTTGGTGTCCCCAAATCTTGGTGCCCTATGCGGCCACCTAGTTCGCCTAGTGGTTACACCAGCCCTGGAACCTGTTAATTATATCCTTTCTATCAAAACAGCATTTTTAGTGGCTATCACAGGGGTTGGCAACTTCTGGCATGCAGCTCGCCAGGGTAAGCACCCTGGAGGGCTGGGGCAGTTTGTTTACTTGCTGCGTCGGCAGGTTCGGCCAATCGCGGCTCCTACTGGCCGCACTTTGCCATCCCAAGCCAATGGGGGTGATGGGAAGCCACAGCCAGCACGTCCCTCAGCCCATAGCACTTCCCGCCACCCGCATTAGCCTGGGATGGCGAACCGCGGCCAGTAGGAGCCGTGATCCTCCGAACCTGCCAATGCAGCAGGTAAACAAACTGGCCCAGCCCGCCAGGGTGCTTACCTTGCTGAACCGTGTGCCAGAGGTTGCCGACCCCAGGGCTATCATTTCAACTTGCAGAGTGAGATACAGGTTTTGACGGCGGGCCCTCTATAACTGTATTCCATAAGGACAGAGTTACTCTTGGGCTGCACCAGAAATTTTGAGTTTTTTTGGATTTTAATTTAAATTAATTCATATATTTCCCAGGGTATTTTTCTGCTCCCAAGCTTCAAGACTCTCCAATGGACACTCAGCTTCATAAACCTGAAGTTCTTAGAGCCCTGCTCTTTTACCTTTCTAGGCCAAAACTTTTCCGAAAAGTCTCCCAAGCTTGTATTAGCTGATGAAAAATCCAAGGGAAAGGCTCTTGAAGTAGGTTTCAGATTCTATTAAGGTGTCTAATGTATTGAACAAACCACTCTGCCCCTCTCAAGTGAAGGCATACTCTTCTAGGACTCAGGCAACATCTGTACCTTGTTCTAGGTGAATCCCTGTTTCTGAGATTTGTAGGGCAGCCACTTTGAGTTCTGCTCAGACATTTACCAATCACTACTCCATTCTAGATCAGATGTCCTATTTGGGAAGGATGTCTTACAGTTATTTAGATAGGACTCCCATCACTCACCTCCTTGAGACAATCACCTACAGTGGGATCCATGTGGGAAAAATGTTCCAAGAAGAGAGACAGGATCCTTACTCTATAGGAACTGAAGTTCAAGATGCCTTTGTCCACACAGCTCCCACAACCCATCCTCTTTCCCCGTGGATATGGAGAGGAGCTGCCCCTTTACATCTGGATGTCTGTATGAACGAAGGAACTGAGTGCTGGGTTGGGGTGGCTAAGGCCATTTGTGCAGCTCCAGTGGATGCTGCTGGTTAAAAGATTCCAGGCATGCACACATGGGTTACACACATCTATGGTGAGATCTGTGGTGACGAATGCATCTCCAACTCCAGAGACTGTAAGGAAAGTAACCTCTTTTTCATTGAATCTGAAGTCCAAAAAGTTCAGCAAAAAATTTCAAACAAAGGTTAGGAACTGTCTTGATTTTTTTCCACAGAAAATGTAAAACATTTTTCACCAACTGTATTATCAATTATTTGAACATTTTCAAATTGAAGTTCCACTGTGGTGTTGCTTAGGTGTTTTCATATATAGGTTTTCCTTGGTCGGAAAGTGAAAAAATCTCTACAATTAAATGTATCCATCCAGAGTAGGAGTGCAGAATGAGGGCAGCCAGCTTCAGCAGTGTTACTGAGCATGCTCAGTACAAGTCAAGCAACAAATCTTGGGGAGGCACATGACGCAGAATGCCTCCCCCCCCATGCGTCACCTCTGTATCCATCTACAGTAGTTAAAACAAGGCATTATGGGCTCGATCCAAAAACCGCTGGAGTTGATGGAAAAGATTCCATTGAGTTCAGTGGGCTTTTAGATGTGCAGTTTCAAGTCTTTGTCATTGCGACTGAATATGGCTATTTTATACAGTTAAATTGGCACTTTTTTTTTCATCCTCAGCGGAACTTAATTTTATTTGAGTGTTTCTGTCACCATCACAAGTGTCATGTGAAAAGCCATTTATAAAATCATATGCAGGTGTGCACTGTTCTAGTATGCAGGTGTGCACTGAAACTATTATTGGAGAACCTATAATTCAGCTGCTAAGCAACTGAGAATTACAGTTTAATTTCCTAGCCTTGAATAGTTCAGGTTGCTGGTGAATGTCAGGAATTTCAAGAAGCCCATTGAAATGCAGAGGATGTGGAGGAGATACCCGCATCAGAGCTATTCTTTTCAGGTGACAAATTTGAAATACTGTCCCATGATGTGTCAAAAGAAAAGGTTTTGGAACAAACTGATAAATTAAACAGTTATAAGTCACCCAAACCAGATGGTATTCACCCAAGAGTTCTGAAGGAACTCAAATATGAAATTGCAGAACTACTAATGAGGTGTGGAGCATGCTGTCAGAAGTCTTAAAAGAGCAACACTCTGATGCGGAAACTACAGAACTCGAACTACCAAAAAAGAAAATCAACCTTCTGCTGCTGGCATCTGACTCAGATGATGAGAATGCACGTGTCAGTCCGCACTGCTTTGGATGGTTACCAAGCAGAGCCCATTATCAGCATGGATGCATGTCCTCTGGAATGCTGGTTGAAGCATGAAGGGACGTATAATCTTTACTGCATCTGTCACATAAATATCTTGCAACACTGGCTACAACAGTGCCATGCGAACACCTGTTCTCGCTTTCAGGTGACATTGTAAACAAGAAGTGGGTAGCATTATCTCCTGCAAATGTTAACAAACTTGTTTGTCTGAGCAATTGGCTGAACAAGAAGTAGGACTGAGTGGACTTGTAGGCTCTAAAGTTTTACATTGTTTTGGTTTTGAGTGCAGTTATGTAACAAAATCTACATTTGTAAGTTGCACTTTCACAGTAAAAAGATTAAACTACAGTACTTGTATTAGGTGACTTGAAAAATACTATTCTTTTTTTACGGTGCAAATATTTGTAATAAAAAAATATAAAGTGAGCACTGTACACTTTAAATTCTGTTGTAAGTAAAATCAACATTTTTGAAAATGTAGAAAAGATTTAAATGGTATTTTATTACTGTTTAACAATGTGATTTAATCACGATTAATTTTTTTAACTACGCAATTTAAATTTTTTAACCGTTGGACAATCCTACTCATAATACAAAAACCAGGGGTCACCCAATGAAATTAATAGATAGAAGGTTTAATACAAACAAGAGGAATTACATTTTTTAACACAATGCACAATTAATCTGTGCAACTCATTTCCCCAGGATGTTGTGATGACCACAAGTATAACTGGGTTCAAAGAAGAACTAGATAAGTTCATGGAGGATGGCTCCACCGTTTCTGGCCAACGGGAGCTGCAGGGGTGGCGCCTGCAGGCAGAGGCAGCATGCAGAGCCCCCTAGCCACGTTTCCACCTAAGAACAGCACTGACAGGTTGCCACTTACAGGGAGCTGCCTGAGGTGAGTGCCTCCCGGATCCAGCATCCCGAACCCCCTCCTGCACCCAAACTCTCCCTAGAGCCCATGCCTCACACCCCCTCCTGTGGCCCAGCCCTGCACCCCTTCCCGCATTCCAAATCCCTCATGGCCGTTCCTCTGCCTTGGAGCAGCAGGGGACATGTCACCACTTCCGGGAAGCCATGCGGAGCCAGATAGGGAGGCTGCTGGCCTCATACCAACTGGACTATAAATCAGACTTTCTATGAAGATTAGAAATGCTGGTTTATAGAGCTATCCAGTTGGCACAGAGATGGATAAACACAACTTTTACTGTTGTTTATTTTTGTGTATTAGTTGATGATTTACCACAGTGAATTTCCACTTCTGCAATTCGGAAATTAACAAATTTCACAAAATGACCTTCGTTGTTCAGCATTTGTCAGCTTGTTATGGAAATGCTGTAAAACACAGAAACAAGTCTGTGTTCTTATCTGTAATGATTTTAAGGTATGGTCAATTGGAAAACTCAATTTGAAACATACAACTCCTGGCAAAGGTGAGTCTTCTCTTTCATATCTTTTGAGATGTTGACCTTAACAAAATGAACTGAAATCTCCAAGTGCTGTTAAGAAAGCTAACTACTCCATTTACTGGCTTTCAACAGGCTAAGAGCCCTGTTTTGACTGGTGAAATAGTAAAATTTTAGCTTGTTACTAAGTGGTTTCTTTGAAAGAATATTTTAGCATATAAAATGAAATGGACCAAATTGACCTCCTGTGTAACTCCACTGGAGTTACATTAAAGGCCAGACTTTATTTGGTTTACACTGGTGGAGCTGAGACACAAAGTCCACAGTGCAGAAAGCCCATCTAGGAAAAGTTTGCAGTGACAGAAAGTAACCACAATCTGCCCTTTGCTGGGGTTCTGTCCAATAAAAAGGGTGCTGCTAACTGGGAAGGGGTTGTGGCCAGGCTGGGTGATGCAATAATTCAGCAGAGCCCTCCAGCAACCTCGCCAACAGGCAGGGCCGGCTCCAGGGGTTTTGCTGCCCCAAGCAGCCAAAAAAAAAAAAAAAAAGCTGTGATTGCGATCTGCGGCAATTCAGCGGGAGGTCCTTCGCTCCGAGCGGGAGTGAGGGACCCTCTGCCGAATTGCCGCTGAATACCTGAAAGTGCCGCCCAGCTCCGGAGTTGCCGCCCCAAGCACCTGGTGCCTGGAGCCGGCCCTGCCAACAGGCCTCCTATTAAGCCCTGGCTGTAAACCAATTCAGCTTCCTACATCCCATATTCTCCTACTGGAGAAGCCATCCATTGTGGTAAGTCACCCAGCTTAGCTGCAGCAAGGGCACCTTCAGCGGCTCTTTGTTTGGATACGGCCTAATGTGTTTAAATGAATCTATCAAAAACTTGGGGAAATAACCTGCTGTGCTTTTCTTCGTTTTAAACATGTTTATTTTTTTTTGTTCTATTATGTGCTTATATTTCATATAAAACATACATAAATACATACACAAGATGGAAATAGCGCATAAATAATGCAGTTCAATGTTCAGTTTTTGCAAAACCTGAATCCATAAGGTCATGCAGGGCAGTGATTATTAAAGTAACAAAATAGATAAATAAATGTGAACATAGTCTAGGGACTTATATATACCACACTGCAAAGGTATGCAATAGCTTCATGTCTGACCAGACATCCTTGTATTTTTTCCAAGCATTTCTGAGGCATTTTTTCCCATTAATGCATCAGTAGAGAGCGAACTCAGCCAGCCTGTGAATGAGGAAGGAGTTGTTGATTTCTATTTTCTCAAAATGACTTGTTTGGCCACTAGAATAATTATTGGAATCCATTTCTTAATGATAAATGGTAAGTCCAACTTATCTAGCACCTCTAAAATACACTAGCTTAGAGAAGGGAAAAGAGTTTAAAAAAAAGGTTTTTGAGAGTATAGTATTCCAGAATACATCAATATCCCACTTTTCAAAGTCCCACAGAGAGTTTGTTTGCAAGTTTGCTTTTGTGCATAAAATTGAAATTTTATAATACCACATTTGTAGTTACAAGATGCCAGGTGGTTCAAGAATGGCTCAGACCTGATTGTGACAAAATACCTGTAGTTGCCGTCAGCGGTAGGGTCATACCTGACCTTTCTAATGTAAGTAGGGTCTGAATGAATGCTTCCCTGACAGCTAGCTGGGAGAGGAAGAGACTTTGGGTGTGTTTATGTAAATGTGGTTAGCTCCTGCTCTGTTTATATATTCATCAGATACAGCAGTGTCAAAGTAATCAACTTTGGCTGGTGTTGGGTACAAATCACCTTAGTACTGAATGCAGGGGTCATGAAGTATGGTTACCAATGTTGTAATTATTGTAGGAATACAGGAAAGCAGGACTGTGCTTACCCTGTCCCAAATGAGGGTGCCACCCTCAGTTGAAAGAACCTCATTAAGCAAGAAACTTGAATGTCAGAACCCTGTAAAAGTAAGAGGGGTGGGGACAGGTATCCCCAGCCATGAGACTGCACACCCTCAAGGGTCCTCCCTAGACTGGTTTAACCTGTTCCTCCCCACTGTTCAAAGAATAGAGCTAAATAGGCTTCATTAGGACCCTCTTTGTTATGTTCAGTGCCCAATAAGAGCTGAAATCACTTATGGTAGGACTGTGTTTCTGTCCTGCCTGTTAAGAGCTAAAAATCACCGAGAGCTGAAATCACTTGAGATAAGGCAGTGTTTCTGTCCAGTCTGCAAAGAGCTGAAAATTACTAAGAGACTGATGTGCAGAGGTCATAGAGCGAGGCAGGTGGCAGCAGAAGCTGACTGTCAGTCAGCTGGTGCATGAACAGGTGTGATGAGCGGCCAGCAGGGCAACTGATGCAGAGGCTTAGTGAGAATGGTGAGCAGGTGGCCAGTAGGGTGGCAGCGGAGATGTGTGTTGAGCAGTCAGCAGGGTGGCTGGTGTAGAGGCGCAGCAGAGAGATGAGCAGGCAGGTGGCCAGTGGAAGCAATGAGCAGGCAGCTGGCAGGAGCGGCCAGTGAGTGGCTGGCAGACAGGGGCGGTGAACGAGTGCCTGAGCAGTGAAGTGAGTAAGGTACCTCTTTACCCCACCCAGGGGAGGAGGTGAACTCTCCAGATGCACCCCTAAACACTGGGTCTGCACTGAGCAGGGACAGCACCTGTGAGTTTGGTGCAGAGAAGGGTTGGGCACGTGAAAAGGGCTTTTGAGTTGCTGGGCTTAACCTGAGGAGAAAAGGACACTGTCTATCCTACTTGGGAGTGGGTCTTTTACTCATGGTTTGTTTATGCACCCTGTTTGCGGTGTTTTCCCAAATTAATACCCAGTTACTTTCCTTGTATTAAAAGTTTCTTTTCTACACTCAGACTCTGTGCTTGCGAGAGGGGAAGTATTGCCTCTCAGAGGCACCATGGCATGGTGTGTAAGTTTCCCAGGTTACTGGATGGGGGATTGAGCTGGTTCTGTGTGGATCAATGGAAAGGACCCCTTAGATATTGAATCCAGCCCTGGTTGTTACTGGCTCCATCTGGCAGAAGGGTTACTCTCACATGAACAGTTCCACTGATTTAATAGGGTCACTGAAGCTATTCACATAAATAAGGGTTAGTGGACCTATTAGCCTATGTAAGGGCTGCTGGATCTCATTCAAAGCACTGTGAGAATGGGAAAAGATATGTTGAAGCATATTGAGGTATTTCCATTTGTTAAAGTCTATATGAAAAGCAAGGACAAATGAAGAGAGGTGTATTGTAGATTCAAAGACATCTTTTAGAGATGTGGCAAGAAATGTGGAGGGAGATAGGCAGGTGAGCTCAAAGGTTCTGCCAAGTGAGAGTGAAGAAATTGATACAGGAGACTAAGTATGGATTTGTTCAAGGTATATAAAGTGGATAGAGTTGCATCCACAGAGCACTGGAGTGCCTTCTCTGATTATATAGTCTCTTAGGTAGCTAGGGTGCTAACCTTCTGGGTTTGAGACTGTCAGGGCTTGTTGTACAGGTATTTTTCAAGTTAAGCATTAAAGACTTATCTGGACGAATTCCCGAAAAAAATATTGCTATCTTCCCAGCGGATAACTCTGCAGATGGAAGCCATGAAATTTCACCCTTAAACATTTTTAGAGATTTTCATGAAAAACATTTTAAAAAAATCTCATTTCTCCATGTGACAGTGTACGTAGCTGAGCTGATGACTTTGCACACCTCTGTGCAAGCATGCCATGCCATGAATAGGCTTTAGGGATGCTAAGCAAAGAAAGTACCTGCTTGCTGCATATATTGTGTCTGGGCTTTATTGTAACGGTGCATGTCCAGAGTGAGCCACATTTCTGCATGTGCCATTTCATCTACAGGTACCCAGATATTCTGGGCACTAAAACATTTCCACAAAGTTAGTGTTTCTGGGAGTGACAGCTCAGCAACAAGTGCAGGATGTTGCTTCAGGGGGTAACTTAGAATAAACTGTACAGACTGTCTATTGGTTACAATGTGCTTACAGTTTAGATGTACACCAGATCGTCAGGGGATGACCTGACCACTTATTGTATCTAGCAGAATTCCATGAATTTTGTCATGATGCTTTTGGTATTCAGGCTCTTTTTATTATAATGGACCTAGAAGATTAGGCTACCAAATGTTTTGTTGCTGTTGTTATCATAGTGCTATGGAGGAGCCCTAGTCATGGACCAGGACCACGTTGTGCTAGGCACTGCACAAACACAGAACAAAAAGTGAGTCCCTGCCCCAAATTGCTTACAATCAAACTATAAGAGGAGATAACAGGTGGATACAGACAAGGGAGAACAAGAAAACAATGAGATGATGATTAGCATGATAAACAGTGGTCTTGGCACCAGCAGCCTAACTGATGTCAAGTTTTTTTTGTAGGCATCACAACAAAGGAGAGTTTAAGGTGGGGTTTGAGGGAGTTTTGTGGATGTTTATTGGGAGCTTCTCCCAAGCAGGAGGGGCAGTTACTGTTCTACGTCATTCTTGCAGTATAACGGGTGGTCAACCTGCGGCCCATCAGGGTAGTCCACTGGCAGGCCGTGAGACTATTTGTTTACATTGACCATCCACAAGCACAGCTGCCCACAGCTCCCAGTGGCCATGGTTCGCTGTTCCCGCGGTGCGAGCTGCAGGGACATGCTAGCTGCCGCCGCCGTCTCCTGCAGCTCCCATTGGCCAAGAATGGCAAACAGCAGCCACTGGGAGCTGCGAGTGGCCGTGCCTGCGGACAGTCAATGTAAACGAACAGTCTAGCAGCCTGCCAGTGGATTACCCTGGACTGTTCGTTTACATTGACTGTCCGCAGGCACGGCCACTCGCAGCTCCCAGTGGCTGCGGTTTGCCATTCCTGGCCAATGGGAGCTGTAGGAGGTGGCGGCGGCAGCTAGCATGTCCCTGCAGCCCGCACCGCGGGAACAGCGAACCATGGCCACTGGGAGCTGTGGGCAGCTGTGTTTGCGGATGGTCAATGTAAACAAATGGTCTCACGGCCTGCCAGTGGATTACCGTGATGGGCCGCAGGTTGCCCACCACTGTAGTCTGTGTTAACTTAAGGATGGTCAGTCAACACCAACCTAAAAAAATATGTTATGGAATTGTCAATATCACCATTATTTCAAATGTGATAGAACAGGACTCGTCACAGTTTTTGGATACAGTTTTGGACATCTTGCTCCTCCTATCTGATATATGTCAGAAATGACATGTTTGATGGGGTGGGGGGTTGGGAGGAGGTGGATAAAGCAGAACCAGCAACAATTGCTCTTGGAGCAACCCCTGCTTGTTGGCTGATCTACGACTGGAAGGTAGAATGATGTTTTATTTCCTGAGGGTTAATCAAAAACAAAATGGTGGGAAATGAAAATAAGAGATGAACCTTAGAGGATATTGAGTTTCTAATTCTTAATCTGATTTTGTGGTTTATAATACGAGGAGATGATAAAGTTTGAGTTTTAGCCTTGTTGCAGAGGATTCTGATGTCTTGAGTTTACTAAAACAGGTCCAGATTGGGGTGTTTAATCCACAACCCAAGCTGGAGAAGATGCAGATGGGTTTGTCTGCTGCCCTCAGACAAAATTCTTCCTGAGAGCTCCTTGGAAGTGTCCATTGCAATGGTGGAAATTCTGTTGCCCTTTCAAAAGGGTCAGAAGCCGGTTGTCTGCTGCAGAAACAGAGGTGCTGTTACGTCCTGCCCCCTTCCTGCTTCCTTTTGGATAGCAAGCATCCAAGGAAAGAAGATGGTGAGGGAAGGAACATTTTTAAGTGCTGTATGGCCCCTCTATATCTGTACAGGTCTGGGCACAATCCAAGCCCTTAACTTTTTTGTTATACTTGCTGTTATATAGCTGGATCTAGTCATTAAATGCAACTTTGGTTCTTGTCTTTATATAGAAATACACCCAGTTAATATGTAGGTAAATAAACTAGTCTTCCCTCTGCTGTTATGTCAAAGGCAAACCATTTTCTATCAAGTGTTTCATTTGAGAAAAAGGAAATATAAACTTTTCTAAAGCACTTGTTTACTTCATTGAATCTAATCTGACCCTTTCATACCTAGTTCTCAAAACACTTTTGAATAAAATGAAGCTGCCGCTGCTGTTTCTGAGGATGCTTTTGGCTGAATTATAATTTTGGCTATTTGGGGATGAGGGGAAAAAAAAGCCTAGGGCACTAAAGGCGTTATTTGTTCTCACCTCTCTGTATGCCACCAACCTTTCCACATATAGTGATGTGCTGAAGTGCAGGGTTGTTGTTTTTTTCTTTTCCCCTATTTAAGCTTGCCAATGCTCTTGGAATAACAGACGTGTCTGTGTACTGTACAAATATGATCAAAGAGCCGACTGGTTTGCTGAAGCCTGGTAAGTACGCTAATGGTTCACATAAGACTCACAGGTCGGAGCTTTCATTCACTTAATGAGACAAATGGGTCTTTAAAAGTGTGACTTGTGGGGTCAAAAGGTGATGACAACTTTGCTAACTTTTCCCTCCCCGGAATTGTGCTAAAGTTTTGTGCTGTGGCCTGAACTTTTGATATAAGCAACTTCATCCTCATCCCAGCTCATCATGTTAGTTATTCCCTTCACACTGAATGTATCTTACGATTCATCTGAGTCACCAACTGCAATTTGCACTTGTTGCACAGAACTCTCAGACCATCAGTTTGTCTGTTCATGATATTTTGCCCTTCATGATGCATCTTTTTATTATCATAGGAACCACTTCAAGTTTAAATATAGTGGCTAATTTTTTCAAGTCAAAGAATAATTAGGAACAACAATATTACAAATTAATTATTAAGACAAATAGGTATGAAAACCTGAGACATTAGAAATCTAAAAATGCCTGATAGATATACTTAGGCTGCTAAAAAAATTAATGAGATTATCATTTGATGTAAAATGCAATACTTGTCCATGACATACTTGTAGCTTTATATACACATCAGAAGACTCCATCCGAGAGCTATAATCACTGTGATGATTTTAATTATCACTGCAACATGCTGTACATAATACACTTTCATTAAAGCAAATTAATTACCAGTTAGTTAGTTAAAGTGTAGTAATTTGTAAAGGTTTTTACTTCGCTTTCTGCCTTAAGAAACTTGGGTACATCTTGTAAGATGGAATATGGGTGCTACTGTGGTAGCTGTTTCCAACTGGTGTTTTAAATTAGATACTATGATTAACAGCACATTCTACACCATTGTTCTTCAGTGTGGATGTTTCATAAATACCAGATGTATTCCTTAGCAGTGATTAAAAGCAAAACCACATTGTTTCATGTCTTTCATTTTATAGTAGCGCCCTCCCTTAAACAGAAATTTAGTTGGGCAGTTTGGGGTCTCAAAACATGCTGTGTTCTGAGGGATAAAGACATCCTTTGCCCAGGTCACAGGGTTGATCTGATACTGTTTACAGTAATCTTGGGCTGTACAAATCCTGGAGGTTGCTGTACCTCTGCCTTATGAAGGCTGCATTGGCCATCCAAATCGTGCTCTTGCCAATCCTGCATAGCAAACTAACAATCTCTCTGTTTAGAGCCTCTTATACCCACAAAGAGTGTAAGGGGATCGGCAGGATTTCCCACTACAACTGCTGTCAAATTCACCCACTGTGCCATGTTGCATTACACCACAAGAATATCATCCCTCCTTGTGAAAGGTTCTTAGTCATTGAGCTATGCTTGATTGCTGCCATGGAAGTGGTGGATTAGCTGAGTTTGCACTACTGCTATACTGAAATCTCATTCTCTTCTAGCAAAAGAAACACAGTAACTATAAGTTACCAGTAATACCTGCCAACCCCTTTCCAAGGCAATTGCCCTCAGAAATGATCTTCACTGTTAAGGAATCAAGAAAAAAAGACCACTTCTTAAAAGGAACATAAACATCAATAATTTAGTCTTATTTTGTGAAGAGCATCCTCAACTCCTGGGAATTGAAAGTGTTCAGTACTTCACAGGATCAGGCCTTCAATCTGGCAACAAGTAGTTTTCTATGGAGTCTAAGTGAATATCTCATGTAGAAAATATTGTATTAAATAAGACTGGAAGTACAGCCAACAAAATAAAATTCACATTTTAGAACCCCTGGCAAACAATAAGCACAATAGAAAAACCATGTAACATTTTCAAAGAAATTATATCAATTTTAAGTTTAAAAATGGGTGGGTCGTGTGTGTGTGTGTGTGTGTGTGTGTGTGTGTGGCTCAAATTTGAATTGATAAGTGATACCTTCTAATGAGATACACTTAATCCACCCTCCTTGAATCTCCCTGGCCTTGGAAACTGCTCAATTATTGTGGAATTGTGTATGATGAAATGAAAAGGTCTTCCCCACATCAATCAGTTCTCATCAGTAGTTCTAAGATGGGAAAGTGTTGTCTATTTCAGAAGTGCTTTTAAGGAAAGTGTTGTCTATTTCTGCTGGGCTATCTAAGTATTAAGTCCCACTCTAGATTCACATTTTTCATTTTTTTATTCTTTTATACAACAGCTCTTATCTGCTTGTTTCTCATGACCCTTTCATTCAGTCTTCTGTTTTAGTTTTCTCTTTATTTATTGCATACAGTGTGAATGGTACAACATTCACTTCAAATCTACACCTTGAGTCCCCAGAATCCCCTTTTTTGGCTGAAAGGCGGTGTGTAAATTGTTACACAACCAGGGTGAAAGTAACTTACAGGACTTACCAGTACTGCTGGAGTCCTGAGGGAGGAGTGGCCTCATCTGGAAGAGGCGTGGCCTCTCAAGATTTAAAGGCCCTGAGGAACCAGCTGTGGCTGGGAGACCCAGAACCTTTAAATCAAACAGGGGCTCCCAGCTGCAGAGGTGGCTGGGAGCCCTCAGGGGCAAATTAAAGGTCCCGGGGCTCTAGCCGCCAGGGGGAACCCCGAGCTTTGCGGGGCTGGGGCAGGGATTTAAAGGACCCAGAGCTCCTGCCACTGAGGGAAGCCCGGAGCCCTTTAAATCCTGGCCCCAGCCCGGCCACCAGAGCTGTGGCTGGGATTCAAAGGGCTCTGGGCTGCCGCAGCCGCGGGGAGCTTTGAGCCCTTTAAATCCCCGCCCCAGCCCAGCCCCCTGAGCCGCGGCTGGGATTTAAAGGGCTCTGGGCTGCCCGCAGCGGGAGGGCTCTCCGAGCCCTTTAAATCTCAGCCACGGCCGCGGGCAGCCCAGAGCCCTTTCAATCCCCACCTTGGAAGTCGATGCAGTCCAGCACGGCGTACTGGCTCTTGCTGGTACACCGACTGGACCGGACCGGCTTACTTTCACCTCTGACTGTATGTATGTGTATGAATGTGTCAAAAACAATGCAGCTACAGCCTGCCACCGACCAGCAGTGACCCCAGCAACCGGCCCTTGTGGGCTGCTGCCTGCAGAGAGCCAGCAGGTGCTGCTGGGCCGAGTCTGCCAAGGAGTAAGTAACCAAGGCAAAAACCACAGCCAGCCAGCCAGGGAGGGAGCCAGGGCCAGGGGAGGGGAAGTCAGGGGTGAATGAAGGACAACTGGAATAGCCTTCATGAAATATACAAGAGATTTAGAGAAAGTTTTGTCAATTTCAGCCTCTGCACTCTGCAGGCAGGACAAAACAAAAAGAGATCTGAGATTGCACCCGATGTCCTAAGGACATTTCAGGTGTTTAAGTCAATATGTAAAGAGGGTGAATTGGAATGAAAACTACTATTTCTTTCAAAGGAGGCACAATAATGTCCCTGAATATTCAGTTTTCCCCTTCAATCCCTTTGTGGTTTTGTCTATGGGGGCTATTTGCTTTCCCTGTGAATCTTTAGTTGCTTTAGCAAAATTGCTTTGCCCAAAATAAACCTAATCATCATGGCACCTCTTTCCACCATGTTCTCCATGTTTTTTGTGTTCTTTTTTTTAAACAGTAACATTTCAAAGAGGATCTGCAAGCAGTTTGGACATCACAACCATGATCCTATGCTAAGAAGGGAATGGGATAGATTTGAACTTGGAAATGGTTCCTGATTTTGACTGTGTTTAGGAGATCCCCTCATCCCAGGGGCAGAAAAGAACTGCCCCTGCCATGGTCACACACACCCAACAACAACTGGGAGTGAAATTAACAAGGATGCCAGAAACGTTTCCTAACTCTACGCACTGAACTGCACAGGGAACAGCTGAGTTTAAACTGTTCTTTTGCAGGCAGCAGCAGGCATCTCAGCCAGTGTCCCTACTGCAAGCTAAAGCCTAGAGGAGAACCCCTGCGAGGGTTGGTGAGGAAGGAATGCAGAGCCTTGTCTGCAGCCTGGCTGGAGGAGGGGGAGGTGGGAGCCAAGAAACCAATGTGACAGTGAGTTTTCCCCTTCCACCTGCTTTTATTAGCTCTGGATTTAAGCTGTGCAGCCAAATGCTTGTATTTGTTGTGTATATTAGTATTGGAGAGATCCCCTCATCCCAGGGGCAGAAAAGAACTGCCCCTGCCATGGTCAAACACACCCTCCCCTCGACCCCCTCCCCCCAGCTACTGTGAGTGAAAATAAGAAGGATGCCAGAAACCTAGCCCTAGGGGCTGAACCATCAGGGAACAGCTGAGTTTAAACTATTTTTATGCAGGGAGCATGCTTCTCTCTCCCTCCCTCAGTCAGTCTCCTTTTCTTACCGGTCCTTCGTACCGGCCCGTACCAGCTTACTTTCACCTCTGTACACAACATTCACTAGCATAGACCTCAGCCACCTAAGAGTCAGGAAATATTTGTGACTCGTGTTGTGAGAAACAGTGTAGCCATGATTATGATCTTGATGCTGATATAACAAACTGTGCTCTCCTACTGCCCAGGCATTAGATACCATGGTGTTCAGTGGGCACTAAAATCTAGATCTATAGCACCAAAAGTGAAGCCTTTTACTCCTTTAGCAGTGAGAATTTTGTAGACTTTTGGTCACAAGCATTAGGCCAGCGTGTCACACAATCCTGCTTAATAAGCTTACCAAGTCCCTGAAGTCCACACAGGAATGCGACTCTCAGCTGAGGGTACCCTTATTAGGGCCCTACCAAACTCACGGTCCACTTCGGTCAATTTCACGGTCATAGGATTTTAAAATATTGTAAATGTAATGATTTCAGCTGTTTAGATCTGAAATTTCATGGTGGTGTAATTGTATAGATCCTGACCCAAAAAGTTGTTTGAGGGGTGGGGTTTGGCCAGGTTACAAGTTTATTGTATGGGGAGTTGCAGTAGTGCTACCCTTACTTCTGCACTGCTGCTGGCGGCGGTGATGCCTTCAGAGCTGGGTAGCTGGAGAGCAGTGGCTGCTGGCAGGGAGTCCAGCTCTGAAGGCTGAGCCACCGCCAGCAGCAGCACAGAAGTAAGGATGGCACGGTATGGTATTGCCACCCTTACTTCTGTGCTGCTGTCTTCAGAGCTGAGCCCTAAGTCAGTAGCTGCCACTCTCTGGCCACCCAGTTCGGAAGGTAGCCGTGCAGAAGTAAGGGTGGCATGGTATGGTATTGCCACCCGTACTTCTGTGCTGCTGCTGACGGGGTGCTGCCTTCAGAGCTTGGCATCTGGCCAATAGCCACTGCTCTCCTGCCGCCTAGTTCTGAAGGCAGCACAAAAATAAGGGTGGCAATACCGCAACCCCCCTAAAACAACCTTGTGATCCTCTGGCAACTCCCTTTTGGACCCCCAATTTGAGAGACACTGGTCTCCCCCATGAAATCAGTATAGTATAGGGTAAGAGCACACAGAAGACCAGATTTCACAGTGGGAGTCCAGATTTCACGGATGTGAATTTGGTAGGACCCTAACCATTATGTTTAAAAAAAAAAATTGACAGATGTATAGACACCACAGTGATTCAAAGTTCTATCCCCTGTTAACTTTCAGCACCAAAAACAAAGACTTCTAATACTTGAGCTGAAAGAACTTCTTTAGCTACTACTAGTAATTGGTTCCTTATCCTCTTTTCATCCACTGGGGAGAAACAATCATATAAACAAAGCCCTTTGGGTGATCACAGTGATAACTTGCTGCTAGGGATGATTGATGATTTTCTTTCCAAACTGTTTTTGAACACAAAATTGAATTATCTACCCAATGAATTTTTTCATTAAGTGTCTGCTTTCCAGGGAAAAACTTGATTTTTTTTAATTGAAAAAAACAAATATTCAAATATTTCAACCAAAACTGCAAATGTTTTGATTAAATTATCCTGTCATGGTGCCTCATGGAAGTTGTAGTCTTGAACAACTCTGGCTGAATCTTTCTGGGAGCTTCCACTGCTCTTGCATACGCTGCTAAAATGGTCCAACAAGCTGGCTTCCTGGCAATGCTGTCCTGGTGCGGGGCACACCTCTTTTACCCTCTCATCATGTCTCCCACAGTAAATGCCTCATTATGGGTATGGAACCCTGGGCAGCTGCTCTCCTTAACTGATGTCTCACTGCATGTACCTCCTGGGGGTGTTGTGCCTCCTACAGCTTTCATTATTTCTCTTGAGGCTTCTGCTGTACACCTTTCTAATGTGAGATTGCCTTCCTTCCCAGAGCAGCTGCTCCCTCAGATGGTGATCCCAAGTGCTGCAGACTTTCCTGTCCTGAATCAGAGAATCTGTTAAGTCCCAAAAATTGCATGTAGCAGCTAGTATGCTTAAGGCAGTAACAAAGGGCTCTATCCCCTCCCCTTTGGATTGGTCTCTAGAGAGAAACCTGTGTCATTGCACAGTTTTTGTTCTGTGTCAGGGAAAAATAGCTCTCCAGGGCTCCTAGGATGTTGTAATGCTTGAGGCAGTGGTGACCTTCAGAGTGCTGCAGCCATCTTGGCCATGTTCCCCAGTAAAGTTAAAATAATAGTTTCATTTTCCAGCTGTTGTCATCCTGCTGCATGGCCAAGTCTGTGTACAGCTCAAACGACCCATCTGTGGCTAGGTTTGTGTCTGCAAAATCCAAGAGTCTGGGGGACTTCAAGTTTCATGGCTCACTGCCAGACATGGTACTTTATGGACACGTCATTCAGATGCTGCCACCATGTTTCATTTGCAAAGAGTAAAACTGAATGCAGGTTAAGTTGAACAAGTGGAAGTTTATTAAATCCTGTGAACTTCTTTGGCCATCAGGCTGAGTTGCTTCAAGCCAAACTCCATTGTATTCTCTGTTTTCCTGGTGCCCTGTCAATAGCGGTCCCTCCAGGAAACCTGGGCCTCTGACTCCAGTTCCACTGATCATGATCCACTCCATTTCTTTTATATCATATTTTAATAGTGATTTTATTTTTTGTTAAGGAATGGGGGAATCTTCTAGAAGTAAACAAATGACCCTTATGAGGTGTGACCTCACATAAGGTTCAGCCCAGGGTTAATCCAAATTAACCAGATGGTAAATCAATTACCAAAGCATGTATTCAATTTTCATTTTAACTAATGAAGCTTTATGTAGAAAACAATAGAGATCATGTGAGTCAAACAATACAATCTGCCGAGTAACCTCTAGAGCTTGTCTAGCTTTGTCTTCTCTTCCTTGCTTCTTGCATGATTGAGCACATGTGAGTTGGAAGTCACTCTAGTCTGGCCTCGGAAAATCAATGATTTAGGTTAAAAGCGAAATCAATGATTTAGGTTAAAGCTAGTTGTTATAACATGACATGAATAGATACAAAAATTATGAAGTCAGGTGTGACACTTGGGGCTTGCTTCTGCTCTAAATGAAGTCAGTGGAAGTTTTGCCATTGACTTCAACGAGATTGAATGTGGGCTTATTTGTATACAAGTACCCAGAATGCTTTTCCAGCAGATAACTGTTTTCATAACAGTACCATAATCTGATGTCCACTGGTATCCATATATGGTAATTCCTTTGTTGGGGCCAAGAAATTCAGTTTTCTTTTCATTCGTCTATGTGGGGATGAGAATTGCCCCTGTGGAAGAAGTAAGGTCAGACCCACAAACTCCAAGGCTCCCTTGCATCCACAGGGAGAAAAGGGACATCTGCATGGAAGTCTAGTGTCTCTGTATTGGCTCTAGAATCCCTGCTGCTCTAACTGTGCTCTCTGACAGTATAGGTCTATTGGAATTGCATTGCCAAGAACCCTTCAGCTAGTGCCTGCTTATGGGAAGTCCCTTTGGCTAGATTAGCTTTCCTCTTTGATCTCTGCTAGGAACTGAATCTCCTCCCCAGTCCTTTTGGCCACCTTGCCCCCTCCCCATTCATGGATGCCCAGACCCAGAGAGCTCTCAGTGAGAGAATGAGGGAGCGCTACCAGAGCATCTGATTCCTTCTGCCTATTTCTCTGGGGAGAGGAGCTGAACTGCACACAATTATTTTTATTATTAATATTTATTCATCTCACAGTAGTACCTAGACACTTCAGTCATCTCAGCGCCCTATTGTGCTAGGCAAATACAAAGATGGTCCCTATCCCAAAGGGTAAGCTCTTTCTGCATGCAGTTTTTAAGTAGATGACCTGCCTCTGAGCTCCCAGTGGGAAGCCAGCTGATAGCTTTGAGTGAGTTTACTTGTGTGTCTATTCTACAGTTCTTGGAATACCTGGCAAAAGGGATTGTGAAAAGGAAGGTTTTCTTCACATCTAACCTCTGTATTTGAGTGAGGCTATGAAATTACTCATTGAAACATTATGCAGCTCAGATGCTCTATTCAGATTTTAATTACCTGTGGATGCCTATTTCATATTCCTATTATTGGTGGACACAATGCATGTTACTGCCTCTCCATAGTCATTTACATATTATAAGGGTCAAAGTGTTTCCTGCTTGTGGTTTTAAAGTCTCATTGCACCATTTTATGCCTGATCTATCATTTATTCCAGGCATGTATTTTAAAATGCAGGCTCTCAATACAAAAATGTATTTTTATATGAACTACTGTGGCAATATCCAAACAACTTTTTAAAATGAAAAGTTGAATAACTACCTCCCCATGTGTGACAAAAGAATAATTGGTTAATAATGTCAGAACTGATGTCTGCTTTCTAAAATGTTTAACATCTGCATATCAGAAATATATGGTATTGAGAAAAATATAACTGGATTCAAAAAACAATTAGATAAGTTCATGGAGGATAGGTCCATCAATGACTATTAGACAAGATGGTCAGGGGTGTAACCCCCTAACATAAAATCATAGAATATTAGGTTTGAACAAGACCTCCGGAGGTCATCTAGTCCAATCCCCTGCTCAAAGCAGGACCAACACCAACTAAATCATCCCAGCCAAGGCTTTGTCAAGCTGAGCCTTAAAAACCTCTAAGGATGGAGATTCCACCACCTCCCTAGGTAACCCATTCCAGTGCTTCCCCACCCTATTAGTGAAATAGTGTTTCCTAATATCCAACCTAGAGCTCCCCCACTGCAACTTGAGACCATTGCTCCTTGTTCCGTTAAATGCCACCACTGAGAAAAGTTGAGTTCCATCCTCTTTGGAACCCACCCTTCAAGTAGTCGAAGGCTGCTATCAAATGCCCCCTCACTCTTCTCCTCTGCAGACTAAACAATCCCAGTTCCCTCAGCCTCGTAAGTCATGTGTTCCAGCCCTCTAATCATTTTTATTGCCCTCCGCTGGACTCCCTCCAATTTGTCCACATCCCTTCTGTAGTATGTGTGGGGGGGGGGGACGACCAAAACTGGACACAATACTCCAGATGTGGTCTCACCAGTGCCGAATAGAGGGGAATAATAACATCCCTCTATCTGCTGGCAATGTTCCTACTAATACAGCCTGATATGCCTTTGCCCTTCTTGGCAACAAGGACACACTGCTGACACATATCCAGCTTCTCATCCACTGTAATCCCCAGGTCCTTTTCTGCAGAACTGCTGCTCAGTCAGTCAGTCCCCAGCCTGTAGTGGTGCATAGGATTCTTCCATCCTAAGTGCAGAACTCTGCACTTGTCCTTGTTGAACCTCATCAGATTTCTTTTGGCCCAATCCTCCAATTTGTCTAGGTCACTCTGGACCCTATCCCTACCTTTCATCATATCTATCTCTCCCTGCAGTTTAGAGTCATCTGCGAACTTGCTGAGGGTACAATTAATCCCACAATCCAGATAACTGATAAAGATGTTGAACAAAACCTGCCCCAGGACCGACCCCTGGGGCACTCTGCTTGAACCCACCGCCAACTAGACATCAAGCCATTGATCACTTACCCATTGAGCCCGACAATCTAGCCAGATTTTTATCCATTTTATAGTCCATTCATCCAATCCATACTTTTTTTTTAACTTGTTGGCAAGAATACTGTGGGAGACCATATGAAAGGCTTTGCTAAAGTCAAGATATATCACATCCACCACTTTCCCCAAATCTGAAGAGCTAGTTATCTCATCATAGAAGGCAATCAGGTTGGTCAGGCATGACTTGCCCTTGGTGAATCCATGTTGACTGTTCCTGATCACTTTCTTTTCCTCCAAGTGCTTCAGAATGGATTCCTTCAGGACCTGCTGCATGATTTCGGGGACTAGAGTGAGGCTGACCAGTCTGCAGTGTCCCTAAATCTACAACTGCCGGAAGCTGGGACTGGATGAAAGGGGCTGTATCATTTGAAATTTCCCTGGTCTGTTCAGTCACTCTGAAGCACATGGCACTGGCCACTATCAGAGAAAGAATACTGGACTAGATGGACCATTGTGCCAACCCAGTATGGTTCATTTCCTTTGCTTCTGGCAAAAATACCTAAAACAAAAACATTCTGGCTCAAACAAAACATTTTTCATGCAACCTGAAACGAATTTTTTTCAACTTCTTATTCACCAAAACTTCAGAAAAATTTCATTTGGTTTGACCTGAATTTTTTTGTTTTGGAACTGTCAGAGAACTGAAAAGTCAGTTTTTCACACTGCTCTCTTATCTCTATTCTTCTTCCATTAGTCCCTTCAAAATCTCTCTGTCTTATAAGAAGGTCATACTGGGTTGGCACAATGGTCCATCTAGTCCAGTATTCTTTCTCTGATAGTGGCCGTGCAGAAGTAAGGGTGGTAATACCATACCATGCCATCCTTCTGTACTTCTACTGGCAGCAGCTGTACCTTCAGAACTGGGCTCCCAGCCAGCAGCCACTTCTTTCCATTGGCTGAGCTCTGAAGGCAGTGCCACCGTCAGCAGCAGTGCAGAAGTAAGGGTAGTGGTACCACAACCTCCCTCCCCCACAATAACCTTCTGACCATCCCACAACTCCTTTTTGGATCAGGCCCCTTACAATTACAGCACCAGGAAATGTCAGATTTAAATAGCTGAAATGATAAAATTTATGATATTTAAAATCCTACGTCTGTGAAATTTACCAAAATGGACTGTAAATTTGGTAGGGCCCTAGTTATGTGAGACTGTGTCCAAAGCCTTAGTAAAGTCCAGCTATATCACATCATCTGCTTTCCCCTGATGGGAGCAGAGAGCTTCTTACCTTCTAGAGCTTCAGGCCACAGGGTTTATGATATCATAATCTCTGGTTTGTAATGTGCTCAGGGAACCTTTAGAATGAAAGATGCTGTATTATACATAAGGGAGTTTTATAGTAGCACTTGTGCTCTGTTTATAGAGTATCCATATATGTAAGATGTTGTCACTAATTACGTGGCTAGTTTGTGAGAGTCATATGATAAAAATGAGCTAAGTAATTTGCAGAAAAGGAGCTAATCTAGAGCTGCAGAAATAAGATTTTCAATTCTGCATTGCCAGTGACTATGTGAGAGTTTGAAAAGCACCTATCAACCAACAAATCACAATCATTTAAAAAAAAAAGAGAGAGGGAGAGACGGCAAAATTCATCTAATCTAATTCCCAGCACTCACGCAGGTCCAGACTCAAATTGTTTTTGACAGAGAGACAGAATGGAAATGGAAATGGGTCAGAGCAAAGCCCTGGGAATGAACCCTGAATTCCAATCAATGTAGCAGCACATCTGCTGCTGCTATGCTTTTAAGGAGCAGTTTTAATTACCCAGGCGAAGGTTTAGTACAAACCTCCTGTTCCCCTTCCCCCTGCCTTTTCTGTAGGAAAACCTAAATCACAAGGGACTGAAATATTTGTGTAGGAATATGTACAAAGTTTACATTATTTAAAGAAAACAGGCTCATTTTCTGTGTACACTGATAAATAGGGATGTAAAAGAATAAATAACGAACACAATAGCAAAGCATTAGCTAAGAAATTGTGATGGACATAGCTATGATTCTGTTTTCTGTGACAGCTAGAAGCTAAGGCTCTCAGGGATTCAAGATTCTTCTTTTGCTCTCATGGAGATTTATATTTGTCCTTTTTGTTAGTTTTTTCCCCCTTAATCTAAAATAAGTCATCCAGACTGACACTACATGTTTTGCTCTCTGTTTATAGAGAAAACAACCTATGTAAGCAATGCTGTCCTATGGCTATGGGTACATCTCACTGCACTGAATAGCTGACAGCTCCCACCTGGGGGGAGAGAGCAAAGTGGGGATGGGTTGTCATCTTCTCCACCCCTCACGATTCTGGTCACCTCACCACACAGGTGTCACTGTTCACTGATCTGACCATGTTATAAACAGGTAACATTTCATAGCTCCTGTGTCTTCCCCAGGCAGATTGCTAATAACTCTCTGGTGTTGTGAAGGGTATAGAACATAACCTGGCAAGGGTGGGACAGATAAGTTATAGTCATTTTGTGGTCTAGTCTGCAAGATGGCAGCTGTTAGGCATTAGGCCAGCTTGACCTTTCTCTAGCAGAAATTCCAGTGGCTTCCATTGGGTATCCTGCAGTTAGTTCCAAACTCTAGTGATTTATTTTAACCCGCTCTCTCCCCCCACCCCCTGGAGCCAACCGATCTTTTTGCCCATTTATTGGTTCCAAAACCTAGTTGACCAACTGGAATCAGCAGGTCATTTTCAGCTGCTGTTTCCACTAACAGAACTAACTACAATGTTTGTTTTTAAAGCCATTTTTGTACAAACAGAGTTGATTCTGAAATTGAGGGGAGAAACACCCAGTGGAATTTCCCTGTATTTGGAATATTCATCTAGGTTAGCCCATGGAAATAGAACATCTCAATTTTCTGGGAGTGATGATTCCATTTATGGCTATCTCTCTTGGTAGGAGTTTTGGGGGCAGTGATAAGGAGACAGATGCTGGCTTTCAGGAGCACACAATGTAGTAGGAAGCTCTGGCTGATGGAGATGAGGCATAGGTGATGGGCAACGGCAAAGCACGACTGGTGTGGTTGAGAGCCTGACAACATCCTCCTGCATAGGAACACTGATGACTAAAACAAAGGCAGGTTGTAGAGTGTAGGTCCTATGTCAGCCATAATTAGGGTGACCAGACAGCAAGTGTGAAAAATCAGGACAGGGAGTGGGGGGTAATATGTGCCTATGTAAGAAAAAGCTTCAAAAATCGGGACTGTCCCTATAAAATCGGGACATCTGGTCACCCTAGCCATAATGTTTGGTGAATTTAACTTTTGTATCCTGCACCTCAATGCTACTGTGGTCAGATATGGTTTATTATTTTATTGAATCAGCAGTTATGCAAGTCAGAATGAAAAAGCTTCATGAACAGTTTAAAATATTGTTATATTACTTGCATGGCACCCTCTGGATACATGGCACCGAATGGCTCATCATTAATATTAGCGTTTACTATTCATTGTACTTACATTAGATACTTCCATTATGAACTCATTTGGTATTAATGAGAAGAGGTAATTATATTAGTAATATGAAATTAATCATCTTAGAGTGTGACCAATCACCAGGGTGATGAAAACAAACACAAATAAGGAAGCAACCCAGAGCCCTTTCTGAAGATATTTAAAAGGAAAGAGGCTTCTGCTTTGAGGGCACTTATTATCAGGCAGGATGCATCTTCTGTTTGGCCAGCCAGAAATACCAATTTCCATCAATAGTACTCATCACTGCCCACTCTGATCGTCTGCGCTGGGGATTTACAGCTATTCATCTGGCTGGGCTTTCTACAGACACATCTGACCTTTTGCACTCAACCTGCAGCTGGTGGTTTAATCAAACAACGTGTGTAGTAATGACCCTGGGAAGCACATTGAAAATAGCAATCCATTCCCTCTGGCAGAAACTCTCAGAGCTGTAGTATTCATTACTGCTGTGGGGTTTTGCCATTACATAGTCCCAGCTTTACCTCCTGTATTTCTGATTGGCTTTGCTTTTACTTAAGACCTGAACGCAGTCGCATGCAATTCCTTTCCGTTAGGACATGATAATCATGTCTGTCTTTGTTGCAGTTTAATGGGAGGATGCACTAGGGTAACACAACCCTAGCTTTGCAAAATCAAACCTGCTCTTGAGCTTTACATAAGGTACTTTAGAAATGGGAAGGTAATTTCGTTCTTACTGAATTACTGATTGCCTTTATCTCACTGGAGGAACAAGGTGGGTGACGTGATACTTTCTATTGGCCCAACTTCTGCTGATGAAAGAGACAAGAGTTCAAGCTACACAGAGCTACAGGTCACCTGAAGAGGACCTCTGTGTAAGCTTGAAAGTTCTCTTTCACCAGCAGAAGTCGGGCCAATAAAAATATTACCTCACCCACCTTGTGTCTCTGATACCCTGGGGCCAAATCAGCTACCACAACACTTCATCTCACTAGCTCAGTTAATTCAGATTCTTGTGGCTTGTACTGTGTAGAAAAATCTGACATTCTAGTTCATCTGGGCGTTATTGCTATTTATTTATTGCTGTTGGGATGGTGCCCAAAGGCCCTAATCAGAATCAGGCGCCATTGTTCTAGACACCAAACAAACACACAGGAGCTGGAGAGTTTACATACTGAAAAGAGAAACAGCAACCAGGAAGTGTGGGGAAACGATGCAAATGAAGTGATCAGGGTGAGAATGGATGCATGGATTGTTAGCTTCCTATCTTCTGCCTTCCAGGGGGCAGGAGTGGGGTGAGGGGAGAAAGGTAGAGATAGGAGCCAAGGAGTTAGGAAAAGAGGGGAAAGGAGACATTGCTGGGGAGGGAAGGAGAGAGAGGGGAACATGGAAGGCAGGGAGAGTGAGCCTTGCAGTGAGTGAGGAGAGAAGGAGGTTGGGGCAAATAGCCTTTCGGGAGACAAAATACATTTTAAAGCAGGGCTGGGCAAACTAAAGCTGCAGGCCACATCCTGCCCACCAGCCAATTTAATCTGACCCTCAAGCTCCCGCTGGGGAGCGGGGTCTGGAACTTGCCCCACACCCGCACTCCAGCAGCGGAGTGGGGTCAGCAGCTGCTCTGCATGTGCATGCCGCAGCTCCACACTGCTTTTGGAAGCAGTTGCATGTTCCCTCTCAGACTCCTACCATTAGGGGCAGCCAGGAGACTCCGCACGCTGCCCTTACCCCAAGAACCACCCCCGCAGATCCCATTGACCTGGAATTGTGCCTAATGGGTGCTGCAGGGGTAACGCCTGCTGATGGGGCAGCACGCAGAGTCGCCTGGCCATGCCTCCTCATAGAACCCGGAGCGGGGACATGCTGATGCTTCTGGGAGCTGCTTGAGGTAAGTGCCACCTGGAGCCTGCACCCCTGACCCCTTCCTACATCCCAACCCCCTGCCCCAGCTCCGATTGCCCTCCAAGCCCCTTGATCCCAGCCCAGAGCACCCTTCTTCACTCCAAACCCGTCATCCCCAGGCCGGATCCTCTTCTGCACCCTGAATTCCTCATTTCTGGCACCATCCCAGAGCCCTCACCCCCAGCCAGAGCCCTCACCCTCTCCTTCATCGCAACCCCAATTTTGTGAGCATTCATGGCATGCCATACTATTTCTATACCCAGATGTGGCCCTTGGGCCAAAAAAGTTTGTCCACCCCTGTTTTAAAGTTAAAATTACAAAAAGCTGTCTACTGCCATTAATGGTGTCCATGGGTGTGTGGTTGGTGAGGGGATATAAAAGAATGTGCAGTGGCAGTCAAAAAAGAGAACAGAATGTTGGGAATCTTTAGGAAAGGGATAGCTAATAAGACATCTGAAGAAGTGAGGTTTTTTACCTACAAAAGCTTATGCCCAAATTCATAGATTCATAGATTCTAGGGCTGGAAGGGACCTCGAGAGGTCATCGAGTCCAGTCCCCTGCCCTCATGGCAGGACCAAATACTAGTTTTTAAGGTGCCACCGGACTTCTTGTTGTTTTGTGGATACAGACTAACACAGCTACCTCTTGATACTAGATAATAAGACAGAAAATATCATATTGCCTATATATAAATCCATGATATGCCCACATCTTGAATATTGCATGCAGATGTGGTTGCCCTGTCTCAAAAAAGATATATTGGAAAAGGTACCAAAAGGGCAACAAAATTATTAGGAATATGGAACAGCTTCCATATGAGGACAGATTAATAAGACTGGGACTTTTCATCTTGGAAAAGAGACCATTATGGAGAGATATGATAGAGGTCTATAGAATCATGACAAGTGTGGAGAATGTAAATAAGGAAGTGTTATTTACTCCTTCTCGTAACATAAGAACATGGGGCCACCAAATGAAATTAATAGGCAGCACGTTTAAAACAAACAAAAGGAATTATTTCTTCACACAGCTCACAGTCAACCTGTGGAACACTTTGCCAGAGAATGTTGTGAAGGCCAAGACTATAACAGTGTTAAAAAAACCCTAAAGTTCATGGAGGATAGGTCCATCAATGGCTATTAGACGAGATGGGCAGGAATGGTGTCCCTAGCCTCTGTTTGCCAGAAGCTGGGAATGGGTGACAGGAGATGGATCAGTTGATGATTGCCTTTTCTGTTCATTCCCTCTGGAGCACCTGGCATTGGAAGACAGGATACTGGGCTAGATGGACCTTTGGTCTGACCCAGAATGGCCATTCTTATGTTCTTAAGAAACGGGGGCTCCAGTTGGACTTATGCCATGTTGTTGCTCACTAGGATTGGCTGCAGCCCTCAACAGTTCAGCTTCTCCCAAACCCAAGTAGCTGAGAGAGGAAAGGAGAAGGAGTGCTTCTGAGGTGGGGACTGACTCCAGGGGGCTATCACCTTCTGCTCAAGTCTGGCTCCCGTGGAGCTGTGGGGAAAGCAAGGTCCTCACTGGGTTTCTCCCACTGCTGTTGACTGGCAATGCTATTATTGGCAAGTAAAGCTAATTTTAAAATGTGCCTATATAACTAGGTGACTTCATAAAATGAAGAATTTACGAAGGGCTGGCATGCACCTGAATTATATAGCAGTCTTCCACCTACTACTCCTGAAGTGCTGGTTCATAGAAACTGGCACCCTCATGCCATCTGAATAGATTGTCCTGGTTCAGTGACACTGTATGATGGGGAAACAGGAAGGTTTGACACAGAAGCCTCTACGGGAGACTATCTTTGAATGTGACTCGTGAAGCTTTGGGAATTTGTAGAATTTTGATGCAGCATCAGTAAGGGAGGCCAGACAGACATTCTTCTCTTCCACCATAGCCTATGTGAAATCATGCCCAGTAGAACTGCTCCAGATAGTTAGCCAAGACTTGCTTCACCCAACCTAAGATCTCCTGCTGATAGGAGCTTTTATTTTATTTCACAATTAAGATGGACTATATTCAGGGTGGTATCCATGAGTCAGTGAAATCTCTATCAAAACAGGAGTGGGAGTAGAACTGTTCCCTCTACCCATGAAATTCAGATTTGTGTTGAAGATGGTGGTTGTGAATGCATTGAGGGAAGTTCTTTCTGTCGTGAGTGAACCATGGATCTCTCCCCCAGAGCTAGTGAAAAACAGTTAGGGAGAGCGTAGATTCACTGCTGATAGAAATAATTAATGCTTCTTTAACAGGTCATGCTACCAACAGTCCATAACTATGTGATGTTCCAGACCTTACTCAACACACCATCATTCAGCATCAGATATCTTGTCATTTTGTCTCAAAGTTTTCTTTTCCCTTTCTCTCACACCCCTCTTTTTAAATTTAGGGGAGATCATTAAAGGCTGAGGGCTACAGTGCTATGAAAACACCAAGCTCCTGGTCTCCTTTTCATCAAACACGGGCAGTAATCTCTTTATTGTCCTAGTGCCTGGGTACAAAACTTTTCGATGAAAAGAAGATTCTCAAGCTCAGTCCTGGCAAAATAAAATCAGTTAGCTGATCGCAAAGGTCTCTTACATCACAGATTTGTATGAATCTATAAGGTTGAAAGGCACCACATCCTATTACTGACCCCCATCCCTGTAGTTTTTGGAATTAATGGCAGTCTCAAATGACATTTCCTGTATAAAAGATGTTTATAAATGATGTGGATTCATTTCAGAATTGTCCCTCTTTCAAGATATCTTTAGGTGGATTGGGCTTCAAATATTTTGGTTAGCAAATTACACATTAAATCCACCATAAACACTGAGTAAAACATATGATTAAGCAGTGAAAAAATTACCATGGCACTGGTGGCATATACTTTGATCTTTTAGCAAATAAAGAAGTGACTGAAACTTGCTATTAGCAGACCACAACAAGAGCAAGTTTGTTCAGAAGAAGAAATAATTCCTTGTTATTTTTGAACAAATTGACATAATGAGCTGTCTCTCCATTATTATCTCTGAGCATTAACTGACTCTATTATGCAAGATAATAGTCAGAATAATTATTACTTATCCACATGTACATACATTGAATAATAAAATAATTAGACCTTTTAAAACAGCATTGAAAAGATTCCACTTAATGTTATCCTGGGTTTCTGATTATAAGGTTGGAATAAATAACGTGGCATTTTATCAGCCTCAGACCAGTACATTCTGGATTTATAAATGTTGGCACTCACTGTGCATAATATTTTTTGAGCTTGTTCCTACAGTAAATTCTAGAATTAGAATTTTAAATAAGAATTTTAAGATAATATCTAAAAGTTCAGAGAGGAAGAAACAATGGATTTTTTTAAGAACTGTATAGCTTTTCTATTGGCTCCCGTTTTCTCCTGCTTTTGGTACTGGGAATTACTTGTGCTATCATTGCTTCCTTAGCAGCCCCTGAAGAGATGACATGCAAACCACCTCCCTTCAGTCTCTGTGCCAATGACTGTTGCAGGGATGAATTTCCTGCCCCTTCCCCTATATGGCACTTCTTGTGCAGTAAAGAGAGGACGGATAATTCAGATGCAAGCCTGGGACTCAGGAAACTTGTCACATGAGAAGTCTGCAGCCTTGGGCAAGTCACTTAGGGCTTGTCTACATTGCCCTGCATTTCAGACTATGGGGGTGTGCTAACAGTGTGCACCGAAGTGCTGTGCTGTGACTGTCCCCATGGGGACACTGCAGGCACAAACTGAAAATATGATTACATAAATGTGAACTAAGAGCAGTGTAGACGTAACCTTAGTCTTTCTATGCCTCAGTTCCTCATCTGTAAAATGGAGATAATAGTACTTTCCTCACAAAAACTCTGTGAAGTAGGATAAAAGATTGTGAAGAGTTTGGATATTATGGCAAAGGAGGCCATATAAGTACCTAAAGTAGAGAAAGTGTGAGTAATAGAGGCCAGAATCTAGCCCTGTGTTATTAAATGGTTTTACGCATTCATCTGATTGCAGCCTGGCTAGGGAGAGCCAAGGCTGCAATGGGTACAATCCATGTCGAGTTTTGTGCAGCTGTCTTTCAGTGATCATGAAGACCTTTCCCACGTCTGCAGGCATTACATGCTCTGAACGTGCAGTGGGATTTCCTCAACATTTCCCTTTAGGGCCTTGAGGAGTAGAGTCATGGACTCCACCCCACGTGCAAAGGGCGGACTCCAGATGCTGGTTAATAGTGATAGCATAGCTCTACATCTCAGACTTCAAGCAATTCTTTGCATCCATACTGTCACCAAGCACACTGGGGCCAGGATTTGCCCTTAAAGTAATTTATAAAAAACAGCCAGATCCTGATGCTCACCAAAGTCTTTGCTGCACCAATTCAAATGAAGTCAGGTTGACAGGAAATGGTCATGCAGACGAAAGAATTAAAAATGTTATAATAGGGTTCCAAATGGAACTCAGGGCTTCATCCTCCTTGCTGTTGCTTATTATTTTCAAGAGCTGAATCTCCAGATGTTTTGCTGAATCACCATTCTTTGACTTGCATTTTTTTCTCTAGAGTGCTGACTGGAGCTAATTTGATTTTATATTTGTTCCTGACCGGGGATTGATTTTTCTTCATTTGGATTCCAGAGAAGTGACTTTGACCTACATAGATACTGCACTATGCTCATACAGAGGATCTTGCGCACACACCATTTATCGCTAGCTAAATGATTTTTTCAGGACAACTAGGACCTTACTGAATTATGCCAGATAAATGAAGAGGAAACAGTCCATCTCAGCCTTTGCTCAGAATCCCAGATGCTGGGTAACTAATGCCAATAATGAGGAACTAGAAGTAGCTGGGTGGAATGTTTTAATTCTACTTGTTGATAGGTGTAAACATCATTGGTTTACATCTTTGTTCAATAACTTAGAGAGAGAGAGAGTTTCCATTTGTGAATAATGTAGGATTCAAGGGTAGGCGGCTTGCAAATTCTGATGAGTCCATTGGACAATGGACAGATAAATCCTTGTTTTACAGAAGGATGAAAATGATAAAGACTAAAACAGTAAGGGTCAGTGAATGTTGGTTTCCTCAACATGGAGAACAATTTTTTAAAAGTACCAAATGTGGTAAATTATTTCAATTTAATAGTCTAATATAGAAAGCAACACCCTCCTTATTTTCCTTGCAATGTTAATGGATGGATGACTAGAATTTTTAAAATCCAGGTTGGTAAAGCCTGTGTAGTACGCAAGCCTCAGTCTTGAGTTGAATTTAGTTTTAGATTAAGTACACTCTTCTCAACTGATTCCATTCCATAGACATATGAGTTTGAGCTGGTTGGGAATTTTTCAATTAAACTTTTTTCTGTAGGAAAACGTCTGTCAAAACATAAAGTTTTTATGAAAACTCACCATTTTGACTAAATTTTTGTCAAGAGAGTTTCTTAGGTCCAGGAAAGAATTAGAGAGAGGCCCCCAATTTACCCCAGAGTAGCTAATAGCCGTGTGGTTAAGGCACTCACCTGGGATATGGAAGACCCAGGTTTAAGTTCCTACTCTAAATCAGGGCAGGAACTTAAAGCTGGATCTCTCACATCTCAAGTGAGTGTCCTAAATGTTGGCTGTTCTGGGGTTGAGCTATTTCACTTTCTCATATTTTTTGCAAAATATCTCTTTTTCATTCCAATGGGGAGTGAATTTAAATTTAGAAACCTTGAAATATTTTGCAAAATGGAATTGTATTCTGTCCTGCTCCAATATGAGCCAGGATAACTTATCTGAGAAGATATTGAATAAATATACATATGTGTTGGCAAACTTCTGTTCCATTGCTGTTATTTATGTTACAATATCACTAAGATGCTTCAGCTGAGATTGGGGCCCCATTGTGCTAGGCACTGTACAATTATATAGCAGATAGCCCCTGCACTGAAGAGCTGATGATCTAAATTGGCAAGAGAGGGGAAATACAGGTGCCAAGAGCTGAGTGACTTGCCCAAGGTCACACAGCCTGTCAGTGGAAGAGGTGGGAATAGAACCAAGGTCTCCAGACTCCTCAGAGAAGCCGTATCCACTAGACCATGCTGCCGCTACATGGTGTTATTCTAAGACTGCAACTTAAGGAAAACTTTTCGCTTCTTGATCCCACTTTTCAAATGTGGGTGCATAAAGTTAGATGCCTAAAACAGGCATTTTGATTTCAAACATATTGGAAAAGTGGGTGCCTTATTCTGTTAATATTAATGATAAAATACTTCTAAAGTTTTGGTTTGGATGAGCCTACATTTATTTTAGTTCACTATCCCCAAAACAAGGAACTGCTGAAGCATGCCTTTGCCATAGAACAATTATCAGAACTGTGCTCTGATCTGCTCCGGACGACAGACCACTCTCCCCTTGCGTCTATCTGCTTCACAGCCTCCTACCTGTCAATGTAGCATCCCCCCAAGCCAGATCTGTTAGAATTTCCTGCTGTTCATTCAGCCAAGTAGATCCAGGCCTTCATGGGAGACTGATTAAATCCAAGCCAAACATCACCTTTCCCAGATACTCCTAGTCTATATCCAACATGTAGCGTTTGTGTCTGCGACTGGTGTTGCTTTCACATGGAAGTGCTGCATGGCACCACGTGTGAACATGGTATTTGCAGTTCTTTGAAGCTTTGCCATGCAGCAGTATTCCAGATGCACAAGGCACTCTAAAGCTCTTCAGCCCAAAGGCAAGACAAACTGTACCAGAATAGAAATGCAGGCTCCAGGCTGCAGATAAAAATTGATGGAAGAGGTAGTCAGTTTGGGGTGGGAAAAGAGCCATATAGCAAGGTGGCTGCAGGACATTTTATCTTAATCCAGAGTGATGTTCCACGCTGAAGAACAATACTGTAGCACCATTTACAGGTCACTAAGTCCATAGGATCAAATTCTATCAGCAACTACATTCAAATGCGGCTCTCCCTCCTCTCAACAGGAATAGCACAACTGCAGAATTTGACCAATAGTTTTCCAGTTCTACCTTTCCAGATGATGTCACTTGGCAAGATGACCACAGCCAGCAATAGGAAGGAAAGTCCATTATTTTTAGGGGGGGTTCTCTATCTTGGGAAATACTGCTCACCATCTAAGCATTCTAGTTGCTATATGAAGGAAAATGGCTAGTTGTTTTTTGACTTATTCCAATTGCCTCCTATCTGTCTGAACACACATAAAATGCATGTACAAAATGGCAGGGGGATGGGGAGGTGAAGCACTCTCTGGGTCCTTGTTTCCCTTGCCAACTTCTTGGTCCAGGGAGTTGCTGTGGGGAGGGGGATCCATCGCTGGGTCCCATTTTATTTCCTCTCCTGCCATGCAGCAATTCCTGTTTTTGGCTGCTTCTGCAGTTGCTCCTCCTGTTGGAAGCATCTGGCTGGTTCCACATCACTTAATAATCATGGCATTTAATCTCTGTGTTCCTCACATGCCCCCTCTTTAAAAAACTACTGAAGAAGGGTGCTATGAAGTTCCATTATTTAGTATTTGTAAATTGCTTTAAGATCTTAAAATGCCTTGCATTTTAAGTCTTATGATGATTGTTGGTTTTGTGACTTATATACAGCCGAGAATTGACTAGTGGCTGACAAAAAAAACTGAAGATGAAGCCCCTTCCCCACAGGGTTTACAGTCTAAGTAAACGTTGTTTTAAAAGAGCAACTATTTTAAAGTTATGTAGAAGTATTATTAAATAAAACTATTTCATTGTGTGTTAAAGGACTGTTTTGTATATAGGCCATAGATCACTCAAAGGAGAGTATAGGTTTTTGTACATTATTTTAAACAGTTTTGGAGGGCTGACCAGAATATACAACTGCCCCATTTTTTTACTTCTCACTCTTTTCTTTCATTGCGGGGCCCTGCCCTTCTCCATTTACTGCCCTGAATGGTGTGTTTGGGAACTCTGCTTGATGCCTCAAATGGTATAGTTTGGGTGGGGACCCATTCAGTGTCCAAAATGGTGTGGTCACAGGCCCCATTTAATGCTTTGTAGATTTCATTGATATCTACACCAAAACAGGGGACCGTATTAAGGAGGTTATTTTACAGAAGCTGAAAAAAGATAGTTTAGCTATAGCTGATTGCAGGGAACAAAGCTATGGCAATGGCACCAATATGGCTGCAGTGCACAAAGGTGTTTAAAATCAAATTCAGCTGATAAGTCAGTACACGTCTCTGAGCGCATGTGTGCCACTCACAGAATCTTGTTGGAGAAGCCATTGCACTGATGGTTTCCTCAAGTTGCTCTATTTTTTTTTAAATATTCCAAGGTTGTATAATTTGTTTTCCACTTCTACTAGTCATTGGGATTTGTTGAAAAAGTATATGAACAATGCCTTAACATGCCAAGCATGACAAGATGATCACCCAGGATAGAGGCAATCTGTCCATTATGAAACCAGAAAGGTGTTCTTGACACTGGAGACCAGATCAAGGCTTCACACAGTCTTATGCAAGAATTTGTTAGAAGATGATACAAATGAACATTTCATAGTTTTCACCTCTTGTTTTGGCTGAGATGTGTGCTTTTTTATCAAAAATTTGTGTTTGTGAGCAAAAAATTGGAGAGTCCAGATCCTGACATTGAAACAGTTCAGAGTTTATTTGGTGGCCTTCAAGACTAAATTACAGTCTTCTGGCTTTGTTGTATGTAAGGAAGCTGCTGCTTCACAGGCTTAAACAAAAAGAATATCTCCACAGTTCAAAAAGAAACAATCTCAAAGGAGGAAAGTAGTGCCAGGTGAATATGCAAAGGACAAAAGGTTGCTAGATCCTGAAAAGGATTTTGAATGTGTCTTAAACACAATTGGACAACAGGTTGTATAAGTACTATGGAGCTGGAGAAAAGTTTGCTTTTTTTTTGACAGGTGAGAAACTGAAAAGTCTCATAAGCAAAGACCTAAAGAGGCATGCTCGAAACTTAGCAAGCCCGAAGGATTTGTATTCAGAGTTTTGAGAATGAGATTGAGCTCTTTGCCAGTTTTCGCAAAAGAACCTCAGATGACGTGGAAGTGAAGGCATCCATTGATCTCCTTAGCCACATTCACATAAGATCTTTAGATGTGAGTTTCTCTGAAACAGAAACAACACGGTGTGTATTTTTTGCTGTCTTCCTGTAACTATGTCTGCTAATTAAAGGAGTGTCAGCAACCTAAAATTAACCATGACCTAGCTAAGAACATCCATGAGGCAAGAAAGGTTAAGTGATCTGGCAATTATTTCTATAGAGCACTTCAAAGCAAAGTACAGTAGAACCTCAGAGTTACAAACTGACCAGTCAACCACACACATCATTTGGAACTGGAAGTATGCAATGATAAGGCAGCCTCAGAGACAAAAAAAAAAAAAGACAAATACTGTACTATACTGTGTTAAATTTAAACTACTAGAAAAAAAGAGGGGGGAGAGAAGCAGCATTTTCCTTAGTAAAGTTTCAAAGCTGTGTTAAGTCACTGTTCAGTTGTAAACTTTTGAAAGAACAACCATAATGTTTTGTCCAGAGTTATGAACATTTCAGAGTTATGAACAGCCTCCATTCCTGAGGTGTTTGTAACTCTGAGGTTCTACTGTAGATACATAGGGATTAGCTAATTAATGAAATTACTTAAGAGAAGGCTAGGAAGGTCCCTTTGTAAAAGTACTTAATGACAGCTTTTATTTTATTTTATTTTTTTTTGCTGTGGTGGTGGTGGTGGTCGGCGGGATTTGAGTCTTCAAACCAGGCCCAGAACACTCCAGGCATGGCACAGGTCAGAGTTCATTTGAATCTGTCTGTCCAGGTATTAATATGGCCCTTAACACTGTAGTATATGAACTGAGCATGAGTGGAGTTATTTATGCCAGCAATGAAATGGGACCATTAAATCGATTATTCTGAAATCCTAGCAAGGTTGCAAAATGAAGTAGAAGAGTTTGAGAGTTTTTCCATCACATCAATTTAGAAGATTCACATGAACCAAAAGTCTAATGGTGGGTGAATTTCCCAGGATAACAGGACAACAAGCACTGTAAAAGTGTTCCTGACTGCAATGTTGTGGTGCTTAATAGGTGGAAGAAATGGTTGCCACAAAAATGTGCATGAAGCAAATCTGAAGAGAACAAGTGGAACTGAATTTAGATAATGTCATAAATTTAAGTTTAGGATCTTAATTATTGGGGTCGGGGGTAGGAGCAGGAAGAGAAAGCGGCTTGCCATATCTGTCAGCCACTGCGGGGTTAAATGGGCTGGCTGGATTTATTTATTGTCAAAAGCAATTTAAATTAAATACTTTAAAGGGGTTTCAACAAAAATAAACAATTGCAAATGTGCAGAAAGTTTTATTTGGACACTGCCTAATCAGAGTGACAGGTAAAATACTCCCTCCCCTCCCTATGTCATGAATGCATGTCAGCATTTGCCTTGTGCTCTTGCCAAACATGGCTTGCATTAATCATCCAAAAGTGGCGTGCACCCCTGCTCTTGCCAATGATCATCTACATAATCACCTCAAATTGCACCACTGTTGAAACATTATTGCGTGAAAAGCAGCTTGGTTAGTATTCAGTCATTCTGTTCCATTCAGGTGCGATAGATCGTTTTTAGGTGTCTTGTTCTAGTTCCAAGCCTGTTTTCTTCAGGGGCAAAATTGTGCGGTAGTTATTTCGGCTGCTGTTTTATTTTATTCATGAAAACAGAGTTAGGCAGGTTCTTTTCATCTGTGAAATTTGAAGGATACCTATAATCTTCATTCTTTCATATTATTTTGAATACAAGAGCTGCCCATGAGAATAGCCCCTTTTTTTAAAAAAAAATTGTAACCCTGACCTTTTAACTAAACTCAAATTATACCCAAATCATCTGCTGCTGTTGTAATAATTGAACTATAAAATGACTTTTTTGGAGAGATATGGCTATCATGAAGTTTCAATAAGTTTTATCACACTACATCTGATAATATCTGGAATAAGAGAGTAACATATAAAAAGAAAAAAGGCCAATGCTGAAATGCCACCTATAGAGCTAAAGTATATTTATTCCTTTTGAGCCTTCCATTTATGCTTATCTCAGGAGGATCTATTTCCCTACTTACTGATGTGTGAAACCTTGCAAGATAGGGTTGATATTTTGTAACTCAGATCTCTCCTTAAGTGTGTGAGTACGACTATGGCTTTCACAATGCTGTAAAAACATTTCAGGGTGGAGGACGTGATGCTGTGGAAGATGGCCATGCTCCCAGCCTCTCACATCCCTGTCCTCCTCCTTTCTCACCTGCAGAAATCAAATCCTTCTGGAGATCTTGTATAGGGTCAGAAGGGAGTGGATAATAGGGCACTGAAGACGATGCTACGTAGACGATTCCCACCCCTTTCCCCTAGTCAGGTCCACCAGATCTTTGTCTTCTTCGTTCATGGAAATAGAAGAGATGATCTGGCCCATTAATTTTATTTCTAAAGCACACTCAGTGGGGTACTCATAACACTGAATAAACCATGAAAATCATAGCAAGTGGATTAATATTAAAACATTGAAATATGAAAGTTTAACAATATGAAATAAACTGCAGTTATCTTCCCTCATATCTGTGGATTGCAATGTTAATTAAGACTAGTATATTGAAATTCCTAATCAGTCACTTGTTGAATGTCTTGGGCCAGTAGACAGGTCCGCAAGTCAACCTTTCCCATTTTCCATTCTTAGGAATCTTTGATGAACTCCTTCTCTAGGTTTTAATTTCTCATAGACACAGATATAATAATTCTATCTTTTATTCAGTGTTCTCCTTTTCATAAGTGCTAGTCTTCCCTGAAATCAATGGAACTGCATGAACCAAAAAACCCACGCCTGGTATGGGAGATCATTTCTGCAGCATTGGCTGTTTGTGCTCTTCTGTCCCCGTTTCCTCCAGGAATAAGATTGACTGAGATAGTTTTGTTGGCTCGTTCCATTGCTCATTAAAATCAACTCTATCTTCTCTCCTAAGATGCCTAATGCTACGGCAGATGAATGACAATTGTGTGTCTAACAATTAGATACTTATTCTGGCTTGTATGCAAAATACTAATCAGCCTTTAGTCATTTCTGACTGTATGAACACATGCCATTCGGGTTGTCATCATACAAAGTTAATGACCGTGGCTTTATTTTTATACAGCGACTCATAAACTTAGATTTAAAATCATCATCTCTGTAGGCCAGATCCTAATTTTTTTTTCTATCTGATACATTTTTTGTTGGGTCTGTCATCAGTCTTGCAGCATATCCCAAAGGAACTTGAACACGCTCTTCTTCTGAAGCAATACAACCCTGAGGCTAGCCTAGACAGGCATCAATAGAGACTCTGGTTGTTTTGTTTAGATCAAAGACCATGAGCAGTGCTCTGATTCACTGATTTATTCCGCTAAGGTTCATGCTGTATTCCCCATGAAAATTAGCTTATGGTTTGTTTGTGCATCAAACGCTACTGTGGCATATCTGCAGCTGCGCTTCTGTTGCACTGCAGTGTAGACACTACCTACATTGATGAGAGGGGTTGCCCTGTTGGCATAGGTAATCCACCTCCCTGAGAGGTAGTTGTCTAGACTGGAGGCTAGGTCTGCTTAACTACATTGCTCAGGGATGTAGCTGTTTCATGCCTCCGAGTGGTGTAGCTGGGTTGACCTAACCTTTTAGTGTATAACTGGCCGTAGTCTTGCAGCAGTGTTCTGAGTGTGGGCAGGCATAGGTCATGTCGGCTGCTGTTCACAAAGTTTCTGCTTTCTGCAACATTTAATGGCCGATATATTTTCAGCTGTCCTTCATGAGAGATGTTTCCTTATGTTATTGATCATTGTGATTTGCTGTAGTTTCTCTCTACCAGTGGAAGTTATCAAATTCTCTGCTGTTGTAAGCAGCCTTGGCTCATCTGAATTCAGAAGATTTGTGCCTACTTGTGCCAACGGGGAATTTGACATTAGGCATATAAATGAGCACCAGATTGGCTGATGTGTATACAAATTTGAAATTATTCATTAACTGCCAATTTGGTATGAATTTGTTCACGGGCTTAATAATCATACATACCTTAGTGTACATTAATCATCAATTTAAAAATCTGTACATATTTTCACAGCCTGCATTTTACCTTGTTTTTATGCTATCAGTGGGCAATTTAGAAACAAGATCTGAGAACTAGCATTTTCCTAGTTAATTTTCAATCTATAGCAGAGGATTTTTAGAAACACCTTCTTTAACTTACCATCATGTTCTTGCTTTCTGTGGTCCCTAATATAACTAGCATTTGTTGGGAATAGTTTGACTAAACATTTTTTGTTGGAAAATACTGATTCACTAAAACTTTCATTGGGAAGTTCTCTCAGCTCTGGGATGCAATTTCTAGAAAGAGAGAGGGGGAAACCCACCAAAGAAGAGCAGGTTACCCCTGTGGTTAAGGAACTCATGTCGGATATAGGCAATAAAATGCATTGGGATTTGAACTTGGGTATTGTATATCCCAGATGAGTGGCCTAACCACAAGGCTATTCTGAAATAAATCTTGGTTTCATGCTGATTCAGAGGAAAAAAAAATTAAAATAAAAAATTTCCAAGGGACAGAGAAACTGTTTCTCCCTCAGCTTTTCCTCATCCAACTCTAATAAGAACATCAGCATGCATTCTATCAGGCTTTGTACTCCTTTTTCCCACAGCTTTATTAAATATCTCAGATGGTGAAACAGGATTTAACAGAAGCCTCTGGAAGCAAAACCTACCAAACAGCATAGTTCTTAGAACTCTCCTTGTCAAGCTTTACTACTGGAAACCAGGTAAAGAGTTTAGAATGGGCTTCCAAATGGTTGCACTGACATCTCTTGTGCTAGTTTTTCTCATTTGGGTATCTCTTTTTGAAAGTCACCCTTGAAGCTTAAAGAGTCACGCATGCACAAAGTGCACCATCTTTCATTCTTACTTTTGAGTTAACTTAGTCAGTGGACTTCTAAAACTCACTTCTAGTCTCACTAGTCTATGAGATTTCTATAATTTTTCATGCCCTGGAGTGGGTGTGGATCTGTGAACTGATTTTGATTTCACATGTGGAAAAGAACAGTAGTGAGGAAGGGATGGAATAAAGCACTTCCCTGAGGGCCCCTTGTACTTAACATTTGACAGTGACTGTCTCAATTTGCCTATCTGGTGATTTAGCTAGAGGGGAAGTTGGAGATGTATGTGAAGCAATGATCACCTAAGGGACCTAATCCTGTGGCCACATATTGCACAGATAAAGGCCTATGCTAGTTAGGGACACCATATATCAAAGATACTAAGTCTGCCTTTGCTGAACCAGTTTCTGGCCATTGCAGATAGGCTGAAGTTCTTTCTTAACATCTCAGAAAATTATATTCCCCATATCTGATTTAAAGTGGGCATCAGAGGGGCTAAAACTGTATTTCATTTCCATTCTAACGCAGGAAGTTGCTCCATTACAAATAAACATAGACACCACCATCTCCCTGGCAACAGCAGAGGAGAATCAGGAAAGCCAGGAAGGCTTAGGCCTGAGAAGCAATACAGATTGGAAGCATGCTATGGATACGGGTAAACTCCATATTCGTGGCACTCCAGTGGAAAGAAAAGATAACCACTCTCATTTAACTCAGCAGTCCAAAGGAACTAGAGAATATGATAATACTAGCTCAGATGAGCTGCAGCACGACTGCAAATCTGTCTGAAAGTTTGACTAGAGGACAGTAGTGACAGGGAACAGACGGCTAACTGTGATCCATGCATGCAGTCAAATAGTCTGCTTTCAGCACTGTGAGATAACAAATGTAGAAACAAAGCTGTTTCAGTGACCAGCTGCCTAATGGGTCTGAAGCTTGCACATGGATTACACTCACTAGGTGTCATGTGAACTTACATTTGCAATAGAGACCTGAAGGTAACATAAATGACTATGAATAAGACTACTCTGAATTCTGGCAGGCAAACTAGATGAAAATCTAGAGTGATAAAGGATGGAAAAGTAGAATCAATACAAAAATGGAGTGGAATTAAAATGGCATGGTACAGAAAACCAGCAGCAGTGGGAAAGGGTGTGCTTAAAAGATATAAAATCTGAAGTGCTCACAAGAAGCAAATATGCACAGTTTACAGAATCCAAGTGTATTTCAGGATGTGTACCTCATGATAAACACAGGTTTTAAGGGTAGAAAAATACTTTGGAGGCATCAAAATTTGGAAGTAAAACACACAAATCACATTCATCATTTTTTAAAATTGTTTTTAGTGAATTTTAGCAGTTGTGAAGGCTGCTAGACTGACAAAGATGGAGACTGAAGTCTTTTCTCCACAGAACAGGTATAGCACAGTGACCAGCTTTTCCACAATCACAGAGGGTCCTGCTGTAGGTATGAAAAGGTATCTAAGGCCCAGCAGTGAGCTCTGTGTTGGCAGACCCTCAATGAAGTCAGCAGCACTCTGCATGGATGAAGGTGTCCATCCACAGGGAGTTCATTGCAATATTGGGGCTCAAGTCTCTATGCTCATTCAGTCCTTTGCTTCTCTGCAGGCACTCACTGTCCGTGACATGTATTTTACTTTATGTAGTTGAAGTAAAATATTACCACATGAATAATCCAAAGCTCTCTCATAGGTCCATAATGTTGTGCCCATGCTGTCACTCCCAGTCTGTGAAGAACCCCAGCAGCTAAAGTCCTTCTTCACTCCCTCCTGCCCTTTCCCACCTGTGAATAATGTATTAGTGAACATGACAGCTCAGATGCTGACAGTAATATGCTCAAATGCTTTGCTGGATGAGGGCACTTTGCAAGATTGAGCCCCAAATGCTAAGGTATTTTCCAAAATAAGACTTTAAGCTCTGAAAGTATGATAGCTAATGCTCTACTTTACTACTGCCAGCTAAATAGTAAAGACAGAACTTTCTCTACTGTGCATTGGTTAGAAACAAATGCAAGAGATTGCATGTCAAGCAAGAATTTAAGTTTTCCCCCCTCATTTTATTTAAAAAATAAGTTGAATTTAGTTTATTTCAAAACCACCAACTGTGTTGCTTTTATTGTGAGCAGTAAATCACTATTTCATAGACAATTAAACACAGTATGAGTAATCTGGCAAATATAAACTTGATTATAGTTAGAAGGAAAATATGTCACTGAATAGGTTACATAAGATTAATTTAAACAACCAACTTTTATAAGATATCTTAATATTAACCATAATTTGCAGGGAAATCACTCCCACAGGTCAGAAAAAATTATAGCAGTTTTAATGTTAAGAGCTTACATAAGAATGGCCATATTGGGTGAGACTAATTGCCCACCTAGTCCAATATCCTGTCTGCCGAAAGCGGACAAGGCCAGGTACTTCAGAGGGAATGAACAGAATAGGTAGTTATCAAGTGATCCATCCTCTGTTGTCCAGCTTCTGGCAGTCAGAGGTTTAGGTCCTGCCATATATATATATTAAAATCTCATAGGTATTTACAGGTACCTGTCATCTTAGTATATAAGTGCAGAACAACGGTTATGAAACAGACAAAAAAAATTCTACAAAGCTGTTTTTCTTTCTTTCCCCTGGCTCCTGTGAATGTGTGGGGTTTTTAAACTTTTTTTGAGAGTCATTGCTGAGGAAAGGCTATATTAAAAAGGTATTTTACACTTTACTCCAAACAGTCAGTGCTAATAATCATCTGCTATATACCTCAGTCCCTGGGAATTCATCTTGAGTTACTTAACATACTTTAAGTCCAGGAATAACTCCTCTGACACTGTTAGATATCTCATTGAACTATGTAGTTAGCAATTCTCAGACTTTTTCTGATTTTTTGGAGAGTTTTTTTGCAGTTTCTCACTTCCTGTGACAGATCAACATTAATCTGTCATTAATTCGTATCTGTGGTAGAGTAGACTAAGTTAAAAATCTAAAGTAATACAAATGTTATCCCTCCTGCTAGGACAATGTAACATACAAAAGTATGGTACTTAAGCTAGATATAAAGGTAGAAGTGTGTGTGTGTGTAGGAGGGGATTTTGGAACAAGATGCATTGGTGGGACCGAGACTCTATCTGGAACTTTCAGAAGAACTTTTAATACATCAAAAAAGATACATGGAAAACAGGAATCACCAACTAGTTAGTCAAATTAATGGATTTGGGGGACACACAACAGGCATTTCAAAAGAGAATCCTCATCTCTGTGGAAATAACTGTGGGAGAGGTCACAGAATAAAGCAACCTAAAAGTTGTAACTGGAGGATTTAGAGAAAATGGGGAGGGTCAGATGACCGTGGTCTAGTACTAGTCAATGTTACTGTTAATTAAAACAGTGAAGATGGAGTGGAAAATATGTTTATAACATTTGCGAATGACACTCAACGGGAGGAGGCTGCGAGCACTTTGGAGGACAGGATTGGAATTCAAAATCATCTTGACAAACTGGAGAATTGGTCTGAAATAAGAAGATGAAATTCAATAAAGACAAATGCAAAATATTCCACTTAGGAAGGAAAAAAAGTCAAATGTGCAAATACAAAATGAGGAATAACTGACAAGACAGTAGTGCTGCAGAAAGGGGGTTAGAGTGGATCACAGATTGAATATGAGTCAACCGTGTGATATAGTTGCTGAAAAGGCTGATCTCATTCTGGGGAGTATTAACAGGTGTGCTGTCTGCAAGATATGGGAGCTCACTGTCCCACTCTACTTGGCACTGGTGAAGCCTCAGCTGGAGTAGTGTGTCTAGTTCTGGGCACCATACGTTAAGAAAGATGTGGACAAATTGGAGAGAATGCAGAGAAGAGCAACAAAAACGATAAACGGTTTAGAAAATCTGATCTATGAGGAAAGGTTTTAAAAAAAAGGCATGTTTAGTCTTGAGAGAAGAAGACTGAGGGGAGACCTGATAAGTCTGTAAATATGTGAACGGCTGTTATAAAGAGGATGATGATTAGATTGTTCTCCATGTCCACTGAAGGTAGGTAATCAGCTTACTCTACAGCAAGGAAGATTTAGGTTAGATATTAGGAAAAAAATTCTAATGGTAAGGATAGTTAAGTACAGAAATAGGCTACCAAGGAGGTTGTGGAATCCCCATCATTGGAGGTTTTTAAGAAAAGATTAGACAAACACCTGTAAGGGATGATCTAGGTTTACTAGGATCATGTGGCTCATGCAGGGGGTTGGATTAGATGACCTCTCGATGTCCCTTCCATCCTACATTTTGATGATTTGATGTTGTTTTGCAGTCAGAGTCTGTCTCATTCTCTGTGGGAGCCTTGCTCTCTTGGGCACAGCTGCAGAACTTCCGTATGCATCACCCCCAAAGAAGGCGAGGAGGAAATGCAGCCATGGCCTTGACACCCCTCCGCTCCCACCATTCACCAGGCTGTAGAGCTGAGCAGATGTGTGCAGAGGATTACACTGTACCCTGTTAGTGCAAAGAACCACAGTGCCCTTCACACCAGGTTGCTCTCAGCAGAACTCCTGGAGCTAGCACCCCCTGGTGTGGTGCAGATCCATGGTATCTTCAACATGAGGCAGAGGCACAATAGGCCCCTTAATATTTCAAGCACAAGAAATTTTTTTTAAAAATCCTATAAACACAAGGACAATGGCTTTGCTTGGCAGGCTCTAGAATATTGTTAGGATTATGTCTTGCTGCTTTCTATCACATAGCAAAATAATTTTAAAATGCTCAGGAAATAAGTTTAGTATTTTTCTGACAACAGATGCTAACATCATGCATGTTAGTGATTGACGTATAAACACTCACAATGAAACTCATCTAATCCAGACAGTTGTAAAGGGAATTGTGTAGGGAAAACACCTCTTTGACGAAAAGTGAAGCATTTTCAGCAGTTCCTTTGTATTGCAGAACTACTGTGAAAAAGGAGGATTAATGGCAAGGCCAGCTTTCAGGACCTTGTGTTTCTTGTTGAAAAGCCCTAGGTGAGGGGTTTCCTATGTATAAAGATGAGTTGAGTGTTATTAAACTGTGATTCCAGAATAGCCCAAAACAGTTGCTTCTTGGAGACTGGGTAGTGGTGCTTCAGCTAAGGTTTCTGCAGTGGGAACTTGCCTCTGTGCAATTGGTCACCACGCCTGTTCAAGGAATTGGGATGTGTGAACATTTTGTAAATAAACAAATAGAACCAAAAAACAACCTTGACTCAACTTCACTGACTTCTTCACCAATGACAACAAGACCTCATTAGGTCCCTAAATCTGTCTCATCAAAGAAGCACCTGTACTAATAGTTTTAGCTCCTTCAGTTGTCCCTACCAAATTTCACACAAGTTATTCATTCACTGTCAGGATCCCAACAAGGGCAGTCAAGGCCAAGGGTCAGAACCCGGGCAAACCTGAGGCTGGGAGTAACTGAGGAGTTTGTAATTGGGTTCCAAGACAGGGCAATTCCAAGGGGCAGAGTCCAAGTCAGGTTTCAGGCTCTGAGTCAGGAGATGAAGTCCAAATCAAACCAAGTTCAAGCCAGGCGTTCAGGAGCAAGAAGAAGGAACAGTCATGGCAGCTATGGGATATCCATGCTGTTGCCTGGAGACTTCCTGGAACACCCCTTAGTTTATATAGAGGAGAGAGTCAATCTGGAGAAATATGGCTGCTGTCTGTCAGTCCCCCGAGGTGCAACTTCCTCACAGCAGATCATGGGAAATAGGATGCAAGCCAGTTACAGCTGCTGCCGGGTGTCAGCCTGGAGAGGCCAGCTACCTGGTAGCTCTAGAGGCCTGGGTTCTGTTGGGCCTTCCATTTATACATGGGTGCAAATCTGACCAAAGGGTGGTCAAACATTTGAAAACATCTCTGGGACAAATTCACTCTAAGGGTATGTAGACATTGCAATTAAAAACCCATAGCTGGCCCATGCCAGTTGACTTGGGCTCACAAGGCTTGGGCTCATGGGACTGTTTAATTGTGATGTACATATTTGGGCTCGAGCTGCATCCAAAGCTCTGGGACTCTCCCACCTCACAAGGTCCTAGAGCTCAGTCCGGAGCATCTACACTGCTGGAACGTCTATATCGCAATTAAACAGAGCTGGAGCCCTGAGAGCCTGAGTCAACTGTCACGGGCCAGCCATGAGTTTTTAATTGCCACATAGACTTACCCTAAGTGTCCGTAATGTTCGTAACATCAGTGGAGTTGCAGCCTCTTAGACCATTGGTGAATTTGGCTTGAATAATATTTGGTACGTTATTTAAACATTGACTAAACATGACTGACTAGTTAAAAAGATGAATTCAAAAAGTTTGCATTACACTTCAAGGGTTAGGTAGTGCAACCTTTGCTTACACTGCTGAGCACTTACCTATGTAGCCCCACTGAAGCTCCAGTTTCCAATGGGGCTTCTTGTGTAAGTAAAAGTTCATTAGTGTGGTAAATGTTGCTCAGTCAAACCGTACAGAAAAGACCACTGTTAAACTGAAAAGTTATCATCCAAAGAGACTGAGAAAATTTCAAAGCAACTGGATTTTAAAAGTTCTATAAGGAAAACAAGAAAACCCAAAGATTCATACCCAGGATCATAACCCACACATGATACACTGTAATTAATCAGTAGAAATCAATATTCTGTCTTTGTTGTTTTTACTTTTTGTGAGGCAAAAACATAAATGTTTAAAAATTTCTGCTTTATTTGGCATTATAACAAAACAACTACCTCAGAATAGCAGCTAGTCATCAACAACTATAGCCTGACATATCAAGAGATTTTGTTTGCCCTTTGTGACTCAAGAGACTGGTACCAAATGAGTGGAAACAATAGTGTCTGAGAGAACTTTGACAAACCCATGGAGATTTTGGCAACCAAATCTGGAGCATACCTATTGCTTCATCCTTTTTGTGTTAGATGAACTGAGCTCCACTCAGTTTTCAGTGTTGTGTGTTGGAGGACCAATCATCCTCAAGTGGCTCTTTACAGCGTCTGGGTAATGGTGGCTTAGTTGAGGTTCTGCAAGGGGGAACTGAGAGCCTGGCTGCTCAGTGTGGGCATTAAATATTTCATGGCATTATTGGAAGAAGATAATTTGCTCAGTATGCTTGGCCAAAGTTTCCATTCCCTCTACTGTTGTGTGGACTGCTGGTTTCTTCCACCTCAGAGGTGGCTACATACTGATGGTGAGGTGTGGATTGTAGAGCCTGATCTAGCATTCCTTAAGCAGGAAAACCTTAATTGTCTTTCAGAGTTAACGTGCTTACTCCGTGGGACTAGATGTGTCTATCAATGTCTGGATACTGTAAGCAGCACCAAGACGGTGCAGTAAGTTGCATTCTGTGAATGCCGCAGACACACAGGTATTCATTTGAACAGATTTCCCAAACCTTATAGCCTTTCCTTTTTGCTTATACAAATTCTGAAATATTCTTCCAATTATTTAGGCAATCTTGATACTTAAAATTAAAGCACGTGGAAATGATGTTACAACTATCAGCTGAAAGGTGTCAAACTCCCAGCATGCTGTTTGGTAGCACTGAAAGCATTTCCTTTTAATTATCTATAGTATTTTAGAATAATGCTCAGGTTTGGCAACTTGTTACAACATGTAGCAGATGGGCTAAGTAAAGAATGAGGTGATAATGTTCTCTTTCCGCCATCCACTGAATGATATGGTCAGGCTTTGGCTCATGAAAGCTTTAGAATGGAGAGTTCCTGCTTGTTTATTACTTTTATTTTTCTTATCATCCCCGATCTTTATAGTTATGGTTTTCTCAGAGGGCTCCCGCAGGATGTTGTAGGAGAGTAAGCAGGAGGGCTGGTATCTCAGCAACTGAAACATGATTAACAGTATGGTAGCAAATTAACTGTCACTCCAGCCACCTTAGAGTATGTATCTCAATTCTATGTCTGCCTGGTCTTAGTTATTGATCACCACTGGGGTGCTCACTCAGTGCTGGGCATCATTTGTTTGGGGTATAGGAGGACATAGGTGGTTGGCTTAGAAATGAAAGCAGCCTGTGCTTTATGAGCTGTGACATACTGTGACGCTTCATGGATGAAAGCATCAAGGGCTTGACATAGGTACGTGACAACAGGGGGAACGAATGGCTCTTTGATGAGACACATTATGGTGAATCTGCCAAAAGTAGAAGAGACAAGATTATGTAATCCAAAACTGAGGCAGATAGGAGTTAGATTACAAGGGAATCAGGCGAAAAGAAACTGTCGACACCCACTGCATGTCTCACTGAATTTATCTAGCAAATTTAGGAGTCTGTGAGAGCCTGAGGGTAGCACGATAAATGTGATGGGAGTTGGGAGTGCAGCCGGTACTGAGCACTCGAGAGAGAAATTTCTGCAAATTTGCAGGACATTTTAGCTGAAAGTTTTATTTAAAAGAGAAAACAAATAAAAACAATTCAAAAGGGAAGTATTGATACCAGCAGGCGCTCTGGCTGGCTCGAGGACAAAATAAAACTAGAGCTTGTTCCTAGAAGAGATCAGACTGACTGTGAATCTTCACAGCAAAATGCAAGCCCCACTTCCTTGACCCAGCTTGCCCACAGTAACAATACAAACCAATGATGATTATTGATTATTTGTACTGTGGGCATGAATAGGGAATCCAATAATAGATGAGGGCTCCATTGTGCTAAGCATTATGCAAATGCATAGCAAAAAAGAGGGGCTGTGCCCTAAAGAGCTTAGAAGTACATACATAAAAGCCCAGCTTCTGCAGACAGGAATGGAGAGAGAGAAATATATATCTGTATATGCCTTGGGAGAGGCTAAGATAGCATGGTGACGGGTGCCATGTAAGAGCCTAGATAGACAGAAATCTCCCCTAGATTTACCCTGTGACATTGCAGAGGCAAGAGGCTTGCACCTTTCCTATTCAGGGGCTGGTGCAGGCTTAACTTGAGCCCTTGTGAGGCACTGAGGGTGTAGAATTCCCCAGACTCCTCCCCATGCTATGGAACGCCATCTGTCCCTGATTCTCCTGCACAACAATCAGAAAAGAATTAAGCATGTCAACAAACATGTCCAAACCCTTCTGGTTTGTGTTAGGCCTGGAATTTCATACGTGTTTGTGTATATGCGCATGCGTGGCCCATGCACATATTAGAAGGTAGATTGGAAGTTGGGAGTTTGTGTTCTCCCTCTGTCCTAACATGTGAACAAGGGACCACTGAATGCAATTAAAACATGGGGAATTCAAAACTGAGAAGGAAATGCTTTTTCACATAAAGCATAACTAAGCTGTGGAACTCATTGCTACAGGAAGCTGTTGAGGCCAAGAACTAGGTTAAAAAAGGGATTGGATATTTATATGGCTAGAACATCCCGAGTTGTCATAATTAATGAGAATAAAAAGAATAAGAAGGAATATTAAAGCACATATTTCAGGGCTTATGCCAATGTGAGGCTATTAGAGATCAGGTTGAGACCCCACATATACCTACTGCAGGGGTCTTTGCCATCCTCTGAAGCATTTTTCTTCCTTTAGATATTGATGTGTGTGTATGTATCATGCAATATAGCCTTCATCAACAGACTGGTGCCTCGTACTGGTCATGCTGGGGATTAACTCAAGAGCAATGCCCATGTCTGTGGTCTGAACACCAGCACTCTGTCTCTGCTCCTGCCTACAGCTCCTCTCTCAGCTCCCAGAACTGCAGCGTCATCTTCTTGACCCAGCCCTCTGGCTAGGTCATCATCTGCTTTTCCCGGGGGAGGGAGGAATATTTCTGTCCAACAGTCCTGCCACTTCTCCAGTGACAAGTAGGGGAGACCCAGGACCACCCACTATTTCAGGCCCTAACCCAGGGTCTCTGTAAATAGCAGCCTCCAGCTACTCCTTCGTAACCTAGGTCAATGCTGCTCTGTTTCCGTGGGCCACTTCCCATGGCCCTAGCATCTTCTTCACCCTTATCTCAGGGCCTCAGCTGCTCAGTCCCAGGAGCCAGCCACTGCTCTGTCCAAGTCGCTTACAGTTCTCTCAGCCCCCCAGGGACACAGTCCTTACTCCCTGGGCTCCCAGCAGCAATTGACCTTACTTACCTTGCAGCTCTCTTTCATATGGACCTGCTGGGCCCCAACTGTCTGTTCCTCACAGCCCCACTCCTATTAGCTGCTCCCTATGCAGCCTACCCAGGGCTCCTCTATTAACCCCCTTTCTGCCAGTGTGGGGCAGATGTGCCATCACTCTGTGTGTGGGTGTGTGTGTGTGGCTGTGTATAATTTAGAAAGAGAGACACATCTATTGAGTGATGTCTCTCACCATTCAGACTGACACACACAGATGATCACTTGAGTGGTATCTTATTGCAGCTGGTGCCCTGCAATCTCTGTATGAAGCTTTTACAATTTACCTGAAATCAATACAAAATAAAGCAAAAAGGGATATAAACACAGTGGAACCTGCTCATTGGAAGTCTGATGTAGTGGGATTTCATCGGAAGCGAGGTAGATTGAAGGTCCTGATTGGTTTCTGTAAATTGCAAGTCAGGCTACTGTGAATCTGCACTATTGATCTCCATTTACAATGAAGCTGTTTTGCTGATAAATTACTTCCCTAGTTAAGGGTCCCCACAGTAATGTACATTTTAGGAAATTAATCACCGATATAAAAGGAGTAAATTGTTTTCCTGATATGGCAATTAACTATAGTAGTTGCAAGCCTATACAAATACATTATAGACCATTTACATTATAATGTAATCTCCTGTACTTTGAATCATGACCCTTCTTGTAGCCTTTCGTGTGAATAATCATGATTGTACAAACAGGAAACTGGTGTATGGAGCCAATCATTAGTCACTATAGAGTCAGCCAGACTAGAAAAAATACCTTGCATTATATTAGATAGAATAGTTTAGTTATTTTCTACTGTTCATATGATGTGTTAGTCAACAAAGAAAATCCTAACGTCCTTCTTCTATTTTTGTTCAAGCAGAAAGCCCATTGGCTCAGCAGGCTTGGCTCAATGAGGTTTTTGCTGAGTGAAAAAAGAGGTCCAAAATCCTGCAGTCCTTATTTTCTAAACACATGAATATGTCTGCCTGTTTCTGTAGCAGAGTTGCCTGAAGGTGAATTAAACAAGACAGTCATCACTACTTCCAAGTGAATAAAAAGTCAATCTGTGATCTGCTTTTAAGGTGATTATTCAAGCAGTTCTGTTTGGAGAGACTAGGACTAATTCTGTTTTTGAATGCAATGACAAGTGGCAATGACAATGGTTGTGCCATCCAAAAATGTATAGGTGTATCAAATTTGTTTTAAGGTAATTGCATTTGGGGTCTAATCATGAGCAGAATGAAGTAACCTGCAGGATGCAAGCATTGCTGGATATTTAATAAAGTTTGCAGGAATAAATTATTGTGCTTTTATGAGAGTCATATCTTGAGTAAAGAGCAGATATTAAAATGAGCTCTCTATTCAATTTCTAAACTAATGGTAGCTATTGAAAATGGAACACATTTTTTTACCCTAATGGATTTTGATACTTAATAAATAGAGAAGTGCTGCAATTATGTTTCCTACTATCAAACAGTGTTACATTGTAGACTTTTAAAAAGCCCTTACTAAAAAATTTAGTAAATATTTTGGGCCACATTTAAAAAAACTTTGTGGAATTTTCTTTCTGCCTAGCCCCTTCCACTGGGATTTTCTGCAGGAGGTAAATATTTGGATCAGGATGTTAAATAATATTGTTTAAATAAACAAACATGTTTTGGATGGTTCCAGGCAAGGTTTATAGAGACAGACAGCAGGGTATCATACAGTGAGTTCTTTATCTGTACATGCTTAAAATGATGAGAATAAACATTGCACATTAATTCCTGTGGCCTTTCCTTTTCAAATCTTAGGCCCTTCAGGTTTAATTAAGTAGCAAACATGTTCAGTCAAACATTCTTCTTCAAGACAGCACTTAAGCAAAGCCCTTGAATTCAAAATTTAAAATTATGCATGTGCTAAAGTGCTAGGCTGAATAGGAATGGATTTCTACACATCCAAATGTGCTTTCTTGGATCATGACCATAAAGCTGTAGAGTAGTTTCAGGTTTGTTGCAAACCTCTCTCATGGCTTTAGTGACTTAATTTATATTTGACTATTTGTTCTTATTTATTGGCAAGTCTGTGGTACTCGTCACTCTAATATCTGAATTAATCCTCCCCCAATACTCCTCAGAGGGAAGTATTCATATCCTATTTACAGATAGGGAAGCTGAAATCAATGGCAATTAGGTACTTAATTCCCCTTTAAAAATCTGGCCTCACATGGCTAGGAGATTTGCTCAAAATCATACATGAAGTCTCTGGTTGAGTTAGAAATAGAACTCAGATGTCCTGAGTCCCAGTTTTGTGACCTAACCATCTTCCTTTCTGATCATATAATATTTATTTGTTCACATGTGGCCCTGACTCTATCAATGCCATTGCTGTAAAAGGGTTAATCTCTCCTAAGATTCTTGCTACTATTTGTATTCAAATAAATTCAAATAAGGGAAATGCAATGGTAAAGGAAAAGGAAAAACCTCTCTGCTTAATATTTTACAGTGAGAAAGGAAAAGCAGAGCTCTCAAAGTAATGTGTAATAGATCAATAATATTATAATGTAATCTCTTATATCATAAATCACGAGCATCCATGTAGACTTTTGTGTGAATAATGCTGACTACGCTAATCAATGTGCAAAGCTCCTTTGAGATATTTCTTCCTCCTGAGAGTGCTTTTCATTAGAAACAGCATGATTAAAATTGTTGCATTGCAACAATTGTAAATGGAAATGAAATGCTGAAATTTGCTTTTTCTAAACTGACTCTGAATTCTGAGCTCTGAAATTCTAATGCAGAGCCAAGATAATGCTTTCCAAGTCTTTCTGGTTCATTCTCTTCATTTTTTTCCAGAGCAGGGATTGAACAACTGTGAATAAGTTCAATACCTTTGAATGTAAACCGGATGAATTTCAATAAAGACAAATGCAAAGTGCTCCACTTAGGAAGGAACAATCAGTTTCACACATACAGAATGGGAAGAGACTGTCTAGGAAGGAGTATGGCAGAAAGAGATCTAGGGGTCATAGTGGACCACAAGCTGAATATGAGTCAACAGTGTGATACTGTTGCAAAAAAAGCAAACGTGATTCTGGGATGCATTTACAAGTGTGTTGTAAACAAGACATGAGAAGTCATTCTTCCGCTCTGCTCTGCGCTGGTTAGGCCTCAGCTGGAGTATTGTGTCCAATTCTGGGCGCCGCATTTCAAGAAAGATGTGGAGAAATTGGAGAGTGTCCAGAGAAGAGCAACAAGAATGATTAAAGGTCTTGAGAACATGACCTATGAAGGAAGGCTGAAAGAATTGGGTTTATTTAGTTTGGAAAAGAGAAGACTGAGAGGGGACATGATAGCAGTTTTCAGGTATCTAAAAGGGTGTCATCAGGAGGAGGGAGAAAACTTGTTCACCTTAGCCTCTAATGATAAAACAAGAAGCAATGGGCTTAAACTGCAGCAAGGGAGGTTTAGGTTGGACATTAGGAAAAAGTTCCTAACAGTCAGGGTAGTTAAACATTGGAATAAATTGCCTAGGGAGGTTGTGGAATCTCCGTCTCTGGAGATATTTAAGAGTAAGTTAGATAAATGTCTATCAGGGATGGTCTAGACAGTATTTGGTCCTGCCATGAGGGCAGGGAACTGGACTCGATGACCTCTCGAGGTCCCTTCCAGTCCTAGTCTATGAGTCTATGTCTGTCTTAACAATGGAATTTTACTAAAAGATGTATTGTCAAGTAGTCTAGGCTCAAAATGTAGGTTTAAATGAAAAAAAACCCAAAATATAATGGACCAAATCCTGAGGCCTGTGCTTAGTCAAAACTCTCATTGATTTCAGTTAAGAACTATGCTAAACATTCCCAACTGGGCCCAGTGTTATGCGCCTGTAATCCCAACTACTTTGGAGGCTGAGGCTGGCAGATCGTTTAGGCTCAGGGGTTCTAGGCTGCCATGTGCTATGCCTATCAGGTGTCCGGTGCTACTCTCAGCCTGTCCAGCAGATGGCTGAAGAACTGATTAGAACAACATAAACTGGGCGTTGTGATCGGCGCTCTCTCTGTGAGGGCTGATGAACCGATCGATCGAGATGACTGTGCTAAACAATCTGTTCTACCTTGTACTTAGCTGTGACACTCTAAGTACATTTCCCAGACCTGAAGAAGAGCTCTGTGTAAGCTCAAAAGCTCGTCTCTCTCACCAACAGAAGTTCGTCCAATAAAAGATATTACCTCACCTGCCTTGTCTCACTAATATCCTGGGACCAACACGGCTACAACAACACTCCATACATTGAACTGAGTTGGCATTTGCCTGAGTAAGGACAGAGCAGGGGACAGGCACTGACGGTTCCATTTTACCTTATACAGAAATAACCCATATAAGAGTCAGTAACCCGTGGAATTTCCTCCCAACTTTTTCAGTGAAGTGAAGATGGTTTGCTCCCTTACAGACGAGGTTCATGTTCTTCCTCCTTCTGAGATCTATGCAGATCATTGGAGATCTGCAAGGGATAATAGACATTCATATAGATATCACTGTCCTCCACTCTGCCATCTAATCTTGCTGACTTTTGTTGGACCCTGTGAGTGGCAGCTGTATTTCCATGAGCCCCACATCAGAACTTCCCCCTAAAAGGGGCTCCAAAATAAAGAAAGGGAAGCAAGTGCAAGTTAACAATACAGATTCAGGCTTTGCTAACTTGTTCTGTGTTTCCCTGTGGCTCGAGGGGCCAGAGGATCCCAGCTGGTTTCCCCTCCATGCTCATGCCAGCCTCACCTCTCCTAACTCAGCATAGCTGTAACCCCATTTGTACATGTGGTAGTAAAAAGTGTGTGCATATAGTGACAAGGTCAGGCCAGATGGTTACAAGAGAGTGGTCGAAGGTAGATACATTAGCTCCAGGTTAAGCAGGTCCCTTTTCCCTGGGCAAGATAACAGGACTATTCCAGAACACTCAGGAACTTTCTAGAACTAATTAAGGCAGACAGGCTAATTAGGACACTTGTAGCCAATTGGGAAGTTTCTAGAATTAATTAAGGCTAACCAGGACACCTGGTATAAAAAGGCTCTCACTCCAGTTAGTGGTGTGTGCGTAAGGAGCTGGGAGTGAGAGGATGTGCTGCTGGAGGACTGAGAAGTACAAGCATTAACAGACATCAGGAGGAAGGTCGTGTGGTGAGGATACAGAAGGTGTTGGGAGGAGACCATGGGAAAGTAGCCCAGGGTATTGTAGCTGTCGTGTAGCTGTTCCAGAAGGCACTCTAGACAGCTGCAGTCCACAGGACCCTGGGCTGGAACCCAGGGTAGAGGGAGGGCCCGGTTTCCGGTTTCCCCCAAAACCTCTCAACTCCTGATCCAACACAGGAAGATCTCTGAGGCTAGCAAAATCTACCAATAAGTGTAGGACCCACCAAGATAGAGGAGGAACTTTGTCACAGTGTGTTGTAATTCCCATCAAACAGTTCCAAAATAAGCTGAGGGGGGTTTCATTTTGCAAGGGGACTATCAACAATACATGCAGTATGTTCTCTTCCTCTAGCAGCACGGCCAAGCACCAATGTGCTTCAGCCCCAGAAACTCTGAACTGGGAAAATATATCACCAGTGTGCAGGAAAAGAATTGTTTGGAACCAATCATTTGCCAAAGCATTAGAACAAGTGACCAAGTGTCATTTTGAGCTTTTGGAGAAATTTATTTTTAAAGATTTAAAAAGAGCAGCAAATTCAACTTGTCCTTTTAAAAAACAACAACAACAACCTCTTAAATTGTACAGAAAGGACCTAATTTATAGATTTCAGGAGTTCAAGTAATTCTATTGCAACCTAATAAATATTGATGAATTTCAAAAGGACCTTTTGGAATATTTACAGTAGATACTGGTTTTTCTGCCCTCACGTTTGTGGGAAGTTGTTCCTGATATTCAACAGCCAGCAAATCTACTATCTGTGAAATTCTGTGAAAATAGGCTTTTTCCTATGATGGAAGCATTTATAGCCTGGTGCTTACAGAAGGAAATAGCTGTAATTATTATCCAACAAAGTATAGGGTAGCAGAGAGAGTTACTGTTTGACTTTTTCGAAATGGCATTGACAGCAGCTGATGAGGTCAATCTTTTGAGTTTGAATTCAGTGCCAAAAGAGAGCACATTGAATGTGGCATATCTAGTATTAATAGGACTAGCATTGCATGTGGTATTTGCTGAACTAAGCAGCAAACAATTCAGGACATCTCACAGCAACCTTTTCTATGCTGAGTTATAAGTGAGTGCAGGAAAACTTTGGTACCCCATTCATTTTGTGACCCATGTAGAGAGGTCTTTTTTAGAAGGCTGAAAAAAAGAACAAGAAAATTGAAAAAGTTCAAGTTTGCTATGAAGTAAGGAACAGGCAAATTCATTTGTCTAGATAACTCACTCTCTGATGTAATTAGGGACTCAGATTTTCATTTTAAACAACCAACCAGACAAAACACTTAACTGCTAATGTTCAAGAATTGGTTTAAAACCATAAACAGTGGTGGGGGAAAGAAAGAAAATGAACTTTCAACAGAATTCACACCCTGTCCATTGCAAATTTCAGCCTCTCACTTCCTGTTCATGTTCTTTAGTTTTTTGTCTTGGTTGCAGCAGTGTGGTAAATGGCTTTTCTTGTATGCGGTTACCCCGGGTGGGGAATGCAAGGTGCAAAGAATAAGTAAGACTGTTTAAAACATCCCTTTGTGAAAATTTGAAAAAGTGTTTTTCATTGTTGGTGAAACAACCAATTTCTGCTCAATCTTTTGAATGCAACTCAAACATACACAATTTATTTTCTAGGAAGTTACAAAGCACTGATATAACTAACTAATAATACTGTAGATAATGAATGAAACACAACTAGTTAGAATAACTAACCACTGCAGACACAGGTAGTGAATGAGGCATGACTAGTTATCCACACACGAAAGGAGGGAAGACATGACATTTTCTGCAGAGCCCAGATGCTCAATGACTGTCATAATTATCAGTCAGAGTCTCATCCCCTTAGTCACACTGAGAAATACCGTAATCAGCAAGTAATCACACTGGTCAGGTGTTCTTCAGCATGATTAAGGGGATCAAATTTGGCTCCCTAATTTTTATTGTGAACAAATACTATGTAAATACCTTTGGCTTCTAAGTTGACTACAAGCATTCCACTGGCAACGGTGCCGGATTTAGAGTTAGTGGGGTTCTGTGCGCAGGTTCATTTTTGGGGCCCCTCCCTTGGGACCCAGCCAAGAAAAAGAACATTCTCTCTTATCTCCCACCTGTTTTTCATTATTTTTTTCTTCATCCTCCTCCTATATTATAAGTAATAGGAAGTAAATGAAAATAAAGTGAGGTACCTTGATTGGGGCAGGGGGGTTGGGTGCAGGACAGGGTGCAGGGGTCAGGCTCTGGGAGGTAGTTTGGGTGCTGAGTGTGGGCTGTGGGCAGGGGGTTGGCATGTGGGAGGGGGTGAGGGATATGGGCTCTGGGAGGAAGTCTGGGTGCAGGATGTGGGCTCTGGGCTGGGGCAGGCAGTTGGTGTGTGGGACGGGTTAAGGAGGTAGGGCAGCATGGCTCCCAAAGCGACCAGCACACCCCTCTGGTACTGGCTCCTCGGCGGTGTTGGGCGGGGGTCTCTGTGTGCTGCTGCCCACAGGTGCTGCCCCAACAGCTCCTATTGGCTGCTGTTCCCAACTAATGGGAGCTGCAGAGTTGGCGCTCAGGGTGGCAGAAAAGTGCAGAGACACACCCCCCTCAGGGGCCACAAGGACATGCCATCCACTTTCAGGAGTGGGGCGGCACAGAAGGAGGGAGGCAGCACTGGCAGGGAGCCGCCTTAGCCCTGCTGCACTGCTATTGGCATGTCTCTGTGTGGCCCTCGGGAGGAGGGGGGCAGTGGGTCTCTGTGCACTGCCTGGGGCGAAGGCAGCGCGGAAGCCACCACCCCATGCCAGGGGCATGCGGAGACGTGTCAGCAGCCAGCGGCTTCCGGGAGCAGCATGGGGCCACCGGCCATGGAATGGAGGCAGCCTGCCTGCCTGAGCCCTGCTGCGCCACTGGCTGGGACTCAGCGGCAGATTGCCAGATCAGATTTGTCTTTCATTTTGGCGGGGGCCTGTCACTGGGGGCCCTGTGCCTCCGCACTGTTTGTTTCATCATAAATCCGCCTCTGACTGGCAAGTACTTTGTATTTTCAAGTCCAGTTCAATCGCATATGGAACATTGTTTACAGGTTCCTCAGGTTGTTTTTTTACACAACAGTAGTTGTTACACTTTGTAGGTCCAATCATCATGTAATCTGTACAGTGATTAGGGCACTAGTTGAGGACTTGGGAGGCCTCATCTCAAGTCTTTACTTTGCCACAGACTTCGTGTGTTACCTTGGGTAAGTCACCCTTCTTTGTGCCTCAATTCCCCATCTATGAAATGGGGATAATAGCATTTCCCTACCTTACCAGGGTATTGTGAGGATAAATACTTTAAACATTTTTGAGGCATTCAGATACTATAGTAGTGGGGAACCCTATAAGAACCTAAAATAGATAAAATATAATCATGTTCACTGGTAATTCCATGTCACTTGCATGATCAACCCTCTTCATATGCTATGCTGCTTGTACAGAGTGGTGTTCAAAATGTATGCACTCATTATAAACTAATGTTACCATGACAGCAAATTATTTACTTTACAGAATTTTCACTCGAATTCATTAATACACTGTAGTTTGTATTCATAGGTGGTTGTTTAGAGCTGGTAAACATCATTATATTGTGTGTAAGTAAATCATTTGTTTTTTTATGGCAAAATTTATATAAAATATAGCATAATATGTAATAATGCAAGGTGATCTCCCACATAATGTAGCTTACTTAGTGTTCAGTCACTGCTTAAGCATTTTCACTTTGATGCACAAGAATTTATATCCATAAGTTCCATTGGTGACACTGGGTTTACCTGAAAATCCTTGCACAGAAAGGGTAAAATTCTGCTACTTTTATTCCTGGTGATTAACACCTGACTTCCCAAGCAGTTCCACTGGTTTCATGGAGCTGTTTGCAGTGCAAAGTGGTACTCAATGGAAGCAAGAGTGGCAGAATCAGACTCTAAATAGAAATAATGTGGGACACTAAAATTTCATGAGCTGCAGGCAACTCCATGAGCTGCAAGCAACTCCAAATTATTACCGGTAATCTAAAAGTATTTTATTACCATCAGAAGACATCCCTGGGTAAATTCAGTTATGAGCCTAGTGCCATTTTTCCCTTTACTTATTTTAAATTTGAACGTAATAGTTTGTGAAAAGCACCATCCTAATAGCCAGAGAGACTGAAGTCCTCTTTAGCTAGAACAAATACAGGCTGGACAGCATAGTACTCAGCCAAGAGGAATCAGCTGTTTCATGGAGAGGCTGTAGTTCATTTCCATTTCCAGATTCTGCTTCTTTTCCATGTACTATCTTACTCTATAAGTAGTTACTTTAAAATCAATGTGATGGCTTGTGGAGTAAGGCATCATTCCACACAGAAAAGGTGGCAGAATCTGGTCTCTGCTGTTTCTTCTGAAATCGTCAACAATGGAGCCTACTTTTTCAGATGTGCACACCTGTCTATTTTAAATTAGGCTGAAACTATGAATTCCTACAGAATAGCTACCTGGCTACCAGCACTACCAACATAGCCAATTGGAGCCACTCTGCTGTGGCTGATAGAATCTATATCACATAGTGAACCCCTGAGTCACTTTGCCACCTCACAAGTTTTTAAGAACGTCATTCTAAAATCTTTTCATAAAAGTTCTATTAAAAATAAAACAGTGGAATGGTTTACAAGACCAAAGAGTGAAATATGTAGACATACTTCATATAAATCCATGGGTTTCACCCAGAAAGATCGTTGGGAAGTCAGTTTGTCTAAAATTAAATTGTATGTATCTCAGTATCTTCAAGTGTGGCTAGCTGATCTTGGCTACATGTTTGGCCTTTATCCAAAGACAGTTACATTTTTGAACACATCAGCTGCACAAGTAACTATATAGAACCAAATTCTGCATTCTGTGCCTGCTAAAGTCAATGGAAATACTCCCATTGACTTCAATAGGGTTTAGCTTGGACCGTAACTGAGTAACTTTGTGATCTTATTATTGCAGCACTTTTACTACTTCTTTCCACCCTCTTTTCTTTTGTTACCTTCACTACTTACATTATGTCTAAAATGTAACTCCAGATTCTACCTGGCCCTTATGTGGGTGCACAGGGAGCGGGGGAGGGTCTATAACCATGTAAGGACCAACCGTAATTGCATTACCTTTATGCACAGGAGTGCAAGGATTGCTTCCTCCCTTTTACTCCAGGAATACACGGTGCCCAAAAGCATAAGAAAGAGAGATCCATAGTTTTGCCGCTTTTGCCAAACAATGAGAGGAGATTATCATTTGGGGGATAATCAGTTGCATCCCATAAAGAGGCACAGCAGCAGATGTACAGCTTCTGTGTGCTTGGAAGATCTGGGATGGTGATTCCACTGTGCCAGAATTTCACCCTCTCCCACCTACAGAATTTCACCCTCCTCACAACTTCAAAAAATAAATTTCTAAATGAAAAGAGATTTTGAATTAAAAAATTCAGAACATTTCCTTTCTAAAATGTCAATGAACTATTTAGATATTTTCAGAGGTTTGGGAGGGTGTTTCTTTTTTTTATTTTATTGAAACAATTTGACAAACAACACAAAATAGTGAAATGTTTTGGTTAACCAGCATCTGCATTTTTCAGTGAAAAAGTTTCCAATTTCACCTACCTCTAGTCCCTTGTCTCATATGTTTCTTTTAAAGTACTTAGCACAGTTTTGGGTTCTGTAAAACCAATACATGAAAATAAGTCTAACAGAATTCTTTCATGTAAATCCTTGCAAAGGGCACACAAAATAAACATCTTTTAATTAGATTTTGGTCTATGTTTGGATCTGAGAGACACACCAGCTGTCAGCATGAGGGTTACAATAATCTGAAAAGTATAGATGAGTGTAGTTTGGGCATGTAATAGCTATTGTGTGCAAAGCCACATTTTCTTTCAGAGGTGACAGATACTAAAAGTCTAATTCAGTACTCCAAAGGGAACTTTTATCCAGCTGTGCAATGATTCATTATTATCTTAGAATCATCCTAAAGTTTCAAATGTTCTTTGTTGACAGCTGAACACTATTGACTGGTCAAGGTTTCACTGACTTCCAGCTCTCAGGCATAAAAAGAAATTCAGTTGCTGAGGATGTCTCTCCCAACAAAATGTGAACAGTGTCAATTTTATTTCACCTTGTCTACAAGCTAAAGGTCAGACTTAATCAAGAAATGTGCATGGCTCTCCACATTTAACATCATTTTTTTGATAGCCTGTCATGCTTTACTGCCTAAACAAAGAATGTAGGTATCACATTCTCTAGACTCGTTTTGTGAAGTATATTCATTTTATTGCTTTTAAATCCAAGAGGATTTTGCATCTCATGCCATCTGACTAATATATACTATAAAATATATTCTTCAGCAGGATACAAATAGCTTGTACATTGGTGCATTATATGCCATAGACAGGTCTCACTTTCCTATTTACCTGAATCCACACTAAAACTGTAAGGAGTGTTACAGTGTCTGCATATGACAGTGTATTTTTCCAAGCTTCTAGAGCAGGGGTAGGCAACCTATGGCACGCGCACCGAAGGCAGCAGGTGAGCTGATTTTCAGTGGCACTTACACTGCCCGGTCCGGAGGGCTCTGCATTTTAATTTAATTTTAAATGAAGGTTCTTAAACATTTTAAAAGCCTTATTTACTTTACATACAACAATAGTTTAGTTATATATTATAGACTTATAGAAAGAGACCTTATAAAAACATTAAAATGTATCACTGGCACGCGAAACCTTAAATTAGAGTGAATAAATGAAGATTTGGCACACCACTTCTGAAAGGTTGCCGACCCCTGTTCTAGAGAGAGAGAGAGAGTATTTCAAAACCTGCATTCACCAACTTGGGCACTTTTGCTTGAAGGGCAATTGTCTGAAACCAGTAGTAGTGCGACTCTGTTAATAGCTAACGTGTAACAAAAACATGAGCGCTGTTCATGGAACTGGGAAAAGCTACCTTGCTGATATAGTCAAGCTTCCTACAGCTCTTATACTGAATTTCTGCCAGGTTGTGTGGTCTGAACTCTCATATATAATCTCTAAACACACTGTAGTAATAAATAATATTTAATATGAATGGATACTTTCCAGTTTTACAAGTGTGTATAAATGTATATAGTCCATAATAAGGACAGAGCTGAGATGGATTGCCTAAAGGGACTGATCCAAAGTGCCTGGAGAGAATCCTGTTAACTTCAGTGTATGCTGGATGGACCCAGAGGGAGCCCTAAGAAATATTCTGCATAAAGGATGCTTCCCAGAGTTACCTAGTGTGCAGGGGGGAGCAAGTGCACTGCTATGTCCCTTCAGGGACTGCAATCCAGTGAGGCCAGCCACCTCTGCTGACTGATGCATGGAGAGGGGGAGACAAAGCCCCTGCATCTAACCCTTCATCCAGGCATCCTTCCCCTTGCATGTAGGAAGAAGCCAATAACTGAGTTAGAGCAGGTTTCTCACTGTCACGCTGTGATGTACCCACATTAGACTTCAATCAACAGGTCAATTATTAGTTAGTATAGAAAATAATAAAAAGGCAGCACATTTACTACTGGAACATGACATAACACCTTGAAATCTCTAAACAGTTTCCATTCCATCTCTAATACTTGTTTATTGTTAAATTTATGTCACCATCAGCCTGAGCTATAACTCTGAAACTTTGGGAAAGTCCAAAACTGAATTCAAATGTTGCTGCTCAGTTTCTTCTATAATCTTATTCTACGATGCTAAGCAACCAGCATCTCCCTACAGGGGAAACAGTCCCCGGTGCTTTGTATTCTAAATGGGTAGAAAAGTTTTCAATTTACAAGGTGATAAAAAAGACATCCACTTGTAGGGGAAAATGAGTTGAAAGCACAAGCACAGAAGTTACTCCAGTAGAAATGGTACCTTGCAGACTGTAGTGCTTTGCAGCTGAGAATTATGTGGGTTATGAAATGAAAGCAATTATTGTAGCCTTATTGAATTAACAGTGGAGACAACTTGTATGAGAAGTAACGCCAGACTTTGTTCATTAGATCTTACGGGTGCTGTTTAACAAAAGAAGGGGGGGGGAGTGGAGAAGAGAGAGGGAATTGATAACAGATTTTATAGACTAGGCACTAGATCAGGGGTTCTCAACCTTCTTCATTCTGAGGCCCCTCTCAACATGCTAGAAAAACTCCAGGGCCCAGTGGGGATGGGGGGCTCTGGGCCAGGGGTTGGGCCATGAGGCATAGGTGTAGTTTGACCTCTATTTCAGGGGAGGAGGGGAGGCAAGGGCCAGCAGGGCTTGGGCCAGCTCTGTACAGCGGGGTCCAGGGAGGGAGCACCACTTCCATCCCTGGGTCACCTCATCAGGCCACCCACCTGTCTGGGGCTGTGTGCCGGTGACTGCTCCCCGAGGGCTCTGCTGGGCCCAGAGCTGCCTGGGCAGCTCTGACTGGCTGCATGAGCAGTCAAAAGAAGCTGGGAACTGAGGAGCAGCCACAACCCCAAGCACCAGCAGCAGATGGGGGAATGCCATGACGGCCTACTCCATGGAACCACCAGCCAGAGGAGCAGCTGATCTGCACTGCCTGTCTCTGGCTTTCTGCCTAGGATCTGGCCAGAGGATGCAGCCTAAGGGGGCCTGAGGGAGAGGAGGAAGTGGGTGGGGGTGGAGCTGCCCCCAGGACTGCCCCATTCTGTGTAAGGCACTGCAGTTTTGGAGGGGGACAACACCCTTGTTCCCCCTTAACTCTGCCCATAGGCTCAAGGTTTCTGCCCTTGGTGGTGGGGCTTCAGCCCTTCCACTCCTGGTTTCAGGGAGATGAGGGGGAGCTCGGAGTTTCAACCCCACACTGCTCCTGGCTTCAGCTTCATGGAGGGGGGGGATTGAGGCACCAGGTTTCAGTGGCGGGGCTCCCTGAAAGCACTCACAGACCCCAAGGGGGCCATGGACCTCCAGTTGAGAACCGCTGCACTAGAGTATAGAATAATGTGTAGACGTTTTAAGATCCCATCTACACAGCCAAGCTTAACAAACTGCTGTAGCTCTATTGTGATCAAAATGAGCTATAACACAGTTCCCCCCCACCCCCCTGTAAGTGGGTTGGCTGAAACTAACAGGTCAAATCTGTTTTAGAGATCAGTGGGACCAGGATTTGGCCAAACGCTACCTTTTTTCCCCTCGATTTTCTTCCTTTAATATTTTCCTTTCTTTTAGAAGATATTTTATTTATAAACATTCTTCTGAAGTACACTCATTTCTTTGGATAAGGCTCTAAGGTTTCCCCAGAAAGTAAATAAATAAGCCTGTATTACATTTTCACAAAACCTCTCTGTGGTTGGGAATCCCCCTTTAAAGGTGGTTCTGGGAGTAACCACTATCTGAGAAAACCTGACAGTGAAGCTTAAATAGAGCCTCAGTTCCAGAGAGTGAAGGGAGAGATGCTGGAGACTCAGGGCTTCAGTGAAGATGGTTCTGGCTTCATACAGATACTCTGGGATCCATGTGGACTTGAGGGGATCCATGGGGCTTGAGAGATGGCCTGCAACCTGTTCAATGGGGTTAGGATGGCAGGTCTCTCTCTTGTCTCCATAATATAGTTGGGAGTTAACAGATTATGATTTACAAATTCTGTTTAACTGTATATAGACTTTGGAAGGAATGCTATGTTAGTTGTGGTGCAATTCTTCTTAGATGCTGAACATAGCAACAATAAAGCTCGTTCTTTCTACTTCAATCTCTTTCTGATTGGCATCATTACTTTGGTGCAGAGCTGTTGCCTACAAGTTATAGCATAGCCACCAAAGGAAACAAAAACTTTGTATGGTGAAAAACAAAACAAAACTCCAAACAAATGAAAAAAACCTAAGGAAGCTTTGCAAGGAGAACCTTGTGGTGAGCTCTGTTTCATTACTTGTCTCTTGTGAGCTTTTCCGTAGGAAGAGGTCACAGGTCCCTGAGAAAGAGTTTTGGGATCTGGCCCATTCACAATAATTCATTGCTTTCTCTTTTTTCTAAACCTATTATGGATATGTAATACACTATACAACAAACTGTATTATATGTATAATTGTATGTTTTCTCTCTCCTGCTCTTCCTACCCTCCCACAATGTTTCCTAGCGTTATAGCTGACACATACAAAGCCAAATATCTGCTGTCAGGTGCATGAGTTAGGACCCCCTAACTGTTCAGAACTTTCGACAGGATTAAAATTTCCCATGTCAGTGGGCTGTCACTGAGGATGTAAATTGCATAACAGTTCTCTCCTCCAAGGAATGCCTCCAACAAGTAGCTCTCAGTACAAAACCTGTAATTTCAATTACTGTGCCATTGTGTGAGTTCTGTGGCACTGTGATCTCATTTTTGCAGTTCGCTGCTTTGTGCTAACAGCCTGTAACACAGCTTAGGCTTGGAAATATTGGGCACAATGAAACTCACTCTGAATTACGATACTCTATTATTAACTTTCATTATAAATAGCAGCACCACATTGTTATTATAAAGAGCTATGAAATGGGAGAGACTCTCACTGCTGACCCAATCCTCAGCTGCCTCTATTGTGGGCATCGTGGATTTCACAATGACAGCGCTGCTTTCTGTACCAAAGTTACCACGGTCTGCTGTACATATGCAAATAATTCATCTGATCATTTGAAGAAGTAGATTGACTTTACACCTATGCTATCGAATTGATTTTAATTGAGAGTTGTGTGATAAATGCTCACTTTTAAGCTTGGAAAATATTGGAGTTACAAATGAGCCAAATCGGTTCAGAAAAGTGTAGATGTTTAAGTTTAGGTGGTAGTTTTGCAATGGATAGAGACTTCTCTTTTCTCTGAAATTCCCTCCCTTTCAGAGATACAGGAATCACCCTCCTGGGTGAGATCAATGGGCCATCTAGCCCAGATCGTTGCCCTGACAGTGATGAATAAAAGAAGTTATTGTTAATTACGCAATAGCCTGCCCGGAAGTGAATTTTTTTCCTACCTCCTTCAGTTAAATGTTGATTTATACTCTGAAGCATGAAGCCAAACTCTTAGCTATGTAAATGTTCAATTCTATTTTTTGAATCTTGCTAAGCTATGTTTTTGGGTATATTTATATGCAAGGGAACATTCAGCAAACATCCAATTGTAACTAACCTTTAAACAATTCCTTGTTATCCTCTCCTTTCTCTGAAATCTGGTTGGATACATTTCCTTGTTCATTGCAAGTGTTGAGGAATGCAATATCGCAACTACCGGAAGTCTCATTGGAGCCCATGAACTTCACGATACTTCAGATGTCCCCAGTCTTCAGTGGGGGATGCCACTGGAATGCCAGGGAATTTCAAAGGGGGAAATAATTTTAAAAGCAGCTGAGTTAAAAATGTATTCTGTTAAATTTTGGCTCTAGAAATTAAACTTCTGCTCTATTCTGGGAACTATGGCAAATGAGTCAAATAGGGAAGCAGATCTTGTCAGCAAAGGTGCTTGTTGATGAAATAGCCAATACTGGAGCCAAACCTGCTCAAAAGTAATGAAACAAAATGTAGACCTCAGATAACCCAGCAACAGACAATGCAATTCCAGAAAAGAATCTAAAAATGCAAACACTGTTGGACCCAATCTGCAAGTTCTCTGTACTGTATGTGAAAGTCCCCTTTATATCCATGAGAATGCTCTCATGAAATATTTACTGCATTAGACCATTTTGTCTTTAATAATTCTCTTCAAATATTTTTTTAAAAAACGCTTCATCTGTCTACATATGCATAACAATAACTCCAGAGGAGATTCAGGACTAGTTTCTGATCTCATTTTCACCAAGGTAAATCTGAAGCATATCTCATGAAATCTGGGAATTACTCCAGGTTTGCATCTGTGAAACCGAGATCGGAATCTGCCCCTTCTCTTTCACTACCACACAGTTAAGAAAAACTGATTGGGTATTGCTTATTTCAGTTCATCCTCACCAACACACTTTATTTGATTGAACAGTACACCTGACTTTTCTATCTCCATGCAGGTTCATAATATGAATATTACTTTCATCAGCCAACCCCTCCTTAGTATTTGCTGTTTTTTTACAATACCTATGTCAAAATGCATAGGGGGCTCTTGATAGCACATCTAATGTTCTGTACATGGCACTGCTCTTGTTAGGGTAACCCTTAACTGTAGGTAGCATTAGGGTGACCAGATGTCCCGATTTTATAGGGACACTCCTGATTTTGGGGTCTTTTTCTTATATAGGCTCCTATTATCCCCCACCCCCTGTCCTGATTTTTCACATTTGCTCTCTGGTCATCCTAGGTAGCACAGATTAATTTTCCTAAGAATTTGCCCATGATGTTATGATTTGTATTTTATTACATTTTCCTCACCATCTCTGATCTCTCGTAGCAGCAAACATCTTTCACATTTAAGTAGTTGCTGTTTTAGTCATAGAGTCATAAAGTTTCATTAAAAAATCTAATTGACATACCCAAATAAAAGACATGACATTTAATGAAACCTATTTAATACCTTGTGCTAAAAAGTTCTAGCTTACCTCCTGACTTCATTGTTACGAACACAACACTGGATATTGACATTGAACAGAAGAATGGTGATTGGCTGACATCTCAGTGGCAGAGAGGATTTATCCACTGAGATTAGCATTCAGAAATAAATCTCTGTACAAACTGTTTAATAGAAAGAGAACTAGAAAATAGATGAATTATTGTAGCTATGTTGGCCGTTCATCTCTGAGGTCTGATTTCAAGTCCAACCTGAGTCCTTGGTAAAATTAAGGGTCTTTTTTGGCTCAATTCTTAGCAGATATCTGTTCACATAAACAATTCAAGAGTGATTTAGACAAATAGTTTATCTTTGATGAAGGGAAATCGAGCCAAGATGGAACAGTACAGAGAGATTGACTCATGCACACAGAGAATGCTCTCTCTAGGTGAATTAGGGGACTGCACATCAGTATGAGAAATATCATTCCTGCAGCTGAATTTCTTCTTGAAAAATGAATTGTGATGTTGGCTTGTCAAGTTCAGGGAATTGAGGATGTGTGGGAGGATTTATGAGTGGTGTGTGTATGTGTGTGTGTGTGTTTGGAGAGTCCATACATGAGGGAAGGAGCCCAAGCATAATTAACTGCTCTTCCTATTACTTTAGCTTTCCTGGAAACTCCAATCTTTTGTCATTGCTGCAAGTAGCTAATGTCTAACTTCTGATTCTTTCTTAGGAAGTTGTCTAATTTGAAATAACTGCTCATATTTTATAAACTTACGGCCAAGTTCTGCGCTAGGTGCATATCTGTCACTTACCTTGAGAGAAAATCTTTGCAAATGTCTATTTCACTGTATCTTAGAAATGGAAACCTTACTCCCTATTCTGCCCCCATTGAAGGGAATGGTAGTTTTGCCACTGATTTCAGTGGGATCAGACCTATGGATTACAGAAAGCACAGTCTAAAGCCCAAGTCACTTGTCCATCTCCAGTGTCTCTTTGCATATAGTCAATTATTTGGTTATACTGCTGGCAAACTCAACTAACCTGGAATTTCTATTTGTCTAGTTCAGTGGTTTGAGCATTGGCCTGCTAAACCCAGAATTGTGAGTTCAATCCTTGAAGGGACCATTTCGGGATCTGGGGCAAAAATCTGTTTGGGGATTGGTCCTGTGTTGAGCAGGAGGTTGGACTAGATGATCTCCTCAGGTCCCTTCCAACCCTGATATTCTATGAAGATGCAAGCATAAATGGGTACAGTGAAATTACCCTCCTTTGACAATATTCTATTTTAGCAGAGTGCTCTAAAGCATCCTCACATGTACTGAGAAGTGTTTTTCCATCCCATTTTTATTAGATCACCTCTGTTAGGTTAGTGATTTTACTGGCTCATTGAGTGGCCACTTAACAGAAGCTTTACTATCATTTATTCTAGCAAAAGGTTTTTATGGCTGTGTACATTTAAAAAATGTCAAATGTAGTCTGAGACCTATTTTAAATTACCAGCAAAAAAGTGACTGAACAGAGGTGAACTAATAAAGGTGGAACAAATCTATACTCTTTATGTTTTTTGAATGCTTTGGGGTAGTCTTTTTTAAGACAGGATGTTGTCTAACATGATAGCTCATGGTGTTTAAACTTATACACCTTTTAGGTGGGGCTCTGCTACTTCTGTCAAGGGTCAGTTTAGTCCTTCCTAAGTGTTCTCAGGTTTGAACACTGCTGGACTTAATATTTACAAACTTCCAACCCAAGATGGTTCTCAACCTCCTCTAGTGGCTGAATGTACAAGTCAGATTTTCTAATACTTATGGTTTTATGTATCTCACAAAGTTAGCAAAATAGACTTTGATTTATAGCAAATGATTTCTAGAAGTTTTTGGAGCTATAATTTATGGTGGTTAAAAGTGGGGAGAGGGGAGAAGAATTTCTTTTGATATTTCACAAGAAAATTCTGAAATGTTTTTCTCGTATTATATATTCCAGTATCTTCACAGCTGAATAGCATCAGAAGGAGAAAAGAGAGAGCTTGAATTATCCCCCTTTTTCCTCTCACAGGCCAATTTAAATACATCACAGTGGTTCTCAAACTGTGGGTTGGGACCCCAAAGTGTGTTGGGACCCCATTTTAATGGGGTTGCCAGGGCTGGCTTAGTCTTGCTGGGGTCTGAGCCAAAGCCGAAGCCTGAGCCCCATTGCCTGGAGCTGAAGCTTGAGCACTAGCTCCTGGGGCTGGAGCCGAAGCCTGAGGGCTTCAATTCTAGGCAGCTTGGCTCAGGTTACAGGTCCCCTACCTGGGGCTGAAGCCCTGAGGCTTTGGCTTTGGCCCTCCCACTTGGGGTAGTGGTGCTTAGGCAGGCTCAGGCTTCAGTCCCTTCTCTTGGGCTAGTGTAGTAATTTTTGTTGTTAGAAGGGGGTCATGGTGCAATGAAGTTCGAGATCCTCTGCCATATCATGTAAAAGAACAGAAATGTTTTTGTTAGTAAAATATTCCTTAGGAACTGACTGGAAAATAAATAAAAATCGATAATAAGGATCTAAAACTTTTAGTTTAAAAGACTAACATTATCACCAAAGAGTATATTTTCTTGCCACATGATAACTAATTTTACTAAATGGCAGAAATAATGATAAACTGCAGCTCGTTACATATTCATGAAATCTGATTTACTCTCAAAATATTCCACAAATGTAGAGACTTAGTACTTAGCCTTTTTGAATTGGAGCTTGAATGTAAACACAGTCATTAGCAGTACTTAACAGACACTCAATTATTTGTTTCCATAAACCATTTTCTCATAACACAAGAACTAGGAGTCACCAAATGAAATTAATAGGCAACAGGTTTAAAACAAACAAAAGGAAGTATTTCTTCACACAATGCACAGTCAACCTGTGGAACTCTTTGCTAGAGGATGTTGTGAAGGCCAAGACTATAACAAGGTTCAGAAAAGAACTAGATACATTTATGGAGGATAGGTGCATCCATAGCTATTAGCCAGGATGGGCAGGGATGCTGTCCCTAGCTTCTGTTTGTCAGAAGCTGGGAATGGATGACAGGGGATGGATCACTTGCTGATTACCTGTCTTGTTCATTCCCTCTGGGGCACATGGCACCGGCCACTGTCGGCAGACAGGATACTGGACTAGATGGACCTGTAGTCTGACCCAGTACAGCCATTCTTATGTTCTTAATTATTTAGCCCTACTGTCCACTCAAATCTCATTGGAACCTGGTACGATGTGCAAGAGGTTTCATTCCAGAGTTCAGATGCACAGTAGACCATCACTTGCATTAAGAAATTGGAGCAGCAGTGAAAATAATAATTAATAATAATAATAGTAATAATAAAAATGTTCCAGGCTTTAGGACACTAAATGCAAAGGGTGGAAGAACTAAGAGAATGTGTTTCTGTCTGAGGGCCAAGTCCTGGACCCATGTGACAATGAACTATGCAAATAAGTGAGGGGATCTGAGTCTACTTTATGGTGGACTATTTCCTAAACAGATCTTCACAGATCCTGGTCTTCTCTTCCTGTGCAAGTTCCATGGAGACTACTGTAGGCCAAGATGTGCACCAGATCCCATAGATCAGTGCTGCAGTTGGAGATGGAGGAAGTATTACCTTTGCTGGTAATGAAGTGGTGATTCCAGATGGGTAGTGTGTCTTCCTTCCTCCCATCCCCTCCATTTCCTCCCATCCCCTCCATTTCTACAAGAAATACCCACAAAAAGGTATTTCTCCTATTCCCAGCTGACAGCTCTGTTCTATCATCCTGTTTTTTAACAACACTGATGGAATATAGTACCTTTCATTTGAGGATCTCAGTAGTGCTTTACAAAGGGAACTGAGGCAGAGATGAGTTAAAATTTACATTGTCAAGTGTCTAGTTTTTGATGCCTCCATTTTTGGCTGACAAATTGGAGAAATTTAGAACCTTGTTTTCGGAGGTGATGGACACACCTGCATAACCAATTTACTTCAGTGAGAGTTGTGGGTGTTCTTAAATTCAGGACCTAGATGTATCAAGCTAAGTATCCAAAAATCTAAGAACCAAAGAATGGTGGCCACAGTCCAAAAGGTATGCCTCGCTGAGTTGCTGAGAGCACTCAATTAATCTGTAGTAGATCCAGCAACAGAATCCAGGTCTCCTCATTCTGTTGTATGTTTACACCACAAGACTATCCTTACAGTGTTATGGGACTAATTTTGTAATGTGGACAGGTATCCATTGGTATGAGTCTCTGACTTTGACTTTCATAGAATCATAGAACTGGAAGGGACCTTGAAAGGTCATCTAGTCTAGTCTCCTGTGCTCAAGGCAGGACTGAATATTATCTAGACCATCCCTGACAGGTGTTTGTCCAACCTGGTCTTAAAAATCCACAATTATGGAGATTCCACAACCTCTCTAGACAATTTATTCCTGTGCTTAACCACTCTGACAGTTAGGAAGTTTTTCCAAATGTCCAACCTAAACCGCCCTTGCCGCAATTTAAGCCCATTGCTTCTTGTCCTATCCTCAGAGGTTAAGAAGAACAATTTTTCTCCCTCTTCTTTGTAACAACCTTTTATGTACTTGAAAACTGTTAACATGTCCCCTTTCAGTCTTCTCTTCTCCAGACTAAACAAACCCATTTTTTTCAATTTTCCCTTATAGGTCATGTTTTCTAGACCTTTAATTATTTTTGTTGCTCTTCTCTGGACTCTCTCCAATTTGTCCACATCTTTCCTGCAATGTGGCACCAAGAACTGGACACAATACTCCAACTGAGGCCTAATCAGTGCAGAGTAGAGCAGAAGAATTACTTCTCGTGTCTTGCTTACAACACTCCTGCTAATACATCCCAAAATTATGTTTGCTTTTTTTGCAATAGCGTTACACTGTTGACTCATATTTAGCTTGTGATCCACTATGACCCCCAAATCCCTTTCCCCAATACTCCTTCTTAGGCAGTCAGTTTCCATTTTGTATGTATGCAACTGATTGTTCCTTCCTAAGTGAAGTGCTTTGCATTTGTCCGTATTGAATTTCATCCTATTTACTTCAGAACATTTCTCCAGTTTGTTCAGATCATTTTGAATTTTAATCCTATCCTCCAAAGCACTTGCAACCCCTCCCAGCTTGGTATTGCCTGCAAACTTTATAAGCGTACTCTCTATGCCATTATCTAAATCATTGATGAAGATATTGAACGGAACCGGGCCCAGAACCGATCCCTGAAGGACGTCACTTGTTATGCCCTTCAAGCATGACTGTGAACCACTGATAACTACTCTCTGGGAATGATTTTCCATCCAGTTATGCACTCACCTTATAGTAGCCCCTAGGTTGTATTTCCCTAGATGAAGAATTGGATTTCATCCAGCTAGACAGAGAGTTAAGATACTTCATTCACAACCTAAAATTGATTAAAACCTGTAATTCTGAAGGTGAAATTAAATGTTCCATTCCTCTGAAAAGTATACAGTCATTAAAGGCACTTAGGTTTTATACACATTACAGCATATTAAATAGGTAACAATCTCTTTCCTTTAGACTATAAAAATAATGTTTTATTTTCCATGAGATGATGGAGTCAAGTCTTGCCTACAAACCCAGTAATTTATGCTGTGGAATGGCAAACCAGTTTGGAATAAGTAAGAACTGATCTGAGCCTTTACTCAAACCCCACAGCATCATCCCTTCCAGAAGAGAAGGAAGGATACCACTGGGGTCCACTAGCCTTTCTATGTAAATCTGAATCTTAATTTCAATGCTGCGTGCAACAGAATATTTTGGGCTATATCCTGTGGGTTGGGCAGTCAGAAGTAGATTAAGCTTTAAGGCATAGGGACTAGAGACTAATGCCTAGAGCACAGTTCTTAGAGTCATGTGATTAAATTGAGCTAAACTTTTGTTTAACAAGATATTAAATTTCTAGTCCTCATGGTTTCAAAGAAAAACTTGAAAATATGAGCTGAGTGAGACCAAAGCAGCAATATCTACCCGAGCCTGTAGACAGCTGGAAACAATAGCTTTAAGAGGTGTGTACTGCTCTCTCCATCTCATTAGGCTGTTAACGCTGAGATCCACTACTTGGGAGGGCCCATCAATGTCATCCATGCAAGTCCAGCCATCCATGCAAATAAATCCCAGCTCTGGGCAGGCAGTGAGGTCCTGTGTTCCAGAGGTGAAAGGCCCCTGATGCTCATCCTGGGATGGAATGGTAGAAAGAGGCACTGTGCTGCTACCCTGCTTCTGCAGAGAGGAAGAGGGCTTCCTGCCCTGTCACTGCAAGAGGGAGGCAGGAATATGGTAAGGGGGTGGAGTCATGGAGGGCCCCATGTTATAGAGTACATATGGCCCCAGATTGCCTCATTCCAGCCTGGTGGTACAGGTGCCTTACATCTGCCCAGCCTGCTTGATCCTCAGGATGGTGGTATCGTAGGATGTGGAGTGCTACTCAGCTGCTTAATTAAGACTCAGTACCCAAAAAAATCATTCAGATGATCTCTCTGCCCCTTCCACAAACTCTCCATGGAACCATAAACTCCACTGAATGACCTACAGAGGAGAGAGAAGGGCCCAGACATCTGCCGGACCAGTCAGAGGCCACTAAAACATTAGTTATTGGTGTGGAATTATAGGTGTCGTGGAAAGCTCTGTGGCGCCAGTTCTCCTAATGTATTCTGTTTTTCTCATCCTCGCTCTGTCAGAAGAGATGGCAGAACCCTCAGAATTTATTCTGCCATTTCTTAAACTCTTTGTAAAGCAGAGTTATGATTCATAACAAGATATTTATAAGTTCATTTGGATAAATATTTAGTTCTCTTCAGCTTTAATGAGAACAATGGGATGATGAACAAATTGTGACTAGGTATAATTAAAGGTGCCAAAGTGTGCCTTCATGAGGAATAAATACAACAATTAGTGGCTTATTTTATCAGTTGTGTAGGATTGTTTCCAGTTGTTATGGCATTTGCAGCAAGTTCAGGTTGCATACATAGTTCCAATAAAATCCCAAGTTTTTACTTGTTCCTTTGAGATTGAAACTTTTCCTCTTTGGTGTCAATTCAAATGTGATTTTTTTTTTAAATTTGAGAAAAATCAGTTTTGCAATTTTTGAGCTGTAAGTGAGTAGAGAATGTGCTTTTTAGGACTGTCCTGCCCCATCCGTTTCTGTCTCTGAATAGGGTGACCAGATGTCCCATTTTTAAAGGGACCATCCCCCTCCTGCAGGTGTCCTGACTTTTTCTTAAAAATGGGCAAATTATCCTGTATTTTCTTTCTCCCCTCCATCAGTACTGGCAGGTTCTGCTGCTGGCCGGATCTCTGCTCGCCAGCCACCCGCCCACCAGAAGTCAGTGGGGTGTCCAGTGACCAACAATGGGGATGGGTGTACAAGGCTGCTGGCAGGACTGGCTGATCCCCCTGCTGGTTAGTCAACACAGCCCCTGCTGCATGCCAGCTCTCGACCAGCAGACCCCATCCCTGTCCCGTTTCTGGCTGGCACTGGCTGCGTGCTGCAAGCTGCAGTGGTTGCTGAGTGTGGACAGGTTCCAGGTGGCATCTGGTTATGTCTCATCTCTGCTGCCCAACCATTAGCCCTTTATGTGCTCCCCCTCTCACTCTCCTGTCCCTGCTTTTCCCCTTTATGACCCCCAGCCCTGTTGCCCCTCCATATTCCCCCGTGGCAGGGTGTATCCTGCTCCAAGCACTATGCAGAGAACAAGCTTCTAGTCAGAGTGCTCAGCTCACCAACAGCCTGGCCAGCAGGCTCCTTCCTTCCCCCACTGCCTCTGGCTGGGCCGGTGCCCCAGGAAATCCCAAGACCTTCTGGCCCAGGGTGTTAGCCTGGAGGAACTGAGCACTGCATGTGCCAAAGCCCCGCACAGCGCTGGCATTGGGGAAGCATCTGCACCCTTCAGCTCAGCTCTGGAGTGGTGGGGCAGGGAGGGAGGGTAAAGCAATTTCCAGCCTGTTAGTTCCCGAACCTGCAGGCTCCACAGCCTCCAGGGGCAAGGGCTTAGCATCCTCTTCAGCCGAACGCCCACCCACCCACCCTGGATCCTGCCCCCAGGGAGCATGGGACTACTGTGTCCCCTGGGCACCCTCCCCTTCTGAGCCACCTCTCTGGCCGGGTTCGCTGAAGCTCCTATAGTCAGGTTCCCTGGGCCTTGATGCACAATGCATCCTTAGGGTTTAACCCCTTCCTGCCCACACTGTAATGAGAGGCGGCTTGGTTATATCACTGGCCAGCAGTAGCTTGAAGATGTTAACTGCCTTTCAACACTGGTGGGGGGAAGGAAAGGACAAGCTGCTTCCAGCCCCACGGAGGGATGGCAGGAGAAGAGATGAGCTCTACAAAGACACAGGCCAGGTCAACCCTCAACCCCCACCCCTGTGGCTGCAAGTAGCTCCCATCTCTTCCTTCCCAAAAGGCTTCTGCTGGCCACATTCTGGTGTGAACCCTGGCAGAAATCTGGGTAGGCGCATGTGACCATATGTGCCCCCACCTCATGTGTTGCCTCTGGAAGCTACAGTACCAGGAGAGGCGGGTCTGTCCAAGGGGCCCAGCCATGAACAGAGGGCGCCAGGCAGGGAGGGGAGGGTCAGTCCTTCACCCTTTTCCCCTCTTTTGAGAGAGGTGAATGTGTGTATGTCACTTCTCCTCGTGTGTGTATGTGGCGTATAGGGGGCGAGTGTGTCCCCATGTGAACCCTAAAGCCTTAAAGATAAGAAGGTAAATAAAAAGAATCCAACTATACAGTATATATTTTTAACAGGGGCTCAGTCAACCTGATGTTAATTTGAATGTTTGTACTGCATAGTTCGGACTGATTGCTATTGAACTCACTTGAATACTAGTAATTTTATCAGGTGTCCTGTATTCAGCACGGGAAAATATGGTCACCCTATCTCTGAGCATAGAGCCTAATAGGCAGTAGAATTGTTGTGGCCATTGAGCAGGCAGAGGGAATGCTGTGCAGAGCCACTGAGGGTATGTCTACACTGCAGTTAAAAACTTGCAGCTGGCCCATGTCAGTTGACTTGGGTTTGTGGGACTCGGGCTGCAGGGCTATAAAATTGCAATTTAGACATTCAGGCTCTGGCTGGAGCTTGAGCTCTGGCATCCTCCTGCCTTTTGGGGTCCCAGAGCTCAGGCTCCAGCAATATCCAGCTATGGCAACAACATAGATGGGTATTTGTATAAGGAGGATTTGCATCAAAGAGTTGAAGACTGTGGGCAGATCCTCAATTGGTGTAGATCTATGCAGCTGAGCATCTGGCCTCTGTGTGTGTGTGTGTGTGTGTATACGTATACAACCATCACACACAAAATTATGCTAAAAACATTACTAAGGTTGCAAAGACAAACACTCAAAGTTTAGGTTATGCCAGAAATTAATCTCACAACCTTAATTTGGCCCCCTTTGTGCATATGTATTATGATACAGTCTTTGATTACATGATCACATACTATTTTTTCTACCAGGACCCCTGCCTCATTCAGTGCACAGGGTGGGCCTGCTCTGGGGATGAATCAGGATTGTCTAATGAAAGAGTCTGTTGTCTGTAGGACTCTTGCTTCATTGTTTGTTGCAGAAGTTAGAAGGTGTGTAGTTATGAGGCGTGGGATTGCAGAAAGAAAAAGGATGGTCTCATGATTAAGGCAGTTGGATTCTATCCCTGTCTCTGAAACAGAGATTCTGTGTGATGCTGGACAAGTCAGTTAAGTCAAGCTTTTCACAAGTGGTCACTACCTGTGTATTCCTTGTTTTCTGGGTACTTGGCTTGATATCCTCGGGTCTGATTTGCAGAAGTGCTGAGCACTTGCAGCTGCATCTGAAGTCAATAGGAGCTGAACTTTGACCATATAAAGTGCTTTATAGTGCTAAGTACACTGCAAAAGCAAGAACTGGGTGTCTCAAACTGGGAACCCAAAATTAGTGGATCCTTTTGATTGTAATCGTGCTGTGCCTCAGTTCCCCATCTGTAAAATGGGGATACTCTGACCTGCTCACTTCACAGGGGTTTTGTAAAAATAAAGTTTGTAAGGCAATCAGCTACCGCAGTGTGCCATAAAAAGCCCATGAAGAAATTAATAATTCTGTCTTCACAGTAGGGTTTGAATAGTATGTATTAAATAAGGCATGGGCCCACCCACTGAACAATAAGAGAACAAACCATTGAATAGATATTCATGAAGTGATCACTGAGCATCCCATATACTGAATGAGGCAGAGATCATGTGGAAAAGATTGTACGTGAGCATGTTATCACTGTATCATAATGCATATGAATAAAGGGAGCATTTTCTAACATTTGAGTGCTTGACTTTGCAACATTAATAATACTCCTTTAACATAATTTTTGTAATTTCCTACATTTTTGAAAAAGTGAACTGAAACCCCCCCAAATTCTGTTATGTGGCATCATATTGATACCCATGTGGTCATCATCAGCATTGGAACCTCTGCCACTTGAGCTAATGGAGTAACTGATAGCAGGGGGAGGTTGTCATTTGCTGTATGGACCAGACACTATGGGGGGATGAGATGCACAGTGGATTTCACAAATCCTTGCTGATGGCAAGAGGAATGGTGACACTCAGGGATCTCGGGTTCCATTCCAAGCTTTGGAGGAAGGTGTGTTATAGAGGGTTTTTTTCTCCTGCTAATGATAGCTCATCTCAATTGATTGGACTCTTACAGTTGGTATGGGTACTTCCACCTTTTCATGTTCTCTGTATGTATAAATATCTTCTGTCTGTGTGTTCCACTCTATGTCATCCAAAGAAGTGGGCTGTAGCCAGGGCCAGTGCAACCATTTAGGCGACCTAGGCGGTCGCCTAGGGTGCAGGGATTTGGGGGGTGCCATTTTCTTCGGCAGCGACCGCAGCGGCCTGATCTTCGGCTGCCCCGGTCGCCGCTAGCATTTAGCAGAGGGAGCTGGGGCAGGGAAGCACAGGGAGGGCCGCCTGCAGCAAGTTGGGGAGGGGGCGGCACACAGGGGAACTCTCTGCTCCAGCTCACCCCTGCCCCGCCTCCTCCCCAAGCACGCCGTGGCCGCTTCACTCCTTGCCAAGGCGCTGCAAGCCTGGGAGGAGGGAGAAGTGAAGCGGCCACGGTGTGCTTGGGGAGGAGGTGGGGCAGGGGTGAGCTGGGGCAGGGGGTACTCGGGGTAGGGGTGGGGAGCTGCCGCAAGGGGGGTGCCTCAGGGCAGAGCTGCCGTGGGGGGGGGGGTGCCTCGGGGCAGGGGCACGGGGCAGGGGGCACAAGGTGGAAGTTTCGCCTAGGGCATGAAACATCCTTGCACCGGCCCTGGCTGTAGCCCACAAAAGCTTATGCTGAAATAAATTTGTTAGTCTAAGGTGCCACAAGTACTCCTGTTCTTTTTACAGACCTTTCTGCTTGTTCTCCCCAAGCTTGACCTTTTCTGCCCTATAGCCTGTCCCTGTCAGAGTCCTATGTCTTCCCCACTTTGTCCCAGTCCCATTTTAATAATTGGAGATATACACTAATCTCCTAGAACTGGAAGGGACCTTGAAAGATCATTGAGTCGAGTCTAGTCTAGTCCCCTGCCTTCACTAGCAGGACCAATTTTTTGCCCTGATCCCTAAGTGGCCCCCTCAAGGATTGAGCTCACAGCCCTGGATTTAGCAGGCCAATGCTCAAAACACTGAGCTATCCCTCCCCACAATTTACCTCCCCAGACAGTCCCAGTGTCCACTCCTCAGGTTTCTTATAGTAGTCCCAGTCTTTTTGCCTAGCCAGTGCTATTCTCTCACCCCTGGCTCCCCATGTTCATCGTCTCTCCCCAACTCACGGGCTCCCAGTTCAACCCCTACCTCCCTCTCTGGCTCACAGTTTCCTTGCCCAGCTAAATTCCCAATTTTCCTCTTCCCCACACCAGCCTCTAATCCCAGTCTTCCTCATCCCTCCTACTCAGGCCCCTTGTCCCCCTGCCTTCACCCTCACAGGTCCACCTCTTGTCCCTTCTGCATTGGAATCAGACAGCTTCTTTCTCCACATTGCCTGAGTCTAGCTGGAGAAACAGGATCCCTGCTCTCAGTTCCAGCTCCTGGCCCCAGCCCAGCCTGCAGCAATTACAAGGAAAGTCCTGATCAGCCCAGGCTGAAGCATACCCAGTGCACACAAAATCATCATGGAAGTTATCTTTTAAGTTCTAAGAAGTCTCTTGAGCATGTGTGAACTGTGATTTTTTTCAAAGGTTTATAACATGGCCAAATCTAAGCAGATTTCCCTGGGGACAGCAAAAGGCACATCCTTGACACAAAGGCCTCCCTGCATTTCATGTCTCTGCTCCAAAGGAAGGGATTTGCTAGGACTTTTCAAGGAAAAGGTCACCAGAACTGTTTAACATGGGCAAAACATATTTTTCCCTATCCTCATTCTCGGAAGCAGCTGAACAATTCTGGCTGAAATTTCTGAAAATATTCAACCTGAGTCAGACACCCAGCATGGAAAAATTCAGCCCAATCAGTTAAAGTTTAGAAAAGTTATAAGCAACTAAAATCAGGGTCTTATAATGCGGAGTATTTGGCAACCTTAATAACAGGTGAGGTGCATTCCATTTAGATTTTTAACTAATCTTTTGTGAGCCATTGGATCAGAGTGAGACAGAACAGGCTACTGCATTCTGGTTTTCTGTAGTACAAGAACTCTTTCAGTTCTTGAACTTGCTTTGCAGAAGTAGAAAACTCATTGAAACATTTGCTTGTTAACCATTCAGTATTATAGATTCTCACCTTGCATGCTGGGCTATCACATCCAACTGAAGTTGTTTTGCAGACGGCTGGTGAAAACTGAAAGAGTGTTTTCAGTAGCTCACTAACACACTATCAGCAGCTCATGTTGTTGCATTATTTAGTATTGAGTGAATCTTTACTGTAATTGCACTTGCACTTCTGCTTGCATTTTTATAGAAATCAAGAAGTCCTTCACAGATGCCATTGTCCTCTGAAAAGCACCTTACTGTTATAGGACAACTGAGGTGTTCTGTGAGAATGGATTCCACTTTGTATTTTCAAAGAGGTGGTCAAGTTGCTTTATTAATCAATGTGTAATACGGGAAAATAATGTTGATGTAATCTGACCACTAACTAATGCTTCAGCTAATGGTGACTACCTTGTGGTCAATTCAAAAGTGCTAGACTGGGAGTTTAGTCTTAATTCCCGCACAAAGCAAGGGGTAGTAAGAAGCTGCTCTGCTCCAGGAGCAGAATCCCCAACACAATTCCTTCGCTGGTTACCCTCTTGGAGTGACGGAAGTAGTCTGTTACTGGTGTAGGTCAGTAGCCAATTATTTCCTCCACTACACTGGCTCATTTAGGTTGGCTAGTGATTTGAAGGAAAGAAGTGGAGCCAGAGTTCTCTCTATCCATTCTTGGCCCCTGCCACCCACTTTTCCAACACTGGGTGAGGGGGACTATCCATAAGAAACAATCTTGCTAACAACGCCTACAGGCCAAAACTCCCCAATTTGTTAATGTCTTGATTTCATTTCATCTTAATTTGGGGAATTATTGAAATAATTTTAAATACTGAATGTTGAGGGAATGTAGTGTCAGAAAAGTTAAGGTGTTTGATTTGAAAAACAGTAAGATAAATTACGATTTAAAAAATAATGGTGTCCTGAATTGGCAAAGGAGTCAGATCAAAGTGTAAATGCGTATTTTCTAAAGTAAGGCCAGATTTGCCCTGCTAAATCTGGAGGCAGATTATGCCAAGAAATATTATTCTGGACTACATAAAATATTAGAAATATTAGAAAGATCCATTGTAGGGAAGTGATATTCAAAGGTGAAAGCTGTTATTCAACCAGAAGAGATGTTTTGTAATTTAAATTACTCTGAATACGCTTGAACAAGCTTATATTATAACAGGAAGGGGGCTTGGGTTTTTTTAAAAAACACATATAACTTCAGTTAATGTACTTTGAAAATACTGGGTTTTTTTTAAATAAGTTCATTTCCATGCAGATTAACTTGTACAAAAAACCTAATAAGCTTTTACAAACTTTGCAGTTTGAAAATGGTAATTTTCAGCCTCATTTCCTGAAGGATAAGTCATTATATGCAGACAAATGTATTTGCTTCCTTGATAAAGACTTGCAAAATTTTCAAACCAGTGCATTCACTGTACATAATTTGATGTAAGGAGGTTTTACTTTTCAACTGAAATCCTCTTTTCATTTTTAGAAACTGCTCAATTTGCTACTGCCTCCTCTGAGTTAGATACAGCCCAGATACTATAGTTTTGAGCTTTTTTGTCTCTTTTAACTAGTTAAGTTAACTTGGAGTTCTACTTCAGTTGTCATTTCTCAGGAACAGGAATAGGTTTTGAAACTGTCTTAGGCTGAGATCCAGATCCTGCGGAAGTTAATGAGAGTCTTTCTATTGACTTCAAGGAGAGTTAGGCCTATAAAGACAGAGCAATGAGAAAGCTGGTTGGCATAAAAACGGATTTCAATTTTTGTCTGAAATGTGAACCAGCCCAAAATAGGCTGCATGCCTCTGGTAGAAATATTATGAGAAAAATGTCTCCTGACTCTTCTGGCCCATCTGAAACTGAGACAAGCCTGATTGTTCTGTTTTGACTGAAGGATGTGAGCAGTCAATAGGATTACATTAGATTTAACCTAATTCACAAAATGGAACCAGTCTCCAAAGTCTATTTCTGACCAGACTTCTCCAAACTCACTCTAGTGTTCTCAAGTATGTATTGCATTGAAAAGCTCAGTTTGTATTAGCTACAGCACTGAATTATAGCTGAAAGGAATTCAGATAAAGCTGAGATAACTATTCACAAATTTGGGCTTCTCGCTGTCACCCCAAGCAAACCAATTTGCCGAAGCTCTGAAGGTTTGCTCATTTGTATTGCAGTCACCATCTGGTGGACAAAAGGACATTCTCACCAGCAGCTATCTGATGATGTTGACAATGGACCTGCATGCAGTCTTGAGTTGTAGATGTCTTCTAACAACCAAAGAATTGTGAAAGTAACCAGTATAAAATTGCTAGCATTTGTAGAGTGGTCCTCTTTCTCAGTTATACAGCCTTGAGCAAGTGGGTACAATTCTGCTCTCACTGACACCCCTGTCACACCAGCATAAATCAGTTGACTTCAGTGACGTTGCTTTTGCTTTGCCTCAGTGTAAAAGACCTCAGAATCAAGCCAGCCATCTGCAGGTGAGGAGGATTTTCTCTGTTGCTGGATAGTGAATCCAAAGTTTTCTGTAGCATATTCATTGGAGCTAACAAACCACATGGACTGAAGGTTTTTTTCCAAAACTGATAGGGTTTTTCAAGGATGTTGGTCTTCAACTGAAAAATAGCAAAATTCATAGTATCTGACATTTGTATTATTGTAGTGCAGACAACATATAAAATAAGGCAAGACTGAGCTTAGATATGTGATTTTGGGAGTTTTTAAAGCTCAGTGCTGTTTATCTGAACTGCTTGACTTAAAAGCAAACAGTGGTGTGTTTTGTTGGTGGTGGTGTTTTTTTTGTTTGTTTTTTTTTGTAGTTGGATTTAACATTCCTACAATATCGTATAATTTTGACAATGCTTGTTCCTAAATCTTTGTCATCTTTTCAAGGTTTAAATCTGAAAACCCATGATAAAAAAATAAAATATGGATGCTTTTTAAAACTACTGTACTAGTTACTCATGACCAGCCTGTTGATTCAGATATTCATGACATTTTTGGACTCCTGAATCTGAACACTATCTGAACAAACAAATCTACCCTTACTACATTAATCAGGCCCCAGGACCTTCTGAAATGAACACCTTAACAGACACCAGAACCTTACCCCCTTGCTGTTATCTTCAGAGGGAGTGGGCCAATGAAGTTAGTGACACAACCAAAGGGGCAGGAAAGCCCAGGAAATATTCACTGGGAGAATCAGTAAAGGCCCAACTTGCTGGTCTTCCCAAAGATGAAGGATGAGAGAAATGGCCAGCCAGTCACCCCTGAAAGATTTAAAAGGGAGTGCACGGGTTTAGTCAACTGTCCCTGGAGGATGTCAGGAGACAAGCAGATAAAGGCTACCAAACCAGACCTAGATTCTAGGGCCTAGAAGATAAAACCAATTAAGAGAGAGTGCCCAGGAGAGAAAGGGAGAGCAGACATAAGATGATCCAATGGCTGGAAGTTATCATGAGTAAAATTTAACCTTGAAATGAGATGCAATTTCCTATCAATGAGGGTAATTAAACATTGGAACGGTTTACTAGGGGAAGTGGTGGACTCATCATTTGAAGTCCTTAAAGCAAGATTCGGTCTCTTTCTGCAATAAAGTATCAGAGGGCTAGCCGTGTTAGTCTGGATCTGTAAAAGCAGCAAAGAATCCTGTGGCACCTTATAGACTAACAGACGTTTTGGAGCATGAGCTTTCGTGGGTGAATACCCACTTCGTCAGATGCATGCTCATGCTCCAAAACGTCTGTTAGTCTATAAGGTGCCACAGGACTCTGCTGCTTCTAGGATAAACGCTTTTATCCAGCATCTGGGAAAAAATCTGTGCCCTTTGTGTGCTGGGCTGGAGGGTCATAGTGGTCCCTTCTCACTTTGGAGTTTCTGAATCTATGTATTCCCCTGTTCATTCCCTTCCATCATGGGCCATGGAGAGAACAGGAAGCTCTGCATTGCCCACAACACACTCATAACACTTGCAGCAATGCATTCATGCTTCAGTCAGTCTCCTGTAGGCATCAATGAGGATTTTTTCTCCAGGGATTGGCCACAGCTACAGACAGGACACTGGATGGGGAAGACCAGTGATACAGAAAAATATCTTTCTCAGATGCTTGGCTGATGTATCTTTGTCATAAACAGCTTGTTAAGGATTAATGTCTCTTGTACCTGTAAAGGGTTACAAGCAGGGAATGGGACACCTGACCAGAAGACCAATCAGAAGACAAGATACTTTTAAATTTGGGCGGAGGGAAGCTTTTGTTTGTGTTCTTTGTCTGTTGTGTGTTCTTCTCTCGGAGGGTCTGAGAGAGACCAGACATTACTACAGGATCTCTAAGTTTCTTTTCTAATAGTAAGTAAAAACAGGCAGTTTAGGTTTTTTTGATTGTTTTACTCTATTTGCAATTGTGGATCTGGCTGGTTAACTTTTATATGTGTAGTTGCTGGGAATATTTTGATTTGTATTGGTACTGGGGGGACAGTCTCTTTCTGGTGTCTGTAAGCTATAGGACCCTGTAATATTTACATCTTGAAGTTACAGAGATAATTCTTTACTTTTTCCTTTCTTTTATTAAAAGATTTCTTTTTTTTAGAGAACCTGATTGATTTTTTTTCTTTGTTTCCCTTGTGTTATTCCAGGGGATTGGGATAACTCACCATGATGGGTGGGGGGGAGAGATGGGAGGGGGAGGGATAGAATCTCTCTTTGTTTTCCTTGAATCTGTTTGCCTCTTTGTGGAAGGGAAGGGAGATGCTTCTCTGTATGGTGATTTAGAGGTTGGATCAGTATCTCTCAGGATAGCCCAGGGAGGGAAATTCTGGGAGGGGGAAAGGTGGAGGAATGGTTTATTTCTCCTTGTTTTAAGAATCCAAGGCATCTGGGTTCTTGGGGTCCCCAGGGAAGGTTGGGGAGGTCAGAGTGCCCCAAAACACTATATTTTTGGGTGGTGGCAGTGCTATCAGATCTAAGCTGGTAATTAAGCTTAGAGGATTCAGGTGCTAGTATCTCATTTTCTGAACTCTAAGGTTCAGATCTGAGAAGGAATGCTATGACATGGTTGGCAGCTCAGTGGGATAGATAAGAATCCAAAAGCCAGTAAGATTATAAATTTGCTTCTCTGCTAGCTGGTTATAAGCAGAGGGAAGGGTTTATTTTTTTAAACTGCAGCCAGAGAAATTTTTTTTTCCTTGCTCCATTCTAGCTGTGCATAGGGAGGGCTATTAAAGTTTAACGACGGTCGTTTGTTAGACAAAGCAGCCTGAAGTGGTCAGCAACGCACTCCAGCCAGGACACATTTGTAAATGAAAGAGAGTTTTCTTTTGCTTTTTAACTCTTTCGGGAGAGGCTAGTAAGTTAAAAAGGACTCTGTTGCTAAGCAACCCCAGGAAGCCAACAGAGAACCAGCAGTTCAGGCAGTAAACACCAGAGGGCACCCCAACACAAGAGAACAGGAACCATGACTAGCAAGGACCTGAAACAGGAACTGGCAAGACTAGAGGCAGAGAAACAAATCAGAAATGCAGACCACAAGCGAGACATGGAAAAGAAACTACAAGAACTAGAAATAAAACAAAAAGAGATGGAACTGAGAGAAAGAGAAGAAAAAATCAAAGAGGAAACCTACAAAAGAGAGCAAGCAGCCAAAGAGGAAGCCTTCAAAAGAGAGCAAGCAGCCATAGAGGCTGCCCACAGGAGGGCGCTGGAACTCCAGAGGGAGATCCACCGGCAGGCCCTGGAATTAGAACAGGCTAAGCAACAGAACACAGCCAATCCTAACAACACTTCACCAGTTGTTCCACATTCCAAGAAATTCCCCACCTCCAAGGCAGGTGATGACACTGAGGCCTTCTTAGAAAATTTTGAAAGAGCCTGCCTTGGGTACAGCATCTCTGAAGACCAGTACATGGTAGAATTGAGGCCACTGCTCAGTGAACCCTTAGCAGAGGTGGCGGCTGAAATGCCTAAGGAGAAAATGAATGATTATAAACTTTTTCAAACCAAGGCCAGATACAGAATGGGGATAACACCTGAACATGCCCGTCGGCTGTTCAGAAACCTAAAGTGGAAACCAGATGTGTCATTCCCCTGACACGCCTACCACATTGCAAAGAATTATGAAGCCTGGATATCAGGAACAAAAGTTAACAATATGGATGAGCTGCATCTCCTGATACAAATGGAGAAGTTCTTAGATGGTATTCCTGAGGAAATAGAGAGGTACAACCTAGATGGGAAACCCAAAATGGTAATCGAGGTGGGGGAGATTGGAGCCAAATCGATGGAAGTGGCAGAAAAGAAAAAAGCTACTGTCAAGGGGAATGAATACCCCAGAGGGCACACCGACAATAAACCCTACAACCGAGGGCAGCCAAAGACCCTACCTACAACCCAAGGAAAGCCACAGACACTCTATTCTTCCACTTCACCAGTCTCCAGTAACCCACCTCGACCCAGTGACTAGTCAGCTGGAAGATGTTTGAGTGTAATGAACTGGGACATATAAAGGCCAACTGCCAAAAGAACCCCAACTGAGTGCAGTTCATTACACCACCATCACACCAAAGATCCTCAGGCCCAGATGCCTCTCAAATACCCTTAGAGCGAAGGGAAATTTTGAGAGTGGGCGGAAAGAAGGTTACCGTGTGGAGAGACACGGGGGCACAAGTGTCAGCTATCCACCAATCCTTCATTGACCCCAAATTCATCAACCCAAAGGCCAAAGTGACAATTTACCCCTTCATGTCACAAGCTGTAGACTTGCCTACAGCTGAACTTCCTGTCCAGTACAAAGGCTGGTCAGGAATGTGGACTTTTCAGTCTATGACAATTATCCCATCCCCATGCTACTGGGGGAAGATTTGGCCAACCAGGTGAAGAGGGCCAAGAGAGTGGGAATGGTTACACGTAGCCGAACCAGGCAAGCTTCCAGACCCATTCCTGTTCCTGAGCCGTCCACTGAGGCCCCGACTGTGTTAACAGAGACCCAGACAGAGATAGTGGACCCGGATCCCCTGCCAACAACTGAAACAGCCACAGTGACTCCAGTCCCAAACCAGGAACTGGAAAAGCAGCCAGCACCAGAACCGGTGCCAGCACTGACGACAGTGCTTGCAAATCCATCTTCAACCCCAACGCCAGAGGGCGCCAGTGAGCCTGAAGTGGCAGAAGCAGCAGACAACCACACCCAAGAGGCTCAACCAGAGCCTGAAATATCCTCTGGTGCACCAGTGGAGAGCGGTTCACCAGCAACGGAAACAACCCCATCACCTACATCGCTTCCAGAGGGACCAAGCCCAAGTCCACAGTCTAAGGAAGAACTGGTGTCTCCAGCTTCAAGGGAACAGTTCCAGACTGAGCAGGAAGCAGATGACAGCCCTCAGAAAGCTTGGGCAGCGGCACGGAGCACCCCACCAACTCTCAGCTCTTCTAATCGATCCCGGTTTGTTGTAGAACAAGGACTTTTATACAAGGAGACTCTTTCTGGTGGACACCAGGAAGACTGGCATCCGTAAAAACAGTTGGTGGTTCCAACTAAGTACCGGGAAAAGCTCTTAAGCTTAGCCCATGATCATCCCAGTGGCCATGCTGGGGTGAACAGAACCAAGGACTGGTTGGGGAAGTCCTTCCACTGGGAGGAGATGGGCAAGGATGTTGCCAAGTATGTCCGGTCTTGTGAGGTGTGCCAAAGAGTGGGAAAGCCCCAAGACCAGGTCAAGGCCCCTCTCCAGCCACTCCCCATAATTGAGGTCCCATATCAGCAAGTAGCTGTGGATATTCTGGGTCCTTTCCCAAAAAAGATACACAGAGGAAAGCAGTACGTACTGACTTTCGTGGACTTTGCTACCCGATGGCCGGAAGCAGTAGCCCTAGGCAACACCAGGGCTAAAGCTGTGTGCCTGGCCCTAACAGACATTTTTGCCAGGGTAGGTTGGCCCTCTGACATCCTTACAGATTCAGGATCTAATTTCCTGGCAGGGATCATGAAAGAACTGTGGGACACTCCTGGGGTGAACCACTTGGTTGCCACCCTGTACCACTATCAAACCAATGGCCTGGAGGGGAAAGGTTTAATGGAACTTTGGGGGCCATGATACGTAAATTTGTCAATGAACACTCCAATGATTGGGACCTAGTGTTGCAACAGTTGCTTTTTGCCTACAGGGCTGTACCACATCCCAGTTTAGGGTTTTCACCATTTGAACTTGTGTATGGTCATGAGGTTAAGGGGCCATTACAGCTGGTGAAGCAGCAATGGGAGGGGTTTACGCCTTCTCCAGGGACTAACATTCTGGACTTTGTAAGCAACCTACAAAACACCTTCCAACACTCTTTAGCCCTTGCTAAAGAAAACCTAAAGGATGCTCAAAAAGAGCAAAAGGCCTGGTATGACAGACATACCAGAGAACGTTCCTTCAAGGTAGGAGACCAGGTTATGGTCTTGAAGGCGCAACAGGCCCATAAGATGGAAGCATCATGGGAAGGGCCATTCACGGTCCAAGAGCACCTGGGAGCTGTTAGCTACCTCGACAATCTTGCTCACATGATCAGCATCAAACTGACCACCAAATTTGGGTTCAGGAAGTAATTCCCCTCCCCAGGTTGGATTGGCAAGGAACTCAGGGGGTGTCATAAACAGATAGCTAAGGGTTAATGTTCTTTTACCTGTAAAGGGTTAACACAGGGAACCTGAAACACCTGACCAGAGGACCAATCAGGAAACAAGACTTTTTCAAATCTGGGTGGAGGGAAGTTTTGGGTGTGAGTTCTTTGTTCTTTGTCTTGTGTCTGTACCCTCTCGGCTCTGAGAGTGATTTTTCTACCTCCAGGCTTTCTAACCTTCTATTTCCAAGTTGTAAGTACAAGGATAGTAAGACAATAGGTTTATATTGTTTTCTTTTGTATTTACATGTGTGTAGTTGCTGGAAGGTTTTAAATTGTATTCTTTTTGGATAAGGCTGTTTATTCATTTTTCTTTTAAGCAATTGACCCTGTATATTGTCATCTTATTACAGAGACTATTTTTAATGTCTTTTTCTTTCTTTTTATATAAAGCTTTCTTTTTAAGACCTGTTGGAGTTTTTCTTTAGTGGGGACTCCAGGGAATTGAGTCTGCAGCTCACCAGGGAATTGGTTGGAGGAAGAAGTCAAGGGGAAAATCTCTTTGTGTTAGATTTACTAAGCCTGACTTTGCATTCCCTCTGGGTGAGGGGGAGAGATTAGATCTCTCGGTACTTGTGTTTCCAGGACTGGAAGCAGGGAATCTCCTAGGGTCTTCCAGGGAGGGGAGCCTGGGAGGAAGTAACCAGGAAACAAGGGGCGGGGGTTATTTCCCATTGTTGTAAGACTCAAGGCATCTGAGTCTGGGGGTCCCCCAGGGAAGGTTTTGGGGATGCCACAGTGAGCTAGGCACTGTATAATTCCTGGCTGGTGGAAGCTTTACCAGGTCCAAGCTGGTAACTAAGCTTGGAGGTTTTCATGCTAACACCCATATTTTGGACGCTAAGGTCCAGATCTGGGAAAAAATGTTATGACAGGGGGCTTGTCCTTCTGCTGCAGCACAGACTGGATTGCTTGCTAGGATCATGTGGAGATACCTCATCTAATCAGTTCCCTGCCATTGAAGGGGCCTTGGGCATAGCTGGCATCTCAGTCTCTCTTGTTCTCTGTCTATGGCATATAACAATTTAGTCTCCTGAGGACTGAAATTCTTTAGTCTCACACAAGTTATTGGGCTCATAATAGGAGTAGCTGGGTGAAATTTGATGGTCTGTGATATACAGGAGAGCAGAATACACAATCTCTTGATCCTGTCTAACCTTAAACTCTGTGAAAATATTCATGGGTGTTCTGGGATCTTTTGAGTGATCCTGTGAAAAAAGGGCTCAAGATAACTTCTTTCACTGGGGGTTGCCTCACTCCTGAAGTCCATAGGAGTAGACTAGTTGGGGCTGCCTCCAGGGAGCCTTTTCTCTCCCTCAGATGCTAGAGGACTGTCCGAGAGGCATTTCCTCCCACTCTATATTGAAGCTAGGGAAAGAGAGTGGTGGCTCTTCTCCCTCCTGTTGGAGGCAGAGAGTATGGTGTGTCCATTCAAAGGGGAGGAGGGCTTTTTTCTCCTGCCCCCCCCAGTGGAGACCAGCATGGTGGTTGTGTGCTGTGGTGAAATTAGGCCATTCATTTCCTCCTCTACAACTGATACGGGGAGGTGGGCTCAGCCAGGCAGCAAAGAATTAGCATGAGTCCCATGTTGGTCAGCAGAATATCATGCAAGCAAAAAGCATTAATATTCATGCTGTTTGAAAAACTTCATGTTCAATAATTCATTCATTCATTCCCAATGGCTATATAAACCGATTAGTTGATTTATCTTATGATGAAGGCCAGATATGTGGTGTCAGCAATTCATTTTACAGTTTTCTTTATTCAAAGATTATCTGCAAGCACTGACAGAACTATCTGAATCCAATATTCTAGAATTTTATCAGTGGTGACGTTCTAGCGGTTCTATTTAGACATGAGAATAGGCACCGTGAAGTATACTGTTTGGAGGTCAATGACTCCACTCTGTGTCTTTCATTACAAGGAAGCCTCAATAAGACATATATTCTGAGTTTCACGCTCCCTGATATATAGTTCGCTGTATTCTGGGATAAATTGCTACTGCTCTTTAACATGTCCATTTATCTGAAGCATAGAAATTGCCATAATGAATCAAAGCAGTGCTCCATGTAGTCCAGTATCACGTCTCCAACAATGGCCAATACACATGTTCGGAAGAGGATGTGGAGTATTAGATGGACTACATGGGCCAAAGTTACTGTAACATAACCCAGTTACTGTCCAACATTAAACCGTGTTCAACAACATCTTTGTTTTGTATACAGAGACCTCAGCCTGCTTAGTACCATGGCAAACACACTATTAAAATCCTTTTAACCTTTTATTAAAGATACCAAAAAGAAGGAAAATTAGTTAAAGCATTTACAATGTGAAATATTAAGTAAGGTTTTCATTTTAACAACATTTCTGTTCCCTTTTCCTTTAGCTGGAGAGAATTTTTAGATGGAAACTCCCCTTGTTTAATACTCTCTTAGATGGATTCAGGATGGTAATAGCAGTTCTTTCAGGGGAAAAGAGAAGAAGCTGGTTGAGCTGGGCTGGAGCTGCAGCTACTGCTGCTGTTAAAGTCTGATCCCATTTCATCCCAGATGGTGGTTGGGATTCAGCTGGAGCTGGAGCTGGTGAAATATCTGGATCCATCTCTCTGGCCTGGTCTGGTCAAGAGAAGGGCAAAGAAGATGAGGAGTCCCAGTAGATGGTGGGAGTGGCAGCCATGATAGTGAAGCTCTTTCCAGTAGCCTCTGTCTGTTCTTTCTGTTCTTTCCCCCCAAAGTCTCTTTAAGGACCCTGTCATGGTATAATTCCCCACTCTGAACCTTAGCGTCCAAAAGATGGGGTACCAGCATGAATTCCTTTAAGCTTAATTACCAGCTTAGTACTTGTAGCGCTGCCACCAACCAGGAATTACAGTGCCTGGTACACTCTGGTCTCCCCAAAACCTTGCCTGGGGACCCCAAGACCCAGACCCTCTGGATCTTAACACAAGGAAAGTAAACCCTTTCCCTCACTGTTGCCTCTCCTAGGCTTCCTCTCCCTGGGTTCCCCTGGAAGATTACTGTGATTCAAACTCCTTGAATCTTAAAACAGAGAGGAAAATGCACCTTCTCCCTTCCTTCTCTCTTCCCCTCCCAGATTCTCCCTGAGAGAGAAAGTAATCCTAACACAGAGAGAAAATAACCTCTCTCCCCCTTCCCTCCTTTCTCCCCACCAGTTCCCTGGTGGATCCAGACCCCATCCCCTGGGGTCTCAACCAGAATAAAAAAATACAATCAGGTTCTTAAACAAGAAACTTTTAATTAAAGAAAGAAAAAACAGTAAAAATTATCTTTGTAAATTTAAGATGGAATAGGTACAGGGTTTTTCAGCTATAGACACTGGGAATACCCTCCCAGCCTAAGTATACAACTACCAATTAAAATCCTTTCAGCAAAATACACATTTGCAAATAAAGAAAACAACCATAAGCCTAACTTGCTTTATCTACCTAGTACTCACTATTCTGAACTTATAAAAGCCTGTTTTAGAGAGATTGGAGAGAAACCTGGTTGCACGTCTGATCCCTCTGAGCCCCCAGAGTGAACAACAACCAAAAACTAACAGCACACACAAAAACTTCCCTCCCTCAAGATTTGAAAGTATCCTGTCCCCTGATTGGTCCTCTGGTCAGGTGACAGCCTGGCTCACTGATCTTGTTAACCCTTTACAGGCAAAAGAGATATGAAGTACTTCTGTTCCATTAACTCTTAACTATCCGTTTATGACAGACCCCAAAAAGGAGCTAGTGTGTGGCATATTTTACCCTCATTATTTTGTCCACCAATTAAATCCATTTCCATAAGGTCAAAGTTGGCTTTGGTAGCTTTGTTTCCATGTTTTCTTGTTTACCAAGTATGATCTTATGACAGTCCTTGACTCAAATCAGAAGGTCATTTTTGTTTGGACTAATTAAATTTGTCTGGCTTTCTTGCACCTGTTCATAACATTTATTTATTGAAAACAACTTGATTATTTTCCAAGTTTAATTTTTAGGCAGGCAAAAATCAGATTATTATGACATCTTATGAACTTTCACATACTTTTCATAGTTGAGTTTAAGGTAAATGTTTAGATCCAATAATCACAGAAGTTGTAAAGCCACCCATAGTGACAATTATGCAATAACTTGTTCATGGAGAAGTTTTCTCCAGGCAATTAACAAATTGACACATATGTCAATCTATAACACATCTAAAAATGCTGAAATCTGGCAAGGCAATTCTGGAATGCCAAAAATTCAAAAGTCCGAAGCGCAGTCAATGCGATGCAACAAGAATAGACTTTTGGGACAAACAGTATCAGGTGTCTGTCTGGGGAATCTCAAGGGGGAGCTGAATGCAAATGCTCAATTTTAGTTATGCAAAAACCTATCCTTTTGAAACTATGCCATGAAACAGGGACCGTTGTCTGCTGATTACCTTTTCCCCGAGTCTGAAGACGAAGCTGTATAAAGGAAAGACTAAAATATTCTTGGGGATGCTTTTTCTGTGCTAAGGCTGTTATGAACTTGTAACCACAGGAAAATCCTCTGTGGGGTTTGAAGAACTGAGTCCTACCAGAACCCTTGTTGTAGCTGATCTCTGGTAAGCTTATTAGCATGTGTGGGGTTCTTTTACTGATTTTTTAATACGTTTTTTCTCTAATGCTTTCACCATAAGAATAAGGTGCTTGCTTATAAAGGCCTATGTGATAACTTTTAACTGCTGCATTACATTGTTTGCAAGCCTCCAGAGAGAAAGCAAAGTGCAGATGCTGGCCTTTTTAGGCAACCTGGGTCACTGAGAATATCACAGAGTAGGCAGGGAACTGTGCAGCCTGGAAAACCCCCAGTCAGAAGAGAGAGAGACTCTCTACTCAAGAGAGGTGATGGCTAAGGAGCTGGGAAACTGGAGTATATGCCCTTGGTTGACCACAGAGGGAAACACAAGTGTAGTTGCCCTGAATTGTGATGCATATATTTCAGTGAATACTGAGGGGGGGGGAAGGAAATTCCCAGTCTTTCTGCCACATTGACAAGTAAAGCCCCATAATCCCTACTCAAACCTTGTCTACATAAAATACCATATTTGTCTAAGGCCTAGTCTTCACTACGGAGAGATTAACTCTGCTCAATCAATGCAGCAAGGGTCAATTTAGCGGGTCTAGTGAAGACTCACTAAATAGATGACAGAGCATTCTCTGGTTGACCCTGGTACTCCACCTCTCCAAGAAGAATAAGAGAAGTCGACTGGAGCGTGTCTCCCATTGATGCAGCTCAGTGAAGACACCGGGGTAGGGTGACCAGGCAGCAAGTGTGAAAAATCTGGACGGGGGGTGGGGGGTAATAGGTGCCTATGTAAGAAAAAGCTCCCAAAATTGGGACTGTCCCTATAAAATCGGGACATCTGGTCACCCTACGCTGGGGTAAGTCAACCTAAGCTATGTCGACTCCAGCTACGTTATTCAAGCCCTGAGTTTTGTAAAAGACTGTATACAATATACCACAGTCGCTCTGTGCATCTAATGTATAATTCAATCTTACATGGAGCTGGGTCAATATCATTCAAGGTAGGTCAAAATTCAATTTACCTGTTGACTAAATGTTAAAGGGATATATGGGAAGTCATGTAAAAGCTGCTTCATACTCACTGTTGATGTTGCAGACAGGGACTGTGAAAAGCAGAAGAAAGTTTTACATGAAATATATAACTTTCCTTAAGGAAATAGTGGTGCTTGGAGAAAATTGCATGATTGACAGCCCTGAAGACTAAGGTCCAGATAAGGTCTGTATGTGGCGTGTTCAGCACAATTCAGAAAGGGTTGAGGGCATGAGTACTTTTTCCTGAAGCCTCAAGAACTTTCAGGTTAGAGGGGTTGGATCTGCATACCCCTGGACTTGATCTCACTGTTATGAAATTTATGAGATCTGCCAGGGAAAGCAGGCCAGGGACCAAGGGGCAGAAAGGTAATTGCTTTTCTGGATAGACAACTGGTGTTCTAGCTGGGATTTCAGCACGTGCAGTTACCTGTGTAAACTTGCTGCTGCTTTTAACCATCTCTGTTCAAGGTAAAACAAGACTTTTGTAAATAATCAGACAAGGAAATATCCATCGCTCGATAACATTTCTTCCAGACAGATATTGACCTATCCACAAAATGCTAATATTCAACAATAGAAGAACAAAATCAGTGAAAAAAAATCATGCCTAATGGCCAACTTCCCCCTACTTTATTGGGAAGCACTTTTGTTGAAGACTGGAAAGCACAAGAGATCCTCAAATAATGAGCACTCTGCAGAATGCATATGAATGACTTGGAGGTGGCCTTTTAATAAAGGTGGGGCAGAAATGTAATCAGGAGACTTGGGGATGCTTTTGGGTGTCCTTAAGATGGGCTATTACCTGTCTTTTTTACAGTTTTCACTGTGGTGCCTGTGATGAAGCAAGCATTAATATGTTCGTGGCATTTTCTCTAGTTAATGTGACATGACTTCTCTCCTTTCATTAAAAGTTTTTCTTCTACATTCAGACTCTGTACTTGAGAGAGAGGAAGTATTGCTTCTCAGAGACGCTCAGGGATGGTGTGTAATTGTCCCAGGTTACTGGGTGGGGGCCCGAGCTGGTTCTGTGTTGTATTGTTGAAAAGAAATCCCTAGATATTGAACCCAGCCCTGGTTGCTGCCGGCTCTACTTGGCAGAAGGGTATTATATTTATGAGATCATCTCATTTTGAAAGTATTAAGGAAACAACACACTATCTTGACAGATCCAAAAAGGAGAGTACAGATAATTAAAAGTGCTATGTGAGAGAGTAGGAGAGTTCTTCTCTCATGGAGAGAGAAGACTCTTGAGTTCAGGGAGCTCTAAAGTGCAGCAGCTATTTACTGCTATTTCTGATGTAGTTTCAAGTCAATTCTCTTGAAAGTTGCCATTGATTTTTCTAAATGCCAAAAGACTGACTTATGAACCTCCTCGGTTCTGTTTTTATGTAAAACTCAAGCTATGGTTGGAAAGACAAAAATATTTAATATGCTCAAAGGGATCTTCATTAAACAGGAGATTTCCAAATTGTTACATGAGGAAGGGAGAAAAAAAACTGAAAAAGGCAGATTGTTTGCATTCTGATTTCCATTACAGATTTAAAAGATAGATGGTGAATAATCTGAGAACTGGGTATTTAAATAAAGATAATTTGATTTCCCCTCTGATTTGCGGATTAATTTCTCCCATCCATTTCCTCTTTGTGGCTCTTTATTCCCAATGGAGATGTATGCTAACAGAAGAGGAACAAACTGTCATGTTTCCTGCCAATACCAGTCATTAATCCATAGCTATTTTATAATCTCCTTGACTTTTTTTTCAACAGTTACATTCAGTCTTGCACAAATATTTTTGTGCCAGCATGCCAGGCATATTCAGAGCTAATGTGGCTCATTACAGTTTTGTAAGCTGTGATGTTGTAGCCATGTTGGTCACAGGATATGAGAGAGATGAGCTGGGTGAGGTGATCTTTTATTGGACATGTTGTGATATAGGCATATGTAAGACCCATGGATCTTTAAAAATGTGTTGATCAGCGTAGCAGTGGAGATATGTCTACAGGTTTTGCATATGTTGTTCTGGCAGGGGTCTGGTGCCACTTTGAGGTAGTATGTCCTGGTTTCTGGGGAGCTTGCTTCTATGATGGGTTCAGAGAGGTTGGCGGGGGAGGATTGTTTGAAGGCCAGAAGGTGGGGCTCAGGAAAGATTTATTTCAAGATGTGGTCCCCATCGAGTATGGATTGTGTTTGATGATACCCTGTATGGCTTCCAGTGTGGGGAGGTAGGTGACAACTAGAGTTGTATGTTGTAGGCTGTTTTATTTCTGTACTGAAGCAGTTTCTCTTGGGGTAAATTGCATCATAGAACATGCCACTGAATACCTAGTGTAGTTCTGGATCTCGCTCATATTCTGCCAACATCGGATGACCACTGCCAAGATAAAGGCCAGGACCAATATAATCCACAAACTAGCCAGGATGGCTGGGGAGCAGATGCTGACACCTTGAAGCTTCCTTGGCCCTTGTTTTCTCAGCAGCTGAATATTGCACACCAGTAGGGGCAGGTAGCATACATACAAAACTTGTTGATGTGCAATTAAACATTGCTACAAGAACCCCCATAGGAGTATTTAAGTCAGTATGGCTTGTCTGGCTCCCTGTTCACACATATCTTACCACCATCCCTCTGAAGAGCAGCATCAATGTATGAGAATATAAATGCACAAAAGTGAACCCAGACTTGCCCATCTATGAAGATCTCCATCCCTTCCCCCCCCCCCCCCCCCCCCCACCCAAGATGCCACCTTAAGTCCAGGAACTCCTTCTGGTTAGCAGCCAAATCTTTAAAAACATTGGGACTGTCACCAAAAAATAAGTGGCAGAGGCCATGGGGCACTAGCAGGGTCAAGAATCAAGACCTGATCAAGGATCCTACAGACCAACCTTCTGGCTTCACCAAATCACATATGGATCACAGCAAACCACATCAGAATCTCAGATGCACATAGCAGTTACTTACTACACAAATGGAAAATGAAGGACAGCCTACTATAGGAATCTAGAGAAGACATCCAAACCATGGAACATCCAGTCAACTGCTGCCCTCTGAGATCTTTCTCTGGAGGGACAGCCTTCCATGTAACCAGAAGCTCTAGAGTCAATGACAAACTTCAACGTCGACTTTTTATGTTGCTTTTTAAGTTCACCATATGAAAGAAGACTGTAGTATCACAGTGCCCTGACGACAAAAATCTTGATCTTTTTATAGAGATGGGTGGGAGATTTTAGAGTGGGAAAGATTTTTATTTTTTTGTGCTCTACAAAAATAATTGCGATGAAAGTGCTCATGCAGTGTGTGGGTTTCCAAATGTACTAAGTGTTTCTAAATACCGATGCTTTTGTCTCAGTTTTTGTTTCACAAAAGACCTTTTGAACAGTTTTGTCAGTAATTAAAATATATTTAACAATTATTAGAAGTTTTAGAGGCAGAGATTGATTTTTATATAGTTGACATACAGTATAAGTCATTAGCTTAGTGTCTTTACTACATATATGTCATCCATCTCAAGTTTTCATTTTGTTCTGTTGCTATGCTTTGCTTGGGTGCACATGTTGGGGTCTAGGCAAATGAATTTCAAGATTTTAGTTCACAAAAATCAAAGTTTTGCCTGTGCAAGAGAGAGGTAAGGAATAGGGAATAGAGCTCTGTACAGCGAAGTACAGAACAATGTGGCTGAGTTAGTACTGCTGAAAGAACCACACATTATGTATTTTTATTCTGCTATGAATATTTAAGCCATAACTTTACATTGACTCATGAGCAAATCCTTTCCATGTTCCTGTGCAGAGTCCCATGAAACCATTGGGAGCAAAGCAAACTGGGTTTGGCCCCTAGTTTTTGCATTTCTTTATTTAATTTCCCAGAGGGGGAAAAAAAGAAAAGTACATTTACTGAGTGCACGTTCAAACAAATAACTTCCATTTACAATATTTTTTATACTAGAAATGAATTCTGCTATTAGTTCCCAGATCCTTTGCTTGTTTGAGTAAATAACATCATTCTACAAGGACTAAAAATGACTCAAAACAGCAAAGAAAAGAGACATTTTAATATAATTCAAAGCTAAAAACTGCCTATTCTGTCATAGATCAAATCCTGATGTCCTTAATTAGGGAAAGATTATCTCTTGCCCTATATCTCCTTGTCTCCTACAGTATGGCTCCATGGACCATCATCTGCAGGGCCATTATTCCCTTCCCATGCAGGTGGGTGGGGAGTGAACAGCTTTGGTTCTGCATCCCTTCCCTGTCAAGGTGTTGGTTCTGTGGCAAATTAGTTCCTCCTTTGCACAGGCTCAGCTCCACTGGCTGACACAGCAGGAGAGGGGGAAGCCAAGGCTATACTTGTTCCTATACTCACAGTGGATTACTTCTTTCCTGGAGCAAGGAGAGAACCAGAGAATGAATTGTAACTCTGAGTCACAATTCGGCTTCCTGGTCTGCACCTGGAACAGGGCGGCTATGTGCTTCTCTCTCACGGCAAATTATAACACAATGCACCATCGGCTTCTGTTTATTCAGTTTGTTTACTTATTACCCGGAGTTCAGAAATCACTTCCACGGGAGTCTGCTCAAATGAGGACTAAGGGGAGGAAATGAATAAGGACTTCAGTCTTTGGCCCTTTCAAAATCAAAAGAACTCCTCTGGCAGTACAAAGGACAGAAATACAGTCCAATACCAGTAGCTAAGTGTGCACACCTCAGAAAAGTAGCCTATCAAGGAAAAATGGTATTTTTCTGTTCTAGTTCTAAGCCCTTGTGTGTTCTGACAGTGGAAAGACTGACACAACTATAATTGTGGCTGTGCTGGAGCCTCGAGAATATTTTGTAATGTGGAAGGCTGAAGATAGGTTAAAAGGGGTTATTAGGCTACAGTGTGCTTTCCTGTGTGGACTTTACCCAGCATATTCCAAACACTGTTTATTAAATAGCTGCCTTTATGTTCAGCATTCTTGAGTAAACAGAAGCGGAGAATGGTTTAAATTGAACCTGCTGTTGGCAGCACCACTGTAATATATCACTTGGTCATATTAATCAAAACTCTAGCCTTTCAGAATGGTCCCATTTTCTCCTCTACACCAGGAATCTCTCATTCCCTTTTCGTATTAAAACATTTTAAATAAGATGTTGCTGGGGAACTTGGCAAAAAATGTGATTTTTGAGAGTAACCTTAATTTTGCAAAATAAAAAAAAAAGGCAAATAAGCTTAGCTTTGTACTCCCAGTCCTGCTTTTTTAAAGCCCAATTTAATTTTTATAGTAATGGTAAAGTTTTTTGAATCCTACTGCGAAATCTTACTTCATGAGCAAGTTGTTGATGCTTCACTGGAACTTTTTGAAATAGTCCATTTAGAAATGCAAGGTTGTTTATGCTGTATGTACATCATAGGCCCATAAAGATAATGGAGCAAATAATTAAGCAATCAATTTGCAAACACCTAGAAGATAAATAAGGTGATAAATAACAGTCAACATAGATTTGTCAAGAAGAAATTATGTCAAACCAACTGAATAGCTTTCTTTGGCAGGGTAACAAGCCTTGTAGATGGGGGAAGTAATATGTCGTATATCTTGACTTTAGCAAGGCTTTTGATACTGTCTCGCATGACCAGCTCACAAACAAACTAGGGAAATACAGCCTAGATGGAGCTACACCTCTACCCCGATATAACGCTGTCCTTGGGAGCCAAAAAATCTTATCACGTTATAGGTGAAACTGCATTATATCAAACTTGCTTTGATCCATCAGAGTGCGCAGCCTCACCCCCCTGGAGCACTGCTTTTACTGCATTATATCTGAATTCATGGGGTATAGTACAGTGCTACCCCATTATATCGGGGTAAGGTGTACTATAAAGTAAGAGTATAACTGGTTGGAAAACAGTTCCCAGAGAGTAGTTATCAGTGGTTCACAGTCATGCTGGAAGGACATAACAAGTGGGGTCCTGCAGGGATTAGTTCTGGGTCTGGTTCTGTTCAATGTCTTCATCAGTGATTTAGATAATGCCATAGAGAGTACACTTATAAAGTTTGTGAATGATACCAAATTGGAAGGGGTTGCAAGTGCTTTGGAGGATAGAATTAAAATTCAAAATGATCTGGACAAACTGGAGAAATGGTCTGAAGTAAATAGGATGAAATTCAATAAAGACAAATGCTAAGTACTCCATTTAGGAAGGAACAATCAGTTGAAAACATGCAAAATGGGAAATGACAGCCTAGGAAGGAGTGCTGCAAAAAGGGATCTGGGGGTCATACTGAATGACAGGCTAAATATGAGTCAACAGTGCAGCACTGTTGCAAAAAAAGCAAACATAATTCTGGGATGTATTAGCAGGAGTGTTGTAAGCAAGACACAAGTAATTCTTCTGCTCTACTCCACACTGATAAGGGTCTCAACTGAAGTATTGTGTCCAGTTCTGGGTCCCATATTGCAGGAAAGACGTGGACAAATTGGAGAAAGTCCAAAGAAGAGCAACAAAAATAATTAAAGTACTAGAAAACATGATCTATGACAGAAGATGGAAAAAATTGAGTTTGTTTAGTCTGGAGAAGAGAAGACAGAGAGGATATGATAACAGTTTTTAAGTACATAAAAAGGTTGCTACAAGGAAGAGGGAGAAAAATTGTTCTCCTTAGCCTATGAGAATAGGACAAGAAACAATGGGCTTAAATTGCAGCAAGTAGGGTTTAGGTTGGACATTAGGAAAAAATTCCTAACTGTCAGAGTGGTTAAGCACTGGAATAAATTGCCTAGGGAGGTTGTGGAATCTCCATCATTGGAGATTTTTAAGAGCAGGTTAGAAAAACACCTGTCAAGGATGATCTAGAAGATAATACTTAATCCTGCCATGGGTGCAGGGGACTGGACTAGATGACCTCTTGAGGTCCCTTCCAGTCCTATGATTCTATGCTTCTATAATATAGTTGTCCTTTTTACTAAAAGAGTAAGAACACATGCTTTTCCTTTAATAATAATATGCTCTATCTGCATGTTCTCGTCTTTGGTCATAAACTACTATTTGTTATATTCTATTTCCACCATAATGTCTGATAGTGTTATTGATTCTGGCAGGGCAAAAAGGGCAGGAAGAAATTAACTCTTAAATAGCAGAGATTATATCTATAAAATGTATAGAATTTATATAATTTCAAACAACTCAGGCTCCTTGATCATTAAGAATGAACAGGGAAATACAGAATCTGTTTTCCAATTTTAATTATAATTTTCTTATTTGAGAAAAATCCTTATGAGACCGGGAGAAAAAGGTGAAACACTAACAGTTTAATAGCACAATGTGTTGTTTAGACTTAAGAGAACACTAGCTTTCATTATTTCAGAGACTGACTCTACTTTGGAGCAGTTAAACTTGACATTGGTAAAGGGGTAACAACTCCAGCCAGCTATGACAGACCCTTTAATTCCATGAAATGACAGGGTTCCTTCAGCACCTCGCACCAAGGAGCAGACCTCCAGGGTGGAAGAAGTTTAACCAGTTGGAAGTAGCTGGTAGATCATGATTGGAAAAACTGCCTGGGTTTTCTAAAGAAAAGGGAGGAGGTAGAATGGGAACATTGTGTGGTTATCTCTCTTGCCCTTTCATTACTTTGACTTTGCAGCTCCTGAATTCTTGAAGGTGAGAGTTTGTAAGTTTATACAATATATTTTACCTCTTATTTGTAAGTTTCTTCCTGCAATGCCAAAAACCATAATTTTTAGTAGTGTTTTCTGTACAGTCTAATTTGATTTTAACCTGACCTCTATTGCACTGTGGTCTAAAATAATGGAAATGCTCTATTTATAGTCCCTTGTGACTGCATCATACTTTATGGGCATTCACTCTCAAAATGGCTTTTGAAGGCACATGGCCAAAGCACTGAGATTGGATTGGTTGTTCCCCATTAGTGTCACACACAGGAATTAGATACTAAAGCTGCAAAGGGCTCCTATTGATTTAGTTCCATAAGAAGATAGGGAGTCTGTACTGTGGTTCAATCTCCATTAAAAGTTTGGGACTTTGTCATAAGAGGTATGGCACGAGCTCTACAAGAGATGTCTACCAGATGGATTCTTCTGAGTTTTCCATGAGGTATCTCAAGTTCTTCAAGTAGACAAAGCTATAAAAGTAAACTATTTACAGGTAGATGATACAATATCGTAACTTCTTCAGACACCCACACTTCTCAGTTGTACCTCATCTTAGTCTCAGAGTAACCTATATTCCACACAAGTGTAGTGTTTGCTCACTTTTCTCATTGGAAGTTATTTCTCAGCAATGAAAAAAAGATATCCTGAAAGCCTTAAGGGGCCTGTGTGTGTGTGTGTGTGTGTGTGTGTTTGTGTGTGTGTGTGTGTTTGTGTGGTATTTTCCTTTTAAGTTCTGAGTCATCAGCAATATGAATGTGAAGGCAACTAGCAGTAGCAATGCTCAAGTTGAATCTGATATGGTATTGGAAGGGGAGACGCAGAGGAAAACAAAGACATGCAATGGGAACAATGACCACAGAAGGAGATGAAAATGGAAAGATGTAGACTGTGCGTTCATAACATGTATACCTAGGCACACCCCCGGATATTTCTATCTAATGAAAGGTGTTCACATTTTTCATTCTGACCAGTCCTCTCACACCTCTAGCTGTGTGTGCTACTCATTCCCTTATCCTTGCTTCCATTGTTATTAATGTATTTATTTACATTCTGGTACTACCTAAATGCTCCAACCAGTAGAGCTCCATTGTGCTAGTGTCATAAACAGATAGCTAAGGGTTAATGTCTCTTTCACCTGAAACACCTGACCAGAGGACCAATCAGGAAACCGGATTTTTTCAACTCTGGGTGGAGGGAAGTTTGTGTCTGAGGGTATGTCTACATCTACAATTTTGCAGCGCTGGTTGTTACAGCTGTATTAGTACAGCTGTATAGGGCCAGTGCTGCAGAGTGGCCACACTTACAGCAACCAGCGCTGCAAGTGGTGTTAGATGTGGCCACACTGCAGCGCTGTTGGGCGGCTTCAAGGGGGGTTCGGGGAACGCGAGAGCAAACCGGGGAAGGAGACCAGCTTCTCCGCGGTTTGCTCTCGCGTTCCCCGAACCACCCTGCAAACCGCAGGGAAGGAGACCTGCTTGCTCGGGGGTTCGGGGAACGCGAGAGCAAACCGGGGAAGGAGACCTGCTTGATTACCAGAGGCTTCCTCAGGTATACTGGGATACCTGCTTATTCCACGGAGGTCAAGAAAAGCGCTGGTAAGTGTCTACACTTGATTACCAGCGCTGGATCACCAGCGCTGGATCCTCTACACCCGAGACAAAACGGGAGTACGGCCAGCGCTGCAAACAGGGAGTTGCAGCGCTGGTGTTGCCCTGCAGATGTGTACACCTCCTAAGTTGCAGCGCTGTAACCCCCTCACCAGCGCTGCAACTTTGTGATGTAGACAAGCCCTGAGTCTTTGTTTTCTGTCTACCTGCTTTCTCTGAGCTTTGGAGAAGTATTTCTGCTTTCTAATCTTCTGTTTCCAAGTTGTGAGTACCAAAGAGTTTGTTTCTTTTGTATTTACATGAATATAGTGCTGGAGTGCTTTGATTTGTATTCTTTTTGAATAAGGCTATTTATTCAATATTCTTTTAAGCAATTGACCCTGTATTTGTCACCTTAATGCAGAGAGACTATTTGTATGTATTTTTCTTTCTTTCTTATATAAAGCTTTCTTTTAAGACCTGTTGAAGTTTTCTTTACTGGGAAACTTCAGGGAAATTGAGTCTGTACTCACCAGGGAATTGGTGGGAGGAAGAAGTCAGAGGGAGATCTGTGTGTGTTAGATTTACTAGTCTGATTTTGCATTCCCTCTGGGTGAAGAGGAAAGTGCTTTTGTTTCCAGGACTGGAATTACAGAGGGTGGACTCCCTCTGCTTGGATTCACGGAGGTTGCTTCTGTGTATCTCTCCAGGAGCACCTGGAGGGGGGAAGGGGAAAAGGATTATTTCCCTTTGTTGTGAGACTCAAGGGATTTGGGTCTTGGGGTCCCCAGGGAAGGTTTTTCAGGGGGACCAGAGTGCCCCAAAACACTCTGATTTTTTGGGTGGTGGCAGCAGTACCATCTCCAAGATGGTAACTAAGCTTGGAGGTTTTCATGCTAACCCCCATATTTTGGACGCTAAGGTCCAAATGCACTGTACAGACATGGAAGAGACGACAACCCCACCCAAAGAATTTATAATCTAAAAACAAAAGACAGACAGACAATTTCTCTTGCTACATACTCTTTCCCTAATATGAGTTTGTACCATCCATGTTATGGAAGTTTATCCATTTTTTCAAACTTTCAGATACAAGTATCAATGCTGAAATTTCAGAGGAATTCTATACAACAGGAAATTTTTGTGAAGTCATAGTTAAGGCTATGATTTAGTCATGGGTACTTTTAGTAAAAGTCATGAACAGGTCACATGACCTGCCCTTGACTTATATTACAAATATTCCTGACTAAATCTTGTGGAGCCTGTGCCTGGGGGGATGCTCTGGGGAGCCACTGGAGGGGCCTCCAGGGGGCTACTGCTGGAGGGGGAGGCTGCTGACTAGCGGCTGCCCCTGCCGCCCTGAAACCACTGCCTGGTGCTGCTGAGCAGTGGCTGCTTCAACCACCTGGGAACTGCTATCAGGGGCTGCCTCACAGTGGCTGCTCTGGCCACCCTGGGACTGCTGCTCAGGCGGTTCCCAGGGCTAGCTGCCTGAGAACCACCTGAGCGGCAGCCAGTGCAACTGGCTCCGGGGTGGCCCCAGAGACTGGCTGCAGAGTCAAACACATCAAACATGTGACAAACACAGAGCCCTAGTCATAGGAAATAACTCAAAGTTCAACATCCAAGGAAGTTAGAAGGTGGAAAAGAGCTATGAGGTCATCCAGTACGTCTCCTTGCAAAATGGGATATTTCCCTACAGCATTTTTTTCGTCTAGCCACGTTTGAAAAATCATAATGATGGAGCTTCCACAGATGCCCCTGATGACTATTCCATAGCAAAAAGGATATAATTGCAAGAATTTTTTCCTGATAGACTGCATGCCAAACATTTGCTGCTCCAATGTTAAGTAGAAAAATAATCTCTCTCTTACTGGGCCTGTAGAAAATATTTTGTACATTTTCATGCTAGTTTAGCATTTGAAAAATAATTATTTACATGAGTCAGAGAGAGAGGCTGTAGAGTATGGCACACAAAGCCAATCTATGTAATATTCAAACTACTGCATCAATTCTGATGATGAATGTAAATTTGTCAAGTAGCAAAATAAGTCTTCAGCTAAACAAACCTAATTTCATTCTCATATTTTAAAACAGTGCATAAGATCACTTGCTGTTCTATGTTACAAACAGGAGGTCAATGCTTGGGAATAAATATTGTATTCCTTCTTGCCAAACTCATGGGGAAACAAAAGGGAAAGTGGTACTTACCCTGGTAGCACCCAGCTCCGAGAATGTTGCTGGTGTCCATTCAGAGTGAACTACCTAGTTATGAACTCAGTGGTAAGGTGCCATCAGAGGAGACCATCAGCAAGCGCATGCCCCCTAGGACCTGAGTCCCCTGTAGTCAACGGAAATCTTTGGAAGAAACAAAACTAAAGGATAATTCTGTGTAAAAAGAAACAGAATTATCCCACTACACTTAGGAGTTTCTTGTTGTCGTCCTGCTTAAATATATTCTGAAAATGTTTCTTTGGATCTATTTGGTTGGAAAGAGGTGATGGTCCAAATTCTTTGCAAAAGGGTTTCATCATCATTGTTTCATATTGATTGTTAGGGTAAACAGAAAATGCTAACTGCTTTCCTACACATTCTTCTATGGTAGCAATTCATATGTTTTGATTCTGAAGGATATTGCTGGCAAAATGCTTCTGTTCGTTATGGCAATGATGTAGTGGAAGTAATCACAGTTTGGCTTGGTTTCAATTAGTTGGGTTTTTTTTCTTTTTGCCCTGCTGATAGAGGGCCTGAGCGAAAGCTCCTTTGAAGGCAGTAACTCTCATAGACTTCAGCAGACAATGGATTAGATCCATATAGCTCCACTTCAGTACCAGTGATGGGCTTCTAGAACAAAACAATTGTATGATGTGCTGATTAGTGTGTGAGACCATGTTCTTGAAGTGAGTGAATTTTGTGTTCCTGTTAGGTAATGAATAACAATAAACAGCACAAGTGGGAGATAGTCCTCTGAGGTTTAGAGACCAGAAAGGAATATAGATACGTGTAAGGCAACCAAACAATAAATTAGGTACAGCCAATCTACTATTTACTATGCTGATGCCGATGACAGTTTCAGATACAGGAAATCCTCAACATGACCTTGAAGACAAAAAAGCAACCGTCTTCACATTTTTTTAGACCTCAAAGATTTGATTCAGCTTCTAGGTTTAGGCAAAGGTTGAGGTCAGTCAGGGCTTGTCTATAGAAACAGTCAGTGTGTGACAAGCTGGAATGTAAATCTACCTCACACTAGCCTGCCACACACTAGCTGTGCATGTGGGCCCTGCTGCATCCCACTAAAAGTTCCCTTGTATGTTTGGATGCACTCCAGCTGGATCAGGATGGTACACAGTAGATTGACACCTCTGTTTGCCATACACTAGCTGTTCATATATATGTGTGTGACCGAAAGCACCAATGTACATATTCTTTTAATAATCTTGTACAAAATATGCCTTGTGGGGTATCATTTGAGAACTAATAACTTACTGGTTAATATGTTGAAATGTATGAAACAACATTATATGTAAAGGTATGAATTCCCACATACTCAAACCCACACAGCCTGACTAGGCAAAAGCTGTTAAACATGTCTGTCCTAAACAAAGGAATGTGTGTTTACCTCAATTTCCATATAAGTGGTATACAGGGTGCTTGAGACAGCAAGAGGGGGAAAGGGCAGGACACAAGGCAAATCTGCATTTCAGCATATACAGGAGAGAAGAAAGAGCCTGGAGTCACCTTCACCACCAGACTCCATGTCACCTTCTTTACTGTTTAAATAAACTGTGCTTTAAGGGGTAATCCTCTGAAGAATCCACTTCAAAGGGTTATTGGACTATAAAAGTAAGACAAAAACACACCAAAGGCATCTCTCCCTCTCCCTATCTTTCTGTCTTACACCTAAGATGACAAAGGAACCAGCCCTTTGACTTGAGGGTTGATCCTGACCTGTGGATTCGGTCAGCCTTGTTGCTGGGAACATGTGGTAAGGATTTCACCTTGAACCAAGTCTAGCCTGTTAAGTTTGTTACTAGACAGCCTTTTTTTTCCTCTTGTAACCATTTCTCCATTTCTAACTTAGTTCTGGACACTTGAATTCACCTAAAATCTATCTTTGTGGTTCAATAAACTTTTTTATTTTTTAATCAAAACTAATCCAATGCAGTGTTTAAACTGAACTGTTTGGTAATTCCAGTTAAAGTTGCAAACTCTTGAATATTGACCCTTTACAAGGACAATGGGCCTCTAATCTCTGAACTGTCCAGGAGAGGGCTGGACAGTGCAGAACACACGTTTTTGGGGGAAATTGGGACTCTGAGTCTAGTAACCAAGGCTGGTGGAAGCCAGAGTGTGACTGGAGTGTTGCTGGCAGGCTGCTGGGGTCAGAGCTCCTGGGCCAGAGTTGCAGCTATACACAGACATTCAGGGTGTGACCTGCATGTTAGGCTGTTTGTCAGAAGCCCAGGTTGGGAGCTACAACAGCAAAACATTGTGCGGTGTCCACGGTTACAGGGCAGGCAGTGACAACCTGTCACTTATCTGGATTGTATCCCCAAAATGTGACAATAAACACTCAGTATTTGGGTAGGACAAGAGAAAGAACGAACCACACATGACATACTATTCACTTGACCTAACGTACTGCTGGAAGTATTAATGACACTACAGTGATGAAGGTGATATAAGAAGCTGTATAGAACAGAATAGAATATTTTATCCAAACCAGTTTGACCATTCCTGTTTTCACAAACATAGTATAAATACGTGTATGGAAAGACAGCTTGTATGTATTGTAACATTTAGTTGCCTTTTTTTTTAACTCTCTCACAGCACCTGATGATTCATGTTTGAACATAGTTTGTAATACCTACCCTTTAACTTGTGCTGCAATGTACAGCAAATGTATCAATTTATCTTAACACATCACATTATCAGTGCCTTAAAAAACTTTGTTACAGTAAATCAGACATTTGGCTAAAATAACTACTATTTAGTGGGCCACTTAAAATCCCTAGATTTTTCCACCTAGTCAAATAGAAAATTAACTGAAGTCAATGGAGTTGTGTCCAGCTATGGCAGCAGTTAGTTTGGCCGTTTAAGTGCAGAATATCATTTTAGCTATCATGGAACAATGGAGTTAGACTAGCAGTGAATTTGGCCCCAGATATTTTAACACCTCTGCAAACAGATCAAATGATGGAAAATAATTTCATTTTCAGACGTGTGGAACACTCAACTCCCCTGAGGCCAATGACCGTTGTGGGTGCTTAGCACCTGTGAAAGTTAGGTCAAAATATTATTGTTCATTAAATAGCTCTGTCTATGTGATCCTGGATGAAACGATACAAAGCCAGTCTCTGAATTCCCTCCTTCCCAACTCTTCCCTTGGATGTATATGCAGAATTCTCAAGAGCATTGCATCTATTAGGATAACAATGAAAGTTTGAATACATGAGTTCCTATACTGGATACTTTACTTTTCTAAATCAATCCATCTCCCCTAATTAATGATTTTTTTTAATCCTGAGGAGAAGCTACTAGGAAATTAGCTAAGAGTGTTATTCATGGGTCCCTCTTCAGTGTTGTCTCCTAACTCCTGTTCATCCCAAGGTATAACTTTGCAGTGAAATTTAACTGTTTCTCATCGCAGCCAACCCACCCATCTTCTCGCACACAAAAATCCCCCAACGTCCAAAAATCATGGATTTATAGACAACTGCCCATGGATTTATGTACATATTGGGCCTAATTATACTCTTATGCTACTGTGAATAAGCGGTAATCTCGCTGAAATCAGTGGAGTCACACTGGTGATTAACTTAGTGTGTGTGGAGAATGAAATGTCATGGTGATGAGCAAAATATAGGGACTAGAATAGAATCAGCGACTTATGCGCATTTGCATGCATTGTTGAAAGAAATACTATTTGTAAAATACTTTGGGAGCAGAGGGGATGAAAAGCACTAGTGCACATGTAAGAACTTACTTTTTATTTTTATTTTACACATATACTAGCTTTAACCTCAGCTTTGATTTATTCTTTAGTTTGATTGTCAGGTGTCAGCTTCTCATATCCTTCCATCTTGGTGGACGGAAGAGCAGATCATTAAACAGTCAAGGCCACGTATCAATCTTTTCAACAGCCTGCTTCTCAAGTGTCACTGCTCTAATCAGCTATGAGTCTGTACGTTCACCCCATAGCTGAGCCTGCTTTTTTGTTTCTTTCCATTCTGTTTTCCAGTCCTAACTTTTAAACACTGAGGGCCGGCTCCTGCAAGGTTCTAGGTGCCCACAATTGCTGCAGTATGGAATGGTGATGGAGGGTGCTCTGCATCTTGCAGAATCAAGACTCAAAAGAACAAGAAGAGCCCACACTTCTTGAATGTTTTGGCTCTTTATGACGTATTTAGTACAAAGCAACACAGTAAGTGCTTTTGGTTCCCGTTGCCAAGGTGCATTAAAAAGACGCTGCTGGCCGAATTGACTAGCCGCTTCATTTGTGCAGCACAGAATCTGCTGAGCGATAGAGGAACATACAAACAACGAGTTGGAGTTAAGCAAAGAAAATAAAGGTGACCACAGTTGTATGAATTTTGGCTCTGGTTTTATAAATGCCAACTTTGTCTCAATATGTGCCCCTCTCCTTTTTTAAATTTCTCGTCTCTTTTTCTTTCCTTAGGTGAGAGATTAGTCAGTACTGCCATCATTATTTGCATCAGAGAAGCACCCACAGGCCTCAGCTGAGAGTGAAGTCCCATGGGGTTAGGCACTGTACATACACACAGTAAGAGGTAGCTACTGCCCTGTAGAAACTGCAACTCAAAAGAAACAAGACAGACAAGGGAAAATGGGAACATTTTTTTATCATTCAATAAGTGTCAGAAAAAAATCTGTAATTTCTGAACGTTTTTCCCCCCTGGCTCTTCAGAGACTTATAACTGCAGATATTAGCATAATGGTCACAGAAAAATATATGGAGGCAGAGTCCTCAATTCCTTACTGTCCTCACAGATTCAATTTTATCTTTCTTTAACAAGGTAACAGCAGCCACCTATTTTCCATTTTTTCTATCAAACTTCCCATGAATCAGAGATATTTGACAGCTAGGAATAAGGAACATGAAGTGGGCAAGCTAAGCAAATAAACACACTTCACCTCAGTTAATACTTGAGGACTCCAATTCACTTCCTAGAGGTTAACAGAAAGTAGTCATTTATTTACTGGAGTGTCAGAGGAGAGCTCATGCGTTTTATATGTGGAACATGACTTGGATTTCTTAATGACTGAGGAGAGGTGAACCATGCAATAAACAGTTGTCGATAACTAGCTTCCCCTCCCCCCCCCCCACTACCTCTGTCTATACAATCAGGGAAATTACAGCACAGAAGGAAACATTAAAAAAAAAGACTGCCTGCTTGGTGAAATCACTTATTTGTGACAATTGGTTTGGAACGTCAATTGCTCTGGAAAGTGTGTATTTAAAAATGAGTATATGGTATATGTGAACTTTTGTAAAGAAAATCGTAGGACGAATCACTTAAGTATAACAAATAAAGTGTAAAACAAAACACAGAGAAACAATGCTAATCAACAGAATTAACCTTACTAGATCTTTATCCGGTATTCTTTGTATGGATGATTTCCATCTAGCTGGTTCTGTTACAGTGGTTGTTGGGTGTAGTCTATAGTTAGGGAAATACAAACAGTGCTTGTAAAGTTCACTTTAACATATTTCTACTACAATGCATCCATTTCAGATGTCCTTAATGCACTCACTCTAACTAGAATATCTCCACATTAGTTTGCTCACAATCACAAAACACTTAACAGCCTAAGCGGGAGTCATACCTTTAATAGGCAGCAGGTTTAAAGCAAACAAAAGGAAGTATTTCTTCACACAACGCACAGCCAACCTGTGGAACTCTTTGCCAGAGGATGTTGTGAAGGCCAAGACTATGACAGGGTTCAAAAAAGAACTAGAAAAGTTCATGGAGGATAGGTCCATCAATGGTCATTAGCCAGGATGGGCAGGGATGGTGTCCCTAGCCTCTCTTTGCCAGAAGCTGGGAATGGGTGACAGGGGATGGATCACTTGATGATTCCCTGATCTGTTCATTCCCTCTGAAGCACCTGGCATTGGCCACTGTCAGAAGGCAGGATACTGGGCTAGATGGACCTTTGGTCTAATCCAGTTTGGTCATTCTTATTATTTATTGGCCAATGTCTGTATTAGTAAGAGTCTGAGACAGTGAAATCAATTGTCTCTACCAATGCGATACTTTTGCTTTGTATGTAATTTACTAGTTTTTTTAAAAAAAAAATTCTATCATGTGGAATTATATTGATACCCATGTGGGTCATCAGCAGTGTTGGAACCTTTAGATGCACAGCACAGTCCTCTGCCACTTGAGCTAATGGAGTAACTGATAGCAGTAGTAGGTTGTAATCATCTAGAAGAAGATGAGAAGCACACTTTGCCACAGGGTTTCACAGATATTTGCTGACAGCAGAGCAATATTGAGACTCAGGAATAGTGAGTTCAGTCACAGATTCTGAAAAATTGTTCTCTAGTAGGCACAGACCTTTCTGCCCTGTGTCCTCCAGCCTGTATCTGTGCCAGTCCTGCCTCTTTCTTCCCTACCCCATAGGCTCTTCAGAGACTTATAACTGCAGATATTAGCATAATGGTCACAGAAATGGTCACAGAAAAATCTACTCTTTCTGACCCCCAACCCACAGAGAACACTTATCCTCTCCATCACTTCCTCCTCCATTCTGTCTGGGTGCAAGAAGAGGGGGAGGACCACTGGGAGCACAGGAGAATGTTTCTCTGCTCTCAGTTCTTGTGTCTGGTGCCATGAAGTCCTATCAGGAGCAGTAATTGTAGGGAAAATCCTGCTTAGTTCCTGCAGCCCTGGGTCAGTGCGGATTGACTCTTCAGGGAGGTTAGCTGCCAAATGCTAACAAGTCTTTACCGTACATGTGCAAACTGCTATTTTTTCTAAGGCCCAGGCAATAAGGGAACATGACAAGTACCCGTAGCATGGAGCTGCTGGCATCTGCCACCTCTTTGTCCTAACAAGCAGCTGTGCAGCCACGCCGGCAGGTTCAAATAAGGGGACCAGCAGCATGCTGGTTTAAAAAGTTATATGGCACACAGATCCTTATGTGACAGGGCAACTTATTATGTTTGGCTGGCTAGCCCGCTCCTGCCACCTGACTCTTCATCTGACCTTTTACTTGCTTATGAGACTGTCCAATAGGCCTAATGTCCTACCCCACAAATCAATGCTGGAGGCATCTTTTTCAGGGGTGAGGAGGTATTCTCTCACCTCAGCACACAGCCTTGAGACTGAGAGCTCTATTCACCCCTCTCCAGCCTTTGCCACTGTCCCTTTGACTCTGAGCCTGACAGTTGTCTCTGAGTGCACGAGGTAGAAGGAAATTCCCATTTGTGTGTAGCAGAGGTGCCAGTGATAATTGATTAGAAATGATCAAATGTTTGCATGAAACCCTGCAAGGTGAAAGCAGCAAGTTGTGCATCTCTCTGCTGCTGCCCCTCTCCCTGGCTGCTGGGGGTGATTCTGGCCCATAAGCAGTGAAAGGAAGAATAATAACACTGCTCTACAGCCAAATTGCTTCTGAAATAAATGTAATCCAACTTTACTAATTCTGGGTCACTGAGAACAAAAATGATGCTTAAAATTGTTGATTGGCTCTAGTTTTCAAGATATGCTATTGGGTCAGTATATACGACCCTTGACTTGGGAATGGCGGAGGATAAGTGAGTTATAAAGGGAAAGGATCTCAATTTAAACCAGAAATGACTAAAATACATCTTTGACTGGATCTATGAATAAATCTATGACTGGGTTTGGACAGTACTTGCTTTTTAGGCAAAACAATGAATGATGCAATCTGAAGCTAGTATTGCATCATACATGCTATGAATTGCATCATGTTATTCCTAGAAGTCATGGATGATGCAATCATAATGAAGCTTACATCACTCTGCTGAATAAATTATATCAGCTCTAGAAATCATACAGTGTTGTGCTCTCTTATTTGTCAGTGTTTGATTTTGCAAAGGGACACATTTCTGTTTAGCCAAAGTGAGCAGAGATGCCTCGTACTTGTGTGAACAGTGCAGATAACTTCTGCTATGTTTGTGGTGAAGTGACTTTTGCATCACAGAAGCGCAGTATAACCACTATGGTTAAGAAAGCCTATCACCTTTATTTTGGCTGCAAAATTGGAGATCAGGACAAGAGATGGGCCCCACACATATGCTGCAACACTTGTGCAACAAATCTTGGCCAGTGGTTGAACAGGAAAAGGAAATCTATGCCTTTTGCAGTGCCAATGATTTGGAGAGAGCCAACAGATCATATCAGCAATTGTTACTTCTGCATGGTGCCTCCAGTTGGGAAAGGTGTGTCAAAGAAGAAAAAGTGGACGGTGCATTATCCAAACATTCCATCAGCTATACGCCCAGTACCCCACGGAGAAGGACTGCCGGTTCCTGATGCACCAGAATCATTCTCACTTGAGTCAGACGAGGAAGAGGAAGAGGAAGAGGATGAAACTTCTGGTCCTGAACCATCAATGTCACAGGACCCACATTTTCTCCCATCCTCCTCCTCTGAACCACACCTCATAACACAAGGTGAACTGAATGACCTTGTCAGGGATTTGGAACTACCTAAGAGTAAGGCAGAGCTGTTTGGCTCCAGACTACAGCAGTGGAATCTCCTGGCAGGCTATCAGGGCAAATGGAGCCCATCAGTGCTTGCAGACTATAGCTGGACAGTGACAAGAGATGCTCCATTTAATGAATACAAGAGACAAGCCAAGAAGCGCCGAGTAGACACTGAATAGGACTAAACTCTATACATAATAATTTTTTGTCTTTTGTTTCATAATAAATTTTATTTATATAACCCTTTTGCTGATTTTTAAAGTGTTACATAAACAGGACAGGTGAAATATTATCATGTAAAGCAACCATAAACACATGAAAAGACCTAGGTTTACAATTTATGATTTAAACTCTACTATCTACACAATGTACATAGACATAAAATGTAAAAACTTAAATATCTTAGAAACAGTAGCCAATCAGTTGTTTCAATTGTCATATTTGAATTCAGCACATCAAAATACATAATAAATATCACATTTTATCTCTGAAGCAGACAACTTCTCAAAAATTGTAGACCAGTGTAATTAATACAAAGATTCAGAACCAGTGAAAATCTGGAACAGACTAAGATTAAGTTTTCATTCATCCTGACCTGTATTTCTAAAACATGAAGTTAGTTACATCTGCTTGCCTTTAAATATTCCAATGGATATTAAACCACATGAATTTTCAGTATATCAGCAAACACAAGTTCAGCAGAAACCTGCTCCCAGTGCTCAATGGTTTACAGGCCCACATCCTAAGATATCTATAACCTGTATAATGTATAGTTCTATATAAACATGTACACTATATCTCCTAGGTGATGCTCATGTCTAATTCATAACAAACGAGTTCCCCAATGCACTAATCAGTCATAAATCAAGAGATGTTTTAGATATTTAAGTAAAAGAGATTTTTTTTCTTCCTCAAAGACCATAACGTGGTATACAACCAGTATGATCTAGTGGTTAGTACACTTGACTACACATCATGAGTTCTTATCCCAGCTCCATCACTGACCTGCTGTCTGACCTTGGCCTTGTCACTTCCCCATTCTAGTCCTTTGTTTCTCCTCATTACCTTTGTCTCTTGTCTATTTAAATTGTAAACTCTTCTGGGCAGGAACTGTCTTTTACTCTGTGTTTGTGCAGTGCCCATTCAGCTTGGTTGGGGCTATTAGGTGTTACTGTAATACAAATAATACCCACAGTACTGAGCGATGTAGGGAGGCAACAGACCATTCCAATACTAGAGCATGGGATGGGGAGTCAGGAGATCTGGAGTACAGTCGTAGCTCTAACACTAACTAGATGTGACTTTGATCAAATCACTCACAGTACTCCCATCTATGAACAAAAATTATGAAAATGATCTATACTGTGTTAGTTTGCCTAGGGAAGTTAAGCATAATGAAAAGTACACTGCATCTGGAATAGTTGTTTGGAGCTGTTAAAGTGAATGTCAACAATACATTAAATGCTCTTTACCCTAAAATAATTAAAATGGAGGACTTTGTAGATTCTAATGTACCTTTAAAACTGACATTAAAGAACATGAAATTGCTCCAGCTGAAGATACCCTTAAAGCTTTTACACGTGCATTTAATCAAGAAAGTACACTGCTCCGCACAAACTGAGTTTTTAGTGAACAGCTCTTCCAATAAAAGTTAGCAAATATTGGAATTGCCAAGGCATGATGTGCTGCTAGTCTGTACCAGCAGCTGATGAACACCCTATGTCTGTTTAGCTGTTCTTGTTGGTGAATGGAGTGCAGAGTCACTCCCCTGTCCACTTGCTCTCATTGAAGGTTAACAGGTGGAATGGCCCAGTGACAACTGAACCATATATTTCCAAGTCTGCTTTTCTTTATAATTTTAAGAATATTTTTCTCTTTTCTGTTTTTATGGCTGTTGCTGTTTACGATAAGAAGAAGAATGTTACTTAAGATTGCTGATGTGATTCCAAACAGCTTCGTTCAGATCTACCTGAGTTTGATAACTCAAACTGCTGTTTCTCAGCCGAATGGTTCTAATTATTTTGTCAAGTTCACGGTTTAATTACTGTATTGTATGTGTTTAATGGGGACTGGTCCTAGAGGGTTCAAGTCCAGTACCTGTCAAGGCTTAGGGTGTGTCTGCTTTGCAAGCAGAGGCATACTGCTGCATATGTGGACATACCTGAGCTAGCTTTGATCTAACTATAGCAGTGAAGCTGCCTGAACCCACTCAGGACCCTGGTTAAGTACTTGAGCAGCTAATCTGTGCTGCTGTGGCTTCACTAGTGTGGTTGTTTGAGCTAGCTAGATCAAAGCTAGTTAGGTGTGTCTACCCATACTGCAGTTACAAGGCCTGACAGCAGTACACTTTGAGATACAAGGAGGGGCTTGGCTGCAGCGGGTCTGAGCATGATCTCTGCCCTCCCCAAGGTTAGCCCTCCTCATGCTGGTCTGACCAAACTTACCCTCGCTAAGCAGAGAAGGAAATTTTGCAAATGGAGATGTGCCAACAAGAAGCTAATACTTTGAAATCATTGGCTAAAAGGTGCTATGTAAGTGTAAAGTGTTAATGGTGATATAGATTTTTATTCATTTTATACAAACTAGGTCCTCCATCCCGGGCTAAAAACAGCTAAAGTTAGATTTTCAAAATAGTTCCTACAAAATCCCCTGTTTAGGTACCTATATGAACTAGACAGATTTTCAAAAGTGCTCAGCCACCATTAGCTCCTGTTGTTTTCACTGAGCACTTCTGAAAATCCAGCCCCAATTGTATAAGCTAAGCACTTTTGAAAGTCTGCCCCTTGTTCTTTATCTGGCTATTGTTGAAACATTTAAGCTCAGTGAACCTGTACTGAATGAAGAGAGACAAGTATTGGTGGATATCTAATTTTTATATATATATATATATATATACATATATATATATATATATATATATATATATATATATATATATATATATATGTATATATATATATATATAGTATCACTAAAACAATTTCTTTTTCAATAAGAAGACCATTTTTGGAAATAGAAGAATAAATATGTATAAACATTTAGAGATATGGTACATACATACATTTACCTGATTAAGAAGAAGTCAGATACATAGCAAGTTGGTAGTCAAAAGCATGAAACCAAAGGTGTATGTATCTGCATAATATTGGATGTCGACTACAGAGGGCACTGTCTAATGTGCCAAATTCATCCCTGGTATAATCCCAATGATTTCAATGGTCTAATGCCAGATATAAATGTGGCCCAAGAATGTAAGAAGTTCAAATACATAAAGAGATATTAGTATAGAATTCAAAGATATTAAACCTTACCTTCTGCTTTAACATTACGCCTGAAATTCAAGAACTGCAGACACATACATAATTCACAGCTCAAGAGAGTTTCAGAAAACAGCCTTTCGACGTTCCTAGGGGAAATGTGATGATGCTGGTGTGTTCTTACAAATAAGCCTTTTGGAGTTGTTTCATGATTTCCAGCCCATCTTACACTGAAGCAGCATTTTCCAGCCTCCCAGAAAAAAGTTAAGTCTTTGGTCTATTTTTGTCTCAAGATGAAGATATTCTGTATACACTTCAAAGCAATTTTTAAATGAAGATACTAAAGCCCTGATCAAAAGCAGATACTGGAAAAAGAAATAAGTTTGCATGTTCGTTTGATTTATGACTTTCTCACCAACATTTGACCTTTCTTAACTCTATTCTTTGAACAGTTGCTTGTATTGTTTGCACCGGACACTTCTTTAATATTTGCTGTAGCTAACCTTAAACTGGGGGAAGTTGTGGTTCATCCCTGAAATCCTCATATTATACAGCATTGGAACATGTATGCTTGGGCTAAGAGTATTGTTAGGTTTGTGTTTCTTGGCTTTATCTAGGGGTAGTGGATGCTGTCTGAAGATTCAGGGTGAAAAAGCTGTCAGGGATTGATTAGAATCAGGGTCCCTTCTACTAGGTACTTCACTAATGCAAAGGAAAGATAATCCCACTCCAAAAAGTTTACAAATAAATAACGATACTTAGCATATATGTACATGGCACACCCCTCTGACCTCTCATAACAATACTTACCTCTTATACAATGCTTTTCATCCATTGACCTCAACATGCTTTACGAAGCTCAATATCATTATCCCCGTTTTACAGATGGGGAAACAGATAAAGGTTATGTAACTCAGTTCTCCCATGGCAGAGTTGGGAATAGAACCTAAATTTGCTGAGTCCTAATCTAGTGTGCTAGCCACTATACCCCACTGCCTTCTATATTTTGTCTTATTGGCTTGTATTGTGTACATTGTGCTGTATATTGTTACGAATTAGGCCAAAAGGCCACACGTAGTTCATTGCTAGGCTGAGGCATAAAGACCAAAGTTACGCAGAATGTCTGAATACCACAAATATTTTATTACACTCAAGCGAGGTGCCGCCCTGCATCAGAAGCTTTTATAAGGGTTTATATACCTTTCAGTAGTACATGCTGCCCCCGTGCATCATAAGCTTTAGCCAATAAACAAGTCATTTAGCTATTCAACCTATCATAACCGAATGTTTTTGCATGTCAGTTAGTGCTTAGGCAAGCAGTTATTTTACACACCAGAACCTTCCTGAACCGTTAAGTTGTTTTTTTCCTTTTTATCTTATCTTAACATCTTTCTTCCTTTTATGGTTTTATTATGTTTCAGCATTGCCCTAGTGCCGACCCCGGTAGGTGATGTGCTTGCTTTCCCTTAATGGCATCCCTATGCTGCCAAAATGGAGTTACTTATGCTAACCGCCCTTAACAATATAAAGGCTCAATGTAGGGGTGTCATAAACAGATAGTCAAGGGTTCATAGAACAGAAGTACTTCATGTCTGTTTTGCCTGTAAAGGGTTAAGTTCAGTGAGCCTGGCTGTCACCTGACCAGAAGACCAATCAGGGGACAGGATACTTTCAAATCTTGAGGGAGGGAAGTTTGTGCATGTGCTGTTAGTTTTTGGTTGTTGTTCACTTTGGGGGCTCAGAGGGACCAGACATGCAACCAGGTTTCTCTCCAATCTCTCCGATACAGGCTCTTATAAGTTCAGAATAGTGAGTACTAGGTAGATAAAGTGAGATAGACTTATGGTTGTTTTCTTTATTTGCAAATGTGTATTTGGCTGGAAGGAGTTCAAATTTGTATTTTGCTAAAAGGATTTTAATTTGTGCTTGTATACTTAGGCTGGGAGGGTATTCCCAGTGTCTGTAGCTGAAAGATCCTGTAACATATTCCATCTTAAATTAACAAAGATAATTTTTACTGTTTTTCCCTCTTTAATTAAAAGCTTTTCTTGTTTAAGAACCTGATTGTTTTTTTATTCTGGTGAGACCCTAGGGGACTGGGTCTGGATCCACCAGGAAATTGGTGGGGAGAAAGGAGGGACGGGGGAGAGAAAGGTTAATTTTCTCTCTGTGTTAGGATTACTTTCTCTCTCAGGGAGAGTCTGGGAGGGGGAGAGAGAAGGAGGGGGGAAGGTGGATTTCCTCTCTGTTTTAAGATTCAAGGAGTTTAAATCACAGTGATCTTCCAGGGTAACCCAGGGAGGGGAAGCCTGGGAGAGGCAACGATGGGGGAAAGGGTTTACTTTCCTTGTGGTAAGAACCATAGGGTCTGGGTCTTGGGGTTCCCTGGGCAAGGTCTTGGGGGGACCAGAGTGTACCTGGAATTCCTGCTTGGTGGCAGCGCTACAGGTTCTAAGCTGGTAATTAAGCTTAGAGGAATTCATGCTGGTGCCCCATCTTTTGGACACTAAGGTTCAGAGTGGGGAATTATACCATGACAAGGCGTTCAAAGAGTTCTTCAGAGAAAACTAGCTTGTTTGTGTATGTTGTGAAGACAGTTGTCTGGTATATTAATTCTTTCTGAAAATATGTGAACTCAGCCGTTGCAATTATTACCCAGCTTTGTCACACCTCTCTCTGCATTCCAAGATGACCCATTGCTAACAATGGATGTTAGCAACAGATGCAGCTGAGCCATTGCTTAGCATGATGTGTCCTTGCAGTTAAATCACGTTTAGCATCAGTTCAGCTTCATCTGTTGTCAGCAATGCTTAATTTTCATAGTGTGGACAAGGCTTCTGAGTGGTTTGCAATGAGATGCAAGGCTGTGTGATCCCATTGTGAACTAAAGTTGGAAAGGTTTGTTGTATAGTCAGTCAATTAGATCAGAAGCGCTATCTGAAATCACAGTAGAAAGGAGCTCAAAAGACCTGGCTAGCTTTCTGTAGCTTGTCTTTTAATCTTTCAAAAAAGAAATCCAATATTTTTATTATTATTGTTTCAAAGAGACTGTGCTGAACTAGTAGGAAATTTTGGATTAATCAGTAAAGAGAAAATATTGGTGAAGGCAGTGAGAGAAACTACTTTTTCCTGAGGACAGTTTAAACAGAAGAGGCCTGAGAGAAGGATCAGAAGGGTGGCTGCTAGAGGTGGCAAGGGATGATGAAGAGGCTAATGGAGCCAGACAGTTACAGGAGTTTTGTTCCTTTTTCCTAAGATGTGCTGAATATTCTATTCCCATTTGCTTTAGTGGGAGTTGAGCATACACAGCACCTCACAGGATAAATCCACTGGTGAGAGAGAGAAAAACCTACTGTTAATAATACAATGTTATACAATGCTTTTCATCCATCGATCTCAATGTGCTTTACAAAGCACAGTATCATTATCCCCATTTTACAGACGGGGAAACAGATAAAGTTATGTAACTCAGTTCTCCTATGGCAGAGTTGAGAATAGAACCTACATTTGCTGAGTCCTAATTCAGTGTGTAAACATCATTAATCAATGAATAATAAGGTGTCCTAGACACATACTTGAAGAAGATAGATAACTTGAAAGGAATGTAACTGGAGCAAAATCTTCCCATACAAAGCTTAAACGTCATAGTTGCCATATCAGTATTTGTTGGAACTGTAGTTTGCTGATTCAGAGTCACTTAAAACCCATAATGAATCTGACTAGACCTAGATTCTGTTCTTAGTTACATTCATATTGAAATCATTGAGGTTGCATGGATGTAAAAGACTAGAATTTGGCCTAGAGATATTCAAGACTAATGATCTTCTAATGATTACTTCCTTCTAATAAGCTCATTTTAGTCTCCTTGCTGCTGTTTCTACGGCTTGGCTCCCAAGCCCTCAAGAATTCATTCCTGCCATGTTTGTTTATTTATGTAGTTGATGGCACTACTCTATAAATAGACAGTTTTGCATCTTCTTTTCTTGTTTTCACCTAAACCCTGCAGGATGGAGCCCTTGTTAGTCTGTGGACACTAACCCTCATTCTTGTAGTCTCAGAAGCAAAAAGCTTTATCGTTGGAGCTCAAAATAGTTAACAATGATCCCTCTGAGTGAACATTTCCATGAGAGGGTATAGTGTAGTGTTCTTGCCACCAGCGCACTCCCTTGTGTCAAGATGTGATGTTGCAGGATTTTCATCTCCAGTGCCCTCTACAGGATATCTATTTTGGCACTAGGGTTACCAGGTGTCCAGTTTTCAACCCAAACACCCAGTCGAAAAGGGATCCTGGTGGCTCCAGTAAGCACCATTGACCGGGCTCTTAAAAGTCCGGTCAGCAGCACAGTGGGGCTAAGGCAGGCTCCTTGCCTGCCCTGGCTCTGTGTGGCTCCCAGAAGCAGCCGTCATTTCTCTCCAGATCCTAGGCAGAGGCGCAGCCAGAGGGGCTCTGTGCATTGCCCCTTCCCTGAGCGCTGACTCCAGAGCTCCCATTGGCTGGGAACCACAGCCGATGGGAGCTGCAAGGACAGCACCTGCGGATGGGGGCAGCACGCTGAACTGCTTGGCCATGCCTCCACCTAGGAGCTGGACATGCTGGCCACTTCCAGGAGCCACCTGATGTGAGCGCCGCCCAGAGCCCGCACCTCAAACCGCCTACTTCACCCCAACCCTTTGCTCCAGGTTGGAACCCCTTCCCGCATCCTTACTCCCTTCTAGAGCCTCCACCCCTCCCACGCACCAACCCCCTGCCCCATCCTTGAGCCCCCCCGCACCCAGACTCCCTCCCAGAGCCCACACCCCCTTCTGCACTCCGAACCCCTCAGCTCCAACCCCACACCAGAGACTGTACCCGCAGCCAAATCCCTCGCTGCCCCCTGCACCCCAACCCCCTGCCCCAGCTCAGAGCCCCACCCCTGCCGCAGCCCCCCACACCCTGAATCCCTCATTTTTGGCCCCACCCCAGAGCCCACACCCCCTCCCACACCCCAAACTCCTGCCCAGCGAGGGTGGGGGACAGCAAGTGATGGAAAGAGTGGGAGTATGGCCTTGGAGAAGGGGTGAGATGGGGCCTCAGGAGGGTAGGGCAGGGGCGTTCGGTTTTCTGCAATCAGAAAGATGGCAACCCTACTTGGCACATCACTCAGTCTTCCAGCTGAGAAGCAGTTTGTCCAAACCCCTTCTGGGGTAACAAATATCCAGGTATAGTTTAAAGTCCCAAAAATTCAACTTCTGAGCCCTGTGCTCAACCCTTTCCTAGGTCTCTCTCATGTCTTTCTGCAGCTCTGTTCTCAAGCACTCCTACCTAGACAAAGTTTTTCTGAGGCCTCCAGTGATTTCTGGTCCTTCATACACTAGACTTCCTGTAGCTTCTCCCTTCAAACTGAATGCTCTTAGCCTATTTATAAGGCCCAGGTGCCTATTGTGCTGTCCCCTGATCCTTCCTTAGTTCCCTCTTCCTTGTCTAACAAGTAATTGCCTAATTACTATCCAGGTGAAGTGAATGTCATTAACCAGGCCTTTAATCCTTTCTTGTCCATGATAGGTTTCACTCCATCACAAGGCCTTTGTGAGGGCATTGGCCAGTTAGAAGAGCATGACAGCAGAGCTCTTGAGGACAGAGAAGGCCAAGAAGCAATACAGGGACTTTGGTTATGGACTGCTGTCCTGAGATTCATATGGACCTTGTGACATCCATAGGCAGGGCTGGCCCTACACCAAATTACATCCCAAAAACAGTACCCTGAGCCCAATGCCCCCCAAGCCTGCCCTCTAGACAGTTGCATGGGTCACTTGCCCCTAAATCCAGCCCTGTCCACAGGTTTAGGGGGCAAAGCTCCTCTTTGTTTTACTGGAGGAGTGGGGCCAAGTCCTGCTCAAAGAACTCTGAGAATTTTGAAATGTCATCTTCTACTTTTCTGTATAGATTTACAGACCCAAATAGATTTGTCAAGTAGTTTCAATTATATAGTGAACATTATAACCATCACATGAAAATCATAAAGCAAATTATGTCCTTTCCTATGGGTAATAATTTATGTCTCTGAGTTCATTTAATCGTTGAAAGTCAGCTTCCTGCAATAGTTCCGTCATATAGAAGGTCTAATGTCAAAATGCCTCTTTGCATTTCTGTAAATGAGTTTGCAAAAAAGAGTGCAGATATTGTTTGTGATCAAAAATCTATTAAGCGTTAAAAAATAAGAATGGGCCAGATCTTCAGCTGGTATAAATCTGTGTAGCTCCATTGACTCCAATCATGCTATGATGAGTTTCTGGTTTTAAAACCCATGGTTTTAAACCTATGTAAATGAAGACAATAATTACTTTAGAGTGTATCGTAAAATAATGTCTTTTTTTAAAATAACTCCAGATATACATGTACAGGCAGACTCTTTCAGCTATTTTACCAAGATCTGACCTTGCCATGATCAATATACATAACTTCCATTGACACCAGTCTGAGTTCTACACATGGTCTCCTAGCTTTTGAGTCAAGAAAAAATATGGTTCATTTAATAAGATTGTTCAAAAAAATTGACATAGGCAAGATTTTCTCTTTTTAAAGCATCTTAGCTATTAATAGTTTTTCCTGAAGCACAAGTTACTGCAGTCATACAGTTCAGGAGCAACACACACGCACACACTCTGTGGAACTTACTCTGATTTTAGAACCTAGTTCTCTTAGTGCCTCCTTCCTGTAATATTTGGTCTTTTCTATTACCATTGTCAGCACTGTTTATGTTCCCTACCAATGAAGGACAATTTGAAGTCTTTTAAATAGAGCTATATTTTTAAGTAGTGACTAACTGTTGTTTTAGAAAATTATTTGCACTAGATCCTCAGTAGAAAATGTAACCACAGTATTTCTGTGAAATTGGGTATTTCCTTCCTTGTTGCTCTGTATGGTTTCTGTGATGTGGTGAAATATACATTGTTTCAAAGTTCATAAATACATTTTTAAAAAAAAATAAAATAATTTATTTTGGATCCCTGAAGTAGTCGACTCTTCAAACCTGGTCACTCTTCTAATCCTCAGCCTCATGACCTCAAGTTTCATAAAGTGTCCAACCTATGTTAAAAAGCAATGACAGAATAGCACAAATAGCAGAGAAACAATAGATCTGTTCTAATGGTGCAGCAATGGCCAAATGATTTTGGGAAGAAAAAGAAAATTGAAAGCACATAATACTGTTCTTGGCCCAAATTGGTTTTAACTGGGCTGCTTTGACTAATCAGCTATGGCAGAGATACACGAAGGTCAAAGGTTCATCAATGCAAAGTGATCAAAAGAAGCCCTTTGAAAAATGTATTCTTGCCTTTGTCACTGTAATGCTACTTTTAATTTCATTAAGTTTAGTGACAACTACGTAAACAGAATTCTCTTTAAGAGACTAATGCTGTATCAGAGGATATTATGAGCTTTTAATGAACTAACTTACCTTTTCTCTCTTTCAAAAAATAACGCTGTAATCTGAGAAACAAATATATAGTTTTGATCTTTCAGTACTGTGGTCCATGTAGCTGGAAAAGGTACTTAGCCATATTAACGTTTCCCATCAAAAGAAAGTTTCTTTCAAAATACTATCACTAAAAAGGACATAAAAAAAACAAAGAAAGAATGTTCCCATTTTTCCCCCTGTAATACAGAAGTTTGGGTGGATACATTAGCAATTTATACACTCCAATAAGATGTGACTTTTTAATTACATGATTTGACAAGAAACAGAGAATGAGGACAAAGCAATCATCAAAAAAATCCAGATACAGAGAAAGATAGTATATGGCAATAGATAAATCTAATTAATTTCATCTGCATACCAAAGGATCTGAGTCCCTTTAAATATATTAATTTTATTTGATTACCTTAGTTACATTGTTAGCAAAAATTTAGCCATGTGGCTGATGGTACAACTAGCTTCTCTTTGGTAATCAAGTATAACTGAAGTATGATTTTACAGCTCCCTAATCCACTAAAATACATTTTTGCCTATTCTAGCAGTTAATAAAATATTAGATTCAGAACAGTATCTTTTAAACAGGCTTATGTGCCATTAACAATTTTTGTTCGCTCTTCATAAATAACAAGACCCTCTGGCATTAAGTCTGTCTTATGAAAGTCCTTTCACTCTTCCAAACACAGAGAACAGGCTGATCCTGTATGCCGAGCACTAAGGCAATATAATAAAAGGAGACGCTGCTTGTGGCAATCCAGAACTGTCATCAATTTGGATTCTGCCAAACATGGGAACATATGCACACTCACTAATAAAACCCAACTGATAGTTAAGAATCAGGCAGTGACCAACTGTTCAATACCACCTAAAGTCATCTCAAAACAAAACTTGGAAGGGGGTGAACACTTGAGATTTCACCAACCTTTCAAAATTGTCTGTGGGTGGGGAGGGTTCACAAAACTAGCTCATGTTTGTGAACCTTTCCCCCTGTTATTTAAAACATCTTTCCTTGATTTTCCAACTATATGGAAGGCAAGGCAATAAAAGGAAGAAAGGCACAAAGGAGTGCTCTATCTAGCATATATTTACTGTACTTTCCAGTAGACCAGACAATGTATTTTTCTCCCTTTTCTGCTCCTTTTCTTTGATTTTAATTCGGATGCCTTTCTGCTCCATTTGCCACTTCTTTTTCCTCCATGCTGCCTCCCAGATTCCCTTTTTGCAGTAGCTCCTTAGGGAACATTTCTCAATGACAGCAGCTGAGTTGAAATTTTGACCTCATGGTTTTCAAGTGGGTTCAGAATTGTGCACACTGAGATCATCCATTCCTACACAAACATCCTGACATTTTTCTCAACCTATTTCTTCTAATTGCAAGGCTTCATCTTGCAAATACCATCAAGCATAGTCCTGTAAGTTGTAGTCAGTGTGGAATTACTTATGGTAGTAAGGATTATACACAGTGTTAGCAGGCCCAGACCCTATGTTTGTAAAGGAGGGGGAAGGAGGGCAAGGTAACAAAAATATGATCACACAGTTACATGGTTTAGCTCAGGGGTCGGCAGCCTATCAGAAGTGGTGTGCTGAGTCTTCATTTATTAACTCTGATTTAAGGTTTCACGTGCCAGTAACACATTTTAACGTTTTTAGAAGGTCTCTTTCTGTAAGCCTATAATATATAACTATTGTTGTATGTAAAGTAAATAAAATTTTTAAAATGTTTAAGAAGCTTCTTTTAAAAGTAATTTAAAATTCAGAGCCCCCTGGACCAGGGGCCAGGACCTGGGCAGTGAGTGACACTGAAAATCAGCTCATGTGCCGCCTTCGGGTAGGTTGCCTACCCCTGGTTTAGCTATTGAATAATTTGTTGGTTCTAAATCAGCTTACGTTTCGTTTAATACAGGAATTCAGCTATCTTCAACTGCAATTCAACCTAGCCATCATTGATCCGGTAGAGCTGATTTCTCTAGTGAGTCTCAAGTGCTCAACTTGACATAAATCTGGATGTCAGTCTTTCACTGTGTGCTTGTTCGAATGCAGTCCCATAGACCAAATTGATTCAATTGGCAAACAAAATATACTGTAATATACTTGGAAAAAATTTTGAAGGAGAAAGTAGTTAAGGACATTGAGGTCAATGGTAATTGGGACAAATTACAACATGGTTTTACTAAAGGTAGATCATGCCAAACCAACCTGATCTCCTTCTTTGAGAAGCTGACAGATTATTTAGACAAAGGAAATGTGGTAGACCTAATTTACCTCGATTTCAGTAAGGCATTTGACACGGTTCCACATGTGGAATTATTAGTCAAATTGGAAAAGATGGGGATCAATATGAAAATTGAAAGGTGGATAAGGAACTGGTTAAAGGGGAGACTACAACGGGTTGTACTGAAGGGTGAACTGTCAGGCTGGAAGGAGGTTACTAGTGGAGTTCCTCAAGGATCGGTTTTGGAACCAATCTTGTTTAACCTTTTTATTACTGACCTTGGCACAAAAAGTGAGAATGTGCTAATAAAGTTTGCGGATAACATGAATCTGGGGGGTATTGCTAACACGGAGATGGACTGTGACATCATACAGGAAGATCTGGATGACTTTGTAAACTGGAGTAATAGTAATCGGATGAAATTTAATAGTGAAAAGTGCAAGGTCATGCACTTAGGGATTAATAAGAACTTTAGATATACATTGGGGACACATCAGTTGGAAGCGACAGAGGAGGAGAAGGACCTTTGGGTATTGGTAGATCGCAGGATGACTATGAGCCGCCAATGTGATATGGCCGTTAAAAAAGCTAATGCGGTTTTAGGATGCATCAGGTGAGGTATTTCCAGCAAAGATAAGGAGGTGTTAGTACCGTTATATAAGGCACTGGTGAGACCCCACCTGGAATACTGTGTGCAGTTCTGGTCTCCCATGTTTAAGAAGGATGAATTCAAACTGGAACAGGTTCAGAGATGGGCTACTAGTATGATCTGAGGAATGGAAAACCTGTCATATGAAAGGCGATTCAAAGAGCTTGGCTTGTTTAGTCTAGCCAAAAGAAGGCTGAGGGGGGATATGCTTGCTCTTTATAAATATATCAGAGGGATTAATATTAGGGAGGGAGAGGAATTATTTAAGCTTAGTACCAATGTAGATACAAGAACAAATGGGTATAAACTGGACACTAGGAAGTTTAGCCTTGAAATTAGACAAAGGTTTCTAACCATTAGAGGAGTGAAGTTCTGGAACAGCCTTCCAAGGGGAGTAGTGGGGGCAAAAGACATATCTGGCTTTAAGATTAAGCTTGGTAAGTTTATGGAAGGGATGGCATGATGGGAGAGCCTAATTTTGGCAATTGATCTTTGATTATCAGCCGATAAGTATGCCCAGTGGTCGGTGATGGGATGTTGGATGGGATGGGATCTGAGTTACTGCAGAGAATTCTTTTCTGAGTGCTGGCTAGTGAGTCTTGCCCACATGCTCAGGGTTTAGCTGATCGCCATATTTGGGGTTTGGGAAGGAATTTTCCTCCAGGGAAGATTGGCAGAGGCCCTGGAGGTTTTTCACCTTCCTCTGCAGCGTGGGGCATGGGTCACTTGCTGGTGGATTCTCTGCAGCTTGAGGTCTTCAAACCACAATTTGAAGACTTCAATAACTCAGACATAGGTTAGGGGTTTGTTAGAGAAGTGGATGGGTAGGGTTCTGTGGCCTGCTTTGTGCAGGGGGTTGGACTAGATGATCACATTGGTCCCTTCTGACCCTAGAATCTATGAGTCTATGAGTCTATAACAACAAATCAGAGTCAGTGGGCATCACATTGTCCAACATCCTTCCACAATCCAACATGCACAGTACTATATAGGCAATAATTGGTATGCTGGCATTCTTTATTTCTAGAGATATATTAACATGAGTAGAAATAGAATTGACAATGTTACCCTTACAGAGGTCAGCTGTGTAATGCTATGATACACAAGTTTGAGAAATGAACACTCATGCAGTTTTCTGAAAACCACCATTAAAAAAAAAAGCGATTTCACCCATATTCAATGTAGCTGGAGAAAAGTTGCCGAAGGGCTCATTTTCTGGCAGAAATATGGCTCAGATATTTGCTGGTTTTTGTGGCTCTCGAGCAGATACCTTGAAACCACCATGCTAAGTGCTTTAGAAATGCCTTTTGTTAGGCAGAAGTATGTAAAGGAGACAGAGTTTTTAACCATTAGGAACTGGACCAACCACTCCTATGGGATTGGTTCAGGGAGGTGAACTTTTGCTTTTCATGATAATTCCCCCCTTTGCACACAGTTCAGAGTGGTGTTGGGAGCACAGCCTCCAACCCCATAAATGTTAAAAATCTCCAGGGAAGGGGACCCTCCCCCCAAGGTGTGGAGGCAGGAGGAAGCCACAATGTGGAGCGCTCTGTGCTGCTACTTCACTGCAGTGTTTTCCCGAGGAATTGAAATTAGAACGGGTGTTCAAATTTATGGGGCAGTGGAGGGGCAGGGGTGAGGGCCAAGACGGGAGACTGTGAGAGGCCAAAGGTGTGCTGTACATTTTCATCAGAAAGGCAACTTGGCACTACATTTTAAACATCATGAAACATCAATATACCTCAGCATTTGAATGCATGATGATTTATTGTTGTTTATAGATCATAATTTGAAATTATTTGGTCAGCCAACATCGCCGAAACAAATGCACCGACATTGTCATAACAAACACAGCTGTGTGAGGAAGCTAGGTTTTTTTCAATACTTTTCAAACCTATTATGCTTTTTCAGGTACAAGTATTTTACCATATACTGTATATGCTTTTAAAGTGTATTAATGTTTCAATTTCAATTCAAATTTCCAACCAACTAAACTAGAAAATGTTTAAAACAACTAGAGCTAGCTCAAACATGACTAAATTGGCAACACTGCATGTAACTAGTTGGCCACTGGGGGTAGGAGGAGTTGAGGTGTGTGTGTAGGGAAATCCCTGGTTCACTGCCTGCCCAAATCAGAGGGACAGCAGCTGCTGAGGATCCAGCCAAAGGCATCACTACCCCGTATTCACCCATTTAATCCTTGATCCACTATTTGTTTTATTTCTGCATGCAAAGTTGAAGTGGGTGAGCTAGTCGTATCTCTAACTGCTGCATCAAGATCTAAGTACTTTCGAGCAAATTCATATGTTCAGATGTTCAATCTTTTTAGCCTTATGGTATTTTATTTTTCTTTGTGTGTGGAATAGGGATACATTCTTTCCTCCTTTGAGCAGCTCTCCTTTCAACAGTTTCCTCCTCTTCCCCCTCTTCTCCTGCCCTTTTTGATTTGTGTGCCCATTAGAGAAGATGCCACATTTGCCTAGTTGAAAGAGACTTTAATGACTCGTGAAAGTATCAACCACATGACTGATGTGGTTTTTCAATGTAACTTTGCAACAGAGAGAATCCAAAAACCAGGATACTAATCACAGTATCACAGAGACTTCAATTCCTATCAGTGTGATAAAACAGCATTGGGGATTTTGTGTACAACTCGACACCTAGAGGAATGGTTGGATAATTGCCACCCACAATGTTTGAAAGTATGTATGACTAACAACCTCAAGTGTCAGTCAAGGAGACAGTTTAGTGGGAAGGATGATTCATAAGAGAACTACACAATAGTTTCTTGCCCACCAGCCAAGACACTGAGAATAATTTAGTAGCTAACAGTAGAAACAACTGCAGCACTTTCAACAGCTTGAAAAAGAGGATCCAGGTTTTAATTTAGTGGTGTTGGCTGTTTTCATGCTCACTGGAAAGGATTACAGGTCCTCTAGATAAATGACTAAGATTTAGAATCACACAATTAGAGATAACATTGTAGGGCAGAAAGAAAACGACCTTAAAAGCAAGAGATGAAGGGTAACCACAGATGGAACTTTTAAGAGTAAAGCAGAGATTAGTTCTAGGACTTCTACTCTTCACAACACACAGAAATAATATGGATAATAGTGCTAACATTCTGCAGATAGTTCTAAAAAAGGAGGCAGGACAAATAACAAGGAACTATACTATATATAAGACATTGGGATATCAGATGGCCAATGCAGATTAATATAGAAAAATGTAAAATAGCTAGTCTGGGAGAAAGAATAATTGCCTGTTTGCCTGCAGCCATGCAGGATCTTTAATTGTTGTATGTAGTGTTGTTGTAGCTGCGTTGGTCTCAGGACATTACAGACACAAGGTGGGAGAGATAATATCCCAGACCTAAAGAAGAACTCCATGTAAGCTTGAAAGCTTGTCTCTCTCACCAACAGAAGTTCATCCAATAAAAGATATTACCTCACCCACCTTGCGTCAAGATCTTTACTTTAATATCTATTTTAAAAGATCAGAATTTTTCATGGCATTTCTAGTATTTTCCACTTTGGGGCCATAAAAAGCAACCTCTGTTCTGGTATTTTACTCTATCACTTCCCTTCCCAGCTAGAACCAGATAGCATAGTTGTACAGCCATGAAATATAGCAATTAAAAAATTAAGTGAAGTTTTAAAATGTCAAAAAAGCAATAAAAGATTTGGTTTGAGCTTTGGGAAAGATGTAGGTCATTTCTCACACACTGCATATTAAACAGATCTCTGTCCTCTCCAGATCTCTAAGTCTGAATATTGTGTATTGAGGTCATGCACCACTGAAATCAATGGGCGTTTTGCCAGTGTATTCAACAAAAGCAGGTTCATTTCTCTTAGGCCTCAATCCTGAGACTGGATCTATACATATAGATCCTTTTACACACCTAAAGCCCAACTGAGATTAGCACAGCTACACTCAGCTACAGGGGTCCACCTGCTAAGATCACATGATAGGCTCTGGGCAGGGCCGGCTCCAGGCACCAGCATTCCAAGCTGGTACTTGGATCGGCATTCTGCAAGGGGCGGCAGTCCCTGTTGTTTAGCCCCCAAGCAGCGCGCCGAATTGCCGCCGCGGAGGGAGAGGGCAGTCCATGTGCCCTTAGGGAGGCAGGCGCATTTCCGCGGTGAAGGCAATTTGGCGGCAGCTTCTATATTTAGCTGTCCCTGGCTGCTTCAGCTAAACATAGAAGCTGCCGCCGAATTGCCAACTCTGCGGAAACGCGCCTGCCTCCCTAAGGGCACATGGACTGACCACGCCCTCTGCAGTGGCAATTTGGCGTGCTGCTTGGGGCTGCAAAAACTGTAGAGCTGGCTCTGGCTCTGGGCTTTGCACTGTCTACACAAATAATTGCTTTTTCAAGTTCACTGGCTGAACTGAAAAAAATGGAAGTAAAAATGGAGTAAAAAAAAAAAAGAAGCTAGTTTTAGGTTGAACTAAACTTTCCAAACATTTCATTTCATTTTTGACTCTTTACCTTTTTAAATTTGTAATGTGGAGAAGTATTTTTGAATTGAAATATTTTCATTTAGAAAATGTGGAAATGCATTGTTTAGCTCTTTTAAAAAATATTTTGTTTCACTTTTTTTAATTGAAATTTGACATGAATTCATGACATGTTTTGGTCAACCCAAGTCTACACTTTTTAAAAGAAAAAAGTTATCTGAAAAATTTTGCCGAGATCTACGGGGAGCCCTTAGTCTTCATACTTATTAAAAACAGCCAGCACTGCATTTTCAAACATTGGTACCTAAATTTAGGTAACCAAATCCATATTTAGATGCTTTAACAAGTGGCTTGATTTTCAATGGCACTGAGGACTTGCAGCTTGCATTTACTTAAATAAACAGGCCGCTATAACTTAAGTACCTCTGTAGAGATTTCGGTAATTAACTTTGGACACCCCCAAATTTTAAAGCATTGACCCTGTGATGTTGTACCCCATAATGCTTTATAGAAATATGCTTATGAGTGTAAATATGACATAACTGGAATATGTTTTATGCTAGATATGCCATGTAACACATCTCTGCAAAGGTTATGTTCTACTGAATGTATTCATCCTATTGATATGCATGTATCATTTTTATATCTGAAGTTATGAATGTTGGCTCTATGCTTGTATTTAAAGTGTTTGCAGTAGGAAGCACTTAAGGCAGATTTGGTCAACATAGTGTGAAGGGGTTAGTCAAGTAATTGGGAGTACTCAGCTAACAATGGACCTTGATAGATGCCAATCCACATCTGAGCTTTCCTGGGAAACTTTTGGGCTAACATGTGAGTAAGGCGTTGGCCTGTAGAGAACTGAGTCATGCATGGACATGTGACTTGCCCATGTGACTCCAAAACTCCATCTTGTAGCTGTGATTCTACACAGGGGGAGAGAGGGTTTCCATCCACAAGAGAGAGACTGTACAAGCCCCTGGAAACCCCTCCATTTTGTCTTCAGCTGGCTCAAGCGATAGCCTCTCCACCCCCAAAGAGATGCCTGAAAGAAACTGGAACAAAGGACTTTACTACAGAGGTATGAGTGACTGCTGGACCCAGACTAGGAGGAAGTCTAATCTGTAAAAGAAGCTTATTGGAACATCTCTGAGGGTGAGATTTACCTGCATTTAGTTTCTTACTGGCTTAGACTTGCGTGTTTTATTTTATTTTGCTTGGTAATATACTTTGTTCTGTCTGTTTTTACTTGAAACCACTTAAATCTTACTTTTTATATTTAATAAAATCATGTTTTAGTTATTAATGAACCCAGAGCTAGCATTAATACTTGGTGGCGGGTGGAGTGGGGGACATCTGTGCATCTGTCTCTATTAGTCTTATAGAGGGTGAACAATTTGAGTTTACCGTGTACAAGCTTTATACAGAGTAAAATGGATTTATTTGAGGTTTGGACCCCATTGGGAACTGGGTATCTGAGTGCTAAAGACAAGAGCACTTCTTAAGCTGTTTTCAGTTAAGCAGCAGCTTTTGGGGGATGTGTTTCAGACCTGGGTCTGTGTTTGTAGCAGGCTAGTGTGTCTGGCACAACCAGGCAAGGTACTGAAGTCCCAAACTGCCAGGGAAAACAGGCTCAGAGGTAGTCCAAGCACATCAGGTGGCAGTTCCCAAGAGGGTTTCTGTGACCCAACTCACTTAAGCAGAGTGAGTTAACAATCCATAATGCAATATAGTAACACATTAAATTAACAATATTCACTCATTTACGGAGTCATGATTACAGGGTTAGCTCTACTTTTGGCCTCTCCTTCAATGTCTCCCTGCTTACCAACTGTGTCTCCTTAGCAGACCCAACTGGGCTTTGGCACTTGCTAGATACTTCCCTTTGGGAGCTGTGATCAGCAGGAAATTGCAGTGACACCAGACAGTTTCTTCAAAGCAAAGTATTATTTATTTATCTAGAGTAACGTAGCAAGCAGAAAGAAAAGGTTTAAAACAGCAAAAGACCTACATGCGTGTTGTGTTATCTACAGCTTTGCATTTATTTCCCTCAAGATTTAGCCAGATCCAACTAGCCGGCTTTTCTGGGCACCCAGGGTCCTCTCTGATTTTCTGCAGATCTTGCCTCTCTGTCTTCACTGAGCTTTAGGAAGTGTGTCTTTTTAAAACCAAGCATGCCCCTTGGTCTCTATGTCCACCTATTGCCCCATTATACCATTTGTTGCACAACTCAGGAGGCTGTTGAACCCAGCATGGACAGAGACAACACTCCAAAGTCCTTGAAACCTGAATAGTCAATTAAGCACTTGTGACTGGGCTATCTAAAGCCATTGACTTTGGTTCTGCAGATATTTGAAACCAACTAAGAATGACTTAGAACTTGGTTATTCATAAGCAGGCAGCACAGTAACTATCAAGCAGACAGAGGGTCATGTAATAGTCATGGAAACATTACAGATCTCCCATTTTCTACTCTTTATATTTACTCTCTCTGATTCTTCAGTTTTCTTTTTCTGTTTTTAGTTCACATCTCCTCAGTAAGATATGTAGTCATCTCATAATTCATGAGATAACATGATCTGAATGGGATTCTGAGAAGTTCAGTTCACTGAATCACAGTTCTATGGTATGTAATCATATGCCAACAACTTGCTACTTAATATAAACAGATTACTGTATTCATTTCCATTTGCCAAAGTTATTTGCATCACACAATAAAACTAATGCTACTATAACAGGAAGTAGATTTTTTTCTAATGGAGATTACAGGTCTCCAAAATCTCTTTTCATATTGAGTCAGAGTCCTGGAAATTTACAGTAGGTGAAATAAGCAACTGCATACAAATATGTGTAATTTTCATTTGGGACCCTCAGATGTTTCTTTATAAGGTTTGATATTGTTTTCATTGAAGATGGATTTACATATGTTGGTAGTACTTGCTAGTCAGATTGTTCAAAAGCTCAGCGCTAACATCACTGCTGAATACTGAAGTAAAGATTTTCCAATAACTAAGGTATTGAAGCCCTACTCTAGCACAGCAGATAAACATATGTTCAAATCCACCCACGTTCAGCACAGCATTTAAACACATGCTTAATTTCAGCTTGTGAGTAGTCCCACTAAATGAATGTAAATTAAGTATGTGCTTAAAATTAAGCACACGTTCAGGTGCTTTTCTGAATACAGATGGAATTAAGCACATGCTTAAAATTAAGCACAAAGCTCTGTACTGAAACAGGGTCTGAATTATAATTTAATACTAGCACTATGGAGCTAGCTGTAGCTAACCCTACACTGTCTGGGGCCTGGTCTACACTACGCATTTATACTGAATTTAGCAGCGTTAAATCGATTTAACCCTGCACCCATCCACAATGAAGACCTTTATATCGATATAAGGGGCTCTTAAAACCTATTTCTGTACTCCTCCCCTTCGAGAGGAGTAGCGCTGAAATCGGCATTATCATGTCGGATTAGGGTTAGTGTGGCCGCAATTTGACGGTATTGGCCTCCGGGCAGTATCCCACAGTGCACCATTGTGACCGCTCTGGAAAGCCATCTGAACTCGGATGCACTGGCCAGGTAGACAGGAAAAGCCCTGCGAACTTTTGAATTTCATTTCCTGTTTGGCCAGCGTGGAGAGTTCACCAGCACAGGTAACCACGCAGAGCTCATCAGCACAGGTAACAATGCAGTCTCCTGAGAATCGAAAAAGAGCTCCAGCATGGACCACACAGGAGGTACTGGATCTGATCGCTGTATGGGGAGAGGATTCAGTGCTAACAGAACTCCATTCCAAAAGATGAAATGAAAAAACATTTGAAAAAATTTCCAAGGTCATGATGTAGAGAGGCCACAGCAGGGACTCAGTACAGTGCTATGTGAAAGTTAAGTAACTCAGACAAGCCTACCAGAAAACCAAAGAAGCAAATGGAAGGTCCGAGGCAGGGCCGAAAACATGCCGCTTCTACGCTGAGCTGCATGCAATTCTCGGGGAGTCCGCCACCACTACCCCACCCCTGTCCGTGGATTCCGAGGTGGATGTGGTAATCTCAGCCATGCCTGAGGATTCTGCGGAAGGGAAAGATGAGAAGGAGGAAGAGAAGGATGAGCTTGCAAAGAGCACGCAGCACTCTGTTCTCCCCAACAGCCAGGAGCTTTTTCTCACCCTGACAGAATTACCCTCCCAGCCCTCCCACACCATGAAGCCATGGAAGGGACCTCTGGTGAGCGTACCTTTGTAAATATAAAACATGGTTTAAAAGCAAGCTTTTTTAAATGATTTATTTGCCCTGAGGACTTGGGATGCATTCACGGCCAGTACAGTTACTGGAAAAGTCTGTTAACATGTCTGGGGATGGAGCGGAAATCCTCCAGGGACATCTCCATGAAGCTCTCCTGGAGGTACTCCAAAAGCCTTTGCAGAAGGTTTCTGAGCAGGGCAGCCTTATTCCATCCTCCATGGCAGGACACTTGACCACGCCATTCATGTAGCAAGTAATCTGGTATCATTGCATGACAAAGCCTAGCTGCATATGGTCCTGGTGTTTGCTGGTATTGAAGCAACATCCGTTCTTTATCTCGCTGTGTTATCCTCAAGAGAGTGATATCCTTCATGGTAACCTGGTTGAAATTCTGGAATTTAATTAAGGGGACAGAGATGGCCATTCCTACTGGGCTGTTTGCCTGTTGCTTAAAAGAAATCCTTCCTTGCAGGTAACCAAGCAGGGGGAAGGGGGGCGGGTGATTGGTGCTGAGCTTTTTCGCGTTTGGGTAGCAGGGAAGGAGGTGTTTAGCAGCGATCTTCCATGACACCAGCCATGCGGTGGGAGGAGGGATAAAGCGATCATCCCAGAGAATTGGATGAGAGGGTGGTTTCTGCTGCTGCAAGTTAACAGGAAAGAAGTAGCACTGAACAGGCTTTGCTTGCTATTTGGTAAAGGAGGGCGCTGGGTATATGAAGGCTGCAGAAGACAATGGCTTAGTATGACCGCATGCAAGCTGAATTCTGCTGCCTGGACCTGCGTCTGTGAGATCTCTAACACCAGAGCCGCAGGCACTCAATATTAAGATGCAAAATGCGACCTTGTAGTCAAATCACATGTGCTATGTAAGGTGAATAGTGTTGTTCACTGTGAAAGAGTATAAGCATTGTTCTGTAAAATGTATCTTTTTAAATACTTCTCTCCCTTTTTCCCCTCCCTCATGCAGCTGCAAATTTTTCAAGCCTCCCTACTCCATCCCAAAGGCTATCTCAGATAAGGCGGTGGAAAAAAAAGACACGAGATGAAATGTTCTCAGAAATCACGGAAGTGACCCGCAATGAAAGAGCTCATCTGAATGAGTGGAAGGAAGTGGTATCAAATTATAGGAAAGATGCCAGTGAACGTGAGGACAGGAGGGACGCTCAAGATGAGAGGTGGAGGCAGGAAGATCAGCGGTGGAGGGATGCAACTCTGAGGCTGCTGCGTGATCAAACTGACATGCTCTGGTGTCTGGTGGAGCTTCAGGAACAGCAGCAGGATCACAGAGTGCCGCTGAAGCACTCGTATAACCACCCTCACCCCTCACCATGTTCCATATCCTCCTCACCCAGACATGTAAGAACGCGTGGGGGGAGGCTCCGTGCACCTGCCCACTCCACCTCCGTGGACAGCCCAACCAAAAGGCTGTCATTACTTTGAAATTTTTTTAGTGGCCTTTTCCTTCCCTCCTATCCTCCTCCCAAACCACACCCGGGCAACCGTGTCAGTTCTCTCCCTCTTTTTATAATGAATTAATAAAGAATACATGATTTTTAAACGTTAGTGACTTTATTTCCTTAAGCAAGCTGTAATTTAAGGGGGAGAGTGGGTTGTTTACAGGGAATGAGTCAATCGGGGAGAGGGGGTTCATCAAGGGGAAACAAAGACAGCAGTCACACTGTACCCTGGCCCGTGATAAAACTCGTTTTCAAAGCTTCTCTAATGCGCACCACTTCCTGGTGTGCTCTTCTAATCGCGCTGGTGTCTGGCTGCACGTAATCAGCGGCCAGGTGATTTGCCTCAGCCTCCCACCCCACCATAAAGATCTCCCCCTTACTCTCACAGAGATTGTGGAGCACACAGCAAGCAGCAATAACAAAGGGGACATTGGTTTGGCTGAGGTCTGATCGAGTCAGTAATGTGCGCCAGCGCACCTTTAAAGGGCCAAATGCACATTCTACCACCATTCTGCACTTGCTCAGCCTGTAGTTGAACAACTCCTTACTACTGTCCAGGCTGCCTGTGTATGGCTTCATGAACCATGGCATCAAGGGGTAGGCTGGGTCACCTAGGATAACTACAGGCATTTCAACATCCCCAATTGTTATTTTCTGGTCTGGGAAGTAATTCCCTTGCTGCAGCCGTTTAAACAGAGTAGTGTTCCTGAAGATGCGAGCGTCATGAACTCTTCCTGGCCATCCCACGTGGATGTTGGTGAAACGTCCCTTGTGATCCACCAGTGCTTGCAGCACCATTGAAAAGTACCCTTTGTGGTTTACGTACTGGGTGCCCTTGTGCTCGGGTGCCAAGATAGGGATATGGGTTCTATCGCCCCACAATAGTTAGGGAATCCCATTGCAGCAAAGCCATCCACTATGACCTGCACATTTCCAAGAGTCACAACCTTTCATAGCAGCAGCTTAATGATTGCTTTGGCTACTTGCATCACAGCAGCCCCCACAGTAGATTTTCCCACTCTAAATTGATTCCCAACTGACCGGTAGCTGTCTGGTGTTGCAAGCTTCCAGAGGGCTATTGCCACTTGCTTCTCAACTATGAGGGCTACTCTCATCTTGGTATTCTGGCATTTCAGAGCAGGGGAAAGCAAGTCATAAAGTTTCATGAAAGTGCCCTTACGCATGTGAAAGTTTCGCAGCCACTGGGAATTGTCCCAAACCTGCAAAACTATGCGGTCCCACCAGTCTGTGCTTGTTTCCCAGGCCCAAAATCGGCATTCAATGGCTAGAACCTGCCCCATCACCAGCATGATCTCCAAAGCGCAGGGGCCCGCGGTTTGAGAGAATTCTGTATCCATGTCCTCATCGCTCTCGTCACCGCTCTGCCGTAGCCACCGCCTCCTCGCCTGGTTTTGCAGGTCCTGGTTCAGCATAGACTGCACGATAATGTGTGAGGTGTTTACAACGTCCATGATTGCTGTCTTGAGCTCAGCAGGGTCCATGATTGCTGTGCTATGGCATTTGCACAGTTCATCCAAGAAAAAAGGTGCGAAACGGTTGTCTGCTGCTTTCATGGAGGGAGGGGTGAGGCTGTACCCAGAACCACCCGCGACAATGTTTTTTGTCCCATCAGGCACTGGGATCTCAACCCAGAATCCCAAGAGCGGAGGAGACTGCAGGAACTATGGGATAGCTACGGGATACCTACCCACAGTGCAACGCTCTGGAAATCGACACCAGCCTCGGTACATGGACGCAAACCGCAGAATTAATGTGCTTAGTGTGGCCACGTGCACTCGACTTTACACAAACTGTTTTAAAAAACCGGTTTCTGTAAAATCGGTATAATCCCATAGTGTAGACATACCCTGGTACTTCCAATATATTTACGCTTCTTTTCTGACTGACTATTGAATTGCAACACTTTGTGGGCTTTCGTATTTTATGTATTTAATTGTTTTCTATTATCCATTTAAATCCTCATATCAAAATTTTGTTTAATGCAAATTTAATTTGACATAAAATAAATGAATCTGAATGACTAACAAATGATACAATTCCAACAGCCATTTGAATGGAAATATATTAGATTAATCTATAGTTAGCCATCTGTCTAGCTGAAAGCTATTTGCCGTGTTGTTGTAGCTATGTTGGTCCAAGGCTATTAAAGAGGCAAAGCGGGTGAGGTAATATCTTGAACCTAAAGAAGAGCTCTGTATAGCACAAAATCTTGTCTCTTTCACCAACAGAAGTTTGTCCAATAAAAGATATTACCTCATCCACCTTGTCTCTCTATTTAAAGAATAGTGTATTAGTTATGCAAATCCGGCCTGCTGAATACTGCAGTACAATCTGTTTTGTAAATTCAATTTGATGGAATCTGGCAATTGCATAACAAGGACTCAAACTAGCATAACTACGGGGATTATGAAAATTGAAGGAAGAGAGATATAATAATGAATAATTGTCCTCAAGGTGGGGTATATTGGCAACTTCAGTGCAGTAGAAAACATTCTAGTCTGTAGCTAAGAGCAAAAAGTAACTCATCTAGGTTTAAGAAAAAAAGAAAACTGTCCTAACTTTGCCGTGCCCAGCATCTGCACCTCATATAGATTTCACATGGAACTGCAAGTCAATAGGATTTCTGGGTGTTCAGCACTGTAGTGGGCATAGTCCTCTTGTACGTGAAATTTCAATGTGTCAGAGAAGATATTGAAGACTGAACTATATTTTTATATTTGGAATATTTATCAGGTGACTGGAATTTTTACAGTTACAGCTGGATGCTAAGATTGTAATTCTAAATCCAACTTCAAAATGGCAGGAGGGGTGAAGTCTGTAGTTTGATAAATTAGTTTAATTCCAGATCTTTCTAATCTATTGATTGACTGAATTAATGGTAACGAATGATGGGAAGAAATGAGATTAATAATCCATTTCAGAGGAGGACATTTCCACTAGTAAGATATTCCAAAGAGCTGGACTTCTACATTTTCTTGTCAAACTCAAATGACCCCCAGAACAAGACTTCATGTGCTGGTTTGTCATAAAGGGCCCTATTATTGAGTTAAACTGAACAGTGTGTCAGGTGCAGTACCTAAGAGGAATGATGTTAGTCCCTCATGCTATTTAGCGCAGCCACAGGGCAGCATCAGCATATATCAGTGTAGGTAGACAGGCAGTTTTCAAGGACAACCCCAAATAGAGGATGTTTCAGTTATCCAGTTTAGAGGTTGTCATGCACGGATTGGATAGTCCAGGCACACTGGTTTAAACTACAGTAAGAAAGGTGGTGAATGACCTCTATGGTCAGATATGAACTATGGTATTAAATGTACAGACCAAGGGCAAAACTATCCTCTCAGATCTGTGCTGCAAACCATCTCCTAGAATCACAGATGTTAGAGATGGCCAATCAGAGATTGCCACTGACAATTCAAGATTATTTCCTCCAATACACACACCAGTGCTCTCTTCTGCAGTGCCCATCTCCAGCGCGCTTGCTCTGCATGTATAACCCCCCGAGATCAATGGAGATTTGCAAACAGCAGGAGGCTATGCTGTGTCAGTAAAGATCTGTGGTTCACCCTGTGGAAAAAAAAGGGAATTTTGCCTTTGTTGAAACTAAAACAGAAATGGAATAGCTTAACTAAAGTGAGTGGAAACAAAACAATGAAAGCTCCATCTCCAGGTTTTTATCCTCTCTGTACTTTCCTTATTCTTTTTTCACCAGTCTAAGACAATAATTTTTATTTTCATTATGAGAAATATATTTGATTTCAGACCACTGGCTATGGGGACAGATTCACCAAAAATGGTGCAAGGAGGTGCAAATTTGCACCAGTTAATTGCACCATGTCCCATAAGGATACATCCAGATAGAGGGAAACTGCACTTAGGCCTGCCATGCCATCATTCTATGGGGCAATCTGCCAGGATTGGAAGTTAGGGCTGGGATGCCATACGAGCCCTGTGATGCAGAAAGGATGTACTGAGTCAGCCTGTAGACCTTCCTAAACAGTGCTGTCCACGTTTTGAGCTACAAGGCCCTTTAAGGGCTAGCCAGTAAAATTCAGTTTATGCCACCAAAAGCTCCCCGGTGAGCTTTCCTCCACAGATTCTGTAATGGATAGTCCCGTTGTTAGGATACTAGCTTTGTACATGTGAGAACTGACTTCAAGTCCCCGCTCCTCCATGGGCTTACTGTATGATGCTGGGCAAGTCACAGCTTCTCTATGCCTCAGTTCCCCTATGTAAAATGGGGATAATAGCACTGCCTTACCTCACAGGGGTAATATAAGGATAAACACATTTAAAACATGCTTTGTGATCTACTGATAAAAGGTCCTATATAGGAAATAAGAATTTATGTTGGCAGAAGTCAGCATAAAGTGGAGTTGAATCTGGCCCCATTAATTGTAATATAGAGAACCTGTTAATTAAGGCCATCAGCAGGATGGCTTTTTTTTTATACTTTACTAACATGTTGCTACATAACAGTGCCATTAGTATGGAGAAGTTTCTACAGACCTTGAAATACTAAGTCCATTTTGACAGATGACCATGGTTAATGGCTCAGTATTAGAGCAAATTTCACTATAACATGGTTTTCTCATTTATTATATTTTTCCTAGTCGCTATTTAATTCTAGACAAATCCTATTTTGGGGCCACTGACTCAATATATAAAGAAGAAATTATCTATGTCCATTGTTTCTGTTGTATCATGCCCTTCCAGATTTCTCAATATTTGGGAACTTGAATTCACACCTGATTTCAGTTGTATTGTTATACCCCAAATGCATTTCAGTCTTTCACAACAGCATGATACAGAAAACTTATGGGTCCACATCAATGTGGAAATAACCAATCAGAACTAATTCCTTTGAAGTTGATGAAGCTATGTAGTGGATTAGCAGTAGTCCTTTCCCCATGTTTCCCCCCGGGTCAGTGGTAGGTCCACTCACTATGTCAGTGGGTGTCATCCACAGTCAGGGAATTAATAGAGTAGTAAACAGTCTAATGTTCTGGCCCTTGGGCAGGGCAGAGCACCAAACTGTCTAGAAGCTTCCAGCCCTCAGGCAGGTGTTCTCATTAGTCTGGAGCAACCCCTGCTCTGGTCAGTCAGGGAACAGAAAACTGTTAATCCAGTGGCCAGTATATCTGCCTTCTGCTAGTCTGCTGTACCCAACTGGCCTGAGTCTATCACAAATGTTACAAATCTTTGACAGGGAAATTGCTTGCAAATCCCTGTGGCTGGTTTAACTGTGTCTGCCCAGTGAAAGGACAGTATCAATTTACACAGCTGGCAACCTTTTTACCTGTTAGATTATAAATCACGCATATGACTGCTAATTAAGACTAATGTACCTAAATTTCATAGACTACTATTTAAAAATGTTAAATAACCTTTCTGGACTTTAGATTCAATTGTGTTATTTCACCACTGGACTAAGTGGAAACCCAGTGCAGAGTCACAGCACCCTTGCTGGAGCTTTTGAAGGGACTGTCTTCAAGGAGAATGTACCACCTGTCTTCCTATGGGGTTCAGTGTGCTCTGGTGGGGCACTAACAGATCAGTTTTTGTGCTTCCCTCTGAGCACCGGTGTATCAAACCTGATGGTCATTTGCATGATGTGATGCTGTATGACTGAAATATGACCATTATATCATTAATATTGCCACTGTTATACAATTGCGATAAATCTTACACAAAGTATGTCATGTAAGGTATCAATGGAAAAGTAACAATCTATCAAATATGGTTATCCTGTTTGTATGTATATATCATCATTGAATCTAAAATTATGAATATTGACTATATACCAGTATTTCAAATGTGTTTGCTCCTGGGGTAACACCCACAAGACTTCACATCCAGTCTAGCCAGCACATTGTGGATGGACCATTCAAGAACACTTAACTCTCTCAATGGGCCATAGAGCTTATGGTGAGCCTTCCTGTGGAAGCCTTAGCCAGAGTATGAGTAATGGCTCCTCCTGTGAGTCATATCAAAGCATGTAAGGGCATGTGACTTGCTCATGTGACCCAGGACGACTCCTTGTGCCTGTAATTTTCCACAAACTAAGACTGAGAGCAGTCCCTTCATATGAGAGAAGGTATGCCTCTTTCCTGCTCTGATTTCTGGCCTTGAACGAAAAGGAACATATTGACTGTGGACTTTTTGGAAGTTACCAGAGACTATAAGGCAGCTGTCTGTAACATCACTGCTACAAACCTTATCCAAGAACTTTGCAATGATTATATGTATATGTTTTCCTTGACCATTTTAATTTTCTTCTTCTTTTTTCCCCTTATAAACAAACAGATATTAAATACTAAAGAATTGGCAACACTGTGATTATTGGGTAAAATTTGAGTTATATATTGACCTGGCTATGTGGCTGATCTCTTGGGATTTGAGGAGTCTATATGTGATTAAATTGGTTTTCAGTAGCCACTCATCATAGAGTCCAGGGTCTGGGTGATAAGAAAAGGGTTGGAATGGCTAAGGAGACTGCAATGAGACTCTTGTTAACCAGCATGGTGAGAAAGAGGTTTACTTTTGTTACTGGCTTGGTATAATCTTATGATAGAATAATGACCAGGTGTTTTTTTGGGGGGTGGGGGGGGGAGAGGGTTAGTCTGCCCTATTTCTCGCAGTTTGTTCGGAATCTGGTATTCTCAGCTATGACCCACTGAGGCACAGTGATATATAGGAACAGTGAAATAAGCTGATTATACACTTCCCTATCCACATTGTTTTTGTTGTGGATATAATGGACATTGTGTTGTGCTGGATAGTAGATTAAATGTGTTCATCATTAAATAGGAAAATCTTATGGAGTGAAAGAAGGCAGCACTGTACAATACACTGTTTGACTGAGTTTTCAGCTGTGGTCTGAAAAGATGTTGTGTTTTTCATACTACTAAAATCAATTTCTCAGAGGACATCCTCAATACCCTCTGAGCTAGCTGGCAGATGAATAGTTGTTCCACTACATGGATGGAAAAATCAATTGACTAATATGCACAAGTTATGCCATGACTCAGGATTATGACAATATTCAACAGATATAACAGTATTCAAGTATTGTATGTAAAATGTAGTTATAAAGAGAAGGGAAATATATTGTTCTCCTTAACCACTGAGGACAGGACAAGTAATAGATTTAAATTTCAGCAAGGGGGGTTTAGGTTAGAAATTAGAAAAAAAATTCTGTCAGGGTGGTATGGTACATCCTGGAGTTCTAGGATATTTAAAAAGCTATGTATTAAAAGTACATAAGTTCTATAAGTAACTGACTTATAGAAATACTGACAAGCGAAGGATGATACAGATCAGCCAGTGTGACTTTTTAATTCTTTTCAGGACTTACATGTTTGCCAAAATGTGGGCACAGTTTGTGAACTCATGATTTGTACAAACTTCAGTCAACTTCTCATTTCTGGTTTTATTTGACAAGTCTTTTCATTTTGAAGTGCAGAAGATAGGAAAGTGTGTGGATCACATACATTCATTGGGTATTTTAATTCCTGAATCGAAAATTGGCAATGTGTGCACTTTAATGGAACTTAATGTGCCATAATTGCACAGCAGCGTCACGGTGAATCGATTGCTGATGATGTTCAAGAATGTTCATATCTCAACTGAACTTCAAGCACAGAAACATTCCTATAAGCATAGAATGTTGTAAAAAAACACTTTTATTATCACTGCTAATGAACGTTGGGACTAATGTCATTGGTAAAAACTTGTATCTTTAAAAATATATTATTTCCCTTATTTTTTTTCTGGTACACTTCATTAAAAATCTCTCTGGGATCTGAGAAGCAATTTTATATTTCTTGTGCAGGGCATTAAAGCAACTTGTGTATGTCTTTAAATTGGTATAATTTATTACATTTTAGCTACACCACACTTTACTCATTTTTTTAGAGAGTGACAACATGTAAAACTGACCTTCCTAAATTAGAATTTTTTTTGGCTCTTTCACAAGCTATTATTTTAAATAGACTGTGATAAGTTCCACAACCCAGATGGGCAATGGCAATTTGATAGCTATGAATAGAACAACTGTGATAAAACTGAGTTCTTTCTAGTGAGAAGAAAAAGGCTAAAAAACACAGGTTGCGAGAAATCATTATTACTTCTAGAGACTGGGTCGGAACCAGTACCCTGAATACAACTTAGGGAAAGGTGGGTTTTGGAATCTGAATGTAGATTTGGATCTGAATTTTGCAGTTCAAGCTCTTTTCTAATTATGGCATTTCTTTTCATATTGTAGCTCCTTTGGAAGCTCTGTAGGTCTCTAGGATGGTGGAGATAATTACATGGAACACAACGAAAAAATATGTCTTGAGGTCCTACCAATGGAAGAAGGCAAGATTATTTCCCGTGTGGCTGACCGATCTGTTCCTGATGTCAATCAAGAAGAACCACACAGCATGTGATGGAGGCACACCTCTCACTGTTCAACATTCTACAGCAGGTAGAGAAAGAAATGCAGGGTAAACTATACCATTATCTATGGGCCTTGTCCTTTCATTGACTTCAATAAGCTTTTTGATCAGGCCCCACACCAGGGTATAGCATCCCAGACAACATTAAGCCCTACATCTGGAGAATATTCTACCTAACAGTAAAACAAGTGCATGTATTTGCAAAAGGAACATTTGGAGCATGAGCTGACAGCCTGGACTCTGGCAGCAGTACTGTGTGTGACGCGTGGGCTGCAGAACCACAGTACCTGAACAACAAAATTCAAGACATCGCTGTGGATGGTGAAACATTAGGCAGTATCAGATGCTGGGGTCCACAGTATAGAGACTTGAGTTCTCCACTTCTCTGCTGGTTTTTGTCACTTGAAAGAAAATAATTGAATCATTGAAGTTAGAGATGAAAAAGAAATATAAGATCAGTCTAGTTCTCTGCCAGCTCAGTATTGCTCCTTGCAAGGACCAGACATCTGTGGCCTGCTGACTGTTTACCAAATCAGCCAGTTGGTTCTCATCCAGTTTCAACAGTCTTGCAAGCTGCTGAATGTCAGAAATATTTTGCAACTTGAAATAAGCCTTAATTGAAATGTTTTCACTTATATTTACAGTTATTTAAAGCAGTATATTGTATTTCTCTGGTGCCATTTTCCTTACAAAACAGATGTGATAGGAAAGCAGATCAGACCACTCTGCTACCTGCATTATCCCACAATGATCAAAACACATTTTTGTTCACTTGTATAATCCTAGGAAATGAATTACTTATTCTGTATATCCAATGAGCTGGTGCTGAAGCTGATCAAATATTCTGAGATCTGACATGGCCACTTTGACAATGCAAGCCGACAAAGGACCAGTCTGGTTTAATTGTCTTAGAGTCTATTAGCACTCCCTTTTGGAAGCCTGCTTTTTGACTTGTATTTGAAGTATCTTTACTATCTCATCTCTTCACAAGTACATCTTTTCTTTCTGCTGTGAGATGTTATTAATCAACCTAACCTTCATGTTTCTTTAACAATTGATCCAGGACTGAGAAATAAAGAATAGGCTAGTGAAGTCTGAGAGAGGGCTGAAATGCTTTATCGCAGTGAACTCAGAGGGTAAGTAGCTCTGACTGAACTGGAATTATAGCTAAGAGACGTTGGAGCAGATTCTCAGCTCAGCTTTACAGTGGCTTAGCTTCATTACCAATGGAGCTAGTCCATTTTATGCCAATTGAGGATCTGGTCACTGAGCTTTGTTTTTTTTTGTTTTTGTTTTTTCTAGCAAAGAGGGGTATCTATGGGAGTTGTTTTTAATAATGGTCTAAAGAAGTTCTCTAGATTAGCTGAAGTCTTTACAAGGTTATGTGATAGGATGTCCAAAAGATTTTTGTGACTTTGCAGCACTTTTAAATCGGTCCTTACAACAAAATAATGTGATCTACTTGATCAGGTATTCCCCATCTTCTCCTACCCATGGCTACCAATTCACTTTCTTTTTTCTTTCCATCGTCATCTATCCCAAATCCGTTGTGTTTATATCCCAGAATCTTTCAAGCTGTTACAGCCCAAGGGATCAAAAATGATCCATTGTATAATGGATTATATAAGGCTTGCCTTACTCATGAGAATAGACCCAAATGAATGGGAACTGATCATGTGAATAAGCCTGATAAATAAGTAAATAAAATAAAAAATAGTTGTGTTAATTACAGTTGATGGTCCAAATTCAACCCTAACCTGGATGTTATAATTCCACTGATTTAACAGAGTTACTCAGTTGTTCCCACTCAGAGCAGGGCTTCATTTAACAGAATTTGCCTGGTAAACTCAGTTACAAAAAACATGAAAGTAAAATTTACATGCTCTTTTTACATGTATCCCATACAATCCTTAGTATGTTTTCATTTATTATTATTACACATTGTCAAATCCTGGGCTAGAAGTGTTGCAAAATTAAGACCTGATAATAAATCACATTACTTAATCGGTTATTATATATGCACTTCTTTTTGTAGTTAGTTGGATGTGTTAAGCCTGCTCATTAACTATAAACATTAACATAAAATGTTGCAAGAAAATATCCACCGGTTATCAGCCAAATTCTCCTGTCCTCACTCGTGGTGGAGAGGATCTGACTGCTTGAGTGCTCTCATTCTCCTCAGAGTGACTATTATACATAAAGTAATCGCCACACCCACAACCTGAGATCAGGGCGAAGGGCTGCAGTTCAGCTCACCACAGTAGCTACTGTAGGCAGTAGGTTGGAGTGACAGTCACAGCCCTTCTGCAATTCTTTTATGGTGTGGTGTGGCACCAAATCAATGTGACTCTGGATCCTGTGGGCCTTCCCCTGCACCAGGCCCATCTGTGTTAGGACAGTAGGTAGATCCTTTGTGGTACACAGACGTATAGCCCCCCTGTTGGGTGTACAATAGCACATCCTCAATGCATAGTTTAAGGGGTGTGGAAGACCGTGAATTATTCATTCTCTGGACCATGATAAATTTCATTCCCTTATTGCAGTAGGTGCTCACAATTTCCATCCCATTTAGGCACCAGTTAAACAGAGGTTACCCCTTTATTCACAAGGGTTGTCAGTTATTCCCAGTAGCACTCCTGTGGGATCACTCCTATAACTGCTAACCACTAGAAATAAGGGGGTGTCAATCTGATCGTTAACCAATTAAACTATTGACGGAGCTAATGTGGGTGGTGCATTGGGCCCTATGTAGTTCTCAGGAGTCAGGTAAAATCTTGCTTCAGTCCTTAAACAGGGTTACATAAGACTTCTTTGGAATATGGATTTACCCTCTTTATTTCCGGCTACTCAAACTTTCTATTTTAGCAGCTGGGTACAGCTGATGTATATTTGTTTATCATATAAATGAATATAGGGTACATTAGAGAAAAAATTATATAATGTATATAAAAATTGTACTTATTTTGACTGTGTTCCTCTCTCCCACAATTCCTGTTTTTCTTTCATCTTAGGGTATGTCTACACTATGGGATTATTCCGATTTTACATAAACCGGTTTTGTAAAACAGATTGTATAAAGTCGAGTGCACGCGGCCACACTAAGCACATTAATTCGGCAGTGTGCGTCCATGGTCCAAGGCTAGCGTAGATTTCCGGAGCGTTGCACTGTAGGTAGCTATTCCATAGCTATCCCATAGTTCCCGCAGTCTCCTCTGCCCCTTGGAATTCTGGGTTGAGATCCCAATGCCTGATGGGGCAAAAATCATTGTCGCGGGTGGTTCTGGGTAAATGTCATCAGTCATTCCTTCCTCCGGGAAAACAACGACAGACGATCATTTTGCGCCCTTTTTCCCTGGATTGCCCTGGCAGACACCATAGCATGGCAACCATGGAGCCTGTTTTGCCTTTTGTCACTGTCACCGTATGTGTACTGGATGCCGCTGACAGAGGCGATATACACAGCAGCATTAATTTGCTTTTGCATGATAGCAGAGACGGTTATCAGTCGTTCTGTAACATCTGCTGCCATTGTAAATTGGCAATGAGATGACGGCTATCTGTCGTTCTGTACTGTCTGCTGCTATTATGGGTGCCCCTGGCTGAGGTCAGCCAGGGGTACAAAGGCAAAAATGGGAATGACTCCCCAAGTCAATCCCTCCTTTATGGTATCTAAAAATAGAGTCAGTCCTGCCTAGAATATGGGGCAAGTGTACTACAGAACCAGTGTATCAGAGAACCAGAGAGCACAGCTGCTCTGTGTCAGATCCGGCAGGAATGATGAGCTGCATGCCATTCACAGGGGGTGCCCCTGCAACAACCCCATCCATTGCTTCCCTCCTCCCCCAACCTTCCTAGGCTACCGTGGCAGAGGTGGGGGGGAGAGGAGCCCAGCATCCCACTGCTATGATAGTCCAGGCAGTACAGAATCTTTTCTTTACACATGAAAGGGAGGGGGCTGATGGAGCTCAGCACCCAGTTGCTATGATGAAGACGGTTACCAGCCGTTCTGTACCATCTACTGGGAATGACCAGGAATCATTCCTATTTTTACCCAGACGCCCCCAGCCAGCCTCACCTGAGACCAGCCAGGAGTACTCAGCAGCTATCAAGCATATTGTACCATCTGCTACCGGGGAGGGAAGAGAAGCGGATACCGCTCTTCACTGCCACGGCATCGCGTCTACCAGCAGCATTCAGTACACATAGGGTGACATTAAAAAAAGTCAAGAAACAATTTTTTCCCTTTTCTTTCACGTGGGGGGGGAGGGAGTAAATTGACAAGCTATACGCTGAACCACGCGGCACAATGTCTTTGAACCTACAGGCATTGGAAGCTCAGCCAAGAATGCAAATACTTTTTGGAGACTGCTGTGGACTGTGGGATAGCTGGAGTTCTCAGTACCCCCTCCTTCCCTCCATGAGCGTCCATTTGATTCTTTGGCTTTCTGTTACACTTGTCACGCAGCACTGTGTAGCTTGGAGATTTTTTTCAAACGCTTTGGCATTTCGTCTTCTGTAACGGAGCTCTGATAGAACAGATTTGTCTCCCCATACAGCGATCAGATCCAGTATCTCCCATACGGTCCATGCTGGAGCTCTTTTTGGATTTGGGACTGCATCGCCACCCGTGCTGATCGGAGCTCTATGCTGGGCAAACAGGAAATGAAATTCAAAAGTTCGAGGGGCTTTTCCTGTCTACCTGGCCACTGCATCCGAGTTCAGATTGCTGTCCAGAGCGGTCACAATGGAGCACTGTGGGATACCTCCCAGAGGCCAATACCATCGATTTGCTGCCACACTAACCCTAATCCGATATGGTAATACTGATTTTAGCGCTACTCCTCTCGTTGGGGAGGAGTACAGAAACTGATTTAAAGAGCCCTTTATATCGATATAAAGGGCCTCGTAGTGTGGACGGGTGCGACGTTAAATCAGTTTAACACTGCTAAAATCAGTTTAAACGCATAGTGTAGACCAGGCCTTAGACTGGGGCAGGCAAACTTTTTGGCCTGAAGGCCACATCGGGTTTCTGAAATTGTATAGGGTTGGGTAGCCTCCTCAGACAGATAGTCATGGCCTGGACCCTGCCCCCTATCTGATCCCTCTGTTTCTTGCCCCCTGACAACCCCTCGTGGGACTCCTTCCCCACCAACCCCCCGGTTACCTGTCCCCTGATGGCCCCCCTGGGACCCCTGCCCCATCCACCCCTCTCTGTTCCCCTCCCACTTCTGGACCCTCCACCCCTGACTACGCCCCGCCACCCCATCCAACCCCTCCTCTCATTCCTGATTGCCCCCCAGGACACCTGCCCCATCCAGCCATCCCTTTTCCCTGTCCCCGATCACCCCTGGAACCCCTGCCCTGGACTGCCCCCTGCTGCCCCATCCAACCCTCCTCTCATTCCTGACTGCCACCCCTGGGACTCCTGCCCCATCCAATCCCCCTGTTCCCCAGCCTCAGACCGACCCGATCCCATCCACATCCCAGCCCCCTGACCACCACCCTGAACTCCCCTTCCCTCTATTTGACACGCTTGTTGCCTGACCCCTTACCGCGCTGCCTGGAGCTCCAGTGGCTGGCAGCGCTACAGCCGTGCTGCCCAGAGCACCAGGACAGGCAGCCACACTGCCCGGCTGGAACCAGCCATGCCACCACGCAGCACAGAGCACCGGGTCAGGCAGCGGCTCTGCAGCGGCTCTGTCCGGCAAGAGCTCGCCGCCCCACCACCCAGAGCATTGCACCAGCGGCGCAGTAAGCTGAGGCTTCAGGGGAGGGAGAACAGCAGAGGCCAGGCAGAAGGGTCCCGTGGGCCAGAAGTGGCCCGTGGGCCATAGTTTGCCCACCTCTGTCTTAGACTGTACACTGCCTAAGGCATGGAATATGTCTATCTACCTATATAGGACTTAGCAATTTAAATAATAAATTTAATCACAACAGTTATAAGTCATACACTCTCTAATACTTCTCACTAGAGAAACAAAATGTTAACACCTGCCAAATATCCAGTGATGCCCTATCAGATTGACTTATGCAGATCATGTCAAGCAGTCAGGAAACTTTTGCTCATATTCTTCTCCATGTTATTCTCTGGACTCTTACACACTATTTTTCAGCAAAAATATTAAATTATATAATGAAAGTCATGAAGACTAGGTTTATATTGTTTCTGTTTCTTTATAACTTTTTCTGAATAGTGAATGCTTCAGAAAGAGTGGGGGAAAAAGCGGAGTGGGGCACAGCTGGAGGGCCGTGCCCAGAAGAGGATGCTGTGGTCCAGGGAGTGACGTGGGTCTAAAGAATGGAGATAGCAGTGACGGAGGTGTGACACTACTAGCTGAAGGTGGATTGGAAGGGCTGAGAGCTAATTCCCAGGATGGCCAGCAGGAGGCGCTGCAGTGGTGAGTCCTGTGTTACAGGGCCTGGGATTCCAAAGATACCAATGTAGCCATGGTTGGCTTCTGAAAGCCTAACCTGACTATAGATGCCCAATATATCAGAACATCTAGCAGATTAAATCTATTCTATTTTGAGAGGATTTGTGCATAATAAATAATTAGATGAACCAGAGAAGCTTTTAAAAAATCCCATACTTCTCCAATTCTTATTCAGACCTCTTGAGTTTTCAAAATTGGCCTAAAAATATTACAAGAACATTTTCTCTTCCAAGATTCTCAATTAATCCTGCATCTGGCAGCACTAATCACATTAGAATGTTCTTGTGGTAATGTGGCCATTCTGTTTCTGATCTCCACTTGGAACTGGGAAATGCAGAGGGATATGGAAACAAATATTTAAAAAAATTAACTGAACTTCTGGAATTTCTAAAAAGGATCAGATTTTCCCCTTGTTTAAATTTTAATTAAATACTTGGGGGAAGGAAACCTTATTTTATCCAGGTTACAGTTCCTGGCCCTAATGACAACTGAACAGTAATATGTTAACTAAAATTGGTCCAAAAATAGTAAGTTTGTCTCATCAAAATATTTGAAAACATGCTTGTTGTCTTGAAGTGTATTGTGAAAAAATTCAAACAGTTCCGATTTTTCTGAAAAAAACTGAATTTTGTTTTTGTTTTTTATTTTGATTTCATAACTCCCTGATGTTTCGTTTTTCAGTTCCCCCTCCTTTTATTCTTTTCTTCACTGAAAAATGTGAGACAGAAGCAAGAGAAATAAAGAGAGAGAGAGAGAAGAAAACCTTTTTTTCCTTCCAGTTTTTGATCTTCAGGGTTTTCATTGAAAAATAAGAATTTCCACACACACAAAATTGAAAATTATGCCCCCAAATTTTCATATATCTAAAAAAGCAATTTTTCATTGGAAAAAGGGTTAAATGAAATATTTTCACTGACTATAAAATAACTTTTGATTTTTACTATTCTATTCTAAAATTAAGATTTTTGAATGGTCAAATGACGAGGATGAGGATTTCAAAGCCAATTGAGGTGATTTAGCCACATTAACTCCCACTGGAGTTAATGGGAGTCATATAACTAAATTCCTCAGTCGACATTGAAAATCTCAACTCTAATCTCAGTCTACAGAAGAGATTTGGACCATGACAAGACTAACTAAAGCCATAACTATTATACTTGTCAAAATGTATTCATGAGGTTATAGAATTCAGGCAAAGAAATAAACGACGGTGAGGCAGTTGAGTGCTTTGTTCTGTTCCATATTCCTGGAATCATCTTGCTGTATTGTGTGCCTGAGACAGTACATTCGACACATGTAAACTAGACCCACAAGACTTGAAAACGCACCGATGAAAAGGAAAATATTCATCAAACTATTACCATATTGGTTTGCCAGCCATGAGGACAGTGCATCATAATGCACTTAAATGGGTCTCAGAACGTGCATTTGCAGTCCAGTAACAGCATAGCAGTGAATAGTTGATTTAAGAATTAATAAGCTGATATGTGATTGGGAAAAAATTAAAGCATTTCATCAAAAAGATTCTCACACATCAGAGGCTCACCTTGGTACATGTAAAGGATTTGCTGCTAGGAACAGGACTGAGCTATTAGATATCTTTTCTTCACTACACTTAAGACTGTCCATTTCATCCATCATCCTAGTCTCTTCTGGTCAGCTGGCCAGGCTCAGGGAAAATGTTATGGTTCTGCTACTGTGTTGTAGTTTTTTCTTTTGTTTTATTTGTTAACAGTCCAATGTTAGAATTAGTATGTGAATGTTATCTGTTTTTACCATTTGATACAGACATAGGATATGGATTTACAGAAAACAGACACACACATAATTATGCAATGTGTCCATTATTCTGACTGTTACTGGTGAGGCTACTACAGAGAGTTAAATACACTGGTAGTTATATGGGCCCATTACTAAGCCTATGTTTGCTCTCATTCATTCCTAGATGTGGACTTATCTGGAGCAATACAACCAGGGACTGTGAGCTTGTTACCTCTCAAAAAGCTAAGCAGGGATGGGTCTAGTAGTTTCTTGTAGGGAAGAGAGGGCTGCAGGAGTTGGAAAGTCAGCAGGTGGCAGCCTTCCCTGGAGTCAGTACTAAGCCAAGCTGCTGGGTACATTTCACCTTTCCCCGCATGCTGTCTGGCAAAGCATCTGTCCAATTATGCATTAAGACTGTCTTTTGGCTGAGATGTTAAACTGAAGTCTTGGCTCCTTTGTGGCCATTAAAGGTCCCATGTAACTTTTCGCAAGGGAAAGGGTGCTAGTCTGGATTCTAGGAAACTTGCTCCATTACTTTTTTTATTGGTTTATTTTTTAAAGTGTAATAGCATGATAATGGTTAAGGTAAACAATGGTGACCAAATATATAAATCCAGCCTTGGATCAATTATTAGCATATTAGGGGACCAATTAGTGTTGTTACCAAAAAAGGGATCATAGAGAGAGCTGAAATAAATGTGACAGGGTATCTAAGGTGGCTACTGGAGCTTTGGAAAGCTGCTCCTGAGAAGTACCAAGTAGGGGTAAATCTAATTGATAAGAGCCAGGAGGAGAATTAATGGTTTTGATTGTGAAGGAAGGAGAAGCTGTCCCATGTGGGAGCCCCATTTTGAAGTTTTGCTCGGGCTCTCCTAGCTATAAATCACAGTCCTATGATAGAGGCTAAATTTATCATAATTAGAGTCACTGTACTGGCCTGTCCATTTTTCATAATTGAAAACATGGCTGTAAACAGATGCAACCAAGTTTTGCCCATTTACATTAGCAAAAAAATTGGCCCAAAAGCTTGTTGCCACAATGACTTCCTGTAATGTGAGAGACAAAGTGGGTGAGGTAATAACTTCTATTAGCTTTTTAGGTCTCTCTCATATCCTAGGACCAACATGGCTACGCTACCACATTGCGGTAATGTGGCAGGTAGCCTGACTCAATGAACTCTATGACAACTCACCACTGCACTGTATATCACAGAATATAAGCTGGTATTTGGGTGCTGGAACTGAATATGGTTGTATTTTCAAGAATTACATTGTGAATGCTTCAGTATTTTTCTCTTTCTGAAATAATGAAGGACTTTTGACATGTATTTACATATTCTCTTGCTAATTCCCTTGGAGAACCATGGCTCATATTAAATGCAAAACTTGACAGATGTGGTAGCTGGCGAGTATAAATGAAATTCCATAATCATTATCATGCAAATAGTCATTTTACTTCTGCTTTCGTGTACATTTGCAGATAGCTTTGTTAAAGAATGGCCTGGCATTCTAATACAAGGCACAGTTTTAATCAACTTAGTGGACTGGCCTCGTCGGGAAAGTCAGATAGAATTTAACAACCAACACTATAAGGCTTAACATTTGCTTATGAAGAACATGGGCCAGATTTCCCACTGGTGTAAATCTGCATAGCTCCACTGACTTCAAAGGAGCTTGGCACATTTACACAAGCTAGGCATCTGGCTCTCAATATATAGAATAATTTTTCTCCATGCATGTGATCCATAGTTATCCGTATATTCTATTTGTATTTGGCAGAAGCAGGAAATAAGTATTTTTGTGCTTAATGCAGTGTCAAATAATAACACTTTCCATGCTTTTTGAGGAAAACAAAAATTACAAATGAACTAATTTTTGTATACTGAAAATTGTGACCTCTTGTATATAGACAAGATGATTACTTTGTGCTATTTATATGTTACCATTGTGAAAAATGCACCCTCGTTTCTCCCTGGCCTTTGAAGCTCGTAAATGTGCTGCCTATGGAGCTCATAAGCACAGGGCGATCACATAAGTATTGTTTTTTCCCAGGTATTGCAACATTCCTACCAAAGTTGCACAGATGTCATTCAGCTACATTGTGTCATAAATATTTCATTTGAAAGCTACAAATTCTTGCAGTGTGACAGACTGTATATAACAAGGGCTAGTTTTTGCAACCTTATTCATATTGGTGATCATTTGTACAGTCTCATTGATGTCAATGGGGCTACACTCAGAATGAAGCAGAAGGATGTATCAATCCCACTTGAAGTTGTGGATGGAACAGAAAGTTTACCATCCGTAACAAAGGAGCATGTGAGGCAACACCTGCTCAAATTACATATTTTAAAATCAACAGGACTGGCTAGCTTAAACTCAAGCCTTAAAGTCACTAGCTAAGGAGCTCTCTAAACCACTAATGTTAATCTTGGAAAACTGGGGAAAGGGCTGGAGGACTGTCACTTTCTGTATTTAAAAAGGGTAAAAATTGATGAGTCAGGGAACTATACACAGGTTAGCTTGACGTCAGTCCCAGGTAAAATGACGGAACAGTTAATTTTGGACAAAAGAATTAGAGGCTATAAATATAATTAACGTCAGTCACCATGCTTCCATGGATGGTAGGTAGGACTTGTAAAACAAACCTGTTGGTTCTTTTGTTTAAAACAAGATTATAGGTCTGGTTGATAAGGCAACTGTGTTAATACAATATTAACACATTTGACTTAGCACCATGTCATTTGATTTTTAAAAAATTGAATTATGTCAAATTAACATGGTACAATTAGATTAATTAAAAACTGGCTCACTGATGGATTTCAAAATGTAGCGGCTAATGGGGAGATATCAGTGAGTTTCTAGTGCGGTTCCCCAGGGATCAGTTCTTGGTCCAATGCTAGTTAATATTTTTGTCAACAATCTAGATGATGATGATATAAATTCTCTGCTGGTAAAGCTTGTAGATGAAACAAAGATTGGTGGAGTAATAAATAACGAGGAGGACAGATTACCATTACAGTGATAGGAATTCCCTCACTAAATGGTCACAATCCAGCAAAATGCATTTGAATACAGCCAACTGCAATGTAATACATCTGGGACTCAAGAAATAGATTATACCTATAGCATGGGAGGTTCTGTCTTGGAAAGCGGTGACTCAGTCATTGCGGATAATTGCCTCACATGCACTGTCAGTGCAATTCTGTGGCAAAAAGGTCTCGTGCGATTCTTGTCTGTATAAAACGGGGAATAGAAGTAGGAAAGTGAGCTCGTGTCCATACACAGCATTCATTAAGACCACTACTAGAATACTGAGAGTTGTGGTGTCCACACTTCAAGAAGGATGTAGTCTACTGGAGAGAGTTCAAAGGAGGGCCACAAAAATGACTCAGGGGCTAGAGAAGAAGATTTAGAATGTAAGGCTTATAAAAAGCTCAACTTAATCACTTTACCAAAAAGAGGGTTGAGAGGTGACTTGATCATTTTGCATAGGCACTTATACAGGGAAAAGACAGTGGGGGCTTTTTAGGCTTACAGATAAAGGCACAACAAGATCCAACGGCTGGAAACTGAAGTTAGACAAATTCCTTAAAAATAACCTTGAAATAAGACTTGATTTCTTAGCAGTGAAGGTAAGTAAACATCGAAACAGCTTATGAGGAGAGGTGGTAGACTCTCCATCCCTTGGAGTCATTCAGATAAGATTAAATCCCTTTTAAAAGGATATATTTTAATCCAGTTTCTGGGAGAAATTCTATGGCCTGTGTGTGCAGGGATGAGCATGTGTTCGGGCTGGATGGACATAGTGCTCCTTTCAGGCATTGGAGTCTGTGAATGAGTTCCCCTGTTCATTCCCTTCCTTCATGGGCCATAGGGAGAATTGGAATGCCTGCATTGCGCTCAACATGCTCACAGCACTTGCAGTGCTGCAGTAAGATCAGAACTGTTGTGGCAGGCTTCTCTCCAACCCTAGGGTCTTTCTCAAACAGCCTTGAATGCCTCTTGCTTGTCAGCATCTCTGTGAGTTTTATTAATATTACCCCCAAGTCCCAATCATAATTGCTGTGCAGTACTTCTAACTCCAGTGTCCTTCAACCTTTTCTCCAGGGAAAGCTAGCTTCCCATGGGATCTGCTAGCCCCTCTCCCCCCTTACACTGCCTTCCTGTGCTTTTAACTAGCCTCCCCAGCTGATCAAATAGTTATCCCCTTAGCTCATTAACCCCCAGTCTGCTTCAGCAATTAAGTATCTTCCTCTTCCCCCCTTTCCTGGCTGAGCTAACTAGTGCTTAAGTGATCTCATGCTTCAGGGATTCAGCTAGTCTCATGCAAGTGGCAGGAAGGATTTTCTCCCCTCTTCTCCCTGCCCCCATGCACAGTCAGCTAGATGTATTCTGGGTTTGTTTGCCTTCCTCTAAAGCATCAGAGATTGGCCACAGCCAGAGATGGGACTGTGGCCGGGATGGAGCAGTACTCTGAGGTGGGACACAGAATCCTATTTCCAGATTCCTGGCTGCTGTGTCTTGCTCACATGCTCAGGGTCACACTGTGCTGAGGTCAGTAAAGACTTTTCCCTTAGCCCAAGTTGGTAGGGACCTTGGATTTTTAAAAAAACCGTCCTCTGCAGCACGGGGTATGGTTCACCTGTTGGGATCATCTGGAGTTATTTCACATACTGGATTTTCTGCTACTGCAGGGGCCTCAGGCAGTGGTGGCACATTGGTCTTTCCTGTTCTCTATGATACAGAATAGTTTAGTTTCCTGAGGACCGAAATTCCTTAGTCTAACTAAAGTCTTTGGGTTTCATATAGGGTTATCTGTGTGAAATGTAACAGCCAAACAGCCAATAATAAAGATGAGTTCTGACTAAATGATCCAGTGGTCCCTTCTAGCCTTAAATTCTATGAATCTGTGAAACTGTTAGGCTGAATTTTCTTTGCAAGTGTATGGCTCAGAAATATCCATGTATAGTTACAGAGCTACTCAAACCCACATGCAACAAATTGTTTATAAAAAAAGTGTCAATTGAATTATATGAATAAGATGAGGGCTGCAGTTTAATGGTCCTATTACATCATTTGTTATCTTAGTAGAAAACACTGTGCTGTATATGCAAATTTAGTGTTCAATGTCAGCTACTGCGTTAGCACTACGTGGCACATGAAAGAGAGTTTTTGCTAAAACATTACAAGAATGTGAATATCATGAATGAAATCATTTTAAGTAACATTTTCTCATTCTGGATACTCCACAAGCATCCATTTGCTGATCTTATCAGGGTGGTAGGGAATTACAGAACAGATAGAGAGTTTCAACCCCAAATTCCATGGATCTTAGGGGACATGATGGAGTCCCTATCCATCTCCAATACTTCCTGACCCTTTCTTGTACCCATAGAAACACAGCTCCTGGGAGAAAAGTGAAAGGTAGTTTTGATGATGCATTTCTCCCCCCACCTCCTTATTTTCTCCATTGCACAATTGTGAGGTTTCTCCAACAAAATTTGGCAAACCAAACAATGATGGATATTGCCTGGCTAACAATGCAGATGCTAATGTTAAGTAAAAGTGTTGCATGTTTTTGGAGACAGATAGACAGAGTATGAGTAGATAAACGAGCTGGAATACCAATTAAAAATACTTATGGAATTCTAATTAATATATAGGGTGCCAGAAGTATTCTCATATCTGATTGTTCACTTCAGCCAGCTGTTCTCTAGTCTGTAATCTGATCCTTTGGAGATCAGTCCAGTCCATTTTGTTTTTAACTTAATAAAGATACATCACAAAAATAACCTGAATGATAGGATTTTAATTTATATTAAATCAATTATAATGGGCTGGATTTAGCAGGGATCTGGATCAGCCCAATGGAGACAGTGAAAGTGAGCCTAAAGTGGGCAGCATGATCTGCTGAGGAAGCAATTAGAGTGACCAAGGATGCATTGATTCAGCACATTTCCTAGTCAGCCTCCACTAGCAGGTATCTGTGGCACTCTGTACCTCCAAGCAGCACTCTGGAACCCCCATATTCTCCACTGCCAAATAATTAAGATATGTTTCATACAAAATGTGCCCTGTGAAGGATCATTTTAAAAGTCTTGATCTGTTGAACAATAATATCCTGTTGGATTGTATGAGCTATCCTTGTATATGAAGTTATAAAGTTTTGCTACATGTGTGTTACTGAAATATGTTGTGAGGTTGGGAACACCCACAACCAGCCTTTCAAGTAAAACAGTGGGGTAGCCAGACAGCATTAATGGCTCATCAACACCCATCAAAGAAAAATTCCACTATCTCAGGAACTGTGTACAATAGAGACTTCTCAGCAAGAGCATATATACAATGGAGACTACTTGACCCACATCATAGCAAAAGATCTTTCCAGCAAGCTAGAAGAAACTATAAAAGAGGGTAAGTGACATCATGACTTGGCCTCACTCCCACCTCAACTCAACACCTGGAAACACATTTGGAGGGACAAAGACTCTGAACTGGGGAGAGTGGTCCCCAGCTGGAAAAGAGTCCCAGCCTGTGTACCAAGAAACTGTATCATTATTTGCTTGGTTCAAATCCTGTTTAGTTTATAGAACTCAGACTGAGAATTTACTTTTATTTCTTAGGTAATTATCTTTGATCTCTATGCTTGGTACTTATAATCATTAAAATCTGTCTTCATGTAGTTAATAAATCTGTTTTATATTTTACCTAAAACAGTATGTTTGAGAAATCTCAGGTCAGTTTACAAAGGCTAATGTGTGTCCTCTCCACATGAGGGAGGGGCAGACTTGGTAATGAACTTACACTGGTCAGTCGTCTCTCCAGGGCAAGATAGTACAGTTCTGGGGGGCAAGACTGAGGAGCTGGCGGGAATTGGTTGGAGCCTCTTTATTGTCGATTCATGAGTGGCTGGGGAAAGCATTCAGCTAACTCAGTTGAGTGTGTCCCTGGCTGTGGATGTCTGTGTAAGTGCAGCACCTGTCAAAGGGTTGTAGCTTGGCAACAGCTTCAATGTGAGGGCTCATCCAGATTGGTGGGACAGAGGGCTCAGTGGTCTCACAGTCCAGGTTGCACCCCAGGAGCTCCGTCACAGTATCTTACTGAATCTTCTGCAGAAATTAAAAGCTGTCCTCCCCCAGCAGAAGCCCTGAAGGAGGGAAGGAAGCCTCATGTGCTCAAGTGAATTCTTCCTAGGCTGACAGAAAATCAGACTGGCACACGGAGGTGAAATGTACATGCCTCTGCACCATCACAGGGTTTGATTCAGTCATGCTAGCTACCATTTTCCTCAAGGCAGCCTTCAGGCCCCTCTGACTTATGCTGGGGAGTTAGCGTGGCACACAGCTAGCCCAGCATCACAGGAATATAAAGACAGTCACATCTACAGATAAAGTCACATTAGCACCTTTTCTCTCTCTCATCATTCCTGATTTTCACTTAGGGCTCTCTGGCTGAAGTTGAGGATCTGAACCTTTAAATCCATATTCCACTCGGAAGTGTTTAAGGTCTAATCTAAACCTGCTGATGTCAATGGAAAGACTCCTATTGACTTCAATGGGTGTAGTGGGGCAGTTACCCCGCTCCTGGGAAAAAAAGGTAGGTTGATTGGGTGTGGTCACAGCTGTGACTGCTTCCCCAATCAGGCCACACCTGGCCCTGTTATAAGGGCTCAGGGAGGAGCTGGATCAGTTTCATTCCAGCCTTGGAGCGGGAAGGATCAGCTGCTTGAGAGCACAAGGGTACCGGAAGCAGAGTAGAGCAGAGCAGTGCTGGGGAAGGGCAAAAGGAGCTGGGGAGCTCCAGCCTGGCAACTCCCCAAGCTGAGGCCTTGTTAAAGGCCTAAGGAGGTACTGGGGCTGCGGAGGTGCAGCCCAGGGATAGGCAGAGGCAGCTGGTCCAACCCCCTGGCCGGTGATGAGTAGCTATTACAGACTGCAGTTTGCCCCAGAGAACAAGGGCTAGATAACAATGGGCAGTAGCCACTGTGGCAAGGGGGGCATTGAGGGTTGCGGGTTCCCCTAGGAGGGGAGACCCAGAGTGTGGGGGCTGCCATAAGGCAGCATCCCAAAGAAAGGGGGCACTGGGGTCTGGGAGGGACATGGGGCCTGTGGCAGGTGAGACATTGGCCAGGAGGGGGCGCTCCGAGTGCTGGAATTGAGCTAATTCCCAGACGACCAGCAGGAGGCACCACGGCGGTGAGTCTGCGGTCTGCTACAGTGGGCTTTTGATCAAGCCCTTACTCTTTATTCCCCTTTCCTAATCCCAAAAGAATCATACACCAATTCTCTTGTCATTTTAACATATTTAAATTGTGTTTCTTTCATAACTGATCTTAGAGAAAATAGCATTTTATGTATTAAAGAGTCTCAAACCCACATGCAGTATTATTTGCCTATAAAATGTGTCAATATGATAGACAGTGGAAGATGGGAAATTATTCACTTTTGATGATTCATAGCCTCCTGCATATCCAAGTACCATATACCAGCTACCATTGACACATACTGCATTGTTCTACATGTAAACAAACGCTTTTATTAAGACCATAGCCAAAGGTAATCTTAATTATTTAAGCAAACACTGCTGTGATGGAAGTTATCTATCTTTCTAGCTCCATATTGCAATGTGAACTGAATTGCTTTAGGCATGAAGCTGATCTTCACTTCTGTGAACAGGACAAATATTTGTTTTTTGTTTTTTCTTGTGGATCACTACTGCAATTTTCAATACAAATGTTGTTAGGAAAAACTACAGTATGAATGTTTTCTGTTTACAGTACAAATAACTCCATGGGGGAAAAAAGAATAGTGTAAGACACCTCTTACAGGATAGAGTAGACTATGATTTTATGATGATGATGATTTGTATTCAGGTAGCACTTAGGGTACATCTACACTGGAATCAAACACCCATGACATGGCTAAAGCTGGCCCATGTCAGTTGACTTGGGGTCAGGCTGCAGGGCTAAAAACTGCAGTGTAGAAGTTCGGGCTGGAGCTGGAGTCTGGGCTTTGGGACCCTCCCATCAGCTGGATCCCAGAGCTTGGGCACCAGTCTGAGTCTGAATGCTGTTTTACAGCCCCACCATCCAAAATCCATGAGCCCAAGCCTGCTGATGCAAGTGTTTAATTGCTTTGTAGATATACTCTTAGAGGTTTTACCTAAGATTGGTGGCCTATTCAGGTAGGTGCTAGATGGACTGTACCCTGAAAGCTGTAGCCAATTACTTCATTTTATCATTGTTATTGTGTAATATTATGACCAACTAACATGTTATGTCATATATAATCATTGTATGCTAAACAGATTTGAGTTGTAAAGATTATAGAAGTATAAGATTGCTCAGCAGTCAGAAGGGATAAGTAAGCATTAGGTATTTAAGTAAGTAAGGCTGAAATGCAAGGCCTACAGGCTGAGGCTTGTAAAATGTCAGCTTAGCTATACTAGGCCATAGGCTTAAGAAATGCTTGACATAAGGAAATGACCAAAGAATGACCCTGTGCTACAAGATGGTGGGAAAAGATCTGCCAGGGGGTGGTATTGTGAAAAATTAACAGAGTAATTTTGACTACAAGATGCCCTGTAGTCACATTTTTCTAGCATATGCACAGATTGTTGGGCTCTGAAATTGGGTAAAATTAGTTCCCTTTGGGAAAAGTCCAGCAGGAACCATCCCTCTGCTGATGATCATTTGGCAAGTCAGCCATCAGACCTTAAAAATATTATTAAGGATGTGAGTATAACTATATTGTAATCTGTGTATAGGTCTTTATAGAATTTCTATATGCTTATGTAATCATAACCTTAACTGTAACATTAATAACATTGATAAAACAAACTATACATTGTACTTGTAAATGTCTGTGTGGTCACTATCCTGGGTCTTTGTGTTCCTAGAGGCACTAAATCTGAAGCAAGTAGCAGAGGTGACTTTCACTCTGAGCTTGAAACTGTAGCTGAACACATGGTGCTGTAAAATAAAATTACTAAATTCACTTTAAATAAAATAAAAGGCTACAAGTCTTAGAATCTAAATGGACAAGAAAATTCAGTATCCAAATGGTATTCTCCTATCTTGCAGATGGAAACCTGAGACATAGAGAGATCAAGTGATTTGCCCAAGGTCACACAGAAAATTTGTGGCAGAGCTAGAATTTGTATCTAGGACTCCTGAGTCCTATTTGAGCACTTTAAGCACACGGCCCTCCTTCCTCTTTTCACATACCTTTAATACTGCTATTATCCCTAAATATTTAGTGCTAGTGGCACAAAAGGCAAAATTTGGCCACAATTGTGGTTCACACAGTTTTGGGTAGTGAATCTTGTTTTATTGAAAAGGAGAATGCTGGCCAGGGCACACAACCCATTGCCAGTGGAGCAATGTAAACCAAGATTTTTGTCTACTCTGCAGCTGAAGTGAGACTCCCAGCTTAGCTGGACAGATCTGTGCTAGCGGGGCTCAAGTTAGTGCTCTAAAAATATCAATGTTGACATTCCTGCTCAGGCTGGAGCTCATACTCTGAAGCATAGGGGGTTGGGTGGGCTTGAGAACCCAAGTTCTGCCAAAGCCCCAACATCCACATTGCTATTTTTAATATGCTAGCCAGCTCTAGGCACCAGCAAACCAAGCATGTGCTTGGGGTGGCTCAATTTCAGAGGCGGCATTCCAGACACCTTTTTTGTTTTGTTTGTTTTTCGCTTCTGCAGTTGCACTCTCGGAGGTTTGTGGGTGTTTTTTTTGTTTGTTTGTTTTTGCTTGGGGCAGCAAAAAACCTAGAGCCGACCCTGGCTAACTCGAGCCTGCTAGCACAAGTCTGTCTACCCACACTGGGAGATTTGCTCTCAACTGTAGTGCAGACGTTCCTCAGTTGGGCAAGCTGAAAGCAAATGCTGCAGATAGGTCCTTGATTTCAGCAGCAGTCTAGTGCAGCAAACTGAAAATTCTGTGGGACACCACCATTTACCTCTCTCCCTGCTGAAAACCAGCCATTTATTCCTACTCTTTGTTTCTTATCTTTTAATCAGTTATCAGTCCATGAGAGGACCTTCCCTCTTATCCCATAGCAGCTTACTTTGCTTAAGAGCCTTTGGTGAGGGACCTTGTCAAAGGCTTTCTGAAAATCTAAGTTCACTGTATCTGCTGGATCCCCGTTGTCCACATGCTTGTTGACCCCCCGAAAGAATTCTAGTAGATTGCAGAAGCATGATTTCCCTTTACAAAAACCATGTTGACTCTTCCCCAACAAATTATGTTTATCTCTGTATCTGACAATTTTGTTCTTTACTCTAGTTTCAACCAGTTTGCCCGGTACTGGTCAGGCTTATTGGCCTGTAATTGCCAGGATCACCTCTGGAGCCCTTTTTAAAAATTGGTGTCACATGGGCTATCCTCCAGACCAGTGGTTCTCAAACTTGTTCTGCCTCTTGTGCAGAGAAAGCCCCTGGTGGGCCGGCCCGGTTTGTATACTTGCCATGTCTGCAGGTTCGGCCAATCGCAGCTCCCAGTGGCTGCAGTTCACTGCTCCACGCCAATGGGAGCTGCTGGAAGTGGCGGCCCGCAGGTACTGGGAGCCGCGATCGGCCGAACCTGCGGATGCGACAGGTACACAAACCAGCCTGGCCCACCAGGGGCTTTCCCTGCACAAGCAGCGGAACAAGTTTGGGAACTACTGCTCCAGACACTTGGTACACTGCAAGATGAACAACAAAGCTGTTCTTTAAGGCTGTCTGTACACTCAGGAAGATATCACTTCCTCCATTTACATTCAGATCAACCATGATGGCTAGACACACATTCTGTTAAAAATGAACGTTAGCACAACACTGCAGTGAGGGTGGATTCTATATGTGGAATAGCTGGGTTTTGACCATGGTGAGTCAAGTTTAAGGTATAACTGCTAATAAAGTATCTGGACTTGTCATTGAATAAATGATCTAAACCAAGTTTGAAAGTAAAGGAGGCATCTCTTTAAACATAATATAATGAGCCCTGACTTTTAAGATATTTTCAAACTTGATGATGAGTGAAATCTCCAAGGAGGTCATTTATATATTAGTAACATTACTCTGTCCATGTTTCAAGAGACAGAACTGAGCCCGTTATTCTTCCACTGAACCATATGAAGGTTGGGTAGGATATTTTCATTAGTAAAGTGCTGCAGGCCATGTCATCATCCTCTTTCCACAGCTAAACTGCAATGCAAGTACATGACATGAAAGGGAATGCATTTCAGAAAGGTCTGCAATTGCCAAAGAGGTGAAAGGGATGCCACTAATATTCATAACACCAGCTTTAGCAGCAAAAGCATATTGGCATTCCATTTAATTATACAGCTGAGCATCTGGCTTTTTTGTCATCAGTCCAGAGAAGAGCAGTCCTGGACAAGCAAGCTCAGTTTGTGCCTGTATTAGTTCAATAATGAATGGTTTTATAGATGTCATGGAAGATCATTGAAGTACGGGGAACTGTGAAATCAACTGTGGCTGAACCAAAGAATCATGCTTCTTTGGTTGTTATATATATTTGATGGTTATATTAATTCTCTTCATAATGAAAAAATAGGAAAATGTACTAGATTATACTGCTGCCATTTTCATTTACATTTCAGGGGATGAGGAGGAAGTTTAAGAAGATGATTTAGTAAACGGTGGTATATATTTTTTCCTTTCTCACCCAGTTTGATCATTCTCCCCATTCCTTCCCCCCACTTTGGTAATCTCAAAAAATATCAATCCAGCTGACTGGACAGCTAGTAAACACTGAGTCAAATTCATACTTAAGGTCAGAGAACTTGGAAATGGTTCTCTCTTATCCCTGAGCTTAGTATGGGTGTCACCTGCATGCTATGCCATACGATTGCTCTTTGGAACAGAGACCACCCCTTGCTGTATTTGTACAATGCTTAGATCAATAAGCTCCTGATACTTGACTGGGGCTCCCAGGAATTCCATAATACATTAATGAATAAGTGACAGTGCATAGAAGTGGGGAAAATATCTACCAATCTTACTGAAGGTCCAGCCCCAGTCCACCATATTTGGGTAAACAGACCCCCAAACTTTGGAGGTGTTTAAAGACCCAAATTTTGGCTCCCCCATTTTTATAAGGAACTAATCCAGAATTCCACAATCTGAACACCCCTGAATGCTGGAGTGTTTGTTTCTAAGCCTCTGTGATGGGACACTCTACTCACCGCTGGATGGCACCACTTCCTGGTCACTCCAGGGATTAGCTCTACACAGCTAACTCCCCTTCCTTCAGTGGCACTCCATCTCTCTCTTTCTCTCAATCTGCAGCCTGGGGGGTTAATTGGCCCACCTGACCACCTTAACTCCTTCAAGTCTTTGTAGGTGGACACCACATCACAGCCTCCTTTCCACATGGAAGTGGGAAAATCTGTGCATGCGTGAATCAGGGGCTTAAGGGTACTGTATCATTCCATTATTTTTTGTATATATGTTGAATATAGTATCCAAAATTGCATATTTTAGATTGTGCTTCATTGTTATAAACTTACTCATATTCAGAACATCTGTTAGTGTACAGGGCCATTGGGTATTTTATTGTAGCACACGGGTGGGCAAACTATGGCCCACAGGCCACATCCAGCCTGCGGGACCCTCCTGCCCAGCCCCTGAGCTCCAGGATGGGGAGGCTAGCCCCCAGCCCCTCCCCTGCTGCTCCTCCTCCCCCGCAGCCTCAGCTCACTGCGCTGCCAGCACCATAGGCATGTGCAGCACATTTCATTAGGGTGTGCACCCAGGGAATTTTTTTTTTAAAGGCGAACATTTATTGACTACTCAATCATAAAGGCCATTATTTTTATTCATCAAACTAAAGAAACTAAAATTAAACTAAACTTATTTTTTTTAAATTAACAACTAAACTTTACTTAAAAAATTAGACACAAAATACCAAATTTTTGCTGTAGTGATAACAAGGTGTATACAAAGCTACAGTCAATTTTCATGATCTTTATCTTTAACCAGATAATAAGCTAACCCAAATTAACCAAAACAGATTAAGGTTTCTTCATCTTCCTGTGCTAGAGAATGAGACGTCGCTCACCAGGTGTTATGGACTTAAATTTCTCAATCACATCATTGTAATTAACTGACGAAGCCAATTCTTGTTCACTGTACAAAATCATGAGTGAGTCGAGGCACCTTTGGGACATTGTACTTCTTTGTTTTTTACATGTGCTAGTTTCAAAAAGGCTCTTTCACATGAACAGCTTGTAACAGGTAAGACTGCAGAGCATTGAATAGAGTTGTAAAAGGCCTGGAACATGGAAGACCAATCCCATTCCTTTAGCCAATCAAGCCACTCTCTGGTGGTGTTCATAGTGCTACCTTTAGGAACAGATCCATCATAACCCGAAGCAACCCAACTTCAGCTTCCAACTCATCCAAGGACACTTTAAATTTGTTGGCAATGATTCTCATATCATCCCTGCCAATGTCTAAGCTCAGCATTTTTCCCATTGCAGTCACAGTTTTACAAGTCTCCTGTTCAAAGTGCTGGTCAATGCCAGTAATCATCGAGTCTAGGAGTGGCTAAAATGAAGTTATTCTCTCCTGCTTCTCTTTTGTATCAAAGAGATGCTGGGACTCAAATGCATCATCAATACGAGAGGACATTTTTCTCTTCTTAACTGAGGGAATCGATAGATCATTCCCTACACACATTTTCACACTGTCATTGAAAATAGATTGAAAATATTCTAGGCCACTTTTCATCGCAGCCAAAGAGTTATGCAAGCTTTTCACCCCTGTCATTGCAGTAAGTAAATTGAAATCTGGAGCTTGAAGAACCTTACTCACTTTTACCACCATCTGGAGAATAGGGTGCATCATGTGAAGGGCAAAGATGAACTTGAATGAATTTAGTTCATGGATAAGGCCCCTAGCTTTTATTTTAGCATCAGCAAGGTGAGTTGTTTCAATAATCTAAAATGATGGAGTAATTTTGTTTTACAGCAGTCACTGCTTCTGCTCTGCATGCCCATCTTGTGTTTGATCGTGATTTCAAAGAGATCCTACTTCTTGTGAAATCTTCTCCATTACTGCATGTCTCACAGGACTCCCCTCCATGAAGGCATAAGGAGTCTGAATAACACCAAAAAAATCAAAGACGGTTCTGTTTTGTTTATTTGAAGTGCATGCATCTACTAGGACGAGGTTCAAACAATGCGCATAGCAGTGTATATAGAGTATTTCACTATTTCTTTCTTTACATTTCATTTGAACTCCTGCAGTATATCCAGACATAGTAGATGCGCCATCAAAACAGACAGACATCACTGATGACCAGTCAATTTTAAGAATGCCAAGGACGTCATTTAACTGATCAAAAATAGACTGAGCATCAACTGTTGTTAGTCTCTGAACAGACATAAAATGTTCAACTGGACTATGTTTTTTAATGTCAAAATACCACACCACAATGGACATCTGTTCATGGTGTCCACAGTGAGTAGGATCATCGGCAATTATTGAGACCATTTTTCCATTTAGTGAAGACACAATCTTTTGTTGCACAACATTGTGCAAGGCCACAATTAAATCATTTTGGATGTGATTACTCAGATAGGTAGCATTTCGAGGAGATTGTGGCACATGCTTTGCCATTACGGGATCATATTTTTGGAGCATATTGACAAGATTTAGAAATAAACCTTTCTCAAAACTGTCAGCTTTTTCATTGTGACCCCTTGAATTGTCTCCCACCTTTTGCCAAACACAGAACAAAGTCAATCAGTCGCTCCATTACACTTTGGTTATGGCACCGTTCTTGTTTAAACAGATAAGCCTGCTTGCCCTCATCCAACAATACATCAGTAGGTTTCCCTTCATTAAAACTTTACCATGAAGAACAGCTCGACACATGAGATTTTGACAGTTGGTGGTTTTTAAAACATTCGTTAGCCCTATGCCAGTTTCTGAATCCCTTATCAATAAGTGTTGGATCAGTGTGACCTTTGCTTGCTGCATCATTAGAGGAGAAGAAATGGCAGTAAAAGCAAAATGCTGCGTCCTTTGATGGGCTATATTCTAACTACCTATACTTTTCATACCAATAGGAGTGAAAACTTTTTTGTTTATTCCCTATTTTACTTCTAGGAAACATGCTCAGTCTAGGCTGATAAGGACCGCTAGGTAATCCAGACCGGCATTCTAATCTATTTATTGGAATATCACAGACCGGGTCATCAGATGGAATGTTTGATGACTTTGAATAGGAACTACACTGACCTGAACTAAGAAAAAGTCTATTTCTGTTGGTCATTACTCAGTTTATTGCACGCACTGGAACTGGTGGCGACATTATCTTCATGTAAGTTCTTAACCGAGGAGTCCGAGGTATTTGCACTACTATCAGCACATTCATTATAATTCAGTTTGTCTGCTCCTTTTCTTATCTTAACAACGAACTGATCCATATTTTAAAATTAAAAGGGGGTATCGTACAATTGAATTAAAACTTAAAGCCATGAGCTTGTTATGCTATTTCAGTAGAGTACATGCACCAAAGATTACAAACACTGTAGATCCTGTGCTGTGCAAGCCTGACACGGCCACTTGTGTAGGTCAAAGAATTTTCTAGGATAGTAGTTGGAGGGGGAGGGGAGGACCAATGGTAAAATGGTGCCGCAGAAGTGGGGACAAATGCTGTGAGCGAACGTGGGCTTTCTATACATTTCTACAACACCTATATTATGCAATTTGACGCTTATTGCATAATACAACAATCCATACTTTAAAACTAAAAGAGCGTATCATGCAATTAAATTAAAATGCAAAGCACTTTTTTTTGAGACATTAGGGCAGGGATGTCATAAACAGATAGCTAAGGGTTAATGTCTCTTTCACCTGGAAAGAAGTAACCTGAAACACCTGACCAGAGGACCAATCAGGAAACAAGACTTTTTCAAATCTGGGTGGAGGGAAGTTTGTGTGTGAGTCCTTTGTTCTTGGTCTTGTGCCTATCTCTCTCTCGGCTATGAGAGGATCTCTGTTTCCTGCCTTTCTAATCTCCTGTTTCCCAGTTGTAAGTACAAAAGATCAGATAGGGATTTATATGTTTTTTTGTATTTACATGTGTATAGTTGCTGGAGTGTTTTGAATTGTATTCTTTTTGAATAAGGCTGTCTATTCATATTTCTTTTAAGAAATTGACCCTGCATTTGTCACCTTAATACAGAGAGACCATTTTTATGTATTTTTTCTTTCTTTTTATATAAAGCTTTCTTTTTAAGACCTGTTGGAGTTTTTCTTTAGTGGGGAACTCCAGGGAATTGGTGGGAGGAAGAAGTCAGGGGGAAATCTGGGTGTGTTAGATTTACTAGCCTGACTTTGCATACCCTCCGGGTGAAGAGGGAAGTACTTCTGTTTCCAGGACTGGAAATAGAGAGGGTGGAATCCCTCTGTTTAGATTCACGGAGCTTGCTTCTGTGTATCTCTCCAGGAACACCTGGAGAGGGGGAAGGGAAAAGGTTTATTTCCCTTTGTTGTGAGACTCAAGGGATTTGGGTCTTGGGGTCCCCAGGGAAGGTTTTTGGGGGGACCAGAGTGCCTCAAAACACTCTAATTTTTTTGGGTGGTGGCAGATTTACCAGGTCCAAGCTGGTAACTAAGCTTGGAGGTTTTCATGCTAACCCCCATATTTTGGACGCTAAGGTCCAAATCTGGGACTAGGTTATGACATGAGTGGCAGCGTTTGTGGGAAAGATAGAATCCAGAAGCCAGTAGGAATATTATATTTTTCTTTTCTCTGCTAGGGGCTTTTAAGCAGAGAGAAACAGTTTGGTTTTAAAGGGAACCAGAGAGAATTTTTTTTTCTCTGCTCTCTCTTGCAGTTTCTGGCTTGCATATTAAGCAAGGAACCATTAAGCTGTGACAAACAGGTGTTTTGTCAGACAATAGCACTCCCATTAGGAGGCAATTACCAGCACAATATACATGCAAAGAAAGTAGTTTTTCTGGTTTACTTTACATTTAAAAGATTAGTTAGAGGAATAAAGGGAAAAAGGCACTGTTGCTAGGCAGACCCCAGGAGGCAACAGAGAACCTGCAGTTCAGAAGATAAACACCGGAGGGCACCCCAACACAAGAAAACAGGACCCATGCCTACCAAGACAAAAATGGGGGCCGAAGAACAAATCAAAGACGCCGAGCACAGGAGAGAGATGGAAAAAAAAACAGGAACTAGAAATAAAACAAAAAGAGATGGAGATGAAAGAAAGAGAAGAACAGATCAAACAGGCAGCCCATAAAAGAGAACAAGAAGCCAAAAATGCAGCCCACCACAGAAAACTACAAGAAGAAGAGGTGGCCCACAAAATGAAACAAGCAGAAGAAGAGGTGGCCCACCGCCGAGAAATGGAAAAACAACAAAAAGAAAGTGAAGAGAAGGAAAAACAGAGAAAACATGAACTGGACTTAGCGCAAGCTGGGCTGCATGCGCCAGCCAATCCTAACAACCCTTCGCCAATTATGGTTCCACATCACAGGAAATTTCTCACCTACAAGGCAGGTGATGACACTGAGGCCTTCTTGGAAAATTTTGAAAGAGCCTGTCTTGGGTACCACATCTCTGAAGACCAGTACATGGTAGAATTGAGGCCACAGCTCAGTGGACCTTTAGCAGAGGTGGCAGCTGAAATGCCTAAGGAGAACATGAATGACTATAAACTTTTTCAAACCAAGGTCAGATACAGAATGGGGATAACCCTGGATCATGCCCGTCGGTGTTTCAGAACCCAAAAGTGGAAACCAGATGTGTCATTTCCCAAATACGCCTACTACGTTGGGAAAAATTATGAAGCCTGGATATCAGGACACAATATTAAATCCTTGGAAGAACTGCACCTCCTCATACAAATGGAACAATTCTTGGATGGTGTTCCTGAGGACATAACATGGTACATACAAGATGGAAAACCCAAAAATCTCACCGAGGCGGGAGAAATTGGAGCCAGATGGATGGAAGTGGCAGAAAGCAAGAAAGCTACTGTCAAGGGGAACGAATACCCCAGAGGGCACACCGACCATAAACCCTACAACTGAGGGCAGCCAAAAACCCCACCTACAACCCAAGTAAAGCCCCAGACACACTATTCTTCCACCTCACCAGTCTCCAGTAACTCACCTCGACCCAGTGACCCATCAGATGGAAGATGCTTTAAGTGCAATGAACTGGGACATATCAAGGCCAACTGCCCAAAGAACGCCATCCGAGTGCAGTTCATTACACCACCATCACCCAAAAGATCCCCAGGCCCAGATGCCTCTCAAATACCCTTGGAGTGAAGGGAAAATTTGAGAGTGGGTGAAAAGAAGGTTACTGCGTGGAGAGACACGGGGGCACAAGTGTCAGCTATCCACCAATCCTTCGTAGACCCCAAATTCATCAACCCAAAGGCCCAACTGACAATTTACCCCTTCATGTCACAAGCTGTAGACTTGCCTACAGCTGAACTACCTGTCCAGTACAAAGGCTGGTCAGGAAGGTGGACTTTTGCAGTCTATGACAATTATCCTATCCCCATGCTACTGGGGGAAGACTTGGCCAACCAGGTGAAACGGGCCAAGAGAGTGGGAATGGTTACACGTAGCCAAACCAGGCAAGCTTCCAGACCCATTCCTGTTCCTGAACCGTCCACAGACACCCCGTCTGTGTTACCAGAGACCCAGACAGAGGTAGTGAACCTGGATTCCATGCCAGCCACTGAAACAGCCACCGCACCTCCTGTCCCAGGCCCGGAACTGGAACAGCAACCAGCACCAGCAAGTGCAACCACATCTTCAAACTCAACGCCAGAGGGCGCCAGCGAGCCAGAACTGGCAGAAGCAGCAGACAGCCATACCCAAAAGGCTCAGCCAGAGCCTGAAATACCCTCAGGTGCACCAGCGGAGAGTGGTTCACCAGCAACAGAAACAACCCCATCACCTACATCACTTCCAGAGGGACCAAGCCCAATTCCACAGCCTGAGGGAGAACTGGTGACCCCAGCCTCAAGGGAACAGTTCCAGACTGAGCAGGAAGCAGATGACAGCCTTCAGAAAGCTTGGGCGGCGGCACGGAGCACCCCACCGCCTCTCAGCTCTTCTAATCGATCCCGGTTTGTTATAGACCAAGGACTTTTATACAAGGAGATTCTTTCTGGTGGACACCGGGAAGGATTCTTTCTGGTGGACACCGGGAAGAATGGCAGCCGCAAAAACAGTTGGTGGTTCCAACTAAGTACCGGGGGAAGCTCTTAAGCTTAGCCCATGATCATCCCAGTGGCCATGTTGGGGTGAACAGAACCAAGGACTGGTTGGGGAAGTCCTTCCACTGGGAGGGGATGGGCAAGGACGTTGCCAAGTATGTCCGGTCTTGTGAGGTATGCCAAAGAGTGGGAAAGCCCCAAGACCAGGTCAAGGCCCCTCTCCAGCCACTCCCCATAATTGAGGTCCCATTTCAGTGAGTAGCTGTGGATATTCTGGGTCCTTTCCCAAAAAAGACACCCAGAGGAAAGCAGTACGTACTGATTTTCGTGGACTTTGCTACCCGATGACCGGAAGCAGTAGCTCTAGGCAACACCAGGGCTAACACTGTGTGCCTGGCCCTAACAGACATTTTTGCCAGGGTAGGTTGGCCCTCCGACATCCTTACTGATTCAGGATCTAATTTCCTGGCAGGGACCATGCAAAAACTGTGGGAAATGCATGGGGTAAACCACTTGGTTGCCACCCTGTACCACCATCAAACCAATGGCCTGGTGGAAAGGTTTAATGGAAATTTGGGGGCCATGATACGTAAATTCATCAACGAATACTCCAATAATTGGGACCTAGTGTTGCAGCAGTTGCTGTTTGCCTACAGGGCTGTACCACATCCCAGTTTAGGGTTTTCACCGTTTGAACTTGTGTATGGTCACGAGGTTAAGGGGCCATTACAGTTGGTGAAGCAGCAATGGGAGGGGTTTACGCCTTCTCCAGGAACTAACATTCTGGACTTTGTAAGCAACCTATAAAGCACCCTCCGACACTCTTTAGCCCTTGCTAAAGAGAACCTAAAGGATGCTCAGGAAGAGCAAAAGGCCTGGTATGACAAACATACCAGAGAACGTTCCTTCAAGGTAGGAGACCAGGTCATGGTCTTGAAGGCGCAACAGGCCCATAAGATGAAAGCATCATGGGAAGGGCTGTTCACAGTCCAAGAGCGCCTGGGAACCATGAACTACCTCATAGCATTTCCCAATTCCTCACTAAAGCCCAGAGTGTACCATGTTAATTCTCTCAAGCCTTTCTATTCCAGAGACTTACAGGTTTGTCAGTTTACAGTCCACGGAGATGATGCTGAGTGGCCTGATGGTGTCTACTACGAAGGGAAAAAAGATGGTGGCGTGGAAGAGGTGAACCTCTCAACCACCCTGGAACGTCTGCAGCGGCAACAAATCAAGGAGCTGTGCACTAGCTTCGCCCCATTGTTCTCAGCCACCCCAGGACGGACTGAACGGGCATACCACTCCATTGACACAGGTAATGCTCACCCGATCAGAACCCGACCCTACCGGGTGTCTCCTCATGCCCAAGCTGCTATAGAACGGAATATCCAGAACATGCTACAGATGGGTATAATCCACTCATCTACCAGTGCATGGGCATCTCCAGTGGTTCTGGTACCCAAACCAGATGGGGAAATATGCTTTTGTGTGGACTACCATAAGCTAAATGCGGTAACTCGTCTGGACAACTATCCAATGCCACGCACCGATGAGCTTTTGGAGAAGTTGGGACGTGCCCAGTTCATCTCTACAATAGACTTAACCAAGGGGTACTGGCAAGTACAGCTAGATGAACCTGCCAAGGAGAGGTCAGCATTCGTCACCCATGTGGGGGTGTATGAATTTAATGTCCTTCCTTTCGGCCTTCGAAATGCACCCGCCTCCTTCCAAAGGCTGGTAGATGGTCTACTAGCAGGACTGGGAGAATATGCAGTTGCCTACCTCGATGATGTGGCCATTTTTTCAGACTCCTGGCCCGAACACCTACTACACCTGGAAAAGGTCTTTGAGCGCATCAGGCAGGCCGGACTAACTGTTAAGGCCAAAAAGTGTCAAATAGGCCAAAACAGAGTGACTTACCTGGGGCACCAGGTGGGTCGAGGAACCATAAACCCCCTACAGGTCAAGCTGGATGCTATCCAGAAGTGGCCTGTCCCAAGGTCAAAGAAACAGGTCCAATCCTTCTTAGGCTTGGCCGGGTACTACAGGCGATTTGTACCACACTACAGCCAAATCGCTGCCCCACTGACCGACCTGACCAAAAAGACCCAGCCAAATGCAGTTAAGTGGACTGATGAGTGTCAAAAGGCCTTTACCCAGTTTAAGGCGATGCTCATGTCTGACCCTGTGCTCAGGGCCCCGGATTCTGACAAGCCATTCCTAGTAACCACGGATGCATCTGAGCGTGGTATAGGAGCGGTGCTCATGCAGGAAGCAACAGATCACAACTTCCATCCTGTCGTGTTTCTCAGCAAGAAACTGTCTGCGAGGGAAAGTCACTGGTCAGTCAGTGAAAAGGAATGCTATGCCATTGTGTACGCCCTGGAAAAGCTACGCCCATATCTTTGGGGATGGCGGTTCCAGCTACAAACTGACCATGCTGCACTAAAGTGGCTTCATACTGCCAAGGGGAACAACAAAAAACTTCTTCGTTGGAGTTTAGCTCTCCAAGATTTTGATTTTGAAATTCAGCACATCTCAGGAGCTTCTAACAAAGTAGCGGATGCACTCTCCCATGAGAGTTTCCCAGGATCCAGTAGTTAAAATGTGTTCTTAAAATGTAGAAGTCTGTTAGTTATATACTTAGGTGCATGTGTTGTATTAATCTGTTTATTTTAAAGTTCTAGGAGAAAATTGCCGCAAGTGAGCTTCCCCACTGCCTGCAATTTGGGGGGCTTGTCATAAACAGATAGCTAAGGGTTAATGTCTCTTTCACCTGGAAAGAAGTAACCTGAAACACCTGACCAGAGGACCAATCAGGAAACAAGACTTTTTCAAATCTGGGTGGAGGGAAGTTTGTGTGTGAGTCCTTTGTTCTTGGTCTTGTGCCTATCTCTCTCTCGGCTATGAGAGGATCTCTGTTTCCTGCCTTTCTAATCTCCTGTTTCCCAGTTGTAAGTACAAAAGATCAGATAGGGATTTATATGTTTTTTTGTATTTACATGTGTGTAGTTGCTGGAGTGTTTTGAATTGTATTCTTTTTGAATAAGGCTGTCTATTCATAGTTCTTTTAAGAAATTGACCCTGCATTTGTCACCTTAATACAGAGAGACCATTTTTATGTATTTTTTCTTTCTTTTTATATAAAGCTTTCTTTTTAAGACCTGTTGGAGTTTTTCTTTAGTGGGGAATTCCAGGGAATTGAGTCTGTGCTCACCAGGGAATTGGTGGGAGGAAGAAGTCATGGGGAAATCTGAGTGTGTTAGATTTACTAGCCTGACTTTGCATACCCTCTGGGTGAAGAGGGAAGTACTTCTGTTTCCAGGACTGGAAATAGAGAGGGTGGAATCCCTCTGTTTAGATTCACGGAGCTTGCTTCTGTGTATCTCTCCAGGAACACCTGGAGGGGGGGAAGGGAAAAGGTTTATTTCCCTTTGTTGTGAGACTCAAGGGATTTGGGTCTTGGGGTCCCCAGGGAAGGTTTTTGGGTGGACCAGAGTGCCCCAAAACACTCTAATTTTTTAGGTGGTGGCAGCTTTACCAGGTCCAAGCTTGGAGGTTTTCATGCTAACCCCCATATTTTGGACGCGAAGGTCTAAATCTGGGAATAGGTTATGACAAGGGATGGGCAACCTTTTTGGGCCAAGGGCCACATCGGGGTGGGGGAATTGTATGCAGGGCCGGGGCAAGGGATTGGGGTGCAGGAGGGAGTGTGGGGTGTGGGAGGAGGTATGGTGTGCAGGAATGGGCTCATGGCAAGGAATTGGGGCAGAGGAGGGGTGTAGAGTGTATGAGGGGGCTCAGGGAAGGGGGCTGGGGTGTAGGAGGGATGCAAGGTGCAAGGTAGGGGTCTCAGGGCAGGGGTTTGGGATGCATGAGGGGTGCGGGTGGGGCAGGGGGCTCAGGACAGGGAATTGGGGTGCAAGAGGGGTGTGAGGTGCAGGCAGGAGGCTCAGGGTAGGGAGTTGGGGGGGCAGGGTGTAGGAGGGGCTTGGACTGAGCCCAGGTAGTCCTGCCCCTCCAGCCCTGCAGAGCATGCTCCAGCTGGAGAAGGGGTTGAAAAAGAAGCAACCCAGCTTAGAAGGAAAGGCTGGGGAGGAGGACAGACCAACTCTGAAGGCTCCTGACAAAGGCTCTGAAGAAGCCTCCCTGAGAAGATAAGACTATATTTTGAGCCAGGTTCAGGCTGACCATTTGGTTGCCTTTTCTTTTTCTTTTCACCTTATCTTGGACTGGAAACTGGGAGAAAAACTAGCAATAGCAAGTGACCCAGGGAGAGTAACTCAGAGAACACCTGCATGGGCCAGACACTGTTGACTCTTCTAGAGTTCCCCTAAAACTGCCCTTACAATCAGGGGATCAAAGCCACATGCCTATCTTACCACACCTCTGCTTAAAGGAGGACCGGTACTGGAAGTCCTAACCACCAGGAAGGGGCTTTAGGTGCACTAACCCCTAGGCCACCTAGTCCACCAGGGACTCTATTACATATGCATAATGTTATGTTTTCACATGCCCATGTCTGCACCCAAACTAAGCATGCTGGAGTTGATGGTAGCGAGCTAAATATCCCAGCAGAAAAAGCTGGACTGTTCAATAGTTTTTCAAATTTTGATTTGAGACTGATAGATTTTTCAGGTTTGGGGCAAACTTGAAAGGACACAGTACTAGGGCAGGTTACCTTTTGGGCCTATCAGCAGCATGCACAACTTCATCAAAGACTTAGTTTTTACTGAAATGTCCAAAACTGTGTCACACTTCCTGCTGTTTTCAAAAAGCTTAAAACTTCAACCATGCTTCCTTGATAACATATTTGCCTCTGACTTCATCTCTCACAGATACCCAATGAAGTTCATGTTTGAGTTAATACATTCAGAGGACAGCATATGCTAAACATGTCAAAGAAATGGAAGGCAATTTTGCATGCCAAGCATGGTTTTGTTTTAACTTCAAAGTTATTCTCAAAACTACTTGATTATTTAGTGCTTTTGTTCCCTCAAACAGAGTCTCAAAAATTCAAGCTGAATCTGCCTATTAGTCAGTTTCACCATCAGTAAACTTGAGATAAAAGTTCTGAAACACTTTTAAAACCACTTTGAGATCCTTGGATGCTAAGCACTATATAAATGTCAGGTATATTAGTATTTAGAAAGCTGTTTGACATTTGAAGTTCTTCTCCTCTCTCATAGACTTTCCCATGAAAAAAAATATTTTCCTTGTATATTCCAGTGCTGCTGATAGGTGAGATAAGGTAACAGGGAGACTCATTTGTCAGGCATTTTGGTGTTCAAAAAATTAGACAGAGAGAGTACTTCCATTTGAACTACAAGTAAGCAAGTCCATGGATCATCGTAAACTTTTAACTAGAATTGATCAGGGAAACTTTTTATAAAATGTTTTTTTCATCAGAAAATGTCATTCATTGAAATCAAAACTTTTTGTGGAAAATGGTTAATTTGGATAGATAAATTTCCTGTTTCAAATTAAAAAAGAAAAAGTTTTGAAATTGTTGAAATACTCCATTTTGATATTTTGGAAACAAAGTTTCATTTTTCATTTCAAAATTACTTTTTTGTATAGAAATTTAAATTAATTTTCAGTTTTTTTTAAAAAATGCTAATAAAAGGTGAAAATAGAAATGAAACATTTTGAAATTATCAAAATAAACCATTTTAATATACCAAAAATGAGGGGAAATGGTTTTTTAGTTCATGAAACGTTTCAGGAATTTTATCAATTTGGGACGAAAGGCATTTCAGAATCTTGAAAATTCTTACAGGATGAGAAATCCATTTCCTGCTCTGCTCTATTTTTAATCAATGTCAGGATACCTACAGCTTTTATACAGGGGATTGTTTGTAATTTGAAATAAAAATAAATAAATAGATAATATTCCAAGCTTCAGTAACCTAAAAAAAATCTCTTTGTTAAACAACGTAATAGACATTTAATGGAAAAAGTTGGATGCATAATGGACAGAAAGCTATTCTTATTTCACAACCCCATTTTATTATTTCAGCTAATAGACAATATCATGATATAGTACCAAGAACAGCGATGCATGGAAACAAATGAAAAGAAGTACAGAAATTGTAGTTGTTACCATATGTGTTTGTAGAATGTGTGTGTGAGTGATAAGACAGACTTCACCTTCCTTTTACTGTTCACAAACTACCTAAAAGTTTGCTTAAGACAATGTCATATCCTGAAGGTGAAAAAACCCAAAGGAGAAATTTTTTTAAAATTAAAATACAACATTTAGGCTACAGCAGTCTTGGAAATAGATTCTATCCAAAGCTCTTTTAAAGTATATATCACCATGGAATTTAGGCTCCAATTCTCAACGTTACTAATTCTACTGCTTTATATACACCATCTCTGTGCATACATAAACCAATGGGAAAGTGGTAGCTAAGAGAACAACACTGGTTTTAAAAGCAATTACAAAATGAACTAGAAATGCAAGTGTATCCTGTACATTGGTTTAAGAACTATTGCTACTCATGATGTGTCCAAATGTGAGAACTCTCACTTTATCCTTAGTACTAAGTTGGACATTTAGGGTCTTATATGGAAATTATGTCTAGAATTCCTTAATGAGTTGCTTGCATTTTAGGTGGCCTTCTCTTTGCTCATCCATCACAGGTGCCAATATAATTCCCCTCTCATTGATCTTAACAACAAACAGAGACTCCACTGGGATTTAGGGAAACATTTTGAATGTTTTTTCTTTTCTCTCCCTGGTCTTTATTCTTCCTCTTTCTTTTTCTAGACTCCATAGTCACAAACATATTTATTCATTCATGTGTAAAGTTTAGTTTATTATTAGGTATCATAATTATTAGACCTGGGTGAAGAGTAGCATAATTTTTCCACAAAATGGAGGTAGGCTGGCTGTTAGACACCTCAGGCCATGAGGGAATGTTCAGGAGGTAGCCTGCCTCTCTTCCTCTCCTTAAGGCCCCTTAAGCAATCCACAACGAAACTCTTCTAATTTCAGCTGTACCCCTCCCTGGGGCTGGATTTATTAAGCACAGAAAAATATTCAAAATAAAAGTTTTCAAATCCTCATAAAGTTTCAGCTTCCAGTCTTTCAGCTGATGGTCTCGCAGACTTCTTTGTTTGGAGCCATTGTCTCTGAAGACTGAGGGTTCCCTGCTGGATCCTACTCACTTCCAGAAGTCTCTATAACCACTTACTCCCTCAGCTAGTTCTATGAATTAACCCCTGTGCCCCAACCCAGGTGTGGCAGGCAGTGCTAATTGTAGGGCACTGGCCCACTCCAGGGTTCCAGCCCTTAAAGGACAGGCTGTCCCATTATGGTTACTAAGACCCAGTCCAACAATGCATTTAAGGACACTCTTAATGCTAAGCATGTGACTAGATCTATTAAAGTCAATCAAGTCATGCTTAAAGTTCAATATGTGCTTACTCCCTTTGCTGAATCAAGTCCTAATTTGCCACCCTTATTTTGCCACTTACTTTGTCACGAAGTCCACAGACAGTTATTATAACCAACTTTGTTAGAAGAGTACAGACTAGAGAGTTAGGAAAGTTAAGATGTTCAAAATTGCCTAATCCAGTCATAAGCGATACAGCATTGCCGCCTATTCTGAATCCTTTTAAATAAACTAAACATATTGTTATTTTAATGGTTTATTCAGCTCTTCTTGAAACCTTAAAATAATTGTTATAATCATCAATATTTCTTAACAGGGAATTGTAATTCAGGACTTAAACTTGGGTTTCCTGCCTGGTTCTGAAAAACAGACTGTATAGAGGTCTTTCAATGTCTCAACCTGCAGTTAGCTCTTTATGATACAAAAGAAACTGATTATATATTCTAGATAAAAATACATGGTAATTGCTCTTAATCTCTCCATAACATGTCTTTTCTAATAGCAGAGATACTGTGTAATTGTTACCAAATATAGCACAGGAGACAGAGCACTCAGTCAAATAAATACCAGATAGAAAAGTCCTCTCAGTCAGGCTACCTGATAGGCCCACCTCCCCGCCAGTGCAAGATTGCACCTTACAGTGTATTTGTGTATGCTTGTGCAATCCCTTTAAAAATGATTGTAGTTATAGATTTTCTACTACTTTACCTAAAAGACTATTCCACAATCTAAAATACCTCACCAGCAGGAAATACTTTTTTCCATTTAGCCTTACATTTTTACTTGCCTACTTTCATTCCTTTACTCCTAGATATGCATCCTTTGACCACCCTGGACAATCAGTCCGTCTTCCTCCTTGGGGATTATGACCCTTAGGTATTTGTGGACTGTTACCATGTTTCCCTTAGTCGTTGTTTGGTCAAGTAATACATCTTTAATCCTTCCTGAGTCAGTTCCTCATGTGTTTAAATGCTTTCTTGAAGCAAGAGCTGCTAAGAAATGACAAGGTCAACATGATCAGTAGGGTTTTTTAGCATCAGTCTTCACTGCAGAGGATGGGGCAGGGGAGGGGATGGTGGAAATCCCCACACCAGAAATCTCCATACCTGATCCCTTCTTTTTAGGTAACAAATTTGAGGACCTGTCCCAGACTGAGGTGTCAATAGAGGAGGTTTTGGAACAAATTGATAAATTAAACACTAATAAGTCACCAAGATCACATTGTAATCACCCACGAGTTCTGAAGAAAGTCAAATGTGAAATTGCAGGACTACTAACTAAGGAAGGTAACATATCACTTAAATCATCCTGTGTATCAGATAGATGGTGGATAGTTAATATAACACTGATTTTTTTTAAAAGACTCCAGAGGTGATCTTGGCAATTGCAGACCAATAAGCCCAACTTCAAGGCAGATTGGTTGAAGCCGTAGTAAAGAACAGAATTATTAGACACATAGATGAACCCAGTAGGTTGGGGAAGATCAATAGAACTTTTGTAAAAGAAAATCAGGCCTCACTAATCTATTAGAATTATTTGAGGGTACCATACAAGCATGTGGATGAGAGTGAGTCAGTGGGTATCATGTACTTCGATTTTCGAAAGTCCGTTGACAAGGTCCCACACCAAAGATTTTTAAGCAAAGTAAACAGTCATGGGCTAAGAGGGAAAGTTGTCTCATGGATCAGTAACTGGTTAAAAGATAGGAAACAAAGGGTAGGAATGAATGGTCAGTTTCACAGTGGAGAGAGATAAATAGCGGGGTTCCCCAGGGGTCTATACTGGAACCAGTACTATTTAACATATTCATAAATGATCTGGAAAGGGAGTTGAACAGTAGGGTGGCAAAATTTGCAGACAATACAAAATTACTAAGATAGTGAAGTCCAAAGCTGACTATGAGGAGTTACAAAAAGATCTCACAAAACTGGGTGACTGGGCAAAAAAATGGAAGCTGAAATTCAGTGTTGATGAGTGCAAAATACTTCACACTGGAAAACACAATTCCAACTATACATACAAAACGATGGGGCGTTAATGAGAGTTCTTGGAGTCATTGTGGCTAGTTCTCTGAAAACATCCCCTCAATAGGCAGCAGCAGTCAAAAAAGATAACAATGTCAGAAATCATTAGGAAAGGAATAAATAATAAAGCAGAAAATATCACAATGCTACTATATAAATCCATGGTACACTCATACCTTGAATACTGTGTGCAGTTCTGGTCACTCCATCTCAAAAGAGATATATTAGAATTGGAAAAGGTACAGAGATCAACAAAAAATGATTGGGGGATGGAATAGCTTCCGTACAAGGAGAGATTAAAAAGACTGTTCATCCTAGAAATAGAGATGATTCAGGGAGGTCTATAAAATCATGACTGGTGTGGAGAAAGTGAACAGGGAAGAGTTAGTTACCACTTCATATAATACAAGAATTAGGGAGTCACCCAATGAAATTAATAGGCAGCAAATGTAACACAAACATAAGGAAGTACTTCTTCACACAACACTGAGGGCACGGCTACACTTGCAGATGTAGAGCACTTTGAGTTAAACCAGCCTTTGTAGAGCACAGTAGGGAAAGCGCTACAGTCTGTCCACACTGACAGCTTCAAGTGCACTGGCGTGGCCACATTTACGGCACTTGCAGTGGCATTGGGAGCAGTGCATTATGGGCAGCTATCCCAGCATGCAAGTGACTGCAACATGCTTTTCAAATGGCGGGGGTGGTGTGGGGTGGAGTGTGAAAGGGAATGTGTTGTGTGTATGTGGGAGGAGAGAGAGTGGGGTTTGTGGGGGCTGAGAGCATGTCAGCATGCTGTCTTGTAAGTTCAGACAGCAGCAGACCTCCTCCTCCCCCCTGCCTCTCTCTCTCACACACACAGCATTCCACACTAACGGTTGCTTTGTCTCGGAGCAGATAAGCAACCGGCTGTCAAAAAGGGAGCCTTCAAAGGGCATATCTACATTCCTACAGTGATTCAAAACAATGACAAAAGTGTCCACTTAAGGGGATTATGGGATGTTTCCGGAGGCTGATCAGAGTGCAGTAATGCAACACCTCATCCACACTGACGCCCGGGCGTTGTAGCCAAGGCGCAGCAAACATTATTCCTCTCACCGAGGTGGAGTACCAGGAGCACTCTAGCTGTGGAGTCAGAGCACTCTACGTGCCTTGCCAGTGTGGACGGGGAGTGAGCCAATGTGCCCAGGGCTGCTTTAATGCTCACTAACTCAGCCAAGCCCACAGTCATGGAATTCATTGTCATGGGATGTTGTGAAGACCAAAAGTATAATGGGGTTCAAAAAAGAATTAGACAATTTCACAGAGGATAGGTCCATAAATGTCTGTTAGTCAAGATGGTCAGGGATGCAACCCCATGCTCCGGGTGTCCCTAAACCTCCAAATGCTGGAAGCTGGGGCTGGATGACAGGGGATGAATCACTTGAAATTGCCCTGTTCTGTTCATTCCCTCTGAAGCAGCTGGCACCAGCCACAGTGATAAGACAGGATATTGGGCTAGATGGATTTTTAGTCTGAACTCTGGCCATTCTTATGTTTTTAATAGTTGAATTTATTTTGGGATAACTTAAAATCCCAGGGGAGTCCTGATCCTCCCTGTTAATTTAGCTGAGTTATTGCTACAATTTCCAGTTAAAGCTAGAAAATGGGAAACTATTGAACTCAACAGAAAAATGTAGCTCCTCTTTAACTGCAATCGTGCTCTTGTGTTATAATGCCAGATAATGCCTTCTGCTTCTTCCATCGGGGATGTCACATGTGATGTAAGAGTCTTCTCCCAGACTGCTTGTAAAAGAAGAAAACAATATGACCCATACACTCTCTAGAACACAGGGAATCAGACGGAGGGGCAGAGCCACCTGTACTGATTCCCTGTGCCTCCACACTAGCTCTGGATGACTGCTCATTCTTCCATTGTCTAGTAGTGCAACAATCAGAGTGTGTTGACCAGGCTCTATCGCAGATAAAGCTGGTTAAAAAATAGGGTTAAATTTTCATTCACTTTTTAACAATAATTTCATCCTATTTTCACAAAAATTTGCAATTTTGGCCAAAGAAAAAGAATAATCAAAACTGCAAGCATAGAATGTGTTTTACAAACTCTAAGTGCAAGATTTTCAATTAAATATATCAGATTCAGAGATTTTCAGGACAGAAAGGACCATTGTGATCTTCTAGACTTACAATTTGAATAACACAGGCCAGAGAATTTTGATCAATAATTCCTGCATCAAACTCATAACTTCCAATCTTGATTTAAAGTGTTCAGGTGACGGCAAATTCACCGCATCCCTAGGTATATTGTTTCAATGGTTAATTACACTCCTTTGGAAAAAAAATGTGCCTTATTGCTAGTTTGAATTTGTTTAGCTTCAGTTTCCAGTCATTGGTTTGTATTATGCCTTTGATAGATTAAATATCCCTATACTGTCATGATCAAGTTACCTCAAAAAATTTTTTTTCATTAACCTAAAGAAGATTGGCTTCTTATGTCTCTTGTATGGCAACAGTTTTCCAGACCTCAAATAATTCTTGGAGATCTTTTCTGAACCCTTTCCAATTTCTCAACTTCTTTTTTAAAGCATGGACAAGAAAACTTGACATAGTATTTTAGTAACAGTCTCACTAATGTCATAGGTTTGCTTATCAATAATTGTATAGCAGTGATTCTCAGCTTTTCTCCATCTACAACCCTAAAATCAGTGTTGGTTACTTTGGTATGACCCCAATTTCCCAATGCTTTAGACTCATGAGGGTTAAATGTGTGAAAAATGAATAAGTGATTACCTTTAAAAATGACTTAATTCATAAGTGGGAAAATAACATCTACTAGCATAAAAAATGACCAATAGATTTTATTTATTTGTTTGTTTAATTGAACCTAATCATAGTGAGACTACTTTATGTACTGAAGTGTTTCCATACATTTTGAAGAGGACAGGCATTTGCACTGCTTAGTTTTGATTGTACGAAAAATTGTATGCGTCATGGATACACCAGGATATAATGGACACACACAATAGTTCTTACCCATGCAAGGTTCAAAAGTATATAGGGGCAGCAGACTTCGAGATTATGCGAAGGCAACAATTACTGTACTAAGAATATACATGCATCTGACGAAGTGGGTATTCACCCACGAAAGCTTATGTTCCAATACATCTGTTAGTCTATAAGATGCCACAGGACTCTTTGCTGCTTGTACTAAGAATACAGTACAAGTTATTCAGAATGGTGCAAGTGCATTTTCTATAGGATGGTCTTCCTTGACTCCATTTTGGATATTAGGAGAAGCCACAGGCTTGGAAGCCTTTAAAGTTTTATAAATAAGACTTGAATTGGAAGGTTTACTATCAAACTATATGAACTGGTTTATGAGATTAAATAAGTAGAGTTGAGGATGCCCTCTTCAATAAGGTACATCAATGGATTGAAAAGATAAATGAGTTTTATGCCCTACTGCTGCAGTCACCAGGGCTCTTTATTGATTTCTTTGGGCTTTTCCCACTCTGAGAAGAAACAGAAAAGATCATTGTTGCTTAACTCAAATTTTCTTCATACTGTCTATGCTTCTTCCTAAGTCTTCTCCATGGACCATAGCATTTCCTATTCTCTACCATGCTGGTTTCACTTTGGATGAAAAGTCTATTTAAGCCTTCAACATATCAAGTGGGCCATAGCCCTTGTGTTAGCCCTCTGACTAAGGGTGAATTTCATCCTTTCCAGAACAATTTGTTTATGTCTCTTCTCCCAGTCTCAGCACACTTGGTGCAGGAGCCTTCTTTCTGTATCACTGAATCTTTTTTAGTTGACAGAGTCTGTAGTCAGTTTCCCAGATGAAATAGTATGTGCCCTGATGCACAAGAAATATTTACATGGTGGACTAACTTTCTCCCACCTTTTAGCATTAGAGCATCATTCTGATATTCTGAATTACTTGGCCCACTTCCAAGCAAAAGATCAGCTACAGTCCTTCTGATTCCAGTTCACTGTAATTACTGGTAAATCTAATCTCTTGTGTCTACAGGTAACTTTTTTAAAAATGCCTAAATCCCATGGGATTTAGGACCTAAATCTCTTAGGCACTTTGAAAATCTTACTGTAGTTCTCTTTGTGATGTGGGAGGGGAATAAGACATAATCAATTAGCAAGGAATAAATTGTTTCCAAACTAGGATTCAATAGTACTAACAACAGTGTTTGAGTGCTACTAACAGGCTAGAGTGCTCGATACCTTAAAGGACTATGTCCTAAAGCTTTAAGACCATATGGTGCCAGGAAAACAAGATATGGTCCGGGCTCCATCTGACAATGCAATGTCCTCCAGCTGAGCCCACTGAGAATATATAAATGAAAATACATTTTTCTGGAGCCCAGCATCGACCCCACTTCTCAAAGTCTGGGCTGCCGTGGTCACTTTGAAGGTCCAAGAGATGGACTGACTTTTTAGTGCTGCTGCTTTAGCCATACCTGCTCCACTCCTGCTTGCGGCCACTTTTCTCTGCCTACATGGCAGCATGTGGACAGCAGCTTTAGTGCTCCCTTCTTCTCAACTGCCTGAGTGTCTTGCCTTTTTTTTTTTGGTTACAATTTGGGGCAGTAGTGAGCAGTGATCTTTTCCCCAGCCCATGCTCCCAACAGGTCTTTTTTTTTTCTTTTAAGCTGGGTGTTGGAACCTGCCCAGCACATCTGCTGCCAGGCCTCTCTGCAACTCCTCTGCACCTTTCAGGTCTGGCAGAGCAGCCTAAAATGCACCGAACAACAGTCGAACAGTGCTCCCTCTGTGAGACTGCCCTTCCAGCTTGGCAGATGGTGAGTTGCAGGCCGACTGCTCTGAACCCTTTGTCCTTAACTCTGTTAGGCCCTGAGGCTATGAGTCAGACAGGAGCAGCTGCTACTCCAACATGGGGAAAATGAACCAGGAGTGTATGGGCAGAGCAGGGAGAGGCTCCAAGTAAGAAGAGGACCCCAGTCAGCCTACTGAGGCGGTAATTTCCAAGAGGCTTGTGGAAAACAGAAAGGGCAGACTTGAGGGGACACAAATCCTCCTCTACCTGAGTCCTAAAGTGAGTACTAAGCACCCTGGGAAAAAAAGGAGGGCTCATAAACACCACCCCTTCTTCCCATTTTGCATTGAAACATTCAATTTTGCTGTGGAAACATTTCTCCTCCCACCTCTCTGCAGGAACGTGTGAGGACTCAGAAAGAAATCTCAGGAGAGGATTTCAGTCCATCAGCCAGGTCAGCTGCAAAGACCTCATCAAAGCCATGATGGAGCTTGCATGCTCTCTCAGTGAGCTAAAAAAGCTACAAAAAAAATCAAAGAAAGTGAGAAAGGGAAAGAAAAAGCATAAAAGATCTAGGAGGTATGAATCCTCTTCCTCTTCCCTCTCCTCCACAGAGGATGATGACTTGTGACGCTCTGACTCTGATCAGGACCAGGCAAAGACTCAGCAAAGTTTTTTTTTCTCTCTGAAAAATTTGAGGCCATGTGCAACAAGATTGAAGTCACTATTCAGATTCAGCCCAAATAGAACCCTAAGAGGAAGCATCTGAGCAAATTTCTCCCTCGAAATCCTTGATTGCTCTACACTCCTCCTTTGAGGAAGTAATTGGGATGAATGGGATAAACCAGGCAAGGATAAGCACATTAACAGAATCTTAGGTTCTATAGGATCCAGGAAGGAAAGGTCCTGATTACTGAGCTACAGAAGGTTGATGCTGCCACAACTTTCCCGGCAAAAGATACGGGAATCCCCTCAGAAGGGAAGTTCTATCCTAAGAATCCCACAGAAAGAAAAATAGAGGCCAATCTCAAAAAACACTTTGACTCAGTTGCCTTTGAAGTATTTGTTACTAAGATTGCTGTACAAATTTTTAATTTAGAAATAATCATCTGGCCATGAGTGGGAACAGAGGGGGCATGGCCGGAGCACTGGCCCCAAAAAATTGATCTGCCTCAGTGAGCTGCAAAGTGAGCAGAGCAGCCCAGACATCAAGAATTCTGGGAGCCATTGCTAGGATAGAAGAAATGAATAGTAAGAATTTTTCAGGTTATTACTATATTACTTGTTATTGTCTTTCTCTCTCAATCCCATAAGGCCAGATATCAGCAGGAAGAAACAATAAAAGAGTATTGAAAAGGGAAATTGTTGCCACCCTGTAAATCCCATACTTTGAGCAACGATGAACATCCAAGCACACAGCAGCCATTGTTAAAAACTTGGTATTTGCCAAAAGGTACCAAATGATAGGTGCCTTTGATTAAATAGAACAGCTAGATCATGCAGTATTTTCTGATACCTAGAGTAGGAAACAACTGTGTTATTTTAGATTCCACAGTGTGGTAACTGTGAATAAATGCAGACTTTTTAACAACAGCCACTGAGAACACAAAGAAACGCCAATGATCAGGCACCCAAAATCACTAGTTATTCTGGACAATTTAGGCTTATACATTTGGTATACAGAAGGTTTCACTTACAAGTCAAGAAATCTAAGTGTAACAGTAAAGTGGACGTTTGAGCAGGTTTCATGTAACACCGGTGAATGTGGAAAAGTGCAATAATTATATCATGGTCATAAAGTTGGGATAGTTGATAGTCATTCAAGAAACAGTAAAACGTTAGATTTATAATAAACTCAGTACATTGGACAGCAAATTAAACAAATGAGAGCATTAGAGGCATAATCATGACATGGATTCTAATTAATTTATTGATACAAAATCTAGTAGACCACATCCTTCATGAACAGAAGCTTCATCTTCAGGCACACGCCACTCTGTCATTGAATATTTTCCTTGTGAAAAATATATTTGGTTTACTAGCACCACTAAGCAATCTTATCCAATTAATTACAATACTCAAAACAATGTAATAAATTTGTCAAAAGCTAGACTGTAGTCTTCCAATAGGCTTAATTCATGTTTGATTTCATTAAAAGTAATAGAAACATCCACTGGCTGACAGGCTGGTTCCCTCATGCTGTTTACATTTTTAATCTCAGAACAATTAGACTGAAATATCTAATCTGTTTTTTATGTGTGGCTTAGGGAAACGACAAATCACACACTGGAAATCCCTCTATTTCAGAGGTTTAAAAAAATCCTTAAAGCAAAACAAATTAATTCATATATAAAGTCTTTTGCATATAATGGTGATAGACTAGAGAGATAGTTTAGTCTCTCTAAACCAACCAAATGGTTGGTGTAATAACCTTAGTCCCAGATTTGGACCTTAGCGTCCAAAATATGGGGGTTAGCATGAAAACCTCCAAGCTTAGTTACCAGCTTGGACCTGGTACCTGCTGCCACCACCCAAAAAATTAGAGTGTTTTGGGGCACTCTGGTCCCTCTGAAAACCCTTCCCTGGGGACCCCAAGACCCAAATCCCTTGAGTCTCACAACAAAGGGAAATAATCCTTTTTCCCTTCCCCCCTCCAGGTGCTCCTGGAGAGATACACAGACACCAGCTCTGTGAATCCAAACAGAGTGAATCTCCCTCTCTGTTCCCAATCCTGGAAACAAAAAGTACTTTCCTATTCCCCCAGAGGGAATGCAACATCAGGCTAGCCACTTCAACACACACAGATCTCCCTCCCACCAATTCCCTGGTGAGTACAGACTCAATTTCCCTGAAGTAAAGAAAAACTCCAACAGGTCTTAAAAGAAAGCTTTATATAAAAAGAAAGAAAAATAAGTACAAATGTTCTCTCTGTATTAAGATGATACACACAGGGTCAATTGCTTAAAAGAATATTGAATAAACAGCCTTATTCAAAAAGAATACAAATCAAAGCACTCCAGCACTTATATTCATGCAAATACCAAAGAAAAGAAAACCATAGAACTTACTATCTGATCTCTTTGTCCTTACACTTAGAAACAGAAGACTAGAAAGTAGAGCTACTTCTCCAAAGCTCAGAGAAGGCAGGCAGACGGAAAAAAAAGACAAAAAACACTCAATTCCCTCCACCCAAAGTTGAAAAAATCCGGTTTCCTGATTGGTCCTCTGGTCAGGTGCTTCAGGTGAAAGAGACATTAACCCTTAGCTATCTGTTTATGACACGCCCCCCAAATTGCAGACAGTGGGGAAGCTCACTGGCGGCGATTTCCTTCTAGAACTTGAAAATAAACAGATTAATACAACACATACACCTTTACATATACTCCTAAGTATATAACTAACAGACTTCTACATTTTAAGAACACTTTTTAACTACTGAATTATGGGAAACTCTCACGGGAGAGTGCATCAGCAACTTTATTAGAAGCTCCTGTGATGTGTTGAATTTCAAAATCAAAATCTTGGAGAGCTAAACTCCAACGAAGAAGTTTCTTGTTGTTCCCCTTGGCAGTATGAAGCCACTTTAGTGCAGCATGGTCAGTTTGTAGTTGGAACCGCCGTCCCCAAACATATGGGCGTAGCTTTTCCAGGGCGTACACAATGGCATAGCATTCCTTTTCACTGACTGACCAGTGACTTTCCCTCTCAGACAGTTTCTTGCTGAGAAACACGACAGGATGGAAGTTGTGATCTGTTGCTTCCTGCATGAGCACCGCTCCTATACCACGCTCAGATGCATCTGTGGTTACTAGGAATGGCTTGTCAAAGTCCGGGGCCCTGAGCACAGGGTCAGACATGAGCGTTGCCTTAAGTTGGGTAAAGGCCTTTTGACACTTATCAGTCCACTTAACGGCATTTGGCTGGGTCTTTTTGGTCAGGTCGGTCAATGGGGCAGCGATTTGGCTGTAGTGTGGTACAAATCGCCTGTAGTATCCGGCCAAGCCTAAGAAGGATTGGACCTGCTTCTTTGACTTTGGGACAGGCCACTTTTGGATAGCATCCACCTTGGCCTGTAGGGGGTTTATGGTTCCTCGACCCACCTGGTGCCCCAGGTAAGTCACTCTGTTTTGGCCTATTTGACACTTTTTGGCCTTAACAGTTAGTCCTGCCTGCCTGATGCGCTCAAAGACCTTTTCCAGGTGTAGTAGGTGTTCGGGCCAGGAGTCTGAAAAAATGGCCACATCATCGAGGTAGGCAACTGCAAATTCTCCCAGTCCAGCTAGTAGACCATCTACCAGCCTCTGGAAGGTGGCGGGTGCATTTCGAAGGCCGAAAGGAAGGACATTGAATTCATACACCCCCGCATGGGTGACGAATGCTGACCTCTCCTTGGCAGGTTCATCTAGCGGTACTTGCCAGTACCCCTTGGTTAAGTCTATTGTAGAGATGAACTGGGCACGTCCCAACTTTTCCAATAGCTCATCGGTACGTGGCATTGGATAGTTGTCTGGACGAGTTACAGCATTTAGCTTACGGTAGTCCACGCAAAAGCGTATTTCCCCATCGGGTTTGGGTACCAGAACCACTGGAGATGCCCATGCACTGGTAGATGAGCGGATTATACCCATTTGTAGCATGTTCTGGATCTCCCGTTCTATAGCAGCTTGGGCATGAGGAGACACTCGGTAGGGTGGGGTTCTGATTGGGTGAGCATTACCTGTATCAATGGAGTGGTATGCCCGTTCAGTCCGTCCTGGGGTGGCTGAGAACAATGGGGCGAAGCTAGTGCACAGCTCCTTGATTTGTTGCCGCTGCAGACGTTCCAGGGTGGTTGAGAGGTTCACCTCTTCCACGCCACCGTCTTTTTTCCCGTCGTAGTAGACACCGTCAGGCCACTCAGCATCCTCTCCCTGGACTGTAAACTGACAAACCTGTAAGTCTCTGGAATAGAAAGGCTTGAGAGAATTAACATGGTACACTTTAGGCTTTAGTGAGGAATTGGGAAATGCTATGAGGTAGTTTACAGCTCCCAGGCGCTCTTGGACCGTGAATGGCCCTTCCCATGATGCTTCCATCTTATGGGCCTGTTGCGCCTTCAAGACCATAACCTGGTCTCCTACCTTGAAAGAACGTTCTCTGGCATGTCTGTCATACCAGGCCTTTTGCTCTTCTTGAGCATCCTTTAGGTTCTCTCTAGCAAGGGCTAAAGAGTGTCGGAGGGTGCTTTGTAGGTTGCTTACAAAGTCCAGAATGTTAGTTCCTGGAGAAGGCGTAAACCCCTCCCATTGCTGCTTCACCAACTGTAATGGCCCCTTAACCTCGTGACCATACACAAGTTCAAATGGTGAAAACCCTAAACTGGGATGTGGTACAGCCCTGTAGGCAAACAGCAACTGCTGCAACACTAGGTCCCAATTATTGGAGAATTCGTTGATGAATTTTCGTATCATGGCCCCCAAAGTTCCATTGAACCTTTCCACCAGGCCATTGGTTTGATGGTGGTATGGGGTGGCAACCAAGTGATTCACCCCATGAGTTTCCCACAGTTTTTCCATGGTCCCTGCCAGGAAATTAGACCCTGAATCTGTAAGGATGTCGGAGGGCCAACCTACCCTGGCAAAGATGTCTGTTAGGGCCAGGCACACAGTGTTAGCCCTGGTGTTGCCTAGAGCGACTGCTTCTGGCCATCGGGTAGCAAAGTCCACTAAAGTCAGTACGTACTGCTTTCCTCTGGGCGTCTTTTTTGGGAAAGGGCCCAGAATATCCACAGCTACTCGCTGAAATGGGACCTCAATTATGGGGAGTGGCTGGAGAGGGGCCTTGACCTGGTCTTGAGGCTTTCCCACTCTTTGGCATACCTCACAAGACCGGACATACTTGGCAACATCCTTGCCCATCCCCTCCCAGTGGAAGGACTTCCCCAACCGGTCCTTGGTTCTGTTCACCCCAGCATGGCCACTGGGATGATCATGGGCTAAGCTTAAGAGCTTCTCCCGGTACTTAGTTGGAACCACCAACTGTTTTTGCGGCTGCCATTCTTCCCGGTGTCCACCAGAAAGAATTTCCTTGTATAAAAGTCCTTGGTCTATAACAAACTGGGATCGATTAGAAGAGCTGAGAGGCGGTGGGGTGCTCCGTGCCGCCGCCCAAGCTTTCTGAAGGCTGTCATCTGCTTCCTGCTCAGTCTGGAACTGTTCCCTTGAGGCTGGGGTCACCAGTTCTTCCTCAGACTGTGGACTTGGGCTTGGTCCCTCTGGAAGCGATGTAGGTGATGGGGTTGTTTCCGTTGCTGGTGAACTGCTCTCCGCTGGTGCACCTGAGGGTATTTCAGGCTCTGGCTGAGCCTTTTGGGTATGGCTGTCTGTTTCTTCTGCCAGTTTTGGCTCGCTGGCGCCCTCTGGCGTTGAGTTTGAAGATGTAGTTGCACTTGCTGGTGCTGGTTGCTGTTCCAGTTCCGGGCCTGGGACTGGAGATGCTGTGGCTGTTTCAGTGGTAGGCATGGAATCCGGGTCCACTACCTCTGTCTGGGTCTCTGGTAACACAGACGGGGCCTCTGTGGACGGCTCAGGAACAGGAATGGGTCTGGAAGCTTGCCTGGTTTGGCTACGTGTAACCATTCCCACTCTCTTGGCCCGCCTCACCTGGTTGGCCAAGTCTTCCCCCAGTAGCATGGGGATAGGATAATTGTCATAGACTGCAAAAGTCCGCATTCCTGACCAGCCTTTGTACTGGACAGGCAGTTGAGCTGTAGGCAAGTCTACAGCTTGTGACATGAAGGGGTAAATTGTCACTTTGGCCTTTGGGTTGATGAATTTGGGGTCAACGAAGGATTGGTGGATAGCTGACACTTGTGCCCCCGTGTCTCTCCACGCAGTAACCTTCTTTCCGCCCACTCTCAAATTTTCCCTTCGCTCCAAGGGTATTTGAGAGGCATCCGGGCCTGGGGATCTTTGGTGTGATGGTGGTGTAATGAATTGCACTCGCATGGTGTTCTTGGGACACTTGGCCTTGATATGTCCCAGTTCATTACACTTAAAGCATCTTCCATCTGATGGGTCACTGGGCCGAGGTGAGTTATTGGAGACTGGTGAGGTTGAAGGGTAGGGTATCTGTGGCTTTACTTGGGTGGTATGTGGGGTCTTTGGGTGTCCTCGGTTGTAGGGTTTATGGTCTGTGTGCCCCCTGGGGTAATCGTTCCCCTTGACAGTAGCTTTCTTGCTTTCTGCCAGTTCCATCCATTTGGCTCCAATCTCCCCCGCCTCAGCGATATTCTTGGGGTTTCCATCTTGTATGTACCGTGTGATGTCTTCAGGAACACCATCCAAGAACTGCTCCATTTGTATGAGGAGGTTCAGTTCTTCCAAGGTTTGAATGTTGTTTCCTGTTAGCCAGGCCTTATAGTTTTTTGCAATGTAGTAGGCGTGTTTGGGAAATGACACCTCTGGTTTCCACTTTTGGGTTCTGAAACGCCGACGGGCATGATCTGGGGTTATCCCCATCCTGTATCTGGCCTTGGTTAGAAAAAGTTTATAGTCATTCATTTGGTGCTTAGGCATTTCAGCTGCCACCTCTGCTAAAGGTCCACTGAGCTGTGACCTCAATCCTACCATGTACTGGTCTTCGGGGATGCTGTACCCAAGACAGGCTCTTTCAAAATTTTCCAAGAAGGCCTCGGTGTCATCACCTGCCTTGTAGGTGGGAAATTTCCTGTGCTGTGGAGCAATATTTGGCGCCGGGTTGTTAGGGTTGGCTGGCACATGCAGCCCAGCTTTTGCCAACTCCAGTTCATGTTTTCTCTGTTTTTCCTTCTCTTCATTCTCTTTTTGTTGTTTTTCCATTTCTTTTTGTTGTTTTTTCCATTTCTTTTTGGTGTTTTTCCATTTCTTTTTGGTGTTTTTCCATTTCTCGGTGGTGGGCCAACTCTTCTTCTGCTTGTTTCCTTCGGTAGGCTATCTCTTCTTCTTCTAGTTTTCTTTTGTGTGCTGCCTCTTGGGCTGCCTGTTCTCTTTGGAAGGCTGCCTCTTTGATCTGTTCTTCTCTTTCTTTCATCTCCATCTCTTTTTGTTTTATTTCCAGTTGTCGCCTGTGTTCAGCTTCTTTAATTTGTTCTTCGGCCTCAATTTTTGCCTTAGAAGTCATGATTCCTGTTTTCTTGTGTTGGGGTGCCCTCCGGTGTTTATCTTCTGCACTGCAGGTTCTCTGTTGCCTCCTGAAGTCTGCCTAGCAACAGTGCCTTTAGCTAATTTTCCTTTTCTCTCTCTAGCTAATGTTCAATGAAGGGAAACCAGAAAAACCACTTTATTTGCATGCCTATAAGTGCTGGTACTTGACTCCTAATGGGAGGGCTATTGCATGACAAAAGACCCTTAACATGCAAGCCACAAACTGCGAGAGAGAGCAGAAAAAAAAAATTCTCTCTGGTTCCCTTTTAAAACCAACTGTTTCTCTCTGCTAAAAAGCCCTTAGCAGAGAAAAGAAAAATATAATATTCCTACTGGCTTCTGGATTCTAGTCCCACCAGCTGCACACCATGTAATAACCTTAGTCCCAGATTTGGACCTTAGCGTCCAAAATATGGGGGTTAGCATGAAAACCTCCAAGCTTAGTTACCAGCTTGGACCTGGTACCTGCTGCCACCACCCAAAAAATTAGAGTGTTTTGGGGCACTCTGGTCCCTCTGAAAACCCTTCCCTGGGGACCCCAAGACCCAAATCCCTTGAGTCTCACAACAAAGGGAAATAATCCTTTTTCCCTTCCCCCCTCCAGGTGCTCCTGGAGAGATACACAGACACCAGCTCTGTGAATCCAAACAGAGTGAATCTCCCTCTCTGTTCCCAATCCTGGAAACAAAAAGTACTTTCCTATTCCCCCAGAGGGAATGCAACATCAGGCTAGCCACTTCAACACACACAGATCTCCCTCCCACCAATTCCCTGGTGAGTACAGACTCAATTTCCCTGAAGTAAAGAAAAACTCCAACAGGTCTTAAAAGAAAGCTTTATATAAAAAGAAAGAAAAATAAGTACAAATGTTCTCTCTGTATTAAGATGATACACACAGGGTCAATTGCTTAAAAGAATATTGAATAAACAGCCTTATTCAAAAAGAATACAAATCAAAGCACTCCAGCACTTATATTCATGCAAATACCAAAGAAAAGAAAACCATAGAACTTACTATCTGATCTCTTTGTCCTTACACTTAGAAACAGAAGACTAGAAAGTAGAGCTACTTCTCCAAAGCTCAGAGAAGGCAGGCAGACGGAAAAAAAAGACAAAAAACACTCAATTCCCTCCACCCAAAGTTGAAAAAATCCGGTTTCCTGATTGGTCCTCTGGTCAGGTGCTTCAGGTGAAAGAGACATTAACCCTTAGCTATCTGTTTATGACAGTTGGTCCTTCACCTTTGTGGAAAAATCATATAGAAATTAATAGAGGTGAAGCCAATAGGATTTTAAAGGGATTTAGACCCTGATCCTGCAAAACACTTAAGCATGTGATGTACATCAGTCATCCCATTGACTTAATAGAATTACTCACATGCTTCACTGTCTACACTGGCACTTTACAGTGCTGCAACTTCCTTGCTCAGGAGTGTGGAAAAAACACCCCCCTGAGCACAGCAAGTGTCAGCACTGTGAAGTGCCAGTGTAGATAGTGCACCAGAGCTGGGAGCCATGCTTCCAGCACTGGTAGCTACACCCCTTGTGGACGTGGTTTTTTAGAGTGCTGGGAGAACTCTGTCTCAGTGCTCTGCCACGACTACACAAGCCACGTTAAAGCGCTACTGCGGCAGCAATTTAGCATTGCCAGTGTAGGCTAGCCCTTAAGTGATATGCTGGATCAAGACCCTAATAGGACTCAATATAAATTAGTCTGCAGCCCATAGAGTGAAATCTTGGCCTCACTGAAGTCCATAGGAGTTTTGCAATTTACTTCAGTGGGGCCAGGATTTCACATACAGAAGTTAATAGAGAACTATCTTGTTTTAGCGTGTTTTAGAATTCTAAAATAGAGAATAATACCCTATTGAATTCTATAGCATGGCTTTGAATTACAGCAGGAAATGATTTTCCCCTCCTTTAAATATTTTTTAGTTTAAAATTTTTTCCCATCTCAGATTGGAGCAAAAAGTCAAAATCAAGAGGCAGAACTGATGTCAAAGTGCAGCTGTCTGTGTGTTCCCTGCTTCTCATGGCCTGCTTCTGGGAAAATCTCAGGAGACAGGCTTTTGTGAGGGCCCTTCTGCACCCATATGTCCTTGATGCAGGGCTGGTGTCAAGCACAGGTTTCTGTGATGTTCCTGCTGCAACCATTCTACGTCCTTGATGGCCAGTAGAATAATAGAATATCAGGGTTGGAAGGGACCTCAGGAGGTCATCTAGTCCAACACCCTGCTCAAAGCAGGACCAATCCCCAGCTAAATCATCCCAGCCAGGGCTTTGTCAAGCCTGACCTTAAAAACCTCTTCTGTGAAGTTGCTGCCTCATTAACTTCTACTTTGCTGCAGGGCTGGTGGTAGAGTCAAGGTTTCTGTGAAGTCCCTGACGCCTCATCTCTACACAGCTCAGATGTGGGCAGGGCAAAGGCTTCTCACATACCTGATTCACACATATACCTTATAGCAATTCTATCTATGGGTTTTCAATTTATATGTTTCACAAGTTTAGCAAAATTCACTCCAGAAGAAGCCATGAAAGTTTCGAGAGACTGGAAACTGTGGAGAAAGGATCACAGAATATATCTTCATACATAAAATCAGTCAACTGTGTCACTTTAATTATTGTAACAGCTGGGATCAAACAGGAATAGCTTTTTAAAAGTCTGGAGTATCTGATGTTCATCTGCTTTGAAGAAAAACATTGGCAATGATTCATAGACAACCCAGTGTACAGCAACAAAATTCTGAGGACAAAACTTTTAAACAAAAATAGACTGAAAAGATCCACACACACATTCTTATTGTACAAGAGGTGTGTGTGTGTTTGTGTGTGTGTGTGTGTAAAACAACAAGATACCCATAAAAGAGCTCTCGAATCCTAACAATTCATTAGACTTACAACTGCAAATGATAGAGAGACAAGGTGGGTGAAGTAATATCTTTTATTGGACCAACCTCTGTTGGTGAGAGAGACAAGTTTTCCAGCTTTACAGAGCTTTTATTCAGGTCTGGGAAACTAACACAGACTGTTAGCTAAATACAAGGTGGAACTGATTGTTTGGCATAGGCAGGGGTGAAGGGAAGCAGCAGAGAGGGGTTGTTAGTGGGTTCTAGATTGTTGTAATAAGCCATAAATGCAGTGTCTCTATTCAGTCCATGATTTTTAGTGTCTGGCAAGTTATGAATTTTAGCTCCCAGGCTCGTCTTTTGAAAGTGTTATGCAGGTTTCCTTTGAGGATAAGTATTGATAGGTCAGCCATAGAGTGATCACTTTGTGAAAAGTGTTCACCCATGACCACCCAGCAGCAAAACACAAACAATCCCATACAAATAATGAATTAAATCAGCCAGTCAAAGATTCAAAGCAGCAAAACAGCCCCTCTAATCCCTCCCTTCCATAAGCATACTTTCAACCTTCCTCAGAAACCCTATCAAATAAATTCCTGTTGCAGTATGCCCACAGGTATTAAGTTTGGGCTATTTTGGACCAAAATATTGTTTTGACCATTACATTGTTATTGTTGGTTTATTACTGTAATTTTTTAATTGTTTTAAATCATTACAAATGGTGCAGTATTTACTGGTAAGGATACAATCTTAAGCATTTTAAAAGGAATTGAAAGATATCAGATTGACAGCACTAGAAACGGCATCACTCCATCTACAAAACAGATCAACAACAATGCAAGCTACTTCATACCACCACAGTACTCCAACGCAGAGCTGGGCAGGACAACTCTTAGAGGCGAGAAAGGAGATTTTTGTCCATGTCTAGTCAAATCTTGGCCTCTCTATTCAAACTGAGGCCTTGTGCACATATTTGTAGTTGAACTAACTGAAGAATGAACAATTCAGTGCATCCACAGTAGATATGCTGAAGTGGTTTAAATTTTGCTCTGTGTCCACAACAGTAATTGCCTCAACCGTTTTAGTTGCAACGCCTGCTGGGTACCTATCCCAGACTTCTCAGCTCTGCTCCCATTATGGGAGATTTCACATGATTACCAAAGTTTTACGGGACAGTAGTTGGGAGATTAGCTGAAGTGTTTCAACTTGTCTATAAATATATCGATACTTAGTAGGTTATACTGAAACAGTTCAGTTTTAACCATGTATTAACTCTGCCGAAAGGTAGTGGTCTTTTCTAAATGGTTATGAGGCCATTTGAAACAGTTTGAAGACCATTTAAGGTGCTTTGGTGAGTGGATGCTAAGTGTCCTACAAACATTCTAAAGGCTTTAACTGATTTAATTCCTCAAATGTGGATCAGGCGAAAAGGATACCATTGTGTGATGATTTTACTGATATTGAACCCAGTTCACTAGGAACTGCGAGGCAACCACTAACTCATATCACATGATCTACTATTCTGCAAATGATAATGTCAGTGACTTTTGATCACTGCTGCTGTGGGCTGGGTTCAAACATTTACTGTGTTACCAATTCACTGAGCCATTTAGTCCCCTAGGAATACAGTTTGAAGTTCAGTCATTTTTCATTCACATTCATGATATTGTTCTTTTCAGTAGCCTTGATTAACTGAACAATTTTACCTGATGAATTGTCACTTTGTGGAAAGCAGTTTTCTGTCAAAAGGAAATGAATTATATTCTTGGTGCCCAATAATAAGTAAAGGTTAAAGAAGTTGATAATATGGATTGAGGTAATTTAATCACAGATATAAATGAATGAGAAATTAAAACTGTTCATTTCCGTACCAGATGTGCTTTGGCTACAAACTTATCTACAAAAACAAATTAACATGTCATCGGGCAAGAGCAGACAGTGTAACTTCTGCTCTCTCTGGCAGAGATCTGCAATGTTGGCGTCTTTATAGGGAATAGTAGAGTTACCAAGCCACATTTGGCTCTGTTACATGTATGTAAATCCATACTAACTGTAGGGGAGCCCGGAAGACATTGTTACGGTTTAAGCTAGGGCTTGCGCTTTCTCAAGGAGAGGTTATTAGCGGACAGAAGTTGCTAGCAGCTGCTGCTTCTAACCAGTTAAAACTGCCTTGTGTGGGAAGCCTCAGTGTTTTGAGGAACTGCAGAAAGTCTGCCGAAAGTCCCTGGCCCGAGGCCAGGGGATGCAGCCATTGCTGATGGAAAGTCCCTTATTGCATATGTAAAGGCTAGTTTGCATGCTATTAGCATGATGCTATAATTGCTAAGGGCTAGAGCTTGCGCATTGAACTTCGCATCTGACTGAGCTGTTCGGACGTTGGACTCCCCAAGCCAGTGGCAGCAACACGTGGAGTTCCCGTTGCGGGTGTGTCACTTAACCTTCATTAAAGCCAATTAATTCACCTGTGTGTGTGGGCCTCGTCCTTGCAGAGCATCCAGGCACGCAACACTAACTTCACAAATTACACATGACTCATAGACTTTAAGGTCAGAAGGGACCATTATGATCATCTAGTCTGACCTCCTGCACAATGCAGGCCACAGAATCTCACCCACCCACTCCTGTAACGAACTCCTAACTTATGTCTGAGTTACTGAAGTCCTCAAATTGTGGTTTAAAGACCTCAAGGTGCAGAGAATCCTCCAGCAAGTGACCCGTGCCCCACGCAGCAGAGGAAGGTGAAAAAACTCCAGGGCCTCTGCCAATCTGCCCAGGAGGAAAATTCCTTCCCGACCCCAAATATGGCGATCAGTTAAACCCTGAGCATGTGGGCAAGACTCACCAGCCAGCACCCAGGAAAGAATTCTCTGTAGTAACTCAGATCCCACCCCATCCAACATCCCATCATTGACCATTGGGCATATTTATCTGCTAATAATCAAAGATCAATAATTTGCCAAAATTAGGCTATCTCATCCCCTCCATAAACTTATCAAGCTTAGTCTTGAAGCCAGATATGTCTTTTGCCCCCACTACTCCCCTTGAAAGGCTATTCCAGAACTTCACTCCTCTAATGGTTAGAAACCTTCATCTAATTTCAAGTCTAAACTTCCTAGTGTCCAGTTTATATCCATCTGTTCTTGTGTCCACATTGGTACTAAGCTTAAATAATTCCTCTCCTTCCCTGATATTTATCCTTCTGATATATTTGTAAAGATCAATCATATCTCCCCTCAGCCTTCTTTCCGTTAGGCTAAACAAGCCTAGCTCTTTGAGTCTCCTTTCATAAGACAGGTTTTCCATTCCTCGGATCATCCTAGTAGCCCTTCTCTGTACCTTTTCCAGTTTGAATTCATCCTTCTTAAACATGGGAGATCAGATCTGCACACAATATTCCAGATGAGGTCTCACCAGTGCCTCGTATAACGGTACTAACACCTCCTTATCTTTACTGGAAATACCTCACCTGATGCATCCGAAGACCTCATTAGCTTTTTTAATGGCCATATCACATTGGCGGCTCATAGTCATCCTGTGATCAACCAATACTCCGAGATCTTTCTCTTCCTGTTACTTCCAACTGATGTATCCCCAATTTATAACCAAAATTCTTATTATTAATCCCTAAATGCATGACCTTGCACTTTTCACTATTAAATTTCATCCTATTACTATTACTCCAGTTTACAAGGTCATCCAGATATTCCTGTATGACATCTCGGTCCTTCTCTGTGTTAGCAATACCTCCCAGCTTTGTGTCATCTGCAAACTTTATTAGCACATTCCCACTTTTTGTGCCAGGGTCAGTAATAAGAAGTTTAAATAAGTTTGGTCCCAAAACCGATCCCTGAGGAACTCCACTAGTAATTTCCTTCCAGCCTGACAGGTCACCTTTCAGTATGACCCGTTGTAGTCTCCCCTTTAACCAGTTCCTTATCCACCTTTCAATTTTCATATTGATCCCCATCTTTTCCAATTTAACTAATAACTCCCCATGTGGAACCATATCAAATGCCTTACTGAAATCAAAGTAAATTAGGTCCACTGCATTTCCTTTGTCTAAAAAATCTGTTACCTTCTCAAAGAAGGAGATCAGGTTGTTTTGGCACGATCTACCTTTTGTAAAACCATGTTGTATTTTGTCCCAATTACCATTGACCTCAATGTCCTTAACTACTTTCCCCTTCAAATTTTTTCCAAGACCTTGCATACTACAGATGTCAAACTAACAGGCCTATAGTTACTTGGATCACTTTTTCATCCTTTCTTAAAAACAGGAACTATGTTAGCAATTCTCCAGTCATACGGTACAACCCCTGAGTTTACTGATTCATTACAAATTCTTGCTAATGGGCTTGCAATTTCATGTGCCAGCTCCTTTAATATTCTTGGATGAAGATTATCTGGGCCCCCTGAATTAGTCCCATTAAGCTGTTCGAGCTTGGCTTCTACCTCAGATGTGATAATATCTACCTCCCTATCCTCATTCCCATTTGTCATCCTACCATTATCCCTAAGCTCCTCATTAGCCTCATTAAAGTCTGAGGAAAAGTATTTGTTTAGATATTGGGCCATGCATAGATTATCCTTAACCTCCACTCCATCCTCAGTGTTTAGCAGTCCCACTTCTTCTTTCTTTGTTTTCTTCTTATTTATATGGCTATAGGACCTTTTACTATTGGTTTTAATTCCTTTTGCAAGGTCCAACTCTACATGGCTTTTGGCCTTTCTCACTTTATCCCTACATATTCTGACCTCAATAAGGTAGCTTTCCTTGCTATTCCCTCCCATCTTCCACTCCTTGTAGGCCTTCTGCTTTTTCTTAATCACCTCTCTGAGATGCTTGCTCATCCTGCTTGGTCTACAACTCCTGCCTATAAATTTTTCCTCTTTCTTGGGATGCAGGCATCTGATAGTTTCTGCAACTTTGACTTGAAGTAACTCCAGGCCTCCTCCACCTTTAGATCCACAAGTTCTTCAGTCCAATCCACTTCCCTAACTAATATCCTTAATTCTTTAAAGTTAGCCCTTTTGAAATAAAAAACCCTAGTCACAGATCTATTTTTGTTTATCCTTCCATCTAGTTTGAACTAAATTAGCTCATGATCACTCAAACCAAGGTTGTCCCCTACAATCATTTCTTCTATGAGGTCCTCACTACTCATCAAAACCAAATTTAAAATGGCATCCCCTCTTCTTGATTCTTCAACTACTTGGTGAAGGAATCCATCAGCTTCACATCCAGAAAAATCTGAGCTCTATTATATTATTACTAGCACTTGTCCTTCAGTCTATATCTGGGAAGTTAAGACTCCCATGATTACACAATTCCAATTAGTGTTTACTTCATTTAAAACATTAAAGAGGTCTCTATCTATAACCAAATCGGATCCTGGCAGTCTGTAGCACACCCCAAGCACTATCTCAGGGGAAGCTCTAGTAGTTTTCTTTCCCAATGTGATTTTTTGCCCCAACAGACTCTGTCTTATCCATTCCATCACTTCTTATTTCTTTACAGTTAACCTCCTCATTGATGTACAATGCTACTCCACCACCTTTGCCTTTATTTCTGTCTTTCCTAAACAGCACATAGCCTTCAATACCTGTACTCCAGTCATGACTACTATTCCACCATGTTTCTGTTATCCCTATAATATCTGGTTTCACTTCTTGCACCAGTAGCTCTAGTTCCTCCATTTTGTTACCTAGGCTTCTCTCATTAGTGTACAAACATCTTAACTTTTGCCGTTTGGCTTCACTGTCATTCTCTACCCGATTAGCACAGACATTCTACTACCAGTATCACTTATTAGACTGGTATCTACACTATCCTTCCTCCTTATGTCCATTCTCCTGCCCACGCCTGTATCCTTTCTTATTTTGTTTTCTTCCCTCTCCATGTTAAAGTCTGGTGTGGAGATTACCTGAACATCTTCCAACCATCTCCCCCAAATTCCTAATTTAAAGCTCTCTTAATCAGTTGTGCCAGCCTCCATCTTAGAAGTCTATTTCCCTCCTTACTCAGGTGAAGTCCATCCCAAGAGAACAGTCCTGTCTATGAATGCTTCCCAGTGGCCATACGTCCCAAAGCCCTCCTTATAGCACCACTGCCTGAGCCATCCGTTGATTGCTATAATCTTGTCACACCTTTGTTGCCCTTCTCTAGGAACAGGCAGAATCCCACTGAAGATCACCTGAGCCTCAGTTTCCTTAAGCGTCTTCCCCAGCCTGGCATAGTCTCCCTTGATACGTTCCAGCGAGAATCTAGCCGTATCATTCGTTCCCACATGAAGAACAATCAGCAGATTCTTTCCCACTTCCGTTAGGATCTTTTTCAGCCTCAGGTCCACATCCCGTATCTTAGCACCTGGCAGACAGCACACCCTTCTGTTCTCCGGATCAGCTCTAGTTACAGGCCTGTCTATACTTCTCAGTAGAGAGTCCCCAATCACGTAGCCCTGCCTTTTCCTGGTGACAGTGTGATTCTCTGGTCTATCCCCTGTTCCCTCTGTCTGCAAGTCCTCTCAATTTCTATTGTCCCTTGCAATCCTCCACAACCCATCCCATATTCTCCTAGGGCTCATATTTGGTGGTGTCTCCATTGATCTTCCCCTCTTCCTATAGGACTAACTGCTCTTCTTCCTTGCCCTCTCACCTTCAGCGACCACCTGCTATGCCTCTTCTTCATTTTCCAACTCTGCAAACCAGTGCCTGAGCTCTATTTCTCCTTCACTGGCCCGTCTTTACCTCTGCCTGGTTCTCTCTTAGTCACATGCTTCCACTGTCCACTTTCCTCACCCAGCAGTCTCCCTCAGAATTCTTTGGTCCTGCTTCCATCTGCAAGTCTGAGCTTTTCCCTTCAGCCTCCTCATGTCTCTGCTCCATCATCTGCTCGAACCCCCTTCTAAACTCAGCCAGAGTTTCCACCTGCATCTCCAATCCTCGGATCTTTTCTTCCATCAGCTCTATCAGGTGGCACTTCATGCAGATGAAACTCTCTTCAGGTACCCCCTCCAGGATCATGTACATGACACAGCTTCCACATCCAGTCATCCTCATTGTGTCTTCCACTGCTGCCTCTGTATCGGTCATAGCCTTCCCACCTAGAACCTGTTAGTCCAGGAAACACAAACCAAAGCAAACCACCGCCACCTACAGCAAAACAAACCCTCAATGGGCACCAGAACCAGTAGAACACCACCCACTCCCTTCACTGGCCTGTCTATTCCTCTGCCTAGCTCTCTTAATCTCCCCCGCAAACTCCCTTTGCAAACTCCCACTGAAACTCTCCTGTTTACAGCTCTGTTTGCTGGCTTCTGTGCCACTGCAGCTGTCTAGTTAGTACAGATTTATACAGGTGCAGCTGAGAGAAAAGTTTGTCCCATTGCTTGCTGGTTGCACTCTCACATCAGCTGTATTAATTATCCTGAAGTCATCCTTTCCGTTAATACTACTGTATAAGTGTCTATAACCCATTAGTAAAGCTGTTGCACCCTGGGTGGAAATGATCAGGGTCCTAATACTTCCATCACAAATTTTCTAGGTCAAGTGTGATCTTGGTAATGAATAGCTGCAAACTGGCCTGACTATAGGCTGTTAACAGGATACCGGTGCACATGGCTCAAGCAGGAGATCCCCGTCCTTCAGTCTCAGTACTGAATAACACTGAAAATAAGTCAGAATAGCACTGTGCATCTGTGAGTAAACTAGGGCTTGATTTTAATCTCTCTGGCACTGGTTTTACACTGCAGTAATTGCACTGGCATCTGTGGAGTTACTCCTGATTTCAACTGGTGTGACTGAGATCCAAATCAGGCTTTGATTTATCAGATTGGGTAAGCACTACAGAGAGATGCTCACAGACAGTCAAATATGCAGCTGCCTCCAACCTTGTGAATAAACCTTGTCCTACATATGGCAGGAGTTTTGATACCCAAGCCTTTGCCCATTCATTGACAATACCCCAGCCCTTGCCCATTTCTGTTTCCCATTATCATTTCCAGAATCACTAATTCACTCTAAGAAGTGATGAATCCATTAAAGGAAGCAACTGTGTTGGAAAAGCTACTGCATTCTTGTTCCTGAAGAGGAAACAGAAAACAATTCAGGGTTGTTAGAGTGCAGCTGGTACAACAGCTCTGGAACTGATGAGTCATGAGATAAGAAAATGCCCCCACATCTCTGCCATTTTATTAAGTGGTGAAGTGGCATTTTGATTACTAACCCTTGTGTTTTAGATTTAATATAAGCAGGGATATTTTACTAGTATGTCAATTAAAATGTGTCTTTGGAAGGATTACTATTTCTGGAAAAGATGCCATTCAATAGGATTTTTGTTTATTGTAGATGTATCATCGGAGTGGCTCACATTCATTTTAGTTCATGACTTTGAAGTCTTTTATGAAATGCCATTTAGCAACTTCATTAATATCTGAAAGTCTGCCAAAAAACAATGTATTTGTCCATATGTGGCAAAATTATCTCTTCTGCATGGGAGAATTCCCTGTCAGGTGGGTTATATGTGTTATAGTATGTTTCTTTAGTAAAACAGATGTTTTAAAAGGGTCTGTGAATCTAAAGCCACCATCATAGTGTTAACTATGTTAAAAGAAACCCCATCTTTATCCTGATACAAAAAATAAGATATTGGGTGAAATTCTCATATCAATCACAGCAATATAATGGCATCAGCTTCAGTGGTCTTGAACTCATGTACTGTAACTGAGAAGAGAAGTCAGTCCACTGGTGTGTTTCTCCAGCCATTATATTGAAGAAATGTAGAGGGTGCTCAGCTAGCCACCCACTGGCCAGCCCCTGCATGGATGTTCAAAGGTGAAGTACGTGCAAGGAGTAGAACTGCAGTCCTTAGGCTTCCTAGGTGCAAGGATTGCTGATGGTTGGCACCATTATTCCAAGTGGGGCAGGGATGGGTGTGGGTCCATGCCACAGGTGGTAGCACAAGCTGCACCTCTGAATTGACTCTCTGCTTGCTACAGGAGATATTGGCACTCCTGGAGCTCAGGGAGGTGAACTTCTGCACCACCCAACACAGACAGATGCTTTTTAAAATCTTTATTATTGCCCCAGAGCGTGTGCATCTGTGATTCCTCATGCACACTCTAATTGATTAGATCTCTGGCAGTCTTGAAATGTTAATTGAATACTGTATGCCACAGAAACAGGTGTTTTATAATTTTACATGCACACATTGGTGGGTTGACACATCAGTGTTAGAATCCAGACTTTTTCTTGGCACTTATATACAGAGAAGAATGTGAGTGTTGACAGCAGATATGGGGGAAGACCTTGTCATGACTCTACTGATCCGATGGCTTCCCACTGTTCTAATGATTTTGCCATCCATGCCACTGAAAATGTTTATTAAAGATGATAAATATGGTAATGGAACCTTGTTTCTTCTTACATCTCAGATAATATACACAGGTGAGACCTTATCTGGAATACTACACGCAACTCTGGTCCCTCATGCTTAAGAAAAATGAACTCACACTGGAATACGTGCAGAGAAGGGCTACCAGAATGATCAGAGGAATGGAGAACCTACCTACAAGAGGAGATTTAAGGAACTTGGCTTGTTTAGCCTAACAAAACAAAGGATGAAGGGAGATATGATTGCTCACTATAACTACATCAGTGGAATAAACACCAGGGAGGAAGACGAGTTATTTAAATTAAGCACCAATACTGACAGAAGAACAAATGAATATAAACTGGCCATCAACAAGTTTGGCCTTGAATTTAGACAAAGGTTTCTAACCATTAGAGGAGTGAAGCTCTAGAATGGCCTTACAAGGGGAGCAGTGGAGGCAGAAAACCTAACTTGTTTTAAGTCTAAACTTGGAAAGTCTGTGGAGGAGATGGTATGATGAGACAGCCTACAATGACAAATGGCAATTGCATTAGCAAAGATGTCCAATGGACAGAGATGAGAAGGGCTCTGAGTTATTACGTAGAATTCTTTCCCAGGTGTTTGGCTGGTAGGTCTTGCCCACATATAGTCAGGATGTAACAGATTGCCGTATTTGGGGTCAGGAAGGAATTTTTCCCCAAGTCAGATTGACAGATATTCTGGGGGGGCTTTCCTTCCTTTGCTGCATGAGTACTGGGCCACTTACTCATGTGACCTAGAGTAAATGGTGGCGTCTTGGTAACTTGAAGTCTTCAAATCAAGATTTGAGGATGTCAGTAACTCAGCCAGTCCCTTTCGACCTTTAAGTCTATGAGTGAATAGGTGTGTATCAGGATTCATCATACACAGATAAATCCAAGTATACATATAATTTCCTTTGTACCTTAGGTTTTTTATTAATAATTATTACTTTAATTTAATAATTTTGAAAATGAAATATAACGCTAAATCTGGTTCAAAAAATTTAGGCAGAACATCTTTCCATTGGAAAATGCAGTTTCATTAAAATCGAAGTATTTTGCAGGAACGTGTTGATTTTGACAACATTTGGGGTGGGAAAAGGTCTACATTAACCACTGTAACTTAATTGAAATGAAAAAGAATGTGGCAATGTTTTGATTCAATAAGGTAAAAACAATTCATTTTGATTATTTTGTTTTGATTTTTGTATTATATTTTTAAAAATCTGAACATAATATATTATTTAATATTTTCAATTATATTGTTTTGACATTTTTGAAAAGAAACATTTTGATGGTCACAAATTGAACATTTTCCTAATTTCTATCCCACAGGAAAATTCATCTTTTGGTTCCGATTCAGAAAGAAAACAAATTTCAAAATATCAGAATTTCTGATGGAATGGAAATTCTATTTTTCAACCACCTCTGCTTAATGCACTATGAAACATGAACAGGTCTGTATTACATTTCTTTGGAAGGAGCATCACATCTTTCTTTCCTTGTGACATTCCAAAGATTTCAAGAAAACACAAAATATATGGAAAAATCAGATTCAACTAAAGATAAAAACTTGAAAGGCAAATGAAAACTCCTGCTTGCACCCTACTGAAAACATCAGCTGTTCTTGATTGACCTGGCTTTGAGCTCATTTGCATAATATAACATCTTACAAATTATTCTCTGCAGATCCACTGTGCACTGTAAAAGAACATAAAAATGACCATTCTGGGTCATACCAATGGTCCATCTAGCCCAGTATGCTGTCTTCTGACAATGACCAAAGTCAGATGCTTCAGAGGGAGTGAGCAGAACAGGGCAATTTATCAAGTGATCCATCCCATCATCCAGTCCCAACTTTTAGCAGTCAGAGGTTTAGGGACACTCAGTATGGAATTGTATCCCTGACCATCCTGGCGAATAGCCATTGATGACCTATCCTCTATGAACTTATATAGTTCTTTTTAAAACCCAGTTATAATTTTGGCCTTCTCTACATCCCCTGACGATTTCTATAGGTTAACTGTGTGTAGCGGGAAGAACTATTTCCTTATGTTTGTTTTAAACCTGCTGCCTATTAATTTCATTAGGTGACTCCTGGTTCTTGTGTTATGTGAAGGGGTAAATAACACTTTCTTCACACCATTCATGGTTTTATAGACCTCTGTCATATCTCCTCCCCTCCCCCAATTATCTCTTTTCTAAGATGAACAGTTCCAGTCTTTCTAATCTCTCCTCATATGAAAGTTGTTCCATACCCCTAATCAGTTTTGTTGTCCCCTCTATACATCTTTTTTGAGATGGGGCAACTAGAACTGCACACAGTATTCAAGGTGGCCATACCATGGATTTCTATAGTGACATTACCATATTTTCTGTCTTATTATTTATCCTTTCCATAATGGCTCCTAACAGTATTAGCTTTTTTGACTCCTGCAGCACATCCAGCGGATGTTTTGAGAGAACTATCCACAATGATTCCAGGATCTTTCTCAAGTGGTAACAGTTAATTTAGACCCACCATTTTATATGTATAGTTGGGACTAACAAATAATTAAAAACAAACAAAAGCAGCAACTTTTCTAACACTTCCAATGTTTTAACACACGGGGGGAGGGTCTGCTAGTTATCCATTAGTGTTCAGCACATCAAGGGCAACCTTGGGTTTACACTCTCTACTAATAACATCCATATTAGATTCATGGAATAGAGTGGTAATGTTTACTTCACACACCCCATCCTGTTCATGGTGTTATTGAGCCTGCTGGAAAGGTTAATCTGGTTCTGCTAACACACTAAGGCAAGTGGCTTGTTACAGTATCCAGATCTAAGAGATGGGTGAGCAGTCTGTTATATTTAGGGTAGCATGCAGCCATCACTATGTGATCTGAAGGAGGGATCCATAGAAGAATTTAGGTACCTAAATCCCGGACTTGCAACAAATTGTTGTAATTGTTCACTATCTAGCTAATAGGTGTCATTCAGACTCATAGAGATAAGTTCTGCCTTATCTGCACAGGGACTCCACAGAGGATACATCTTTCCTCCAGCTCAATAAACCCATGTCAGATCCAGGTAGAATGCTCACATTAGCACTCCCTGAACACAAGGAAAAAGAACGAGGAGTCCTTGTGGTACCTTAGAGACTAACAAATGTATTTGGGCATAAGCTTTCATGGGCTAGAACCCACTTCATCGGATGCATGGCGTGGAAAATATAGGAGCAGGTATAAATACATGAAAGGATGGGAGTTGCCTTACAAAGCGTGAAGTCAGTCTAAGGAGACAATTCATTTAACAGCAGGATACCAAGGGAGGAAAAATAACTTTTGAAGTGGTAATGAGAGTGGCTCATTTCAGACAGTTAACAAGAAGGTGTGAGTAACAGTAGGGGGAAATTAGTATTGGGGAAATTAGCCAGTGGGACTGCTACAGGTACCCACATGGCCTCACAGTATGCCAACATTTTTATGGCTGGCTTAGAACAATGCTTCCTCAGCTCTCGTCCCCTAATGCCCCTACTCTATTTATGCTACATTGATGACATCTTCATTATTTGGATCCAAGGGAAGAAGGCCCTCGAGGAATTCCAGAAAGATTTCAACAATTTCCACCCCACCATCAACCTCAGCCTGGACCAGTCCACACAAGAAGTCCACTTCCTAGACACTACAGTACTAATAAGTGATGGTCACATAAACACCACCTTATACCAGAAATCTATTGACTGTTATACTTACCTACATGCCTCTAGCTTTCATCCAGACCACATCACATGATCTATTGTCTATAGCCAAGCTCTAAGATACAACCGCATTTGCTCCGATCCCTCAGACAGAGACAAACACTTACAGGATCTCTACTAAGCATTCTTAAAAGTACAGTACCCACCTGATGAAGTGAAGAAACAGATTGACAGAGCCAGAAGGTTACTCAGAAGTCACCTACTACAAGACTGGTCCAACAAAGAAAGTAACAGAACGCAACTAGCCATCACCTACAGCCCCCAACTAAAACCTCTCCAGTGCATCATCAAGGATTTACAACCTATCCTGAAGGAAGATCCCTCACTCTTACAGACCTTGGGAGACAGGCCATTCCTCACTTACAGACTTCCCCCAACATGAAGCAAATACTCACCAGCAACTACACACCACACAGAAAGGAGGGTCAGGGCAAAACTAGGAGGCAAGATCAAATCAGTATCTTAGATGCCTATGTACAAATGTGAGAAGTATGGGTAATAAGCAGGAAGAACTGGAAGTGCTAATAAATAAATACAACTATGACATTGTGGGCATCACCGAAACTTGATGGGATAATACACATGATTGGAATGTTGGTATGGATGGGTACAGCTTGATCAGGAAGGATACACAGGGGAAAAAGGGAGGAGGTGTTGCCTTATATATTAAAAATTTATACACTTGAACTGAGGAGGAGATGGACATAGGAGACGGAAGTGTTGAGAGTCTCTGGGTTAGGCTAAAAGGGTGATGTCATGCTAGGAGTCTACTCCAGGCCACCTAACCAGGTGGAAGAGGTGGATGAGGCTTTTTTCAAACAACTAACAAAATCATCCAAAGCCAAAGATTTGGTGGTGATGGGGGACTTCAACTATCCAGATATATGTTGGGAAAATAAGATGGGGCACAGACTATCCAATAAGTTCTTGGACTGCATTGCAAACAACTTTTTATTTCAGAAGGTTGAAAAATCTACTAGGGGGAACTGTTCTAGATTTGATTTTAACAAATAGGGAGGAACTCACTGAGAATTTGAAAGTGGAAGGCAGCTTGGGTGAAAGTGATCATGAAATCATAGAGTTCACAATTCTAAGGAAGGGTAGAAGGGAGTGCAGCAAAATAGAGACAATGAATTTCAGGAAGGCGGATTTTGGTAAGCTCAGCGAGCTGATAGGTAAGGTCCCATGGGAATCAAGACTAAGGAGAAAAACAACTGAGGAGAGTTGGCAGTTTTTCAAAGGGACATTATTAAGGGCCCAAAAGCAAGCTATTCCACTGGGTAGGAAAGATAGAAAATGTGGCAAAAGACCACCTTAGCTTAACCATGAGATCTTGCATGATCTAAAAAATAAAAAGGAGTCATATAAAAAATGGAAACTAGGACAAATTACAAAGGATGAATATAGGCAAACAACACAGGAATGCAAGGGCAAGATTAGAAAGGCAAAGGCACAAAATGAGCTCAAACTAGCTACGAGAATAAAGGGAAACAAGAAGATTTGTTTATCAATACATTAGAAGCAAGAGGAAGACCAAGGACAGGGTAGGCTCACTGCTCAGTGAGGAGGGAGAAACAGTAACAGGAAACTTGGAAATGGAAGAGATGCCTAATAACTTCTTTGTTTCAGTCTTCACAGAGAAGTATGAAGGAATGCCTAACATAGTGAATGCTAATGGGAATGTGGTAGGTTTAGAAGATAAGAGAAGAACAAGTTAAAATATGACTTAGAAAAGTTAGATGCCTGCAAGTCACCAGGGCCTGATGAAATGCATCCTGGAATACTCAAGGAGCTAATAGAGGAGGTATCTGAGCCTCTAGCTATTATCTTTGGAAAATCATGGGAGACAGGAGAGATTCCAAAAGACTGGAAAAGGGCAAATATAGTGCCCATCTATAAAAAGGGAAATAAAAAAAAACCCAGGAAACTACAGACCAGTTAGTTTAACTTCTGTGCCAGCAAAGATAATGGAGCAAACACTTGGAAGGTGTTACTGCCACTCCAACAGGATGAGAGGGCCATAAAGGGAATTGTCCTAGTTCAAGGGCAGTGTACAGGTATTATGAGCAAGGAGGAAGGATGGTCCCATGGGTGGCTTGCTAGTTTGAGACTAGGGAGATGCAGATTCAATTCCCTGCTCTTCTTCCTGTGTGACCTTGGGGAAGTCAATTAACCTTTCTGATCCTCAGTTCCTCTTCTCACTGATGGGTTTGAGAATAAATTCATTAAAGCTTGTGAGGCACCCAGGTCCAGGTACTGAAGTAAAGGGGGCCATGTAGGGACCACTCTCCCATACAGCTACCATTACAGGAACAAGTAGGGTGACCAGATGTCCTGATTTTATAGGGAAAGTCCCAATTTTGAGGTTTTTCTTATATAGTCTCCTATTACCCTCCATCCCTATCCCAATTTTTCACACTTGCTGTCTGGTCATCCTAGGAACAAGTTAGGACCAAACATAGGAAGGGGCTGAGAGGCACAGTAGCAAATCTGGCCCTGTAGTTCTACTTGGCTGCTTAACTTCCACATGAGAAACACAGCATATAGCATCTATTCCTGGCTTGCATTAACTTCAGAGGAATTCTTCCTGATTTATATTAGTGTAAAATAAAAATCTGTCTCAGGGTGCAAGACCTTGAAGTCTGGAACTTGATTTCTGCCCCCCATTCTCATCATTGGTCCATCAGGGCACAGAGTAAGGCTTAGCTTTTGCACTCAGATTCTTGCCAGAACAGGCTTGGGGTTAGGTTAGGGAGGGTCTGGAGTTTAATAAAATGTCTGTATATTCTTGAATGACCTTAGAGTCTGTTAGATAAATATAGTTTATAAATAGAAAAAAATAAATAGGGATGCTTGAAAATTGTCCAGATTATAATGAAAAGTTTTCTGATTTCTTTTAAAATCATCCCTAAAAATAAGTAACGTTTGTTTCCCTGATATCACATCACATGCAGATGAATTAATCACAATATCTTACATTGCTTTGTAATGTTCACATTTAGACAAATACATTAAGGCAGCCTGTAAGGGTTAAAATTCTACCAACATCTCCGATACTGGAAAGTTGATTTGTCCTTTATATGGCCACTTGGTGTCATTACATTTACTTAATAGATCTGATACTCTTTGCATTTTTTTTAATCTGCTTGGTCCCCAAATTTAGAAGTCCAACTGTTATATTTCTTCCAGCTCAGATAGCACAGAGGCATTAAAATCAACCTGGGAGCCAATGCTTCCTTCTCATTGTCCTTTGGAAGTTAAAGGGGTGATTCCTTTTAAAAGGTTCCCAGACACTTGAAAGAGGGAAAGCAAAGTATGTATGCATGCCAAGAAAGTGTCATAATCGCTTATTTGAGAAAATAAAATTAATGTATTCAACTTGGCAAGAACGCTGCACTCTAAATTTCCACCAAAAGTATTTGATTAAGTGCTGCACTTTCTCGGAGACACACTGACTTTCAGATTGGCTGTCTTTGCATTACAACCAACCAGCAAAATGGGATGTGCTGGCCAGTTTTTCATCTCTTCTCCTTCTTCCTCCTCTCACTGTCCAAGAGGACTGCTGACAAGCGATATATGTATTGTAGAGCTAATGGCACTGTGGCTTAGGGAAATAACCATGTAACGAGGGCATGAGGGACACCAGAGATTTAATCCTGGCTGTGTCACTGATTCACTGTGAAATGACAAATCTGCAAACACTTTGGTTCAAATTTAGAAAAGAGCCTAAGGGATTTAGGTTCCTATATCCCCTTGGGAAAACAAAGACAAAGGCTAGGATTTAGTTTCCTAAACTGTAAACTGGGGATATTAGTTTCCTACTAACCAGGGGAGTCATGAGGATTATTTTAGTGATTTGTCAAGCTGTTTTAAGATGGATACATGTAACATCATATTACATAGGTACTACACAGTAATAATAATTAATGCCTAGCTCTTATACAGTACTGATATTGAGCTAGATCATGCTATTTAGGTACCTGGGGCAGCATATAGCCACTCTGCAACAGGGGAGCACCAGGAACCATTCTCCAGAGTTCTTCCCAGGGTTCCTCAGCACATAGACGGGAGTGCAGCCCACTCACCCTCCACACCGATCTCATTCTGTGGAGCATAGCTGAGGGAGAGATAAGATAAGACTGTTTCCACTTTCTACTCCTCCTGTACCCCTTTGGGGCAGTTGAGGAAAAGCAGTCCTTTCACAAGAGTCACACAGAGCCGTCACCATTTGAAAATGATGAATAGTAACTGCAAAGTGCCCTGGGGGAGCTTCCCAAAGAGGCACACAATTTTGTGTAACAGTGGGGTAGAGAAGGGGAAGGGCTCCTTTTGTGCTGCACAGGCACCAGTGCTGCAGAAAAGAAGTCCTAGGACTGACTTCAGACTGATTTGAATATACTTGTAATAGCCTGTAGTAAAGTCCTGGACCCACTGAAGTGCAGCTGTGCTTGTTTGCTGAAATTCAAAGTACATAAAATGCTGTAACATAACATAAGAATGGCCATAGTGGGTCAGACCAAAGGTCCATCCAGCCCAGTATCCTGTTTACCGACAGTGACCAATTCCAGGTGTCCCAGAGGGAGTGAACCCAACAGGGACCCCTTTGGACTTCTTTTGTACTGAAATATCACTGCTCTATTTAGATTTGCCATATGATGAACTGAACGTGCATTGATTTCTGTTGGATGGTTTATGCTTGGATGGTTTTGAGCTCTAGATACCAGAAGTTTGGAATTGGCCACTGGTGCTGCACTATCAGTACTAAATAGGTTTCTGTTAAACTCACTTGAGGGTCTCACTCTAAAGAAAGAAGGAATTAATGTTGCTAAAATAATACTTAGCAGAGTCAAATAGGATTAAAGGCAGCTAGAATAATAGTGACCATTTTAGTCCAAGTGGTGGAGCTTTTGGATCTGAGGGTCCTTTGTCCCAGCTGGAATAGTTCCCTCACAAATTAAAAAGGCACTTCTCAGACACAATGGTTTGATTTTGTAATGAAATGCCATGTACAGCACTAATGCACTGCAAAGGGATTCTCAGAATATTCTCAAATTACTCCTGGAAGTATTTACAAGTGACTTTTGAGAGCTAAGGTGGTGCTACACAAGCACTGAAAAAGGAGACGTAGGACTCCTAGAAGTGGAACTGGGACTTTATTTCTTTCTGTCTTGGCATTTATAAGGCACCAATCACTATGGAAAAAACCCTGAAAACTGCAGGATTAGTATGCACTACAGTTAATGGGACATCTTCTCAGATGGTGAAAGTCACCAGAGCTCCATTGACTTCTGTGGAGCTACATCTATTTACACCAGTCAAGCAGCTGGCCCAGGGTAAGGAATTTCAGATTATAGCAGTTAAACTGTTTCATTTGTTCCTCATTCTTTTAATAACAGTAGTGCAAAAGTCTGTATTTAATACATCCTCACCTGTAATGTGATAGCTGAGAGGCCCTTTTCAAAGTGCTTGAATTAGCAATGATACAACATGGGTCTGATTCTCCTCTCAGTTGCAGTAGTGTAAATTGGGAGTAACCACAGTGAAATCACCAGTTCGGAATCAGTATGGCTAGTACATTCAGTGTTTATATAGGATGTAAAACTTAGGTTTTTTTCTCCAAGTCAATATTTAAACTACACAGTAGGCTCAGCTGAAAGTAATAACCTAGCCACACAATTTGCTAGTTAATTCTTTGTTCTTTCCTAAGTGCCTGCAAGAAAGCAGAAACATAAATCTTCCATTCACACAAAATAAACTCATCAACAAGTAGCAGCTCCCAGGACTTTTTTTCCCACAGAGAAAGTGAAAATATTGTTTTCCTACTATGGGTATAACATTTCAATCTGACTTGAAAATAACGAACGAGCTTCATATGTATAATCAGATGTTGATTGATTGCTATAATATACTAAGTCAAACAATAGCTGCAAGAAGCATGGGGGTTAGAAGAAATAAAACACCTTTGGGCTAACGTGTTAGAACAAATAAGTGATAGATGAATATATAATATATGTGATTCTCAGGCTATTATAGATGCATAGAGTTAACCCTCTGATTAACAAGTGAACATTTTCCTAATTAGTGCAGTATTGTAAATTTAACAGATACAAAGCTAATTACGAGTTTGCTTCTGTATTCTATGCTCTTGTCCTTTCAGCACTCCCTGTTCGGATGCTCATTACTGAGCCTGAGATCTGGAACAGACGTTTTTTCAGGACAATAGCGTGTGAACATCATTCTGATGAAAAGAGAAGCTGTGGAATTACATGACAGCTGCAGCAGATGCACTGGTCTTGTAATTAAGGCATCAAACTAGGAGACTTCAGATCATTTCCTGGCTCTACCACAGATTTTGTGTAACTGTTGGCAAATGTGCTACTATCTCTGTGCCTCGTTTACCCCCCCTATCAGATATGAATACTGGGAAGAAAGGATGATTATTACTCTTTGTCTGTCTAGTGAGACTGTAAACCTCTGGAGTAGGGCGATGCAGCTAGCACCAGGCGACTCTAATCTCAGTTGCCTCTAGGCACTACTGTAATTAAAACAATTTTATTATGTAAGTTTGGAATATAAGTTTGATGAGAAAAGAAGGGAATAAAGAAACTAATTAATTCTGTGGTGTTTGTAGTGCAGGAGGCACAACTGTATCATCATAATGGCCCCAGTCGACACTGGACCTTGGATCCGGGTTTCCTGGTTTGTGCTGGGAGTGCTGGTCTGGGTGCTGGGACAGTGACTTGGGCCTCTGGTCCGATAGGGGTTTCTGGCTTTAAAATATATGAATATTGTCCTGACTCCCAGGAAACAGAAAGTAAATTAGACTACTAGCATATGTTGATTGCAAGTTGTTTATTTTTTGGTGGGCTTTCAGATACCACAGTAATGGGTGCCCGGGCAGAACTCTAGATAGATCAGATAGATAGAATGGAATACATGGGGAATTACATGGGGAAGGATTGGTGACCATGTAGGGTGACCAGATGTCCTCATTTTATAGAAACAGTCCCAATATTTGGGGCTTTTTCTTATATAGGCTCCTATTACTGCCCACCCTCCGTCCCAATTTTTCACACTTGCTATCTGGTCACCATATGACCGCAGGCAGGGAAATGTGATTGTTCACAATGATTTAAGGTATGTCTACACTAGAAATGCTACAGCACTACAGAAGGCGTTCTTCTGTTGCTGTAGTAAATCCACCTCTCCAAGAGACAGCAGCTAGGTCAACCCAAGAATTATTCTGTCAGCCTAGTGGTGTATAAACCAGGGTTTAGGCCAGCTTAATCACACTGCACAGGATGTGAAATATCTCACAGGCCTGAGTGATTTAGTTAAGCCAGCCTAACTTCGCAGTGTAGACCAGCCCTAAGAAGTAGTCCCTGTTGTAAAAAGATAATAATCCAAATCATAAAATATTTGTTCTAGTCCAATGCCAGCTGGTTTAGATCTTCATGGTGTTCTTCTGACAGTAGAGAGCATAAATTAGACTTAAAAGGTATCTAGACATGACACGTGCAGAATATTAAGTAAACTCAGAACAGCGTCATTGTGGCATTTTGAGTTTCACAGTAACAAATGGGTTTAGTATTATAGTACCTCAAACCATTCATCTCACTCTGTTAGAAGGGCTTTCCCAATCTCTTTTGGGTTTCTTTATTTTGCCACCAGAAGAAGAAAGATGTAGCTGTTCTCATGTTAAGAAATCTCCCAATTATTCCCATTGCTTTAACAATCTGCTTTTCTGGTTTGGTCTGATTTCCCTTTTTGAACCACAGAGGAAGAGTTGTTTGATATAGGTTTTTAAATATATACGGTAAGTGGCAAATGTCCGCTACAGCTATACGAACATGCATTTACAGTAGTCATAATGCCACTACTGTGCCAGATTCCACATGCTTTTCCCCCCATATTGGCAAATCTAAGTAATATTTTAAAAAGGCCAGTGGAGGTAAGGATCAAAAAGCTCTTACCCTTAGCCAAAGAGAGAAAGCTGTGATTAAGAACTGACTGGACCTGGCTTACTTAGCCAATACACAGCACTATGGACCAATTCTACTCCTACTGAGGTCTATGGAAAAGCTCTCATTGATTTCAGTGGTGCAGGATTAGGCCTTGGAGAAACGTATACTGATCAAGTAAGGCAGGTTTTGCAATAACAATTCCTTAATTTACTGGTCTTTTCTAATTCTACTACCAAGTGTTTATGTCATACATCTTTATCAAACCATCAACTCATAGAGGGCAGTTAGGTGTCCCAGAAATGACCAGTAGAAGGAAATGAGGTACAGCTAGCTTATTCTTTTATAAATTTTACAAAGAGTAGTTATCAGTGGTTCATTCTCAAACTGGGAGGATATATCTAGTGAGGTCCCACAGGTCTGTCCTGGGTCCAGTACTATTCAATATTTCCATTAATGAGTTGTATAATGAAGAGTATGCTTATAAAATCTGTAGATGACACAAAACTGGGTGCTGGGGAGCTGCAAGCACTTTGGAAGACAGGGTTAGAATTCAAAGTGGCAAACTGGAGAAGTGGGCTGGAATTAGCAAGATGAAATTCAGAAAAGATAAGTGCAAAGAACTTCACTTAGCAAGGAAAAATCAAGTGCACACATATAAAATGGAGAATATCTGGCCAGGTAGTAGTGCTGCTGAAAAGGATCTGAAGTTATAGGATCTGAATGGATCACAAATTGAAAATGAGCTAACTATGTGATGCAGCTGCAAAAAAGGCAAATATCATTCCGGAGTATATAAATAAGGGCATGTCTACACTATGAAATTAGATTGATTTTATAGAAGTCAATCCTTAGAAATCGATTTTATACAGATGGTCATGCATGTCCCCACTAAACGCATTAGGTCAGTGGAGTGTGTCCTCAATACTGTGGGTAGCATCAACTCACGGAGTGGTGTACTGTGGGTAGCTATTCCACGGTCCCCACTGCCCACTGGAATTCTGGGTTAAGCTTCCAATCCCTGATGGGGCAAAAACATTATTGCAGTTGGTTTTGGGTACAGGTCGTCAGTCTCCCCTCTCTCCCTTCCTCCCTCCTTCCTTGAAACCAACAGCAAACAATCATTTTGTGCCTTTTTTCCTGGGTTATCCATGCCGATGCCATAGCATGGTAAGCATGAAGCCCACTCGGCTGCACACTGCTTTTGTGAGCATTTTAAACACCTCGTGCATTATCCTGCATGATGTACAGAGCCTAGCTAGGAGCCGCCAGCACAAGGAAGATTGTGAGGAGGACATAGACACAGATGTTCCTGAAAGCACGGGCTGTGGCAATTGGGACATCATGGCAGCATTGGGGCATGTTGATACAGTGGAATGCCAATTCTGGGCCTGGCAAATAAGCAGAGACTGGTGGGACTGCATAATGTTGTGGGTTTGGGATGATTCCCAGTGACTGAGAAACTTTTGCATGCATAAGGCCACTTTCATGAAACTTTATGAGTTGCTTTCCTCCACCCTGAAGTGCAGGAATACCAAGATGAGACCTGCCTTGACAGTTGAGAAGTGAGTAGCAACAGCCCTGTGGAAGCTTGCAACATCTGACTGCTACCAATCAGTCGGGAAACAATTCGGAGTGGCCAAATCTACCATGGGGGCTGCTGTGATCCAAGTAGCCAGGGCAATCAATACCCTTCTGCTAAGAAGGGTAGTGACTCTGGGAAACATGCAGGTCATAGTGGATGGCTTTGCTGCAATGGAGTTCCCTAACTGTAGTGAGGCAATATATGGAATGCATATCCCTATCTTGGCACTGGACCACTTTGCCAAAGAGTACATAAATTGCAAGGGGTACTTCTCAATGGTGCTGCAAGCACTGGTGGATCATAAGGGCCATTTCACTGACCCCAATGTGGGATGGTCAGGAAAGGTGCATGACGCTTGCATCTTTTGGAACTCCAGGCTGTTCAAAATGCTGCAAGAAGGGACTTTCTTCCCAGACCAGAAAATTACCATTGGGGATGTTGAAATGCCAATAGTTATCCTTGGGGACTCAGCCTATCCCTTGCTCCCATGGCTCATGAAGCCATACACAGGCAGCTTGGACAGCAGTAAGGAGCAGCTCAACTACAGGCTGAGCAAATGCAGAATGGTGGTAGAATGTGCCTTTGGACATTTGAAAGGGCGCTGGCACAGTTTGCTGAGTAGGTTAGACCTCAGAGCAACCAATATTCCCATTGTTATTGCTGCTTGCTGTGTGCTCCATAATATCTGTGAGAGTAACTGGGAAACATTTATGGCAGGGTGGGAGGTTGAGGCAGATCGCCTGGTGTCCAATTCTGAACAGCCAGACACCAGGGCAATTAGAGGCGCACTGCGCATCAGAGAGGCTTTGAAAAACAGTTTCATGACTGACCAGGCTACGGTGTGACAAGTGTGTGTGTTTGTCCTGGATGCAAAGCCCCCCTTTAGTGAATGTACTTCCCTGTAAGCCAATCCCTCACCCCTACTTTGACCAGAGTGAGCACAGGAAATAAAATCACTTTTATTCTGAATCCATTCATTCTTTTATTTATTAAAAAAACTTGAGATCACTGACAACGCTGACTAGTAAAATGTAGCCTGGGATGCACAAAGGGTTTGATAATGGGGATGGGGGGAGGAGGGAAGGTCAAGGACACATTGCTTATTGTAGCCACGCTACAAATCAAAGCTGTTTGAATGATAGCTTTCTGTTGCTTGGGCTATTCCCTGGAGTTGAGTGGCAGGGTGCCCAAAGCCTCCCTCCACCACATTCTTAGGCATCTGGATGAGGAGAATACGGAACTTGGTGAGGAGGGCAGGCGGTTACATAATGGATGCAGCGGGGGTCTGTACACTAGTTGCCTTTCCTGCCGCTCCACCAGATGCCTCATTGCTGCCATGCTTCATGCTGCAGTGATTCCAGACCACTTGCTACTAGCTTGGCATGATAAAGTGTCCTACCGTGGAGAACGAAATAAGGCAGCCCTCCCCAGAAACCTTCTGCAAAGGCTTTTAGAGGACCTCCCGGAGAGCTTCGTGGAGATGTCCCTAGAGGGGGATTCCCACTCCATCCCCAGACATGTTAACAGAGTTTTCCAGTAGCTGTACTGGCTGTGAATGCATCCCAATAGTTCAGGGCAAATCAAACATTAAACACAATTGCTTTTAACCCCTATAGTGTTGTTACAAATGTGCATGCAATAGAGGTGCCTTCTTTGCCTTCAGGGTCCGAACAATATGGCCTGGGAGGGTATTGGCTCCAAGGTGAGGGAAAGGTCCTGGCTGCTGAGGAGAACGGATTCTCTGCTTGCCTGCTGTGCATTCTCCTCCTCCTCTTCCTAATCCACAAAATCCTCATCCATGTTGCATGAGGCTGCCACCTTGCAGGTGTCCATGGAGAGTGTTGGGGTACTGGTAGGGTCCCCCTAGAAGGGCATGCAGCTGATCACAGAAGTGGCATGTCTGGGGCTCTGACGTGGAGTGACCATTTGCCTCCTTTGTCTTTTGGTAGACTTGCCTGAGCTGCTTAATTTTCACGCGGCACTGCTGCTGTCCCTGGTGTAGCCTCTGTCTACCATGCCCTGTGCAATTTTGGCATATATATCAGCATTTCTTCTGCTGGATCAGAGTTCTGCCTGCACAGATTCTTTGCCCCATACAGCAATCAGACTGTCTCCCATTCGCTCCATGCTGGAGCTCATTTGCGATTCTGGGACTGCATGGCAACCTGTTCTGCTGAGCTTTCCACTCTGACCAAACAGGAAATGAAATTCAGAAGTTCCTAGTGCTTTTCCTGTGTAGCTGGGTAGTGCATCGAAGTTGAAAGTGCTGTTCAAAAAAGTCACAATGGAGCACTCTGGGATAGCTCCCAGAGGCCAATACCATCGAATTGCACAGTGCTATGTCTACAGTATCCCAAATTCAACCCAGGAAGGTCAATTTTAGCGCTACTGCCCTCATTGGGGAGAAGTACAGCAGTCGATTTTAAGAGCCCTTTAGGTCGGCGGAATGGGGTTGGTTGTGTAGACACATTCATTATAAAATCGATCTAATGCAGCTAAATTCGACCTAACCTCATAGTGTAGACCAGAGTGTCATATGTCAGATACAGGAGATAATTATTCTACTCTACTCAGCACTGGCAAGGCTTCAGAGCTGGAGTACTATGTCCAGTTTTGGACACTAGACTTTAAGAAAAATGAACAAATTGGAGAGAATCCAGAGGAGAACAACAACAATGATACAAGGTTTCAAAAACATGATCTATGAGGTAAGTTTAAAAATACTGGGGTTGTGTAGTCTTGAGAAAAGAAGACTGAGCTGGGACCTGATAACCATGTTCAAATACATTAAGGGATGTTACAAAGAGGATGGTGATCAATTATTCTCCATATCTGCTGAAAGTAGGACGAGAAGTAAATGGCTTAATTTGCAGCAAGGAAGTTTTAGAATAGAAATTAGGGGAAAAAACTTTCTAACTATAAGCATAGCTAAGCACTGGAATAGCACACTAAGGGAAATTGTGGAATCTCTATTTCTGGACGTTAAGAACAGGTCATAGACACCTGTCAGGGATGGTCTAGGTATACTTGGTCCTGCCTCAGTGCAGAAAGATAGACTAGATGATTCTCAAGGTCCCTTCTACCCCTAGATTTCTATGATTGTTCTGACAAAAAACATGAGCATGTTAGTACCTTGCAGGATCACGCCTAAGTTAGTGTTTTTCTTGGACATGATTCAGAGGTTATGGACATGTAGGAAACAATACAAATGATTTGGTAATGGGACCATCTTTACAAGATGCACATGCTCTATCTAGTTGACTGAGAAGCTGTACTTTATATTAAACCCTCTGATGCCTTCACTCAATCTACTATTTCTCAGCAGAAACTAATTAATGGCAATTGGTTGACATTTCTACCTTACTTACACCATGTAAATCTGATGATCTCAGAAGTTGATAGCGTAGGCTCCGAACAATTCAGCTCCTGTGTGTCATGCTGCAGCATCAGGAGAAGCTAAAAATTCCAATTCTTGAGCTACAGCCCTTACCACAAGAAGTGCAGGCCTCATACTCAGTGCCATAGGATGAAGCTGGCACACTATTAGCAGTTGTGGCCTACCCTACTTTTACCTTCCAGTGTGCCCTGTTGCTAGCCACATTTTCCCAGCTTGTGGTGTCAAAGCTGAAAGTTTTCAGATCCCTCTTGCAAACATCTTTGAACCTGAGACTAGGTCAGAGCAGTGGCCTTGGAACATCTCTAAGTTCTCTATACAAGAGATCCTTTGGAATGCATCTATTATCATCCAGTGCAGGTAACCAAGCCAACGGAGACGTCTGTGCCAGAATAGTGATTAGACTTGGCAGTTTTGCTTTGTGTCAGGAGCTTTTTTTTCCTATTTGATATTGAAAAGACATTGGTTTTGAAGGTGTTTAGCCTTCTCTCGTACCTGATGAATATGGGCCAGATCTTATCACTGTACAGTAGCAGGCTCAAAATGCATATCTGGTAAACCCATATCTTGGTGTTCAGTGCTGGTTTCCTGTAATCTGACACATGCTTGGTCAGTTAGCTGAACATGGTAGCTGCCTTTGTCATCAGAGAATTAAGCTCATCATCGAGAGATAAATTATCTGATCCAGTTGATCTTAGATAGTAGAACTTGTACACAGCTTCTAGCGTGGTGTTAGTTATTGAAACTTCTGGTGCAGTCAACACACCTTGTGCCGTAATCATCTTCTTTAGACTGATGGTTAGTCCAAATTCACCGTAAGCTAGCACAAAGCTATTGCAAAGCTGCTAGAGCTCCTCTTCACTATATGTGGTGAGCATTTCATCACTGGAGAAAAGAAGTTATTTTAGCAGTGTTTGACTTTGCTTTTTGTATTAGTTGTGCTATGTTGAAGAGTTTTCCATTTGATCTTGCATGAAGAAGTACTCCCTTTGTGCTACTTGAAAAAGCATGATAGAAGGTTATACCAAAGGGTGTTAGTACCAAAACATATTCCTATTTGACGCCACTGCTGATGCTGTCATATTGGACTGTAGCATTCATGCCATCATGGAAGGATCAAATCAGGCGGAGAAGGACTGAGGGGACAACCAAATCTCTTCTAGCAATTGGGAAAGACCCTTTCCACTGGCCGTGTCAAAAGCCTTCGTGAGATCTACAAAGGCCACACAGAGGTATTTCTTGTCCTTGACCCTTTTCTTGCAAGTTGCCTTAATGTGAAGACCTGTTGATAGTTGATCTGCAGGCACAGGAGCCATGGAGTAATTCCAGTGTCAGGAATATCAGAATCTAACCCAAAATATGCAATTTATTTTATGTGGTTTGCAGTGAAGTGGAGCCAGGCCATGCCCACCCCTCCCACCAGAAGTCAGTGGGTGGGACTGGGAGCTCAGTTGGGCTGCAGCTGCCGGAGGAACCAGATGCCTCCTGCTTGCTCCTGAGCTGGGAGACCACTGCAGGCCCCTTGAGGACTGGCCAGAGCCACTGGAGCCATTCGCTGACCTGACCATGGAGGAGTTGCCAGGACTACAACAGGCCCAAGCTATAGACTCTCATTACCCCCACTAATCCCCATGGTGGGTGACAAACAGAGACATAGTGAGGCATACTGGCCTCCGACAGACCCGGAGGGGAAGGCACCCCCACTGCTAAACCGCTACATGGCTAGATAGTCAAAGAGCAACTTAATGGGACAAACTTTCAGTTCTGTGTATATTTCCCTCTGACATCAAAAAGTGAGCAGGCCTTGAGGTCAAATTGAACCTGGAGGAATAAAAAGGGATAACAATTTATCTTGTGGCTTTCGATACCCTGACCTATCTAAAAGTCTCACTTATCGTATTTGCTTCCTAAATGTCTGGCTAGCTCTGATTTGGGGCTTTTGTAATGTGATCACAGCATACATCCACGTTGTGGTGCAGAAAATAGTTAATTCCCTTCAGCAAACTCTGTAAGACTGATGCCTTGAAGTTATGAAGTATTCTGTTTGGGTCAACAAAGAGATTTGTGACAATGGCAGAAAAGTAAGATGACAATTGGCATGTATGGTAAAAGTGAGAGAACTTGGCTCTGCATCTTACGCAGATGCTGAATCTTACATTCATTTCAAACATCCTCCAGAGGAAAAAATTCTGACAGCTTATATGTTGCTTGTTACCATTAACTCAACTGTTTTTCTCGTATCATGACTTCTGTCTCCTAACAGACAGTGAGCCAAAATCACCTCTGTACTATACCCTGGGCGATTTAATGTATTTCATAGTGATTGTATGGGGTATGCAAATCAGGACAAGTCTGGGTCCAAAGTTAAGAAATTATTTATTTTTTACATCTAATAAAATGTATACAGAACTACATTTGGGGTAAAAATAAATAAATATTTTTTTAAACAGAAAATGATTACCTTCATAATTAAACTGCATTGCTGTGGGGCACTGAAAAAAGAAATTCCAATCATTGGATGATGCCCAGAGATTTCAATATTTGTTTATCTGCCAAAGCACAGCAAATGACAGCAGCCAAAGAGAATGCTTTTCTTGAATTACAGCACTTTTCATTAGGTAATACCCAGGAGGATTCCTTTAGTTGTGCAGAAATGCTAACGTTGATCAGAAAAGGGTACAGGAAACCGAGAAAATAAAATTTCATTACCAGAATAAAGTGTTGAATGCATGCATGAATAACTATGCCGTGCTATTGTTCACTTTCAAATGCAGTGGTTTATTTAAATACCAAACATGAAATAATGCATGATGGCACTATGGAATTTCCCCTGGAAAGAATAATTGATTCATATCTGGAATATATTGTTTATAAGAACCAAACACCATTTTCTGCCAGCTGATTACCATATTCCTTTCCTTTTAGATGGATGCTCATGAGATTAATTGCTGATCCTGACTCCAGTATTAGCGTGGAACCATTTATTGAGGGAAAAGTGGAACTTTTTCGATAAGTATATACAAATAAGGCTAGTCTGCAGCATGCACTTAGCATGCCCTCTTCATATAAGCTGTAGGCAGCGTACTACCAGGTGAAATGTTTGCAAAAGGCATATTATAAATGATAAGACACAGATAAAATAGTTATTGGCAGTCCTCACTTGTCATCTATTCAATTATTATCAGTTGGTAGTTTCTCATAGGTATCATGGTAGAAATGGATCATGATGCTGTAATGCAGATGCTGTAGAAGTGGACAAACAGACATCACTAGCAGAGAAGCAGTGGGCGAGACAGATCAATAAGATAAAGAAGATACATAGGAAAGACAAGAGTTGTGGAGGACTTTAAAGGTGAAGACAGAAATCTTGTCATTGAGGCATCAAGAGAGGAGGATTTGGAACAAACTCATAAAGAGTAATTAGTCACCAAGTCCAGATGATATTTCCCAAGAGTTCTGAAGAAGCTCAAATATGAAATTGCAGAATTACCAACTATGGTATGTAACCTATCACTTAAATCACCCTCTGTACAAGATGGTTGGAGGATAGTTAAGATGACACTGAAATTTTTAAAAAGGCTCCAGAGGCGACACTGGCAATTACAGGCCAGTAAATCTAACTTCAGTACCAGGCAAATTGGTTGAAACTATAATAAAGAACAGAATTATCAGAAACAGATGACCATGATATGTTGGGGAAAGAGTCAACACGGCTTTTGTAAAGAGATCATGCCTCACCAATCTACTAGGATTCTTGAGAGTGTCAACAAGCATGTAGACAAGAGTGATCCAGTGGAAACAGCGTACTTGGACTTTCAGAAAGGTTTTAATAAGGTCTCTCACCAAAAGCTCTTAAGCAAAGTAAGCAGTCATGGGATAAGAGTAACTGGTTAAAAGACAGGAAACAAATTATAGGAATAAACAGTCATTTTTCACAATGGAGACAGGTAAATAGCAGGGTCCCAAAGGATCTGTTCTGGGAACAGTGCCGTCCAACATATTCATAAATGATCTGGAAAAGAGGGTGATCAATGAGGTGGGAAAGTTTGCAGATGATAGAAAATTACTCAAGAGTTAAGTCCAAAGCAGTCTCTTAGGAGTAACAGAAGGATCTCACTAAACTGGGTGACTGGGCAAATAAATAATTAAAGTCAGATGAAATTCAATGTTGATAAATGCAAAGTAATGCACATTAGAAAACATAATCCCAAGTATACATACAAAACAACAATGTGAGGAATCATTAGGAAAGGGATAAATAATAAGACAAAATATCATAATGCCATTATATAAATCCATGGTATGATCACACCTTGAATACTGCATGCAGTTCTAGTCACCCCATCTCAAAAAAGACACATCAGAATTGGAAAAAGGATAGAGAAGGACAACAAAAATGATTAGGAATAAGGAACTGCTTCTATATGAGGAGAGATTAAAAAGTGTGGGACTGTTCAGCTTGGAAAAGAAGTGACTCAGGGGAAGTATGATAGAGCTCTATAAAATCATAAATGGTATGGAGAAAGTGAATAAGGAAGTGTTATTTTCCCCTTCACATAACACAAAAAACAGGGGTCACCCAATGACATTAATAAGCAGCAGGTTTAACACAAACCTAAGGAAGTATTTCTTCACACAACACACAGTCAACCTGTGGAACTCATTGCCATGGGATGTTGGGAAGGCCAAAAGTAAAACTGGAAAAAAGAATTAGATAAGTCCATGGAGAATAGGTCCATCAATCGCTATTAGCCAAGATGGTCACGGACACAACCCCATGCTCTAGGTGTCCCTAGGCTTCTGATTGCCAGATGCTGGGGCTGGATGATAGGAGATGGATTATTCAATAATTGCTCTATTCTGTTCATTCCCTACAAAGCATTTGGCACCAGCCAATATTGGAAGACAGGACAGTGGCTAGATGGATCATTAGTCTGATCCAGTATGGCTATTCTTATGCTCTTGTTATTAATATGTCTCATAGGGCATGGGAATCTTAAGTAATAAATGACTGGTTCAAAACATATTGCATTATAAATAGGCAAATCAGTTCCAGTAAAAAAAAAAAATCTAACCCAATCCTTTTTCTAAACCCCAAGCTAAATCTGAACTAAACTGTATTTGAAATTCACTCTGTTTTTAAGATCCATTAACCTTTTACAGTTTGTTTCTGGCTGCAGCTGAAAGCAGAGATACTGAGATCCCATGGGAAGAGGCTGTTCTTGTAATAGTTCCAGCCCACACAGAAACAAGGCTCCTGAATGCTAATGCCATATGAGACAGAAGTAGAATCAATAGAATAACAATCTTTGGTTTCCAAAGACTATAGGGTAGAGGATTCTGTTCCCCCATCCCCAGTGGAGAAGCCCTACACAAAGGCTGTTCTTTTGGCCCATGATTATTTTAGAGTATGCTCTTAGTAAATGATCTGAATGGGTTTTACTATGTATAATTTTGTGTAATGAAGTGTGTGTTAAGATGAAACAGACAAGATGCACACTTTGAGGTCTTGACAACCTGGCAAAAGAGGGTCACACAGATACAAGTTTATTCTGACTTATTCTAACGTCTGTAGCGGATACAAATTTAAACTGTGATCATGCAAGCTTAACTGTGCAGGTGGATGTTTCTGCCTATGCATAGCCCACTCCAACCCCTTACTTCAAGGGGCATCCCACACAATCCCTTGAAAGTATAGATCAGCTTGCAAGGAGTTAGTTCAAATTGGGTTATGCGTTGGGTCAAATTCAAATCTGATGTCTAAACTAGTGTAAATTAGACTCCCACACATATGGTCCGACACTCCTCAACCTCTTTATACCCTACTCTGAATGTGAGTGTAAAGGAATCTGAATTTATATATTATGTGCCATGGAGCTGTAAGAAGGTGTAATGTAAAGTAGTTGGTTGCCTACTTCAATTTACAGTCTGTTAGTTTCAGTTCTTGCTATGTTCCAGTTGGTGCTTGAGTTTCTGCAACTAGAATATGGGAGAATGCACAATTGCTTCCTTGTTATTTTCCAAAAATGACCTTCCCTCACCCCTTGAAACTCTCAGGGTGGCCAGTTATAAAAGGCAGAAGATTCAGTCTCAATGTTATCCAAGGGATGATGAGAAAGTGGCTGCTGTATTAAAGCCTGGCCATTAAAGGTATTGAGCATCATCCACTTCACCTGAAGCTGAGGATGCGCAGCCCTTTGTAAGATTGGGCCATTACTGAACATGGAGTCTGAGTCTTCACTCCCTTCTTCCCTCCCCCACTGCACGTACTCTGAGGAAAATATTGCCAGTCAGGAAAGTATTCCATGTATCTATGTTAACGTATGCTCATGTTTTCAAAGCTTTCAGCCACTTGTACTTCTTAAAATATTGAGCATCTCTACCAATTACCATATGCACATGAGTTCTTTTTTCCTTTTCAAGTCTTATGATGTTATGTGCTCTCAGAGCAGATGCCTAGTAAGGCTGAAAAGATCAGAATAAAATCAATTACATATTTATAAGGCATCAATTCATCACTAAACACAGCCCACATTTCTTCTTGCTAGTACCTTTTTGATTAACTGGACATTGGTATTTTGGTTTATCTTGAATAGAGCTTAGTAAAGCAATGTGCCTGGATCTTTAGTTAAGTATGAAATCCAGATCCGTTTAATAAAAGCTGCACAAAATAAAAGCTGCACAAAATAAAAGCAAGCAGATGCAAGCTACAAAATTACAGCCTGATGTGATGTATGGTATAGCAGCCAGGGTGATTCTGCTTAAGAAAACAATGTCTTGTTTGCTTGTGTGTGTTAATAAAGTATCTCAGGAAATAATCTGATGGATACAGCTTCACAAATGCTTTATATAGTCAACGAGTACTGGGATAAGGTTGATCACTGTGTGTAACCCACTCCCCTGGGCTAGTAAAACTCTATTCATAGACAGGTAGATGCCATTCTCCCAGATCAGAGGGAATATGCTAGGTAGTACAAGGGAAGGAGGAGGGTGTTTTGAAAAGTGAAGGAGAGAGGATTGTTTTGAAGTAAGATAAACTATCTAAATGATTCATGCTACAGCATGGATTTTACTGGCATGTGAATAGGTAACAGTTTGATTCTGTGTGGCATTCCTATTCTCGAGAGCCAATTATTCAGTGTTATTACAGCAAGAGCACCATTAACTGCTACTGTTAAGATTGTGTCCGTTTTTACATTTTAAACTCTGGGTTTCATTCGCTCATAACTTTCTAGAACGTTCACCTTTTGGGCTGAGATTTTTCATGCTTGGTCTTGTTGGAATATGTTTTTTGGTTGGTTGGTTTGTTAGTCTGAGATAAAATTGTTCTGCTTTTGAGTGTGAGAAAAGTGAATAAAATATTATTTCTCTTTCTGAATCTTGTTATTTTTTTAAAAAATGACTTTAGATGCAAAGTGGCTGGGGTTTAAAAGCTGGCATGCCAATAGCCACCTACTGAAAAACACATTTTAGTGTTGCAGCAAAAAACACATTCTGATACTCGAGACATGCATAGTACATGTTGCATTTTTTTCACTAAGCTTGTAGGCCTACACTTTTTCAAAAGTGGCCATGGATTTTGGGTGCCCTGCTTTTCAGAAAACTGAGCAGTTTGAAGTCCACTAGGAGCTGTGTGTGCACATTGCTTTCAGTGTGCACACACAGTCCCAAGATGTCACAAGCTGGACATACAGAATCTGTGGCCACTTCTGGAAGTTTTGGCCAGAGAATGCACAGCTAAGAGAGGCTACATGTTGCATGTGTTCATAACCAGGTTAGCTGAATGTGGACAAGCATACTGAAAGTGGGTTGATGCACAGTTCTCTGCAAAAGCCTTGGAATCAGTTCCTTCATACTTGCTAAGGTGTAAAGGGGTTGGAGAGGCCTGCTTACACTTTGTAAGGTATGCAGACAGACTGATGCACCTTAATAGTTCCACAGTTCTTAAGTCTTCTATCTTAGGTATTTATATATATTGTTCTTCTTCGGGTGCTTGTTCATGTCCATTCCAACTAGGTGTGTGCACACCGTGTGCACTCCAGCTGGAAGATTTTTCCCTTCGAGCGTCCGTAGGATCGGCCTAGGCGCCCACTGGAGTTGTGCCTTCATGGCGCCCAATATAGCACCCTGCTGACTGCCCACCCCCTCAGTTCCTTCTTACTGCCGGTGACAGCTAGCTGGAACATCACTTGTTCTTGTGGCAAGTGCTTTAGAAGTGTCTTCTGCAGTTTTTTCTTGTACATAGTGTGTAAATAGTTATTTAGTTAGTTAGTAGTTAGATTCAGTGATAGTATTTTAGCTTGTTTGGGGGGTTTCCTGCCCAACAACATTTTTCCTCACTCTGGGGTATGCCCAGGTCTCCAGGGATTAAGCTCTGTGAGGTCTGTGGCAAGTTTATGCCCAAGAGTGACCCTCACTCTTCCTGTCTGCAGTGTCTAGGAGAGAGTCACCACAAAGAAAGGTGCAGGATCTGTAAGGGTTTCCGACCCAGAACCCTTTAAGAGCAGGAGCAGAGACTTCAAACCCTGAGAATGGAGGCTGCGCTATGACCACAATCTGGATCCACCAAACCTGCACCAAGTACCTCCTCATCAGTGCACAGTGCTCCGGTACCAATGGTGCATGAACCAGTGCCAACTAAGGACCCTAAGGACCCTCAGCACCATCACGGCTCAGTCCATAAGAAGCCATCCTCGGGGCGGCACCACTCTCAATCCCTGGTGCTGTTAAACAAGAAGAGGCTGGAGAGGGGTCGGTGCCATCCGTGAGTACCTCAGGACAAACCGCCTTGTCCCTTCAGCCTGCCAAGGTCTTGTCAACTCCTACCCCAGCTGGGGTCCAGCTGAGTCCGAAGCCTCCATGGTGCTGGATCATCAAGGCGACCACCTCCAGCTCTCATCGACGCCAGAGGTGTTTGAGGCAGCCAAGGACCTGATCTGCTTCCCAGTACCTTCCTCCTCACAGAGGAGGGACAAGTCACCAGTGACCGTGTGGCCCCACTTCCATTTCAGGGGCAAACCAGCACTGTTGGTGCACCAATCTGCATCCCCAGCGCACCTCTTCCTGGCATGGCCCATACAGGTAGAGGAGCCGCACTGATCCCCAGCCTCTTGGCACTGACCGAAGTGCCGGCCCTGTTGTTACAGCCAACAGCTCCAGCACCGACCCTCCCATCAATGGCACCACTGACTGGTGCAGCTTCGACGCTGCTGGCATTAACAAGGTCTGCACTGCTGGATCTAGTGACTCCCACACTGACAGCAGTACCAAGACTCCCACCTCCAGAGGCCCCAGCACTGCAACCCTCTGAATACCGCATGCTGAGAAACCCAAACTGCGCTGAAGGCAGTGAGCAAGGTCCGCTGCCAGTTCTCTTTTCCTCACCAGATGAAGCAATCAAGGGGATGTCGGCGGCCCGGGCTTTGGAGGATGGTCGAGTTCTCCAGCAGCTCCTGCACCGGGCTGCCCAAAGCCTGGGCATACAGGCAGAGAAGGTGGCGGAGGAGTCAGACCCAGTCATGGATATCCTTGCACCCTCGGGTCCATCACAGGTGGCCCTGCCACTGATGAAGACAGTAGTGGATACAATTAAATCTCTGTGGAAGACCCCTGCTTCTCTGGCCCCTACAGCCAAAAGCACCGAAAGGCACTATTTCGTACCATCTAAGGGAGACAAAAACTTATATACCCACCCCGACTCATTGGTGATTGATGTAGCCAATCAGAAGGAGCATTGGAGCTTCCAGGGTCCCACCCCAAAAAATAGGGAGGTGAAAAAAATTGACCTGGGGACCTACAGCTCCGCATTGCAAACCAGCAGGCCATCGTAAGTAGATATGTGCACAATACCTGCACTGCGATGGCCAAGTTTTCAGAGCTCCTGCCACAGGACTCTTGTGCAGAGTTCTCCACTCTAGTGGTGGAAGGGAAGCTGATCTCCCAGGCATCCCTACAAGCAACTTTGGATGCAGCGGATGCAGCCTCACGCACACTAGCCATGGGGGTGGTAATGAGGCGGGGCTCCTGGTTGCAGGTCTCTGGACTACCACATGAGGTCCAACAGACAATCCAGGACCTCCCCTTCGAGGGCTCGGCCCTGTTTTCTGAGAAAACAGAGAAGAGACTTCGTAGGTTGAAGGATTCTAGGACCACTCTACGATCTCTGGGGCTTCACACACCAGCTACTCAGAGCAGGCATTTCAGATCTCAGCCTGCCCCAAGGTTCTACCAGACGCAGAACCACCAGGATACTCCTTGTAGGAGGAATAGGACCGGTGAGAGGAGGCAGCACTCCTCTTCGGGGCAGAACTCCAGTCAGCCCAAGCCTCTGGCTGGCCCCAGACCCCCCTTTTGAAGGTGAAGTCGAGGACAGCTCAACAGTTCAGACTCTGGATCCATCCCCTCTTACCGTATCTTCCCGTCTATCCTTCTTCTACCATGGTTGGTCCTGTATCACCTTGGACCGTTGGGTGCTCCGCACGGCAGAGATGGGATATTCCATTTAATTCTGTGTCCTTCTGCCCCTCCACCCCACTTCCCTGTCCCTCTTCAGGGACCCCTCGCACAAGCAGCTTCTAATTCAGGAAGTGCAATCCCTTCTCTCAGTGGGGACAGTGGAAGAGGTTCCTCAGGAGCAAAGGGGCAAGGGATTCTACTCCCAATATTTCCTAATACCGAAAGCCAAGGGGGGCTTTAGACCCATCATGGACCTGTGGCAGCTCAACAAGTTCATAAAGAAACTCAAGTTCCACATAGTCTCGCTGACAGCCCCTCACTGGATCCAGGAGACTGGTACGCCCCCTTGACTTCAAGGACACGTATTTCCACATAGCAATAATTCCTCCTCACATTTGTGGAGAACAACAGCCACTATCAGTTTACTATCTTCCCTTTTGGCCTCTCAGCAGCACCTCACGTTTTCACCAAATGTATGGCATTTGTCATGGCGTTTCTGCACAAGCACCGGATTCAGGTTTTCCCTTACCTTGATGACTGACTGATCAAAGGTCACTCCAGATCCCAAGTGAAAGATCAGGTTGGCTTCATAAGAAGGACCTTCCTCATACTAGATCTACTTTTCAACGAGGCCAAATCCACTCTGTCTCCGGTGCATAGGAGAGTTTATAGGCACAGTACTGGATTCGATTCAAGCCAGGGCTTACCTCCCAGAAACCAGGTTTCGGTCACTAGGGGACAACATACAGGGCCCTATGGCTACAGCAAGGAACTGCCTGAAATAGCTGGGGCACATGTCTGCATGCACCTTCATAGTACAGCATGCCAGATCAGACTTCTCCCACTCCAGTCATGGCTAGCATTGGTTTATCGACCAGCCAGGGACACTCTGGACAGCATTGTAACCCTTCGCTGTGCTAGACTCCCTCCTGTGGTGGCTCGACCCACAGGTGGTTTACGCAGGACTACTTTTCATCAGCCCCCAGCCATCCCTTTCATTAGTGACAGATGCCTCGGATCTCAGGGCTTCTGGTCTCAGGAGGACCTCGCTCAGCATATCAATGTCAGAGAGCTGAGAGTGGCGCATTTGGCATGCCAGGTTTTCATAGCCCACATATCAGGCAGATGCGTATCAGTCCTCACAGACAATATCATGGTGATGTTTTGTATCAACAAATGGGGGAGTGCACGCTCCTCTCCCCTGTGCCAGCAAGCCCCATGCTGTGGGACTTCTGTGTAGAGCACTCGATACACCTGCAGGCTTCATACCTCCCTGGGGCACAGAAGGGGCTAGCGGACAGTCTCAGCCGGACCTTTCACAGCCACGAGTGGTCCCTCCGGCTGGACGTAGAGAGCTCAATTTTCCATCTCTGGGGCTTTCCCCAGGTAGACCTGTTCACCACACGCAGCAACAGGAAGTGTCATCTATTTTTCTCCTTCATGAATCACAACCTGGGTTCCATCACAGATGCCTATCTTCTCCCATGGGTTTAATGTCTGCTCTGCGTGTTCCCACTGATACCGCTGGTCCTCCAGGTGCTCCTCAAGGTCCGCAGGGACTGGGACGGGGTCATATTGATAACACCAGCATGGCCACACCAGCACTGGTTCACATCGCTCTTGGAAATGTGCGTGGCGACCCTGCTCACCTTACTGCTGGTTTCAGACCTGGTCATGCAGGATCATGGCTGCCTCCGGCACCCGAACCAAGAGTCACTCCACGTCACAGCTTGGATGCTCCATGGCTAAATGCTATGGAGCTGTCTTGTCCTGATCAAGTCAGACAAGTTCTCCTTGGTAGTAGGAAGCCCTCTACAAGGGCAACATACTTTGCCAAGTGGAAGAGGTTCTCTCTCTGGTCGGAGCAGAACCATCAGTCGCCTATGCTCTCCCCAGTCCCATTTATACTGGACTACCTCCTCCATCTTCAACAACAGGCTCTGTCCATGTTGTCAATAAGGGTCCACTTGGCCGCCATCTCCGCCTTCCATCCAGGTGCAGAGAGCCACTCAGTCTTTGCTAACCCTATGGTCAGCTGTTTTTTCAAAGGCCTTGACAGAGTCTACCTGCAAATGCGTCAGCCTGTCCCAGTCTGGGACCTTAACCTGGTCCTCGCCAGACTCACAGGCCCTCCATCTGAGCCACTGGTGACATGCTCCCTGCTTTCTCTCTCTTACAAGGTGGAGTTTCTGGTGGCAATCACCTCAGCTAGGAGAGTATCGGAGCTCAGGGCCCTTACATCTGAACTCCCTTACACAGTATTTCCTAAGGACAAGGTTCAGTTCAGCCTCATCCAGCTTTTCTCCTTAAGGTTGTCTCCCAGTTTCACATGAGCCAGGACATTTTATCCTAAGCCACATTCCTGCAACAGGGAGCAAAGGCTTCACTCATCGGATATCTGCAAATCGCTGGCGTTCTATGTAGAGAGAACTAAGACATTCCGAAAGTCCGTCCAATTATTCGTAGGAGTGGCAGACAGGATGAAGGGCCTCCTCCTCTCATCCCAATGCATCTCATCATGGATCACATCATGAATTCGGGAGTGTTATGGCCTGGCGAAGGTGCCCACTCTGCCAATCACCGCTCAGTCCACCAAGGCTCAGGCCTCCTCAGCTGAATTCCTGGTGCACGTCCTCACCTGGAGATCTGCAGAGCAGTGACGTGGTCCTTGATACACACATTTACGATGCACTATACAATCACACAGGCCAGAAATGATGTGGCCTTTGGATGAGCTGTGCTCCAATCAGTGGATGACTCCGATCACATCTCCTGAACTTTGGCTTGTTCATGTCTATTCCAATACCCACCCTCCTACTCCTCTTTCAGAGTAGCCACCAAGAAGGAACTGAGGGGGTGGGGGTCGGCAGGGCACTATACTGGGTGCCATAAAGGTGCGACTCCAAGGGGCATTCAGGCCGAACCTAGAGATGCTGCTAATGGAAAAAACCTTCCAGTTGGCATGCACGCAGCGCGTGCACACCTGGTTGGAATGGACATGAACAACACATCTCAAAGAACAACAGTCACAAGAAGGTGAGTAACCCTTTTTTCCAATGACTGTCCACCTCACAGTCCCTGATATATTTATCCTCCCAACAACCTTGTGAGGTGGGGACATGTTGTTATCCCCATTTTACAGAGAGGGAACTGAGACAGAGAGACTAAGTGACTGCCCGTGGTGTCAGACGCAGTCTGTGGAAGAACAGGAAATTGAACCTAGGTTACTGCCCTAACCACTGCAACATCCTGCCTCTCTAAGGGTATGTCTACATTGCAACATAAGCCTGTGCTAGAGCCTGGGGTTCAAGGACAACCCCTTGTGTCTACACTGCAATTGTACTAACCCTGGGACATGATTATTCTGACTCAGGTCTGCACACTGCAGTGTGGATGCCAGAGCCCTAGGTTGAGCATGGGTTACTAAAGTGTTAACATAGATTTAAAATATAATGTAGACACTCAAGCCCAAGGATCCCTAACTCAAATCCTGCTAACTCTGAGCTAACATTGCAGAATCAGAGATGGGCAAACTACAGCCCATGGGCTGGATCTGACCCACTAGCTGAGGAGCGGGGTCTGGGGCTTGCCCTTCTCCAGTGCTCCAGCCAAGGTGCAGGGTCGGGGGCCGTTCCATGTGGCTCCCAGAAGCAGCAGCATGGCCCTCCTCCATCTCCTATGTGTAGGGACAGCCAGGGAGATCTACTGTGCATGCAGAGCCCCACCGTAAGCGCCACCCCCACATTGGCTGTGGGGGTCGGCAGGGCACTATACTGGGTGCCATAAAGGTGCGACTCCAAGGGGCATTCAGGCCGAACCTAGAGATGCTGCTAATGGAAAAAACCTTCCAGTTGGCATGCACGCAGCGCGTGCACACCTGGTTGGAATGGACATGAACAACACATCTCAAAGAACAACAGTCACAAGAAGGTGAGTAACCCTTTTTTCCAATGACTGTCCACCTCACAGTCCCTGATATATTTATCCTCCCAACAACCTTGTGAGGTGGGGACATGTTGTTATCCCAGGGGCAGTGCATGCAGATGGGGCAGCATGCAGAGCCGCCTGGTCGTGCCTCCTCATAGGAGCCAGAGAAGGTACATGCCGCTGCCTCCAGGGACGACTTGAAGTAAGTGTTGCCCAAAGCCTGCACCCCTGAGCCTCTCCCCATGCCTCAACCCCCAACCCTAATCCCCCCCCTGCCCTCCGAACCCCTTGATCCCAGTCCTGACCATCCTCCTGTATCCCAAACCCCTCATCCCCAGCTGCACTCCAGAGCCCGCACCCGCAGTGGGAGCCCTCACCCCCCCGCTGCACCCCACTGCCTCCCCCACCTTTAGCAACCTCCCACACCCTGAAATCCTCATTTCTGGCCCCACTCTGGAGCCTGCACCCCCACCCAGAGCCCTCACTCTCCCCCCCCATCCCAACCCCAATTTTGTGAGCGTTCATGGCCTGCCGTACAATTTCTATTCCCAGATGTGGCCCTCGGGCCAAAAAGTTTGCCCATCCCTGATTTTAGTGGTTAGAACAGAGACACAGATTTTTTTGGCAGCATAGAGGTTTGAAGTGGTGGTATGCAGTTCCTTCGTTCTGTGTGTACTCCTATTGTACAGGCTCCCCCCTGCCTCTCCAAACCCATTTATTCCTTTTCCTTTTAAAAAAGAAAAAACCCTTGAAAATTCCATATGAACTGGCTACAATAATATACCATTGTTGTTACAGTTAGCATTCAAAAGGCAGAAAACACCACAAGCTGCAAGTGTAACCCTGACTCTGCTCCCTTCTCTGTGTGTTCACGCTGTTAATTCAGGGTCCCATGCTATTTCTTAAATAATACAATATCATCCATTACCTGGGCCTCAGGACCTCCCGGGTGTGTCAAGGTAGAACTGCTTCCTCTTCCACTGCTTCCACCCTTAAAAGCCTACAGCCTGGTCCTCCCTGACTGTAGGGGGCTGAGAGTGGGGGATCAGGGTCATGGTACTGCCTTCCCCTTGCCTTCTCCGTGACCTTTTGGTAGCTAGTGCCTGTGTGGTTTTAGGTAAGAGCAGTCCCTACTCTGGAGGGAGCACAGACAATGCATTTATGCAATGTGCAGGGGTAGGAAAGGAAGAGAAAATTTTCGAAAGTCCCATTTAGATGTCTGTGCAGTGGCAGGGAACAACCTGTCCCTAAATGAGAAACTTGTCTCTGGGTCAGACTGCACCATAAATCTTCTGTATTACCAATCGGGTACCATTCTTAATAAGATCAACCTTGTCCATCTCATTGATCACATAGTTACATCTGGGCACAAACTGAAGTGCAGCAGAGCCTTTTGGCTCCCATACCAGAGAACATCAATCAGACAAAACTCTGCTATCAGTTTCACATGATGGCACTCTGCTCTCTCTACTTGCACAGACCTGCCAGGGTTGTGCATAGAATGAGAGCAGAATATAGGAGTCAAGATTTGCTATATGAGCCTGAAAGTAAAAATTTTGCTCTTAATATACATTAAGTGCTGCAAACACAATAGCAACAAGTTATTCAATAACTCCTAAATTATTGTTCTCCTCTTCAAGCATGTCATCTTCCACAAAACTCCATTATGAGCTGCTGTTTTTTCTCCCAGTATTTATAGATGGTTGTAGTGCTTATTTTCTAATGTGTTTAGAACCTTTTGTTGTCATTTCAAGTGATGAGAGCTGAAACCATGTGTCCTCTAGACAATAACCAAACAGAAAAAACGTTCTTATGAATTTCAGGCTGTGGAAACAAGCTGTTATATGATTATATGCATAACTTGAACATAATTAACATGGTATTTCTTAGCTGAAAACAATACAATTATTAATAGACCACATGTGTACTGTAATAACCATAGCGTGCATTTGATGAGGTACACAAGTGTCCCTCCAGAATGCCCTAGGAGCACAGAGAAAGTGCAGCCAGAATGGCAGCTAAAACATTAGTTTTCCTTGATCCATGGCAAATGTAGTTTTTCTGTATTCCTGTCTACAATAACTAATACACTTCATTGTGTGTGTGGGGGGGTGCACTCTTCCTGTCTCCTTTACCATCTCCATTCTTGCTACAGGTAGTTCCATGTTAGAACCCTGCTTCTCAAATCCTCTACCATGAGTTTGATTGCTTATATATTATTTTTTTTCCGAAGAAAGATTTCACATATTGTGGTATGTTGAATTCACAGTAAAGTAAATAATTAGTAAAACTATTATTTCTACTGCAGTCTTACTGTGTCAGTACTGAATCTTTGGGGTGATTTGATAGCAATGATGAAAATTGCGACTGAATTTTCAAGATTAATCTGTATCTTACTTTAGAAGTGACAGCAATTCTCACAATATCACAAAAAATTCTGCTGCAAATTACTACCCACATTTTTCAAATAAATAGTAAATAATGGCTTACAAAGCTTCCGTAAAGTTTCTAAGAACAAAGGTGACCTTCTGGCAAAGATTTGTAATGAAAACCATATGCATGTAAGAAAAGCATTGGGTGAAAATTAATAAAACCAATTTAAAAGACAGGGATAAATATGAATTCCTGGCTCTGTTCTATTAAACTAAATTTACTCTATTGGTTTTAAGAACAGGAGTCCTTGTGGCACCTTAGAGACTAACAAATTTATTTCAGTATAAGCTTTCATGGGCTACAGCCCACTTCTTCGGATGCATGAGCTGTAGCCCACGAAAACTTATGCTGAAATAAATTTGTTAGTCTCTAAGGTGCCACAAGTACTCCTGCTCTTTTCGAGGATACAGACTAACACGGCTGCTACTCTGAGATCTATCGGTTTTGTTCACTGTGGAAACAAAACAAGTAAAATATATTGTATTTAATTGCTAATATGTAGGTGGCATTTGATTATGTTGGGCTTTCACCACTTTCTCTTTAGCAACTTAGTTACATTCTCTTATTTTGTGTTTCTGACAACCTCTCTTTCTCTGCTTGTGACATAAAATAACTTGAATCATTAAAAATTCTGTTTACCTTTAATGAAAATATTAGTAACTAAATTGCAGCTTATTAACATTTATTGTAAACCTCGTTGTATCTTATCTGACTGATGATCTGACTGTATTGAATGTGTGTACACACAACTTTCTTTTGAGCCCACTATTGACACGATTGCACAATGACAAACACAGAACATTATGTACATTATACTTCCTTGATGGAGCTGGCTGAGACATGATGATTTCCCTGTGAATATAGGAACCTTCCACATGACCCTGAAAACTATTATGGGCTTATCTTCACTATGGGGGTAAGTCAAACTAAGTTACGCTACTCTAGCTACATGAATAGGTTAACTTACCCTGGTGACTTCACAACGCTGAGTCAACGGGAGATGTTCTCTGGTGTCTCCTCTGGACCAACTCCGCTCCTGATGTATTCCCTCTGATAGCCATGTGCTACCACAAAAGGAGGTTATATAAAGCATTTTGCTGTGCTATGAAGGGAGTGCACTGCCCACATTTGGGGTCTGATCTAGCTGCCATTGAAATCAGTGGTAAAGGATCAGGCCCTTGAGTTTTATAAGGTAAAGAATAGCTAATAAAGAATAGGATAAGAAAATATTCACAGTGAAATAACAGGTTTGTTGCTTGTACACCTCTATCCTGATATAACACAACCTGATATAACACAAATTTGGATATAACGTGGTAAAGCAGCGCTGGGGGGGAGGGGGAAAGGCTGTGCACTCCAGTGGATCAAAGCAAGTTCAATATAACACAGTTTCACCTATAATGCGGTAAGATTTTTTGGCTCCCGAGGACAGCATTATATGGGGGTAGAGGTGTATTTTAGGTGTTGACCATCTAATGCTATGGATCCTCACAACACAGGACAAATTATAAAATGCCAAATTATTCTGTGGTGTAAACCCACTGAAATCAGGGGAATTACATAAGGGATACATTTTCCCCTGTGAGCTTGATTCAGTAAGAGGCTGATTCCCCAAATTTCTTTCATATTTTATTCAATAGCCCCACAATCAAGAACTACATAAAATGGTGAACAGAGGAGTTCATAGTTTAACAGATCTCCATTCTGTTTTTTCCAGGCTTACATTTCATCAGGAAATCCCCCCTCAAAAGAGAATAATAAAACTGAAAAAAATTGATTATTTATTTGCCTTTCTATTCTATAGGGTTCTTATGCCTCACTCATCACTATAGTAACTGAGTGCCTTCCAATAGCACATTAAGTGAGGTGACTAACATCTGGCACGTGTGTGTTCTGTCATCCTCTCCCCAGGGGAAGGAAAGTGTGCAATGGAATCACATTGCTAAGTTTATGTTTGAGAAGATATGGGCAAAGAAGTTTGCCTTGTACTTAGAGAGGAAGGTTCCAGAAAGGGGAGAAAAGAAGGCATGTGTCCCATTGGCGACTGCCAATAGCAAAAATCCCCAGCTTCTAGAAACGGGACACTAGATGGGGAGGGCTCTGCATTACTAGAGAGAATTCTTTCCCAGGTATCTGCCTGGAAGGTCTTGGCCACATACTCAGGGTCTAACTGATCACCATATTTGGGGTTGGAAAGGAATTTTTCCCTGGATCAGATTGGCAGAGACCGAGAGTTTTTTGCCTTCTTCTGCAGCATGAGGCATGGGACACTTGCAGTTCAAACTAGTGTAAATGGTGAATTCTCTGTAACATAAAGTCTTTAAACCATGATCTGAGGACCTCAGTAACTCAGCCAGAGGTTAGGTATGGGTGAAGTTCTGTGTCCTTCAATGTGCAGGAGGTCAGACTAGATGATCATGAGAGTCCCTTCTGACCTTAAAGTCCATGAATCTATGAGTCTAAGCAGCAGCAAGTAAGTAAAAAGGCAAAACTTCACATGAGGATCTTCACTGATGCTCACAACACTTTATACCAGAAAAAGATTAAATGATGAACTGTATCCATATCAGCACTCTCCCCAGCTCCCTCTCAAATCCTGCCAATTATGTGGGCAAATCCAGTATGCATTCTCTGGGCTTGGTTAGCACTGCTTTCGATAATTAGCTGCAAATTGCTTTAAACACCATTGGTAATGAAGATTCCCAGCAAATCATGATGAAATGCAAAGTAGTATCTTTAATGGAGACAATATTGATGAACGTTTTGAAAAATGTACATAATTTTCGAAGATATACTGAATTTTCAATTTAGAGATTTAAAAAATGGCACCAAGATTTTCCCGAAAGGGCTGGAGAAACAATATCTCAGAATCGTGATTCACATCTTATGTTAAATATTACAGGGGAGGGTAGTGGTAGAAATCCAAAAAATTTACAGGTAGCATAAGATCCTATACAAGGAGAACAGAGAATTAACTGAAAGGATGACATGCTGCAAAGAAACCCAAATGTTATGTCTCCAGTCTGTCACTGTTAATAGGAAGCTGTAGCAAAGTGCAGGTTGAGGCTAGGGACAAAGGAGCATAGAAGTTGTCGATTTTTACTTCTCTTTGTAGTCTGCTTATTCTCACTTTTTTCTCTGAAAATCTGATTTTTCAGACCAGGTATACGCTGGCCTGGGGAACTGCGTTAGCACCTTCTTGTGAGAGGAAATGCTTACACATGGTTAATTCTAGAAAGGTGCTCATGTGGTTTTCCGGCCTGGTGAAGGCAGCAGAGTAAGTTTCTTCAGGGCTTTTGCTGGTTAGCAGGGGACCAGGGTGTAAATGTACAAAGCTGCTACTACAACATCCCTATGGCAATGCAATCAAAGAGAGGGAATTAACAGACCCCAAAAAGCAACTGGCACAAGACTGATAGGGAAAGTACCTCTCCTGAATGATTCCATTGCTCAGCTGCTAGGGAGATCCAGGCAGAGGTGAAAAGTACACCACCTTGTGGTAGCTTTACTAAATGAGGTACTGCACAGTTACACTTGCTATGAAGACAGCACATGTGAAGGTGTGGTGTGACTTGTGGGATGGCTGCAGCACTCAAATGTCAACAAAACCTCATACCACATCATAAATGCCACATGATGACACAGGAAACACTTGTTTTAGAATTGATTTACAAAGGATTGTGATTTTTTTTTACTTAAGAGGACTTCTTTTTGTGTCCCTCTGTCTTTAAAGCCAGGCTCGTTAGCTGCACCAACTGTACAGGCCCTTGAGAGAACAGAAAAAATACTACAATAATTTAAAAAATGCTAACAACTAAATGGAATAATTTTTTATACATAAAGTGTAATGAGTTTAAAGTCAGATATCTCCTGCTCATCTAGGATTAGACATAGGGGCCAGAATTTTTAAAGTATTTAAGTGCCTAAAGATATAGATAGGTGCCCAGTGGGATTTTCAAAAGCATTCTTGGGCTTTAAAAAAGCCCTCCTGGAAAACAGAAGATATCTCCTATTCCAGTAGTATAATGTTGCATGTCTAGTCTTGAAGAATTACAAGATAATAGGGTATCTGAAACCTGTCACTCTTGCAGGACTGATCACTGCCCTTCCTGGGTAATTTAAACTAATGTAATTTTGGAAGCTGAGGAGTTGGGTAAATTCCACATGTGGGAGGAAAGAAGGAAATATGTGGTGCATTGAGTTATTTTTTCTTAAATGGTGCCCATCTGTAACTGCTCAGAGGTTTGGAATGTTGTAATAAATCCTTAGGTGGGGGATGGGACGCAGGTGAGGTGGCCACAAGTGCAGGACAAATGCAAGTTGTAACATGCAAATGGTGAGGTGATTATCACAACAATATTCTAATGTACGAATTCATGCTAAAGGTTGAGTGAGAAATCAGCTTTTCAAGGCCAGATTTTTAAAGACACAAATAGGTACCAGATTTTCAAAAGCATCTATCTGACTTTTTAGATGCCTACATACTTCTAAAAATCTGGCCTTCAGTCATCTATGTACTGTACATCCAGATACTGTGAAACTTTTGTCTGCAGTCTTAATTGCTGCTGGTTCTCTTCCCCTTGGTGCTCTGTTAATAAATAAAATTTTTAAAAAATTATTTCCAGAGTAGGGCCCAACACTGTACTCCATACTTAGGCACAGCTCTTATTGAAGTTATTGGGATCCAGTGGATGATTTGAAGCTAATGAGGGTTTCAGTGGAGTAAGTGAATCAGATTTTCAATGGAGTTTCATTCAGAACTCTTGTAGTCAATAAAAGTCTTTGTCAAAGTAAGGAGAGCAGGATGAGGTGCTTAGTGAAAAATAATTCACTTGAAGGAAAAAAAGAATCTGACAGCTTACTTCTAATTGTTTTAACTGATGTCAGTACAAAGAAAGCATCTGATCGCTTACCACTTCAATTTAATAAATGCAGGAGGATTCAGCTTTCAATGCACAGTGACCTGAAGTATTTCAGTGGGAATTACTGACTTTCTTTTTAAAGTAAAAATCCTTTAGAACGCTAACATTTTAAATACATTTCTTCCATATTCTTTTCCCTATGTGAATTTTCCCATCTTAAGTGCTTCTAATGTTGGATGAATTGCTAATTTATCTGGTCCTAAGAATTTAACACTCAAAAGTTAATAGAAGTTTCTGCTATTTACATTTTTTCATGCTAAACAGGAAAAGAGAAAAGGAAAAAAAAACATTTAATGATTTTTCTTTTTAAAAATTAGGCAAATAAAATCCACATATAGATGCCAATGAAATTACACACTAAGGATATTGGGCTGTCTTCCATTTGGGTGAGAGCTATATTTGTGAGAGGTCAGTTTGGGGCTGTTAAGTCTTTGTCCATTAAGGAGTGAAAGAGGTGGGTTACTCGAACAGGGACATCTGGAAGCATTGTGTTTAAACACAATGGTCTTGACTGTCCCCCCCAACTTGCACTCTATCTAGGCATATATTTATGTGCACAGTGGGTGCAAAATGTTACTATCCTGACTTGGTAGCACCCACTTTACACATATGTTAATGACTGCACAAAATTCAAGGTCCAACACCCATCAGAATGCAGTAGTGCAGCCACTATCTGGCTTGGAAAGGAATAGGAACACTACCTCTTCCCAAAGAGTCTCATGCAGCCATCAGCGCTAGGTTATTGGAGTCTTTGTGCTTTCACAACATAAGATGGGGAAGATGAGGCAGGTTGGTTTTGTGGTTAAGGCAGTGGTGTGGGACTCTCAAGATCTAAGTTTAGTTCCTGACTCTGACACAGACCACCTCTGTGACCTTCCTGTGCCTCCATCTGTAAAATGTGATAACAATGCTTCCTTTCTCTTGCCCTTTATAGGTCTTGTCTGTTTAGACTGCAAGCTTTTAGGTCCAGGGACTGTTTTCACTATGTGTAGGGCCCTACCAAATTCACGGTCCATTTTGATAAATTTCATGGTCATAGGATTTTAAAAATCTTAAATTTCATGGATTCAGATATTTAAATCTGAAATTTCACAGTGTTGTAACCATGGGAGTCCCAATCCAAAAAGGAGTCATGGGGGGATTGCAAGATTATTGTAGGGGGGTTGCAACCTTACTTCTGTCATGTATCAGAGGGGTAGCCATGTTAGTCTGGATCTGTAAAAAGCGACAAAGAGTCCTATGGCACCTTATAGACTAACAGATGTATTGGAGCATGAGCTTTCGTGGGTGAATGCATCTGACGAAGTGGGTATTCACCCAAGAAAGCTCATGCTCCAGTACGTCTGTTAGTCTATAAGGTGCCACAGGACTCTTTGTCCCTTACTTCTGTGCTGCTGCTGATGGCAGCACTGCCTTCGGAGCTGGAGAAGAATGGCTGCTGGCCAGGAGGGTCTGTGATGAGTTTTTCATAGCTGTGAATTTGGTAGGCTGTGAATTTCATAGCTATGAATTTGGAATTAACTATGTGAGATGCTTAGTACCTGTGTGGAAGCACGATGGAAAAGGAAGGCTCTTTGCAGCTTCTTCCCTACACTTACTGTTCCCATGTAGGGCTGGGCAAATGTCTCTCTCAGAACAGGCAAAACAGTTTGAATAAAATAAGAGCCAATCCAAATCCACAGCCAAAATTTGAACTCAACTTTTCTGAACATTTAGACATCTGAATACCCCCTTAATTGTATTTTACTATTGTTGGCTCCTGTGCTACCTTATTCTACATGGAACAGGAAGAGATAGTATTGAATGCTACCAGAAAGGCTTTAGTTGTAATACTATTTCCATACTAAATAGAAGCAGAAAGCACCCTGAATCTTCCAAGAAATCCTATTCTCATGATTATCAAGTCAATTTTGCAGACTCCAGAGGATTTTTAGATGAGGTTTGAATAAGCATCAGGGCAACTGGATGAGCCCCCAAACCTGTGGAGATTAGTCCATTACCAATAATTTGGCCACTGAATTATTGATCTCCACCTCAGTATAAAACTGACCAACAAAACACAATGAAGATCTGTTAATAGTAAATCTACTCTTTCATTAGCTCTATTCCATTTTAGTATGTTTGCCTTTGTTCATGCTACAGTTTAAATTGGTATATGGCAGAGTTGTGAGTTTTGTTTGGCTTGTTGCCAAGGTAGATAAGAACATAAGAATCACCCTACTGGATCAGACCAAAGGTCCAATCTAGCCCAGTATCCTGTCTTCTGACAGTGGTCAGTGCCAGGTGCCGCACAGGGAATGAACAGAATAGGTAATCATCAAGTGATCCATCCCCTGTCGCTTATTCCCAGTTTCTGGCAAACAGAGGCTAGAGACACCATCCCTGCCCATCCTGGCTAATAGCCATTGATGGACCTATCCTCCATGAATTTATCTAGATTTTTTTGAAACTTGTTATGGTGTTGGCTTTCACAACATCCTCTGGCAAGAAGTTCCACAGGTTGACTGTGTGTTGTGTGTAGGGTGACCAGACAACAAGTGTGAAAAATTGGGATGGGATGGGGTGGGGGTGGGGGTAATAGGAGCCTATATAAGAAAAAGACCCAAAAATTGGGACTGTCCCTATAAAATGGGACGTCTGGTCACCCTAGTTGTGTGAAGAAATACTTCCTTTTATTTGTTTTAAACCTGCTGCCTATTAATTTAATTTGGTGACCCCTAGTTCTTGTGTTATAAGTAGTAAACAACACTTCCTTATCTACTTTCTCTACACTAGTCATGATTTTATACACTTCAATCATATCTCCCCTTAGTCGTCTCTTTTCCAAGCTGAAAAGTCCCAGTCTTATTAATCTCTCCTCATATGGAAGCTGTTCCATACCCGTAATCATTTTTGCTGCCCTTTTCTGAACCTTTTCCAATTCCAATATATCTTTTTTGAGATGGGGCAACCACATTGGCCCACGCTGCTTCCAACAGCTCCCATTGGCCTGGAGCAGTGAACCGTGGTCACTGGAAGCTGCAATTGGCCGAACCTGCGGATGCAGCAGGTAAACAAACCAGCCTGGCTCACCAAGGGCTTTCCCTGCACAAGTGGCAGAACAAGTTTGGGAACCGCTGACCCATGGCCTTACTCGAGGCTCCAAGAAGAGAGTGGGGAAGGGGTTTGAGGCTGTGGAAAAAGTGTATAAAACAAGAAGCGCTGGGATGAAATAAAGAAAAAGAAAATTTAGGCTGAATATCCAGAACAATGAAATCTTAGAATATAGAATTATTATTTGGGGGGTGGGGATGTTAAGCAGTGGAAACAAATCACAGGAAAGTTTTAAAATCAGACTGGAAAATATACTAAAAATATACACTGTAGGGAATGATTCTTCCCTGCCTGTTGGTGGAGCTTTCCCTTCTTAGGTCTTCTCTCGCCCCAGGCACAATTCTGCAAGTTACTCTGCACAGGAGGACTCCTGTAAATGATGCCGGAGTCAGAGCTACTTCTAGAGAAGCTTATGTGGATTGCCACTGAAGTCAGTGCAGGTCCACACACTCTGATTCAGTCACAGGATCAGGGCCTTAATGTTTATGAGGCAATAAAAAAGACTTTCACTGCCAAGGCTTTTTGTAGGCAGTAAACAATTGTTTATTCTGAAGAATAATCAGAGGTGAGAATGATAAATGTTTTGATTTTCCACACATCCCTGAAAATGTGTTTTCGTTCATCAACGGCGAGAAAAAATTTTCACACAACTTTACACCTATTACCTGCTCCAGCTCATCTCTTTAGCAATCTCCACACTTGCCCTGTATTCACTCACAATAACTTACTACTTTCTATCTCTGCTGTGTTTTTCATTCACTAAATATCCATTTTAAAACATTTCAAGATTTACTCTTCTAGGAGCAGCAAAGAATCCTGTGGTACCTTATAGACTAACAGACGTTTTGGAGCATGAGCTTTCGTGGGTGAATACCCACTTCGTCAGATGCATGTAGTGGAAATTTCCAGGGGCAGGTATATATATATGTGCAGGCAAGCTAGAGATAATGAGGTAGTTCAATCAGGGAGGATGAGGCCCTGTTCTAGCAGTTGAGGTGTGAAAACCAAGGGAGGAGAAACTGGTTTTGTAATTGGCAAGCCATTCACAGTCTTTGTTTAATCCTGAGCTGATGGTGTCAAATTTGCAGATGAACTGAAGCTCAGCAGTTTCTCTTTGAAGTCTGGTCCTGAAGTTTTTTTGCTGCAGGATGGCAACCTTAAGGTCTGCTATAGTGTGGCCAAGGAGGTTGAAGTGTTCTCCTACTCTTCTAGGAGGTCTCTTTTCATTTGAATTAGACTTCAGAGTCAGTAAAATAAGGGACATTTCTGGGAATCTGAACATTTTTACTCCACTCCATCAGTCTTCAGAATTAGGGACTAACACAGGGCCTGATCACACAGGAAATTCTGCCAGTTACTTTACTGCTAGACTGGTATATTACAGTGATAGGCATGCTAAAAATGCCAACAGTGCTAATGCTCTGCCTCTAAGTACAGAGGTCTCTCAGAAACAAGGCTGAATAGTACATTTTCATAGTAGTGCAATGATTCTTACCAGGACTCATTTCACTGAAGTCTATGGGAGACATTTGGATAAAACCCCATGTGCCACATTGAAAATGAAGGGGAGTGTCTTTAAAGCCTAATGGCAACTGGAAATGTTTGGTTATATATTACTCTTGGATTTAAACCCATAGTTAGCCAGACGTCAATTTTACAATTATCTACAAAAAGTAAGGAGGACAAGTCCTCCTCTGTCTTCCATTGACATGGAGGGCTAAAACAAAGTGCAACTGGTGATTTCTGACCACATAGTGAGACAAGGGGTGAAATCCTGTTCTCTATGAAGTCAAAACTCCTTTTGCTTCAGTGAGTCAGGGTTTAGTTCCATAAGGCCCCCTTCATTATAGCATTCAGAGATGTGCTACTGTTTGGATCCATTCCACATCTCCCAAAGCTCTCGAGCTGCTGAACAACTAAAGTGGGGGGTTCAACAGCCATACAGCATCCATCATTAAGTAGTGGCCCTGTCACAGGATTCGCTCACCATTGGGGCATCTCGTCCTGCTCATTCATGCACACATGCTGTCTTCTCCCTCTCAGTGCAACTCAGGGTATTCTCTCTTTGTGACTTGGCCCTCTGGCCAGGTCATGATGCGCCTCCCCATTTGGGTTCTAAAGTCCCACTGCACAGCCATCCTAGGCAGTCTTCTGCGCTGCTCCCTGGTCTGTGCCACTACTCCAGTGGGTGTTAGGGGAACCTGGCCCATCAGCTCCTCCAGGTTCCAGTCCAGAATGGTACAACCAGCAGCCAAGGTCTGCACAGTCTCAAACCTTGATACTGTTTCCCTCAGCCGCTCCTACTTTACCTCTTTCAAGCTCTTTCTACACTCTCCTCCAGGTACTCCCTTTCCTCAAGGCCAGGACCCCAGGCCTTCTATTCTCCCCCTAGTTTCCATCTTTCCTCCTCTACAGCCTCCACACAGCAAACCCCTTTCTATCGCCAACTTCATAGCTTTATCAGAGCCCTGCCTGTTCCTTCTCATTTGAGTGCTATTCCCAGTCAGGAGTTGCTTATCCAGCCTAATTCCCCTCAAGCGTGGCCTAGCAAATTAATTGCCCTCCTGTAAGCCTCATTAACCCTTTCAAGGCTGGTGGGGGGTGAAACCCTTCCCCCCCCCCATCACAGTCTCTGACATTCCTAAAGCTGGGAAGTGGAATGGGAGAGTAAAATTGTCTTAATTCTTCTGTAATATCCCTGCATCAAGCTCATATGCTCTGGTTTTAGCGCAGGGAGTAGAATTTGTCCTTAGCCACTAGAATTGCATGTAATAAAAAAAGACACAATTTATTGGTTTTAAAATATGTTTGATATCTTGTACAGTTCCCTTTATCAGAAGATTCCTGAGCAACAGCATATCTTTCCTAAGGGATTATTTTATACCCACCAGCAGCACGCTGCAAAATGTAGTATAAGAGGCTCCGGAGATCCATCGGCTAATAATAAAATAGCTAACTTCAATCACTTGACTAGGAAAGCGGGTTTATTATCTTGCACAAATTGTTTTGCAATATTAAAAATATTCATTTTTAAATGTTCCTAGCCATGTAGGTTTTATACCCTGTCTCTTTTCTACAGGCTTCTTGACGATAATAAGTGCTAGAGTTTGATGCCAAAGCAGATAGGGACAGCCCAGCAACTTTGCTACCTAAAAGCAACAAAGAATCCTGTGGCACCTTATAGACTAACAGACATTTTGAAGCATGAGCTTTCGTGGGTGAATACCCACTTCATTGGATGCATGTCACATGCATCCGACAAAGTGGGTATTCACCCACGAAAGCTCATGCTCCAAAAAAACATCTGTTAGTCTATAAGGTGCCACAGGATTCTTTGCTGCTTTTACAGATCCAGACTAACACGGCTACCCCCCTGATATTTGCTACCTAATAACATGACCCTACAGCAAATATTCAGCCTCAGCTATAGAGGCTGAGCAAGTTAAATCCAAGCACTTTTTGTTGCAAGCTTTAAGAAGTGGCTAACCAGATGACATGACCTGAACCATAGTTGTTATTATTTAATAAGTATATTCCTATATTATTTTTATCCTTTCGGTTTTGATACTTTTCACTGAATAATCATGTGTTCTATATGTCACCTCTGTATGTAATGCCTTTTGACAGTTTTTTAATTGTAAAAATTCAATCAATTATTGAAAAATTGCTTATGAAATCAGATAAACAGAGTTGAGATAGATCAACATAGAACTTCCACTGCTTAAAGGTTCCCAATGACAGAAAAAGGATGGTTTATGACTATGAACAATTCTTACTAATACAACATTACAATAGAGGTTTTTGTGTCTGCTTAACATTCTGACATTAACAAACCATACCCATAACAGTATGAATGACCTTAAGCTTTGAAAAAATAATGGAATAAGATATGGTGGGTAGAATACCTATTTAAATTATTAAGTAATGAACCAGAGACAAATTGTTCCTGTCACTTCTGTGTCTGCCTACTGTGCCAAGTACACACAGAAAACAAGAAGGCATCAGTGTGAGCTGTATTTTTCAATCTAGAAGCTTTTAGGGAAATTACAGGGTTCTGCAGAATTTCAGTCCCATTAGCAGTGACTAGTGTTAAAGTAGAAAAGGAAAGATCCTTTGCACTTAATTTCTTCACAGAAGCCACATCCTATGTTTACGCAGAATGCTGTCTCTAATTGAGGATAATTACTCTATAAATCTAACCCTCCAATTTCCTTTTTATGTGACAGTCAGATTTCACTCAAGTGTTATCATGCACAAAATAATGTTTGGGATGGATCAAAATGTTGAGCGGATGTCACTTGTCTGATCCATGGATCCAAAACAAAGAATACTCATAGAATTCCTGTATGGTGCTCTTGACATCTCTGGCTGTAATTCTTGCAGCAATATTCATGAATTTTAAAAAATATTTTAACCTCTAGCACTCAATTATAGGCTCATTTCAAGCAGCCTGGCATGCACGTACTTGCATAATTCAGAAAAGAAAGATGTCTTGGTTAAATATTTTAAAAGTGTTTTAAAAAGTCTGCTACTTTAGATCAAGATGTTTCAGAAGAGAATGTGATAACAAGATGAAGAAAATCTGCAAATGATGAGTACAGGAAAAATATTTTAGAAAGTGGAGAATTAATTTTTCTGGCTATCTATTACATGATTTACTAAGATTTTCTTTAATTCTACAGTTATTGAAAGTAACCTTGATTAATCTGGAAGACATGAACATTAAAAGCAAGGATGAGACTTTATGGTCTACCAAAAACCTCATTTACAGATGAGGGAAATAATCGATGGATATCTTCTCACATGAACACTAAAATCTACTTGGTAATTGTGCCTCATCATCCTGCCTTTTTTAGCAATATTATTCATTCTTTTTTGGGGCTGATCTTTATTCCTTATTTTTGTTGCTAGCTTCTAACTACTTCTTCCTGAAAATTCTACCCCAATTTCCTTCCTGGATATATAATCCTCTCTTCAACAGTCTATGGTCTGTTTATTTTCAAATTCTTTACAAATTCAAATTCATTAAAAAAACTAATTTTCCCCTACTGTTACTCACACCTTCTTGTCAACTGTTTGAAATGGGCCAACCTCATTACCACTACAAAAGTGATTTTTTTCTCCCTTGGTATTCTACTGTTAATTGAACTGTCTCGTTAGACTGATTCCCCACTTGGTAAGGCAACTCCCATCTTTTCATGTACTATGTATACCTGCTATTGTATTTTCCACTCCATGCATCTGATGAAGTGGGTTCTAGCCCACAAAAGCTTATGCCCAAATAAATTTGTTATTCTCTAAGGTGCCACAAGGACTCCTCATAGATTTCAGCAGCAGACCTCACAAATTTCTTCAAATGAACAAGTGCACTTTTAACAAGCGACTTACCCATGCTTAGTACATCTGTGATTAGGAGCATGCACACCTGTAGATTTAAGGGCATTGCACATACTAAATTCAAATACCCATTTTTTTGTTAATCAAACACACATAGACTCCTGAAGACCATTCTGCCAGCCAGAGTGACCACAGTTGATGGCATTGAACCAGGAATCATATAATGAAGTTCCCAGATCTGGCTTAATCCTACAAATCCATGAATCTCTGGGACAGCCCCACAGGCAGTGCCAAATAGAGTCAGGGCACACCCCTTCACATGTCAGTGGAGAATCTGAGAGAACAGTTTGCTGTGGTATCTTTGTCCTTTCTAGTGACATGGCCAAAGATTCCCCCTTTTAAGTTAATGAGAGTTTTGCCTGAGTGAGGCTTGCGATGTTCAACGCTATAGATGTTTATCTTACTCATCAATTCCTAACATGGCGTATTTCCCAAGTATCTCATAATTTTAATCACCTGCTCCTGAATTCTATACTTCATGTAGCTCAGTGTGCAACCTGAATGCAGTCATCTGCAACTCATCACTGTTGAATAGAAGGGAAAAACTTAATTTCACATGTGATAACTGTGTTTACACAATGCAATTGTATAAGCAGCATTGTTGCACTGAGAAATCATTTGCCATTTTCTCTGTGTTCCTTTGTGGTACTATTGTTGAGCAAATGATATTCCGTTCCAGATGAGTGCTTTTGATTTTTGTCCTCAAATGGACTAATTTCTGAATTTAATTATATTTGTGCCAGACTTATCTTGCTGAACTTTTGCTCTGTCCTTTGCTAGCCATTCCACACTAACAAACTGGAGGATGGCTCACACAAAACCTCTGTGAACAGTGCCTATCATTGGGTCCTGTCAGGAGAGTTACAGCTTTCATTTTAAAAGATTTCTAGCTTTTTACCTTAAAAAGATAGTAATTGAGACGATTCTTTGGGGAGCTCCCCAAACTTAGCTGACACATTTTACATAAACGACAAAACATAATCTTTCAAGCCTAGGCAAAAATTGGTTACATTTAGGGAGAGGCACCAATTTTATTTATTTTCACAGCCCACCCTAAATTGCTAAGGGTGGTTCTAGTTGTTAAAATTTCCAGCCCTTTCTAAATGGACTCATTATTGCTAGGACCATGGCAACAGCTATTTCAAAGGGAACTCCCTCCTTTTGTCCCTGACCAGCATTTCTAGATGTGCCTGAGGGAAATGTGCTTTCTACCATCCTGCCCCACCCATACCAGTTGCTCAGCAGTGGAAAAGGAGAAGCCAAAGGCCAAGCTGCTACTGCATTGAGTGCCTGTCTCTACAGCTCCCATCCAGAAGCTGAAGAGTTGGTTCTGGGAAGGAACCTGGGGCCCTGTTGCATCTTCAGCAGAGACCTATTGCCCACGCTAGGAAGAGACCTCCAGCAGTCAGGTGAGACGTGCCCCTGGACAGAACCAAGTAGTTCTATTCCCCCAGCTAGCCACCTAGTCCACTCCAAGGCGGGGGGGCACTTGTCTCCTGATAAGCATCCCACAGCTAAAGACCACAGGGAAACTTGTCTGTCATCACCTTTATTGTGACAGAGTCACTGCCAGGTAAAGGAACCACTTAGAGGAGTCTCAGTGAGGTGGTGGATATGGATATGATGGTTCAAGGAGTACTGCAACCAAGGGTGGAGGTTGGAAGACTGATGGATTTGGGAGAGGAGATAGAGTATAGAATTGTGAGGAAGATAAGCCTATATTCAGGTTGGACCTGGGAAAACTTTAATTGTCCGGTCTAAGGGGAATTTATTCTGATAGTAATGTAAAAGAAGCTCCTCATTTCTAGGAATTGGAATTTTTAAAATAAAATGGAGGGAAATTTCAAAACAAAAAGTATTTTTGAATAAAAAACAAAATGTTTCTTTTAAAAATGTCAAAGTAAAATATCAGATTTTTTTTTACACAAACTATTTGGCAAAACTGACATGGATTCACAAACATATAGATTCACATTAAGGCTTTTGATACAGTCACACATGACTTTCTCAGAAACAAGCTAGGGAAATACAACCTTGATGGAGCTATTATAAGGTGGGTGCATAACTGGTTGGCAAACTGTTCCCAGAGAGTAGTTATTAGTGGTTCACAGTCAAGCAGGAAGGGCATATCAAGTGGGATCTTGCAGGGATCAATCCTGAGTCTGGTTCTCTTCCATATGTTCATCAGTGATTTAGATAATGGAAGAGAGAGTACACTTATAAAGTTTAAGAGGAAGAGTTACAAGTGCTTTAGAGGATAGGATTAAAATTCAAAATGATCTGGGCAAACTGGAGAAATGGTCTGAAGTAAATAAGATGAAATTCAATAAGGACAAATGCAAAGTACACCACTTAGGAAGGAACAATCAGTTACACACATACAAAATGGGAAATGAATATTTAGGCATCTGGGGGTCATAGCGGATCACAAGCTAAATATGAGTCAACAATGTAACACTGATGCAAAAAAAAGCAAACATTATTCTGGATTGTATTAGCAGCAGTGTTGTAAGCAAGTGATGAGAAGTAATTCTTCCACTCTACTTCATGCTGATTAAGACTCAACTGGAGTATTGTGTCCCGTTCTGGGCACCACATTTCAGGAAGGATGTGGACAAATTGAAGAAAGTCCAGAGAAGAGCAACAAAAATTATTAACGATCTAGAAAACATGACCTCTGAGGGAAGATTGAAAAGATTGGATTTGTTTAGCCTGGAGAAGAGAAGACTGAGGGGGGGACATGATAACAGTTTTCAAGTACATAAAAGGTTGTTACAGGGAGGAGGGAAAAAATTGTTCTCCTTAACCTCTGAGGATAGGACAAGAAGCAATGGGATTAAATTGCAGCAAGGGTGGTTTAGGATGGACATTAGGAAAAACTCTCTGTCAGGGTGGTTAAACACTGGATTAAATTGTCTAGGGATTGTCTCCATTATTGGAGATTTTTAAGAGCAGATTAGACAAACACCTGTCAGGGATGGTCTAGATCAGTGATTCTCAACCAGGGATATATGTACCCTTGGGGATATGCAGAGGTCTTCCAGGAGGCACATCAACTCATCTAGATATTTGCCTAATTTTAAAGCAGGCTATGTAAAAAGCACTAGCAAAGTCAGTAAAAACTAAAATTTCATACAAACAATGACTTGTTTATACTGCTCTATATATTAAACACTGAAATGTAAATACAATATTTATTTTCCAGTTGATTTATTTTATAATTATATGGTCAAAATGAAAAAGTAAGCAATTTGTCAGTAATAGTGTGCTGTGACACTTTTTTTTTTATGTCTGACTTGGCAAGCAACTAGTTTTTAAGTGAGGTGGAACTTGGGGATACACAAGACAAATCAGACACCTGAAAGGGATACAGTAGTCTGGAAAAGTTGAGAGCCAGTGGTCTAGATAATACTTAGTCCTGCCATATGTGCAGGGGACTGGACTAGATGACCTCTCAAGGTTCCTTCCATTCCTACAATTCTATGATAATATTCTAATATTGCCAAGTCTGCAATTTTCTCTGAAAAAAGGTTTCAGGCAAAAACTTTTGTCTAGCTCTACCTATGACTGCACTGAGGTTTAAGGAGGATGTATTTAAGTGGTGAGCTGCAAAGAGATCACAGAACTTCTTTAAAACAAGCCAAGGTGATTTCACCTATTGCATAGAGCTATCTCCCATGATAAAAGCCTAAAACCACAAGGGACGCTCATGTCCTTCACCAGCTATGTGGATACATTGTAATGGCTGGGGTCTTCAATTAAAGAAAAAACAGCTCCTCCTTGACTCTCTCAGTGTAGGGTAAACAAAAAGCAATTCCTTTCAGCGTTACCCCATGATTTGATGAGATTGGCTGCTGTATTAATTTGGCAATTTGATCATTTAAACCCATTGATCCAGTCTTAATTGTGACCTTGACTTGATTATTGTATGGTCCCATTCTTAATTAGATTAGTAAAATTATAGTAGTTTAGTTCAGTGATGTTTGTTTAATTTGATACTTGCCTGCTTATGCTTTTTAGTAAAATCCATAAAATATACAGAGCTGTTGTATTCTTCCAGTTTGCAAAAAGGGGCAAGTAACTTTAAGAGCAAAGATAATTTAGCCCAGGTATTTGAGAGCCACTTGGCTCAGTTTCCAAATTAATACCTATGCTTCTTGCATAATTAATGGATGGGGGGGGCAGGAGGGAAGGCCAAGAGGGTGTGGAACTGACAGATTTTGCTTTAGAGGAGAGTATTTTTTCCAGGTAATGTTGTGTACACCTGTGACTGAGGCAGAAAATTTTTGAGTAAGCTCTTACTGGGGGTTCGGCACTGTCCCATTCCTGCAATTCACAGGCTTGACTCCTATCTTATCCCGGCGTTCCTCCACTTCATGTAATGTATGCTTTAATTTGTGCTGAACTCAATATAGCTACTCTTTGTTTACACCAGTACAAGGGGGAGGAGTATCTGATCCTCTTCCATTACTTCAGGTCCAAATATATACTAGCATTGTAGGCACCATTCCTTAAGGGGTTAAAGCTTCTCAGAGATTTAGCACAACGATGTTTTTTGACCTCAAATAACACATCTTTCCATTTAGATTGGTAGATAGATTGTTAATCTTTTATTGGTGTGAGACTGATATCCCCATAAATAGAACCCCTGGGCCTGATCTTTATTTCACTCACAGATTTTTGTCAGTGTAACTCCACTGCTTTTAGTGAAACTACTCCTGACTTAAGCCAGCACTTAACAGAGCAGGACCAGAAACTGCCTGCATTTACACCTGCAAGCCACTTTTCGTCAGCAGCTCCTAGGTGTGGGGCTGGAGGGGTTTCTGCATGCTGCTGCCCGCAGGCACCACACCTGCAGCTCCCATTGGTGCTCAGGGCAAGGGCAGCTTACAGATACACCTCCCCTCCACGGGCTGCAGGGATGTGCCGGCCGCTTACGGAAATGGAGTGGGTGGGCAGGAAGTCGCCTTAGCCACGCTGCACTGCCGGTGGTGGCAGCGGGGAGAGACCCAGGCCCGAACTTTGATGGAGCCGGGCCCACATGCTCTCATATTGCTGGAGCACAGGGCACCATGGGCCCATACAACTTGCCGCCCCTGCCTGCTGCACCCCCTGGCTTGAAGTGGTTTTCATCTTATACAGGCTGTATGGTTTGGTTCAATGGCTCGCAGCACCCCCACTGTACAAATTGTCCCAGCGCCTCTGCATCTTTGTTACGACCTCAGCCTATGGTGGTTGTTGCTGGTGCTGTGGTGGAAAGGGGTAGCAGCTTGGCACCCTACCCACAGTCCATCCACCCCCACCCCCACCACTGCCCCCTCCACTGTCCCCAAACATCATCTGGGACTGCCTCCACCCCCTGGCTCAGCCACTCGCCTCAACCCTGCTTCCACCTGGGACTCCATCAGCAGCAGAAAGCAGAGACTTTTTGTTCACAAGTGCATATGGGTCCATGTGTGCCTCCTTCCTCCACCTGGACTTGCCCTTCCCCCTGCTGTGCTAGGCTGGTGACCCACAACCATGTGGCCACCCACCAGACCCTGCAGCAGTTTGCCCCTCTCTCCCTTGCTGCCCACCCCATCTTCCCTGCTACTGACTGCTTGTTTGTTTCTTCTGCCCCACCTTAGCACCCTTGCACAGGTTTGTTTATTTGCCTTTCCCACCCTGCCCCAGGCCTTTTCTAGTCCTGTTCCATTCCCTCCCTCCCCTTTGCTGCTCAACTGCTGCCCTGCCTGGCCCCACTCGCTCCATGCACTATGCCCCCAGTGCTTGTGAACCCCTCTTTTTTCTTTTGATCCCCCGTTCACTGCACCACCCATCATTGCTATTGTCTCCCCACTTTTTACTCAGTGCAGCCAGAGGAGCTGGTACCCTGTCCTCATGCCGATTATCATGCCCTTACCCCTCCTTGCCTTGTTTGGCTCCCACAGACCATATCCCATCGACCCCCTTCCCTCCTGTACGCAGCCTAGCAGGGTGGAGTGGTCAGCTGCCCTCCCCTTCCACTTCCTTTCCCTTCCTTGCCCCAGCTTGGTGCTTGTTCCCCTCCCCTCACCTGGATGGTGGAGGGGACTGAGGGAAGAGGCACTCCGGCTGACCTTGTTGCCCCCCCCAATTAATCCCCCCATCCACCTTTGTGACTACCACTATGACCACCACTGCGGGGTCCATCGCCCCCAACAGGGCAGTGGCAGGCATGGGCATGAACTCCACAGTTGCCACAACTCCAGCATCCATCACCCTTGAGGGAGCCCTTCAGCCAGCAAAAAGGGCTAGAGGAAAAAGAAGGGCAAGAGCCTTACCCAGAAGGCAAAGCCTTCTCCGGCAAGGACTGCCCCTCTTGCTGCAGCCCCACCATTGGCCGCAGCTCCCTCCCCCGCCACCATTCCATCCACCAGCACTCATTTCTCTGCCCCCAGATTATACACCCAGGTAGCCACAACCCCTCCGCTTAATGACTCTGCCATATTCCCCTGTTGCCTCCTCTACTACAAGCCCTGGTGGCCGAGGCCCCTTCCCAACCTTTGTGTCCCCCAGGTCATATTCCGGAAGGTGAGGACAGCCTTACTACCTGCCTCTCAGACCTTCGCCAAGAGGGTCCTGTGGGAGGATGCTCCACACCCACCCCTAACCGCTGACCCTCCGCACCTCGTCATTGGGGCCCCTGCCCTGTGATGCCCTGTAATGTTTGTCGGTTTGTTTCTGAGCCCTGCCTAGGAAACAGTTGTAAATACTCATGCTCCATACCCTCCACTTCCTCACTCTCATGTCCCTCCCTGACACCAAATGTCAGGAAGTTCTACCATCTGTGGAGGGCGAGGAGCCCCAGTGGGCCAGTTTGTATTCCACCCTGGTCCTGCAGCCTGCCAGGGATATTAATTAGCTGCTCCTTCACGGAGCAGTGAATTGAGCATGGGCGAGTACATGGCGCAGTTCACTCCCCTGCATGATACTTGCCCCTTTTGTGGTGTGAGGAAAACCCTGGCGCACATTTACATTGAGCACGCTAGGCTGCAAAACCTTATCCTTAGGTTCTGGCTGCACTTTTCCCCACACCTCCTGATCTATGCACACCCAATCCATGTTCCCACAAAGTCACAAGACTTCCTCATCAACCTCCTCCTGGTGCTGGCTAAGATGGCCGTCCACCATACCAAAAGAAGGATGCTGGACGGGGCGGTGCTCTGCGATTCTGGGGGACTATTTTTGCTCTTTCCTTAGATCAAATATCTGGGCAAAGTTCCTCAGGGTGGCTTCTGCTGGCTCCCTGGATGCCTTCGAGAAGCAGTGGGTGCTGTCCAGGGTTCTCTGCTTGGTGCTCCCCTCTGACTCACTGCTTTTGATGCTGTAACCCTCATTCTCATAGTTATTTTATCATTTGTTGTCCCCTGACCTTCCCTGAGCCCTGAGTTCAGTGGGTCCTCCCCTTAGGCTGGGAGAGGGGCCTTCAGAGGCAAGAAAAGTAATCCAAGGCCCCACTGCTTCCTTCAGTTCTCCAAGGAGCAGGGCTGTCCAATCAATACTCACGCAATTCTGTCAATCAATCGTGCTACCTACACAAACCCTCAACCCTCAGTAGCATTGGCCTGGGCCCCCTCTCACCTTCAGAACCTCCATTTTCTCTATTTCATCACCCCAATAAACCCACAGGCCAGTTTAGGGGGAAAGAGCAACAACAAGTGAGAGGGATTCATTCCATGTCTGAGACTGGCTTCATGTCCAAACTATCTGGCACTTGATAATGAGGACATTGATTAGAAGTATCATCTAATCCAGTACCAGATTTGAGAAACAGAGGGCACAGCCCTGAAGAGAACCAGAAGCCCATGCAGGCACACATCATAACCTGGGGACCCTTGTGCAAAAGCTGAGGAGTACACACACCATGGGCATCAGAGGCTCGGAGAACCCACAATAACTGAAGTCAATGAGACCTGCAGGTGGTCAGCACTCCTGAAAATCAGGCCCTCACAGCTCAGACCCAGTTCAGTCTGAGAGCTGATTGACCACAAGGGAACCCTACTGTCCCTAACATAGAACCTAACTTGCTCCCCTGGGTTGAGATAGGTATACCGTCTCTAAACACTTGCACTGTACATTTTTGAATTCCTGTCTAGAATGTTAATTTTAACATCTGACAGACTAGACAGTTTAACTCTTTGTACACTGCAGACACCAAATTAGCTCCATCTATTTAAAGCTGTGATTTGCATTATTCTTTGATAATATTTTTTCTTATTCATTCTTTGATACAGATTATTTGCCTTGAATTACAGGTGCTGTTCATCATTGTTTGAAATGTTCCACTATCTTGGGTTATAAAAGCATTGCAATGTGATCCAGTAGTTGATTGGCAGTCCATGGCAATCAGCTTGATAGAAACTGATATTCAATATTCAGCCACTGATGTATTCGTATCTTTAGCGATACTATTATTAGTTTTATACATGTTATTTAAATGTAGATTTAAGTTGCAGTTAGAGATATAAGTCAATCATTTCCCATTTTAAAGAGAGCACAGGTTCGAGGATATTAGTCTGATGAAGACTAATGGCATTTGAGCAAATGCCGTACCTAATTTGTGACCATCATTTGATAGGAAAATGCCCCATTAATTTGACCAATTAAAATTCATCATGATATATTTTATTTTCTTATGGTTGTTTTTAAACAAATATTACTTTGAATTGTACCATGACGCTGTAGTTAGTTAAGCAACTGTACTTAATTTTGTAGCTCTTTTAAAAATAAATATTTTGGAGGGGCTTGTGTTTGAAGGTGTGGCTTTAACTAGAATAGTACAAAGCAGAAGAGATGAAAAAGGATTATTTTAAACATTCATATCTATTCAAATAGAGACAGCCTGCTAATGAAGATCATGTTGTTTTCTTTTATCTTGCCATTTTAAGGAGGAAATAGTGGGGGAAAGTCTGGATCTTCTACAGCTAATCCAATAGTTTGTCTTGCCTTGTTTCCAATCCTCACACTTTTCCTGAGGTACCATTCCCATGCTTGAATTTCACTGTCAGCAGCCTGAGAGAGATACTTTCTCAAACACAATAAGAACATTTTTTCCTCAACTTTGCAGCACATGAGAGATTCTTGAGCCATGACTGTGATTATGATGATGTATTAAGGAAAGTTTTGTGGTATTTTCACTATAGTGTCCTGGTCTCCTTCACCTTCTCATTTTTTCTTGTCCTTTGAATGATATAAATAAAAATAAAAAATGGTATGTCATGCCTACTGCAGGCAAATTATTGACAAGTATAAGCTGTAGTGATACAGTTAGAATTGGGCAACTGATTTTCTTGATTTAATGGCAATTTTAAAGACTCAGGTCAAATGAAATATTTTGTTTTGACTTCAAGCATTTTTAATGATTTTGAATATTTTAAATAATTAAAGGAAATATAAAAACAAAAAGTCAATTTGAACCAAGAAAATAAAAATGTTTCATTTAGAAAATGTCAAAATGAAATGTTTCAATTATTTTGAAATTTGTTTTTCTCAATGAACAATTTGGTGTAACCGATATAATGCCAAAAAACAACATTTTGGTGCCATCTAATCTGTATATTTTGCCAAAAAAAAAACTTTGGTTGAAAAATTTCACCCAGTTGATAAGAGACAGTTCGGCCTGGTCTACACTGTGGAATATCCCCCAAAATTCTAATCAGTTCTAAAACCAGATAAACCAAACTTTAAACTAGTTAAAAATGAAGGATAAACCAGACTCTCATGGTCTGCACTGTCTTATAAACCTGCTGAAAAGAGCATTAAAACCAGCTCAGGCCATTAACTAATTAACTATTGTCATTGCAATTTCAAAAGAAGCTATTGGTTTCTCTAACCATGGGAGGAATATATATACGATTATTTGACATGGCTCCCTTCAGAAATTATATCGAGGTCATAAGAGTCACTGAGAAGTGTGGTATGTGTGCAGTATGTGTGCCTGCCCATTTTGTGCACACACACTGAATTTGGTTTGGCTTTAGCAAGAGTTCTGCCGCAGTTCTGAATCTGAAAAGTTAAGAAGTCTGCACGTAAGGCAGTTAAACAGCTCTTTGTGTGGCTTTGTCTGGAAATATCCCCTTAAGCGCTCTCATTATTGGCATTCTGGAAATGGTTATAAGGACTTTAAATAACTGACATTATCATTTATACTAATGGTTCCATCAGTGACTAATGGTTTTGTTTTGATGCTCTTACAAATATTTCATACTGGTAACACATGAATAGTGGTTAATAATGCTATGCCTTCTCTGTACTTGTTTTCTGATCTATGCATTGTTTCTATGGACATAGTTCTATTTTTGCTAAAAAAACATACCTATGGAATACCACCCGCTGTTTCAGGTCCCTCTGTTATTTACAGGTTGTGTCACCAATAGAAAAATGACTTAATAAACACCAGGCTAGCTTCCATTGCTATGCAGACAAAACACATATCTATGGCTCAAACTTCTCATTATTGTAGCCATCTGCACTTGAGTCCTGTCTATCAAAAATGAAAATAGAGATGGGTACAACTTTTCTTTTTTTCCCCTCATCAGTTAATCGCTGATAAAACCAGGTGATGCTGTTTGCCCCTCTCATTTGCAAGGTTGCCAAAATTAACTATGTGAACAGCCTATCGAAGTGCAGAAGCCTGTTACAATGACATGGCACATTTTTATGTCATGCGTTATCTGAGCATCTCAGAATACTTTACACAATATTCCTGTGAGATGGGTAAGTGTTAGAGATGTGCAGGAACCAGAAATTCTGTCTTGTGGGAAATTCCATGATTTTGAAATTTTTTTCATTCCAAATTGGAACAAAAATATCAAATTTTGAAATTTCCTATTAAATGATTTTTTTCAAAATACTTCATTTCAGGTCAATCAAAATGTTTCATTTTGAACTGCATGTAAGAACAGCCATATTGGATCAGACCAAAGGTCCATCTAGCCCAGTATTCTATTTTCCAACAGTGGCCAATGCTAGGTGCTTCAGTGGGAATGAACAGAACAGGTAATCATCGAGTGATCCATCCCCTGCCTCCTATTCCCAGATTCTGGCAAACAGAGGCTAAGGACATCATCCCTGCCCATCCTGGCTAATAGCACTGATGGACCTATCCTCCATGAATTTATCTAGTTCTTTTTTGAACCCTGTTATGGTCTTGGCCTTCACAACATCCTCTGGCAAAGCATTCCACACTTTGACTGTGTGTTGTGTGAAGAAATACTTCCTTTTGTTTGTTTTAAACCTGCTGCCTATTAATTTCGTTGGATGACCTCTAGTTCTTGTGTTATGAGAAAGAGTAAATACCAGTCATGATTTTAAGACCTCTACCATATCCCCCCTTTTCACCTCTTTTCCAAGCTGAAAAGTCCCAGTTTTATTCATTTCTCCGCATATGGAAACTGTTCCAAAACCCTAATCATATTTTTTGCCCTTTTCTGTACCTTTTCCAATTCCAACATATCTTTTTTTGAGATGGGGCCACCCACATCTGCATGCAGTATTCAATATGTGGGTGTATCATGGATTTATATAGAGGCAATATGATATGTTCTATCTTATTTTCTATCCCTTTCCTAATGATTTCCAACATTCTCTTAGTTTTTTTAACTACCACTGCACATTGAGTGGATTTTTCAGATCACTATCCACGACTCCAAGATCTCTTCCTTGAGTGGTAACAGCTAATTTAGACCCCATCATTTTATATGTATAGTTGGGATTATGTTTTCCAATGTGTATTACTTTGTATTTATCAACAATGAATTATATCTGCCATTTTGTTGCCTAGTCACCCAGTTTTGTGAGGTCCTTTTGTAACTCTTTGCAGTCTGCTTTGGACTTAATTATCTTGAGTAGTTTCGTATCATCTGCAAATTTTTCCACCTCACTGTTCACCCCTTTTTCCAGATCATTTATGCATATATTAAACAGCACCGGTCCCTGTACAGACCCTCTAGGGGACACCACTATATATCTGTCTCCATTCTGAAAACTGACCAATTATTCCTATTATTTGTTTCCTATCTTTTAACCAGTTACTGTTCCATAAGAGGACTTTCCCTCTTATCCTACGATAACTTACTTTGCATAAGAGCCTTTGGTGCGGGACCTTGTCAAAGGCTTTCTGAAAATCTAAGTACACTGGATCCCCCCTGTCCACATGCTTGTTGACCCCCTCAAAGAATTCTAGTAGATTAGTGAGTCATGATTTTCCTTTACAAAAGCCATGTTGGCTCTTCCCCAACAAATCATGTTCATCTATGTGTCTGATAAATTATAGTATTTTTATAGCCATATTGGTCCCAAGAGGACCAGAAAAAGAGCTCTGTGTAGCTTGAAAACTTGTCTTTCACCACAAAAGTTGATCCAATAAAAGATATGTCACCCACCTTGTCTCTCTAATATAATTTTGATTTTGATTTATTTTACATTATATAAAAACAAAGTAATTTCAAAATGAAATAAATGTTCTCCCTTGAAATGTTGAAACAGAATGATGGCTTTTTTTCAAAAAAATTTCTAAATTTAATCTTGTTGAAATGAACACATTTCTGTCACAAAAATGTTGATCAGCTCTAGTGAGTATTATTACCCTGCTTTACAGATAAGGAAGTTGAGACACAAATGGCCTGATTTTCAAAGGTGCTGCTGAGTGATCATTTACACCAGTAAAGGATCTCACACAAGGTTTCTAAATGGGACTAAACAATATTGTCATTCATGAGCTACACTCTTACAGCTCATGTCATCAGCTGATTATTGAATTGTGGCCTTTCTATTCAATCTAAGACCATATTTTGTTTTCTCAATATGGAACTAAAAGATCAAATCAATTAAATAAAGTATTGTACATTATCTAGAGGTAAGCAACACCATCAGGAAAGAAATATTGATATAGTGTCACATACACGTTAGTGACTAAAACAACTAATGAAATTATTATAGCCATGTATGTGTAAAGGGAAGACAAAGTGGGAGGTGTAGCTACAACAACCCTATGGACATACATATTAAAACTTAAAATAACTAATGCATTCTTGGTTATGAGAGACCAGTGGGGTGTCTGATAAGCGATGTTTACAAAATATTGTCAACTAAATATTAATTTTTAAAGTGAAGAGATTAAATATGGAAAATGTTAATGTTACTCTATTTGTTTTAAGCCCTAGTTCTGTAACATACTTCATTGAGACAAACCCCTATACCTGCACAGAGTCCCAATGACATTAATTGACAGTGGCCTATTCACAGCTTACTTCAACATTATGGCCTTAGGGAGATACAAGATTATCCATAATACTAGCACCTACAGCTCTGCAAATAATGAATTTTTTGGTCCAAAAAGTTAAAAAAAAATATCCAGTCAGACAAAAACGTTAACATTTTTGGGTGAATTGGAAAATAAAAAAATGTTCATTTCAGGTGAAACAAAACATTTTGTTTCAACAAAATAAAAAATATTTCATTTTGATTTCAAGTATTTTAAAACATCTTTGATTTTTTTTTTAATAAAATGAAAGGAAATGGAAATGCAAAGTCACTTCAAATGAAAAATGTTGATGCAAACTGTTTTGATTTTTTTCCGTACTTGAGAGGAGGGATTCTAAACACTCAATCTAGTAAAACTGCCATAAATTCTCAAAACATTTTGGTGTTGCTGAATCTGCCTTTTTGCCTAGAAAACTTTTGGATGAAACTTTTTTCCCAACTCTACTAGCACCTCTGTCTTCTCACTGACAAACCCCAAACCTTACACTAGGAACATATTGGTGTTTGGCATCAACAAGCCACAAGTGAATGCTTTATGCTGTGTTTTGTTTTTTAACCACTAGCTTGTAAGTGCCAAGGCAATGCAGTGACAGTCTCACTTTCTTCGCAACACTTTGCACTTCCATAGTGCCTTACGCTGAAGATCTCAGAACACTTTTCATTTTCCAGACTGAAATTAATCAAGTCTCACAACACCCCAGCTGTTCCCTCATTACAAATTGATAAATTATAACTCAGCACTTTAAATTATCCTATTTGTAAAAGCATCTCAGCACACTGGAGCAGAAGGTTATTTTAAACAAAATTTCACCTCATGAAGTATTTACCAGGAAGAAAACATGCCTTTCAGCAGACCTATAAATCTGTTCTCTATTATGTTCCCACACAGTAAGAAACTCTTTTTTGCAGCCTTTGTTCCCTCTTAGGCCTAAGAGAACAAAGTACTTCAGCATTGGAGATCCCCAGCAGATGTTTAACAAGTTCAATTAGACTATAAAAGGTGCTTGAGCCTGGAGCACAGTGTTAATTATGAGCAGAGATCATTCTGGCAGGCCCTACCATTACATAACTGCAGAAGGTTTCTAGCAAAGAACAAAATGATCTGTGTGCAGGAAGGAAAGGAGGCAGCAGACAAATGATTCTTCATCTGATAGGTTCAGATTTTATTAAAAATCATGATGAGCAGCTTTCCTCTGGCAGATTGTTGTTAACCTTAAGTTGTCTGCTTTGATACTACACTTTTCTAGCACAATAATATTTTCCTACCTGTTCTCGCTGTAACTAAGTGAGGATGGACAGGGTGAGTTAGAAACATTGCACTACACTGCTTGTGTGTTGGAAGTAATTTCTAAATTACCTTTCTCTTATGTTTATTATATTGTTCTCATGTGTATTATTTTTCTGAGTTACACAATGGATTTCAAATAGCAGAGTAGAAAATGGTACATTATCAATGTCTGATGGTGCTGGGAATCTTTCTTTATGGCATACCTGCCTGTGTGGTTGGAATGAAAAAAAAGAAATAAACAAAAACCCTGTAATTGCCAATAGCAATAAATACATTAAATCACAGTGACCTTGTGTCAGACTGGTTGTAATGACACAGAAACATGGCTTTCAGAAGCATGTGTTGCTGCTTACCTGGGAATGTGATTTACCACCCAATTCTGCAGTCCTCATGTGCCCAAAACTCCCATTTGTCATTTGAGGCACTTGTACATACCCAGGGGTTTGAGGTGGACGTGTGCAGCCTGCACAGGGGCCCACGCTGCTTCAGTTTAACTGTTATTTTTGGCCACACTAGCTAGATTAAAGCTAGTGTGGGTATACCTACATGAGCTGCAGTCATACCTCTAATTGCAGTGTAGATATACCTTTTAAAGCTCTTCAGTATAGGGCATGGTTTTCACCTGTAGACATTGTAAGTTGTCTAGAAACCCCCACAAGCTTAGAGTTTACAATGCCTGTTGGCAGCATCTGGTGAGTGGAGGAGAAATAGCAGACAGCTTGAAGCTTATGTAGTTTGCAATATGGCAATCTGCATTTACAAGTCCTGCAAACTCTGTAGTAGTAAGCACAGGATTAGAGATTCCAAAAAGATAAATGTAACTCTATGCCAGAGTTTTCACTGGAGACAGAAGCAGTGACCTTTTGGCCGGTAAGTCTTCTTCCCTTCTCATGAATTGCCCCTAGAAGAAAGAAAAACTACAGAACCCGCCATCTCCTCCCTACCCCCACCATGGAACAGAAAATATAGTCCCAGTAGGTCAATACTAAAGCCTGATTCTTGTATTTGGTGCCCAGAGACAACTGTGATTGATGTATTGCAAACAGAGATGCAGACAGACTTCATGAAATTTTTAGCAAGATCCCTTTAGAGTTATGATCGGACCACAGAATTTTAAAAATGGAAAATCCTTAAATGTCTCTAATCTCAAACTCTCCACCTTTCCAGAAATATCCTCCGATTTAAGACTAAACATGCAAACTTTCTGGCCAAATAGAGCTGTTTTTTAAAGGAATTTTAGAATAGGTAATCATCAAACTTGTGCTTCCTGGCGTCTCTCTCTTTTTACCCCTCTGTCACCCAGGCTCTTTTTACTCTGCTCTAATGTTGTGATCGTTTCTCAATGTTCACGCTAGGCTAGCCTCATTTACCAGGCCACTCACTTACTCTTCATTACTCTTCTGTCAAAGAATCTCTTGGGATCTTTGTTTGAAGCTGGTGCACAACTAGGTGACCGTCTTATCTTTATGTAACTGGGGGATATGCTTGCTTTCAAGGTCAGGCATTATTAGGCATATTTTAATACCACCACCTTGATTTAACAGCATCATTATTATATTATATCATATTTATATTTTATGTTAGAATTGGAAAAGGGACAGAGAAGGGCAACAAAAAAGATTAAGGGTATGGAACAGCTTCCATATGAGGAGAAATTAAAAAGACTGGGACTTTTCAGCTTGGAAAAGAGACAACTAAAGGGGATATAACAAAGGTCTATAAAATTGTGACTGGTGTTGAGAAAGTGAATAAGGAAGTGTTATTTACTCCTTCTCATAACACAAGAGCCAGGGGTCACCCAATGAAATCAGTAGGCCACAGGTTTAAAACATCCAGCACACAGTCAACCTGTGGATCTTGTTACCAGGGGATGTTGTGAAGGCCAAGACCATAACTGGGTTTTAAAAAAAGGAACTAGGTAGGCTATTAGCCAAGATTTCCAGGGTAAAGTCCCCTTCTCTGAGTGCCCCTAGCCTCTGTTTACCAGAATCTGGGAGTAGACAACCAGAGAGAGCTCACTCAGTGATTGTCTCTTTTGTTCATTCCCTCTGAAGCAGCTGGCACTGGACATTGTCAGAAGCCAGGATACTGGGCTAGATGGAGTATTGGTCTGATCCACTTTGGCCATTCTTATTTCTTATTAACTTCTCAAAAGAACAATCTCAATTCCCTAACTTTGAGATTTAATCAAACATGTTTTATGGCTTAAAATACTTACAAAATAATAATTGTTCTTTTTCGGGGGCAAAAATGTAATTGCTATAAAGTCTCCTAAGTTAGATCCTTTACTGGGGAAAAATATCTTTTAAAATAACTTGAGGGCATGATGCAATCAGTGTCCTTCTCAAATTCACATAAAACTGGAGAAAATACTGATGAAGCTATGTTTACACTTATGGTATTAAATAATTTAATAGACTGTTATACTCTAGCATTTGTTCACAGGGGAGCTTTTAGCAGCAAAATCATTAACACTATAGAGTTAATGAAAGTATACCCTGTATACTGCATGTATGGTATTTTGCAAGTAGAACAAACAACATAGTCCCGTTCTTATCTGTTTAAGTACATGCTTTTATTTAGTGCAATGAAAATAGAATATGGACTTTGGGACTTTCAAGTTCACAGGACAATTGTAGTAATGAGCATCTATTGTTATTTGTGCTATTGTCCATTGTAGCTATTTGCTTTGTTTAGACGTTGATGTGCTGTATGTGGCCATTAGTATGAACCACACTTACACTTACAGCTAGTTGGGAATTTTCTGATGAAACACATCAATTCATCAAAATCAAATCATTTTGTGGGAATGTACCCATTTCAATGAAACTTTTAGCAGGAAATGTATCTCAGGTCCAGGATGGAATTTCCAGTCAAAGGAAAAGAGAGCAAATTCTTTTCTCCCCAGTAGCCAATGGTTAGCGCACTCACATGGGATGTCGGAGAACCAGGTTCAAGTCCCTGATTTAGAGCACCAGACTGCAGAGACAGTCTCTTGTTTGCTCTTTGGCTCAATGAATAGTTATACAAAGTGGGAAATGAGAGACAGAGAGTGACTCTGCACCCTGATGGTTAGGGTATTCCTGTAAGATGTAGGAATCTCTGGTTCAAGCCCATGAACCAGTAAACATTTAAATTTTACACAATGTGAAACAGCTCCAATAGGAGAGAAATCCATTCCAGAGTAGCCAATAGTCTGGTGGTTAGGTCTGGGACCTGAGAGACCCAGATTCAAGTCTGAATCAGGCAGTGTGGGGACTTGAACCTCCCTATCTGAAGTGAGTGCCCCAACCAGCTGACTGTCTTGGGGGCAGAAACCTTTGCACCTTAAAACACTTCACAAGGTCTGGGTTTCATCTTAATGAAATAGTTTGTGGTTGAACTTGAACATGGATGAAATTCTGGGCCTACTGAAGTCAATGGAAGTTTTGTCATTGACGGTATCGGGGCTAGAATTTCACTGTGTATCTTTTATAAAGACATCCAATCTTTAAAGACTTGATGTGATGCAGCGTCCACCACATCCCAGGGTAAGCTGTTCCAGTCATTAGTTACCATCACTGTTAGAAATGTGAGCCGTATTTCCCATTTGAATTTTTCTACCTTTAACTTCTAGCCATGGGATCTTGTTATGTCTTTGTCTACTAGATTAAAGAGACATCTAGTACCCAATATCTTTTCCCTGGGTAGTTACTTATAGACTCATCAAGTTGCCTCTTAATTTTCTCTTTAATTAGCAAAACAGATTGAGCTTCATTAGTCTCTCATTTTAAGAAATAAGTAGACAGCATGATGATTTCAAAAATCACTTTTGATTAAATTAAAAGCAATGCCTTTATTGTCTGTCTGCGAAAGGAAAGTATTCTTAGGAAGTTATACTGGCAAGTGTAACTTCACAATATAGATTGTAACATAAAACAGAGTTTTTCAATAGTTATTTCTGCATTAAAATATCCCTGGAAATGATATAGTGATCCGCTGGAAGTGCTTAAGGATATTAACTTTAGAGACAGTCCAAGTGCTGTATGTTATTTACGTAATTTTACAACAATGAAAATAAAATAAAACCAAAACTATAAGAAAATGGGGAAGGATGATATTCATTGGTGTGTTTGGGTTTTTTGTCCTCCATTTCCTCCAGGAATGTAGCCTTCCTGCTATGAAAGTTCTGAGTCCATTATAGATCATGTAGTCTACCACTCTGTGCTTGTGGGCTAGTCCAAAACGAACACTCAGCATTGAGAGATTCATCTGCTATGAGAAACTAGATCAACTCTTCCTGCTCCACACGCACCTTCCACACTCTGCTTAAGACAGGTTTCAGAGCAGTAGTCGTATTAGTCTGTATCCACAAAAAGAATAGGAGTACTAGTGGCACCTTAGAGACTAATAAATTTATTGTAGCATAAGCTTTCATGGGCTACAGCTCACTTCATTGAATGCATGAGATGAAGTGAGCTGTAGCCCACAAAAGTTTATGCTACAATAAATTTGTTAGTCTCTAAGGTGCCACAAGTACTCCTATTCTTTTTACTTAAGACAATACACCACCATTGTCCTGGTGTAGCACAGAATTCTGCAGTGTGGACATCCTTCCAATTAGCTTTGGGGAGGAGAAGAGAGAGACAGTGTTTTTTTGGTATATGTGAACAGTTTCTACCACAATGGGGTCCTGATCTCAATTGTATCGGTAGTTTCAAACATAATACAAATACATAATAAGAATGACTGTTTAAATGTCTAAATGTTTCTCTCAGAAATAAGGACCGCAAAATATTTACTGAAGAGAATTGCTGAAACTTGATGTTAGCTAATTGTCCACGGTGTTCTCAGGTTCCCTTTTTGTGGATGCATTTGAATAATTTCCTCAAACTTCCAAAAGCTCAATCATTAAATTTTAGCTTTACTGTCATATTCAGCCACGCATAATCTTCCTTATACTCATTTCCATCCTAGTGCTGAGCAGCACTATTATTCAGCACTTTTTTCTTCTCTTCTTTTTCCAATGGAAGCAGGAAAAAAAAGTAGGAGATAACAGCAGGCATCAAACACCACTTTTCCACAGCACAGGGCAGGTTTCTCTAAACTAATGATGTTTCCATCTCAAACCCACTAACATTGTTACCTTATTATTTTCAATAGTAATAAAATACTAAAATATCCCATTGAAAAAACACTGATGGACCCTAATTACAATATCTAGTTTTATCAATAGAGCTAGAAGACCACTCACGTTTTTCAAAATAGGAGCAGGATAAACTCCTTGTAAACTCCAAAGGCTATGGCTAGTATCATTTGCAGTGTTTATTTTGTGAAAATGGTAAATCACCAACCAGGTAAAAACAGAACACACCTTGAAACCCCAACAAAAATATTATACCATAAATAAGTTCCTCTCTACAGGACATAAGCAACTAAACAAGGGAAAATGTTCCTAGCAAATATCTTCTCTCTAGAAAGAGACATCACAAGAGAAACTGCCTCCAGGGACTGTCTCGCTAGGCAAAACCCCTACTAGCATAAATAAAATGATTCTAGAGGATACCACTATATCCCCACTAAGCAAAAACAACTTAAGAAGCCCCTCTCTGGGCATATAAAAACCCTGTATCTGGCTGAATACCAAGGCAAGGCTCTTATAAACACAGATGAAGCCCAGATGACCCACAGGTGAATGAAAGCTCTTATTATTCCACCCCAGTTATGTCCAACAAGGTATTTATAAATCTGGGGCTACCATCACTTTTATTTTAGGCTCATAAAGTAAATAATCTGCTGTAGTGGGGGATGACACACTCATAACCACATGGCTGTTCGTAATATTTGTTTGTTAGTAAGATGTCCACTCTAACGAAAGCTCCATAACAGTTAATCCTTGGTTCTAGGTAACGCGTTTTCTGTAACTTTCATCATTCATGCTAAAATATTTTAGGTTTGGTCATTTTCTGAAGGTGACTATTTTTTTTTTAATTTATTTATTTATTTATTTATTTATTTGGGGGGACATTTGAACAAAACCTGTTCAAGTCTTTCAGAAAGTGTATGCTTATTCTTGTCGTAATTTGTTTGTTAACAATGGGAGTAGATTGTTATGATCCTTTGGAAAGCCCATATTCAGCATGTGCACTATGTTTTGCGTAAGTTATTGCTCAGCTCATAAAGTGCAAGAGTGGAGTAGAAAGGCAGGAAATAAATAGGAGATTAACTACAGTCCTATTAAAAACCAGCTTTGAAGAAAAGTCTTAAGATGCTTTCTAAAAATGGAGCGCGATTAACTGAAATGGCATCTCTGTTTAGTGCGGCTATTACATAGAGTACCCGGTATATCAGCCACAGTGGAGGCATATTGGTCCCCAAGTGCTCAGTCTTTTGAAGTCTTGCTTCAAATTACTTAAACAATTCTGTTTTTCAGTTGCTGGTATAGTGTGAACAGAAGTCGTTTTTAGTGTGTTTCATCATCTAACCCTTTTAAGCACTCTACTGTATATGACAAAGGCCAGGCTGTTTAAGAGCATTTCTGGTGTGTTATTTTTAGGGTTTTGATGAAGGAATCCAAAGCCATTATATGAGATGTATGATTCTTTACTGAAGTAAACACCCAATCTAACTAGGAGAGAGAGCTCCTAGAAACAAAACTAAAACCTCTCTGGATAAATGCATCCACTGATCAGAGTTGCTAAGGAGAGAGCGCGAAAGCTAAGTGACAGGCTAGCTCTTAAAGAGAAATGATCCTCACAATTTCCATCACTTTCAAAGCAGCATTATGATGCCAACAAAATATGGCCGGAAAACCAGAAAATGGTTTTTGAAGGACATACTCAGAGTTACTTAAGTCCATTTGCCATAGTGAGTTTCCTTCTACTCTGTCCTCTGGACCTGGGCTGTAATGCCAATATTCCCAATTCAGTTTATTCTTTAAGAGAAGCAGCTGAATTTAATTTATACGTTCAGACTAATTTCAGAGGCCTTATTTTGCTCTCCTACAGGTGAAGTACATGGGTGACTCCACTCAAGTCAGTGGAGTTACACCAGTGAAAAATTGGTAAATTAGAATGGACCTTGTTCCCTCATTTTATAAAGATTGGTAAATTCAACTCTTGTAATATCAACAGCCACTAGCACTAGTGTAGTTAATGAGGGATCATTGACTTAAAGTCTAGTCACTTTCCCAAGATCACACAACATCAGGGAACAGAGACAATGTCTTCTGAGTCCTACTATAGAAACCTTTATTCATTTCCCCAGTATTTTCTCCATTTATCTTTCCTGGTGGTTTTGAAAGACTGAAAATAACACCCTTTCTTGGAACCCAAACAATATATTCCCCAGTGATCTCTGTGGATTCTAGGACAGATGTTTGCCCCCATTATTTGAAAACCACCTCTGCAATGATTTGCTCCTAGGTGCTATTTCCGGGGATACCATAATATCTATTATGCTGGCAATTTACAGCTGCCAGTGACAAGAAAAATGTTCTGTCTAAAGAGGAAAAGAAACACATTTTTGCCTCATTTCAGTAATATAACTCTTATAATAATAAGTAAGCAAAATCATCAGCTACAGCACTGAAGTGAGAAAAGAATACACTCGTCAGACCTCACATTTACTGAAACAGCTTTCCATAAAATAATAATAACAAAAAGCTTTTAAAAAGCACTCTGAAAAAAAGTCGCAGCAATCCTATAAATGAATAGATTTTCCTTCTCTGTGGAAAGGTGTAGAATGAGGGCTCTATTAAGCCAATGTTTACTGGGTGCATACTATTTCTGGGATAGTGTGCATCTCGCAGAATGTGGCAATTATCTAAAGAGAGCATGAAGGTTATGCATATCCTGTAAAGGGGGCATGGACACTGTTGTGTGAAATGGAGAGTCCACAGTGAAGAACTTAATCATATTTTCTTAGAAACAGTGAGAGAAAGCCAAGAAATCAGGTTCATAAGCATTAATCCAGTGGCCTTAGGATCTTATCCTGAAAGACTTCTACTAATTTGAATGAGTTTTGGATCAGGCACTGTCATTGAGACCCTACCTGAGCACCGACAGACAAAGAGTTAATTCCCAGCTGCAGTCTCCTAGGATGCTACCACACTACATACAATTAACTGAACCAGCAGGACTTCAGTCATGTAAATAACAATGGTTTAGTGTGTCCACACTAGCCAGCATGTTTTGGGCACAAACTGGCCCATGTCCATAGTCAGCACTTACATTGAGAAAGGAAGTTGCACTGCCTTCTGGATACCTATTCCACAGCTCGCAGAAGCAGTGGCTTGTGGTAGCTTTGGAAAAGTCTTCTGGGAGCCCAAGAGAATTGTGGGAGAAGCAGTGACAATTCCCATAACTTATTTGGGAAACTCTGCTATTTCCACAAAATGTTCTTAAAAGGGAGGCTAAGCTGAACAGCTATAGTTTGCTGTTTGCTCAGAGAGTCAAATTCCTGCTGGAGGTCCTGAAAATGAATTACCAAGCATCTCAAGACACCCAGTAGTGATATAGTGTGTTCTGGTAATCTATCCAGAGAGCAAGAGACTGAGTCCAGTAGTCCATGGTATTCATGTTGCAACTCAAGGAGAGATGCTACATCTTCCAAAATCCTGGCCCAACCATCTCCTGGAAGCCCTTGGGTCCCTGTGTGTATGTCTAGACAAAAAACTGTGTGTATGTCTGAGAAGAAAAAGGTTGAAGTTAGACATGCGTAAGCTACAACACATTAGCTGACCTCAGCCACTTTCCCTACTCTGGACATACCCAGAGCCACCACAGAATGAGCCCCTGCCATAATTCACAACCTGACTCTTATATGGAGACTCTGGTTCCTGAGAGATCTTCAACCTATTGCTGCTTTGTGCACCTTCTCTTCAACTCCACTACTGCAGTCCTTTTCCTGCAGCAATGAACCAGATACAAGCTCGCTAATATTTGTTCACCTAAGACTGAGATTTCTGCAACAGTGTACTAAGTAGTCCTAGCTAACATTTATGTGCATTTCACTGGCTCCTTGCATTGCTCCCATTAGTGTAAGCGGGTACCAGGTGTTTCCTGGGGGATAAATACCCACACACCAGGTGTGAAGAAAATTTCCTCACATAGAAGCACTGCACATTTTCAGTCTGCTCCCAGATTTAGCTGGTAGATCCATTGTCCTGCTGAAACTGTAAAGACTGTGCCCTAGAACAAAGCACACTTGCCCAGAGACAAGTGGGTTGTCCTGTGAGGGACACACTATATATATGACAGGCAAATACAAAGCCAGTGTTTGAATGGCGAAGTTGTAGGTATTCCATGATCTTTTTCTCCACTTTGGGGTTAAAATACTTTCCAAATTCTTATTTTCATAAAATGTGGGAAGAGAAAAGTCTTGAGAGGCTAGTCCAGGATGAGCTCTTGCATGTCCCGTGTAATCAAATACTACTGTGTAGATTAAGATCGTGATCCCCACTGGCTGCAAATGGCTATAGCTCCATTGACTTCAGTGGAAGTATGTTGATTTACACCAGCTGAGGATCTGGCCCTCATAGTCTAGGTGTGAAAGATTCATGGAATCTAGAGAGGGCTAGCTACTTTAAATTAGTTCTTTTTCTTCTTCATAATGTGATGTTTGCAAGTATGTATCTGTCACTTCCGCACCCTACATTCCTGTCCACAAAATGGAGAAGACAGAGAAAGAGACCAACGATACCATTAATGATTTTGTACACAACATTAGTGTACAAGTTACAATTATTTGGACTTGAGGACTGTGGGTGGAATAAAGAAAGCACAAGGAGCCGACAAGTATACTCTGTAAAACCTACTATAATCAGTTATACTAGAGTTTATTCATGAAATGGCACTCTAGATCTCACCAGCTATATATTATCAAATATTGTCTCTTTTATATTTTCTTCTGTGTATTGGTGGATGGATAAACCCTGTTCATTAATTTGTGAAGCTACATAAAGGAAGGATGTTCTCTAGTTTATTTTCCTACTTTAATCCCATATGATTACAAAAGTCTTTATCTTTCATTTAAGGAATAAGGCATAAAAGAAGAAAGTATAATGAAGGGATAAAATTGGGAGAAAAGTACCAGTCTCCACCCTATTTCTCCTTAAGAAAAGAAATGAAGAGGTAGCTAGAGCTTTTGAAAATGTTTTTACTACTATCATTTGAAGGGGGTCTCTTTCTTCTATAATTAGTACTTTCTTTGGGCTCATTTGTGAACCCATCTGCACACAAAGGAAGGGGAATAAGAGGGCATAAGGAACCCCTTAATTCCATAGGCAGCAGGCTACTTTCTGCAAGGATGAGGAGAGCAGCTGCCACTGGGTTGCTTCTCCCCTTCTGTGACTCTAAGGACTCTCTTGGAACTGCAAGCTATAATCTGAAGAGCAGCATGGGGTAGGAGTTGTGAAGGGCAGGCCTGGTTTCAGGGTAAGACACTCTGTAGCAAAACATGCAATAAAAGATATTCTGGAAAGAGATAGCTTAAAGCGAGGTGAGGTGAGCTGCCGTATGGAGCAGCCTGTTTTCTCTCTGTGTGTTTTTGGGTTCTTGGGTGTCATTGTTCTGAATTCTAAAAAATTAAGTCATGCTATGTTGCAACCCTCCAGCAAAAGTGTCTGTGGTTTTTATATAATTCCTCTGCATGTATGCTGTAAACTTTGCACCCTCCTACACAGGTGGATGGGCAAGGGCAAGGGCAAGGAGTGGGTGGAGATATGGAGATGTGATTCTGAGAGTCACAGTCAGGTTTCTGCCCTGATCTTGGGACACTAGAGCTGCATGTTACCCCTTACGCAGGCTGTTGTGCAAGGTACCAATCCAGCCCATAGATTTTGAGTAATATTTTTCAATTGCTAAATATGGAGGGATATTATCCTTTATTTTTTATCATCATATGTTATTCTTAGGGTTCATTAGTTGCAGATCATTGATGGAGTGATCTGGGATTGTTTTATGGATGGAATTCTAGGCTAAATAGATCCCAATCCCTACTTCTTTTTTCCTATTGCCTTTTCTCCACATATTTGTATTTTAAAAATGAACCCAAATAGAGTACAGGATGTTCTGGGATTTTACTTTACATAACTTTATGATGGAATCAGAGAGCAAATTTCTGCCTTCCTTTGCCAAATTTTCTAGGATAACATAGAGTCTTAGGATGTGCTGGGTAATATTGTTCTGTAATGACACAATATATTTTCTTCAGATACAAACCAACTCAGCAGGTGATCAGAAGGAGAGGGGGAATTGGTGTTTGTGAGTCAAGCAACCAAGGTCCCTAGCAAAGGGGTAGGCGATCATGACTGGCTCAGAGAAGGATTCCTGCTCATTTAGGGTCTGATCCAAAGCCCACTGAAGTAAATTGAAAGACTCCCATTAACTGTAATGATCTTTGGAGTAGGATCTTGGAAATACCAGAAAAGAGTTGCAATAGGGATCTCCCTTCTCAGTCACCAGTAGTCCCAGCTACTGGTCAAATGGAGTGAAGGATTTAGGGCCACTGCCATTTTTGCTTTAATTTTACTGTTCTTCCTAAGCAGGAAAAAAAAACCCTACTAAAGTCTACAAAGCCACGACTTTGTCCTTCCTCAAATCCCACCCCCTTAAAACTCCTCTCTGCCATGATATCTACAGAACACTACCAGCTAACACTAGCAAGACAGCTAGTGATCTGAGACCTCTGATTATTGTCTGATAATGTACATGTCTTCTCATTACCTCGTCCACTCCCATCCGTCCGTTACATCTGGTCATAACTTAGAGTCAGACTGTAAGCTCTTTGGGCCAGTGACTGTTCTTTGTTTTGTTTTGAACTCCATATTTGTATAACACCTAGCATAATGGAGCCTTGGGCCGTCCTAAGCCATTTGGGTGCCCTACGCAGCCTCCCCCTGCCCCCGGTCTCCCCACCCAGGGTCTGGGAGGCAGGATCTGTGAGGGCCATTTTTGGGGGTCCCACAGGCCCAGAGTGGCCCGGGGGATTAGTGGGGGGCCAGGAGCAGCCCGCTCCACTTCCCTCGCCCCTGCCACAGCCAAGTCACTCTAGGGAGGAAAAATAGATTAAAATCTTGATCAGGATTTCTGGAAACCACCAATCAGTTTGGGGGAATAGGAGATTTTATTGTTTAATGTGATTGTACCTCAAAGAAAAGCTGGCTTCAAATGTGTATTATGATCAATAAGTTAGGTAGCCTCAGTGTGTCTCTGTATCTATTTCATCTAATTTATAGTTACAGAACAATAATCATTATCTGTAAATGCCAAATATAACATGGAAAATTAAAGATTACTTGAAATGGAATGGAAATTTTCTCTATTTTTGCCATCCTTGGCTTTCTTCTTTATCTACAATGTGTATTGAAGAAGAGAGAACAGTGGGGTTTGCATAGGGGCCCTAAAATCCTCACATCAGGGGCCATTCTGATCTCTCCAGTATGATATTCCGCTCTGGCTTTCATTTCCAGCCATAGGTTTTTGTTATGCTTTTCTCTACTAGATTAAGAGCCTCTGAGTACTCAGTTTTTTCACCACATGAAGGTTCTTACACAAGTCTCCTCTGAGCCTTCTTTTTGATAAACTAAATGGATTGAGCTCTTTAAGTCCCTCACTGCAAGGCACGTTCAACTCTCAAATCATTGATGTGCCTCTTTTCTGCACCATCTCAAATTTGTTAACATCCTTTAAATATATGTACACCAGAATGGTATGCAGTATTCTATATCGGTCTCACAGATTGTTCTGTATGACTTCCCTGTCCTCATCATTATTTACCATACCACTAATCTTTGTGTCACCCACTAATTGTATCAGCAGAGATTTTATATTTACTCCCGGATCACTGATAAAAATATTTAACAGTGTCAGATCTAGTTCTGAGCCCTGCACAACCCCACTAGAAATATATCCATTTGATGATAGATATATTTCTAGTGGGGTTGTGCAGGGCTCAGAACTAGGTGATGATGATGATTCCCCACTGACAACTAGTTTTTGCGCTCTGTTAGCCAGTTCTTTATCCATTTAACATGTGCTATATTGATATTGTATAGTGCTACTTTTTCTTTTTAAGGAGAATGTCAAGGTGTAGGTATTAAGTCAAATGCCTTACAAAAGTCTGTTTATCACTAGACATCAGATTTAATACTTCACTGAGTTGAATGAGCAATTCACATCTATGAAAGCTATTGTTCCAGGCTCTCTGCAAACTCAGGTAGACAATTCATAACAGACAGACACATTTTTAATGAAAGCTGAGATTCTGACTGACAAGATAGTTGTTTCAGATGCATTCCAGTATGGCATACACATGACTACTGGCTTCTTCCAAGTCCTGAATTGTGTAGAAAAGGCCTATATATCTAGAAACGAATTTATTTCCTTGTAATCTTAACTACAGAATCCTTCAATAACCTGATTCCACTGGCTTGGATCAAAGACAAACCATGTATGCAGATTTCATCTCACATGTCTCACAAAATGCCACTGTCTCACTAGAATGTGATACTAGAGAAAATATTCCTCCTCTCTGTAAATTAGAAGAGGTTTAATTTTGCTCTTCTTTGATTTGTTTGCTTTCACTTCAGCAATAATAATATCTAGCTCTTACACTGTGCTTTTCATCCTGTAGAGGTGCGGACTCACTCATGCAGCGCCTCCTGCTGGTGACTCCTGGAAATTAGCTCTTTTTCCAGCCAGGAGCACCCTCTGCAGGTCGGTGATCCGCCTATCCTCTTGGCCCCCCGTGTCCCTCCGTGGACCCTGGTGCCCTGTTACCTGGGGTGCTGCCCCCTGGCAGTAACCCCTCAGTCTTAGGGTCTCCCCTCCTCAGGGAACCCCCACCCACTATCCCCACCTTGTCTCAGTATATAGCTACTGCCAGTCATCATCTAGACCCTGCTCCCTGGGGAGAGCTGCAGTGTACACCCCATTCATCACTGGCAAAGAGGGGTTTGGACCTGCTGCCTTTGCCTACCCTTGGCTACCCCTCTATAGCCCCAGTACCTGTCCTGGCCTTTATCAAGGCTGAAGCCTGGATCTTTCCAGGCTGGAGCTCCCTAGCTCCTCTGCCTTTCCCCAGCCCTGCTCCACTCTAGGTACCTTGTCTCTAGCATCTAAGCAACCAGACCCTTCTCCCTCTACAGGCAGAGGGAGACTGTTTGCTCCTGGCTTCCGTGGCCTTTTTATACAGACCAGCTGTGGCCTGATTAGGGTGTGGCCCAGCTGTAGCTGCTTTCCCAATCAGCCCAGCTTTTAGAGCTGCAGCTTTCAAGCCCTTCTTGCCCCAGCCACAGCCTTCTCCTGGGCTATTTTAAGCCCCAAAGGGCAGGAGTGGGTAACCACCCCACTACACATCCATAGAGGCCCACCGGGGATATTAGTTGGTGGTTCCTTCATGGGGTCATGAGCACAGGCATGTATTTGGCATGGTTTACCCCTATCCCAGACACCTGCCCCTTCTGCGGCGTGAGGAAGACCCTAGCGCACGTTTACTTACAGTGCACCAGGTTGCAGCCCCTATACCGGCTCCTCACCAATATCCTGTTACGTTTCTGGCTGCACTTTTCCCCTCACCTCCTTCTCTACACACTCCCTATCCGTGACCCCACAAAGTCGTGGGACCTCCTGGTCAACCTCCTTCTTGCCCTGGCTAAAATGGCCATCTATGCAACCAGGGAGAGGAGGTTGGCCGAGGGAGACTCCGGTGACTATGAGGCTTGTTTCTGATCCCTAGTCCGTTCACGTATCCAGGCGGATTTCCTCTGGGCAGCATCCACTGGACCTCTTGACGCCTCCCAGGAGCAGTGGGTGCTGTCCAGGGTTCTCTGCTCGGTGTCCCTGTCAGGCTCCCTTTTTATGACCCTTTGACCGCACGCCTGTCCCTGTTCTTTTATTAGCTGTTCCCCGAAATCAGTGGGTTTCTGAGGTCCTGTAGATCATCCCCTTAGGCTGGGGGCAGGATCTGTTAGCAATGGGCGGGCTTCCGCCCACCCAGTTCCCAGAAACCCAATATGTACACATCCATGGAGGCCCACTGGGGATATCAGTTGGCGGCTCCTTCATGGGGCCGTGAGCACGGGTGTGTATTTGGCATGGTTTACCCTTGTCCCAGACACCTGCCCCTTCTGCAGCGGGAGGGAGACCCTGGCGCACGTTTACTTAGAGTGTGCCAAGTTGCAGCCCCTATACTGGCTCCTGACGAATATACTGTTGCGTTTCTGGCTGTACATTTCCCCTCACCTCCTTCTCTATGCACTCCCTATCCGTGGCCCCACAAAGTCACGGGACCTCCTGGTCAACCTCCTCCTAGCCCTGGCTAAACTGGCCATCTACAAAACTAGGGAGAGGAGGTTGGCCAGTCGAGACTCCTGTGACTGTGGGGCTTGTTTCCAATCCTGTCTGTTCACGTATCCGGGCAGAGTTCCTCTGGGCGGCATCCACTGGCTCCCTTGACACCTTCGAGGAGCAGTGGGCACTGTCCAGGGTTCTCTGCTCGGTGTCCCCGTCAGGCTCCCTTCTTCTGATCCTCTGACTGCACTCCTGTCCCTGTCCTTTTATTAGTTGTCCCCCGAACTCAGTTGGGTTTTGAGGTCCTGTAGATCCTCCCCTTAGGTTGGGGGGGATCCTTTAGCAGTGCGCAGGCTTCCACTCGCCCACTTCCTGGAACCCAAAAGGTACACATCCATAGATCTCAAAGCACTTTACAAACCAAGGTGAGTAATCATTATCCTCAGTTTACAGTGTTATGACTAAGAAAAGTTTGGGTTTGTGGTATGGAGAACTGCCTCAGAGCAGTCTGCTCACACAACTCAATTGCTTCCATAGTTCATATTTTGCCACTTCCAAAACCAAAATCCAATATTTTTCTATGGGTGACACTATTTTAAGCATAGTTAGAAAATGAGGGAATGAGGATCGTCTTCATTTCCCCCTGTGCATGGATTGATTATATAGCCAACAGCTAGAAATAAAGTGGTACTTGGAAGGAACACTGCCAACAAATTATTCAGATCTGTAAGGAAGTGAATAAGTTACAACTGCCCAGCAGCCATGTTAACAGATACACTATCTTTTTTCCACTGCTATCTTTTTTCTGTGACTACACATATCTCACATTTGCCTCACTCTGCCCTTCAAGTGTTATATGCACATTTGTGGTGCATAAACAAGAGGTGCTTAGCTATTTATGGAGAAGACTATTTTGGAAAATAATAGAAAAGAGATCATTGCATTAGGATTGCTTAATTTCCACAAACGTGTTGTTTCAAGGCAATGATTTTTTTACTCCCCAGGTACAGGTCTCCAACACAAGTGCTATCATATCTCCATTGTCCTTGAGTTCCCATAGAATGACAGAAGGTGAGGTGGAGCCCAAGCACAGAATATCAAACTCAGCAGCCTACAATTTAATTTATGCTGCTTCACTAGAAGAGCAGAGACAAAGCAGAGATTTCCATTCATTTTATTCAAAGCAGTAATATTCGTTTTATTGTGAGCAAGAAAATATGAGCATGGCATTGGCGTAGCTGAGTTTTCTCTCAAGCGAGTTTCAAGAAGGCAAAACATACCAGATCATTAGTTGAAAAGTAAATAGGGGAAATTAAGCCAACCACTGAAAGTTAGAGAGAGACAAGTGAAGCATTAATTGAGAGACAAGTAAGAGAAAAGCAATTAGGATATCATTTGGAAGTAAACAGGAGATGAGACAGAGGATAAATTATCCATCAGGCAAATCTCTACATTTCATTAGGTGCTTCATTACTAATTATTATGAGCCAAGTTTTTTCTCATATCATCTGCAATGTGCTTACAGCAGTTAAAAGCAGTAGGATGACTCAAAAGCACTGAAAGGTTGGTCACTTTTCATCTGACCACAAGAGATAGTGACATGCCATAGCAGTTACATACTGCTGTGCTTTTATAGATTGTAGCAAACATATAAATAGACAAACCCCCTGTCCTGTAAACACTTATGTAAACACTTAACTTTACTCTTGTGACCAGTCCCTTTGCAGAACAGAGGCCTAAGTTTGCAATATATTTACATGTCATTCTAGATTGGTAGGGTCAGCTGAAAAAAAGAATTACTCAACTTGATCACTGTTGGTGAAATCCTCCTGCCCCAGAGAAGCTAGACAAATTCGTACTATGAATAAGGTACAAATTTTTAACAGTGAGGGTAATTAACCATTGGAACGTATCAAGAAGGATGGGTGGATTCTCCATCACTGGAAATTTTTAAATCCAGATTGAATGTTTTTTAAAAGATATGCTCTAGTTCAAAAATGAATTAAGTCAAAGAAGTCCTATGGCCTGTGTTACGCAGATGGTCAGACTAGATGATCACAGTGGGTCCCTTCTGGCCTTAGAATTTATGAATTTAGGATTAGGAGTTTTTCCACTGACTACCCTGGAGCCAGGATTTCAACCATTGGCCTTCTATGCAGCAGAAGCCCAAAAGAAACATAACATACATACTTTTAAGACGATATGAGCAAACTTTATGATTTTTTCAACTGAATCTGGCCTTGAGAATACCAGGCATATATTAACCACTATCTCAGTTGTTGCCCATTCAAGAAGATGTTATGCTGCTTATGAAAAACCTTATTTTAATGAAACTCATTCCTCTGATGCTTGTTAGATGTAGTATTTAACTTTAAAACAAAGACATTTCTTACAGGCATATCATGAGAAGTACTGGATATCTGACATTCTTAGGGTATGTCTACACTACGAAATTAGGTTGATTTTATAGAAGTCAATTTTTAGAAATCGATTTTATACAGTTGATTGCGTATGTCCCCACTAAGCGCATTAAGTCAGTGGAATGCATCTTCACTACCATGCCTAGCATCGACTTACGGAGCGGTGCACTGTGGGTAGCTATCTCACAGTTCCTGCAGTCTCTGCTGTCCATTGGAATGCTGAGTTAAGCTCCCAATACCTAATGAGGCAAAAACATTGTCGCAGGTGCTTTTGGGCACATGTCATCAGTTGCCGCTCCCTCCGTGGAAGCAATGGCAGACAATCATTTCACGCCTTTTTTCCTGAGTTTCCCATGCAGATGCCATACCACACCAAGCATGGAGCCCGTTCAGCTAACCATCACTGCTGCTGTTGTGGGCAAGTCTGATGTGAGGGCTGCTGTGATCCAAGTAGCCAAGTAGCCAATGCAATCATTGACGTTCTGTTATCTGTTATCAGTGATTCAGTCCTGCCTGGAATATCATGCGAGCTGGAGGCTTCTGCCTTAGGCTGCTCTCCCAGCCAGCAGCTCCACGCGGTCACATCTACCCCAGGCTATCCCTTGCTCCCATGGCTCATGAAGCCTGGACAGTAGTAAGGAGCATTTCAACTATAGGCTGAGCAAGTGCAGAATGGTGGTAGAATGAGCCTTTGGATATTTAAAAGTTCACTGGTGCTGTTTGCTGACTAAGTCAGACCTCAGTGCAACCAACATTCCCATTGTTATTGCTGCTTGCTATGTGCTCCATAATATCTGTGAGAGTAAGGGGGAGATGTTTATGGTGAGGTGGGAGGTTGAGGCAAATCGCCTGGTGTCCAATTTTGAGCAGCAAGACACCAGGGTGATTAAAAGAGCACAGCAAGGCACGCTGCACATCAGAGAGGCTTTGAAAACCAGTTTCATGACTGGCCAGGCTTCAGTGTGACAGTTGTGTGTGTTTCTCCTTGATGAAAAGCCCCCCTTTGGTGATTTAGTTCCCTGAAAGTCAACCACCTTACCCCTTCGAAATAAAGTAAATATTGTTTTGAAACCATGCAGCGGGGGTCAGTGGGATGCAGCGGGAGTCTGTGCTCTTATTGGCTTTCCTGCAGCTCCAACAGCTGCTTCATCATGTCCGTTTGCTCCCCCATTAGCCTCAGCATCACATCCTGCCTCTGCTCTTTGTGCTCACTTAATTGTTTCCTGGCCTCTGCCACTGAATGCTTCCATGCATTAAGCTGTGCCCTATCAGTGCGGGAGGACTGCATGAGCTAAGAAAACATGTAATCGCGAGTTCATTGTTTTCACCTGCTAATCTGTGATAACCTCAGGGCCGAAGATGATAGTGGGAGAGTATAAACATTCTACACTCCACGATGCTGGGGAGACTGCATGGTTACCTGTTCTGCTGAGTTCGCCATGCTGACCAAACAGGAAATGAAATTCAAAAGTTCCCAGGGCTTTTCATATGTACCTGGCTAGTGCATTGGAATTCAAAGTGCTGTCCAAAGCGGTCACAATGGAGCACTCTGGGATAGCTCCTGGAGGTCAATAACGTCGATTTGCGTCTGCACTACTCCAAATTCGACCCAGCAAGGTCAATTTTAGCACTACTCCCCTTGCTAGGGAGAATTACAGTTGATTTTAAGAGATCTTTAGGTAGACGAACAGGGTTGCTTGTGTAGCCACATATTCATTATAAAATCAACCTAATGCGGCTAAATTTGACCTAACCCTGTAGTATAGACCAGGGCTTAGATCTTAGACTGAACTTAACAAAAACGGATGGGCAGAATTATCTAACCTATCTTCTGCCTCTTGGCAGTCAACTCAGCACTGAGCAGTTATGTCCCAAAATATTAAGCACTACCAGATCTTCACTCATACTCTTAGTTTCATTGACATGTGTAGCTGCAATTGGTCCCCTGGGAAAACTATACTTACAATAACCCTGTGAGTAAAAAAAACTATTGCTAGGTCACCCCCATCTTCTCCCACTCTTGTTTCTGTGTTTTTCTTCCACAGTGCTCCCAAGGCCTGGACTATCTTCCTCAGCCCCATTCTACAAGCCACCTCTCTCTCCATTTACACTAAAGATCCCTACTAAAGATCCATTGCTTTTGCAATACCCATGAGAAGAATAAACAAAACAAAATAAAAAATTGAGCCTGCTCTTCAGGCCTGTTAGCAGCACAAGGAGGGGTTAAAGGCAGTGGGAAATTCTCCCAGTGGAAAATTACTATACAGTCTTGATTTATGGGCAAGCAATTGAGACTGATCCATATGTACCAATGGTATGCACATAGGTAGAGAGTGGGGAGAGGGTTGTTCTGGGGTATGGCCAGATCATATAGCATTCTGGTCAGTAAAATGGAGCCTATTAAACCACTCTAGCCAGCATAACATAGACTCACCCCTAGTACAGGAACTGCATTTTTCCTCCTAGTGCCTATATCACTCCTTTCACCTTCTATTCATTTCCTGTCTCAATCCCTAACATCCCAAATTAAGTACCAGAACAATCTAGCCCCTAATATCTAAAATGACCAACTACTATTGTTAGCAGGACCCTGCTATCAATATATTAATCAGTGTTCCAGAAATTCTCTTCTTATATTAGATGATTCCTAGGGGTTCAGTTACACTAGCAGCTTGAAATTTTAAGGTTGCAAACTCACAGATTCAGATTGTCTACCATCAGCTAAGTTTTGCATGTGCAAAATCATTGGCACCAGGAAGTGGCTGAAAAACGTAGATTTCAATAAGTTAGTGCACAAAAGTGTAAACAAACAGAATTGGAGGATATTTCTTAGAAGCTGGTCCAAAAGGCATAGGCATCATTATTATTTCTCTAGGGGATTGCACCAAATGTAGGAGAATAAGACAAATATCATTGTAAAGACTTTGTGTATCCTATTAATAGTCTAAAAGAGCTTACTTACACATGGTTGTGTGCTCCTTTCAAACAGGACTGATAGAAAATTGCAGAAATACAAAACTATGTTGAGTAGCTGTCTCAGGAGGCACAGAACTAAATTGGTATTTTTTTTCTAAACAATGTGAAGAGAAAATGACTATCTCCTGAAAACTGGAAAAAAAATTGAAATATTAAAGCTTAAGAATAAGACACACTGCTTTTACAGTAATGGATGCTGCACTAAAGCATAACTCTGCTTTTCTGCTGCATTTATTTTATGTTTCTGATTTCTTTGTTTTAAAGTAATCAGAATTATTTTGTATTATATATTATGTTGTATTTTCAGACTTCACTAAATCTTTTAATGGACTAAAATGTGGATGACGAAGATGCTTATGCCAATTTCTCCAGTTTTTCATAGTCTGCAAACTATCTTGTAATGGTTTGGCTGTTCCATTTTCTAAATAAATGAAATTTTCAGTGATCATGGGTTGACAGCTCCAGAAACGTAAGCCCTGTGTTTATGTGCAGAAGAGGGAGAACTCAGGCATCAACCCTGGGTGTATTTTGGAGATTGTGAAAATTAAATGTAGCCTCATTGCTCATTCCCTCCATTGGTTCTATGCTGCTACTAAACATTTTGCTTATTAGCGCCAGATAATTGTTGTGATGGTGTTTGTTTTAAATCATCTATTTCTACAGTGACACAACAGTGAGATAGACAAATAAAAGGAAGGGTCCTGTCCTGAGGAGCTTACCACCTTAGGGCCTAATCCAACACCCACTGAACTCACTGAGAGTCCTTGCATTGTCTTAGTTAGCCCTGAATCAGACCCTGAGACCCAGCACAACTAGGGATAACAAAGGTAGGGAGGATAGTATGGAAAGAATGAGGCTGACAGTATTATGACTCTTATTGCTGCAAGGAACCATCAGAGTAGCTAATGTAACAGAACCAAAAAGAGACACCAAAACAGAATGTATGTACTTACCAGATTAAAAATAGCCTAAGAACACCACTAACAGATAATAACCACCATTCTGGAATAGTGGCACCCTTGTCCAGCAACACTGAGCTCTATATCCTCTATCTTTATGAGCTAGGGCGTCATACATGACCCATGATGGACATTTTTGAATAGTGAGGCCCAAACAGTACATAGATACTGTTTGTAATCCACCATCAACTATGATGTCCAAGCAGAGATAAAGAACTACTAGATTGTACAGTTTGTCTGTGTGTTGGAAAATCATTTTAGCTTAACTCAGAACCATTGTAGTTTAGAGCCTGGTCACTGATGCCATGCTGCCATTTGCAAAGCCACATCTTTGGTGAGATTGAGGAAGGACTTGGTCAATATAAATACCTCATTGTGATTTACCGTTGGTGCTTGACGTGGCCTACTGTGTATCTCCAGCAAAGAGGCTTATGTCAGAGATAGAAGCTACTGGAAACCTCTTTGCCAGAGGTATCAAAAGATTTAACAGGAATTTGAGGAGAGGTCTTTATTTAAGAATTTATTTAAAAATGTCTTCTGTTTGCTTCTTTGAGACATATAAAGAACTGTGAAGGCTTTTTCCACAAAAAGGGGGGTGAGCATGGGGTTTCTGTTTGTATTTTACCATAGAAATATCAAGAATGTCAAGTATAGACTTCCATAGCTTTGGTAGGGAACCTCTGTGGTGGGAAGCAGGGGCCTCAGCATGTGTGTACAGTGAGATCCAATTCATTAACTGAAGATGAAGGAGGGTTGAATCTTTCTCCAGAATGTTAGACAAAGAATTTTAAACAGTCTTACTAAACCTACCTTCCCTCCCAATTGCTTAATTTTCATTCTCTTGATGTCATCATCTCTCTATTTTGCTGGTCTTCACAGCAATCTCCAGGGAAGATAAGACCTGAATTTCTAATATATATTCAAAATAACAACAATATATATAATCGGGTCTTTATATATTTTAAAGAAATTAAAAAGTATGAAATAATCTTTTTCACTTTACAAGTACCTTTACAATTCATTTTGCCAGGGGCACACTTCTGAAATAATTCTATGGTAAACAAGTGTTACACATACAAATGATTTACACACACCGCTGCTGATGCTTCACTACTTTTCTGTATGATTAGTAGGGCGCTAAAATTACTTTTATATTAGCTAAAACCAAAATGAGAAAGCAAACATCACAGGTAATATACAAGTACCACAGAGAGGAGGGAAAGCAGTCATTCAATACTGACAGGAGAGAAAATTCCAGGAAGGAGACTAGGTCCACATACGACAGCCTCAGAGAAGATGACAACATAGTTGCTGAAGTCAAGCCCAAAATGATTAGCAAGAAAATAGCCCCTGCAATAGTTCTCGTGGTAGATACATCATGCTGATGTGCCAGATACTTGGCAGGGGTGTTTTGAGTCTGAGCCTGCTGCTCCAGCAGTAGAAGAAGACCTCAAGAGTCAGGTTAGAATCTATGTTGATCAAGCCAATTCCAAGATTTCTAGAACTCATACATGATGTTTAGAAGGGGGCAGGTGAAGTAAATGTTGTGTTGCAAATGTTGTTTCAATCTGTTCCTTTAGACAGAAACGAGTGAAAATCAGGCTCAGTGTAATTAGGAATAATCTATTTATAGAGATATAGACCTTATTTTTGCAAGACCAACAGTCTGGATATCACTTGCATTAACTATAAAGCCTGAGAACTATTTTCTCATATGTGTATTTGTAATAAACTGTGGTACTTACATTGAATGGCAATTGTATCATTTGATTTAGAATCTATACATGTAATATAACACTTATATATGTATTAAATATTAAGTAACTGAAAGAATACCTTTTCACACATTGATTTAAACTAGGGAAGTCCAATCTGCATTATTTACTGTATAATCCACTGTTAAAAAGTGAAGTTGTTGATGAACCTGAGATAGAAACTATATAGACCTTTTCCAAAGCCCACCGAAATTAATGGAAAGTCTTCAACTGACTTCAGTGGGCATTGGATCAGGCTCTATTTCCATTATTTTGCAAACTGTCAGCAATAGGAACCTTTAAATTATAAATAAAACCTATTATCTTAGTGCTTGAAAATGCAATACGTTCTTATTACAAAAGCTAACGCTATAATAGTGAAAGCTATTACAGATAATAATAATATATGTATTTCTTTATTTAAAAAAACCTGATTTCTTCCTTAAAGGACCTATTATATGTTAATGTCATCACACTCATGTATCATTGTGAACTTATGCAAGTGACCCATATTATGTATATAACTATAAATATTACTGAAGTCTTAGGAAAAGACTTTGGTTTTGAGTTGTGTTATTTAGATGTACAGCTATAAATTTTTATGGCATGTTGAAGCAATCTATTTGGATGTGATTTGTGAATTAGGTGTATGACTATAAATATAAATGAAATGTTAAGAAAAATCCATTCGGTGGTGGGTTGAGTTCTTTTCTGAACAGGTATATATTTCTATCTGTGACATTTTTATGAGAGTTTTAAGTGACCGTCTCCAGTACTGATATAACAAAACAGGCCTTTTATTTTGGTAAACGTGTCTATCCAATAATCAAATAGTGGTGTGAATGCACTTACTTACGATTCAGTTTGTGAGCAGTGTTTACTTATTTCGCTGTATGAATATGGCTTTATTTTCAAAAAGTTTTCTCTATTTCAGAATCAGTGCTGTATTTCAGGATTTTGGAAGAGCATAAATCCTCTAAATCTTTGACAATCAAAAGAGTAAGTTTTGTAATATGTTATACGTAGTGCAGGTGACAACAACATCTATAGCTACGGTTGCCCGAGACTTCCCATTATAAGATCCTTCCCATTATAAGCAAATTTCAACTGTCTGCGCTGAAATTTTCCATGGCAGGTGGAATTTTTTTTAAAGTTTCAGCAAAAATGGTTCAGCCATTTCCAGAATGAGGTTAGAGAAATATGTTGCTTTGCCCATGATAGCCATTCCATTGAGAAGCTCTAGCATCTCCATACTTTGAAACAAGGACTTGAAATTTTGCGGGGGGTGGATCACCCTCATCATAGTGATGTGCCTTTTATCCTTCCTATGAAAAAAGTCCAAACTTGGCCAAGTTAAGAATCTTTGCAAAATGTCAGTTCACATATGTTCAGGAGAGACTTGTTAGAATTTGGCAGCTAAAGTCTCTGAAGATTCCATATGTTCTGGGCATACTCCAGCCCCAGGACACAGAGGTTGAGCAGGACTTTCCCTGCAATTGTTTTTCCTGGCTGCTGCAGTCTGCTTTGGCGCCAGGCACCAACAATGATCACAGGGAGACAATCTCTGCTGTGACCTCAATGTTCCCCCTGCTGGTGCCCAGGAAGAATGAGAGAAATAGCCTGATTCAAATGCAGAGTGGACAAGAGCTGTATTTTAAAGAATCCTTACTGAGGTTGCAGGAAGTAACCATCCCGATGTGTAGAAAAAATAGTAAATATGGCAGGCAACCAGCTTGGCTTAACAGTGAAATCCTTGCTGATCTTAAACACAAAGAAGAAGTTTACAAGAAGTGGAAGATTGGACAAATGATCAGGGAGGAGCAATAAAAATATTGCTCAGGCATGCAGGAGTGAAATCAGGAAGGTCAAATCACACTTGGAATTGCAGCTAGCAAGAGATGTTAAGAGTAACAAGAAGGGTTTCTTCAGGTATGTTAGCAACAAGAAGAAAGTCAAGGAAAGTGTGGGCCCCTTACTGAATGAGGGAGGCAACCTAGTGACAGAGGATGTGGAAAAAGCTAACGTACTCAGTGCTTTTTTTGCCTCTGTCTTCATGAACAAGGTCAGCTCGCAGACTTCTGCACTGGGCAACACAGCATGAGGAGGAGGTGACCAGCCCTCTGTGGAGAACAAAGTGGTTTGGGACTATTTAGAAAAGCTGAATGAGCACAAATCCATGGGGCTGGATGCACTGCATCCGAGGGTGCTAAAGGAGTTGGCAGATGTGATTGCAGAGCCATTGGCCATTATCTTTGAAAACTCATGGCAATCAGGGGAGGTCCTGGATAACGGGAAAAAGGCTAATGTAGTGCCCATCTTTAAGGAGGAGGATCTGGGGAACTACAGGTCAGTCAGCCTAACCTCAGTCCTGGAAAAATCATGGAGCAGGTCCTCAATTAATCAATTCTGAAGCACTTAGAGGAGAGGAAAGTGATTGGGAACAGTCAGCGTGGATTCACCAAGGGCAAATCATGCCTGACTAACCTAATTGCCTTCTGTGAGGAGATAAATGGCTCTGTGGATGAGGGGAAAGCAGTGGACATGTTATTCCTTGACTTTAGCAAAGCTTTTAATACGGTCTCCCAGAGTATTCTTGCCAGCAAGTTAAAGAAGTATGGGCTGGATGAATGGACTATAAGGTGGACAGAAAGCGGCTAGATCGTTGGGCTCAATGGGTAGTGATTAATGGCTCCATATCTAGTTGGAAGCCAGTATCAAGCGGAGTGCCCCAAGGGTCGGTCCTGGGGCTGGTTTTGTTCAATATCTTCATTAATGATCTGTATGATGGGATGGATTGCACCCTCAGCAAGTTCGTGGACGACATTAAGCTGGGGGGAGAAGTAAATACGCTGGAGGGTCGAGATAGGGTCCAGAGTGACCTAGACAAATTGGAGGATTGGGCTAAAAGAAATCTGATGAGGTTCAACAAGGACAAGTGCAGAGTCCTGCACTTAGACTGGAAGAATCCCATGCACTGCTACAGGCTGGGGACCGACAAGCTAAGCAGAAGTTTTGCAGAAAAGTACCTGGGGATTATAGTGAATGAGAAGCTGGATATGAGTCAACAGTGTGCCCTTGTTGTCAAGAAGGCTAATGGCATATTGGGCTGCATTAGTAGGAGCATTGCCAGCAGATGAGGGAAGTGATTATTCCCCTCTATTTGGCACTGGTGAGGCCACATCTGGAGTATTCTGTCCAGTTTGGGGTCCCCCACTACAGAAAGGATGTGGACAAATTGGAGAGAGTCCAGTTGACAGCAATGAAAATTATTAGAAGGCTGGGGCACATGACTTATGAGGAGAGGCTGAAGAACTGAGCTTATTAGTCTGCAGAAGAGAGGAGGATTTGATAGCAGCCTTCAACTACCTGAAGGGGGGTCCCAAAGTGGATGGAGCTAGGCTGTTCTGAGTGGGGTGCAGATTATAGAACAAGGAGCAATGGTCCCAAGTTGCAGTGGGGGCAGTCTAGGTTGGATATTAAGAAAAAACTATTTCAGTAGGAAGGTGGTGAAGCACTGGAATGGGTTACCTAAGGAGGTGGTAAAAACTCCATCCTTAGAGGTTTTTAAGGCCTGGCTTGACAAAGCCCAGGCTGGGATGATTTAGTTGGGGTTGGTCCTGATTTGAGCAAAGGGTTGAACTAGATGACCTCCTGAAGTCTCTTCCAACCCTAATCTTCTATGATTCTAAGGGAGATTTAGGTTAGATATTAGGAAAATCTTTCTAATTAAAAGGGTAGTTAAATTCTGGAAAAGGCTTCCAAGGGAGGTTATGGAATCCCTATCATGGGAGGTTTTCAAGAACAGGTTGGACAAACACCTGCCAGGGATGATTTAGGTTTAGTTGATCCTTCCTCAGCATAGGGGGCTGGAATTGATGAGATTTCAAGGTCCCTCCAAGCCCTATATTTCTGTGATTCTGTGGTTCTATAACATAATAATGACTAACATAATTGTTGCTATATTATTACCATTAATCATTAGTTTATGTGACTCTTTTCTATAATGTTAGAATTATGCACATGAGAGGAATAAGATACCAAGGTGGAATTTTCCCCTCCATTTTTATAGTCCTTTGCCAATGAGAGAGAGAGAGAGGTTTTTGCTGTTACTGACAAGCATAATAACTCATGGAAAGTGCACTTTCTATTAGCATTAGGAAATTCTTTATCTTAGTGTCTCTAGGTTAATTTACGTAAAGTGAAACCTGGCCTAGATAACTTTTGCATCATTTATCTCAATGAACCACATGAATCTGAATAATAAATAATGAATATGCTTATATGTAAGCATATTTCCTTTTCCACAGGCAAAAATGAATATTTTCTGTGAAAAAGACCCATCCCCAAACATACCTGTGATCAGAAACCTGTTTGCACAAATGTTTGACCTAATATTCACAAACACTGTCTTGTGCAGGATACTAAAGACTTAATTCTCTAAACATATAATATAGAGCTAGTTGTTTGCTCCCTCACCAGCAGGACAGCTGCTTTACACAGAGGAAATACATAGACTAGGATGATATTCAGTGATCCTGTTTAAACAGCCAGGTTTCAGCTTTCTGATATTTTATCACATTATGAATTAAAGAAAAAGTCCATAGAAAATGCACCAGTTCCTTCCGATGGTTTTTCTTTCTCTTGCTTCTTGATGCACAAAGACATACTCAGTTACCATTTGTTAGGCTGGTCTGGCAACACCATAATAACAGAACAAAAAAATGTCTTGAAAAATCCAGAACTTACTAATAAGCAGAAGCTGCAACCCCACATGCAGCCGCAGGGACAAATCTTAACACTCAGTGCACAGTAAAGAGGCAACACATGGGGACAGTCCGCTGGGTCCAGAGCAAAACAATCATTCATTTCTTCACTTCTGCATGGTGACTGTAAAGCCCTTGCCGGCCACCGCTGCACCCTCACGGTGGTAGTAGGCCCCATTGCCACATCTCACACCCCGCAGGGAAAAATGTCCAATGGGCTAATATTCTCAGTGATCCACCAGCTCTGGCCCCTGCTTCTCCACAGACTGAAACATAGGAAGTCCCAAACGTGCCAGGTTTCATGGTATGTTGCACAGCTTCAGATCAACCAGCCGGGACTCCACACATCCTGCCCCCTGCCCACCAATGGTATTGTTGTGATGAAAGATGCTAATGGCTGCCTGCAGATGAGTCTTGGAACCAAAGACAATCACAGTCCTTGCTAAAAGCAGTGGCTGTGCCATGTACTCTTGTAGACAGAGTAATCAAGCCCCATTAGGTAGTAAAAATTAAAAAAAAAGCAGATGTTATGATGACTGCCTAAGGCCTAGATAACTTTTGCATCGTTTATCTGGATGAACCACATGAATCTGAATAGCAAATAATGAATATTCTTATTCACAAGCAAATCCCCTCTACCATGTGGGCTGGAGCTAGTATGTCAGTTGCAGGCTGTGTGTGTTGGAGGTGGAAAGCCAGGTGAACAAGTTGTGAGTATGACCATGAGAGGAAGCAGAGGTCCGAGCTCCTTGGGCACAGAGCTCGCAGGAGTGCTATACTTGGGTATTTTCCGAGCAGGGAAACTGCCTGTTGTTTATTTTTATTGTGTTCAAGGAAACAGACCTTGTGTACTTCCTTGTATATCAATAAGAATACACCAACAACGTACTGATATCTTCTCTTCACAGAAACAATCCCATAGGGCTGCAAATATTGGCTAACTGCTTGGGCCAAAGGGGTAGCAGTTCTGTATTGGCCTATCCTTCTATGGTTTGCCACTCTTACAGGATGTAAAGACAGGATTACCATGACGGGTGTGGTCTGAGTATCCGAAGAGAGTATTTGCTCGATATTGAGTGTGTGCAAATGGCTAATGCTTGAGACCCTGGTCAGCAAATTCCCATGTATTTCTATTAGGGATGTCAAGCAATTAAAAAAATTAACCACAATTAATCATGCGATCAAAAACATTAATCGCAATTGCATTGTTAAACAATAACAGAATACCATTTATTTAAATACTTTTTGGATATTTTCTACATTTTCAAATATATTGATTTCAATTACAGCACAGAATACAAAGTGTACAATGCTCATTTTATATTTATTTTTTATTACAATCATTTGCACTGTAAAAAAACTAAAGAAATAGTATTTTTCAATTCAACTAATACAAGTACTGTAGTGCAATCTCTTTATCATGAAAGCTGAACTAAAAATATAGAATTATGTACAGAAAATAACTGCATTCAAAAATAAAACAATGTAAAACTTTTGAGTCTGCAAGTCTACTCAGTCTTACTTCTTATCCAGCCAATCACTCAGACAAACAAATTTTGTTACATTTGCAGGAGATAATACTGCCCATTTCTTGCTTACAATGTCACCTGAAAATGAGAACAGGCATTCTCATGGCACTACAGTAGCTAGCATCATAAGATATTTACGTGTCAGATGCGCTAAAGAGTGATATGTCTCTTCATGCTTCAACTGCCATTCCAGTGGACATACGTCCATGCTGATGATGGGTTCTGATCAATAGCAATCCAAAGCAGTGTGGACCGACGCATGTTCATTTTCATTATCTGCGTCAGATGCCACCAGCAGAAGGCTGATTTTCTCTTTTGGTGGTTCAGGTTCTGTAGTTTCCTCATCGAAGTGTTGCTCTTTTAAAACTTTTGAAAGCATGTGCCACATCTCCTCCCCCTCAGATTTTGGAAGGCACTTCAGATTCTTAAACCTTGAGTCGAGTGCTGTAGCTATCTTTACAAATCTCACATTGATACCTGCTTTGTGTTTTGTCAAATCTGCAGTGAAAGTGTTCTTAAAATGAACAACATGTGTTGGATGATCATCTGAGACTGCTATAATATGAAATACACGGCAGAATGTGAGTAAAACAGAGTGAGAGACATAAAATTTTCCCTCAAGGAGTTCAATCACAAATGTAATTAATGTATTCTTCTTTTAACAAGCATCATCATCATGGGAGCATGTCCTCTGGAATGGTGGCCAAAGCATGAAGGGGCATACGAATGTTTAGCATATCTGACACGTAAGTACCTTGCAATGTTGGCTACAGAGGTGCCATGCAAATGCCTGTTCTCACTTTCTGTTGACATTGTAAATTAGAATAGGGCAGCATTATCTCCTAAAATGTAAACAAACTTGTTTGTCTTAACGATTGGCTGAACAAGAAGTAGGACTGAGTGGATTTGTAGGCTCTGAAGTTTTACACTGTTTTGTTTTTGAATGCAGTTATGTAACAAAACACAGAGATTGCACTACAGTACTTGTATGAGGTGAACTGAAAAATATTTCTTTAGTTTATCTTTCACAGTGCAAATATTTGTAATCAAGAATAATATGCACTTTGATTTCAATTACAACACAATTAGAATACAATATATAAAAAAAATAGAAAAACATCCAAAATATGTAATAAATTTCAATTGGTATTCTATTGTTTAACAGCGCAATTAATTGCAATTAATTTTTTTAATCGCAGTTAATTTGTTTTGAGTTAATTGCATGAGTTAACTGTGATTAATTGACAGCCCTAATTTCTATGGCTCCTTTGTCTAATCAAAGATGGTACTGTAACTGACTAAGGTCTGGTCCATACTTAAAATTTAGGTGACATAGCTACATTGGTCAGGGTTGTGAAAAATCCTCACCCCCAAATGCCATAGCTTTGCTAAACTACCCGTTCATGAAGATATGGCTAGGAAAAAGAAAGAATGCTTCCATCTATTATTGCCTGGGGAGGTGATGTTCCTACACCAATGGAAAAAACCCTTCCGTTAGCGTAGGCTGCATCTACACTGCAGGGTTATGCCAGCACAGCTAAGGTGCCATAGCAATGCCAGTATAAAATCTCTGTAGTGTAGACATACCCTGAGCATCCCTACCGAAGCAAAATTTGGGAACAAAAGGCCAACTCTTCAGACTGCAACATAAAACAAGTCAGCGACTGACAAATAGGTAACTGTGTTGCGTGTGGATGCATGCAAACCTTATTTAAACAATTTCAAAAGATTGCAAGCACTACTGTGAACAGTGTTTTGTGTTTTACGTAACTAGAGTTGGTGTACAATACACAGAATTCAGGAAGTCTTATATACTAATCTCTTGCTATGATAGCCAAATTCAAGGTGGCCATGTTGCATGATGCATTGTCCTCCAAGGGGTAAAACCACTGTACAAAATCTGGATAGAATCAAATGAAAAATTGCATCAGACTAGGGATATTACATGGTTCCAAAGATCTAGAAAGAATTTTATGTTCCCAGTAAGAGGATCTATTCTCTTATGAACAGATTGGGGCATTAGTCACATAAATCTTTCATTCATTCATGGGATACTAGAGCTTCCTGAGTGAAACATGTTTTTTTTTAATTTTATATATTGAAGAAATGTCTTTTAACCAACTTACAAAGAAAATTAAGCTTCTGAATTTTTACTTTTTTCTGTTGTGTCTTTAGTGATTTAACTGATTGGACGTTCTGAACTAATTTAAATAGCACACTAATTATAAAATTAAGTGCCATGCATATTATATTTATTTTAAAATTTCAATGCCGCTCCAAAATTAGCAATGTAAAGGAAACTCATCAGCAACATATAAAGATGTACAGAATAACTTAAGACAAAGAGAATGATTATTTTGGGGAAAGAAAGACCCTTCCGACCCCAAATCTAAGTAATTATAAAACAAAGCTGACAATCACCTTTAACAAAGACAAACTTATTCATTGTATGTCAATATATCATATATAATGATAAGACCTGGTTGGGAATCTTCTGACAAAAGAGAATGCCAATTAATAGAAGCTGAAGTGTTTCATGGAAACATCTCAGGTTCAATGAATTTTTGTCACATTTTAGGTAGGATTCTGACAGTACCCTGTCTGCCAGGTTTCTCTGCCTGGTTTCCTAGCAGGCTGTTAGGAGGTCTAGACTTCCAGGGTCCAGAGCTCCAAGGCAGCACCAACATATAGACTCTATAGAGCAACTGTAAAACTGATACTATCATGTCAATTTCAATCAGCAACTGCCGGTTTCCTACAGAACATATTTCCTTTAGGCAACACAATGTGGCAGGGTTTCTGAAATAAAACTTTTTCAGAATTTCTGGTGTGCAGGAAATTTTTGCGGGGGGCAGGGATGATTTCATTTTGGATCGGAACAATCACAAATGTTGATATATAGAAATTTCCTGCAAACTGGAAATCTTGAGTTTCGGCCAGTGCTAATGGTGTGAGACATGCTGCGTACATTTTCATTTCCAGACACATTTTAATAGCTTTGATCTGACAAAATTATTCCATACTGCTTTTATGTGCTTTTTTGTTATGCAAATACTCACTACACTTTTTAAAACTATAAATTTCCACTCCTTTCTTATTATTCCAGTGACAGTAAACTGGTCTTTGAAGCACTATTCCCTACCACCAGGGATGTTATCCATTGTTCTTGTCTCAATCGCTATCACAGTCTGCTGAGCTCCTGATCATGTCTGTGAAATGTTCACATTCAGGTTGCTTTGAAACATTTCTTTCAGAGAGCGTTTTTCCTCTTTAACCTTCATCTTTTTCAGCAATATGTTGAACAATTTCAGTTAGCTGGGATATGACTCTGACAAGGGCATCTTGTGGTAAATTGTACATGACTGATCATTGAGGAAAGAAGCTGCATCATACCCCTCTGCTGAAATGTGCAGCTTTGAAACTCAGTTTCAGATACTGAACTGGGTTATTATTTCTTTTCAGAGATGGAATGGTTCAGCCAGATAATAAACTTTAGCCAACTTGTTTATAGTAGGAAATATTATACGTTGATGGTTCTCCATGTAAAGCGACACACAATTAGGATAAGATGGTATGCTGTTTAAAACTTAAAGAGCTCTCTTATTTGTGAATCAGTTACCGACCCTCAGTTCAAATGAAAACTTTTTCAATTAGAATATTCACTGCCTGGAGCAGATACTGTATGAATGAATGATTGAATGAATGAATGATGACATTTCAGCAATGTGTTAGCTGTCAGGATGAGTCAAAGATATACCCACAGAGTAGTCTGGCATATTTTTAAGCATGAGACACTTGTTGAGCTGAAGAAAAAATACCCTCATTATTTAAATAACTTTTCCATCATTTTAATAACATCTCAGCAGTTTTGGGATTCTGCTCAAATGCATACAAACCTTTTTAGCACAAGTACCACAAACTATATACCAGATAAAGTCAATATGCAAGGGATACTATTTTCACATAAAAACTAGATCAGCTGAAAAAGTAATATAAAGTGTGAATATAAATGTTTACTGCAAATTATTCCTCTCTACCTAATGATAAATGCAGTGCATGGAAGCAGGAGGTTTGGAAACTTACAGAACCTCCAGCTTCCTACTCACTCTGCTTTTCTGGTTTAGATACAATACTGACTACCTCTCTCTCTCTCTCCAGAAATCTCCACTGAAAATATGATGTTTTACATGTTCTAACTATAAATATGCTGGACACCACACTGATCAATTCAAACAGAAATTCTTAGTTACACAGTTAGGATGCACACATTTCTTTCTAAAAATCAAGATGCACTTATAAACCAAAATCATCTTTTTCCAGTCTTTTTATATGACATAGGTAAAGGCATTATTCAGTGTGAAATCTGAGTAATACAAGACAATTGCTAAATATGAGCCTGATCCTGCAGGCAAAATTCCCATCAATGTCCTATATCATCTGTGTTTGGGGTTAGTCCAGCTAGAAAACAGAATCATTTGAATTCTCCTTATATGCTCAAAAAAACAAAAATACTTCCAACTGAGTGGTTGCACACAAAATATCACTACTATGAAGAGGAACATGGAAATGTAGAGGCGTCTTTGGTGTATCTGATAATAATGCTTCTCTGTGGAACCAGGAAAATGCTCTGAACGTTAATAAAGAGAGCAGCCCTTCTTTGAAAGGAGGAGGTAATCATATATTTGCTTTTCTATTGTCTTGCTGCCAGATCTTAAAAATGTTAATTGACTCCCTGAATTATTATTTGTAAGTAAAACTGCAGGGTTTTTTTCCCTAGTGGATAAGGGCTACTGTGAAGTTATGCCTTGTGACATTTTTTCAAAAAGGATAAAAACCTGATGGGAGTCTGACAGGTCAAATTTGAGCAGGTTGTCATGGCTGCAGTGAGAGAACAGAAGCTTTTTGTTCTTTCCTACTTGTACCTGAGCTGAACTGAGGGAGAGGTATGATGCAGAAAAAGAAACTGCTTCCTCTTTAAAACTTTGTTAGTTGTCTTACTTGGATACTTACCACAAGCTCAATCAAATATAGAGGGTAAACAGTCTATAAATTGCTCTGTAATTTGGGTTTGGCTGATTACCAGTTGTTCAATGAAGTTTGGGCCCAGTCCCGTGAACGCTCTGCGACTGGAACTGCCACCGAAGTCAAGTTCTGCAATTAGATGTATGAATACCTCAGTCATTAGACCCTGCACTTTTTCTGTGTGGACTTCTGTGCAGAGATGGAGCCCCCACTGAAGTTAGTGGGGCTGAAGATGGTGTCCAGAACAGCTTGCAAGATTGGGAACTCAGGACCAGATTCTGTGGCCCATACCCTTACCTTCTGCACCCTAGCACTTAATGCCGTGACTATGTGAGACAGCACTTAAGCACATACTTAACTTCAAGCTTCAATTAGACTTAAAGCATGTGCTTAAGTGCTGTCTGGCATGGAGATGTTTTCCTAAATCATCGTCTTACTTCATAAGCTGTCCAACTGAAATCACTTCTGCCCATAAAAAAGCAGCAGCAAAGAGGAACAAGATTTCTGTAAGGTAGAAATAATGATGGTAACTGGTAAGGTTTCAATCTAGCCCTTAGCTAATTAATCAATTGAAAGAGTAAAGTGAGGAAGATATTAATGCAGTGTGATTTTTTTTTTATCTGTGGACATAACTCTGCCCTTGGATATACATGCAGAATTTGTAATATGTTATTAAAAGTAATTGTACCAACTCATAGACTGTCAGAAACAAGCTTTCCTGTTACACATTAGTGTTAGAAGGACAGTGCACAAGCATCAGACCTAATAAGCACATACCTTCATATCTTAAACTCAATATTATTACCTAGGGAAAAGTATTAAAGGGAGAAGAAACTATCTATGTTTAATGAAATACTCCAGAACATTGGGAAAACAGAATATATAATGTTTTCTGAGGTAATAGACCTAAGATCTTTGAGTAATAATTCCCTCTTTGATGTGGCCCAATATATTTCACACACTTCTCTTCATTTGCTTCTTTTGATGAGAGTTACTCAAATCATGAAAAATCATAATGTTGCATTGTAGTATTTTTATAAATTATCCATCAGGACAGTAACACGGACAGATGTGAACATGAAGTATCTTATTTCAATTTAAGAGAAGAAATGTCTATAATTCCAATTCAGCTGTGTAGTATTTAACATTCTCCATTACAATAGGTATACTGGGTGTGTGTGTATGTGCGTATATACATATTAAATTAACTAAATTAATAATTGCATTTAGATATGAAGTGATACATTGTTGGGCTTCATATTGACATTGCAACAAAGCAGGCAGTTAAAATCATGCATGTAGCTCCATGCAGGATTTGATGCTTGGCATTACAGCATAAAGCCACTGTTAGAGAGCTACCGTTTCTCCTTGTGATAGTTAAAGAGAACTGTACAACACTTAGTACAAAGGAGTACTTTGAATCCCTGATTGGGGCCCCTCTAGACACTTCCATAATAATCACCAAGAGATTATATAAAATGAATTTCCTAAAATGAGAATGACCCAATAGACATTAGCATCTAAAGAATTGGGCAAATAATGTATTTATCTTACTTTATGTGGTAATCTGCCAAGCACCTAGGCCAACGTTTTCAGTACATCATCCGATAATAAGAAAAAGCTACACTTTGTGAATTTTACCAAAGGTATTCTAGAGCTTATGGTAATATTGTCACAGATTTGTGTAATTTGTGTGTACAATTACATTTGTAATTGTACATGTTGATGTCCAGTCAGACTTTTAAGTTGGCCTCTTACACACACAGTTAGCACAACTGCATGCACAATCATAAAAACTTGGCACATAATTTCTATCTGAATAAACAGTACTGTTAGCCTTGGGAAATCATCTATCCAGGTCCATCTCAAGAGTGCTCTGTGGGAGTCAATAGGATAAACAAACAAATGTTTAAATATGCGAGTTGAACTTGGGCTGGCAGGGAGTTAGAACTGGGGTAGAAACACAGCATTTTGTGGACATTCCTTAATGACCAAGAAGAAGTATAATTAAGCTTGTTGCTGAATTAAAAATTGAATATGTTTGCTGCATATGTATTAACTGGAGAGTGATGCAAAATTAAATTAGACTCAACACTTGTATACTTACTCATCCAAAACAAACTGCAAGAAGAAATGTATCACAGAGACATATACCCACACCTTTCTGATATGTGACCCAGTCTCTGAACTGGAAGAAGAAAGACAGCTTTGAGTTGGGATCAAACAACCATCTGCTAATATGAGTTTTTAAAGTATCCAAAACTACACTTTCTAGCGTAAGGTAAGTGCCAGCGTAGTGATGCTTCCTGTAGTATTTTCCTAGAAGTGTTTATTTTTGTACCTTCTTATTTTGCAATTTTATTCTTTATTTTTTCCTGCCTAATTTTTTAGCTGGGGCAGTCACGCCAGATAGGTGCAATGAACTTCAGGTGAAGCAAAGCCAAGAGGGATAATAGCTTGAGTACAGGTTTCTAGGAAAGAGTGTTTATCTAGGCACGTATAGGGCCATAGTATCTGAGCAACTCACATTTATTAATGGATTTTATCCTTGTTCTTTAGGTGGGGATCTATGACACAGGGTAGAATAAGAGACTTGCCCAAGGTCACACAGAAAGTCTGTGGCTGAGCAAGGAACTGAGCTCAACTCCCCTAAGTCCAAATCCAAGTCCAGTGCCTTATTCACTAGACCAGTGGTTCTCAACCTGCAGGCCATCTGCAGCCCAATAAGCACATAGCTGCAACCCATGTGGCATCCTCAGGGCCATACAGGTACTATATACATTGTGTGGATGTGGCACACATAAAGAGTTGTATATGCGGCCCACAATGGTAAAAAGGTTGAGGACCACTGCACTAGACAATCCTTCCTTCCAGAAAACTGCACTCTTCCAGGGCTGCCCAGAGAATTCAGGGGGCCTGGGGTCTTCGGCAGTGGGTCCCGGGACAGAAGTACCCCCACCGCCAAATTGCCACCGAAGATCCGCTCCAGGATCTGCCGCCCAAGTGCCGGAAGGACCCCTCGCGTGGGTCTTCGGGGCATTTCGGCGGTGGGTCCTGGAGCGGAAGGACTCCCTGCCACTGAATTGCCAATGACGACCTGGAGCGGAAGAAGCTCCGGGGGCCCAGGCCCACTCCAGGGGCCCCAAAAAACTCCCATGGGGGCCCCTGCTGGGCCCGGGGCCTGGGGCAAATTGCCCCTCTTGCCCCCGCTCTGAGCGACCCTGCAGTCTTCTGTTCCCAGTAGTGGTACAGAAGAGCTATGGAGGGCTAGTTTGTGAATGAACAGAGTGAAAATCCTGAAAAGCACAAGGACTGTCAGTATTAAAGAAACTGCTATGACTGAAATTTCTGTCACTCACAAGTGAAGGAAATTCCAAAAGTTAAGTCCGCTCCCAGATTGACCTGACAACATGATACATCCCCCTAATACACTGACCCTAGTGAAGAGCAGAATGTAAATCCGCGAATGAAATCACTGTGACTGACATGCTGTAAATGCAAGGAAAGGAATGGCAAAGAAAACAAACAACTCTTCAGGGTGACAGTATTCAAGGTGATGGGTAGTTTCTAGATTCATAGATTTTAAGACCAGAATGGACTATTACACCATCTGTTCTTACCTTCTGTACAACACAGTCCATCGAATCTCACCCAGTTGCACCAGCACTGGTCCTACTAACTGGTGTTGGACCAAAGCATATCAAATAACCAAAGGCCTGGAAAAAGCCTCACTACAAAATAAAGAGATTGCAGCATGATCCCTGAGTGTTATGTAATGTGGTGGTTTCTCATACAGAGGAGCTTTTTCTTGTTCCCAGGTATAGACCATTTCCTGTGTTGTTCAGTGTACACCCTCTTTACTGGCAGTCATGTGCTGCAGAACTCAGAGCTGATTTATCTGCTAGAGTCTTCTATTAGTTCTCCAAAGAGAAATCAAAACAGTGACAAATGAAATAATCCTTCCCTGAAGACTGCTAGCCTCTGGTTTCCTGAATAGATAATTCTAACAATGTTTTATCATGATGGTACTTTGAATAGATGTGTGTGTATCTCAACATTGCTAACACCATCTTTTCATTGTTGTAATCAGTCATTGACTATAACAGAGAGATTTACATTGCATGTTTGGACTGAAGGACTATAATTTTCCCATGTTTCAGTTTGATGCCTTTATCAGATCTTTATACTATAACAAAATGAAGATTCAATAGGACACACAGTATTTGCTTCTACAGCCCAAGTATATCTACAGACCTCAGACCTTACAACTGCAACGTTATTACCTAAGGAAACATAATTTTAGTTAATTCAAATTTATTCGTTATTTTTCTCTCCCTCCAAACCCTGAACAACCTCTCTGCCATTAATCTCTCTACGCAATGCTTTATTCTGCCACGTCATAGACATATTTGTGTTTCCCCTTTCCTAATGAATGGAGCTTTACAGCTGTTTGGAACAACTGTATGGAGAGAACAGACAATGTGCCAAGAAATTAAGACACACAATTCAGTTGATGTTACCTATAAGGTAGACACATTTAGAGGCCAAGACACAACTCTAAACTGTGATTAATGATTGCATCTTCCTTTGGGCTGAACCTTAGTCTCTTCCTCTTTCCTCTCTTCTGGACCTATGCTCGGTAAGCACTTACAGTGCCAGCAGCACTCCTGAACATTAGCATCCTACTGCCAGCAGGATTTGGAGTGTGGACATTGGAAGTGCTGCCAGAACCTGCTTGCGTTACTCACTCCTTCCTAGTCTATGTAACAACCCTATGGGATTCCCTCCCACTCCCCAAATCCTTCAAAAACATTGCAGATCCTTTCATCAAGACATGAAAAAGAATTCTAGAAGAAACAAATGCAAAGTTTTAAACATAAATCTCACCATATCCAGGGCTCTATATCAAACAGTGGTAGAGTGGAGGCAGAGGGATGGATTCTAAGATTTCCTCAGGCATCATGGTGGCCCCCTAAGAATTACTGAGAGTCAGTTCCTCCTCCTCCTTCTGCTGATGAAATGTAGATCCCTAGCCCTTTGAAGAATCTACATCAGAGCTGCGACAAGCTTTCAAAGTTGCTTGGAAGTCACCATGGACACAGCTGGCAACTTACACATGGTAAATTAGCACCCCAACTTTCACAATAAGCCAAAAAATCAAGCTAATCCCATTTTAAAACAAGGCCAAAACAAGCTAATCTCTAAGAACCCCAACACTGTATGTGACTAGATACAGAGTGCAGTCTGGGACTGTGGTGGGCCTGCTTTGCACTCTGACTCTCTCCCACCCCTTTGCCCCTGCTTGCTGGGAGCCAATCAAAAAAAAAAGAAGTGTAAGCAGAGTCAGGATGAGCTGTACCCTGACATCTGGTGGTGAATCATGGGGAGTGTGGAAAGAATTTCAGGGAGTGTGGAAAGGAATTTCAGGTATTTGCATTGGCACACCCATCACACCTAGCATAGCCCATGGCAGCCTGGGATGGTTATTTTGACAGCTCTGGGATCCCCAATTTCTTTGTTACTGGGGCAGGAGGAAGAAAGTGTTGTCACCCTGATTATGTGAATGAGGAACTATGAGACTGCTTTATGACAGAGATGACTCAACCTCAATTAAGTAGTACTTGCTAGACAAGGGACATGGGTTCCAAAACCCAGTGAATTGAGAGAGATTGGGGACTAGTGTGTGTACCTGATGGTATGGGCCTCCTTTTGAGGGCCTGGAACACCAATTGCACATCCTCCTCTCTCCACTGTTAAAGAATAGAGCTAATTTTGATTCCATTAGGAGTCCATCTAGAGGTGGCTGACCTGAATTCACATCGGGCCAATGGTGCACCAGCACTGGGGCTCCCCTACTACAAGCTGAAATCACTAAGAGCTGAAATCACTAAAAGAGCTGAGCTGAGATCACTGAGTGCTGTGTTAACTAGTGAGGGAGCCTGAAGATCTATCGCTAAGCGGCTGGCAGAGTGGAGCAGTTTGCAGCATTTTGGAGCAGCCCATGGAACAGTGAGTGGAGTGGAGCAGTTTGTAGGGATGGCTGGCGTGGCTCATGGGTTGGCTGGAGGTGGTGTATTGGAGCTGGTCATGGTGAAGGCTGCAGCAGAACTCCATGGAGAGGCGGAGCAGTTGGCTCTGGCCCACGTAAGTTGCCCCTTAACACCCTGTGTGGGTCCCCCCTCATTTCCATGCAGGCTGGGGGGGTAAAACTCTGCAGATAAACTTTTGAACCCTGGGGTGGCACTGACCAGAGACTTTCAGGTTGTTGGACTTTGAGGTGATTGGACTTAAGACCCTAAGGGGGAAAGGACATTGCCAAACATACTTGGAGGTGGGTTTTTGCTTATGGTTTGTGTTATAATCCTGTTTGTGGTGTTTCTCCAATGTGATGCCGCATTGTTTCCCTCCTTTATTAAAAGGATTTTGCTACACTCAGACTCCGTGCTTGCGAGAGGGGAAGTATTGCCTCCTAGAGGCGCCCGGGGGAGGTGGTATGTAAGTGTCCCAGGTCACTGGGTGGGGGTTTGAGCCAGTTATGCATTGTGTTATTGAAACGGAACCCCTGGATACTGAACCCAGCCCTTGTTGCTGCCAACTCAGAAGGGCAAAAGGGTTACAGAAGCAACAAGCTACAACAAGCTACAAGCCAAAAACTAGCCAACAAGCAACTCATAAGTCAATTAAGTCAAAAACAAGCCCAATTTCTGTGTTTTTTTCCACGGATTTGGCATGTCTGACCATGAAGTGAGTGGGAAGGAATCACAGCAATGCAACAAAACAAAATAAACAAAACATCCTTGTAAACAATGTGATGAAAATCCTCACCCATTAGCAACTATATCTCTTAGTCACCTTTCTCGATAGGACACACTTTCCAGTATGACTAGCTTCTCCATTTACTTAGTTATTGTCCCAAATGTCATTATATCCCATCCTCATTGACCCATTTTACACATTCTTTCTTGTTCCTTCCAGCCCGATTACTTAGTACATGATTTTTACCTGACCCACTTAGAACTTGTATGGAGTATAGTTGTAGTTGTGTCAATCCCTGGATATTAGAGAGAGAAGTGGGTGAGGCAGCATCTTTTACTGGAGTAATTTCTATCTCTCTCACCAACAGAAGTTGGTCCAATAAAAGATATTACCTCCCCTACCTTGACTCTGTGCTTAGAACTAGTCAGTAATGTGATTATTGTACTCAAGATGTTTTAAATATTTTAAATATATTGTCAGATTCAGAAATGGTGCAATAGGTAGCCACACCATACAGAGATGTTTTACTGTGATTACCAGAGTTGCTTGAGATCTTGCAGTTTTCTCCCTTCTTCTATTTTTTTCTGCTTCATCCAAGTCTTTCTCCTTCTCACCTGTTTCACTTACATTCTCTCTCCTCCCGGTTCTTTTCATCACCTACTTTTTATCACACATACAAATGCTAAGTTCATTGCTTGCAGTAGAAATTCCAACCCACTTTTATGTACTGTGAAAAAATACTTCATGCTGGGGTCAAAGATTTAGAAGAAAGGCTGGCGAAGAATTGTGAAGAGGAATGAATGAGAGGCAGAGAACTCATAAACAACATACACAAGATCATAAAAGACTTCTGGGACTTGTGAAGAGAAGATGAACTTCACAACAATACACTATTCAAGATGTGCTGAGAGGGAGAGGGAAAGAGACCAAAGCAAAACAAAGCAGAAAATGCATATGGATTAAAAAACAAGGTTAGTCTCCTCCTTTGCACAGCCACCAATAAAACTGGTGGCATTAATTTTCTATACTAAGATCAGAATTCAATTAAACTTCTGCTGAGACTAAAGTTCTCTCTCCTGCAAAATTCAGACTATGTGGCTCTCCCCTTACTGATTTTTGTTTTTTCTTTTTTTAGAACATAAGGAAAGCCATACTGGGTCAGACCAATGGTCCATCTAGCCCAGTATCCTGTCTTCTGACAGCGGTCAGTGCCAGATGCTTCAGAGGGAATGAACAGAAAAGGGCAAACATTGAATGATCCATCCCCTGTCATCCAGCCCCAGCATCTGGCAATCAGAGTATGAGGTTGCCTCCCTCACCGTCTTAGCTAATAAACATTGATGGACCTGTCCTCCATGAACTTATCTAATTCTTTTATGAAGCGAGTTACATTTTTGGCCTTCACAATATCCTCTGGCAACAACTTCTATGGGCTGACTGTCCATTGTGTGAAGAAATACTTCCTTTTGCTTGCTTTAAACCTGCTTCCTATTAATTTCATTGGATGACTCTTGGATCTTGTGTTATGTAAAGGGATGAATAAATCTTTCTTTTTCACTTTCTCCACACCATTCATGATTTTATAGACCTCTATCATATCCTCCATTAGTCAACTCGTTTCTAAGATGAACAGTCCCAGTCTTTTTAATCTCCCCTCATATGGAAGCTGTTCTGTACCCCTAATCATTTTTGTTGCCCTTCTCTTTCCCTTTTCCAATTCTAATATACCTTTTTTCAGAAGTGGGGACCAGAACTGCACACAGTATTAAAGGTGTGGGTGTAACATGAATTTATATAGTCGCATTATGAGATATACTGTCTTAATATCTATCTTTTCCTAGTGGTTGCTAATATTCTGTTCGCTTTGTTTACTTTTTTCTTTTGTTATATTATTGTAGCAATACCTCATCAGAGATTGTATCCATTGAATAATATACCGTATACATTTTTTCTAAAGTAAATTTTGGAATATAGAGGCTTATCTGTAAAGAGCTTTGTGTCTTTTATCATTATATGACAAACTTTGGATGTACGGCATCCAGCAGAATATAGGGGGGCAGGTAGAGAAGGCAGATGAGAAAGTAACCTTTTTTCATTTGTGGACCCTTAAAAATTTTTGAATGGAGGTGCAGACCCTTTTGTAAATCTTAGACATAGTCTGCGGACCCCCAGGTTGAAAAACACTGTTCTAGACTTTCCATATCATCTATCAAATATAAAGTTGTTTGGAGCCTAGGGAGTTAAGAAATTATTTATATTAATTGTAGGTTGCACTGTATAATAATATTATTAATGTGTTGCTGCTGTTAGGGTGAAACTATGGGGGCCATGGAGAAGCTTGAGAAGGCCCATGATGCAGCAGAACACCATGGTTTCACTATACAAGAAGTCAGGATGCGGAGGAGCTAGGCAGGCCTACCCATCCCTTTCTCAGTTGTGGAACTGAGCTCTGCTGTGGTCCACTCCAGGGGAGTGTAAAAAAGGACAAGGGTGTAGTGGAGTACCCAGTGGCCCCATAATTGGTAGGCCCCAAGAAGAGAAAGGACAATCTTGTAGTTAGGCATTGGACTTGGAATTGGGACATCTTAGTTCTATCCCTGATCCTGCCATAAATATCTTGTGTGACTTCAGGCAGCAAGCATTCATCAGTGATAATGAATTAGCATAGAAATTTTGATAGATGATCACTCAGGTCAAACTTTTCGAACTTGGATGTCTATGTCAGGACAAGGGATCTGTTTTATAGTCAACTCACAGAGATGTAATAAAACCTGAGCAGTTCTGGAGGGGTCTGTGGGGTAATATATTTACTTTGACAGGAGAGAAGATTTGGTAGGCCTGCACAAAAAATCATCTTTTGTCCTCTACCGTTGATGAAGTGGTCTTATCCATAACTTTGTCCTTACAGGTCACCATAGTTTTCAGATGACCTAAAACAAAGGAAGCAAGAAACAAAATGACTAGAGAGCTAGTCTCTGAAGTCTCAGCCTGAATCAAATCAACTGAGTCATAAACATTTTTTGTAATCTTATCTCATGACAATGCAGGAGGCAAACAGATTCTTTGCATCATACCATCTGTAAAGTGAGTATCAATCAGCAGATTTTGTTAATCTAAGGTGTTTTTGCTCAGTGGCTGGTATGACACCCTCCACTATGAGGAAATTTCATGTTACTATTTCTCCAGTTAAGTTTAGGTCAGTGGTGCTCGCAAAAGTACTACAGATTTTGAGAATACTTTGTACTACAAACTGTGCCATAGCCCTTAGTTCTTTCTGGATGTTGAAGGCTAGTGAGGAAAAACAGGAATCATTGTTTACAGAGATTGCTAGCATGTCCCTTAAACATCGCAGGGTGCTTATCTGTGTATAGATCTACATATGCCACAGAGGCTTTTGTAGATGATCAGCTTCTGAGGATGGATAAAAATCAGGTGTCCATGCTTATATTGTTAGATCTAGCATACAATGTTGTTAACTTGCCACGGACCCTAGAGGGAATAGCTACAGTTGGTCTTAGGTGACTTTGTTCCTATCTCTCAGAGATCTCAGTCTAGTTTGGGGTAATTGTTCTTCAGCCCCAAGGACTCTCTCAGAGACTTCTGCAGGATTCTCACTTTTGTTCGGTATGTCCATTGGGCCACTAGAGTAGCAGGGAGGTGCTGAGATGCAGTAAATATTTTCAGTATGCTGATGAGACCCAGCTCTATAGCTCCATTTCATCTGACCCCACCAGCACATCATATGCCTTACACAATATTGATAAAAATTGGGCCCCATATGAGGATAAACTGACTGAAACTCAATCCAGATCAGATGAAAATGATGTTGGTAGGATTGGGGAAGCAACTGGAAAATATTACAAGGACTATATCTCCCTGTGTAATTGGGGAAGTGTGCTCACCATGTGTGGCTCATGCTGAGAATCTGGGGGTACTGTTGAATCTCCAACTGCTGTTAGATGACCATATAAGTGGCAAGATTGGCTTTTTCTGTCCGAATCTGGCCAGGACATTGAAAACATTTCTTTGGGATGCAGCCCTTGATACTTTGAGATTCTTGCCTCCCTGTGAGGCTTGCACAACTGAATTTATGGCACTTGCCTTTACAGGCAGAAAATACAGCTATTCCCTGACTCCCCCACCCTCTGCATAAGCATAATTAGATGACATCACACTAGCATATATTCTTTATACACACATTCATATTCAGATACATGTGTATTCTAGAACTATAAATCCTCATTACAAGAATAATTTAAAATCTGATACATTTGCATTATAGACTTTAAAAACTAGGATTGCACAGTAGTTCAGCAACCTGGCCACGCTAAATTATAAAATCTGTCTGCTATGTGAGTTCTGCTAATTTATTCCATGTCTCATAAGTGTAATGCAAATTGGATACTTCACCAATAAATAATTTTAAGATGTCAAAATCAATCACCATGGTACCATGACCCCTGATCTGTAATCAATCTCATTCTACTTTCTCTTTAGGCATATGTGAGTGAGAAATTTAAGGAGAAATCAGTCACAGCTCCTTTTTCTTACAAATAAACTGAGACCCCTCCTGACTACAACATTTCAAATGATCTTGCAAAGCTGAAAATCAGAAGTGAAGTCTGTGGATGTGTGGATGTTTATGTGTACACAGAGAGGTGAATTAAGATTTATTGGGGCCCTGGGCACAGAGAACATTTGGGGCCCCCACACCACAGCAGCCATGCCCACCCACTTTTCAACATAGGCATAATAGCCTCAGGCAGGAACACAGTGGCAGTAGCAGAGGCTGCACTTTGCGGCGGAGGGAGCTCCTAAGGTGATTAGCTCTCCCACTGCAAAGCGCAGCCCTTGCTAGCGGTGCCAGCCTCTTCCTGATGGGGGGCTGAGGTGGGCCTTAGCCCCTCCCTCATCATGGGGCCGTGCCCCCTGGTCCTCCTCTTCCCCCCAAAGCCTTGCCCCCTGGCCAGGCCAGAAGCTAGATCCAGGCTGTGGCAAGAGCCACTCATGGAGCCCGGGCCACTGTGGGGAGCCATTGTGGGGAGCCCCGGATCCTGCACCTGTCCTGAGTGATGCACCCCAGGGAGTGGGGACACTGGCGAAGGGCTGCTCTTGAGTCCCCTGACTCCCCACTGGGGCAGGTTGATAGTCCGGCTCCCCACAGTGGCCTGGCTCCCTGGGCGGCTCTTACCATGGCCCTTCCAGCCTGGCCATGGGGCGGAGCCTCAGGGGAAGAGGAAGAGCAGGGGATGAGACCACAGTTCCTGCACTGGTGTCCCCCACCCCATTTCTCTCATTCTACTTTCTCTTTAGGCATATATGTGCCTAAAGGTTCCCGCATGGAATTAGCCAGGGACCCTGGACATAGGCTTACTGGGCCCAGGCATTAATCCACCACTGTAATACACACACATTATTAGTCTGTATTAGCTGGTATTGATAATAAGTGGTATTAGTTGACTGGCAAAGTCCTTTGATGATGGCATACCAGCTGTGCTGTCACATCACTATACTACTGGATTTTTGTTACAAACCAACACATCAGCACAGAATTCAAATAAACATTTCTCAAGTATCCTCACAGAGAAATTATCATTTTAGAGCTATCTGAAAAACAACACTCTGTGTAGTTTTTCAGACACAATTGCTTCACAGTTTTCCATTTGAGCTGGGATTCATGCCATGACAGGTTTCTTAAATCCAACTCCTAAATATGAGACTAGAAGAATGTCTGATTAATAATACTGACGTCTTCTTCCCTTATTATAATTTGCATGAGAAATACTGAACATTTGGAAGACCTTTGATCCCATTATCTCTGGAATTGTGAGGCAAAATTTCTGTATCTCTTGTTTGAAATTATAGAGCCTAATATTGTAATCTCTCATGCTCATTTGCAAACAAATTGATAGTATGATGTAAAACTTACTAATATCCTGTAATTCTTTTTTATGGTCATGTAAGATGTTACAACTGCATGTGCTCAGTGGCTAGGGACCAAATCCTGCAGTCCCTTTAATTGCTATTGGCCAGTGATGCAGGTATCTCAAGTATTAAAAAGAACCTGGTGATGGAATTGTGCTAAAAAATTATAACTTTTTTCAAGAGAAGAAAACTTTTGAAAGGCTGATTTTAAGTCCTAATTCAGACACTAATAATTCACATGATTATCTTGGCCTCAGAGTAATAACTATAATGCTTTAGCACTTTTGAGACCTAGATTTCTCAGTGTTTGACAAAGGTAGATAGGTCATTTCCCCTTTCACAAACGGGCAAACTGAAGAGCCAATGGGAAAAAAATTACATTGACTACAATGGGAGCAGTACGGAGCCCCAACATGACTCATTTGAGATAATACCACGAGTTACTGATAGAACAGAGTCATGTGTCCCCCAACTCCTATTATTTTGCTCTATGCACTGAATTGCACTTCTGTCCTCACCATTTTATGCCCTTTCTCTCTCATGGTAAAGATGAGCACTTTTGCTAGAGATCCCACTTTTGCCAATTAGCCCTAAAATGGGCTTCTCACTTTCTGAAAAGTCCATAGTGCAATTTTTGTGTGTAAGGGTCAAAGGGCAGGAAAACATCGAGCAATCAGCTCATTGTATGACTGGGAAGAAAAAGGTGAGCTTGCCCTTTTAGTCGATGTTCACTCTCATCCAGAATACTAGATAAGACGGCAATAAAATTCTTGAAGTCATTGATACCTATAAAAAAGAGAAAGGGCTGGACTAAATCCATTTTAATTTTGTGTCAAGTATCAGAGGGGTAGCCGTGTTAGTCTGGATCTGTAAAAGCAGCAAAGAATCCTGTGGCACCTTATAGATTAACAGACGTTTTGGAGCCTGAGCTTTCGTGGGTGAATACCCACTTTATCGGATGAAGTGGGTATTCACCCATGAAAGTTCATGCTCCAAAACATCTGTTAGTCTATAAGGTGCCACAGGATTCTTTGCTGCTTTTAATTTTGTGGTCTCTCTCTTTCTCTCTTTTTAAAAGACAATCTTTCTTGTCTAGAAGATCATAGGGTACACTGTGATTGTTGTGGCCATTTTAATGACAATTTAATATTGTTGGAAAACTAGGACTTGATAATGTCAGTTCATCATGGCTAAAATACTGAAGCTTGAGTGCGTAGAATTGTCTTCAGTGGGTGCTGTGGATAGTCAACACCTCTGCAAATCAGTATCATTACTGTGGTGCCTATGTATGGATCTAGCTGGTGTTACATTTTAGGTGCTTAAGTTTGTACGTTTTGGCCCATATGTCCACAGATGCCCACTGAAGACTGACATGAGATAATCACATGCCACGGAAGACTGACATGGGATAACCAAAGCACAGCAAAACCAATAAGGGCTGGATCTTCAAAGCTCATGTGAAAAATGGGACATTGCACAAAAGCACAGCAAGGAAAAGAGATGGCTGAATTCCCCAATGTTGCTCAACAATGCCATTTCCACCAATGTGTCTGTAGATGCAACGAGTATGAAAGGGACTCATGTTGGGACAGATCTTTATGGAAGAAAAGGAGTCAGGAGAGTGATTATCACTTTATGCATGCATCTGACAAAGTGGGTATTCACCCATGAAAGCTCATGCTCCAATATGTCTGTTAGTCTATAACGTGCCACAGGACTCTTTGCTGCTATCACTTTATGGTTAACTTTTCTTTTCCAGTCTAACCTGTAACCAACGGCATCTTTCACCTAGCAACTGGATGGCAGTGCTGCTGGATTAACCAACTAAATGTCAATTGGCCATTTGGGGAGGGAGGCTTAACATTGTGTTGGAAGGGCCATTTCAGTAACAGCATTCTGAAACAATAGGAATAATGGAGTCAGAAAACAAATGGCCATTTCCTGGAAAATGTCTTCCTTTCTAAAAATATTTATAGTTACTGCCAAGCCTTGAATTAAGTGGTTTATCTAGACAGTATTTCTGCACATTCTGACAATATAGGTGCTGGTGTACAGCTAAGGTTAAATGAACATCATCATGCATATAAGTAACCTAAAATAAGACAGACCAGCTATGTGAACTGCAAGGGAAGCTAAATGGTTATCTGAGTTGAATGTCATGTCGTCACGCAAAACTGTCATACGGAAAAGGATAAAGGTCCAAATTCTCTGCTGGAATAGATTGGCACCACTCCAGTAAAGTCATTTGTACCATCAGAGAGTTTGACCTCAAATCTTTATCATTCAACTGCCTTACATTAGAAGATTTGGTAGTGGGATATATCGATGTCTAGACATAAATGTTCTGGAGTTTAATGTAATCATGTCTCAGAACTCATTTCTGTTTACATGCTAAACTGCCGTGAGCAGGACAAGACCATCTAAAGAAATAATATTACAGGAAGAATATATAGTTTAAACATAAAGGTAAGATAATGCATTTCCATAACATGCACAAAAACAAGCAATGTTTCAATTAGAAGAGAGAGAGAGAGAGAGATGGTAAGAGCTGCAGTGAAAGCTCCCAGCAAAAGCTAATTTTTTTCTGTAGGATTTATGTTTCTCATCAGTGCAATTTTATTGTTGGTATGATCATCTCTTACCATAAATCACACCCAACACGGTAAAGTGTAAATTACTGTAAAAAAACCACATCTTTTATAACACCAGAGAAACAGAAAAGAGGGAGAGGGAGAATCTGGAAAATAAAGAACTGTAGCCCAAAGAAGCTTCTGTTGTTCTGCTTTCACCTGCCAGCAAATCTTTCAGTGGGTACCCTACATCTGACATCCTTTTCAGAGGTTAAATGCAATCTATTATCAGATCTGCATCCATTCAAGAAAGAGAAACAAAAAACAGAGCAAAATTTTTTTTTCAAGAGATGTGTTATACAAAAATGCATCTGGTGTAGTAAAGATGTAAAAGGACCTGATCCAAATATCATTGGAGTCAATGGAAAGGTTCCCATTGATTTCAGAGGGCTTTTGGATCCGGTCCTTAATTCAAACTAAACCTTCATAATTTCATTCTGAGTCTTTTTTTTCCAAAGTATCAATAGAAAGAGATCTTGCAACTGTATTGAGCGTTTGAGGACAATGCAATAACCCCTGATAAATTAATGCGGATTGAGCTATCCAAGCTGACAAGCCAGGATTCATTCCTTTGAATTTGCATTAGGTGATCAATACTGACAGAATGTTCTACAGAGGAGTCCCACTGTTGTGTAATAGCTTCCTAATTAATTGTAGCTTTCATTAAGGAATGCCGGGGCATGAGCGTTATTTTCAAGTGTTCAAAGTGATTCTTCGGTTCTCTTGTAGCAATATTTGGGGGTCCCTTCAAATCATCTTCAGTGCACCTGCCCTGACGTCTGAAATATTATTATGAAGTTGCTTTGAGTGCCTGGAATGCGTCACTTGCCCTGCTTTGACTAATCTTTGGTGTCGGGGACAGTGGATCAAAATCCCTCTCTGGGCGGATGGCACGAGTTGGGGTTGGAGACGGGCTCCTTCTGGGCAGACTTCCCTCACATTGCGTCATTTGCAACCCAAAAGGAATATTCTGTAGTTTGTGGTGGACACGGACACCCAAGGGGTCACCTCCAAGGAAAGGCTCCTTCCGAGGGTCAGAGGGGAAGAGGAAGGAAGGGATACTCAGGGTAACTGACTACTGATCGCAAAGTATAGCAGGAGAGTCTGTCACGTGTTTCACATAACTACAAGGAAGTAATTAGATTTAGGCAAATGAAGCTCCCTTGGCCCTCCCCATCTCCAGGTATATAAACTGGAGAGCGCTCGGGCGTGTATTCAGACACACTGCGGGAGAGCAGCGGAGAGCGTCGCACTTTCCTATTGCAGTAAGTGCGCTCAGCTCCCAGGACTTGCCAGCCGCTGTAGCTTATTTCTTTGTTGTTAGGACCTAGGTGGTGCCACCGTCTGCCCATTGCTTTGCTAGTTAGATCTTGTCTATGCTGAGATGCGCGAGTCCTCTTGGGCGGAGGTGAGGGGGAGAGGAGTTGTATGCAGTACTCATGCCTTTCTTTTCTTTGTTACAGTAGACAGCAACTTCAAGCTGGGCTCGGGACACTTGTCCGCCACCCACCCACCGCACTAGGGGTACTGCCTAGCAGGAGAAACGAATATGAAAATACTCGTCGCTTTTGCAGCGCTTTTCCTAATTTCAGCGCAAGTATTTGCAGAAGAAATCGGAGCCAATGATGATCTGAATTACTGGTCTGACTGGTCCGATAGTGACCAACTCAAGGTGAGCTAGAGAGCCTGGAGATGCCTCCCTTATGCACGTAAGTGGAGGGGCAGCTTTTATAAGTAAATGCATGAGCTTTGGGCGCCCGTCAGGTGAGAGAATCCTGAGCTTTGTCTTGAAATTTGTTACATTTCCTAACTTATATACTATACAACCTATTTCCATTTAAGAGCGGTGATACTGCCAATGATTTACTAGGTAACTGCCAGCATTTAGCCCTTTAATAGGTGGGGCAAGTGCTTTAAACGGTTACTTTCCTTGGGTGGCTCCCAAATCCGCTTCTGTTCCAGATAACAGCGTGTACACTTCACACCACGTTTAACAGAGGTTCCACCTCTCCCACAGTGCGGGAGTCGTTGCTTTAACAAAGAACAAGCGAAGGGAGTAACGGCGGAGAAAGACGTTACGCAGTAAAACAGGTCGCTCCCAGCGAAGTTTGCTTGTGGCTAGGAAGAGGCAGCGGGTGGATGGGGAGATCCGAGCAGGGAGCGAGCGGCGCGATGCAGCCGCAGTGAGAAGGGGATGAGGAGCGTGTGCTGGGAGAACTTTACTCCCAGGTCTTTCCGAGTCGGGTGGAGCTCTAGGGGGTGGGCTTGGCGGCGAGCCGTGAGACACCGCTGGGCGATGCCGCTGTAACATGCTCTTGCCTATACGCGCAATAACATAACGGAGCCGCTTTAGCCCACCCGCTTTCCCGGGATGTCGGAGCGGATTCGTTTGGGGTCGGTTTGCTTAACGATAACCCGGCCAGTAGCGAACTCGGGCAATGCGTCCTGCCCGCTCCCTGCCAGCAGCCGGCTCCACTGCCAGCCCCACAGCCCAGCGAGCCCGGGCGGGCGAAAGGAGAGTGAAAATGCCCACCGCCCTGCGCCGCGTCTCTTTCCTCTAGGGCGTGGCCGTGGGTGCGCCGCAGTTAGTGCCGCTAGATTTTCCCCCCGCTCTCCGTGTGTCTCTTGGCCCGTCTCTGTTGCTCTGCAGATAGGTGTTGCTGGACAGCTGCCGGGGAGTCAGGGGCTTACTGCAAAGCATATGGCCTGCAGACAGTCCATACACCAGGCACGTGGCTGGCGGGTGGTGGTTCCTCTGGGAAGGGTCAGCTCGGCATAAGGTGGCCAACCCTGATCGGACCTGCACGCACAAGAGTTTTCCTCCAGGCTAGACATTAGAATGCAAACGGATCGAAATTCCCTCTTTGGAAAGAAAGCAGCAGCTCCAGCTCGATGGCTGCTTCCCGGTTCACATTATCCTGGCCCTACTACAAGCAGTCAGTGCAGAGTCTACAGACAGGCATGCCCGGTGCAGCAGGGACAGGCAGCCAGAAGTTTGTAATAGGGCAGGCTGCTGGGGCGTAGTTTAATTTGTTGGCTGCTATTCCGGGGAGACTCGGGGTTGTTTTTTTCCCTTCCCGAATCTCCAGGGCTGTGCTGAGTAAAATGCTGACACTCTCTGCATTTCAGGATGAGCTGCCCTTACCCCTGGAACACTTTCTGCAGAGAATTGCCAGGAGACCCAGACCACAGCAGTTCTACGGGTTAATGGGCAAACGAGATGCTGGTGAGATTGCATTCTGTTTCTGTGCCAGAGGAATTATTTACACACATCAGAACCTAGGGGTCCTTTAGCTTCCTGCCTTTTAAACTAATTCACAGTTCACAATTCTCTCTTTGCTAATGAGCAGGCACTATAGGCATTTCGGTTCATATAGTGTCTTTGAACTAGGGTGACCGCATGTTCCGATTTTATAGGGACTGTCCTGGTAAGTTGGGGCTTTTTCTTATATTAGCACCTATTACTCCCCACCCCATCCCGATTTTTCACACTTTCTAGCTGTCATCCTACTTTGAACTGGACCGCGCCCTGTTTATGACAACTCATTTTGAAGAAGAGGTAATGAGGATAAAATGAGAATTTCACACTCATGACAGAAAAAATATTGAACTAGACTTACACTAACCCATGACAAATATACACAAAAATGTAAATCTGACTCTAAATGCTTTAAGAGAAAGCAAACACAAAGATGTGGTGACCTACTTCATTTTGCTCCTCAGGGTACAATCAGAATGAATTATTTTATGTCTGGATTATTTTTAGGATGATCTCAAAGATGCATCATTGTAGCCCTCTTTTCAGCATAACTATCTGTGCCTTTATACAATTTTATAATTTGTTTTTTAAATAAATTAAATTCACTCCAGCTACTGAAAGTGTTTTCTGATTAATAGAAAATTAATCCATAATTTGGAAAAACAGTGGACATATGATTTGGTCTTTATAGTAAACAATTCTTAAGTGTGCACACATTTTTTAAACACAATTAAGAAAATAAATACCTTGTGGGCTGGTATGTATGCCTTTAATTAAATTATTGTCATGATTTCTAGTTCAAAAGGTTTACTAGATTAAGAATGGGAAAATACCTATTTTGAGTCTTAAATGAAAGTTAACTAATTGTGTCTTGATTTATAGAAATTATATTTTATGGATTAATATAATATATAGCTCAATGATTGATATGGCAGTAAATTATTGCACTAATTCTCCAAGCCTGGGAATATACAGGTTACAAGGTTGTTTCTGTTCATTCATAGACCTCACATAGAGATCACTTTTATATTTCATCACTATTAAAACTACTTTTTTTCCCCTTCCTCTAGGATATGGCCAAATCTCTCATAAAAGTAAGTTGGAAAGCATTTTTTTTCTAAACCATTATCTAAACAAGCACAAAATGAGAAACTGAATTGTTCTAATTTTGAGGTTTCTAGTGTGTCACTGTAGCCTAGAATGTTAATGTTTCTTACTAAAGACTGAAAGCAAGAGTGGAGGAGAAATAGTTCTAGCTCTGGGTTTACCAGATAATATAGCTAGAGATAAGCTTGATCATGGTTACCTACTCTGTGAGAGCCTCAAAGAGGGGCTGTTCAGTCAGTATGGGATTACTCCCAAAGTCAAGATATGTGAATTTAGGTGGGAGAAGCAAGCAAACCAGAACTTCAAATCCATGGTTTGATTCCAGATCCAAAGTTTACACTTGAGATATATCAAAGTTCTAAGTTAAGTTGTATCTAACTGATGAATGAGTTGTTGTCACATAAGCAAGTGCACCTGCCAACATGAATCAATGTGGGCTCCTTTATTCCTGTATGTCACCCAGGAGAAACTGTATCTTTCATACTGAGATCTGGGTTTTTTTCCCCCCTCTGGAACTGTCAGAAGATACTAAAATGAAATCCAAAAGCATGGCTTTTAATAAAGATTGATGATGATATTACATTTTGTGAGATCTTAGCTATCCAAGAAGGTAAAGCATGCCAGAGTTCTGTGCTAACAGCTAGACTTTATCACTGGGATTACTTGTCTGAACGACAATTTTAAAAAGTCTTATCCAAAGAGCAAGCCAGATAACCAGTAGCTACATCTGGTTAAGGCAAAATTATAGCCTTCAAATGTCTCCTTTCTGAAGATCTAAGAGATTGACCTCTGAGAGGTTTTATGGTAATTTATCCTGTATTATGAACACCAATCAAGAAAAACTCTTTCCAAAGTGGAATTTGCACACTTTGTTCACATCAGAATAGTAAAATAGAAGTAGATATTTTCAAAATGTTTCTCTTATTTGAAATCAGGCTAGATACCGCTACATATGAAGCATACATTTTGGGCTAAATCCTGCAACTCTAAACAAGCCTTAGTCAGTGCTTCCAGGGTCACAAATGCAATAAGGACTACAAAATGTGGCTTCACGAGAAGTTAAAAATCCTATGTAGGCCAGGTTGTGGAGCCCTAACACATACTGGTAGGTAATCAGCATTTACTTCTGTGTAGTCTTTTGACTAACCAACATGACTAAGGACTCCATAATTTGGCCTATAGAGTCCTTTGTTCCATATGACAGCAGGGAACATTTATGTGAAATAATTCATGGAACAGATCAATCCAACAGATCCAAGATATAGGAAGGGGAAGTCTGTCGAGCTATAGGGCCTGATCATGCTTCTATTGAAGTCACTGGAAGTTCTAGCACTGACAACAATGAGGTCAAAATTGGCATCAATTATCTGGTCACTGTCTGTTTAGCCACAATGGAAAGACACCTACTAGCCTAACCAGGCTCTGAATCAGACCCTGTGAGATAGGTGAGGGTGATGTGCATTCTCCATTTATACTGACATTTCAAGTGCTATCAACTTTAGTAAGCAGGAAGAATATTTATGGAGTCTACATCTTCCTTGTATTTCTCATGAAAACAAATTACCTCAGAAAAACTGCATATTGAAAATGTATTAAAACACCCACAAATATATTTTTTCAGGGCATAAAACAGACTCCTTTGTTGGACTTATGGGCAAAAGATCTTTAAATTCTGGTATGTATAAGCAATGGCTAAGACTAAAACTACCTCTTAATTCTACTATTACCTTTTCATTTTCTCCAATAAACTGAAGAAACAGTCTTGACATGAGGCAATTCATAAAGGACAGATGAATTCTTATGAGCAGGGAAAAAACATTGCTTAATAGAAATATTTTAATCTGAAGGTCATTTCAGTGCTTATGAAAATGCAGGAGGATGGGCGATAGCAGGTGCCATATAAATTTCCCTAAGAAATTCTGCTTATGCCCCTCAATCCTGACCTGTAGCATCCGTGTTATTCCAGTTCTCTGCTGCTTCTGAGCAGAGACAGAAAACGACACTAAATTCTGGGGTGTGTTTAAGTGACATGAGAAAATGTTCAAGGAAAAAAGTATCAAATTAATTTTAAGTGGTGGATTTGATCCTAAATCACCTCGGGTAGAAGGTGCACTACCTCCTGCACCAACTGACTTTTGGAGGTTTAAAGGGACACTGTTTTTTTGGTTTGTTTTTAATCTTGTAAACTACTGACTGAGCTTACAGTCCTCCCATCAAAAGTGGCCCCATCTTTTGTCACAAGGTGTAAAGGTTTTGTTTGTTAAACATCCACAACTTTTGTGAACTTTTAATTTTACATTCAAACAGTGACTCAATAAACAAAGTTAAGCAGCACTTTAAACTACTAAAGTATTGCAGACAAGTGCTCACCACAACTTTCCCTCCCCTTTCCCCATATTATCTGCATTTTCCCCTAATCTTGCCCGTCTTTATTGTGAATATTGCATATGGATATCTCCAGTCTTCCATTAGCTGTAGCTTGTTTTATCCACAAAGCATTAATTTAGCAATCCAGAAAAGAATTTTTTGAAGTGATCTAATGCCTGCTTAAAGCTGCTGAAATAATTCTCACTGTTTTGTTAAATGGATTATAAAAGTTAAATGGTTTCAACATTTTGATATTACACTGGTGCACATTGTAAAATATTTTCTGTAATTACAGTTGTCAGTGATTTTTATTTTTAACTAGACTGTAGTCAAAGAAGTAATATAGGTCTCTATATCCTAAATAGTTTTTGCAAATTTCCCTGAATCAGGAGCAATCCAGTATAGCTCTTCTCCCTGTGAGGGTAATAGTGATTAAATGTACATATACTTGTAAATATACATTTGCTATGATAGCAGAAAATGGCATCAAGTGATAAATCTGGTTCTGTTTATTTTGGGATTAAATTTACCTTATTTTAAGTATGAAAATCTGAGATGCAATGAGTGTAAAATGCTCTTTAATTACTTTCAAATTTGCTGGTATAGTTAGAATATAACTCTGTGGTTAGCTAACTATAGCCAGGATGAATAATAAAGTTGTAGATAGTCCAGCTTTCTAATAGTAACGTACCACTCTGATAGGTAAACCAGTTTCTTAGAATTTAGCATTCATACTCCTCTGCCTAGTTGGGAGACAAGGGTGGAATAGTATAGGTTTGAGTCCACTCCTATTAAAAAGTATGCAATAACCACAACTGCAACATTGTTTGCCCCTATACAGACTGGGAAAAGGTTCCTCAAAGCTTTTCCTCATTTAAGAGTAAAGTTACATGTTGGAAATCTCCTCTCGATGCCTAATACAATTTATCTAGAAAATTACTAAGTTCTGGCATCAGGAGAGGCTTTGTTTGGAAGCTATGCTAACATCCCTTCTGGTGGATGGAAATTGAAATTAGAGGTCCCATGGTACCATAATCCTGGTGATTTGCCCAACATTTCCTGTCTCAGTAAAGCAGATTCCAGTATGTAATGCCTTGATCTGCAACAAGTTCATGCAGGCAGAGCCATGCACCCACTCAGAGCCTCATTGCCATCAATGGCCTGCAAATAGCCATAATAACTAAATAACCATAAATGCAGGGGTAATTTATACTGATAAGAGGTACAGGAATTCAGGTCCTGGGGGCATGGCAGCACCCCCTGTCTTGAAGTGCTTTCCATCATGTACAGGGTTACTGTTTTGTTCAATGGTTTTCAGCAGCCCACTATCAAAAATGTTCCCCTGCCACTGCAGACCATGATTTGTGTATAGTCCAGAATACTTGTTCAGTGAATTCAGTAGTAATACCTTACTTTCTGCTAAAGAGAGTAAGACATTATCAAAACTTACGCAGAATCTATTGTTTTAGTGTTAAACAGTTTTCAAGGTGTGTCTGATTAATCTTTAATTTGGGCCTTTGCTTGCTTTTTCTTCAACCCTATAGAGCAGAGTCATAATCCAAGCCTTGCAAGATCTGCAGCACTGGATCCCTCAAAATTAGCAGGGCATTCGCATCTAATAATTATACATCTTCATGATTTACTGAGCATGGCCAGGATAGTCTCGATGTCAGGGGGGAGAGGAGGGAAGGGAAGGTCTCCCTCATGATCCATACCATAGCCTTCTGGCTTAGAGGCAGATATGATTATAATTAAAAAGAAAAAAGCACTGAATCCACTAAAACAGACTTTTGGAATATGCAGAGGGTTTGGTTCGGTGGCTGCTTGAATTCCTCTAGAACGGTGCTTCTCAACCTTATTTGATCACACACACACACACACACACACAGAAGTACACATACTGCCTTTAGAGCGGTATCACTTTTCACAGCAGACTTAGTGCCCCATTGTCACTTACTTCTGAGCTGCTGCTGCCACCCCAGGGCTGACAGCCGGAGCCTCACCATCTCCAGGTGAGGGAGGGAGGCGGGGGTGGAAACTGCCTCCCTGTGAGGGATTACTGGGGAGGAAGGAGAGCCCAAGCAACAGGTCTCTGGCTGTCCCTTTTAGTCCCACCTCTCATGTGTGCATGGCCCTTCTGCACAAGCTCCAGCCACCCATGCCTGACAGCCAAAGCTCTTAAAACACACACACCCCTCGTGCCTCCTTTGGGAGGCCCACTCCATAGTGTGAGAACTGCTGCTCTAGAACAGAGGCAGACTGCGCAGCTAAGACCTCCCACCTTCTGTGGCGCACTATGTGAAGAAACTGATGCCATTGGCAAGACAGGAAAGGAATCCTAAAAGACCCTATTGGTTTGTGCCTTCTTTAAAAAAAAAAAAAACAACTAATATGAGAGATGCAAAAGGCTAGACCAGGACTCTCCACACACGCAACTCTACCCTTATGACCTCCTCTTCCACCATCTGCCTTCACAGCAGCATCCAACTCTCCCACTGCAAACAGTTTGTTAATAAATATGAGGGAAGAGTGGGTTGGGGCAGGCAGTGGGTGGGAGGTCTCTCTGAGGAGAAATAACATTGTTCCTTCAGCTGGCCTTCCAGAGAGTATCAGGGAGAGGTGTACCTGGGGGAATTTAATGTTTTCCACCTGTCCCCTTGAGAAGATCCTCCTTTCAGAGGAATCCTGGGGACAGCTGTGATCAGTGGAATTCCTGGTAGCAAGGCGACATTAGAACCATCCGGCAAGAAAGCCATGGTGGCCATAAAGAGCTAGCGCAGAGGTTTGACGCCTCCATGCAAATGCATATGACCTATTACAGATCCCAGGAGATCTGCAGTGGGTTGTGGGTGGCTCTCATAGCTCACCCTAATCTGGAAGTGACCTGTGGTCTCTCACTGGGATTGAGACTACTGGGGAACTAGCATACACACACAGCTTCCAGGAGCAAACTGCATTGAGAAAACAAAGCATATAGGCCCAATCTTGAAAGGAGCTGAAAGCCCTCAACTTTTATTGAAGTCATTGGGAGTTGAATACTGACAGTCTCTTAGGCTCAGGCCTTTAATATATTGCTCAGAATTGAATGGTGCAACACAATGAAATATGGTGATACATAAAACTTGCTATGTTTTATATGACTCCTGGTGCTTATTATATTTATACAACACTTTACACTTATTTTTTCAGGGTCCTCTGAAAAGAACACAGCACAGAATTATGAACGAAGGCGTAAATAAGACATTCCTATGTATTTATTAAACTTCATTTGTTTAAATGGCCAATGCAGTGTAATATAAACTATCCACTGTAAGGAATAATTATTTATTTAATAATTGTTGGGTTTTTTTGAGTTGTAAATTCAATAAAATGATTATTTTTCATAGTGTGGCAGCGATACATGTTGTATAAGTGTGTTGTAGGTCTAAAACGAAGACTCCCCATGGAACCGAAATCAGTGACATTTCACAATAAAGCACATTATTTGAAACGACCTATAAAGTTATGTTCACCAAATAACAAAAAAAGGAAATAAAATTTTGTTAATTTAAAGCAATCATATCAGCTTCACTACCGGTGCAGAACAGAACTGACGTACAGTCTAGTGCCTCAATTTCTTTTCATGGTTTAAAATGTACTGTAATTTTCGTATCAAAAATATATTTGTATCATTGCAGCATGTTTTATGTTTTGTGACTGTGTATATATATATATATATCTATTTAAACAAAAGAGATTTGAATGTGAATCCAAGGTCTTCAGTTCATAGTCTGAAATTTTATGATAGTAACATTTTAAATAAAAAATACTTTTGGGATTTTGCAACATACCTTCCGTGGGTAGAGTGATGGAATTATTTCAAACCCAGAATCATCTGAAATAAGATGCAAACTGAAGAAAAGATATTGGGCTGTAGGAGCAGAAGAAAGCCAGTTATAATTACAGTACTTCATTTTTCAAAATATAAGCTTTCTAATACCGGGGGAGGGAGAGGGGTTAAAACTTTGGGGATACTTTCTAATTCTGTTTTTAGTGGTAGGGCCAGCCAGCTGCCCCTGAGTTAATCTATTATGGGCTCAATCATACTAGGTGCTGAGACCCTTCAATTTCTATTGAAGTAAAGCTCAGTACTGTGTAGGATTTGGCACTATGACCAAACTCCCCTGGATTCTGCAACTATGGGGCCACAGAATTGTTCCGAGGACCTAACCAAATCAAAAACAGTAAAATTGTGAATTATACAGAGGAAAAATGGCTCTTTGGCTCTCTCAAGTGTTCCTCTTCTACACAGCACTCACCTTCCTCTCCACAAAAGCAAATGCTGAAAAGCCACTCACATCAGGGAAAACAATACATAGCATTTAATTAGTGTTCTACATGTTCAAAGTATTGTACAGCCAATAGCTAATGCCACCTTAGAGATGGTCAGTAATTTTCTAACTAAAGGTTTTTGTGTTGGAACCTTATTGAAATTGAAACATTGCACAGAAATGTGTCAATTTTGACAAAATTTGAGTTTGAAAACAAATTGAAATGAAGCATTTTTGATTTTTTACTTTGAAAAGAAACTTCACCTTCTGAAATACTTCGTTCTTTTCTATTAAAATGGAAGAAAAATGTTAAGTCAAAATCCAAATGAAACATTTCAATTTTGTTGATACAATGTTTCTATTGATCTGAACCAAACTCTTTTTTTTTAAGTTTCATTTATTAGGAAATTTTTAAAAATTGACATTTTGTTCTGATGTTGAATGAAGACAAATTTGGAAATAGTGGAATTTAGGATAGATGGAAATGCCATTTCCTGATGACCCCTGTCACTAGACAGGTGGGTAAGTAATATTTGCCCCATTTTACACATAGCAATTTGCCCCAGGCTCCACAGTGAGTCAGTGGCAGGAGTAGGAGATCCTGATTCCCAAACCTGTGCATATTTCTCTAGCCCATAACCTGGAATCTGGTGTCTTGATATTCCATTCAAACATAGTGTTGTTGTAACAAACACTGTCTCCTGGAGTTTTGTTTACTCAAGCAGGTATATACAATGATCATTTTGCTTCTCCACCACCACCATCATCTAACTTATTCATTAGTAGTAGTAAGTGAAACAATGGGACTATAGATTATTTGAAGCTTAATCTAAAGGAGAAAGGAGTTTTAAGCTTAAACCACATACTACCTGCTAGCCTAAACTGCCTGTTGTCTTCACTCACCTTTACTGGGCAGCTTTCCATGTTGCTTTTAAACATAATTTGATTTTGGACAGAACTACTTATTGCTGCTGCCATGCTGTATGATGTCAGCTAGTGAGCACAACTAGAAATCTGTGCCTGTATTGCAACGTACCTTGCTTTATAATTAATTTCCTGCTTTCTGCAAGACTCAGTGCAATATACACAAAGCTGCTCAACTGTTTTGGTGGTGACGGGCTGTCATTGCCCAGGCAGAACTGGATAGTCAATAAAGCTTCAGCAAAGGCATTACCCAATAAAATGGAAACAACCTAAGGAAACTAAAGAAAGAACTGTACAGGAAAGCAGCACCAAAAGAAGTTACTAAGTAAGAGTCAAAGTCATCCCCATTTTATCTTCTCATTCAACTTTGTGCAGTAAAATAATAAGAATTAGGAAGTTCACCCTTGTAAAGACAAGCTGAGATTGGAACAAGAACAGAAATTGAGTCATCATAGCACGTACAACTCATAATTTCAAAATATTTGTAGTATTGAAGTCAAACTCATAGGATTAGAGTGTCCCTCTCCTAGCAAGGATAGATGTGGGGAATGCAAGAATCTCTTCTCATCTTGAGCACCCTACACAAGGATCAAGAACAATCAGTCCCTCTAATTGGGGAACTGCAGGGACTGGTCCTTCTTTGCACTCCTCAGGGAAAAATCACTCTAAGGGGTCATAGCCACAGAAAGATACACGGTGCACATTCTCCCTGCACACTGGGGAATTGGGAGCGGGAGTCGCTCTCTTGAGCAGGAGTGGCTCTGCAGAGCCCCCCATCCAAGACTGTGGCTAACTGCCACACTTGAGCCTTTTCTGTTTACCTGTTGAGTTTGTGTTTAATATCAGGTCTAATAAAAGGAGGAAAACACAGAAACACCTGAGAGCTGAGGCAATTTTAAAATTTTTAATTACAAGAGTGATTTAAAAAAAAAACTCTTGTTATTCAGAATACACATTGAATGGTTCAATCTGAGCTGTTGAGGGCTATTGTACATTTGTGTAAATCCCAAACATCTTTAAAGACCAAATTTTGTCTTGATGGGCTTTAATAGTTCCCTTAACAGCCATATTGGCCATTGAGTTAATGAGCATTAGCAAACATTTTAAGCTGAGCATTACTGACAATAGGTCATAGCAGCTCCTTCATAATTGTATTTCTCTGTTATGTATGTGCAGATATTAGAAATGCATTCTTTGGATAAAGCTATCCATTTGGTTATTAATGACTCACTCAAACTCTTATTCAAAATAGGTGCTACTGGAGTAGAGATTGCTAGGGTAGGATCTTGCTCCTGTCTACAGCAGCACTGATGTCCTTGAACCAGTCTACTTCTTCTAACACTATTGAGCAAACCTCTTCAAACTTTTTTCAGAATATTTTTGAAAAGAGTGAACTGATGTGTTTGCCCAGAGAATCTTACAAAACTATTCATTATGACATTCAATAAATATTATCATTTATGCATAACAAATTTGGCTAATGTATCTCTATTTGATAAGAAGATTAAAGGAGTACAGACTCCGAAATTTTTTTTAACCAAATACTAGTTACAGGTTCAAAATCAAGAATCCCGAGAGGGACATGGAGCAGAGAACTCTGGACAGTGCCCACTACTCCTCAAAGGCATCCAGGGATCCAGTGGACATGGCCAGAGGAACTGTGCCCTGAAATGTGACTTCAGAAGGGATTGGAAATAGGCCCCGTAACCACAGAGTACTCCCCATCCAGCTTCCTCCTCCTCCTGGTATGCTGGAAGGCCCCCTGGGCCATTGCCGGGAAGAAGTTGACAAGGATGCTTCATGACTTTGTAGGGTCACGGATGAGGAGTGCATAAATGAGGAGGTGAGGGGAAAAATGCAGTCAGAACTGGAGAATGAGTTTTGGAGGAGCCAGAAGAGGGGCTGCAACCTCATGCACTCAATATTAAATGTGTACCATACTCTCCCTCTCCCAGCAGAAGGAGCAGGTGTCAGGAGAGATCTTGTACCACGCCAGGTACATGCTGATGCTCACAGCCCCATTCTCTTAGAGTGGCAGCAGAGTGAGTAGCCCTGGTTTGGCTGCAGGTTTGCCTCACAAGACCTTAGGAACATAATTTTCAGTGAATATATATATTTTCTTACACAATATCTGACTGTACATTATGCAGTGATTATGTTGACCAGTGTGACATGGGCATTCATTAGAGACCTTACATGACATTCTTGGGGTGAACCCATGGGATCCCTCTACCTCTGTCTAACCCTGTACCCTCTACAAATTGTCATCCAAAGGTCCTTGGGTCACTGTACCGTACATCTACGTACAACAAGATAGTTCCTGCCTTTGTTACCTAGTGGTCAGGGCTTATGCCGTTCGACTGCAGAGGGTATTTTGGTAGGGAAGCCCGGGCCTGGGCCCACCCACTCCACCAGGCTCCAGCCCAGGGCCCTGTGAGGGCCACAAACACAATCCTCTAGGTTAAATAAAAGCAGAAAAAATAAAAACATAGCTATCAGACATTCTTTATAAATCATAAAGCTCTGAAAAAAGGGCATAATCCTAATGAAAATAAAATTCTGTGCAATTTGCCTTTAAGTCTTATTTCTTTTTACCTCAGAAATATCTGCAATGCTAAGACTGATTTTTCCTGGTTTTGTTGGACCTGTTGTCAGTCTCAGATTTAGAGCATGTTCATTGTGGGCTCTAATATCTGAAGGGTTGAATTTTTAACGAAAATAGCCATTATCTAAAATGTTATTTAGCAATTAAAGTTTAGTGATGGGAGGTGAACAATTCAGGGAAGGGTTGATGAGCTGCTGTGGGCTCAATATGTCCTGCTGCCCTTGCCCTGCAAGAGCCATCATGCTTCAAGGGGATGTTCAAAAGGAGAGAGCCAGTTCAATTGAGGGAAGGTTGGAAAGGTGAGTTGTGTGACTTCCCTGAAGGGCAGGCAAGCTGATTTAGAGGGAGGGAGGGAAGGAAGGTGGGATGGACAGACCCAAACCCAGACCCAGACCCAACCCCAACCAGAGACTATTAGATGCTAGAGCCTCCCGGAAGGAACGTAGGCCTGGTGTGGGCCTGTTACATTCGCTTTGCTGCCTGGGAGTGTGTTCCTTTTTTGACCTGAGGTATTGTGTTTACTGTTCTACTTGAGACTTACAAGTTATCTGAATGGGACTACTGCAGTCGATTGTGCTAGGTCCTGAAAAGGAATGACTACCCTCAATAAACCTCTGTTGGATTGCTCCCTACTGGAGTCCATGCATTGATTTCTTTCCTGAACCCTGAAGTAACATAGTCACATAAATAAGATTTAAGGGGACCAGATTTTGCTTTGGTACCCAGTGATTCCCATTTAGATGCCTGAATAAGTGACCATTGGGAACTCATGGGTACATATCACTTTTGAAAAGCTGGTAGCTTCATTTAGGTACCTTAATGGGAGCTAACCTCTTTTACCAAAAATCATCTCCAACCATAGGTGCTGAGAGTTTCTGAAAATCTGGCCCCTGGAAGAAGTCTGACTAAAAAGCCCTTCCCCTCTCAATTGCTTAACTTTCATACTCTGATATAACAGTTTCCCCTTTTTGCAAGTCACTATTTAGTCTTCCAGCTTAGACAAGACCTGAAATTCTAATGTAAAAAAACAAGCAGAACAAAAATTTTAAAAAATATCCCATCGTGCCCTCTTTGGATACCACAGAGAAACAAGAAAAGATCATAAGCCCCATTTTTTTCCTTTGTAGGCCACCTTTAATATTTTGACCACTTCAGAGAACTGTAGGACTGGAAGGGACTTCAAGGTCATCTAGACCAGTCTTCTGCACTCAAGGCAGGACCATATAATAATTAGACCATCGCTGACAAGGGTTTGTCTAACCCAGGGGTAGGCAACCTACAGCATGGGTGCCGAAAGCAGCACGTGAGCTGATTTTCAGTGGCACTCACACTGCCTGGGTCCTAGCCACCAGTCTAGGTGGCTCTGCATTTTAATTTAATTTTAAATGAAGCTTCTTAAACATTTTTAAAAATCTTATTGACTTTACATACAACAATAGTTTAGTTATATATTATAGACTTATAGAAAGACCTTCTAAAAACATTAAAATGTATTACTGGCACGCGAAACCTTAAATCAGAGTGAATAAAGGAAGACTCGGCACACCACTTCTGAAAGGTTTCCGACCCCTGGTCTAACATGTTCTTAAAAACCTCCAAAGACAGAAATTCCCTAGGCAATTTGTTCCAGTGCTTAACTACTCTGACAGTTAGGAGGTTTTTCCCACTGTCCAACCTAAGCCTCCTTTGCTGCAATTTAAACCCATTGCTTCTTGTCCTAGCTTCAGAAGTTAAGGAGAATAATTTTTCACCCTCCTTCTTGTAAGAACCTTTTATGTACCTGAAAACTGTTATCATGTCCCCCCTCAGTCGTCTCTTCTCCAGATTAAAGCCTATTTTTTTTCAATCTTTCCTCATAGGCCTTGTTTTCTAGACCTTTAATCTATGGACTTTCTCCAATTTGTCCACATCCTTCCTGAAATGTGGCGCCCAGAACTGGACACAATACTTCAGCTGAGGTCTTATCAGTGTGGAGTAGAGCAAAAGAATTATTTCTTGTGTCTTGTTTACAACCTCCTGCTAATACATCCCAGAATGTTTGCTTTTTTTTTTTTTTGGCAAGTGTTACACTGTTGACCCATATTTAGCTTTCAGAGTAGCAGCCGTGTTAGTCTGTATCCACAAAAAGAACAGGAGTACTTGTGGCACCTTAGAGACTAACAAATTTATTTCATCATAAGTTTTTGTGGGCTACAGCCCACTTCTTTAGATGCATGGAATGGAACATATATTGAGAAGATATATATACACATATAGAGAGCATGTAAAGGTGAGAGTTGTCTTACCAACTCTGAGAGGCCAATTAAGTAAGGAAAAAAAACTTTTGAAGAAGTGATAATCAAGATAGCCCAGTACAGACAGTTTGATAAGAAGTGTAGAATACTTACAAGGGGAGATAGAGTCAATGTTTGTAATGGCTCAGCCATTCCCAGTCCCTATTTAGCTTGTGATCTGTTATAATCCCCAGATCCCTTTTTGCAGTACTCCTTCCTAGGCAGTCATTTCCCACTTCGCACATGTGCAACTGATTGTTCCTTTCCAAGTGCAGTACTTTGCATTTTGTACTTATTGAATTTCATCCTATTTACTTCAGACCATTTCTCCAGTTTGTCCAGATCATTTTGAATTTTAATCCTATCCTCTAAAGCACTTGCAACCCCTCCCAGCTTGGTATTGCCTGTAAACTTTATAAGTGTACTCTCTATGCCATTATCTAAATCATTGATGAAGATATTGAAGAGAACTAGACTCAGGACTGATCCCTGAAAGACCCCACTCCATATGCCCTTCCAGCTAACAACTCTCTGGGAACACTTTTCCAACCAATTATGCACCCACCTTATAGTAGCTCAATGTAGGCTATATTTCATGTTAGCTACCCGTTAAGTGCCATACTTTTGATTTAAAGTGTCTATTCTTCAGTAGAAAAGTTCATTTTATTATCAATTTGTGTATCTGGACCCAAGGCACAAAACTGCTTCAGCTAGACAGAAGGCAATTTATTCTGATGAAAACGGAGAGGGAAGACTTTTAAGCTTTATACAGATGGTTCTTCATTTGCAATAGCAGGATGAGTTTGGGCTGAAGCACCTTTTATCTCAAACTCTCAGTTATTGGCAGAGCAGTTGGAAAGATAACTTTATTTGGTAAATGGAGTTATCTTAAAACATAAAAATACCAAGTTTCTGGTATTCTCTCTAAAGACATTAAACTACCCTTTGGCTAACATTGTGGAAGCCTCTGTACTGGATCTCTGCCAACCAAATCTGGTCATTTCAAATTAAAAAATAGGTAGAAAAGCTTTGAGTGGTGCTTGCTTTCTTTAGAAAGAGGATAGAATAGCTGCAAAGTATAGTGAAGAAATGGCTCTTATTGTTTACCTCCTTCCAGTCCGCTGCCAAGCAAAACAAATTTGTTATATTGTTTTTCTATTCCTAAGGGTTCCAAGTACTTACCTAAGGAATTCTTTGGACACTGACAATCAGCACCGATGCAATATTGCCAATTTTCACTATATCTGATTTTTTCTTAAAGCTCCAGCTCCCAGAGTCATGTGATTATGTAAGACTCTCTGCTTTTATTTTTTAAGTATACTTCTAATCTAAATTATTATGAATAAAATCTTGAAAATATGAACCCTAAAGGCTCAAAAACCAAGAGACACTCCCCCAAAAATAGAGCATTTTTAAAATCTCATATTTAAATCAGTCTCATGATTTTTAACACCTGACTCATACTTGGGATTGGCAACACTGTTAAATGTCTATTCTCATTAGAGGTCCATCACAGAAATTCAGGGCATAAATAAGTCCTGTGACCCACAGAAAGAATCACTTTCTTTTAACAATGAACTTAATTAAAATAAAGAAACAGTATTATCCCTAAAAGTTCTACCCCTCTGCTTCACTGCAGCATATCTGCCTTGAACTTTCCACAGCCTTCCCTCATGCCTGGCCCTCTGTGTGTTAGAATGTAGCATAAAGCAACAAGGTTTGTTTTTCTCTAGATGATTAGCTCATAGAATCATAGAACTGGAAGGGACCTCAAGAGGTCATCTAGTCCAGTCCCCTGCACTCAAGGCAGGACTAAGTGTTATCTAGACCATCCCTGACAGGTATTTGTCCAACCTGCTCTTAAAAATCCACAATGATGGAGATTCCACAACCTCCCTACGCAATTTATTACAGTGCTTAACCACTCTGACAGTTAGGAAGTTTTTCCTAATGTCCAACCTAAACTGCTCTTGCTGCAATTTAAGCCTATTGCTTCTAGTCCTATCCTCAGAGGTTAAGGAGAACAATTTTTCACCCTCTTCCTTGTAACAACCATTCATGTACTTGAAAATTTATCATGTTCATGTCCCCTCTCAGTCTTCTCTTCTCCAGACTAAACAAACCCAGTTTTTTCAATCTTCCCTCATAGGTAATGTTTTCTAAACCTTTAATCATTTTTGTTGCTCTTCTCTGGACTTTCTCCAAATTGTCCACATCTTTCCTGAAATGTGGCATCCAGAACTGGACACAATACTCCAGCTGAGGCCTAATCAGCGCGGAGTAGAGTGGAAGAATTAATTCTCATGTCTTGCTTACAATACTCCTGCTTACGCATCCCAGAATGATATTTGCTTATTTTGCCACAGCATTACATTGTTGGCTCATATTTAACTCGTGATCCACTATGATCTCAAGATCCCTTTCTGCAATACTCCTTCCTAGGCAGTCATTTCCCATTTTGTATGTGTGTAACTGATTGTTCCTTCCTAAGTGGAGTACTTTGCATTTGTTCTTATTGAATTTCATCCTATTTACTTCAGACCATTTCTCCAGGTTGTCCAGATCATTTTGAATTTTAATCCTATCCTCCAAAGAACTTGCAACCCCTCTCAGCTTAGTATCGTCTACAGACTTTATAAGTGTACTCTCTATGAGATTATCTAAATCATTTATGAAGATATTGAAGAGAACCAGACTCAGGACTGATCCCTGAAGGACCCCACTCCATATGGGCTATCTGCTTGACTGTGAACCACTGATAACTACTCTCTGGGACCAGTTTTCCAACCAATTGTGCACCCACCTTATAGTAGCTCAGTCTAGGTTGTATTTCTCTAGTTTGTTTATAAGAAGGTCTTCTAGTTGTGTCTTCTCAAACATAATGGACTAGTACAATTTTATTGTGCATTGTCATTCTACATTTTCTCATTGTCCATGCTGCTTCTTCAGTAGTTGTGACAGTTCAGGACAAGTCCAGACACTTGCTATTGGTTGTAGACCCAGGTACATGCAGGAAATAATTAGATTTTCATTGTATGTCCGGAAGAAGGGTTTGGTCTGTATAAATCACTCTTGTACTGCTTTACCTTGTCTAAATTGTGCCTCAAAGTGAGTATGATTTTTCCATCATGTAGATTTGTGCTAGTACATGTAACATGATATAGCACACTGTAAATGTTATGATTTCATATCTATTTGGATTAGTACAATAAGTAGTAGAACTGGTAGAAAAAAATAGGATAGTTTTTTGGGGAAAAACTGACTCTTCTTTCCACTGAAATTTGAAATTTCGGAGATCTGAGGCATCTAGACATTCAGAGCTGCCTTGCCATAAGCTGCTGAAGAATCTTAACCAAAAATGGAAGAATATTTAAAGAACGCTAGTTGGCCAGAACTTCAGCGTTGAGATGTTTTCTTGAACAGAGGCTGTGTGAGCACTTTCTTTGGAAAGCAGCAGCCTGCCCTCTGCAAGGGGTGCATTGACAATACCCACTAGTAAAAGTCCCCAGCTCTTGTCAACTGGACTTCACCAGCCAAGAAGAGCACAACACATTCAAAGCACGTCATAATTCAGAGATCAAAATAGAAGTGTTTTACAGGACTGTATTTTACAACACTGTATCCTGTAAAGACATCTCAGAGGATCATTCATGTCACCTTTAATCCAGTTGAAACAGCTTCCAGCCTTTGTTGAATTTAAGGAAATTTCCTGCACTTTTCTAAGGCTTAATATTTCATCAAAGCCCAACCATGCTGGTAGTCATATAGATGCTCTATATATTGTCCCAGCAGGAATCCATAGAAGGGAAGGAAAGAGAAAAAACAAAGGAGGCCACTGGAAAGGTCTGTAACCTTGTTAATGTATGTGGTGCGGAAACCCTAATGTTCGAATTAAAACACCTTTGTTTCTGATCCACATGGTTTTATACTCCCTCCAGGGAGCCTCCTGCACTGTTGTTATTGTTTTGTTTTCCAATTTTGGTTTCATTCTATCTAGGCCTGGAAGAATCCAATAAAAAAAGCATTTCTAAGACTATGGCTATGTCTACATTTAGGCCAGAATACAGGCACTACATGTGTAGCTACACACCTCAGTGAAAGGCAGGCTGCATCCACACCTGTCATTGTGGTGTGTAGCTATATGGGGCAATGAAAGGCTCCAGCCATGGGGAGGCAGTGGGGAAAGGCTCCTCCAGCAGGACATTACACTGCTAAAAATAGCAAGTGTAGACATGGGAAGCACTGCTTGGGCACATACAGAGCCCGGGTAGGGCATATGCCCTAGGAGTCCAGGTGTGTATGACAGTCTACTCACCTAAGCCATGCCTCAGTGCTATTTATACCTGTGCTAGGGAGCATGCAGTGTCTGTACTCTACACACAACCATAAGGGTAGACATACCTTATGAGTAGCAACAGGACTTTAATAAAATGGCACTCTTTGTATAGCACGTCTCCTGAATTTTCTGAGTGTTCTAAGCCCTCCATTTCTGTCTGTTAAAATAATTTATCACAACAGAGAATTAATCTTGAGCATGGTTAGTTACTGTGGATCCCTTTATGCTTCTGGAGTCCGAAGCATAAAAGCTTATAGCCCACCATATTACCTAAGTGTTGTATTGTACACATGGCCACCTACCTGGGTTAATATATAGTATGACTGGCAATAGTGATCACTGTCCTCTGCAATATTTCTATCCTATGGGTTTGGGAATTGCCTACTGCAAAATCTGACATCACACCTGGTGAGCCTTTTATTGAACCTTGGTAGCTGCGGAGAACCTTTTTTGCTCTTGGAAAATGAGCTTGTGACACTCAGAGCCTCGCAGAAATAAATCCTTATTTAAAACATTTCTTGAAGGATGCTCTGTTTTTAAAATATTTAACTTTCACAAAAAAAGAGTTCTCATTTATTTTGAAGTGTACTATACAGCCGCTTCATCACTCTGGATGTTTTTTAAGCTCTTGATTTCTCATCTTCCATATGTTATAGCTCTCTTAGTTCAGAGCTCAGTCCTCCTGTTAACGTCAATAACATGATTTCATTTTTTATTTATATATGAAGAAACAGGTTTGCCAATGGCTGCTTTTTAAAAGTTTTGTACCATGCTGACACTAGACCTTCTGCTGTGCAAATTGGCATCTAAAGAAGCAGCATCTCCATTAGTTACTGACAGAAATCATTGTCTCCAACTGTGCTGATTCACATAGCTAGGCACCTGCAAAATGATGATGGCAGTAGAAAACTTAAATGACAAGATTTTCAAAGCATTGCACCTTATCTGTGTGTGTGGAAAACAGAGAAATGGTGTGTGCAAGTGTACACAACAGCTGGAATGCATGGAAATAAATGTGCATAACATTTTTCAAATCAAGGGCAAGTATACACATGACATATCTATGCAATGTGTTCTTCACTGTTAAAAATGGGAGAGGAGAGTAAATGGTGCTACATATATTGCTGTTCAAGAGTATTTTTAACTTACAAAAGTTACATGTGCATTTTCCATTCCCACTACAGAACTTTAGACACATCCAACTCTTGACAGAAAAAAGTTAGAGTTCATAAAAGTGTTTACATTTATAGATTCCAAGGTCAGAAGGGACCACTAGGATCATCTAGAGTTTCTAGACTGACCTCCAGTGCTGCAGGAATGTCTCTAATCACTCATTTTAGATGCTAAAATGTCTCTGGAAGAAGAAGCATTCAAACAAGGATCAAGAAGAATTATGCTACAGGGGGCAAATTGAGTCATAAGAATTCATGGGAAATATCTTTTTGGACCTCACAAAGGAACAATTGTAATTTTTTTTTAACTATTTAGTGTTTCTGAAAGGGAATTTGAAAAATCAAACACACACAATCCCTGTTTCAGCTGGAATGGTAAAAATTACATTGGGGTAAATTTCAGTAATAGGCTATGTGAATAAAACGTTAACACTGAAATGATTTTCTACAGGGAACTAGTATTTGTGTTCCAATCTCTTTCAAGATGAAGCAGTACACCATTATTATTTTTTTAATATGACAAAATAATTCTCTGACTGACCAGCTGCTCAGCCTTGAGCCTATCAAATTCAAGATGCAAAAATCATGCCAAGTTATTGAAATAATTAAATTTCTTAACAAGGAAAAGGAGCTGTGATATCACATGTCATTCTGTAAAGGTTTGAGCAAGATTCCTATAATCTAACCAGCCACTCTCCTCAGGTGTTACTTAGGGCATGAAGGTAGACAAACTGAAAACAAGGCCAAAAATGTATAGATCATTGTCACGGAATGTGGGGGAGTCAGGGCCCTGCACCCCTCTTCCTGGGATTCACCGTGACTCTCAGCCAGCCAGTAAAATGGAAGGTTTATTGGACAATGGGAATGCACTCTAAAAAGGAGCTTGTAGGTACAACCAGGACCCCTCAGTCAAGTCCTTCTTGGAGGCAGGGAGCTTAGATCCCAGCCTTGGGGTTCTCTGTGTTCCACCACCCAGCACAAAACTGAAACTAAAAACTCCAGCAGCTCTCTACTCTATCCCCCCTGCTCCTCCTCTCCTTTGTCCCGTCTCCAGCCAGAAGGTGTCACTTCTGCCAACCGCCCTCCTGGCTCAGGATACAGCTCAGGTATCTTCATTCAAGGGAAGTCCTCCATCCCCAATGTAACTCCCTGCAACATTTCCAGGTCAAATCCACCCCGCTCCCTGTTGCATCACAATCATCATAAGCATTTACATTGCTTTTATATGTATATAACCCTTCTGCCAGGTGGAGCAAACAGCAACAAGGGCCAGGCTCAGAATCTAGGGGTTCCTTTTCAACAATACAACACAAAAATGACTTGAGTCCCCACCCAGTGACCTGGGACAATTACACACCAACCCTGCGTACCTCTGAGAGGCAATACTTCCCCACTCGCAAGCACAGAGTCTGAGTGTAGCAAAAACTTTTAATAAAAGAAGGGAAGCAACTCAGTATTAATTTGGGAAAACACCGCAACTAGGATTCATAAACACAAACCATGAGCAAAAGATGCAATCCCAAGTAAGTTGGACAGTGTCCTTTTCCCCTCAGGGTCTTAAGTCTAGCAACCCACAAGTCCCTTTAACGTGCCCATCCTCTCTCTGTACCACACTCACAGTTGCTGTCCTTGGCCAGTGCAACCCCTGAGTTCACAGGTTCATCCACAGAGTTCACCTCCCACCCTGTGCAGAAGGCAGACGGGGGGTAAGGGGGCACCTTACATGCTGCACAGCTTGGGCACTCGCTCATTGCCCCAACAGCCAATTGCCACACCTCTGCAGGGCTCTGCTCTGGCCCTCTCCAACAGCTTCTCTGCTACCTGCTCACCAAGATGTCTTCAAGGGCCCCCCACACACACACACAGGTAACACAGCTGTCAGCAATTTCAGCTATTAGCAGGGGAACCTCATTGCTGGTGCACACTGGGCAGTCTCTTGCTATAGAGACACTATCACAAAGTTAGTCTAATACTTAGACCTAAGTATCAGTGATTTCAGCTCTGCATCATGTAACAAAACTCTCAATTGGGCCTAAATTAGCCCTTATATTATACCATAGAGAGAGGAAGGGTCATATGGTATCTAGGACCCTTAAACAGGGCCCACCCACCAAGTACAAGTGCCTATCTCCACTCTCTCAGCTCATTGGGCTTTGGAACCCATGTCCCCTGTCTAGCGAGTGCTGTTCAGTTGCGGGTGAGTCCCTCCATTGGGGTATGCCAGGTACAGTTCTGCTGCCCTCGGTTCACACAACAAGGATAACACCCCTTTATTACTCCTGCCCAAACAACAAGGAGACTGGGGATCGAACACCAGCCACAAGTGATCATTTGGGCAAGCAATTCCATCACGCTGAGCACCTAGGCAGGGTTGGTGTGTCCATGAAAATGATATCAGCTTCTGAAGTCTTTTTCCACAACTCACGACTAGATGTCAGGAGAGAGCTCATCCAGACTCTGCTTACATGTACATATCACATTACTTTATATATTGAGTGTGATTTACCTTGCATAGAGACTCAACACAATGCATGAAGAGTGTAAAACACTCAGAATGACTTTACTGTTCAACGCTCATTATGACTTCCATTTAAGGAGAATGTGGTGACTGACAAAATACATTGCTAAAACAACACACTAAACTCAAGAAGAGCTAAGCATGTAGTATGGGCCTAATCCAAAGCACAATGAAGTCAATGGCAGTCCTTCAGCAAATTTCAGTGAACTTTGGATCAGGTCTTACATGCAGACATACAAGTTTGGTCAAATACATATAGGCACATGAACAACCTGTCTCTTACTGTACAACAGGAAGTCTTGTTCTCCTTCTAAACCTGTTTCGCTCCTTTTAGCTGTGCTTCCCACAATAACCACTCACCCCTGATCTCTGAGACAACCCTTTGATCTTGGTCATGCTACAGAATGATCATTAAAAATTAAACTAGAGAAGACCTTAGACCTTCCAAGATGTGGGTCAAACTTAATTGTTTAATCACTTTGCTTTTATGCCACAACCGTTTCCTCCCACCCTCCTGCATTTATAGATTAGCCATTCAGGGTACTATATTCTAGAAGTTGCTGATCACCCTCAGATCCAATTGAGCTCAATGAGATTTGAGAGAGTTCCTCCATCTTGAAGGAGGAGTTTAGCACCCAGCAGGATTGAGTCCCTAGACCCTGATTCTGCAAACATATATGCACATGAATAACATTAGTCATGTGGCTAATCTCAGTGAGTTCAATGAGTATCTATATTTGCAGGATGTATAAGTGGGATTCAAAAAGGTACTTAGGCACTTACGCACTGAAATCAACAGAAGAGAAGTGGGAAAGAGAAAAGTGTCAGGAGCGAGGCTGATTTTATTTTTTAGTAAATGAGAGGGTGTGTTGGGACTTAACTCCATCACCTGCAAGGCAAGGGAGAAAAACCCAACTGGTCATGTTCCTCACCTTCAGGATGATTGCCACCTAGCCAGAGGAGGTGGAGCTAGGCCTTATAACTAGATGGTGGGGGGACTGACTGCAGAGGAGACAGTGTTCTCTGGTGAAGAGAAGCCCTGGGCTAGGTTTTATCCAGATAGGAAACAATGGAGGAAGAACATTACAGGAGTAGACTAGCTCCTGAAGTGGAGTTAACAAGGGAACTGTTCTGAAGCCTGGAGGGTTGTGGGTGGAATGGCTGTTACTTTGCAGATTTGTTTGGACTTGTATTCACCTTGTTTGAGCTACCTTGGAAGGGGTTTCAACTTTGATGTGACATGGCCAGAGGGCCAAGCCACAGAACACCCAGAGGGAGAGTCAGAAGAAGGTGCACGCTGAGAGAGGCCACTAGGAGTCCAAGGGAAAGCCGAGTAGGAGTGTACCAGAGACAAGGACCCCTGAAACACTATTGTCAGGCTGTCTGGCATGGCTCACAAACCTGGGTGCCTACCTCAGGGCAGACTGTAAGAACCAGGGCACAAACCCCAAATTGGTTGTATGTTGTATGGTTAGATTTCACCAACCCAGAAACTCATGTGAACTCCTAAAGCAGTATAACAGTCCTATCATGGAGTCACAGACAGACCTCTTGGGCATTCCAGTCTATCTTGCCACTCAGGCAAGCCTGCATATATGATAGATGGTCCCTGACACAAACACACAAATCACAACAATATTCAGATTATTCCAAGTCCCGAAGGACTGGTCACTTACCCTTGGTCATTTGCCCCCCAGATTTCAAACCAAAGACTACACTTGTAGCCAATCCCCAAACAAACTAAAAGATTTATTAAGTAGGAAAAAGAAATCAGAATTATTTACAAGGTTAAAGTAGGTAAACATACACACACACACGCACACACACACGAGATACAGCCTTAGGCTTCAAAAGGTAATAGTAGCTGCTCTAATATGCAAGTTATATATGTCCCTTAGGGCTAACCCAGGCCAAGCAGCTTGGGGATCCCTTGCTTATGCTTAGAAATATTGCCCTCTCCAAATTCCAAGTGGCATAGTGATAATTTCTCTTTAACAGAGATTTTTATTCCCTTCCCCAATGATTCAAGCTGTAATGGGCCAACAGCTTGGGCATATACCCTCTTCAGGAATGTGGGGGAAGCAATCAACAAAGTCTTTTGTCCACTGATGTTCCACCATGGCCTGTATGGTGCCTATAGACCTTCTGTCTTTGGGAGGAGATAACACCTCTTGTGGTAAAGTAGTATTTTGCACTTGGTAATGCTTCTCCTTTGATTCTGGGGGTTTCCAGTCTAAGGCTATGTCTTTACTGCAGCCTGTCAGCAAAACTTATGTCGTGCAGGGGTTTGAATAAGTTACACCAACATAAGTATGTGTGTGCACAGCGCTATGTCAGCAGGAGAACATCTCCTGCCAATATAGCTTATGCCACTGACAGAGCTCTCGCCCGTCAACATAGAGTATCTTCACCAGACACACTTCAGCACTGTATGTGTAGACATATCTTTAGGCCAGGTCTACATGAAGAAAGTAGCTTGAGATAACTATGTCACTCAGGGCTGTGAAAAATCCACACCCCTAAGCGACACAGTTAAACTGACCTAACCGCCAGTATAGACAGCACGGTGTCAAAGAGAGGGCTTCTCCCATCAACATAGCTACTGCCTCATAGGGAGGTGGAGTACCTATGCCAATGGGAGAACCCCTCCTATCAGCAAAGGCAGCATCTTCACTGAAGTGCTACAGCTGTGTAGCTGCTCTGGTGCTGCTGCAGCATTAAATGAAGACCTGCCCTTAGCAAACATTTTTATAATTACAGAGCAGACACTTAAGGAATACCTTATAACATGGGATACAGATACTAGAAGATTAATAATGCAGCATCCTACAAGCATGTCATAAAGTCTGAACACTAAACACATTCTTATAACTCTAGCACCTACTTTAACAATACTACCACACAGGTGAGTCAGAGTGGTTTCCAGCTATGCATTTGTCAATGTTCAGTGAGGCCTGGGAGATTTGGGATGAGCTGGCACCTGGTCTGCTGGCATCACAGGTGTGCCCAGAGATGAGGAGGCACCCATGAGGTGAGGATGTAACCCTATGGTGGGCTTATAAAGATGGCATAGAAAAGACAAAGTGAAAAAGACGGCAGAGCTCTGAATTTCTTTAAAACCTGATGCTGGAGAGAGAAGCACAAATGAAATGAGAGAGAATGGGTGGTGAACTAAAGAGAAGACACTTCAGCCCAGATTCTTAAAGATATTTAGGTGCCTAATACCAATGAAACCAACAAGTTAAGCTTCTAACTAGGATCTAAGCCTTCCTCTCTGCAACTCTTATTTCTCCCATTCCTGCTCACATTCTCTTCCTTTTGTTTTGTCTTTTCCTCTATGGCCAACATGAAAGTGATGGTTACCTTCTGCCTTCGTACTTTGGTTTAAGAGCAGCGGCTTCCCTTCCAGCAAGGGAAGAGAGAGTTGGTGATGGCTTCCCTGTTTTTCAAGAAGGAGAATAGAAATATACCCTCCCTCCTCTGCTGAAAGTTTCACACAGCTCTACAGCTCTTGAAGCCTTTGGCCTAAATCATGCCTACAGAGCACAGTACAGACAGTAAAAGCTGAAAGGGTCAACACAGCATTTCCTACTCATTCTTCCCAGCAGAGTAAACAGTGGGCATCAAAAATTCATGGTAGACATAGCTGGAATTTGGAGTGAGGGTTTGCTTAGTTACTTAACTCTCAGCTTCTCTCAAAGCTAAGCATCTGGAGAGGAGGGTAAAAAAGCAATGAGACTCTTTAGTGCCCCAATCTTGTAAGCATTTGTGTGCATGCTTAACTTTACTATTTGAATAGCCTTATTGAAACAGGACTGTTCATGGTGTGTGTTTGCAAGATCAGGGCCCAGCCCTCCCCCCATACATGCTGATCATCACTAATGACCCATGCTCTCATGAGAACCTCTCCTTCGTTAGCTCAAACCCCACCCTCAGGAGGGCTTCACATCATGGAGGGACTTTAGGCAAAATATTGCTGGCAGTAATGAGGGATAATACAACAGAAAGTGGATTTTCACTGGGCATGTCCTGTAGGAAATGCAGAGCCCTAGATCAGCCTCCATGAATTTCAGGGTAGTGGGAGTTTTCTGTGCTTTCACTTTGGGCCTGTATTTGCCAAGATTCATTCTCTCTTGTCATATTCCCGTGGAATGATTAAGCCCTGAGTTTAGAAAACAAGCAATGCTGCAAGCTTACTCAAGGCACATGTTCAGGCCATGGTACTTCCAAATTCCCCAAACAAAATAGTTATTACTGACTTCGCCAGACTTAACAAGTGCTGTGACATGTAACTAAGCCACTCAAAGCATAGAGCATCTAGCAACCTCAGAGGTTTTCTCCTCTTCAATTTGTCTCCAGTGTGGAACCGTTGAGACTTTTGATCCCTGAAAAAAACATGTCAGCATTTCCTAATCTTGCGCCTTGCCATCTATTTTTAACAGATGTGCACTTTCACCACATATCTCCTAATATATATGAACTTTGCAAAATCTTTTCCATTATTCATCCAGTTAGTTAAACATTATGTCATTGTTTGTATGTATGTAGATAAAAAGAAATAAGGAAGTTTGCTTATTTGAAATTGCACTTTGTTTTCAATTATATAATTCTCCACTTTGGGATAAAATACTATGTATTTAAATAGAACTGAATGTATTAATATTTCCCTAGTCATTATCATCCAGACTTTTAAAACAAATGCTGGATTTAACAAGCATTTAGAATTTAAACCTATCTCATTAAACAATGATGATGGAGAATAATTAAGAAGTAAAAATTTCCATCTGTCTCTTCAATGCACTTTTATAGCACTTATCACCATGGTATCTAAGGACTGATTCTATTTAATAGTTTTATTTAAATATAAATGCATTTGGGGTGAAATTCACCTGCCTCGGCAAAAATCAAGCAATCGAGTTTTGTGCATGGATATTAACTGGTAGAATTCTTCCTCTCTGACCAGAGGCAGAATCCCCACTGCTGGGGAGTGGACAGCTGAAAATGCTATCTAGGTACTTATATAGCCTTCATCCCTGTAATATCTGAACACCTCATAGTCAATGAGTTTATTCTCACAACATCCTTGTGAGCAAGGGAAGCATTGTCCCTGTTTTGCAGGGGGGACATGGAATAGATTAACTGATTTCCCCATAGTCACATATGAAGCTTGTTCTTGAGGAAGGAATTGAATTCAGGTTTCCCAAGACACAAGCCAGTTCCCAATCCACTAGCTCATCCTCCCCTCCCTAATCACAGGCTTTACTACATTCTTAAGTTGTATTAACTTTGTGTGGGAATTCTGCTGGGGGCAGGGAGGAAGGATGTGTATCTCCCCCTAAACGTATCCTTGACTTACCTACTCCTTGCCCCTTCCTAGTTCCAGAACTCCAGCCCCATACTCTCTGAAGGCCGCAAGCTGGATATGGGAGAGAGCCACTGCCATCGTTGCGTCTTACTCTCCTGTTCCACACAGAGGGAGCATACATGGATGCCCTTATCTGCACTTGGACTGGGGAGACATTGGTGGTGGATATAATAGGCCAGGGGAAGCTAAACCTCCCCCAGTAGGATGCAGCACACTTCCCTTTGGAGGTGTGCAGCTGGACAGCTGCCTGTGAAACACTACTGCTGAAAGGGATCTGAGCCGTGGTCCCTGGCCATTTTCTGCCCCAAGGTCCTGCTCCTGCATCCTGCTCTTACCCTGTGGCCCCATCCATGCTGCTCCTCTTCCCGCCCCCAGCCTGTCTCTTCCCCTGAGCCCCCTCCCACCGACAGCAATTGTCCACCCCCTCTGCTCCTGCCCCCCCCCCCCGCTGCTCACACTCCACCCCTGAGAGGCAGAGAGGTGAAAGTGGCAGGGGGGTACCTCAGGGGAGGTGGCAGAGATCCATGGGCGGGGGGTCCTCTCGGGGGGCTGAGACCAGGGCCTGGTGCAGAATGGGGATGGTGATGGACGGGGCCTTGCGGTGTGGAGGCTGAGAGGGGATGGGCCTCAGGGTGGAACAGGGGGCGGGGGCCATGGTCCAGGCATTGGTGGGCCCCCCTCACTTCTAGGGAGCTTCCAGCGCTCAGGCCCAGCCTCCTCAAATGCAGAAGTCATGTGCTGCCCATGTGTGAGACACAACTAGGCCCATTTATTTGGTTAATCAATTATATTATTTTTGCAAATTTCCAGAAACTCAAGTTTGCTGAAACTATTTTGATTTTTTTTTTAAGAATATAAGTCAATAGAAACATGCCAGTTTGGGTGCTTTCACTGCTCCCCAAAATATGGAATAAAATATATTTTGTAAAATTATTTTATGAACTTAAATAGTTCAGAATGTTTACACCAACCTTAAAGTCATTAAGAAAAATGGTAAATTTTATCGTGCAATATATCAATTATAGAATGTTGGCTGCTGCACAGCAAATTTTTGTACAACATATTTGTGTGCGTGTGTGTACAAATATATAATGATGATCCACGTGGCTGAGCACTATGGTAATATAAAGAATTTTGAGGATGGACTGACTACAGGATTGAGTTGTTACACCTTAGATCAACTGATCTACTTAATAATAGAATTAATGAGATCAAGCCTTTTCCCACTGAAGTAAATAGGAGTTTTGCTATGGATTTCAATAGGAGTAGGACTGGACCCAATGTAAATAAATTACAGTGATGGATAATACTCTCTCCTGGTTGAAACTGACTGTATATGCTATGAGAATATCAAACTCAATACAGGGGTAACTGGGATAAAATTTAATAGCCAGTGTTGTACAGGAGATCAGACTAGATGATCTAATGGTTCCTTCTGCTCCTAAACTCTATGAATCCATAAGATTATTCTCAAAGTATGAGACACTGATCCTTTGAGAACAATGACATTATGTTTCTTATACAGTGTAATTGCTGTGGATGGACAGTGGTTCTTTTGTCCGGAAAATGCTTATGGGGTGCATTTGCTCAATTTTATCCTTATTGGATCCTTACTCGTTTAGAGCCATTTAAGGTTCTGAACTGTTTGGCATCCCCTGGCTTGCAGAATTAGACCCTGTGAGAGCAGAAATTCTGTTTTCTTCAGGCAATCAAAGACTATCTTGTTATTAAAATAGTCACTAAAAACCCATGCAGTTATTTTGTAAATAAGCAGAGTGGTTAGATTTTAGGTTCCACTGTTGCAGTCTGAACCACATCACACACCCTTGTGCCATTAGGATGCCCGAACTATTTTACTGGGATTCTGCATAGACAGCCCTTGGGATATAATTTGCCTGTTTAAAACATTATAATGAATTGTAGTGCTCCTGGAAGGTGCCCCTTTGTCAGCCCAGGAGATGGATGTCCTCTGTTTACCCACAGCCACAATACAAGCTTTCCCAACCCTTTTTTAACAGGAGAGAGTAGTTGCATCTTTAAGCCCATTCTTTCCTAGGCCTGTCCTCAGAGATTGCTAGAAAGAGCTCCAATTAGTGTCAATTGTGATGACCGGTCTATGCGTATTTTTTTTTAAATGTATCATCAGTCAAGTGTCATTCATGTGGTAATTTGCATCTCTTTGGTATATGACATTTAAATATTTAATTGGTTTTTTAAACTCCCTTTCTATTTTTTCCAAAAATAAGGCTCTTTTTAATAAAATGTATTTTGCATTAATGTTATTTCCAAAAACTTATGAATGGCTCCAAAGACAAATTCCCAGGTATGCTAGATAAATAATACAGTGCATGTTCTATTAATACCGATAAGTACATATTCCCAAAATGGTGTAGAATGGCATTATTCCAGACTATACTGTGCCCTCAGCAGGAAAGTGTCGTCTCCCCAGGATGTGGGCTGGAGCATCTTTCAAGATATTTTTGGAGGGAAGCATGAGGTAGACTGCAGTGATTTTTAAAGAACTACAGCTATGTTTACCTCAGTACCATTTTGGAGCCAAGTTTGAAGTGAATTCTGGTGTTTGCAAATGGATTTGCTGTGCTATTCAGTGGATCCAACCATAGATAAATAGGATGGACATAAAAATATGTTTCCAAGGCCAACTTACAATAGGTGAGAATCTGAACCCTAGATTGGTATGGCTGTCAAAATGAGTACAGAAAAGACAAAATGGTTAAAGATGTCATTATTATATAACCGATATATCAGAATGGCTCTGGGGTTCATAGATTCCTGACAAAATATCAGTTACAAAGAATATACTATACTGCAGTTGTCAATGGACTTCTGCATGCATAACTGCAGAATTGTACCCTTAACAGAAAGAATAAACCATTTCAGTATTGTGAACTCACTGTGAATATTGTGTTTTAAAACATACAAGAAAAAATGTCTTTTCTTTTGAAAGGTCTCAGGGCATTTTAAAAGATAAAGGTTTCTAACTGCCTCTTTGATTCACACCTGTAACACCCACTTCTAGCAACTGTGGTCATAGGAGGAGAACAATAGCCCAAAACCTTTGCTGAAAAAATATTAATTTACAACAATCTGGAAAAAGACAGGAATTCAAAGTTAAAAATAACATTTATTTTATCTCATTGTGTATTATCTTCCTCAACAGTTTAGAGCCAGAACAGAGTATCACATATAACTGTAAATTTTCTGGCATTCAGTATAGCCCTATTTAGATTATTTTCCTAATTTCCTAATTTAATTAACTAATTAATTTAACAAGCCTTTTCTGTTTTATTTTTTTAATCTAATCTTGCAAATGACACTAGTCTAATGCCTATTATGTTCCTTTCACCAAAGCCAGTGCAATAATCTTAAGAACGACTGTACTTGAGAGAACATGAAAAAAAACAGAAAAAAAAATCGCATTCCTTCCATGCCAATCATGTTCCTTTTAAACAGACAAATTATTAGCTACTGCCATCTGCAGGCCACTCACAAAAATCATTTGATTGCATACTTATATTTTTCAAAAGAAATCAACAAAATACAAACTCAAATATTAACATATCACAGAAGCAGTGACTAAACACCTACTGAAAACATTTGACAACACTCTGTTTCCCTTAGTTACATTTTATCAATTTAAATAGTTATGTTAAAGCACATGGTACAGTACACAGAGCAGCAATGTACAAAAATACAGGACTCATCAGCTCTGATTTCTTAGCACAGTTCCAACCTTGGTAGTGCTGAAGCTGTTCCCGCTAGGCCCCTTAATACATAATAAATAAGGGTGTGGTAAGCAATTGATGTTTCTAAGCCACCTGAGAGCAGCAGCAAAAAAGATATGAACCTAAAGACCCAAGTGAAATAAAAATGAGTTGCAGTAGTTTATAAATTCCCCTAATGGAAAAGTCTCGAGGCTACTAAATGAAAGGGGGCGCAGAATGTGCAGGTCCAGCCTTTGGGGCAGATAATCAGGGAAGTTGCACTGGGCACCAATTTAAAAACCAACTGTGGCATGCCCACATTAACTTTTTGGGGGAAAGAAGGCGCCACAACACTTGGCAGGTTGGGGGGGGGTGCGCCCTCGGTGGCAAGTCCTAACAAGATCAGAGCCCCTCCTGTGGTAGGCGTTGAACAAATATGTTCTAATGGACAATCTGTCCTGTAGATCATGCAATCTAACTAGACAAGATGGGTCAGGGCTGGGAGAAAGGGGTATTTATCTCCATTTTAAAGAGGTGGACCTGAGGAACAGGGAGTGAATTCAGATCTCCAAAGTCCCAGTCCCAGTCCAGTTTCTTGTCCATAAGACATCCTTCCTCTCAATTATAGGAAAGGACTCTCTGCTCTGAGCCTTTGACTAGAAATGTGAGTGATGCTTAAGCTACAAACCCTTTGTTACCTCCCCATAAAAGAGGAAGATTTGTTTTCTCTCTCCATTCTCCGGCACTTTATGCATATTCTCTAAACAGTGTAAAAGTACATGGATCTTAAATGAAACTAAAAATTTTCTAGAAGAACATATTAAATCAAAAATAAAAACTTTAAACTTCTGGAGAGCCATAACTGGGCAATAACTAATCTACATGCATCATAACCTTACAATTGCATAACAAGAAAACAGGAAATGAAAATGCTGCAGTCTCTCAGCATCTGTTTCAGTAGCCCAGATGATCATGCATCTCCCATAGTCTCTCTATCAAATGTAAATCTATCCAGCATGTCGGAGACCCATCCCTATAGATCCTCCCCTCTGTGTGTCATTTCCAGATCTCCAAAGTCAAAGATGAAATTTTGATCACTATCTCACTAGCCAGGAAAACATCCACAACACTAGCATTGCCACAATAAAATATTCATAGTTGTACATAAGATTTTAGTCTATTTGGTATGGCCCAACCCAGTCTAGAATGAAATTATAATATACATCGAGTAGCTGATTTTCTGAGCAAACAATTTTGATTCTTGGGTGGGTGAGGTAATATTTTTTATTGGACCAACTTCTGTTGGTGAGAGGGATGAGCTTTTCAGTTTACGCTGAGTTCTTCTTCAGGACTGGGAAACGTAATCAGAGTGTCACAGCTAAATACAAGGTGGAACAGATTGTTGAGCATAACTAGATAACACATATTTCAAGGGACCATTCAAGGTTAACTGGCCCTTTAACACCTCTCCAGTCATAGGGAGGGGAAAAAGGGGAGGGGGACGGGGAAGGCAGCTGTGCAGATTGTTAGTGAGTTATAGATTGTTGTAATATAAAAATCCAGTGTCACTATTCAGTCTATGATTTTTGGTATCTAGTAAAGTTATGAATTTATGTGCCATGGCTCATCTACTGAAAGTGCTGTGCAGATTTCCTTTGAGGATAAGGACTAATAGGGCAGATAGAGAGTGGTCACTTTGCGAAAAGTCTTAATTGACAAGTGACAGGGTGTTTTTGCCTTTTACCATTTTCCTATGTGAGTTCATTCTGGAGCGTAGTGATTGGTGTGACATTACACCCCATATTCTTCATGGAAATATGGTTATGATATGAATATGGTATAACTAAGATATAGTTTATGCAAGATGGGCCTTCTAAGATATCATTTGAAAGGTTATGATTTACTGAGTGTGTTTATCCAATTGATACACATGAATCATTTTTGTATCTGAAGCTGGGAATATTGACCAAGTCTCTGTATTTCAAATGGGCTACCCTGGATGAGGACAAACAATGTTAGTGGCTTATTGAAGAAATGCACACAAGCATAAAGGGCTGGCTTTAGGCTGATTCACCCGATTCCCCTGAATCAGGCCTTGTATCTAAGAGGGTCCCGCACTCAAGCCCCAGTACTGTGTACTGGCAAGAGCCAGTGCACCGCACTGGGGTGGCCTAGCTTCCCCAGGGGGCAATTTAAAAGGCCTGGGGCTCCCAGCAGGGGCTGGAGCCCCAGGCCCTTTAAATTGCCATCAGAGCACGAGTGCTGGAGCCCTGGGGAAGGGCTGTGGGGCTCTGGGGGCTATTTAAAAAGTCCAGGGCTCCCATTACTTCTATCGCCCCGGCCCTTTAAATAGCCGCAGGACCCCGCCACTTCCTCAGGGCTCCCGCAGCTATTTAAAGGGACGGGGCAGTAGAAGCAGGGGAGCCCCAGGCCCTTTAAATAGCCCCCAGAGCCCTAGGGTAGCGGAGGCTCCAGCTGCCTTTGCTGCCCCTGTCCTTTAAATAGCCGCAGGAGCCCTGCCACTTCCCCAGGGCTCCCACGGCTATTTAAAGGCCCGGGGCGGTAGAAGCAGGGGACCCCTGGGCCCTTTAAATAGCCCCCAAGCCCCGGGCTGCTGCTGCGACCCCAGTGGGGGAGGGAGGAAGAGGAGGCACTTACTGTACAGAGTGGGCTGTACCCCCTGTACCGGCACCCGCTGCCCGCAGCCAGCTCCTGCTGCACCCCCTGCCCGCACCAGCCCCGCAACCTCTGCCCTGCCCACAGCCAGCCTGTCTCCAACCAGCCCCGCACCCACCTTTTTTTTCCATGGTTATTTTTTTTTTTTTGGTCATCCCTGCCGGGGCCCTGCCAAAAATGTTCCAATTGGGCCCCACACTTCCTAAAGCTGGCCCTGCAAGCATAAGGATTACCCAAGGAACTGTGCAATAGAAACCTCTCAGAGATAGCTCTGCACAATGGGAACTGCTTGACCCAGGTCATATAACTCTTTACAATGGGAACTGTTTGACTCAAGTCACAGCAAAAAAGCTTTCCAGCAAGTGTGGGGAAGATATAAAAGAGGGACAATGACAACATGAAGTGTCCTCACTTTCCTTAAAACAACACACCTGAAAATACCCAAAGAACAAAGACTGAACTGTGAGAAGTGATGGTCCCAGGCTAACTTCTTTAGCCTGTGTAAGAAAACCTGGGAAAGCCAAGGCAACTTGTGCCTTAAGAATCTGCCAGCCTGTTTATCACTCAGGGTGAGAATTTATTAATTTGTATCCTACCTATCTAGTGTGTTAAGCTCAGTCTGCAACTTTTGTTTATTTACTAAGATAATCTGTTTTGTTCTGTTTGCTATCCCTTGAACCACTTAAAATCCACCTTTTGTAGTTAATAAACTTATTTCTTGTTTATAATATAACCCAGGGTTATGCAATTCATAATTGGGGGGGTGGGGAAGAGTCTGTGCATTCCTTCCTCCACATTGAGGGAGAAGGCAGATTTCATAATATACCTTTGGGTCTGTACTCCAAGGGAGCTGGACACCTGAGCGCTGAGGCAAGTGCCTTAAGCTGAGCCTTCCCAGAACTGATCTCAGTGTCTGTTTTGTTCCACTGTTGGGTGTGGCCCTGCCAGTGTGTTTGCAGAAGGAGGCTTAATAGTCTAGCTCAGCAAAACAGGTTAAAAGGGTGCCCAGGCTGGCATAACAGGTGGGCTCAGAGGTATCCCAATACATTAGGTGGCATCCTAAGGGGCCCAACCCATCACAATAGGTTTCACCCACATGGTTGCTATTAGGACATTTAGTGTACTGGATGAGGTACACCTCATGTTGTAATAGGCATGTGTAGGACTCATTGGATCTTGAAAGGTGTGTTGTAGGGGGTATTGATCATTGTAGCACTCAAGATATGTCTTCTGGTTTTGCATCTGTTGTTTTGGCAGGGTCTGGTGCTGCTTTGAGTTGGTGTGTCCTGGTCTGTGCAGAGCTTGCTTCTGATGATGAGCATGGAGAGGCTGGAGGGATATCTGAAAGCCAGAAGAAGGGATTCAGGAAAGATTTCTCTCAGGATGAGGTGCCTATTGAGTATGGGTTTCAATTGTTTGATGATAGCCCATATGGGTTCTTATCTGCACTGGTAGATGACAGCTTGGAGTGTACAGTCAGAGGGGGCTTTATTTCTGTATTGAAGCAGGCTGTCTTGAACTATTTGGGTGGCAGGTTCCATGATGTGATCTACTTCTTTGGTGGAGTGTTCTTGTATGGTGAAGGTGGTTATGAATGTATTAAGGTATCCCATATTTTCTTCTTGGAGCCTATTCTGTGGTATCTGAGTGCCTGGTTGAAGACAGCAGATTCCTTTGTGTGTTTGGGGTGATTACTGGAGCTATAAAGCAGGGCCATAACTAGGGCAGGCTGAGCAGGGCAGCTGATCAGGGTGCAAAACCAGCAGGTGCAGAAAAATGGCGGGGGGGGGGTGGAATCAGGCCCAGTGGTCACCCACACACACATAGGATCAGGCCCAGCAGTGTCAGCTGGAGCAGAGGGTGCTCAGCTCCCCCTAGTATCAAGCTCCTCAGTATAAACTGGAGCCCAGGGTGCTCGTTGCTCCCCCTCCCTGCAGGATCTGGGCTCAGTGACCCTGGTGGGAGCAGGCTCTCCCCCAAATGCTAGCAAATTGGCAGTGGCAGCAGGCGGGCAGAGCACTGAGTACAACCAGCTCTCCACCCTGGGGGGTGTGGGGGAAGAGGCCCACAGGGAGGTGCTGACTGACAGGCTGGAGCTGTGTCACAGGCCCACACCAGCTGCCCTACCACCATGACAAGGAGTGCAACACTACCCGCCACCTCCTGTGGCTACCCCTGCCACAGGTACCTCATCCAGCACTCACACACACACCCCTCCAGCACTCCCCCAAATATACCCTTCAGCACCCCACAACTTTACCCTGCCCAACCCTCCCTCCCTCCAGCAGTGTCCTCTATTTGAATATGGTAACCCTAGCCAAGTTGCTCCATTCTCCTAGCCTTAGTTTCCAGAGCTGATGTGAGCGAGTCTGCGCTGCCAGTAGCAACCACCTGCCCCCAGCACCTGGGCTGGATGCCAGGCTCAGGCTGTGTGACTGCAAGCTTGGCAGCCACGGAGCTGGGGCAGGGCAGCCAAGGGGAGCAAAGGGCCATTCTACCCCGTGCACAAGGAGTGTGGTGTGACCCTGCTGCAATGGCAGGTCCCCAGCCAGCAAGTGGGTTGTGATCAAGCTTCTGAGAGGCAGGTGCCCCAGGGCAATGAGTACTGTAGGGAGCATCTCTGGCTCCAGGGGGCGCTGCCAGCCTGTGCTGGGCTCCTTCACGGCAGAGGCAAGAGCATGTCAGGGGGGCAGCTTGGAGTTGTGTTGCCTGGAGAAAGCCTGGCCACACAGAGATGGCCTGGCTCCAGGAGCAAGGCAGGGAGGACTGGCACCCAGCCAGCCAATGGCCTGGCTCCCACAGCATGGAGAGCCAGGGGTCCAAGAAGGCCAAGCAGAAGCGGTGTTTTGTTTTTAAACTTGGAAGTGTCAGTTAAGCATGCATATCCTTACATAGCCCAGTCAGGTTAAGGTTCTTTTCCATAGAAATGGTCCTCTCTCCCAAAAGGTGGTCTCTATGTGTGTGCCCTTGCTTAAGGAAGACAAGCCAGTTTCCTCTCTTTGCTTAAAGAGACCCTATTTCAAATAATTTATATTTGTATAGAATTTTAATTTGTATCACATCAATTCTTGACAAATGTGGCCCAGAAAGTCTGTCAGCCTCTCTGTCGGGTTCCCCATATTCACAGCTGGCTTGCTGGCATTATGCAGCATCCCTAGACAGCCAGTCCTAGGGATGTTTGAACTGTGCAGACAGAGATGGTGCCCTTTGTTCCGATGGACTTGGCTCCTGGAACTATGATAAAAAAACAACAACTGACAAAGTGGTGGGACCCTCATTAAAGGTAGGAGGGAGAACTGAAGAGACTGGCATCCTTAAGTTACTTTTACATTCCCTCTAACACTGGCTCTGCCACTATGTTACTTTTCCCCCAGAAGAATATAGTGCTCACCTCTGACAGGAAGCCCCACAGCAGCAAATCAGCAACTTGTTATTACAGTGACAAACACATCAGAGTGATGATAGACAGCTTCTCTTTACCCTAGAGCTTCTTGTCAACAAATGCTGCCCCCTCAGGGTCAACAGTAACAGGGAAAACTTAAGAGTACCATAAAATTCAGTGAACAGAGCATCTTCCCTTTGCATCCCAGTACATAGTCAAGATGCTTATCACCACCACAGTCTGTCACACCTGTTTAACATGGGGCAAAACTGTTTCAGAACCCATCGTGGGTGGGTCCTACAGAAACTTCACTTCTAGGCATATGGAAAATGGTAGGCACCAGGAGGCTTAAACTGTCAATTTCAGTTAAAAACCTTTATTAAAAAGCAAAGTGATGCTAAACCATACTATGAATCTGTTACAACATAAAAGTTTCAGGACCCTTGTTGTGCAGAGGCCTATACTCCAGTGGTCCAAGGTTACAAAAGACCACATCAGAGTAAAGCTCAATACATGCACTTATGAAATTACCAAAGGTTAGAAACAGACTGGTACAAACTGAATTCCTTAATTTTTTTTTAGGCAGTGCTAAGAGGTCTTCAAGGCTCTTGGTAAAATCACAGGTCGGCATAACAATGACCTGAATGAACCTAGAACTGAGAGAAAACATTTGTAGTTGAAGTCACCAAACTGTGCTCCCTTTGATTAACAATCATGAGATGAAGTGTTCATCCTGTACCTATTGAGTTTCTGGGTACTGGGCGGATGGAAGCCCGCCCACTGCTAACGGATCCCCCCCGCCCAGCCTAAGGGGAGGGTCTACAGGACCTCAACTGATTTCGGGGGACAACTAATAAAAGAACAGGGACAGGAGTGCAGTCAGAGGGTCATAAGAAGGGAGCCTGACAGGGACACCGAGCAGAGAACCCCGGACAGCGCCCACTTCTCCTCAAAGGCGTCAAGGGAGCCAGTGGATGCTGCCCAGAGAAACTCTTCCCGGATGCATGAACGGACTAAGGATCAGAAACAAGCCCCACAGTCACAGGAGTCTCCATTGGCCAACCTCCTCTCCCTGGTTGCGTAGAGGGCCATTTTAGCCAGGGCAAGGAGGAGGTTGACCAGGAGGTCCCGGGACTTCGTGGGGCCATGGATAAGGAGTGCATAGAGAAGGAGGTGAGGGGAAAAGTACAGCCAGAAATGCAACAATATATTGGTGAGGAGCCGGTATAGGGGCTGCAACCTGGTGCACTCTAAGTAAACGTGTGCCAGGGTCTCCCTCGCGCCGCAGAAGGGGCAGGTGTCTGGGACAGGGGTAAACCACGCCAAGTACATGCCCGTGCTCACGGCCCCATGGAGGAACTGCCAACTGATATTTCTGGTGGCCTTGGGACCAGGGTAGAGTATAGGCTGGCCCACCGGGGCTCCTCACCCTCCAGAGGTGGCAGGAGGTCCCGCCACTTGGTGTCAGGGCAGGACACGAGGGTGAGGAAGTGAAGGATGTGGAGCATGAGTGTATAGAGATGTGTCCTTGGCGCGGTTTGGAAGCGGACCAGCTGCAGATCATGCAGGCAGCTTGCGGAGAAGGGGCAGGGGGGCCGGTTGGGTCCACGGGGCAGGGGCCCGATGAAAAGGTCCGGAGGCCCCAGGGTGGAGGGTGGGCGGGGCGTGCCCTCTCTCAGGACCGGGTCCAGGTAGGCCCGAGCAGCGGGTGGCAAAGCGGCCTCCACCTCCTGGAGTACGCACCAGAGTACAAGGTCTGGAGAGCCCCATACGCCAAGCAAGCATCAGAGGATGCAGCCAGTCTCCCCAGTCATAGTCCAGGAGGTCTCCGACCCTGGTAGCTTCTGCCAGGACCAACCTCTGGCACACTGTGGGGGACTCCGCCACCTGCACACGGAGCTGGGGGTTGTGTAGCAGGGGTTCCGCAAGAAAATCTGCCCCCTCGGTGGCCGCCACGGACCTGGTTGCAGAGAACAGCTTCCAGGTCCGGAGGAGGTCCTGGTAGAAGACTGGCAGCCCAGAGAGGTCTCACGGAAGATCCCTCAGATCGAGATAAAGGAGCTGCCGGTCGTATTGGAGCCCTCGGAAGCAGTGCAGGAAGGGGTGCGTCAGTACTCTCCAAGCCGGACTACCTGCACCATAAAGAAGCCTCTGCAGGGCCTGGAGGCGGAAGACATGGACCTGAGTGCGTAGGCACTTCAGGCTTTGCCCTCCCTCCTCCAGGGGCAGGTGAAGGTGTTAATCCTGTATCTATTGGTTTCCGGGAATTGGGCGGGCACAAGCCCACCCACTGCTAAAGGATCCCCCTCCAACCTAAGGGGAGGACCTACAGGACCACAGAACCCCACTGAGTTCGGGGGACAACTAATAAAAGAACAGGGACAGGAGTGAGGTCAAAGGGTCATAAGAAGGGAACCTGACGGGGACACTGAGCAGAGAACCCCGGACAGTGCCCACTGCTCCTCGAAGGCGTCAAGGGAGCCAGTGGAGGCCGCCCAGAGGAACTCCGCCCGGAGGCGTGATCGGACTATGGAGCGGAAGCAAGCCCCACAGTCACCGGAGTCTCCATCGGCCAACCTCCCCTCCCTGGTCGCGTGGATGGCCTTTTTTGCCAGGGCAAGGAGGTTGACCAGGAGGTCCCGGGACTTCGTGGGGCCACGGATAGGGAGTGCGTACAGAAGGAGGTGAGGGGAAAAGTGCAACCAGAAACGTAAGAGGATGGCAATGAGGAGCCGGTATAGGGGCTGCAACCTGGCGCACTATAAGTAATCGTGCGCCAGGGTCTCCCTCACGCCGCAGAAGGGGCAGGTGTCCGGGACAGGGGTAAACCGTGCCAAGTACACGCCCGTGCTCACGGCCCCATGGAGGAGCCGCCAACTGATATCCCCAGTGGGCCTTGGGACCAGGGTGGAGTAGAGGCTGGCCCACCGGGGCTCCTCACCCTCCAGAGGTGGCAGGAGGTCCCGCCACTTCGTATCGGGGCGGGACACGAGGGTGAGGAAGTGAAGAGTGTGGAGCACGAGCGTCTAGAGCTGTTTCCTTGGTGCAGTTTGAAAACGGACCGGCTGCAGGTCGTGCAGCCGGCTTGCGGAGAAGGGGCGGGGGGGCTGGTTGGGCCTACGGGGCAGAGGCCCGATGAAAAGGTCCGGAGGGCTTGGGTTGGCGAGGTGGGCGGGGCGTGCCCCCCCCCCAGGACCCGGTCGAGGTAGGCCCGAGTAGCGGGTGGCAAAGCGGCCTCCACCTCCTGGAGTACGCGCCGGGGAGTGCAAAGTCTGGAGAGCCCCATGCGGTGAGCGAGCGTCAAGGGATCCAGCCAGCCTCCCCGGTCGTAGTCCAGGAGGTCTCCGACCCTGGTGGCTCCCGCCAGGACCAACCTCTGGCGCACCGCAGGGGACCCCGCCACCTGCACACGAAGCTGCGGATTGTGTAGCAGGGGCTCCGCGAGGAGGTCGACCCCCTCGGCGGCCGCCACGGACCTGGTCGCAAAGAACAGCTTCCAGGTCCGGAGGAGGTCCTGGTAGAAGACCGGCAGCCCGGAGAGGTCTCGCGGAAGACCCCTCGGTTCGAGATAAAGGAGCTGCCGGTCGTATCGGAGCCCTCGGAAGTGGTGCAGGAAGGGGTGCGTCAGTACTCTCCCCGCCAGACTACCTGCACCATAAAGAAGCCTCTGCAGGGCCTGGAGGCGGAAGACGTGGACCTGAGTGCTTAGGCACTTCAGGCTCTGCCCTCCCTCCTCCAGGGGCAGGTGGAGGTGTTAATCCTGTAACAGGGTGGTTACCTGCTCCTGCCCTAAGAGGTTCAAAAGCAGCCCTGCACAGGGCTGCAGCTCCAAAAGCCTGGGCTTATTGGGGGAAAATAGGCTTGGCTGTGGCCATGCACCAATCAGGCCCAGCTAGCCCCTATAAGAGGCAGTGAGCCAGAAGCCCAGTCAGTCTCCCTCTGCCTGTAGACAGAAAAGTGCCTGGCTGCAGGGAAGCTAGAGACAGAGTACCCAAGTGGAGCAGGGCTGGGGAAAGGTTGGGGAGCTCCAGCCTGGAAAGCCCTAGGCTGTGGCCTACCAGAAGGCCAAGGGGTACTAGGGGTTGCAGAGGGCAGCCCAGGGGTAGGCAAAGGCAGCAGGTTCAAACCCTCCTTGCCAGTGATGAGTAGGCTGATAGTGCAGTGTGTCCCAGGGCGTGGTGCTAGATGGTGACTGGCAGTAGCCTTATATACTAAGGCAAGGTGGGAATAGTGGGTGGGGTTCTCTGGGGAGGGGAGACCTTAAGACTGAGGGGTTACTGCCAGGGGGCAGCACCCCAGGTAAAAGGGGCACTGGGGGCCAGAGGACAGGTGGATCACTGGCCTGCAGAGGGTGCTCCAGAGTTGGAAGAGCTAATTCCCAGAACATACCAGCAGGAGGTTGCATATCTTAGGTCGATTCCCCCCACCCCCGCCCTACAGTGTAGACCAGGCCTTAGAGTCTGGCTTACCCAGACAAGACAACAGCATGACCAGCAAAGCATCTAAAAGCAATGTCTTAAGCAGCCTGATATTGCCAATGCCAGCTCAAGTGGCTGATTAGACTGAGTACAGGACCTACATTTCTCCAGCAGCAAAGGCCACAAGTGAGGATCAGCACCACAAACTCCATCTTCGCTATTCTTTTCTCTCCTTTTGTCTTAAACTTCAGTCCGGTTTTGGTTTTTGTTTTAACAATAACTCCAAACCATCTATCCTCAACTGTTCTGCCCCCAACCCCCATAATACTGATAATACTATCTTTAATAGCCTTTAAGATTACCAACTAGGGGATCCCCCTATTAAAAAACAAACAACCCAACTGTACAGTGAAAGAGAAGGAAAACTGTTACAATAAAAGCTTCTCAGTCCTTTACATTTCAATTCTAAGTGTTTTTCTTCCTTCCTTCCGTGTCTTTAATAAAATATTTAAAAGATGGCAATGGTAGCTGTTAAATCAGTACTGATGTACTTCCATTGTGACATGAAACTCTCATGCCATCTGCTAGGTCCAAAACACCGTTTTATCAACAACACCCCCTTTCTCCCAACTAGACAAAGAAATGGAGAGTGGCTGGCAACCCTTAAATTGAGAATCCATGTTCTAATATAACTGCTATTTGACAAAAAATATTTTTCACCATAGCATCTATCAGAACTCTTAGATGTTGTGAATCTGCAGAATGTTCCCTGAGAAGAGCGCACTTTTTTTCTGAAACTAAGCTAATAGGTCCCTTATGAAGTCTCACAACACAATCTTATAAAACCATATAATCTTGATTAGACAGGTGTATGTGTGTCAGTCAAAACACAGCCATGTACATAAAGCCACTAGACAGTTGTTCATGGACTCCAGGGTGTGGTATTTCAGTACAGATTCCTGAAGAGAAATTGAGCACTGAAAAAAACAAGCAAACATTCAGACATTTTACAAAGAACTCTAGTGCTTCATTTTAAGCCTCCATTTTTCTCTGATATTCAATATCAGCAGTTTTTAGTTAAAAAAAATCAAAAAGTTCTTAGAGTTTTTCTAAATTTAGTATGCAATTTGGAGTTTGTCAGCTAATCTATAAACAGTATAGTTATTGATCACTATTATATAAAGCCCATTTTTAAAAACATCCCATTCAATTTACTAGTGGAATAGTGAGCTGTGTAGAAATGCATTTGCTATGCTACAAGGGTATGTAAAAAAACCTCTCATTGTTTAGGAAGAACTAAATTCTCTTTCAGACAAGGAATCCAATCCTGAAGTCTTTACTCAGGTAAAATGCCCATTGAATTCTAGGGAGTAGGATTCTGTGATTTGTCTCCAAGAGGTCCAGTACATAAAGCAAAGCATAATGCAAGGAGACCCTTCTGGATTCTGCGGTGTTGCTCTGGCACTCAAAACAGATCCCAGCCCATCCTAGGCTGCCTGTGGGCTCTATGGGTCTGTGCACTACGGACCTACCCCCAACCCACCACTACACCAGGTCTTGGGAAAGGGGCGGAATAGGGCTGCTTACTGGTGAATTCTTTGACCAGTTGTGGCTCCTGTACTGCCACTATATGCTGCTAGAATAGCATGAGAGAGCTGAGTAGGAGCCAGAACCTATACCAATGTATGTATTGTGCCTGAGAAAGGAGTTCAGGGTGGATCCAGCAATATCTCAGAGGTTCCACTTACTTGCGCGTTCCCTTGTAAGTGACACTTTTTATTCTCACTCCTAAATTTCCCCGAATGTTATGCAGGTGTGTAGCCACTTGACTCACATCAGAATCAATAAGAATCATGAAGTTAAAACCCCATACAGCTTTCAAAAATCAGGCCCTTGAGGTAGAAACAAAAAGGATATAACTGGCCAATTTTATTCCATGTTTCAAATTCTTATATCAAACCTGTTACCACTATATGTATAGACAGGCCAGATCTACAAAGATATTTCAAATATGCTAATGCAGGATAAAAGTCCCACGGCATGGCCATGGCTGGCCTTGGTTTGCTGGCAGGGACTACAGGGCTAAAAATTGCTGTGTGGACATTCTGGCTCAGGCTCCAGCCCGAGCTCTGGGATGTTCCACGCTTGCAGGGTCCCAGAGCTCGAGCTCCAGCCTGAATTTCTAGACAGCTATTTTTCAGTCCTGGAGCCTGAGTCAGTGGACCCAGGCCAGCTGCAGGATTTTTATCCCTATGTAGACATACCCACCAGTGCCTAATGAGAATGTAGTGGGATTTTCAGAAGTGCCTAAGCAGATTAGATACCTACCTCCCATTGACTTTAGTTAGGCACCTAACTTGCTTAGGCACTTCTGTAAATTCTACTAGGTGCCTCTCTCTACCTGTAGGAATTTGCAAATCTCTGTAGATCTTGCCCAATGTCTACAGTAACCGCATGAATGCTACAGTTTTTAAAACACAGGAGCCTAGGCACAATGTCCAGTCCATAAATGCTAATTTTACACCCCCAAGGTGAAATTCGGGTGAACACACATCATATGAGCCATTCAAGTCTTCCAAGGAGGCTTTATGTTAAAAATACATGTATGTTTGTAACTGAAGTCAGCCAGTCTGATTGAGTATGAACAAGGGGCAGAGCTGCTAAGCAAGATGGTGCTCTTTTCACAGAACAGTTTTTTCAGACCAGAGTTGTAGTTTAAGTGAGGCAGAGGTCCCTGTGCAAGCCCTCTGCAGTGGGGTGAATTTCACACTATTATACTGGCTAAAAAGTGCTTTTTCCATCTTAAATACCATTGTCCAAATCCATTTTGAATATTCTTTAGACTATTGGGTGCATGACCAGCTTTAGCACAGATAGAGCCATTTGGTAACAAGTAATTTCTGTTTCAAAATTACTGGAATGCTTATTCTTTGGTAGCTGATTTGTAATGTTTCAAGGTGCGAGCAGAAGGATCTGTAGCTTCAATCCATCTTGGCATCCAGTAATGGGAAAGCCAGTCAGCTCGCCCAGGGTAGTGCTTCTCAAAGATCTGGCGGTAGTAGTAACCTTCTTTAGTCTTAGGAGGATTAAAAGGAAATTTCTCTGCTGCCTTTTCCAGCAGAAGGTCATCAACCTATGGGCAAGAATGAAATAATAATTAAGCTGTGAAGTTGCTTTATAAATTATTCACCAGACCATTAGCTGCAGTCGAAATACCATCATCTCAGTGTAGTTAACTCCACCGTTCCTTAAATTCCAGAAAGAGATTAAAAGCTTTCTAAAAAGTGAAATTCTGCCCTAGGATGTGCACACAGCTCCCACTGAGCTCAAGGTGAGCCTGATCTGCACAACTTTATTGAGATTTAGTTTCATAAATGGCCCTATTAGTGCAATCTTGTTTCTGGAGCCACAGTAGGTGTCAACTTTTTTAAAGCTAAAATTCTTTTCTAGTAAACTTACAAAAGTATCTCCTCAGTTCCTTCCTGCCTTTCTCTCTCTATTGAATGATTCTGAGCAAGCTCAGGCTATGCAGTTATCTGCTTCTTGATAGCTTCTCTCCTCTGCCTGCATTCAATGGACCCCAATTCACTCCAATCAGCACAACCCAGTCTGCAGGCTTCCAGTGGCAGAAAGTAGCCCAGGAGTGGGAGTGCAGAGGTCAAGTATCCTGAAGCCTCCATTTCACGAAGGGCAGCTTTTCCTGTAGTACAGGGGTGTAAACTGCACTGGCACCAGCAGAGGTGAATCTCACCCACAGGCTGGCGTAAAGTGGGCATTACGTTTTACCACTAGTGATCATTTACACACAATTCCCTGTGCTAAGCAAGTATAGCTGCAGTTACACTGCCTGGCTTGGTAAGAAGAGATTTCAGCTGCAAAAAGGGCCTAGCTATGCTACAACCAAGTGTGGCTACCAAAAATTGACACTGCACTAACTCTGCAACTGGGAACAGCAGGTAGAGGTGCTATAAATGTATAAACTACAGCAGCTGCCCTAAGCTGAAGGATTTCCCACAGTACCACAGCTGCAGCATTCATTTCTCACACGAAACTCAGAATCCAGCAAGTTTATCCATAAACTAAAACACACACATATATTTGCAATCCAGCTATTTCCTTCACTTAAGCATATCAACTGCCTTTCACAGTCCTTTTCATGAGATTTTATCGTTTCTTTCCATCGAAAATTTCACCTAACACTACAACAGTTTTCACATCCTGAAGTACTTCCATTTCTTAAAAGCAACCTTACTCCTGTAATATTCTTGAACAGATGGCAATTCAAGAACGTCAAAACTCAAATATTTATTTTCTGAACTATCTGCAAATTCCACCTTTCATTGACTGATGCAATTTCTAATATACCAATAATGGCTTTAAAACATAGCATGAAAGCCTATGGTACTTTAGATAACAAGCAGTAATTTTAACATAAATAGGTGTACCTGGAGATCAACATGATCTTGGAGAATTGAAAACCAAGACTTCTTGAGAGATGTTATACCATCACTGAAGGCTTCTTTGGGTCTCCAGAGTATTTCTTTGGGAAGCAAGTTGGAATCCTGAAATGATTCTCTCAAGAGATGTTTTTCAATTCCATCCTATGGATATGACGCATAACAATACTGTGAATGTTAGGAACCTAAGTGTAACAAACCCTACAAGACAATTTTTAAGGCTAGATTTTTAAAAAACACATCTTCCCCTTTAGAAGCCCATTCAATAAAAAGATCAGGCCATTGGCACCAATCCAGCAAAGCAATCAAGCATGTGAACAGTACCATTACATTCTATACGATTACTCCTGCTTAATGCTCTGCTGGATCACAATCTTATATCTCCAACATGCCTTTTGGGTGCTGTGTAGGTCTAAATACCTTTGGAATTCTGAGTTCCGCTGGCAGGGATAGGTAATAAGAAGTAAACCTGTGATCCAAAAATGGGACTCTCAGTTCAAGACTAAAAAACAAAACAAAACAAATTAAATTAGAAAAAACATACTACATCAACCCCAAGACACATTAGTTTAGAATTCCAGAACTGTTAACATCCACTTATTTTGAACAGCAGAAAGAATACAAGGCTTAGTACATTAATATATGAATATTTCACTTATGCTCAAAATTTAATTTCAATTAATCAATCTGGACAATCCAGTAAACCATCTGCACAGTATTTATCAACCAAAAAAGTCCAAGAATTTTGTCAGTGTATGCTGCCATCTATTGGAAGTTTATGATATCATACAAAAATGTAGGAATTCCTACAGTAGGTTCCACAAAGACCTCCATAAAACAATGCATTTTGCATATAAACACTGAAAAAAAATCCTGTAATCCTAAAAGATCTGTCAAAAACGGGCAAGTTGCCTGTGAGGAGATGCATTAGTTTCACCCAAAAGCATACCTGAGTTTGGCTTTCAAACATGATAGCAATAAAGATGCACCTGCAGAAACCATAAAGACATTTCATAATGATTGTGCAATGCTCTCATGCAGAATTTCCATTAACTTCAGCAAGAGTTCCATGTGCAGAAGCACTGAGCCCCTACTGCTTATGTTCGGGCCCAATATGTTGTGGAGCCAGATAACTAGTATCATTTCTAAGACTTCATACTTGAGGTGACAAATGAGTTGATAAGAATTTTGCCTTTGGAAGAGAGGAACTGCATCAATCACTCCTGTACTTGCAGCAGGGCATGTTAGTTTAAAGCATGTAACGTAATGGGCCAGGACTTCAGCCAGTGCAAGTCAGTGTAGCTACACTTAAAGTCAGCTCGGGAAGTGGTCCAGTGTAACTTGGTGCATTCCAAACCTGAGTTTATTATTCTTAGTTTTTCTCCTTACAAAAAAAAAACAAAACACCTACTGCAGGTAATGTACAGTATGCCCTTGAAGAATGACTACGGTTCAGTAATATTTGAGTGCAGAGGCTTGCACTTCCTATCCTTGTATATCGAGTAAGAGGTTAGGGCTTTTCAGTTTGAGCCAAAGATTGTTCAGCGTGCATAAATGAGAACCTCCTGCTATATATTTTCTGCAGGTGATAGGCATCTTTGACTGTTTATACTTCTTTGCCCCCAACCTCTCATACTGACTGTTACCCCTATTTCTCACATCACATCTACATTTAACTATAAGTTATCAGAGCAGGGACCTTGTCTTTCCAATTATTCTATAAAGCATTTCACAAGCTTTTGTATAACGGGAAAAGGCAATTGCAGCTCTTCAAGCAAAAGGCAATTCAAAGTGTGAAAATAAACAAACCTGAGTAAGCAGCCAGTCATCGGCGCAACATGCAGTCTCCCCATTATTAAGATGGAGAAACCGAGGCACAAGGAGGTTTACTTGCTCATGGTTACACAAATCTGTGGCAGAGCAAGAACAGAGCCCAGATCTCCTGACTGCCCAAGTCTTGTGTTTAAGTCACAAGACCCTCCTTCCCTTCATATCTATCCAGCTTCTTTATTAATACTCTATTTCCATTTTTTTTCCCTTCCAGTTTCCATTCCTTAATGTTCAGATGCATCCCTGTTGTTTATGCCAGAGGTCCAAAATGTATATAAACATATTGCCTAATTTCTTTAGTTATTTTTAAAACTTTCTGATTTTAATCTTGGTCACAAAGGCCATTTCTCCCCACCCAAATATTAACATTTCTAAATATAGTAAATATTTTGTACTGCTCACAACAAAGATCATTCCTTCTAGACAAAGGCCTTTCCTGCATCAATTGGCAAAATAGCAACCTGGTGCATTTGATATGATCAGTTATGCACAATGCTATGAATGCTCCACCTGGATTCCTTCAGGATACAAATCCAATTTAATCTTGGTATGTAACTTTATACTGTTCTCCAGCCTTCTATCGGAGACTTTTAACGAGCAAATTTTTCTGTTTGTTTTTTCTTACATGAAACCACAAAAAAGGATATTGCTTTCCTGCTCACACGAGTTTTTATGGCCAGATCCTGGTCCCACCAATAAACAGCTTGTCCCTTAAAAGATACTGAATTATAGATGAAGGCAATTGAGGGTAGTATTTCCCTCTACATGTTACGAAATGCACTACTGTTCAGATGTTTGTAATTTCACAGAGGACAGCAAGATCTTTAAGATTCTAGTCTACTTAGATTCTTAAACTGCACGTATAACTGTGGTGTGTGGGAGCCTAAACAGGCCTTACCCATGAGCTGCAGTAGTTCTGTCTGCACGAAGTACATCAAACATGTAGAGTTCTCTCAGAAGCCGCTCACTGTCTTCCATAGCTTCTTCAGGAGATGGAGCCTGTAACATACATGCATACGTAGTGCACACATATATATTGCATGGCTGTATTGCTACTTTGAGAATTTTCTGTAGCATATATGGATTTCCAGTGATTTCTTTGCACGGAAGGAGAAGTTGTACTCTGCAGAGCATTCCATAATACAACGATATGCTACACATTTTTAGGGCATGAATGTTGAAGCAACCGGTACACAAATTTACACTGCAGGCCAACTTATTTCACAATCTGCAAACATTTGAGGAGAATACATACAATTGGATGATTAAGACTCCTTTCCCCAACCTTCCTCACTTTTACAGAAACACGCAACATGCATGCTCATACTCATGGACTTACTGCGATACTGTACAAATAGCATGTGCCCCATGTATTTCCCAAAAGCTACAACGCATTCTATGGGGATTTGGACAAAACTGCCCCAGTGTCTTCTTTCTATTCAAATGTCTCAGGAATCCAAGAAGGCCATAAGTGATCTCGGAACAGAGCCATAAGGACTCAAATAATGAACCTCCTCAATAAAACTTGTTTTGGAAGCAGTTACATGGAGATGCTGATTTTTTTTTTTTTAAAGATTGTTTACGAATGTACATCTGTTACTATGATCGTTCTCACCACAAGCAAAGAGGATGCAAGTGATATTTGTTGCACAAAAAGTATAAAATATTTATGCCAGATTCTCATCTAATGTAAATCAGCATAGCTCCTTTGACTTCACACTTAGCAGTCTCAGTACAGAGGCCAAGAACTGCAGGGAAAGAAGACTGAACTGTTTGTTTACCCTTAGAAGTGGTCTCCGCAAGTCAGTGTCGGCACACACATTAGCAGGACAGTATGGGGAAAACCTGCACTACGACAGGACTGTCCCGATTCCAAAAATAAACGGGAATTAATGAGAAGATCCTCAGATGGTGGAAAGTGTCAGAGCTTCATTGAACTCAGTGAGCTATGACAATTTACACCGCTGAAGATCGGTCCTTCAGTCTCTAGCTGGCACCTTAACCAACTCTAAATTTGCTTTTAAAAATGTAGAAAAAAATGTTTGAATTTAAAAATTATTATAAAAATGCATAACGATCTCCAAAAGGAAGATTCTATAACAGGAGGAAAAAGGAAATGTCTGGACCCTGGACACAGCTGGTGATGTGCTCTTAAAACTGTATTATTTGACGCCGGGGTTCTATTCCGCATAAAGCGAAAACCGCATATTGTGAAACACTCATTGAGTTGAATGGCGGGCAGAATCACCTACACTACAGATGCAGTTTTTATATTGTTATTTTTCTTTTTTTCCCGTTTTTGCTGACTGCGCAAAGCTGAATTCGTACATGTTAAATGTGCCTAAGATGCGACTTGCCTGTACTCACGTGCACAGGGGGTTTTGAATACTTATTTATCTACTTTAATACATTATTTACTTGTAAATAGATATAAAGTACCAGCACCAGAAAGAATTAATGTATTCCAAGGACTCTTTTCTAATTATTGTGGCCCAATATGGGCATGCACAAACAAGAACCCTTTTTCCTTTGTGAACAAAATGTTGTTCTTACCTTATGGAAATAGATATAGCCTTGTGTAAGCTCATCTGAGCCTTCCCCTGAGAAAATGACCACACTGTCTGTTTTCTTGCGTATGTGTTTGGAAACCAGATACATACCTAAAACAATAAAATCAGATTTACAAAGTTATTGTAAATTCAGTTATAACTGAACAAAATTCTGACTTCAGAAGTACAGCCCACACAGTCATTTTGATTTAGTGTTTCAGTGCTTCTCTTACATACTAGAAATGAGGGGGAAACAGTTGAAATCCACAACAGCAGCAACTCTTTCTGCCTTTCAATGCCATTAAAATATCACTAACTCATATCATTTTAGGTATATTTTCTGTATCTAAATTGTTCTTATGATGCATGCTTTCCTATAACTAGTCCTTCAAACTCAAACAATTGAAGGGAAAAAATATATCTATAAGTGGCCTTGATTCAGGAAAGCTAAGTCCCAGTGAAGTCAGCTGGACTTAAGTACACGCTTAAAGTTAAGCACATGCTTGAGAGCTATCCTGAATAGGGATGTTTTCCTGAATTAAGGCTTATGTTTGTAAGAATAAAAATAACCAAATATTTATTACTGCTGTAAGTTTATCTTAACAGTTATACTGTATAGTCCATTTCATTTCCAAAGCACTGTACTAATAAATTCTCTCTATTCTCTTCATATACATACAATGAATTCAGCCTTCTCCCCATTGAACCTTTCCACATGATTTAGTAATAGAAAATTTTGGTTTTGTTTATTTTATTTTTTTTTTTTTTTTTAAGACCGAGTTCATTAACAAGTGTTTATTTCAAGGAGTTCTACTACACTATCACACTAAAATCACATTTGAATGCAAACAAAATGTGAAAAAAATTGGAAAAATTATTTGTTTCCATATTTGTTATGGCAAAGTAGTACGTATATTCTGAATTCACAAAACTGTGCCTGCCTTTCTGGAAGACAGGCTTTAGCCAAACATGAAGTTTTTGGTTCAGAACAGGAATAAATGGATGAGATTCTACGGCTTGTGTTTTACGGGAGGTCAGACTAGATCTAATATTTCCTTCTGGCCTTAAAATCTGAATCTCTGTCTTTCATTTAAGGATCTCAAAGCCTTAATAAACCTCAAAGGAATGTAAATGTTGTTATACATGTCTTACCAGTAAGACAAATAACTTGCCGTGGTCCCACTCGGATGATTTGTCTACAAAAACATTTAGTTCACCACAAACTGTAGTCTAATTCTAGCCTGCACTAGCCTACCACAAAATAAGTGTCTGCACGGACCCTGCTGCCATGCATTAACAGTTCCCTAGTGACCGCTGATTTACTCCTGTTTCAAAGAAGAATAGATCAAAGACCACTAGGAACTGTTAGTGTGCGGCAGCAGGATCCACACAATTAGTTCATAGCAGGCTAGTATTAAGTAGATTTACACTCCAGCTTGCCATGAAATAAGTGTTTGTGCAGAAAAGCTCTGAGACAATGACGAAGTTGGAAATAGAAATCAGGGTTCCTGGCTCCCAGATCCTCTCTGATGTTGGACAGTATACAAGGATAATACTTTTTGTGTAAAACAATACTTAATAAAGAGTATATTAAAAAAAAAACTTACCAACTGAAGCTCTAACTGTTGTAATATCATATGTTTCCAAGCTAAAAATAACCTCTTCTAATGCCTGAATTCCTTCTTCAGAATTAAATATTACTTCATGATGTTCACTGCCAATATAAGCAGCAACCTGTTTATAACAGATTACATTACTAACTTGCCTTTTAACCCAAAGTGCTTTGCAAACATCCACAACACATCACTAAAATGCCAGAGCTCTTCTGCAACAAAAATTACATAACTGATTAAAACAGGAAGAAAATAAAATGGATATCCACTATAAACTGCAGTGGAAAATATTTCCCAAATTACAATTTATTCTAACCCCAATGTTTACACAAAGTACAGCGGGCTCTGTAATGGCTGTGACGTGTTTTTTTAAAGTACGACATGGCCTAAAACACAGCACAGTGCCCCCCAAAAGATTTGTCTAAACTACAAGTTCATTGGCAACTAACACATTCACAGATGCTAGACGAGACACTTCCAGTGATTCTTCCAAGATCTAAAAGTTTAGTGGTTTAGCCTTGGACTCAGCCACAAATGGGGGCAGAATTGAGGAATCTTTGAAAGCATGGCCCTTGCAGCAGAGCCCTGCATGAGACTATTTTTTTAATCCTGCTCCCATAGCTTCCTGCAATATCCACTTCCACCTGCTCACACTTTTTTCTTGCATTTTTATCCTCCTCCCACCCGCAAAAACCTTAGATCCTGCAAGAAAGACAGATTCCCCCATGCTACCAAAAAAAGAGTTAATATTTTTATATATTATAAAAACAATTTTACCATTAAAAAAATGAAACAAATCATGCTTAAACCATTTAGTGATGTCCCACAAATTTCCGCAGTGTTTTTTTTTTTGGCCCATCCAATCATGCCTGCAACAAAAGCACATTTTACCCACTCCTGGTATTATGGCAGAACTCCCTGGATCTGTCTCTTGTAGTAATAACTCAGTGACAGTTTTGGTCACAAAAAGATTTTTAAAATACATAAGAACAAAAATAAAAACAACCTATTTCTGTAATTTAATTAAGCAGCAAAACCAGTGCTGTGCAAACTTGGTTTTACCAAAAATTCTGATTCCATCCAAAAAAGGATTAAGACTACATCCAGGACACATTGTGACCTTATACAGGTAATGTAAAAGCAGTATTCTCTATTCAGCTTGAGCACACTAACTGTAATGGAAGACAAAAATATTACTATACCTTTCTGGCAGCCAATAAATCAGGACTGTCTTCCATTCCAATGGCAAAAGTTTGCAAAGGGTAATTGATGCTTGCTTCTTTCATCAGTTTCAGGAGCATCGCAGCAACCAAACTGGAATCCAAGCCCCCTATCCGCAAAACAATTTATTTCGTTATGTTTTTAAGGTACAAGCACCTGTACAATGGAAACATGATTTACATAGGTCTTGCTTTTTAAATTGTGTGTGAATCCAAGACACGATGTACAAAGTAGGGTGGAACAGAGCTCTAGAAAAAAAGAGACAGCACTGTACAATTTCAGTGGAACAGCTGTAGTAGCAATTACTAGTTTATGTGCTGTCCAGGAACTGCAACTAATTTTTTCTTAACACACAAATAGATCTTCGATCGTGGTATAATGATTCCAAATAAACATACCTTCTCTCTGCCCATCCTGCCAAGATTGGACTGATTTCCCACCCACCCCCAAATATATAACTGTTCTCATCTCCTTCATGACTATGCTTCCACCTACTGCTAATAATTGTTCTCCCTAAGATTCCACTTGCTCCCTCAGCTTTGACAGTTCTGGCCTGCTCACAGTCCCCAACTCTCTCTTCTGCTTGCAGCTACCATTCCAGCCATCTGGCACACCCGCCCTCAACTTCACTATCCTTCTAACCATTTTAAAAGCACAATGTACAACTCTTCATGCCTATCTCACTTAATGCCACATCCCTTGGTAAAATATACTGTTGAAACTGAATGCACAGGGCAATAGTTGTATAAATAACACACAATTAGTGTGTACCTAGATTGTATTTATGGAGATTTGACTATGCTGCTGTAACTTGAGAAAAGACGGTTACTCACCTTTGTAACTGTTGTTCTTCGAGATGTGTTGCTCATATCCATTCCAATTAGGTGTGCGCGTGCCGCATGCACATTCGTTGGAAGACTTTTTACCCTAGCAACACTCGGTGGGTTGGCTGGGCGCCCTCTGGAGTGGCACTGCTATGGCACCGGATATATACCCCTGCTGACCCAACTGCCCCTCAGTTCCTTCTTGCCGGCTACTCCGACAGTGGGGAAGGAGGGCGGGTGTGGAATGGATATGAGCAACACATCTCAAAGAACAAGTTACAAAGGTGAGTAACCGTCTTTTCTTCTTCGAGTGCTTGCTCATATCCATTCCAGTTAGGTGATTCCCAAGCCTTACCTAGGCGGTGGGGTCGGAGTGAGATGTTGCAGAATGCAAAACTGCTGAGCCAAAGGCTGCATCATCTCTGGACTGTTGAACCAGAGCATAATGTAAAGCGAAGGTGTGGACCGAAGACTAGGTAGCTGCACAACATATCTCCTGGGTAGGTACACGAGCCAGGAAGGTGGTAGACGAAGCCTGAGCCCTGGTAGAATGCGCCGTGAGGTGGCTTGAGGGAACATGAGCCAAGTCATAACAAGTACGGATGCATGCCGTCACCCAAGATGAAATCTCTGGGATGAGATAGGGAGACCCTTCATTCTGTCCGCCACTGCAACAAAGAGCTGGGGCGTTTTACGAAATGGTTTTGTCCGCTCGACATAAAATGCGAGCACTTTACGGACGTCCAGGGAGTGCAATTGTTGCTCCCGTTGTGATGAGTGGGGCTTTGGGAAGAAGACCAGGAGAAAGATGTCCTGGTTAACATTAAAGGCCAAAACCACCTTAGGGAGGAATGTCAGGTGTGGTCACAACTGCACCTTGTCCTTGTGAAACACAGTATACGGTGGGTTCACCGTGAGAGCACGAAGCTCGGAAACTCGTCTGGCCGATGTAATGGCTACGAGAAAAGCTGTCTTCCAGGACAGGTATAGCAACGAGCATGTTGCCAACGGCTCAAATGAGGCAGACATAAGTCTGGTTAGAACCAGGTTGAGGTCCCATGTTGGGGCGGGGCGGCGTACTTGGGAGTATAGGCGTTCCAGGCCCTTGAGAAATCTAGTGACTATAGGGTGCGAGAACACGGAGCGGCCACTCTCCCCTGGGTGGAAGGTAGAGATGGTCGCCAAGTGCACCCTCAATGAAGATACGCCAGGCCCTACTGCTTAAGAGACCAGAGGTAGTCCAAGATGGTAGGGATTGCGACCTCAGTGGGAGTAACATTCTGCGTTCCGCACCAATCAGGAGAAACGCTTCCACTTGGCCAGATACGTTGACCGAGTGGAAGGCTTCCTGCTACCCAGGAGTACTTGTTGTACTGAGGCAGAGCAACGCAACTCTGACTGGTTTAGCCACGCAGCAGCCACATCGTGAGGTGAAGGGCCTGCAGGTCTGGGTGGCGAAGACTGCTGTGGTCCTGAGTTATGAGGTCTGGGTGGAGTGGCAGAGTAATTGGGTTGGCTATCGACAGACTGAGCAGCGTGGTGTACCAGTGTTGCCTGGGCCACGCTGGAGAGATCATGATTAGGCGCGCTCTGTCCCTGCAGAGTTTTAGCAGGACCTTGTGAACCAGCGGGAACGGTGGGAAGGCATAGAGCAGCCGGTTCTTCCACGGCATTAGGAATGCGTCCGAGATCAATCCCAGTGAAAGACCCTGGAAGGAGCAGAACATCTGGCATTTCCTGTTCGCGCGGGAAGCGAACAGGTCTATGTGGGGGAAATCCCCACTTCTGGAAAACCAAATGAATAACATCCGGGCATATTGACCACTTGTGGCACAGGAAGGACCTGCTCAGTTGATCCGCCAGAGTGTTCCGAACCCCTGGGAGAAAGGACGCTACCAGGTCTATCGAGTGGGCTATGCAAAAGTCCCAGAGTCGGATGGTCTCTTGACAAAGGGGGGGAAGATCGAGTCCCTCCCTGTTTGTTTATGTAATACATGGCCGTTGTGTTGTCTGTAAACACTGAGACACAACGGCCTTGTAAATGTTGCTGGAAAGCCTGGCGGACTGCTTTCAGCTCTCGGACATTTATGTGTAGCGCCAGTTCCTGAGATGACCAGAGGCCTTGAGTACAAAGGCGTCCGAGGTGAGCACTCCAGCCGAGAGATGACGCGTCTGTCGTCAGGGACATTGAAGGTTGGGGTGGATGGAACGGCAGCCCTGCACACACTAGTCTAGGGAGCCTAGAGTGCTCGGGGGAATGGTGACTATCGTGTCTATTGGGTCCCTGCCCGGGCAGTATACCGAGTTGAGCCAAGTTTGGAGAGGACGGAGGCGGAGTCTGGCGTATTTGGTCACGAACGTGCAGGCAGCCATGTGACCTAGGAGACCGAGACAAGTACGAGCCGAGGTCGTCAGGAAATTCTGTAGACTTCGGATGATTGTTGCCATTGCCTGAAACTGTGGCTGTGGTAAGTAGGCCTTGGCTAGATTGGAGTCCAGGGTAGCTCCTATGAAGTCTAACCTCTGCGTGGGAACCAGAATGGATTTCTCCATATTGATCATCAGGCCTAGACGTGTGAATAGGTCCCTGACGATGCCCACATGCTGGGTGACTTGTGTCTCGGAGGTTCCTCGGATTAGCCAATCGTCCAGATACGGAAAAACGTGTATCCGACGTCAGCGGAGATATGTGGTGACTACGGCCATACACTTTGTAAAAACCCTTGGCGCCGCAGAAAGGCCAAAGAGCAGGACCATAAACCGGAAGTGCTGACCGTCGGCTACGAAGCGAAGGTACCTCCTGTGCGGAGGAAAAATGGCGATGTGAAAGTACGCGTCCTTCATATCGAGGGCGGCATACCAGGATCCAAGGACGGGATAATGGTCCCCAGGGATACCATGTGGAACTTCAACTTTATCATAAACTGGTTGAGTCCTCGCAGGTCTAGGATAGGTCTGAGACTTCCCTTTGACTTGGGGATTAGGAAATAACGGGAGTAAAACCCCTTGCCCTTTCGTCATTTGGTACCACCTCTATCGCTCCCATGGCGAGGAGCATCCGCACCTCTTGCAAGAGGAATTGCTCGTGAGAGGGGTCCCTGAAGAGGGACGGGATTGAAACAAATTGGAGGTGGCATCCATATTCCACCGTGCGTAGGACCCACAGATCTGAGATTAACTGGGATCACATCGGGAGGAAGTAGGAGAGATGGCTGGAGAAGGGAGGCAAAGGATTCTGGCCTGTAACTGGTACGCCATCCTCGGGTGTACTTTCAAAAGTTGGACTTTGGTCCCGCTGGTGGTTTCGAGGGACCTTGGTTTTGGCCCCCTTGGGGTCCTGACTGGCATCTACGCCCACCTCGTCCACACTGCCTGCCAAAGTCTTGTCTTTGTCTAGGCGCAGAGTATGGGCGGTGAGGCTGGGGACGGAAAGGCCTGCGTTGGGTCACCGGTGTATGCCTGCCTAGAGAACGCATTATGACCCTATTGTCCTTCAGGCTTTGCAGTCTAGGGTCAGTCTTTTCCGAGAAAAGACCTTTACCATCAAATGGCAAGTCCTGGATGGTATACTGCAGCTCTGGTGGGAGGTTGGAAACCTGCAGCCATGAGATGCGTCTCATGGCAACACCCGAGGCCAGAGTCCTGGCTGCTGAGTCGGCTGCATCTAGGCCTGGAGGGAAGTTCTGGCCACCTTTTTCCCTTCCTCCAAGAAGGCAGCGAACTCTTGGCGGGAGTCTTGAGGGAGTAGCTCCGTAAACCTACCCACCTCTGCCCAGGTGTTGTAATCATAGTGGCTGAGCAGGGCTTGTTGATTTGCCACCCGGAGCTGTAGGGCGTCTGCCGAGTACACTTTGCGGCCGAGCAGGTCCATTCGCCTAGCCTCTTTCGACTTTGGGGCTAGCGCCTGTTGGCCATGGCGCTCCCTCTCATTAACGGACTGAACGACTAGTGAGCAGGGAGGAGGATGGACATACAAATACTCATACCCCCTAGAGGGTACCATGTATTTACGCTCAACTCCCCTGGCCGCAGGAGGGATAGAGGCTGGAGACTGCCATATAGTGTCGGCATTGGCTTGGATGGTCCGTATAAATGGTAGGGCCACTCTGGTGGGGGTGTCCGCCGACAGAAGGCTCACTATTGGGTCCTCTACCTCTGGGACCTCCTCCACCTGGAGGTTCATATTGAGTGCTACCCTCCTGAGGAGGTCCTGATGGGCTCTTAGGTCGACTGGAGGAAGGCCCGAGGAAGATGTTCCTGCCACCGCCTCATCTGGAGAAGAGGAAATGCCGGGGACGAGGGGGTCCTGTGTGGCCTCTTGCTCTTGGGCCACCTCCTGCTCCGGTGGGACCGGGGAGACCGGTGGGTGGACTGGTGCTTCCTCCGTACCAGCCAGAGGGGGACAGCTAGCTGTTGCCTCTGGCACTCGGTGCTCTGATGGGGCAGAGCAAGACGGAACTACTGGAGCACCTTGGGCCTGGTGGTACGCCCAAGGTGTCCAGAAGGACCACTGATGTGGGCCTTGGTCCTGGGTCTGGGCCTCTTGAAAGACTCCAGTGGGCACATCAGAATCGCAGTCCTGAGCATAAGAGCTGTCCGCGTGGGACGACACTGAAGTGTGTCTGGATGGCCATGGATGAGCGGAGAAGCCCTGGGCAGAGTTTCTGTCTCTAGCAGACTTTGCTCTGCTCGGCACCGGAGACCGATACCGGGAGGCATACTGGTACCGGGAACGAGATCGGGACCTGCGACCGGAGTGGTGCTGGGAGGTTGACCGAGATCTCGGGGCTCGACATCGGGAGCGGCTACGGGAGTCACGGTGCCTGGAGCGGTGCCGGGAGTTGGAACGGTGCCGAGAGTAGCGGGCTGGCGAACGGGATACCAACCGGTGCCGCGAGTGCGACCGGTACCGAGGAGGAGAACAGTGCCAGGACTGCGAGCGGCGTCGGGAGCGGGAGCGCTGTCGGGACCTAGAACGTCTGCGGGACCGTGATCGTGAACGGTGCTGGTCCGACAGAAGGTGGTCTTATCAAGGCCAGCTTGCCTATAGACTCTATTACCCGCATCGGTGGTGCCGGGGGTAGAGGCAGCATCAACTCTGTCATGGCAATCAGATCCCTCACCATTGAGAATGTCTCCAACGTGGATGGGATAGTAAGCTCTACCGTGGTTCGCGCCGGGGAGCTAACAAGCGCCGGACTCGATGGGACCAGAATCGACGGTGCCGACATTGTCGGTGCCGTGGCGGGTGTCGGCGCCGGGCAATCCAACTTAGATGAGCTCTCTGGCTGTGATGCAGGCAGCACAGAAGCAGCAGGAGTCTTAGTCTGTCTCGACCTCAGGGAGAGGGAGCGCTGTGGAGCCGACTTCGGTGCCAGCGATGGCCGGCGCCGAGAAGGCGCTTCTGCCCGCCGATTGACCAGCACTCGGTGCCGAAGGCGGAGGGGTGAGAGCCGCCTCCATGAGGAGCTGTTTAAGTCTGAAGTCTTGCAAATGTGACACTTAGCTGTCAGGTGCAGTTCCCCGAGGCACTTCAGACAGGAGTCGTGTGGAGCTCTTGTCGGCATCGGCTTGCAACAGGCCGAGCATGGTTTGAAACCCGGTGAACCGGGCATGGGCCCCAGCACCGGGTGCGGGGAAGGGGCTAATCCCCGAACCTCTCTTAACTATATTACACTAACTATGCTATAAACAGAAACTAAGTATAACTATATAAAAAAGTTTACAACTATCTACACAATAATGAACGAGAGAACTAAGAGTAGCTAGGGAAGTGGAAGTCAGCTAAGCCACGCTCCACTGTTCCAACGACTGACAGGGGCGGTAAGACGGAACTCAGGGGTGGCTGGGTCGACAGGGGTATATATCTGGTGCCACAGCGGCGCCACTCCAGGGAGCGCCCAGCCGACCCATCGAGTGTTGCTAGGGTAAAAAGTCTTCCGACGAACGTGCACGCAGCGCACACATACCTAATTGGAATCGATATGAGCAAGCACTCGAAGAAGAATTTTATATTTTGAAACAGTTTGGGCTCGAGTTTTTTTTTTGTTTGTTTTTTTTTTGGGGGGGGGGGGGAGGGGAGAAAGAGATGGACACTGTCCCATCCCCAGCACCATAATACCCTTCCCAGCTTTTATGTATGTAAATGAAAGGAGTTAGCAGCACTTGCCAAACTAATAATGGCTTCTATTGAGCCCTGCCTCATTCCAATACAATAAGATACATATTGAACATGTGTCATTATGCCATGCATACACACATGCACAACCTACCTTAACTCTGTCAGTAAGAACTCTCTAAAAAAAAAAAAAAAAAAAAAAAAAAAAAAAAACTGTAGTGAACCAAATGTCAGACCCAAGACTAGACAGCAGATACCTGGATTCTACAGTAAATGCCTAACCACTAGAGAACACTGCCTCCCAGCCAAGACACTGAACTGCCTTCTGGATTTTAGATTACCCCCTTTGAAAAACTTAGTATTAGTTCTGGCCCAGATACCCCTAAGTCAGTACTCACAGGATATGCCTTCTCCCTCTCTGCCGCCACAAATATACACGAGGGAAGGTGAAAGGCAGAAAAGAAACCATTTCCACACCAAATTTTCCAACTTCCCCTCTTTTCTGGAGTATACAGAAACCTCTCTATAGATTTACCTTGTAATAGTACAGTTATGTCTCATTTTTATAAGATATTTACCCTTACTAAAAACCCCTATAATGTTTTGAGTACATTGGATTAGCACTGCTTGAAGTGTTGGTTTTGTATCTTCTTAGTGAAAGCTGGCCAGGCACTCTGCAATCCAACATCCCAGCTCAGGTTCCATTAGGTATAATAATACAGTAAGAGGCTCAATAAAGACTAACAATTTTCAAAAATTCCTTCAAATTTCTGTTAAAATTTTTGGTAGAAAAAGTACATTAAAAGTCCTGTTATTTTAGATGCATCACAGGCAGACCAGAGTAAGTAAGCACTTCATTTATTTATTTGGTGGGGGAGGGGAGAGGGAGTGTAGGAGCAGGATTTTATAATTGTACTACGAGAATTAACGTATGATTTATTTTACCCTGTCAGACACCCTTTTTGAATAGCAGAAAGGAATGACAGACCAGAACAACTAATTATAGTCACTCTTTTGTTTTACGATAAGTTACAATGTCAACTATGGTTTCCTATATGTATTACAAATTAGGCACTCTAGTTAAATATATATTTCTTTGTTTTGAGGTTTTAGTAAGTAAGAAACCAGATCTAGTACTGTATCTATGTTAAGGAGAAGAAATGTTGAAGGCCTGAAGCCCCAATGTGAAGTGTTTTAGTTATAAGATTTAGCAAGGCTTGATTTACAATGTATTCTGCTGAATATAAAATGCTGTCTTATACATTGCTGTCTTATACCTTTGAAGGTTTCTGTAAGAGATTGTTTGTGTGAATGGGGAATAAATGCATCAGGAAAAGATAAGGTATGAAAGCCATCACAAATGTCCAGATCGTCAAGAAAAAGTGAGAGACCTGGAAAGACCAGGAGACAATCAGAAAACATCCATTGTATCCAGTGCTAAACATGTTAGCAGAATTGACGACCTCAGAGGTGAGGCAGGAACCCCCGAAGGCAAGACAACAAATAGAAGATAATGATGGGAAGCACGGCAATAACCATCAAATGATAACAGCAGAAAACTCCAAGATTAACACCACTTAAGGACTAATGATTACAGGATGACATTGCAAAATGCATCAACTCAAATGGGAATTTACAACTATAAAGCTGGGGTGTTTTCCATGGAACTCTGGGTTTAGTCCTGCAAAGCCTCGGAGCATCGGATCCCGTCCGACAAGAGCCCAGCTCCTCACTCGTGCTCAATTTAAACTGACTCGAGATACAACAGACTGGTAACTATAAACATCAAGTGGCGGGGGAGAGAGAGAGAGAGAGTAACATATGCTAAATGTTGTATTTTCAATAAATGTGGCGTATTTGCCTTCTCCTGAAATGATCCTATGTGCTTTGTATGAGCATAACAAGAGAAGAGAGCAGGGAAGAAAAGTACAATCATTCTAAGTTGTGCTGTTTACCTGACAAAAGAGAGCCGATTCTTCGGTGACTCATTAAACGTTTTTTAACAGCATTTTCAAACAGAAGCCGAATGTTGTTTTTCACCGTTTCGAGATCCAAACCTGCCACAACAGGAAACAAGCAAACAGCTTTGTTTCAGGGGTTTCTATTAAGGCTTTGCTGAACTAAACTAAATAAGAATACAACATTCTTTGCTATCAAATAAATTTCAGACAAGGATGCAGGAGCTCCAATGTATTCGCAGGCAGTCACACACAAAGAGAGCTCCCAAGCATCACACTCGTACAGTATAAGGTTTCTTTTCAGCTCTTTGCCAAATAATTCTACCACTTACGCCACACAATACATGTTACATGTTCATGAAAAATTAAGCAATGAATTATTCTGATTAATTTAAAACAAGGTTATAAAAATCAGTTCTTTGCTGTGTTACCTGCAGGCAGATTTTCCACTGTATCATAAGCAGCATGCAGAGGTTCATCTTTACAGCTATGGAATTTTACCAGTTCCACTGACGCAACTTTGCCAGATGGTTTTAAATCCAAAACTTCATAATGTCCCGGAAGAAAAGGCTCCACTTTAGGACAAGTGGACATGGAGTGCTTTAAGTTGACAAGACCTGCAGACATGAAAACATATGGAGAAGAAATTTTCAGGTGTTTGAGTATTTACCATGTCCCTCATCATAGTTCCTGAGCTGCTTATAATTAGAACCAAAATATTTTTCTCCAGATTATCTGTTATAGTCTAATTCTGTCCTGGCTGGTACAATGATGAGAAAAAAAATATGCTGCCTGAGACCTCCTCTGGTGCAGGAGTCCTGCCAACAACAGACTGGGTTGAGACATGTTTTAGAGTTGCAACAATGTGAACTGCAAACACAGATAGGGTGTGCCCTGTAACTAGCACTTGCTGCTAACAGCAGCATGCAGCGCATGATACCCCCATCTAGCTATGATCAAGCCACCAAAACAACAGACAACAACCTCACTGGGGTCATGGTTCAGAGGCTACCATATTATCTTTTAACTCTATGGAGAACCCTACCTACCTTGTTGCCTGTGTGGGGAAAGAGGCTCTTGACACTCACTTTGTCCCCTAATGCACCAAAGGGTCTAGTCCTGTGCTTACTGAAGTCAGTGTCAAAACTCCCATTGACTTGCATGGCACAGGATCAGGTCTCAGTGCGGCACAGGGCAAACTTTACTGTAACTCAGCTTCTAACTGCTAAGTAGTATTTTACTACTGGGATGTTTTAGGGAAAATATGGCATAATTGAAGACAGTGACAGGGTCAAGTACAGTACATTTACTGCCTGTGTGAGCTTGAAAGAGAGAAATTAACAAATTTACATATAAAACCTAAAAGAGGTTAACAAAAATCAGTAAGTGGCCAAAGTCTCTACAGAGTTGATATTAAAATAAGTAATATTTATATCAATTTAGCAATTCCATAATTACTAAATTATAGACTCAGAACCTGAACATGTTGTTTCTAATAAAGGCCTCAGGATCAGACTTGCATTAAAATTGCCAAGGGCCATATTTTACTTTAATTTTACACGTCAAACTTCTGGTGAAATCACAGGGACTATTTTGCAAAAACTGAACAGGGAATGTCTCACATGGTTATTTGGATATAGCCAGCTGAATTTCAAAACATCAAGTTATCTCAGCAGTGATACAGAAGGGAACTGAGAGCTGAATCCAGGAGCCCTTATTGGAGAAAAAGATACCATAGGCAGTTAAGCACAAATAAAAAAAGACTATAGGATTGAGTCTCTGAGATTGCATCATTACAATGATCGAGCTAATTTGGGTGCCAACAACTAAACACACATACAGCAGTTCAAGGGTAAATGTGAGGAGACAAGAGATTTATTTGTATCTTGTTCAAATAAACTCCCTTCCTATTCCAGTTTGATAGTGTTTATACATATTAATGTCTATGGTTCCAGCATTTCATTGTTTTTCTAAAAATAAAGAACAGGTGGAAGTAGGGTAACCACACATCCCAATGTTATCAGGACCTTCCTGATATTAGGGCCTTTGTCTTATATAGAAAGTGTGGCCAAAACTGTAGCACGTGAGCCGCATGTGGCTCTTTTACAGTTAAAGTGCAGCTCCCAGAGCCCCCAACATACCCACCTCTCATTTTCCGCCCATAAGACTGGGCAGGTGGGAGCTCGGGGCTTTTATCCTGTGGCAGGGTGGTGGGACTAGGGGCTTCTGCCCTGCAAGGGGGGAGAAGGGGTGTAGGGGCTTTAGCCCAGTGGGGGTGGGGGCAAATTGGTGCAGAAGCCCCGCACCACAGCAGGCACCGCCCTGCAGGTCACGTTGTGCATGTCTTGTGGCTCTCTAACCTCTTGTATACGGCTCGGAGGCTCAGTAAGTTTGGCCTCTCTTATTATATAGGCAACTATACACCTCTCCACCTCTCCCCCTTACACTCAAGAAAAAAAAAGCGTCTCAATTTTTCACACTTGCTATCTGGTCACCCTAGGTGAAAGTATCAGGTCTAATTGAGACTGACTTCAGCTGACTCCTGTATTACTGATCAGAATCAAGACCTCAAATATTATCTGAAATTAGATAAAGATACCTAGCAGTCATAACTATGTAAAAGTAGATAAACTGATTTTTAGCTATGTTAAAAGGTCATTTATTCAACTCTAAAGTCTTCCTATTTTATAAAATGTCTATCTTGAGTTCTATTTACATTTAAAAAACAAAAAAACAAATGGGAACCACACGATTTTATTTGGTACTGACCAGATTCAATTGCCAATAATTTTGTTGTTCATTTTTATATATCCTTAACAATCATCAAGAGAATGAAATCTGTGTTCCTCCAAGACTTTTTATATTTTGACTCAACAGCGGTGATGATGAAGCTGATTACTAAATTACTGAACGTTATTGATTTTACCTTTTGCCTCAGAGCAGACACCCAAGAATCCATCTTCAGTCAGCACCTTAAACAATGGTCTAACTCCATATGTATCTCTTCCCAGAAACACTTTCCTGTTTGCAGTGTCCAATAGGATGAACGCAAACACACCATCTAGCATGGAGGCTGTTTGCTCTATTCCTCCTCTGTTGTAAAGATGAAGGATTACCTCGCCATCTACTAAAGTTTGATATTCAAATCCAAACTGCTTTTGCAGCTAAAGAAAATAATTAGAAAGAAAAAAGAGATTAGCATTCACAGACACTGACTGCATTCATTTTTACTTAAAATAAAAAGAAACATTTACTTATTTGCAATTAAAAAAAGAATATAGATTACTTTGTGAATAAGAGTTTGAAAACTTTATAGATGTTTTCATATAAGCAAAGGTAAGGATACACTTGTGTTTCAGATCTGATCTATTCTATTCTATTTGCAGCTCTGCCGCTAACTTCCTCTGCAACTCACATCAGGGACAAATTTTCAAAGGTAGCTTAAAATTGTGTGTGCTTCAGTTGCTGGGTGTAAAATTTGAGACACCCTGTGTCTGATTCTGAGAGACATTGAGCTCACTTACTCTAAAATTAAATCTCTTAATGGGAACAATAATACTTATCTACCTTACAGGGGTGTGGGTTGCTTAATTCATTAATAATTTTAAAGCCATTTGGAAATTAACCATATTTGCTTCAATTATATAATACCATCGTAATACAGGAATAATACTTTGACTGAGAATTTCATTTGCCAATTTTAATTCCTTCAGTTAAACAAACCAATGTTTGTTCGGTGAAATTTAAGATTCTTCCATAAGCAAAAAAAGCAGTTTCAGATGCCAGAAGTTTTAGCAGCTATGACTCATGAGTATGCTTCATGCCCTTATTGTGCTACTTTTTAAAATTATTTCAGCCATCTACTGGATGGTAGAAAATCATCTAAAAATATTCTTTTTTACAGTTGCTGTCTTACAGGTTACTATCACTATATTTTTGATAATTTAATAATACTTTTTAAATCATGAGGTGAAATCTTGGCCTCACTGAAGTCAAAGGGAATTTTGTCATTGGTCACCATGGAGCTCACCTATGGTTCTTTAACAAATAAGCTCCAAAAACATACTTGCCATCTGGAAATCACTCTCTTTACTCAAATTGTTTTTAAAACTACATCAGTGCATACATCAGTTTATAACTCCCACTGATGGCAATGCAAGTTTTGCCTGATTAAGAACTGCGGACTCATGTTCAAAGTCTGTTTTAGAAAGCAGTAAGTGCTACTGAAAATGACCGTAACATACTGCAGAACACAGCAAGTACTGCAGAATGATGATACAAGGGACTCAGCATTGCTTTGCTCTGCAGTATGTTGGATGATTCTCAGTAGCTTACAGCAAAAAATCAGACACTGTAAAAGCCACACTCTGCAGCACTTAGTTCGTCAAACTGCCAGTGACATCAGTGGGAGCTTGACTGAGTTAGCATTACAGAGTAGGGCCTTTTGCTAACAATCACAGCTGCTACTTACCCATATGTTCCATATTTAACATGCTGGTGCCACTGACTATATATAGGCCTGGATTCAGGAAGGTACTTATGAACGTGCATAACTTTAAGGATACGGATAGAACCAGACAATAAATTAGGGCCGTGGTGCCAGGTTTTCAAAAGGTATTTAGGTACCTAAAGATGTAGATAGGCACTCTTGAGAATCCCATTAGATGCCTAAGTTGAGTACCCAATTCCCAATCATTTCAATGAGATTCAGCACTGGTCTACACTAGGAACTTACATCAGCAAAGCTACACCCTCACCGCTGAGAGACGCAGCTATGCAGACGTAAACCCTGGGTTATGTCAAAAGAAGAATTCTTCCGTCAACCTAGTTACCACTTCTAAGGGAGATGGATTGACTACAGCAATAGGAGAACCCCTCCCGTTGCTACAGTGCACATCTACATTGAAGCAGTACAGCTGCGTCGCTTTAAGTGTAGACATACCCTTCAACACCTAACCTGTTTAGGTGGTTTTGAAAATTCCACTAGATCCCTATCTGCATTTTTAGGTGCCTAAATACTTTTGAAAATCTGGCCCATTGTGAACACTGTATTGATCTATATTAAGAATATTTAAGACATGTCCTACCTCATCTGATATGAGATTAAACAGAAACATAAATAATCTTCTACTGTCCTAGTTGTAGAGCTGCCTCAAAATAATCTGCAGAATAACAAATTTAAGAGGACTTTTTGTGGGGGGAGGTGGAGGTAGGGTGACCAGACAACAAGTGTGAAAAATCAGGACAGGGAGTAGGGGGGGGGGGTAATAGGAGCCTATATAAGAAAAAGCTCAAAAAATCAGGACCGTCCCTATAAAATTGGGACACCTGGTTACCCTAGGTGGAGGGGGGGACAGGGGATTTTACATTTTTTTTTTCTAACTCCCAATTTCTTTATTAGTAAGCACTGACTATGTGCTTACCCCTTGGAAGCTTAAAATTGGAGTAGATTTCTTTACTAAGTTATTTTTCTTCTTTCCATTTATACATAATCACTATTTATTATAAATATTTGAAGGACTATTGTATTCTGAGTCTCTCTCATGTACTTATGAATTGACTCCAGATTTTCACCCAAACAGTTTGTTTTTGAAGTTGCATCATTTGATTTGCTCTGACATTCTAGTCCAGTGTTTCAGAGAAGTTCCAAATCTTCACCAGCACTGAGTTACTACAGATCACAGTTTTTTGTTTTTTTTTACCTGTCTGAAATTGTAGATTTCTCCATTGTAACATAGCCATAAATATGGAAACTTCTTCACCCGAATAGGCTGCATGCCATATAATTGATCAACAATCGCCAGACGATGGAAACCAAAACAACAGTTGGTGAAGCCATTGACGTTTTCAAAACGAAATGCATCAGGACCTCGATGAGCTATTTTCATGGCACTTAGACACTGGACAGAAAGGCATTCATCACTTCCAAAAAGGGCCCAGATACCACACATTTTGAAATCTCTTGCAGGCTGTGTCACAGCTACTTAAAATGAAGAACCTGTTAACAGAAAGATATGTCATCATACAATGTGTTTTAGCTACAACAGATACCTATTAGGGGAAACATATTTTAATTTATTGAATATGAATTATTGAACACTGTCTTATGAAGAAAGTAACTTTTTTAGGCCTTGTTGACAGAAGGTTGATTAAAAACAAAACCCAGAAAGAAAACTTCAGGATACCTTGCACAGCCCAAGAAATTAGGTTTAAGCTCAGTTTTAGATACAGTAAATATGTTTGTGGCTTATTTTAGACGTTTCTTGCTTACAGAACACAAATTCATATTCCAAGTACAGTATCATATGTTGATCAGATATGGTCAAGAAGTAGGAATTACTTTTGGTCCTAACTTGGCAGACATACCTGACTTTCTGAGTCTGATAAGCAAGAGCTTTAGTTATTCTAAGTTTAGATAATTTGACTGAAGACTCTTAAAAGATCTTGCTGGTAAATGCAAATACACCTCTACCTCAATATAACGCTGTCCTCGGGAGCCAAAAAAAAATCTTACTGCATTGTAGGTGAAACCGCGTTATATCGAACTTGCTTTGATCCACCAGAGTGCACAGTCCCGCCCACCCCGGAGCACTGCTTTACCGCATTATATCCGAATTCATGTTATATCGGGTCGTGTTATATCGAGGTAGAGGTGTATCTAGTGAATCTAACTTATGAAATGAACCACTCAAGTCAAAACATTCCAAATGTCAAGGTGTATCTGGCAAACAGACATTTTCCACATATGCAATATTTTTATTCCTGTTTTCCTTGTTAATGGTCATTATTAAATCACATGTATATTGAACAGCTAGAATCCATGTGCTGTGTATGTAAAAACCTGATATAGACTGGGTTAGTTCTTTTTACAGGCACGAAGTCTAGATTTTGGCCAAGAAGCCAGAGACCTAGTAAACAGTGAACAATACTAGCTAAGGAAGACAGGGCAAACAAAAGACAACTTTGCTTTTTGCTAAAATAAGCTTGGTCAGCAAAAAGCCAGGTGGGGAGCCATAACTGGTGTCTTTATCTGAAGCTGCAAACAGACCAAAGAAATGAAAGAGGCCTATTATGCCTGTGTCCATTCTTTCTGTAGAAGGAGATGCTCTCCCCACATATCAATCTTGAGTTTATGGAAAAGGTTCAAGCATGTCAGTATGAGATATAACATCCTCCCTATTACTTCCCACCAATACCAGTGCTCGTCTTTAAAAGCACAAATGAGCAACTGAAAAACAATTTCTACTGCCATGTACTTTTCAAATGTCTTTTTGTTTTAACCCCTAGGTATGTACCTGTTGGACAATCAGAATGGCTACTTCATTCCTATGAACCCCAAAATCAGAATTCAACATATATTTTATTTTATACATTGTCTGAAGTACTAACTTGAAACCATGGGCGGAGACATTATGTAATCTTTGACTACTGGCTACTGTGCTTATTTTGTCTTGCTGCTAGACCTATCCAGGGGTTTGGGACTACCTACCCCATCACTTTCCTCCACCCATGGAAAATCCATATAATCTACTGTAATCAATTGATTGGCAGTGTCTCTGAGACTAATAAGCAAGGTGACACTCCACCAGCATTGTGCATAACAAACCCACCTGCTTGATTCTACACCATGTCCATTTTGTGTTCCATCATATATAATGCACAAACAGTTCAAGCAACCCTTTTAACTTAAAAACCATTCTTCAGTCCATTGAGTAGGGTGGGAGGAGTGTTTGGGATTTCTTTAATTTTTTAAACAATTACCAAGCCTATGGCCTGTCTCACTCAGGAGTGTGAAAAAACACGCCCGTGCGCTGCATGTTTCAGCGCCGTAAAGTGGCAGTATAGACAGTGCATCAGCGCCGGTAGCTACTTCCCTCGTGGGGGTGGGTTTTTTACAGCACTGAGAAAGAGCCGCAGCAGTGCTTTAACGTTGCTAGTGATGACAAACCTTATTTTAAAAGAGATAAACTGAAAAACAGAAGAACGTGTTTTTCCTCTTATTTACTTTGTGTATTTGACGGTACTTTCTGCATAGTCAATTCAGCTGTTTCACTATTTTGTATTTCCTCTATTGTTTGTGTGGGTCTTCCACATAGCAACTGCGGGGCGGGGAATTGTGAACAGAAAACAGAAATGGAGTTGCCAAGGCACAATAACTGGCAGGCAGACTCAGAGGTAGATGTAAGTACTTCAAAACGACTTTCAATTTATTTTTAATTGACTAGATTTCAAATTGGCAGTCTCTCTTTAACACTGCAGGACAACTTTTTTCAAATGTTTTGACCATGCAGTGAATTTATGCGGGGGGTAGGAGGTAACCCCATTTCATTCACCAAAATTTCATCTAAAAGCTCTCCTCTCCCCAGTAGTTTCAACGGTGATACACAGCCCAAGTAACGCGTACTGCTTTCTTCATATCCTCTGCTTGATGCAATTCTGGTGTCTTCCTCTGATGCAATTCTTAGAGGAGTACAGCTTTGCACAGCAATGAGTCAGGAAGCCTCTCCTCTTAAGGACTGCATAGCCCACAGGAAGCCCAGCGGCTGAGGTTCCATGTGGGTTGAGGGAACTGCCCGCACAAATCAGTTTACAGGATCAGGACTTTAGTCTGCAAACTTTAGTAGGGACCAGTGTCTGCCCCTGTGTACTCATCGCCTAGCAAAATGGGGCCATCAACCTTCCGGTCTTCTAGGCACTAATGCAACACACGCAGTAAGGCCCCATTCCTCCAGCCATGTGCCATGAGCAATCCCTAAGCAGGCGGGTAAGAGTTTGGAGGATCGGGGCCTACCCAGAAGCTGGCAAAAGAAAGACATTAACATGCTTCACGCGAGTGACCAATGCCACCATCAGAAAGGGCTTTCATGCTCAGCTGCCCCGGGCGTGCGCCATTCCCCGCAGCCGGAGGGCGCGCTCCGGGAGGGAACCCAAGCCGGCAGGCGCGGAGCAGGGCACACCCCGGCCAGGCACAAACCAGGGAAGAGCTCCCCGGGGACAGCCAGCGGCTGCTGGGCACAGCAAACCGCCGCCGCCCTCCCTGCCCCGTTACCTCTGCTCCGCCTCCAGCGCCGGGAAGCGCCAGTAACGCCCGCCAGATGCTGCTAGGGAGGCTCCCGCTCCCGCTCCCGCTCCCTCCGGAGGGTCAGGATGCTGCTAACCAGACAGACAGACGGAGGCAACAGCCTTCCCCACCCCTCCTGCCTGCCGAGCAGCGCCGGTGAAACCTGGCTCCTCCTCCCGGTCTTCCTGCTGCTGAAACACAGAGCGAGGTTTCATCATGCTGCCCGCCCCAGTCTCGCCACCACGCAGGGAGGGGCGCTGCGCTCTGCTCTTCCGAGCACCTGGTGGTTCCCTGACTAGATTTAACTCAGCAACCTGCCGCCGGCCATTTCCTGAGCTTCCCGCGTCTCCCCGTAAAGCGGGCAGGGGAGGGGAGCCTGGCGGTCTGTTCACAGGGAACGTTTCTCCGGAAAGAAAACAAACTCGCTCACACGCACACAAACAAAACACGTGTTCTGTGCCGGATTAAATACAAATCTTAAAACAGTAGTGTCAAAAAATGTCCTTGCTAGGATGAAATACAGTGAGCGTAGCACACTAATGGTGTATCCAGTTGTGAGGAAAGCAGGGAGGCTATAACTATTCCAGCCAGAGACATATGGTATTATATAGTGAGCAAAGCCATTTCTCATTATACACATGAGTAGATACAATTAAAGTTGATCAGAAAGCACAGTTATACCGTTATCCCACAAAAACTACTTCCAAAGGTCCTAATCACACAATCCATTGTCTACAGCCAAACACTGAGGTACAACCGCATCTGGTCCAACCCCTCAGACAGAGACCAACACCTACAAAATCTCCACCAAGCATTCTCAAAACTACACTACTCGCATGAGGAAATAAGGAAACAGATCAACAGAGCCAGACGTGTACCCAGAAGCCTCCTATTGCAAGACAAACCCAAGAAAGAAACCAGCAGGACTCCACTGGCCATCACATACAGTCCCCAGCTAAAACCCCTCCAACGCATCATCAGGGATCTACAACCCATCCTGGACAATGATCCCTCACTTTCACAGGCCTTGGGTGGCAGGCCAGTCCTTGCCCACAGACAACCTGCCAACCTGAAACATATTCTCACCAGTAACTGCACACCGCACCATAATAACTCTAGCTCAGGAACCAATCCATGCAACAAACCTCGATGCCAACTCTGCCCACATATCTACACCAGCGACACCATCACAGGACCTAACCAGATCAGCCACACCATCACCGGTTCGTTCACCTGCACGTCCACCAATGTAATATACGCCATCATATGCCAGCAATGCCACTCTGGTATGTACATTGGCCAAACTGGACAGTCCCAACGGAAAAGGATAAATGGACACAAATTAGATATTAGGAATGGCAATATACAAAAACCTGTAGGAGAACACTTCAATCTCCCTGGACACACAATAGCAGATTTAAAGGTAGCCATCCTGTAGCAAAAAAACTTCAAGACTAGACTTCAAAGAGAAACTGCTGAGCTCCAGTTCATCTGCAAATTTGACACCATCAGCTCAGGTTTAAACAAAGACTGCGAATGGCTAGCCAACTACAAAAGCAGTTTCTCCTCCCTTGGTTTTCACACCTCAACTGCTAGAAGAGGGCCTCATCCTCCCTGATTGAACTAACCTCGTTATCTCTAGCCTGATTCTTGCTTGCATAGATATACCTGCCCCTGGAAATTTCTACTACATGCATCCGACGAAGTGGGTATTCACCCACGAAAGCTCATGCTCCAATACGTCTGTTAGTCTACAAGGTGCCGCAGGACTCTTTGCTGCTTTCCCCATCATTTGTTATTATAGGCACCCCAGTGCAAAGTGGTAGTAGACAGGGCCAGCTCTAGGTTTTTTGCCACCCCAAGCAAAAAATATTTTGGCTGCCCCCCACCCCAGCCCTGGGCTCCCCCCCCCATCTCCTGCTGCACCAACTCTGGGCTCTCCCGCCCCACCTCCACGCCCTTTTGCCCCAGCCCTGGGGTCTCCCTCCCCACTGCACCCTCCTGCCGCCCCAGCCCTGGGTCACTAGTAACTCGCTCCCAGGGCGAGTCATTCAGCAGGAATTTTGGTTGTGCACAGAACACAGACAGGATTGGTTCCCATATGGTTACAGAACTGCAGTAAAGTGGAACAATTTTCAGCTTGTGTAATTGGAGGCTACCTGGATGTATATTATAAGACTGTCCTACATAAATGAAGAAAAGTTGAGATGCCTTTATTATTCTTTTTTTCCACTCTTTGTTTCTGTGGGGAATTTTCCAATGTAATATCACTGTCTTCCTTTGAAACAAATAAAACTTAAAAAAACAAAAAAGGCAATGGCTCTTGAAAATAGTAAATCCAGTCCTAATAACCACTGGAAGCATTTATTGCTCAATTTTATCCTACTTTTTCTACAGCAAGTTACAGTGGATCAGTATCTTTGATTTGGGAGAAATGAAGTAACAGCTGTCCAAATTGAACTTGAGCACTCCTGAATTTTGAGGGTGTTCAAATCTGGAAGACAGGTGCTAGATTCTCTTTCTGAATATTAGCTAAATCTGGCAAGGAAAAGTCAATTTCTGTTTCCATGGCTCAGAAGTGGAAAACCTCCTACATGCCTGGTACTGTATCTAAAGCTGCCCAGGTCCTCTAGTAGAGCTTCCCCTCCCTTACTTTTCATTTTAAACTATAGTGGGATCCACGTAACTCCCTTGCTAGGCTTTAGATAGAGAAGTGTACTGTCCACGTAGTCCACCCAATTCTTTTTTGGGGGGCTGCAAGGTGAGGTCACACCAGTATCCCTAATCCAGTCTGGGGATGTCTTCTGAAGGGGATATTTGGGCCATACTCCTTGGGTATACTTGTTCCCCCGTTTACAGTGCCACCCTGTTCTAGCAGTGAGCTCTCCATTCACAGCAAGCAGCAGCACGAGGTCTCAGCTACCTCACTCTTCCGGGTTCCCTTTCCTGTTGATCACTGCCAAGTGAATGCTGGGAAATATAGTTCTTTCCCTGCTCCAGGGCTGGCTCTGTAGGCAGGGAGCTAATCAAGGAACTACAGCTCCCAGGACCCCCCTGTTGGTTCTCAGCTCCCATGCTGGATCCCTGCTGCCCTGCAAATGTGCCGCCCCAAGCACCTGCTTGTTTTGCTGGTGCCTAGAGACAGCCCTGGTAGTAGATGTGAGAGCCTTCCAAGGTGGCTGCCAGTTCTAAGAAAAATTACTGACAGTCTGGGTATGTCTTAGGGCAACTTGTTTATTTTACACTATAGACACCAGTCTTTGAACACAGTTAGTCAAAACCAGCATGCACGCAGTCCCCATTTTCAAGGATCTCAGCCCAAATACCAGTGTCTAATTCCCAGCAACACTGTCTCAAGCATTAACTCCAGATAGAGAGGCCTAAGGCACAGACCAAACTTCCTTGGGGTTTGCCACAGCTCCTCCCAAAACTGACAACACAGCATTTCTTCCAAGAATAAATGTTTACTCAGAAGTACCGAAAAGGAACTTGAAAGAATATGTAATGGCACTATCTGATGATTACCTACCATAACATTATTATTGTTTATTTCTGATAGCAGCCATGACGCAGTAGGTGATGTCTAAAGAGAATGGTGGTAGGGTTGCCAGGTTTCTGGTTTTCAACCGGAACACCTGACTGAAAAGGAACCCTGGCAGCTCTGTTAAAAGTCCGGTAGGTGGCGCAATGGGTCTGACCAACTCCCTGCCCAGCACTGCCTGGCTCCCAGGAACCAGCGATATGTCCCTCCGACTCCTAGACAGCAGGGCGGTCACCGGGGCTCCGCGCATTGCGCCTGCGCCAAGCACTGGCTCCACAGCTCTCATTGGCTGGGAACCATGGCCAATGGGAGCTGTGGGGGTGGCCCCTGCAGGCAGGGGCAGTGCAGGGAGCCTTCTAGCCACTCCTCCATCTAGGAGCCGGAGAGACATGCTGGCTGCTTTCCGGGAGCTGCCTGAGGTCAGCGCTGCCCAGAACCCACACCCTGAACCCCATCCCACCTCCTAACCCTCTGCCCCAGCCCAGAGCCCCAGCCCACACTCCGAACGCCTTGGTCCCAGCCTTCACCCCAAATCCCTCATCCCTAGCCCAGATCCCAGACCCCCAGCCAGAGCCCTCACTCCCTCCTGCATCCCCCACCCCCTGCCCCAGCATAGAGCCCCCTCCCATACCCTGAATCCCTCATTTCTGGTCCTACCCTAGAACCCTCACTCCCAGTCCAAAGCCCATAGCCCCTTCCACACTCCAACCCCCTGCCTCAGCCCAGAACCCCCTTCTACACTCTGAATCCCTAGGCCCCATCCTGGAGCCTCCTCCTGCACCTCAAACCCCCAATCCCCAAGCCCGCACCCCTAGTTGGAGCCTTACCCTAACCCACACCCCAACACCCTGCCCCAACCTGGAGCCCCCTCCCACATTCTGAACCCCTCGGTTCTAGCCCCGAGCCCCCTCATGCACCCCAAAACTCTCATCCCCGGCCCCACCCCAGAGCCCACACCTCAAGCCCTCACCCTCACCTTCTCCCGCATCCCAACCCCCATCCCAGCCCGATGAAAATGAGAGTGTGAGCGTGCGTGGGGGAGATCAAGCGATGGAGGCAAGGGGGTTGAGTGAATAGGGGTGGGACCTCAGAGAAGGGGCGGAGCAGGTGCCAGGGCAAGGATGTTCGGATTTCTGCAATTAGAAAGTTGACAACCCTAAAAGGCAGCAAAATCCCTGCCTGGAGAAGTCTTAAAATTTAAAGGAAGTTTTCGTTTTACAGCATGATGGCAGTAATCAAATAATTAGGATGAAGATGGTATCTGATGGGGCAAGAGGGTTGCTGGGTCACATAGCTTGAGAGCTTCACAGTGGGAGGTTATGCGTTACCCACAAGGACCAGAAAGACTTTGGGGTCTATCAGTTTTCATGAAACATTTATAAGGAAGAGGAAATCGGCTACTAGGCATTATGTGGAATGACTGGACTAAGGGAGAGGTTTGTGTCTGACCAAAGTAACACTGCTGACCTGACTGCAAGCCTACTCTGGATTGCGACTATTTGTTTTAGTTTGGGTATTTAGGTTGTACTTTATACTGTTCTGAGGGGAAAAAAGCTGTGTTTGCTTGCTATTAGCCTTGCTTTATTTTGTTTGGGGAAAGGGAGAGCTTCCAAAGTGTATGCCTGTAGGAGGCTACTGTGCTGTATTTTAGTTTCAAAGAGGAAAATATTTGGAGAAAGAAACCTGGAGAACTATCTGAACTTTAAGGTTGTAGACTGGGACTTCAGCCAGCAGAGTAGGCTGGAGTCCTCCTCTCTCCTGGAGCCACTCCACTACAGTTTCAATGGGAATATTTATATAAATATATTTCATGAGGGTCTGATAAGTTTTCTTCGATGTCTTTCCTTTGCTTAAAAGAAATCTAACAGAAATCTCTTCAACTGGGGGAAATGGTTGATACCCAGAAAAATAAAATGTTATAGTCACAAGGATAGGCTTCTGCCTTTGGTGTAAATGGTGGCAATGTCTGCCATCTAGAATTGCTATAATCTTTGCCTGTTTAATCATTTCCCTTCTTTGGAACCTGGTGGTAGCATTCAATGTTCAATTCTGTGACAGTTAGATACTTAAAACATTGGCTGCATATGTGAACACTGGTGGAACTGAACTGAAGCCAGTAATAGTGGGACAAAACCTGCCTAGCCTGAAGTGTGTCAAAGAGAAAACACTAGTTAACAGATACATGATAAGACTACCCCTCTTGCAACTGTCTCCCCCACTTTTGTTTATTCCCCAAATTTCTATAATGTGAACAAGAGCTATCTCAGAGCTTAGATGCGCAGACGATACAGTGTGTGTTGCATGCCTGGTCGAAGCACATCAGCTGGCTCTAGTGTGGACAAGGACCTAGAATAAAGAGAAATGAGAGAGTGTAAACTCTAACAGAATAATGGTAGCCTCTAATTAAGAGTTTATCTTTATGGAAAAGTCCTACAGAAGTTAATAAAAAAAGACGCTTCTGTATGACTTTTCGTTTATTTTATTTTAACCACTGTATAGGATGTAGTAGTCTATTTTCCAGTCCATATCTGAAGTCTATTTTTCTATTAGATAATTAAAAAAACCTGAAGAATTCTCATATTCTACAAATCTTTAGAGTAACTTCTGTAGAAAAATATTGGTTTCATGCCTATTTAATTCCATAGTACTCTTTCAAAAGGGTAGAAAAGATTTGCAGACCATCTGGACTAGCATTTAGAATAATTATTTCACTTAATAGGGGAGAATTAACTTCAAAAGAAAATCTTCAGTTCACTCCTCCATTGCAGCTGGATGCACCTATCCCTTTGATGTTCCACTCATTTGTATGGATATACTGTTAAAAACAAACTCTCACAGCTGGAGAGACAATTGTATAAGGCTGTGACTGCTGAATCAGGCCACAAAGAGCCAAAGACTTACAGACAAAGCCAAATGCAGAAACGGAATAATGGACACAATTCCAATAAAGCTACTTTGGCACATAGGTCCTGCTTCTGTTGCCATTGATGGTAAATTTCACAACCACTTCAGTGGTACAGGATAGGACTTCTAAAGTGCAAGGGATGCAGTTACTATTTACCATCACAAGGTAGAGCTACTGCCTCAGAATCAGAAGTTAGTTCAGGACAGATTTTTTGGTGGCCTCAGAGTGTGGCCACCAACTCTTGCTGGTGGCTGCTCTCACATTTTTTCCTAAAATACTTGAGTAACTTTAGGAAAAACAAATAAATATGCAAATATACACATCCAAATCATTGTAATTTATTTATTGCTAGCTAATAAGTCTATTGTTAATATCACTTTTAACAAACATACAAATATCACTTTTCACAGCATAATTACGCAGCCCTGGCAAACCTGGAGACAAATTAAGCCAGGACTGAGTAAGTAAGTCAGGGAAGACAGCAGGAGCCATTGGGGTGGGGATGCCAGGGGAGACAGAGCTTGATGACCTGTAGCCAGAGCCAAAGCCTCATAACTGGGGATGGAGGATGAAGCTGCATGGCCACAGCCTAGAACCTTCCACTGTGCAGCCAGAGCCCAGGGCTAGAGCCCGAAGACCAATGGCCAGACTCTGCTGCCCCACCACCCCAGGGGTGGAGCCCAAAACCTGAGCCCCACTGCCCCGGGAAGGTGGGGAACTCACCAGCTGCCCATTCCTCCAGTGCTGTGCCCCAGCTGTCTCCGGGGGGGGGGGGGGGCAGGGCCATACCTCTGCTTGTAGCCCCAGCAGCCAACACCAAGGCAGTGCATCCAGGAGCAACAGGGAGGGGGAGGGGCTGCTGCTTCTCCCTCTCCTCCCCTACTCCTCCATCACAGCCCAGAGGCTGTGGCTGCAAGAAAAGCCACTGGTGGCCAAATGCGGCCATGATGGCCGCATTTGAGAAATGCTGAATTAGTTCATAGACAAATTAGTGACTAATATACATGTAAATGTACCAGAAACTGTAGTGGGAAAACCTGTTGTGAAAGCTTCTGAGCCGATGTCATTAGGCATACAAATGGTAACACTTTGCAGCGCAGACAATAACTAAACTTCACTAACATGTAAATTAGAGTGTTTCCTTTAAGTGAGGTTTCGTTAACAGTCAAAATCCAATGTTCTCACAGAAATATCTATTGGTGATATTTCAGAATATGAATCATGCATAAGGTTCCGTGTTTGTCATGGAGGTCATGGAAGTCATGGATTCCGTGACTTTCTGGGACCTCTGTGACTTCTGCAGCAGCCAGTGAACCTGGCTCGGGGGCCACCTGAGCAGTTCGCGCAGCCCCTGGGCCAGGCGCATTGGCTGCTGGTGGGGCAGTCTCAGGCCCCTCGCCCCCAGCAGCTGGAGTTTAGGGTGGGGTGGGGTGGGGGAAAGCTTAGGGCTGGGGTTGAGGGGGCCTGAGACTTACCAGTGCTTACCTGGGAGGGGTCCCCGGAAGAGTGACAGAAACTTCCTTCCCTCAGTTCCTACCTTTATGTGCTACCTCCACCTGCAGGCACAGGCCCCGCAGTTCCCATTGGCCATGGTTCCCAACCAATGGGAGCTGCAGAAACAGGCCTTGGAGAGGAGCAGAGGCAGCACATGGAGCTAGGATCTCTGCTTCCCAGGAGCCAGGTAGGGAGCCTGCCCCAGCCCCAGCACCTGCGGCAGCCCCCAGACCATGACTATCCCTCACTCCCAGCACCCGTGGTGTCTTCCGGGGCCACACTCCCCCAGCACCTGTGGCGGCCCCCAGGCCGCCCTCCCAAGTCCCCGAGTCCCGCCAAAGTTTTAGTCGAGGTGTATAGTAAAAGTCATGGACAGGTCACGGGCCGTGAATTTTTGTTTACTGCCTGTGACCTATCCATGACTTTTATTAAAGATACCCATGAGTAAAACATAACCTTAATCAAGAATACTGCAGGTAATGTCACTCATACTTAAAGTAATCAAAGTCAAATTAGATAGTCTTGAACTCTTCAGAAGGGTGTCTTAGGCCCAGATTTACAAAGGTACTTAGACACCTGACTCCCAGTTTTAGACTCTACTGCGATCCACAAACCGCCCACCAAACCCAGGGCTGGCCTTACCATGAGGCAAACTGAGACGGCTGCCTCAGGTGCCAGACTGTGGAGGGGCGTCCCTAGGACCGAGAGTGTAGAAAATTGTATCCGCTGCTGGTGCATATGTATTCTCTTTGCTCTAGATGCACAGAGATGGTGGAGTGCTGTGCTGGAGGAAGGAGGGCACAAGAGACATAGCAGGCAGGTAGGAGAAAAGGTGAAAGAGAATAACAGAAAGTAACAGGAGCTGCAGGGAGAGAGAGGAGGAGCAGCCTCTTATGTACCTCTCTAGCACCCCGAGGAGCCTGGACTGATTAACACCAGCTTCTCAGAGAGCTTCCTGTTTCCTGCTGCTTCCCTGAACCCACTTGAGGAGAACAGGCAGTCAACTGAAGTAGTAGGAGCCAGTTAGGCCCTTAAGACACTGGATATCTCCCCTCACTCAGGCCCTGCTACCAGCCTGCTTATTTGTCCCCTTCAACTGAGTGTTGAGAGCCACTATAGCTGGCACAGAACAGCAGACATGAATGAAAGAAGCAAATGCCCCTCTGGGGCAGCATTCAGAAAAAGAAAGAAAGCAAAGGAAGCTTTTCTATCTAAGCAGGAAGGAGCTCTCCTGAGATACATAGACCCAAATGTTCACAGCCCCAGTGAGGATGTGAGTGGTAGGGAAATGCCTGATCTTCTAGTTAGTAAGAGTGCAGGTGACCTGGCAGCTACTGCAGCATCCATATCTCCATCTCAAATGGATGTAACCATGCACATTCCTGAAGAAAAGTGTAGATCAGAGAAGAGTGTGGTGGAGGTGCAAGAAACAGCTTCTGCTGAGGGTATGTCTACACTATGAAATTAGGTCAATTTTATAGATGTCAATTTTTAGAAATTGATTTTATAGAGTCGATTGTGTATGTCCTCACTAAGCACATTAACTTGGCAGAGTACGTCCTCACTACAGTGGCTAGCATCGACTCACAGACTGATGCAGTGTGGGAAGCTACCTCACAGTTCCTGCAGTCTCCACTGCTCATTGGAATTCTGGGTTAAGCTCCCAGTGCCTGATGGGGCAAAAACATTGTCGCGGGTGGTTTTGGGTACATGTCATCAGTTTGCCTTTCCTCCCTCTATCATTCCCTCCCTCCATGAAAGCAACTTTTTTCCTGGGCAGAGGCCATAGCACAGCAAACATGGAGCCCTCTCAGCTCACCGCTGCTGTTGCAAGCATTGTAAATACCTCGTGCATTATACTGCAGTATGTACAGAACCTGGCTAAGAGATGGCAGCACGAGGACAATTGTGAGGAGGACATGGACACAGACATTCCTGAAAGCACGGGATGTGGCAATTGGGACATCATGGCAGCAGTGGGGCTGTTTGATACAGTGGAACGCTGATTCTGGGCCTGGAAAACAAGCACAGGGTTGCAGGTATGGGATGATTCCCAGTGGCTGTGAAACTTTCGCATGCATGCACTTTCCTGGAACTCTGTGAGTTGTTTTTCCCTGCCCTGAAGCACAGGAATACCAAGATGAGAGCTGCCCTGACAGTCGAGAAGCGAGTGGCGATAGCCCTGTGGAAACTTGCAACACCTGACTGCTACCGGTCAGTCAGGAATCAATTTGGAGTGGGCAAATCTACTGTGGAGACTGCTGTGATTCAAGTTGCCAATGCCATCACTGACGTTCTGCTATCAAGGGTAGTGACTCTGGGAAATGTGCAGGTCATAGTGGATGGCTTTGCTGCAATGGGATTCCCTAACTGTGGTGGGGTGATAGGCGGAACGCGTATCCCTATCTTGGCACCAGACCACCTTGCCAACCAGTACATAAACCTCAAGGGGTACTTCTCAATGGTGCTGCAAGCACTGGTGGATCACAAGGGACATTTCACCAGCAACAACATGGGATGGCCAGGAAAGGTGGATGACGCTCCCATCTTTAGGAACTCCGGGCTGTTTGAGCAGCTGCAAGAAGGGACTTTCTTCCCACACCAGAAAATTACTGTTGGGGATGTTGAAATGCCAATAGTTATCCTTGGGGACCCAGCCTACCCCCTGCCCCGACGGCTCATGAAGCCATATACAGGCACCCTGGACAGCAGTAAGGAACAGTTCAACTATAGGCTGGAGCAAGGGCAGAATGGTGGTAGAATGTGCCTTTGCACGTTTAAAAGCTCGCTGACACAATTCGCTGACTAGGTTAGACCTCAGCGCAACCAATATTCCCATTATTATTACTGCTTGCTGTGTTGTCCATAATATCTGTGAGAGTAAGGGGGAGACATTTATGGCGGGGTGGGAGGTTGAGGCAAATTGCCTGGCTGTCAGTTTTGAGTAGCCAGACACTAGGGTGATTAGAAGAGCACAGGTAAGCACACTGCACATGAGAGACTTTGAAAACCAGTTTCATGACTGAGCATGTCCGTTTGCTCCTCCATTAGCCTCAGCATTGCATCCCACCTCTTCTCATCACACTCACTTAATGCTTTCCTGGACTCTGCCTCCATGCATTCAGCTGTGTCCTATCAGTGTGGGAGGACTACATGAGCTTGGAAAACATGTCATCGCAAGTGCGTTTTTTTCGCCTTCTAATCTACAATAACCTCAGGGACAGAGATGATAGGGGGAGCATAGATATATTTGCACCAGTGGGGGGTGTATCTATTGGGTGTCTGGGAAGTGGGCGGGCAAAGCCCGCCCACCGCTAAAGGATCCTCCCCCAGCCTAAGGGGAGGAACCACAGGGCCACAAAACCCACTGAGTTCAGGGGACAACTAATAAAAGAACAGGGACAGGAGTGAGGTCAAAGGGTCAGAAGGAGGGAACCTGACGGGGACACCGAGCAGAGAACCCCGGACAGCACCCACTGCTCCTTGAAGGCATCAAAGGAGCCAGTGGACGCTCCCCAGAGGAACTCCGCCCGGATGTGTGATCGGACCATGGAGCGGAAGCAAGCCCCACAGTCACCGGAGTCTCCATCGGCCAACCTCCCCTCCCTGGTCACGTGGATGGCCTTTTTTGCCAGGGCGAGGAGGAGGTTGACCAGGAGATCCCAGGACTTCGTGGGGCCACGGATAGGGAGTGCGTACAGAAGGAGGTGAGGAGAAAAGTGCAACCAGAAACGTAAGAGGATGGCAATGAGGAGCCGGTGTAGGGGCTGCAACCTGGCACACTCTAAGTAAACGTGCGCCAGGGTCTCCCTCACGCCGCAGTAGGGGCAGGTGTCCGGGACAGGGGTAAACCGTGCCAAGTACACGCCCGTGCTCATGGCCCCATGGAGGAGCCGCCAACTGATATCCCCAGTGGGCCTTGGGACCAGGGTGGAGTAGAGGCTGGCCCACCGGGGCTCCTCACCCTCCAGAGGTGGCAGGAGGTCCCGCCACTTCGTATCGGGGCGGGACACGAGGGTGAGGAAGTGAAGGGTGTGGAGCATGAGCGTGTAGAGCTGTTTCCTCAGCACGGTTTGGAAACGGACCGGCTGCAGGTCGTGCAGCCGGCTTGCGGAGAAGGGGCGGGGGGGCCGGTCGGGCCCAAGGGCAGAGGCCCGATGAAAAGGTCCGGAGGGCTTGGGGTGGGAGGTGGGCGGGGCGTGCCCTCCCGCACGACCCGGTCGAGGTAGGCCCGAGCAGCGGGCAGCAAAGCGGCCTCCACCTCCTGGAGTACGCGCCGGGGAGTGCAAGGTCTGGAGATCCCCATGCGGTGAGCGAGCGTCAGGGGATCCAGCCAGCCTCCCCGGTCGTAGTCCAGGAGGTCTCCGACCCTGGTGGCTCCCGCCAGGACCAGCCTCCGGCGCACCGCGGGGGACTCCGCCACCTGCACACGAAGCTGGGGATTGTGTAGCAGGGGCTCCGCGAGGAGGTCGGCCCCCTCGGTGGCCGCCACGGACCTGGTCGCAGAGAACAGCTTCCAGGTCTGGAGGAGGTCCTGGTAGAAGACCGGCAGCCCGGAGAGGTCTCGCGGAAGACCCCTCGGTTCGAGATAAAGGAGCTGCCGGTTATATCGGAGCCCTCGGAAGCGGCGCAGGAAGGTGTGTGCCAGGGCTCTCCACGCTGGACTACCCGCACCATAAAGGAGCCTCTGCAGTGCCTGGAGGCGGAAGACGTGGACCTGAGTGTGCAGGCACTTCAGGCCCTGCCCTCCCTCCTCCAGGGGTAGGTGGAGTACCCCTGCAGGGACCCAGTGGAGTCCTGGCCAAAAGAACTCCAGAACCACCTTCCGGAGGTCAGCCAGGAGACCCAGGGCCGGGACCAGGGTGTTGAGCCGGTACCAGAGCATGGACAGGACCAGTTGGTTGAGCACCAGTGCCCTCCCTCGAAGGGAAAGGCACTGGAGGAGTCCTGTCCATTTCCGGAGCCGCTCCGCCACCCTGCCCTGCAAACTGTGCCAGTTCTCCGGCAGAGACGAATGCGTGGCGGAAAGGTAAACGCCGAGATAGAGCAGCGGACCCACGCTCCACCGGATGGCCTGAAGCACGGGTGGGAGGGAGCCTGCCTGCCACTCGTCCCCGACCACCAGGCCAGAGCTCTTGACCCAGTTGACCCGGGCGGAGGAGGCCGCCGAGTACACCGCCTGGCAAGCCTCCACCTGCGCCAAGTCGCCCGGGTCCTGGACCACGAGGAGCACATTGTCGGCGTACGCCGACAGGACCAGCCGCAGCTCCAGCTCCCGAAGCACCAACCCCGTCAACCTTCTGCGGAGGAGACAGAGGAAGGGCTCGATGGCCAGAGCGTACAGCTGGCCCGAGAGGGGGCACCTCTGCCGCACTCCCTGCCCGAAGCTGACCGGTTCGGTCAGGGTCCAGTTGAGCCTGACCAGACACTCTGCGGAAGCGTACAGCACCTGGAGAAAACCCACAAACTGGGACCCGAAGCCCAACGCTCGCAGAGTGCCCAGGAGATACCCGTGGTCCACCCTGTCGAACGCTTTCTCCTGATCCAGGGACAGGGGGACGAACGAGAGACCATCCCTGCACCCAAGCTCTAAGAGATCCTGGACCAGATAGAGGTTATCGAAGATGCTATGCCCCGGGACGGTGTAGGTCTGGTCTGGGTGGATCATGTCCTCCAGCACGGACCCCAGCCGCAGCGAGATGGCCTTGGCGATTATTTTGTAGTCCATGCTGAGGAGCGAGACGGGACGCCAATTCCGTAAATCGCGGAGGTCACCCTTCTTCGGCAATAAGGCGAGCACAGCTCGCCTGCACGAGAGAGGGAGGACCTCGCCCCGCAAGGACTCGGCCCAGACGCTGGCCAGGTCTGGGCCGAGGACGTCCCAGAACACGCGGTAGAACTCCACGGTCAGCCCGTCCATGCCCGGAGACTTGTTGGTGGGCATGCGACGGAGGGCGTCCGAGAATTCGGCCAGAGAGAGAGGCAGCTCTAGCCGGTCCCAGTCGCCCACGCTGAGCATCGGGAACCCGTCCCAAAGCACTCTGTGAGCGGCAGGATCGGTCAGATCCGGGGAGAAAAGGTGCGCGTAGAAGGTCCGGGCCCTCTCGCACATCTCCGCCGGATCCGTGAGGGGGGTGCCGTCCTCCGCCAGAAGGCAGGTGACGTGCTTCTTGGCCCCCCTCTGTTTCTCCAGGGCATAGAAGAAGCGGGAGCCGCGATCCATCTCCTGAAGGAGGCGGATGCGGGAGCGAACAAAGGCGCCCCGAGCCCGATGGTCCTCGAGGACCCGGAGTTCCTCCCACTTCTCCTGGCACGCTCCGCAAAGGGATGGATCCTCGGGGCTGGCGGCCAGATGCCTCTCCAGCTCTAAGACCTCCCGTTCCAACTGCCCTATCGCCGCATCCCTCCGTCGGCTGACGCCCCGGGTGTAGTCGCAGCAGAAGAGCCGGGCGCGCACCTTCCCCACATCCCACCAGCGCCGTGCCGAGGAAAAGGCGTGCCGCTGCCCTCGCCAGGCCAGCCAGAACTCCCGGAAGGACGCCTCGAAGCCCGCATCCGCCAGCAAACTATTATTAAAGTGCCAATAGACTGGCCCCGGCCTCTCCCCACTGAGAGAGGCCTTCACGGTGACGAGGTGGTGGTCGGAAAAAGGGGCCGGCCGGACGCTGGAGGACTGGGCCCGTGAAAGGTGAAATCGCGACAAGTAGATGCGGTCCAACCGGGAGTGGCACGACCGATGGGCTCCCACCCGGACATAGGTGAACGTGGAGACATCGTCCGGGTGGTGGTCGCGCCAGACGTCCACCAGGGAGTGATGGTTGACGATCTCCCGGAGGACGTCCGCGGCGGCCTGGCTCTGCTCGGTCCCCGAGCGGTCCCGCTCCTCCAGGATGATGTTGAAGTCCCCGCCCAGGACCAGGCACTCACGAGGATCCAGGGAGCCGAGGAAGGCGGACGCCTGCCGATAGAACGACAACCACTCCGGGGCCGATGTCGGGGCATAGACGTTCACGAGGTTCACCACGAGCCCCTCCAAGCGGACCCGGAGGTGCAGCAGGCGGCCCGGCACAGCCTTGGCAACCCCCAGCACCTCCGGCCGTAGGTCGGGGGAGAACAGGGTAGCCACTCCAGCACTACGGGTGGTAAGGTGGCTGAAGTAGACCCCGTCCCCCCACTCCAGCCGCCAGCTGGCTTCGGCGGCCGGATCCGTGTGGGTCTCCTGCAGGAAAATCACAGAGTACCTCCCCTCCCGAAGGAAAGAGAGCACCTGGCTCCTGCGGAAACCCACCCTACAGCTCCGGGTGTTCAATGTGGCAAAGATGATGGGCGCCATGAGGAGGGCTGGGGGGGATCCTCGCCGGCAGGGACGCCCACGGCCCCCAGCGGGCCGCGCAGCAAACCGTGACCCACCCCGAAGGTGAGCAAGGAGTCACGGAAGCCGCGGACCCGCTGGTAAGTCGCGGCACCCTGCCTCCCGGTCCTCTTGCCCTCCCCCATAAGGGCCCTCGCGGCTCGGAGGATCTGATGGAAATCCCCCCAGCGCTGGAGAGCAAGCGCCACCTTGTTGCGGGAGCCCCTGACGTCTTCCAGGAACTCCCGCAGCTCCTCTCGCAGCGCGTGGGAGGGTGGGGCCCCTGGCCCCTGGTGACCCACCGGTGGGGCCTCTGGGACAACCCCGTGGCCTAGGGGGACGGGAAGGCAAGGGGCGGACCCCCGACGTGGCGCCTGATGGGCCGGCGCCACACGGTCCGCCACAGAGCCCGGCTCGACGGGGGGCGGCGGAGGGAAGAGTGCAGCCCCTAGGGGGTCGGGACAGTGAAATGTAAAGGCCGCCCTCTGGGGGTCACCCTCCGGAAAAGGGAAGGGGACAGCCCCAGGGGCGGCAACAACAGCAGGGGCAGGGGAGGGGACAGGGACGGGGTCAAGGGCAGGGGCGGGGCCGAGGTCAGGGATAGGGACAGAGATGGGATCCGGGACCGCGGGAGCTGAACCGTCAGGAGCGTGCTCCTCGCGGCCAGGCGCGGAGGTCAGAGGGGCAGGGAGGGGGTCCCCAGCGATGCCAGGCTCAGGCCCGGTGCTAGGCGCGCCAGCCACGGCATCGGGAGATGCAACACTGTCGGTGGGGCCCCCACCCGGGAAGGAAGTCAGGTGCCCCGCATCACCGGGGGATACCCCCGTGAGCCCGTCTCCCGGCCGTGGGGCACCGGCCGTCGCCTCAACAGGCCCGGCGGCCGTCAGCGGGGCGCCAACCACGGCCAGGCAGGGCAGGGAGTCTAGGGGACCCCCGGAGGCGGGAGCGGATGCAGCGGCCAGGAGGAGGGAACACGGGGAGAGGGGAGCTGGGGTGAGGACGGCGAGGTCGAGGCCCGCTGGCGGAGGGTCATCCTCCCCCTGGGTAACCGGGGTCAGACCCAGGGCCTCGATATCCTCAAAAATGGAGGGGTGCTCACCTCCCACCACCCCGGGGTCCTCCCCGCTGGAGCTGAAGGCGATAAGCGCCCCGACCGTTGCAGGGGGCGCAGGCGGCAATGGAGCAGGAGGGACCAAAGCCGAGGCCGCCACAGAGGGGGCCTGCAGGGGAGGGACGGTGGAACCCTCTGGTGCCGCCACGGCTTCCCCGGCTGGAACTGGCGGACGGGCCGACCCCGAGGGCACAGCGGAAGGATCGGCATCCGTGGCCCCCTTTCTGGTCTTACAGGGGGCTCCCGCATCAGGTGGTAAGAGCAGAGCTCGAGCCTTCCGCTTGCCCCGCCTACCCTGGACCAAGGTCCAGCCCTCCATGGCGTCGCTGACGGGTTGGGTGTCAGGGGTCGGGTCGGAGGGCAGGGTTGGTGGGTCGCGGACCTGGAGGGGCACCGGTGGGACAGCAGGAGGAAGGGAGGATACCCCTCGGGGAGGGCTCTCTCCCACGCCCGGCAATACCCCTGCCACACCCTCCTCCACAGGCCCCGCCAGAGTGCAGGCAGCGGAGGCAGGGCCCACCCGCTCATCTGGGCATGCCGAGGGAGATACCCCTGCAGCCCGAGCGGGAGCAGCGATGGATGGAGGAGGAGGAGGGGCGGCCCTGGGCACCGGGCGGTCAGAGGTGCCGGCGACGACGGAGCCGGCGCCCTGCCGGGGCCCGGGGGGCCCGGGCGCTCCTCCGAGCCGAGCCAAGGGGCAGTCCCTCCGGACGTGCCCCGTCGCCCGGCAGAGGTAGCACCTGGCCTCCCCCGTGGAGTAGTGCACCCGGTAATGGGCCCCCTGATAGGGGACCAGGAAGGACCCCTCGAGTGCCTCTCCGCCACGTGCCGCCGGCGGCAGTTGAAGCTGCACCTGCCGGCGGAACGAGAGGACGTGACGGAGGGCGGGGTCCTTGCAGCCCAAGGGGAGAGGGCTCACCACTGAAATGGGCTTCCCGAGAGTCAAGAGGACAGGCAATAGGGCGGCATTGGGGAGGAAGGGGGGGACAGAGGTCAGGGTAACACGGACCCCCAGGTCCTCCAGCGGCTCCAGGGGGACGAACACACCCCCCACCGCCAGGCCCTTCTCCACCGCCTCCTGGGCGGCAGCCTCCGAGGCAAGGAAGAAGACGACCTTGCCATACATTCTGGAGGCCGCCACGATGGCCGTGGGCCCCACCACCCTCGCCAACGCCCGCACGTAGGTCTCCACGTGGGGCGAGGCGGGCACCAGGAGGCAACGGACGCCGTGCTTCCTGGTCAAGGTGGGTAAGGGGCCTCGGCCGCTATAGATGGTAGCGGAGGCGGCGGCCTGGGGAGATGACGAAGCGGCAGGCGGGGGGGCCGTCGCCACCTGGGCGTACGCCCCGGGGGCCGGGGGAGGGACACCCGCAGAGCTGGTGGAGGGAACAGCAGGGAGGGGCGCCGCGGCCGGTGGTGGGGCCGCGGCAGAGGTGACAGGCTCCGCCATGGAGGGCTTAGGTTTCCTAGCGGGGCCCTTTCCCTTCTTCTTGCCCTGGCCCTTCCCGCCAGCCGGAGGGGGTCCCCCAGAAGCAGGGGGGGCGAGGGACGTGGCGGCAGCAGAGGACACCCCTGCACCCGCCGCTGCCGGTGCCGCAGCGAGAGTGGTGGCAGGCGGTCCGGCAGCAGCGGCAGCGGTGGAGACTAGGGGGGTCGCTGAGGGAGCAGGGTGGGCGGGGGGAACAGGGGTCGTCCCAGGGGTCCCATCCGCTGCATCCCCCGCCATGACGAGTAGGGAGGGAGGGGAAACACCAGAGAAAGGGAGGGGAGGGGAAGCAGGGCAACCACTCCTCCCCGCTAGGCTGTAGGCAGGGGAGGAGGGTGCAAAAAATGGGGGGGGGCAGAGAAGGGGCCAAGCAAGGACTCGGGGCGGGGATCAGTCACCGGACACGGGAGGGAAAAAACCGGCTCCTCTAGCTGCACTAGGGGAGGGAAGGGATACTAAAGCAATGGGGGGGGGTGCAGTGCCAGAGGGGAAACCTCAAATGGGGGGCACAAGCGCACGAGAAGGGTACAGGCGCACGAGGGGGGGGGGCCAAACAGGGCAAAGGGGCAGTAAGGAAGGGGCTCAACAAGGCTGGGAGTGGGGCAGAGGGACCAAGGGACCGGTTGCAGGGCCGAGGCAGGACAAACAAGGCTACAAAGGGGGGACGGGCGGGGCAGGCAAACAAACTGAAGCCGGGAGTGGATGGGCAAAAAGCTACAAGGGGCAATGGGGCAGGCAACAAGGGGAAGGCTGGGGGGCCTGACACGGAGGGGAAGGGATCAGGTTGGGGAGGGGGCTGGGGGGGGTGCGTGCACCCTCGAGCACTTGTGCAGGGGCGAAAGGTGTGGCTGGCTGCAGCTGGAGGCCCAAACGGTGGAAAAAGGGCGTGGCTGGCCAGGCGAGCAGCTGAGTCCCAGAGGTGGGGACCGAGGCAGATGGTAAGCAGTCCGTGGGGGCGGTGGAGGGGGCAACGGTGGTGGGGGGGGGGTTGGGGGGGGCACAGATGGACCAGGGGGCAGGCTCCACGCCACACCCCCTGTGCCCCCACAAACACAGTCTACACCCCCCCCACTAGAGCACAGTCAAAGAGTTACTCAGTTCCTGAGGGCCCCCTCCACGGCGGTCTTCAAGGTCGTCCTGTGCACTCCCCCAGCAGCCGGCGGGCCTCTCAGGCCTCACACGCCTCCAGGCTCCAGCAGCTCCCCCGGCAAACACAGCTCCAGCAGCAGCGGCTCCTCCTCCAACAACCCAGGTGGCCAAGCAGGAAGGACCCCACGCAGGTGGTAGCAGCGGTGGTGGGGTCCTGGCTTCTCCCTCCGGAGGTGGAGGAGTGGGGGCTGGCCAACAAGGCCCCCCCCACCCCTTGCTCAGCAGCAGCAGCAGTCCAGGAGGGGAGTACTCCAGTCAGCAGCAACAGCAGTAGCATCCCAGGAAGGGAGAAGGAGCTCCAGCCAGCAGGGCAGCTAGAGAAGGGTGGGAACGCTCCAGCCATCTATTGGGTGTCTGGGAAGTGGGCGGGCGAAGCCCGCCCACTGCTAAAGGATCCCCCCTCAGCCTAAAGGGAGGACCCACAGGACCACAGAACCCACTGATTTCGGGGGACAACTAATAAAAGAACAGGGACAGGAGTGAGGTCAAAGGGTCATAAGAAGGGAGCCTGAGGGGGACACCGAGCAGAGAACCCCGGACAGCGCCCACTGCTCCTCGAAGGCGTCAAGGGAGCCAGTGGACGCCGCCCAGAGGAACTCCTCCCGGATGCGTGAACGGACCATGGATCGGAAACAAGCCCCACAGTCGCCGGGGTCTCCATCGGCCAACCTCCTCTCCCTGGTCGCGTGGATGGCCTTTTTTGCCAGGGCAAGGAGGAAGTTGACCAGGAGGTCCCGGGACTTCGTGGGGCCACGGATAGGGAGTGCGTAGAGAAGGAGGTGAGGGGAAAAGTGCAGCCAGAAACGTAAAAGGATGTGAATGAGGAGCCGGTGTAGGGGCTGCAACCGGGCGCACTCTAAGTAAACGTGCGCCAGGGTCTCCCTCACGCCGCAGAAGGGGCAGGTGTCCGGGACAGGGGTAAACCGCGCCAAGTACACGCCCGTGCTCACGGCCCCATGAAGGAGCCGCCAACTGATATCCCCAGTGGGCCTTGGGACCAAGGTGGAGTAGAGGCTGACCCACCGGGGCTCCTCACCCTCCAGAGGTGGCAGGAGGTCCCTCCACTTCGTATCGGGGCGGGACACGAGGGTGAGGAAGTGAAGGGTGTGGAGCACGAGCGCGTAGAGCTACTTCCTAGGCGCGGTGTGGAAACGGACCGGCTGCAGGTCGTGCAGCCGGCTCGCGGAGAAGGGGTGGGCGGGCCGGTTGAGCCTACGGGGCAGGGGCCCGATGAAAAGGTCCGGAGGGCCTGGGGTAGGGGGTGGGTGGGGCGTGCCCTCCCGCAGGACCCGGTCGAGGTAGGTTCGAGCAGCGGGCAGCAAAGCGGCCTCCACCTCCTGGAGTATGCGCCGGGGAGTACAAGGTCTGGAGAGCCCCATGCGGTGAGCGAGCGTCAGGGGATCCAGCCAGCCTCCCCGGTCATAGTCCAGGAGATCTCCGACCCTGGTAGCTTCCGCCAGGACCAACCTCCGGCGCACCGCGGGGGACTCCGCCACCTGCACACGAAGCTGGGGATTGTGTAGCAGGGGCTCCGCGAGGAGGTCGGCCCCCTCGGTGGCCGCCACGGACCTGGTCGCAGAGAACAACTTCCAGGTCCGGAGGAGGTCCTGGTAGAAGACCGGCAGCCCGGAGAGGTCTCGCTGAAGACCCCTCGGTTCGAGATAAAGGAGCTGCCGGTCGTATCGGAGCCCTCGGAAGCGGCGGAGGAAGGCGTGCGCCAATACGCTCCATGCCGGACTACCCGCACCAAACAGGAGCCTCTGCAGGGCCTGGAGGCGGAAGACATGGACCTGAGTGCGTAAGCACTTCAGGCCCTGCCCCCCCTCCTCCAGGGGCAGGTGGAGGACCCCTGCAGAGACCCAGTGCGTCCCAGGCCAAAAGAACTCCAGAATCGCCGTCCGGAGGTTGGCCAGGAAACCCGGGGCCGGGACCAGGGTGTTGAGTCGGTACCAGAGCATGGACAGGACCAGTTGATTAAGCACCAGTGCCCTCCCCCGAAGGGAGAGGCACCGGAGGAGTCCCGTCCATTTCCGGAGCCGCTCCGTCACCCTGCCCTGCAAATCCTGCCAGTTCTCCGGCGGAGACGGATGCGTGGCAGAAAAGTAAACGCCGAGATAGAGCAGCGGACCCGCGCTCCACCTGATGGCCTGAAGAGCGGGTGGGAGGGAGCCTGCCTGCCACCCGTCCCCGACCACCAGGCCAGAGCTCTTGACCCAGTTGACCCGGGCGGAGGAGGCCGCCGAGTACACCGCCTGGCAAGCCTCCACCCGCACCAAGTCGCCTGGGTCCTGGACCACGAGAAGCACATCGTCGGCGTACGCCGACAGGACCAGCCGCAGCTCCGGCTCCCGAAGCACCAACCCCGTCAACCTCTTGCGGAGGAGACAGAGGAAGGGCTCGATGGCCAGAGCGTACAGCTGGCCCGAGAGGGGGCACCCCTGCCGCACTCCCCGCCCGAAGCTGACCGGCTCGGTCAGGGTCCAGTTGAGCCTGACCAGACACTCTGCGGAAGCGTACAGCACCCGGAGAAAACCCACAAACTGGGACCCGAAGCCCAACGCTCGCAGAGTGCCCAGGAGGTACCCGTGGTCCACCCTGTCGAACGCCTTCTCCTGATCCAGGGACAGGAGGGCAAACGACAGACCATCCCTGCACCCAAGCTCCAAGAGATCCCGGACCAGATAGAGGTTATCGAAGATGCTACGGCCCGGGACGGTGTAGGTCTGGTCTGGGTGGATCACGTCCTCCAGCACGGACCCCAGCCGCAGCGAGATGGCCTTGGCGATGATTTTGTAGTCCGTGCTGAGGAGCGAGACGGGACGCCAATTCCGTAAATCGCGGAGGTCCCCCTTCTTCGGCAATAAGGCGAGCACAGCTCGCCTGCACGAGAGAGGGAGGACCTCGCCCCGCAAGGACTCGGCCCAGACGCTGGCCAGGTCTGGGCCGAGGACGTCCCAGAACACGCGGTAGAACTCCACGGTCAGCCCGTCCATGCCCGGAGACTTGTTGGTGGGCATGCGACGGAGGGCGTCCGAGAACTCGGCCAGAGAGAGAGGCAGCTCTAGCCGGTCCCGGGCGCCCGCGCTGAGCGTCGGGAGCCCGTCCCAAAGCACTCTGCGAGCGGCAGGATCGGTCGGATCCGGAGAGAAAAGGCGCGCGTAGAAGGTCCGGGCCCTCTCGCACATCTCCGCCGGATCCGTGAGGGGGGCGCCATCCTCCGCCAGAAGGCAGGTGACGTGCTTCTTGGCCCCCCTCCGTTTCTCCAGGGCGTAGAAGAAGCGGGAGCCGCGATCCATCTCCCGCAGGAGGCGGATGCGGGAGCGAACAAAGGCGCCCCGAGCCCGATGGTCCTCGAGGACCCGGAGCTCCTCCCGCTTCTCCTGGCACGCTCCGCAAAGGGATGGATCCTCGGGGCTGGCGGCCAGACGCCTCTCCAGCTCTAAGACCTCCCGTTCCAACTGCCCTATCGCCGCATCCCTCCGTCGGCTGACGCCCCGGGTGTAGTCGCGGCAGAAGAGCCGGGCGCGCACCTTCCCCACATCCCACCAGCGCCGTGCCGAGGGAAAGGCGCGCCGCTGCCCTCGCCAGGCCAGCCAGAACTCCCGGAAGAACGCCACGAAGCCCGCATCCTCCAGCAAGCTGTTGTTAAAGTGCCAATAGGCCGGCCCCGGCCTCTCCGCACTGAGAGAGGCCGTCACGGTGACGAGGTGGTGGTCAGAAAAAGGGGCCGGCCGGACGCTGGAGGACTGGGCCCGTGAAAGGTGAAATCGCGACAAGTAGATGCGGTCCAACCGGGAGTGGCATGACCGATGGGCTCCCACCCGGACATAGGTGAACGTGGAGACATCGTCCGGGTGGTGGTCGCGCCAGACGTCCACCAGGGAGTGATGGTTGACGATCTCCCGGAGGACGGCCGCGGCGGCCTGGCTCTGCTCGGTCCCCGAGCGGTCCCGCTCCTCCAGGATGATGTTGAAGTCCCCGCCCAGGACCAGGCACTCACGAGGATCCAGGGAGCCGAGGAAGGCGGACGCCTGCTGATAGAACGGCAACCGCTCCGGGGCCGATGTCGGGGCATAGACGTTCACGAGGTTCACCACGAGCCCCTCCAAGCGGACCCGGAGGTGCAGCAGGCGGCCCGGCACAGCCTCGGCGACCCCCAGCACCTCCGGCCGTAGGTCGGGGGAGAACAGGGTAGCCACTCCAGCACTACGGGTGGTAAGGTGGCTGAAGTAGACCCCGTCCCCCCACTCCAGCCGCCAGCTGGCTTCGGCGGCCGGATCCGTGTGGGTCTCCTGCAGGAAAATCACAGAGTACCGCCCCTCCCGAAGGAAGGAGAGCACCTGGCTCCTGCGGAAACCCACCCTACAGCTCCGGGTGTTCAATGTGGCAAAGATGATGGGCGCCATGAGGAGGGCTGGGGGGGATCCTCGCCGGCAGGGACGCCCACGGCCCCCAGTGGGCCGCGCAGCAAACCGTGACCCACCCCGAAGGTGAGCAAGGAGTCACGGAAGCCGCGGACCCGCTGGTAAGTCGCGGCACCCTGCTTCCCGGTCCTCTTGCCCTCCCCCATGAGGGCCCTCGCGGCTCGGAGGATCTGATGGAAATCCCCCCAGCGCTGGAGAGCAAGCGCCACCTTGTTGCGGGAGCCCCTGACGTCTTCCAGGAACTCCCGCAGCTCCTCTCGCAGCGCGTGGGGGGGTGGGGCCCCTGGCCCCTGGTGACCCACCGGTGGGGCCTCTGGGACAACCCCGTGGCCCAGGGGGACGGGAAGGCAAGGGGCGGACCCCCGACGTGGCGCCTGATGGGCCGGCGCCACACGGTCCGCCACAGAGCCCGGCTCGACGGGGGGCGGCGGAGGAAAGAATGCAGCCCCTAGGGGGTCGGGACAGTGAAATGTAAAGGCCGCCCTCTGGGGGTCACCCTCCGGAAAAGGGAAGGGGACAGCCCCAGGGGCGGCAATAACAGCAGGGGCAGGGGAGGGGACAGGGACGGGGTCAAGGGCAAGGGCGGGGCCGAGGTCAGGGATAGGGACAGAGATGGGATCCGGGACCGCGGGAGCTGAACCGTCAGGAGTGTGCTCCTCGCGGCCAGGCGCGGAGGTCAGAGGGGCAGGGAGGGGGTCCCCAGCGATGCCGGGCTCAGGCTCGGCGGTAGGCGCGCTAGCCACGGCATCGGGAGATGGAACACTGTCGGTGGGGCCCCCACCCGGGAAGGGAGTCAGGTGCCCCGCACCACCGGGGGATACCCCCGTGAGCCCGCCTCCTGGCCGTGGGGCACCGGCCGTCGCCTCAACAGGCACGGCGGCCGTCAGCGGGGCGCCAACCACGGCCAGGCAGGGCTGGGAGTCTAGGGGACCCCCGGAGGCGGGAGCGGATGCAGCGGCCAGGAGGAGGGAACACGGGGAGAGGGGAGCTGGGGTGAGGACGGCTAGGTCGAGGCCCACTGGCGGAGGGTCATCCTCTCCCTGGGTAACCGGGGTCAGACCCAGGGCCTCGATATCCTCAAAAATGGAGGGGTGCTCACCTCCCACCACCCCGGGGTCCTCCCCGCTGGAGCCGGAGGCAATAAGCGCCCCGACCGTTGCAGGGGGCGCAGGCGGCAATGGAGCAGGGGGGACCAAAGCCGAGGCCGCCACAGAGGGGGCTGGCAGAGGAGGGACGGTGGAACCCTCTGGTGCCGCCACGGCTTCCCTGGCTGGAACTGGCGGACGGGCCGACCCCGAGGGCACGGCGGAAGGCTCGGCAGCCGTGGCCCCCTTTCTGGTCTTACAGGGGGCTCCCGCATCAGGTGGTAAGAGTGGAGCTCGAGCCTTCCGCTTGCCCCGCCTACCCTGGACCAGGGTCCAGCCCTCCATGGCGTCGCTGACGGGCTGGGTGTCAGGGGTCGGGTCAGAGGGCAGGGTTGGTGGGTCGCGGACCTGGAGGGGCACTGGTGGGACAGCGGGAGGAAGGGAAGGTACCCCTTGGGGAGGGCCCTCTCCCACGCCCGGCAATACCCCTGCCACACCCTCCTCCACAGGCCCCGCCAGAGTGCAGGCAGCGGAGGCAGGGCCCACCCGCTCATCTGGGCATGCCGAGGGAGATACCCCTGCAGCCCGAGCGGGAGCAGCGATGGATGGAGGAGGAGGAGGGGCGGCCCTGGGCACCGGGCGGTCAGGGGTGCCGGCGATGACGGGGCCGGCGCCCTGCCGGGGCCCGGGGGGCCCGGGCGCTCCTCCGAGCCGAGCCAAGGGGCAGTCCCTCCGGACGTGCCCCGTCGCCCGGCAGAGGTAGCACCTGGCCTCCCCCGTGGAGTAGTGCACCCGGTAATGGGCCCCCTGATAGGGGACCAGGAAGGACCCCTCGAGTGCCTCTCCGCCACGTGCCGCCGGCGGCAGTTGAAGCTGCACCTGCCGGCGGAACGAGAGGACGTGACGGAGGGCGGGGTCCTTGCAGCCCAAGGGGAGAGGGCTCACCACTGAAATGGGCTTCCCGAGAGTCGAGAGGACAGGCAATAGGGCGGCATTGGGGAGGAAGGGGGGGACAGAGGTCAGGGTAACACGGACCCCCAGGTCCTCCAGCGGCTCCAGGGGGACGAACACACCCCCCACCGCCAGGCCCTTCTCCACCGCCTCCTGGGCGGCAGCCTCCGAGGCAAGGAAGAAGACGACCTTGCCATACATTCTGGAGGCCGCCACGATGGCCGTGGGCCCCACCACCCTCGCCAACGCCCGCACGTAGGTCTCCACGTGGGGCGAGGCGGGCACCAGGAGGCAACGGACGCCGTGCTTCCTGGTCAAGGTGGGGAAGGGGCCTCGGCCGCTATAGATGGTAGCGGAGGCGGCGGCCTGGGGAGATGACGAAGCGGCAGGCGGGGGGGCCGTCGCCACCTGGGCGTACGCCCCGGGGGCCGGGGGAGGGACACCCGCAGAGCTGGTGGAGGGAACAGCAGGGAGGGGCGCCGCGGCCGGTGGTGGGGCCGCGGCAGAGGTGACAGGCTCCGCCATGGAGGGCTTAGGTTTCCTAGCGGGGCCCTTTCCCTTCTTCTTGCCCTGGCCCTTCCCGCCAGCCGGAGGGGGTCCCCCAGAAGCAGGGGGGGCGAGGGACGTGGCGGCAGCAGAGGACACCCCTGCACCCGCCGCTGCCGGTGCCGCAGCGAGAGTGGTGGCAGGCGGTCCGGCAGCAGCGGCAGCGGTGGAGACTAGGGGGGTCGCTGAGGGAGCAGGGTGGGCGGGGGGAACAGGGGTCGTCCCAGGGGTCCCATCCGCTGCATCCCCCGCCATGACGAGTAGGGAGGGAGGGGAAACACCAGAGAAAGGGAGGGGAGGGGAAGCAGGGCAACCACTCCTCCCCGCTAGGCTGTAGGCAGGGGAGGAGGGTGCAAAAAAAATGGGGGGGGGGCAGAGAAGGGGCCAAGCAAGGACTCGGGGCGGGGATCAGTCACCGGACACGGGAGGGAAAAACCGGCTCCTCTAGCTGCACTAGGGGAGGGAAGGGATACTAAAGCAATGGGGGGGGTGCAGTGCCAGAGGGGAAAACTCAAATGGGGGGCACAAGCGCACGAGAAGGGTACAGGCGCACGAGGGGGGGGGGGCCAAACAGGGCAAAGGGGCAGTAGGGAAGGGGCTCAACAAGGCTGGGAGTGGGGCAGAGGGACCAAGGGACCGGTTGCAGGGCCGAGGCAGGACAAACAAGGCTACAAAGGGGGGACGGGCGGGGCAGGCAAACAAACTGAAGCCGGGAGCGGATGGGCAAAAAGCTACAAGGGGCAATGGGGCAGGCAACAAGGGGAAGGCTGGGGGGCCTGACACGGAGGGGAAGGGATCAGGTTGGGGAGGGGGCTGGGGGGGTGCGTGCACCCTCGAGCACTTGTGCAGGGGCGAAAGGTGTGGCTGGCTGCAGCTGGAGGCCCAAATGGTGGAAAAAGGGCGTGGCTGGCCAGGCAAGCAGCTGAGTCCCAGAGGTGGGGACCGAGGCAGATGGTAAGCAGTCCGTGGGGGCGGTGGAGGGGGCAACGGTGGTGGGGGGGGGTTGGGGGGGGCACAGATGGACCAGGGGGCAGGCTCCACGCCACACCCCCTGTGCCCCCACAAACACAGTCTACACCCCCCCCCACTAGAGCACAGTCAAAGAGTTACTCAGTTCCTGAGGGCCCCCTCCACGGCGGTCTTCAAGGTCGTCCTGTGCACTCCCCCAGCAGCCGGCGGGCCTCTCAGGCCTCACACGCCTCCAGGCTCCAGCAGCTCCCCCGGCAAACACAGCTCTAGCAGCAGCGGCCCCTCCTCCAACAACCCAGGCAGCCAGGCAGAAAGGACCCCACGCAGGTGGTAGCAGCGGTGGTGGGGTCCTGGCTTCTCCCTCCGCAGGTGGAGGAGTGGGGGCTGGCCAACAAGGCCCCCCCCACCCCTTGCTCAGCAGCAGCAGCAGTCCAGGAGGGGAGTACTCCAGTCAGCAGCAACAGCAGTAGCATCCCAGGAAGGGAGAAGGAGCTCCAGCCATCTATTGGGTGTCTGGGAAGTGGGCGGGCGAAGCCCGCCCACTACTAAAGGATCCCCCCCCAGCCTAAAGGGAGGACCCACAGGACCACAGAACCCACTGAGTTCGGGGGACAACTAATAAAAGAACAGGGACAGGAGTGAGGTCAAAGGGTCATAAGAAGGGAGCCTGACGGGGACACCGAGCAGAGAACCCCGGACAGCGCCCACTGCTCCTCGAAGGCGGCAAGGGAGCCAGAGGACGCCGCCCAGAGGAACTCCGCCCGGATGCGTGAACGGACCTTGGATCGGAAACAAGCCCCACAGTCGCCGGGGTCTCCATCGGCCAACCTCCTCTCCCTGGTCGCGTGGATGGCCTTTTTTGCCAGGGCAAGGAGGAAGTTGACCAGGAGGTCCCGGGACTTCGTGGGGCCACGGATAGGGAGTGCATAGAGAAGGAGGTGAGGGGAAAAGTGCAGCCAGAAACGTAAAAGGATGTTAATGAGGAGCCGGTGTAGGGGCTGCAACCGGGCGCACTCTAAGTAAACGTGCGCCAGGGTCTCCCTCACGCCGCAGAAGGGGCAGGTGTCCGGGACAGGGGTAAACCGCGCCAAGTACACGCCCGTGCTCACGGCCCCATGAAGGAGCCGCCAACTGATATCCCCAGTGGGCCTGGGGACCAAGGTGGAGTAGAGGCTGACCCACCGGGGCTCCTCACCCTCCAGAGGTGGCAGGAGGTCCCTCCACTTCGTATCGGGGCGGGACACGAGGGTGAGGAAGTGAAGGGTGTGGAGCACGAGCGCGTAGAGCTGCTTCCTAGGCGCGGATTGGAAACGGACCGGCTGCAGGTCGTGCAGCCGGCTCGCGGAGAAGGGGCGGGCGGGCCGGTTGGGCCTACGGGGCAGGGGCCCGATGAAAAGGTCCGGAGGGCCTGGGGTAGGGGGTGGGCGGGGCGTGCCCTCCCGCAGGACCCGGTCGAGGTAGGCCCGAGCAGCGGGCGGCAAAGCGGCCTCCACCTCCTGGAGTACGCGCCGGGGAGTACAAGGTCTGGAGAGCCCCATGCGGTGAGCGAGCGTCAGGGGATCCAGCCAGCCTCCCCGGTCATAGTCCAGGAGATCTCCGACCCTGGTAGCTTCCGCCAGGACCAACCTCCGGCGCACCGCGGGGGACTCCGCCACCTGCACACGAAGCTGGGGATTGTGTAGCAGGGGCTCCGCGAGGAGGTCGGCCCCCTCGGTGGCCGCCACGGACCTGGTCGCAGAGAACAACTTCCAGGTCCGGAGGAGGTCCTGGTAGAAGACCGGCAGCCCGGAGAGGTCTCGCGGAAGACCCCTCGGTTCGAGATAAAGGAGCTGGCCGGTCGTATCGGAGCCCTCGGAAGCGGCGGAGGAAGGCGTGCGCCAATACGCTCCATGCCGGACTACCCGCACCAAACAGGAGCCTCTGCAGGGCCTGGAGGCGGAAGACATGGACCTGAGTGCGTAAGCACTTCAGGCCCTGCCCCCCCTCCTCCAGGGGCAGGTGGAGGACCCCTGCAGAGACCCAGTGCGTCCCAGGCCAAAAGAACTCCAGAATTGCCGTCCGGAGGTTGGCCAGGAAAACCCGGGGCCGGGACCAGGGTGTTGAGTCGGTACCAGAGCATGGACAGGACAGTTGATTAAGCACCAGTGCCCTCCCCCGAAGGGAGAGGCACCGGAGTAGTCCTGTCCATTCCGGAGCCGCTCCGTCACCCTGCCCTGCAAATCCTGCCAATTCTCCGGCGGAGACGGATGCGTGGCAGAAAGGTAAACGCCGAGATAGAGCAGCGGACCCGCGCTCCACCTGATGGCCTGAAGAGCGGGTGGGAGGGAGCCTGCCTGCCACCCGTCCCCGACCACCAGGCCAGAGCTCTTGACCCAGGTTGACCCGGGCGGAGGAGGCCGCCGAGTACACCGCCTGGCAAGAGCCTCCACCCGCACCAAGTCGCCTGGGTCCTGGACCACGAGAAGCACATCGTCGGCGTACGCCGACAGGACCAGCCGCAGCTCCGGCTCCCGAAGCACCAACCCCGTCAACCGCTTGCGGAGGAGACAGAGGAAGGGCTCGATGGCCAGAGCGTACAGCTGGCCCGAGAGGGGGCACCCCTGCCGCACTCCCCGCCCGAAGCTGACCGGCTCGGTCAGGGTCCAGTTGAGCCTGACCAGACACTCCGCGGAAGCGTACAGCACCCGGTGAAAACCCACAAACTGGGACCCGAAGCCCAACGCTCGCAGAGTGCCCAGGAGGTACCCGTGGTCCACCCTGTCGAACGCCTTCTCCTGATCCAGGGACAGGAGGGCGAACGACAGACCATCCCTGCACCCAAGCTCCAAGAGATCCCGGACCAGATAGAGGTTATCGAAGATGCTACGGCCCGGGACGGTGTAGGTCTGGTCTGGGTGGATCACGTCCTCCAGCACGGACCCCAGCCGCAGCGAGATGGCCTTGGCAATGATTTTGTAGTCCGTGCTGAGGAGCGAGACGGGACGCCAATTCCGTAAATCGCGGAGGTCCCCCTTCTTCGGTAATAAGGCGAGCACAGCTCGCCTGCACGAGAGAGGGAGGACCCCGCCCTGCAAGGACTCGGCCCAGACGCCGGCCAGGTCTGGGCCGAGGACGTCCCAGAACACGCGGTAGAACTCCACGGTCAGCCCGTCCATGCCCGGAGACTTGTTGGTGGGCATGCGACGGAGGGCGTCCGAGAACTCGGCCAGAGAGAGAGGCAGCTCTAGCCGGTCCCGGGCGCCCGCGCTGAGCGTCGGGAGCCCGTCCCAAAGCACTCTGCGAGCGGCAGGATCGGTCGGATCCGGAGAGAAAAGGCGCGCGTAGAAGGTCCGGGCCCTCTCGCACATCTCCGCCGGATCCGTGAGGGGGGCGCCATCCTCTGCCAGAAGGCAGGTGACGTGCTTCTTGGCCCCCCTCCGTTTCTCCAGGGCGTAGAAGAAGCGGGAGCCGCGATCCATCTCCCGCAGGAGGCGGATGCGGGAGCGAACAAAGGCGCCCCGAGCCCGATGGTCCTCGAGGACCCGGAGCTCCTCCCGCTTCTCCTGGCACGCTCCGCAAAGGGATGGATCCTCGGGGCTGGCGGCCAGACGCCTCTCCAGCTCTAAGACCTCCCGTTCCAACTGCCCTATCGCCGCATCCCTCCGTCGGCTGACGCCCCGGGTGTAGTCACGGCAGAAGAGCCGGGCGCGCACCTTCCCCACATCCCACCAGCGCCGTGCCGAGGGAAAGGCGCGCCGCTGCCCTCGCCAGGCCAGCCAGAACTCCCGGAAGGACGCCACGAAGCCCGCATCCTCCAGCAAGCTGTTGTTGAAGTGCCAATAGGCCGGCCCCGGCCTCTCCGCACTGAGAGAGGCCGTCACGGTGACGAGGTGGTGGTTGGAAAAAGGGGCCGGCCGGACGCTGGAGGACTGGGCCCGTGAAAGGTGAAATCGCGACATGTAAATGCGGTCCAACCGGGAGTGGCACGACCGATGGGCTCCCACCCGGACATAGGTGAACGTGGAGACATCGTCCGGGTGGTGGTCGCGCCAGACGTCCACCAGGGAGTGATGGTTGACGATCTCCCGGAGGACGTCCGCGGCGGCCTGGCTCTGCTCGGTCCCCGAGCGGTCCCGCTCCTCCAGGATGAGGTTGAAGTCCCCGCCCAGGACCAGGCACTCACGAGGATCCAGGGAGCCGAGGAAGGCGGACGCCTGCTGATAGAACGGCAACCGCTCCGGGGCCGATGTCGGGGCATAGACGTTCACGAGGTTCACCACGAGCCCCTCCAAGCGGACCCGGAGGTGCAGCAGGCGGCCCGGCACAGCCTCGGCAACCCCCAGCACCTCCGGCCGTAGGTCGGGGGAGAACAGGGTAGCCACTCCAGCACTACGGGTGGTAAGGTGGCTGAAGTAGACCCCGTCCCCCCACTCCAGCCGCCAGCTGGCTTCGGCGGCCGGATCCGTGTGGGTCTCCTGCAGGAAAATCACAGAGTACCGCCCCTCCCGAAGGAAGGAGAGCACCTGGCTCCTGCGGAAACCCACCCCTACAGCTCCGGGTGTTCAATGTGGGCAAAGATGATGGGCGCCATGAGGAGGGCTGGGGGGGATCCTCGCCGGCAGGGACGCCCACGGCCCCCAGCGGGCCACGCAGCAAACCGTGACCCACCCCGTAGGTGAGCAAGGAGTCACGGAAGCCGCGGACCCGCTGGTAAGTCGCGGCACCCTGCTTCCCGGTCCTCTTG